>NC_083285.1:28684881-31399881 GCF_963506605.1 Zootoca vivipara
AATTAAAAAAAGGGGGAAAAGAAGTTAAAGCAGAAATGTTTTAGGCAACATTGTCCAAGTGTGACTAAGCAATAAACCAACCTCGTGCATTTTTTTATTAGTCTTTCCCATAATGAGCATTCGTTTGAAGGTACCATCCCCTAAGGAGGTGTCAGGCCCAAGACAAATTGCACTGTGTGGATGCCCCCAGAAGAAGAAGAAGAGTTTGGATTTGATATCCCGCTTTATCACTACCCAAAGGAGTCTCAAAGCGGCTAACAATCTCCTTTCCCTTCCTCCCCCACAACAAACACTCTGTGAGGTGAGTGGGGCTGAGAGACTTCAGAGAAGTGTGACTAGCCCAAGGTCACCCAGCAGCTGCATGTGGAGGAGCAGAGACGCGAACCCGGTTCCCCAGATTAGGAGTCTACCGCTCTTAACCACTACACCACACCTGGCTCTCCCACACACTCTCTCCCAGAGTGTCCTCATCTGCCCCCTGCCTCTGCTGCTCCTTCTCCTCTTTGTGGTGCTTCATCATGGATTACTTCCACAGCAGCAGCACTTTAATGGCAATGGTGGCCTCTGCCCCCTCTTCCCCTGCCTCCCAGCTTACTTCCTGCGATTGGTTTAGCAGTGGCAGCAAGGACCTCTGCCTCCTCCCTCCCTGCCTTGCTTTAGAATGCAATAAATGAAATCACCATCTTCCATTGGTTTTACCATGCTCACAGTAATTTATCCTAAGTAGTTAACCAAACCAATCTTACCTGTCTGCACCCTGCCCTGATCAGTCCCAGCCTCCCAGTACATAAAGAAGTAGGAAGAAGTTGCAGTGGGAGCTGAGAAGCAACTTGGCTGCTTGTTTCGGTCAAGTTGCCTCCATCTCTCACCCAGCTACCTTCTTATGTGAACAGTTTCTGCAGCGAATTGCTGACCCACTGATGAGTCAGCATGCTTGAAAGACACTGGCTCTATTCCACACTGCATGGAGAAGCTCAAACCACAATGTTGGTGGAACCCACTGTGGTCGACATCCGCACCATACATTTAAAGAACATTTAGGACATGTGTAAAGCACATGACTTCCCCCAAAGTTTCCTGGGGGAACTTTAGTTTACCCTCACAGAGCTGCAATTCCCAGTATGCTTAACATGTCTGCCACTGCTGTCCATGGCTTTAGGACAAAGGTGATCAAAGCAAGAGCGTGTGCCACGCGCGGAGAGAGAGAGAGAGAGAGAGAGAGAGAGAGAGAGAGAGAGAGAGAGAGAGAGAGAGAGAGAGAGAGAGAGAGAGAGAGAGAGAGCTTGCAAATAGGAACTGCGAAGCAACAGCACTTTCTGCCTCTTTGCCTATATGTTTTGCTTGCATCTGCTGAAATGCGGAGGGTTGAGGCGAGAAACATTTCTCATGGCACTTACAATGTTGCAGCAATATTTTTGGCCTCAGGCACCAACAAGGCACAAAAAGTAATATTATTTCATGTTCAGCTCTCTGGGATTATGTCCATGTAGAGGTAATAGCTATGACAACATAACACAAAATCATAAAAATATTTTTAGTAGATTTTAGGAGAAAAAGAAAGAAGAATCAGTTTTCCTCCTCAAAGATTGAGTGTGAATCATCTTAAAAGATCCATCTTTTTTATTTTGCTAGAATCATCTCACACTTGGAACAAACTATGAGGTGGGAATATTTTGCCTTCTTCTTCTTCTTTTTAAGTGGAGACTTCTGCAAAGTCTTCTTTCCATGTTAGGGATGAAGAAAATGTAGTTTTTGAGTGAGGATATAGGTCTTATTGGGGTTTTGTTTATTTATTTCAGCACTCTTACACAAAAAATAGCATTTCAGATTTTAAATATCCTCACTAGTAATATGAATGTTATACTGTATGAATGTTATGGGTCGCCTTTACAATGACATTAGTAAAAACTGACCAGACTAAATCCATTACCCTTTTTCTCTAAATCATGTTCTTAATTTTGAGGGCCTACTCCAGAGTAGGCTTTGGAGTAGGCAGATTTCATACTACAATACGTAACTCAGAATTTCTATTTGGCCAGCAGAGGGAGCTCATGCTTTCAACTTTTTTCCTTTTCCTCACATGCAAACTCAAGAATTCCTTTTTTAAAAAGCCTTTTAAATCATTGTTGTTGTTTTTAAAAAAATCTGGACACACATACTTCTTGCATACGTGTAGAAGTTATAGCTTGTAAAACTGGACTGCTCTCGCAGCTTAAATATTCGTGAAATTGTCAGGGTGGTATTTACAGCCTCAGTTTTGTTAACGGACAGAGAGTACAGAAACACCTTTACTAACTGTAGAGAAATATAGGTTGAGAAGGAAGCAGAAGAGTGTAAAATCAAGTACAGAGTGTGTCCCAAAGAAGCATCAATGGAGGTCCCAAATCAAGATTAGGATTCTTTTCTCCATCTTCTTTAAAAAAAAAAACATCATTATGCAATCTGCACGAAATTTGACAAGCCACTATTATCATTATTGAACCTTGGTGTGTTTCCTAAGAAAATAATATGCATTCTAGGTAACTAGGAAGAAGACTAGATATGAAAGGCTCCTTGTTCTGTGAAAAATGACTCCCCAATCAGATTGAACTTTCTTCACTTGAGCTAAGGGGTTCCACTTGAGCACAGCGAGAGCTCTCACCTAGCTGTTGCAATTTGGAGCACTGTAGTTTACTTGGAGGAGAAATAATCTCAGAACTGGCTTAGGGGGGGAGCGGTAACCCCGAGCCCCTGCCACAGTTTTGAAAGTTTATTTGCAAATTAGCCCTTGTATTTTCTTTCAGTGCTTTCATGTGGATGAGGGAAATGCAACTTTATTGCAGTGGTGGCACACAGTACTTCTGAATTTGTTAGAATAATAATGTTCTGGTAGAGAGGGTGATGAGATGCATCCAAGTATTTAATTAATTTTTTTTATTAATTACATGAAGTTGGAATGAACCCATCCCCTTTCCTTTTCCTTCCACTTCTAGTACTGCAAAGGGCAAGTTGTAATTATTTAAATGTAAAACATTGCCCAACTTCTTACAATACAATTTGGATTGTATCTGGACACTCCAGGAGGAGCTAGAATGACTCACTGAGTAACCTGATTAAACACACACTATTTCAAAGAGCCTGATTCGGAGAATCAGACGTGGTAGGTAGTCTTATAAAAGTAATGCAAGTGTAGGCTCAAATGTATCGGGCTTTTGGATATCAGTGTATCAAATTCTCTAGGCGTGGCATTTATCGCCCACTGGAATTTGCTGATAGGCAATCCATTGACTTCTATAGTAATGTTTTGATACCTGTTTTCACACATATGTAACACCACTGGAGTGAGGGAACTCTTGCACTCTCCTGAACTTGCATTTCTCCCTTGCTATGCTCCTGCCACCGCACCATCATGGTAGTACTCTGCCCATGCCATGATGGAGCTGCTGAAAGAATCCTGCCAGTGCAATGGTATCAGTAAGTTGGTGGTTATTTGTTCTGTGGTACTGCGATTCACCATTGTAGGGTAACTCTACTCAGCTGCCCATCAGGTTTAACTCGGGAATAATTACTATTTCCCCCTAACACGAGCTGATGGGAATCATCAGACCAAATGTGAAAGGAAAACCCTCCGTTTGGTAAACAACAACCTCCCTGCTCTGTTCTCATTATATTGTATTTTAGGGAAGGGGTTGTTGTATTATACATTGCACGGCTGGTTTTAATTGCTAGTCACCCTGAGTGGTGCACAGGCACCAGAAGGGCAGGGTGTGCATTTTTTATATTAATAAATAAAGTTTAACTTGATATATTTATTGACCATTTCCCCTGACCATTGCATTACAAAGAATCACACAGGATGGAAAGCATATCCTCTGGGCATCAATATGTCCATTTTCACAGGAAACGTTATAGGAAATGTTAAATAAAAACAGGAATCAAAATGAACTGCTAACAAAGCAATCATACAGTATTTTCCTGGGCAAGCAAAATTCCTTAGGTTTGTAGAAAGTTCACTGGCTAGAGACACACTTGCATATTACATCCCAGTCATATGATCCATTTGTATATCTAGCCCAACCATATAATAATACTCTTCTGCATTTATTCTTGATTAACTGGCTACCCCTCTTCCCAAAGCCAACCAAAAGTGGCTTAAAATTCAAAATAATTTTAACAATAATGATAAAATCAGTAAGTAAAAAACCCCAACAGTAACAGCAAAAGCAGAGTTAGAATCAACAGATCTAATTGTTCTGGGAAAATATAAAAAGACTTACCCAGCACCAAAAAGACAACAGACTCAATACCAAGCAAACTTTCTTGGGTGGCAGTTGCAAAGCTTTAGCATTACCAAAGGGGAACCTTTATCCCCAGTGTCCTCTCACCTCACCTCCGATGGTAGAATAACCCACAAAAGAGTTTCCATGGCTGGCTTGGTCAGAAGGAGGCAATCTATGTAATGTGTCTTCCATAAACATAAAAAGTCTGCTCCAGAAATATTAGTAAATCGCACTGCTACCAACCCCAAGAGAGCATCTCCAACATACAATGTTATGTCTTATATGAGAGTGGAAATAGTGTAATTTCATACATGTGGAATCGCAGGGGGTGGGGGTGGGGTCTTACATAAATAGAACTTCAAATGATTCTGATGGTCCAAATATTTGGTGTGCAGCACAAATATTTGGTGTGCAGCACAAAATAAAGAATTCCAATCCAATCACATCCTGCTTCCAGTAAGGACAAAAAAACACTAGACTTATTCAAAGGTTAATATTTGTATTAGCAGCAACTAAATAAAGATATGTTAATATTGCACACTGGCCTATTAGGTAATCAAACATATGCATAAAAAATAATGTCCAAGCAAAATATCATTTCCCCCCTCCCTCTCAATTATTAATCAAACGGCATTTATCAAAAGGAAGTAGAGATATCAAGCCTAAAGCATTATTTCCTCAGCATGAAAAGAGCAAGGTAAACAGTGGGCATTATACTCTTTTGGAACAAATTAAATATGTCCATAACAACCCAGCAAAGAATGCAAATAGTGTTTTACCATATGTTTGAAAAATATTTGCTTATCAGTTGACTAAAACTATGCAGGCGTGGTATTCTTTGGTAAAGTACATAGATGACTGTTGGAACACACATTGAATGGGGCTGCCATCTTGCCTAAGATGAACTGTGGTTATTCAGGCAACTGCCATTTTAGAAATGAATGAAACTGCAAGTGTCCTGTTTACTCCAAGTTACTGAGGATTTTTCAGAAATTCCCCGTTTGATGAGAAATGTTTGCATTCTGTACAAGCACAACTGAATACCTGAAAACTACTTTGCAGTGGTGCATGTTTCTTCTGAAGGTCATTTGATCTATATCTGCTTGTGATAACTGGGACATCTGAGTCAGGTCCCCCCCCCAATAGATGTCACTTGCCATTTCTCTGTGGTTGATAAGTGTGTCTATCTAGGATTGGGGAGACGTGCGTTCAAATCCCCACCGAGTCATGAAACTCCCCTGGTGGCCTTTGGCCCGTTGCTTTTTCTCAGCCTAACCTACCTCGCAGGGTTGTTGTGAGGATAAAACTGGTGTAGGAGACAGATATATAAATATTCAATATAAATATATAATCTGGTACAGAACAAGAGATTCCTTCTTTTTTTCTTTCTTTTTTTGCTTGATTACTTCCCTTCAGAAGCCAAGAAATAGGCTAAAACGTCATCCAGTGCCAAACAATTGAAATGAATCAGGATTTGCAAGCTCAAATCGTCCTCCCTAACAGATTGAAATTGATGCACAACTTGCCCATCAGGTAGGAGTGTGTGTGTGTGTGCGTGTGCGTGTGCGTGTGTACACTTGATAATTAGCAAGTAGACTTTGTCTACTGTGGTTGTGTGTCCCCCCCCCCAATCAACTCTTAAGTTTTTTGACTGTGTGGGGGAAAACCTGCCTTACACTTGGGGAAGAGTAGATGTGGGAAACAAAACTATAGTCCTGCTTCTACAGTAAGGACATAATGTTGTCGATCTGGTCGCTATCACAACGGGATAAATATCTGAAACCGCTCCGTGATACTGTACCTCGAGATTAGTAACCCTACCCATTGCCCCCTTCTGGCTATGACTGCCACCAGATAGATCTTCCTGCGAATGCCTTGAACTTATATTTATATGTAATCAACAGGCTGCTTAAATAAAACGCTCTCTTGGGAACGGGGACTGAAGTGACGCTTCACACGTGTCTGATCTCCTGTTTCTTTAACAGCTGCAAGGTTGGTCAGAAGAGAAAAGCTGCACCTGCTGAATCCCCGCCACAAACGGAGCGGTTGAAGGTGAAATGCTGGGGGGGGGCGGGAATGGTGACAAGTTCCCGCTGACATTTGACGTGAGGGGCTTCAGTGGCGCGCGGGTATGTGTACGTCGAGGGGAAAACTACGGTCGTCCGGGGCTTTAGTTGCGTCAAGGACTATTCGCCTCGCAGCTCTGAGCCTGAGGCGCTGCCAAGCTGGCCTTTTCCCGTTTGGCACACCAAACAGCAGCAAGAAGAAGGGGCGGGAAGGGAACGAGCGGGGGGGGGAGCGCGGCGCGCGGCTAAACTCCCACTTGGTGATCGCGTCTGCTTGCCTTTGACCAGCTTCTGTTCCCGCCGAGCTCTGGCGAGAGAGCGCACAAGCCCCACCCTCCTCGCGAGCTTTCTGTCGCTCACGCAACCACGCCCCCCCCGCGCTCTCCAGCGCTGGCAGAAGCAGGGAGCGCAGCGGCAAGGCGACGTCGGGGCGACGTCAGCGGGCGCGCGCGGTTCAGACTCCAGCTCTTTAAAAACAGCGTGTAAATTGAGATGCTCCTACAAAGAGCGGCTCAGGCTTACGGGAGCAGCAGCCGCAGCCGCCGCAGTCACGGCCACCGCAGTCCCTCCAACTGCAGTTTAACGAGCTGCCGGCTATTCAAAGCGTCCCCTCTCTCGCCGAGTTTGAGGCTGTATATTCACAGAAGAGCGAGAGTCGCCTTCCCACATCAAAAGCCGAGCGCGCGCCTCTGAGCGTCTGCAGCGCCCAGTCGTGCAGCTGAGGAGGGAATGTCAGCGGCTCCGTCCGCTTCTAAGGAAAGGAGCTCCGCCGTTTTCGCCGCTCGCCCCCTCAGCGCTGCCTTGGCACCATGGACACCTCCTCTGCTCCCGCCGCCGCCCGCGCGCTGCTTCTCGTCCGCTTGCTGGGGCTCCTCGGCGCGGTGGTGCCGCTTGCCGGCGGAGGAAGCCCGTTCGGGAGGCGCCCGAGGAGCTGCCCGGCCGCTTGCCACTGCGAGGAGGACGGGATGCTAGTGAGAGCGGACTGCTCGGACCTGGGCCTGGCCGGCGTGCCCGCCAACCTCAGCGTCTTCACCTCTTACCTGTAAGTGGCTTTGGCGCGCTTTTTGCTGCTGCGGGGACGAAGAGGAGCCGGGGGGGGGCAGGGCGGCAGGGCAATGAGAAAGCCGCTACCTTAGCCGTTGGTGAGGCTAGGTATAGGGGGTGATGTTATGATTACGCCATCGGCGTGCTTTACGAAGAACAGGTAAGACAGGTCCTACCATACCTAGAGGGTTTACCATCTAAGACCCACTGAAGCCGTGCGAGGAGGGCTCTGTGATTCTATTTC
This sequence comes from Zootoca vivipara, assembly GCF_963506605.1. Taxonomy (NCBI): domain Eukaryota; kingdom Metazoa; phylum Chordata; class Lepidosauria; order Squamata; family Lacertidae; genus Zootoca; species Zootoca vivipara. The sequence continues at coordinate 28,692,495 of NC_083285.1, forward strand.
AATTGCGCAGACTTTGGCTTAGTTAGAATAATAAGGTATAAGAACTAGGGGAGGGTCAAAAATCTCGTCGATCTCAGTCCTTTGCGCGATGGTCGCCAATGCCAGAGCAAAACCATGTTCTGCTGAGGACGTGATGTCCTGGATTAAGCAGGGGACAGCGGTATCCGAAACAAGCCATGCTGCTTAAAGCGATGGATATCTAGTAACCTAAGCAAAACGGAGGTGTGTCTACTGCTTTAGGTTTGTCAGAGCCTCCTTCTCAAAGGGAACTTTGTGAAAATAGTTTTTTTTTTTGTTTCCTGTGATCCTGTTCCACAGTTATGGTTGCTTTTTTATAATTAAAAAAATACAGATGAGCTGTTTTGAGAGGCTGTTGCATGAGCACTAAAAACAATTAAGGGCATTGTGGAGTTTGAGTTTGTTCTTTAGGAGCAGTGGAGTTTCACAAGAAAGAAGGTGTCCATCTCAATAGGGTTGTTAGCATATGGGTGTTGTGGGATCAGCGCTCCTCATGTATGCAATTCCTTGACAGCACCCTCAGGATGTCAATGGCATAAACTAGGCAATGGCATTTAACTAGGATTTAACCTTTCCAAGGAAAACCCAATAGATTTTACTGTTGCCAACAACCCATTTGCACTTTGTGGAACCCACCATGACATAACATGGAATCAGAAGGCAGTTCTTTAAAAGTGGGGATATCTGACAGCCTGGTGTCTGTCCACCACTCTGATTGCATCAGATATAACGGAAATGGGCAGCACTGTGAAATTCCCAAGCTTGAGGCACTCTGGTTTTAGAGAGATGTGGTGCCTGTTTCCCACCACCAATGGGCAACAAAAATCCAAATGCACCATGGAGCCTGACAGAGTCTTGAGAACCATCCTCAAGAGCTAAAAAATCTGATTCAGCATTGCAACCAGCATCATGAGCTATGACAAATATTTTTGTAAAAATACACACATCAGGATCCAGCATGATCCATGTCACTTTCAAATCTGTAGGCTACAATCACACCTTCTATTACATTCATCAGGGCTACTGCAAACTAAGTGAGCCGTGGTACTTGTTACAGCTCTCCAACATGTTTTACTTGGTACTCTTTGTTTGCATATTCTGAGCTGGAAGGTACCAGGGGATGCAGATGGTAGAGTTGTGAAATATGTTTAAGGCTGTAGTCCTATAGAAACATGCCTGGTATGGTTGAACTCAGTGGGTTACTTCTTAGCAGAGACAGTCAGGATTTACAGTGCCATGTAAGGTAAAGGTAAAGGACCCCTGGATGGTTAAGTCCAGTCAATGGCAACTATGGGGTGCCGTGCTCATCTTGCTTTTCAGGCTGAGGGAGCCAGTGCTTGGCCACAGACAACTTTCTGGGTCATGTGGCCAACATGACTAAACTGCTTCTGGTGCAGCAGAACACTGATGAGTGCCAGAGTGCACAGAAACACTGTTTACCTTCCAGCTGCAGCATTCCTATATATCTACTTTTGCTGGTGTGCTTTCAAACTGCTAGGTTGGCAGAAGCTGGGACAGAGCAACGGGAGCTCACCTCATCACACGGATTCGTACACCTTCTGATCGGCAAGCCCAAGAGGCTCAGTGCCGTGTGTGTGTGCTGTATGTTTATATTAGTATCTTGCTGTTCTATCAAAGTACATAGCAGATTTTATTTCTTTTTGTTTGGCACAAAGAGGTAATATGTGTATGTGTCATGTGGATTTATGGAGCCTGAGTAGAAAAAAAGTATGGTTGAGAATACGCTTTCAGATGATCAAAATTTATACATGAAAAGTTCTTTTATATAGGAATTAAGCTACAACTACAGCCTGCATGCTTTGTTTTATTGTTGTACATTCACTGAGAAGCTGCTGTCCAGGGCATTGCAATACAGGTGTACTGGATGATCTCACTTCACTCTACTATACCTTGAGGTGGCATAGAGACACCACTTCAAAGCCAAATCCATGCACACTTAGGGGATGTATGTATTTAGAACCATACTACAAGGGGCATCCTAGAAAAACAATCAATTTCTTGCCAAAGCACCAGTGTAGATGTTGCTTTACAGTGCAATCCTAATGAGTTCCATGGGGCTTACTCCCAGATAAGAGGTTATATAGGATTACGGCCTTAAACATATGTTTATTAGAAAGTAGGATATAAGCCATTTAAATACATTGTTCTCTCCGTTCAAAATAGGTACAAGGTACATATACAAGTATCTTGTATGATTTGATGGGCCACTGGCCTGATCCACCAGCCTCAACAACTTTTGGGGTGTCTTGGTTTTTACTCTTTGAAATATGGCAACCCTATATTATATTCTTTCGGTACTTATACCAATCCACTATATAATTATGATGCATTGTTTATAGAGTAGTTAAAAATGAAGCAAGAGCATAAACTTGGTTAGCACTGCTGGATGCTATCTTTACCTTCGCTTCCCAAGGCATGGCTTTGAAGTGCAGTATTTTATTTAATCTTTAACTGATCTCTGCCCAAGACCAGAGAGGTGCCCAAGAAGGCAGATCAATGCTCTCGCTTTGGATCTACTACTCAGTCTAGCCAAGGAAATTGTAGTCTCCATATCAGAGATAAGGAACCTTTGACTTGAGAGGTGGATGTGGCCGTTCAGGCATCTCTGTCCGGCTCTTGGGGTGTTTTCCAAGCTGTGCCCCCTGCCCAGGCCACACTGCACTCTGGCTCTGCTCAGATCCTTCTTGAGTGCCTCTGCTTGGCTGTAATATGTCCTTCAACTGTGGAAGTTGCTCTTGCTTGCTGGGATGGAGAGATGTGTTTTTGTGTGAAGAAATCTCTGACTTCTGCATTCAGTGTTCCACCCACTATAGGCATGTGACCTCCATAAGGTTTCTTATGAGGGTATGTGGACCTCAGGCTGGAAAAGGTCCCCCACCCCTGTCTATATGCCGCTTATCAAACCTGGTGATAAACTAGTGTGTTTTTACTTGATCTGACATTGGATTCCCACCCCTAATCTTCTCTGGTGTGGCTACTGGGTAGAAGGTCGAAGGCATTTGAACATGGTGGATATCTTTTTCTCTCTCAAGACAAAACAGATTTGGACACAGTAGAGTATGAGACTTTTATACTGGAGGCCCCCGTGATATGTGAAAACTGTTCTTCCAAACCAGGAGGTGATGCTACACCACTGTCTTGTGGATTTTAGGTCACATTTATATCCACCCAGTTTAATGCTTGAAAAGTGTGCAGGCTCCATTTGTACAGGTTTTGGCATTATACAATGGGCTAAAGGTTTATTGCTACGCTTTTAAAATAATTGTATGACTTTGAGAAAAGTACTACTTTTCATGAAAGTGAATAGACAAGACATCAATTTGTTGCTATTATCAGGACATCATGATAACCCTTTTTTTCTTTCTCAACTTCAACAATTGTTTGGAACATTTGCTTGGTAGTGAAATTTCTCCATTTAAAGCCAGTATCTTTTTACTTTACTATTGAGGTCAACTTCGTTATTCACAGAGCAAATAATGCTATTTCAACCCATTATAACAAATCTCCTTGCAGCCTTGCCTGAAACAGTGGTGGTGAATAACCTTTGCAGCCCTTTAGGCAAGGGGAGGCTTCAAGAGTCCTAACACATGTTAATGCTAAAGGAGATGGCGGGGCTAAGGTTGGACTATTTAAGCCTGCCTCTCCTCTCCTACAGCCTCTTCCATTCCTTGGCACCCACCCCTTGCTCTTTGTTCAGTATAGGCATTGCTAGTTGCCTTCCAGGACCAAGTAGGAATTTTTTGACTTTGCTGATTGATATTTTTTTTTGGCCTACACTGTACTGATTTGGTGGCTGGAGTTCTTAGCAGGTAGCAGCCATTGAATAGGTTAATTGGCCACATAGGCCAAAATACTTAAGGTTTGCTCAGCCTCCTTAGGCACCTTTAAGAGTAACAGATGTAGTCCTGAGATTTGTCTTTGAGGCTGTGGTTAGAGAACACCTTTGGGGCCAACCTATGAAGCAGGGCTGGCTTGACCACAGTTTGCCATATGCATTTAATATCCCACACCATTCTTCCCCACCGCTCGTCCATTTTAAATGAATAAATGTGGCCTATTTCACACAACCTTGTGTCTCGCCTCCTTATTTTCCACTGTTGGTGCAAATTAATGTTTCTAGCTGAATGTTTTGTTTGTTGTTAACCAAGTAAAGCTATTGCCTAAGAACTTCATTCTATGTAACAATTCCTCACTGGAAACAAGAGTTGCAAAATATATATCCAAGAATAAATTTGTTAGTTATTAAGTTGCCATAATACTGATTGCTTTGCTGAAACCAACAAACACAACTGCTCCTCTGGAAAATTTTGATGCTGTGCACCACAGGGACAGGCAGGAGGACACACTCAAAATGTGACATACCAGCCAAGTGGCAAAAGTATCTGCCTTCCTGAAAGCTGAGGATTCAGGTACAGTGGTACCTTGGTTCCCGAACAGCTTAATTGTCGAACAAACTGGCTCCTGAATTTCGCAAACCCAGAAGTAAGTAAGTGTTCCGTTTTGTAAATGTTTTTCGGAAGCCGAATGGCTGATGAGGTTTTTGCGGCTTCTGACTGGTGCAGGAAGCTTCTGCAGCCAATCGGAAGCCGTGCCTTGGTTTTTGAATGGTTACGGGAGTCAAATGGACTCCCGGAATGGATTACATTTGAGAACCAGGGTACCACTGTATTGCCTCAGACACCTGTCATCATCCTATCCAGCCTACAGATGAGACTTGATTGATAATGTATATAAAACACTGCTTTCTTTCATGTGCGGTAAAGGTAAAGGGACCCCTGACCATTAGGTCCAGTCGTGACCGACTCTTGGGTTGCGGCACTCATCTCGCTCTATTGGCCAAGGGACCAGTGTACAGCTTCCAGGTCATGTGGCCAGCATGACAAAGCCGCTTCTGGCGAGCCAGAGCAGCACACGGAAACACCGTTTACCTTCCCGCCAGAGCGGTACCTATTTATCTACTTGCACTTTGACGTGCTTTCGAACTACTAGGTGGGCAGGAGCTGGGACCAAGCAATGGGAGCTCACCCCGTCGCGGGGATTCGAACTGCCGACCTTCTGATCGGCAAGCCCTAGGCTCTGTGGTTTAACCCACAGTGCCACCCGCATCAGTAGTGTGGCTCAATTCAGACTACACGCCAAATCACAGTTAAAGAAGGTTTCCATCATGATTTTGTGGCTAACTGTGGTTGTGATTTCTAGCAACCCAGAAATAGTTTAGGGCTACTCTCATTTTGACTCAAGGGAATCACTGTTTTATAGTTCAAATTGGGGAAAATAAATACAGTAAATGGACAAAAGTACAAAGATTCACAAAATGTTTAGGGATATGTGTACCACTGCATCTCCCCAGAGAAAAAACCACTGGATCTATATAACAAAAGTTTGTTTTTGCTGTTGCCAATGCGCAGACTAATTTGAGCTATATGTCAAGGGCAGTAGAAAAGGGATACCAAGGTTTGTAATCAACTAAGTCCTGTTCAGAGTAGACCCACCGAAATAAATGAAACTAAGGACTCAGCTACATTAGTAAAAAAACACCAATGTTTTTTAATGTATTATAAACCTGCTACACCAGATAGCGCAGGACAGCAAAAAAAGTGCAATTTTTACATAGGTTTTTTTTCCTGTGTGTAGATCTACCTTGTTAGTCATAGCCATTTACTTCAATTTCTCTGCTCAGAGATGAATAACACGCAAACCATATAATTAAATATATACTGTATTTAATTATATATTGCTTATAGAAATATTTTTATTGTCAGACTGAACTTTCCTGAGGTGAATTTAAGTGCTGTTCTTAGGATGATAATATATATCCTTCTGGGGTGGGGGTGGGGAAACCCATATCCATACACCTTTCAGTCCTAAGCATAGCTGAAAGAAGCAAGTGTGATGGGAGATTTTACTTCTTCTCATTTTCGTTTAAACATTTATTCTTCTCTAAAAACTTTTTAAAAGGTACGGTTAAAAAGTATATTGTTATATGGGCCATTGAAAACAAAAATATAAAAAGTCAGTGAAAGAATAATGTTGTGTAATCTAAGGAAAATTCTGGCTGTGTGAAAAAAATATCAAAAAGGTGCAGTTAAGTGAGGAGTTTCTACATCTGATTAACATCTCTGTACATTCACTGTTTTGGTTAGTTTACAATTAATAAATCATGATAGATCAGATTTGTTTATTTGTAACTAGTCATCAGACCACCACACAACAAAAGTTTAATAGTATAAGGTAAGTAAATAAATCCACCTTATGTCATAAAGGTTTATGATATTCTTATTAATTAGAATGGCCCTGTATGGTAAGGTTATCTAGATCGTGGTGGCTAAGCTCAAGGATGCTAGCATTATAGAAATACATTTTAGTCAATTCTGTTTTCCTTGACACGTATAAATTGGCAAACTATGCTGCTTTTTAATACTGGGCCATTTTGTACTTAAATAAAGCACAATTAAACTATGTGTTGCATTCCCTGTTTGCTAAAACTATATGCATTGTCGGGGTTGTGTGACTTTAAGGGGAGAGACTGAAAAAGTCATTCCATAGCATACACGCGGTGCTCCTTTTTTTGTGGTGACTGCTCTGTGGAAATGATATGTAAACTGACAGGGTGGTGTGGTGGGGGAAGGAAACTCCCTTTAAACTAGTAAAATGCAAGGGTCTGGCAGAGTGAAGGCACCTTCAGTTTGGCTTAGTATCTGGAGTGCAGAGGACAATTGGCCTGACAGAGGGAGCCCGACTCCAGCTGTGAACGCGTGCATGAAGCTGACCTTCCCAGTCAACATGCCAGCTGAGATTAGACTTCCTTCATGTGTTCCCTTGTTAACTTGGCCTTTTTTTTCCCCAGTGGAGTTTGTCTTTCAAATGCTTACCATTAAAATCGCAACCCAGGTCTGGAGAAACTTGGAAAGCTTTCTTTTTATACTCTCGGCAGCCTCTGCCCATTATTGTTTAAAGACTGCAATTGTAATCATTTCCACCGAAATCAGTGGGATTTGTATCCAAGTGAATAGGAGGAGGGGTGTTAATTGTTTACAGGCATTTAAAATGCTGCAGCTAATGCCATTTATGTTTCCTTGTTGTTATTAATTTAAGGAATAGTATTATCGTGATTGCTGAGGTCTTGAGGCGAGTTCCATTGTTGCCGAACAGAGCAGAATTCTTTGGGTTTGGGATTATGGTACGGTAACTGAGAACGCTTGAGTTTGGACTACTGATCATGAAACAGATAAGGTCTGGGTGATTAACCCCCTTCAGTAACAATGCAGTGAACTTAAGTGGTAGAGGGTCTGGACCCCAATATGCATGTGTGCATACAGAAATTTCTCTTCATCTAGGCAAGCATGAGGCTTTATAATATTTAAAGCATACTTTCAAAATGGTCCAGAGTACTTTTAGACAGTGCAGAGCAGGGTCTTGGAAGTATGATTGTGGAAGTATGCATTGTGGAGGGGTACGTGGCCTGGGTACAGTTCAGAGGGCCGGACAGACAAACGTGCAGGGCCTCATCCATCCCTGGGCCCGAGATTTCATCACCCTAATTTATAGCAACCGTGGATGTTCGTGGCATGGCAGTTGAAGTCTGCAGGTATGTCTGAAGTTCACTGGGGATAAGCATTCTATGTTGACTTGGGACAGGCCTTTTTGTTAATTATACCCAGGGGTGAATAATTGCTGTGTTCCTCTGCTGAAAAGGACAAGACAAAGCTTTATGAGCTCTGTGTAAAACAAATGAAAAATCAAATATTGTACTTAATTATTCATTCATTTATTGTTTTCAAAGCCCAGCTGTTAGTCACCACCATATAAAGAGCAGTTTGTGTTGCCACAGCAACTGAAACATAAATGCTGTGGTTTTTATGTGTTTGGATCTGTGCAGTTCAGTATATGTGGAACTGCAACTAAAAACGGTCCAGAAACCTCAGTTAGTTTAGGACAGGGCATCAAGATAGTTAACCAGGACCAGACAAGTTGAGAGCTTTACCCCTGGTGGTGTTTTTCAAGCTGAGTTCAGAGTCATTACACAACTTTTTAAAATAGGGTTATAAGACCTATAACCCTATTTCAAAGCTGATGGAAATTTAAGTGTGAAGATACGGTACTGCTGTGAAATTATCTGGTCATAATGTTTTATAATTGTCTTTATTGTGTTTTAATATTGTAAGGTGACTCAAATGCATGAGAGACAAGATAGAATTATTTTAAATAAATAAATATGGATAGTTTGGGACTCCATTACTTATATTTCTTTTTAGTTATTTAACATTTATATGCAGCTTGATTGTAAACATAAGCTCTAAGTAGTCTACAAAAATAAAGCAAACATTAAAATCAATAGGAGGCAAATTTAAAAATTCATAATATAATTAAAATCAATAGTAATGCTAAAAACAGGCTATTTGTTATTTATTTATTAAATGTCTATACTGTACTTCTCTTAATCTGATGATCACAGGGTAGTTTACACTATAAAAACACAAAAAATAGCATAGTAACAAACAATAGTACCCCACCACACACACATAATCCATAGATTGTTTAATTAGCCAAAGGCTTGGGAGAAGAATAATGTTTTTGCCTGGTACCTAAAGATATGTAACAAAGATGCCAGGATTATTGTCAGCTTCTACATGTCTGCATAGGCTTGTCTGAATGAAAAGGGAGTTACAAACTGTAGGTACTTATATGCTAAAATGTTTGTACCTTTGGGGACTCAGCTACATTTACTAAAGAAAAAGCATTTTATATGCATTATAACACTGTGACACCAGGTGGCACTGTGGAGTTCCATTTTTTACCAACGTGTTTTCCCACTTTGAAGTTTACAACGCGTTTTTTGGTGTGTCTAGATCCAGCCTGGCTCCCTTCCAACTCTACAATTCTATGATTCTAAGTGCAGAGCAAATATTATGTGACACCTGGACAATGCCAGTTCCACAGACTGAAGCAGTCAAATGGGCATATATGGGGTAAAGGGATCTTGTAAGTTACTGGTCCCAAGCTGTTGAGGACTTTATATACCTTGAACTTGACCTAGTAACAAGTCAGCAACCAGTGCAGGTATCTGATCAGAGGTGTTAGATGCTGGACAGAGTCTCACTCCTCTCAGCAACCATGCTGCAGCATTCTGTACAAACTGTAATTTCCAGACCAAGCACAGGGGAAATCCCACACAGAACATATTTCAGTAATCCAGTCTTAAAGTTACCAATGCCTGAACTACTGTGGTCAAGCTCTCCTGGTCTAGGAACAGCCATAGTTGTTATATCAGCCTCGGCTGGTCAAAGGTGGTTCTAGGCACTGAGGCTACCTGGGTCTCCAGTGACAAGGATTCAGCTGCACTCCCAGACTGTGTACCTGCTCCTTCGTGGAGAGTGCAACCCCATTCAGGGCAGGCAGTTGACCAATTTTTCAGACACAGGTACCCTTCACCCACAGTACCTCTGTCTTACTACCAGTAGCTTATTTTCTCTCATCCATCCCACCAACTGCATCTAGGCCATAGCTGCCAAGTTATCCCTTTTTTAAAGGGATTTTCCCTTATGCTGAATAGGCTTTCTCGCGAGAAAAGGGAAAACTTGGCAGGTATGATCTAGGCTGTCGTTCAAAGCCCATACAGTAGCTCCTGACTCAGATGTTATGGAGAAACAGAGCTGAGTGTTGTTGGTGAATTGGTAGCACCTTACTCCCAAATGCATAAAGACTTCCAGAGGCTTCATATATATAGATATTTAAAAAGCATTGGGGATAAAATAGTATCCTGCAGCACCCCATAGCGGAATTGTCAGGGGGCCAAAAAGCACTCTGCCAATGCTACTGTCTGGATTCAGCCCTGTAGGTAGGACTGGAACCATAGGAAACAATTCCCAATGAAATATTTGAGCCCACCCCCTCACTTAATAGCATTGCCATTCAAATGGTATGTGTGCGGCACATCATGTGATCAATCATGCAGGCAGGGCTTACCTTCCCCCCCCCCCAATATTTTATTCAAGTTGGCACCCCTGGCTGTAACAGAGTGCCTCCAGTTCCCATCCACAGATTCTGTCCAGGAAGATACCATGGTATATGGTATCAAAAGCTACAGGGAGATCCAGAAGAAAGAGCAAGTTCACACTCTCCTTGTCCTAATCTCTTTAAAGATCATCCATCAGGTGACCGAGGATGACACAGTCTCATGGACCAGTCTTGGAATGAATCTATATAATCCATGTCATCAAAAAATGCTTATAGCTGCATCTCCATAACCCTTTCAACCACCTTCCCCAAGAAAGGGGATATTTGCAACTGATTGATAGTTATTCCTATTTTTGCTATCCACAATTGAATTGTGGATACATGAAGATTGAGATGCTCGGGACCTAAGTAACACGTAGCAGGCTGCTTGTTTGTTTCCTAAAGGGATTGATCACTTGCTGACTAACCATAAGAGTCCACCATCACAATAATAATGACTCAGAATAATGACCCCCCCCAGCCTATTTAGGGTTATGGTGGCACACTGAGGCTATGATTCTATATCTGCTTACCTGGGGAAAGGTCTCATTGAACTCGTTCATGTAACTGTTAAAACATAGTCTCGCTCTTGTGGCAGACCTAGATTTGGTTTATGACATAGAACTTGTGATACTCTTTCCACAAACATTTCATTTCTTATTTCCAAAGTGACCCCCCCCCTGCAAAAGTGAGCAGCTGAATGGGAACTCCTATCTGGCTCATAACAATTAGGCAAGTGAAATACCATGAAATACAGGAAATGTTAGTTGAAGCAGTTCTCCAGTTCTGTTTGCTTTAGAGAGGAAGTGTTTATGATTTTTTTCTTTTTTCTTTTTAAAGAAACTTGGTTAAACTACTTGGCTTGAAGCATTTGCATGTGGTCCCTTTGCTAGCAGCAGTTCCCAAGATCATGGTACATGAGTAACGGTAGCTTGGTTTTCTATTCTTAACACATTCAACCAAATATGTCCTGGCTTCTTCTTAAACTGATGAAGATTAAAGACTTAGAGCTCCAAAGTTCTTATTGTGTTAGCTCTGAAGTAATTGAATATATTCATTAAAAATAATAATGGGGGGGGGGGAACTATATGTATATAGATCAGGGATGATGAACCACCATAGATCTTGCCACCTACCCCACATCTGACATCTTATGTGATGTCAGGAGTGGGATAAGTATAGATAAAGCTTCCAAGGCACAATCAAGACCCTTAAAGTGCAAAGGATTTATATCATCAGCTATCAGAGGACAGGTGGTGACTTCAAGCCTGCTAGATCAGCTTCACTACCTAAGGTCGTGCAGGAAACAGAGCTTTGAGTCTCACCGCCTAGCAGTTTATGGGTGGCAACTTCACGCCCCACTTTTCCCTCTGTAAAGTATTTATCCCATCCATCAATAGCTTTGAAATGTAGGCAAACCTGTGCTGTGAAGAAACTGAGGCTGAGAGATAGTGACTTGCCCAGGGCCCCCCATGAGTTTGTGGTAGAGTATACAGTTTGAACCCACTTCTGCCATATGCTAATCCAGTAACTTACCTGGGGGACAACACTGAATTAGGATCTCATCACTCTGCCTTTTGAATCCATGGCAGCTGTGGTTTCTGTCCATATTTCCTTCTGCTATGTTGACATAGGCTGCACCACCATGGAATGAGTGTGTTGTTGTTGTTGTTTTGCATGCCAGTTCAAAAACTGAATCCAGCAGTTTCGTGATCAGATCAACTTCTGGTTGCACAACTAGAAGATGACCTGTCCTTGCTGAACTGCATATCTGTCACAGACCAAAAGTGTTTCGAAAGCTAGCCCTTGTTTCTGGACCAGCCTAATGGCTTGCTTTATTCTTCATTTTGTCACACTTTGTCTTCATTTTGTTTATCTTTCCCCATGTCTCCTAGAGGTACCCTTGCTTCTTTGTCATCTCACCTTACTAGATATAGCCACAGGATTTGCAACCAACCTGTTCAAATGATGTACTGGTCAACATGTTTCATAAAAGATTGTCAATTTTTATTTCCCAAAGCTACACTATGAATTTGTTTTTAACATTTCAAATGTAAATTAAATTAAATTGCTTTGCTTGCTTTATAGTTTAGACAACTCAATAGGTTGCCTTGGAAGTCCATTCAATCCATTAACATTAAATCAACAATTTGAGCGTCCTTCTGTCTTCCTCCAGCAGGATTAATGGATTTTGGCATGATTGGGACATCTAACAGTAAAAGCTCTTGCTGGGAGAGCTAGGAAGCTTGACTAATTCCCAGCAGTGCTGACTTCATAAAGTTTTATTTCAAGGTTTTAAGTTTGATGGAAGATTAAAGGTAATGACTTCATGCTGATATCTTTGAGTGTGGAATACATGAAAACCATTATCAAATCTGTAGTGCAAAAGCTGCCTTTCTAACTAGGAATACGAACAAGGAAGTTTTACATATTACTCTACCGCATAAGACTTTTTGTATTTATTTGAAGCGAAACTCTTGTCATCTGTTAAGCAGTATCTTTTCCAAATTTTTGAGTCATGCCTGATAGATAATGCCAGAAAGCCTGAGACTTAGTTTCAATACCTGGCAGAGAGAGAACTATGTTTCGTTAAAAACAGTTTATGTTTTAATAGAAGAACAGAAGAGCTGTTGATAATATTCTTGTAACAAGACCATCAATTTTCACCAGCAAATCAAACTCTTATTAAAGCTTCCTCTCTCCCACCCAGACTTTTCAGACTTGAGAATGAGTATTCAGGAAAGACAACAAAAAGTTGGAGGGAGATGGAAAAATATTTTCAGCCTGTCTGACAAGACTGCATAAAAAGCTTGCGATCAAAGCATATTAAGTACATGTTACTGATGTGACAAACAACATTTTTGTCCCTTTATTAGATTTATTTTTCTCTTCTGAAAACTGCAGTGACCAGTATATAAATTGTGAAAGAAGGCTGGCAGGGTAGTATTCTTTGATTCCTAATTAACACCTTCGGTCTCAAAAGAGAACTAACAGAAATACCATAAAATGTTACAGCTGCATTGTTATTCCGCTTGGTTGGTTTGTTAAAAGTCGGCTGGGCATTGGCAGCTGCAATAAAGGGAAAGCTCAATGGGTGTTTTGTATTGTGCCCACTGAAGTGAAAGAAGGCAACCATTTTATTTTCAAATGGGCAGCTGCATAGTGAAGTTTAAATGGATCTAAATACAAGATCTACTGTTAACATATAGTAATTGACAATAAATAAAGGAATAGCACAGCCAACTTCCATCTGTTTTGTCTATGCCACACAAATTTTAGGAAAAGTTTTCATGGAAAAACAAACACATTTGCAGAATTTTGTGAACAGAAAAAAAACGAGAGTACAACACATTTAATGTATTTTGCTATTTGTTGGAAGCCACCCAGAGTGGTGGGGGAAACCCGGCCAGATGGGTGGGGTATAAATAAATAAATAAATAAATAATAACAGGGTGAAACATTTAGAGTTAAAGCAGAACCACTATTTCAACCACTATTTCAAATACCACATTTATGGGATACACAATATCAGGACTCCAGTCACCCACTTTTATTTATTTTTAAATCATTTCCCCTCCTCAAGTGTATAAATTGAGACATCATTATCATTCCAGCCCTTCACATTCTTATTTTGCCATAGCAGTGAAATAAAGAAAACATTTAAACTCTGGTCAGATAAGATGCACACACATTTAGAAAATGCAATTAGGGAAATATGGAAATCTAGATGTTTCATCAAATGCTTGCTAAGGAGTTCTCTGTTCTTTTTGTGCACAATGACTGAACTAAAGAACTTCAGTTGCTGTGTAAGAACCATTGTTCCAGCCACAGCACTTATTAGAAACAGAGTCCAGACTGGCGTGGGAAATACCTATGAATTTGACATCACCCCTATTTTGGAGAGAAATTGAGTAGAATAGAATGTATAAGGAGATTTTACTGTTGCATTCTAATCAGCCATGATCTGTCTAATTTGTTTTGCTTCAGAAGATAAAACTAATATTCCTCTGGATAAAAGTATTCAGCAAGCCAATAGTATCATGTTGAATATGGAATGGAACAGCAGACACTGTAACTTTTGGGAGCATAGTACTGTATAACTTTTCAGATCATCAGAGAATACATTATTTCAAACTACGATGCTGACATAGGATAGGTTTTAACTAACGATTCTGTTTCAAATGGGGAAGAATAAGAATATGAAACTAAAACAAGACTTCAGTCGAGCAATTATCATCTGTATTACTGAATACAGGTTCTGCTATCTGTATCTAAATATTAAAAGTGTCTTGGTTGGAATATAACATTCTATTTTCCTAAGTTCCGTAAATTATTACCAATGATTGGAATATGGATAATGTGCTACTAGTCAGCCAAAGTTAGTATTTTATTTAACAAATACATTTGTTAATTTATACCATTTACTCATAATAATCAGATTTAAATTTTGTTATTTTAAAATATATATACACATGGAAATATGCTTAGTTTTTATTGCCTTATACAAATTGACTCAGCCTTTCTTGATGGTTCTTTCCTTCTGAGGTCATGCATCAAACTGAATAGTTCTAGGTTGTCAAGTACTTTGGGAACTTAATGACTGGAACTGCCTGGATTAGTTGCCTGCAGAGGTTTATGTACTGTAGTTTGTTTTATAGTTATCGACACCTGACATGAAAAAAGTGAAACATAAATATAGAAATGGAATAAGATACTTGTTCTTCTTCAGCCCATTAGCTTCCTCTTCTTTATTTCCCTGCTTCCCCTTTCTCTGTGATTCTGTTAACCTCCATTTACCAAGTCTCTGCTTTCCTCTGCCTCCTTGGAGGGGGATCTCGATCTTTCTCTGCTCAACTTTATCTGAGGAACTGGGCTGGCTCTCCAAGCAGCAGTTGTCCCTCAGGTGTCATGGCTTAAACTGTACAATTGTTAAGACAGATTAAAAAGACATTATTAAATTTTGAACAGTGCAAAATGTTACTAAAACCAGCATGAACCAACATGACCATGCCAGAAATCTAAACACAAACTCAGTCTAACCTTTAAAAGCAGCAATAAAAAGGTCTTTAAAGTCCACTTAAAGATGTTGAGCAGTGGAACCTTCACGTGGAACAGCGGGGCTAATTCTAAGGACATCTCAAATAGTGCCGCAAATCTTTCAATCTTGAAATATTTTCAGTTTATGTGATTTGGAGAGCAGGAAGAAGATGCTTCCAGCTATTTTAAAATGTCTTAATCTTTTGCCTCTTGCATCCTTTTTATGAAAGGAACAAAATGAATAAACAATGGAAGTCTATAAAACAAGGAAAAGACAAAACATACCGGTACTAAAACAATTTTTGCGAAGTTCTTTTTAATTGCATCAAATGCAACATCTAAGATGTTGGGACTCATCTGGGAACAATAAAAGAAATGTAAGTCAAACCATCCTATTTGTCCTTTATCAGCATCATTGCTGAATTGTACCTTTCATTTTTAAAATAGCAACATTTGTCAGTTTAAAGTTCTGGATTCAAACTGATTATACATAATAAAAAATAACAAGCCATGACAAATAGGCAAATAGATTTCGATAATTCACTAAAGAATGTCTCTACCAAGCCTTTGTGGCGTATGTCTTGTTTGCAAGACAAATGCAGAGTTGAAATAACAACCCATGAATACCACTGGTGAAATGGCTATGTACACAAGGTGAATGCTAAAGCTTTTCCTTCTGAATGGACCTTTTAATCTAGGCATTATCTAAACTCTGAAAAAGCCTTCAGTGGCCTTACATACAGATTAATGGGAAAAGCTGAGACCTGGAGTTGGGCTATTTGCAGAAAAAGTTTTAAAGATTTACTGATGGTTGACAAATGCCATTTAAGTTTCAAAGCCATCAATAACCTATTGAAAAAGATTTAAAGGGAAACCCTCCCACTATAGAAAGAGATCTGACTCTGAAATATCTCAGCAGAAGTTCCTTCTCATCCCCCCCACCCCAAGCTTTCCCTACATACCCTCCACTGACTTTCTTTGCTGTTTGGAACCCTTGAAACAAGTGGCCTTGGAAAAGAGGAGGTAAGGCCCCTCTTAGAGACATTTGTATATAACTGATTGTGCCAAACTGCTATTGTGCGGGCATGAGAATTAAACAGAACTGTTTCCAGAAAAGTCTCTGGGATCATGGACAGCCTTTCAATAGCCTTTCTGCTAATAGTTTTTTAATGTGGGAGATGGGAGTGGCGGAATAAATTTTGTCAAGAATTTTGTCAAATCTGAAACCTTGTCCAAAAACTTTATCCCAACCTGTGTAAAGTTTGAGAAGCTTGTTTTTCTTTTGACTTTCTTAACAACTAGTCAAACTCCAATTTATATGTATGTGGTGTATGCCCTTTGCAGATACATATATAACCCATACAAAGAAGTTGTTAACATTTTGGTGTAGAAAAGAGGAAGAAAAGCACTTACAAACCATTCATAAATTCATTTTTTAAAAAACAAAAAAAACTTTTGCTCTTGTGAGTTGTATGGAGAATAAAAAATATAATTAATTTAATAATATCTGGGGATATTGAGACAAGTATTAATTCACATTTCTGGTTATCTTTATTACAGTATGGCTAGGTTTCAGCATTGAAATAGCCTTGGTTGCTTTTATGGATGTGTTACACACAACCCCAGTCTCTAAGCAGTGAGAGGCTTCAGAGGTTCCTATATTGACCCAGGGCACTGGGGTCAAAGATAAATAAGCTTTAGTTGTGCGTGCGCGAGCACACACACACACACACACACACACACACACACACACATATATAACCTGAGCATAGGATGGAGGAGCTCACAGTTTTACCACTCCAACAGATCTTATTTCCCCATTCGGTTTCCAGGGGAACACCAAATCTAGTACATATCAAGACAAGTCACTGTCTCTCCAGCTTCCAGCCAAACTCTCACAACTTTCACATACGCCACCCCTCTAGGCCTGTTTCTAGGCCTGTTGTTCTCCATCCTAGATGACATGACAGCAGCCAGGTGAGGTAGGAAAAGGCCCATCATTTGTTTCTCCTATTCTCAATTTTCCCTTTTCCCTAACTGCCTGCCTTTCCCCGCTTCTCGCCTCTTAAGTTCATAGTAGCACCAATGCCCTGGTCTCATATTGTTTATTGCTCAGCAGCAGTGGTCTAGACTAACCTCTCTGTACATGTGTGCAACTGGCTCTTGATACTACCAGACTTTTGCTGAACAGCCTTACCCTGGCAATAGTAACCTGTGCGAGAAGACAGGTAGGGTACCTGGAGGTATTCCAAGGATCAGTGCAGTCAGAAGTTGCTAGTATCAGTGCCTATCCAAACCCTATTGTACTGTCCTTTTTCTGGGGACAGGATCACACACACACACCCGGTCTGTAATGTAAACAATATTAGAAACATTAGGTTTAATAATAACCAGTCACTTCATCATCCTTTCCCATTACTATAAGGTAATTGTTTGATATTTATATCTTGCGAACTACTGGCCAAAAATCTGAATTTGTGGAGGGGTTTTTTTGAAGCTGCCCTAATAATATATTGCTCACCACATTGAGTTTTCCAGAGTGATGACATTGTGTCAGTATACCTAATATGCTTAGAATACTCCTACCACTGAAAAGAAAAAGTCAGTTAGTTGCTTGATTGCTTCATCATTGTATATACCGGTATATAATCTGACCCTTCAGTTTCACTTTCTTCAGATCTCTGGTTATTTTGTCTTTCCTGCGCCCTCACAGTAAAAATGGCAAAAATACGGTATATCCCAAAAAGATTAGCCATCCGTATCTGAGGCTGCACTATAACCACATCAATATTGCTTTAAAATATGCTGCACTAAGCTCCTGGAAGGATGCATGCAATAAACCTAATACATAAATAAAATGTATTATGCAGGAAGGTTCACCTATAAAGCTAAACCATGGTTTAGTGTTATGGACACAAGCAGGGGTGCTGCCAGGATTTTTTGGGCTCAGTATGCAATATGTGGATTAGGCACTCACAAAAGAAGACATACGTTTGCATAAAAATTGTATATACTTTGTTATATGCGAATGTGTGCCCTCTTTTGCAGAGGAACCAAAGGCACATTGGGAGCCAAAAACAAGTGATAAGATGTGTAACAGAATGTAAACAGATGAAGCATTCCCCATAATTGTTTTTCAGTACTATAAAGGGATTACTCTGTTAAATTGCTGCCTACCCCACAGCTGCTAAAGGCACAAGACCACATTGCATTTGTACTAGTGCAAACCAATCGATAAGAACATGAGATTCTTAATCTCAGGGTCATGGATTTGAGGCCAATGTTGGGCAAAAGATTCCTGCATTGAAGGGGGGTTGAACTAGATGACCCCTGGGATCCCTTACAGCTCTGCAATCCTATAGTTAACATAAATCATGGTTTGCAAACCAATTTCACCTACTAGATTTCAACCTATCATTGCAACCACAATTAGGGGCAGCCTTTGCAGATATAGCACTGTACCATATTCACTGCTGAAAGAAGGAGAGAAGATTTCATGCAGGATAGAAACAAAGAATTCGAACCCTGAGACCCTTTCCTTGATTTCTTAACTATGGCTAAGAAAAGTGTTACATCTGCACCAGGTTAATGTGGGTAAAATGCTATGTGAATAGCAGAAATGAACATACAATACTAGTCAGGCACCTGCGATGGTGCCCACAGCATCAGGACCCTGGAGAGTACACAATAAACCCAGTAGACAAAATTAAAGCTAGCAAGTGAGGCTAAGAGTGAAACTACATGTTATAACAAGGGTCAGTAAACTTTTCCAGCAGGGGGCTGGTCCACTGTCCCTCAGACCTTGTGGGGGGCCGGACTAATTTTTTTTTGGGGGGGGGGAAATGAACAAATTCCTATGCCCCACAAATAATCCAGAGATGCATTTTAAATAGGACACATTCTACTCATGTAAAAACACACTGATTCCTGGACTGTCCGTGGGCCAGATTTAGAAGGCAATTGGGCCAGATCTGGCCCCCAGGCCTTAGTTTGCCTACCCATGTGTTATAACAACAATGCTTTTTTTTAAAAAAAATGTATACATAAACTGTATGTTTTATTTTGAAGAAAAAAAACATGCTTGGAGCCCTGATCTGGAGTATGTTTCCTTGCTGAAAACAGCTATTTGTCCCCCAAAGGTGTAATAGCACGTTTAGGGCAAATTGGAGTGCAGGGCAGGGAACCAGACTGGGGACATGTTCTGCACTGACATCCAAAATCTGCTTGTTATTCACAGTAAAAGTAGCCTGTTTAAGTCCACTTAGCAAAAGAAGAAGAAGAAGAAGAAGAAGAAGAAGAAGAAGAAGAAGAAGAAGAAGAAGAAGAAGAAGAAGAAGAAGAAGAAGAAGAAGAAGAAGAAGCTTTGTCATCATGTAGCTCAGCCCTTGAGTAGCTCAGAGTGTTGCTGCACTGGTCAGAAGCCCACTGAATGCTGATATGCCACTGTATATCAGGTGTGAGTACTTGGGACACAGCTTCCTAATGGAGTTCACCTGCCAGGCAAGGAGGATCACACTAAGTTTCTGAGGGCTGCGCTACAGCAGTGCTGGAAAGCCTCCCAATCTCCACCACTTCTAGGACTGGTATGTTGGTGAAGGCAGGATGCCAGAAGTTGAGGGAGCTTCCAAAGAAGAAGAATCTTCTCTGAGAATAACAACAGGTGATGGGAGAAAGTCTGGTCCTGAGGGGAAGATGGGGTGGGCTTAAGTAGTGCAGCATCCAACCATAGCAGATGCAAGTGCATGCGTGAGGCCAGATGCCAGGACTTCACCTTCCCAAATTGGTTCCAAAGGCCAGCCACAGCCAACTTGGGACAGAGCAGCAGCAGCAGCAGCAGCAGTAATAATAATAATAATAATAATAATAATAATAATTTATTATTTATACCCCACCCATCTGGCTGGGTTTCCCCAGCCACTCTGGGCGGCTCCCAACAGAAAAATGAAATAAAATAATCTATTAAACATTAAAAGCCTCCCTAAACAGGGCTGCCTTCAGATGTCTTCTAAAAATCTGGTAGCTGTTTTTCTCTTTGACATCTGATGGGAGGACATTCCACTGGGCGGGCGCCACCACCGAGAAGGCCCTCTGCCTGGTTCCCTGCAACTTGGCTTCTCGCAACGAGGGAACCGCCAGAAGGTCCTTGGTACTGGACCTCAGTGTCTGGGCAGAACGATGGGGGTGGAGACGCTCCTTCAGGTATACTGGACCGAGGCCATTTAGGGCTTTAAAGGTCAGCACCAACACTTTGAACAGTGAGATTATGACAGTTGTTCCCAGGTGTGATTTTTGCAACTGGGTGTTTTGGGGGTTTTTTACCTTAGCCCAGGCATCCCCAAACTGAAGTTTGGGGATGCCTGCCTTAGCCCAATCTGATTTTTAAATGAAAATTTGCAAACTGGACACTAATTCCTTAGGTATGTATCAATATTTGTCATAGTACAAATTTGTAGGGTCTTTGTTTTTGCAGAAATTGGCCCTATTCAGAACATTTCCCTTCAAATGTGTAGTATTCATTTTTAAAAGCACTGTTGCTGGTATATGTACAAAATACGTCACCACCCAAAGGCTTTATCTTATTGTCCATTAAAATATAATTAATTTGACTGGGATTTCATTTGCTGTACTTTTGTTCCTTTGCCAAAGAAAATCTTTTGTTCCTTTGCCAAAACAAAGGGGGTAGTAGCCAACTACTGAAGAGAAAGAAAGGCATGATTAAATATTGCAACAAAAGAGGGAATTTAATAACTACTCTGGTGTTGTTTAATAAATTAGCTTTTGAAGTGACTACTAAACAACACATTGAGTTGAAAATGGGTAATTGTTAATATTTCTTAACAATAAAACTGTCATTTATTTCCAAGTTTGCCCTGTGTAACTGTCAAATGAATGGCTGTAAACTAGTAAAAATTTATTTCTGCATTAAAATGTTGGCTAAAAACAGTGTTAGCCTCTGGTGTGAATAATCAGCATGATAAGAACTTATAATGCACACCCAGAACACCTGCTTAAAATAACATTGCCCACAAAATGAAAGATCTTCTGTACTAAGTATCATTTGCTGCCAGGTCTACAACCTGAGTCAGCTGAAGCAAAATGTTCTAAGTTTGAGGCTGACTTCCTCCAATACAATCAGTGACTCAAACTTGTGTTCCCCTGTAGCCGGATTACAGCCCACACTGTTAGTGTATCAGGACAATTGTCACTGTCTTAAAAATAAAAATGGAGATTAGAGCAATTGTTTGTATTTTATATGCTGATTTTGGTTGTAGCAATACTTATGCTACTAGTTAATGATTTTACACTTCTTAATTTAGTCGGTAGGAGGGATGCTACAATTTGGTGGTATAAAGAAAAGGAGAGGTGGGTCTCGATGGATCTTTCAAGATGAGCTTTCAAGGCCAATGATGCAGGAGAGTTTAGGTGGACTTTAAGTTCATGTTCCAGAGAGGGGTCCCATTTCTTGCGTTTTGGTGCAAGCGACTGTGTTGCCCGGTGGGTGGGTTGGGAGGGCAAGCTAAGGCATGTCCTTCGGAGTATGATTGCAATAGGGAGGTGGTCGCTGTCCACCCTGTTGAAGATGTTAAAACTAAGCACTTGGGGGAACAATGTGTAGGAGAACCAAATATAATCAATTACGCTTGCACCTCTGGGGCCTATGAAGGTAAAAAAGCCCTCGGACTGATCTTTATAGGTGCCGTGTACACTGTATAGGAGGCCATGATTGGTGGCAAGTTCTAAGAGTGCGATACCGTCCTACCGATAATTTAGTCTTTTTTTAAAAAAAAGAAGTGTTGCTGTTTGCAATGTTTTTATTCTTTATTAAAATAAAAAAATTCCTTCAGTAGCACCTTAAAGACCAACTAAGTTTTTATTTTGGTATGAGCTTTCGTGTGCATGCACACTTCTTCAGATATTCTTTATTGTTCATTTAACTGTGTTTTATTGGTTTTGATCTGTTGCGTACAGCCTTGGTGGTTTGCAGAAAGGTGATATAGAAATATAATAAAATAAGTGAGTTATACAAGTGGGACCTGCAAAATGTGGTGCTGAGTAGAGTGCTGCTGTTCAGGGTTCAAGCCAGCCAGCCATGCATTGTTCTATAATTCTCTGTTCCATTCTCCCCTTCAATGGAGTGTTTTTGTTTCCCCCCAACCCCACTGCAAGCAATCAGTCAGCATTCCTCCGCAGCCACTGAGGATGCTCAGTCTTCACTGGACTGCTTTGAGGGGGGGTTCCCTTCACTTCTCCCCCCCACCCATGAAAGATCTCTCTCTCTCTCTCTCTCTCTCTCTCTCTCTCTCTCTCTCTCTCTCTCTCTGTGTGTGTGTGTGTGTGTGTGTGTATTACTGTTGATGCTTCAAATTGCTTCAGGATGCTTTATGGGAAGTGATTCATTAAAAAAATAAATAACATGTGCATAGGTCCATTTGCTTGGATAGCTCCCATTCATATGGGGCTTGTGCAAGAAAGCCCCACAGTGGGCACAAACCCTTTTGATGTCTTGTATAGCTCCCATGTATTTTAGTGGAGCCCTCCCAGTGATGCCACGGTAATTACACTGTCCTAGCATGAGGGGGAAACTGGCTTTTTAAAAGTATAATTACTAAATGGAATACTGCATAAAAGTGAGGTTGATGTGACTTAGGAAAACCTGTTGGTTTCCTGTGCCAGGAACTACTGTGGAACCCCACCAGGAAGTGTGCTACAAGCAGGATCAGATTGCACCCTTGTTTTGTGGTTCATTTCACTTATTTAATGCAACTTGAGAATCTGGTTAGTTCATCTGACTTTGAAAGGGACCTCTTTTTGTTTGTTGTTTTGTTAATGTGCTGCTTTAAAATGTACGAACAGCTGCATACTCCAGTTATGTATACTGTATTAAGACTCTGTCTCTTTCCTTCCTCAGTGATCTCAGTATGAACAACATCTCTAGACTGTCCTCAAACTCGCTGCACAATCTCCGCTTCCTGGAAGAGCTGTACGTATCTTTGTATCCTTGACTGACAATAGTTGAGAGAACATTCTTAGGCACTTCTCTGGGAACCAGATAACACTACACAGAAAAAGCTGTGAGCTCTGACACGTTTGGCACATGCGGAAACACTTAGCTGGGGGGGGGGGGAACACCAATTGCTTGTGATTCTAGATATAAGCTTACCCTCCCCCCCAAAAGGAGAAACCCTAAAGAGTTACCACGAGGCTGCAACTTTTCTAAGCAGAGACAGGGCTGTAGAAATTAATTTTTTTTAAAGGGTTGTTTAAAAGAGCTGGATTGCTATTTGGAAATAGTTAAGCAGCAGGATATTAAAAGTTTGAATACCAGCTCATGTTTATTAAAATAGTAAGTGAAGTTATAATCAAAACCAAATCCTGCTGTCTGGTTCTGCCTGTGTCAAGGACACTTGCATTCACATTTCATGGTACTAAGTCGTCTTGTTGTAATCACTTTTAATTACTGTTTCCTTACTCTTTAGCTTTTAGCATCCCTCAAGGCTGGCTATGAAACACAGAACCCTGCATAGCTTAATTTGTTCTATTTGGTGTTTTCTGTTTTGTTTTGTTTTTAAAAAAGAAAAAAAACCACTATGCTGTAAAAACTAGTTAATCAAACACAGGATCACAAGTGGAATGTTGATTAGCAGTGATGATGGCCAGCCAGAAGAGGAAACCACTCTATGCACATAAGACTATATGTAGCAAAGTGCACAGAACTAAGAATTTCAAAATGCTTTGGATTTTCATTCTTACAGTAACTCAAGGCACAGGTATCCTGGTGAGGTTCACTAAAAGCAAAGTCGAAACAAAATAAAAAAAATCCTTCCAGCAGCACCTTAGAGACCAACACTAGAGATACACTGAAGAATGCACATGAAAGCTCATACCAATGACAAACTTCGTTGGTCTCTAAGGTGCTGCTGGAAGGAATTTTGTTTGTTTGTTTGTTTCGACTACGTCAGACCAACACGGCTACCTACCTGTAACTAAAAGCAAAGTGTTTGTACCTCTGCTTCTCCCCATCTGACACTCAGCTTGTGGCATCTAATTAGTGGCAAGCCACAAAACCCCAC
Source organism: Zootoca vivipara (assembly GCF_963506605.1). Taxonomy (NCBI): domain Eukaryota; kingdom Metazoa; phylum Chordata; class Lepidosauria; order Squamata; family Lacertidae; genus Zootoca; species Zootoca vivipara. The sequence goes on from NC_083285.1 coordinate 28,716,638, forward strand.
ATATAATGGAAAGTTGCAGTTTTGTTTATGCAAAGCAATGTATCACTTCCTCTTCCTAAATACCCAAAGTTTTCCTGACTTGGTAGTGTCGTGCAATGTGAGCTACTGTCTATAATCATGGGGGCAAGAGGGATCGTATCTAGGGATCTTGCTCCAAATGTGAGACCTGATCAGTTGATACTGGGATGGCCTCTATTCTCATTATAACACACTTTCTGTCTAGAAAAGGATCCAAACTTGCACTGGGATGCATAATGCCACTTCATGTGAGGACGTCCTGATGGGAATCCTAAGCTATTGACTGCAGCATCAGTGCTCTGAATGCCAATGCCTTGTTTTGTTTTACAGTCTCGCCAGCCAGTCTCCTTCAACTGCCTATGACTGAGTGAAATACACAAACTATGTAGAACCTGCAGCCACTTAATTGCTTTTACATCTCTAAAGGAGAAAGCCAGAAGGCTGCTGGGGCTAGTTACAGCATCATTGAATAAGACATATCTAGTTTCCTTTCTAAGATTGAAAAATTGGGCTTTGCAAACAAAAGCAGTGTGGGCAAAGCTCCAAGCAGTTTTTAGTACACTGCTCAACAACTTTACAGCAGGTGCCCTTAGTAGAATAATGCACAGATAAGTTCACTTGGGTTGTTTGTTTTGTTTCCCCTCTCCCTTTCAACAGAATGATTTGAGAATTAGTTTCGGGTGACAACCATTTTGCCAACCAAGTGACAAAGCTGCCTTAAAAGTTAGCTCTGCCTTAAACGTTAGCTCTGTCTCAGTGATAGGTATAAACCACCAACAAACTAAGCCTCATGCCTTTTTTTAAATGATGAATATGTGTGACTCCTGTGTGATTTCAGTTTTGTTAATCTATTGGTGGGGGGCATTAATGAGAACAATCTTTCCAGGACTACTTGGTAATTCCATAATGAAGTACAAAGACACAGCACAAGTGTAAAAGATTGCAATTACAATTTTCAGAACAAAAATGCTAGCTTTTTAACAGTAGAAGTCGAACAATGACACTGTGCCTGAAGCAGTAGCATCAGATGCCATTTGTAGCCACTTAGGGAGGGGCAAGCGGGAAGGTAATCGGTGTTTCCATGTGCTGCTCTGGTTTGCCAGAAGTGGCTTTGTCATGCTGGCTACATGACCTGGAAGCTATACGCCGGCTCCCTCTGCCAATAATGCTAGATGAGCGTGCAACCCCAGAGTCGGTCACAACTAACCCTAACCCTAACCCTTTACCTTTAGGGAGGAGCAACTGGCATTCAGCGGGTGCAGAATGCCATGGCGAGACTCCTTACGGGGTCCTCACCACGAGATCACATTCATCCAGTGCTTCACCAGCTGCACTGGCTCCCGGTGGAGTACAGACTCATGTTTAAGGTGCTGGTTTTGACCTTTAAAGCCCTATGTGGCTTAGGACCCTCGTACCTATGGGACCACCTCTCCCGGTATGCCCCGCAGAGGACATTAAGGTCCACAAATAATAATATACTGGAGATCCCGAGTCACAAGGTGGTTAGACTGGCCTCGACCAGGACCAGGGCGTTCTCAGTACTAGCCCCGACCTGGTGGAACGCTCTCTCTTAGGAGAGAGCGGGAGTTGTCTTCTTTTCGTAGGGTCTGCAAGACAGAGCTGTTCTGCTCGGCCTTTGGACTGACTCAGTCTGACCCCGGTGTTCCCCTCTCCTAAGGCTTTATCCTACAGATATTTAAATGAGGTTGCACTTGTAGATTCCTAATTTTAAAATTGAATTTTAACATTGTATTTAATCTGCATTTTAATTGAATTATTTCTTTTATGCTTGCTTTGATATTCTTGTTGTTAGCCGCCCTAAGCCCGGTCTTGACTGGGAAGGGCAGGGTATAAATATTATTATTATTATTATTATTATTATTATTATTATTATTATTATTATTCAGCCTCTTGTATGCCCATGCATGCTGCACTGCAAAACTTCTGCAGTTTTGCGGTTCCCTCCCACCCTTTATCCAGTATGGACATTAGCTGGTTGTTTTTCAGGGGGGCGAGTAGAAATCTTTTGCATGTCAGCTGGTTGGCTGTGCTGGCTGGTTTATTTCACCTATTCTGTACTGTACTGCGTTTCCAGCAGATGTCCTTATTGGATGGTTGCTTTTAAATTGGTTAATTGGCAACATTGGCAGGTAGGTTCGGGAAGTTAATAGGCAGTTAAGGTTGGGACGCAGGTGGCGCTGTGATCTAAACCACTGAGCCTAGGGCTTGCTGATCAGAAGGTCGGTGGTTCGAATCCCCGCAATGGGGTGAGCTCCCATTGTTCGGTCCCAGCTCCTGCCCACCTGGCAGTTCAAAAGCACGCCAAAAAAAGTGCAAGTAGATAAATAGGTACCGCTCCGGCAGGAAGGTAAACAGCATTTCTGTGCACTGCTCTGGTTCGCCAGAAGTGACTTAGTCATGGTGGCCACATGATCCGAAAGCTGTCTGCGGACAAACGCTGGCTCCCTCGGCCTATAGAGCGAGATGAGCACTGCAACCCCAGAGTCGTCTGCGACTGGACTTAACTGTCAGGGGTACCTTTACATTTTTAAGCTTCAGTGGCCACTCTTGGGTACCTTCAAAGGTGAAGGGAGTAGACACAATACCTTTCAGAACTGTTGGACCTGCTGGCAAGGTAAATATGTCCTTTGAAGGCAACCTGTAAAACTCACTCGCAGTTGTGGTGCTCTGAGAGGGGGGGGAAGCAGTACTTCCTCTATATTCACCTGGAAGGCATGACTTAAGGAACAGGGTAGATTAAATGCTACCTCTTACCCCTAGCAGAATTGGCTCACTCAGTTTGTTACATGCAGTTGGCACTATTTTTATGGGGAGTTTTGATACAAGTGTTGTGGGTAAGCAACATAAATTGCTACGAACGGGGGGGGGGGGGGGAACAAGATGTGTCAGTACTCTGTACCAGTGTCTCCCTATATGGTTGCAAAACCTAGCAATACTAGAGGAGCATAATCTCTCACAAGTCATATCTGAATGAGGTGAGGCATGTGAAAATGGCTGTTGTGGAGCAGATAAAAAAATATATGTAGCCTTGCCATTGTTCCATGGAGAAGGATCGTCATGCCTGTGTAACTGTGTAGTGCAGTGATGTAAATAAACTTTGGGAGACAGGCAACATCACAAAAATGGACTTCTCTGACCACATTGGGCAGAGCAGAATTGGGGTATGTGTAGACCAGGCATCCCCAAACTGCGACCCTCCAGATGTTTTGGCCTACAACTCCCATGATCCCTAGCTAACAGGACCAGTGGTCAGGGATGATGGGAATTGTAGTCCAAAACATCTGGAGGGCTTGAAGTGTAGAGGGTTTCAGGGAGAAGGGGAAAGAAGGGGAAGTCCTGTCTCACCAACTGAAGTCATTCTGCTGGTGTGCAGATACCACTGGAAGTTGCCCAGTTCATTTTATAATCCTGTATAGAAAGGGACATGCAAAGTAAAGATGATAATAGTTGTATTTAAAGTATAGTAGCATGTATGATCAGACTTGCATGCCTCCAGGTTGGCAAACAGCCAGTGACACATAATAAATTCCACCATCACAAGACAGGATTGGTATGAAGTAAGAACTCCGCAATAGTAGTTAAAATAGAAAAGCCCTGCTCAGCAGAACACAGCATTTTAAAATCAATGTATTTTCTCATATAACTATTTGGGTTAATAGCCAAAAAGTATTTCCCCCCCCAAGTTTTGTGCATGCGCTCTTTCTGACAGAGGATTATTCTAGCAACAATAACTATTATAAAAGCTAACGATTTTCAAAGCAATAATGAACTGGGTATCCACATGCATTTGAATTCTCATGCATAAGGCTGTTCAGATGGCTGTAAAATCTGACTCAGCCTCTTCAGTGGCCAGTCCTTTAGTTAATTTAACCAAGGTTCCTGTTTACAGTCCATTTGCTCCTCTGAGCTGCCTCAGACAACGAGATGCAGCCAAGCAAATAAAATGCAGGTTATGGTTTAGATTTCTGTCGTGTTGCTTATTTAAAAATGGAAGCATTGCTTCAGTTTGGACATATGCTGAAGCATTCATAGCAATAGTTTTCCTCTGCTGCTAGTACTGTATAGCACTTTGGGGAACAATGTTGCCACTACCCAACCGTTAAAAATCAATAGAATACATTATACTGTATATTCAACTTGTAGAAGTTGTGTTAGGGTGGCTATTGTGAGTATACAAAAATTGAGACAACTTGGGAATTTGCATGGTTTTGAAATTGCATTTATTGTTTGTTTCCTAAAATTTATACACTGCTTGGTGTCATAAAAACACAGAATCTAGAATACAAAGTATCCTACACCCCTCCCCCAAACCAGATCAGCCATTGCTATTTATTTATAAATAAGGGAAAGCCATTTGGATGCATATTTAAATGCACCAAAGCAAGTAGTTAAAATTAAAAGGGCTGGCTGAATTAAAAGGTCTTTACCTGGTGGAAAAAATGGCCATAATGTGGGCGCACTACATTGCATCAGCTAGTGGGGAGGGGGTGATACTGCTGAGTGCTGGAGGCTGTCTTAGGTGGTTAAGGGGTCTTTCATAACTACTGTTTGAAACAGCCCGTGCTTCTCCTTTAAGAGAGCAGGTGGGCAGTGCCTCTTCCTTGCTATCCCACTACTGTCAGCGATGTATTTGAAATGAAAGTTGACATAACATTGATCTCAAATTCCTCTGATACTCTGCTCAGGTTTACTTTCCCTCAGCAGCAGTTAACGTTATTCTAAGACAGTGTTTCCCAACCTTGTGCCTCCAGATGTTTTTGGACTACAATTCCCATCATTCCTGACCACTGGTCTTGCTAGCTAGGGATGATGGGAGTTGTAGTCCCAAAACATCTGGAGGCACAAGGTTGGGAAACACTGTTCTAAGAAGCACATGTGTAACAGAGAAGGTTAAGGGGTGATATGATAGCCATGTTCAAATATATGAAAGGATGTCATATGGAGGAGGGAGAAAGATTGTTTTCTGCTGCTCCAGAGAAGCGGACACGGAGCAATGGATTCAAACTTCAAGAAAGAAGATTCCACCTAAACATTAGGAAGAACTTCCTGACAGTAAGAGCTGTTCGGCAGTGGAATTTGCTACCAAGGAGTGTGGTGGAGTCTCCTTCTTTGGAGGTCTTTAAGCAGAGGCTTGACAGCCATATGTTAAGAATGCTTTGATGGTGTTTCCTGCTTGGCAGGGGGTTGGACTGGATGGCCCTTGTGGTCTCTTCCAACTCTATGATTCTATGATTCTAACACTGAAAGGCAAATTTCCACATGTAATTTCTATCCATTCATGACTAGTCGGCTTTTTAAAACACAACACTATGAAGGAACCATAGCTGTCAAGTTTTCCCTTTTCTCGCGAGGAAGCCTATTCAGCATAAGGGAATTTCCCTTTTAAAAAAAGGGAGAACTTGACAGCTATGCTTGAAGGCATGTGTACCATTTTTTGTAACCATGTGCTCTCTTGTAGCTAATGAGGCTTGTCAATTTATCTGTGTGCTTTCTATGTCTACTGGGGAAAATTCATGTCTACTGGGGCAAATGTAAAGTTATGAAAATAGTAGCCAATCTGCATTCTGTAATTTTGCATTGTTTGCTACTGAAGCAGAACAGGTTGGACAATTAGGCGTGCACTGTAAGCCAGGTTTATTGAAGCAAATGCATTTGCTCAGCTGACGTTAAATGGACTGTGTAGTTACAAAATGTTTCACACGGAATGTTAATGATGACAAAACTGGGCTCTTAAACAACTCCTTCTAGCCCTGGTGCTTCCAATATAACTGCCCTGTGTTTTTTAACATCCAGATTAATTCCACACAAAATAAAATCTATTTATCTTTTTTCGTTCTAATCCTGCAGACGTCTGGCAGGAAATGGCTTGACACACATCCCCAAAGGAGCATTTTCTGGGCTTTTCAGCCTTAAAGTACTGTAAGTAAACCAACATTTCTATGTGGTTTGTTTAAAATATCTCAGGGCCTAATACTAAAGGAACACTTTAAGTGAATTGTTCATTTTGATCAGAGTATGACCAGGAAAAGATGGTTACTGCTTTTAGAAAAATAAGGTATTTGCTTCTTTGTATTAAACCTTGAAATTTTGAAAGATGGGTGATGTCCCCAAATCAGTTCACTCATAAAGTTAATGTTTCTGTATAATATCAAATAAAGATCTAATTTTGTAATTGTTTCTTTAACTTCCTACAGAAGGGCAGGTTTTAGTTCTCAAAGTTCAGAGACATTTCTAATGAGGATGGAAAAAAGGAGATGACTTTTATTTCTATTTATATGGGTGGGGAGATGGACAAAATGAGTAGAATAATTACTGCAAACATTGTAGTATTTAAGAAACGTTACGCCCATATCTTATGTTATTTCTTGGTAGATGTAGTCAAAACTTAACTTTGTTAAACTGTGAAGTACATTCCAAGCAGGTCTTTATGAAACCAAGCAGGTTTCAGCTTTTTGCTGAAACACATTCCTTTTGAGGAGTACCTTATCCATGATTGCACCCATTGTGTGGAATCATCTTCTTTCTGAAGTTAAGCAGCGCTGCCTTTGACTATATTCTTACACCTCATTGAAACATACTTATTTAGAAAGGCCTCTGCGGATGTGTAATTCCAGTTTTCGTTCTTAATTTTTCTAGGTTGTTTTTTCTAAGATGCATTTTATTCTCTGTCTTGTTATGTTTTTGTTAAGTATTTAATATTTATTAGATTTTTATACCGCCCTTCAGCCGAGGATCACAGGGCGGTTTACAATATAAAAACACAAAAATACATGCTATAGTAACAAACAAAAACAACAACCCTACACACATAACACAGTGCAAAAGGCCATATATTGTTTAGTTAGCCAAAGTCCTGGGAGGAGAAGAGTGTTTTCACCTGGTGCCTAAATATATGTAATATAGATAGCACGGGGCTTCAGATGGTGATCACAGGGTTCAGGTAAGTTAATATGGGGGAAGGTGGTCCTTAATGTATTGTGGCCCTGAGCCATTTAAGGCTTTATAGGTCAAGACCAGCTCTTTGAATTGGGTCCAGAAACTAATTGGCAGCCAGTGCGTTCAAGCCAGAATTGGCATTAAATGCTCAAACCATCTTGCCCTGGTGATGAAAGTGGCCGCTAAATTGTGCACTGTCTTCAAGGGCAGCACCATGTATAATGTGTTGCAATGATTTAACCTACGGTAGAGGTTAAATCAGAGCATAGACCAGTGTTTCCCAACCTTGTGCCTCCAGCTGTTTTCGGACTACAATTCCCATCATTCCTGAGCACTGGTCTTGCTAGCTAGGGATGATGGGAGTTGTAGTCCCAAAACATCTGGAGGCACAAGGTTGGGAAACACTGGCATAGACAACAAAAGTTAGGCTATTCCTGTCCAGGTAGGGGTGCTGCTGGGCCACTAGCCAAAGGTGATGGAAGGCATTCTGCACCACCAAGGCCTCAAGCGACAGCAAAGGATCTAAAAGTGATCCCCAGGCTGCATACCTGCTCCCTCAGAGAGAAGGTAACCCCATCAAGAGCCCCAGTCTTATCTGGATTAAGCTTCAGTTTGTTGGCTCTCATCCAGTCCATTGCAGAGACAAGTGTCTCACCTGCGGATGTAAAGGAGAGGTAGAGCTGGGTGTCATCAGCATATTGCTGACAATCTGCTCCAAAATTCCAGGTGACCCCGCTCAGTGGTTTCATGTAGATGTTAAACAGCATAGGAAATAAAACTGAACTGTGAGGAACCCCACATTGAAGACTCCACGGGGCAGAAGAGCACTCCTCAAGCATCGCCTTCTGAAAACAACCATCCATGTGGGACTGGAACCACCGCAAATAGGTTCCACTCATACACAATTTGGACAGCTCTTTAAATGATGGGAAGAGGCACATACTTACATTTAATTAACTTATCTCATTAATATCTTACCTTCCTCCATGTATTTCTCTCTCCTACCCATTTTATCCTAACAACAACCCTGTGAGATAGTTTAGGCTAAGAGAGAGTCTCCAGGGCTATCCCCATGATGCTACGCTGGCTCTCAAATTATACAAAATATTGGTTTTATCTCTAAACCTTGGTTTCAAAATATTGGTAACTAGCAGGTGGTACACTCTGTTTTGGAGACCAGATCTCACACCCATGTTACTAACCATTTTCCTTCTGGGGGGGGGGGGGGGGGGTAAGATACTAAACACTGACCTCTGGTTTGTAAGCTAAAATTGTTTCTCTCCCTCTCCCTCTCTCTCTCTCTCTCTCTCTCTCTCTCTCTCTCTCTCTCTCTCTCTCTCTCTCTCTCTCCACAAATGCAGAATGCTTCAGAATAATTTGCTAAAGCAAGTTCCTGCTGAAGCGCTCCAGAATCTGCACTCTCTCCAGTCTCTGTAAGTATATACATATACCCTATAATACACTACATGGTTGTTAATGGTGATTATGCCAAAGTATGTCATTGCATAACCTCTGCTCCTATTAATTATAAAAAATAGCATAATCTGAAGTACAAAATGACACTACATGGCATAAATAATAGAGTACAAAGTATAATTCTTACTGCTTCAACCAAAAAATAGTTGAATAAGGAATTGCTTCCCTGAGCATTCTAGTCTCTCTTTCAGATAGAAACAGATTCAGATGTACTAAAGCCCTCCATTGAGAGTGTCCCATTTAATATATATTAAAATAATAAATGTACAATTAGTATTTTATGCCACAAAGGCATAATCTCTCTTCCTCTTGTGTTCCAAAGGCTGCAAAGGGGTTGAGCAATGTATTGCACCTGTGTGTCAACTTAGAATTCTGTCTTCTCCAATATTTTACTTTAAATGAAAGTAAGCCTACAGTCCACATGATTGCTGGAATAAATCTGACAAACGAGACCCAACAAATACTACAGCAGAAATGCATTTCGAAAAGAATATTTCATTTCAATTTTAGTGATTTTAAAGTCTGTGCATCAGGCTAACCTGTGTTTTGCTTCTTCCAACAACCTAAATAGTAAGTGTTTATTTATATGATAAGTCATATAAACAAAGGGTTCTTTGTGGTGTTGAAAGAGAGTTGAATTTTCAACAGAGTTTCTAAATAAACTATCTCGCTATCTCTCGTTCTTTGTTGCAAATGCCTTTCTAGAAGATAGAAAAGAGGAGGCGAAGGAGAAAGAAGGAGAGAAAACTGAGAGGTTGTGTTGACTGTGTAAGGGTGTTTGGTGACAAAATTAAAATAAAAAGAGAATGAGAGTGGTCAGTAGGAACTTTAAACAGCTGTGGAGCAGACAGCAGATAGGAATGATAAGTACATGTACAGAACAGGCTACTATCAGTTGAAAGAGGATCGTTGACAAATGTGACCTCTTTGAGGAAAAGAAAACCAGGATTCTTTTGTTTCTTCCAAATGAGTTAGTGCCCGTCTGATAAAGGTGTGCATAGATTCAGTTTCTCGTTTCATACAACCTAGTAATTTTCTATCCATAAGGTGATTTGCGTCTTGGTTTCCGATTTACAATGAGGATTCCTTTGAAACTATTCAAAACGGGAAACCTTTTTTTTTTAAAGGAGTTGAAAGCTTTAAAAGCCAGCTAGGAGCTTCTACAAAATAGGAGCTTTCTTTTAAGGTATGACATGGTTTAGAAGTTAGTTCATTTGAAGGTGTTTTATTTGAATTCTGATGGCTTTGTCCCATTTTGCTCATGTGCCAATCTTATTGCTTGTCTACAGGTTAACATTCTACTCCCAAATGCAGAATTAATTTACTAGATCACCATGGGGCAAACAGGTTTTCTTCCCATCCTCCCAAATCCTTTTACCAGTGTCTGAGAGAATGGTGGGCATTTTGGAGTAGGATGAGTAGGATAAGTAGCCTATTCCTTTAAACCACCAGGCATTTATGACCTAGATATTAATGGGCAGTGCTTATTTAGATCAGGGGTAGGGAACATTTCCTGGCTGGCAGGTCTCCTCCTGCGTTCCCTGCCCCCAGTGGGCCACTTTGACAGGTGGATAAAGCCTATAAAACAGAATTTGCATGAAGGCACTGGTTTTTAAATATCTCTTGGGAACATGGGAAGCTACCTTATACCAAGTCTGACCATTGGTCCGTCTAACTTAGTAGTGTCTGCACTGTCTGGCAGCATCTCCCCAGGGCTTCATGCTGGTTTCCCTTGCACCCCTCCCTGGGCAGGCTTGGGACTGAATCTGAGAACTTCTGAACGCAAAGTAGATGGACCTTCCCCATAATGAACACAAAGTAGAACGCAAAGTAGAAGGACCCTATGGACCTTCCCCATAATGAACATAAATCTGAAACAAACCATTTTAATGTTTAATATTACATTTCATTTTGCATACAAATTCAGTCTGTAGCCTCTGCTCCAGCCTCGTGCTGCAATGAGATTCTGCATGAGGCAAGGTGGGTCGAGTTGTCAAACTCTGTTCCGCCTTCACTTGAAAGCCCTCTAGTAACTGCATCCTTATTCTGATTTGTATATATCTTCCTCTGCAAGTGCTGAAATGCTGGGACTGCCTGCCCCACAACATTTAGTAACACTTCTGGGTTCCCAAAATTGACACTGGGTTCCCATGGTTGCAAGCCCATCTCTTCATTGCCAATCCTGACTTTGCTTGTACCAGCCATGAGAATCTATTGGCCTGTTGTTGTTGTTGTTGCTGCTGCAACAGCAGCAGAGAACAGGGCTGGCCTCTTAATTCATGAGCTGCTTGACGTTGCATCCTGCTAAAAGGGAGCATTGTGCATTAGGGATGCTTGATTCTCCATGTGCCAGAGAGGAAACAGCTGGGATCCTGAAATTGTGTCTGGAAGCAGCTGCAGAAGCAGGTTTCTGACCCACAACCAGGTGATAGACCCAGAAGAAATATGAGAGCCCTAGAAAGACTAAATTTGTGAATTAATCAAAATGGACTGGGAACTGTGTAAAAAAATACTAAGGCTCAGGAACTGGGCTATTTGATTTACTCAAGAGGAAGAATTCTGAGGAAACTTCTAATCTAAGCAGTCTGTGGACTCAGCTACACAGCTGCAAATAAAATGTTTGAAGTGTGTTGTAAAGTGCATTATACAAATGTGACAGTAGATCATGATGGTGAGCTATGACAAATTCAATATATTTTTCAAGAAGCATTTTCAGAATGTTTTTTATATATGTCTAGATTCCACCTGTGTGTGTGGAGGCAGACTGGTGTCATAGCTGCCAAGTTTTCCCTTTTCTCGCGAGGAAGCCTATTCAGCATAAGGGAAAATCCCTTAAAAAAAGGGATAACTTGGCAGCTATGACTGGTGTCCATGCTCTTTGGACTGTGGGGTAATTTACAAAAAGACTCTTCCTGCAAGCTCAACAATGATTTAGAAATGAATTCAAAATTTGTGAATTCTGATGCAACATATGCCTATGCATTTTGCTGTTCACATGGAGCTCTTCCTCACAGGTAACAACAGTGTTATTCAATCAGGAATGTGAGAGACATCCAGAATTATGTGTACACTGGTACCTTGGTTCCTGAACTTAATCTGTTCTGGGATTCCATTCGACTCCCAAAACGGTTCGAAAACCAAGGCGTGGCTTCCGATTGGCTACAGGAGCTTCCTGCAGTCAAGCAGAAGCTGCGTCGGACATTCAGCTTCCAAAGAATGTTTGCAAACGGGAACACTTCCGGGTTTGCGGCGTTCAAGAGCCAATTTGTTTGGGAGCCAAGGCAGTCGAGAACCAAGATACCACTGTATCATGGAAAACACTGCTTTTAGTTCTGCCACTTTATCTACTCCTCTGGTTCTTACTGCGTGCCTAAACAAAACTATATTTGACTTCATTGAGCAGACTGTTGCACATGAAAGTTCAACACCAAAGAGCATTTGATTTATCCTCAAACTGCAACAGACTAATAAGGCTATTTCCTGGAGTATTTCCCATGTGATTCATGGTGGGATTTTTTCTAGTGTCAGGTGCACATGCGCAGATTTTGTATTGCATCTCTTTCAAAATTCACAAATAATATGAAAGTTTTTTTTAAAAAAATCACATATGAAGGTGATCGTGAGGAAATCCAATTCTCTTTGGAATGTCCCAAACTGACATCTAGGCCTTAGATGAAAGCTAAGAATAGCCTCTGAGCATCTTTAGTTCTCGTTCATTACTTCCTCCTTCAGTGCCCTTTATGGCTTCTCAGATCCTGTATTTGTATTATCTCTGAGGTGAGTGTACTCCATGGTTGTGGCCCAGAAAGTGCACTGTAGGAATCAGTATTTTATTCCTAGATATAACGAGAATAAATTAGAAAAACTGATTGTCATAACTCTTAAAGTACGGTATAATATTTTCTACATAAGCTGCAGAGCATATGGCCAGGGCACGCACAATTTGTTATTAAAAGTGACACTAGATTGCATTCCTTATGCTTCGTGTATTCTCCTTGAAAGATTTGGACATTTTAAGAAGGGTTCATGATCAATTTCATGTTATATTCTACCTTATATGCTATCTATGGTAGGAAATAATAAAAAGTATCCCTAAATTGGCCCTCTTTTGAGCACAATAGCTGCTTTTAAACTTTCCACATGTTAGCCATATATTTTAAATTATAAATAAGGTACAGTTTATGAGCTAATGGATTTAGCTTTGAAAGTGCCAAAACTTTGATCAGCGCAACTAAAACAACTGAATGAAAACGTTAAGGTTTTCATTGCATGTTTTATAGATCAGCATGCATTATTTACATTATGACAGGAAGCACAATCACTAATGAAAAGTTTTATTATCTGTAACTAGAAAAATGGTACTTAGGAATAAAAGAAAAGATTAGATAACAAAGGAACATTTGTGGCGGTAGGTTTTAAGACTGCTTTGTGAACTCTTTAACTGGGTTGCATTTTCTGTAGTACCGTAGTACATGCTACAGTAGCTTCTTAGCTTGGCATGTTAAAAATTAACCTTGCTGGATTTGAATAGGAAATTAGTATAGTTACTTCTGTATAGATGTGTACTGCGTGCTTGCCATAAGCTTAGGTATGTATCCTGTAACATTTAAAGGTTAAAAGTTAATGCACAGAACTAAACTTTTTTTAAAAAAGAAGTTTGACTCCAAAGGGCATGCAGAGTGCCCACCCTAAAAAAAAACAGTGGGATGCTCTCTCTAGGGAGACCTGCCTGTTGTCAACATTGATATATTTTCAGTACCAGGTCAAAATGTACTTCCACACCCAGGCATTTAGCTGTTAATTTTTATTTTGTGAGGTTTGATGGCTTTGTTAGTGACTGTTTAATAGTGCTTATACTAATGTTTGCAGTGGCAGTTGGATGTTTTATTTGTCTTGAATTTATATAGGATCACTTTTGGTCGGAGATTCTTTTTGATCCTACCTACTTTTATTTTTTATTATGTTTTCTGTTCCAATATATAAATCACCTTGAAACTTTATGGTAGAAGTGATTCCTGCAATGCTATGTTGATGCACAGTCTGGATAACACAGTTGGTTAGTGTGGGGAGCCAATTAATGCCAAGGTTGCAGGTTTGATCCCCATGTGGGACAGCTGCATATTCCTGCATTGCAGAGGGTTGGACTAGATGTTCCTCAGGGGGCCCCTTTCAACTCTACTGATTCTGTTATTCACTGTGGGAAATGTAAATGTAAAATGGCTTGTAGCTGCTTACAACCAGTTGCTGTGCTGACCACTGGTGTCTTGCCAACAATGCCTCCACCACCAATAGAACAATTTAGGGCACAATCCGAAGTTGCTGCTGCCAAGGCCCTTCGGGGCAGCAGAGCCGCTGCCACATCTGTAGCCCTACCGTTCATGACAGCAGAAAGTGGGGAGAGGACAATTGGGCCCAGCCCCTACAACAGCTCTAGGCAGGCACAGCTGTTGGGTCAACATTGGCCCAATGGCATCTCTTGACAGCAGAGAGACCAGCTCAGGATCCAGTGAATCTCTGAATAGCTCAGCCCTGCCTCTGCCCCCCCCCCAAATGTTCCATTTGCGATGGACTCTGCTGGTGCTGATATTCCAGCATGTGGATGGAGGAGGTCAGCCCCCATGGAGCATCGCCTGGGTCACTTCCTGTCAGAGGCTAACAGGAAGCTGGCTCAGCTGGTAGAGCTTAGCCAAAAGATGCCTCCACTCAATCCAACACCCACCAGCCCCCAACAAGTCTGGTGTAAGAAGGGTTTGGATTGCCCTGCAAGTCATTACTTTGAATATTTTAGTGGAAATGGTGCACATTTAGGAGCAGTCAGTGAGGAAGGACTGCATCAGGCACCATGCCTCCAAGCAGCAGGCTCTGATGCTTACCAGGAGAGAAAGGGGTGCTGTGGTGGATGTTGTGTAGGCACATTGATGCACTCACACAGCACTGACCACCTCACCTTCTCCTAGCAAGTGGCAGAGACGTTGCTGCCAGGAGGTCAGGTGTGCTGTGGTGCCTCCTCTCACCCATCACTCCTGTGCACATTACGTACCATTCCATTCAGCAAGATGGCACTTGATGACACTGGAGCTGTAAAATTCAGACAGTCCATCATTTATTGTTTAATTTAAGAGGGTTAAATCTTGATTTTATTGGTGCCTTGGTACAGAGTATGCCCGCTGCTCATGCATATCATGCAGGCTTATGCCTAAAGTCCTGCAATCCCAACTAATATAAACAGCAGTGCTAGAAGAAAGAGCTGTAAGATCTAGGTCATATATAAGGCAGGATGTTAGCCCTGCTGGAGAAAAACACACACGTGCAAATTGATTAAAGAAAATGTTTTTTAAAAAGAAGCTTTAAGCAGTGTAACTGTCAAGCTGGTGAACTCTAAAGTCCTTGGCTTAGACAGAAACATCACACAGACAAAAAATGCCTTTCTGACTAAATGAAAAGAAACTTTGCATTTCCATTCAAAGTATATCTTGCTTGGAAACGTAGCACAAAATATTCTGGTTGCCCTTGCAGAGTGGGTATTTCTAAACATTTCCAGCTTTACCCATTTGTTGACAGAACTTGTGAGCTGTTTTGGAAGCTGTGTCCCTACAGCCTGCCATGTCAGTTTTCATATTGAAAATTTAATTGTAAAAGGGCTTTGACACTGAACTTTTATAAATTTGTTCCAACTGACCTTGTCTCAGTTATTTGCCAGCCTGGCATAAAGCCACAGAAATTGTTATTTGTTCTCGTGCAGTAGGTAGAAATACTGTGAACAAGTAGATAGAAAGGACCTGACATTTTACATGAGCGAAAACGAAGAAGCAGCTTTAAATAAAGAGATTAACAGGCCTGCCATAAAGCCCAGTTTCTTTCAAATGAGCTAGCTTTGCCTTGTACAAGATTACTTGGTCTGCTTGCATTTTCTTTTAGTTCAGTGAAAAAAGAAAACATTTAAGCATATTTTTACTTCATCTTTCTTTTCTTTTCTTTTCGTATAATTTATCTGGACACAACCTATTTAGCCTGCAAGGGTGTTTCCTAAACAAGGGAGCTGGTTTGGACTTCACTGTAAACCATACTTGAGAAGAGAGCTGGTTTGGACATCACTGTAAACCATGGTTGAGATGGGAATGACTCAGAATGAGCCTTGGGCTTGTGCACTAACAACCTACCTCCCACCAGTATGGCTGCAAAAAGAAGACCAAAAACTTTTGCTTTCATTATTTTATTAACTGCAGCTTTTCATTTTTTTCTGAAGCAGATGACGTGTGGCTAATCTTGACTAAGCCTTGTTTAACAAAAGGCAACTTCAGCCCATGGGCTTGAACCACAGTGTAAAGTTAGAATGTAACACTAAACTGCTGTTGATCAAAAATGGAAGCAAAACTTGCAGCTGCTACCAGAAATACCCCACCTCCCAGTGCTGCTTTTTCCTCTTTCACTGCCTAGTTTGTTTATTATTCCCTTACTTTGTGAGGAGCTCAAAGTTGCTAGCATTGAAAGTAATGGAAAGTGAATTAATCCGTTCCAGACGGGTCCACGGAGTACTCAACCTGAAGCGTAGTTAACCCGAAGCATGGGTGTAATTGGTTCCGGAAGTCTGTTCATAAACCGAAGCATTCATAAACTGAAGCGAACTTTCCCATTGAAAGTAATGGAAAGTGAATTAATCCATTCCAGATGGGTCCGCGGCATTCGTAAAACAAAAATTCGTAAACCAAGGTGTTCATAAACTGAGGTTCCACCGTACATACTTTAAAAAGGAGCAGTTACTTCCAACTGTAACATTGCATCAAATATTGCTGCTTATGCATTTTGGTTTCAGGTCCTTGGGTTGTGCTATAACACCTTTTTCTCTCCCCAAGCAGTCTAATCCAATACATCTATGAAATCCAGTAAAATGAATATTAATGTGGATACAGGACAGACTATGGATTTTTTAAAATAGAAAGTTCTGTTTTCCTTTAAAGAGGGATATGACCTCTGACCCTCCAGATGCTGTTGGACTCCCAACTCCCATCAGGCCCAGATAGCAACAACAACTAGAGTGCCACAGGTTCCCTATGCCAGGTTTGAAGAGATTAGCCCTGGATTTATGTCCCTTTTCTTCTTTTTCCATCCCTGCAAGTGCAGGAAAGCGAAAGACTGCTAAAGGTTTGGATGCAAAAGCAATGGAACTAGGAGCAAGTGAGGTAACAGGATCTGCTGATCGCACTGTGCTGGAACCTTCATTTCAAAACCACCAAAGAATCTATCTTAGCTGCTAAATAGTGCTGAGAAATTACATCTGCTATGCTGACTGCCTTATGCAGTAACAAATAGACTGTGTGCATTGAGGACTTTTGTGGTTTTGCTATAAGCCTGCATTGTTTGTTGAAGGAAACCGGTGACAGAGGCATTGTGGAATAAACCCTGTTGCTTTTCTTCAGGATTCTACAATTATATTAGTTAAGTGGTCTCAGCACTGGATTTTTTTGGGGGGGGGAGTTGCTGGTGGTTCCCCCCCACACACAGGGTGCCAAGCTGAGGGGGCGCAAAACTATGATGTAGTGCACTTGAGAGAATGTGCAAAACAGAAGGCGAGAGGAGCAGGGCCGGCTCTAGGGGTAGGCTGGGTGGCGCAGGGCACCGGGCCGGCAGGGGGGGCGCTGCGCCCACCCACCAGGGCGAGGGCACCGGAGCGATCTCTGCACCACGGCGCCTGGGCACCCGACATGCTTGAGACGGCCCTGGAGAGGAGAGAGGGTGCCAAAAATGTTTCCTTGCTCAGGGTGGTGTATTACTAAAGTCCACCCTGGTGGTCTCCTATGGCTGGCTCTGCAACAACCAGAGCCAGCAATTAGGAGTTCTTTTGTGCCTTTAGATTCACCTCAGGAAGAACATAGGTAAAATAAAGAATTTGCTAACTGAAAAGGGACCTTTAATTGCAACTTGGATTTGGAAAGCATATGAGGAAGGATGATTCAGTACCCCTCCAGAACCATTCTGTCACACATTTAAGTTTCTATTACCACCGGTAGAGCTGCCCAGTACCACACATGGAGAATGGGCCATCACCTTTATATTTAAAACATTGATTCAGTGAGGCAATTTATAATAGTGCTAAGCATGGCAAGTCACCACCTTCTTCTTCTTCTTCTTCTTCTTCTTCTTCTTCTTCTTCTTCTTCTTCTTCTTCTTCTTCTTCTTCTTCTTCTTCTTCTTCTTCTTCTTTTGTAGCCCTTTCTAGCTTACAAAATGGTTTATGATTCTTAACCCATGTGCTTTCAAGCTAGAAATGGCCAATTGGAAGCCCACAACAGACCTTAATCAAAGTGTGATAAAATGCTTGCAGTTATTTGCAGGACACACAAAAAAGAAGATAAAAGACAGTATTGAAAAACTGGTGTATTATTATTCTCAAAAGCAGAAACTTGGTTCTAGCTCCCTGTTAGATTCATTCATTTGCAGATTTTCTCCTGCAAAATAATAATAATAGTGTTTCTGTGGGGTTTTTTTAGACGCCTTGATGCTAACCATATCAGCCTCGTGCCCCCCAACTGCTTCAGCGGCTTGGTTTCACTGAGACACCTGTGGTTAGATGACAACTCTCTGACAGAAATTCCGGTGCAAGCTTTCAGGAGTTTGCCAGCACTTCAGGCAATGACACTGGCTCTGAACAAAATATACCACATTCCAGATTACGCTTTTGGAAACCTCTCAAGTTTAGTGGTTCTGTAAGTTTTCATTGCATTTCAAAGTGTAACATTTGAACTTTGTTATTTGCATCTTGAAGTAGTTGGTTTAATATAAACTGAATAAGAGAGAAAGAATGTGCTTTCAGTAGATGCGCGCAGCAAAAATGTGACATGATTGATAGAGCCAAAAATTGGTTAACAATTGGTTAATATGGCTAGTTGAATGAAGTAGAGGTTGAGATTGTAAATACTTCATTCTTCCCTTTATTCCTGGATCCTAACACACACACACACACACACACACACACACACACACACACACACACACACTCGTATGAATAATATGGCTTCTTTTGCCCATGTAAAAAGATACAAAATTCCATTTGCAGTACTGAAACAAATTGCTGGCGAATAAGATTTGATAGCACTTGCTGTTTCAGTAGATCTCTCCGGTCACCAATAGAAGCACAAAATGGAATGATACAAATTATTATCCATATGTAGATATTTGAGTCTGCATCCTGTGAAAAGATCCGGACTAAGCTTTCCGAGTCTGGTCTTCCCTGGTCTACCTATCCCATCACCCAATAACTGCATGCAAGCCTCTAAGGAATTGTGACAGTCCATCATATATAGGCCCAGTTGTGCAATCTTGATACTACAGTGTTATAGTGCAGCAAAACATTTAGCCTCAGCCTACATGTTTTGGACTCCATGTACATAGGCTGCTATATAAATGTGCTAATTCAAGATGCAGTCTTGGGGAGAAAAGCAAGCACACCAGCAGGTGATGGGAACACATTATTCTGATGCTCTCGTTGTTCATAGATTCAAGCCCAAGGCATTTGGGCATCTGAGGCAAAACACCCTCTGCCGCTCCTGGAGGGGAGGGGCATGAGGCTCTGCAAAGTACTGCTTACCCCCCTTTCTCTCTCCAAAATACAGAATGGCCAACATGCAAAATTCATGGGCTGTGATTATGCTAATAGTTAATTTTTTTAAATGAATATAGAGGATTGTTCTTTTTGTATCATATACCCAACTACTATGCATGTTCTTGACACTGTCCTTTTGTACATATAATTCACATATAGTTCCCCCCTCCACCTGTCTGAAAGAGCTATTGCTGAATTCCCCCTTGCCCTGTTACTTTGCAGTTTAAGCCTGCGTAACTCAGCAAGTTATGTAAAACTTAAGGTCAATGTGAAATCTGATACCATCTTCAATGGGAGAAAAACTGGGCCTACTGTCAATAAAAATGTAAATGTAATAGTAGCTTTTGGCAATGCTGTTTTGGGGAGAGACTATGTTTAATATGGGAGGCAGCCCTATTTTCCATCAAGGTTGTGGTGGGTGTGGTTTGTTAGGTTTCAGTAGTTTTACTCGGGTTTACATTTTTTCTGCAAATTTTGTATAACTGTGCGGTACATCTTCCCATGGAATTTGTAGTAACAAAAACCACAATCGCCTATTGTAGTTATAGAAAAGCAAAATGTGCTCACTTCAGCAGCACATATGCTAAAATGGGAATGATAACAGAGAAGATCTTGAAAAGCAAAACTTCTGCCACTACCCCACATTCAGCTGTAGGTAGGCTAGGAGAAGGGGGTGGCAGAACATAAGCAAAACTTGGGTATGGCTGGCTTGGCTCAAGATAGCTTGAGTGTGTAGTTGCAGTTCCAGTTCAACAGCAGGTGGAGGAACCTCCCAGATACAAAGACATTGTAAACCGTGGAACCTAACTTGGCATAAATTTTACCTGTGGTAAACTGCACTGTGAACAAATAGCTGATTAATTTATCCAAGCATCCTTGCAGGTCTACATGCACATTCCTTGTGTCATATATGCTTATTTTATTTTATTTTATTTTTATTCCTTCTCTCCCAACCTAAACATTATTTTAGATACAGCACGTGTGCTCTAGAAGTTTGTTTTAAATTACAAACATAACCTGCCTAGTTGCAGTATACATAAACAGACACTTAAATATTTGTTTTGCAACTATTGCAACTATACCAATTGAGTCTCTAATTTTTAAATCAGCTTTTAAAGCCAAAGGCCAAGTGAAAGCTAGTGGAAAGGTGGGAGGTAGAAAGCATTCCCTCTCATTCCCTACCTTTGTGAGAACAGGACTTGCATATAAATCATGCCAGCCTTTTTAAAAACAACACTTCTTTTAGATTTTTAAGCATCAAAATGTTTTCTTTTATGTCTACTGCATATAGCTTGTTTTTCTGACTTGTGTTCTTAATGTTCTAATGCAGGCATCTCCATAACAATAGAATCTACTCCCTGGGAAAGAAATGCTTTGATGGTCTCCACAACCTAGAGACTTTGTGAGTTGACCTTTTATTTGTTGTGCTTTGTTTTCAGTGTTTTCACTGACATTATGCAAAAATAAAAAATAAAAGGCAAACATTATTTTGGGATTACTGCAGCTTCAGGATGAACATTTGTGATGACACTATAAAAGTAAATTTTGGTGTCTAAATTTTTAATTTGTTTTTTCCTATTAGTAGACAATGGAACATAACAGTGACATTGGAACTTACTTATCGATCTTTGCAAATCCTTAAATTGTCTATTTTGGCAGATTTTTGCCCAGATTCAACTTTTCACTTGGTTCATATTTGCTATTGCAGATTTAAATACACACAATTCTAATCTGCAACAACTGGCAATGCCTACAACAGTGTTCTTGGTTTGGTTTCGTGTGTGTGTGTGTGTGTGTGTGTGTGTGTGTGTGTGTGTGTTTCCAGTAAGAGTAAGTTAGGAAGCTGACATGTTTTATAAAGCTTGTAGAACTCAGCTGTCACTCAGGCATGCTCAGCTGGGGAAGTGGACCTAAGATTATTTCTTGGGAATAGATTAACTAAGCACGACATAATAATAAATACTGTGGGTGGAGAGTTTACAAATGCCCATAAACATTTCCTACTCATCTCCTACTCTTGAAGTTCTATGAAGTTATAGACCTATAAATACAATGCAGACAAAATATTTCCTTGCAAATATGAATGAATACTGTATAATCTAATATAGCTACTGTGATGTGATATTTTTTTTAACATCCAGGGATTTAAATTACAATAATCTGGATGAATTCCCCATCTCTGTCAGGGCACTCAGAAACCTGAAAGAACTGTAAGTACTGAATGCAAAGTTTATTAGAATCCTCTTTTCCTCCTGTAGATTGCTTTGTTTCAAATGCTAATTGCTTTGTTAGCAAATCCATATTTGCTAGAAGTGCCAGGACTAGCAGCACATCCTTCATACCTTGGGGGGGGGGGGTCATTCTGACTTTTCAGCTTCAAGTGCACTTTTTGTTGCCTAAACTGGTAGTATTACAGAAGCTCTATGGAAGCTTATTCTCCTCATGGCCAAGACTCGGAGCTTCACTTGGCTTGACTTGACCACCATCAGAGTGAAAAAAAGGTGAGAGATGGGATCCTAAACACTTCTGCATTATTTCTGGAGCCTCCTCTACATCTTTCTGAAGATGAAACTAGGGCAGCTATGTAGCCAATGGTCAGTACAAACTAATTAGTCTACTCTGGGAGATTGCAAAATGGCCATTCTGAGAGTCATAGCAGCCAAACAGACCTGAACTTTGGTATATTGATTGAGTTGTGTCCAACATTTACTCAAAGTAGACTCGCTGAAATGAATGAATGACCATTAATTGGTCTACTGTTGAGTAGAGCTTGGCGCAAGACTGAATTTATTGTACAGAATATAGGCAGTATGTAAATAATGAATACGACATTATTCACACCCAGTAGAAACATTCTACTTTCTGGTATATTTCTAACATTATTATTTTTTTGATCCTCATAGTTATAGGGATTTTCTGGAACTAACATGCAGATTTTGTTTCTGTTGTATTTGGGAAGATGAGTGGGGAATATGATTCTTTACATTGTGATGGCATGGCACTACTATTGGTCCCATCAAAAAGCAGATACAATAGGCAAGATATGCTTTCAAAAATTAAACTGTAAATTACAAGAACTCGGGCCAGGAGGAAGATGAATTTCAAGTGAATCTTCAAAAGGTTTTATTTATGTAATGAAGAATTCAAATAGGAATCAATTCCAGTATAATAGGCAAATAAAAATAAATTCCAGTGAAAAAATCCCAGGACAAGGCCCTGTTTCGACAATTCTTCGTCAGCAATGTTTTAAACATACTTGGTACACTCTGCCCATTAAAATTCTTCATTACATAAATAAAACCTTACATAAATGTGGCTTGCTGGTACAACCAATAATAAATGGTGCCAACCTTTTAAGAAAGGACAAGTATTTTGGTGTAGGGGAAACCCCACTTACCTCTGTAGTGTTACACACACACACACACACACACACACACAGCTTTTTCACTTAAAGGTGAGGGTCATCTTGCCTGTACTTCCAACCTAGGAAGACCTATGTTCCTCGGTTGGGTCTGTGGTCCAGATGTTTTAGAAATTCAGGTAGGGAAACCCTGGGAGTGGTGGTAGTCTTTCTTGCACCTGATGCAAAAATAGCCACAACCTGAGTAGATTTCTGTGGAGATCAAGTTTATTTTGGTATGGGGTGGGGGGGACTGATCTTCAGCTCTTGCACAGCAGTTTATTTTATTTAAAAGCTTGTCAAGTGTTTCAGCCAAGCCACTATATTAAATAGATTGCATTATTCCGGTGAGGTGTCTGCAGTTTTAGCCTTGAAACATCATCCATCAGACTTATAAATTACCCACAGAATTTCTTCCAGATCTGGAGGTCAATTGGAACCATATCACAAGGCCTATATTGATAATGAAAATATTTTGCTATTTTTCACTGGCTATTAAAAAAAAGAATTGACCATTTTTGTGGTTTAACAAGGATTCTTGATTCCCTTGTTTATAATGCCATTGAAAGAACTTCAGTGAAAACAGCACTGCAACATCCTAAATTCTGGGAATTCATAATGTAAGGTGAAAAGGGGCCTGGAATGAGACTGATTCACCTCTGTTTCCTTGTGGCAAAATACACAGAACAATTAAATGGCTATAGGGGTATTTCCCCAAGTCATCATGTCTAACCTTTTGAACTTGTGGGATGGGTTTTAACTGGTAGGAGAGGATTTATTTATTGCAATTTAACCCTCCAGGCACCCACGTGTTTGAATTGAACAAGGTTTCAAAACACCATAATGGGCAGCAAAATGGAATTAGGCTATAAAACCTTTTGAGCAAGTCCAGATATGAAGTCATTTTTTGACAGAATTACAAGCCTGGTAGATGAAGGGAACGCTGTGGATGTAGCCTATCTTGATTTCAGCAAGGCCTTTGACAAAGTGCCCCATGGTATTCTTGTAAAGAAGCTGGTAAAATGTGGGCTAGACAATGCTACCATTCAGTGGATTTGTAGCTGGCTTACTGACCGAACCCAAAGGGTGCTCATCAATGGCTCCTCCTCATCCTGGAGAGTAGTGACTAGTGGGGTGCCACAGGGTTCTGTCTTGGGCCCAGTCTTGTTCAACATCTTTATCAATGACTTGGATGATGGGCTTGAGGGAATCCTGAGCAAGTTTGCAGATGACACCAAATTGGGAGGGGTGGCTAACACCCCAGAGGACAGGATCACACTTCAGAATGACCTTAACAGATTAGACAACTGGGCCAAAGCAAACAAGATGAATTTTAACAAGGAGAAATGTAAAGTACTACACTTGGGCAAAAAAATGAAAGGCACAAATACAGGATGGGAGACACCTGGCTTGAGAGCAGTACATGTGAAAAGGATCTAGGAGTTTTGGTTGACCACAAACTTGACATGAGTCAGCAGTGTGATGCAGCAGCTAAAAAAGCCAATGCAATTCTGGGCTGCATCAATAGGAGTATAGCATCTAGATCAAGGGAAGTAATAGTACCACTGTATTCTGCTCTGGTCAGACCTCACCTGGAGTATTGTGTCCAGTTCTGGGCACCACAGTTCAAGAAGGATACTGATAAGCTGGAACGTGTCCAGAAGAGGGCAACCAAAATGGTCAAAGGCCTGGAAACGATGCCTTATGAGGAACGGCTTAGGGAGCTGGGTATGTTTAGCCTGGAGAAGAGAAGGTTAAGGGGTGATATGATAGTCATGTTCAAATATATAAAAGGATGCCATATAGGGGAGGGAGAAAGGTTGTTTTCTGCTGCTCCAGAGAAGCGGACACGGAGCAACGGATTCAAACTACAAGAAAGAAGATTCCACCTAAACATTAGGAAGAACTTCCTGACAGTAAGAGCTGTTCGGCAGTGGAATTTTCTGCCAAGGAGTGTGGTGGAGTCTCCTTCTTTGGAGGTCTTTAAGCAGAGGCTTGACAGCCATCTGTCAGGAATGCTTTGATGGTGTTTCCTGCTTGGCAGGGGGTTGGACTAGATGGCCCTTGTGGTCTCTTCCAACTCTATGATTCTATGATTCTATGATTCTCCTCACTTAAGAATTTAGCACTGTTGAAAGAAACAGAATTGAATGGTCACAACTATTTTTAGTTCAGTTGATGTCAGTGGGAAGTAGTCAAGGCTAACTTTTGCCCAGTTGTATACATGGTGTTTTGCCATACCATCGCAGCACAATCTTATTCATTTACTCAGAAGTTATTTCCCCTTATTTAATAGGGTTTACTCCTTACTCCGTAGCATGTATGTTTCGCAGTGCTGCCTGAGGCAACGATTCTAACCCCACTTACCTCGTAAGCTCCGCTGAATTCAATAAGACTTATTTCCAAGTAGACATAATTAGGATTGCACTGTATGTTCCTGCATTTGGTTGAAAGCCATATCAAAGCATTCCAGAGTCAGAAAGCAGCCATTGGCATCAAAGCTTTCCTGCAGTTCTTTCCCTGGTTGTTTAACTGACTGCTGCCTTGACTCCAGAAAGGCACATCCCACATACAGATTTCCAGTACTGAAACACACACACCCCTCCCCATTATATGTACCTCCATGAACAGTACGGGTGTCATTTAGCATCTGGGAATATTTTCCATATTAAAAATTATTTGAACCAAAATTCATCTGAATTTTGCCCATTACTGCCACAAGAAGTATGTATTTCCAGATGCTACCAGAATGGCCAAAAGTGCATCTTGTAGACATCAAAAAGAAATCATTATAATCAAGATGAATGATATTTGCACTTGTAACAGACCTTATCAATCCCGAGGCCTTTGAACATAAATTGTGATATCATCTGGAAGGACTGCCAATGAGGTTAGGGCCGCTTCACACACACGACATTTTCCCCTGTTCAGCAAGCAGCTCTCAGATCCCAAAATCCAGGCAACACACACACACAGCTATAATCCAAAAATCCTCAGCAATGACTTCATTTATTTACATGGTGATTCATAAGTAATAGCCAAAGAAAAGAGAGAGCAGGTTCTTTCAAGAGTGGCATGTCTCTAGTACGACAATTGCTAGCAATTGAAAATGTTGCCAAAGCTTTGCAGACAGCATTTGAACTATCACAGTATTTTAAATACAGTCCAGAAGGTTACTAATCCACAAAAATAAAAATAAATAAAATACTCACCTGGTTGGGAGAGTTCTGGCCCTCCCACAGCACCCAACTATATTTCTCTACTGGGCACAGAAAATGGGACAAAGACCTCTTATCTCTGCCCATCTTCTGTCAGTCCACTCACTTGCCTACATGCAATCCCTTGTAGCCTCTGTCTACCAGGCTAATGCTTAAACCAGGGTTGGGTCACTAGTAACCCTCCAGATGTTGCTGAAGTCCAAATTCTGCAAGACGTGGGCACTGACCATGTTGACTGGAGCTGATGGGAGTTGGAAGACCACACGTTAACCACCCCTAGCTTAAACAAAAGGCTCAAGTTTCCTCTACAGATTAAATATAAATCTACAGTGGTACCTCGATTTACGAATGACTTGACAACCAAATTTTTTTACTTATGAATCCGCGCGCTTACGAATGTCTCAACATCCGAAAGGAAAGCGTGGCGGTTTTAGATAGGGATTTTTCGACATACAAATTTTTAGATAGGGTTGTTTCGACTTACGAATTTTTTCGTTTTCAATGCATTCCTATGGGAAATCGTGTTTCCAATGCCGTTTTTCGACTTACGAATTTTTTGACCTACGAAGGTGCCTTCGGAATGGATTAAATTCGTAAGTCGAGGCACCACTGTATAACACAACTTGTACAAGATGATGCCAACAAAGCCTTTTCTTCTCATCCTTCCCCCCATGACATCTCCCCAGCCAAGCCTGCTGAACGCATTTTTGCTCTTAGGATACCTTTTGTTTCATTTCTCCTCTTAACTCCATATTCTGAACTCTGTGATGCTCTGCCCGAGATTTAAAAACTTCCATCTTTGACTTTTAAAGTTCTCCTTTCATCTTTCCCCTTTGACTAAGAACTCCCAACTGTTCAAGCTGTGTGCAAGGGGACCATAATACCTGCTTTTAGTAGCATGCTTTTGTGTACCATACACATTAGGGAACTGGCTTGAAATCATTATAACCCTTTGCCACTCCTATATCTGGTGTGTTTGTCTTCATGCACTCTCGGGGGAGCGGAACCTCTGCAAATATTAGTTGCCATCACCACCTCCCATTTTGTGTTGTTGTTTAGTCGTTTAGTCGTGTCCGACTCTTCGTGACCCCATGGACCATAGCACGCCAGGCACTCCTGTCTTGCACTGCCTCCTGCAGTTTGGTCAAACTCATGTTGGTAGCTTCGAGAACCCATTTTGTACCCCTGCTCATAAGCCAGGAGGTTGTTTTGTTTTTTGTTTTTTTAAGAATAGGGTATTAATGCTTCTCTGGCCTGTTGGTCACTGCCAGCCAGTCTCACTTTGAATATTCCCACGTTCCCCTCTTTAGTAAATCTATAGCATGAATTAAACTTGTGGGTAAAGCAGGTCCTAAGTCAATCAATGCCAGGCTTAAGGTTGAAAGCATTTTTATTAAAGTCTTTGGATCAGGGAATACATTAAATGGAGGTTGCACTGAAAATAAAAGATAACAGTAATACTGATTCTAAATGGCTGGTGCCTCTAGAATTTTCATGTAATGGAGGCAAAAAACTGTGTTCAAAATGATAGAGTTTTATTATGTTCTGTCCCCAAGAGATGGGGAGGCTGACATAGAGGAAGCCTGCATCTAACCAAATAAGAATCTGACTTTCTCAGATTTAGTATGCTCACAGGATGAGATACTCAGCCACTGCGTTGGGAAAAGCACTGTGCACATAGGGAAATTAAAAAAAAAGCTCCATCTGCTAAAAAGGGCCTCTTCTATGCAACTTAAATATGCAAGAGGACGCCTGTTCTTTTTTCACCTGGCCGTACAACAGCACATTCAAAATTGTCATGGTAGGCAGAAAGTTAAAGGTTGTTACTGTATGTTGAAATAACATTAATTTTGCACTGTTGAACAAATAGCTACATAACTTCTACAGTAGGCATGCTCACTGCCTGAATATTGAAAAACTCTCCTTTAGATCCCCCCTCCCCCCAATGATATGATGTTGCAGACGATAAAGCACTGGGGAAATGTCTGGGGTTTTATATGTAGTTTAGAAATCTTTTTTAAATATAATAATAATTAGTGTTGTGCTCTGCCTCAGCTTTAATTGTTCAGGGTTCTCCTCTAGAGATAATTTTCTTGTGCAGCCAGTATTCTGAGCCAACCTACTAATAGCAGGAGCTGATGGTCTTGCCCAAGCCATGCTTCAGTTTAAATCTGGGGGACTTTGTTCATACCTGATTGAACAAATGAACATTTCCCACACAAATCATTACTGTTCCTGCTGAACACTTCATTGCTGCCTTTGTTTCTGACAATAGATTATTACTCATGTGAATAAAATGCTGTAATTAATTTGGAGACAATTTGCTTCCTTCTTAAACGGCAGCAATTACATTGTTTAGCTTGTCCTTTTTAGCTTGTTCATCTAAAATACTTTTCATAAAGAAATGGTGAAAGCCTAAAATGTACAGGATACCCTGGGATTTTATGTATATTTGCATTCATTAGCAGCACCTTAATCTGAAACACATTTTCTTGGGAGCTGGTCCTGTTTATTTTAGTTCACTTTGTCCAGTAAGATATTTAGAAGAGTGGTATGCTGGGACCTACCTCCAAAATAAGCATGTATGCAAGCTCTGGCTGCAAATCTCATTAACAAAAAATGTCGCTCAGCATAAAACTGTTCATAAACACTACTTTACCAGTGTATCACAGAAACATTTCTTCATGTTGCTACTAGAGGGAATGGGCAAGTTCACTTCCTGCTGCTTTTAGGAATAAAAAGAAAGACTTGAGAAAATTGCTGGTGTTGTTACAACCCCCCCCCCACACACACACAAAATTCTGATTGTCCACCCATCTATCCCCATTTACTGCCGTAATGTCTAGAAAACAGAAGGACTCCATTATTACACCTGCTAGCATTCTACAGATCTGATTTTTTTTATGCCAAGAAACCATGCCTTTCACATATTTCTTTCACATATTGTGAGTGTGTGTATCATGCTTTCTGTTTCCTTTCCAGGGGGTTTCACAGTAATAATATCAAGTCAATACCTGGGCAGGCATTTGTGGGCAATCCATCCCTTATAGCAATGTAAGTAGTATCAGTTCACTTTTAATAGAAAATGTGAAATGAATTACTAAATTTCATTGCGTATCTTGCTTCTCTACTTTCTGTGAGCAGGCCATTGCTTCTCAAACTTTATGAAATCTCGCCCCACCTTTGTACACATTAAAATCAAGGTTGTGGAATCCAAATACTGTTGGGCTCCAGCTCCCAGCAGACACATACATGATACAATGGCATTTGGAAGATGAAAAAGCGAATAAAATGCCATTTTATAAAGAGTTACTTGTCTAAAAGGCCTCACGTAGTTTCTCTTTACAGTGGTACCTCTAGTTGCAGACTTAATTCATTTCAGGGTGCCGTTTGCACCCCGAAAAGTCCGCAACTAGAGCGCCTCTTCTGCGCATGTGCGTGGCGTGATCGAGCTCTTCTGCACATGTGCGAAGCATGCAGATGGCTTCTGCGCATGTGCGGGTGGTGAACCTGGAAGTAAACACTTCCGGGTTTGCCACAATTGTAAGCTGAAAGTCCGTAACGAGCAGAACGCAACACGAGGTATGACTGTATATCAAAACCAGGAAACTGTGTTTAACAGGTTGACGTTGGTTTCAGATCCTGTTTTTTCTGTAACCTGATAACCCTAGTTTCCACATTTGGAAAACTGAGCATGCTGGCACAAGGCTTGTGCATATCTCTGCTTAATAAACTGAGATATGTTAGTGTGGAAACAAGATGGGAGAGTTTCGCTAGGCTAGTATGAACACTATCTTCCTATTCATTTCTTACTCTGAATGTGTAAGGTGTGTTCAATTCCATCCCTGCCTTTATTTGTTTGTTTGTTTGTTTGTTAATTTATTTCCTGCCCTTCACTCTGATGTCCCTAGGCCACACATTTTGTCAGTAATGCACCATGGTATAATCATACAGTTGGTCTAAATCAAAATAAGCATATAATTGTAATATGGGGAGCAAATTCAAAAAGCAAGGGAGAAAGGTGTGGCACATTAAAAGAAGTAACTGCAGAGGAGAAGGGATAATGAATATATTGCAAGCTAGCTCTTCAAAGCTTTAATGAGAAACATCCCATTCCCCCCCCCCCGGTTTATTGCAAAAGTATTTAAAGAAATAAATATTGAGTATTAAATGTGTCTTCTTCTTCCTCACAGCCATTTTTATGACAACCCTATTCAGATTGTGGAAAAGTCTGCTTTTCAGCACTTACCTGAACTCAGAACCTTGTATGTATCCATAAGTTTAAAATCTCTTCACCCCTAAAACAACAACTCCTTTGCTCTTTCTCAAAAAAATTAAAATTAAAATCCCACTAATTACATTGTGTTTGTAACTTTAGGACACTAAATGGTGCTTCACAGATAACAGAGTTTCCCGATCTGACCGGGACAACAAGTCTGGAAAGCTTGTAAGTATCAAACAGATAGTTCATGTTACTGCTGAAAGCAGATGGCATTAATTATTGCAGATGCTGACTTGCTTTTAAGAAGCTGTCCTTCAACCAATCATGTTCAACCTAGACTGAAACCTTGATCAATTCAAATTTCATGGATTTGAGCTAGTTTGATCCCATTGACACTACGATCTGATTCATGCTCTTACTCTTTGCACGGTGGAGATACAATTGAACACCTCTTCCCATGCTCCATACTCCTTTCAGAAGCATATTCTCAAATAAGCCTGATTCACATGATCTTCTCTCAGTCTCCCTCTTCCCTGGTGGGCATTGGCATGAATCACCCTAAGGAGATGTGTGTAATTTCTTAACAGGACCCTTACAGGAGCTCGGATCACATACCTTCCTGAAACAATCTGTGATCAGCTACCCAACCTCCAAGTACTGTAAGTATAAAAGACATATTTACATTAAATCATAGGAACTTTCAAGATACAGCGTTCTCAGAAATGTGTTATATCATCACAATGGAAATTCACATATTTAGCTCTCGTAATTCAATGGCATAAACAGATGCATAACAAAGAGCCTAGCAACAAGATTGCAGCGTCATGCCAAGACTTAGTACTAGCGCTAGATTGAGCATGGCGAGTGTTTAGTGTGTTGGTCCAGGGCTGGTGAGCCACAAGGTGACCCTGGACCTGTTGCTGTCTCTCAGTCTAACCCTAACCCATCTCTCAAGGCTCTTGGGCAGGTGGGATAGGAACTGTATGCCACATTAAGTTCCTTGCAGAAAGGGCAAGATAAAATAAAATGAATACTATTGTTATCTAGCACTGATCCAGAGCTAATGGTGTATTAAGCCAAGTACAGAACATAAATGTTGCATGGCCCCTGCTTGCAGTGCCTACAGTCTATACTTGATACACAGGATTGTGGTTGGAGAGACAATGCCTTTATAATGCAAAAAAAAGGTAAAACACGTGGTGGGATGGCCTGGTAAAATCAGATGAGCAAGCAATATCACAAGTCAGAGAATGCTCAGTTAACTGATTGCAGTGACCATAAGAGAGAGAAAATTGAGAGTGTATAGGATTGATAGAATGTATGGATTTAAGCAAGCTTCTTCCTACTTTTCAATAATTTTTAAAGGTCACCCGTGTCCAGAAAGCATACATAAGGGGCCAGGGAAGTCCAGTTTGCATTCTCTCAAAGGTTTTTCTTTTTCTGATAATCACCGAGAATGGGGACAGACTCCATCCTCACTTATACCTTCATTTTCCATACCTTTATTTTTTCTCCAAGACATATTTATTCAATTGGATTTTTGAACGCTATTCCCGAGATGTATGGGAGACCTGTTTCCTTATAATGATTAACCAATACATTATTGTAGCTTACAAGAATGCTGCAGTGTTAGTTTAATCACTATCAAAAGTAATCATTCTGTCCACTTCTTTGTGAATGGGCCAACTGCACTTTCCTTTAATGATTACATCATGATGAATGTATCTGGCATTAGTTTGCTTTGCCAACATTCTAATAACTCTAGCTAAAAACATACAGTCATAGTGCCAAAGTGGCTTTTGTGGGCACTTCTTAGAAAGTTGGGTACTAATTCTATCAAACTAACTTTAAATATTGCTGGTTACGAGCTACCTTTCCTCCTCTGACTTTGGGAGCAAAATGAAGTATCTTTTCCTGCAAAGCATAGAATAGGACCAAACTCAGTAAAGGTGTTTCAACTGACACCATTGTTACCATCACAGATCAACTGTATATGTACAGAATTATCTGATTTAAATTCGCATTTGGGGGGTATAAAAAAGGGGGGAAGCATTGACAATTTTATTTTTAATGCAGAAAAGGCCTACGTATAAACAAAATCATTCAGAAATGTTGGCTCAACTTACGGAATATTTTTCTTTGTCCAGATTGCAAGTTTCACATTTGTTTCTATTTCGGCATTCCTCTCATGCAATTAACCATCACGCAAGCGGTGAGAATAGCTGCCTGCTGATTCCAGCCCTGGCATTGTGTGCCTTCCACTCCTGCTTCTACTGCCCACCTGTTGTTTTGGGGTGGGCGGGAGAGAGAATGCCTCTAAGCAGGAGTTTCCTTGCAGGCTCTCCTTGGAGTGTAGAACCATATCTGAGTAGGGAAGATGATTGTCTACAGGCTTAAAATGTGCAGTGTGTGCCCTGGGTCATATGCTTCCATGAGAATCTTTTCTCAATATCTGAAGCAACCAGGCCTTAAGACCAGGGAACCTGAGGTGCAAAGATTACCATTCCTAATCCACGGGGTGGCCTGACAGTTCTTTCCTCCAGTGTTTCTGCTTTTTGTGGTTCCGTTGTACAGTATTGACCATTTTTACAGTTACTTTACTTTACCCTTGGGATAGAAGTTCCACTCTAACACACACACACACACGTACCTCTCTGGTAGCCAAAATGACCTACTATAACTTTACCATTTTTGTGCCTCTGCAACTTACACCTGATGAGGTTACAAGCGCACCTCTTGTGCTTTACTTCCTGCTAAATGAGCATGCCCTTTATCTTTGGCATTGATACCCTTCTCCCATTGAGTGGAGATGTTTCCTACGAGAAGTAAATGCTCTGGGGGCGCGGGGCTTCCCCATTGCACCCATACAAGGAGAACTTTAAAATTAACTTCATAAAATAATTTTAAAGAATATTAGCCCAGGGGCAAAACCTTACCATCTAAGGTTAAAAAACAGAACCAAGGGACATGTCCCTGTGTCCACTCTCATTTCTTTCTTTACAGAGGCAAAAGTCGTATTAAACCTGATGGGAGTTTCCCCTGCACAAAGGAGTACAGGATGCAAATCTATTTCCCTTTTTTCTTTCTTCTTTTTACAATTTCTGCAAATTACCATGGCTTGTTTTTGATTAGCTATATTATACTATAAATGAGTCCAGATGTTTCAGTTATTCTGCAATTTGTTGAGTTTTGGCTCAAATCATTTGAAGGGCTTTCTCCCCCCCCCCCTTTGTAGTGATTGATTTCAAAGTTAGTTCTAGTTCCTCAAACCACTTTCCTCAGTTAAAGATATGGCAGTTCTAAAGGTCAGAGGCAAGATTATTTAATTTAAAGTGTAGTCTGGGAAGCTAATTAAATTTCACTGTGATTGTAGTTCGAAAGATCAGATCCACCTAGAAAAATGGTTTAAAACCAAGTATCTAGTAGATTATTTTAAACAATTAAAAGAAGAGTTGTGTTTTGAAGGGAAACTGAATCCAGAAAGAAGCAATAGCCCTAAATATATTTTTACTATTTAACAGAATTAGGCACCTTATCTTTTTCTGCATTTGTATTTCAGAGACCTCTCATATAACCAGCTGGGTGACTTGCCTCATTTTACTGCTTGTGAAAATCTTCAGAAAATGTAAGGTTACAAAAAATAAATTATGTATGTGCACATAAGGAAGGTTTTACCATTCCCTCCAATGCAGGGAGTAGACTTGTATATATGAGTCAAAACTTTTGTTTGTATTTTAAATTCATAGTTTTGGGTTAGGGGGAGAAGCATTTGGTGAGTTCTGGTGCATCATGTATCCCATCATATCACACATTTCTTTTGCATGTTTAATGTGGAAGAATTAAAAAAATATAACTATAAGGGGCTTTTGATGGTGGGGAGGATTGATGATTCAATTTTTTAGATGACTCTGTCCGTGAAGTTTTCAGTGGAGTGGATAAGCTCTAAACCTTTATCCAGGATATGATGCTCTTTCCATCTAGCTTGCTTCTTACAACGCCTTCGCAGCTCCTTAAGCCTTGTTCTCTTCCTTTTGGATAAAGAGACAGGATGAATAGGATACATATTTCTGGAGTGCAAGTTGTTTCTCATGCATGAGAAGACTGGAAATTCTGTTTTTTGTGTAACATATAGCTATAAAAGAAATCTAAACAATGGCCAGGATTCAAATAAACATACAACTAGTTCTGCACACTCAACCAAAGGGGGCTTTGTACCTATGCTTTCTGATAACCAGCCCCAAGTACCATAAACCAAGCAACTTTTGCATCTGAGAGGTCAGTTTATGATCTGGTACAGGGACTCAAAGTACCACTAGATATGCTCAAACTCTTGGGACATCTGAAGTAGTTCTGGGATCCTGGGCAGCATTTGAAGTTCTCTAGAAGTTATTTTCTCTAAAGCCATTTTTTTGCCATTACAGTGATTTACACCACAATGAAATATATGAAATCAAAGTGGGCACGTTTCAGCAGCTGGTTGCCCTACGTTCTCTGTGAGTATAGCCATAAAAGAGCTATTTACCTTGGTACTGAGAAACATGGAAGCTCACATTCCTTTCCTCTGCCTGCTCCTACATATTCTGCTTTCCATTTCCCCCCCTTTGATCATTCAGCTTGCCAGGTTAGATTTGCCAAAGCAAAACAAACATTCTGACGTTGAAAATTTCCAGCAATGAATTCACACAGCCGTGAACAACAAAAAAAAACCCCAACCCTGAAATAGCTTCCGCTTGTAGACTTCTCTGAAGAAAAAGGAAGTTTGATTTAACTCATATAGAAGCCTCTTATGGGTACACTTCAAAATCCACTGCTGAATGGAAAAGCTGAGCGAATTGTATACAGATGGCAACATGAAAGAGCAAGGAGCAGAGTGTGTAAATGTACAAAAATTGACGGCCACACTTCATGTAATGGGAGTAATATTGATCCGTTTCTATAACATTCTATTCAGTGTTGTATTATCCTTTGTTAGGTTTTCCACAGGCATGTTCTTTTAATGTTCTTATACATATGTATATGTTCTTATTATGATGAAGCATTGGTGCAAAAAGCAACATGCATCCAGAAGGAGATATAAAAGGGAATATGTGGGAGAAAGAGTGGAAAGACAGAGAGATGGGCATATGGGAGAAGTGGCAGATGTGAAAGAAGAAGAGGGTCTATTGAGAAGGTAGTAGATAACAGAGAAAGGTTCAGTTCAGGTTTAACACTTCCACAAACCATGGTTTGTTAGAGCAGTCTCCCTCCCTTTCTGCCATCCTTTCACAAGCCTAGCTTTTGGAGACACTTTCTGATTTATAAAATCAGTTTTCTGTAGCATCTGAACTGGTTAGCTATGCTTTAAATATAGCCTGTGAACCAGGATTACAAATCAGGGTTTGATGCTGATTGTAAACTTAAAACTGCCTACATTTCCTGGTTCAGCTGTCATGGTGATTTAGTAGTTGGGTCTCAATCTGAATGTAACTGAAGAGTGAAGGGAGTGAGAGGAGAACCCAACACTCCCCCCCAATAAACCATGGTTTGTTCAAACGGCAGTAGTTTATCTGAACCAGACCAGAGATCATCCCATTATTTGCTTATTAGTTAGCTAGATCCTGGATCAAGGGGAAGAGATGTGTGCATTCAAATTTGCAACCCAAATTTGCAACCTTACATTTCAGTAAGCCATAAAATGTGCTCCTGCTGTACTCCCTTTCTTGAGCCAAGAGCAAAAAACTATGAGCCTTGTTAGTGTGGTGTGTGAACCAGTTCTTATGGTATGTTTCTTCCAAACAAACCATAGTACCGGTAGGTAAGCCAAGAACAAACCTTGGAGGCAAACGAACTGTGAGCACTGGTTCATACAGCACACTAAGCCTAGACTAGTGGTTTGTTGGTCCCAGGTCAACAAAGGGAGAAGCGATCTGGCTGTGTGCAGTTGCATGCTCCTCATTCACAGTAAGCCATGACTTGTGGCTTATCATAATGTCCAAACACGGGTCTAAAATTATCCTACTGGAAGTTATTTCATGCAGTTAATCGTTGTTTAATTTAAAAGATTCAAAGTAAATCTCCATGCATTTTAAAGCATATATAATTTTCTTCCTTTCTGCAGGGATTTAGCTTGGAACAAAATATCAGTCATTCATGCCAATGCATTCTCCTCTTTATTGTCTCTGATTAAACTGTAAGTATTCTGCTTTTTTATGTCTGATGCTGTCCTATTATGATCATTCAAATACCCAGTGGCAAAAAAGCTCTATTCAGTGCAGAGTAAAATAGAATGACAATTTAATGAACAACAAAATGCAAAACAAAGTAGCTTTGGCCTTTGTTTGGCCAGCCATTGTGGTCTTGCATTTCTGCATTGTTTCATGGTATCAATTAGTGATGGAGTGAATGCAGAACAGGCAAGCTTGGGCAGCAGATGCCTAATGTCTAGCACCACATGATTAAATTTGGATCAGACCCAGATCACTCTGGAGCCTGGCTCTAAATCTAATTAGATTCATTCAGCTCCTGCCTACCACAGTATTTAACTAGAGCCCTCCATGTTGTCCCACATTTTCCCTAATTTACTAAAGTGGCAAGGAGGACTTACATGGCCTGTGACATGAGGCTTTCAAGTGACTAAAAGCACTGCACAGGTGCATGGAACCATAGCATCCCATCAGTAGGTGCCACGGTGCATGTTCTTGGCAGTGTCCATAGATACTAGGAGTAGGGCTGGCTCTACTATGTAGAGTAAGCAGCATGACTCCCAGGATGCAAGTTTTTCTCTCTCACTTTATGCTCTGGCTTTTGACATGACATTGGCTGATTTGCACAGGTTCAACACAGCACAGGATTTAAAAAATAATTTAAAGAAAGACCAGGGAAAAGCAAAGGTTCTGTGAGCTTGTCTCCAGGAGCCTGCACATTCACATTCTCCTGGTAAGCCATAGTTTGTCTTAGTATGTCATGCAAACAAAGGTCAACAATAAAAAAATTCCTTCAGTAGCACCTTAAAGACCAACTAAGTTTATATTTTGGTATGAGCTTTCGTGTGCATGCACACTTCTTCAGATACCCATGCAGATTTCGTGCATGCACACGAAAGCTCATACCAAAATATAAACTTAGTTGGTCTTTAAGGTGCTACTGAAGGATTTTTTTTATTTTGCTTCGACTCAGACCAACACGGCTACCTACCTGTAAAAAGGTCAACAATGATTACATACAAATAACATACCATGGAAAAGTTTGCCTGCTCTTTAAAAACTGTGTGGGCTGTATCCAACTATGTTTTACTCAGAGTAAAATTAATGGCCCTACGTTAGTCAAGTCCCTTAATTCCAATAGATCTACTCTAGGACTGCTGTAGATCAACATTAGAGGAGGACTAAAGTTGGA
Source organism: Zootoca vivipara (assembly GCF_963506605.1). Taxonomy (NCBI): domain Eukaryota; kingdom Metazoa; phylum Chordata; class Lepidosauria; order Squamata; family Lacertidae; genus Zootoca; species Zootoca vivipara. The sequence continues at coordinate 28,753,903 of NC_083285.1, forward strand.
CACAACCCTGTGCTAGAAGGCATCAGTATAAGTAACAATGGCTGGTTTTTTTTAAATTATGTGGTTGCTAATATGCCAGATGCTGACTAATTTTGCAGAATCCAAGCAAAGCAATCTGGTTAGGTTGCAAGCACACTGACATCCAAGTACACATAACTTCAGTAAAGGCCCTTTACGCATCAAAGAGTTGCCAACAATAAAAATGAAGGGAAGAATCCAATAACATGTTATTGCAGTCCTATTCCTTTCCATGTGGCTTGTACAAGAGACCTTCTAAGTGGATTGAGCTCTGAGGTGAATCAGCAGATTTACTAGTGACACAAGGTGTGTCTTTTGTCAGCTGAATCGTCTTTATGTTTTATCATTTGCAGAATTTAATACTCTGCGAAAATAACAAATACCCTCAGGCAAAAAATAATAATAAATCCCACCCTTCTGGAATAGTAAACTGGTTTTTATTCCCTTTAATTTTGCAGGGATCTGTCATCCAACCTTTTGTCCTCTTTTCCTGTAACTGGCCTATATGGTTTAACTCATCTAAAATTAACAGGAAATCATGCACTACAAAGTTTGATATCATCTGAAAACTTTCCAGAGCTCAAGTGAGTACCTCATTAAAACTAATAAGGCACACTTGTGCTCATGTGCAATGGGAGGGGTGTCACTGTATAATGTGAGTTACTTCCTATTCAGAGGCTTTGAACCACAGCACTGAAACAAAGATATACATGGTAAAAATTATAGACTTATTACATCCTTTTTATCTCAAGAAAATATGATTGATTTTGGACACCCTGGTAGCTGCTCACTTTGAAACACATCTGCTTCTCAGCAATATCCCCCCTAAATAAACAGCCTCTGTTAAAATTTGTCTAATTTGTGTTTTATAGTGGCTAGCTCCCTTCATTTGACCATTGCTTTATTTTAGTATGTCTGCTGTCAAAGTGAGCACTTGACCATTGCTTTTATAAACTACCCCCATTTTGAAAAATGTAGGGAATATATAGCTGCAAACAAAAAGAAAAGAATTGAATCAAGTAGGTAGTTTGAGGGTGGCAGTAAAATACTTTGCCTTATTGACAATGCAAAAATACTGTAACCAGAACATCTGAGGAAGAGCTATTGATGGTCTGTTCTTTTGAGAGGTGGGGCTGGCATGTAAAAAGATACCAGTCAGGCTCAACCAATGCCAAACAGGAACAGCATCACAACTGAATGCAATGCACCAGTATCCTGGTCCAGCCCAGGGTGTTGGTTGCCATCATGAAACTGCAGCCTGGCACAAAAAGTCAATAGGACAGCATAAGCCATTCTGAGCTTCTGTATCTACATAAGTCTACAAGATCAAAAGGGTGAGGTTCAAATAAGCAATGTAATTGAGCTAAGGCAGGCATCCCCAAACTTCGGCCCTCCAGATGTTTTGGACTACAATTACCATCTTCCCCGACCACTGGTCCTGTTAGCTAGGGATCATGGGAGTTGTAGTCCAAAACATCTGGAGGGCCGCAGTTTGGGGATGCCTGAGCTAAGGATTATGCAAAAAAAAAATTGAAAACCAACAACCTGTATTTTGGCGTCACATTTGAAATATCCAAGTTATATTTCCTGTTCAGGTCATATAAATCATTATTATGTTCATAGCCACTCCACTCCAATCTGGCATTCTGACTCCCCACTGGTTTTCTGATTCCCAACCCCTGCAGACATTATTTCATGGTTATTGATAGTCCTCATGTGGATATTGTTCAGTTTCCTTTCCGTTTAGAGTTTTTCTGTAATAATGTAATTCTGCAAACCTTGAGATTTACGCACACATCTACTGATAAGTCCTTCTTGTTCACCAGCAGTGTTGTGTGGCTACATAAGCAACAGTGCTCACAGCCTGAACATTGAAAATAGAATGAATTATGGCATGTGTACAATGTTCTGAAATGTAGAGGGATGTGGGAAGAATATGCTTTCCCTTACTGTAATTTTTGATATTTGTTTAATGAGTCAGAGCCCTGCCTCTCTGTTGCTTCAGTTTGATGCTAATGCCATTTGCATTGACTTTGCAAAGGATGTAGGTTGAGTACACTGAGACGTTTTAATGTTCACAATCTTGTCTGTTAATTCTAAAGGGTGATTGAAATGCCTTATGCTTATCAGTGCTGTGCATTTGGAGCTTGCGATGGCCACTACAAAATCCAAAACCAGTGGAACAGGGATGAGAACAGCAGTGCTGAGGAGTTTCAAAGGAAAGATGTTGGCGTTTTCCATACGCATGGTAAATAATAAGAACCAGTTTTAACAGAGGCCACTTACTGTTGACTGGAATGTATAATCAAATGAATGTATGCCTTTCTTATTTCTGCCTTTAAAATAAAATGCCAGTACAAATGAGCCTCCAATAAGATGCCTATTTTACCCTTGTAAAGTAATGTTTTCGAATTTTACCTCCTTCTGGATTCTTTCTCCCCAGCTTTGTGTGGGCAGACATTGGTGGCAAGGAGCTGTAGGATTCAGGATCTTTTGTGGTGAAGGAGAGGGATCCAGGGCTTGGTGAGTTGGGGATCTAGAATTCCTCTTGATTCCCACTCCCAGCTCCAGCAAGGCTTCTCCACTCCAAGGGGCAGGGGTGTGGGATGGGGGGGGGGCATGTCTGCAAGAGAGCAAGGGCAGCAATGCAGACTTTTGCCTTCTGTGACAAAATTTGTCGATCCAGCTCTGCCTTAGAGTCTAAATGGTTGTTACTGTCGTTGAAATCAATTTCCTGAATTTAACACAAAATGTCTTACTGATTTTTTTTAATGTAGCTTTGCCTCTGTTCTTTACAGACTACAAGAGGACAACTGTCTGCCCAATAAGTATATTATCTAAAATTCAACCCAGATGAAAGGGAGGGAAGTACGTAGGTGTAAACTGGGATAGAATTTTTTCTTTATTTGGGTTAGGTGTCCTTAGAGTTAGTTACAGTAAGGCATCTTTTGGAAATGCTGAAGTAATGGATAAGCTGCCGCCCTTTCTCTGAATGCTTAAGAGATTAATGATATTATGGCTTAGGCCCGGCTATCTGAAGGACCATATACTTGCTCTGAGATCTTCAGAGGAAGTGCATCTCAGTAGCGCCACCCTTACAGGCATGTTTAGTGGGGACGAGAGAGAGGGCCTTTTCAGTGGCTGCCGCCAGGCTATGGAACTGCTTTCCAAGTGAGACAACACTGGCACCGACCTTGTTCTCATTCCTTGTTCTCATCTTTTTACAGATGACCGTGACTTTGAGGATTTTCTTCTTGACTTTGATGAAGATTTGAAAGCTCATCATTCAGTGCAATGCTCTCCCTCTCCAGGTATTGAGCTAGCTACTTCCCATCTGTTGGTTGGTTGGTTTCAAAACTCCTTCGCTTCCTCTCTTGGCAGACTCCGCACTATATTCTAGGAAAAGGAGCTATGAAAAAGTGCAATGCTCCATGGTGTGCATGACTGCAACTCAGTGCGTGCTTTGTACCCAAAAGATCCCAGATACAATTCCTGGCTTTTCTAGGTAGGGCTATGCCTGAAGCCCTGGAGAGCCACTGTCCAATACACAAATCTAAAAAGCTGTTTTGAGCACCACAAAAAACCCATTACACAGAACAAAAAAAAGGCCTTAGGCTAAGGTTACCAAACATCCCCGTTTCCTGGATTTACAAATCAGCCCCCTGACAAAATCCATCTATTTAGTAGGAAGTTGAAAAGTGCCCCTGGATTCATTGAAAAAAATCTGGTAACCTTATCTTAGGCACTCTGTGCAAAGTGGTCAAGAGAAGGCCTGTGTTGTTGCCACGGCAGCTAAAAGCACTCATCTTTTCTGTCTCGCCTTTGCAGGACCCTTCAAGCCTTGTGACTACCTCTTTGGGAGCTGGCTAATCCGAATTGGAGTCTGGACCATCGTTGTTTTGGCCTTTGTTTGCAATGCATTGGTAGTTGCGACGATCTTCAGATTCCCGCTCTTCATTTCCTCCATAAAGCTGTTGATCGGACTAATCGCCATTGTGAACACACTCGTGGGTGTGTCCAGTAGTGTGCTTGCCAGCATGGATGCATTGACTTTTGGAGTCTTTGCTCAGTACGGAGCATGGTGGGAAGGTGGACTTGGTTGCCACTTCATTGGACTTCTCTCCATCTTTGCTTCAGAGGCTTCCATTTTCTTGCTCACACTAGCAGCTCTTGAGCGTGGCTTTTCCGTGAAACATGCCACAAAGTTTGAGACCAGTGCCACTCTTGCTAGCGTGAGGATAGCCATCTTGTTTTGCTTTGTCTTGGCCTTAATCATTGCAGTGATTCCAGTACTTGGGGGAAGTGAGTATGGGGTTTCACCTCTGTGCATACCTTTGCCTTTTGGGAAGCCAACTGCTGTGGGTTACATGGTAGCACTGGTCTTGCTGAACTCTCTCTGTTTTCTTATAATGACAATAGCTTATACAAAACTCTACTGTAGTTTGGATAAGAGAGAATTGGATAATGTTTGGGACTGTTCCATGGTCAAGCATATTGCCTTGCTACTTTTTACTAACTGCATTCTTTATTGTCCTGTGGCTATCTTATCATTTTCTTCCTTGTTAAATCTTACTTTTATTAGCCCAGAAGTAATTAAACCAATACTTTTAGTCATTGTCCCCCTACCTGCATGTCTAAACCCACTTCTCTATATACTTTTCAACCCACACTTCAAGGAAGACCTGGGAAGTCTTCGAAAGCAGACTTTTTCATGGAAAGCGCCCAAGCATGCCAGCCTGGTCTCTGTTAATTCAGAGGATGCAGAAAAACAGTCATGTGATTCAACTCAGGCTCTCGTAACCTTTGCAAGCACCAGAATATCATATGATATTCCCATCAACAATTCACTAGTGCCATCATCGTATCGAATGAGTGAAAGCTGTAACCTGTCGTCAGTAACATTTGTTCCATGTCATTAGCTTCGTCTCAGAGTCACCTGTGTTTAAAAATGATCAATCACACATTTATTAAATGGGTGCATTTCATATGCAGTAAAAGGGAAATAATTGTCTACTACTATTGGGTGCCAAAGGCTTGGTGGCAATAAAAACTGTCATCCTAAAGCCTAACAGATACCATCTCAGTCTGGTTTCGAGACAACCACTCTTGAATCAGTTGAGGTTCAGACTCAAGAAAAAATCCAAAAGCCATTGATGTTTACAGCACTGGCTTTGGTGATTCAAAATAGATCAACACTTCTCACTCTCCGTTCATGAATCTTTTAATGGTCACAATGAAACTTCCACTAAGCTGATCTTTTTTTAAAAAAAATGGGACTTCAAATATTAAGAAAATGAGATTATCTTGGAAGTATTTATGAAAAATGTACCACTCCTAGTTGCACAATACATATTTACACATGAACTGGCCTCAATGTTCTTGTTTAACTAAATGTGAAAGTGAAGAGCCGCTCTTAACTGGTTAAAGAGGTTGAACATGGCACAGCTTATAGGCATTTGAGTTTAGTACTTTACATGAAGAAGTCCCATTAGCAACAGCAGACCTGCTTTGGAAGAACCACATTTAATACTATAGGTTGGGAGACCTGAATTGTTTTCAGATTTATCCAGCATCACTTTTCTGAGCTGACACATGCATCCTTGGGAAAGAAAATGAACAAATGCGGAAAGTATGCACCCAAACGCCGGCTGCACGGTTATCATATTCCTTTGTCTCCTTGGATTTTGAAGCAATGCAGCGTGCAACTGGAGCTCTGTTCTTAAAACTACTTTGGATTAAACAAGAGATCATCTGACCATGGCACAATACATACTACAATGTTTATTTAGCTTTACTTTTACTGTGGTTCAGTTATGGAGTGCTGCTTAATGTCAGTGAAATTGTTCCTCACATGAATATATATTCATTTGTATACAAGAAGTAGAAGAATAAGTCTGAAGACTGGCTCAATAAAGATTCTTTCATATTAAAAATTTAGGTTAGATGAACTTCAGAACAAAAACAGGCCACTATGCATACTATTTTCATAAGCAAGTTTGAAAGCTATAATTGAGATATTTTAATGGGAAAATAATAAAATTCATTTGAGAAGCTTTTTTTAAAAAAAAGGATTTGTAAATATAGAACTGTATTTATTATTACAGTAAAATCATACTAAAAATGAGAATAAGCCATGTACAGTTTTGTACTGATATATTTCCTAGATTTCTATTTTCTTCTCATATATTTGACTAAATTCACTATCTGTACATAATATATGTAAATGTGTAGTGATTGTAAATAGAGGATGTGGTTTCTTTTCTACTGGTGTTTCAAATATATGGAATTTGTAATAAAAACCTGCAGCTAAGCAGAAAGAGTGCCTTGGTATCTTACACTCTCAGAAGATAGGCAGCACTTCCAAATATTTCCAGAACATTTTTACCACCTCATGATAATAGAACTCGCAAGTAACTCTTTTTCACAGAGGACAAAAACATAAACTTAAAATACTTTATCTCATAACGTTTACAATTTACCTAATAATGTTTCTCACACACGAGGTATTGGCATTATAGCCCAGGGATTTTCATGTCACATACCTACAGCTTTTCATGTTGGAAGTTTGTGTCACCCTAACAAAATTCTCATGAAGAATTGCATTGAAAGGCTATAATTTTAGAATAAGCCAGTAATGGTCAATTACAGTTACCAACACAAAGGCTCCCCAAGAGGCAAAGATTAGAGGTGGTGAGGAGGAATGTAATCAGAGAAAGCTTAAGAAAACTTTCCCACACTCACCAACACTTACATTTGTTTGTAGTAGCCTATTATTGGGTACTTGACCTTGGGCAATAAACATCCATTGATGGATGTAGACCAGCAATTTAGCCAACAATAAGGCAACTTACTTTTGAGATACAGACTGATCCAGCATGTAAAAAGTTTTTTTAAAAACGTCCAGTCTTTAAATAAAAGCTGGCTCTGCATTATGTTTGAACAAACCTGACTTCAAATTATGAGAGATTTTGTGCTGCTTTTCATGATACAGTACCCCCTTTAAGAGAAAATGCCAATTTTTTTTGGGGGGGGGGAAGTACTAAATATATTTCTTCCCATTTAGGTATACTCATGCATGGGAACAAGAAGGAATAAGCAATGCCATTAATATTTTTCCAACACCAAGATTATCCTCTTGTATGTGAAAAAGCACTTGAAAAGCATCCAGAAAATCAAATTAGTACAAAATACCACAACAAATTTTTTGCCTGAGGTTGGCTAGAGTTTATTTCTGAGGTGCTGTATGAGCCTGTGATTGCATGCTCATTTCTAGACACAACTTAAGTTCCTAGTGTTCATTTGAGGAAAAATAATATATATAGAAAGGAGAATTATTGAACGCCAAGATCCAAGTTTGGGGCAAGTACTCTTTGGTGAGAGAACCCCAACATATATTTACCGTGTTTCCCCCTTTTTAAGACGTAGTCAGAAAGTAAGCCATGGCAGCATTTTTTAGCATTAGTGAAATCTAAGACACCCCCCGAAAATAAGACATACCTCCATGCGAGACCGCCGAGCGCCCCAGCCAGCCAGAGGGGCCTGGAACCGGCTGCTGTTGCTGCAGCGAACGCATGGAGCGCCCTGCAGCGCCTGGCCTCTTCCCTTTTTGTTTGGCTGCCCGAGGCCGGTGGCTGCAGAGTGGAGCGCTCCGAAGCGCCGAGCGCTCGGAGCGCCCTGCAGCGCCTGGCCTCTTCTTTTGGGGGGAGAGCTGCCCGAGGCCTGCCCCCCGCCGCTGGAAGCGGCGGCTGCAGAGCGGAGCGCCCCAAAGCGCCGAACGCTCGGAGCGCCCTGCAGCGCCTGGCCTCTTCTTTTGGGGGGAGAGCTGCCCGAGGCCTCCCCCCCCCGCCGCCAGAAACGGCGGCTGCAGAGCGGAGCGCCCTGCAGCGCCTGGCCTCTTCTTTTGGGGGGAGAGCTGCCCGAGGCCTGCCCCCCGCCGCCGGAACCGGCGGTCTGCAGTGCCGAGCGCCCGGAGCATCCAGGAGCGCTGGGCGGAGCGCCGAGCCAGCAGCCTGCCGCCTTGGTGCCGCGCAGAGCGCCCAGCAGCACCCTGAGCCAGTGGCCTGGCCCCTCCGAGGAGGCCTTAAGGTACAAGACATCCCCTGAAAATAAGACACCGTGTGTTTTTTTGAGTAAAAAAAGTTATAAGACGGTGTCTTAAAAAAGGGAAAACACGGTAATGTTACAAAACATGCAGCAAAGTAAAGTGTGGAAATATAGGCTGTTAGACTTTTAAAATACACCCTTTAAGTTCAAAAGTAAGTTTAAAATGCTTTACTTACAAGCTCACCAAAGATCAGAGCCATGTGCTTTTCAATACAGCATTCAGAAAAACTTACACAGGCAGTAAAACTTAGAGTGGTGAATGCTCCTAAATTATTGGTATAGGAACTTGAGTGGCTTGTGAAAACCATGCAGTCTGAGTTGTAGCAACTAGCTCAAACCTCTTTACACACTCAGGCAGACTGAAGGAGACCAAAGGCTTGACTACATTGCTCCTCTCAAGGTGAGGGGGAAGTGGTCTTTAAGGTGCTACTGAAGGAATTTTTTTATTTTGCTTCGACTCAGACCAACACGGCTACCTACCTGTAACTATAGCTAAGTTAGGTAGGACTGCTTACTCTATGGTATTAACCCTTTCATGGATTAATTAGACTTCAGCATGTTGGCTACATAAGCTGGTTATCCCACAACGAGTTCAGGTGGGAATCTGTAGACCTCCAGGTGTTGCTAGACTATATCTCCTCTCATTCCTGATCATTAGCTACACTGGCTGGAGCTGACAGGATTGGAGTCCCACAATAATTGAGAGGCCACAGCTTTCTCTGTCCTCATGCTAGCTAAAGCCTAAAACATTTTGGAATGCAGGTACAACTGTCTTCTCTGTACATACCACGCCATGCTTCAATCAAGAGCCAAGCACCTAATCCAGGTAGGTGGGTACAAAGACCAGGGAGATTGTTTTAGTTATGGGATGGATTGTAAGGTATGCCCTCTGGAGAAAACCCACACAGGCCTATGCTATCATTTTGATCCCTAATGGAAGTTTGGCTACTCAGGCAAAACTTTGAATGAGGCTGGTAGTTCTACTGATGGTTGGTTCTGCTGACTTACCTGTTGGTTTTGCTTTGGGCTACCCATTTGTTAGTCTGACTATTGCTTTATTATTGCTGCTCGGTGGGTTGTGTTTTGCTGCCTTTCATTTTATGTTGTGTGTTTTGTACTATTATTTGTTAATTTGCTTTACTGTAAACTACTTTGACACACACACACACCTGAGAGCTTCCAGAATGAGTAAGGGAGATAAGAAATACTAAAGTAACCTCCAGTCTCTGCTGCTTCCCTGTTTGTTTGGTGTCATCCTGCCACCCAATCACAGCTATGCTAAGATCCTAGGTTTCTCTATTGTTTTCAATATGTCCCATATCTGTCAGGGGAGGAGAAGAGAGATCTATAGACAGAGGAATAGGAAGTCAATCAGATTGTGTGAATTTACAAGTGAAGCCTATATGGCTTGGAGTAGTTGAGCCATGGGAAGGTTGATAATGTCAGTTTATAATGGGGAAGAAAGGACTGATTTGTATGAGCCTGTAAAGCATTTTTCTTTGTTAGTTTTTTATTGCATGTATATTTCATTGCTTTGAATTTCTTTGTGATATATAAGGTTTTCAAATAAATAAATGATGGTTTGTGGATTCCTGGAGGAGAGCATTTGGGTTGCAGGAGGTGGATATTATTATTGTTGTTGTTGTTGTTGTTGTTGTTTAGTCGTTTAGTCGTGTCCGACTCTTCGTGACCCCATGGACCATAGCACGCCAGGCACTCCTGTCTTCTACTGCCTCCCGCAGTTTGGTCAGACTCATGTTCGTAGCTTCAAGAACACTGTCCAACCATCTCGTCCTCTGCCATCCCCTTCTCCTAGTGCCCTCAATCTTTCCCAACATCAGGGTCTTTCCCAAGGATTCTTCTCTTCTCATGAGGTGGCCAAAGTATTGGAGTCTCAGTTTCACGATCTGTTCTTCCAGTGAGCACTCAGGGCTGATTTCCTTAAGAATAGATAGGTTTGATCTTCTTGCAGTCCATGGGACTCTCAAGAGTCTCCTCCAGCACCATTATTATTATTATTATTATTATTTAATATCCTGCCCATCTGGCTGGGTTTCCCCGGCCACTCTGGACGGCTCCCAACAGAATATTAAAAACACAATAAAACATCAAACATTAAAAACCTCCCTAAACATGGCTGCCTTCAGGTGTCTTCGAAAAGTCAGGTGCTGTAGTTGTTTATTTCCTTGACATCCAATGGGAGGGCGTTCCACAGGGCAGGCGCCACTATCGAGAAGGCCCTCTGCCTGGTTCCCTGTAAAAAGACTCCCCTCCCTTGCCTTAGTTGTCTGGAGATCAGCAGGAACCAGACTGAAATTTTTCCCTTCAGACTTTGTGTTGTGTGCATATTACAGAAGGAGCAGTGAAATCACACAAGAGTTTGGACTGTTGTCCAACCGTGGTGGTCCGTGTGATGAGTGCAAGGGGGGCAATTTCCTTCCCCCAACTAAACATAGCCCCCGGATTCCCAGCTTTCATTGAAAGAGAGAAAAAGAGAATAGAACGTGAGAGAGGCGAAATGTACAAAATGTGGACATCAATGTCTTCCCACGAGCCTGAGTCACTCAACGCCCCCTTACTTTGCTCCCCTCTCCTGGAAAAACTACTGTGGGTGCCCTTGAGTCCATCAACGTAATTAAAAAATTCAGCAATTTTAGTTTTTTGGATGAAAGCCTCCCACGGCGTTCCTAACTTGGGCTATGTAGGGGTGGGGATGTCTTTTACCTGATGCAGGTGTTGGGAGTGCACTGGAGCCAGAGTAAATGGTAATTTCGACATAGCTTTGTTCTCTTATCCCAAACCAATCCAGATGGCTACCATCACCGAGATCAGGCTGAGGGCAGCCAAATAATTCTGCCAGCTGAGTTGACCCCAACAGGCAGTTGATGTGAGTTATTGTGTCTCCTGTAAACTGCTCACCTTGCATCGGTGAAAGATGATCAAAGCAATGCAGCTAGATAGGCAGACCGGAGACTCACTGCTCAGAAGCCATGGCCCATTGAGAAAAATACATGGCACAGACACAATTGATCTCTGGCACCTCACATTTTAGAAATTAAACACTCCATCATTTTTATTTTCCTGGGGGACACACTGGGAATTCTTGGTAATGAAAGTCATTAGAGTAATTAGGAAATTATTACCCAGTTCTAGATTGCCCAGTTAAATTCCCTGGCAACCCTCTGCTTCCAGTTTTCCATCCAAAATTCCTCTGGCATACGGAAGACATTTAGAAACATTTAACATTTATGATTTTAAACCGTGCGCCAGCCAAGGGTGACCTTAACTGGCTAGCAAAAGAATCCCAGAGAATGGTTTCTAACAATTAGATCTTCATCATCATACCACCACTACCCCCAGAAAATCAATATATTGTTATGCCTGGGTCTAAGGCTTTTCAAGAAGTATGTTACATATTTATTTATTTTTTTAATCACATCCTCTTTCAGTTATTAAATGCACAAAGGGCATATTTGTCCCTAGGGAACTTGGGTAAGTGTAACATGACTGGAAACAGAATGTGTATGACAGATGATAGAACTCTTGCAATTAGAGTATAATTCCTACTCACTATTTCTTGGAAGTACAGTGGATGTAAATTTAACTGTGGGCCTAACCAAAAGGAGCTGCGTGGGGTTAAATTCATGGCCAATCTCCTTCCTAGAAAATTTTTTCTTCCATTCATTATCTCTGTCCTATGCTCAAAGCAGACTTGTGCGCACGAACCTTAGCATATCCCTAATGATTCAGGGAACACTTCTTAGTCATTAAAGGCACCATTTGGAAACAATAAAGAGACCTAACAAGCAAGGATGGGGGACTTTGTCCCTTGTGATTTACCTTCCAGGGGCCGCATGCAAGTGGTAGGTGGGGCCAGAGAGCGAGGGAAGTAGCGGTTTTGAGGCAGAAGAAGAAATGCAGGCTTACTGCTCTGGAAAAATGTCTTTTGGGGGGCTGCTTATTTGTATTCATTTTAGAGTTTGTATTAATTGTAAGAGCTTAGCTGCATAAGTCTTTGTTGACTGCTGTTTTCAAAGGAAGCCAAGCTCAGGCAAGTGGTTCCCCTGGCACTTCCACAGCATCTGAACCAAATTTAACAATATATTGGGTTGAATGTGAATGAAACAACCACTGGGGATCATGGAGAAAATGCACTTTTTCAGAGAATACAAGGAACCTACTTATACTGAGCAAATGAAGTCAAACTGGAAGATGTATTGCACACATTGATCAGTAAATGTGTGTACTTTTCAAGGACAGAATGTGTATGCAGCATCAAAAATATACTGTTGAATACTACAGAGTTGCCATCACGTTGTGGGAAGGATGCAAAGGCCCTTGGGGGTGTGGCCCATTGATGCAATTATCCGGTTCCTTAAATGCATATGCATAGTGATCAGGTTTTGTTCACCTTCTCATGTCAGTCCAACTTATATTAAGTATGTGAGTTCATTTAACTAAGGCAGGAATAATCTCTGGGTTTATTTAACAGCAGGCTTGATTGTCACCTCGATTGGAAGCTGGAAGCTGGACCTTCCAATCACACTGCTAGTTACAAGATTAAAATAAGTGGCAGAAATATTAGGAAACATCACTTTTCAAATAGGTAAGACCTCAGAAAGATTCAACACAATTTCGTGGAAAAATCGGGACAATCCTTAGATGAAGTTAGCCAACAGCTGGATTTCTGTAGAGGCAACCTACACTTTGATCTAAATTGACCTGATAAACCCCAACAAAAAGCTACTAACTGTGAGGCTCCTTGATGATGTCCCTGAACAAGGGATGTAAACATGAGTTTCATGTGCCAGTTTGGTTTTTATAGTCCTCAACTGACTCATGTAGGTTCTATGAATTAAGTTGTTGTTTATATCTTGGAATGTGTCCAAGGGATATTCCGTTTTCTGCAGTATGAGTCCACAAATCTTGACACAGGGATTTATTTATTTATTTTACAATCGATACATTCTAAGGCTCCAATATTCCATTCAGATCATAGCAAATAGCTTCTTCCAGCAGAAAGCACCAAAAAGAGACCAACATCAGCTCTGAAGTTGCCACTGTGGCGTAATGGTTAGGGCTTTGGATTAGGACCTGGGAGAGCAGGGTTCTAATGCCCATTCATCCTTGAAGCTCACTGGGTCACCTTGGCCCAGTCACCATCTCTTAGACCAGGCATCCCCAAACTGCAGCCCTCCAGATGTTTTGGCCTACAACTCCCATGATCCCTAGCTAACAGGACCAGTGGTTGGGGAAGATGGGAATTGTAGTCCAAAACATCTGGAGGACCGAAGTTTGGGGATGCCTGTCTTAGACTAACCTGCTTCACAGGGTTGTTGCGAGAATGAAATAAGGAGGAGGAGGAGGAGAACCACCACGTACACCACCTTGGAAGGTGGTATATAAACGTGTTACTTGCACGCATGTGTACATACTTTACTCCTGGGGTTGCTGAAAATGCTACAAAAGCACCATGATCTGCTCGCCTCAATATATTAAGAGGACAAATGGCTAAGGCCCTTCTGACACCCCAATTCCACCAGATTTTAAGAATCAGAATATTTACACACATTTTATGAAGTGCCCCCCCCCCAAAAAACAGGTAGTCCTCTCGGCTACCTTTTCCTACAATGAAAATAATCAGCCTATACTAGGCATCTCCAAACTCCGGCCCTCCAGATGTTTTGGACTACAATTACCATCTCCCCCGACCACTGGTCCTGTTAGCTAGGGATCATGGGAGTTGTAGGCCAAAACATCTGGAGGGCCGTAGTTTGGGGGTGCCTGGCCTACACTATCCTGGGGATGGATAGTATTGCATGTCCTTGACTTTTTTTGGCCACGCCCCACCTAAGCATCTCTAAAATCCTGATCCACCCACCCCCCTGGAGACATATGATTATATTATTATTCAAAAAGTGAACTCCTATTCACATGGAGGAAGCCTAAAAGGCCATTAACTTGGTCCAACCCATTCTTGAATTGCCCCCCCCCAAAAAAAATTAAATTGCCCCCCTGTGGGGCATGTGCCCCATGTTGGGAACCACGGCTCTAGAGGAACAGAGTACATCTTGACTCAGGCACCTCATGAGCAATTGGAAAAGACCTTCAGTCACGTATGTCAAGAAACAGAGATTGCGGAAGAGAGGCAAAGGATCCACCCCGCACAAGTGATGTTTGTTCCTTTTCTTGTTCATCAGCCTCTGTAGTTGTGAATGGGGTTGATGGCAGGAAGTGGCATCTCAGGTCTGGGCCTGTGTACAACTGTCGCCTCATGCATTTCTCCATAAGGTCTGCCTATTTGCTCATGAAATAGGAGCACCTGGGAAATTTCTGCCCAAATGGTGGTATGCAAATACCATCCTTTTATATCGTAGAGGTACTGGTAGAATAGTGCTCAAGCCATTTTTGTAGTGTGGCACCTTAAAAAATAACTGAAACATGTTTAAACAAAATGAAAAAATTCCTTCCAGTAGCACCTTAGAGACCAACTAAGTTTGTCATTGGTATGAGCTTTCGTGTGCACATCCTTAATAGTTCCTCATACTTGTGAGCCTCATCGATGACAACACGAAATGGTTTTCAGTGTTAGCAGTCCCATAGGAGTCAACTCCTAGGGGTGGAGGTATCTTCGCTCCATCCCCATTAAATATTTGAGGGGGCTTGGCCTCCCTAAAGTTGATAGGCGTTGCCATCCAAATGGTGTGTGTGTTTCACATCTTGTGATCAATGTGGGGCGGGACTCACCTGGCCCCCCCAACATTATATTCAGGTTGGCAGCCTGATCCGCCCATTCTTGTGCAATGTTCTTCCAATAGATTCAGGAGGAACCTTCAATACTGATTTCTAAATTTTGCTGAAAACTTTTCTATGGTGCCAGGCTTATACAGAGGAAGGAAACACTTTTAATTTTACGATTAGCTGGTGGTCTGTGATCTTAGTTTTCATTGCATCCCATTGATCCCCCGCCCAATGAAACTGCGGCATATATTTTTATAAATAAGTATGCATGGTAATATTTAGGTGCACAGCAGGGCTTTGTACTTTTGCTATAGTTATCAGCTCATCTACTTCATCTTCAGATGGAAATGCAGCACTCAAATAAAGCACACAAATTGTTAATATAAAAATACTGGAAGCAGTCACCTGTGAACAGCATGGAAGGCTCAAATGCACACACACACTTCTTAGGAAGGCAGCTAAAAATATAATAACCCTGCTTGCCCTCCTTTGACCTCTTTCTACCTATACAGGAAAGGCCTTAAGCTGCCCTTTCTTCTCGCCTGGGACTGTTCTGAACCGACAGGTGCAAGTGTGAAAAAACTTTTATGATCCAGGAGTACACTCCTCTTTAACGGAAAAGCAAATAAATCTCAGCATTCCATGCCAGCAATTTCACAAGCTTTGATTTCAGTTGCAGTAAGTCTTTATTGTGCCCGACAGCCAGGCAGGACCGTTAAGATTACTTCTGGCAGAAGTTCTACTGCAAACATATAAGCATAGCGAAAAGAGGCTATCAATGCAATTGAACAGCCTCATCTGCAGTCACAACTTCCTTTCTTAGCATCACTGTTGCTTTAGCTGAAATACCTTCAGGAGTTCCACCAATTAATCGAAATACCATCTTTGCTTTCAACTTTTAAGTCTGGAATAATTACTTTTGTTGACACAGGAAATCTGGTTGTGACAATTTAGCATCGCCGTGTTTTTAAACTTTGTTTATACTAGTATCTGTTTTTAAAGGACTTTCTCCAGCACCAAATTAAAAGGAACCAAATGCCTGAAAGTAGGGGGAAGCTCATAAACTTTTCACATGCAAAGCATGTATTCTACCATTGAAGTACAACTATGTAGAATGCTCTCCCCAGTGAGGTCTGCCCGGTGTCTCTGCACACCTTTTCAGAACCAGGTAGAAACGTAACTTTTTCTCCAGGCCTTTGAAAGACTGCACTGTCTGCTTTTAGTGGGGTGCCAAACGTTCTCCATCGCTGTTACCGAGTGTGAAGGGCTGTTTTCATTTTTGCATGTTGTATGAAATGTTAATGTTTCGTATGACTTTTTTTCCTTATAGTTAATGCATTTACGTGTTTTTTAAATGCAAGTCACTCTGCAACCTTTTAGGTGCAAGAGACTAAGAAAATAATAATAAAAGAACCACAAATTCACACCTCTCCAATCTCTCCCCAGAGGAAGGGGTGCCCACAAATATGTATAGGAGGAATAAAAACTCCCAGTAATAGTTTGCAGCTGAATCAAAGTCACAGGAATGCTCCTGATGTGAAAAGGTTGCATCTGCATAACTTTTTCCAGTCAGGGAGCTAACTGCAAAATGGAAGAAAAATTCATTTTTTGGATAGAGAATATGCCACACCTGTATCTGCTGTGTATTACTGTGTACTCAGTAAAATACATAACTTTGCTTAATATATTTACCCCACCTCAGGACTAAAAAGGCCTCTCTTATTTAAGAAAGCAAACACACTCTACTTCTTGTCAGTGGATTCAATGATACTTACCCCATGGAAAGTCTATAAAAGAACTGAGCTATGCTTGCGTTTATCAAAATAAAATGCCCTACTATTGCAGTTGTCTTCACTCCACATAAAGCTTGAGCAACGTGGAAAAAGTGATTGGTATTATTGGTGTTTGCCCTGAAACACCACATAGGATGAAAGGGTTTATTCCCATTTAGGAAGAATCGCAGCACAAGAGAATTGTACAAGACTGAGTGAGTAACAAGTTTGTAGCAGCCAGATGAACACTGCATGCTTTTTGTCCATAGCTGGTTCTCCTCAATTGCTGGTGGCAGGTTGTTTTTCTATTTAGGCATGAAATGAAGATTCTCCGGCATCCACTTGTTTGTTCTCACTTCATGTGCTATCCCTGGAAAAGACGTTTGCGGCCAGAGACCCAGCGTTTGACCTCAGGACACACCATTTCCCCTTAGACTCAGCTTCTCTAATCTAGTTTAAGAGAATAACGGCCATATAGGCAGGGCGGGCATGGTGTTGCTAACGAAGAACAGTATTTGGACCAAAGGATAGTTCAATTTCTCTTTAATTTGAAAGTGATGCGACAGGAAAACCAGCGAACTTCGTGCAGTCCAACTGGGGAGTGGGGCTACAGATTAACAATTTGCACCCCACCTCCTATGGAAAAAGGGCGGCAACATTTGGAACTCTTACTCTTGAGAAAGGGTAAGGGGCAAAATGACCTCAGGGTATAAAATATTGCATGCCATGAAGTGGATAAAGGTTATTCCTCCATCTCTCATAACACGAGAATTGATAGGCATCAGGGCATCCAATGAATCTGCATGTTGAAAGACCAGAAAAAAGTTCTTTATGCAGCGTATAATTAAACTGTGGCATTGGATAGCTTTAAAATAGCATTTACCTTCCACAAATTTCTATATCAAGGGCAACCAGCCATTCACGACTATGCTCTGCCTCCAAGGTTGGAGGCTGTAGGCTTTTGAATACCTGCTGCCGGGAACTGCAGGAGGAGTGTGTGTTCTTGTGCCTGGCCACTGTGAGAACAAGATCCTGGCCTGTTGCAGAATGCTCTCTTGTTTTTACAAAATGTTTTGCCCTTTCCCAATCTGTGACTGAGGTTGAGGACTAGCCCATGTAAGCTGTTTCACTTTGTGGCTCCAGGGTGGGCAGTAGATAAGAGTTAGCTATGGTTCTGCAGTGTACTTATTTTTAATTTTAACCATCAATGCTCCTATCAATGGGGGGAAATTAATGGGAAATGTGTCCAGTGGCCTAGTTATTGTGCATGTATTGACAAGCAAAACCAACCAACCGACCCCCCCATTTGCACCAGCTTAATTAAGACAATGGAAACAGGAGGTTTTTTTAAAACTTATATTCAAAATATCTTTGTATAAACAATGGCAATACTACAGAGTAGTATTTTAATACAAATCAGTTCAATATTATTAACTGTTAAACTTTTATTATAAATTAAAATTTCTTTACAAAAAATTGCACATAATAAATTGACCACTCTTAGGTTCTGATGCACTGGCAATTGCAACTGTATCTTTAATCTTCAAGTTTAAGTCTCTGCCACAAGTCCAGAATGCAGAAAGGGCAGGAAACCACCCTCATTGAGCCTTCAAGTGCAAAAAGCATACTTGTGGCCATGGCAGTTACTTTCCTTAAGAGCGGCTGCTTTTGTTTTTATATCCTGCAATGAAAACGAATCTCCAAAACGAAAGAAAAAGGGATTTGGAAAGAGGGTGAGGTGGGGTTGGGAGGAAAACAAAGTGGACCGATTGTTTTTGTTGTAAACTCAGCCCGTATTATTAGCCCCAAACACAGATCTCTCAGGCATCAGTGCGAGCGTCAAGTGAAATCAGGAACCGCACAAAAGAAAATGAAAAATTGAAAATAAAAAAATAATAATTAACACATTTAAAGTCTGTCATTGGGATGAACTATACTTACGTACATGATGTTATGAGAGTCTGGCAGGGCCCAGAAGCAGGCCATAGAGGACATTCATTTATCCAAGGAGGCGATCATGTCAATTGTTTCCAGGTTCAAGGAAAGCAGGCCAGAGAGAGACTTGATATGCTCAGCTTTGCGCATCTGCTTTTCAGAGGCCTAAAGCCAGAGATCAGCCTGGAGAATCATTCAAATGATTTTGGCATTTAATAGGACTTAGCACTGACTGCACCCAGTGTTCAGCGATTCGTGCTTTCTGTTCTGTAAGTGTTTAAATTTAAAAGCTCATCTAGGCTGACTCCAACCTCTTGGCACTTGGAAACTAGTTTTCTCAGGTTATCAGTTTTACCTCCTCCTGATGCTTCAAACAGGAGCTGCTGTAAGAGATGGTGAAGCAGACATAAGATTTAGCCAGAGCTAGAATATCACCACATCAATGGACATGGGATATGCAGAAAATTGAAATGAAACCTTAAACGGAAACATAAGAAGAAAACATTACATCTTTCCACAGGGTTGCGCAAAGAGGTAGCTTCTGAAAGGCTCTCTGATATAAGTGATGGACCTGTAAAGAAGAGACAAAAATCAATCTAATGTTATCCTAACAAAACTTATGTTTGTTGCGCAAAATGCACTTTTTTCTGTCTTATGTGCCTGTAACACAGCTTAGGAATGGTGAAGCTATGGCAGGGAAATGCTTGAGGGCCACTGCTAGATTTAAGAGTTTTACATTCTTCAAAAAGGGCTTAGTTTTAAGGCTGTAGATGAGACATGGAAGCCTGATGATCACATCGTAAATGCTTAGAAGCAAGTTAAGAGAGTCCTATCTGTCCCTATTTCAAATCGACTGAATTGGTTTACTACATCAACAAGTTTCTGTGTGCCATATATTCAAAAGTTTGCACTGATCAAGTCACTGAAGACTTATTTGTTGAATTTAAGCTTCTTTTGTTATTTAAAGGCTCTGCAATCCTAAACCCACTTACTGATGAATTAATTGTTCTGATTTCTTATCCACCCTTCACAGTGAGGACCCAGGGTGTAACTATTTAAAAATACAATACTCACATCCTCTAAAAACACAGATTATACCAAAAGGAACAAGATGGGTCCCAAATACATATCTTAGATGTCAAAGGACAGAGTAAAGAGGTGTGCCTTCATCAGCATGTGAAAAATTACAGAATGAAGATGTCAGACTTCTGTAGCTCAGGGACTGCCAAATTAATTTTAACTCCTTGGACACTTATCTAGTTTGTAGGAAAGGAGACAGCTATTTGGGACCTAAGCCTCATTCAAATAATCAGGTTTTGCTTCTGACATGTACAGGATTGCATAGTAAATGAGCATTATGTGACCAAGTGAGAAGAATTAAATATGTTAAATTAATGTGTTCTTTGTGTTGGCAAACTATTGTGTTTGAAAGCCGCAGGAATGCAAAAAGTCTGTGTTTCAACCAAGTCTGGCTCTAGCACATCAAGCCCCTGACAGAATTAACCTAAAAGGAAAAAAGACTTAGCCACAAACTTTCTTCCTCCTCGCCTTCATTTGATAGCAGACACAATTTCTGAAGAGCAGACAGCAGATCTCTTACTCTAAAGCTAGCTTAGCAAGAACACTGTTCTCAAGCTTCTTCTTCTTTTTAGTTGTAGATCATTAAACCCAGGGGTGAGGCTAGTTAAGTATCTTTGCTACTGGCTATTTTAATAAGCTTTTCTTACATACCTCTCTCTGTCCCTTTAGAAAGCACTCAGCAGCAATGGCTCTGAAGGGAAGAAATAAAAATGACTTATTTTTTTTGCAGAATACCGAATATCTTTATGGGAAGAACACTGAGTATGGGATGGAACTATAAAAGTCCTGGAAAGTAACAGACTAACTCCCAATGATGACAATCTATAGTGAAGAGACAAAAAAGATCCATTTCATAAACAATCTTACATGAGCAAGACATTTCAGTTGTTCCCATTATGTACAAACACTGCAGACAAAGATCAGTTCATCACCACTGGATATTGCTATTATGATATATAAAGGGGAGGGTAGAAAGGAGGAGGGAAACAGAAGTCAATAATTTAATGGTAAACATTCCAAAGCAGCAACAATAAAATCCATCAACACATTTTCCTTACTTAGACACACAAGGTATACTTACTTCTGAAATATTTTTGGTATGGGAAGCAAGTCCTCATTTTACGACATTAGTGCCAGGAATCTGTCTAAACCAAAGTATGTGGAAAGACTGCAACAATGAAAAACCTTTCTAGCATAAAACCAAATTTGAAGGCCTACTTCAAATGTAGCTTTATGAAGCAAACCTTATTTTTTAAAAAAATTATCTATGTTAACAGGTGTATGACTGTTGAATTACATTTTCCAGATGGCCAGGCATGTTGGGATATTATATGTAAACATCTTGGCTTGTAGTTTCAGAATCTGGACATTGCTCTCTTCCCAGTGTTGTTGAAGCAGCCTGCAGTGACAAAGGAGCAAAGGGAAACATGCAGTGCTGAGTAAGAATGCAAAGCAATAATACTAAGCTCTTTTAAAAGCTTGAACAGGGGGTGGGGGGAGAGGTGCAAGTGAGAGTACAGTCATGGGAAAAAGAAAGTACACTCTCTGTTGCGGTTGTACACATCAGGACATCATATCGTATCATGGTTTATTTAACAAAAATAAAGCCCAAATGGAGAAGCCATGCGTGAAAAACCAAGTACACCGTATCACTCAATAGCTTGAAGAACCACCTTTAGCAGCAATAACTTGAAGTAATCGTTTTCTGTATGACTTTCAGACTTTCACAATAATAGTAGTTGTAATAATAATAATACTTTGGAATAACAAGTGGAGCCTCTCCGTCCAGTGATCTTATAAACCTACTTGGTCTAAGAATGAGTCCCACAAACACCCAGACATAATGCCGGGGATTGGGGGGGGGGGGAGAGAGTCTGTTCTATCTAACAAACCAAAATGCTTGCCCTAATGTAATGATCACTTTAAGAGCAAGACTTTCCAGGTTTTTCATGTTGGTGACACACTTTTTAGACATGCATCATTTTGTGACACAGTAATTCAGTTTTACTAGCAAACCAACCCTTTTCCAGCCCTGGGAGGAGTGTCAAGACCCACAGTTTGGAAAGCTCTGTCTTAGAGCAACACTGAATTCCTCTCCTCACGGTTTTCTGTTAATATGATTTCTAAGCCTTCCTACAAGCTGAAATAATACATGTTATGTATTAGTTCTCTTTGCTTTATACCAGGGTTTCCAAGCTGTTTTTGGATTATAACTCCCATTATCCATAGTTAGCAGGGCCAGTGGTCAGGGGTGATGGAAACTGTAGTTCAAAAGCAGCTGGAGACCCAAGCCCTGCCCTGCTCTAGACTATTTATTTCTAGATCTAATCTTTGTGATTTGTTTTTTTCTTCAAAGAAAGCCCCACTAAGCCTTCCAGCTTAGAAAATGGCAAGTAGAATTTTTAAAGGGCATCGGGGAAAACAGGTACTTGCTTCTAAATGCTTCCGCCGATATTCTCTTACCTGAATGCAAGTCCAGGATTAGCAGGCATGGTAGAGCAAAATCTTTCCAATGCTTTGGAATGCTGAGACTTCGGAATACAACTCAGATAAAAGAAAATAACCTGTAAAGGTTAATTTTCAAGACGTTAGGTAATTCAAACTGCCTACTTTGTTCACAAATCCAACACTGACGTGCACACTCTCTTGAATTTGATGATGAACACAGTGGCACTGAGTTAGTAGTAGCATCTACAAACGGCTCTTCCAGGTACCAGTGGCCCCAAAGATGAACCACAGCAAGAAGAACACAGGGGAATTTGGTTCAGGCACCAGGTGATACAGTATTTCAGAGGTGACAGCCAAGGATGATCTCCAAGCAACCTAAGGAACCTGCAGGAGGTCAGCTCTGAAAGCAAAGTGTAACAGACAACCCTTCCCTATACAGCAACACTAAGCTTCTACGGTTCACCAATCCCCAGCCTACAAAACATTTTAGAGAAATTGATACTCTACAACAGGCATCCCCAAACTGCGGCCCTCCAGATGTTTTGGCCTACAACTCCCATGATCCCTAGCTAAGAGGACCAGTGATCAGGGATGATGGGAATTGTAGTCCAAAACATCTGGAGGGCCGAAGTCTGGGGATGCCTGCTCTACAAGTTTAGTCACTGCGCAGATGTGTACACACTCTGCAGCAATGAGCTTTTGTATATGTGTTCAGTTCTCATTTCCCTTACAGGACTGGTATTTTAGCTCGTGTTGAACAAAATGCAAAGGAAACCCTACATGTATTTCAGCATAACGAGTTTTATATATGGAGTCCTGTATTTGAATTACCAAAATACTTATACCTTGTTGTGGAATTCATAGTTGGTCCAATAATCAGCGGTGCTAAATGGAATAGGGTAACGGGTGGGGACTGTAACAAGACATCTGTTCACAAGATCTGTAAAAAGCTTGAATTCTTGAACTTGATTGTTAGATCTGACAACCTTGCTATTGATGAAAACAAGGTAACTGAAAAAGAGGAGTGAAACCCAGGTGTTAACACTTCCAAATGCATTACTTTTACAGTTATAATGTTTTGTCATTTAAACTTACTCTAGCCAAATCTGCTGAACTATTTCCTCTTGCATAACTGCTCCCAGAGCTGCCTCATAAGCATCCACTGCATCTCCAGAACTTCCATTAAGAGACTGGTATAAGCTATTAATCATTGAAAGAAAACAGTGTTAGCTTTTCTGATACGGTTACATGCCTTTTGTAAAAGAAAAGAGCAATGGAGAAGCTTGACATTTTATGCAAGTATAAGCCAAAAAATGATCAGAGGTACAAAATGTCTCCTAGTTTTGAAAGTGTTTCAACACTTTAACTCTTCACAGTGGTTAACTGGTAATTAATATTGAAATTAATGTAGTTAATGTAAGTCAGCAAAACAGCTGTCCATCTTTTTGGACTAAATGTCTGTAAGAAAAATACTGCGGCCAACGATGCAGATGATGGGAGTACTTAAGTAGTAGAAATTCCTTACACTTTATGAATGTAAGCATTTGAAGAAAGGGATTTTTGCCAGCTGCCTAAGTACTTCTAAGAAGTTCTCTCTTCCATTTATATATAATTCAAAACTAAAGTGTAGGACACAGGGCTCAAGCCGCACATCTGTCTTCTGATTTTAAACTTAAACACAACTAACTTCATGGTGTTTTAAGTAAAAAAAAATTACAACAGATGTTTGTAACACCAAACTGCAAAGCTAAATGGCATAAGGAAGGGCAAGTAAAGCAGTGCATGGTATATGTTCATGGCAGAAATACCAAAATCCTAAAGGATACTGGCAGAAACCAGGATAAACATGGTACTCCTTACATTTGCTCTTAAATATAACACAAGATTAGCTGCCTCCTCAACCATCTGTAGTTCCTCACTTAAAAATTGTTGCAATATTTAAAAATTATCAGACTTCGGAAAAACTCACCAGTATATTTGCCACAAGTAAGGAATTTGCTGGTTTAAAAGCTCTTCTGTAAAGCTTCCCTTATACACAGGCGGTGTGAATTCAATTGGCATTGGGAAATTCAAAAAATATCTAGAATAAAGAGTCCTTATTCAGAGTGACAAATGTTCACTACACCGAAACAATCCTAACCTGAAGCAATCTGAGCAAAGAGTGGATACACCACCTATGGGCATCTCCAAGCAAGTAAGAGCCAGACTAGAATTTGCAAGAAGCGTATGGCAGCCACTGAAAATGGTAGCCACTTGTCTAGTTTTCCCATCTGTAGCGTAGAGCATAGCTGCGTTTCAAAACCATGATGCTCTGCATTCCCTTGTGCCAAGGATTACTGTGGCATCTAGTTTGATTCCAAGTGAAAACAAAACAGTGACGGAGATGCCAAAGAAATGTATTTAAGATATGCTTAATTTGCTTTTTAAGAGATGTCTGAAGAACGCTTTGTTATAATCCTTTCGCAATCTAATGTGAACATACGAATATGTGTGATCTGCCCAGACACCAGCAGGTATACAACGGTATAGGTAAAGGTAAAGGGACCCCTGACCATTAGGTCCAGTCGTGACCGACTCTGGGGTTGCGCGCTCATCTCGCATTATTGGCCGAGGGAGCCGGCGTATAGCTTCCAGGTCATGTGGCCAGCATGACAAAGCCGCTTCTGGCAAACCAGAGCAGCACATGGAAACGCCGTTTACCTTCCCGCTGTAGCCGTTCCTATTTATCTACTTGCATTTTGACGTGCTTTCGAACTGCTAGGTTGGCAGGAGCTGGGACCGAGCAACGGGAGCTCACCCCGTCACAGGGATTCGAACCGCCGACCTTCTGATCAGCAAGCCCTAGGCTCAGTGGTTTAACCACAGCGCCACCTGGGTCCCTATATACAACGGTATACCAATTTTAATAATAAAAATAATGTCTCTTAAGCAAAATATTATCCTATATAATAAAGTCCAAGTTGTCCCTGCGTCCAAGTTGTCCCGTGTGTCCCTGGGGTACTGCGCATGTGCGCCAGGGACACAGGGATTGGAGGCAGAGACAACCGCCAACCGCCGCTCCGCCAACCGCCGCTCTGAAGCCCCGTCTCATGCTGGAGATGCGCTGGCATGGGACAGCGCTTCCTGGGCGAAGGCAAGCAGGCGAGCTGTCTGCTTGCTTGCCGTAGCCGAGGAAGTCGAAGCGGCAGTGGGCAATTCGGCTGGGGGACTGGCTTGGCGGCGGCGGGAAAAAGGGGAGGAATTCCTCCCCTTCTTCCTGCCACCGCCAAGCCAGTCCCAGAGCCAGTCCCAGAGCCGAAGTATGGCGTGGCGGGTTTTTCGCCATTTGCCTCCCCCTGGGGAGCTGCGGGGTTGCTGGCTCTGTCGGGTGGGGGGGAGGGAGAAGCAGAAGATCCGATCCGAATATCTCAAGATCCGAATATCTCAAGAAATGATGGCCTCTCTCGACTTAGCTATGTACCACTTTTCTAAAAGTATTTGTCTACTTTTATATCACAAGCACTAGTTGCCTTACACTCAACACACAAATTGCCAAATAATAAAATACAGTGGAACCTCGGTTTATGAACACCTCGGTTTATGAATTTTCGGTTTATGAACACCGCGGACCTATCTGGAACGGATTAATTCACTTTCCATTACTTTTAATGGGAAAGTTCGCTTCAGTTTATGAACGCTTCAGTTTATGAACAGACTTCCGGAACCAATTACACCCATGTTTCAGTTTATGAACGCTTCAGTTTAAGTACTTTGCGGACCCGTCTGGAACGGATTAATCCACTTTCCATTACTTTCAATGGAAAAGTTCGCTTCAGTTTATGAACGGTTACTCCGCGGACCGTCTGGAACGGATTAATCCACTTTCCATTACTTTCAATGGGAAAGTTCGCTTCAGTTTATGAACGCTTCAGTTTATGAACAGACTTCCGGAACCAATTGTGTTCATAAACCGAGGTACCACTGTAACACGGGAATTGCTTTTCACTGTACTGTGAAATCTAAGGACAGCATCGCCATAAAGTTCTGCATGCAACTAAGGTTTCTGCAAAATGGCAATGTGTAACGTAAGCATTTTTACAAGTAACCATGCAGAAATTTTATAAATGGAACCGAGCTCATGGCAGCATGGAATGATTAGTTTGCTTGCTAGACTTACCGTAACAGATCCACAGGACTGTTGTCTCGAGTCACACTCTCGAAGAATGCTGCAACGAAGGCTTGCAACAGTGGAGGAATGCTATCTGATCTATTCTGTCATGAGAGAGTAAGTGACATTGGACTAAAGTTACAAAATGTGAAGAACAAATCAAACTTCTGCGTAATACATTTTAATGGCTCCTTCAAAACCAAGGCTGCTATAGGAGTGATGCAGAGGGTAGGCAGCCATTACCCAAAAGCAGAATGCTACCTAAATTTTCTGCAGCGCTTCAAATAGTGAACATTCAAGGATGAACTTTTTGATCTCTCCACAGATTAGATGCATCAGCTCACTCTTTTGCATGTTACAAAAGAAGGATAAAGAAAGAGTCTCACACGACTGTAGCAACATCTGTGTCACATTCTAACGCCAGCATGCCCCAACCGGATGTTTTCCTCTACAGCTCTCACCAACCCAAGCTGGAGCCGGTGAGTCCCAATCATCTGGAGGAGGCTGTTCTACATCGTCCAATAAACCACTCCCTTCAGATTCACATTCCAGCTTTTTTTTTTTTTTTTAGATTTTGCGGGCAACAACAACTTTAGGCAAAACAAAAACTCAGCTGCTTCAAGTCTGAAAATCAAACTCCTGGTCAAATCCTTTCACTGTAATGTACTCAGAATGTCACCATTTTGTATTAAATAAACTTGGGTCTCTCTCCAACCCATTATAAAAAGCTGAATAAAGTCATTGGTGTTTTACCTGCAGAATGAAGAATTTGCACATAAAGTAGAAAACCTGGGCATTTTGAGGGTGTTTCTCAAATGCTGTAAGCCACACATCACACGCTTTTTCCATCTGGCCTGTCCGCAAGTACAAACCAACTAGTGCTTCTAGCAGCCGGCAGTCAATGGGGTTTAATTTCAAGAGTGATTTACAAAGCTCAATAGCAGCTTCCCACCTTGAATGAAAACAGTGTAAGAAAAATAATAATGAACAAGCAAGCAGATTACTTTTCTTATTTAAAAAAAGACACGTGACCCAGAAGAAAAACTTCCAAGACAATCTTGTGAGCTATTACACTCTTTCCTATTACCTATTCTTTTTTAATCATGACATTGGGCATGAACCTCCTTTCTTATTGCTGCTATATTCATCTGTGTTAATACCAGAAAAATGGGAAATAGTACAAAAATGCTTGGTGAGTGACAAAGGATTGTATTCAGCTAAATTTTACTCACAGGAGACCCATTTAAATTAATTGCCTTGGCTAACTTGCAGCAATTAATTCTAGCGGTTCTACTCTTGAGTCAAACCTGGTTGAATATAACCCATAATGCTTAACACAGCATATAAAAAATAGCAATTTTGCAACAGTGACTTACCTTTCTAACAGCTGTTGCAAAATGACCATGTTTCTATATAGCGGAAGACAGAGAACTACTCTTTCATCAGCTGTAGAATCCTCACTGATGCAGGACTGGATGGCATCTAAAAACAAGCAAACATCAAGTAAGATAGCACATTCACAAATACAAAGCTTTACCACAGAAAAAGCTTATGTCAACATATAAATACACCTGTATTTTGATGAGGTTGGGGGGCGGGGGCAGACAATGTAGTCATGCATTTCATTTCAGTCACTGTGCTTTAGTTACCCGTATATTGCAGCGTATAAGATGACTGGGCGTATAAGACGACCCCCAACTTTTCCAGTTAAAATATAGAGTTTGGGATATACTCGCCGTATAAGAAATATGACCCAGCATATAAGACGACCCCCGACTTTTGAGAAGATTTTCCTGGGTTAAAAAGTAGTCTTATATGCAGGAATATACAGTAGATATGAAATAATTTCAGAGTTTCTTTAAGCGGTGAAGATGTAAATTTTCCAAGCTGACAAAAGTAAGTTTTCAGATCCCATTACAAAAATACATAATAATAATAATAATAATAATAATAATAATAATAATAATAATTGAAAACCAGAAGAGATAAAATAAGATCCGAGTTCATTCACACTGTTAAGAAAGCAACAAAGCCAGTCTTCCAATTATCACTGATTATTCCCAAAGCAAAATTATTTTTTATGAACATTTAAAGATTTTCCTTTGTGTACACATACATGTGAATTACTGAACATGCAGGATCACATTAGGAAGCTGTCTTCTCAGTTCAGTTACTCGTTCCAAACAGATTCCTCTTACTACTCCCTTCCCTGCTTGCTGCACTCACAAGCCCCTTTTGTCCTTCCTTGACCAACTCCCCTCCCTTCATCCCTCCACACACACACCCCGCCTATCCTTCCACAGCTCACCCAAGCCCCCACCCCCTTTTGAAGGAGGGGGAGGTGCTTCACCCAGCTGCTTGCTAAAAAAAACAAGGTAAAGGGGCCCTTTCCTTTAAACCTATCTGCCAGTGCATTTAGGGGAGGGGGGTGAAGGAACTTCACACAACAGCATGCTAAACCTCAAGGTGAAGGGCCTCCCAGCATCCATTCAACAGCTCGTCCCAACCAGCCTGCTGTTCCTCAGGCTGCAGTTTGTATGGCTGTCAATGCTGCAAACATTACGTTTTTTTAAACCTATAGGAAGAAATTCTCACGCCAGTCTGCACAATCAATCCACTACAATAAACTGTCCTGCTGTAAAACACATGGATTCTACTCAGAAGCAAGCTCCATGGGATTACTCCCAGATGACTTGTACAGGATAGAAGTCATGGGTTCTCCTATACATGCTAAGCATAAGCAAACTGCCTCTGAATCAATGAAGACTACAAGAGACTACACATTGAAAAGCAACAGTCCACTACATACGAAACCATAGCACAATTATTTTAGATATTCTATCACTATTAATTCAAGAAATAAAGCACAGGTGAATTTAAATGGGTAACCTCACCTTCAAATACAGCTAACAAAGTATCAGGATCAGCTTTCACATCTTCAATTGTTTTCCAAGGTATTAAAAAAGGCTCCTTCTTCATTATTTTTGAAGGGTTGCTATTGGCAGGATCATAGAACTTGACGGGGAGATCACCAAACTCAATCAGATGTATATAGGATAACCAAGCTAGGCAGCGGTCACTTATGGTTAGGTGTTGCACCAAAACCGTTTCACTTTCTGACTTCAGTGCATTCTGTGGAGAAGAAAGTTATATGATGATTAAATCTGACAACTTAAATAACGGGCAACCTTGCTATATTATGCCTAGTCACAGAAATATATTCTAGCAATCAAGCTTGGATATTTTGTTTCACTAAACAGATCCCATGGTCACAACTGGAGAATTTCAGGTTTTAGAAATTTGCCTGGCCAAATTTGTTCTGCATCCAAAACTCACATTTAAAAAAAATGCTTTAAGGTTTTATTACAACTAAGCAGCATATAAATGTTGTGAAATAAATAAATTTGCAGTTAAAACTATTTCTACAAGGACTGAGATGGCAGAAGACACAAATGTTGAAAACTGTATGCAACGGGCCACATATTACACTGGTAGGCCATGTGAAAGAGGAACATTTAATCACAGACAGTAGTATAGATCAGTGTTTCCCAACCTTGTGCCTCCAGCTGTTTTCGGACTACAATTCCCATCATTCCTGACCACTGGTCTTGCTAGCTAGGCATGATGGGAGTTGTAGTCCCAAAACATCTGGAGGCACAAGGTTGGGAAACACTGTATAGACCACTGAAGTCCCTGCTCCCTAGAACACCCAGTAAAAATGGTGGAGATTTTGTAATCTGATATATTTACAAGCATTTTTTCACAACTGTAGGGAAGCACACTCTGGTCTGTATGAAAATTGCTCTCATCTGCTATTGAGTAGTGCAGCAGCAATATTACCTTGAAACTAGATATATAGGACAAAACAGCAATGGATGCCAAAGCCAAAAATCTCTTTGATGAAAATATAACCACCATAACACGATATACATAAGCAGGTACCTGGAATAACGCAACAGCATTTTGATATTTCCCAGTGAAAAGGCTTAGGTGAACTCTATACAGCAACATCTCCAGCAAGTGAAAGGACCGAAGATCCAGATTCTCTTCACATTTTGGACTCTCCATCAGGAACTGTAACATTCTCCCACACACATAATCCTTTCCATCAAACGAGTTTTCCAGGTTTAGAAACTGAGTGGCAGTTAAGAAAGATAAAACATTTGAGGAATATCTGAAGAAGTGTGCATGCACACGAAAGCTCCTACCTATGACAAACTTAGTTGGTCTCTAAGGTGCTGCTGGAAGGATTTTTTGTTTGTTTGTTTCGAAAACATTTGAGGATTCATCTCATTTTGTTTCAGGATCTAAAGAGCTGTGTGCAAGTGTCTAAAGCGCTTCTGTGTATGCACAGTGACATTCCAGAGGTTTGCTTTCTATTAACCTGGAGGCATGACGTTGTGGTGGAAGTTTGGATACAAGGTAATCTGAAAGGAACCTGAAGCGGGCACCCCATTTATCTGGTACATTTTATGGGATTCTATATTCCCTGTGGCAGGAAAAAGGAAACCCTAAATTGAAGCTTTTGTAAAAGTTCTTTTTGAGCTTTAAAAGCTATTTAGTGGAAGCCTTCAAATTAAACATATATGGAAGTGAGATATAGTGTGCTGATGTGTACGAACTTCAAAATTACTATATATACTTTTTCCAGTGATCAAACTTACTGTCCACCAAATCTTATAAGTAGGAGCATATTCCACTGCAGTCTCACACATTTCTTGCACCTCTTCCTTAATTCCTCTTTTTGAAAACAGCTTGAGGTAATGACACCAGACTTCAGAATTTTCTTTGTTATTTTCTAGTGCTCGAGCCAGGACATTTAAAGCAGAATCTAAGCGTTCGGCGGATGATCTTCAATAAGAAAGGAAAGCAATACATTCATTTTCACATCATGGTACAATGCCAAGGCATGCACGTGCATTTCCCCCTTCAGAAGCTCTCTGTACTTCATACATGACCTTTTTCTCTTCTGTATTTAAAGCAGTTTGAGGGGTTTGAAATGCAGCAGTGAGAGGAAGAGAGAAAAGGGGAAAAGGCGTTGATCAGGGAATTTGCAAAGCAACTCTAAGGCACTTGTGGATGGTAAAGGACAACTGCAGTTTGTTGCCAAAACTCTCAGACACCTGCTGCTTCCTGATGTAAAACATCTGAAAATGACTTCTACCATCTTGCTTAAGGAGTTTTCCATTTTATCATCCTGAATTAAGAAAACTAACATTAGAAATCCAATCAACTGTATCCTTCATTTGTCTTAAAACGAAAGCTCTTTTTACTATTTCCATGCTGAAATGAAACACTTTAAAGCATAATAATAATTTATTATGCTTACTCTGGACTGTACACAAAAAAGGTAAAGGTAAAGGACCCCTGACAGTTAAGTCCAGTCGCAGACGACATTGAGGTTGCGGCGCTCATCTCGCTTTACTGGCCGAGGGAGCTGGCGTTTGTCCGCATACAGTTTTTCCGGGTCATGTGGCCTGCATGACTAAGCCGCTTCTGGAGCAGCGCATGGAAATGCTGTTTACCTTACCACCGGAGTGGTACCTATTTATCTACTTGCACTTTGATGTGCTTTCGAACTGCTAGGTTGGCAGGAGCTGGGACCGAACAATAGGAGCTCACCTCGTTGCGGAGATTCGAACCACCGACCTTCCGATCGGCAAGCCCAAGGCTCAGTGGTTTACACCACAGCGCCACCCGCGTCCCTGGACTGTGCACAACAAAAGAGCAAAACAACACACACCCCCACTGATTTAAAACAATAACCTATTTGTACATTGTCCTTTGATGCTAGTGACAAAGCTTGCTTCCAACAGCACAGGTGAGAAGCTTGAGACAAAAAGTGCAACTGATTTGTTTGCAAAGAAATCATTACCCACCCTTCGTTTTGATTCAGGTATTTGTAGGCCAATTTGATCCAAAGCTGAACGTTATATGGGTTCTCAAGTACACTTGCTTCCAGGTTTGAAATGTCATCGGTCTCATTTGTAAAATACCTAACATCATCAGGAGTCACAACAGCATCCAGAGCAGGAAGGTTTATTCTGTTTTGTACTGCGGGAGCTGCAAATAAAAACAATTCCCTTTTTTAAAGACTGTCACAACTTTCATGTTTTGAAATCCAACTTTCATTTTAAGTTGCAGCGAGTTATTACTTCAGTGTGAATAAAAAGCAATCTACTAAAAGCCAAATACACCCATAAACAGTATGTGCACACACAAACAGTAATTGTCATGGCAAAATAAATTGAGCGACTTTCGTCTAATCTATTAGAAGTTTACTTAATCATTTTGATTTTTTCTGATTGTTACATGAATCAGTGCTGAATCATGAGCGACAGCAGTGCAAGACATTCAGGACAATTTCTTCCAATTAACATGACTGACTGACTCAGGCACAGGAATCTTGACCACTAAGCCAACACAGTGCCTACAGGCACACATATACTTGCAGGGGCCTTTCCTAGCTCCAGCAGGATCCTAGAACACCCCGCCCCCTGCTAAAATTAGGCATCAAAGAAGTTTTTTTCAAACCTAAGATTCACTGGGTCTGTGTGGAAATGGTGCCACCTACCTGTGCCACCAGCTCTATATGCCTATATCAGTTTTATCACTACAGGGCAAATAAAGAAGGGAGACAAGTAAATGTGTTCAAGTACATTTTTTGCCCCTTTTCAAAATTACTCTTAACATTCCAGATTTAGTTGCATTATAATTAATGCTACCATATTTAATAGGTCCAGAAGACTGTTCCTCTTCACTGCTGATATCACTGTCCAAATGAGTTTTTTCCCAGTGCTTAGGTCTCCATTTCCTTTTGTCTTTCCAAGTTGTAAACGGAGGGGCTATTTGTAAGAGAGATAAAATTGAAGTATACACTAAATTCTTTACACCATGTTTTTATCATCAAAGCAAATCTTACTTATCCAGCTACAACTTTTTTATAAAAAAACCCACTGAATATTGCTGTAGACTGGATCTTGAGATATTAAAAAGTTACTTACTGTGACCTTTGCTTTCATTGACATTACTAGCAAGAAGAACAGCCATTTGATCCATTGCCATGCGATCTTTGTTTACACCAAATAGTTTTTCAACATATTTTTCTGAAATAAGATGGTAGCAATATCTAAGACACATACCATTATCAGTAATTTACAACTATATGCATTCATACTTTATATCCATGACCAAATCCACAGAACTCTGTTGAAACTTTTAACACTACAATTTGTTTCAAAATGGTGTCATCAATGACCATCAATAAAACTTGCAAATACTTTTCAGTTTTATGGTCCTTTGCTGAAAGCTTACACCTGGTGAAAAGCACAAAGCAACTACAGATTTACACGACAGCAGAAGGCTGAATCACACTTTGTTTAATATTAATACAGTGCAGAGTGGAAACATACATTAGGAAGCAGCTTGCTTCCTTTTAACTTTTGGCTATGAAACTAGAATACCTAATTGCGGAACTCAATTGCTTTGCTGGAAAGACCAACAAGCAACATACCTGTTCCAGTGCTTATCTCTTCATCAGTGCTTTTTTCTGAACAGCCTATCAGAGCTAAATTGTACGAAAGAACATCCTCAAACAGCTGTCTTCGGCTGAGAGTGAAATCTTTCATGTGTTGCCTGAAATAAAAAATAATCCCACTTAAAAATCAGCCAAAGACTCTGTGAACATCATACCTAAAGTAAGTGAATGTTATTTTCAAACAGCATTTAAAACAGGCATCCCCAAACTTCGGCCCTCCAGATGTTTTGGACTACAATTCCCATCTTCCCCGACCACTGGTCCTGTTAGCTAGGGATCATGGGAGTTGTAGGCCAAAACATCTGGAGGGCCGCAGTTTGGGGATGCCTGATTTAAAACATTTCCAGAAACTATCAGAAGTGTGCAGCTGCAAGCCAAGTGTATAAAAGACAGGATAAAGTGTACATATGTACTCCACCTAATACCGTACTCAGGGAATGACTTCAATAATCCCTGTGTTACAGAACACTTCTCAAACTTTTTATCACTCAAAAGTGAACTTTGAAGAGCATCTCTGACATAATGTACCCCATGTTCAAATGTTAGCTGTCATCTGAGAAGTTTAAATAAGGTCACACAGATATGTCAATATGACACAGCTACCAGCTGCTGAATACAAGTGTTTTGAGGGCAGAGTCCAGCCATTCGGGCAACCAGTTTGTAATTCCCAATTTAATCCAGTGAACAGGAATAATAATAATAATAATAATAATAATAATAATAATAATAATAATAATAATAATAATAATAAAAGATTTCAAATACCATGGAACATCAAAACTGAAGAATGGCTATAAAATGAGAATTGATGAGGAGACTAAATGGGTTATTCTAACACTTCTACAGGACTGCAAATTAGGAGTGCTCTATAAAACATACACAAATAGCAATGACTTTCTTTTTCTGTAGGTGTCCCTACCCTACTCCACTTCATTTAATAAGGCTTCTCCAAGAGCCTTGCTTCAAAACCCTATCTATGGGAGAAAGGATTGCTGGGCATTTAATCATGCATATTATTTCTTGACTGGGTGAATGAGAACGTGCTTTGGGGCTTTGGCTGTTGGCAGTTCAGAATACTGGCTATTGCTCCTGGGTATATATGTTCTTACAATTACGGATTTCTTTAAATGTATTCCAGGTTCATTTATTTTTACACACAGAGCAGGACACACACTACAGCAAAAAGCACACCTGAACAGGTAGGTTCTGATGCCTTCATATAGAAGCTAAATCCCTTCTGCTCTGGGCAGAAAATTACCTATTTTTCTTGGAACAGTATAATCAAGGGATGCTCAAGAAAATGGTGGCAGAATCCCCACCCCCACCCCCACAATAGCTTGTTACAAGAGGCCTTCAAAACTCTGCAAAAGGCACTTTGGAACTCCTCTTCCTGGATCTGTTTGTAGAGCAAAGGGCAGGGATTCCCTCCACTGCCATGGCCAAAAAAAGCCATCTGTGTACCTTTCCCCTCATTCCCATCCTTTCCAGGATACAAAAGTGAAACAGATTATTCAATGAACGCTCCTTTTCTTTTAACATAAGCAATTAGGTTTGCAGCAGACAAAAATCTTTCTTAATCAAATGACAAATTTTGCTTGGAATCCCAAGCAATACCCTCTGCAGTAGAGATCATTCAATTAAAGAAATATGAGGTGAAGGGGAGAATCACTCACCATCGACAATCATCATCATTGCATGTACCCGTTAGATCAAAACGGCAGAAACACTGTTTAGGCTCAATCATATTGCTGTAGGATACTGAACTGAGGTAAAGCTTTTCTTTTGTTCGAAAATAGGGACTAAACCTAAGCAAAGTAACAACATGAGATGTTAATATTTCCAGGCCAATAAAATAAGCTCATGGTTAACACACAAACATGTACTAACGGTACTAAAATTGAATCCTATATCACTTCACTTTTCAAAGATAATCGTAACCATAAGCAGATATGTAGCACCACCTGCTGTTCATCCCAAAAGGGAATAGATAGAAGCTTGTTTTTCTTTCATCCACAAAAGTCTTTAAGACCAAGTCAGCTGGTAGTTCTTACCTCTTACCACCCACTTTTAAGAGAGAACTCTGTATTCTATATGTATTTTGTAGCTGTTTCTGTTTTTTTGTTTACATGTGTATGTGTCTTCTTCATGTAATAATTGAAGTTGTCTACAGTTTGGTGTCTGCTGTTCTAAATGAAAGTCCAATAATTACAAATGCAAGAGCAATTTAGCAACATTTCCTACCAAGCTCTAATTTCTCACATCTGCAGAGTTCTTCCTCTTCAAGGATCATAAATGTTGCTATAATTCTACAGCTCTGTTCTCAATAGCTACTCCAAAGCTCACCAGCCTTTCATATAAAGGATTTTACAACAGAAATCCCCAACCATACCCAAAGCCGATATGCAACATAGTATCCTTAATCAACTCAGTATTCATACCTGTAAGATTTAAAAACAAGAAGTGGGCTATGATAAGGTCCAAACGGATATGGCTTCCCTTCTGTTTGTTTACTTGGAGCTGTGAAAGGGTCTACATCCACTTTTATTTCCTAGGGAAAAGATGCAATACATAACCATACAGAGACTCAAGCCACCGTAATTCATAAAAAAAAACCTTGATCTTTTAGTATTAATTAGTACACTGAATTACCTGCCCATGTAAGTTTTCTTCATTATAAGCCATAAGCATGGTATTTTCTCTCAAGAGATCTTTTAAGCCATCAGCTTTCCCATAGAGTTTTTTCAATTCATCAATATTCAGACCCAAAAAGAGCTCAGGTTGTTCTAGTGCCTTTTTAGAAAGTTTGCTTGGCGTTTCTTGCTTGGGGGTGTCAACGTGCTTAAGGTTAGGTTTAGTAGAAGAATTTGATTCTCTGAAAGACCTCCTTCGTTCTCTGGTGGAATTGGACAGAATTTCATCATCACAATCATTCTCTTCTGTATCTAATGTCAGTTTGTCTTGTGTCAGATCATGAAGGGAAGGTTGAGGTAGTGCAAATTCAGGTTCCTCTTCTGTAACGGGAAGAATATTTGATCGGTCCTTAGTCTGTTGTGCATGGGCCTCCTTCAACTGCTGAATTTTTAGAGCATATTCATACTGTAGTTGCTGTAATCTTTTTTTCTCCAGTGCTATCAGCTCTGCTGAATGTTTCTTGGGGCTCGATGAAGGAGATTTCTCCAATTTCAGCATTTTGTTTGGCTGCCAAGAAACACACTCAAAATTCTTAATACCTCACATTTACAATCAAGATAAATAAATAAAATATAAATAAAAAATAAATAAAAACACACTTCTGGCTAGCTTTGTAGTGTAAATTCTTACCAGACAATTCACACATACAAATGGGAAAAACAGAACATAATTTACCAGTGATATAACTATTAGGCTTTCAATTAATCTATGTCATTTCAAGTATATTTCCAAGAAGCCACAATTTTGCTCTCCATGGGAAGAGCTCATTCAGTCCTTAGCAAAGGTGACAAACCCCAGGCTCTCCCCCAACTCAGACTAGCAGGGAGAGGGGATGGATAATCCAAAGCCCAGCCTGGAATTTGTTTTCACTCTATGCATGTCAGGTGCTTGGAACATGCACTTGGCCTGCAAATACAGATTCAACCTCCAAACTGATCTGTTTGCTTCCTGGCCATTTCAAGTTCCCAGCAAGGGCACAGACTAAGCCAATCTCTGCATCCTCCATGCCGCTCCAAGCTGGTGGGAGCAGATGGAGTTATTGGGATGGGAGCAGATGGAGTTAATGGGATATTCCGAGCACCTGACAAACTCTAAGCCAAGCCTCCAGCTCTGCCTCCTATTGTCCATCTGAGATGGCAGAAAGAAGTGTGTAGCCTTGAACACATAATGACAGCTTTCTCTTTGCACTTACTAGGCAAGCCTTTACCCTGCTGAGCTCAGTACTACCTAGAGAGCAGGGGCATGTTTTCACATTGTACAGAATCCCTCACACTGCCTTCCCCAGTTCCAACCTTAGGTCTGAAATGGGCAGAGGGGGATTGTCTCTGACATCATGCTGTATTTCAGAGGCTCGGCATTAAGTGAAATGTTAACAAGCTTTTAGGTACAGTAGCACAAGTTTTAATATACAAATCTGCTGGACATAATCTCTAAAAGCTATGATTTCCCAGAATGGACCCAACAGCTGAGGCGCATTCCATGGGATTTTTTGACTTTTTAATAGTAAGGATAATAAATGAGCACCAAGATGCCTGTGCCGAATCACAAATTGAATTTGAAAATCTCACTTTCAAATTCCATGTGGCAAGGATGGGTGCCCTTTGAGAAAAAACTCCAAACCCTCCTTAGCAGAAAAAGTAGAATGCTACTTGTATTGTGGCCAATGTTCATAATGCAACAATCCCTTATGCTTTCTCAAAGAACTGAAAACTGGTATTATAAAGCACAGGTGTGTTTGGAGGTTCATTTCAGCTCTCGGTTAATATTCTTGTTTTCTGGACTACAATCTGTAACAATGGAAGTCCATTAAATACAATGATAGCTTCTTTAACATGAAGTTTTCAAGGCTATACTTACTCCAAAATGATCATATTCAAGTTTTCGTTTTCCAAGTTCTTTGCTAGCCAGTGCTTTCGCTCGAGCAAGCTCTTCTCCATATTTTAATGCTAGCGCTTTTTTTGCTGTTACTCGTTGCTGTACTCTGTGGATCTGAAAAATTTATGCATTCTTCAGATGTAACATTTGAACCCAAGCATGGATATAAACCAAATAAGCTAACAAATTAGTCTGAAATATGTCTAGTAAAAAATGACTGTCCTACAACACTACAGTTAAAAAAAAACCATGTTTTATAGTGCTATAGAAAAAGACAACTTACTTGTTCCTGAAGCTTCTTCAAGAACACTTTATTAGCATTTAATATCTTCTCTGCTGCTTGCAGCTGCTCATTAAGTTTGGCAATCTTGCTTTCAGCAAGACGAACAGACTCTTTCTTCTTTGCCTCTTGCTGTAATAGATGTTTCAACACAGATTCATCCTTCATCAAGAGAAGTCTAAAGAAAAGAAAATGCAGTTCAAATTTCACCTATATTCATTTCTATATACAAAAGCTGTTATGAAATTAGAGGCACCATCTAAACTGTTCAAAGTATCTAGGTATTAAGAATACAGTTTATATTGAGGTTATTGTTGGGGGATTTTTAATGCTGCAAAGCTGCAGCGAGCATTACGCTAGGGTGGGAAGGCACAGGCAGAAAAACACAAGAGAAGCGGAGAGCTGGCATGGTTGGTGGGGAGATCACTGCTGCCGTTTCCCAGCAGACAAGGAAAGCTGCTTGTGAAGGAGCAGCACCATTTAAGATCCAATCCTTCTGCTTAGCAGGAAGTTCCAATCATGCATGGTGCTGCTCCTTCATGAGCAACCTCTCTGCACACAAGTTAAGGGGAGGATCGGAGACAAGGGTAGAGCGAGGATGGCTGTTTCCGGAACAAAAATTAAGGAGCCAGGATCAGTGAGCACAGCACCCAACCAGCAAAAGGCAAACAAGTAAGAAGAGGACTAAAGGAGCTTCTTTAAAGCTGTTGTTTTATTTTCACTGAGATTAAAGAAAGGCATTCTCTCATTGTGTTTTGTTTATCCAGCTGTTTCAATATCTAAATCAGCTTGTATGTGTAGCATAGTACAGGTACAAAGTTCTCAAGTTCGGATAAGGGAATTTTTACATAAGGAGTGGGCAGATAGTGGGACCTGCATGTAATTAAAGTGAAGTGTCCCAAACACACAAACAACACATACTAACCATTGCTACGGAGGATTGCCATTAAAATTAGGAGACTTACTTGTGTTTTTTGAGTTTTGCCTCTGCATCTGTAACTTGTTTCGTTACTATTGCTATCCTACCAACCCCATCAACTTCAACGTCAGAGTTTGCTGGTGATG
The DNA here is from genome assembly GCF_963506605.1 of Zootoca vivipara. Classification (NCBI taxonomy): domain Eukaryota; kingdom Metazoa; phylum Chordata; class Lepidosauria; order Squamata; family Lacertidae; genus Zootoca; species Zootoca vivipara. Next base: position 28,793,595 of record NC_083285.1, read on the forward strand.
AACTTGTCTTCAAGGGTTCAGATATTATCAGGCGTTGTTTCTCCCTGCTAAAAAATTCAAGACACGTTATTTTCAAAACTTTAGTTTTCAGACAAAAATCTGAAACCTATTTTCCAAGAAAGTAAAATCAGATTTGTTATCACTAACCACTTTGAATTAGAACACCTCAAGATAATTTATACAGTAAATAAAACAAAGGCTATAAATAAGCAAAGCAGAATAATTAAAAAATATGGTTGAGTATATCAGGCCACTGATTTTTAAATCAGTCAGGTTTTTTTGCTAACAACTCCAGTGCTTTTCTTGATTTTCACTGTGAGAAGCCCAAATACCTGGCAATCTCTTCTTTTAGGAGTCTGTATTCAATCTTTTTATCTTCTGGTAAGGCCTCTGGGGTTCTTACAGGATTGTTTTCTTTTTCAGATTTTAAAGGTGCTTTGGGTTTTGATGCCTGTAACAGAAGAATCCAACACTGTTATATATAGGAACCGAAATAAAAAAACTGAAATTACAGAAGAAAGGGAAATTGGATTTACAACAAAGGTCCTTTCTATCTAGAGGGCAGGATTAACTCTACTGATTCAGAAAGCAGGGTCAAACAACTTTGCCTCTTTTAAAAGGAGAGTTCCTTTCCAGTTTTGGAAAGAAAAAAACCTTAAGAACAAACTAAGTTTAAGACTTAAGGAAAGAATGAGCCATCCACAATGGAACCGGAATAGCCAGGGAAATAAAAAAAAGTAAGTAGAAAAAAGGCACTTTCAAAAGGATATTAGGAGTCCAAGTTATAGTTTATTTTAACAGGATACCCTAACAACTTGCCCCCACAGCCACCCAAAAGTCAAATCCTTCTCTAGTGCTGGCAAGATCTTACATGCTCTCCTATGAAGAAGATTCCTTCTGTAAAGTTATGTCCAACTTCTCTTTTTCATTTAATGGTAGAAGACAAAGCAGAACAAGGATACTCTGAAGCAGAACCACATTCCGCATTGGGTTCCAAAGTAAACAGACTATTATGGGAAATTCCCTGGAAAACCCACTGTGGCATACACCTACCAAAAGAGGCACACTGCTGCCACACTGCTGGAGCCCAAAGTAAATACACATTGACTATCTCATATCCCCAAGAAAAAATGAGGGCCAGGACAAGAAAGCAGTGCAGTGCTGCCGACTCCTGTGCTCAACTAGCAGTCTTCACCAGCAAGAGTGTGAAACAGGACCTCCTTCACTGAATGAGAACATGAGAAAGGACACCTGGAGCTCTGACAAGTGATCTGCTTATTGTAGGGATCAGTGTGAACAAGTACTAAGCTCCTGCTTTCACATTAGGAGCAGGGAGGAAAATGAGACAAAATGTACTTAAAGATAAAAGGCTGGCAATGACTTTCACTCCTTGGCAGAAGGCAGGCCCAAGGACTGGGATGAACTCTTCTCTGAAAGGAAAAAATCGTTTCTCCTGACTTCTGAACCAATTAAGTCTACCCATACCTTCCAACATTTCTCCAATAAAAATAGGCGTGTCCCATTCCATAATGATAATTTTACTATTTATACCCCACACATCTTACTGGGTTGCTCCAGCCACTCTGGGCTGCTTCCAACATATATAAAAACATAATAAAACATTTTTAAAAAAACCCTCCCTATGCAGGATTGCCTTCAGATAGCTGGGGGTATGTGGTCAGATAATGCCATACCCTCCAACATTTCTCCAATGAAAATAGGGGCATCCTAAGGAAAAGCAGGACATTCTGGGATCAAATCAGAAACCAGGACGGCTTTTCTAAATCAGGGACGTCCCTGGAAAATAGGAACACTTGGAGGGTCTGTCCTTCCTGTTCTCCTACCTATAGACAAGGAGGTCTGTTTTACACAGCTGGCCATTAAAGTACACAGCAAATGCAGGTTAAGATTTTAAAAACTAAGTTTCATGTGATCTTTTCAAAGAATGTCATTTCCACATCCATTTTATTTACCTCTACAGTCCTTCGAGCTTCTTTGATCATAGATTCTAGGCCACCAAACACACTAGCAGCAGAGATGGGTTGTTCTGCATCCGATTCACTGTCATCTGAATCGTTCAGTGTAACCACGACTGACTTGTGCTTTGGAAGCTGAAGAAATAAAAGATTAAATAATTTTGAGTGAGCAATACTCTTTAAGCCTTGCTCTTCTTTGAAAGAAACAGTACACAGGAACCAACCTAACCCACCTCCAATATGCTACTGTTCCCAACTGCCGAATCAGCACAAACCAACTACATAGGATTTTGCATGTTAGTTTTTTGCCCTGCTTTGGCAATGTTTACCTCAAGCATGATGCACCTTCCTATATGAAGCCAAGTAAAAAATATTTCATTACCGTAATCACTGTTCGTGGGAGTCTTGGTACTCTAATAATCTTTGTGTTCTTTACACGAGGTTGAGAAACAGTGTTAATACTGACGGCTGAAAGATTGCTTCTTGGCACGGCATGGGAGTTATTGGGGAAAGGCGGTGAAGGTGGACCACTATTACTTGAGTTCTCCTATAAATAAATACATAATGAGAAAAGCCACTGTGAAAGGCTTTTAAATATTCAAATACACAAATTCTGCAAAAACGTAACACAAATATAGCCTGCTCAACCTGTTAGAAGCTGCCATTTTAGAGGGCATAGATTTTTAACAACAACAGAAGCCACTGAGCATGGAAATGGCCACCATCAGCGGTAAGTAACCGTTGCTCAGATTTCAACCATGTGAAATGTCATAATCCTACTAATTATCCAGCTGAAATAGCTAGGACAATACCAAACAAGTGGGAGGCAACTTGTTCAGTTTACAGCAAATTTAACCCTAACCAAGAGAGCTTTAAACTCCTTTTAAGGTTAAAGAACAGATTACGCTGGTTTAAGAACTGCATGACACCTTCAAGTTGTCCAGTCACACTTTCGTTTTCCCAAACTAACACAAAAAACTTTTCTGGTGTAATGCAGATCATAATGCACCAGGGCTGACATCTAGTGGCTATATTCAGAAGTGATAAATACCTCTGGTTTGAAAGCTCGTTTGTTTGCTAGAGATTTAAGCAGCTCTTCTCGTAGCAACATTTCTTCCTCCTCTTCCTCATCTGCAAATGGCGGTTTGGGTGGCTGTTCAGGTTCTTCAGGTGGAAGTGGAGGAAGGGGTGGTAGTGGCTCAAGGGAAGCACTTGAAATACCTTCCACATACAACTGGCTACTTGGTGGCAAAGCCTTAAAATGTTGGAAAGGAAAAGGGAAATAGCTTAATTACTACTTGACCTTCCCAAATAGTGTGCCAAGCACATCTGGCTCATGCTACGCTTCAATACAAAACATCAGCAACTCCAAAAGCCAAGATACCGCAGTTGAAAATCAAGATATTCCAAGACAGAAACTAACAGAAAATGACTTGCTTATTCAAAAATATTAGTCGCCAGTACTGGACTGCACTAAGCAGTTGAACTTACTCCCAGGTAAGTGATTATAAGATCCATTTTAGTTCCTTAAATAACATTTAAGAGACACAAATCTACAAAACGCGCAACAGTTTAGTAGTAACTACCTATATACTGACTGGGGAGCTATCCCCTCAGGATTTATTATTTATATTTCCAGTAGAAGAAATAGGTAGCACAGGATATAGAAGCTCAGTGAGTATTAGTATTGGCATTAATCAGTAATAAGAGTGGGGCTAGAAATAATTTTGATCCGCACCCAAGTCCCATTTCAATAGACACCAGAAGAAATAACTTCCAAGACAGCCTGAAGGGATGCACACAAAAGATCAGCTCATCATAATTTAAAGATAGGCTGGCCTAACAATATTTCTGGTTTCAGATGTTTCTACAGTATTTCAAAATGTCCATCTTGAAAAGTCACTTACTGAAATCTGGGCTGCAAGAGGCAGTGTTATTTGTGGAATGGTAGGAGAAAAGTATCCAGCAGGGCATTCAAAATACGGAGGCTGCACTGGAGATGATGCTACAAAAGGATTATGGAAAGCAAAAAATAAAAGGTTACACTAGGCAAGATTTTATTTATATAACCTACGCAAATGTAACTTTATAGACAGTCGTACCTTGGAAGTCGAACGGAATCCGTTCCGGAAGTCAAAACCAAAGCATAGCTTCTGATTGGCTGCAGATAGCTCCTGCAGCCAATCAGAAGCTGTGGAAGCCCAGTTAGATGGCATCCAAAAATAGTTCGCAAACCAGAACAGTCACTTCTTGGTTTGCGGTGTTCATGAGCCAAAATGTTAGAGAACTAAGCTTCTTGAAAACCAAGGTACGACTGTACTTCAATTCATTAAAACCATCAAGATCCAAATAAAATAAGCAGTAATTTCTCTCATCACATACTGCTCCTGCTCTTATGCTGCATCAGCTATTGAATTTTTTTATTTTTCATGTAGCAGCCATAAGATTAGGTAAAAGAGTAAATAAAACAGTAGTACGCAAGTTTTAATTATGGCTTCATTAGGTAATTAGCAAAAATAAAATGTTGTAATCCACACATTAGGTAAGTTAACACTTACCAGGAGAGTTAGTTTCACTTTCTGTGTCCATGGCAACTTCATCGTAATTATCATATTGATAGATTCCTCCTGCACTCTCAGTAGATTGCTTATCTAATGACCGTCTCAAATCTTTATCTGAAGACTACACACAAAAAAAGTTTTGTTAGCCTCAGATATATTTTATTTCCTTTCTTAAACACATGCAACGCTGCCAGTTTTGCCTCAAATAGCTGCCCACTTGCAGGAAGAAAAGCTATAGGAAAGATAGCTGTGGCCAACTACTGACTCCTATTTGCTGGATCTTCTCTCGTAACAACTGTGGTTTCAGTAAGGGACAGCAAGCAGCAGAATAGTTCGTTTTTTACAAAACACTGCATTTTTTCAAAGCTACCAAGTCATACTGTAATTACTGTATTTTTAAGTGTGTCGGGGAAGGCAAATCTCCCAACTATTTCCAACCTGCAAAAAAATGAATATATGATCACCTGGGTCATGAGAACAGAATGGTTCAGCGTATGCCATGGCCTATCAGAAGGCTAAGGTCAGCCTCTTTTTTAAAAAATCACTGAGCGCTGATTGAAGCAGCTACAGCTGCTGCTACTGTAATTATCCTTGTCTCCAATGACCCCGGGCTCCTTCCCTTCCCTGGGGTATACATCAGGTGTGAGGCCCAACAGGCAGCATTGCAAGAAAGAGAGAGCGCCACGGACAGAGAAATGAATGTGTCTATCAGGAGAAATGCGTATCAAAATTCTGAAGAATTTGCATGAGGATTTTTTGTTTTAAAATCATTATTACTATTATGTATAACAAAAATGTCTCAGATTGACTGCAATTGACCTATATGACTCTACAATTTGAAAACAGAGACACTGAATGTACTTTTGTTACTTATGGAAAATCTTAATTAAAAACGTATTTTTAAAACTAAAAGAAGAAAAAGAGAAATGCCTTTACAATCCTAGGCAGGTGCCCATCAATGGAAATAGGCCAGGAAGCCCCAAGGAGTTATACAGAGTGCAGTGCTTCTCCTCTGTTGCTGGCTGGCCCCCCACTCCTAATCCAGGTGACTAACTATGGTATTCTGCGTAGGGAGAGAAGCTGTCAAGGTGGTCAGCCAGTAGTGGCAGGGGAAGCACTGCTATCTGTGTTCCTCTAGGTTCCCCAGTCCATCAAAATTAAATTCTCTTTCCAAACGCTCAATGGAGTACCAGGAAATAAAGAAAATAAAAAGGAACAGGCCCCTGAGAAGCCCACAATTGTTGTGGTGCCCACAATAACATAGGTGACAGTTCCTCATCCTCAATATAGTGTTGCGGGGGGGGGGGTCTGCAGAGGGCATCTGGCAGAGAGCCCTCTCAAACCTGGAGCTGACCCTGCGAAAACCTAATTGTAGGACTTAAACTCCACACTATCAGCCATGAATTTGCATTATGGATTCAAAATGAACTTAAAACTACTTCAGATTCTCCTCTGGGGACAGTTAGAAATATAGTTGGAGGGACTCAGGAATTTCTCCAATTTCTCACTGTTACACACCTTGCACATCCAGTCGCTGCTTTTATTCCCCAATGAAAACCCAAGTGGAAATAATCCCTTGTGCTTTCAGGATGTAATTTTACACAAGTGGTTGTAGCACTGCTCACAACAGAAAATTTTCAAATCATGGATATTTACAACAACACCATCTCTAATCAACTTAAAAACATGACTAACAAAATGAGTTTAATATTTACAGTGCCTCAGCACAGTTGCCACTTATCTTTAAAGCCTCACTACTTACTAGTGAGAATTTTATGCCTAATTTGGTCTTCCTACTCATCTGCATCAATTTCCAATTATTCCTTTGAAAACCATCAGGTTGAGAAAAAACACCCAATGTTAAAGACTTTGTTTTTTAATGTGTATAATATACTTGAATTTAAAAGTTCTCGTTTTCCAGATTGCTCAGCATTTTTTGCTTACATAGCACTACCTATGCCAAAGGTTTTACAACTCTTATTTCATAAAGCCCAGCAAACTAGAGAAGATGGTCAGTATTTCTGATAGAAAACAGGCTGAAAGATAGCAAGTTGTCCAGGACCAAGATATCCATATCCAAGGAGACTTCAACTAAGACCCTCAGGTCCTAATCTAATCCTATCAGATCATGGGTCACCAAAATGAGCAAACCCCACCCCACCCCCAACAGCAACATTAATTACACAAGTAACACAACTCTATGTTAAAGCCATACTCTGTGCCTGTCAATTTACCTTGCTTCTTGATCTTGCCTTGCTTCCAACCAGCTTCATAAACCTATTATACTGTTCTTCTTGATTTGAAAGATCACGGATTTTTCTTATTTCCTCCTCCCTTTTCCTTCTCTCCTCCTCCTCTTCTTGTTTCCGTTGTTCCTCTTCCTTCTGACGCCTTTCTTGCTCCTTCTGTTGTTGCAGTTTTTTCCACACTTTTGTTTGCTGTTTCCTCAGTGCTTGTTTAGCTTTAAATAAGAGTATTGATTAATTACACTTAATTTTTCCAAAGACACACAACAAATCTATGGAGAAAGTAAGCTGTCAAATATTGAACATTACAGATCTCAACTTGGAAAGCCACTGCTCACCAATTCAACCATTTACCTGCAGTGCTGGTTTTTTTGGCTGAATGCGATTTTGTGCTGGTTTTGATCTTTTGTGGTACATTTTTTGCCTTTGTAAGTTTTTCCTTGCTTTCTTTCATCACTTGTTGTTCTTTCTGTTGCCACTTTTTACTAGCAGACTGCAAGGCTAGTAGTCTTAGCTGCAACTCTGACACTTCCTCCTCTTCATCAAGCAATTTCTTTTGTGAAATGAAAAGCACAAACACACTTCAGTTCTTTATTCATCATTAAACAGATATTTTTTAAAAGGTTTTGACTAAAAAAAATTCACTTTATGCAAAACACAGAAGGATGGTTTTCAAACCTTACAGACAGAGTCCTAAAACACATTTTACTCAGGCGTCAGCCACATTTAACACTGTAGGACTTGCTTTGAAGCAACATACAGTACATACCGGTAGGATTGCACTGTAAGTATACATGAGGCTAGAGCTAAATTTTAAGTGACTGATTTTGCAGCTGGAAAAAACAAGTGACTTCACTTACCTTCTCTACTGCAGCATCTGATGGGCTAAGATTTTGTTCTCCTTGCTCTTTTTCATCTGCTACTTAAAAATATAAACAATATATTTTATCAAGCACAATGAAAAAGTAAATGCATTTAAGAATGCAAAGGAACAGTCATATTACAAATAAATTTCTAACATGTATATTTAGCAGAATATGCTGCAAAATCTGTATGCCTGGTTCTTTTAATCTTGCCATGGTCCCAATTTATAGTTGCTCTGTGTGCAAAAGCAAGCACACATTCCCCTAAGTTCCTGTCTTCTTCTCTTATTTTATTATTACATTACACAAGAGGTGTACTTCATACTGGGCGAAACTCATGCTCCCTGGTCACCTTAATACTTCCACTCATTATGTGACCCAGTCTGAAGGCCTAGAAGCATCAGCATCACAGTGTGAGAGAAACTCAAGCAGAGGCACCCCCAAGCTCAATATCAAGATCAGCTCAAGACCTCACCTCATAGAGCAACACTGCAGATTCCAAACTATCTACTCTTACAGTCAGGTCCAGGCTTGGTTTGTCCACACTAATATTGTAAAGTATGCCTGCTATGCCCTCAAATGAAACATGCAGCATTTCCACAGCAAAAAGGTAGAAAAATAGATAAACATCTCAAACAAAACAGGAGGTGCCAGAGGATACTACTCTATTCTCCTCCAGTACTAAACAGCACTCTAGATTCAATCTGTTACAAGTTCCCAGGCAAACAATGGTCCAGGAACGGAAAGATAAAACAGAAGTGCATGCCAAAGTTATCAAACAAATGAGGGCATGGAATTCCCTCTACATGTTATTTTTATTATATATTAGATTGTTGTTTGATTCTCTTTTTATTCTTGGCTGCCTTTACTTGAGTGATATTCTGTTAGTAAAACAAGATACAGTATAAACATTCTTCTCTGTTTACCAGTAATAAAACATTACAATGTCTCTAAAAATGTGAGCTACTCTGTCACAAGCAAAAGCAGTTTTAAAAATTACAGAAAGGATAAAACCATGAGTTTATTAAACACAAGGAACAGTTACCTTGACTGGCAACCAGTAATTCAGATTTCTGTGACACTTGTTTTACTCCATCTTTCACTTTTTTCAACTTGCTCCTCTCAGCTAGAGTTGGCAGTTTTTGCCTGAGAGGCTTCAGTTCAAATGCCTGAAAGGTTAACACTTTATTCTTCTCCTCGGGAGACACTTCATTTACAGCATCCTTTGTAATACTGATATTTTCTGTAGATACTTGGTCCTCAGGACTGGCCATTTCATCATTGACTTGCTGAGCAGTTTCCTCTTTGTTATTCAGAGCCAGTTTCTCATCTTTATTAATATATTCAAGTTCTAGTTGAATTTGCTTATATTTCATCAACAGATCCTCAAAACTCTCTTCAACAGAGTTATCATTCTTAGATGTATAGTTCTGCTTTCTAGATGGAGATTTTCCAAAGCTTTTGGCTAATTTATTTATTAAGAAAATGGTCTAGAGTACATTTGTCACTTGCACCACTGTAAGGAAGTGATCAAAAGCATATAGCCACTGAAATTTAATTTCTGCTCCTAGGTGATTTACTGTAACCCCATGTTTAAAATATTTTCTGAAACCTTTCATTCCAAACAGCAATTCAATCATGTTTCAACATGCAAGAGATGGTAATACAACTTCCATGTTTACTCACACAGTGCTTCCTTACAAGATTCTGCAGTAAGTGAAGTGGCATTCTCTTGTCCTCTTCCCAAACATTTGATGCCAGGCATTGCAACCACCCCTTTGAGAAGAGGTTTCCTGACCTCAATTCCACTGCCGCAACCAGTTTGGTTTCTTTCCCTCCTGGGACACGCCAACTCTCATTGTACACCTCCCAGATGATTTCCTCCCCTGAAGTATTTCTCATCACAATCTTAAATGTTAGCAATAGACAACTACTTCTGGCTGGCCTCTTTCATATTTAAAAAAGCTGGTGGCAGATTTACTTAAGTTTAAGGCATCAAAAAACTTAGTTTGGTGAACTTTGATATTTTAGGCAGTATCCAACTAAAAAATTCTGCTAGCACAAGGACTTCTGGATGTGCAACAGAGCTTTCTCTACCTCTGCTTGTAACCCATGACAGCCTCTAGCGCAGAATCTGAAGGGAAAGGAATTGCCCTCATTTATGACGCAGATATACCTTAAGGCTGTGTGCACTCTGTGCTAAAAATAATTCAGTCCATTTGTTGTATATGTAAAATTATTTGGATTTGTATATATAGACCTCTTCTTTTTATACTTTATTCTACTACTGCTCTATCTGCAAACGTTCTGTCTTTCCCTAAATATGGGCAACCAGTAGTGCAGGCACTACCTCTAACTACTAGCAGTATTAAGCTATCATAGGCCTCTGATTTCACTAGACATTGCCTACACTCTCAAATATGTCTTCACAACAGTAAGAGACCAGAAAGTTGTTTCTGTTAAATGAAACTCCATATACTCTGGGACAGGCATCCCCAAACTTCGGCCCTCCAGGTGTTTTGGACTACAATTCCCATCTTCCCCGACCACTGGTCCTGTTAGCTAGGGATCATGGGATTTGCAGGCCAAAACATCTGGAAGGCCGCAGTTTGGGGATGCCTGCTGTGGGAGCTCAATTCTGTGGCCAGTATCATTTTATGTGCTTTCTTCATTCCCCAAGAACTAGGGCTTCAGGGTTTTAATTAGCTGCCTACACAGTACTTCATTACAGTTGTTCTTTTGAACAATTGCCTCTGATTGGAAAGCATCCTAAAATATGTTGGAACAGAATCCGATGGTGTTTCAAAAACAGAAGCTTACTCATGTGTTAAGCGAGCTATGCAGTGAGGAGCTAATAGGAGTTATAGTCCAAAACAAGAGCCCCAGGTTGGGCAATGCTGATCTAACAGAAAACCCATAGCAGTCAAGGGGGGAAAGCTAGCCAAAACAGACTTCCACACTGAGCCAGTCATAGGCTTGCATTGCAACATGTTGAACTCAGCTTGTAGTGACAGTGTTACATGCAGAGACTGTAAGGCAAAACCAATTTTCCTTTTCCTAAGTTTTTTTCCCCCACCAGTGATCACAAGAAGGAATACATTGTGTTGTCCTGTTTTATTCTCACAACCACTTAGCAGGATAAGGCAAAGCTGAAAAGACAGCAACTCACCATCCAGGACGATCTGGACTAAGCACTGATTCTAACCCAAGTGTCAACATTCCAATTCCACCTCTCTATCTACCATACCACAAGCGTAATTTGTCCATTGAAGCAAGCTATCTGCTTCTAAATAGAATGCAACCAAAGAGAAGCAAAAGCAACTCATGTCATCTTTAGAAGAATAAAACTGGGAGATGAATAAAAATATACAGCAGCACCAATTGAGAAGCCTCAGCTTTTATCCTATTCTCTATTTACATAATTCCATAAAGACACAGAGATACAGAGGAAATTACTACATGCAGCTCACACAGAACAAACTAAACAGTGCTTTGTATGCCCCCAAAATATGTTTTTTTAATTCTTTCATTTCATGGGCAAAACTGAAACTAGTAAACTGGATAAGAACCACACCCTGGACAATGTGTTACTAAAAGAGTATGACTCTAGTAGTTAACTTAAATTCGGTTTTTAAAAGTTACTTGTTCAAATAATAAATGTGCAAGATATTAATCACTGTTGGAATATCTGACAATTCACTGTTGGAATTGCTACTCAGGCAACAGAGTCTTTGAATATACATTTAAATTTAATGAAAAACATAATCTCCAATTTCTGCTCTCTAACTGCAGCTCTGACGAGAGCATACAGTACATTCACTGCTTGTAAGTTTCGCTTGCCTCCATTTGGTCTTGTCTGGAGATACTAAAACCTTTTATCAACTTATGCTGTTATGTTACCTGCAGCCATACCTAGATGGAAACAGCCTGGGAATAGTTACACATGCTCTAGTAACCTCCCATTTACATTACTGCAATTGAAAAGGGTTTGGAAACTGCAGCTGGTCCAAAACAGGACAGCAAGGCTTTTGACTGGGATATGTTATCGTGTTAATTATGTTATTGTTTTATCAGCTGTACTGTCTCCCAGTCAGTTTCTGGGCTCAAAGTGCTGTTTTTAAACATTAGACCAGATATGGGAAACTTGTGGCCCTCCAGATGTTGGTGGCTTCCATTTCCCAGCAGCCTGTTAACATGGCTAACCAAAAGATCCCTCTCAGAGGTCCTGCTCCAGGCACCTCCATTTAGACAGGCAGCAACCATGAACTGAAGAACACTCTATCCAGAGAGACTCATGCAGGCCTAGCATCTTCTTTATGGCACCAGGTAAATAAACTTCTGGCACCAGGTAAATAAACTTCTATTTCCCCCGTGCCTTTACAAACAAAATGTGATTGTACTAATTATTTTTGTGGGTTTTATTTTCTTCTTGGCATCTGGCTTTAAATTCTCTCCACCAGAAAATTTTAGACAGCATGCTGTTCTCTGATAGTATTTAAACTGCCAGACAGCTTGAGAATGTTATTGGGCAGCCTGATTTAAATATCCTTCATTTTCTGTCCTTTCACCTGGCTTTCCCCTGTGGCCAACGCTTTCGCTTATCTTCTCAAACAGCTACAGCACAGGCACCCTGCTACACAACGAACACCATACTGGTAATCTTTTCGAAAATAAGCCCTAGGAGTTCAATGGGACGTACTCCTAGGATGGCCGCCATAATGAATGTAATCTTTTGGGCATTATTCATAAGTAAACATGCTTTAAAAACTGAATGAAAATGATAACTTATTTCAATAGTACTTTTTAAAGGTACCATTTTAGTACATAGTACTATATACTAACTGATGCAAGAACTGCTTGTTTCCGTTCCTCACCCGCAAAATAAAGGGGGAACTATCCCCCCTATGCCTTCAACATTTCAAGGAAATTTACATTTCTCATCCTAAAAACAGAAAGACAAAAATTAAAAACATATTCTTGGTCGAGGACAAATTTTAAGCATTCCTTGGTTAGAATATTCCCCGCCATCTTCAGTTACACAACTAAAGGCCAGGTGTGTGGCCAGCAAACTTGCTTAAATGTAAAATCAACACATTAAGTGTTTCAAGTATTTCAGGCATCACATCTGAAAGCCAATGAGGCTCCTCCCAAGATACCAGATGACATCTTCTGTCTCGACCACACACTTCACTTCTGCAGAACCTCCTTAAATCTCACACCACTCTCTGTCTCTCTCTCTGTCTCTCTCACACACACACAAGCATTCATTTCGGCTTTGCCCTTTCTGCTGTCGTCACTACGGCCTCCACCCAGACCAGAGAAAACAAAACAGGCCGCCGGTCCAAATCCAGGACCACCCTTGGGCCAAACTACCCCGCGTTATAAGACAGGCAACCCCCACCCCACCCCATTTCCTGCGAGACGCAACAGAGAAAGGCCAAGTTGCCTCTTCTTAATGGCAAGGATACATTTCCGAGGAGAGGGTTCCCTCCAGCCCTGGTTCCCGCCGTACCCTCCCCCTCCCCCACCTCCCCCGGGGGGTCTTCCAGGGGGGTTTCCTCCTCGGCTCCTGCCCCATCGGCCCCCGCCCCGGTAAGGCCTTCCTCGGAAGCGAAAGCGGTCCAGGGCGTTGTGGCTGCGCTCCCAGAACGAGAGCCTGGGGCCGGAGTCCTGGTGCGAGCCGGGCGGCAGCCGCGAGCATGAAGACGACGGAGGCGGCGGGTGCGGCCGGAAAGGTTCCTTGAGTCGGTAGCCGCCTCCGCCTCCTCCTCCTCCTCGGCCATGGAGGTGCCCGAGCTCAGGGGGAGGCTGGTGGCGCAAGTGGGGGAAGCGGCGAGACGAGGAGAGGAGGAGGCTGTTCCGCAGGTCGGGAGGCGGCCTACGCCTGGCGTAAGGGCCCTTGGTGGTGGTGCCTCCGCCGCCATCTCTGCTGCTGGGCTCCGGAGGCCCGCCGTCGTTGTTGTCGTCGTCGCTGATTTCCCCGTCCTCCAGTTCCCCTTCCTCTCGCGGAGAGAGGTCGCTCGAGGCCGCCGCCTTCCCCTCAGGCGCAGGAGCCGCCATAAGGGGGTTTGCTCGGCCGCTTACCGACGCGGCAGGGAGCGGCTTCGAGCTGACGTGCACGGCTAGCAAGCGCGCCGTTCACTTTCGGTTCCTTGGCCGTGTGCCGCCGCGGCCCAGTCAGACCCCAAACTTGTACGCGCGACACCACCCTTTCCCCGTTTGCTGGCGCCTGCTCTCGCGAGAGCTCAACTGCGGCTATGCTCGCTCCTGCCCCCCTCCCCACCACCACGGTTTTTTTTCCTCCAAGAAGGGGCAGCGAAAACATCACAAAGGGGACGTCGAACGGCATGATGGGAGTTGTAGTCCTCTGTTGTGCGTTGGCCATGGGCCGCGGTGAGGGTCGCCTGCTTGTTCAGCAGCAAGTTCTACACAGCAGTCCGTGGGGAGGAAGAATGATAAATAACGGTGCTTTAACAGTAGAAGTTTAAAGGGAAAGGGCCGGTTCTGGAATTGTATCCCCTCAGAGCGGCCGTTTCAGTGAGGCGACTCCTTTGGGGCGCAGCAGATTCAGACACAGCAGCAGGGTCGACACAAAACTCCGCTCGCGACGTTTGGAGTGAATCTAGGCCCCAAGCGAATCCGCTGCCGTGAGATGTGGTATCAGATTCACGGAGGGTGAGGTTATCGATAGGGAACGAGGCAAAGATGGCTCTAGGCTGCCTCGAAGATCCGAGGCCCCTTTCATTTGCCCCGCTTTCGGAGAATGCTGAAGACGCGCCTCCTTTCCCTGACCTTTGACACTGTTTCTTTCGGGATCCACCCTACTGTTACTTAACTCTTGTTTTTTTTATTTTGAAAAAAATTAAATGGTTACAGCCTGCCCTGGGAACTGCTGCTGAAGGCCAGGTAATCAAACTTAATCATAATAATTAAATAATAGAAAGAACACTAGGTGAGAGCTGTTGTTGCCCTCATCGCTTGATGGTGGGGCATCCCATAAACATCCGGCTCCCCACTGCGGGAAATGGGATTCCAGGCTATTTAGGCTTTGGTGTAATCCAGTAGATTTTTTTGTGTTTAGGATAAAACACTCTGGAGAAATGGTTGTCGTTCTCCAGTGAGGCAGCTACGGTACCTATGATGATGGTGATAATACTTTATTATTTATACGCCACCCATCTGAAAAAAATCTGAAGTTGTTATTTTCAAGAGGCGTATGAGGTCATCTGGAATAATTAAAAGGTGCCAGCTGTCAAGCTACAAGACCTCAGTGTAGCTCATACCACTTCTCATTTTCTAAATACACACACAAGAGTTTTGTGGCACTTTAGCAAATACTGTATGCTTCAGTCACTCGGCTAAGTGGCTTACAGGGCAGAAGCTCTTTGATGCTACTGCTCTATGAGGTATGCTGACACAACTGTGCAGATACACCAATGCAACACTGCTATGTTGACACAACTCCAGTGTAGCAGCCAAACAGTGTGGAGACATTGGCAGGACAGGGAGGAGCAGACCTTGAACGTCTTAACCGTGCCCTCAGCAATGGCAGAATTTACACAGCCCATAATGCTGGTCTAAGGAAAATGCCTTCCATTCACTTTGGTAGAAGCAGGAGGGGGATCACTACCTACCCACATTGCCTTGATAGATTATAAGCAGGCTGGATCCCTAGATCCAAAGTGTGGGCTAAACAGGAGAGAGCCCCCAGCAGAGTTTAAAACCACAAACTCATGCAGCACAGTGAAGCATGAGGAATATAGGCTGTTAGACCTTTTGCTTCCCCTCTCTACTCCTCTCTCAAAGAACAGAACACACCACTAATAAGTTTAAATGCTTTACTTAACAACTCCAAATATCAGATTCATGCGTTATTCCATGCAGCAGCAAGAACACAGGTAGAAAATTATTGCGTTACAAAATACAGAAAAATATTTCTGAGCACACGGTCTGGACTTGAAGCAGTCGAGTTTAAGTTGAGTGTACTAATGAACAGGAGATGGAGGATGAGGCTGGTTGAGTGTCTCATGCTTCACTGGACAACTTAAAGGTACAGTGGCAACAGGGCTGGCATCAAGGGTCAGCAAGGTCAGGCACCTGCTGAGGATTCACAGCCCAGCAAGGGGCCCTTCAACAAGAGCCCCCTGGATCTGATACAACAAAGTGGTAGACTGACCAAGGGAGGGGGCTCATGGATAATGTCTTTCTAAACTGCCCTCTGAAACCTGAAGTTGACAGTGAGCATCAGTCTCTAGTGACTGGATAGCTAGAGTAATGTTTTGGAAACACTGCAATGCTGATCGTGCTCCAGAAAGAGTACATTCCACTGAACACAGTCTGGCTTACTTTGGAGTAAACATGCATCCTATGAGCTTGTAATTTAATTTTATAAGAGTTGTCCTTTTTATCCTGGGATATACAAATAAAAATAATAATTCTTAGAACTGAAACCTGCAGCAGAATCTTTTTGCTCTTCTCCTAAAATGTACAATTGGTATCCTTTTGGTATATCATTCTAGATACTGATTGAACTGTGGGAACCTGATTAATGATTTACTTTATTTTGCAAAACATGAGGAACAAGTTTCTCCTTGTTTTTAGGAGAATGCTTATGAGACAAAGAAGAACTTTTTACTAGAGCAATCCTATGTCAGTAAGAATGTCATACCCATACTGGACACTCTGCAGCAGAGATGTCTAAAATGTACCCAAATCTTATGTTAGCTCTCTTTTCCTTTGTTATCAGTTAGTATCAGTTTCTGCTTTACAGCATTATCTAATTGAGCAGTGGTTCCCAACAGGTGGTCCGCGGACCCCCAGGGGTCCGCGAGCTATGCCAGAGGGGTCCGCAAGATGCTATTGGAATAAAAAATATATTAAATATATTTCGTATGATAACAGATTTTTTGTTTTGGCCGCTTCCTGGATGAGCAGAGTCTAGCGCAAAACTAGAATTAGATGAGGCAGTAGTTCTGCTGTATGCTGTTAGGTGGCGCTTTACAAACTACTGTTTTGCAAAGAGGCAGCGCGCGCATTCTGCTAACGCTCACCTCCCCAAGATGCCTTGCGCGCGTCGGCTTCATTTGTGCGCTACTGCGCAGGTACCCTGTCTTCTCCATTCCCCTCCCTCCTCCCTGGACTCTTATAAAAAGACTCTTAATTTGGCTCTCACTTTTTAATTTTAGGATTAGGAATTAATGGGGGTCCTTGTCACAATAGTGGCTCGATGAGGGGTCCTCGAGAAAAAAATTTTGGGAACCCCTGTAATAGAGAAAAGGAAAGTGTTTGCTCAGAGGAAATATTGAAGTATAGCAACAATTAAGTAGCAAGCTGCTGTGTGCCTCCTGAATTGGATGTGTTTAGATACTGTACAGTGGCAAGGACAATTTTAAGGAAAATCACATACTGTATGTGGTTCTAACCTGCTTAGTACACTTCACTGGGGCTTATACAGTATCTGGAAAACCCTTTTTTAGTTTAATGCTGCATGTCTGTACTTAGGACAGAGTTAAGTCCCATGAAACCAGGGCCGGCCCAGGATGTTTTGCTGTTTGAGGCAAAACAGAAAATGACATACACACCCTCTGTAGCTACCACCTGTGGTCAATGTATACCCTCCAACATTTCTCCAATGAAAATAGGGACATCCTATTCAATAATAATAATAATAGTAATAATAATAATCATCATCATCTTTTTTATTTATACCTCACCCATCTGACTGGGTTGTCGCAGCCTCTGGGCAGCTTCCAACATATATAAAAACTTTTTTAAAAAAATCCCTATACAGATATCTTCTAAAGGTTGTATTTCCTTGGCTCAGGGGTCGCATAGCTCCATACCATCCAACATTTCTCTGATGAAAATAGGGACATCCTAAGGAAAAGCGGGACATTCCGGGATCAAATCAGAAACTGAGACAGCTTCTGTAAATCTGGGACTGTCCCTGGAAAATAGGGACACTCGGAGGGTCTGCACCAAGGCAACCCAGGAAAGCTCCAGCATGCTGAAGTAGGCAGGAGAGAAAAAGGGAGGCTGGAGGGGAGCAGGCAGTGGCGGAGGGGTGAATGGAGGAAGAGGAGGCTGTGGTGGGTGACAAGCACAGGAGACAGTGAACCACATGCTCCTCAAGGCCTGGATCTGCTGCCCCCAGCCTGCCGCCTGAGGTGGTGACTGCCTCATCTAGCCTCATGGGTGGGTTGGCCCTGCATTAAACACAGTGGTGCTTACTTCTGAATAAGCATGTGTAGAATCTGCCTTGGAAGAAATATTAAGCGAACTGTGATATTGGTTGGCACCTTCCTGCATTTCAGTGCTGATAAAAAGACACTGGGTGGATCTCTGAGGTTGGAGGAGGAGAATGCCTGCACAGGCAGGGCTTTGCTGTGAAGCCTGAGGCTTAAGCATGCCCTGACTTTCTTGCATTTCCCAATGCTGTCCCATCCTCCAACAAAATGAGTCGTGAGAAAATTTAAGTTCTGCGGCACATAGTAGCTGAAACAAGGCGAGCGGAACTAGTTTTCTGTGGGTGAAAAGAATGAGCAGGAAAACCTATCCCACTACTCCATCAAGATGCTGCTGGTGGCTGCTTTGTTAATGTGCTACTTTTGATATTTTCTCAGGATTTCAACCTGTGGTTTTGAATTTTACCTTCATCTTCTACTCCCTGAATCCATTCTCTGGAACAGGTAAGGAATACTGATTAATTCCCACACTTTCAGTGTAGTGGCTTATTAATTTTTTGCTGATTATATTTTGTTTTTAAGTATAATATTTTAATACATTCTGTAGAATCCTTTGAAAACATTCCTTCTAGCACAAGCTGTGTACACGCTATACAGTACATTGGGAGCACATTCTTTCCCTCAGTGAATTCTGGGCACTGTAGTTCCTCTCAGAGAGTTACAATTCCTAGCATCCCTTTGTAAACTACAGTGCCCAGAAACCTTTGCAAAGTCCAGCAGTAGTAATGAAAGACAACACAATGTTGCTGCTAGCCTTCTGGGGGAAGCAATTACCAGATTAACTCCCTTGATGTTTGTTTAATCCTAATCTGTGCCTGTTGCTTGCAGACCAACTGTAGCCTGGTAGGTTGCTCAGACTATTTAGGAAGCTTCCTAAAAACTCTGGCAGGTTTGGGATCAGATGTTCATGTATGTTGGGAGAAAGTCTCTAGGCTAGCACTGCTTGTCAGACTTGCTTTTGTTGTTGCTGTTGGGAAGCCACTTGGATTACCTCAGCCTTTGCCAATCTAGTGCCCTCCAAAAAATTTGGACTGCAACTCCCATCAGAACCAGTCAATATGGTCAAGGATGATGGAAGTTGTAGTCCAGAGCTTCTGGAGGGCATCTGGTAGGCAAAGGCTGGTCTGCTTGGTTACTCAGCCTTAGAATGTTGGAAACATTCTTGGATAGAGTTTTGGTCCAGGTTTGACTGTCTGTTGAAGTCCCTGGTAGTGCTGCACTGTCCCAAGGTCTTTTGCTGCCTAAAACACAGCTCAGATGTCTCCACCAGCATTTAAATGTGTTGCTGAATTTTTTAAACACCAGTTTCTACTTTTCTCTGTGCGCCCCATCTGAACCAGATCACTTCACCTTGCTAGTCAGCAGGTATAATGCAAGTTTTAGGAAACTTTGAACCTCCACATCATCTACAACTCCCATCATCCCTGGCCATTGGCCATGCTGGCTGGTTGATGAGAGTTGTAGTTCAGCAACATCTAGAGCATGAAAGTTTCCCCACACCTGCTATAAAGCACTAGTGGACAACCAGCTGAGGAGCTGCATGTGGCCCCTAACCTCATTGTATACACCGTCTAATGCTTCTCGAAGGTGCCCCATTATTCCATCATTGGATCAGTTACTGTTTGTTTCCTCCTTGTTTTTTCTTGGTTTTAAAAGTGTTTTTCCTCTCCTCTCTTTGCATATTTTCAGAACAACTCAAATGAGCTGTATTGTGTTTGATCAAAATTAATTTATTCCTTTTTTAAAAAATTGCTGATTGTATGGGTTAGGAAAAGTAAGTTTCCTTCCCAGCTGTCTGACAGCAAATTGGAAGGCTTTTGTCATATGTGTGCTCGTAGCTAGGGGTGTGTGAGAAGTTCAGTTCACTTCATATTTAAAGGTGTGCGTATCAAATTTGCACTTTCCAGAACAATATATAAACCAAACCACAGCCATCCTTTGAAACTTGTAATGCAGTTGTCCAGCCAAGTAATGTGTTACAAAAATGAATATATTTCGGTGAGGGTACATAAAAAGGCACATATCCGTGAAAATAACATGCAGAATGCATTCTCTCATTATATTAGGGAGAATGCTTTGCAAAAATGTCTTTATTAGGCAAAATTGCATTAAAAATGTATCGAGAGAAATTCACAGTAACATGTTGATGAATTTTCATGAGAATTTCATAAGAAATTGCTGCAGAAATGTGGACAACTGAATTTTAAGGTTGGAAAAAGGAGAGAACTGAAATGGCAGAGCCATCCATCTTTGCCTGTAGCACAATCAATTCAGAAAGGGATTACTTTAGAAAAGGATGAATCCTACCACATTCAGAATGGTAGCAGCTGGGTTCTCCTACAAAGGTAGATTTTACCATTTTGTGGTTGGTACTACAGTGGTACCTCGGTTTATGAACACAATTGGTTCCGGAAGTCTGTTCATAAACTGAGGCGTTCATAAACTGAAGCAAACTTTCCCATTGAAAGTAATGGAAAGTGGATTAATCCGTTCCAGACGGTCCGCAGAGTAACCGTTCATAAACTGAAGCGAACTTTTCCATTGAAAGTAATGGAAAGTGGATTAATCCGTTCCAGACGGGTCCGCAAAGTACTTAAACTGAAGCGTTCATAAACTGAAACATGGGTGTAATTGGTTCCGGAAGTCTGTTCATAAACTGAAGCGTTCATAAACTGAAGCGAACTTTCCCATTGAAAGTAATGGAAAGTGAATTAATCCGTTCCAGATGGGTCCGCGGCGTTCATAAACCGAAAATTCATAAACCGAGGTGTTCATAAACCGAGGTTCCACTGTATAGGCATGTGGGGCAGTGGAGAAGAAAATAACATGGATTCCCACGAAAGGCTGAGGTGGGGGAAAGATCACCCCCCCCCCAAATTACCCTCTCACCTCAAGAGCTATAGATGGGTATGGGCTTATATTCCCCACTATCAATTTTTGGGGAAACAGCTTTTCCCTACGAGAAACATTTCCCCATTGACATCCATAAGGGAAGGCATAGATCTTTGTGAAAGGCACACATGGTTTTTAATCCCTCCCCCAAATCACTTGAATTGGAGTGACATGCAAAAATAAATCACTGTGGTTAGAAGCTAACCCTAACTCTAAACTTTAGGCAAAAGGGAAGGAGACAGATTGGGAGCCAACTCCTAGGAACCAAGGTCCCTTTACCTCCCCCCCCCCAATAAAAGCTGATAGGCATTGCCATTCAAGTAGTGTGTGCATCCAGCACATATTCTGATCAATTAGGCAGGGCAGGATTTACCTGCCCCCCCCCAACATTTTTTTTATTCAAGTTGGCACCCCTACCTAAAGCTGCTTTCGTAAAGCAGTTGTTATCAATAAAATGTGCACTTATGTGCTCAGGACAGCAAATCATTTCCGTGTGCAATTTAGGGAGATGTCTCTCTGGATAATAATGTCATTAGATCATATTCAGAGCCAATTGAAAAGAGTGTTGCATTATGCATCCCAATTAGCATGCTCAAATCTCCTTCAAAGGAAGATCAGAGCTAATCTACTAAAAGCTTATCCCTGGTAAGAGTTTCAAAAACAATGCTAGGATGCCTTTTGCTGTGGAATGCTTATTGGAAGAGATAAAAGGTAAAGGTAAAGGAAGAGATACTCAATTTCAAATATACTGTAATATACTTCTAGTGACTTGAATCCAGTCAAGGGAGATTTTCCATTTGATTTATATACATGGGAGGATATTAACCTCATATATTTAAATGATCGTGAATGTATAGGTCACAGTGGCCCACTTTTCATACCAAATGGGCTGCAATAGTACTTTGACACTGTCGCACAAAAACCTTTCAGTGTTGTTGCAGATGAAGTTATACAAGCAACATGCTTGCTTTCTGTGGTTCTGGCCTTAGCACTGGGGTAGGGAGCCTGTGATATTACTGGACACCAGCTCCCATCATCACCAACCAGAAGTGGTCAGGAATTATGGGAGTTGTGTCTCAGGAATATCTGAAAGCCCACGGTCTCTCACCCCCTCCAGTGCCTTAAAAGAGCTATTATTTCAAAATAAGACTGCTGAGAATTTCATTTCAAGAGTAAAACTTGCACACAAATACGATGACGTTTGGCAAATGAACCATTGACATATACTCCACTCTCAGATCACCATCAACTTCCCTGAGGGCAAAAAAAGAAAACATCCCAGTCAAAGTGTGTACCTTGCCACATTTGAAGTGCTTAAAACTTGCTGGGACAGCCACGTGGCACTTAGGAAGGCCATGAAACCCTGAGCCAAAGCTGCCATGGGAAGCTGAAGTCCCCTACATCCAACCTGATATAAGTTAGGCAGCCAGATTGGCAGCACACCAATACAATCCCCATTTTGTCCTGTATGCTTACACCACCACTTACAAGCACCAGTAACAAAGGCTGTATACCTGAAGGAGCGTCTCCACCCCCATCGTACAGCCCGGACACTGAGGTCCAGCGCCGAGAGCCTTCTGGCAGTTCCCTCACTGCGAGAAGTGAGGTTACAGGGAACCAGGCAGAGGGCCTTCTCGGTAGTGGCACCCGTCCTGTGGAACGCCCTCCCAGCAGATGTCAAGGCAATAAGCAACTATTTTACTTTTAAAAGACAACTGAAGGCCGCCCTGTTTAGGGAAGTTTTTAATGTTTGATGCTGTATTGTTTTTAATACTGTATTCGGTTGGAAGCCGCCCAGAGTGGCTGGGGAAACCCAGCCAGATGAGCGGGGTATTAATTATTATTATTATTATTATTATTATTATTATTATTATTATTATTATTACTAGGCTTTGTCCAAAACAAAACCTGCAGAGCAGGGGCAGGGGACCATGTTCAGCTCAAGCAGCACCTTCTGAGAGACAACTTTCCAATGCCAGTCATAGGTGCAGCCAGAGGCCCCAAAGTGAAGACCAACAACTGAGAATTTTACCTTGATACATGAGGTTTTTTCCCACTGAGGCTGTGTACAACCATGCCTTTAAATGCACCCCGAATAATATTGAGAACTATGGTTGCCCTCAGAACCACAATTCCCAGCACCCTTAACAAACTACAGTTCCCAGGATTTTTGGTGGGGCTATGCTTTGAATATGCTTTAAAGGTATGGTGTGTAGACAGCCAGGCATGTAGCTAGGGGGGTGCAGCCGGGGCAATTGCCCCGGACACATTTTGGGCGGGGGACATGCTGCTCATGCCACCTTCCCCAACCCAGCCCTGCATGTGTTTGTGTGGGTGGATCTGATCAGATCCCAGCCTTGCAAAGCTGCTTGGGGAGGGCGGCGAGAGAAGGATCCCAGCCGTGCCAAGGCTGGATTGAAGGGTGTGTGGCTGTTGTGTTCTCCTCACTCGTCCTCCCCGAGTGGCTTTGCGACGAGTATTTACATGGTGGGACACGGAGGGCAAATGGAGCCCACTGCGCCAGGCCAGCTCTTACCACTGAAGCGAGCCACAGTTCCGTTTGCCCTCCACACCATGCACCTTTCAATACTGGGATTGAAGGGCGCATAGCTGTTGCACATTTCTCATTCTGCTCTCCCCGAGCACTCCGGCTGGTCAGGCAAAGTAGGCTCTTTCACCCTCCTTCACCTGTCCCAGGCACCATGAGAACATGCTCTGCCACTGTTCACAGCCTGACACAACTTCCCTATCCTCCATCCAGGAAAAGCAAGAAGCATCAGAGTACCGTAATTAGTGACAGCGTAGCTGCCCACAGTGATGTATGATGTTAAACCACCAGATGAAGCAACCACTATAAAACCTAGAGCAAAACAGAATAATGTGATATTCAAAAAACTAGAACAATCTTAACAGTGCAATCTTATGCATGTCTACTTGAAAACAAGTCCAAACTGAGTTCAATTGAACTTACTCCAATGCAAATGTGTACATGTCAGGACTTGAGTCAGGTGTAGATCAGCATAAACAAAGCACCCGAGGCCAGTGAAGTTAATCTTCCTTGGTCTTGCCCCAGTGAAGCTGTTGTGAGGTCTGAAGGTCCCGTCTTCCCACCCCTCTCTAAGGCTCCTCCTCTCCAGAGTTTTCCCCAGGCATTGTCAAACTGTGTGCCACAACTAAGCTCTTTTCTGTTCTTTTCATTTCTCTGTGCATTCTTGGAACCCAGGGGGCGGAGACTCCCTGGATTCTTCAGGAGCCTCTTGATCCCCACTCCAGCCTCTGCTTCAGCCTCAAAGTCTGAACTGCACTCTGGCACAGCCTCTTTATGTTCACTAAACCCTGTCACCTCTCCTGCAGCTGACACCTCCTCCTCCCAGTCAGCTCCTTCTCCCTCTGACCACTCATCATTGTCCCACCACCAATCCCCAGGCTCTGAGCCTTCCTCCCCTTGGTGTTTCCCAGCTGGTGCCTCCCACCACTGCTCTGTATCCAACAGCCAGCCAGTCCACGACAGTACAGAATTACATTCTAAACCAGCAATACATCTCTTCTTAATATATTCTTGAATGGACCTTCAACCCCCCCCCCCCCATCTGTTCAAATCTTAGTCACTTGATGCTCAATCATGTGTTTCTATCTTGCTGACTTTGGGTGGAAAGCAGTGAGTCACCATTTGTACTTAGCGGTTCATTAGTATGCACGGCATATCTCTGCCCTGTACGGTAATGTGGCAAATTGTTTGATGTAGTTTATATTAAATATTTTAAAAGTGCATAAAGTGCAAAAATGGCTGCTATTAAATATCTAAGCTCTAAAATGGTAAAGGTAAAGGGACCCCTGACCATTAGGTCCAGTCGTGGACGACTCTGGGGTTGTGGCGCTCATCTTGCTCTATAGGCCGCGGGAGCCAGTGTACAACTTCTGGGTCATGTGGCCAGCATGACTAAGCCGCTTCTGGCGAACCAGAGCAGTGCACGGAAAGCTGTTTACCTTCCCACCTACGGTATTTATCTACTTGCACTTTTTGCATGATTTCGAACTGCGAGGTTGGCAGGAGCTGGGACTGAGCAACGGGAGCTCACCCCGCCGCAGGGATTTGAACCGCCGACCTTCTGATCAGCAAGCCCTAGGCTCTGTGGTTTAACCCACTAGGCCAGGCATCCCCAAACTGCGGCCCTCCAGATGTTTTGGCCTACAAGTCCCATGATCCCTAGCTAACAGGACCAATGGTCGGGGAAGATGGGAATTGTAGTCCAAAACATCTGGAGGGCCGCAGTTTGGGGATGCCTGCACTAGGCCCACATTTTTATAGAGAATGAATGGTACATGAATAGAACAACACCTGAGTTAAATATTTTAGGGCTTCTTCTAAGTAAACCTGATTAGAATCAGATAACAATATGGAAGCATGATCAGAAGCAGATAGTCTATGGGAGCTCACTAAAAGACTTCAAAATGTAATAAGGAAAACACATTATGTTAGATGATGACCAGGATCTCTCACTTTTTATCTTTTTATTAATCAATAACAGCCACCTTTCCCTTTGTGGAGCAAATAACAACTGGATGGGACGGGTCTCATTTAGTTTGACCAAGTACATAATTTTTTTAGGCATTGTTCCCTTAAATACCATTAGAACTGCCATCAATATTACTAGTCTATGGAATTCATACAATACCCAACTGATATAAATGCACCCTCCCCCAATTAATTTTAATGGTTCAGTATAAGCATGATGTGCTATAAGGATTAATCAGTTTTACAAGAGCGGGACAGTTTTATGAATAAGTGAGCTCTTTTATTAAATAGAAGTTTATATGCACAATAAATCCCTTTAACAGAGGATGCCTACAAAGCAATCCAGATTTCCCTTATCTCGCTCAGGTTAATTTGGAGGAATCCTTGTCAGCTTTGTAGCTCTGTTCTTAAATCCATTCTTCCATATAATATTTCTCACTCTACTGCTTAAACAAACATAGTGACTGATTTATATTAAAGACACTCAGACATAGGCTGGTGGTTAAGATACTGACAGCCACTGACTTCCCAGTCTTGAAAAGACAATGAAGTAATAAAATCCAAAGATGTTATTTCAGAAATGGTAATTCTACAAGTGTGGAAGTAATTCTGCCAGGGAGCGGGGGGATTGAACCATAACATTCTAATATCAAGAAACATATGAAAGGTAGTCATGAAAGCCAAATTGTTTTAAAAATAAAAAAGCTTCCTGGCCGAAGCAAGATATTTTGTATCCAGTTACAGCATTTTAACCCAATACTGTATTCCTGAAGTATTTTAAAGTAGCTAGACTCTCTTCCTATTTGCACCTGTGCTTTTAAATGAAACTGGAAGCGGTTACAGTCTCATGTACAGTTAGGAGCAAGTTCCACTGAATTTCGTGTGCCTTTTTTCAGAGTACAGTATCGTCAGTATGCACATAGAATTGGACTGTAAACCTCTTTTGCGTGGCAGACAAAAATAATGTGGGAAAATATTAATTGTATTACACATAGGATACTTCTTAGTAAGCTTTAACTGGCTTTCTTTCATCAGCATATTTTAACAGAGCCTAGGTTTTTTGAAGCTTGCTCTCTGTTTTATGGAGTTGTGTTAATTCAGAATATTTCAGGTCAACATTCCAAACTTTGGGAAGGGCCTGTAATCACATGTGTTCTGAACAACACCTATCTTTTTAAGGGGCTCATCAAGAAACTATTTTAAAATACTACACTTTCCATTCTGAATGTGTTTCTTGTAAGTCCCATTGATTTTGAGGATTTTTGTTTCCCCCCTTTTTTTGAGGGAATGTGTTTAAGATCACAAATGCGATAAAGCGGTAAATCCTAGCATGTAATGCAAACAATCAGGTTGTGGAATTACCTCTCCCCTGAGATGCATCTTGTGTAAGCTTTTCAATGATTGGGCAATATGTGTTTCCTTATCCAGACCTTTTGCTGAATTGATGTATTCCCTTCTCCTGCGTTCCTGTGCACTGCTGTCCTGTTATTTTGTCACTGGTTTTGCTATTTTGTTTTATCTTTTTAATGTAAATTACTATTGCTTTAATTGCGACATTTTTGTAACCTATCCTGGGATCATTGGGTGAAATGCAGGCTGAGAGTACAGTATAATAAAAAACAAAAAAAAAATTTCGCTTATATAATAAAAAATAATTTATTCAGCTCAAAAAAAATTCCATCCTTAATACAAAGATCAAATAGTAGGGCTAAAGAGTAATAGGGCAGACTATTTTCAATAGCCTGATAATGAAGCCTCTCTATTTTCCTATACTTGGAAACACTTGCTTCTTTTTCCTACATTAAAATAGGAAAAACTGTGGTGAGGATGTCATACAAAGACCAAGAGAACTAGACTTCAAATTCCTCCCTCCTATCTAAACTTTCTCTCAGTTTAACTAATCTTCACAACAATCCTGGGAGGTTGAATCATGGGAGTGTGGAGGACCATGCATAGTCCACACCCTGAACTCCCCGAAAGAAGGGCAGGGTAAAGTGTAATAAATAAATAGAAGAGTGAAGTGAGTGGGGCTGAGAGACTTCAAAGTGTGTCTAGCCCAAGGTCACCCAGCCACTGCATGTGGAGGAGTGGGGACGCGAACCGGGTTCACCAGATTACAAGTCTACCACTCTTAACTACTACACCACACTGACATTTCTAAAATATCCCTACATGATCTCCCTGTACTGAAAGAACTGAAAGGCAAGAGCTGGTGGGGCTTTGCAGGTTTTTATTAAACATGAAAACAGAGTGCAATGGTCTTCAGTTGAGTGTAAGGACTAGCATGAGTAGCAGGGTGCATTCTCCCTTGTTATCCAATTGGGAAAGTGAGCAAGGAGTGGGGAACAGAATGGGGAGAGTATTATAATCAGAAGTGTGCTTTCTTAATGGTACTAATCATAGTGCTTAATCTGCTCCAGTGCATGCCTTTTGAAAGGCTGAAGCTCCATTGAGCATTGCTATTTATTTAGATAGAAGTCTTGCAGACTTCAGTGGGGCTTCCGGCCTGACAAATGTGCACAGGAATGCACTCCTACACCTGTGTTCAAAGCAATGTGAAGGCATTTCACGAGAGTAGACATCCCACCACTAACTCACAGTCAGTTTGAGTTATATCCAATGTTATACATACTTAATTCCACTGATTTCAGTGGGTCTATTTTGGGTATGTGACTTAGCCCCGTTAGTATATGTATTTAGTGTACTATTCCCCTCAAGTCTCAGAGTTCCCTTGGAAGAAGGATTGGTATTTAAACTATTCTGAAAATTGTAGCTCTGTGATGGGCACAGCAGTCGTTTGACAACCCTCAGCGCGCTTAACAAACTACAGCCCCCAGGATTCTTTGGGGGAAGCCATGTCTGTTTAAAGTAGCATGATGCTACTTGTAATGTAAAGTGCCTTGGTTGATTAAAACTATTTGCATAAAATTTAGTTTGCTGTGATTTCTGAGGACTTCATCAAGGTTAGGGATCTTAACCACATCTTCTGAAAGTTCATGCAAAATCAATGGGAGTTCCAGGATATATGTTGAAAAATAGTGTAATATTTATAGATATTAATTTCTGAATGCCTTAAAAAGTTAGATGATGTTCAGAATACAAGAGATGACATGCTTACTATTTAATATTTTCTTTTGCTTAAGGTTTTAATTCCACATTTCCACCGCAATGACTTTCAGGTTGGCTTGCAAATTCTCTAAAACGGTTAAAGTAAACAGCTTAATAACTGATAAATGACACACAAAATAAGCCAGTAGATTAATTGCTATTTAAAAGGACAGACAAATAAAAGCAGCAAAAGCAAAAACAATAGCACTGTACAGTATTAATAAAAAATGGTTATGAAGACTTAAGCTGCAGTCTTGAGAGCTAAGCTTACCTGCGTATTTTGTAAGCGGCGTGTCAAGGATGTAGGCTTACCTGGAAATTATAAAAATGCTTTGGAAAAGCAGAACCTCGTCTCCTACCCCATCTTGAAGTCTTTAAACCACACCTCATCCCGATGATTAAAGTACACTCCCTAGTAATTTTCTGTTCTGCAATTCATGTATACCTCTCTGAAATACACTTTTTATTGGCTGCTTTGCTGACACTGTAATATACTATTTTGTCATATTCTTGCTGAGGTTGACAGACTGGCATAATCTGCCATCATATGGAGCCTCTGCTCTTGGTGCTAAACCATGTTCTCCATTCCCAGAAAGGATATTTGGAGATATCAGTCCCACACTCGTGGTTTTCTTTATTTTCAGTTTTCTGCTGAAGTCGTGATTCCTTCCTACATATAATACAGCTTTTTCTGAGGCTCAGCATAAATTAAATGATGAGTGGGGTTTATTTCTAGCATTTGTCGAGTCAATCAGTTTATTTATTTCTATCCTGCTTTTTTGCAATACAGTCACACTCAGTGTTGCTGCATTTTACAACAAATGAAAGCACATCATAGCTAAAGTAAAAAGTGTGTCCTATCTAAAGCAGTGGCACACAATTTGCTCTATGTGATGCTACACTTAGGACTTGCCTGGAAGCACCAGTTGGTTAAAAATACCTTGACTAGAGTGCTGAGGAGGACAAACAACCTGAGCACATAACTCCCATACTTAAAAACTTGTACTGGCTACCAATATGCAACTTCAAGGTGCGTGTATTAATTTATGTAATTTTGGCCCAAGATCCCATAAGGACCACTTTATGCTTCTATCCCTGTCCCATCATTGGGGTATTATGGGGAGCTTATGTTAGTGGTTCCCCAGGGCTCAGTCACACGGCTTGAATCCACCAGGAACTGTGCATTCAGTTTTGTGGGCCCAATTCTGTGAAACTTCCTCCTGACTGAGATCAGGCGGGGACCTTCCCTACTGAACTACTGATGCTTGATGAAGACTTTAAACATTTCATCCAACATTTTAAATAAGCTTTATGACTTCATGGTAATTGTAATGGAGGGGTGTTTTTTTGTAGCCTTGTTGATATTGCTTAGAGACTATGGTATCAAGCACTATATAAATAGTTGAAATATTGCTCTAAAGTAGTATTTCAAACAAATCCAATAACTATTTCAAGGCAACCACTCAACATCCATCAATACAATAATTCAAATATAAATACTAACTCAATAATTAGTAACACTACCAATACAAATAGTGCATAATATAACTGCAACGTTTCAAAGCCATTTGTTTCATAACTGCAATATAATTCAGTTCAATAACTATCACGGCAAAAATAAATAAAAACATTATAGGTTTTCTTATCAAGTAAGCAATATGCAAATGTTGTTAAATAAATAAAACATTGCTTCTACAATAATTTCCACAGAGCACAATAAAATATAGAGTGCACAATAGCAGAGTGCAGTACAAATAAATATTCAACACTCCAAATCATGGGGAGTCCAGGGGAGATAACTTTGACAGCCGTATAAACTTAGCTTTAAGCAGCAATTCATAAAAAGAATAAATTCACATTCAAAATGCCTTCCTCTTATCCTCCGCTATTATAATTGGAAGTCTTATATTCTGTACCAAGAGGGAAAAATCATAGTACAAATGAAGGCCTTGCCTCTCATCTGCATACCATACCATTTATCCCTCATTCACACCTTGACCCTTCTCCTTTTCTTATTTTATTTTATTTCACCAGAGGGGCTCAAAGGAAAATCCCATCCCAGCACACTTGTCACCTCACACCCAGTTACCCTGGCAACTTTCCAAATCCCCAGCCTCTGTTCACACCTCAAGAGATGCTCTTGCATTGCCAATGACCCTCAATGGCCCTATATTGTTTCTTAATGACCAAGTCCTTTGGATAGGTTAGCTCAGGAATTCCTCTGCAGTATTTCTCCCTTCATATCCCAAATAATCAAAATCCTACCATTTATGAATTTCTAGGCTTTAGCCACCCCCCCCCAAAAAAACCCATGACACCATTATTGCCACAGACATGAAAGAGTGCACAGTTATAAGGCATATTTTGAATTTTGGGAGAGTGCTGGGGGCACCAGTCACAAAATAGATGCCATGGGGGAAGCAGCATAATACAAAATTATAAAGTGTACAGCCATGGTGAAACTTTCCTAATATTTGCCATAATAGCAAATACTTAACCGGTTGAATTTCTGCCTGTTATACCGCTGTTACAGAGCACACAAACCTTCTTTTTCTCCGTAAACCATAAGCTGCTATCATGTACTCACTTACCTGGGAGTAACCCCATGAAACACAAAGAAACTTACCTCTGAGTAGACATACTAATTCTTTTAACAAAAGTGTAAGTTCAAAGGTAGGCACTGTTGAGTCACATTGAGTTACTCACTGGTAAATAAGTACTGTACAGGATTGTCAATTTTCTTAGATATAATACATGATCTTGCACATTATGTTAGATCACACAGATACAGTAATCTAAATATTCCGAAATACAAATTAAGACATACAAAGCTTTTTCATATTTAAGGGATATTTAAGGGAGGGAGCAGTCCTTTACCACACAATTGCTTGGGAGAGTCTCATTGATTTCAGTGGAGCCTAAGCAGACAGAGGACTAATAGGGCAGGGCTGTAAGAAAGTGAGAGCATGAAATAAATTTGATTTCTGCTTGTGGAGGAAGCGGGGATTTTTTTTTTGTTTGGTGGGGGGTGGGGACTAATTCCAGGTGTCATCTGCAGGTCCTTCTGTGTCTTTTTTCAGTGTGCTTTCATGATTATTTGTGCTCATGATGTTATGGGGCAGTTATATGCAATCCTGCTTTCAATTACCTGTAGCACCCACAAAGGTTTCAGGGTGGACATACTACTTTGTTCTCAATCAGTTCAAGTCCTGTAACCTCCTGCAGAATCTTGCAACTTTTTATACTACAAATGTTGCAGTTTGTTTGTTTTGTCCTGCTACTGTTGTGCTGTAGTGCAAGAGCGCCCCTCAGGATGGCAACAATTCAATGGTACGGGGAAAGCATCACAGAACTACTAGGTAATAAAACTGATGTCTCAGGGCCTTTTCTGCAGCTGTGTTCTGCAACATGTCTCCTGACGCTTCCAGACTACAGTCACACCTTGGTTGTCAAACACCTTGGTACTTGTACGTTTTGGCTCCCGAACGATCGAAACCGGGAAGTGAGTTTTCCAGTTTTTGAAATGTTTTTGGAAGCCGAACATCTGATGTGGCTTCCGCTATTGTTTCTGGTGTGCCTGTGCAATAGGAAGCTGTGCCTTGGTTTCCAAACATTTTGGAAGTCGAACGGACTTCTGGAGCACCTCCTGTTTGAATACCAAGGTATGACTGTATTGGTATTTTGAGGTGTGAATCAATCATATTCTGGCAAATTCAGCGTGCACAATTAAAGCCAACTCTGAGCTCTTGCACAGCAACCATGCTTCCCCTCAAATTTGTCCATTTTTGGATAAGGAAATCGATGAGAAAATGCAGTGGAAAGTGCAGGACAATGCTTGTGTTGACAGCACGTCCTCTAGCCTCTTCGCTAACAAGCAAAAAGCTCCAACAGCCAACGTCGTCTACTCTCTCCTTGTGAAGAAATCGGGTTGAACGCTCAATAAGCAGCTCATCTGGAAACGTCCATTGGTGAAACGGCTGAGGTGGGCAAGAAGCAGCTGTTCTGCAGGAGTTCAAAGCACGGGCGGGGGGAGGGAGGAAGAACGTGTAATTACTCGTGCCCTGTAGCAAGGGCAGGAAAAAGCAAAGCTCAGTCGCCAACGCAAAAGCTTCTCGCGGTTGCCTCCACGCCCCGGGTCTCGGGGCAGCAAAAGGGAGGTTCGCCTTCAACCATCAAGCAGTTGCGCGTGCGCGCTAAAAAACAACTAATCGCGCTAGAGGCCTTGGAGATAGAAAGATAGAGATAAGCGAGCTAAAGGATACATAGATAAGAAATACAAGTGGCGAGCTTGAGGACAAAGAGATAGAAAAAACTTAGAGTGACAATTTTAGGGGTTTTTTTGCCTAGAGATATTACTTCCTGGTTCCTTTCGATATCCCCCCCATTCCTCCTGGGGAAAAACTGCCGCTCGCATACTAACTATCCCGATGCGGCAAAGTAGAGAGGGTTAGTGCCTTACGACCAGGCTGGAATTTAGTCCACCGGTAATATTTCTGGTTGAAAGCAGGACCGAGGCTAGTTTGGATTTCCAAATGCGTACACAGCAAAGACATGCCCGCTTAATCCTTCCCAGCTCAAATCGGAGTTTTGTGCGCAGAGGCCTCGAGCTTCCGCGAGCTCGTCGCATCCCACCACCCCGCCCCAAACTATGCATTAATCCTAGGCGGATCCACTCGGAAGGAAGTCCCACTGACTTAAAAATGGGGCTCATTCCAAAGTAAGTGGGTGCAGCAGGAATGGTTTCTGTAAGAATACAGCTAAGCACAAAGCTAAACTCGCTCCTGGATTTGCCCACTGCTTTCTGAGAGCGGCGGGTAGAGAAAGCCATTCCAGTGCCAACCCGGAACATTTTAAACGTGTGTGAGTCTATAAGTTTTTAGTCTACGGTCACTGGTTTCAAGCCACAAAGCGTCCTTTGCGCGGGGCGGGGGGCGCTGTTCTGAGGCGGCCATGGGACTTCCAAGCGCTGCGGCCGCCACTGCTGCTGCTGTTCTGCGTCTTGGCAGCGCGCGGGTGAGGAAGATGCGGCGGTTCCCACACCCCCAGCGCGGTCAGCAGGAGGAAGGGCAGGCCCCGGCGCCGGTGCTGAGGTGCGTAGAAAGCCCCGGAGGAGCACCCCTGTCCGGGCACAAGGCTTAGAAGCTCCCGATGCTCCTCTCCGAGGTGCCCGGCTCGCCATTTCGTGTCCGGGTTTCGCGCAAGGGAGAACGGGATGCTTCGCCAGCCGAGGTTGAGGTCCTCCTCGCCCCTTCCTTGTTTGTAATGCGTGTAGAGTAGACGGGCTGAAAGCGCTTGCCTTGCACGGCCTCAAAGTCTTAGGGGTTTGCTGAGTCCTGGCCGGTGGTCTGAAAACACGAACCTTGACAACTGTGCTTGGAGGGGAGACCACCAGGGAGCCTCCCATGTAAGCAGCCTTGGGTTCCAGGATGGAGAAAGGCGGGGTATAAAAGCACTAATAAATACATAGCCGCACCACCTTTTTATGGTAGTTGTCACACAAGAGTAGGTGGGCTATTATTTATTTCACTACCTTTATATCACAACCTTTCCTCCAAGGGTTCGACTAGATTGCTTTTGGGGGTATCCTCCCACTCTACCATTCTGTGATTCCCACCTTTTTCTCCAAGGAACTCAAGGGGCCTACATTTTTCCTCAGTGCTATTTTTCTAGAAAAAGAGTGTCAGAATTCACCTTGAATTTCTCCCTTGTTCTCTGAGAATGGCAATGGGGCCTACCTGACAGGTGCTGGAGTTGAGCTCCAGCTGGAAAAAAAAAAGCCCTGCTTGTCCTCACAACAACCCTGTATGAGTGACTGGCCCAATGTCACCCTGTGAGTTTCATGGCTGATTTGGAGATTTGAACTGTGGACTCCCAGGTCTTATTCTTGCACTCTAACCACTACACCACATTGCCTCTCGCTACACCACACTGGCTCCAGAGCCAGAAGACAAGAGAGACAGGTAAAGGAGGTCACCTCAGGCTCCTCCAGGTAGTTTCTCCCCCACCCCCACACCTGTATAGGGCTAGGAACCACATACTGTCCCACGGGGCCAGTGTTTCTGAATTGTTATGTGTTTGATACTTCTTTATTGTGATTTTAATATAATGCATTTTAATTTTAATTGTGAGATCCCTTGGAAGGATTTGTACCCCAAAAGGTGGGATGCAAATCAATGAAATAAATCAACACAAAGTGTGGAGTATACTCCATGTTTATGCTACAATAATATGATTAAAGTGACACTAGATTTGTGGTTTGAAACCGCTAGCTGTTAATGGTTCTCAGCATACAAAGGGGCAGTGGCAGTGATGGGGCACTGTTGGCCCAACAGGGGTTCTAATATGGCCCATAATGTTATTTCCCTAATCCATGCAACACCTACCATCATACAAGATATTAGGGCATGAAGCAAATTAAGACACGGTTGCTGAGGAACAACCAGTAGCTTTAAAATATGCTGATTATTCCTTGGCAGGCGGAGCTTGTATACAATGCCTTTCAAATGTAAGCCTCACTGGGATTGGTTCCCCAGCTGCCAGTTGTAGTTCCTGAGGGGAGCCAATCCCTGCTGAAAGTAGATCAAAGTCAGCATTGATCAACTGATTGGTAGTGAGTTCAAGCCCTGCTAGCATCAGCTGGGCTTTTCCTTTGCAATGTGTTTTGCAGTCAAGGTGAGCTGCAAAGGGGGAATGGGTCACCTGATGTCATGGTGACACCAGGTGATGGACAGGTGGTTGGCTGGCAGTGGGGGAGTTAAGGTTCTAGCCCTCCATTCTGAAAAAGGTTCTCCTGCTCTGGATTATGGGAATAAGGCTATGTTCTACATTTGCTGCTAGAGGCAATTTGCCTCTGAATACCAGATGCTGGGAATCACAAGCGGAGATAGTGCTTGTGGTCTTCCTTCCCAAGGAGACTTGGTTTACTACCATGAGAACATGATACTGGACTAGAAGGGCCTTTGGCCATATGTACATTCCAGCCATGTGATAGAGAATTGTCCATCCGGGTAAGAAAGAGGCATGATCACAATTCAGGGGCACATTCTAAGCAATTAATTGATTAGGCATTCCAGTCCTAGTTACAACGGTCTGTATTATGTTATAAAGGTATTAACTTTCTGATCCTGTTCCTTCTAATGCCTGTGGACGTTATATAAGGAACAGTGTCTCCTTCAGCTTGTTCTTTGGAAAGGCAGTCCAGCACCCCTCCTTGAATAAGTGCTCTAGCCCTCCATTCCCTTGGACTGTTGTAGTGTGCAAACAGAGCAAATAAACCAATCAAATGTAGCGATACTCTGATTCCAAAATATTTGGATGTTTGGGATGTGCTACTAGAGCATGAGAGGATAGGTTGCTAGACTACCAACCTAAGAAGAATGCAGCGGAAAGGGCTAAACTCCATATGAGGGCTGAAGACGAGTGAACTTATATGGCCCACTTTACCCATTTTTAGTGCCAATGCATGAGTGTGTTCACTCTATACAACTTCTCTTGCAAGTATGCTCTGTTCTAATGATACTGTGAATTTTTCCTACAATGGGCGTCATATGCTTTGCATTTTCCAAAAATGGAACATCCTCCAGATAATGAAA
Organism: Zootoca vivipara; assembly: GCF_963506605.1. Lineage (NCBI taxonomy): Eukaryota > Metazoa > Chordata > Lepidosauria > Squamata > Lacertidae > Zootoca > Zootoca vivipara. The sequence goes on from NC_083285.1 coordinate 28,829,593, forward strand.
GTGCAGGCATTGTGATTCCCGTGTTGACTGGTGTGTACAAGCCCCATGGACACCTGTTTGGATATTTTATGTGAGAGTATTCACAACACAGTGTTCTCATATCTACCATGTCAATCTTGCAAACTTTTCATTAATACTTTTTCATCTACTGTGCAACACTGTTGTGCATTCAGTGATGAAGCACTGTTTTTTAAAAAGAAGAGAAACAGGCCATTGCCTATCCTCTATCTTAAAGCTCTACCTCATCTCCTAATCCAGGCATCCCCAAACTTTGGCCCTCCAGATGTTTTGGACTACAATTCCCGTCTTCCCTGACCACTGGTCCTGTTAGCTAGGGATCATGGGAGTTGTAGGCCTAAACATCTGGAGGGCCGCAGTTTGGAGTGCCTGTCCTAATCCATTACTGTATCTGGATACAAAATAGCATGTTATTGGCATTTGATTGCATTTCTAGGAGCTTTGCACAGAAGAGGAAAAATGGAGTTTAAGTTGTTGGGCATACTGCTGCCTGATCATGCTGCAACTCTCCATACGATTATTGAGCAGCTGTTGGAGCCTCTACTATGGAAAAAAATACTTGAAAGGATAGTTTTCTAATATAAGGATCTCCCTCTTGCTCCTTACTTACATTGGCTCTTTTTCAAAACTCTAAGGACATTTGAATTGTTCATTAGTCAGGCATGTAAGATTCTGTGTAGCAGGCCTTCACGTGCAGATTGACTTGTATTTAATGCTGAACCATTACATGGATGAGCTTCCATGAGCTCAAACAAAATGTTAAGTTTGCATGTTCTGTCCTTTGTTCTACCCCTGCATAACTGGGAAGAGGATGCCTGCCACGATTACTTTGCATTTCAAAGAATTTTGGCTTACAATTGAATTTGAAATGGGAACCCAAGTACGTATATAACCAACAATGGGTACTCGACAAAGAAGCCAACTTCAAACTAGCTTAGGAAGCTGGCTGGTTTCACTATAGCTTCTTCTGCCTTTATTGAATGTATAGAAGCTACCTTTTCCTCACTTTGTTTAATTTGCACACTAAAAAAAACAATTATCTGAAAGCTTGCTCTTGTTTCTTCTATACACAGGTGATCAGCCTTGGACTTTCCATGATATTGTTTTCTTGGGACGACTCCAACAAAGATTATTTCAAAATGATGACAAATATTATCATACTGAGTGTACTTATTTGCATTTCTTTATCTTTCTGGATTGTGTCTATGACTGCAAGCACGTATTATGGTAAAGTCTAGATTTCTACTAATGCATGATACATTTTAGTTTACAACACTCATACACAGTCTTTTATTAAACTTGGCTACTAATCCTAATGTTTTCTTAATATTTCATTTTCAAAGAATACAAGCAAATTAAAGTGTTGCCTAACATATATTTCCATAACTAGAAATAACTTCATGTGACTGTAGGATATGCATGTAAATATGCATGTAAAATTCAGAGTGTAAAAGTTCCTTCCAATTGATGCTTTACAGGGTGTTGCTCTGAAGAGCTCCCCAATGTTGGCAAGGAATTCTATGGGAGAGGAGCATAAAAGCTCACAGCTACTTATTCAGCCTTCATCCTAATCCATATTTGTGCAGAAAGAAAAGCCTATAGAAAACTCAGTCCAGTTGTGTACATAAGGAAACGAGATGATAATAACACATGTAGTAAAAGAATGCTAAAGAATGTAGAAAGACACACTGCTATTCTGACATAGTGCTGTTTTTAAACTACTCTATAGGTACTTTGCGGCCTATTTCTCCATGGCGTTGGCTGGTTTCAATCTTAATTCCCCTGATAATAGCTTCACGAGGATTTAAGAAAAAAAGTCTTGATCATAGTGGAGCAATAGGAGGTATGTTCTTGTGCCTTAAGTTTGGTTGTGCCTCCATATAGTTTTGGAAATTTCCTTATTTTTCTCACCCTTCAGTGGAATCTTCAGTATTGCCATTCATCATTTTGGCTTTAATATTCTTGTGCTACTTCATCTTACTTTTTTGTATAACCTATTTTGCAAATAATGTAGTTTCTCTACCACATTCTGAAGTTATTTCCATTGCAGGGAATATTCATTCACAAAACGATGTAAGTGTCGTCCAATTGACTTAAAGCAACCATAACCTTGCTAATGTAAATGGTATATTTTTTGCCCACAATGGACTAGGTGTGGTGTATAACATTGATGAGGTGTGGTTGCCAAGGAGAATACTTGCCAATTATATTAGCTGGAAAAGATGGTGATGGGGAGAGGCTTATGTTCATTGATTCACTCCCAATAGGGAATCGGCACCTGTAGTCCTGTGCTTATTTATAATAATTTCATCTAGCAGAAGCTAAAACTGTCTATTTTATTATCCTCCAAGATTTCTGAAGGGAGTAGGTATGAATGGGATCTAAATTATTGATCTGCTGTGCCAATTCAGCATTTATTATGCAAGTGGAAAAATTAAAATTGCAATACTGAGGCAAGGGGAAAAATTGATAGATGGGACATGCATGAAGACTTGTGAAGATCAAAACTGAAATGAAATTTAATACGGATGTTGGTTTGGCAGAGGGAGGCTCATGTGACCAGTATGTTTCAGTGCCAGAAAGAGAGAAGTGAAGGAAGGGAAAGGAGTATAAAGAATGGAAATGAACAGTTGGAAGAAGGACATGAACAGAACTTTACCATTTTAAAAAATGCAAAAAGTGATATATTTGGGGAAACTCTGGCTGCTGCCCAAAGATGATGAAGTAGTTATAGACTCGTATGTACTAAAAGTGAGCTCAGGTTTATTATCTGTGTAAACAAAGCAAGGCTATTGAAAAACAAGAGGAAGATACTTCAGGGAGTTGCAGAAATAGAAAAAAATATTTAGGAAAAGAAAGCCAAGGGACAATTCGACACCCCACTCCTAAAGCAAGTTCAGTGGCAGCAGGAGGGGAAATGGAATGGAGTAATCTAGCATGATTGGCTAGAATACTGGAAAGGTAGCCCACATTGCAACCGTTTGTTGCAATCTTCACTTGTATATTAGGAACTTTATTTTATAATACATTTTCTTATCTTACCAATTGCATAGGTAAACAGAAGATGCAATATAGTTGGGATTTTCTGCTGCTTTAAATAATCTTTAGACAGAACAATATTATCCTATACATTTTCATCATAGTCTAGGCTGGTTTTGAACTAATTTTTCCAGAGTACATAACTTGCAACACCCATCTCTTCCCTCTTTTAGGTTTAGTAGTTGGATTTATCCTCACTGTGGCAAATTACAGCTTTTTCGCTGCCATGTTCACGTTTTTTATTACTTCCTCCAAACTCACCAAGTGGAAAGGAGACGTAAAGAGGCAAATAGATTCTGAATACAAAGAAGGTGAGAATTAAACATCAATTTTAAAGCCAATTGATTACAAAAAATGCATTTTAACTTTTAATTAAGGCGATAAAGATGTGCACAGAATGGACTATGTGCTATATAATTTATTTTTCGCCTCCCTCTTCTTTCTGGTGGGTGACTTGCAAGCACCTGAACGAAGTTCTTTGCACTAGTAATGATCTTTACTGTCTAGCTTTTATTCTTTTTCTGTGTGCTTCCAAGGATATTACATATTAAAATTCCTCTTAAGAACTTCTGTCTTCCCTTTCATAGGTGGGCAGAGAACTTGGGTACAAGTATTTTGCAATGGTGGTGTACCTGCAGAATTGGCTCTGCTATACATGATTGAAAGTGGTCCAGGCGAAATTCCTATAGACTTTTCCAAACAATATACAGCATCCTGGATGTGCCTGTCGCTACTGGGTGCTTTAGCCAGCTGTGCTGGGGACACGTGGGCTTCAGAGATTGGCACTGTCATGAGTAGTGAACCCCGATTGATAACAACCTGGGAAAAAGTTCCAGTAGGTAAGGAAATTTTTGCTTTTGTTTTTGTTTTGTTTTTTAAAAAATAGTACCATAATTTAAGGATGAATGGTTTGTGGACAGCCTGCTAAATTCATTTTTGTGGCCTGGGAAACCTTGGAGGTGTACATTTAATATAGCTTATGTAGCCTTAAATTAGGCCTGAAAAGGCTGCTTTGTGCTAGCTCATTTGTAGCTTGGCCCTTTGTTATCATAGTCTTCTACATTTGATTCAGTGACAGCCAAGTGTAACTGGTCAAACTGTCCAAAAATGATAAGTTATGGCATCCTGTGAGTCATTCTGTCCCATTTGGCCCTGATTTTATGCAACTTGTTGCAGAAAAACCCATTAATTTTTTATCAGAACCTTACCAGAAATACTACTGTATTCAAAATTCATCTCTATCTTCTAGGACAGGGAAATATTTTGAATTTTTAATAGAAAAGCACAGTATCTGAAGCTTACGTTCATATTCCGAAAGTGAATAATGTCCTTCCTTAAGCTTGACTAGAACTTACTGTGTATGCATATATTATATATCCTAGAGTGGGTTGCTTTGAAAAATTCTGCTTTTGAAAATGCCAGTAGCCAGTTAGTTGAGATTACGGTTGATGGAGATACTGGTCCAGTAGTTCAGTCATACAGACAGTAATGTTGACATCAGTATTGATTTCTTCCTCTCTAATGAAAGTTGCTTAACTTTTTCATTCAAAAAGGGCCATGCTTTGTATGGAGCGAGCCCTGTTGTCTACTCCATCTAGCCTGATACCTTCCTTTGTGTTCAAAATTGTAATAGATCTGCCCTGAATTTTGGTAGTTATATTTTAGTTACCCTTATTTCTTCAGACAAATTGTCCATGTTTGGATTCTTTAAGGCAACAACACTTAACGTGTCATCAAAATAAATGCTGGGATAAACATGACATTCTAGGTTTCATAATAATAGCAAGAGATCAGGAGCGGGTTTGCTGGTTTGCATGCTTCCTCCTCCCCTCATGTGAATTCCATCCTTCCAGGGTTGGCTTTTAACCAGAGTTAGAAGCTGACGCTGACCATGGTTAGTGTGAACATTGGTGGTGATGTAATGCCACATTCAAGTTAATGCTGACAAGGAAAAGCAGAGAATAATTTATGGGGAGAGATCTTACAAGCCTGTGACCAGTTCCCAATCTCTTAATGCTCTCAACTAAAAAAACCCCAATGGTTGTGTCTGCACTTAATGCAGTTTGTTTGTTGACAACTTTAAGAAGTGTAATTTAAAACAGATTGTAGAACATAGTGGTTCCCCTTGTTTCTTTAACACTGGGAACACTGCTGCAAAAAAGAGTATAAGATGAATTATATCTAATTCAGTTTTATTTATTTATTTTAAGCAAAAAGGGAGATTTTTCCTCATAGTCCAAAAGTGTGTAATAAATCTACCATTAGTTTTTGTAGTTTTCATTAAGTGTATGTTCTAACAAGTTTAGAATGCCAGTTATGTTGGATTTTTAATTTTGTTTTTAGGTACCAATGGTGGCATTACTTTGGTGGGCCTGATCTCAAGTTTGCTTGGTGGCACATCAGTAGGTGTAGCTTACTTCATTTCCCAGTTGATGTTTGTGAATGACCTGGATATATCTGCTCCACAATGGCCCATTATTGTGTTTGGCGGAATGGCTGGTTTACTGGGATCCATTACTGATTCTTATTTAGGAGCAACCATGCAATACAGCGGTAAGGTTCCCCCCCCCCAAAAAAAAAATGTTTTGAGATTTGTATGAAAGTGATGTAATCTCCCTATTGGGTGGGTATGGCTCTTGGTAATGATAGCATAGGCTTACTTCAAAGCATGTCATCATTCGCATTGACTTCAACTATTTCTGATTACTTGGCATACTTTGAGAATCTTGTTCTATGTGCGTTTATTTTGTCTCATCTCTGCAGCTTTGAGTTGAATTTAGATCATTTAACGATAGTACTGGGGAAAATGCCATTCCACAAATAAGCAGTGGAAATATTTAATATTGTGGGGAATTGTATTCTGTAAACCTTTGTTGACTTGGCAGAGAGGAATGGAAATGTAAACAACCAAACTGCATAGCCAGAAGGAACATGTTCCACTCACTCCTAAAAAGAGTAACATCTTGTTTGTTGGAAGCAGAACCAATTTGCACCATTGACATAAATAGGGACAAGAAATTGTATGTAGGGTTGCAGTCTTAAGTTGTGTATAAATGTTCAGAAATAGTTATAATCTATCGGTGTTGGTAGATGTTCATTTGATGACACACATGCTAGTTATTGGGTGAAAAGGACCTCTCCATCCAATTGTTTTCTATATTGTATTTCATTCTTCAGGCTTAGACACAAGTACTGGAATGGTTGTCAACCATCAGACAAAAGACGCAAAACACATATCTGGAAAACCTATCCTAGATAACAATGCGGTGAATCTCTTCTCCTCTGTAGTCATTGCTTTGTTGTTGCCAGGAGCAGCATGGGGATTTTGGCCAAGAGGCTGAAGTGAAAGCATTGACTCCCATATCTTTTATTAAAACAAGCTATGACCTAAAGGAGTCTATACAATGCACTCTGGACTGGAATCTGTTTTCCTACAACTGCTACACAGGCCACGAGGAATCATCAGGCTATTGAAGCTACACTTCTGTAGCAGCTGCTGTTATTGTAGGAAAAGTAGACTGGAAAGAGGCAGTATTGATTTGACATCACTTTGGTAATGGAATACAGTTCTGCCTGAAGTTTCTTCATCTGCTGCTTACAAGGTTGTATGCTTGATCTCAATTCATTCTCTACCATCTAGTAATTTATTGAAGGAAATGGGAAACTAAGGTGTTAACCTATCACTGAGTACAGCTGTGTTCACAATCAAAGCAATGGACTTAACATTATACATCTCCTAACTTCTATTGTATTGTAGGATGCGGAAAACACTTTTGAGGTGGTTTCCTCTGTGCACCATCAAAAGGTGCTGAGGCAGTTAGGACACGAATGTTTGAATGGCTTCATAAGATCAAAAGCTTTTTCTTTCTTTCTTTTAGTAGAACACATCAACAAAAACCAGGCTCTGAAAGAATCTGTGTTGTTTCTCTTAGAACTAAAATGTGATCATTCTAATAACACTATTGGTGTCTAAAGTTTAAAAATTGGCAGAATGCTTGTTTTGGTCCATATCTTTAGCTATTCTTATTAGCTATGGTTTTATCCGAGCATATTGAACAAGCAGCATTCTTTACATTCATTTCATTTACTTCTGTGTTTCGTGATGTATGTTTTGCTTTTAAAACCTGAAGGAGGTGGCAGCCTGCAGATTCACTTTAGTCAACAATAAATGCAGGTTTCGTTTCTTGACCATGCAAGGAACTAGATTTCTGAGCTTTCAGAAACCTCATCTTTACACAGAACTGTGGTAAAAGTTGTACTTCTGTATAACTAAATGCAACTCTTCTCAGGATGTGAAATTTCTCTTGTGCTAATGAAAACCTTTCAAGTAGTATGATTGTAAAATCTGCTCTAATATACTTTTGTTTTATCTAGTTTGTTTGCAAACAGATGTGTTTTCTGTACTCTTATATTTGTTGCTTTACAGCAATTTTATATTGGTCTGAGATGCTAACACTTTCAATCTGGCATATAATACTTAAGAAAATCTGTAGGATGTTATTGTTATGACTCACAAACTACTTTTAAGACTGTATCCATTCAGAGTTGTCAAATATTTTCAAGTTGGTAGTTACAAATTTAACTTGTCAATGGGATCATGATCTTGTAAGGTAAAATAGGGGTCATGGTCTTACAAGGCAGATCACAAGACTATTTCAAAAGTTGGACAGCAAAACACTGGATGCCTTGAACTTCACTCGTTCACACAGTGATTAGACATTTGACCTTGTGCAACATTCATTGTAGAAAGATTTTTCTAGTGTAGATAGGATTACACTGGGTACAATAAAGTGAATATAACACCTCAAAGCAGCATATAAATTGCACTAATGTTACAGAACCATTGTGAAAAGTTTGTGCTTTATGGGAACATGGAAATGGTATAAAAAGAGGAGACAACAAAGAGAGGCAAAAAGTGGTACCTTAGATAACATTTATTGTCTTTTATAGTCGAACGCATCAACAAAGGTTCACTTTAGAAGGTATCTGTGCTGTTTTTGTTATAATTGTCATGAGATAGTTCTAATACTACGGCATAATTGATGTCTAAAGTTTAAAGTTGGTCCTTTGTGGGAGGATGGCAAAGATATAAAAAGGGGGGTTTAAAAGTTGGAACTTGGAATAAGGCAAGAAGAAATTGATGGAACTGGGAAAAGAGCTAGCAGAGAAAAGCTCTCTCTGATGACGAACACATTCTAGCCATCGTCAGAAGAGTGAGAACACAGGAAAGTGTGAGCAAGTTGTAAAGGAAAGGGAGAGAGGATAAGTGGGCTGAGATTTAACACTTTGAATGATTTTCTTTTTTTCTTTTTTTAATATAAGAGGGAACATACATTTTAATATTCTTTGCCTCAGGGCTCTTCCTTTGAGTTCTATAGGGCTATTTGTATTGGAAGTGCATATAATTTCTTTTCCAGATGAGAGCTTGTTTTATAAAATTATACCTATTTGAATAAATCTGACTTAAAAATGAAATCCATTTTTTGTTTTTATTGTTTAGCCATTACAACAACTTTAGAAAAATAATTAAAACCAAATTGAAGACAAATTGCTTTGAGAACACTCAGACATTATTATATGACAGCATCAGTTACTTTTATCCTAATAAATGTTTCTGCCTTAGCTAGCACCAGTTGTTGTTTTTTAAAGGCAGCTCTTCATTATCCTGAAATTATTATTGAAAAGCCAAGCAAATCTGTCTTCTGAAGGATGGATAACTCTGACACACATTTTAGAGTCTGTAAAATATTTTGACCTGTAGTCAAAATACAGGTGAAACTCGGAAAATTAGAATATCGTCAAAAAGTGATTTATTTCAGTAATGCAACTTAAAAGGGGAAACCAATATATGAGATAGATGCATGACATGCAAAGCAAGATATGTCAAGCCTTTATTTGTTGTAATTGTAATTATTTGTCACTAGGCAGGTCAATTATAAATGGAATGGAATTAATGGAATGTAATCAAGATGTTTATTTTTGTATTATTGTAACTATTTGTTTTATTACTGTGGAATTTCCAAAAGAAAGCATTTGTAAAAATTAAAAGAAAAAATAATAAGTTGCATGACTGAAATAAATGCACTTTTCGATGATATTCTAATTTTCCGAGTTTCACCTGTAAATAGTGGAAAATATCTATACAAAAATCAGACCGGGTTTGTACATGTCATGCATAGTGAGCTTTAAGCTGTTCTGTCACGTGTATTTTGAATTCAGTATTATAACATTTCCTGTATGCATGTCTTTATGGAAATAATATCACGACGTTACAATGGAATGCACCTCGGTCTGGGTAAAGACATGCAGAGGACACAACAGTTCTGTTAGGTTGCTGCAGAAGATGGCAGCCCCCAGTACTGATTGGAAAGTAGCTTGTGAGGTCACCCAGAAGACAGGAAGTTGAATTTATAAATGAGCATCTGGGGTTTTAAAAATAAACAGGCAGCCTTGCAGAAGCCAGGCAGGGGGAACGTGCTTTGCAAATGAATGATTTTGACTCTTAATGCATACACCTGTCATTTGAAAAAGTGTTGAGTCATGAAGAAGCTGGGATAATCTTGCATTGAAGGTTTTCTTAATATTAACTTACGTGTAACGTTAGGTTAAATCCAGACTTCATTGTCCGCTAGTGGAAGCACTCTTGCCTGTGGGAGAATTTTGGTCCCACCGATGGAAGACACTTGCTGGTGTCATGTTCCACATTATTCTGGAACATTATTCTGGAGGAACTGTCTGGACCAAAGTTTTGGTGGGTGGGTGGGGCCTTGGGAGTAAGGGGAATCTGCAGAAGTCACTTCCCCTCACCTCTTCTGCCAATGGAAGCTTTGTCCGAAAATAAAACTCTGCTCAAGGGATGCTCCTGCCAGTAGGTGCAAAGTCTGAATACATGCAACTTTGTGAACTCTCATGTGAATGCTAAATAGTGGTGAAATGTTTCCAGCATGGCATTTAAGAGAGGTCACTGTATGAAGTCAGCTTATGATACGGATCTGGGTTTTTTGTGCTTTTATAGGCCTATGCCCTATGTGGAATCCATTGAGTTTTGAAAACCTGCTTCAATATAACCCTTAAAAGCAATGCTCTTTCAGAAGAGGTATAGCAAAACCAGTCAGGGAGGGAGTAATGAATTAAGAAAAAGCATTATATTTTTTAAAATATATTTTTCAGAATGTGGTTCAGGGGTATGCATGCTGACCAATTGATCTTTTACCCTATGTTAAAGACTCCCTGCCCAAGAGAAACTAGGATACTGTTGGCTTGTGGATGGATAATAGCTTTTGAAATCCTTTAAACTTGCACTTTAGACACATTACCTACCTAGATCACACTTTCCCCCTCAGTAACATTCTCTTGTTAAACCGGCTTTACAGGTTTTTGTTGCACTTCAGCAAATATCAGGAGGGCAAGTTGAAAATGCCCTCCAGTAGCAGGAATAGGATTGCTGCAATAGACACAAGCGTTTTCTTGCACCTATTGTGGGAACCAGTTAGTATACACAATGCAGAGTTGCTTCTCTTCTGTCTCCTCCCATTCCAGTATTATTTTGGAAGACTGCACATTTTTCACTTTAACTATGGGAAATAGCATATTATATGTGGCAAGCCCAAATCCTTGGCTAGTGGTCTCTGCCTAGTTTACTGAATCCCGGGTTGTGCATGCCTGTCTCAACATGTCTCTTCGTGATTGCTCTGTGCTCAGTGCACACCTGCTGCATGTTCTACCTAAGGGAAAACAACACCCACAGAAACCAGACAGAGATGAAAGAGAGAACAACAGAGAAAATACACATGAGGGGAAGGAAGAGGAGAGGCAATATCTTGTAGGCAAATGATTCCAAGGAAGAACGCCAGCTGTTCTCTTATTCTGGGGCACCACCCTCTTCCTTATTATTCCACTTGTTCTAGAGACCACATTCCTTCAGTGAAAACAGGATGCAAGGAAACCGATACCACTTTCATTATTTTATTTGCTGGTTTAAATCAGCAATATTGATAATTGCTGATTTTCCTGTATGTCCTGGCCTGCTTTAAGTCCTTTTTTGAAGTGTTGAATAAAATGCTTTTGTTTAAAGACTGTGAAAAGACATTAATTCTATGATGATTCAGAGTGGGGAGTGCCACCTACTGGTTTTCTCATGTATTTTCTGGAAGCCCTGGAGCTGGAAAACCGGGGTATGAAATCTAATTTGGTCAAAGAAACCTTATACTGTACTCAACACTAATGTCTTCTAACAAATGCAACTGATTTGTAAGAAAGACTGTACAACCTGAAAAAAAGAGACAAGTTAGTGGAGTTTGTAACCTGAAGCGTTTGTAACCCGAGCTACCACTGTACTTTTTGTCTGTATAATTCTAAGCACCATATCATGGGTTCCCTGGTGGTCTCCCATCTGGGCCAAGTGCCCCTATTTTCCAGGGACCAGCCCCAGATTTACCGAAGCCATTGTGATACCTCCCTCTGCTGGCTCACTGGTCACCAGAGTGCTAAAAGGCCTGGTGAGCTCCTATGGTTGGACCATTTCACGTTTGTTACAGGAAGAGGATAGACATGTAAGTAGGATTTCTTTCAGCATCTGCATTCTGTGATGATATTGAATTCCTCTTGAGCTTAGAGGCATTAGAGAATACTAAACTGTGAGCCCCATTTCTCTCTTTTCTAGGCTTTTAAGGCTGAGAAAAGTCTTTTCCTGTCTGGGAAGAAAAAATAAAAATTCCCCTCTCCCTGAAACCTTCCCCTCGCCCACAACCTCCCCCTCCGCCTGTGGACCCCTTTTTGAGAGGACACAAAAGGTAAGACCCTTCAGCATATAGATATTGCTTCCAGAGTAATTTTAGTCCCTAAGGTTTCTTAGGAAAGGTCTCTCTGTAACTGTCTGAAGCCTATTTCGAGGTTCAGAAAATAAACATATCGCATGCGGCTCTTTGTTTCCCTGTAACCTCTGTATACCTCCTGTCATGCTGATCTGGAGAAAGATGGCAGAAGGAAGAAAGAACAAAGAAAACATGAAGGTAATGTCTATTTCCAAGGATATGTTCAGGGTATATAAGAAAGTCCCTAAAAGAGTTATAATTGCTAGCCTTCTCTTCTTTTCCATTTAGATGACATAATATTTGAAGACCTGGAGGGAGAGCAGGTGCAGGACAGCTTTTATACTGACACCATGAACCAAATAATAATAATAATAATAATAATAATAATAATAATAATAATAATAATAATTTATTTTTACCCCGCCCATCTGGCTGAATTTCCCCAGCCACTCTGGGTGGCTCCCAATCGAGTGTTAAAAACAATACAGCTTTAAATATTAAAAACTTCCCGAAACAGGGCTGCCTTCAGATGTCTTTTAAAAATAGGATAACTGCTTATTTCCTTGACATCTGATGGGAGGGCGTTCCACAGGGCAGGCGCCACTACTGAGAAGGCCCTCTGTCTGGTTCCCTGTGACCTCACTTCTTGCAATGAGGGAACCACCAGAAGGCCCTCGGTGCTAGATCTCAGTGTCCAAGCTGAATGGTGGGTGTAGAGACGCTCCTTCAGGTATACAGACCCTGAGCATGGAGTTTGCCATCACTCTACAAATGCTGGGCAGAGCTCCACCATGGAACGAACCTCACCATTTCCTCAGTGAGCGTGTCTCTTTCTTTGGGGCTCAAGGGAGCACATTGGCCCAACTGCAGCATGTTCTGGGATACAGCACTCATGGTAAGGCAACCTTCTGAGAAACAGCTTTTTGGTGACCAGTGCATGCTGTCATGAACCTCACCTTACAGCTTGGACTGTCCTTCCTCCGAGACGCCGAGGAAGCACCAAGGCTGCCTGGGTCACAGCGGGCTCTAAAGAGCCAGACTCCACCTGGCCCAGCAGGAGTGGGGACGAGGGAAGAAGCGCCGGGGATGCCATGGGAGCTGAGCCAGATTTCTTGCGCCACCAGGAGCCGGCCTGGCCCAACTACGCATCACTTTTATATTTTTATTTCAGAAGCGTATACTTTTTAAAAAGAATTTTATGCTGAAACCCTGCGTGCATTTGCCTGGGAAGGAGCCCATTGAAAAACAATGGTGTTTCTGAGCCGTCCATATGTAGGACTGCATTATTAACTGCACTTAAGTGAAAATCTTCAATATAACATAATTAGCCACTTGGGGAGAGAGGTGCAGTCATATTTTCTGGGTTTTGTAGATTAATTTCTTAGTCAAAAGCTGTGGAGATTAGACATTCTTGAGCACATCTTGTTTCTGATGGGGAGTTTTTCCTTTTCACCTTAGCAACTTTGGATCTATACTTCAGACGGTGAGCTGGGAAGCAGTTATTTTTGGATAGAATTTGGAAATTGCCTTTGATTAGAGTTGGAGCTTTAAAAATGAATGGTCCCACTCCCAAATGTGTTCTCACTGGGAGTTGCTTCTTGTTCTGCTATGTGTTGTATTTGTAGATAGCAACCGTGATACAGTTTATCTGAAATTACCAACTATTTTCACCTTCAGAACATTTCCCCCCTATCTGCAGAGACTCCCATTCCCATAAAGATGAACAATAGTGCTGAGGAGATAGATACGCAACTAGCTAACTAAAATTCTCCATAGGTATCTTAAACTGAAACCCATAGGATTCTAAAGCAATTTATGGCCTACGTCTGATAGCTTATTTGCAGATCTTTGGTCCTTAGTTGTGTTCTTCGATAAAGCTGACTGGGAGGAGAATAAAAGCAGGTATGCTTCTGCTTCTCTCATTGCTAGGGATGTACAGATCTGTCAGTTTGAGTTTCTCTCATCTTCTCATTTCCCCCAATCTTAAATTCAGTTCTCTGCATCAGTTTGCAATTTAAAAAAAAGTTACCATGAAGATTAATCGGTATTTAAATACTAATTTCTCCTAATATATGTTTGTATGCAAATTTGCCTAATATGCACATTTTCACCAAGCAATTTCCCCTATACTAATGTGTTTTTGTACGTTATTTTCACTAACACATGCACTTTACCCCACCATATGTGCACTTTTGCACACATTACTCGGCTGGAGAAATGCACTGCAAAAGGTCGATTTGCAAGGATGGCTACGTTTCAGTTTTCATACTGTTTTGGAAAGTAAAAGTTAGGTCGGCTCACCTTTAAATGCAGATTGAATTGAAATCCCCCCCCCCCGCCAATATTCATAAGCAGAAATTGCTACATTTCAGGTTCTCGACCAATAAAAAAAGTTATTTGACCCATCTAGGCAGAACAAAATGTGATCAGATTTATTTTAAAGCCCTATTTGTCAGAATCTAGTTGTGTACCACACTTTGTTCTCTGCTTCAGGATGGCAAACTGATATATGGAGTGATTCCGACATATCTGTGGATAGTCACAAATGCAGAGGGAGCTTACGTACACGTAGAAGATTTATAGAATCTGGCTTACATGTGGATGGGAGAGGCAGGGAGCATCCGAGGTATGGCAACCTGCAGCGCTGTCTTAAGCGTCCCTGTCACCATGGTGCGCCGGATCTCTCCGGCGCCCTTCCGCCCCGTTTCCCAGCGCGGTGGGCAGGTGGGCGCCGCGCGCAGCTGTGCAGCAGACCGTCGGACCGGCCGGCCAGCGGGCGGGCGCAGCTCACGGCGCCCTCCTGGCGGGCCAGCGCCATGGTGCCCTGCGCCACCGGGGGTCTACGTAGAGCCGGCCCTGGCAACCTGCCATGTACAGGTAGTGATCTCTGACGATCCACCAGACTGCCACAAGGGCACACGGCATGGTTCTGCTATCCGATACACAGGATAAGCTGGAGCACACGTTAAAGATTCTGGCAAAGAGGGTTCTTAGAAAACCAGCTACCATATTTTCCAATGCCCAGGCCAAAGAGACAACATTCAAGGCTCCAATTCCAGCCGTGTAGCCATTTAATCTGGAACAGAACCTGGTACCATTTCATGTACATGTAACAGAACCTGCCTCTCAAATTGCAGACCTGAGAAACTCTGAACACTGCCCCCTAAGCTGAACAACCCTAGGATGTTCTGCATGTAGATGATTCCCCCCCCCCTCTGTCAGGGACTGTCAGGATACTGAGGAGAGGATGTTGGAGGCTGTGGGGACAAGAGGCTGACCCACAGGAAGGGGACAGTGATTTGTGGGGTTTTGTGCCTCCTGTGAGGCAGGAACCACACCTGGGGGGAGGCGAAGAGTCTGAGCAGGCGGAGATGGAGGATGGGGAGCAGCAGCCGGGGCAGGAAGAAGGCAGAACGCCCAGGAACAGAGGAAGAGGTGGCGCCTGAGGGGAGGCTCAGCAGAATCTCCTCTGTCCCCCAGGACTGGCAGGGGAAGCTTGAAGTGACAGGCACAGTGGCAACTTCCCTGCAGGAGATGTTGCAGGTTGCTTACGCTTGCGCTGTCAGACAAGGGTACTTATGTTTGGATGGAGGCATGCTTCTGCTGTTGCTCCAACATTCCAGCTCGGATGCCAGCTACACAGAAGTGTGTGTATGTTCTGTGCATCTTAGGAGCTACTGTTAAGTGTATGCTTTGTCCATAAAGAATTAAACTAACGGCCATTTGTCCTTGGTCTGGGTGTGCTGAGGACACATTTCCCCACTTCATAGCCATTTAGTCTTTACATACCCAGTACCCCACCTCCACCCCCACCCCCCAAGAGTTGTAGAGCAGTAGTGAGGAACTTTTGGCCCTCCAGATATTTTCATCTGATTGAGTTTGCTTATTTCATCCTCATTATCAACCCCTTTTCCTTTTGTGTCCCATCTTTTAGATTATGTATCTGAGAGCAGGAACTATCTTACTACACATAGTTGCAAACTGCTTTGGTCGCCTGTGTTTAACTAAAGAGCAGAAAAAAATGCTTTAAATAAAATAAGTGGCTTTTTAAAGATCTACAGGTGGCATTTGAGCACTTTCCTTGTTTGTTAATGCATTTTTTAAATTAGAGCTTTAATTATAAAATGCAGTGTCTCTTTCAGTAGCAATTTGTCCATATGTAGCAAAGGGAACATTTTTAGATTGCTTCTCAAAACGCATTAGCAACAATGCAGCGCAAAGGCAACAATATAAATCAATTTGCTTCTTCAGCTGACAGAGCACCTGGCTGTTCTATCTAACCATATTATTTAAAGGTCATTCCTAAAAATGGATTCTTTGCAATCTGTTTCTGGTCCTTAAGCTTTGAAAATGGTTCTGTGATGAATGACTTTCATTTAAAATAGATGGGCCTGATATAACTGTTTCCTTTGTTACTACAAGTGTGAGTATAGATATATTGCTCTAGAAAGATGAGTTACTGTGAGCAAGCAGATGCAACTGCTTAAAAGCTGGGTGTTAAAGCTGTGCAAACTTAGGGTCTGATAAACCTGAACATTAGTACGTAATCCAAGAGCCAGCTCTTAGCTCAGAAGAGACTCATACTGGAATTTATAGCAGAAGGTACAAAGTAGTCTAAAAATGGTTGGAAGAAATGTACTAGTGAGGCAAGCACAGAGGCAGGCAATGCTAGTTCTACAAGCAAATTCAGTCCCACCTCTTCCCCCAATAAACACAGCTTTGTACTAGCCAGGTTCAAATCTCCTACGCTGCCTTTCATGTCTACCAACTTAACTGATCTTAAGGGTGAGGAAGCAAGCATTGCCTCCAACCTCCCCCTTAAGACACAGCAAGGTTAGCATGGGTGAAGGCACTCCTTGAAAAAGCTGTCCCTAAACTACTTAGAGTAAACAAAAAAAACCCGTGTTGCACAACATGAGCCAGCAATATGAAAAGCAACACGATGGCCAGAAACAATTACAATGTGAAAAACTTATGGAATGATTCAAAACACCAAAACTAACAAACTGAAGTCTCTGAAAATCCTTAAATGAATCACGGTGCCAGACTTTACCCGGCGGAGAACAAGCTGTGAAGCTTCATATATTGGCTATATGGTATATATATTTTCAAAAAATGAAAAATTTAGAAAAATGTTGTTAGTAACAGTGACTACATAATCGCATGAGCACTGTTCCAGAGTATTTTTCATTCACATGTACTATATATTATATCTATTCGAAAAAAGATTGGGTATGTAACTTCTTTATGTTACAGTTTATAATTTCTACGCTATTTGAAGTTGTTATGCACGTGCAGGTCATCGTTTGAATATTTTATTTTCAGTTAATGAAGAAATGACATATTTTTCTACTTACGAGTGTTGAACTAATTGGCTGATGAATAATTCAACGAAACAGTAGTTGTTATTCGGAAACACTGTTCAGCAGAGTTGGACATCAGAATTGGACATTTGCTGATTATACAAAGCTTCACAGCTTGTTCTCCACTGGGTAAAGTCTGGCACCGTGATTCATTTAAGGACTTTCAGAGACTTCAGTTTGTTAGTTTTGATGTTTTGAATCATTCCATAAAGTTTTTCACATTGTAATTGTTTCTGGCCATCGTGTTGCTTTTGATATTGCTGGCCTAAACTACTTAGGACAGGGCAGGTCCCAGTCTCTCTCTTGTATCCTTTGATCCAGATCACTGCCTCCCTGGGACTTTTAGATGCAAATGAGAGATCAAGATGCATGTCATCAGCACTGTTTCCCCCAGCAGTTTCAGATGGACATTAAATAGCATTGGTTCCAAAACAGAGCTCTACGGGGCCCCAAAACCATGGAACAAAGCAAAAGTCTCCTCCTCTAGGATCATACTCTTAAAGACAAGAGCTGCTGCAATACCATGCTACTCACCGTATTTTTCTGTGAATAACACGCCCCCGTGTAAAACAAGCCCCCTATTATGGGGGACTCAAAATTAAGAAAATGGGGGAAGATTGCCCTCATGTATAAGACTATCCCCACCTCTTAAACATTCCTTTTCAGTTAAAAAAACCCAAGTCTTATACACAGAAAAGTACGGTAAACTCAATCCAGCTACATGACCCAGGAGGGCACAGTGCTGCTGAGAGGTCCAGGAGAATTAATAAGAGGTGCACTCCACCCCCACCCCAATCCACTCCCCAGCATATAATATTAAGGCAGTTTTACATCACATGCATTTCTACAGGGCAGGGGTGCCAACTTGAATAAAATATTGGGGCAGGTAAGGCCTGCCCCCACATAATTGATCCCATGATGTGGTGTATGCACACTATTTGAATGGCAATGCCCATCATCTTTGGGGAGGCCTGGCCCCCTCAAATATTTTATTGGTGGGACGAAGCCGCTTCTAAGAGTTGGCTCCTATGCAAGAGAGCAGGCACCCCCAAACTCGGGGCTCCAGATGTTTTGGGACTACAACTCCCATCATCCCTAGTTAATAGAACCAGTGGTCAGGGATGATGGGAATTGTAGTCCCAAAACATCTGGAGCCCCGAGTTTGGGGATGCCTGCAAGAGAGCTTCTACAAAACACCATTTATCACAAAGGTGGGTGACAACAGGTGGATTCTGGATCAAATTCGGCTTGAAGTCCCCCCCTTGGCAAGTGCAGAGATCTTGGGGAGTGTAGAAAATAGCAGCAGTACAGGCGAAGGATTTTGCTTCCGCCTTCGAAAGCAAGTCCTAGGCAAATCTAACTGCCCACACGTTAGTAATCAGGTTCCAGCAGCAGCATCTCCGTTTGAAGTAGCTGCCGGGGGGGGGGGGCGGGGCGGAGGGCGGGGATGTCCTCAGGATCGAAATTCCAAAAGTCGCTTCTGAAGCTATAACGCTAAATCAAGAGTTTTCCCTCCAATCCCTTTTGCCGACTTCAAATTAGTGCTGGAATCAACGTCCGCATCGGGACAGCACTCCTTGATTCATCTACAAACTTCATTTACTATCAGGATACCTTTCTCAACAATTGATGCGAGTATTCATCTGTAAAGTTTTTGTTAATTTTTCTTTATTTTATTGTTTCTTCTGTAAACCGCTTGGAGGTTCTCTTTACAGTCATGCGGTGCAAAAAAATTTTTTTTAATGAAATAAAGCTTCACCTGCCTCAATCCTGCGCACCCGTACTTACAACTGCGCCTCGTTACAATCAGCGGGACTTACACGGAGCAAGCGTGTAGCGCGGACCAGGTTTCAGAAATGCAACACACGCCACACAAACGCACCTCTTCCCCACCATTTCCCCCAGGCCAGACGCGCAGCGACGTTTACAATGCAGTTCAGAGGCTTGACGATCTGCACAGCGTATAGCGAAACATCAGGCTTGCGCGACGGTCCAGTTTCTTATTATTTTATTGCATTTATATATTACCATTATTATTTTAAATCAACATGATTGAAGAGCAGCTCCGCCAGGACGATGGGGCGATGTACCGCGCCCCCTCCCCCGGAAATCCCCATCCGCGGAGCCTGCCATAACCCCAAAAAGCTCTTCTTCGGCCCCGCCCTCGGCTGCTTCGCCCCACCCACAATGGGCGGGGCTTCTTAGGGCCGTGGCATCAACGGCAAGCGTCGCGTGACCGCACGTCGCGTGACGTAGGAGGAAGAAGGCGACGCCATTAGAGGGAGGCAGGGTGAGGTGTCCCCCCTCCGGTAACAGGGAAGTGGGTGTCTCTTTCCTCCGGTGTCCCCGTCTCCTTCTGCGCGGGGCCTCCCTTCCCTTCGCCGCCTCCCTCCGGCGCCACCCCCCCTGCTAGGAGAGGAGCGGGGCTGCGGATGTGAGGCCGCGGCGTCGGCGGCCACTTCGCTGCGGATGGCGGCGTCGGCGTCGGCGACCTCTGGCGCGGGAGGCGGTGCTGCCGGCGGCGGCGGGAGAAGCTTCTCCTTCAAGGTGGTCCTGCTGGGCGAAGGCTGCGTGGGGAAGACCTCGCTGGTCCTCCGCTACTGCGAGAACAAGTTCAATGACAAGCACATCACCACCCTACAGGTAGGTAGCTCGGCAGCAGCAGCAGCAACAGCAGGAGGGGCGGCGGCGAGAGGCCGCGTCGGGGGCTTCACCCCGACACGCTCGTCTGAATGCGCGAGAGGGGCGCGCGCGGCGCTGCTCCTCCTCCACTTTTCCAGGCAGAGTTCTCGCAGGCTGCCGGGTTGAGGTTGGGTTTGATGAGTCCTAAGGGTGCGTAGGCCTCGGCGGGCTGTCACTTCTCGGTTATACGGGACTTTAATCCCTTTTCTTCCGAAGTGAAGAGTGGTGCTTTTAGGGCGTGAAAGTGTCGCAGAACAAGCCGCGACCCTTTTCCTACCACATCTAGCTCAAAGCCAAATAGCTAGTAAACAATTTATGGTGGTGGTGATTCACAAGGTGGCCCTCTCTCCGCTGAAGGGTATTTTACGTTATCTCTTGAGATGCTGAAGTTTGAGTGATAACCCATGGAAGCATAAAAGCTTTCTCTATTGTGTGTGTGGACCCTGATGCTTGACAGATTTATGGGCACTTGTGGAGTCCTCTTTCTTTTCAGGTACCAGAAGTATGGAGTGTGGTGGAGTCTCCTTCTTTGGAGGTCTTTAAGCGGAGACTTGACAGCCATCTGTCAGGAATGCTTTGATGGTGTTTCCTGCTTGGCAGGGGGTTGGACTGGATGGCCCTTGTGGTCTCTTCCAACTCTATGATTCTATGATAAGTGGATTCTGCTTCACAAAAGCTTATGCCACAACACGTCCCTTAGTCTTTAAGGTGCCCCACAAGAGCATGTGCTTCTGTGGTGCAAACAACTGGCATGTCTATCTTTCGGGAATATGAACACATTGCATGCGCTATATATACTAACTATATATAGAGCAGTGTGTTGTGAAATCTAGGAGCATTGTATGCATAGTTGAACCTATTTAAATCTAGTCTTCATATAGGTTACAGTGGATTTTAAAAGAATATATGTAGCCAAGGGACACTGAACAAGTGGCTGAGTACCCATACACTTCCAGAATCACTTCTAGAACAGATTTCACATGTCATATGAAGAGCATCTGTAAATCATAAGTGCACCAAACATGTGAAATGTGTTCTCCATGGTTCATAATGTGCTTTTCCAGTTTCTTTGAACAAAAGTAACTTTTGTGTAAAACAAAAAATAAAAAAACACCCAACAACAACCCAAAGATTTAACTGTTCCTGGGAAAAATGAGAGCAGAAAGTGAAATAGTTAAAAGAGGGGGGGGGGTAAATGAAATTGTTCTGAAATGAACACATCCGTTTCAGACGGTTTAAATCTGATTAGAAGTTTTTTGATTCTTTAAAAATCGCCCGTTTTAACAGGGGCAGGAAAATTTGCTGAATCATGGTCCCAAGTGTGGTGTTCACCAGAATTCTGTGTTCCTTTGAATTTAAACATTTTGCGTCTTGTACATTGACTCATTACTTCGTGGTAACTTAGTTACAGTACAATTAATGCAAGATCAAAACTGTCACTTAAATTACTGGGAAGTCATGAGGTATCACAAGATCCACCATACCGACAGTGCTGGTTTTTGAAGTTCACTTCTTAGAACTAACTTGTGGCCTCCTTCTTTTAAAAGCAATAGCCAAAGGTAGTACTATAGCTTTGTAGTGTGCTACTTGTGGTGAGTAGCAAGGAAACAAAACTATTTATATTTGCTTAAATGCTCCTTCCAACACAGTCCTGTATGTACCTTTTGTGTTTCCTGTTGTTAAGGCTGGGAGAGAGGGAGGGAAGAGGGACAGGCAGCTGTGTCATGATTCAGTGCTATTTCCCAAGGAAGGGAACATCCTTCAATCCAGTATTATGTGACCACGTAGTCTCATATTACTCTATGATTAATACTAGGAGCAGGGGAAAGATGAGTGCCCAGGATAGCTTGGTTTCTCTGGCTAGGGAAATACATCTTTTGCACTCTCCTTTGACCTAATTTGATTTAATTTGGGATCATACATTAATTATTGTAGTTCAACAGCTGTGTTTGCTAGTGAAGACATAGGTAGGGAGATCACAGAAAATTGAAAGAGAGACACTATTTGTTTTCTTACTGTTTTTACTTCATCAATATAAGAACCTAAAATGATTTATGTAAAACTTGGAATATAAAGCTGCACTTTGTGCTATAGTTACTAAATGTAAATGTCATGGTTTTAGTGAAACATTAACTGTAAATATGCCTGGTGTTGGAGTGTTTAATCATCTGTTGGCCTATGTTGTAAACTGAGCAAGAAAGACTCTGCTGTTGCTTTTACCATAAGTGGCTGTGGTCTGTTCTGTGGTGATGCAGTGCAGGGCCTTCTCAGTTATGGTACCTAAGTTGTGGAACTGTCTTCTGTTGCGACTTTCTTTTACTAAAGGCACAGCAATCCTTTGTTGACATTGTTCTGATACCTGTAAAAACATACCTGTTGCTTCTGACATTTCAGGATAAATTAGCTTAGGGCAGGTCTGCCTACTGAAGGAACTATGTTCTTTTGTAATTTGAGTAACGATTTAGTGTTCATTGATACCGGTATGTTTTTTTAATTGGAATGTTTGTACACTGCCCTGATAACCTTCGGTTTAAAAATACAGTCATACCTTGGATCTCAAACACCTTGGTTCCCAAACCATCGAAACCCAGAAGTGAGTGTTCCAGTTCTCAAATGATTTTCGGAAGCCGAACGTCCGGTGCAGTTTCTGATTGGCTGCAGGACGTTCCTGCAGCCAATTGGAAGCCGCGCCTTGGTTTTTGAACAGTTCCGCGAGTCGAACGGACTCCCGGAATGCATTCTGTTCAAAAAACAAGGTTTGACTGTACCAAGGATAAAATAGCAAGCTACAGGTGAAACTCAGAAAATTAGAATATCGTTGAAAAGTGCATTTATTTCAGTAATGCAACTTACTATTTATTTTTCTTTTAATTTTTACAAATGCTTTCTTTTGGGAATTCCACAGTAATAAAACAAATAGTTACAATAATATAAAAATAAACAAAAATAAACATCGCTATTACATTTCATTAATTACATTCCATTTATAATTGACCCGCTTAACGACAAATAATTACAATTACAACAAATAAAGGCTTGACATATCTTGCTTTGCATGTCATGCATCTATCTCATATATTGGTTTCCCCTTTTAAGTAGCGTTACTGAAATAAATGCACTTTTTGATGATATTCCAATTTTCCGAGTTTCACCTGTACCTGAAGGCCTGTGCAGAGGGGTGGGGAAACGGGGTACAGTTGCCCTGACCCTTGAAGGGCTAAGCTGGCCAGAGGGCCCTGCCAGACTTACACTGTCATGCCAAGAACACACTGTGTCTTCCAGTTGACCGGGAATTTTG
Source organism: Zootoca vivipara (assembly GCF_963506605.1). Classification (NCBI taxonomy): domain Eukaryota; kingdom Metazoa; phylum Chordata; class Lepidosauria; order Squamata; family Lacertidae; genus Zootoca; species Zootoca vivipara. The sequence continues at coordinate 28,852,806 of NC_083285.1, forward strand.
CCCTGGGGTTCACATAAGTTCTACACACTACTACTGTATTGGGTTTTTCCATTTGGAAAAAAGGAGTGATGGTGTGGTCAACAAAAGGAAACTTTTATTTGGGCTTAAGTACCGGTAATATCTTTAGAAGCAGCATGATCCACAGTAATACCTGCCGCGGCACTTTACACACCAAACAATAACTTTTATATACAGGTAGTTAAGGCCCAGGGTATAGTCTGAATAAATATGAGAACACCCAAAAAAGCAGGATATAAATATATAAAGCGAAAGTACCATCAGTCTACAATAGAGAGGAACTGCAATTAACTTTTTTTTTAAAAAAAAATACAAACTGCTGCAAGCTGTATAAAAATTATTATATCACTTGCCAATTTTTTTCTGGAAAAATGGAAGAAAATGGCTTTTTGGAGATGGGGAGGGGGCAGAGAATGAGGTGGGGAAACATTTTTTTTTCCCATCACAGCACTAGCATGTGTTGAGGCCCCAAGTTAGGAAAGGCCCATGTGAACTATGGATATCAAGTACTGTACATTTTGTTCAGTCTTTGGAGTTGCTTCTAAGGATATTGTAGAGAAACATAGCTTTGAAATGCATGTATAGCTCTTAAAATTGATGCTCCTGATTGCATTTTGTTCTTGGATAGTTGTACTCTGATACAAAATGTTAAAATAAGTTTTACCATTTGAGCTGATTTTCTGTTGCTACTGTTTCCTGTCTTCATGGTATGACAGTTTCATAATTGATTATTTGTAAGAAAACTGTTTACTTCTTTAAATTGACTTCCATAAAAGTATACTGTATTATGGATGTTAACAATGAAAAATAAAATAAAAATATACAGAGCAGCAGCCAGGTTAGGACAAACTTGGCATGCTGGTGTTAATGATAAGCAAAGGTCTGGAAGAAAAAAATAAGTTTTTAGCAAACACCAAAAACTGGTATTGTTTGCCTTGCCTTAAACATATGCCTCTTGTTCACTATATTCTATTTTTGCAGTAGATAGATATCTTTATCTCATTGTAGATAATGCATTGAGTGCACTTTTATGACTGTAATGCTGCTGAATTTCTTCAACACATCATGAATCAGTTTAACTTTGGCATAAAGTATTTAATGTTCATATGTTCTTTATTGTAGGCATCTTTTCTAACAAAGAAGCTAAATATCGGAGGAAAACGAGTAAACCTTGCAATATGGGTATGTGTTTATAGATTATATTTCTTGTGTGTCTAAAGATAGAACTCTGCTTATCATACAAAAATAGCAAGGTGTATCAAAATAGCACTGACTTTAATTTTATTAGCTTAAAAAACAACTAACATAAATGTATTTGCTTCATGCAGGATACAGCAGGGCAAGAAAGATTTCATGCACTGGGTCCTATTTACTACAGAGACTCTAATGGAGCTATTTTAGTGTATGATATAACAGATGAAGACTCTTTCCAGAAGGTAACTATACCCTTTCCATTGAAGATGTAAACTCAAAAGCTTCCATGTTGACCAGATTTTCTTGAAACTAATAATCTTTTTTTTTTTTTTTGCTATGGAAATGAGTACAGTGTAAGACTTGAAGAACTTTGGTACCAACTTGGTTTCATGTAATGGTTGTGCAACATACCTAAAATCTCTTTGAGCTGCAGTCCTATACACTTACATACCTGCTGAGCAGACAGGGATAGGATTGCTTTCAATGTAGGAAACCAGACGAGATGGGAATTTCTACCGACTTGTATTTTAATGATAGATTTATGCTAGATTCTTTTCTGTCCTAGTGTTTACTATAATCCTGAAGTGAAATAATAGAAATTTCTTTTCATTCTTGCAGGTAAAAAATTGGGTCAAAGAATTAAGAAAAATGTTGGGAAATGAAATTTGTCTATGCATAGTTGGTAAGCTTTTGGTTTTCCACATCTTACTTAATGACTAGGGAATCTTGTTCAGTTAAAGTGCTAATTGTTTTTTAAATTACTGTGCAAAACTTATCAAAGTGCTTCTCTACAGCTTCATAAGGGTACACAGTTGTGTTCACTATTGCACAGTGAAAAGAAACTATATTTGTACACCTTAAAAGTGAAGTGATAATAAAGCAGAAGGTTAAATGGTGGTAGCAATAATGTGAAAAGCTTCTTTGAGCAAAAGATGACACATTTCTAAACATTTTGTAATCCTGATACGGAATTGTTTCCTAGATACCCGTGTCCAAGAAAACAATGCAAAACCTCTTTGGGAACAAGATACAATTTACTTAGTATTGCAAATGTTTAGATTGGTGAAGGATTTCCAAAAGTAGGATTATACTAAAGGTGATACTGACATTTCATGTAAAAAAACTTCAGTGTCTTAAAACTGCCAACCACCGTTGCATTAACCACAGTTTCCTGTGGAATTGCAAAAGTGAGCGCATCTTGAAGAGTTCTTGCTTCTACAAACTGTTCAGAGTGGAGGAATGTGCTTTTTGCTTTTTTTAGCAGCAGTGTAAGGGGCTGCAGAAAGGTCTTGAAATCTTTTCTGTCCACTCCCACTGCATAGCAATCTCATAAACAATCTTGGGTGGTGTGAGGTTGTTGAGCTAAAGGTTGTTAACTGGCTAACAATTGGGTGGATGTAGCAGCAAAGGAACTAATCTCTCATGGGCTTGGAAATGGAAAAAAAGAGGCTAGAAATATTGAAAATATTGAGCAGATGTGGTTTCTCATTTTTTGGACACTAAGAAACTTTGAATTCCTGACAGGTAACAAAATAGATTTGGACAAAGAAAGACATGTCTCTATTCAAGAAGCAGAAACGTAAGTTGAAGTCTCTGTTTTAATACGTAGCACTTTGAAGATATTATCATTTCCCCCCCAGCTGCACTACATTTGGTTAACAATAGTTCTGTCTGAACTTTGCACAGTGTATTCTTCATGGAAGTGCAACTCCCATGATACATTTTGAGTAACAATAGTTACAATAGCAAACAACAAGCAACTTGTCCCAATAAAATTACAAACTTTTGTCATGCTATGTAATAAAGCATGGCAAAGCATGGATTACTTTAAAAGATCACACCACATTTCCCCGTGAGTGTTGGGTGGATTCCTGCCACAGTATGGACAATTTATGTATTCAGTAAACATATGCCATATGTTATAAAAACAAACAGGAATTGTTTTGCCCTTTGCCTCTCTGACCTCACACGTTAATTTCTCAGCAAATGATATTGACCATAAGGATTCCTAGTTCTTGAGACTACTCTCTCCCTTCATAATACATAAGGGTGCCCTGTATCTTTCTAATTGCTCCTTGCACTCCTTTTCTTTGCTAGGCTTCTGGCAGTTCAGCCCTTGCCCATGTGTGGCTGCTCCAAGTTCTGGATTTCCTGGCGAACAGAGGTCCATCTAGCCCCTTTTCTGACTTTCTGCCAAAAGGCAAAACCATTTTTTAGAGCGGCCATGGGCCTCCATAAGCTGACTTGTGTAGCCACATGCTGTGATTTGTTCAACTGTTTTAGTTCTTAATTGGTTTTATTGGTGTGTTTTTACCTGATTTTTGCATTTTGCTATATGTATTTTTCTTTAGGTTGAAGCCAGGGGTGACTACACAATGGAATGGGACTTTGGCTCATGCAGTGGGACTTCCCCTTTATTCTGCCTGTCTTCCAAAATCTGCTTCATACGATTGGGGGTGGGTTCAAAACTGATCGGGGAGGAGGTTTGAAAGGGAAGTCCCATTGCATGGGCTGATTGGGTTCCAGCCTTTGTAGCTGTTTGGTGGAAAGACAGTTTAACAAATAGCCTCCATATTAATTAACTGCAACTTCAAACTTAGCACCTACTGCATTTATATCCCACCATTCTTCCAAGGTGGTGTACTTCTCCCTCTCCTCATTTTATCCTCAACAACAGCCTGTTGAGGTAGGTTAGGCTTAGGGACAGTGACTGGCACAAGTTCCACCCAGTGAGTTTTATGACTGAGTGGGGATTAGAACTGCAACCTTCCAGCTTTTAGTCCATCAGTCTGAGCATTACATCACATTGGCTCCCAGCTTACTACTGTGTTGGCATTTTCTGTCTCGAGAGACAATGGACTGCATCTCTGGGGGTGAGGTCAAGCTGCCGGAGAATCACAGCACCCGCTGTGGTTGCAGAGACCAGTAACTTGTAACTGCTGCCTCCCATGTTGTTTTTGCTGCAATAGCAGCTCCAAAGTGACACCTCTGGAGCGCAAGTCTGGGCAGTATGTAAAGAGGCCCTAGGGTGCCCAGACAATAAGCTACTCCCCACCACACCCAGTCTTGCTGATGTGGTCCAAAGGAAAGCCGAGCGATATATTTGGCACCAGCTTGGCTGCAGGAGTTACTGGAATGAGGCATACAAGATGCCATCCAACCCTCTTAGGGACTCCATGTTGGATTTGTGTAGGGTTTACTCTTTCGTCTTTTCTTCTCCTGAATATGCCCTGCAAGGCTACTAATGTAAATATATTTCATCTATTTCCTCTATGTTGGATGCTGAAGGGAATCTATAAGTTTTATACCTAACTACAACATTTCCTTAAAATGTAGAATGATGTTTGAAGATTGCTATTGTTTTTTTTTAGTTGGGAGCTAAAGGCTTTCCTTATTTCCAGGTATGCAGAATCGGTGGGAGCAAAACACTATCATACATCAGCCAAACAGAACAAAGGCATAGAAGAACTCTTTCTTGACCTGTGTAAAAGTAGGTTATTTTGTGTCGAGTTGCTAGTTATGTTACTGCTGTGAAATCTGGAAATTTTAATTGCAGCCCAAGTGTAACCAGTATTAAAAAGGGCTACCTGGTATAACTTGTGTTTCATAAACATTTAATCTATTTAGATGCAGCTGGCACAGCATTTCTGTCCAGATAGGATGCTTTTAAAGCTCTACATCAGGGGTGGGGAGCCTCCAGCACACAGGCTAAGCTTGGCCCACCACTGGGTCAAACCTGCCTATCTACCAATAAGCTATCACTCTGAGGGGAAGGGAGGTAGGCTGATGGGCAGCGCAGGGCAGGGCTTTGATTTTGCATTGACTGTGCATGTTGGCTCCCCTACTGGGGTCTGGTGTACACAGCAAAAATAGTAGGATTTAATCTCTGCTCATCAACTGACAAGTGGAGATTAAATCCTGCTCATTTTCACTGTGTGTGCCTGTTCTTCTGCTGATGTCACATGTTCCGTTTTGAAGTCCTGAGTGTTGGGACTGCAGAGTGAAGTGCAAGGCTAATTAAAACTGCCATACATTGCTGTTTAAATCTCTCACTTTTGGAAATCTATAGAGCACCATGGGGCTTTTTGGGAAAGGGCGTTCAAAGAATCCCATGTTGCACATTAAAGTCCTGACAGTCAGGGCTTCCAAGTGCAGCAGCATCTGATGCCACTGTGACATTGGGTGTTTAATAGGTGGATGACATTGCCCATTTGTCAAATTTGGCCTCCAGGAATGGGGAAATAAGGATCTGGCCAGAAAAGATTCCCTACCCTTGCGCTACATGAACGTTAGTCACTATGCAGTTTTGAATACTTCTGCACATTGTAGGATTTTATTGCATGTTAAACTCTTACTTCATTGAATTGGCCATCTTTCTCTTAAATAACATCCGCTGATATGGTTGTACTGCTTAATCTATACATCTAAGTTCCTAAAAGGTAAAGGACCCTACTTAACTGGATTCTTGTATTTCAATGAAAACTGCATCTATGTTAAAATGTTGAGACTTAAATTGTGTTGTCACCTCTTGGCCCAGGATTTTTTTTGTTAATTGTGCTGGATAGTCATGTTTTTCAAAAGGTTGGCAACTTCCTGGGTAAAATTGCCCTGGGATACAACACTTTACATTCTACATCATAGAACATCCATATTTGAGTTACTGTGTCCCAGTTGGATGGTGAAATTTTCCTCTGGTATGGTATCATAAGTAATGCCCAATGGACACCCAAGTCAAAGCCTGAGGATCTTTTGTACAACCAACAATACTGAAAAGTTGTTGCTATACTCACTGACAGGTGGGACTACTGGTGTTGAATTATCTGGGGCTAGTGATCTCCAGTAAAATACTAATCTACCGGTCCCATTTACTATCTCAGGTTAGCCATGGGTAACAAAATGCATTTTTAATTGAATAAATTGCAGGTAAAATTGTGAGATACTACTGCAACTGAACTTGTACAACCACCAGCAGCCTAGCTGCTGAAACTTATGGGTTGGATTTAGAATTGGTTACACTTTTGTAGTAGATAGCCATGATTAAGGGGGCGCTAGGGAGGGAATTGTTGCCGCGGCACCCCTTGGTGTGTGGAGTCCCGCAAGGCGCAATCCTTTCCCCAATGCTTTTTAATATCTTTATGCGCCCCCTTGCCCAGATTGTCCGGAGTTTTGGGCTGGGTTGTCATCAATATGCTGATGACACCCAGATCTATCTGTTGATGGACGGCTGCCCTGCCTCAGCCCCGGACACACTCACCAGGTGCTTGGAAGCTGTGGCTGGATGGCTACGTGGGAGCCGACTGAAGCTAAATCCTTCGAAGACAGAGGTCCTCTGGCTAGGTCGGGGCGACATGGGGTTGGGGGGTCAACTCCCATCTTTTGCAGGGGCTCAATTGGTACCAGCGCCTTCTGTCAAGAGTTTGGGTGTAACCTTTGACGCCTCCCTTTCCATGGAGGCGCAGGTTGCATCCACAGCAAAGGTGGCATTTTTCCATCTCCGCCGCATCAAGCAGTTGGTCCCGTACCTCTCTCGCCCCGATCTGGCCACAGTGATCCATGCGATCACCTCCAGGCTTGACTATTGTAACTCGCTCTACGCAGGGTTGCCCTTAAAGCTGACCCAGAAACTCCAGCGGGTGCAGAATGCCGCGGCGAGGCTCCTTACAGGGTCCCAGCCGCGGGATCACATTCATCCAGTGCTTTACCAGCTGCACTGGCTCCCGGTGGAGTACAGGATCAGGTTTAAGGTGCTGGTTTTGACCTTTAAAGCCCTATGCGACTTGGGACCCTCGTACCTACGGGACCGCCTCTCTTGGTATGCCCCACGGAGGACCTTAAGGTCCACAAATAATAATAATCTGGAGATCCCGAGTCATAAGATGGCTAGATTGGCCTCTACTACTTTTCAGTACTGGCCCCAACCTGGTGGAACGCTCTTTCCCAGGAGACCAGGGCCCTGCGGGATTTGTCATCTTTCCGCAGGGCCTGCAAGACAGAGCTGTTCCGCCTGGCCTTTGGGTTAGACTCAGCCTGACCCCTGTGTGGCTTGGATTTATGGCCTACTTGAAATGAGGCTGCACTTTAAATTTTAATACTGTATTTTAATCTGTATTTTAATTAATTGTTTTTATGTTTTATTGTAATTCTGTTGGTGTCAGCCGCCCTGAGCCCGGTTTTTGACTGGGGAGGGCGGGGTATAAATAAAAATTTATTATTATTATTATTATTAAGTTGTCCCATTCATTTCAGTGGACCTTCTCTAAGCATGAGATCCATGAATCCAACCCTATATCTTGGCCTAAGAACTTACTGGGCATTTAACATTAGCCTTCCATTTATAAACAGTAGGGTGGTTAGCTTGCAAATCTGTCAAAATTCTCTTGCTGCTTCTTTTGTAAAACATTATGAATATGCTAAGCTGTGACTTAAATTGCTTTTATGAGTGACTAACCTAACCTAATGCAATATCCTTCAATTCTAGGAATGATAGAAACAGCGCAAGTTGATGAGAGAGCACGAGGCAATGGTTCCAGTCAGTCAGGAACTGCAAGGCGGGGAGTACAGATAATTGATGATGAACCAGCAGCTCAGACCAGTGGAGGCTGCTGCTCATCTGGATAATTGTATAAGACTGTGTATCTTGCCCCTTAGTGAAGACTGCCGTATTCAAAGTCTCATTCTTTATCAGTGGAGAGTCGGAATTAACAGTATTCAAAATCATTTCTAACAATTCAGTACCATTAAGTGCTAAACTAGTGGAGTATGTGACCAGAGAATTGGCATTTTCTACAATGGTTAACAAAGCAAACCAATGGCCTTTTTACATAGTTCTTCAATAATGAATAATATTGCATGTGGGAAAGACTTATGGCTTCATTTATATTTTAAATGAGATCATTATTTAATAACTTATATACACTATTGGAATGAGACATTTTTTGCAGCCCTTTGTATTTTGTGGTAGATTGAACTGTTATCACTTCAAAATTGCAAATGGATTTCTTTTTAATCAGCAAATACTGAATACTATTTTTGCAGGGTTGGTGTCAACCTATAACTGTCTGACTACTTTGATATATTCATTCTGTACTCCATGCTGGTAAAAATAAATTGTAAATTACATATTAAATATTTTATCTGCTTTTACAAGTGCAGGTGCAGAAATATGTACATTAGTCTTGTCAGTGATTGTGAAGTGAGTAACAGCTGGTGAAAAAGAAACAAATTTCAGTATGGACTGCTCACTTTTATCCTTGCTAGATTATGTCCATTCTTTTTGCTTGCTCTGAAGTTCACATATTTTGGGAGAAACTTTCTGGCAAGTATAGTTCTCTATAACACATAAGGTCTAAACATCTAGTTGGAATGTTGTGAATTGCTTCTACACTTGTTTCTTCTAATAGAAGTTTGACATGCCTAAAATATTGAACTGCTTTATAGCTGCTTTTGTCACACAAGAATTGAATCTTACAAACTTGCCTGCTTCCATCTGATAATCACTAAGCAAGACCTGATCACGAAACCTCTGTTCTTTTATCCTTGCTTCTTCCTGTCAAGCTTTTCTTCCAGTGAAAGAAATGAAAATAAGTGAAAAATAACTTGGCTGCAACAGTTTTCTTTGGGGGTTTTTTTATAGGCCATTCAGATTGGAAAGAACGCAGTGTGTTTTGTATCAGCTTTGTTTAAATCCACTTGGTTTTTGAATAGGAGGGATTACAAATAAGAATATATAAAGTATCTTCTGAAGGGACAGACATTTGGAAAATAACCTGGAACTGTTCTTGTATTGGAACTAGAAGAGTAAAGCTAAAGTACCGTAGGGTGCTAAGGAAAATGTCACCGAAGGTGTTATTTGGTAAATGGGTAATATGTCGGTGTGGAAATGGAGTACATGGTTTAGCCTTAGAAAACTGGCTTGTGTGATCCTCCTACCAATGTCACGTGGTGCTTTGAATTTTCAGTAGTGCAGTGACTGATATTCACGTTCAAACCTAAAAATAAAGGTGCACTGAGAACTTGATACCAACCTTATTAACTTCACTCTCCAAAACCTGGCACATCAGCTTTAAGGGTAATAGTCTTCTAAAACATTGCATGGATTTACTATCTTTCACAAGTTGTATGAAAATCAGGTGAGGCTTATGAGAAGAAACTAGCTATATGGCTATAATCTATTTAATATGTAAATTGTACTCTGTACCCTTGACCTTAATTGTAAGTTAGACGATCTGTTAAAGTGCGACTGTTTAGTTTGGTTACTGTGACTTAAACCATGTGCTGCTGTAAGCTACTCTTATCTTCATTAAATATTCATATTTAGTACCTTTTACTTACAACTACTTTTCTCTAGTGGATACTGTGTAGCATGGTAGTAACAAAATGGACATGGGTTCAAACAGAGAGGGCTCTGAAGTTGATTGAGAAGGTAAGGCTTCTTTCTGCCAGTTCTTTATTTGCATTAAAGTTAATGACTCTACAAATTAGTCTTTGGCCCTTGTAACTATCTCAAATCAAACTGCAAAGTAGGACAAAGTAGTGTATCGGTTTGAAAAACCTATGGTGGAAGAATAATTCCAGATGATTCAAGCAGCACCTTCCTGCTTCACCAGTCACTTAATTTGGACTGGGGTTTGAAGTCTTTGTGATCCTGAAGGTAGTTAGATCCTTAACAGAAGCAGAACCCATCTTCAGAAATCTGATTTCTGATAGGTATGATTCTGAGCCACCTAACATAAAGGCACCTTGATCCTAGTTACTGCATTCTTGCTCTCCTTCAGCTGGTTGGTGGTGCGAATTTCATTCAGAAGCATTTGTCAAAGCTCATCACACTCTTCAGCAGGAGTGTTGCATGAGTTTAGAAACCACCATTCCCTTCTATGTTTTGACAAGTGCAAGAACTTCCAAACTTAACACAGATGAACACTGGGTAAGACTAAGTTGTGGGTTCATTTAATGGTTAGATTGATTAGATTTTTTTTTTTCATTTTACGTACTTATTAAGCAGCAGGGCTTCCAAGTAGGAATGTGCAGTAACACTTTATTTCAATAACAACAACAATAACAATAATAATAATAATATATTTATTATACTTCCCATCTGACTGAGTTGCCCCAGCCACTCTGGGTGGCTTCCAACAAATTATAAAACCACAGTAAAACATCAAACATTAAAAACTTCCTGATACAGGGCTGCCTTCAGATGTTTTCTATAAGTCAGTTGTTTATTTCCTTGACATCTGCAGGGAGAGCGTTCTACAGGGCAGGCACGACTACTGAGAAGGAATGAGCGATTAATGTTAGCAAAGGTGATAAAAAAGCTTTTTTGCCTGGTGTCAAAAACATAATGATGGTGCCAAGAGTGCCTCCTTGGGGAAAGCATTCCATAAATGAGGAGCCACCATCGAGAAGGCACATACAGTGGGACCTCGACTTACGAGCTCCTCGACAGCTGACATTTTCGACTTGCGAGCGGAAAAAGTGACCGCACGCTTACGATTTTCCCGACATCCGAATGGAAAACCCGTTCACGGCTAGATGCGGTTTCGACTTACGAGTTTTTAGATGCGGTTTCCTCGACTTACGAATTTTCCATTTCCAATGCATTCCTATGGGAAACCGCTTTTCCTATGGGAAACTCGACTTACAAAGTTTTCGACCTACGAGTGTGCATTCGGAACGGATTAAATTCGTAAGTCGAGGTCCCACTATACTTGTGTCACCAACCTCTGCGCAAAAAAGGGCCTCAGATGACAAATGAAGGGTCCAGGTTGGTTGTCCTTTGGATTAATAATTATTTTTCCTAGAACTTTTGTGGGTTTTTTTAATGTTAGTATATACCAAATGGGGGCTGTGCAAAGGGAACCCTGCCAAGTTCAGATTAATTTAGTTACTGCCAGTTCAAATGTTTACTCCATGTTAACTTTTCATTTTGTATTTTTTGTTTTCTCTTGTATTTGTGCATAGCAGTCAGGGGGTTGTGGTGGCAGATTCTTAACATATTACAGTTAGAAGGGAAAATAGAAGGCATAAAGAGGTCTGTCATCCATGCTTGTGTGAAGTAAAGACATACAGAGGGGTAATTGAGTAGAGGATAGTATATTAGAGTCCTAGTAGCGGGGCTGAAGTGAAATGAGTCACCTGTTTTTCCCACCTCAATACACTGATACAGAATTCTGAAACGAATGATTAAGCACTGCCTTGTAAATTAGGGCAGGTGCTAATAGAAGTGGTTATGTTCCTACTTGGTTTTGTCAATTGTCTGTTCTGAAATTAATTTGAGTCTCTTCCTTACTGCACACTCTAGTGTGAAAGTGCACGAACTGTAAGTCCATCAGACATGCTAATAATGGACCCATGAAAGTTGAAACCATATTCTCCCCTTTGGGAAATAGAGAAAAATGCCATGCCCACAGCCATTGACCTTATCAGCCAGAGTGCTTGGCTGATTGAACTCTGGACATCCATACTATATTTGGGGGGGGGGGTTACCCGAATGGCTGCTATAAATGACAGAATAATTACTTCAAGTTATTATCAACTAAGAGCTGTAATTATTTTCTAGAAGTTGAAAAATAACACAGGTTAGCAGTGTCAAATTCACTAATACCCCATGCAAGATTCTGCAAGATCCCTGCAATTCTAGCACTTGTGATTAATAAAGGGGTTGTTTAGATGTACATTTTCCAAGGTGGTATGGATTTTCCCACTCATGTGCAACTTCACTTCACTTACAATGCACACACACAATAGGTGCTGTGTATGCAGACCTGGATCTTGGGATGCTGATCTTAAGTGATGTTAATATGCATTCATATCCTGCCTCCCTAGCAGTTTGAAAGCACGTCAAAGTGCAAGTAGATAAACAGGTACCGCTACAACGGGAAGGTAAACACCGTTTCCGTGTGCTGTTCTGGTTCGCCAGAAGTGGTTAGTCATGCTGGCCACATGACCTGGAAGCTGTACGCTGGCTCCCTTGGCCAATAGAGCAAGATGAGTGCCGCAACCTCAGAGTCGGACACAACTGGACCTAATGGGATGGGAGACACCTGGCTTGAGAGCAGTACATGTGAAAAGGATCTAGGAGTCTTGGTAGACCACAAACTTGACACGTGTCAACAGTGTGATGCAGCAGCTCAAAAAGCCAATGCAATTCTGGGCTGCATCAATAGGAGCATAGCATCTAGATCAGGGCTGGCTCATCGTAGACCCCCGGTGGCACAGGGCACCATGGCGCCGGCCCGCCAGGAGGGCACCGCGAGCTGCGCCTGCCTGCTGGCCGGCCAGTCCGCTGCGCGCGGCGCCCACCTGCCCACCGCGCTGGGAAACGGGGCGGGAGGGCACCGGAGAGATCGCGCTGTGTCTGCCTGCCCGTCCACTGCGCAGCAGCGCCGCGCCCACCCGCCCACCGCGTTGGGAAACGGGGCGGAAGGGCGCCGGAGAGATCCGGCGCACCATGGCGACAGGGGCACTTAAGACGGCACTGATCTAGATCAAGGGAAGTAATAGTACCACTGTATTCTGCTCTGGTCAGACCTCACCTGGAGTACTGTGTCCAGTTCTGGGCACCACAGTTCAAGAAGGATACTGACAAGCTGGAACGTGTCCAGAAGAGGGCAAACAAAATGGTCAAAGGCCCGGAAACGATGCCTTATGAGGAACGGCTTAGGGAGCTGGGTGTGTTTAGCCTGGAGAAGAGAAGGTTAAGGGGTGATATGATAGCCATGTTCAAATATATAGAAGGATGTCATATAGAGGAGGGAGAAAGGTTGTTTTCTGCTGCTCCAGAGAAGCGGACACGGAGCAATGGATTCAAACTACAAGAAAGAAGATTCCACTTAAACATTAGGAAGAACTTCCTGACAGTAAGAGCTGTTCGGCAGTGGAATTTGCTACCAAGGAGTGTGGTGGATTCCCCTTCTTTGGAGGTTTTTAAGCAGAGGCTTGACAGCCATCTGTCAAGAATGCTTTGATGGTGTTTCCTGCTTGGCAGGGGGTTGGACTGGATGGCCCTTGTGGTCTCTTCCAACTCTATGATTCTATGATGGTCAGGGGTCCCTTTACCTTTATGCAACATGGTTTGCGTTGTCATACTGGCTCAGGCTCTTGCCTGGTACAGTCGCCACAAGGTGCCTAAGGCAGAGCACTAGTTAACAGCTTATGACCATGCTGCTAATATTTAGCGCAAGGTAGACAGAAAGTGAGCTGAATATATTTGTTGTTCTGGGCGCCCTAGCTGCGTAGAGTTTGTAGGTTTTCTTGAGTGAACTGCCCTCTTTTCTCTCTCCCTTTCCATCTTTGTTACATAGACACCTGTCCCTGGCACCTGCCAACCGTAGTCCAGTGGCGATGTGGAGGCCAGGAAGCAAAACCTCCGAAGCTTATCTTCAGGTTCATATGAATGATGCAGGTGGCCTTTGAAGGCAGCATGGACGCAGGCCATCAATTTAAAGAGGAAAATCATTACTTTTAATCTGAGTCTGGAAACAAAGAGGCAACCCGAGTAATCAGAAAAAAAACCCAGTAATAGGCAGAGATCACCTCACTGTTACTGGAGAATGTGTGTGGAGCTGAGTCTCATAGAAAGCACGGAATTACTTCCCAAACCGCGCGTGATAAGATCTCCGCCTTAATAGGAGCCACACTTTAGATCCGCCTTAAGAGGGAACGCCCACACTCGACGTCATCCAATCGAAGCCTCCCTACGCCGCCCGGATTCACCGAGGGTTCTCGCCCTTTCGACAACTTCCGTGGGTTTCCGCCGGTACCTACTGCGCAGAACCCTCTTCTCCTTTCCTTTCCACCGCCACCCCGCCGCTTCCCCCGCCTTCCCTTTCCGCCGCGGTGCGCATGCGTCTCTCCGAGGCGGGGCCGGGCGGGGAGTTGTTGTGGAGCTGCTAGGGAGCACGTGAAGAGAGCAACGTCATCATAAACACTCGTAGCCAACATGGCGGCTCCTGGGAGCGGAAAGGTAAGATGAAGGGAGCTTTTGACCCGCTGTGGGGAGGCAGAGGCGGCTGGGAGGGTTCCCTGAGGGTTTCCCGGGATGGGAGAGGCTGCGTCTCCCTTCGCTGACCCTCAGATACTGCATAGTTGACGGGGGCGGTGGGGAGAGAAGATGGGAATGATTCGGTGCTCCTGCCTGGCGGTGAGGAAAAAGGCCTTTGGCTTGGCTGGTGGTGGGCCGTTAGGAAGCGGGGGGGGGGGAATGTCTTTGGCGGAAGGCGGGCTGTTTCTTAAGCTGATTGGCTGAGAGAGGTAAGATTCTTACACGTGGAACTGGTAAGGCCAGAGAGTTGTGCTACTGCGCTAAGGCAGCGTGAAGCCCTCCAGGCAACGCGGGTTTCCTCGGAAGAAAACATTTCTTAAGGCTGAATAATTTACACAGCCTTCACTGCCATTCCTCCTTTTACACTTCTCAATTATTAATCCTGTTTTACAAGATAGCCGCTTTACACCAGCATTCCTGGAGAGGGAACCTGTCCAAACCCAACCCCCCTTTTTTGCTGCTTTCTCACTTCTTGTACTCTATGTCCAAAAGAGGGTTTTTAAAAATGTTTTTTATTTAAAAAAAGCCTATTAGGAAGCCAAACTAAATCTGTCTTGTGACATTATAGGCTCTTGAACTACTGTTATCATGAACCAGCTGTTGCATTGTTAAAATTTACTGTGGTTGACATTTACTGTCAGAATGTCATTATTATTTTCTGATAAGATGATTCATGAGGTTAACTGGCTGTCTTGTAAAGTGAAATGCTCTTAAGAGGCAGGGCAGAAAAGAGTGCAGCTGAGAAATATGGCAGGTTGCTGACCTGGTGGTGATTTTAATATCAGGATATGAAACACTGAAGGAGCAGGGGCATTTTTATAGAAGGTAATCTTTTGCTACAGTGTTGTACTTTTCACAGTGAATGCTTTAACAGTGTAATTTGGAGAAGTTACTTAGACACATTTGGTGTTGCATTTCCAAGACAGCATTGAGACTTCAGCATAGTGGCTTCCATATGTTAATTACATGTTTTATGGAGAGGTACTTTCTTTTATTTATCATAAATCTACTCTAATTCACTTCATTGTATGACTTGTAAGTTCTGGTATTATAAAAGTGAGATAAATATATACCCACTTCCTCCATACCCTGCATTATTTTATAAACTTTTATAATGTTCCCCATCATTCACATTTCTCCCAAAACTTAAAAAGCCCCAAATTCTTTAGCCTTTTTGATGGGAAACTGCTTCAGGCTCCTAAATATTTTGATTGCCATGTTCTGCACTTTTTCAATTATTATTGTGTGCAGTTGTGGTCTCAAAAAAAGGATACTGTACAGTATTCTAAATGTGGCTGTGCTATAGGTCTATATAAGGTATTGAGATATGGCTGTCTTATTTTCACTTCCTTTCTTATCTGTAGCATGAACTTCACCATTAAAAAAAAAACACCTGCTGCACAATGAGTTGTCATTTTCGTTGATCTATCCACCACTAACCCTGGATCTCTTTCTTGGTCAGTCACTCGAAATTCAGACCCTCTCTGTTGATGTGAAGTTAGGATTTTTGTAGCTGTAGATTGATAAAGCTGTGTATTTCTGTACTTAACCCAGGGGTGGTTGGTGCCCATGGCATTGGTGGGGTGGAAAGCAGGGAGATTGACAGTAGGTGGAGCCAGAGCCAATGGCTGGCAGAGCAAATTCTAGTTTTGCCCTGTCTTTCCTGCTGAATTCTCCAAAGCAGTAGTTCCCAATTAGCTATTTACTGAGGACTCCCTATTTTTCAAAAGCGAAGCCACGGACCTGCTACTTTTGAAAATTTTGGTAAAAGTTACCTGTCCAAAGCATTTTTTTTGAATAAAATGTGGGGTGGCCCCTAATAAGCAAATAATTTTAGGTTAAAAAAAAAGACCATAAAATTTGCAGTTAGAAGTTCTTTTCCATTGAAAAGTAGAGAGCAAGAGGAGGGGATCCCTTACATTTTTTAAATGATAAGCATGTGAACCCGTCCTGTGGAGCAAGCCATTTGCGCTCTCTCTCTCCCCCCCTCTAATTGCAAGAGCCTGAAGAAACTGTCAGAGGTTTTTACCCAATCCCAGCTCACTTGCCATCCAGCAACTCTTTCACAAGTTTTCCCCTGCCAGTAAGCAGGCATTGGTTGCTAGCTGAGGCTAGGTGATCCATGGATCACCATTGTGGCTTTCACTGTGCAATTAACAAGATAGGTGAGTCCCTGGCAGGGGATGGTGCCGCGGACCCCCAGGGGTCCCTGGGCCCCTAATTGGGAACCACTGCTCTAAGGGCAACACTGAGGCTAAGGAGAATGAAGCTGATAACCAATGCCAATGAATAAGCTGGACCAGTTGCAAGTAACAAGGTAGGCAGGTAGGGCTGGCTAAGAACAGACTGAGTTTGGTGGGGCAGTGCCCCTGTTGCCTTAATGAACCAGCCATGAGTGACCTAACTCTTTAAAACACACAGAGGATAGAAAGGATTGTACATGTTTCCTAGTGAAAAACCTTTATCCAGGAGGTGGAAATTATAACAGAAAAGTTCATTTTCCTCAGGGCAGCAAGACTGAAAAACATGGGGAAGGCACAGGGATATGTATAATTTAGTTTGCTGCCTCAAGGCCAATTTTGTATTGGACTTTAATTTCATATTACCTTTCCTAGCTCTTTGTACATACACCTTTTTTCCTTCTAAATTCCTTAAGGCATGCATGCTTCCACTCTCAATTATCTTGCAATCTCTGCCTGAAATCTTTTGTATATTAGCTGATTGGTGCCTTGTGCTAGAGAATGAAATTAAAAAGTAGTCTGCTACATTTTCTTTGTTGGTCCCACTATCCTAATAATGGCAAGTTTAAGCAAACCTTAATTCCTGTTTACTGCATCAATAGTTTAATTAGCTGATATATTTGTTCATATCACCCATCCTACAAGTGCTTTGACAGTGTACCTACCTGAGCAGAGGTGCAAGTGAATTTAATAAGAACGCTAAATTAATAATTTGTCTATTTTGAGAGGGCAGCAGAAGCTGTATTTTCCTTCTATCACTGTTACATTGAAACTGCCTTCTGGATTGTTGCAGTGATTCATTTTGTTCTGTTTTGTTACACAAAGTATCAGTGTAATGCTTTTGAAGGAGAATAAAGATACTTTTGAAAACAGTTGTGACAAATACATACGGTAATACAGTACAGTTGTGGTAACAGTGAAAGCCGAGGCTGCCTGCTTCAAAATTTGTAGAATTTGTGTTTTTAATTTGCTCTGTTATTTTTTATTTGTTACATTTTTTAATCCTTTTTCTGAAAGGAGCTTGGAGTGTCATATGTGGTCTTTCACTCCCCAATGTATTTTATTCTTGCCTTGAATGAGTTGGGCTCAGAGATAGTGATTGGTCAACGTGACCTTAATAGGTGAGCATGCATTTGAGCCTTCCTGTACATTCAAAGTTAACAGTATGTACGGTATGTTAATAACTTTATAGGACCAACTGTCAAGTCACATGCAGGCAATAAGGAAATTTCTGAGTTATGCAGATTTCTCCCTAGGCTGAAAATTGTGTGTGTGTTTGAAGTAGGCAGAAAGTTGGGGCTTTTTGCAGTGGCAAAAGCCACTCTTTGGGATGCTTTTCTACATAGGATGCTTTTCTACATAGGATAGATGTAGCTCCTTAGAAAGAAAAAGAGTGGGATACAAATTTAAAAATATAAATAAATATACATTACATTGTATTCTTGTTTTTTTTGCATTTGTTTATTTAGGAGGAGTTACATTAATTTTTGTTACAGGCTTCTGTTCAGTTTGCTTCTGCAAAATTATTTCTTTTCTGTCTTAGTCACTCACACACTCAGTAGTCACTCACCTGCTTTCCTTCATTATCCCCCACCACCACATCATCTTTAGTTGTTGGTTTCCTGGTTCAGATATAAGCAATGGTTCAGTGTTGTATGCACAAGCAATAGTGACCCTTCGACTCAAGCACTTCCCTACGCTGTCTCCTCCAGTGTGGTCATGAGGAGATCAGAAGCATATGCTTATTATTTTAATTGTATTCAGAGCTTGTAGAACATTTTTGTATGAAGACCAGTTGACCAGGAGGACTATAGCCAAAACTGGGTGGAGCCAGAGCCAAAAGTGAGAGGAATTTGGAAGATTGTATAGTTTCTCCGCCCCCCCATCTTTGCAGTCTGCATGAAGTTAGTTTGAGAGTTGCATATTTTCTCATAGCCCCAGGTTTTGACAAGCCAGGACAAAAAAATGTGGTTTGATCCTGGGTTGTTTGAACAAATCATAGCTTATACCTAATCAGAGTTCCCTGCAGTTTGAACATAATGAAAAATGATGATAGAAGTGGATGCTTCTGATGTCATGATTGACTGAGCTAGAGGAAGAGAGGCATTTGAAAGAGGAGTTTGAGTCCGAGGTTTGTTGCTGCTTCTACATATAACACTAAATCTATAGTTTGTCTGAAAAGGGACCATTTACCATAGGTTAGTTCACCCACACTTTGCCTGCCATTTATCCAATACTGGTTTCTCCCTTTGTGAATGAAGGTAATTGAAGCTGTTGTAGTTATTGATGCATTAATATTTTGATATTTATTTCTCTGTTTCTGAGTTCTAATGGAGTATTCATTGCAAACATGTAATTCTGTTTAATTTTCTGTCTGGATCAGCTTATGAGGAGGCATGACCATAGCCTCTTGTAACAGAAATCCTACCCAGTTTCTTGCATGATTGTGTCACATATTGAGAAGAACAGGTCTTGTCACCCTAATTCAGAAGTGGGGAACCTGTGGCACTTTAGATGTTGTTGGACCAAAACTTCCATCACCCCTGACTATCATCAGTACTGGTTGTAGCTGTAGTAGGAGTCCAACAACATATAGAGGACCACAGGTTCCCCACCTCTGCCCTAATGGAAGTCCCCAGGTTGGGTTGGACCTGCCCCCAGAACTAGTTCAGGATATCAAATGGTCAGAAAACACTTTTAAGAAACAACTTTGCTTAACTTTTTTTTTAGGTTGTGTATGAACAGGAAGGAGTTTTCATTCACTCCTCCAGTGGAAACAGTGATGATCAGGATTGTTTGTTATCTGGGATACTGAGAGTCATAGATAAGGTATTAAATCAATATTTTGTGTGTTATATTTCTTGTGACTTTACCTTCTGCCTTTCTATCCTGCAAAGATAATTGTCTTACTGACCAAAATACATAGTGTGCAAAGTAAATGGAGGCTATTTTTGTAAATGGAAAAAAGTAAAACCTTAATGGCATTGAGTCACTTGAATAATTGCATAATTTGTGTTGTAGGATACTGAGGTGATAGTAGATTGGCGATCACTGGATGATTCATTAGATTCGTCTAATATACTATATGCTAGAAAGGTATGTTGATTACTTGCAGCAATCTTTTTTTGAAAGGTTTGGAAAATTGATTTTAAAAAATAGTAAAACAAAATCTTCCTTTTATTCTCAGAAACCATAGCTGTTACATGGTAAAGTAACATAAAGGCCTAATTGTACTATCAGAGTGTGGGGTGCAGGATCCATAGATCTTTGATCGGTTTATGTGATGAATGTTTTTTAAAATGCTATTATTAATATTGGTACATAAAACTGAGTGTATTGGTTGAGATCCATCTACAGTGGAACCTCAGTTTATGAACACCTCGGTTTATGAATTTTCGGTTTATGAACGCTGCGGACCCATCTGGAACGGATTAATTCATTTTCCATTACTTTCAATGGGAAAGTTTGCTTCAGTTTATGAACGCTTCAGTTTATGAACAGACTTCCGGAACCAATTACACCCATGCTTCAGTTTATGAACGCTTCAGTTTAAGTACTCCGCGGACTCGTCTGGAACGGATTAATCCACTTTCCATTACTTTCAATGGGAAAGTTTGCTTCAGTTTATGAACGCTTACTCCGCGGACCGTCCGGAACGGATTAATTCACTTTCCATTACTTTCAATGGGAAAGTTCGCTTCAGTTTATGAACGCTTCAGTTTATGAACAGACTTCCGGAACCAATTGTGTTCATAAACTGAGGTACCACTGTATTGCAAATGGAAAATATACATAACTGAGAAAAGGGGATGAGACATTTATTTGGCTCAAATGGCCTTAATGGGGACCATCAGTAAGAATGGAAGGTAGGTTATGTGCTGTACAGTACTTTTATACATTTTCTAGTATAAAACTGTTGGAGTAATATGTTGTATGTTCTCTAGATAGTGATCAGTGAAAGATAACCAATCCAAATCTGTTGCTTTAAATTACAAACTCATGTTCCTTGACTCCGCCAGAAATACAGTTATTTTGTCCCAATCTTCCTCCCCTAATAAGGAAGGATAAATATGATGGTGGTTCTTGTTTTTAAATTTAATTTAATAGAACGGTCAAGGCAAGGAGTATGCTGTTTTTAAGTTTTTAAATTATATTATACTATGACTTCTCCCTTCTAACTTCTCTAAACTAAAAATCCAAATCTTTCCCAGAAGTGTAGTTGCTCCATTCTCTCAATCACTTTGGTTGCCCTTTTTGGAATCTTTTCCCAACTCTATAATCCTTTGAAGTGAGTAGATAAAAACTGTACATAGTATTCCAGGTGTGGTTATACCATACATGTCTATAACAATATTGACAGTTTTACCTAATGATCCCTAGCATGTAATTTCCCTTTCTCACAGCTGCTGGACTATGGCTCATCATTGAGCTACCCACCATGACCACAAGGTCTCATTCCTGGTTAGTTGCTGTCAGTTAAGACCCCATGGGCATATATGTGAAACATAGATTATCTGCCCCAATGTGTATTACTTCATACATGCTTACATTGAATTGCATTTGCCATTTTTTTTCACCATTCACCCAGTTTGGAGAGATCCTTTTGGAGCTCTTCATAATTCCTTTTTAACCACCCTGAACAAGTTGCTATCATTGCCAAGCTTGGCTACTGCACTACTCACCCTTAATACTAGAACATTTATGAACAAATTTAAAAGCACAGGCACCTATACTGATCTTTAGGGGATTTTTTTAAAATAAAAAACAACAGGAATATTGGGGGGTGTCTTTTTTTATTAATCACTAGCTACAAGTGAAACTGTTTTTGATTTTTTGGATATCTTATTTAGGATTCCAGTTCTGTTGTTGAGTGGGCACAGACTCCTAAAGAGAAGACTTCGCGAGGGACAGAACATCCGAACAGTTACGAGGCAGAATGGGATATGGTCAACACAGTCTCTTTTAAAAAGAAACCACAGTCAAATGGAGGTAAATGAAGAATACTGTGTATAAAAATATATAAGCTATTCCAATGGATGATCCCAGACACTGAGGTTTCTACATGTGGAAGAGACCGCTGGGTTGGCCCCCTTTCCTTGCTCAGCTGAAAGCTGCAAACCTATGGCTGTGCTTGTGGAGCTCCTCTCATCTGATAGTGCTGATCACCTGTCTGTGGTGGAAAGCTGGGCTTTAATGCTCTGAAGCGGGGTAAATTTGTGTAAAAGCATGCACTCTAAAAATATTCCATCTGTAGCAGGTAATGGCCGCTCCCCACATCAAATGGGGGTGCCTTTTGTGTGGTTGCGCGCAGCCCCCCTGGACCTATGCGGCACCCAGCAGTACAGCCTGACTTTGCCCCCGCCCCCCAGCCGGACACTTGGAGGTCTCTGCCTACCTCTGCCAGTTATGCTATCCCGGCTGGGGAGGCGTTGCCAGGAGATTTGGCCAGATAAGGGGAGGATCGCCCTGCCCACACAATAGAGTGCGGAACTTACCTGGGAATCCTCAGTCAGCTCCAGAGCCAGCTGTGCATGTAGCATACTTCTTCTTTTTTGTCTTTTGGGTGTTAATGTTATAATACGAACTAAATAAGTGGTGTTGCTTTTCTAATGACAGTTCTTACCGTATGTCTTTGATAGCGTACTGTATATGCTATTGGTTCGGTGAGAAGAGTTGAATGAATAAATCAGAATTTGCAGATCCTAGTCAAGTTGCATAGCAATATATCAACTGTGTTTTACTGTCAGACCATTGCTCCATCCCTGTCCATAAAGCGGGATATCAAATCCAAACTCCAACTCCCTCCTCCTCCTCCCTCCATTCAGATAGACAGTAATGGACATGATTCCCCAAGATCTTGGGCTGGGATTTTCTCAGCCTTCCCACTTCAAATTCTTTTAACCAGAGAATAAGCCTGGTGCTTTGTGAAGGCATGTCACCACTAATAGTGGTGGAGCTAGCCACACTGAAGGATTGGATGCAATGAGTGCTGCCATGATGTTAAGTGCACTTATTCTTGGAAGTAGTTTAAATATATTCCAATGCTATGCACTGCATATTGGCTTTAGATCAAGAAAGTAACGTATTCTTTTCCCCATTAGATGCTACTGTTCACACAAATGGAGAGAACAAGTGGTCCTTCCTGTTCAGTTTAGCAGATCTAAAGTCCATTAAGCAAAACAAAGAAGGAATGGGATGGTCCTATTTGGTATTCTGCTTAAAGGATGATGTTGTCCTCCCAGCTCTTCACTTCCATCATGGAAACACTGCCTTATTGATTCATACCCTTAGAAAATATGTGGTGCTCTGTGAGTAAGTATTCATTGTGAGGAGTCTATTTGGTCAATTATTCTAGCTTTACTGTTTGCATAGCCATCATAATGAGTTGATCAACTTTTTATTTTTTAAGCCAGCCAGTGAATAAATAATGCTTCTAGTCATAGTTTTTAAACACATCAATAGGCTCAAGTTGTGATTTAAAAAAGAAATACTAGATTGTCATTTTCAAGTACAACTCTGTGAAGAACCTGTAATGTTACTACAGGATGCATTTATTTATATATTACCTGCCCTTCACCTTAAGGTCCCTGGGCAGGTTACAATATTAAAAATATACACCTCAAGTGTCAAAAGCTAGGGTAAAAAGGTGCATTTTTAGTTGACATTTTGCACAGAAACTCATACATAGATGATTTTAAGATGAGAGGCCAAGCTATAGCAAGCAGGTAACACTACAGATGGGAGAAAGGAGTGGCAGGTACAGAATCTCCTGAAATACTGAATTCTCCTTCCCCTTCTGGCTGTCTACAGTAGGGAGAAGGTGGGATGCAACATAGAACACCTCAGCATTCTTTCTCCCTCTGCCCAGTGGCTGTAGCTAGCAGAAAAGCTGCAAGGAAATCCGAATGCAGCACTTCTTAGTTTTCCAAGAATGGCAGCTTAGTTCAGAGACACTTCTTCAGATGCTGGTGGCCAGGCTTCTGTAAACAAAACATCCTTATTGTAAAAATATCCGATAGAGAAGTCATTGTAGCCCTGTAGCTGCGCTAGCCTTGAATTTGGGAGAACTTTTTGCAATTGACCAGGTCCTTAAAGTCTTCCCTCTCTTACCCTTTGCATCTCCTAGATCTGACCCTTCCTGCTTTCAGGACTAATCTTTTCAGTGATTTTTATCTGTTGGCTCTGCTGGATCAAAATGAGTGATCCAGGTAATAGGAAATAAATAATTTCTTTTGGAGACTGGTAACAAACAGTTCACCTACAATAAGCTCTCCAGTAGTATATAAACTAAGATCACAGTACCAGCTAGTCAGAGGTCTGAGAGGAAGAGGGAATTTCTGTGATGCACTGAACAAATACAAACCTAGGCCATTGACTACTAACAATAAATATCTGACTGACTGAGATTGTTGCCCACATCTTGTATTTAGTCCCAGACCATGACTGGACATCTTTTAACTTCTCTTAAAAATATACTCTAAATGAGCAGGCATTTTCTAGTTGGCACTCAAATCTGTCAGAAGCTTTTATTAGTTTCAAGGAAGTAATGCCTAATTAGAGAACTGAAGTATACAAGAGAGTAAATAGGATTTCAAAGTTTCTTTTGAAAGACTCCGAGTTCAGTTTAATGTTACCTGAAAATCCTTATTTCCTTGGTACAATATCGTAAATAACTGCTCAGAGCAAATGAAGTGATGCTAATTTATTGTGAATATTACTCAGGATGAGTTTAATTAAAAAGGAAGTATCTTTAAGAGGTTTTCTTATTCTGATGGGTTAGCTAAGTATGACACATCACAACCTTTGCTTTCTGGGCTGTATTAGCAAGCCTCAGTTCTGGTTTATTAACAGCCGTGTCATCAAGACTGATTATATCGCCTCTTCTGACTTTAAGATGCAATCTGTTGTTGAATTTCATATCCTCTGGCACAAATGCTGCATCCTTCCATGCCAGCACTGGAAAGCGATAGCATTTATTAAAAGTCTTATCTAAGGCTTTAATAACAGAATAGGTGGTAGCTGTTCCAGGTAACAATGAATAAATGTAATGGTGTTTTGTTTCAAAAGCTAGTAATAGTGAATCCAACCAGCTAATTTCCTGAATAAGCTTGAGGTGGCAATCATATAATTTCAACTTTTTTTTTAATAGTGATGTCTTCTTTCTGTATATTTATGTGTGCACATGCACACATATAATCCTCTTAAAATATTGCAGAATGAATTCACTTTTCTCAAATGTGAAGGCTATATTGTTGAATTTCCCAAAACAAAGACTCTGATTCTAGAAGGGGAAATGGTATGTTTTTGTTCACAGATCTCCACAGGACAAGAGAATTCTTGTGAACTGCCAGAGTATTTCACAGTCCTTTGAAAATCTCCTTGATGAACCAACATATGGTTTATTAGAGGTTTGTGTGATTTCCTATTTGTTTAATTCAGTTTAAAATTCCAGATTTTAAAATGCCCAATTCTTGAAGGAAACCAAATTTAAACCCTGGGAATTTTCATGCTGGCAGATCCTTATTTTTCTTTGCTATGTTTTCTGTACAAAATGAAGTTTGTATTTGATTTCTTTTTTAAATATTAGTATCCTGCCCTTCTTCCCAGTGGGAACACTGAACTGATGAAGGAGGCTGTAATGCGTTCTTTTGGAGATGCATTTTTTTCAGCTTCCTGTAGCCTTTTGGACAGCTTGCGCTTAAGAATAAATGTCGTCTTATCAGATTTTTTTTCTTTTTTTAACAAATTTGTGTGAGCCATTTCAGAATTTGTTTACCCCTGTGCTGTTCTCAGAAATTGAAGACTGATCCTTACACAGCAACAATGGGAAGATTTTCGAAAGTGACCAACTATATAATTGATAGTTTACGAGGAAGTGACCCAGCAACTCAGCAGCGGCCTCCATCAGAAATGGCAGACTTCTTTAGCGATGCTATACCAGGCTTAAAAATAAATCAACAGGAAGAACCAGGATTTGAAGTCATTACACGAGTAAGTGTTCTTGATAGTGAGTGTGGTTTTAAGATAAAAATTAGTGCGTTGGTAATAATTTAACAGCTTTTCTGGTGCATATTTTAGATTGATTTAGGAAAGCGACCCGAAGTGAACAGAAGACAGCCAGTGTCGGTTGAAGAATGGACTAAGAATATGGATTCTGAAGGGAGAATCTTAAATGCTGACTCCATGAAACACATGATATTCAGAGGGGTAATATCTTAGAATATCTCTTTAAAAACTGCATTTGATTCCTTATTGCTAGGACTGTAGCTAGCAGGTACATGTATTTGGTTATCCATCCAGAAAAGGTTAACTGAAATTCTGAATCATGCAAACAGCAATACTCCGAAGTGACTTACCATCAAATCAGGGGTAGCTAACCTGTGTTCCTCCGGAAGTTGTTGGATCCCAACCCTCATCCACCCCAGCCAGCATGGCCCATAACCATGGATGATAGGAGTTTTAGTCCAACCACACAGCACGCCTGATATATAAACCCTTTAAGTTCTGTTGCGAAACCAGTGATTTCACACTGTGGATTTCTAATGCCATGTTTGGAGAAGCTCACTCCTTTTCATGTGTGTCGATACTGCCAATTGCAGGACTGGTCCTTGAGTGGCCGATACTGAATAAGGCAGAGTTATGTGAAAATACATTGGAGTGAACAATGCATAAATAAGAATTTAGCAAATAAAGAATGCAAATATTTTCGGACAGAAATGAGGATGTGCTAGCCTTAGTTTAAGGTTTAAATGAAGTTCACTACGGCATTAGCTTTTTATTCCATGGCCATTGATAGAACATGGGTGTCTTGAAGGAGTTTGCCCTAAGGCTGAGATGGGGAACTCATGACCCTCCGGGTGCTGTAGGAGTACAGCTCTCCTCTTTCTTGACCATGCTGCCTGGGGCTGATGGGAGTTGGAGTCCAGCAACACCTTGACATTGCATCCTTGTGCATAGTGCCACTTGCCGAAATCTTTTCTGGATGGCTCTAGGTAAAGCCAATTAGGACTACCTTTAGAACTTGTTGGAAATTATTTGTAATGTCGTAAGATTTGCTTTCCCACAGTGACTTCCATTTAACCTGAACAGTGTGTTATAGATCGGAGTAATAGCTTTAAAAGACAAATGGTTTCAGTATTTACACTTAAAGCTTTCAGATCAATTTAGAAAATGTAAGTTTCTGTCCAAAGACATATGAATCTACATGTCTATAAGATGTGACATGAGAGGGAAGGCGGCAGAGAGCTTAGAAAGGGGGATGATGCAGAAAAACATGTAATTTAATTAACCTCCAGGTTGATAACTTCATTTTTTTTTCAATGCTTCATTTATAAACAAATGCCTGCAAAATCTCCTGGCAAGAAAGATCTTGGGCCTCCCTAATGGGTCCATGGCCGCCCAGTTGAGACTAGAATTGGGATTATCCATACCAGGATAATTATCTACTACAAATCCCTTGCAGAAATTCAAAACTCACGACTAGTTAAACAAGCCTTTACAGCCCTTACCGGCAGCAGCACCTGGTCTAAGGCCATGGAATTCATCTGTGACCGCTACTCCCTTCCAGACTTTGCTGCCCTGACCTCATGGGAAAACGATAAAATCCTCAGTTGGATCCTAGCTAGGGATGAAGCTTTCGATCTAGCACAATCTAAAGCGGCCAAACTCTCCACGTGGCTTCCCCACGTGAAGGCAGTTAGATCTCTGGCCCACTATCTGAGCGAATTGACAAACCCCACGTTAAGAAGGACCTTCACACTAGCTCGATTCCATGTCATCGCCACAGCATTCTTACATGGAGTTTTTTCCAACACACCATTGAACCTTCGACTCTGCCCATGCAATGAGAGAAAGATTGAGGACTATATACACTTTTTCTTTTACTGTGCTTTATATGCCTCGGTTAGATCCAGGCTTCTCTCTTTAATCCCGACGACCATCACACGGGACATCGACCACATGAAGTACCTATTGGTGAACGCCAACCCCTTGGTTTCACATGATGTGGCCATCTACATTTTACAGGCCCTGAAACTCAGGGCCACCTTTTTGGCTAACTTGCCGAGCCCTAGTCCTATGTAAATCCCTGTTATACTCACAGTTGATACGCCTTGCTTTATCTTTTACCTTACCAGTCGCACTTAGCTGGATTTTATATTTAATGTTATAGTTGTATTTGTTGTATTCTATGTTGTTGTGCAACAGTTGCCTGTTTGATCTTTTATATGTGCTATGGCTATATGGCTAATGCAATAAACTTTGATTGTTTGATAAATGCAGAAAAATATTAAGGTGGGGAAACAAACGTAAAAGGTTAGGTCTTAATGAGCATCCTAAAAAGAAGTTGAAGAAACTAGGTGATCTCACAGCACGGGAAAGAACTCCTCCCCACAAATGACCAGAGGTAATCAAGCATAGGAAACAGTAGCAATAAAATTAGGTAATGTTACCTCCTGCACAACTACAGGATTTTTAAAAAGTTGTTCTTATAAAGCGCCTGATGTTGCCTTTGCTATTTTATTATGTTCTGCTTAGGGCCTTTGTCATGCTTTGAGAAAGGAAGTCTGGAAGTTTCTTTTGGGTTATTACCCTTGGCACAGTACTAGGGAAGAAAGAACAATTGTACAGAAAAGGAAAATGTAAGTACGGCTCCCTAAAAACAATGTCATAATGTGGAGTAAACTTTGCATACTTGCAAGACAACTGCTTACGAATATCATTACTACTATCATTTTTTTTCTTCAGAGATGAGTATTTCAGGATGAAGCTTCAGTGGAAATCTGTCAGTGAAGAACAAGAAAAAAGAAACTATAGATTGAGGGACTACAGAAGTCTTATAGGTAATTTTAAGAAACATAGAAGGCTTAGAGATACATTAGTGATAAACTTGTACTCCTTTTTTTAAAATTTGAGGTGACCTCAATTATCCGCCATGTTTGTTAGATTGTTTCTGTAACAAAATTATGACCTGTTAGGTTCAGTGTGTTAGGATTCATGCCTTCTTTCTCTTCCATGCCCTCCACTGTGAGCAGAAGACATAATAAAGAGATTGATAATGAATAAAAATGAGCCAAACAAACAAACTCACCATTCTTTCAACGAGTGATCTCAGGGCTGCCATGAAACAGTGTATTTCAGTCACCAAATGCCTGGATAAACAGGAATGTTTTTAATTTCCTCTTGAAGTCAGCATGCATGCTGTGCAGCCATTTCTTTTCTGATCCTTGTAGTTGATGCAATTTTATTTTGCTGCTGACTGAAATAAAGGAAAGCTGAGTGTGTGCTGAACTTTATTTCACTTTAAATAAGTTTCTACAGGTTGCTGACCATATGTTTTGGTAGCCTGTTATAAACTAAAACTAACATTAAACTTCATTATTCTCTGCTCTAACCAGCAATGGCAAACATTTTAAATGATTCATAACATTAGCAATAACTCTTAAAGGCAAGAGGGAAAGTTTGAGACCAGAAAGCTAAGTTGTATGTTTAATGTGCATCACAGCAGGCATGCAGTCACACCAGTGTAAGAAGCATGGTAAGATTTTTAGTTTAAAAGCAGCAAAAAGGGAGGCACATCTAACCTTTTTCCTTCTTGCTGCTTCTCCAAATTTCTATCCTTTAGCCACTTTTCTCCTACTGACAAGCATGTATTTTGCTACTGAAAGCAGACACACATTCAGAATACTGAAATTTGACTTGGAGATACGCTTTTGAGGGGAGAAATAGTTAATGTTCTTGCTTTTGGCATTTGAAGGCTTTTTATTTTTTGCCTTTTAATACAACACAAGAAGTGTCAGAGTATAATAATAATAATAATAATAATAATAATAATTTATTATACCCCACCCATCTGGCTGGGTTTCCCCAGCCACTCTGGGCGGCTTCCAACTGAATATTAAAAACAATACAGCATCAAACATTAAAAACTTCCCTAAACAGGGCTGCCTTCAGTTGTCTTTTAAAAGTAAAATAGTTGCTTATTGCTTTGACATCTGCTGGGAGGGTGTTCCACAGGGTAGGTGCCACTACTGAGAAGGCCCTCTGCCTGGTTCCCTGTAACCTCACCTCTCGCAGCGAGGGAACCACCAGAAGGCCCTCGGAGCTGGACCTCAGTGTCTGGGATGGATGCTGGGGGTGGAGACGCTCCTTCAGGTATACAGGACCAAGGCCGTTTAGGGCTTTAGAGGTCAGCACCAACACTTTGAATTGTGCTCGGAAATGTACTGGGAGCCAATGAAGATCTTTCAGGACCAGTGTTATATGGTCTTGGCGGTCGCTCCCAGTCACCAGTCTAGCTGCTGCATTCTGGATTAATTACAGTTTCCGGGTCACCTTCAAAAGTAGCCCCACATAGAGCGCATTACAGTAGTCCAAGTGAGAGATAACTAGAGCATGCACCACTCTGGCAAGATAGTCTGCAGGCAGGTAAGGTCTCAGCCTGCGTACCAGATGGAGCTGGTAGACAGCTGCCCTGGACACAGAATTAACCTGTGCCTTCATGGACAGCTGTGAGTCCAAAATGACTCCCAGGCTGCATACCTGGTCCTTCAAGGGCACAGTTACCCCATTCAGGATCAGGAAGTCCTCCACACCTGCCTGCCTTCTGTCCCCCAAGAACAGTACTTCTGCCATCCATCCTCCAACCGCCTCCAGACACTCACACAGGACCCTCACCGCCTTCACTGGTTCTGATTTAAAAGAGAGGTACAGCTGGGTATCATCCACATATTGATGAACACCCAGCCCAAACCCCCTGATTATCTCTTCCAGCTGCTTCATGTAGATGTTAAAAAGCATGGGGGAGTGGATGGAACCCTGAGGCACCCCACAAGTGAGAGCCCAAGGGTCTGAATGTAGACAAGAAGCTTTATTCTCCCTTGGCTTTACTATAATGATCTTATAGTTTGCACAGTAGGGTACTTTGCTCCTGTCCAGTCCTTTTTGCTCCAGTGCTGAGCTAAACCAGGGTAAGGCTTAGCATGTAGTCCAAGGCAGGACTCATGGTTTAGCACATTCACTTACCACAAACTAAAGTCTTGGTTTAGCTCAGCACAGTGCAGCAGTACAAAGGGCAAGAGAGGAGCAAAATGGTTTCAAGATCCTCTCTGTATCCTCACATGCTTCTGCGGTTTGGTAAAGCATAGCTAAGTTTGATTCACACAACAAGCTTAGTCAATGCATTTTAATCAGATTCTGATAGTGTGTGGAATGTTACAGTAGTATAAAACTCTACAGTATATGCTCAGAGACTGAGCAGATAAACAAGTGGCCCATGGGGGTCGTTTAACCACCCATAGACCCCCACCGCCTGCTCAGCTGGCTCCCGTGCACCGTGCTAAACCAGCATGGAACGGAGCGGGGACCTCCTTCTGTGATGCTGGCCAGCTTCCCATTGGCTGCAGGAAGCTCCTGCAGCCAATGGGAAGCTGCATATGCTTCCTCCGCGCCGGAAGGAACACTGGAAATAGCGTTTGCGCATGTGTGCATGCGTGCGCACACTCCAGCACACTACTGTGGCGTCTGCAGGACCGTGAACCGGCCTAAGCCACAAAAACTTTGCCGACCCCTGAGATAAACTAACTTCAGTAACAATTGAAGAAACATGGGGAAATGGAGTGTCCTAATAAAACATTCTCATGCTAAACCAAGCAATTAAACTTTGAAGGCTTGATTACATATCAACTCCTCACCATTAAATTTAATGTAACACCACATATCTAGTACATTTGAGTGACATTTTACATTTAACATATCTCAAATAGACTCTGCCGTGTGTTAATTCAATGAAAATGTTTTACATTTTAATCGGGAGGTTTCTATAAAAAGTGTACTGTTTTCTAAGTGTTTGGAAATCTGCTTATAAGAAATCATCTTATTTGAGACAGGAAGAATTTGTCTTAAATACTCTTAAAAGCTGCTTTAATGCATTTTAAATGACATCCTCTGAATTTAGTTGTCTTTACTAGGCACTTCAAAGCTCAGCACAGTGTTTGAGAAATTGGAAATTTGAAGAGCATCCTGCATTTTTTAGATATAGGCTTAGCAGAAGCTGTTTTGAAAATGTATTAAATCTGTGTGCTGTTTTCCAGAAAAAGATGTAAACAGAACAGACCGAACAAACAAGTTTTATGAAGGTCAAGATAATCCTGGGTTGATATTGCTTCATGACATTTTGATGACCTATTGTATGTATGACTTTGATTTGGGTAAGTAGGATTCTACTTATGTATGTGTACTACTGTGTCTGATCTAGTGTAACTTATTGTAATTACCCTTCAGAGAAGACTTGATGTACATTCTGTCTTAGATGCCTGAATTAATTATGCGTTTTACCATTGGTTGCACAAGTGGGACCTGCAGCAAACCTGTTAAGTTTTGGTACTTATGAACTCCTGATTTTGGAGATCAAATAAATGTATCAAAGTTTCCATTGCTGGGGGTGAACGCTTATTTGAACAAATACCGTATTTTTCCATGTATAAGATGCCCCCTATTTTGGGGGGACTCCAAATTAAGAAAACACCCCCAGCACTACCCATGTATATGACAAGCCCCAATTTTAAACCTTTTTGGGGGGTTGAAAAACCTAGTCTTATACACGGAAAAATACAGTAGTTTAGGAAGAGGATGGGAGAAACTAAATAGTTACTATTCAATCTTTTGGGTTTGCCACATATCACCAGTTCTCTCTCTCTCTAATAAAAGGCTATGTTCAGGGAATGAGTGACCTGCTTTCTCCGATTTTATATGTGATGGAGAATGAAGTTGATGCCTTTTGGTGCTTTGCCTTGTACATGGATCAAATGGTAAGTCTTTTCATCTTCATTCCTGTTGTTAACTTCAGTTACCGTTTGATTGAAACTTATTTCTTTAACTTCTGTTTATCATTAAACTTTTGTTAGCAATTTATGTAGCATTTCACTTGCAGCGTAGCAACAGATATATAAGCAAGAAATGTATGTTCCATAATTATAAAAATAATGCTGTGTTTCAATGTTGTAACCTGCCCTGGGACCTTAGGGTGAAGGGTAGATAAATAATAATGATTGGCATCTATCTGTCTCGAGAAACAATGGAAGAGTGTGCCTTTGGGGGTAAAGTCAAACTGTTGAAGAATTACAGTGCCTGCTGTGGCTCTTGAGACCAGTATGAGAGAGACTTATTTTATTGCAGGTGGGGCAGATGAAGCTGTCCAGTCTCATTGGACTCCACATTATTCTAATTTGCTTAATTCAATGAATTAAAATTATCAAACCCATATCTGATCTTGAAAGTGAGCTGCATGGAATGCTGTTAGCATCCCAACAGGACCAAAATCACTTTAATGTTTAGTTTTGTTATTATATATTTGTTTTGATTTAATGCTCATCTTGGCCCTCATGTAGAATAAAAATATTCTAGATGCTGCTTCAATTTGTTTCCCATTAAGCACCAGAATTTTGAAGAGCAAATGCAGGGTATGAAGACACAGCTAATTCATCTGAGTACTTTACTTCGCTTGCTAGATAGTGGATTTTGCAGTTACTTGGGTATGTATGACAGCTCAGAATAACTTATCACTGATTATTATTATTATTATTATTATTATTATTAATTTACACCTTTTTCCATTCTTACACAATAGTTCTTTTTGACTTCCCACCCAGCATTCCATGACAGTTCTTTTTACATCTTGATTGACTGCATATACATTATTTTTTTCTACCTTATTTTCCATGCTCTCATGTCTTTAATCTTGTCAGCTGTCGGTCACAAAGTTACCTGGAATTTATACAGTGGTACCTCTACTTACGAATGTTTCTACTTACGAATGGAGCTCCGTCCGCCATCTTGGATGCGGTTTAGATAGGATTTTTTCTACTTACGAATTTTTAGATAGAGTTGCTTCTACTTACGAATTTTTTCTCCCAATGCATTCCTATGGGATTCGACTTACAATTTTTTTTTACTTACAAATGTGCGTTCGGAACGCATTAAATTCGTAAGTAGAGGTACCACTGTATTTTTAAGTCATATTTCTGTAAATATTCCCCCAAGTACGCCCACTCACTTCTTGTCTCTTTATCATACTGAATTCTTATTTTAGTTGTCCTACTGGCTTCTGGTTTTGCCACATGAAGGGAAAGCTGTAGCTGGTTGCGCTCCTTCCGAGGGAAATCAGGCTGTCGTGGAGGTGGGGGGAAAGTGTGGGCTCCACATCTCCTCAAAAACTTCAGAGCTGAACTGGAGTTCCCAAAGAGCTCCTGCAGCGCCAAAGGGTCCCCCCCCACCTTTCACCAGGAGAAAACTTACCACTGTTCTTATCTAGAATCTAGACAGTGGCCGTGTTGGCATGCCCTGTTAAGTCAGAGTTTCTGGCTTGTTGTGGTTTACTGAGAATGAGCAGCATGTGCATGCTGCCCAGTTGCTGCCGCTTCACGCCTCTGGCATAACCAGAAAAAACAAACCAGGAAGTGTTGGTTTCACATTATATCCGAATCAGGGATCCATGATCAGCAAGCCAACAACAAACAATTCCTTCAGAGTGGCTCATGATCATGGTTCAGATGTATTGACTTCCTGGTTTGTTCATCACACTTAAGCCAGAAGAAGTATGGGAGCAAACAGGCAGTGTGCATTTCCAGGAAACCAGAGCTTCCTATTCCTGGTAAACACAGTAAGCCAGAAAGTCTGACTTGGGACATTCAAACACAGCCAGTTGCTTAAAATACTTTTCCTACACCAATTACTTTCTCAATTGTTGTAAAGAGAGTTCTGTGCTATTTAGATACTGTTTCAGTCTTGCCTGTCCTCAGTTTACTTTCAGAGCCCTTTAGGTAGCAATGATTAGACTCCCACTAACAATTGATTGGGCAGTGTTCTCGAAGCCACCAACATGAGTCTGACCAAACTGCGGGAGGCAGCGGAAGACACGAGTGCCTGGCGTACTCTGGTCCATGGGGTCACGAAGAGTCGGACATGACTAAACGACTAAACAACAACAACAATTGATGTTCAAAGAGAGACTTGACTAGGACCACAATCTCTCAACCTAACCTACTTCACAGGGTTGTTGTAGGGATTCAGTGAGGAGGGAGGAACCATGTGTACCACTTTGAGCTCTTTGGAGAAGGTGGGATATAAATGAAACAAACAAATAAAATTATGGTCCATATTTTCCTCAGTTTCCCACCCCAATAAACTCTAGAACAAACTAACTTTTTGTAAGCAATTGTAGCCAGCAAAGCTGTTAGATGTATTAATATATTAAACATACTTTAAGTGATTCACAACCAGCATTTCTGTCAAAGATTTATTTGTTCATGTTCTTTTTTAAAAAACTATTTTAGAGTCTCAAGATTCAGGATACCTTTATTTTTGCTTCCGGTGGCTTCTAATAAGATTTAAAAGAGAATTTAGTTTTCAAGATATTCTTCGCTTATGGGAGGTAAGAAATTTCTTTTTATTTTAGTACCTACCACCTAAAATGCTTAAAATATGATTCTGGAGGAAAATACATACAATTTAGCTAAACTGCATCATGTTAAAGCAATGTATAAATAGTGGCATCTAGAGGTGGTAAGACTGTGGCCATTGGGCCTTGATTCTGCCACCTGGCTGTGTGGGTGAGGAAGTTCATAGTTGGCCAAGAGGGGAGACTTATACTCTCTTGTTTGCTCTTAAGTACTGGAGGAGCATTAAGTACTGGATGAACTAGCCTAATCCCCTGCTTGGTGCAGAAACTCCAAAGTTTAATTTAAATTAAAGTTTAATTTAAAAATTAAAGAGGCATCTGACAGATGGTTGCCCTATTTCTGCTTGAGGACTTTCAGAGAAGGAAAGCAGTTTGAAGTTAGCACCTTATTCCTCACAACTGTTATGTTTTTATTCCTATTCAGGATTTTCTCTTGCATGCACACTGTCTTATAAGGTGCTATTGAATAATAGTTCCCAAGTTCTCATTACTATCAGCACCATAAAGGTAAAGGTAAAGGGACCCCTGACCATTAGGTCCAGTCGTGACCGACTCTGGGGTTGCGCGCTCATCTCGCATGATTGGCCGAGGGAGCCGGCGTATAGCTTCCAGGTCATGTGGCCAGCATGACAAAGCCGCTTCTGGCAAACCAGAGCAGCACATGGAAATGCCGTTTACCTTCCCGCTGTAGCGGTTCCTATTTATCTACTTGCATTTTGACATGCTTTCGAACTGCTAGGTTGGCAGGAGCTGGGACCAAGCAACGGGAGCTCACCCCATCACAGGGATTCGAACCGCCGACCTTCTGATCAGCAAGCCCTAGGCTCAGTGGTTTAACCACAGCGCCACCTGGGTCCCTATCAGCACCATGTAAACTTGTAAAAAATGCACAAAGCATACCAGGGTGAAAGGAAATGTCTCGGCTTACAACAGGGTGGCTAATCCATGGGCCATATGTGTGCTCCCCATGGCATCTCAAGAATCCCCCCCCCATTTGTTACCTTTAAAATATAATAATGTGTTATGGTGTACTCCAATGCGTCCCACACAATGATGCCAAAAGGCTTTCTGTAGGTCTCCCACAGCCTCCTCCCTCAAATGTTTCCATTAAAAAAAAACTTAAATTACAAGTAATGTTTAAAATTATAGGTCCCTGCTATGATACTGTTATGCTGAAAGGTTTTTGGCTGTTCACCAAATTTGTCCATTAAAGAATTTTTAAAATATATTTATTGCTGCCACTCTTGTGGGTTGGTTATGGATCAGTGCAGCCCTTAGCCCAAAGAAGACTAGCCACACCTGGCTTATAGCTCTGAATAACAATCTTAGGACTCACTTAATTGCTCCAATACCCCCTGATCTGCTACTGCATGGTTCTGTCACTTTTGCTACCACTAAGAAGGTGACTTGCCCAGAATATCAACTCGTGGGATCAGACAGTTTCCTGGCAAATACAACCCAGTCACTGTAGTCAGAGTTTGCATTTCTTTTTTTCTGAAGTATAGAGTGTATATCCATATTCCAGTTTTAAGAGTCCTGAAAACTTATTGTTCCAAAATAATTCTGTTAAGTCCATCAACCCATTTATTCCACTGCACTTTGAATACTACTGGTTTTCTGATCCTGATTTCATTGAGGCATAAAGATCCTAAGGATCCACCCAAAATATCTGACATTCATTGAGGGTGACAGATGCTATCAGGACATAGCTCTACCATTTGCCCTTGTCAAGATCTTCAGAATGTAGCATGAAATTAATTATAGATAGTTATTAAGCAAGCTATTATGTTTTTCTGTCTAGATAATAGTTTAATTAGCTGGCAACCTCTACTGAAATATATGTTAGAAAACTAGTTTTTCCTTCTGATGTAGTTTTAAGTTGCCAGAAAAGTAAGTGTTTTGGAAGGCTGCTAAAACTGTACTATTATTTTAGTACCTTACACTTGTGGCATCATGTTCGAGTTTTTGATTCATCAGCAACTTCAATATTCTGCTAGGTAATGTGGACAGACTTGCCTTGTCAGAACTTCCACCTTCTCATCTGTTGCGCTATCCTTGAATCCGAAAAGAAGCAAATTATGGAGAAGCATTATGGCTTCAACGAAATACTGAAGGTATCTCTTGCATGTTACTCTAGATCCAAATTATGTTCTATCCTTTGTTCCTGTATTTGAATACTATTAGCATTTCATTATGCAATCCTCTGTGAGATGGAACAAATGTTAATTCTCAGCCACATTTCTACTGTATTGAAAGATGCTTAATGTGGCTTCGTTAGTAGATCTTAGTAATTTTTTAACTCATCAAGTTGAGAGAAAGTAATATGAAGCAGAGTTTTCATACAGCATATAGACTGGTTGTTTGATTTTCAGAGCTAAGAGGACTTACTGTTTATACTGAGGCTGATTTAAGTGCTTATTTGGTGAGCTACCCTAGGTAAGAGGATTCCAGTAGAAATAGGAAGCTCCAGTTGGACCTAGTGACTTGTCTTCAGGTTATGGTGTAAGGAGAGGCCACACACAGAAACACACAACAACCCACAATTCAAGGCAAAACTATCCTAGACTACTGGGGATTGTGCAGGAAGATGGCAGTCCCTTCCAGACTTTTTTCTACTCTTCTCAGCATCGCTGCATAGAGATGGTGGTTTTGTTGGGTGGCTGCCCCTGAGCCTGGGGAGGTGCAGTGCTGAGGAACCATAAATCCAAGTAGCAGACATAATTTACATATTGCAATCTTAACCAGATGCTAATTATGCACGTGTATTAATCAAGTTAGCATTTCTTTACTTAAGGTTATGCTAACACTAGGAGCCAAAGTTCCGTGGCTCAGAAAGCTGTGCATTTAGCGTGACACCCTCCCCACATCCTTGGTTGCACTTCGTCATTCTTTTTCTTCCGTTTTAGCATATCAACGAACTGTCTATGAAAATGGATGTTGAAGACGTACTTTGTAAAGCAGAAGCCGTTTCTATGCAGATGATAAATTGCAAGGTAAAAGTCAAGCATATTTCATGAGCTTTGCATAAACAAATGAGATTTAACCAGGTTGATAATTATTGAAACAAACCCTTTACGGTGTGTGTAGCTTATGATGCCTTTGAATGAAGGGTGGTATGCAAATTTAAGAAGTAAATAATGATGTCATAAACTGCTGCAACACTCAAAATAATACTGTGCCCAGAGATAAAGTGAAATCTACCTATACCAATTTTAAAAGATAAGGATTTTCTAGTCATCCTAGAACTGCTTATTGAACATCTTTTCCTTCTAGAATTAAGAAAAGGCATATTTTAGCTCAAACTTACATGCATTTAAAGATATGCTTCTTGTGTACTTAGCATGTTAACTTAAAAGAACACATATTTTCTTTTCATAGGAATTGCCTCAAGCAGTCTGTGAGATCTTGGGATTAGAGAACAGTGCTGCAACAACACCAGATTCAGACACTGGGGAAGATGAAACTGCTGGTGGAATAAGTCACTCTGCACCAGCCTATTCAAACATCTCCAAGCCTGTTGCTGCTGCCAATGGAACAAGTGAAAGTATTGAGCAAGTGACCCCCACTGTGCTGGCAGATTGAATCTTGCACAATTATTTGTCTGCATTTTTGAAGAGACACTTTATTATACCTGTTTTGTTTCTTTCAAGCACTTGAGGTGGATATTTAAGTTTTTGTTTTGATTAAGCTTTAAAGATTTGGAAAACAGATCATGTACTGTAATACTCTTGCATCAAAGCTTTACAATGTGACCTAATTATTTTTGTAGTTTCTTCTACCAAAGTAGCCTTCCCCCCTCCCTCAGATAACATTCCCTAATACTTTTGTAGCCAAGTGCATTTTTTCCCTTTTTGGTAAAATGGAAATCAGATGAATGTGAATGGCATGGAAATAAATGCATCTTTATCACTTTTACTTTGAGAAGTCTTGAGCATGGATGGTTCTTGGATATCATAAGATTCAAAAGTCTATACTATTTCCTATGTGAAAAGAACATAACTTCATAAACAGTGCTTTGTAAATGAAAGGATTATGTCCTTTCTCAAATGTTTACAAAAACATTTGTTAAGTATTTGTGGTTGTTGAATGTAGATTTGCAATGAGGATTTAAATTTGTGCAGTTCCCTGATCTTGAATTTTGTAATCCAGGGGGTTGGCTGAACAGTACATTTTTACATTTTAACACCTCTACGCTTATACATATGTATGTATAAATTAGTTACATATTCAAACTTGTGAGTATTAAAGGATAAATCTATTTTTGACTAAGTAAACTTGGCTTTTCATTCAGGCAATTTTGACCAAATTTTAATACATAACTGTAAACCTTCCTATTTTTGAAAAATATTCTTTTCTTAAGGCTATATTCAGGTTCTGAATTACTTTTACAATGGCTTTCTTGCTTACTTAACGAATAATGTTTCTTTGCTGAATAGTATAGTAACTGATTTAAAAAAATCAGCTTCAACTGCCTTTACGCTAGACTACTTGATTAAATAAAAGCAGTTAAAAATAAATGCAAATTATGTTGGGTGTGTTTCCCTCATGTAGTTCTGCATAAGCTCCCATGGAGGGCACAGATAGAACAGAAGATTCTTATGGCGGATTGTGCCCCTTGTCCTTAATAAATGACTTGCATATGAGAAAACTCTACGCTTATATACCATTCTTTCCATTTTTATAGTAATGTGGGATCTGACATAGATTCAGTTGTATTTGTTCCTGAGAACCATTGTACATAGTATGAAATAAAATGCAAAAATTACTTAATGTTTTTAATTTAAAACAAGAGAATCTTGTGTGGGGGAAAAGCCTTCCTTGATTTCAGTGATTTGCACACAGATGTAAAGTATACAGTGAAGAGCTATCTAACTTTCCTCTGGTAGAACACTTTGCAGTTGACAGGTTGCAAAAATGAGGGAGTTGAATCGTCTTGTCCCCTTGAAATCAGTGGAACTGTGTACGCAACCAAGCACTTCCATTTCAGTGATTTCAATAGAATTGCATCATGTTTGGCAATGTGGGTTCCTGCTGAAAGTCATCTTTACAAGGCAGCCGCCTAAATTTAAGTATTAACTTGAGGGTTCCCGGGGAGATCACAGCCCTGGTGCAGACAACATACAAGCCAAACCATGACTGAACTCTAGGAATTCCCCTGTGTTTGCCAAGTCATGCTTTGGCTTGGTGTGACCTGTAAATTGGGCTAATCAGGGTAGCTGTATCCAGGGCAGCCTACCTGCCTGCAGACTGTCTCTCCAGAGTGGTGCATGCTCTAGTTATCTCCCGCTTGGACTACTGTAATGCGCTCTATGTGGGGCTACCTTTGAAGGTGACCCGGAAACTACAACTAATCCAGAATGCAGCAGCTAGACTGGTGACTGGAAGCGACCGCCGAGACCACGTAACACCGGTCTTGAAAGACCTATATCGCCTCCCAGTACGTTTCCAAGCACAATTCAAAGTGTTGGTGCTGACCTTTAAAGCCCTAAATGGCCTCACTCCACTATACCTGAAGGAGCGTCTCCACCCCATTGTTCCGCCAGGACACTGAGGTCCAGTACCGAGGGCCTTCTGGCGGTTCCCTCGTTGCGAGAAGCCAAGTTGCAGGGAACCAGGCAGAGGGCCTTCTCGGTAGTGGCACTCCCGCCCTGTGGAACGCTCTCCCATCAGATGTCAAGGAGGAAAACAACTACCAGATTTTTAGAAGACATCTGAAGGCAGCCCTGTTTAGGGAGGCTTTTAATGTTTAATCCATTATTGTATTTTATTTTTCTGTTGGAAGCCGCCCAGAGTGGCTGGGGAAACCCAGCCAGATGGGCGGGGTATAAATTAATAATAATAGCTATAGCTGCAGGAGGGGCGGAAGGAACTTATTATGTTAAGGGGTGACAGTTCTTTCTAAGAGGTGAAGTCATCAGCATGTGGGGGAGGGGTGTTATTTTTTTATTCTTTTTTTTGCAATTCT
The DNA here is from genome assembly GCF_963506605.1 of Zootoca vivipara. Lineage (NCBI taxonomy): Eukaryota > Metazoa > Chordata > Lepidosauria > Squamata > Lacertidae > Zootoca > Zootoca vivipara. Next base: position 28,893,719 of record NC_083285.1, read on the forward strand.
TTCCTCTCATCTACTGCATGCCATAGGTTCAGAGGGTGTGGGGAACAGATTTAGGGGTGTTCATGTTTCTGTGGGGAACTGCCAGAAATTGCTTCCTAGTGTTTTTGAAGGATTGTTTTTCTCAGAAGTCTATTTCTGGGGGTGGGAACCAAAATCCAAAATGAGTTAAAAGCAAATGTTGTATACTGTATATGGACTTGGTCACTTTAGAAGAGAAAGGTGAGTTGCTGCATTAACATGAAAGAACTGACGCAACTTTCAGTTATGAGCACATAAATCAGAAGGTGAAATCTCTTCAGTCCTTGGCTTTAATATCACCGGCGTGCTTATCTTTTATCAGTTAATAACTAAAGAGCCCATTCTGCAAATGCCAACAATTCAAGGCCCAGCAGCTGTAGGCTTTCATTTCCTGCTTACAGGAAATAATTTTTGAACCACTTGCCCTTGTTCCCTCATAGAGCTTTGGCATTTGCATTATGTTGTACACAGAGTACACAGAGTGCATTATGTTGTACACAGGCCAAACCCTACGCCAAAGGATAAATGGACATAAATCTGACATCAGGAACCAGAAGACAGAAAAACCAGTAGGAGAACACTTCAATCTCCCAGGACATTCTATACAAGATCTCAAAGTAGCTGTCTTACTACAAAAGAATTTCAGAAATAGACTGGAAAGAGAAGTTGCTGAATTGCAACTTATCACCAAGCTCAAAACCATGGAGGGACCTGGTTTGAACAGAGATATCGGGTTCTTATCTCATTATACATGATAAGCGATCTTCAGCCATCTCCACCCTTGCTTTTTCATGCAAAACCATTTGCAGTCGTTTCCGGTCATCAACAGCTATCAGTCAGTCAAATCACCCATTTCCACCACCCTTCTGAGTGATCCCCCCTCCCCATCCCCACCCCTCCCCACCCCTTCCCTACATAAGTGCCTGGAAACTTCCATTTCACTGTATCTGAAGAAGTGTGCATGCACACGAAAGCTCATACCAAAATAAAAACTTAGTTGGTCTTTAAGGTGCTACTGAAGGAATTTTTTTATTTTACAGAGTATAGAATATGCTTTTGAGTATTTTTTAAAATGAATACCATTTTATGATACAGAGAACTTCACACAATTTAATGAATATCTACATGTGCTGCTGCTGGAAATGGGGAGAGCATTACATGGTGTGGCTTCCATGTGTATGCATGTATGTATATTTATCTTTAGATCTTAGTTGTGATTTTCTTAAAAGTTTCAGTAGAACTGGTGTAAGTTACTTTCACAGAAATGTGCTAGACACTCTTAAGTGCAATAGCAGGCCTGGGAGCTTCTAAAGGCATCATACTATTTTATTTTATTGTTATTATTTATTGAATTTTATAGTCTATCCTTTTAAAACAATGTGCAGGATTGTTTTCCTCATTAAAAAAAATCACATTCAATAAGATAAACTTAACAGTCATAAAGGGTGAGACATCTGCTTCCAATAATGTGAGAGGCAGTTTTTACAATTCCTCCTTCCTGTAACCTTCCACACCTCTTGCGTTTTTCTGGAGTCTCCAAGGCCTCCAGAGCAGCCTTTTAGGGAGCTGTCGGAGGGGTGGGGAGTGGGTAAAAGTAGCCTTTCCTCACCCCCACCCCTTTCAGTCTGTATTAAAGGTAAAGGTAAAGGGACCCCTGACCATTAGGTCCAGTCGTGACCGACTCTGGGGTTGCGGCGCTCATCTCACATTATTGGCCGAGGGAGCCGGCATACAGCTTCCAGGTCATGTGGCCAGCATGACAAAGCCGCTTCTGGCGAACCAGAGCAGCACACGGAAACGCCGTTTACCTTTCTGCTGTAGCGGTACCTATTTTTCTACACGCTACTTTGACGTGCTTTTGAACTGCTAGGTTGGCAGGAGCAGAGACCAAGCAACAGGAGCTCATCCCGTCGCGGGGATTCGAACCACTGACCTTCTGATCGGGAAGCCCTAGGCTCTGTGGTTTAACTCACAGCACCACTCGTGTCCCTAACATTACAACTGATAACAATTTACATTTCAGGTAGCTTTATCCTAAAGTAGTAAAAGTCTGCCATTGGTCTAACAATGACTGATGGCCAAATGTCCATTTTCTCATTGACATACTGAAACTATCATTTGTAGCAAAATCATGGCAAATCAAGCTGGAGAGGTGGTGGAGAAGCAGCCTAAGGGTACAACTTCAGCATTAATCTTCACAGATTAATTGAATTGACCAGACCAATTGGTTCCTACGAGCATTTGGAGGAGAGGAATATCAAGAGTGCCACTGTGAAAAGCGGCAGACAAACATAGTAATGCAAATTGATTTCCCCCTTCATTCCTTTTGTAAAATATCAGCAATCTTTACTCTGGGATGGAGTGATCTGGGTGATATGCTGCTTGTTTGTGGCAGTTTCAGATATAGGCGCCCCAGCTTGCTTTAAATATCAAACTCCAGCGCCAACGTTTTATCCAGGTTTATTGCACTGTCGTCCTCCGGTAAAGAAACACATTGCCAACTCTGCAGTGATATATAAATGCAGCTATGTTCAAAGCTTATCAACTTGTGACAAAAGGAGCATCTGGAAGAAGCAGCCAACAGCCTGGGATTGCTAGTTAATATCCTGCATTTGGAAGAGAGCACGGTCAGTGTGTGGAAAAGAATATTTCCCTGCCGCTGTGGGGCTTTAAAGGTGCCAGCTCTAGTGAGGCTCTCCTAATCAGCCTTCCATCAGTTCTTGCCTAGGCATATAAAAACCTTCACCAGGGGGGAAATCTGGGATTGCTCCTTGTTCAGCACCAGCAACAGGGGACAGCTCTCGGCAGGCAAACAAACCTGAAGCTAGTTTCCCCCTGCTGTGGAGAGAGAAAATTGCACAGGCCACTATGCAGCCAGCAATGATGATGTTCTCCAGTAAATACTGGGCAAGAAGGGGCCTGTCTCTGGATTCCGCTGTGCCCCTGGAACACCCACTACATGGCAACGTAACTGTAAGTATCTTGGGCTGCGTCAGTCTAGAAGGAATAAATCTGATGTTTAAGACAGCTTCAGGATTTCCCAGTAACTTCTTGGAACACATGCAGGATTCTTCTTTAGACAGATTTGCTTGTCTGCTATGCCTCGGTTGGTTGTCAGTTTTTCTCCCCCCTGTCCACCAATCCCATAGCTAGCTCAACCTATTTATGCACAAGTAATCAAGAAAGGATTTTATGGGAAACAAGCCTTTGCAGGGAGGAGATGTCTCTCTCACACATCCTTTGAGTGACTTCAGTTCTGTGCCTAGATACAGAATTTAATCCGCTTTTGTACTGAAAGCTCACTTGCCTCACCTTGGGATTTGTAATATCTGCTTGGTGATATTTTTTATTTAAAAGTTTTACTTGTGAAGTCTATTTTTCCCCCCTCTTATGACAGCCTAAGGCTATGATCCTAAGCACATGTGCTTAGAAGAAATCACATTTGAATTAATGAGAGTTTCCTCCAAGTAGAGCTGATGGAACTAAAGTGTTAGATTTATTTCTGAAACCAGTAATACCTACAGAAATTCAAAGGGGTGTGTGAGAGAGAGCTGTCCTGGTTCAGATGCATTGATATGTCATGGATAACTGTTGGCCATCACTGGTGATGCCATTTAAAACCAAAGTAAATTTCTGAATGATTTAGAGCTATGTGGACATATTTTTAATTCCCTTATTTAATAAAAAGATTTGATGAAAATAATAAATGTCCCTTAGCTGACAGTAAGGCTTCTGACAAAGGAATGAGAAGGAAAACTATTTTCAGCTATTTCCCCTCTTCATGGCAGTCTCTGCACAGCCTTAATCTGCTTGGCAGGGTTGGGGCTCCTCTAGCTGAGCAGGACCATTAGGAACAACCCAGTGTATCTGACATAGCTGTGCATTCAAAGGGTAATCAATCTTTGTCTGCAATGAATCTTTCTTTGGGAGTTCTATTTTTTTTTTAAAAAAAGACTGGCGAATATTTGATGGTGACAGCAAAGCAGTCCCCTGCAACAATAAGAATGCCAATAAATGTAGCTAAAATACACAAAATGGAGAACAAGGTGTTAAATGTCTTAATCTAAGTCAAGCATAGGCAACTTTGGCTCTCCAGATGTTTTGGAACTACAACTCCCATGATCCCTGACCACTGGGTCTGTTAGCTAGGGATCATGGGAGTTGTAGTTCTAAAACATCTGGAGAGCCAAGGTTGCCTATGCTTGATCTAAGTCAGGCATAGGCAACCTTTGGCTCCCAGATGTTTTGGAACTACAACTCCCATGATCCCTGACCACTGGCCCTGTTAGCTAGGGATCATGGAAGTCGTAGTTCCAAAACATCTGGGAGCCAAAGGTTGCCTATGCCTGATCTAAGTGAATGCTGCACATACATACGGTACATGTTATTAGAAAGCAATTGAATATAAGAAAGTCAGTCCTTTCTGTTATCAGGCGGGTTTTTTGTTTTTGTTTGTTTTGAGATACTCACATTTTGTTATTCTGATCTTGGAAAGGCATAACTTTTTGATTGTGTCGGTGATTTGTTGGTGGATGTACATCTTTTGTAAATGGTCCTGCAAACATATAATCTAGTTTGACCTTACATATTTGTAGCTTCTGCAGCAGTGGTAGCCAATGTCTGGAAACTCCCTAAGTAAATGCTTAGCTGTGTTTTCTGCCAAAGCAGGAATCATTTATCCCTTTGTCAGTTTTGTTTGGTGGCAATATCACTGGATACACTTAAAGAGAGAGACCTAGGTCAAATTCCATTGTTTCATTCTGTCAGGGATTCTTCAAATGTGATGAATTTCTATCTTCCACACAGAACACTTGTGTGCATGGAATAATGAAAATCATTCTGGTTTAGCTGCATATGCTGCTGGTCCTCCTGAGGAGGCACAATTTGACACAGCATCTCAACATGCCTACATTATGTGCAAATGTAGCAAAATTGGAAAATCTCGTACCAGTATTGTTCTCCTCAAGCCAATTACAGTAGCCACAGGTTCTTTTAGAATTCCACTTGAATGGAGATGAAATTATGCAATGCCCGGTCAAGAGTTTATGAACAGATTGTTCTATTTTAGCACATTAGCATAACATATGTAGTAGAAAACAGATAATAAAATCACCTAGAGAGCAAATTATAATCTATATTTTATGTAGATCATGTGCCACCCCTCTGGGTTAGACAGGGGATAAGTCTTTTTACCACAGCACCAGAAAATGAAGCTAGATTTGATCTTCAAAGACTCCCAACATTGTTTCTGCTGTTTGGTTTTGCCAGTGGTGGAGAGCAGGGAAATAAATACCCAGTGCTCATACTCCCCCCCCCTTTAATGAGGGGTTCCCTCTCTGCTTTTATGCCTCCCTGATTCTCTCGCCTGATTTCAGTCCTGGCTGGTTCTTATAGGCTAAACTTCATTTACAGTCCAATATGTACAAATGTCAACAGCAATTTCTCCTAGCAGCAGCTTTCACATGTGGCTTTGAGCAAGGTGTCCTGGTAGGTTTAGGCATCCTGATTGCCCCAAACATGACCTTCATCACACCTCTTGCATTTTCTATATGTCACACCACACGTAGTCATTGTTTGTGTAGTAGCTAAAGCATCCAAGTTGTGGCAAGTTCCCTAATTCCCAAGGTGTTTCCTGTGGTGGGGTTCCAAGAGAGTGGGCATTGACCAACTTCACAGCATGTAGAATATCTAACTATAGATAGACAGAAAATTTCCGTCCCCAGAGTTCCTCTGATATGGCCGTTTCTGCTTAGATCCATGTTCTCAGATTCTAGGGAATTGTTTCAGTCTGAGGGTTTGGGAACTCTAGCATTGTTACACTGTCATATGTAAAAGCATTTCCCCACACAGTTGTTGTTGTTGTTTAGTCGTTTAGTCGTGTCCGACTCTTCGTGACCCCATGGACCATAGCATGCCAGGCACTCCTGTCTTGCATTGCTTTCCGCAGTTTGGTCAAACTCATGTTCGTAGCTTCGAGAACACTGTCCAACCATCTCATCCTCTGTCGTCCTCTTCTCCTTGTGCCCTCAATCTTTCCCAACATCAGGGTCTTTTCCAGGAAGTCTTCTCTTCTCATGAGGTGGCCAAAGTATTGGAGCCTCAGCTTCAGGATCTGTCCTTCCAGTGAGCACTCAGGGCTGATTTCCTTAAGAATGGATAGGTTTGATCGTCTTGCAGTCCATGGGACTCTCAAGAGTCTCCTCCAGCACCATAATTCAAAAGCATCAATTCTTCGGCGATCAGCCTTCTTGATGGTCCAGCTCTCACTTCCATACATCACTACTGGGAAAACCATAGCTTTAACTATACGGACCTTTGTCGGCAAGGTGATGTCTCTGCTTTTTAATAATAATAATAATAATAATAATAATAATAATAATATATTATTATTATTATTATTATTATTATTATTATTATTATTTATACCCCACCCATTTTAGGATGCTCCCCACACAGTATCTTACAATAAATCACAACTTCCTTAGGAAATTTATCATGCTTGATGTGGCCCTGAGAACCTGTTGATTAAGTGTTTTATCTTGTTTGCTTTCATTCTTTGATTATACTTGCAATTTTCTAACAATTAGCAATTGTAAAGAGTGGCTTTCAGTGTGTAATGGCTTTTTATCTACTTCACATATTAGTTGTCTCATACATTAATGTGCATTCATTGACTTTAATAGAAGCAACCTACTGAGTGCCCTCAAGTTAAATGATGTGGAGTATCCCTATCATCTTGCACTAAAGAGTGCTAATTCAACATATAACAACAGCAACAAAATACTTTATTCGACCGATAGTCAGAAAGAAAAAAACATTTCTCAATACAAATACAATACAAATAGAAAAATATAAAACTGAAGGCATCAGAGGGATACATAAATGAAGTATGACCGCGCTACTGAACCTCCTACAGGTCACCCACATCAAGGCATTCGATTATACGTTTCCAACACTTGAGCGCCAGGAAGATAATAAATACACAGTGGAAAATAAATAGGCACAAAGTAGGGGTGTGTGCTAAGCACAATATTCAGCTGGAACACAGATTTGGTGCTTTGGAAAATGCCTCAGTCCAAAGCACTTTGGAGACTACCCGATTTGTCTCAGGGTCAAAAGCTGTATCTGTTTCAGGAAAATGAAGCTTTATTCCCATTTCACTTATTATGGGAAAATATATTTTAAAAGTTGTAATTTTTCCCATTTTGGCAGAATAAGCTGAAATCTGCAGCCATGTGGCCCTTCTAGAGGGACTAAAGCCTGCTGAGATAGACAAATAGATCCAAGGGTATTTGTGTTGGTCATCTTTAAAATTTGATTATTATTATTATTATTATTAATAATAATAATTATTATGTCCTTTAACTTTTCCATATTGGACAGAATTGGATGAAATTTGCCATAGGACAGGGCAGAAGGAGATCAGAAAGGGATGTATCAAAAACATGGAGTTGATCATGGGGTGTGTGACTGTTCTAGGTGAAGTCATACTGCCCACACAATAACAGGTTTGCATCCTGTATCTGCATCCGCTCTTTGGAAGCCATGATCAGTGCTTTGTATCAACTTTACCTGATATGTCAGAAGTGATGCCTCATGCAAAAACCACAGTTAGACAGGCCCTCATAACCTCTTAACTGGTAGTGTAATGTAATAGGCGGGATTGTCCTTAAAAGCAGACCGGAAACTACAGTTTGTCCAGAATGCAGTAACCAGAGTAGTGGAGCATGTTACTGTAATGGTGTAATGGTGTAGGTAGCTTCCTCATGGGTAAGCGGCTCCAAACCCTGTGTTTGGTTTTTACAGGGTTTTATTATATACATATGTACAAGACAGAGCATCAAAAAGCATGACTGTACTAATCCGATTCAGAACCCAGAAGTGCCTCCCTTTGTGATTTCCGCCAGCATAACCGCTGGGGCACTCTGAACCTCCTCCTTGGTCCCTCCTCTCCCCCCCCCTCTGTTGGGGTGAGGGTGCTGGTGGAGCACCCTCTCTACTAGAGCTGCTCAGTTGAGGGACCGGCACTGTGGCTCCTGGAGCTGCCTCCTCTCGAGTGCTTGGGTCTGCCCTCTGCAACTCTCCCTCTGGAGCTCCCATCTCCACAACATCCCTAAGGGTTTGCATCTCCTCCTGAGCCTCAGTCCCACCTTCCGGAGGAAGCTGCCATGTGCTAGGTGCTGGGGCTCTGGCAGTGTCCGAGAGCCCTTGCTCTGATCCACCAGGCTCTCCGCTGACCCCTGGTGGTCCCCTGACAGTTACACTATTGTTCTAAGGTAAAGGTAAAGGGACCCCTGACCATTAGGTCCAGTCGTGACCGACTCTGGGGTTGCGCTATCATCTCGCATTATTGGCTGAGGAAGCCAGCGTATAGCTTCCAGGTCATGTGGCCAGCATGACAAAGCCGCTTCTGGCAAACCAGAGCAGCACATGGAAATGCCATTTACCTTCCCGCTATAGCGGTTCCTATTTATCTACTTGCATTTTGATGTGCTTTCGAACTGCTAGGTTGGCTAGAGCTGGGACCGAGCAACGGGAGCTCACCCCGTTGCAGGGATTCGAATCGCCGACCTTCTGATCAGCAAGCCCTAGGCTCAGTGGTTTAGCCCACAGCGCCACATGGGTCCCTATTGTTGTAAGAGCACCTAGATTAAAGCTTAGTATTTGAAAGCTTTAAAAATCTCATATAGTTTAGACCTGGGCTATGTGTGAGGGAACATCTTCTCCCATATGTGCCTCTTCACTCCTTGAATGAATCTTGCAATCTTGCAGTGGCTGTGCTTTTAGTTTGTAGGAATGCGGGTGGCGCTGTGGTCTAAACCACTGAGCCTCTTGGGCTTGCTGATCAGAAGGTTGGTGGTTTGAATCCCCATGACAGCGTGAGTTTCTGTTGCTCTGTCCCAACTTCTGCCAACCTAGCAGTTTGAAAGCAGTGCAAGTAGATAAATAGGTACCGCTGCGACAGGAAGGTTAACAGCATTTCCGTGTGCTCTGGCTTCTGTCACGGTGTTCCTTTGTGCCAGAAACGGTTTAGTCATGCTGGCCACATGACCCGGAAAGCTGTCTGTGGACAAACGCCGGCTCCCCAAGCCTGAAAGCGAGATGAGCGCCGCAACCCCATAGTCTCCTTTGACTGGACGTAACCGTCCAGGGGTCCTCCCCCCTTTTTACCTTTAGTTCGTAGTATAGTGACTAGCAGCTATGTTATGCATTAAAAAGAGCAGCAAGCTCTTGTGCTGAGTGGCAATTCCATCAAAGGTGAGGCTGAATTCACTTGATCTGCTAAGTAGTGTTCCCCTCATTTATAAAATTTCCTTCCAACAAATCTTTGATAGCGCTGAATATTTCAGCCATGTAGGCATGCCATGAAGCTATGTTAGGCAGGCTTTGAATAATTGTATCACCATGAATTTCACCATTTCAGTCTTTATTGTGTGTCTCTGACTAATTATACAAGGTCCTGAGCTGCCCCGCCATTGCTTCCATATTTAACCTGAAGAGTGCCTTCTAGTTTCCAGCTATAGGCTGCTAACTCTGAAAACACATTTAGCAAGTCATCCTTATGATTAAACAATCACTTCATTAAACGTTTAGAGTTAATTGTGTTTTAATCAAAGCAGGTCCCTCAGGAAGAGTACTCAGTGCTGAGCACTTGTCAACAATTCTGCATTATTTTGACATCAGTGAGGAAGTGATTCCCCCCCCCCCAAAAAAAAACCAGCTATATGTTTCTATGTGGAGTCTCATTTTCAAGCAAAACTGTTCTTTATATATCTTCCAAGTTTTGCTTTTATGGAAACATGTCCCAATCAAACAAGGGAAATCTGTGAATAGGCTCAGGTTCCTTTGCTGGGTTAGGTCCTACACAGAAAAAGGGATGCTTCAAAATCCACACAAAGATTATTAAACGGTTGGCAAAGAGAAGCACTTGACAGAAGTAGGAGTCTGCAGGATTAGGCAAATGGCCCAACTAGTCCAGCATCTTGTCCTCACAGTGGCCAACCAAATGTCCATGAGAAACCTGGAAACAGGGCCTGAGCACAATAGCACTCTCCCCACTTGTGAGGATAAGGTTGTCAATGGCTACTAACTGGTGATTATGTTCTGTCCCCACTATCTGGGTGTCAGGAATGAGCCAGCTCCAAGCGAAGGTTTTCAGCCAAAATGCAGAAAGCAGCCAGGAACAGGGAGGCTTTGATGTTAGTCAGACAAGGGAGAGCTAGCAGCAGCAGAATTTGGCTCTCTCTGACCTTGACAGGCGAGCTGATAAGACAGTAGCTGAGAGCAGGCTAGAACATAGCCAAAGCTCAAATGGGAGCGAATAGACAAGGAGAGAGTTCATTGGACTGGCCACAGAGACACTTGCATATCCTATATAATAATATGCAAGTGTCTCTGCGTCCAGTCCCTGTGTCCCTGTGTCCACGCTACTGCGCATGTGCCCCACAGACACAGGGATTGGACGCAGAGACACTTTGGAGAGGGGAGCTTGGTGCCCGCTCGGCCCGGCAGGGAGATGAGCCAGGCTGAGGCGGCGAGGCAGGGAAGAGGACCGCCCCCCTGGCCTGCCGCTCCCCTTCAATTCCCTCACAGCCGGAGCGGCCACCTCGAGCTCCGGCCTCCTTCCTCCTCCTCCTCATCCAGCAGCAGCAGCAGGAGGAGCACGACACCTCTGGCCGGGACAATGGCAGTACTCCCACCTCCCGGCAGCTCCGGCCGCCCCTCGCGGCTCCTCACAGGCGCGCCTCCACTGACCTCCCCGGCAGCCCCCTCAGCTCGACGCCTGCTGCCTCGGCCTGGGCTGCCCTCCTCAGCTGCCTCCCCTACGGGGAGTAGGCTCACCGGCCACCTCCTTTCCACCCCTTGGCTGCCTGAGCCCCGACACCTCTTCTTCTCCCAGCAGCGCCCATGGTGGCAGGCAACCAAGGGGCGGAAAGGAGGTGACGGTGGGTGGATCCTGGGGCCGGCGAGCCTCCTCCCCTTAGGCTGGGCCAGGCCGGGCCGAGGAGCCGGCGCCACGGCCCGGCTTCTGCCGAGACACGCGCTCTAGCACCCGTTATTTTAACAGGCTTCAAGATACTAGTATTATTATATAGGATTATAATAACCAAAGTTGTAGCAGTAGGATAACATGCTTCATGATGCTATTTCATTGATCTTTTTTGAAAGAGTAATCATTCATGTCTGCTTGTAACCTGCAATTCTTCTCCTGAGTACACCTTTCAAAAGGGAAAAGAACCTCTCTTGTAGGAGATATCCAAATACTAAAATCAAGCAAGAATAGTCTGATTGAAAGGAAAGCTTAACATTTTCTGAGGAGTGCACAGAAGCCCTTCTATTTTGCAATATATTTTCTTTCAGCTAAACAGAACCAGTTCTGGTAAAAACGATGAAAAAAAGGACAATAAAGGTGCAAGCAAGAATGAATCAACATCAGAAGGAGGAAAGACCGCTGTGGTGTTTTCTTTGAAAAATGAAGTTGGTGGCTTGGTGAAAGCTCTCAGACTTTTCCAGGTAAAAACCCCCATCTTTTTTAAAACAGGTGGTTGGAAAAATCTATTGTGTGGATCTATTATGTGTTTACTTCAGGGCCGGCCTTCCCATGAGGCAAGGTGAGGTGATCGCCTCAGGTGGCAGGATCCAAAGTGGTAGCAGACCCAGCCTCCGAGGAATGGATTGTTTGTGCTGCCGCTGTGGTGGCATCGATGGCTGTGGCACACTCCTTGGAGGCTGAATTTGCTGCCCATGGCAAGCCCCTTCATGCCACCTCTATTTACCTATTGGTGAATACAATGCGCTGTTGGTGTGTCCCGTCCCCCCGTTCCTGATATAGGTCTTCACTCACCGCTTCTTCCCTGGTGCCCCCTGCTATTTTGTGGCTTGCCTAATAGCCAAAATATATTGGGCTGGCCCTGGTTTATTTAAATCCCAAGGCACTTTGTGTATTGATAGCTGTCAATTTGAAGCTTGAGCCAGACAAGAGGAAGAAACTGAAAGATCATGGTCTCAGCTTCAGGGTGCTCCTGGACCCAGTGCTATCCTGGGGCCAGTAGCTAGATACGCCATTTGCTGACTTCACCTGGTGCACCGGCTGCAGCCTTTTGTAGAGAAACACAGACCTGGTTTCAGCCCTTTCATGCCATAGTTATATCCCAATTAGACTACTATATGCGAAGATACCTCTGGAGTTTCCAGGCTGTCTCCAGTTGGTACAAAATGCAGCTGCTGGAATTTTATGTAGGGCCTATCGATTGGATCACACCCCTCCCTTCACTGGCTATCAATTTGTTGATGGTCTGAAAGCTCTATAGCCTGAGAACAGAATACTTTAAGAACTGCCTCCTTCCGCATGAATCTACTGGATTGTGAGGTTGACATTTGAGGCCTTGCTCTTTCCCTCTGATATTTGGTCAGCAGGTACAAGGGTGGGCTGGCTCTGTAGATTATCTCAGGTGTCAATACCCTCCTGGTGTCAATACACCTAGCTCCGTCATTGCCCTGAACCCTCCAGCCTATCTGGCAACAAAGTCTGGGGCTCAAGCCACACAAGCAAAGTCTAAAGGTCAGGAAACACAGCCCAGGGTCAATTCAAGAAGCCAAGTCTGAAGTCCAGCAGTCAGGATATAGTCCAGAGTCAAACCCAAACACAGTCCCAAACCAAGATCCTTCAACACAGGCAGCTGAGCAGACACAGTACCTCAGCTCTGCTGCTCTTTTGCACTTTGCATGCTGATTGCAGAATCTGGGCTTGATGAGACATGTGACCATCACCTGTTCCAAGCCTACTCCAGCTGAGGAATCACACACCTTCTCCCAGAGCTAGTGAGCCCCACCTGGCCAGCTAGGGAGCTGGGCTCTTGCTGCTCCCTATGCCTCAGAACCCACCTTGGTTTGTGGGGTAGGGAGTCCTCTGCCTCTGGTTCCTGTGCATTGAACTGCATTCCTTCACCATCCTCCATCAGCCTGTGAGTACTTCCTTTGCCATCCGCTGCTTGCAGTGGTGTGTCCTAGTCCTGGCTACACGCCATGCCGGGATCCTCTTCCTCCTCCCCATTGTCCTGCCAGTTCTTGACAATCATTAGCTACTTTTTCACATGGCACTTGATGTGAATATATGAAAAAGCAACTACGTACTTTGTTGCAGAACAGAATATTGTTCCCGTGCTCTTGATGTGGTTGTTTCTTTGTAATATGTTTATGAATGCTATTTGGCATGTCGCCTTGATTATTGCTGATAGCAAAGTGGGGTAACAGTGTTCAGTTAGACTAAAGTAGATTGAAATAAATACTTTTCTCGTATCTTCACACTATTTCATTTCTTGCCCATTAATTTAACTTGTCTATAAATTGGGCATTGAATAGTATATTTTTTTTTTACAGTGAACACTTGTTTTATAAGAAATGGCCATGGTAAATCACCTTTAATTATCCTACAATAGTTATAGTTTTCAGATATCTAATAAAATGGAGCAATTAATACAGGCATAATTTTACAGCACACTTATTGAACTAAAAATAACAAATAAGTAATTTAATACAGATGAAGGATTTTCTTAACTCAAATGCCTTTATACGCACATTAAACTACCTTCTGTTCAGAACACCCATTCAACCACTTCTCTTCTAAATGAATTCAGTGAGTCAATGAACCAATCTTTTGTTCTGTCTACAGGAGAAGCATGTGAGTATGGTTCATATTGAATCAAGAAAATCCAAGAGAAGGAGTTCAGAGGTAGAAATTTTTGTGGACTGTGACTGTAGCAAGAAAGAATTCAATGAGCTCATTCAGTTGTTAAAGTATGAAACGAACATTGTAACTCTGAATCCACCGGAAAACATCTGGACTGATGAGGAAGGCAAGGCTATTGTTTTCTCTTTCAAAATTTATCTTGAAATTAGCAAAGCTTTGTGAAGAAGCAGTGAGAATCTGATGCCTCCAATCACTCTGTATTTCCTCCAGAGCTTGACTGTGTTCCTTGGTTCCCCAGGAAGATTGCTGAATTAGACAAATGTTCCCAAAGAGTTCTAATGTACGGCTCTGAACTGGATGCAGATCACCCTGTAAGTGTTCAGTAAATGCAGCCAAGGTTGGTCAAGTAAACATTTGTGACAATTTGATGATAAAGAACTGAACTTTCTTCTTCTTCAAGTAATTAGAACTATTGCTATAATTAACAAATTATTATTAAATATTATTTTTCGAAATAACTTATTAAGTAGCTTAATTTATATCCTTTCTTTCCACCAAATGGCACCCAAGGCAGTTTCATAACTATAATGGGAAGAAAATACAAAATAACAATGGAACAAAATATTAGAGAGTTGTTATACAGTGCATTATGCAGCCCATGTTGCTGTTTTTTACTTACTCCTGTTGTAGAAATGATAAATTGCTTAGGTTGAGATACAATGTCTTGTTGGCAAAGCCAAACTGTGAAATGTACAACATAATAGGCAGTGGCATTTTCCTAGAACTGGATGCATTTCTTTATTACTAAGTATGCTTGATCCCTTTAGCTCATTTCATAACCATGATGCTAATTCCAATAACCTTCACTGAATGCAAGAGGGAGGTGGGTTTCTTTAGTAATCCAGGGATCTTTTGTGACAACGTATGATACGGAAGATATTTCAGGAGTTTCCTTGAACCTGCACCTTTGCAATGACACTTTGTTGCATGGGCCAATGTCGTAGAATTTGTTGTAGGCTATCTAATTCAATTTTCTGCTTGATACTGGAAATCCAGAGCTTGTAAAGCTTCTGCTCAGAGTTCTCCAGCAATAAGAAGTTCACCAGCATCCTTGAAAAATGGTACTGTTGTTGATCTGCTTTTGGGAGGAACATAGGGAATGATCTTTTACTGCAGGGACGGAGAATCTATGACCTTCCAGATGCTGTTGGACTGCAACTCCAATCAGCCTCCCATCAGCATGGCCAATAGCCAGGGATAATGGGAGCTGCATCCCAGCAACATCTGGAGAACTACATGTTCCTCATCTATGGTCTCTGCTAACTAGCAGTGGCTCTCTAGAGAGGGTTTTAGACTGGAGTCATTCCCAACCCTACCTGGAGATGCCAGAAATTAACCCTGGGCATTTGCTCTACCATTCTTTCCCTGTTCATTTTCTTTCAAAGTTTCTTCTGATGTTCAGCTGAAATCTACCATCCTCTAACTCAAGTTCCTTAGATCTAGCAGGAAACAAGCCATTGCCCTTTTCTGCTTCCTGAGGACTGATTCACCACTCTGATTTGTCCTGCCACCTGACGCGCTTTGATATGACAGACTGACCCCAAAAATATTCAGCTAATGCATTTCAGATTAAGGTGGAAATCCACTCAGGTCGTTTTCATGGTCTACAACTTCTGTTTAAAAGAGATGCTTTAGAAGACTTGGGATAGATCTCTTCTGCCTGCTATTATGCTGTATTTTCAGCATGACAGAGCTGCACAAGGTATCACAAAATAAATAAATAAAAGGGACAAACAAACAATCCCATTGCTTTCTCCCCCCCCTTTTACCTTTTAGATTACTTTTTTCCTTTTTTAAAATGGTGCATGTAAGTGTTGCTCTCCAAAAACACTCGAGTGCTTGAAGTCATGCCCACTGCTATTTCACTTAAAAGAATATAGATATTAAATGAGCATTCCTAGCGGTGTGGGAGGGGAAAGAAGAAGGCAATTGAAAAGCTGCTCCCACTATGGGAGATAATTATGAGGTAGAAATCATAGCATCCTTTAGGCTCAGCAGGAATGCAGCCTCCATGCAGGTTCCTTGTGTTTCATCCCTGTTTTTAATACGGCAGTACTGTTTCAGCTCATATTTCACACACTCTGCAAGGCCCACGTACTGCCAAAAGCCACGACTCCAAAGCTGGGGGAAATTAACCTCTTGAAAACATTTGCCTTGCCTTTTCTCTCTCTCTTCAGGAAGGGAACTTGAGAAAACTGAAGCCGTTCTGGCAATTCAATGGGTATTGAATTAAAGAAAGAAAGAAAATGCCATAGATTTTGTTCTGTGACTGGCAAAGGTATCCCAACTCTTCATGATCTAGAGCATCATTACCAAAATCAGCACCAGGCCTAATGGAAGCTTGGGGTACCTGGAAATTGACGTGCTTTTTACAAGCCTAGTGCAAACTCCTTCCACTTTGGTTTTTTGTAGCCCTCCAGATGCTGTTGCACTACGACTCCCATCAGCCATAGCCAGCACTGCCAATAGTTAGGGATGGTGGGAGTTAGAGTCCAACAACACCTGGGGAGCTCTCCACCCCTGCACTAGCAGTTCAGTTACTCTTGTGTGGTGGCGAGGTGCTGGAAGGTTGGAGTTAGGTGGGCCGTATGGCCCGCCCTGCCCTTCGAGGCTAGCTTCCTGCCTTCAAGTACAGTGAGATACTGTGTCAATGATGATAATGTTGATGTAATATTTAACTACTAGTACAGTTGTACCTTGGAAGCTGAACGCCTTGGGTCCCAAACAAATCGGCTCCCGATTGAAACCCAGAAGTGAGTGTTCTAATTTTCAAATGATTTTCAGAAGCCGAAAATCCAGCACAGCTTCCGTGGCTTCTGATTGGAGCTCCCTACAGCCAATCGGAAGCCTCATGTTGGTTTCCAAATGGTTCCGGGAGTTGAACAGACTCCCGAAACACATTTTGTTTGAGAACCAAGGTACAACTGTACAGTCAGATTCTGCCCTAGAGTGCTCAGGTGTAAATGAGGATTGGGAAGGCCCATGCAGAGAGGGAGGGCAGCCGGGTACACTTGCTCAGGCCTCGGAGAGCTAAGCCAGCCAGAGGCCCCCACCATGTACTGACTGCTTTCTTCTTCTTCTTCTTCTTCTTCTTCTTCTTCTTCTTCTTCTTCTTCTTCTTCTTCTTCTTCTTCTTCTTCTTCTTCTCCTCCTCCTCCTCCTCCTCCTCCTCCTCCTCTCTGCACGGGCCTGGAAATGGGGTCCTGCACCTTTGGTACAAGAGGTGTCTTAGCAGATTATAGCTAAGGACCCCCTTTCACCTTTTTCTATTTTGTACATGGAGGGGTGGGGACTACATTGTCCTTCACCTCAAGCTTCAACTTGCCTTGAGCTGGCCCTGAGCAGGAAATCCCTGCTGTTCCACCAAGCCAGTTTGGGCCCTGATACACCAATGTAGATCCGAGACAATCTTGAACTGACCTGAGCCCTGGATCCAGATTGTGATTCGGAAAAAGCAAATCCCACTGACTTGCATTGGGAAGCTATAGCTTCTTCTTCTTCTTCTTCTTCTTCTTCTTCTTCTTCTTCTTCTTCTTCTTCTTCTTCTTCTTCTTCTTCTTCTTTTTTGTATTTTTACATAGGTGCATGGTAGCCCATTAAAAGGGGATTAGCAAAGAGCCACAGGTTTTCATGGTAGCTACCTCTAAAGCTTGCTTTTTTTAAAAAAGCAATTAAATACTGTAGTACATGGATATATGCAATGTTACATTGTATGTGTGCTGCTTGCACACTGACAATGTACGATACACTCATAAGACTCTCTCTCTCTCTCTCTCTCTCTCACACACACACACACACACTACAAAGTGCTAATAAAGGCAGACACATAATCCATACCTATCCTGTTGTTGACTAGGAAATACAGTATAGTGCTGCATTTTGATGTATTCCCCACTCCAAACCAGCTTTGATCTGAAATAAGAAAAAGAACAATATAACTGCATTTTAAGCTGGTGATGTGTACATAGTCTTAGTCAAGTTTTGTTGTAGTAAAGGGCTGCTCTTGTACATCTTGTTATGAGTTTGTGGATGCAAGACACCAATAATTCCTGTATTTACTAAGTGTTAGTTAATCTTGGAGTATCAAGATGGGCTGCCAGACACTGAATTTAATAGTGTCAAAGTACAGGCTAAACCAGTTTTTCCATGCTCAGGAAATCAACTGGGTGAAGAGCCATGATGGAGAACAAAAGAAAGGTGATTAACAAAGCAGGTTTTATATATGTGCACATAAACCATATATCATAAAGACACCACTGTGCCTCATTTCCAAAGGAAATGTGAACCCCTGGAATCTCTTGCCGCTTAGAGATCTGAGTGGCGTGTAACAATATCATTACATTTGCTAACTGCTCCACAGATGGCATGAATTACAATAATAATAAGCGTTATTTTAGAAACCGCTTTGATTATTGATTTCTTCTTCTGTTGTTAATTCTATTTGGTATGCATTCATTTTCTTTTATCTGCTTTAGGGATTTAAGGACAATGTGTATCGGCAGAGAAGGAAATATTTTGTCGACGTTGCCATGAATTATAAATAGTGAGTACCGAACTTTGTTTGTTGTTGTGGAATTGCTACTGATTCTAAAAAAAAAAGAGAGATACAGTCTGCTTGGGTGATAATCAAGCAGCAGCCACAAGGAGTGGCCCTTTTACACAACTGAATTGGTAGGGTGAGCATCTAAAGTGGGCTTATTTGGAGTTCAGCTGTGGAAGGTAGGAAGTTGACTTTTATCAAGTCAAGCCACTGTCCACTCGAATGCAAAGCCTGAGCTCTACCACTGAACTACAGCCTTCTCCTTGACACTTGTGGTCATCACTTCATTTCTGATATGAACAAATCAATAAATAGAGAACCTCTCTCTCTGGCGCTCTCTACCTGCTCTACTCCTCCTAAGCCACACTCCTGCTTTGAACCTTCCTTGAGAATTTTCGCCTAGCTGGCATGCGTCCTTGAACTCTCATAATGCTTCTTGCTTACCTGGTTGAGAGAGGTGTGTGAGGACCAGGGGAAGGGGAAGAACAATGACCTCCCGGCTCAGCCCCACTTCATGCAGAGTGTGTGTCAACTCACATAACGGGCTATGTAAAGGTCAAGTTAACAGAAAGTTAACACCAGGCATTAAATGACTGGCATATATTTTAGTTACAGGTAGGTAGCCGTGTTGGTCTGAGTCGAAGCAAAATAAAAAATTTCCTTCAGTAGCACCTTAAAGCACCTTATAATGTATCTGAAGAAGTGTGCATGCACACGAAAGCTCACACCAAAATAAAAACTTAGTTGGTCTTTAAGGTGCTACTGAAGGAATTTTTTTATTTGGCATATATTTTGTTTGTTTGATAAAAAGATGTTAAGGATCCTAGTGTGAACATGGTGAGGCAGCCCTGTTTAGGGAAGCTTTTAATATTTGATGAACGGTGGGTACACAAGGCAACTTTTCAGAGAAAGAGCATATGCACCTAGAAATCATACTTTAGAACAGGACAGCCTTTGTCCCCTCCCCCCTGGGTTAAACTAATGTAAAAAATGCATCAAACATCAGGGTAGCTGTCATGAAAAATCCACCCTTAGTGTGGTAAAGTACTGAGTGAGCAGGCCTTATTCACTGAATTTTTCAGAGGCTTCTATTCCTAAATGGCTCCTGTTCTCAAGCAAGATGTCATTCTTTAAATGGCCACTCTCATTGTCTGCCATGTCACAAATTAAAAGGACAATTAAAAGAAAGAAATCCAGAGGGCTGGGAAGGCGAAACACAGGTGGGAGGGCGCCATTTACCCCACCCTCACTATGGGGCTCTCAGAAGAGCTACTATCATACTTTGTCACCTCAGCTGCTAGCTCAGCACACCAATCACATTAAATGGTTTATGGCATGGGTAGGCAAGCTAAGGCCCAGGGGCCGGATGCGGCTCAATCGCCTTCTAAATCCAGCCTGCAGATGGTCCGGGAATCAGCATGTTTTTACCTGAGTAGAATGTGTGCCTTTATTTAAAATGCATCTCTGGGTTATTTGTGGGGCATAGGAATTCGTTCATATTCCCCCCCAAAAAAATATATAGTCCGCCCCCCCCCACAAGGTCTGAGGGACAGTGGACTGGCCCCCTGCTGAAAAAGTTTGCTGACCCCTGGTTTTTGGCTTCCACCACCACATGAAAGACCATGTACTTCCCTTCCCAAGAACAAGCCTGCTTCTCTCTCCTCCTCTCCCCTCCCCACTTTCTCTTTGAGTCAGGCTAACTCAGTTCACAGAATTTTGTGTGTGTGTGTGTGGGGTGTGTGTTTCCACACAAGGATTTTTTTCCCCAGCCAGAACTCACCAGAACTGAGTTCCAGCACCTCTCAAGTGGGTGCCATTGCCATTATAAAAGAACAGGGGAGGTGTTTGTGGTGAGTTCCAGCATTTCTTTTTCTAGAAAAAGAGCATTGGTTCCACATTTTGGATTATATCTTGGTTTCCATTTAAGCTCCTATATGCTCTAGAATCTAACCAAAATCCTAAAGAGCTCCAGCTAGAGCAAATTTACCATAGGATCACACCTTTAGATGAGCGGCTTACCCTGTAACGAATAATACCACCCCCAAATGCTACACTTGCATTTTTCTTTTTCCTTTTTCAAAAAGCCTACATTTTGAATTCATTACGGTCCCCAGGAGTTAGTAAATTTTCAGCGCTACCTACAAATACCTGCTGCTTTTTGCAATTTTCTTGTCACGCGAGCTTCCAAGTCAAGCTAATTCCAATCACATTCTCAATTTACTCATAATGGGCCAAACTCTTCACATTCCCAAGAAGGCACATGCTAATTTGATGTACTTTTCTGTTTCATGCTTTCTTTTTTTAAAGTTCTCATTTCCCCCTCCCTCCCTTGTTTGTGGTTTCTGCCTACTTCTTTGAGTTCTCTAAGCACACAAGGAGGGAGTGGGGGGGGGGGGAAGATGAAAACATTTATTTCTCCCTCAGCAAACAGTAAAACTTGGCAGGAAAAGAGCATGCTTAAAAGCCCATAAAAAAGCACGTGTGTGCACACACCACACACACACACACACACGAACGATTCAGAGTAAGGAGAGGGAGGACATTTGTGTCTTGTGAGCCAAGGCAGCAGTTTTTCTCTCTGGATAGATCACTGGTGTTTTATTAGCATTTTATATGGATATGGATCTCCTAAATGTTCCTTTTGCAAGTACCTTTTGCGTATCCCTGCTCAGCTTCAGCTGTACTTGACTAGTTTCAAACCAGCCCAAACCATTCCCCCCACCTTCTACCCTGCTGTGCAAGAAAATGGGGAAATGCTTAAATGTGTACGCAATTCAGCTTAATTAATGCATGCAAATGAACCATGACTCCCCCTGCTTCTGAGTAGGGGACGCCTATCGTTGGCAGCTATTGTTATTTACCCAGACTGTATTTCTGAGGTTGCCTTGGCCGTGAAATTCTGCTTGCTCCATAAGATGCAATCAGCATCAGTGACTGGTCATTTCTAGAGTGCAGTATGTCTTCTTTGACTGTCCTTAATGGTTTCTTGGATGAATTTATACTGATAGCAAGAACCTGTGCGTTGAATGTATTTATCATCTTTAATTTGTACCCCATCTTTCTTTCAACATGAGACCCAAGGTAGCATGCATGAGGGCTCTCATCCAGGGACTGGCCATAAAAAGACCTGGTTAGGTTCAGCAAGGTGGTAGCTTCTTGTTGCTTCAGACCATGCTCTGATTTGTTGGTGGGAAGGCTGGGCAATGTCTGCATCACCACATTATCTCACACTTTCCAGTGCATTTTTCCTCTCAGTTTCTTTATTGCAAAAAGCCCAGTCTTTGGGGGAAATGGGCATGTTGCTTATGGCTTTGCAATCAGCTTTAATTGAGTGACCTGAATTTTACGGTATGTTATTGAATCCCCCCCAGAAATAGAGGCAGCATGGAAGTACTCAACTCTTAGAAGGTACGATGGAAAGGCCCAGGTATGTTTAGCCCAGAAAAGAGAAGAAAAAGGTGGGGGGAAGAGGCATGAGAGATGCCTTCCAGGCCCGTCCTAGCCATAGAGGCTAGTGGCGCGGAGAAGCACGGCGCCGGGCGCTGGAAGGGCTCCAAGTGAGTGCAGGGTTCCAGTGATCTGGCCAGGACTGCGCTCCTTCTCCAAGGACTCCGCGCTGTGCCTCCTTCTCGTTTCCCCAGCGCTGGGTTCCGCTCAGTCGAGCTTCGCCACCAGCGCGTGCACAGCGCCCAAGCAGCTCTTGCTGGTCCCGCGGTGTGCGCGCTGGTGGCGAAGCTTGACTGAGCGGAACCCAGTGCTGGGGAAACAAGAAGGAGGCTCAGCGCGGAGTCCTCGGAGGTGGCCTCCCACTGCTGCCATGGTCCACTTGGCACTCCCGGGCCCTTGGAGAGGCGCTGGAGGCGGGCGCTGGAGGGACCTAGCGCCAGGGCGCTGTGTGAGCTTAAGACGGCCCTGATGCCTTCAAACCTCTGAAGTACTTCCATACTGAAGAAGGCTTGGTCTCTGTTGCTCTTCCAGAGGATACTATAATCTATGGGTGGGAGATGATCAGGGAGCAGATTCTAACTAACATGAGGAGAGCTTTCCGAATGGTCAGGATTGATCAGCCATGGACCAGACAATCTCAGGAGGTGGCTTTGCTGGAGGCATTGAAGCAGCTGCTGAGCAGTCATCTTCCAAAGATGCTGTGATTACAAGAGCATTGAGCAAGAGGTTTAGGCTCTGTGACCCCCCATCTCCCAATTTCAGCCTTCTGTGTACTATCCATTCAGTTCCACCACGGCTTGCTAACAACATCCGCCCCCTACCCAGCTAAGCAAAACCCTTGTTGTAATTGTTTGTTAGTGAAAGAAAGAAAGAAAGAAGTGAAGGTGGGAAGAAAAGAAAGGAAGACGATTGTGCTTAATGAGAATTTCCAGGCTGAATAGGCAGCCTCAAAGCACATTAATTCCAGATGATTCCTTCTCCTCAGGGGATACTTATTATCAGAGCAGTTTCTATACTGAGGATTGGTATCAGTTCCTGCATCTAAGAAACATACTGAATAAATCCTGCTTTACTGGAGTCGAGAGAAGTCTTGAAAGGAGGGGAGAGTAGAGGGTTTGTCTAGGCAGCAACGGGCCTTTCAGTATTCAAAGTGCTTTATGATTGTTATCACATTCACAATAGCCTTCTGAGAATGATGTCATTTTCTAGGTAGGAGACAAAGGTCACAATCACACGATGCATCTAAAACCACGTTTATACCACTTTAAGTTACGGCTTCTCCAAAGAATCTGGAGAACTGTATAGTTTACTCTCCCCCCCCCCCAGCTACAGTTCCCACCACCCTTAACAGTTCCCAGGATTCTTTGAGGAA
Source organism: Zootoca vivipara (assembly GCF_963506605.1). Classification (NCBI taxonomy): domain Eukaryota; kingdom Metazoa; phylum Chordata; class Lepidosauria; order Squamata; family Lacertidae; genus Zootoca; species Zootoca vivipara. Next base: position 28,916,846 of record NC_083285.1, read on the forward strand.
ACAATATAAAATTGTTTTTATTGGTTTGTTTAGATTCATAACAAAATATAGGTAGCTAACTAAACCAAATCATAACACTTCTCCCTCCCTCCCTAAATCTTGCCAGCTACCCGGTAGTATTCATGTCCTTGTAATATTCATTGCCCTTTTAGTTTTTCTACAGGGTTCTCCTATGTTACGCCATTTGGGTTGTATGGAAGCATCCATCCACAGCGCGGTCATCTTCAGCTGGAAGTATCAAGAAGTCAGTTTTAGAATTCTTCTTTTATCTCCTCCAATCCTGCCCTTGTGTTTAAAACAGAGAATAACCATTTACAGGCACAAGGATAGCATTAGAATAGCCTTTCAGGGCAAGCAAAAGAAGGATGTTAATCTATTGCCCCCCCCCTAAGGAGACATTCTATTAAAATGCATTGCTCCAGATGTGTTATATTATTTAGAAACTATTTCCTGCATCTATTTGGGTCTTTCTCTTTCTCCCTCTGTAATAATACGGATCTGCCTTACAAACTGTACATATCATTGAGAATACTGAAATTAACGTGTATGGCGTACTCTGAATATGTAGTTGCAGGTAGGTAGCCGTGTCGATCTGAGTCGAAGCAAATTAGAAAAATTCCTTCAGTAGCGCCTTAAAGACCAACTAAGTTTATATTTTGGTATGAGCTTTCGTGTGCATGCACACTCCTTCAGATACACTAGAAACAGAAGTGTCAGACCCTATATATATACAGAGGGTGGGGGGGTGGGTGGGAATGAATATGTAGGAAAACCACTGTATCAGCCTTCTTCAACCTCTTGCCCTCTATATGTTTTGGACTACAACCCCATCATCCTTGACCATTGACCATGCCAGGTAGGACTAATGCCAGTTCAAATTAACTAGAGAGCACCAGCTTGGGGGGGAAATGTTCTATATTGTAACTTTTTTTTAAAAAAAAACACCTTTGGATTGTGCACAGTTGAGCTCAGATCTGGAGGGCACATCTCAGGTCCTGAGGGCATTCGGGCAGCAAAATGTCACGGGAAGGCCCTTATCTCCACCTTCTCTCTCTGTCTGATATCTTGCTTGTACAGAAAACCCAGCTGCTTCTAAGAAGTGTGTTTGAAGGGTGAACCTGTTACATGAAGACTGTGTGGAGAACTAGGAGTAGAAGGAAAAAGATTCTTCTTAAACAGGGCTGGGGAACCTTTTCAGCACAAGGGCCACATTGCCTCCTGAACAGTGTTACGGGGGCCACATACCAGGGGCAGGTGAGGGAAGATGCAGAAGTAGGTGGAGCAATGGATTTAACAATTGACTTTCGTGCAGCGGACTGCATTCCAGTCACGCACACCTCTCTATCCCCCAAGCAAGCAAGCAAGCAAGCAAGCAAGCAAGCAAGCAAAACTTATTATTAGCATGATTCAAGGAAGACACATTCCACTCAGGTAAAAGCATCTGTGACACAGGGCAGTGAGTGGTGTGGCCTGTGGAGAGTTTTGAGAGCAAGATAAAGAGATTTGGAGGGCTGCATTTGCCCTCTGCCACTGTGGTTCCTTACTCTTGTTCTGCGCCTGACCTCTTTGGCTCTAGCTGAAGAGAGGATGACTTTAAGACCTGTTTTGGGACTAACACTAGGAGATGCCTGGGGGATGAGACAACAGCCACATCAGGCTTTTGCTGGAGATGATAGCAGGCATTGGAGATGCAGCTTGTCAGTGGGGTATCTGAAAAGTAGTTATTCCTTCTTTTGAGGTACCAGTTAGGGGTGGGGGTGGGGAAGGGGCTTATGATGGGTTGGCGGGAGCATATAACCGAGAGGCAATTGTTTTCAAAACCTTTCTCTTTTGTATTTTTTTTCCTTAGTGGCCAGCCAATCCCCAGAGTGGACTATACACCTGAAGAAATAAAAACTTGGGGAGTGGTGTTCAGGGAACTTACCAAACTGTATCCTACTCACGCCTGTCGAGAGTATTTGAAGAACTTCCCTTTGTTGACCAAGCATTGTGGCTACCGAGAGGATAATGTCCCTCAGCTGGAGGATGTTTCTATGTTTCTTAAAGGTAAGGGTCAAATCTGGCTTGTAGCAGAACAGGGTGCTGTAAAAAGAGTCGTGTCGCATTTCAAGTGTTACACAATTGGCCAAATAATGAAAGCTGTTTATACTTTTATTCTTCGCAGGACAATTCTGTACGTTGAATAAGCAGTTATGGAACAAATCTGTATGCAGGGAGGGGAAAAACCCCCATCAGGAATCTGCACTGTCTCTCCTTTGGGGAATTGTTACAGCTGAGAAAATTCTTGCTGTGTTGAGGGAGTTTTGCACAAAAGTGCTGGCTGACCCCCAGTCCCCTGAGGATGTCTCTATTGTGACATGTGTCTTTTTGACTATACATGCCTAAACCCATCTGAATACAAAGCAAAGCAGTCAGCTCTGTGCTTGGAACAAATATGGAGTATGAACAATGCTTCCTTATTCACTACATTTTGTATTTTCAAGATGGGGACTCCATATGTCCTGGGCAGTAAGGTTTGTATAGTTGAATGTTTGTAAAGCAGCTGGAAGTGGTGGGGTCAAGCTTCTCCTCCAATATGGGCCATTGCCAGATGTCCCCAGCCACCTTTCCTGAAGTCATAACTGAGCTGGAAGGTTGCACACTGAATTTGGCTGGAAGGTTCACCAGTTGGTCTGCTCCAAGCCTCCTTCTCAGATGGTAATATTGATCATCTGCCAGTTGCGTTACTCATGACTCATCTTCTAATCCTCCCAAAGGCATTGCTCCTTTGCAGTGCTTTTTTTATAAAGAAAAAAAGAGAGAAGAGGTGCTGGTCCTCACCAGGAAGTTGTTACAGTATGTGCCACACTTTTAACATTTTTTTTTTTTGGGGGGGGGGGTTGCTGGTACTGAGTACTGAAAAAACAAAAACAAAACACCGACTCTGCCAGACTTCCCTGCCTTCCAGTTCAGGGTCAAGACTGGAGCAGGCTGAGAGACAGCCTCATTATAGCTGCATTATGTGTTTCTTCATCAACTCCTCTAGTATGGAGATGACATTTGTCCCGTAGCACTACAGAGTACAGTAATAACAGAAGGCCTCCCCTCCCCTCCTCATCCCCCTCTTTTGGAGACCTCTGTTTTGGAGTCTCATTTATTTATTTATTTCAATTTAACCCTATTCTCTCTCCAAGTTGGTCAGAGTGACAAACTAGTCTCTTGTTTCCTTGTATTCTACAAAAAAAAATTAGGCTGAGAAGAATTGATCCCAAGTCACCTGGTAAACTTCATGAATAATTTGGAATTTGAACCAAGGTTTCTGCAGTACTAGTCTGACACTCTCAGCAGGAAGTAGCCAATATGGTGCCCTCTGGTTGTAGTTGGGCGTTGTGGTCCAACAACATCTGGAGGGCACCATTTTGGTTGCCCCCTCATCCAGCCAATGCATAACCAATTGATTGTGGCTGTGTATACATTATCTGGCTTAAGACACTGCTAGGTCATTGTAAAGCATTTTGCTCATGCTGGGCTGCTTTTCTCATTACTGCAAACCAGGGAAAACCAACCTGCCCTGTAGCACTGCCAAAATGTCTGCAGTCCTCCCCCCCCCCCCCCAATCCTGAACTAAGGGAAGCTCAGGTTGTTTCTGGATGTTCTTTGGATTCACAAAAACAAGAGCCAAACAGTCCACTCACTGTCTTTTGAGCTCCCAGCACACAACTTAGGTCTCTTCTAGGCACGGGTCTGGGTTTTTCAGATGTGTGTCTTTTTGTTGTTGTTATTCTGGTGCTTTCCCTGGAAAAATTCAGAAAACCTGATTGCTGTTTCAACAGTAAAATGTGGGTTTTCCCAGGGAAAGTACTTTGGTGGTGGTGGTGGGGAACACACTAACAATGACACAACCTGGAAAGCCCGGACCTGTGCTTAGAAATGAAGCAAAAAGGGAAGTGTGAATGAGCCCAAGCACAGAATATGAACCCTTTACCAATAAAAGACAGTTAAGAAAGGCTAATAAAGGTAAAGGGACCCCTGACCATTAGGTCCAGTCGTGACCGACTCTGGGGTTGCGCGCTCATCTCGCATTATTGGCCGAGGGAGCCGGCGTATAGCTTCCAGGTCATGTGGCCAGCATGACAAAGCCGCTTCTGGCAAACCAGAGCAGCACATGGAAACGCCGTTTACCTTCCCGCTGTAGCGGTTCCTATTTATCTACTTGCATTTTGACGTGCTTTCGAACTGCTAGGTTGGCAGGAAGAAAGGCTAATAGTGTAAAGCAAACCTTTGGGAATGTGAGTACAGAACAAAACAACAAAGCTAGCTTGCCTAAATCATGGAACCCATCAGCAAGCTTCATCCAGACACAAGGTTGTTGCAGTGCATGATTCTTCATCTGAATGAAGGCCTTCGATGCAGGTCAGAGACCAGTTTTTGTGGGTACAGAAGTGTAGATTTTCCTTCATCCAATCAGGGCCTTGGGGTATATTTCCTCACCCCCAAGGACAGTGTACATGCGGGATTTCTCGGTAGATTTCTGCACAGCCATTGTGACCTTGATGCAATCCTGCATGAGGCACACAGGTGGCGGGATCAGCTAATTAAATGGACTGCACCCAGAACCCTACGTAAAAAGCCATTTTAAAACGAGTCAAAGGCGGATGTATTTGCAGATGTTCTTTCTCTTCATTTGCATTGAAGTTAGCTTGGGTAATCACACATTACCACACACAGTATTTAATAGGAAACCAAAGGATAGACATGGCTTTTGGCTAATATCACATGTACACTGCTTCCCAGACCACTGGTGGGAGCACACCAGGTGCAGAGTAAATGGGGGGGGGGGTGTAGACACAGCCTGTGTCGAATGATCCCACCAAGGCCATCATCTTCCCTTATCCTTCTGGAGATGCAATGTGGGCACGTTAGTTTTAGCCAGGGCAAACATCACTGAGGTCACATGTGCTGCAGTCTGCAGGAATTGCTGTGGGAAGTCTCTGATGCCAACACAGTTTTAGCCAAAGAAGATGAGGCAAATGCCAGACTTATTTGCCCCTTATCTCTGGGTTCAATTTGACCTGGTCGCTTGCGCCCACTCATTGTTCTAGGCCCTGGAAGATCTCTCTTGAGTTTCAGGGAGTTGCCCTTTCTGCTGATATTTCTTACAAATATTAAATGTTTAAATTGGGGGCAGGGGAAAGACCCCCCCCCCAAGTTCCCACTATGACCGCAGAAAAGTCACAGCAAAATATAGTCCTAAGAACATGGGGAATATTTTTTTCCTATCAAAAATAAAATATTGTGTATGGCTTGAAAAGCTAACCTGCCCCAGCTCCCATTCTGTCCTTTATTCTGACTTTATGGCTACTAGCACTTAACATTAATTGGCTGACTGCTCTTTGAGCTGGGTTGCATCTTTCAAAGGTGCGCCCTGCATTGTTCTCTGGATCCCTGAGGAAAGGCGCTGAATCACAGTTCCTTTCCCCCCCTTTGCTTGAAGGTAGAAAAGCACTCCAAGGTTCAAAGGTGTGCTCTCAGCCAAAGACAACAGTCATAATTTTTTTTCTGAAGAGGACTAAGCTTAGCTCATTTAACTCTAAACAGTAACTAATGAGATGAGAAACAGCTTGAGAAAGAACCGGTTTGTTCATAAGTGAACATAAGTTTTGGAGTGGTGTCAGCTGAAGACATTCCTCCCCCCCCCCCAACAAACCCTTTGAGTGGAGTTTTTTTTTTATCCCAATCTGTATTGGATCTGGGGTTGTTAGTTGTATGAAATTTGTTTTAATTGTTAAATTGTTTTGAGATAATTTTATAGGAAGCACTTCATAAATAGAATGAAATGATAGACAGATAATAAGGTAATTTCCCCCATCTGACCTTTTCGACATTTCCTTTCCTTTCGACCTCAGTGTTTACAATCAACCCCACATCATCACTCAGGACAACACTTTATGCCTTGGGTCCATAAAAGCTTATGCCATAATAACATCGCCAGCCTTTAAAATGCCGCAGGGTTCTTTGCTGTTACAGAAACGTTTGCCGATGATTTCCAAATGAATAATGTACCATCAGATTTCATGAAAAATCTGAGGCTATTACACCTAGAGGTAAATCAGTGTTTGCACCAAGTATGTACCCAGCACAAAATTGCTTGCCATTCAGATAATTTTTGCATATACCTGCATGATACACACTGTTGGCAACATGTATTTGCCCCCCCTTTAATGCTGACAATTTTATGAGGATACTAAAGATAAAATGCTTTGTTCAAACCTGTATAATGTATAAAGTGGCCCTGCATTCCCCCGCCCTTTTAATCTGCTGCTGTACATAAAACAGGAAGATGATTAGTGATATTGGCACATCGTAACCTTGGTGTTTTCCCCTCAGTTAAATGGTCTGAATCAATTCATCCATTAAATTTTCTTAAGGAATGTCTAGCTGGTACAAACGACGTTTGATTCTGTAGGAAAAAATATGGAATAGTTTGTGTTTTCTGTTGATTGACACATATACTCAGATAATGTTGGTTTTTCTTCCACTTCAGAAAGGTCTGGGTTCACAGTCAGACCAGTTGCTGGATATTTGTCACCTCGTGATTTCTTAGCTGGCCTTGCCTATCGAGTTTTCCACTGTACTCAGTACATACGCCATGGCTCTGACCCTCTCTACACTCCAGAACCGTGAGTATGATTTGTCATTGTTGCTGTTGTTTAGTCGTTTAGTCGTGTCCGACTCTTCGTGACCCCATGGACCATAGCACGCCAGGCACTCCTGTCTTGCACTGCCTCCCGCAGTTTGGTCAAACTCATGTTCGTAGCTTCAAGAACACTGTCCAACCATCTTGTCCTCTGTGGTCCCCTTCTCCTAGTGCCCTCCATCTTTCCCAACATCAGGGTCTTTTCCAAGGATTCTTCTCTTCTCATGAGGTGGCCAAAGTATTGGAGCCTCAGCTTCAGGATCTGTCCTTCCAGTGAGCACTCAGGGCTGATTTCCTTAAGAATGGATAGGTTTGATCTTCTTGCAGTCCATGTGACTCTCAAGAGTCTCCTCCAGCACCATAATTCAAAAGCATCAATTCTTCAGCGATCAGCCTTCTTTATGGTCCAGCTCTTACTTCCATACATCACTACTGGGAAAACCATAGCTTTAACTATACGGACCTTTGTCGGCAAGGTGATGTCTCTGCTTTTTAAGATGCTGTCTAGGTTTGTCATTGCTTTTCTCCCAAGAAGCAGGCGTCTTTTAATTTCGTGAATTATTCGTGATTTGTCATTACTTAGTATTTATTACATTTCTTTTTCCATGTTTCCTCCAAGCAGGTCACGGTGATGTGCATGGTTCTCTTCTCTACCTCCCCTCAACTTTTTCTCCTCATAACAGCCCTGCGAGGTAGGTTAAGCTGGGAGAAAGTGACTGTCCCAAGGTTACCCACTGAGTTTCACGGCCATGAAGACCACAGGGTGACTTTGGGCAAGTTCCTGTCTTTCAGCCTAACCTGCGTCACAGGGTTGGGATGAGGATAAAATGGGGAGGAGAGGCAAACCACTTAAACAGCCCCGATCCCCTTGGAGGAAAGAAAAAGGCGGCATGAAAAAAATGCAACAAACAGTACTTGGCTTTTTCAGTTAGAGATGTTGCACAGTTCCACAAGTCCCATTTAATTTCAAGCCTGTGGTTCTGCCTCTACAAACTGTTTCATGCTTCTGGGCCAGCTACAGCACACCCTGCCAAAATCATGTACGTTTGCAGAATACCCGCCTCTTTTCTTCAGGGCAAGGCCCAGCTGCTTCTGCGTCCGCCACTGTTAATGATGTGTGTAATGACAGGGAAGCAACTTCCATGAAATTCACCTGACATTCCAAGGACTTTCGTACAGGAGGAGAGAGAAAATACCTCCATTGTCCTGGGGAAGGAAAAGGTTCAACCGGCAGACAGACCCCTGTCCTTTACATCAAACAGTGGGCTCAGCCGGCTCCAGGGATGCAGGACATTCACAGAGCAAAAAGGGTTTTTTTGCAAGCTCTCAAGCCTCCTCTTTTTCTGTAGCAAATGCTCAGGACTGCTGTGTGAAGGCCAATCAGTTATTAAACAAGATGATCCCTTGTTGCCACCTGGCTATTATCTGTGTAACAGCAAGCACCTCAAGAGCGTCACTTTGTGTGCGTTAATTCTAACCCCACTGCTGGAGGGCACCTTCTCGGAACAGAAACCTGTCTAAAAGACTTACATGAACCCCAGCCAATTTTCTAATCCCAACCTCTTCCGAGGGATGTTTGGATCAATTTATCTCTGCCAAGTCTTTCCTGAAACCAAATCCTGGGATTTAAGACTGGCAGTGATGAACATTCAGACAGCTTCACACCCCCACCCCACCCCACCCAGTCCTGGGAACTGCATTTTGTTGAGGGGCAAACTAGAGTTCCCAGGATTCTTTGGGGCGTGGTATAAACAGGCTTCAAATATATAGTGTGGATGTGACCAAAGGTGTTCTGTTGTAGTGCCTTCTATTAGCAAACTCAGATAGTGAGAGCCAGCGGGTATGGAGTGAGATAAGAGACCCTGAGAAATAAGACGGCAGTACCAGCATGCTCAAGGCAGCAGAAAAAAACTTTTTTAAAAGCCTGAATGGGACAAACAAACAAACAAACAAACAAACCCTCAGCTCAATGAGGATTGAGCATGCTCAGTAGTCACAGAATAATGAGTGTCAGTTGGAAAAGAAAACTAGAAAAACAGGCCCCCTGAGTATTGATCATCATGTACAATCTACCTGGGATGGAAATTGAGATGGTTCCTCTGTCCTTCTGCAATCGTTGTTTCAGTTTATGCCCACAGCTTTTTGTTTATTCTCTACATGTTCACTGTCTTCTCGCTGGCATTTCAATATTCTTTTGTTCCATTTCCCCATCTTTTTTTAAATAGAGAAAGTAAGCCCAAGGGGAATTCTATTAATATTGATGGCTCTTTGTTGAAATATCTGCTGTTTTTGGCACTGAATTGTTTTATTTCTTTTTGTTGTTGTTGTTGTAATGTCTTTTGACTTGCATCAGTAAAGACTGGCATTGGTGTTATTTCTGTGATATCACATTTGGGTGTGATCCCCAAAGCCATGATGGGTTTAGAGCAGCCATCGGTAAGTGCCCTAAACCAGAGGTCAGCAAACTTTTTCAGCAGGGGGCCAGTCCACTGTCCCTCAGACATTGTGTGGGGCCGGACTATATTTTGAAAAAATAATAATGAATGAATTCCTATGCCCCACAAATAACCCAGAGATGCATTTTAAATAAAAGCACACATTCTACTCATGTAAAAACATGCTGATTCCTGGACCGTCCGTGGGCCGGATTTAGAAGGCAATTGGGCCGCATCTGGCCCCCGGGCCTTACTTTGGGGACCCTGCCCTAAACAGTATGATATTGTGAAATAACCCATACCCTAATAGACCCATGGGCAATCCCAGAGCCAGGAGATGATGCCAAAGACTACCAAGTGTCCATGGACAAGGACTTCACAGGTAATCAGTGCACTGAACCCATAGCTGGCCCATAGCTGCCAAGTTCTCCCTTTTTTAAAGGGAAATTCCCCTATGCTGAATAGGCTTCCTCGCGAGAAAAGGGAAAACTTGGCAGCTATGCCATGGCCATCATCTCCTGCATCCAGGATTGTTCATGTGTATATCAGGATAGGGATTATTTCAAAGTCTCATACTGCTTTGCTCTAGGACAGGGGTTCCCAACAAAATTTTCTCAAGGACTCCTCATCGAGCCGCTATTGCGACAAGGACCCCCATTAATTCCTAATCCTAAAATTAAAAAGTGAGAGCCAAATTAAGAGTCTTTTTATATTTTATATTTAGATGTTTTTTACAGTTACAACAGAGTACTCCATCAGTATACAGTTAGTTTTAATTTTCAGTTCTTAATGAGATGAGTTAAATCTGTCCTTTGAGTCCATTATTTCTGAAATATTAGGTTCCAAACTTGAAACTTTCACTCTGAAATCCGACCGCATGTCGAGCCGATTCCTATATTTGTTTTTCATGAAACACATGGAAGAAAATGCTTGCTCACACTGATATGTGGTTGCAAATGGAAGGATCTTTTTCATTGCCTTATCTCCAAGTTTCTTGTAGTCCTTGCAGCATACAGCAGAACTACTGCTTCTATCTAATTCTAGTTTTGCGCTAGACTCTGCTCATGCAGGAAGTGGCCAAAACAAAAAATCTGTTATCATACGAAATATATTTAATATTTTTTTTTATTCTAATAGGATCTTGAGGACCCCTCTGGCATAGCTCGCGGACCCCTGGGGGTCCCCGGACCACCTGTTGGGAACCACTACTCTAGGATATTTTCATGCTTTCAACAAATGATAGCTTGACATTTGTTTTTTGCTAACCTAGAAACTACTCAGTATTGATTCAGAGCAGAACTCTGGTGTACAGTTAGCAGAGTAAAAACTTAAACATGTTGCTGGATTCCCAAAATATAGATCAGAGGCAATTATATTCTATCCAGCAGAGCTTTACTGCTACTATAGGCAAATGAGCATAATAGTCACAAATCCAATACACTCAGGATTGGCACTGTCCATAAGAAATCCAGTTGCAGCAGACTTAACTTAGACTTACAATAACTTACAATAAGTCTAAACCTTAAAACTAAAAACAGAACGCCACATCAGATGGAAAGACAGACAGACAGACAGACAGGGTGAGTGAGTGAAACTTCTTACCTCACTATTATAGTTAGCATGTCCTTGACTGAAAGGGACGGTGCTTTTTTTTCTTAAAAAAATGTTTAGGGGTACTCTCATTTTCCTACTCATATTGAAATACTGCCCCTCAATGCGGCCAAACTTAGATTCACAAAATGTTTTGGGGTATGCATCCCCCTGCGTCCCTCCCCAGAAAAAAATGCACTGGAAAGAGATAACAGAACCGGTTTAAAACCAGCTGTACTCAGGTTCTCTGAAGGAATAACCCAAACACCATGAACCTTCTGCTTGTTTCTTTTGCACAGAGAAGCTTCCAGAACCATTTTAAATTAAGTAGAATAGGAAAGATCTCTAAACATCAGATCAATACTTTCTGCACTAAGAAATGCAAACTGACACAACCTCCAGAGTTCACATTTACCAAAAAATGCACTGGGACCTGTAACAAAATGTTCCAGTGTGACTGCTCCTGCTCAGTGTTCCAGCCAGCCAGCCAGCCAGCCACGCCTTCTTTAGGGCACTCCATTCCACACTTACCGGCCCCAAACAAACACTCAGTGTTTTGTGGCTACTGAGCATGCTCGGTACAGTACTTGCTAGGTTGTTTTGGGGCTGTTTCCCAATAGGTTCTCATTAATATTTCTGCCAATGAAAGATCTGCCCAAGTCATGCAGCTTTTAGAGGGTCTCATTTAGAAAGGTCTCTTTCAGCCCCACTGGTTGAAAACCCCTTTCCTGGAAATGCCTGACATTGAACTTGCAGCAAAGCATGGTTGCTAATCCAGTGTTGGTCATACTCAGAGGAGATCTATTGAAGTCAGTGGGCTTCTATCTATTCCATCTGCTTTATGACTTAGTTGGATGTTCGTTCCATACAAAAATGTAATAATAAATAAATTGTTCTGCCATTGAGACTGCTGCACCTGTAAAGAAAGGTTAGGAAGTCAAGTTCCGAAATCAATTGAGGTGCTCATGTTCTGCTCAAGAGTGTTCTCACATATTCTTGGCATTGGGTGAAAAGGGGGCATTGTAATGTGAAACTTGACACATGAACTTGTCACCTGCAGGAGAATTTGGATTATTGTTCACCTGGTAACAAAGTGGTCCTATTCCCAGTAGACCAGCCTTTCACAGGAAGTGCAAGGTGACAGCTCTGAATTGAAAAATGAATGCTGAGTCTTTAAGACTTCAGCTCCATTCATAATCCCCATGATGTCTGTTTCCATATTGTCCAAGACATATGAATACGAAAAACAGACAAACTTGCTTCCTATTGTCCTGCTCATGCATAGCATATTCCTTGTGTGCATGTCTGTGATTCAGTGAACAATAGTGGATGGGCTGGCATGAATAACTCAGGCACATACTGTGCTCTTTTGATGGGAAGTATCAGGAATATAATGGGGAACAGAGCATAGCATTTAAAAATAGGAATACATATTCCAAGTATTGTTTTGCCTGAAAACAGAGGCAGTGGGCTCTCTTTATTTGTACAAAAAATGCAAACTTGCTTTTTCCCTCCTGAAGGAGTTGCTCAAAGCAACTAACAACATGCAAAAGACAAAAATAAAAACACATTGTTCTTTTTTTTTTTTTTAGCGCTGCTTGGCAGTGTCAAATTTGGACCAAAAATACTTTAATGCGAGTCTGCATGGAAAGTTTTTTTAAAAACCACAGTATTCTCCAGCTACCAGTCAAAGATTTACTTTTTGTAAATAAACCTTTTAATACTTATGACAGCCAGATTCATTTTTTAAAGCCCAGTGAGCTGCTTCAGGTTTGGCTAAGAGGTTTGCATGCACCAGTTCTCTGAGTCCAGTGATGCTTTTATACTTCTACTAACTTTGCATTTTAATTACCTTGCAGGGATACATGCCATGAACTTCTGGGGCACGTGCCTCTGCTCGCTGACCCTAAATTTGCCCAGTTTTCCCAAGAGATTGGACTGGCCTCCCTGGGATCTTCTGATGAGGATGTCCAAAAACTTGCAACTGTGAGTCAAGAAGTTTTAAAAGTGTGAGTTTTGCTTGATTCTTAAGAACAGGCTTCCTCAACCTGGGCCCTCCAGATGTTTTTGGCATACAACTCCCACGATCCCTAGCTAGCAGGACCAGGTCAGGGATGATGGGAATTGTAGTCTCAAAACATCTGGAGGGCCAAGGTTGAGGAAGCCTGCTTAAGAATCTGTGAAGTTTACTAAAATGGAGTGTTTCTCAGTGTGATGACAAAACATGCCACCCACTGTCTTTGGCAACACCTAACTAGTCCCTTTCCTCCTCTGACTGGTTTTTGGCTGAGGTATGCATTCTAGCCTCAGTGGCCCAGAAAGACCTGACTGTTGAATGATTGTGTAAAAGTGTCATTATTGTTTCACTGTACCTTTAAGAGTCAGGAAAGATTTAATGACTGGGGCTCTGCAGCTGTGGAGCAGCTCTACAGGTGTTGCTGTGAAGCTGATGATGCAGGGTATATCAGGGGTGTTGTGTGTTGCCTCTGTGCTGGGCGTTTTCCCAGTGTGCTCTTGGTGGGTGGTTTGGTTGTGTGGGTATTTTGTGTAAGCCTAATTTAATTTTTTGTAATTTTTCCTTTCTCCATTAAACCAAGCATTTGTTTAAGCCTTGGTCTCTATGTGTAAGTTCCTCAACCAGTTTCTGCTGATTTTGCTTTTAACCCTAACACTGACATTGATTTTAACACTTTCCCCTCCCTCCCTCCCTCCCTCCTTCCTTCCTTCCTTCCTTCCTTCCTTCCTTCCTTCCTTCCTTCCTTCCTTCCTTCCTTCCTTCCTTCCTTCCTTTGCCTAACATCTCTGAAATACAGAAATGGTTTACACCTGTAGAATATAAAGATTTGGGAGAATAAGGTTTGGACTCATTACACTGTGTTATTTGTCTCAGTGTGATTGTAAAGGATTTTTATTATTATCACTATACCACATGGGGGAGATGGGTGAAAAACGAGCTTCAGTGCTACTTGTGAAACATGGCTTCTTCATTTATTGCATTTCATGGGCAGGAGATGAACTCAGGGCAGTTTCATTTGGCACTGTCCAGAATGAGGAAGGCCTCAGGCACAGTGGCCAGAGGCATAGCTGCCAAGTTTTCACTTTTCTCGCGAGGAAGCCTATTCAGCATAAGGGAAAATCCCTGTAAAAAAGGGATAACTTGGCAGCTATGGCCAGAGGTCACAGGGGACAGGGATATGATGGGTGAAAATGAGAACAGGGTAGCATATTGGGATCGAAACAGCCACTGCTTTGTTTATAACAGATGTCAGTAGGCTTTGGCATAGGCATTGGGTATGTGTCCTGAATAGAGATGGGAAGGCTTGGAAAAAACCCGAAAAAATCCTGAATCAACCCAACCATTTGCTGGTTGATTAATCCTTCAGGGACAATCCTGGATTTAAGGATCACTCTACAATGAGAGTCAATTCTGGGCAATCCTTCCAGGATACCACTTGGGAAATTCTATGCCCCATTAACCCTCATCTGGGTCTTCAGACAGAAACCTTTTCCTGGACCCCTTTGCCAGGGTACCCTGATACTTTGACTAGAGTGATGAGGGGTCTCCTACACACAACCTTTTTCTGGACTAAGGATCCAACCCAATGCCTCTTTTTTTTGCCAACAAGTTGTAACAGTTGCTACTAGGTAAGCAAAAGCTCCAGACAGGCCCAGTTTTGTCTTCCAGAGAATTTCTCTCTGGCCCCAAATAGCCCCATAGCAAGGTCTTAAGCACATCCTGCCTGCCCACCCCAGGTAAAGCCAAAGTTATAGGGAGGAGTGTGTGTGTGTGTGGGGGGGAGACCCTATGCTGACTGCGCTGACCAAGCCATACACTGCTGATTTAAAAGAGATTGTGCAGACCTGGTTGAAGCCAGCCAGCCCACCAGTCAACCAGAACCACCCCACAATTCCCACCACCACAACCAGCACGCAATTGGTTTGACAGGGCTTTGAATCTCACAGGCAGTCCCCAGCCTCCTGTGCAGATATCCAGTGCAATGATGACATCAGGTGGCTGTGCAGGAGAGGAACAATATTGCACCCCAGGTCGCCTGCAACCATGTAATGGGCCACAATCTTTGCATGCATGAGGAATGAGGAAAGGCCTTGCATGTGTGGAGCTCCATGTCTGATCAGAGCTCTATATAAGGAACATCTGAATCAGGAAAGAAGCAGCTCCTTCCTTTAAAACTGGGTTCTTGTTTTTTTTGCAGAGATTCACATAAAGACAAAAGCCCTAGCATGCCTTTAAGTGTTGAATTTATGGCACTGGATGCTAGAAAAATGTTATTTATAAATGGAGTGTTTGGAAAGACTATAAATATTGAAAGAAATCTCCAGTGCTACTTCCCAGGTAGTTTTAGAAAAGGGATTTAAAAACCATGGGAGGAGGAATCATAAATATTTCGAAAGTGTGTAACAATGCAGGAAACAAGTGGATAATGTGCAAGCAGATCAACTAGATTTTTGGATGTGTGAACTTTCTGTTTACACCATGACAAAAATTAGCAGCTTGGATGAACATGCACAACTCCACTCATGCAGATGTTTCATAGTGTTTTCTTCAGTGAGCTGAGAAATAACTAGTGTTTTCTTGCAATGACGAATCTATGTATGTGCCTGGATATCCCCCCCGAGTCATGAGGCGTCAGATAACACCCAGTACAGTCATACCTTGGTTCTCAAATGGAATCCGTTCCAGAAGTACCTTCGACTTCCGAAAACGTTCAAAACCCAAGGCACGGCTTCTGATTGGCTGCAGGAGCTTCCTGGCACTCAACCGGAAGCTGCGGAAGCAGCGTCAGACGTTCCAGTTCTAAAGAAACGTTTGAGTCACAAGGCGTTTGACAACCAAGGTACGACTGTATTTATAATTTTGGGGGAAATGAGTGTCTGCTGTGTACTGCCACAGTTCACAAGATGCTTGTTTAGTGATTGGTATGTTCTATCTTTATCCTTTTTTGGTTGGTCTACACTATTTGGGTAAATGTATCAGTGCCCATTACTTTGGAAATGAAGATGTTAGTATTTGGTGTACAAGCCTTCTGTGGCTTTTTCTATTACAAAACTATCTGCAAATCTGTCCAATTAAGGAATTGCTGTCAGGAACTAATTAGTTTCATTACACTCTTTCAAGTCCCCTCCTCCTGCCCCATCTTTAAAGTAGCTTTGAAACCTCTGTCTTTAAAGTGCTAAAAACTACAGTCCTCTCTTCTCCTTCTCGGTAACATTTATTGTGATATTTTAATCTACTGCTGAGGAATGAAAACCAAACAACTTTTGCTCTTTTGCCACTGAACTGTGTACAGAAATCTGGAGAAATTAATTGCTCCTGAAGCTGGGAGAAATCGAGGGTTTAAAAATTGCTTATAAAGTTCATATTTATTAATATGAATGATTTTGAATGTCATATATCTATATCTATATATAGCCAACCTCAAAGCAGTTTACAAAAGGAATGGAATTATCAGTGAAAAGCAACTTAATTATTTAAGAATTATTAAAACCAACCATAAGCTAACAAACAGATTAAAACACTTGTCAACATTTCACATACCTGGCTAGCTAGGCTTGCCTGAACAAAAATGTTCTTAGCGGGCCCCGAAAAGAGTACAGGGAAGGCATCTGTGGAGAGCTCCAAAGTCCAGGTACTGCCACACTAAAAGATCAATTTCTTACCAATGGAGAACAAGTAGAGTAGAATAGAATAGAATAGAATAGAATAGATCTTTATTGTCATTATCCCCTTGTGGGAACAATGGAATTTCTCGGTTGCTGTATTAACTGTGGCACCTGTAATAGCGCCAGTCCCACAGATCAAAACGGTTGACTAGGCATATATGGCATAAATCAGTCGTGGTCCCTAGTTCTTAAGGGCTTAATATACTAATAACAACACCTTGATGTTCGCCTGGTAGCAAATTGGTAACCAGTGCATGTCTCTGCTAACAAGACAGTCGTACCACATGCAGTCGTACCACAGCATTCTGCACTAACAACAGCTTCCGGGTCAAGCACAAAGGAAGCCCCACTCAGAGTCCATTGCAGCAATCCAACCTTGACCAAAGCAATGCATAGACTACTGTGGCCAAGCTTTTTCGGCCCAGGAATGGCCATAGCTTTTGCCAGTAGCAGCTACTAACAGGGCCGGCTCTAAGGCAAGGCTGGGTGGCGCAATGCACCAGGGCGCTGGGCCGCCAGACGGCGCCGCCAGACAGCCGTGCTGGGAAACGGGGGGTGGGGTGGGCGTGCCGGAGGGATCTTTGCAGCAGGGTGCCGGATACGCTTAAGACGACCCTGGCTACTAAAAGGCTGTTCTAGCCAGTGAAGCTACTTGGGCCTCCTCCAGGGACAGAGCTGGATCCAGAAGCACTTCCAGACTGCTCCTTCAGGGAGAGTGCAGCCCTGTCCAGGGTAGGCAACTGACCAAATTATCCAGCATGGGAGGCACACACCCTCATTGCCTCCATCTTGCCAGGATTCAAGCTCAACTTGTTTTCCCTCATCCATTCTGCCACTGCATCTAAGCACTGGCTTAGGGAACTGCGTGGCTTCTCCCAGTTCAGATGTCATTGAGAAATAGTGTCATCGGCATACTGATGGCGCCTTGCCCCCAAACGCCCCATGACGGCTCCCTGCGATTTCACATAGACAATAAATATATGGATATTAAAGCACATGTATGGATATTACAGGTGAAACTCGGAAAATTAGAATATCGTCGATAAGTGCATTTATTTCAGTAATGCAACTTGTTATTATTTATTTTTCTTTTAATTTCTACACGTGCTTTTTTTGGAGATTCCACAGTAATAAAACAAATAGTTGCAGTAATACAAAAATAAACAAAAATAAACATCGCTATTACATTTCATTAATTACATTCCATTTATAATTGACCCGCCTAATGACAAATAATTACAATTACAACAAATAAAGGCTTGACACATCTTGCTTTGCATGTCATGCATCTATCTATCTCATATAATGGTTTCACCTTTTAAGTTGCATTACTGAAATAAATGCACTTTTTGACAATATTCTAATTTTCCGAGTTTCACCGGTATGTTCTTATTTCATATGGATAGTAAATAACATTGGAGGTAGCATGCCTTGGGGAATATGCATATCTTGGCTGAATTTTGTGCAGCTGTTAACCATTTGGGGACCAGTTTACCTCACCTCATCGGTCCCACTTGACTGGTTCAATTGTTGGAATTGGCACTTTTACAAATGCCACATCACAACCACGCCACATCTGTAAGGACTCTGTTGTGTAGTGTGGCAGCACCTGTACTTTGGGACTCCCAGCCTATTGATAACAATGACTGTATTGCTTTTGGCACTTGCTGAAGACATTCTCGTTTAGACAAGCTTACTCATGTTTAGAAACTTTGTTTTATTTTGTTTCAGTCTATTTTACTGCGGTTTTAAGTGACAGTTGTAAATCATTTTGTGATAATTTTGTTGTTTTATCTTCTTTTTCTTCTTTTTTGTAAACCTCTTTGAGGTTTTCCTACCATCTAGAAGTATGTAAGTTTTATGAAATATCAATCAATCAATCAATCAATCACAACACCACCACCCAAAACATGCCTTTTGCTGCAGAGTGCTTAAAACAGGAAGTGCTCTCTGCTATTCCCCAGTCAGCTGAGAGCACAAGTGGGATTGCAGGGAGAGGAACATTTCACACCTTCCCTCAATTCTGATGGAAATGTCCCCCCTTCTATTAAACTCAACAGCATGGAGTCAATAATCATGGGAATTGCAGGGGAGGGGAGATTTTAGCAGCTGAGAAAGGGTTGCCCAGCAGGGAAAAGAGGACTAGGAGATAGAGTGTGAAGTATTCTGATCCTACTCACTGGCATTTCTGGCTCAGTCTACCTGCTGGCAAATTACCTGCCCCTGGTCTTTCACCCCAGGTGGCAGTAAATGTTCTCATTTACACTAATATGTTTGTTTGTTTGGGTGTGTGTGTGTGGTAATGGCTCTGTATTACAGTGCCTGTTTTGGCTTTTCAGAAGTGGATGTAAACCCTAAATCTATAATGTTTTCAATTCCCTGTTTTGAAGTGGAAGTTTCTGGCCTCTGTAAGCCAGAGTATGCAATTGAGAAATATGTATCAGGGTGTGATCTTTGGCCTGACAATAGTGTGCCCCTTTTCATCTTTAAAGCACAAGAGCATCTGCTTCCTTTCACCAGCAAAAGACCGATAATTCAAGGTTAGGTTGAACAGATATCAACAGTGGATCTGTTTTTTAAAGAACCCACAATTTGCAAGCCAGTTGCAATTTGGGTAGCATAATTGGTATTTGTTGAACAGCCAAGACTGGCAAACCTCCCTATTCTGTAGCAACACAATTTCCTCTGCTATGTAGCCATAGTCTTGATGTCAAAATGCCATCCTCTCAGTAACGACTGCGGCATTTGAATTGGTAGGAGTCCACCACGCACATGGAAACTAGACATCATTTGTAAAGTCTGTGTGAAGTCCTGGAACTTGGGGCTGGGTAGGTGTGATGTATTCATTATGATGAGCATGCCTCAATTTATATTTTTCAGAGTTCCAGGTAGATGAGAGCAGAAAGCAACATCTAAGGCACTGCAACATTTCTCAGATCACAAGTGACTGCAGATGCCAGGTCAAGTGAATCAGAATACTGTGTACTTACTTAGCATTTATATAGCACTTTGTATGCTTAAAATACCTCTCATAACATTGACACCAACCATGTAAGTCTGCCAGTACTGATACCTAGCTATTGAATAAAAGTAGTCCTCCAGATGTTGCTGGAATCTAGCTCCCCCTCATCTTCTCACAGCCAAGGTTTGGGAATTACAGTTATGCAAAAGGAACGGTTTGATCATTTAGTTGTTAAAAGCTCTGGGTGATATTATTTATAGTCTAAAACCACACTTGCACTAATAGAAAGTGGCTTCCACCAATCGCAAAACTGGAGAGATGCGCAGGGGAAGAAGACACCAAAGCGACCCAGAAATTTAGCAGTATTCAGCACGCATTTTCTTGATGTTTTATGGCGATGTTTTCCGAGGGCCCCCTATAATGAGCATTAGCCTGCATGTCAACTTTCAGGCACAAAAATGCAATAGATCTTGATATTTGAGTTAATAAGAGAATAATGTGAGCCTGACAAAGCATTTGCATGCTCATTATGTCTGCTATTTTCAGGGGGAAGCATCATCATCATTAAGAAATTGCCGAATCGGCAATCACAGCCCTCGGTTGAAGTTCAATCGCTCATGCTGTGAATCTGTGATCTGTCGGAGTGCGGCTGTGAAAGGAGGGGAGGGAAAAATAGAAAAGCTCTTAAAATGAGCTTGATGAGTTCTTTAGTCGTCAGGAGCAACTGAAGTAATTAGTTAAGTAACTAAGGTCATACCCCTAGCATTCAGCTCTCGTAGGAACATATTATAGATTTCGCCTTGTTTTCATTTGCTTGTTTTCTATTGTTACATATGGAGTAGATATCAAACTAGCAAGGAAATACGTGTGAGTGAAATAGTCACCCCCATTAACACAATCAAGCTCTCTCTTTTTTAAAAAAAAAGACCAGATGAAAGATTAACTACTGTTCTGCATTAAACTACCAAAAAGTATTGGTTCATAGCCATTCTGAGTTTATAATCACCATGGACGGTATCCAACAAAGTACTTCTGCTAGCACAAGGACTTTGGGGTTATGCAACATAACTTCTCCTTCCTTTCCTCTCCCCAAAGTCCCCAAATCTGCTCTGGAAGGTTGGAGAAAACCCCAGTACAGATTAGCTTAAATAGTCAAAAAGAAACCAGGATAAATTCTTTGAACCAAAGTGTGACTGGCAATTTGTACATGAATATGCGGCATCTCTTAACTGTTTTAAAGGTATGAAATTGATGACCGTACTTAAAAAGGAAGAGGAAACAACGACTTTGCAAAGAGGTGTAACTGGAAGCTTCCCACTCTTGCTTTGAAGGCTGGCATGTGTTTGTTCTCCAGGATTTTGAAAACCTGCACTTTTTGGAATTTTGATTGTTAGGGATAGACATCAGAGCATAGGACGCAGTCACCCGAACCTTCCCACCCCCCCTAAAAAAAAATGCCAGAGGAGACCACAATAATGGACCCAGAGGGGGATTGTCATGAAACAGATATATTGAAGCAGACACTAGTTACTGTACTATCCTTTTTCTTTAAAATTAAGCCAGGCAGGTGCCCTGCATAGCACAATACCTGCTGCCAAGGCCCCAGACATGTCTGCCACCTTAATTTTCCCACAGTGCTAAGAACCTGACCCTGAAGGACTCTGTAGAAATTACGATGGTATGCACACCTGGAGCCTCAGCACTAGACATTTTTATGGTGCAGGGTAGCCACCTGACTCTACCTACCTACCTATTTAAAAGGGACCTCTTCTAGCTTTTCTTTACCAGCTTGGGGGTATAGAGGAGAGGGGTAAGAGTGGAGGGACCAGGCAGTGAGGAAGGAGCATCTAGGATGACCAGTGTGATGGGGTGGGGAGAGAAGGTGGTAGTGGTGAAGCAGCCAGGGTGATGAACAGCAAAGAAAGGATACCCACAGTGAGGAAACAGACTCCCCTTGCCCATAGACCTCTTAAACTGACAGAGTCACTGACTGTTGCTTCTCAAGTTAGAGGGGATATGAGGGAGGTTTGCATTGTGTGGAGAAAGTGATTAGAGAGCTTGTCTGCACTTCCATTTGTCCCGCTGCTTCCCTCTGGGAAAACTTGCTGTTGACCACTGAATGGGAACAAGCGTCAATAGGTTTTTTCTGCAGATATTGACATTTGTTCCCATTCAGCAGCAAAGAACAGGTTTTCCTGGGGGAAGTGGCGGGGCACATGAAAAACTGCCTGGCACCATTCCTATGAAGCAAGGGACAAGCGGAAAACATATTGGACCTGGGCTTTCTAGGCACAGGAGAAGCAAAAGTGTGGATGAGCCCGAGAGAGATGTTCCCTTCTTTATAATACTAGAACTCATGATCATCTAGTGATCACGAAAGACAAAACAAAGTGCTTTTTTTCCACATAGCACATATGTAAGCTATACCATTCTCTCCCCAAGGTATGGTGAGGGCCACCAGCTTGTTGTGGTTTGAAAAAGGATTTGGGGGAAGAGAGAGAGAGAGCCCTGCTGTGCTTGGATCCTGCTTGAAGCTTTCCCATAGGGATTTGGCTGGCTACTGCAAAGGCAGGATGCTGTCTTTGGACTAATCCAGCAAGTAACTTTTTATGCCCCTGTGTTCTTAGAGACAGAATGCTAATACAAGCGTGTGGCTGCTTTTAGTCCATGGGCGGTCTCGTCTGAGTAATAATGTGAATGTTTGAAAACTTATAAAATTGAAACAACAGGTCAGACCAAGGAAATAATTTCCTAATTCCTGTGTAGCAGTATGGCTTCAAACATTCAGGTCTGCAAAGAAAGATTCAAGCAGTTATGGTTCTTTTCAGCCATATGAATCAAAGTTATTTTTCTTCTCGGTGGAAAATAGACTCCTCTTAGTATTCAGTGTTGCTGTATATTATAGGAAATTGTATTAATCACTTTCCACTGTGAACAACCAAATCAAATTTGTGCAACCTGATTCTTTCTCTCTGCTTGATGCTGGGTAGGGTGCTTTTGTTTCTCTGGGTAGCTGAACGAATGAATGAAAATTGGACATAATAACCAGAAAGAAAGCTAACTATTTGTCTAGGGTATGGCTTAATTAATTATTTGATGATGCAGCTTAGAAGGGATGGCATCTTAGCATTAAAGGGCACCAGGGATGGGTAATGGAATATAATCTTCAACATTTTTAAAGGAGGTGTGATAGGATCTCTTTGTAAGAACGGCTTAATGAATTTTTTATAAACCCAGCTGTCCCTGCCTAGAACCAAAGAGGAATTTTGCCATTGTCTTGAGTTCCCTTGGGAGCAAATATTATCTTCATTTACATTTAGTAGCTGCATAATAGTAAACTATACATATATAAATGAATGAATGTAGAACACAACCCTGCCTTCTTTATTGTTCTATTCTCAGAACTTCATGTATATATTTTTAGAGCTGAAAGAAAGCTGCTTTATCATCTTACTCAGCACCACAACATCCTTATTTACTTAAATCAAGGAATACCTTATTAAAGCTATAATGTTTGGTATTTGTAACACTGAAATGATCTAGAACAGGGGCCTTAAATTCGATCTGCTTACAAACATTCAAAGAGAGATACATTGCCGTTGGAAAACAGCTGAGAAAGAATGTCACTCTAGGCTTAGGAGGGGAAAACCTGATTGTATTTTTTTAAAGGCTCTGATATACAACTACTGAAAACTAATGGATAATCATGGCATAGAATTAGAGAATCCTAGCATTGGAAGGAACCCCAAGAGTCGTCTGGTCCAATCCCCTGCAATGTAAGAATCACACATAAAGAATCCCTGACAAATGGTCCCCCACCTCTGTTTAAAAACCCCCAATGAAGGCGATGTAGTCCCTCACTGTCAAACAGCTCTTACTATCAGAAAGTTCTTCCTTACGTTTAGCTGGAATTTATTTTCCTGTAATTTGAATCCATTGGTTCAGGTCCTACCCTCTGGAGCAGCAGAAAACAAGCTTGCCACCATTCATGCAACAGCCCTTCACACATTTGAAGATAACTATCATATCACCTCTCAGTCTTACCTTTTCCAGGTTAATGTGCATTTATTTCCTAACACTTTGCTAATTAAGCAGGCTTAGTTAAACAGATCTGTGGTACTGTATATTTCTGCTAGAAGAGAAGGGGTAATATCTATATATAGCGCCAAAAATGTGACAGCCATTCCTAAATTCAACCATGCTTTGACCAACTGAAGACTTGTTCTCCTGAACCTTAGAAGGGTGTTGGTCATGGATATATTGAACAAGCAGTGTGTATTGTCTGTTTCTGAGCCCAAACATTTGCAGTTTGACCAGATTTAAGCCTTTCATGGCAAACCGAAACACACAGACCCAAGAATGGTTATTTGTGTATCATTAGATCTATGAAATCAATGATATGAGATAAATGTGTGAACATCCAGCACCATGAGTGAAAGCAATCAATTGACAACATTGAGGGCATTTACACATATCCCTAGCTGGCTGAAATGTGAATCACTGGAAGGTTTTCCTCAAAACTAGGGAGGAAGGAGCTCATAGAGCTCTGACTTTGATGCGTAAGTATAGGACTCTTCAGCCTGTCCCTATCCCAACCAGTGCCAGAAGAGGACAAAGAGGAGGCAGAAGATGAAGGGAAGCAGTGCAAAACAGATCAGGGTGTCAGTACCTAGCTTGGGCTGATTTTGGTCGAACTGCAAGATTCTCTTTTTAAAATAAAAATTGGTCAGACAAGAGCAAAGCAATCAGTTGGCATGGGAGTAGATGGTAGATCAGGCCCGGTGGTGAGTGCTGGTGGTTGGGGGAGTGGCCACGGCAAGGGACCCCCAGGGTCATGATGACTAAATGTAACGTATGAAACTCAATTGCAGTTTCTGACCAATGAATGATTTGTTTTCTAAATAAATGTGCCCCTCTGTTTCCCCATGATTGATTCTACCAAGATACCGAATAGATCCTTTTGTCCACAAGATTTACTTGTTTGTTTCTGAGAGTTTACAGTACTCCATTAACTTGCCCAATGTGGTACACACAAACACTCCTTATCCTACTTTCAACGTTGCCTCAACAGGACTTCTTGATACTCAAATGTTGGACTTTGCATTGTCACTAATGAAAATACCGGTCAAATTAATGATCTCCTCTTAACCTCAAAAAACATTTCTGACTGTCTGCTATTCATAATTGAGATGACCACTGATGATAGACCAGGTGCAAACTTTGTCATGAAAACTATATCTTTGCTTTTGCTTTTTATTTCGTTTGTTCAGCTCCTTTATAATATGTTTACAGATTTTGACAGGTAACTCAATGGTGAGTCACCACTCAAATCAGTATTTATGGCTCATTATTTCAGACATACATTTGCTGCTGAAAAACATCCCAGCAGATTTTAAATTCTCTTTGAAAAAAAATGTTTTGTATTAGAGGTGTCAGTATGGCAAATTTTCTTAATAGCGTAATTAGAAGGTGCATTTAAAAAGATCCACCCTCTCTTCTCCTTACAACCCACGAGTTACTCTGTTGATGTATTGTTCAGGTTCAAATGAGGAAACTTGTATCTTGATACAGAAGCCTCCCACTTTTTATAGCCAATCGCAAACAGACCCTTCCCCAGCCCAAAATCTCTTACCCAACTGAGAAAAGCTGTCCACTGGCAATCACACTCATCCCAGAACAGCAGCCACCAATCATGGCAGCAACAGCCAACCAACAGCAGTGTTTGCTGCAGAAGCCAATCACCAACCCAATTAGAGAAGCAGCAGCCAATCCAAAGCAGCCCTTCTAGCAGCGAACAATTGTCCTGCTTGCAGCTGCAGCCAATCACCCATCCACCCCATTCACTATCCTTGTATAAGACGAGGAATGTTTTTAACATTAATTTAGAGTAAAAAAAAACCTTGTCTTATACACGGAAAAGTATGGTATATGGTTCACCATCTTTCAGAGCAAAGCCCTCCCCAGGCTGTGTAAAACATATAGCAGGAGTATGCATATAACAGGAACAACATACTTCCAGATGATTTACAATGCAGTACAATTCACTTGCAGTGCTTCCAATCCAGATAAAATATCTTCCATTTATCCATCCATTCTGCTGCGTCTATCCACAAAGCTGTTGCCAGCACTTATCCTTTGTCCATTCAGAGCTCACCTCCCTCCTTGAATTGTCAGATACCTTACTTAGTCCATGAAATTTTCTTTGAACGATGGGAAAAAAAATATTCCTGAAGAATAATGTCTCGACCATGATACAATGTATATTAGAAACGTAATTGTTTAAACAAAGTGAAACCATTTCAATTAACCTGCAATTAATTAAAACAGGGTCAGAGGAATGTTACCATTATAAACACACACCCTGATACTTGCAACTTTGTTGGACAGTGTCCTAGAACTTACCATTAAAATTTATACCCCACCAATTTAATTAAAATGAGCAATTGCTATATTGTTTTTATTGGTGGCATCATGTTTTTTTATGTGCATGTATTTGTCATAGCTGCCAAGTTATCCCTTTTTTTAAGGGATTTTCCCTTATGCTGAATAGGCTTCCTCGCGAGAAAAGGGAAAACTTGGCAGCTATGGTATTTGTAGAACCAGGGCTATAAGATACAGTTCAAACAACTGACAAGGTGGTTTTTCCTTGTTAGCAGCTAAATTAGGTCTCATGAGATCACCCAAATGAACTCACTATTCATGACCCGGTGTCAGGTGGTACATTCAGCAGATTCTGAAATCCTCTTGACATTGTTCCCCTGGGCGTAACTTCCTAAGCAGCAACATGAACATGGCTATTATGTTTTGTGTATACTATCACAATGGCTGTGAAGGCAAGATTCCACACATTAACGCCTTGTTTTTCTTTTGGGTTTTATATGCAAAGCTCTAGTTATGTCTGAGCACACCTGCTTCCTAACTGTGACACTTAAACTTCTAGGTGGTACGAATTTCATTGCAGAATCTGAAGGCCCATGAAAATTTACCTTTTTTATTTCTTGTATGCGCCTTCCTTCATTTTATAACCTGCCCACATGCCTGTTGCATGGGGGCATATTGATACCTGTGTTAGTCCAGAAGGGATTAACAAAATATAGTTAATTGCCCTATTGACAAATTTAAAAAGCTTAATCTTAACATGGTGTTGCATCTCGATAATGCTCACGTTGCATGAGATGCATCTCAATAATGCTCACGTTGCATGCAGCATCTAGCTTTGTCCTTGTAGCAAGAGACTAAAACAGTGACCCCCCCCCCGAATATTCTCACACGTTGGTCCTTGTCAATGGTAGTTGCTGAGTAGGGCAGGGATACATATAACACTTGATGACAATGTGTCCCATGGTGACATCTTATATGTTATATTTCCATATTGATGCCAGCTAGAGTGGGTAATAGAACCACACACAAAAAATGACATAGCTGATTATATATTTAATACAAAATGAGGCACAATTCTGGCTCCTAATGTATTCATTTCGGTTTATTTTGTGTGGGGTATTGTTGTTGTTCTCGAAAAGAAATGATGGGGCAGCTTGTATTTTTCACAACCGAGAGAGCACAACAAAGCCCTCCAAACATAGGTGCCAAGTTCTGGATTGAAAAATCCGGGATCAGCAGCGCCTCGACACCGGAAGTCGCTTCTAGGCACTTCCGGACATGCGTAGAAGTGACTTCTGATGCCGCTGTGCCCATTTCCAAAATGTCCACGGCACCAGAAATCGCTTCTACGCATGTCCAGAAGTGCCTAGAAGCGACTTCCGGTGCCGGCGCGGCACCAGAAGAACATGGCCACCGGCAGGAGCTCCGTAATCCAAGGGAATACGGGGTATTTTGCCATTCGGAACACCTGTGGGAAACGGTAAGAAAATACGGGTCTATCGCAAACAGGCACCGGTCAACAACAAATCCATTTATTGTGAGGACCATGCCTGTACACAAATATCAACACAACAATAATTAAAAATGTTAAAATTCATTACATACTGTCCCAACAAAACCTTCATCCCACAAAACAGAAAGAGAAGGAAAACAAGCAACGAGTTAAACAGATGATGAAGGGGTCTTTATCATCCATAAATCTTTCCCTGGCTTTCATGGCCTTCATCACAAAGACCGCTACCATGTGGGTAATTCGTGGTTAGCATCAACTAACAAAAATTTTACTCTTATCTTCAGGATTGATTATAGAGTTGGGTTTAATTTGCAGCATCACGTCTCTAAAGCCCGAGTAAATGGGGCAATAGAGGAGGTAATGTATAAGATCCTCTTTAATTTTCATGAAGCAAGGGCATAAACGGTGTTCTGCTGGGATTTTTGTGAATCTACCGGTCAGGTATGCGGTTGGCAGTGTTTGAAACCGTGCCATAGTGAAAGCTCTCCGAGGGGTGGGATCAGTGATATCCACTAGGTAGTTGGCACAGATTTTGACTGCTTTTACTCGGGGAAACCAGTAGGAAAACCCAGAATTTTTTATCTTCATGGTGTCTAAAAAGGCCTCTTTTTCAAAGATCCCGGGGAAAACGGGGTACTTGGCAGCTATGCCTCCAAAGTCAGCTGAATGATTCGTACCCCTGCCCTGCAAAAGGGAAGTGATGTTTCAATAATTTTATGGAAAGCAGAATCCCCCAGTGAAGGGTGTGGGAGGACAAGGATGGTGCATGTTTACCCTGCTTTTATTTTGTAGCTTGGCATTCAGAGGATCCCTTCTTTAGGAGCCCTGGAAAGAATGTCAAAAGGCTGATTCTGCTTCCCTTGAGATAAGTGTGAACTATTTTTGACAGCCAAAACTAGAGCAACAGCTTGAAAAAGCAACGACTTAAGCTACTCAAGAGAACTTTGAATATAAATGAATGTGACACACTTTTTAATGTCAATTGGAAGGGGAGTTGTTTTCACAGCATATTGTTCTTGCTTTAGAATGCCAGGATAAATTAATGACATTAGATTCCAAATCTTTGAACCTGGCGGAGATAAAGAAACACATGGTTAGGGAATGAAAACAGGACTTACTAAAGCTTTCAAATATCTGCACTGGGGTGGTCTGGCCCAGGAAAGCCAGATACATCGTTTTGCGACTGGATTCCCCTCCCACCACCCATCAAATGTTGAGTGGCTTGAGTGAGGAGGAAATGTGTGTGTAACTCTCATTCTCTTGCCAGGCATTATCTACTCAAAAGCACCTGTCACCTGCTATTCTCTCTAGGTTGTTTTTTTAAAAAATGTTTTCTCCTGCACCCGCAGTGGGGCACTTTTGAGCCGACACGGAAATGCTTAAACACCCCCCCTTCCTTCTCAGCTGTCACTTCCACTACAAGTTTTCCGCTAAACCCCAAACTACTTATAGTTGTTTTGCCTTAAAAAGGAAAAGCATTGGAAAAACAAACAAACAAACAAACAAACAAAAAACCCACACACCAGTCACTAGATGTAATGTGCTGGCCCTCAGAAGTGGCTATTACTAGATTATACTGAGAAAAGGATACTTGCGCTTCAGACCTTATACAGATTTAAAGAATGTGGGGGCAGAGGAAGCTTAAATAGCCTGTCACCACTTCTCCCCATTGGGCGAAATCGTCCTCACATTCTCCTCTAGGGAGATACCACCTCTCCTCTTCTTCCAGGGGAGGAGGGGTGTGGCAACTTTGTCCCTCAAAATGGTGGGAACGGCATTATACTGAGAGAGCAGGTCCAGGGCCGGCACTACGGCCAGGCTGGGTGGCACAGGGCACCACGGCGCCGGCCCGCCAGGAGGGCGCCGCAAGCTGTGCCCGCCGCGCAGCTGCGCCCACGGCAACCGCGCTGTGCCTGCCCGCCCGCCGCGCAGCAGCATCTGTGGCAGCCGCACTGCGCCCGCCCGCCCACCGTGCTGGGAAACGGGGCGGGGGGGGCGGAGGGATCCGTTGCTCTACGGCGCCAGGGGCGCTTACGACGGCCCTGAGCAGGTCCAGCTAACTCCTGGGTTTCAGTCAGACAAGGGACATTCCCAGCTCTACCTGGAGATGCCAGGGGTTGAACCTGGGGATTTTGGCATACAAAACAGATGCCCCACCACTGAGCTACAACCCTTCTCTTTTTGTAAAAAAAAAAAAAACCCAAGTCACTGGGCTGGTTTAAACGGCATGCTCAAAGTCATTAAGGTTGAGGGAAATGACTGGCCATGTTGAATGGAGAGTTGTATGCACTGCATTGGAATTTTGCATCCTTTCATAGGCTGAGTGATCTTGATCTTGTAATAAGGAACATTATTGACATTACACAGGGTTTGTTTGTTTGTTAAAAGCAGGTTGTACCAAGGGGCAGGCAGAGGATTGATCGGGCTTTACTGGAAGATCTCTGGCAGATTTGCAGTACATCCATGAGGGTTTCTGACACTGAATTGTATAAGCATGACAACAACAAAATGGCTTTTCACCACCTAAATTAAGTTGCTGAAAGGAAGAAAGCTAGAGAAGTGTGGACTTCTGTGTGAAGGAGCTGTGCACTCAGTTCAGTTCTGGTACTGGAAACAAATTCATAATGTGCTCAGACGCACCCTGTTATTTAATTTCAAGTAGAGTTTGTGGTTTGTTTCTTTAAGAGATATGTCTCTAGTATGTAATAGAAACTCCTCTCTCCTCTCTGGCTGCGGCTCCCTCCATAGCTGAGTGGGAATTCATTGGAACTTTAGCTTTACCTATGTAGCAAGTCCTAACTGCTATGCTGTTCTGTTGTTCATAAAGAAATGCTGCTGAACTTCTCCAGGTTCCTAGCATTAGGGCAGACTCATTGCAAGATTTCTTCACACGGTGAGTACCTTCTCCCAAAGCCATGTGATACTACACACTTGGGAATCAGCCTCCAAATTATATAATATATATATTGATTGTTTAGAAATTGCAGAAGCTATCCCAAACAGGCACCGGTCATTCCTAACAGAAGTTGCACTGGAAGATTGCCTGAGAAATGATGTTAGGCATTAGACTGCATTTTTTTAGCTGAGGCACTACAGATACTTGTGTGCAGCAATAGCTAATGCCGATATATAAGTTTTAGCTACCTGGAGCTAATTCTGCTGAAGAAGCAGAATGGAAACTCTAAAGTCTCTTCCTTTTCCTATTATTTTACCAAGTCTTATCAAACTTATCAAAATAAGTTTGAAAGATCACCCTCTCCCACTTCTGCTACAATACAAAAAAGAAAACAAAAACAACTCACTCCATTTCTACCAAATACAAAGTCCATTGACAGTGTGTATCTTTCCCCGTTATTCATTTTTAAATATGGTTCATTTCATACCAGAGTCCCTTCGCTCTTCTGTGACACTGCTTTTCTGAAGTTAGTTGGAAGCACATTTAAAGCAGAGGTTCCACAGGAAACTTTGAATTAATGGAGGCTGGGATCCAACAGCCATGCTTGAGGGTGAGGCTGGGTTCAAAAGATGCATGGCCATTTTCTTATGCTTTCTTCACTGAGCCGCCTTCCAAGGCTGGGCTCAGTCCAGCCTTGCAAAGCGGCTCAAGATTGGTGTTGCTCTAGTGGCATTGGTGGTTGAGGGCTGGGCTGGCACATGGCAGACTCCTTTTCCCCTCCACAACCCGTGCCCTGCCTCCCCGGTGCACAAGCACCCAAGGCAGCATGAGAACATGCACCACGTCACTGCCAAACACTCCATGAGAATGTGGCCTGTGAGTTGATTGTATGTCCTAGTTGCGTCAACAGAATTTTTATGTCCTTTTAATGACATTTTTTGTGACAATTTTATGAGCCAGTGTGGTGTAGTGGTTAAGAGCGGTAGTCTTGTAATCTGGTGAACCAGGTTCGCGTCTCCGTTCCTCCAAATGCAGCTGCTGGGTGACGTTGGGCTAGTCACACTTCTCTGAAGTCTCTCAGCCTCACTCACCTCACAGAGTGTTTGTTGTGGGGGAGGAAGGGAAAGGAGAATGTTAGCTGGTTTAGACTCCTTTGGGTAGTGATAAAGTGGGATATCAAATCCAAACTCCCCCCCTCCTCTTCTTCTTCTTCTTCTGGACAATTTTTATTCCGCTCATGTTACAGTTTCCAGTGTTTATCTTTTATTTTTTCTTTGTTTATTATTTTCTTTCACAAATTTTAATTACTTTTGCCTAATGAGAGTTTGGAAAGTTCTGCTGAGAGTTGCACATGGCTCTAAAATAGATTATAGATGAAAAAGATATGTACATAGAAAAATCCGCATGCTTCAATGTCAGTGTGAAAAGTAATCATTCTGGCTTTGCTTATATAAGAATGTAAGAAGACATACCAGCTGACATTTCTCCAATGAAAATGTGAACGTCTCATTCCATAATGATAATTTTACTACAGTCGTACCTCGGGTTACGACCACCTCGGGTTGCGAACAATTCGGGTTACGAACTCCGCAAACACGGAAGTATTTTTCGCCGCACGTACGTTCCGCCGCACGTACGTTCCGGAAATAGCGCTTTGCGCATGCGCAAAATGGCGCTTCGGGTTACAAACTGTGACCCGGAATGGACCGTGTTCGTAACCCGAGGTACCACTGTATTTATACCTCACACATCTTACTGGGTAACCCCAGCCATTCTGGGCAGCTTCCAACATACATAAAAACACAATTAAACATTAAAAAACTTCCCTATATAGGATTGCCTTCAGATGGCCCGGGGATTGGATAACTCCATACCCTCCAACATTTCTCCAATGAAAATAGGGACATACTAAGGAAAAGTGGGACATTCCAGGAGCAAATCAGAAACTGGGATGCTTCTCTAAATAAGGGATGTCCCTGGAAAATAGGGACACTTGAAGGGTCTGAGAAGAAGCTGCTGGAGCAGGCCTGTGGCCTATTTGGTTCAGCATCCTGTTCTCACAGTAGACAACAGAACACCTGTATTATAAAATACAAGAAAGCAACGCCACACTTGCTCAGTGTTCTCTCTCTCTCTCTCTCTCTCTCTCTCTCTCTCTCTGTGTGTGTGTGTGTGTTTTAGCAAATGAACTCTTCCAAAGTGTGTGTTGGCAAAAGCCCTAAGTGCAAAGCTGAGGGAGAATGGAGAGAAATGCAGTGCTGTTACAAAAAGAGTTGTGTTTGGGGAATCACAAAAGAAGCCTAAACACCTTTTACACTAGTAATTTGCAGGAAATGGTTGAACAAAAGAATGTTATGAAAACATGCTCTATTTCATTTGTTTTATTTAGAAACCAAGTTTGTGTTTTAAGTGATTTTATTTAAAAGTGAATTTTGTCAAGTTCTGATTCCAGTGGTACCTTGGTTTGTGAACTTAATCCGTTCCGGAAGTCCATTCTTAAACCAAAGCATTCTTAAACCAAGGTGTGCTTTCCCATAGCAGCGGGGGACTCAGTTTACAAATGGAACACACTCAACAGGAAGCGAAACATGTTCTGCTTCCAAGGCAAAGTTCACAAACCAAAACACCTACTTCCGGGTTTGCAGTGTTCTTAATCCAAGTTGTTCATAAACTAAACTGTTCTTAAAGCAAGGTACCACTGTAGTTCACTCTGTTATATACTCCTGGATGTATATGAGATACAGAGTGAGTGAGTAAGAGACAGGCAGAGAGAGAGAGGGAGTGAGAGAGAGAGACTGGACACATTTTTCAGATTTAAATATTTCACAACCTATGGCATATTGATTAGTTTCCTCCACAATATGATATTATGGAAATTTTCTCTTAATGATTATGCAAACCACCAAAATATTCATAATTAATTTAACACTTTCAGATTTTTTCTGCAATCCACATGCCTTTCAATATGCAAATACTGCAGGCATTTAAGATTCTAATCTGAAAAGCAATGATTAAACCACTGCCACATGCATTCCTGCTAGCCATGTTAGGTAAAATTGAAGACTGCATCTAATGTTATGTTGAAAATACATGGTTGTACTCTTGGGAGAGGCAGTCATATTTATGACAATGTAATGTCTGACTGATAATAGATTGTAGATAATAGTAGAGTAGATTGCAGAGTAACTCTGGAGGTCTTGTGTGTCCTCTCCAAAAGAAGTGTGCATTATTGTTCAAGTATGACATTGCCACAGACATTTAGGAATATGAGACACTTGAGAATAATCTTTTGTAAGTAATGTTTAAAGGCACTGGTAAATGTATTGGAAGCAAGTAAACATTAGAAAACTACTGTGGCTGATTTTCAAAAAGTAGCAGTAGCATACTACTCAAAAGGTTTTTTTTTATAGCACTCCTACATATTTTCAGCCTTAGTTTGTCAATGTAGACGGCCACTTAAGCTCAAACAATGTGTATTTCATGAACTATTTCATCCATGGCTCTGCAAAATGTCATGAGATTCTGGACAATTTATATCCGTTTTGCTACTATATTAATTTGGGGAAAGGTTTCCTTTATGTTAAGATGGTAAATTCCAGTCACAAAGATGTGTGCATTATAATATTTTGTAAACAGTTAATTAGTTATTGCAGCCAACAGATCTTTGGACCATGTCTTGGCACTATTAATACCATAGGTATCAACATTATATTTATTGTAATTTGGAACTGATGTAGAATAAATTGTATAGAAGAGATAAGCAAAGTTTGAAAGGAATGTTGCTTGCAGGAAACAGCATCTCCGTTTGGCTATTTAGCTGCAGTTGCATTGGGACTGGCCTAAGCAACACCTCCACTCAATGATAACAGAATTAACTTGTGAGTTATAAACTGAATGATCTTTCTTGTTGCAGTTCCCACAGTATCCAGTTGCTTTGATCCACTGGAGAGATCTGTCAGTGGAACAGGGTTCAAGAAGACCTTTAATGAGTGAGCCTCCTTCCTACACTATGCCCACCTGCTCTGGAGGTGATGGGGGAAGGAGTTGCTAAAGTTTCCCTCACTCCTCCTTTCACTAACAGAAGGCTCTGCTGGATCGAAGAGCTTTCCATTAGAGGGTGGGACACCAATTGGATAACCCCACAAATCTTAACTACATCTGAACGTATATGTTTCTATTTGCTTTATTGCATACTATTGATTTTTTTTTATTCTGCCACAAATTTATGTTTGCTTATACATGTATTTTACATGCTTTATCTTATGACATATGGTCAAGACAGTGAAACTTCTTTTCTCTCAGTAGTGCCAGTTATTTCTAGCCTCAGCTACAACTTTAACCCACCCCAAAAAAACCCTCCTGTGGAGACCAGGTGGAGAATTGCAATTATTGACGCACCATGGCTGCTGTACTGGTGCCAACCCATTACTTCAGCAATGAATGTACATGAAGAGTGTTTCTAACCCTCTCTTGTGCTGTGTGCTGCTAGTTTCCTAGCTTCCTGCAGCCAATTGGAAGCTGAGCCTTGGTTTCCGAACACATATGTGTTCCCTCCCATCCTAAACAGAAGAGGGAAGCTTACTGCTATGTACAGCGCATGTGCGGTATCGCTACGTACAGCATATGCATGCGACACCATGCATTCATTGTATATAGCGGTTTGCTGCCGGTGCTGCTCGGTGCCGGCGGCGGGATCCCACCACCATCTGTACAGTACAGCGCTCCAGCGGCGCTGGTGGCAAACTGCTATGTACAGTGCATGCGTGTGACACGTAGCGGTTTGCTGATGGTGCTGCTCGAACGCCGTACGGACGGTGGTGGGATCCTCTGCTCGCAGCTGCAGCCACGAACGGAGGATCCTCCACATGCGGCTGCGGCGGTGCAATGGCTGCTCGCGCCGATGCGCCTGGGCAGCAGGGCAAGCACCCCGCGGGGTGTCTTCTTGCCACCCCCCCAGTCATGAAACCTGGGGCGCACTGCACCCCCACCCCACCTTGCAATGCCACTGGGAGGCGGCCAAGTATGCATGAAAGGTCAAGGTAAGCTTCCCTCTTCTGTTTAGGATGGGAGGGAGCACAATTCTGCTAGAGCTAGGGATCTGGCAATGCCAGCAATTGAATTGCTACTGTTTCTTAGTGCTTTAAAATTACAAGTATTAGATGAGTGGCCACAGTTAGCTTTGTATTAGACATAAAGGGTTGTAGATTGTGTCCAGCTCTTGTCCTCTTCCACCCAAAGTTACACTATTGATATCAGTGGGTCGACTTATTTCTAGAATACATATGCTTAGCATAGATACTAAATTAATAAATTTTATGGGAAGTTCCTATGCTGTTATGAAGGTGTGTGGATTTCTGTCGCACGCACCCATCTTTGAAATAATCATCTTCATATTTACAGTGGTACCTTGGAAGTCAAACGGAATCAGTTCCGGAAGTCCGTTTGACTTCCAAAATGTTTGAAAACCAAGGTGCTGTTTCCAATTGTCTGCAGGAAGTTCCTGCAGCCAATCGGAAGCCGCATCGGATGTTCGGGTTCCAAAGAATGTTCACAAACCGGAACACTCATTTCCGGGTTTGCGGCATTGGACTAACAAGGCATTTGGGATCCAAGGTATGGCTGTATATATATATTTAATAATGATCTGTAGCCCCAAAATGCTGCTTCAAGTAAATGCCTTCCAGCCTCTATTAAATAAATGCATAGAAGAGTAGGAAACTTGGTTTCCTTTTATCAGGTGAGCTTCTCCTGGCCCAGCATGTTGCATTGATCATTTCCACAGGAGGCCCCAATTTAATGGCTCGACAGAATAAACTCCCTGCCGATTGTGCATTTCTAGGGCTTCCTCTGGTTCCTACTGACCTTAATGGAACAATTTGCACTGGCCCAAATTCAAGAGACATTTGAAGGTGTAAAGATGCCTTCATGCACGAGGAAGCATCACTTATGCTCCTGTTTAGGTGAATTTGGGCAAAGGCCCTTAACTTCAGTTAAAAGAACAGGAATGAGCATTTGTAAAAGCATTTTCTGATGGGATAGGATAGGTGCATCTGCTGTTATCTCAGTTACTGAAACCATTAAGTTTAATGTGTTTGTGCACTTTTGATGGACAAGGAGCCAGTATTTCAGAATACCTTTGTATGTTGAAAGGCATCTAAATTGAGAATCACTATTTATTTCTCTACTACATTGTTTTGGTAGCTGTGGAAGGAAGATATAAATATAACCAAAGAAAGGAGAATCTCAGATAATTGAATTGGTTTGAAAAATGCTTTTAATTACCCCCTTTTAATTTAAGAATACTTAAAAAAGAAACTTGAAGCCTGATGGGAGCCTACTCTTATTTAAAATGTGAATCCTCTGTTTTTAGTTTATCTTTTCTTAATTAGAGTGGATTTATTGCCAGGATAGTTCTCCAAAGCAGTGAAATCAACAGAATATTCTGCAAAGGTTAAAATAATTGTATTAAGGGCTAATGATCTGAAGATGGCAGCATTGGGCGAGATACTTCATTCTCTATCCTAACAAAAGCTTTGTGAATCAGAATCTACCATAGATGCTGCATACAGGAAATAAATTACATTTCTTATTATTCATATGAAGGGTTGTTCTAAATATACGGTATTGATAAAAATTAGAACTTGGCAGATACAAATTACATTTTACCATCTGGACATTTTATCTTTAGTTTATCTATATATATATATATTCTCAAAACTCAGGCTTTTCAAATACTGTTATCCCTTATAAAATGAAAATGAGTTATTTTGGCATGTATATCTGGTGATGGAATACATCCCTTTTAAAACACTAATTCCACTAGTTCTCTGTTATCGGCAACCTTACGCATAAGCATAAGTGAATTAAATTCTAGAGCATCTTTGGCAGACAGGTAAATAGTACCCCATTTCTACTAATGAATAGATGTGACAAGAAGATTACAAACTATTCCACACAATGGCTTGGATCTTAACTAGGCATCTACAAAGAGAAGGGCTTCTACTGTTCACAAAGAGAACTGAGATCACTAGGATCCTGCTAACAGAGCTGGGGGAGGTATTTGCCAATTCTCTTTTCTCCTGGAACCTGCACTGCCTCTCGTGTTGTTCCAGAGGGTCCCCCAACTCCCCAGAGAAGATTTTTCAGAGGGCAGAAGAGGTGGAAGGGGAAATTGATGGAAATTGCTTCCACTGCTGGGAGCATTCTAAACCTAGTTAGGACCCAAGCCAATGTTATTTCTAAATCCATTATAATCTAAAAAATGAGGGAGGGGGCTAGTCAAAGTGAAAGGAGAAAATCCTGTCGCCTACATCAGTTACCTTGGCTGCTGGTATTAAACCTGGGATGGCTTAGATCAGGAGTAGTCAACATTTTGCAATCCAGATGTTCTTGAACTGCGGTTCCCATTATTCTTGGCCATTTGTTTTGCTGTTGTGTATTGTAATTGTACAACATCCAGAGGGCTCAACACTGGCTATTCCTGGCTTAGATTGCATTCTCTCTGCAACAGAAACAGTGATATCAAATAGAACAGGAATTAACACCATGACTATACAACCATGTACTGTATCCCTCTCCAGAAATATGCCATTATTCATTAGCCTGTGCTAATTTATTTGTCTGCCTGTGTTTATAGATGACTTAATCACGTAGAGTCAAAACACTCTCTCCCTGCACATCCAGATGCTAAAATGAGTGCAATGGTGGGTGGGATTGCCATTGTCCCCCGTGACAACCACTCCCTTTCATTTTTGAACTTATTTTTGGCCAAGCACATACAAGCTGAATTTGCACCAGTTAAATGCGTGTAAATTGTGAGTCAACTGTATTCAGAGTAATATGAGTAATTCATATATCTTGAAAGCCACAGGACATAAAGGCCATGGTCTATGGAGAATGTGAAACTGGCTATGTGGGCCTGAGGGACTTTTTAGATTTGTTCTCCTCAAACAGCAGCTCCCGATAGCAAACTGATGGAAGCATTTTAAAAAGCACTTTCTGATAAGCAATGGGAGTCAACTGTTCCATGAAAAGTCCATTATTCCACTTGGCTAGTGCAAGCCCCGTATGTGTGCTTTAAACGGCTTTTGGGATCCCTGCCAACAGTGGATCACATGGAGAAGCTGGTTAAAATCAACAGCAAGACAGCCTTGCAACCTTGTGTTTCTTCCTAACTTACTGCAGAAACACCACCTGGTAGTAATCATACTATACTATCCAGGCTAGCCTTCAGATTATGTGCAGCTTGACCATTCTAGCATTTGTTAAATAAACTGGTGCTAATTCAGGCTTTCGGGTTTTCAAGAATGCTTGCACATTTCGTCTTGACTAAGATTACAAATTCAAACCTGCAGGTTCTTTCACAACTCTCCTACATACAGAAGGTCTTAGAACAGGTGTCCCCAAACTGCGGCCCTCCAGATGTTTTGGCCTACAACTCCCATGATCCCTAGCTAAGAGGACCAGTGGTCAGGGATGATGGGAATTGTAGTCCAAAACATCTGGAGGGCCGAAGTTTGGGGATGCCTGTCTTAGAAGGTCTTTTTGCATCTCATTTTTCACACAGGTAAACAACTGACATACATGGTTATTTCCATGGCTGCAGGGCTTTTTTTCAGCCAGAACTAACCAGAACTGAGTCCCGGCACCTCTTTGCTGCATTCTTTCACCTCTGTAGTGTTGCTGTGCCGTTTCCCTGCACGGCTCTTGGGGCAGCGTGACAGAGGTGGCAGGCGTCACAGTGGTTTTTTTGGGTGCTCCCCCCGAAAAAGCTCAAGTTCCAGCACCTATTTTTCTAGGAAAAAAATCCCTGGATGGTTATAGTAATGCCACCAACAACTAATGGAGTAGGAAAGGGTGGGTGGGGAGGAATGGAAGCCTTTTCAGAGCAGGATGCACCAGGCTAAGTGATGGCCCCTCCTGGCTTGGGCAAGTGACTGAGGTGATCTCGAGGCCTTCAAGTGTTGCTATTGTTTATTGTGTGTCGCGCCATAGAAGAACTCTGAGAAGGAGGTAAAGAATCAAGCAGAGGCTCGATACTCCTTTCCATTTAGGGGGTTCCTATTTCCTGCTAGCAGTAAAAGCTTAACTTTGCAGAATTGTTTGCATTGTGAATTAAAAGCTAAAGGTTGCAGATATTTTGATGAAGCTAAATGTGCTCCATAGGTACATGGGTGGCGCTGTGGTTTAAACCACTGAGCCTTGGGCTTGCCAATCAAAAGGTCAGCGGTTCAAATCCCCGCGACAAGGTGAGCTCCCGTTGCTCGGTCCCAGCTCCTGCCAACCTAGCAGTTTGAAAGCACGTCAAAAAGTGCAAGTAGATTAATAGGTACTGCTCCGGCGGGAAGGTAAACGCCGTTTCCGTGTGCTGCTCTGGTTCGCCAGAAGCGGCTTTGTCATGCTGGCCACATGACTCAGGAAAACTGTCTGCGGAGCGGACAAACGCCAGCTCCCTCGGCCTGTAAAGCGAGATGAGCGCCACAACCCCAGAGTCGTTTGCAACTGGACTTGTGCTCCATAAGGTGGCTATGCAGCAAGAAGGTAGCACAACAGAGTTCAGTGGAACTTACTCCCAGGCAACTATGTATAGGATTGCAGCCATGCCACTTGGCTGATCAGGGATGTGAACCCGAGACTCCCCAGCTAAACTTCAGCATTGTAGCAAGCCACTGCTCGACCATTTGCAGCTTCCTAGTCTATGACTGTCAGTTGATTCCATTCCAATAACTGGGTATTACACCATGCACTGCTGCTGTTTTGGATGTGTGTGTGCATTATATATATATATATATATATATATATATATATATATATATATATATACCCTGTTTCTCACATTTTAAGACATACCCATAAAATAAGCCATAGCAGGATTTTTAAGCATTCAAGGAATATAAGCCATACCCCGAAAATAAGACATAGTGATAGGCGCAGCAGCAATGCC
The DNA here is from genome assembly GCF_963506605.1 of Zootoca vivipara. NCBI lineage: Eukaryota > Metazoa > Chordata > Lepidosauria > Squamata > Lacertidae > Zootoca > Zootoca vivipara. The sequence goes on from NC_083285.1 coordinate 28,956,924, forward strand.
GGCCGCGGCAGGAGGAGGAGGAAAAAAATAAGACATCCCTTGAAAATAAGCCACAGTGTGTTTTTTTGAGGAAAAAATAAATATAAGACATGTCTTATAATATGAGAAACACGGTATATATGGATCAATACAGCTGCCTGCATTTTAGATTCTTTCTTGGCAGCATTTCATGATATGCCTGCATTTCAAAACTGCATATAAGTGTATGTATATGTATATATAACCTGTGTCTTTTTTGTTGATTTTGTGTGTATGTGGGCGAAGATGGTTTGGAATAATTTAACATATTCAAGCAAACCCTTCATACTTACTGGCTGCTGCAAAGGTGCCTGTGTACTGCCTCAACCATAGGTGCTTCCTTCCTTCCATGAATCATGCTGATTCTAATGGCGACACTTCTTAAACAGATTTAGGACAGAGCCGGAGGAAATAAATCAGAGCGTCCCTGATTTCCCCCTTTGTGGGAAAATTACATTTAACGTACTGAACTGTGTATGTCCTTGATTGAACTTATTTAAAAAACATGAAATTCTGAAGCAGTGGTGTACGCAACGAAAGCCCTGATGACATGCTTTCTTTGAACTTGTGGGCACACCCGGACTTAGGGGCTTCTGTTTCTCTTTCTTACAGTGCTATTTTTTCACTATTGAATTTGGCCTTTGTAAGCAAGATGGGCAACTCCGGGCTTACGGAGCAGGGCTTCTATCTTCCATTGGAGAACTCAAGGTAGGAATGTAAACAATTAATATACATAAGCCTGCATTATGTATGGCTAGTAACCAGCTCTCTGCTGCATAAAGATACATATTTCTTGTATAATTTGATGCCGATTGTATTTACCTATTTCTAAACGGCCCTGGTAACCGTTAGTACATGTGTTTTGGAGTGCTTGAAAAACGCATTTCAAAAAGGTGCCTGATTCCAAATAAAACATGCATTCCTTTTCCACAAGTGCATGGGTTTGAAAGAAACAGAGTGGCAAAAAAACAGATGGGCAGTGCAGTGCACCAAGCAAAGTAATTGGAGAGTGTTGGAATGAGGCAGAAATACCTTTCTTCCAAGCTCTACCAGAAGCAGGGTTCTGCCAACATGTGGGCTTTTGCCAAAAACACGCTGAAATGATACTGGCAAAAGACACAAACCTTGAGGCCTGGGATATATTTTGGGGGCTCTTGATCTTTAAAATCTCCCTCCCTCCAATCTATAGCATTACATCAGTCTAAATTTTATTTAAAAATAATTCTATTGATGTTGTAAAACATTTCTGGCAAACTGAAAACACGCCATCCGAAAATGCCTGTTGCCATAGGCAACCTTCCAATATTTTCCAAAAGGTTTATTTTCTCAAGCAGAATTAAAAAAAACCCCATCACAATTAAGAAATCTACAGTGTAGTGATGCTAACAACTTGCAGTGTGGTTTAACAATCAATCTCTCTTCACATGTAACTCTGAGAGTTGTAGCTCTGGGAGGGAAATTGGGAATACCCTCCAAGTGTCCCGATTTTCCAGGGACAGTCTCGGAATTACAAAAACCGTCCCAGCTTTGGATTTGATCCTGGAATGTCTCTATTCCTCCTACCAGTGCTGCTGCTATTTTTACTAATACATACTAATACATAAAATTTCAATACATAAAATACATAAAATTTCAATACATAAAATACATAAAATTTCTGCTAATATAAGCATTTTTATAAACATCATTGGTTGGAGAACAGCATTGCAAAAACTGGGTATGTGTGAATTGCAAAAGGATAGCTGTGTTGTTTGCATATTGTTTTAGAACAGACATTCCCAAACTGCGGCCCTCCAGATGTTTTGGCCTACAACTCCCATGATCCCTAGCTAAGAGAACCAGTGGTCAGGGATGATGGGAATTATAGTCCAAAACATCTGGAGGGCCGAAGTTTGGGGATGCCTGTTTTAGAAAGTGTGAATTTAATAGATTCACCTTTAAATGAGAACTGAGTTGAATTTCTATCCCATCTGCATCTCCACATATTTTGAACAACACGTCTGGAGAGGAACAAGTGTGGGAAAGGCTGATTTAAAGTGTGTCTGCCTTTGATATTGAGAACTTAAAAACATATATACAGTGAGGAGGGCACAAGGAGAAGGGGACGACAGAGGACATGATGGTTGGACAGTGTTCTCGAAGCCACCAACATGAGTCTGACCAAACTGCGGGAGGCAATGGAAGACAGGAGTGCCTGGCGTGCTCTGGTCCACGGGATCACGAAGAGTCGGACACGACTAAACGACTAAACAACAACAACATGCAGTGAGGGGGAAAAGTATTTGATCCCCTGCTAAATTTGCCCGTTTGCCCTCTGATGAAGAAATGACCAGTCCTTCATTTTAATGGTAGGTTTATTGTAGCTGTGAGAGACAGAATAACAGCAGGAAAACCCCCAGAAACCCAGAAGACAAAAGTCAGAGATTGGTGTGCACCATAATGAGCATAGCTGCCAAGTCTCCCGTATTCCCGGGAAACCCCCGTTTTTCCAGCCGTTCCCAGCTGGAAAAACGGATTTTTTTCCCGTTTCCCCCCGGTTTACTTACCGGCAGGGGGAGGCTCCTTCTGGGCATGTCTGGAGTCTCTGGACATGCGCAGAAGCGATTTCTGGCGCAGCGGCCATTTTGGAACTGGGCGGAGCATGCTCAGAAGTGACTTTTGATGCTGCTCTGCCCAGTTCCAAAATGGCTGCAGCGCGACTTCTGGCACGACGGCCATTTTGGAACTGGGCAGAGCATGCTCAGAAGCGACTTCCGGTGCTGCTCTACCCAGTTCCAAAATGGCGGCAGCACTACTTCTGGTCTGCCGATCCCTTATTTTTCCGGCAGGAACTTGGCAGGTATGATAATGAGTGAAATACCGGTAAGTATTTGATCCCTTTGCAAAAGATGACTTAGTACTTGGTGGCAAAACCCTTGTTGGCAACTACAGAGGTCAGACGTTTCTTGTAGGTGGCCACCAGGTCCGCACACATCTGAGGAGGTATTTTGTCCCACTGCTCTTTGCAGATCCTCTCCAAGTCAGTAATATTTTCAAGGCTGTTGTGTAGCTACTCAAACCTTCAGCTCCCTCCACAGATTTTTGAAGGGATTAAGGTCTGGAGACTGGCTAGGCCACTCCCAGGACCCTAATGTGCTTCTTCTTGAGCCACTCCTTTCAAACCAATTTCAAACCATAGTTTCCAAATCTGGCCTCTTTAAAATCATCATAGTTAAATGCCACTGTCCTGGCCCTGCTGACTGTGGTGAAGCCACACAGAGGAGCATCTGGGATCAGACTGTGGGGACCCTGAAAGAGGCTAGGCTTGTTCATGTTCCGCTAAACTATAGTTTAATATGGTGTCCAAACACAGCAAATTCATTTCTCTTATCACAAGAATGCTGTTCAATTGCTCTTTTGGAAATGCATGCATGTTCTCCTTTGCTTCCTCTTTTAACTATATCTATCCATCTATCTGTTTGTATAGTCCTTCTCTAGCAGCATTTGCGCGAAAGGGTAATAATGTCTTCTATCAACATACAATTTTTTAAAAATTATCAACTGTTCATCATATATCTATTTCACTTGTAGACCGAAATGCATTTTCAAGATACAATACTGACTGTCACACAAATGGCATAAGTTGTGTGAATAAAATCGTAAGATTAAATTTTACTTGTAAAACGGGCAAACATTTATTGCCTGGAGAAGCTGGTAATTTGCGCTACCCCAGTAATTCTGCTTGGAATATTTATTGATAACTGTCTCTTCAAGGTTGATGACTTAAGCCACTTATGCATACAGGGCAGAGATAGCTCTTAGTTGTTTTCGATTATGTCATCATTTGGGGGAAAAGGCTCTTACAGCAACTAATAGATTTTTGAATGAAAATGGATCCATCCTATTGATGATGAAAGACCACTCTAAATAAAATGGGCGAGACTAGCAACTGTTTGAGAGCATACTATGCTATAAGAGCTGGGTGTACAGAAACACTTGAGCATTCTGTAATATAATTTAACAGATGCTGTGGTGTGTTTTGCAGCACGCTCTGTCTGATAAAGCCAATGTGAAAGCATTTGATCCAAAGGCAACCTGCTTGCAAGAATGCCTTATCACGACTTTCCAGGAAGCTTACTTTGTCTCTGAAAGTTTTGAAGAAGCCAAAGAAAAAATGAGGCGAGTTCTTTCACTTGACCCTTAAAAACAACCCCAAATCTAATTTTCTCTTATCTGAAGGCACAGAAATAGGAGTTAATTTTCTTTCTTTCTTTAAACTTTCAGGGACTTTGCGAAATCAATCAACCGTCCCTTTTCAGTATATTTCAACCCATACACCCAAAGCATTGAAATTCTGAAAGACACCAGAAGTATTGAAAACGTTGTCCAGGATCTTCGGAGTGACCTGAACACAGTGTGTGACGCTTTAAGCAAAATGAACAGATACTTGGGGATATGACTTGTCCAGTGCTGTGGGCTTTGGAGTGTAGCTACCTTAACACCATTATGCGATGCGATGTCTGTTCCTTCTCTGTTGCTTGACCATTACACTTCCTTAGTGTGTGATATTATCTGACTGTAGCTTCAGATGCACCAGTGCTAACACGCAGATCCGCAAGGAAGTGGGACATGTATCCTTTGCTTATTTGTTTAAATGTTTAGCTTGCCACGCAGCTTTAAAAAAGCTCCCAGGGCAGCTTACAAGCACATAAAACGAATGCACTTCAATAGAAAGCAAATATGTCAATAAAAATGCACATATCAAAGACAAAAAAGCATCCATCATCCTCATCCTCATCAAGCAATAGCAGCTGTAAACAAAATTACAATAAGAACTGCATTTAAAAAAAGGTTTATGTTCTCTGATACTAAATGGTTCTCACTAGCCTAGCAGACAGATCTGATGACTTCAGTTGAGGGGATGGTACCATAAGCATGACATCTCAACAAAAAAGGTGCTGTCCCTTGTACCAGACACCTTGATCTCAGGCAATGCTGGCACAAGCATACCCCAAAATGGTACTCCGCTTCCCACCAGCAAGGAAGGGATGAGTGAAGATCAGGAACAGGGGGCAGGGGAGAGAAAGATTGACATTGGAATCTGCTGTATTTGTGGATCTGCCACCTGAGATGGTCACCTCCCCAAGCCTCATGGGTGGGCCGGCCCTGTACTTAAAGCAGGGCCAGAACTGTTTATCCTAACACACGGGGAAGTTCGTGCAGAGAGTACCTGGGAGTCAACCTATTTAAATATCTAAAAGTGTAGCCCAACACTTTAAATTGTGTCCGGAAACAAACTGGGAGCTAGTGTGATTCTTTCCTCACAGGCCTAATGTGCTCCTTGTGGGCCACCAAGCGATCTAAAACCTGGACAAGGTGAAGCATGGTGGAGGATATTGGCAGATGCATTGCAGCACCCAATGCTCTGCCACCTTCTGAACCGGATGGTGTTTCTGGATAGTTCTTAAAGGTACATGTACAGTACATTACAACAGGTCCAGTTTTGAGGTTATCAAGGAACTGGTTGCATAGATGAAGGTGCTGAAAGGCACTTGGGTCTCTGGGAGCACAAAAAGGTCCAGGAGACTGTCTAGGGATCTATTTCCTTGATATAAGCTTGCAAAGCCCCATATAGCCAGAAGTTCATACGTGCTTATGATCTGGTTTACACACGCTCGCTCATTCATCACTTTGCTATCTCAGCTTTGAGTGTTGATTTGCATGTCTGACCCAAATGAACAGCTCAACCACAATGCTTTACAGTGCAGCCCTCACTTTCAGCAGTGGGTCATTGAGTGTTGAGTAATGAAGTGATGTACAGAGATATGCGAGGCCACCCTTAACACCATGCATAAATATGGTATTGAAAAACCTGACCTGGCATTGATTTTGTTTTCTTTATGATGTGGTGGTTGTTGTTTTTTTTAAAAAAAGGAAAATGGAACAAACATCTCCTCTTTTTCGTTAGCAATGCACATTCCCCTCTGCCCTCACCTCTTCACAACCACTGGGTTCCCGCCAGAATTTCAGCAGCAAAAAACTGCAATGTTTTTGTTTTCCTTGTTCAGTGGAGACGTATTTCTTGCTTGGCTGGTGACGACTGTTTCTGTCCCTGCGCCTTTAGATTCAACTGTGGTTTATGCAATGTGGTGAAGAACATAATATGTCTCTGTTAAATGGCCTTTCAGATATAATATACAGTACTGTACATAACAGACAGATATTTCCAAACACTGAAGCACCTTTTCATTTTGTGTGTGTAGCCCTGTTCCACTTGGATATCATACAGAAATCCCTAATTTATAGATCCCACCAAATAGTAAAAAGATGCACAACGTCATTCTTCATATATTTTTCTTAAAAGATGGCACATAAGAAATTGAAAGGCTGCATTCTTTTGAACTCAGCAAGCTTGCTTCAGAGTGAATATGCACTTAGTCGGTTATCTCTGTAATTCTTAACTAATTGTTATATGAAAAGAATTATTACAATGCATCAATCGATAGTAGCAACGCCTTGGTAGGATGTTTAATCAGGCACAATTTTTCTCAACTAAATAGGAGATACCTAGTTGCTTGTTTGAAAATTCATCTTAAATCATAGCCTAAATCAAGATATATAATTGATGAGAACTCTGTGTGTCCATGTGTATGATTAGCTATAAAGAAAGAGTCTGTCTTTCACAGGGGGCAGCTATGATTACAAACATCTTTTTTTAAAAAAAATTAAGAAATCTTAATTTGTAATTGAATGTGACAAATTAATCAAAAAATGCACTTGGCTCTAGAAAAATTGTAGATTCTAAATTAGCTGTGGAAATCCTGACATGATTTCCCCTTGCTTGAAAATTCTCCGGGGCCATCATATACTCCTTGCTGCATTATCCAGAAATAGTCCAATGGATTTTTCTAGATGTGTGTAAGTGGTGTTTATTTAGTGGGCCACTTTCACATGCACAAAAGAGGATTGTTAAAGCTGAGGAAATTCTGATTCCTTACAAGTAAACAGATGAGCATGGAAGTCATCTTTTTGTAACAACAATTGCGGTCTAATATTTGAAATGAAAGCAGTCTGGGCATCCAAGCCCACTTGGATGATGGGCTTGAGGGCATCCTGATCAAGTTTGCAGATGACACCAAATTGGGAGAGGTGGCTAATACCCCAGAGGACAGGATCACACTTCAAAATGACCTTAACAGATTAGACAACTGGGCCAAAGCAAACAAGATGAATTTTAACAAGGAGAAATGTAAAGTACTACACTTGGGCAAAAAAAATGAAAGGCGCAAATACAGGATGGGAGACACCTGGCTTGAGAGCAGTACATGTGAAAAGGATCTAGGAGTCTTGGTAGACCACAAACGTGGCATGAGTCAGCAGTGTGATGCAGCAGCTAAAAAAGCCAATGCAATTCTGGGCTGCATCAATAGGAGTATAGCATCTAGATCAAGGGAAGTAATAGTACCACTGTATTCTGCTCTGGTCAGACCTCACCTGGAGTACTGTGTCCAGTTCTGGGCACCAGAGTTCAAGAAGGATACTGACAAGCTGGAACGTATTCAGAGGAGGGCAACCAAAATGGTCAAAGACCTGGAAACGATGCCTTATGAGGAACGGCTTAGGGAGCTGGGTATGTTTAGCCTGGAGAAGAGAAGGTTAAGAGGTGATATGATAGCCATGTTCAAATATATAAAAGGATGTCATATAGAGGAGGGAGAAAGGTTGTTTTCTGCTGCTCCAGAGAAGCGGACACGGAGCAATGGATTCAAACTACAAGAAAGAAGATTCCACCTAAACATTAGAAAGAACTTCCTGACAGTAAGAGCTGTTCGGCAGTGGAATTTGCTACCAAGGAGTGTGGTGGAGTCTCCTTCTTTGGAGGTCTTTAAGCAGAGGCTTGACAGGCATATGTCAAGAATGCTTTGATGGTGTTTCCTGCTTGGCAGGGGGTTGGACTGGATGGCCCTTGTGGTCTCTTCCAACTCTATGATTCTATGGGCAGCCTAGGTTAGTAGGAACAGTGCTCCAGTAGCACTTCAGGGATGGATCGCTGATATGTTTTTTGAAATTGCTTGTTCGGATTAGAATAAGTGCTCATGCACTAAAGCAAACATCAAGAGTAATCTTAGCACAACTAACTTTTGAGAGGACTGACAAGACCCTAAAGAACAAACATTATGCTCTGTCTCTCTGGCTTTCCAGCTTGCTGCTTTACTTCTAGGTCACATTATTGCTAATTCTCACCTCTCTACTCTAAACTTTACCTGTTGAGGAAGGGCCCCCTCACCCATTTACCATCTCCTCTTGATCCCTTTGATCTCTTAATGGCCATTCACCCAGGTGCTCACAGCAAACTAGACTAGCTTAATTAGATTTTAACACTTGCTGGATCCATAGATTAGAGAGGTCTGGCAACCAGTTTAACACCCCAAGCCTTGTTTAAATTCTAACACTTGCTAGATTCAGGGATTATAGGAAACAGGCACCAACAAACTCATGAAACATCTTAAAGTCCATCCCTGGCATCTGCAGGCAGGGCTGGAAATACTCTAGTCCAAAACCTCAGAGACCTGTGGTCAATCAAGTGTAGGCCTCCAAATGTTCCCTCCAAATGTTCTGGGCTACAGTTATTCAGTGTCATGAACTGGCAGGGCAATGGGGAGGTGGGAGAGGAGGAGGAAGATCCCAGCGCCAGGTGTAGCCAGGACTGGGACACACTAAGGCAAGCAGAGGAATGGGGAAGGAAGTACTCGGTGATGGAGGGTGGTGAGGAGATGGATGTCAGTGCACAGGAACCAGAGCAGCAGGACCCAGAGCCAGAGGGGCCCCTGTCTCCACAAACACTGTGGGCTCTGAGGCAGAAGGAGCAGTGAGAGGGGCACTCTAGTAGGCTGAGGCAGGCAAGGGCCCACAGCCCATCTCCCTAGCTGGCCAGCTGGAGCTTACTAGCTCTGAGAGGAGATGTGTGATTCCTCAGCTGAAGTAGGCTGAAGACAGGTGAGGGTCACATGTCTCATCATGCACAGGTGCTGCAATCAGCATGCAAAGTGCAAAAGGCAAGCCGAGCTGAGGTGCTGTGTCTGCTCAACTGCCCATGTTGATGGACCTTGGCTTGGATGCTATGGGACTGTGCTTTGGGTTTAACTCTGGGCTGTATCCTGACTGCTGGACTTCATATCTGGCCTTCTTGCATTGACCCTGTACTGTGTTTCCTGACCTTTGGACCTTGGACTTTGCTTGCGTGGATTGATCCTCAGACTTTGTACTTGTGGACTTGATATACTGACTTGCTGCCAGGTAGGTCAGGGGTTTGAGACATTCAGGGATGGTGGGAGTTGTACTCAAAAGCATCTGGAGGGCAGCATGGCTGACATAGGCAATACTGAGCTAGATGGAACAGTTGCCTGACTCAGTGTAAGGCTGGAATAGCCAAACTAGCTTACGGTGAGGTGATGGGGAATTAAGGGGCTTGGTGTGAGGTGGACAAACAAAGCTAGAATTTGGAGGAGAGAGTTGCAGTGATGCAGGCCAGATGCAAACCAACAAGCTGGAAGAAGGCAGAGAGACAGAACAATGATGTCTGTTTGAATCCAAGGCTGTGACTATGGGGAAAAATAAGATGCTTTGGGAGTGTTGATGTTTGTGAACCCCTCCATCGTAGGCTCAGGTTTTATATATGTGTAAGTAAGCCATCGGCAAGCCAGGGGCATGGATGGTGCTGTGGGTTAAACCACAGAGCCTAGGGCTTGCCAATCAGAAGGTCGGCGGTTCAAATCCCCGCGAAGGGGTGAGCTCCCGTTGCTCGGTCCCAGCTCCTGCCGACCTAGCAGTTTGAAAGCACGTCAAAGTGCAAGTAGATAAATCGGTACCGCTACAGCGGGAAGGTAAACGGCGTTTCCGTGCGCTGCTCTGGTTCGCCAGAAGCAGCTTTGTCATGCTGGCCACATGACCTGGAAGCTGTACGCCGGCTCCCTCGGCCAATAACGCGAGATGAGCGCCGCAACCCCAGAGTCAGTCACGACTGGACCTAATGGTCAGGGTTCCCTTTACCTTTAAGTGAGCCATATATCATAAAGACACCACTGTCTCTGCTGTGCCTCATTCCAAAAGGAAACATGGCCTGGAACCCCTGGAATCTCATATCGCTTGGAGACTGGGGTGACGGGCAGGACTGTTTTAGTCCTCACACCAAGAGCAGCCACTGAAAAGGAGCAAGTGAGCCTCAGCCAGAGGTTTTGTGAATTTTGTTCTGCGCCACACTTAAAGAGCACCTAACAACTCTCTTGTAGCTCTTCACCAGGAAATTGCAGGTTATCGAGATTTACTTCAGTGGCTCTCAAAACCTCTATGAAAGAAATAATAGGATTTACTTGACTTCATCAGGTAATCAAACACAAAAGAATAATGATTGTGAATCAACCTACCTCCACTCTGAAAACAACTAGGGTCAAGCTGTCCTTGATGCTTTCTCCTCTTCTTTTAAAGTAGTTGTGAGGAAGAAGCTGGCAGGCTGGCTGCTTGCTCATGAGTAGCCTGAGCACTAATCATCATAGATGGGCGCCGGTGAAGTAGGGTAGATGAGAGGCTATAAGCCTTCAGACTCCTCCCTGAAAGGTTTTAAGCCTTGGAGGGAGTCCTGAAAGGAAGGCAGGGGTTGCCTCCATGAGGGCACTCTCACCCATCTCTGCCCCAAATATGCTTGGGTGGGACAGCATGCAGAAAGAACAGCATGCAGAGAGAGGAGAGGGGAAACTGTTCCATCTAGCAAGTAGAAATGATTGCACTGATGCAACTATATTTTTTAACACAGTGTTGAATTCCACCCTCAGTATTTTGCAGCAGGGATTCAATTGCACAGGCCTGCACCATTAAAGTTAAATGCAAGTGATCTGTTGTGATGGTGCAACGAATCCGCTTACAAAAATCAACACCACCCTGGAGGGTTTTGCAGTTAGGAAACTAATGGGGAGATGCACGGAGAAGTGTGGCATTAATGAATGATTAATTAATGGGAAGATGTATGACTACCACACAAACGGATTAGGATGAATTCAGGGTAAATGTTCATTGTCATATAATCCTCTCACAAGCAAATCAGAGAAAAAAATCTCAATGAAGACAGGACATAGTATAACCTCTGTGTATGCCTTGTGCAAGCAAATTGGGATGGGTGCACAAGAAACGGGTTGTCTGGAGGAATCCAGAAGCTGCTGCTTCTGGGATGATAAAGGAGCTGATGGGGCGTGGAAGGCTGGAATATCTACTCCACACACACACTGGTCACTGAGGAGAGGGCAGCCTGTCCTTGAGCTGCTGCCCTCAGTTCTGAGACCTCGGGACTGTGACATTGGCATTATGCAAAGAAAAGCCAGAACTAATAATTATATAGCCAGGATTCATTCTAAACTATTCTGAAAGTGTCCACAGCGTTTTGCCTTTCTCTAAAGAAGTAGCACATCTTAATTGCAAATAGTTAAGAAGTAAATCTTAGTATGGATTAGAGACCAGCAATTGAAATCCCACAGACAGTTTAGGACAGATGAAGTCAACAAAGCTGTCTTCTGTGAGGATGTAGTGTTGTCACTGAAAATGGACCATTGAGGAAGCATAAAGGATTCCTGCTCCTAAAAAAAGCATACTTAATGCAATGGTTTGATTTAATTAGAACACAATGACAATTGATGAAATGTTATGGGATGCTGTGAGATGATTGCTTACTCTTTTCCATATTCAAATGCTTAGGGATGATACGTGTAGGATGCGTCCAGATGGAAGATTGCCATCTTATTTTGGCCAAACTAGATGTTGCCTTGGCAAATGTATGGTGCCAAATCTATGTTTAATGATATAACAGGAGAGGGAGAGAGAGAAATGGGAGAGAGAAATTGATGATCCTCAGGGTCCCTTCCAATTGTACAATTCTATGAATCTATGATGCAGGAGAAAAATGGGGGCGGAAGTGGTGCTTAACTCCTCCCACGTCTTCTATCTCCCCGCCCCCTGCAATTGTGGTAATTTATCTCTTTGCTGTGATCACTTCCAATGGGAGTTCAGCAGGGGGTAAACAACGACCCTGCTTTGTGGAGTGGTATTGCACAGAAACATGGCAGGCAAGTGCAGGGTTAACCCTGCGGATTCATCCATGCAAATGTTACGAACCAAGCAGTCATGCCATGGGTTCTGTGAGGGGGAAAGGGTACAGAGAGCCCCCCCCCATCCTGAGGAGTAGCTCTTCCACCAGCAGTAGCGTCAGCGGGGAGGGGGAAGAGTCCAGTGAGGAAGGAGGAGACGGGGCTCTGGCAGCATAGGAGAGCCCCTGCTGCACATGGGACAGGAAGAGAGAGAGGGGGAAGAGGGGGAGAAGGAAAACATGGAAATGAGACCCTTTTTCCCTCCGGTTCCGGAATTTCATGGTACAAGTCCTAGTTTTACTATTCAAGCACACTCTGTTCTAGAAAATGCCTGAGCCATCAGCTCATTGTTTCAGAATATTGCTTGTTCTCCATTGACTCCAACAAATCTCATAATATCTGGAACAACAGGACCATAGATAACACAAACTTTCTGGAACATAGGCTACAATTGTCTCGTCTCCCTCTGGCCCCCCGTTATAGTAAATGAGATTGCAGTCTGGGCCAGGATTCTCTGATCTGATCTCTGAACTCTAGTGAAGTGGTACCCTTCCACCTATGTTTAGGCTCTGCATACTGTCTCAAAATGTTAAGCCCTATTCACGTGCTCTTAGAGAAAAACTAAGTGTTCTAAAGGTGGCAAGCACACTTTTTAAAAAAGTGTGCTATGCCTTTATGACTCAGATAGTTTTATCTTAGTAGCAATATCTCCTCAGACTTTTTATTAACAAATTAACATCAACCATGCAGTAGTCTTCTTGGTTGACAAACTCATTTGGCATAATGAGGGAATTATCGACAGTTATCAAATTGCATTCACATTCCTTTGGAAATAGGTTACATTTATCTAAGGTGTTTCACTTAGCTTTAGTGATCTGGACTCTGGAAATTGGGTTTCTGGCTCAGACTCATTTATTTACTGCGTAACTCAGAATGGATGCTTTACGGGTATGAGATATAGGCAGGCACTCACTTTGCGTGCACATAGCAAATGGTCCTGGGCTTAATGAATGTAAAGGATTGCAACGTTTACAGCCGTACGAAGTCTAAAATGAACACCGGTGTATTATCAAAGGGATGCACACCAAATTGCATTTGCAAACAAAGAGATGGTGTGCCACATTTTTGTTTCTTTTGTTGGAAAAAGTCATTAGCAGGCAATGCTCCTTAGCTCCTCTCTTTCTGAGTGCCTGTGAAGTGAACTATGGGGGAAATGCTAGGGAGACCTTAATGAAATCCACAAGATCCATTTAGGATGGCTACTTACACATTGCCAAGGACACCCTTCCAGAAAAGGCATGTGGAGATGGCTCCTCTAGCTCCATATCCTGAGTTATTCTCAATTTTATCCAAATAACGTTTCCCAGGAATTTCAAACAACAGTACCTAAAGGAGCCATCGCAAAAAAACTAAAGGGCTGTGCTGGATCCTTTCTGTTCTCCTGTAATTCATGCTCTCTTTATTTGGAGCCAGATCAAAAGCCAAGTAAAGTCAGTAGGAGTAAACTTTCCATTACTTGCCAATGTCACTCCATTTTTATGTCTCTATCTACTTTGTTATGAAATGAAATAGCAAAAGAAAAGCTACCAGCAAAGCAAGCAAGCAAACAAAAAACCCTTCTTCCTTTCAGAGGGTGGCTTTGAAAGGATCTTCTGGAAGATTTGGTATTTCCAATCATGTCTGCTGATTTCAGGAGCACAAATCTATTTCCTTCAGTGCCAGAGAAAACTCTGAAGTTGAAGCCCGATAGCTAGCTTCTAGCCTCAGGTCAATTAGATTTCTTTGTTCAAATCCCACATTCCCCAATAAAAGACTCTCAGATTTCTTACAGACCAAAACATGGCAGCAAGTCACTTGTTACATGGAGGAGTCAAGTGTCCATTTTTCAGGAGAAGGAAGATCTAAAATACTGAGCTGCTTGAGCTACCTGTTTCTGGTGGTGAGAAATGGCTGACTCCCATATGATCGGACCTCAGCCGTGCTGATAATTCAGGGTTGATATGGGGGTAATTAACCCTGCCACACACCCCAGGGTGGGGGAGGAATGTCTCGTAGACCCGCAGATTGTCCGAGATTGTCAGCTTGCATCAAGGTGCAAGTGGCAGGACACTGGGTCCCAGAGCATGACATGGCTGGCACTCTCAAACCCACTCTCAAAGCCGGAAATATCTGTTTGATAAAATAATTAGATTTGGACAATAAACAGACATGGTCTGGACCAAAGAAGACTTGAGAAAAAACCTGGTGTTTAAGCTCGGACTTCAAAGAGATTCTCATCATGGTGTTTGGATTACGGAGGTGATTGGTACATTCTTTTTTTCTTAATACCTACAATTGCTTTTCTACGCCAAGCCTAATTAAGAAACCTTTTTTTTAAAAGTACAGATGGACTTCTATTTATTATTAAGTATTGAATTGCGCAGCTTTACTTAGACTTGAAAGACTTGATAAAGATAAAAGAAGAAACAAGATGGTGCTTGTTAATATGACGCAGCACAGAAAAATGAGAGTTCCTCCCTTTTTTTGAGGGAAGTGGGAGATGCTTGCTGGCTGACTTTGTAGTGACTTGAGACAATAATTTGGGATAACATACAGTGCATCTGTTTGCAGAATTTCTTCATTATGAGCGAGAGAGAAGGCTAAATGGATGACTAGCAGTCCCTGTTCTAGGGCCCAGAAGAGGGGATTGTGTGGTCTCCGAAAGCTGATCGATCACCAAATGACTTATATCTGTGGAATACAGTTCCTGAGTTTTCCAGTCAGCTTTGCCATTTCGGCATAGTCTATCAGCTTGGTTTGCCATTCTTCTCTGGTAGGGACTTCGTCTTCTTTCCATCTCTGTGCTAGTAGCATCTGAGCGGCTGTTGTTCCATACATAAAAAGTCTTTTCTGGTCATCTGGGATATCGGTACCTGTAATTCCTAATAAAAAAAAAGCTTCTGGTTTTTAAACAAGAGTTATTTTAAACATTCCCCCCCCCATTTCATTATATATCATCTCCCAGAACGCTTTTACCACCTTACAAGTCCACCACATATGATAAAAGGTACCGCACCTTCTTTTCCTTTACATTTCCAGCAGGTATTTGAACTTGTCCTATACATTTTTGCCCCATGCACAGTTTCTTAGTTAGCATCCATGTTATAATTGAACAGTTTTGTCTGGACAAATTACATAGCATGGTTCAGATTAATTAGCTCTTTTTATTTTATAAAAGTGGGATTTATTTATTTGTGTGCGTTCATCCTTTCTCCCTACATTGCCTGGGGACATTTTTGCTTCTCCTGCATGTGTGGAAATGCTTGTCCCTCATTTCCCTGAAGGCACTCTTGTGGTCACTTTATTCTACTAACTCCTGCTAATTAGCAGAGACCTGGAACCCTGCTGAGTCAGTGGCATTACCCATCCTTAGAATTTGCAGACTAATGAAAGCTTTTTGTATATGTTCCCTGATTCCAATGAATAGCTAATGAGGCCAATTATTGGGAAATGTGTCTAAGTCTAAGAACACATTGGACATGCCGGCACAGCAGAAAGCACTCCTGAGAATCAATTTGGATGAATTCCCTTCTGATAATTATATCTGATTGATCATTATCTATGGAACTATGAGAGCGCAAGCTTCTCAAAATCAGACATGTGCTTAGGATGGAAATCTCAGCCTTGCAAGGGCAGCACATATTCCGCAATGCATTTTATTTTGAAGGCTGATCAATTAAATTAAAATTTGCTTGAAAAAGCTCTTTGCATTCTGGTTTTGGTTCGAGGGGTGGATTTTAATCTGAGCCATAACTTACCTGCCAAACTTATTCCGATCTCTTGGGACATTAAAAAAAAAAAGTTCTTCCTCTAAAGAAGCAGGAATGGGGAAAATGGATTCAAAGAGCCACATAGCATGCCTTACCTGCAGGCTCTGGCCAGAGTTGTTAGGTCCCCAAAGAACATATCTGTAAGTATCAGTAAATAATTCAAAACAACAAAAATCAACCATTGAGTAAGCATGGAATGAATTCAATCTTGCAAAGAGAGTCCACACAATCTCGGCTTAAGTACATAAATATGAAGCAAAAACAAAAGTTAACCAACAATAATGTTTCTGGTACTGGTCTTGCCGCATTCCAGGGATGGAATACAGTTCAGACGTGGTGGGTAGTTGATGACCTGCAGCTGGCTACCATATTCTTGCTCCAGAGGAGGCTGGCAGCAGTAAAGGGCAAATGTTGGGGACGACCATGGTCGCAAGATCCTTCCCTAGCCTCCTGCAAGTACCAGTGGTTCTATCCAATGATAGAACCACCCTACCCATGTCTAATCAGAAGTATGTTCTGTCGAGAGCCAGTGTGGTGTCATGGTTAGAGTTTTGGACTAAGCACTAGGAGTGAAGTGTAGGTGGGTTCCCATGAGGCAAGAACCTTTATTGAACTAACAGAACTGGACAAGCAACTGCAAAGCAACTACTTATATATATTTCTGAAAGCCTGAGCCACTCCCACTCCCAACGTGATTGGCTGTCTAAACTTCCAATCTGCAAATCATAACTCAGAGTTTAAGGGCCAATGGCAGAGGCCCAAATCCTGAAATGTTCTGTGTTTGGATATCATGTATCGAATCAGAACACAGGGGCTCAGAATCCTTAGTCCGGACTCAAGCTCAGGCAAACACAGGTCACTGAATACATAACAAGGAATTCCAATCCCCACTCAGCCCCACTGGGTGACCTTGGGCCAGTCACTGTCTCCCAGCCTCATCTGCCTCACTCTCCTCTGTGCAACCTTTATATGACATTCCAATCTGTTTTTTCTTTTCATTTTTATCTCATGGGGAACAATGGCAAATTAATTATTATATATAGGAGATCATATATTGGAATTCCTATTAGTTTGTCTAATTGAAATAAATGGGCCAAGTTCATTTCACTTTTCACTCATTTTAAAAGTACATGCAACTAGTATTAAGAAATGCACATGCATGAGTGAATTAGCTCAAAGACTATACTCTGTGGCAGACACACACTTGGCATGCAGAAAATCCCATTTTCACTTCCTGGCATCTTCAGCTGAGGTTGGGAAAGCCCCTGTCTGAAATCTTAGAGAGTCACTGTCTGTCCACATAGCAGCTGACTTGGTATATGTTGCTTCCTATGTCCCTATAGAGAAGTGGGGCATGATGGCAAAGTGACATTCATCCTCTGTTGTTAGGATGTATACAAATAAGTACTGTATGTGCCAGTTAATTGATAAACTGGTAGAAAAAAATACACCCTTGCATTTTCACGACATGCCCGGTAGGCCTCTTTGAAAAACCTGCTTCCGTATCCAGCATATTTGCCAAGCAAGTAATTTTATAATACTCACTTAAAATTAAATATAGCATTACAAAATGGGTTTATTCAGCAGACTTACAATTGAAAGCACTAAAAAAATCAACAGCCCTCATAAACACAAAGTGTATAACAAACAGTCTCATCATGGCTGGCAGGCTGGATGGCTTTTAAACTATTGGCTGACATTTTAATCCATTTATGTGCTAAGGTCAGTGTGTTTTCATTTTTCACATGTCATTCCTTTAAAGCCCAGGAGAATCTGAATGGGTGACATTTCTAGCCATTCCAGTATATGAAATATCATACTAGGCCATGCCTCTCCTCAGTTACCAAAAAAGGGAGGTGGTAGAGCATGAGACTGGGGGGGGGGGGTTGGGAGGGTGGAAATTGGCATTCACAATATTATGAAAAGGCTGTTGTACTCATAATGCTCCATTTCACAAAGCAACTTCAGTCTCTCCCTCCCCACACACTTCCCGTTAAAAATGAAAACCTGGTCCAAAAGGAGTGCATTAAGTCTGTAATGTAAATGTCCCTGTGTTTGCAGAAAGGGAAATGCTAAACGAATATTGGGAGATGCTAAGTGTTGGGGGAGCAATTCTTTCTAGCTGTGGAGCTAATGGACTGAAGAAGGGGAAAAGTGAACAATTTGTTTCATATGATGATTCACTAGCACTCCAACTGACAAGGTTTCAATTTCGGTGCCCTGTTTCACATTCAGCGCCTTGTTTTACAGTGCAATAGTACAATTACCTGCCTATCTGTCGAGTTTTATAAACAGGGATGGATTGGACACGGAATAAGAAAAACAGACATAAATCCTTGCCGTTAGAGGCAAAATTATGTGTGTGTAGACAGGGCAATCCCCCCCCCCCGTTAAGCACCTCTGTAACTAAAGTTTGAACAGCTTTAACTTACTTTTAAACTTATTTTTCAAAATTACAATATATTATAACTTAGGCGGCAGCCCGCAGTAAAACCTCATCAGATAATATTGAAGCCAGAACAGCAATACTGGCGCAGCAACAAAGGCAAAGGACCTGCCTTGACCCCCAGCAATATCAATCCAGAGGGGAAGTGTAGGCATGTATGGGGACTTGTTTTTCCATTTCTGTTCAGCATTGAAATGCCTCCCTCCCTCCTCTGCCTAGTTTGTCAATGAGAATCACAAAGTGCTTTCTGTTTGAGGTCACTTGGCCAGCTGCCAGGGGTGTACGTGGGGCCCTATTACAGAAGCAAATTGACAATGCAAAGCTTTTAGGGGAACTGAACGGTGAGCCCAAGGGGGCACTGATACAGTGTATGTTAGCGCGGCTGCCTTAGAAAGCCACTTCTGTGACTTGCTCTGTATTGCCAGTTTTCCTGACAACTGGAAGCCACCCAGGCTAATCCTCATTTCAGATTTCAATGTGTAAATGCTTTCAGGCCTTTGCATTATGTGCTGAAGCAGGAATACGCTCTAGATACACGCCGTGCAAATTGGTATATCTAGGTGGTCGCCCCATTTGTGACCTCCCTAAAATACACCTCACCTGCTGCAATCAGGCCGGCAAGGACTCTTTTACCGTAGCCAAGGGAAGGCTTCTCATAATCCCAGTTGTAGCAACGGGGGACATTTTTGGCAGCTACTAAGGGGAGAATTACTGGTTTCAGGGCTTTCCCAGAACAGTCAGTTTATGAAAGGATCCTAGAGCGATCTTTGGTTTCAGTCTGCAGATATGATCTACTCCATCTCTCGGAGCATTTCACCAACACTTGCAGTCTTTTCTCGAAAGCCCTGTTCTGGTGATCTCCAGGCACCAAGCCCATGCATAGCTGCCAAGTCTCCCGTATTCCCCGGGAAACCCCCGTTTTTCCAGCCGTTCCCAGCTGGAAAAACAGATTTTTTTGTTTCCCCCCGGTTTACTTACCGGCTGGGGGAGGCTCCTTCTGCGCATGTCTGGAGTCTCTGGACATGCGCAGAAGCGATTTCTGGCATGGCGGCCATTTTGGAACTGGGTGGAGCATGCTCAGAAGCGACTTTCGATGCTGCTCTGCCCAGTTCCAAAATGGCCGCAGCGCGACTCCCGGCGCGGCGGCCATTTCGGAACTGGGCAGAGCATGCTCAGAAGTGACTTCTGCTGCTGCTCTACCCAGTTCCAAAATGGCGGCAGCGCTACTTCCGGTCTGCCGATCCCTTATTTTTCCGGCAGGAACTTGGCAGGTATGAGCCCATGACCAGAGAAAGGTTGAGTGGTATCACAAAGCTGACCTCACCCGGTCATCCTGCATGCTGTTGGCCTCGTCTCCCTGATAGCTGTGCCAGTGATCGGATATCCAGAAATCAGGGATATCAGGCAGATTACCGGTGTCAAGCCAGCAAAGTGGTCCCACAGCCCGCTTCTCCAAGCAAAGGCTCAATAAGTAGAGAATGCCTGGATAGGGGCTGTTGCCACTGCTTTTCACAGCCGCTTTTCTCCCTTCCTTGCCCTGGGGAAGGGCAAATCTTCTCTCCCCCCACCCCCCCCAGTCACAGTCTGCTGGGAACTAAAGTCCTTAGACTCATCGGTCCCATTATGATCAAACATTTGGAACCAAGAACCTTCTTTGGTGTAAGTTATCTTAATTACCTACCAATGTGAGGCCAAGGCTAGAATTCTGGATTTGAACCCCTTGGTATGTCTCAGTCTAACCTACCACAGGGCAGATGCTTCTGATGGGTTGGACTCTATTCCACAAGACTTTGTCATAATAAAATTGGTTAGTCTTCAAGGTGCCACAAAACCCTTGGTTGATTATACTTCATGGAGCGCTGTGTTGCTAAAATGTTACCTTGGTTATTTTGAAGGAAATGTGGGATGCACATCAATACGTTTTTGCTGATGAGCTAGTTTGCCTACTAGGTCAGAGTAAGAGCTAAGAACTGAAAATGGAAGCATGGAGCACACTCAAGCATTTAGCTCTCGGTTGTTTGGCCCTCAGACTTCATTCCAGGCCCATATGTAATAAGGGGATTTAAAAGGTGGCCTGTTTTATAGGGTTATTATAAGAACCATTGAAATGTTTGGGAAGAGCTTTGGACATTTAGGAGAAGCACTGTATAAATGATGTACTAAATATCCACATAGCAGTGTTTTGTCTGTTTGTCACACTCAAGCACAACCAAGAAATAGAACCCAGAATAGTTTATCGGAGTCTCCCATTCAGTTCTGTGAAAGAAGGTAAAGGGGACAGAGTTCAGGGGCAAAACCAAGCCAAACCCTGGCACCTGCTTCCATCACTGCTGCTAAGGGCTCCCTAGAGGATTCAGGCCTTGCCTCCTTGCCCACTCCCTATCTGTCATAGTGGCAGGCCTTTCATTAGTTATTAAACTCACATTGGGGCTCTTAAATATGGCAAGGCTATTGAGATTTAACTTAGAGATATTTAATTGAACAAGGCTAGCTTGATTTTCAAATCTCCTTGTGGTAATTGCAGCCCAAGGTTCTGTAAAAATTGCTCATGGGATTATCAAGCAGAAAGCAGAGTTGACATTATTTAACTAACCCGTATTGACTACCATATGCCTTGAAGTGTAGCAGACTTGTGGTAGCTAGCTATGAGCAGGAACTGTTCCACCACTTTTTGACATTTTCCCTCCGATACGTTGTGTTGTGTCCTTGCTGCAAATCAAGGCTCCAAATCCTGCTCCACACTCATAGGGACAGATGGACAATGGGTGTGTGTGTGTGTGTGTGTGTGTGTGTGTGTGTGTGTGTGGCATCTTTACATCCAACACATCCTATCATTTCACTCATCATAGAACAGAAGGACGGCAACCAATTAGAAAGAGATAACAGCTTTAGACAAATGCTTACTGGATCTCTGCACAATATAGCCAAACTTTTCACATTCTTGCTGAATGAGCAGTTTCTTTGTTTCATAGTACTGTAGTGGTAGCAATCATTACATCATCTAATTTCCTCCGCCCACCCTACCACCTAATTCATGTGCCCTACAGTTAGTACTCTCAAGCCTACAAAAATGGATCACTTACATTTTAAGGGGATTCAAGGTCCAAGACCTTGCCAGCATCAGGAACAGAATCCAATGACAGCTACACCAGCGTAGTATCACAGAAACATGATTGTGACCAGGAGCTTTGCTATCAACCCTGCGTGAGCCAACAAGGGCTATTTGGGCTGCTTAACTGGATAGACTGATGCAATAGCACTGGTAACTTATTCTGCAGAAATGTGTTGTGCTATATTGTGTTGTTGCACATAAATGGATGGAGAAAAGTTCATTTACTACATTTATAACCCACCCTCCTCCAAGGGGCCCAAGGAAGTGTCCATTGCTCCTCTCCCATCTCATTCTCACTGCAGCCCTGTGGTGTGTGTTAGACTCAATAGCCCAAAGACACCCAGCTTCATGGCTAGGTGGAGTTTTTAACCTGGGTCTCCCAGTTCAACATTCTAGCCACTCTATTGCACTGGCCCTTAATATGTAAGAAACAACAGAAAGAATGTGTTCCGTTCCATGTGTTCAAAAGGGCATTTGCTCACTGCCAGGCAATTCAGACTAAATCAGTTACCCTTCTCTTCCTTCTGAAATGTTCAACTATTTAGAAGGATATCAAGATATGAAGAATAACAACTGTTCAGTCTATGGGTTATGAGCAGAAGGGCAGGTTTAAACATAGATTTAGAGTTGAGAAGGGGATATAGCTCACTGGTAGAGCACGTGCTATTCCTGATGTCTTAGTTATAATAACTATGGAACCTTGTAACTTTTCCAGATAGAACTGTCTCAAATAGCAAGGCTGGGTGTGTGAAAACAGCAGCACTGGGTTAGGTTCATATAAAACTTCTATTTGAGGGGAGTGGTCAACCATTTACATAGGCCAAAAGGTAGAAACAGCCAATCAACAAATTCTCAGTTCACCCAATATAGTGCAATAGGCACCCAAATAGTATGAGCTCCCCGTAGATCCAGATGGGCCCTTCTGCTCCCCAAGGGTGGCCCTTGCTATGTGGCTTTCAATGCACCATGTCAATCAGGCAACGCATGAAGTGAGCCATGGCATTTCAGCATCATCCCTCCCGATTCCTATTCTTCAAGTATGACAATGGCTGATGGCTGAAGACAAAGAAAACTATTTAATATTAGGGATGGATAGTGGGGGGAACATCCTCCCACACAACAACAACTATTGGCATAATCCTCAATTCTGGCACAGCTATTGAGCATGAGGGGCCATTTATATGCCTTGTGCTATTTGTCTGTTGTGCCAGAGCAGCATGCATTCCTTATATCAATTATTGGTTTTCTGGTCCTCATATCACAGATTGATGTAACAATCTCTCAGAGGCTCCAGT
The DNA here is from genome assembly GCF_963506605.1 of Zootoca vivipara. Lineage (NCBI taxonomy): Eukaryota > Metazoa > Chordata > Lepidosauria > Squamata > Lacertidae > Zootoca > Zootoca vivipara. The sequence continues at coordinate 28,979,714 of NC_083285.1, forward strand.
AATGCATATAAGTTCATTACGTTATTCCTCTGCTAGACAGTTCCTTAACTGACATAATCCATATTTGTGAGAAAAACAAAGAAAACAGCGGGGGGGGGGGGTTTAAGAAACACATGATGTACCAAAATCTGCATGGAAGGGGGGTGGTTATGTTTGATGCTCTCCACCATGCACAGGGCCGGCTTTAAGGCAAGGCTGGGTGGCGCAATGTGCCAGGGCACCGGGCCACCAGGGGGCGCCGCGCTGCGCCCGCCCGCCTGCCGTGCTGCGAAACGGGGTGGGGTGGGCGCCGGAGGGATCTTTGTACCACGACCCCAGGGCGCCAGATACGCTTAAGACAGCCCTTACCAAGCATACAAGGCATGTCCCCTAAGACTCTTGGGATCTGTACTTACTCCCATTTACACTTCATCCAGTGCAATCCTGCTGCTGCTTTGTGAAGCTGTGTACACAGGACATAGACATAGACTAGACTAGAATAGTAATTGTATTTGCCAAGTACTTACATACTTGGAATTTGTTTTGGCTAATTTTACAATGTAAACGTACTTTATACAAAATATCTGTTACATATCTGGGTGAGGATCAGAGTGTGCATAACACTATTTCAAGCAAAGAGGAGCCACTTCAACTGCGCCTGGAGCTTTTGCCTTTTGTCCCTGTAGTGACTTCAGAACAGGTTGAGGTGGTTGTTGGTGCCTCTGGTGCCAAGTGAATTGCTCTAGTTGATAATGCTTGACTTTGCTATAAAACTGATTCAGATCGTTTGCCAATTTTTGACTCTCCGGAGCAGATGAATATGTTCTCTTATATTCCGTAGAAGAAGATGTTCTCTTATATTCAGAAATGTTCTGTAAATTCTTCTGAAGAGTAGCTGGGAAATCTTTGAGAATTGAGTCCGAATCATAGGTTCGTTTTGCCACTATAATCTCCTTCGTCAGTGTGCTCCTAGCTTGGTTGTACAAATTTCTGTCTCCTTTCCTCGAACCCTCCTCTTTTGAGAAAAACTGCATTTTGATGTGTTTCCCAAAAACTAGTTCAACCAGATTTGAAAATATCAGCCATATGAAGACATACACACCCCTTCTCTGCATACTGGTGTAGACAAACAATGGGAAATGTGTACAATGATGTACTCACAGCCTCTGGATAAAACTAAAGTAAAACAAAATTACCTTTGAATAATTGCTAGAGTTAGAGCTTATTGGGAAAATTACCTTTCTGGCTTTTAATCATATCCTAGATTGGTTTAGTTTTTCTTAATTAATGAATCTTGCAAACAATGTTTTTTTTATGCTCCAAAAAGGGATTATTTCTTAAGATCTAAAAGACACAGCAATAAGACTCCATGTCTAGTACAGAAGAGATTCTAAAATAGTCCATAAATACCTGACTTTCTTTATACATAAATTCATGGGTATAGTTGTAAACCTTTGGTATCTTTGGCATAGTTCAGGAGTGGGGAACCTTTTCTCCATCTAGGGCCATTGACCAATAGAGGGGGGGGGGAATCATTCAGGGACCACACAATTAATTAATTTACTGTATTATTATGCACATCTCACTTTCCAAGCAGTGAGAGGCTTAAGGGGTACCAGTACAGACCTCTGATTCTGTTTGCTTAAAATGAGGCTCACTGAAGATTATGGTGTTTTAGGCAAATATATGTTAAGAGGAATGTGAGTTCAGTAGGTAATGTGCATAACAACCAGCCATTCTGCATATTCACCAATCCTCACGGAGAATGTGCACATAATAATCCAGTGAAGAGGGAAATCTGCACATTTCTGTGTGTGGAAAATTGTTTATGCAGTCTGAAATTGTACAACCCAGGTACCGGAATATCACCTCAGTGAGAACTTGGCCTCTGTTACAATTTTATATTGTTTACTGGGTAGAATTTTTTTTCTCATTTTTTCAGGCCCTGTATCAGAGGGCATATCTGACTAAGAAATAAAAGTGAAAGACCATCATAAATCTTTGTGATTAATCCCCCCTTTCTCTAGGAATATGCCTGCAACTTCTAAAGAACAATAAAATAAGAAGGGCATAAGACTCGCTATCCTAAACTACCCTGCTGAAACCATCCCACAGTTTCATCCTTACAAGATCAAGGCAATAACCCTTCACCATGCATTTGATATTCCAGTGAGATAAAGCCTGTGTTGCGAGTTACAGAAATAGCATTTTAATTTTCTTTGCAAATGAAAAAAAAAGTCACTTAAAAATAACTCCTTGTACTTTTAAACTCTGCATCAGGCAGCTGAATAGCTGTAATGAACTCTGAAGGGCTTTTAATTGAACAAAATAAAGATGTTAACGAAAAGCAAATAAGAGTCATGTGGTGCAAAGAAAAAGGAAATGAGATAAAGCCGTGCTTTTTTTAAAAAAAAGCCCTTGGTGATTTGTGGGTTTGTTCTGTACTTTGTGAGAAGGCTTAAGATTTATCTAGGCTCTAAATATTTTATAAGCAAATTATCACAAGCAAGGCTGGATAAAAGGATATGGGGATGATGCAAAACTACCAGCTAGGGACCTGAACATCTTTGAACCATATTTCTAGGTGCACAGAACAACCCATTCTTTTCTGTTGGTATCCACATAGGGAGCCTGAGGCCTTAAGATATTTAAAGAGCTCCTAGTCACATCACCTCCAGCTAGCATAGCCTGTGGACGGGGATGATGGGAGTTGTAGTCCAACGGCATTTGGAGGGCCACAGCATTCCCACTCCTGCCACACAAACAACTTGAAGACCACACAGTGGGAAACAAGGGTGTCTATAACAAGGGTGTCTCTGGAACTTAATTTTAGACTCATACAACAAAAAATAATATCTAGAATATACTGGACCCCATTATGTTTGTTTAAAAAGAGCTATCTAAGGCAGTGTTTCCCAACCTTGTGCCTCCAGATGTTTTGGGACTACAACTCCCATCATCCCTAGCTAGCAAGACCAGTGGTCAGGAATGATGGGAATTGTAGTCTGAAAACAGCTGGAGGCACAAGGTTGGGAAACACTGATCTAAGGTATCTAACTCTTGGATATGCAATAGGGATAATGCTTCTCTAAAATATGTTTTTTCATTGTCCTATATTGAAAGATTTTTGGCAGAAGTTAACTGAAACTATCAACTATCAATAGAATTGTATGGAACAACCTTACATTTACAAAACAAAATATCCTTTTGAATTATATATCCAGCACATGGAACCTTACAAAAGGACAATATGAATGGATTCTCCGTGCCCTTACCACAGCAAAAAAGACTGATACTGGGGAATTGGAAAAAATAAAAATGCAGCTCCCTTCTACGATTGGATTGAAGATTTATACAAACTCTCAACATATGAACAGCTTGCATAGAAATGCAGACTTGCCATGGACAAATTCATTGATATTTGGAATTCATTCTTACAAATACTGTAATAGGTTAAGAGCTGGTGAAGTACAATAACAACTTTGTAAAGTATTTTTTTTAAAAAAACACACCAAACAACTTGCAGAGGCAAAATATAAAAACTGCATGGACCCACAAAGACAGACATCCTTTCACACTTGAAATCCTTCCTACACCCAAAGCCAAATGTATGCATCTTCTTCTCTGCACCTGTAAATTTGCCCACTGATCCTCCATCATATACATTCCCTTCAGCTGAAGAACAGTGAAACTGCCTTCATCTAGAGACAGTTAAAAGGAGCACAGAGGATGGAGAATAGTGATGGGGAATGGCAAACTCTCTACTGTAGGCCCACTGCAGAAAGTTCATTGAACAATTATTCAAAAGTTCTCATGAGGAAAGAAGAAAGGTCCACAAGAGCAGTTGCAGTAGAGGCTAGAGAATGTGCTGATAAAGACTTAATTAACTTTGCTTTCCACTTGCCCTATTCAGCAAAGGAGGAAGCAAAAAACAGAGTAAGCAACAGCTACCTTCCTGGCCCCAGAAGGGGTGTTAGATTTTTTTTTTTTTGCATGTAGAGAAATTGGCACAACAAGTGGAGCTCTTTCACGCCAGGAGATTTTTCACATGCATCCCCACTCAAGGCCTGTGGGTGAGTTAAATTTATGCTCTCTATTGCATAGAAAGAAGCAATTAAGAGAAGGACTTTGCTGAAGAGTCTGTAATTCTTGTACAAACCAGAGAGCACATTTAAGAGTTTCTTTTGTGGCTGCATGAACTAGTCAAGGAGAAAGTGGCAGAGATTCAAAGGAAAGAATAAGGCTCAGAAAATAATTTGGGTCAAATAAACAGCAGCTGTTAAAGAGTGGTGAGGATTTAGGGAAATATTGAAAAGGGAAGCTGTTAGTAGTTGCAATTTCAGGGCAAGAGAGCTCGTAAGTGGCTTTCCCTGGCTCCTTCTGTCCTGTGTCTAGTTATTGCTTGCTCATGAAAGAAGCGATCAACAGTAGTTTATGATGCTAAGACATTTCTATGCCCTGTTCTCTGTTAAAAACAACAGCGCATTGATGTTTCTGCTTTCCCGGGATTTAGCAATTTGCGGTTGAAAGACTTGCCCTTCCAGACTTTATATTTTACTAACTCTAGTGGTGAAGTTTTTAAATATATATGTGTTGCACACCCCTTCAAGGGAAGGAGGAGAAAATGACCTGCCATCCCACTGGACTATTAATTATAGCTGCAAAAAGCACTCCATGTCTAGCAGAAGAGAAACTGAGCTTGCTCTTCTGACTGCAGGGGTCTCTGGCAGACTCCACAGCAAACGTGGAGCCACGTTCATCAGAATGCACCGTGCAAGCCTGTCATTATTTTAATGACTCTTGTTGGAAGGTATGATCACCGGTCGCTGCAAAATTCTCTGTGAGAACGGCCAAATAATATTTCAGGTGGCTTGCTTTGGGGGATGTGATGCCTACACAGAGTTCATCTTTTGAAAAGGAGGAAAAAAAGGAAGAGAATCACAACTGGGGTGGAGAGATTAGGAAAAGAGGGATAAGATGGTCTGGGAAAAGGTATGTAAGGGAAATGGGTTGCAGTTATTACGACTCGAAGGTACCGTGGTACCTCAGCTTACAGACATTTCAGGTTACAGATGCTTCAGGTTACAGACTCCGCTAACCCAGAAATAGTACCTCGGGTTAAGAACTTTGCTTCAGGATGAGAACAGAAATTGTGCTCTGGCGGTGCAGCAGCAGTGGGAGGCCCCATTAGCTAAAGTGGTACCTCAGGTTAAGAACAGTTTCAGGTTAAGAACGGACCTTCAGAACAAATTAAGTTCTTAACCTGAGGTACCACTGTATTTTGATGAAAAAAGTATCCAATTCAAGGCTCAGGGAATTAGAAGAGTTTTCAACTAGAGTGCCTAAAGCAAGGGCATTGGAGCACATTTGGAAATCTAAGGAATTGTCATGGGCACAACAAAAACAACAACCCATTTCACAGAAGACAAACTTAATGTGTTTAATGTGGTTTTGAAGCGGCTTGCATTTCAAGGTGCCGGTATTTTTGTCCCCATGATGTCACCCTCAGCCAAGTGACAGCCACCCCTTAAAACATTTGGATTGCCCTGATCTGTGGCTAATCCAATAAGGAGGGCAGGAATCCAATATAAAATTGCATGTTACCCAGCTGTGAAGTGCATTGTGTGGGTGGTTGTCTGGGGTTTTTCTTTTTTACCTGTTTGGTCATGGTGACATTTTTCTAGGTACTGTCTATCAGCACACACACCCAGTTCCATTTGCTTCTTGCCTGAGAACAACCTAGTCATTTTGTTTCCATCAGGAAGCAAAGGAAATGACACTGGTTGCTCCTGAAGTTACATTTATGGTACATTTTTAGAACTGTTGCTGTTTTGCACAAAACTGACCTTATGGAGAATGAAGATTTTGATCGTTTATTTATTTTTAATTTGGTATCAATCATTACAGCGACCATATAAGGGACCCAGGTGGCGCTGTGGTTAAACCACTGAGCCTAGGGCTTGCTGATCAGAAGGTCGGCGGTTCGAATCCCTGTGACGGGGTGAGCTCCCGTTGCTTGGTCCCAGCTCCTGCCAACCTAGCAGTTCGAAAGCACATCAAAATGCAAGTAGATAAATAGGAACCGCTACAGCGGGAAGGTAAACGGCATTTCCATGTGTTGCTCTGGTTCGCCAGAAGCGGCTTTGTCATGCTGGCCACATGACCTGGAAGCTATACGCCGGCTCCCTCGGCCAATAATGTGAGATGAGCGCGCAACCCCAGAGTCGGTCATGACTGGACCTAATGGTCAGGGGTCCCTTTACCATATATATATATATATATATATATATATATATATATATATATATATATATATATAAATAGCTACCGGTACTTATATGGCCTCCCAGCACTGCAATGCGCTGTTTCAAACCCGGTGTATTGTACATATATCTTAAACCATCACACGCTCTGTATTTTCACAGATCTTTTACAAAGGAGAAATGAAACATTGGCAAGGCATGCACATCTTTTTGCCTTCAACAGTAGGCTGACGTGTTTGAATATCCCTATATCAAACTGTATTTTAATGGCCTTTCTACACACAGTCCCGGATGTTTTTGCAAACAGCACCAAAGCCCAGACCCAGGATAACAGACCTATTGAAATCCTGTCTACGTTGATGGCATTTCCTGCGTACTTCTAGTCAGGCTATCGTAGTTAACAAATTCCATTAAGCCATGCAGATTCTGTAGACGCCACAAGTAAAACACCAGAAAAGGTGTGCCTTCAGCTTACAAGAACTTCAATTTCTGGGCTGTCACCTAGGGTACCAAGTCTGGTCTGGGCTGTAATAATGATACACACAGAGAATTACTTGCCCAGCTGCCTGTCAGATATGTAGCACTGGCAGGTGATAGAACTACAAGCAAGTGATTTTTGATTTGCTACTGGTGGAAGTTAAGTGATTCCTTGCTGCTCTGAAAAGGAATATATATATATATATAGAGAGAGAGAGGTATATATGTAGATATATAGATACATACATACATATAGCCACAGTGTAGGAATTGTCTAAATATGTGACAATTTAGAATATCCAGCCATACATTGTTGCCTTTTCTGTTCCTATAATCTTTAGATGTCATTGACGCCTTGCGGAGTCTGCTGCTTCCTTTTATTTGAGAAGATCTGCTAATGTCAGTGAGGATAAGCCAAAATCCAGTTTTAAAGCATTAAGGGAAATGGCGGCTCCCCACTGCCCTGCCTGCTATGTTTAAGCAGATGGTCCTTCTGATGGAGAATAAAGCTAGACTGTTCTTCAGGGTAAAATCCCAGGCAATCTTGTAGAGTGCAAAGGAAAATTTTGCCTCCTTAATTACATTTTAATGATTATTTAAAGACTAATTCTGTGGCTGGCACTCGGGAGGGAGAGGGGAACGCTTTTAAAGATATGTTGCTTTATTTTAGCTGTTGATTTCTCAGAGCTCTTTTGTGGTTCTCTGCTGGAGGAAAAACCCAGGAGATTTATACTGTATATCATGTAATAACATTAAAAATAGTTATGATACCATAGTGGTTTAATGGTGGTGAAATATATATATTATCTCAAGATTTCTACAAAATGCTAGAACTACTGTATAGCATTTCTGTCCACTAACATGGATTTTTTTTTTTGCCACATGAGTTACTCGTTGTGGTTTAAAGTGAAATTCAACAAAAACAGAATATTCTATGCTGAAACCACTTGCTCTGTCAACTCAAGTTTAGTATTTCAACAGGAATATTTTAGAGTAAATGATGGCAATGTTGTGCCCTTCAGATGATTTTGGACTACAGTTCCCATCATCCCTGAACGTTGGCCATGCTGCCTGAAGTCAAACATCAGGGTTGTCTGTAGGCTTCTACTGGTATTACAGTCTTTTTTTAAAAAAAGCAAAATTTAAAGAATTCTTATCTCCATATGCACCACATGAGTTATCTGAGCAACTTCCAGAGACAATATATGGATGAAATTAAATGTGTCATTGCATGTAACATGCAGGTTTTTAAAAATGCAAATTGCATTAGCTGGGTGTGTTTATTGATAAGTAATAGGCCCAGAAACAGGTACTGAAAGAGGAATTTAGCTCTTCATTCCTTGGCTGAAAAATCCTTCTGAAGCTGGTATTTGGGGGGCTGGGGAATCCACTAGAAGTAGAAGCCCCATATGGAGGGCAGTGGATGGGCCAACTGCAACAACTGTAGGAAAGATGTGCAAGCCATGTGTAATGTTTAGGTGGGGGCTATGAACGCTGGGGGAAAACTCAGTGATATAAAATTTTAGGCAATTGGGCCCAAACTGTGCCTCATCCAACCATGGAGTCCACCCTTCAAACTAAGGTTTTCTTACTGCACTAAGAAAAGGGCCCCCAGATTGTTGTATGTCCTCCTCCACATGGAGCAAACCTCAATCCTATTGTGACTCAACAGGAGTCAGCAGGCTCAACCACCCAGGCACTGCTCTTTATGGAAGAGAGAAAACAAAACAAAGGCCATAAAATCCAGCCTACCTCTTCCCCTCTGGGGAGCATAACCTCACTTGCATTTATTGCCTAATGCAGGCTTCCTCAACCTCGGCCCTTCAGATGTTTTGAGACTACAGTTCCCATCATCCCTGACCATTGGTCCTGCTAGCTAGGGATCATGGGAGTTGTAGGCCAAAAACATCTGGAGGGCCGAGGTTGAGGAAGCCTGGCCTAATGACTGGTCTGGGTAGTAACCTAGGGTAGCCATATGTCCTACTTTACAGGGGACATGCATCCTTCTGTTTGAAGGGCTGTCCAGTCCAAGTCTAGAGGAAGGGTCCTGATGTTGCCCATCAACAATCTGTCACGGTCCAGTCGGCGGACAATCACTAGCTGGATAGCATGTGCACAACTCCCAGGCTTCCTCACTATGCTGAGACACATGGCATTCCACTACAAGTTGCAGTAATCATTTCTAAATGTGCACCTCTACATATAAATTAGTTATGCAAATATTGTGCAAATCCAAGTCCTCCTTTGCCCTCTTTCTTCGTGGTGTGTGAGTGACCACCCCCACCCCACCCCCACTTACAGGAAGCAGTCATTTGATACCAGGCGTTTTTCAGCCCTCCTGCCTGAAATTCTGCAAGACCCAGTCCTAAGGATCTCCTGTACAATGCCTCTTCTTCTTCCCTCCCTGGAAGCAACTTCCCATTCTCCCTCCCCCACATGCTAGGCGTTCTCTTTAAACTTGGCAGCGAGAAGCAGCTCCTGATCCAAATGAAGCAGCAGTTGACAGAAAACAGCTGGTTCCTTCTTTGTTGCATCTACCTCTGTTCACCTGCTAACTATTTTCAACGTGTTTTACCTTTCTCTCCTCAGTGGGGATACATTGCATAATTGGACTGAGTTTTTTTCTCCACTTGAACACCCACCTGCATGGGCTGCAGAGAGTGACTTGGCACTGCTGATTCTAGTGAAAACAGTGGCATATGTTTTGGAATTGCAAATGATGAGATGTCTTGGTCTGTAGGTTTTAGGGAAAATAGTTCCTGATTGGTAAGAACTGGATTAGGACTACAGTTTGTTTTTAAATCCCTGCGATGGGGTGAGCTCCTTTTGCTCCTGCCCACCTAGCAGTTCGAAAGCACATCAAAGTGCAAGTAGATAAATAGGTACCGCTCCAGTGGGAAGGCAAACGGCATTTCCGTGCACTGCTCTGGTTCACCAGAATTAGCTTAGTTATGCTGGCCACATGACCTGGAAGCTGTATGCCGGCTCCCTTGGCTAATAATGTGAGATGAGCACTGCAACCCCAGAGTCGTCTGCAACTGGACCTAATGGTCAGGGGTCCCTTTTCCTTTACCTTTGTTTAAAATAAATGCAGAGGCAGGCAATGTTGTGTGTCTCTTAGTCATTCACAATCATGATCCCATTTTGAAAATGGAAAAAGTAGTTCTAAACTCATAGGGTATATTCATGGAGTGTCTAGCCACATTATCATCCCAATCCTATTTTATGGTATACCAGAAATTATAATACTGCTACACGCCACCCCAATCTGCCAATGGTGAAAAACTCCAGGGTTCCAAATGCTCAACCAGGTTTAGTTTCCTTATCATGAAGCTCAGTGTAGACTGTGATGTCTTTAGGATATATATTATTTACACAAAAATACAACTTGAGCATAAGATGGAGGAGCTCCACTAACACCTGAAAAGATTTTGCTTCTCCATTAGTCACATTAGTTTAGGATCCAGCACAGAGCAAACATGTATCTGTGTATCCAGCTTCCATTCTGCTTTCAGCTCACACACACCCTGCCCAGAACTAACAAACTCAGATGGACGGTGGAGGTGAGCATCACAGGAATAGCCACACTTTTCCTTACTACATTAATTGAAAACAGGTATCATCTCCGTTTTACAGATGGGATTGGGAGAATAAAGTCTTACCTAGAGAGTTTGTGGCTGAAGCGAGAAGTAAACTGGTCACACACCTAGGGCCAAAACAGAAGATTCAGTTAATTTGGACTTAAAAGTAGCTTTGTATAACCCTGAGTTGGATAGGAACAGCCACACAGAGTTTTCCCCTCTTTACATCTCTTAATCTAATTCCCACCCTGCTTAAAAATACCCACACCCACACCCCACAGTAGAAAATATACTGTTGTTAACTTCACAAGTCTCCTTTTGTAATCAATCCTATATGTTTGGGGTGTGGGTGTGTGGGTATATATTCTTTCCACTTATTATTCCCCCCCCCTTGATGTTTTCCTCCTCCCCCTTGATGTTTCTTTGGAATGTTTTGATTGTTTTATATCTGTTATTTAAAAGGGGCGGGAGGAAATATACTGGATCATAGTTGTAGATAGGGTAGGATTGGGGAGACATGTTTTTTGGATTCTCTGATTGAACCACATTCCTTATCCCTCAGCTGAAATAAACCACAGCAGTCATACGAGCCAAATAAATTAATTATTTACTTTTTTTGGCGGGGGGTTCTAAACGCAAAATTATTTTACTCAGAACAAAACCATTAAGGCAGTTAATTACACACTTACACACACACACACACAAAATAAAAACGTGGACCCCACCCCCGAGACCCTCCCAACTATCCAGCCTCCCAAAACTTCAACACATCTTGCAATGGTTTGACCCCTTTCCGTTTTAACAATATGAAATTTTACAAATAGCTTCCATATCTCCTGAAAATCATTTCTCCTGCATGTTCCCCATCTTACTTTAATGGCACCTGTTGCTTTATCATTGATAGCTATACCCCACACCTCTTTATACCATTCTTCCATTCATTATTTACTTCTATGCATTCAAAGGCACATATCTAAATATCAAAGCAAAAACCTATTCTGATGAAAGGGTGATTCTGGCAAAAAATACCAAGAATGAACCTTTGGGATTAGCACTTGTGAAGCAGAGGAAGTGATGGGAAAAGGAATGGAATAAGAGAATGGAAGTGGAGGTACATCCAGAGGTGTCCTGCTTGGCAGGAATGTAGAGAAGGAAGCAGAGGGCCAAACAGTACCTTGGAGTAATCTCCCAGCAAGTGGAAGAATACTCACACTCGTGAAACTGCAACCAACCTATTTTCAGTTTGAGATACCAGTAATCTAAAAGGAGCAGTTCCTATGGAAGGAAGTGCTGGTACAGAGAAAGTTGCTTCTATAACGAGCAGGATCAGTGAACATTCACACCACACCCATTCCAGCAGGGCATTCTGTATGCACCATTAGTTTTTAGATCTGAGTTAATAATCCTGTTTACAAGCATTTTCAGAGTTCTATTGCCTGAGATGAAGTTGACCCCAATTTTCTTTGACTTCATAGGATGATTCATGTCACACAAGCCCTTCCTCACATCCTTTGCGAGCCTTTTGAAAATGTACACTGGAAAGCGTGGGGATCTTTATTGGGCTATTATATTAGTGACTATTAAGGAAGGACCATTTACGATCAGTTAGTAGGCTTTACATAAGCCTAGGAAGAATGGGCTCTCTTCTCCTCTAGTGTTACCAGAGAGCATTATCTTGGCAACACAGGCTGAAAGTTGGCAATTTAGCAAGGGAAGTTGTGTTTCTTTCCTTGTGAGTAAAACAAAATAATGCAATATTCAGAAAGACAAAGAACACAGGACCAAACAGAGTTGTATATTACGGTACATGTGCAATCACATGATTGCTAATAAAAGATCTAGCCACCAAGCATAAGCTGGGGGAAAACAGATACGGGCTTCTTGGGACACAGTGAATAAATATGCAGTCTGCTTATCGAAAATCTGTTCTTGGTGCAGGCTCTCTTACAGAAAAAAATATTGTGTTTGTGTGTGCCTGTGCTTTTAAAAGAGGAGAAAATAATATAACTATCCATGGGAATACTGCGTAATCCAAGGCAAATGCCACTTGAGGAAAGTTCCGAAAGCATCTAAATACCAACCTTTGTAAACAGGAGAGCCTGCAAATTGCCAATTTGTTTAGAGGCCAGCTTCCTGTCCTCCAGCTCCCCCAAGTTAACTTCCATGTGTATTTTGAATTCTAACATAAAAAAATCAAAATAAAATTAACAATGAGAAACTGAATAGACTAAAGTAACTCCAGAAAGGGCTCAGTGTTTGCCCCTTCTAATTCCCAAAGTTGCCCAGGGTACCTTAATGCGCTGCATAAACAATCACCTAAAGTTTTAAAATCTTGATCAATTTTCTGTCCTTGGGGGGATTCACAGACTCCTCAGTACTAACAGGTCCAAGGAAATGTAGCTATGACATTTCAAGGTACCTGTTTAATTTCTCTAGGTGTTTTCCAACATTCTTGACAGGCTCAGCGTTCCTGGTCCCCCACGCCCCAACAGGTAAGGAAACGCTTGTGGGACTTTAGTACTGGATTCAATAAAGTGGGACTTACATTTTTACCTCAGCACTGGGGTTGAGCAATCTTCTTGACCGAAAAGCTGTCTGAGATGGTCCATGGTGGGCTCCCATTGCACCTTCCCCTCTTTTAGCAACAGAGAGAAATAGACACCTCTGGATCATTCTCTCCCACTGCACTCCATCTCAGCATGCAAGGATAGGAAAGTTTATCCCCCTCTCTCAGCACATTGAGATCCCATCATGCATCTCCTCTCCCCACTGTCCAACTGGGAATAATTGAGGAGCTGGCTGGTGGGTGCACAACCCAGCTCTGAATGCCACTCAGTTGGACTGTGGGGAGCTAGTAATATCCCGCTTTATCACTACCCTAAGGAGTCTCAAAGTGGCTAACAATCTCCTTCCTCCCCCACAACAAACACTTTGTGAGGTGAGTGAGGCTGAGAGACTTCAGAGAAGTGTGACTAGCCCAAGGTCACCCAGCAGCTGCATGTGGAGGAGCTGGGAATCAAACCCGGTTCACCAGATTACAAGTCCACCACTCTTAACCACTACACCACACTGGCTCTCTCTGATGAGATCACAGTGAATCCTTCACATGCCTACCCCCACCCTGGTTGATCATTGTTGACACTACCTTGATGGCAGAAAGTGAGGAGGAATTAAAGAACCTTTTAATGAGGGTGAAAGAGGAGAGTGCAAAATATGGTCTGAAACTCAACATAAAAAAAACCTAAGATCATGGTCACTGGTCCCATCAACTCCTGGCAAATAGAAGGGGAAGAAATGGAGGCAGTGAGAGGTTTTACTTTATTGGGTTCCATGATCACTGCAGATGGTGACAGCAGTCACAAAATTAAAAGACGCCTGCTTCTTGGGAGAAAAGCAATGGCAAACCTAGAAAGCATCTTAAAAAAGCAGAGACACCACCTGCTATACTGACAAAGGTCTATATAGTTAAAGCTATGGTTTTCTTGGTAGTGTATGGAAGTGAGAGCTGGACCATAAAGAAGGTTGATCACTGAAGAATTGATGCTTTTGAATTATGGTGCTGGAGGAGACTCTTGAGAGTCCCATGGACTGCAAGAAGATCAATCCTATTCATTCTGAAGGAGATCAGCCCTGAATGCTCACTGGAAGGACAGATCCTGCAGCTGAGGCTCCAAGACTTTGGCCACCTCATGAGAAGAGAAGACTCCCTGGAAAAGACCCTGATGTTGGGAAAGATTGAGGGCACAAGGAGAAGGGGATGACAGAGGATGAGGTGGTTGGACAGTGTTCTCGAAGCTAGTAACATGAGTTTGACCAAACTGCGGGAAGCAGTGGAAGACAGGAGTGCTTGGCGTACTCTGGTCCATGGGGTCACGAAGAGTTGGACACAACTAAACGACTAAACAACAACAACAAGCACCAAACAGCTGGGAATCTCATGTGCCTCCTCCCTGACAAACAGTTTGCACTGACAAACAGTCAAACAGCTGAAGGGAGTGCAGTTGTGATGATGAGAAAGGTACATGAGAGCCATCCTAGTTGCTCCTCCCTCCCCATGTAAATTGCTCTCCCTGCATCCTACCACACAGCCCTTTTGGGAGGCTGAACAGAGTGTAGTTGCCACTGCAGTATGGGGTGAATTCAGCTGCAGGGGCAACTGTGGAAAACTACAGCTGGCCGCATGTAGCTCACTTGCTCTGAGTTGCCCATCTGTGCTGCACACACTGAGCCAGCCTAGCTGACATAATGCATTTCTATAATGTATCTATATGAATTCTAAGCATCAGTATTGCTGCTGTCATTGCTTTGTCTTTCCCAACCAGATATGGTTTGGGGTGTGTGTGTGTTTTCAATTCAAGGAATTGTGCAATACAGTTCTCATCTCAAAAAATGTACCATAGAAATGTATGACAAAGTATGTATAGATTTTTCTTTAATGCAGCTTAATGCAGACATGGTGTGGAACACACATGTATAAAACTGGCATGGCCTGGAAATAGACTTGGTCCATCCATTCTTAGTGTGAGAACCCCTGGCAGATGCCAACTGAAGGGCTTTGGTTTAGTTTTTGATACATAGACTGTTATCTATTCCAGTATGTGCCACATTTATTTCAACAACCCAAAGGAGTTTAGGTCTGGCTTTCACTGCGATCTCAATTCTGCTTTAATTATGGAGTTGCTATAATGTCAACAAACTCAAGTGGTGTTTATTTTTTTGTGAGTAATTAGGGAACCGATCATAGTCCTTATGCTTTTTAGCAGTATAACTAATGATCTCTTTCCTTATCGATGCCTTCGATGCCTTCTGGACTGAGCCGGATGGGAAAACACTTGTTTCATTTAATTCAGAAAATTCAATGATGGCTTTGCACAAAATTGATCTTCGTGTTGAAGAATTAAACCCTTGCCAACTGCATGGTACATCACATTTAAAGCTGTAAAAGCAAGCATAAAGTGAAAGCATTATGTACTATAGAAACAAATGTATATTTTGAACAGCAATGTGGGTTTCTTGAATTAAAAAACAACAACCCACATTGCTGTTCAAAATATACATCCACTGGTTTTCTGCTCAATATACTCCCCATTTTGCTTTTTTAAATGATGCTAGGAAATAACCATAGAAATCTAGAACAGCTGCTATTCAGAATTGCTCATGTGAACCTTTAATTCAATGCACATTTAAATCTGTCCTTTGACTTTAATGAAAGCAAGGGCTTAAGTTCACTGCTGAATAGATGCCATGGGGCAAACACCACCAATGAGTTCCAGTTCTGTTTCTGAGATGCATCTCTTTGCCTGAGGAACTGATGCAATCATGTCCATTAAATCTTTGTTTTCTGTGTTCCAACTGCCAATTGATGCCCACTGTGATAATGATAAACAGCTGGCTGCACAAGAGCTGAATGGAGATGATCACTTCATGCGGTGATGATAATGTCTTGGGCAAGATTTGAACTAATTACCTAGAAATAAAAGGCCATTTTTTTTAAAAAAAAGCAACTAAGGCAGGGGTTCTCCAATTTGGTAATGTCACGCCTCTCTAAATCAAGAAAAGAAAAAAGGACACAAGACTGTCCTTTTTACTCCAATGAAGCACGCAGAAACACCATCTTATCAACAGAATGATTGGACTGTTTAGCCTTCATACCCTTGTCCGCCTGGTTGATCCATAAGCATGCAAATTAGCTGATCATTGATTGCCAGTCAGTCTGAGGATATTTACAGTCTTTGATGCAATGCACATTTCTGGGTAGTAATTCCTGTTGAACTCAATAAGATAAATTCCAAGCAAATATGATTAGGATTTGTGTCCCTTGATTATTTGCAAATTTCTCCTTTCTCTGATCTCATTAAAATGGCTGCATTGCAACTTTGCAAAAATCTCATTTTAAATATCTGGTTTCTCTGAAAGATAAGGTTTGATCTGAGTTTGTGCTCCCATACCCCACCTCAGGGCATTTGTGTGCTGCTTTATCAATTGGCATCCTTTGTACTGCACAGGGAGAACCATGAATGGTGTAGTCCCCAGGGGAAGCATCTAGGAAGCCCCATTTGGGTTCAGACACTTTTTAAAAAAGATATTGTTTCCCCATTGTCCTGCACATAGAGTCAATGCAAGACCTAAAAGAAGGTAACACTTTATATGGCCAGCACGTATCTGAAGCAAAATAAACCACCCCTGAGAACAAGTCCAGAAATATATTTGCTTCTTTCTGTTGGGTGACCTCATTCAGCAGATAATGTGATGTTTGGGTCACAAAAATATGGAGTAAGCTTCAATATTTACCAATCCCATAATTGTAATTAGATTGTGTGTATTCTGGGCATGAATTTAGGCCCAACCAGATGCATTCTGGGCCAATTCAGAAATGCTGATGGCCATGCTAAATAATGGGCATGATGACTTTCCATTTTCATTGTGAAATGGCTGGTTGACCTTACTTCAAATCTTACCTAGCTTGTCTCTTTTCTTTATTTCTATAGAGCTAGTTCTATTCCTAGTATACGTATCAGCTTAATTTCAGAAAAATCAATGGAGCTTTGCTGATACACAACAGCTGAAAGTATGGTTCTTTTGTCTTTTATTACTCAGATGAAGATTGAGTCTGAAAGGGGGATCAGATGCTGAAAGCTATGAAGGCTTCTATGAATGGGGTGAGGAAGAGAACTGATTAAAGTTCTATTTGTTGATGTTCCTCACTAATTTATGTCCAAGTGTTAGTTTGCTAATTAATGACTGCTCAGGAAATGCCATGTGTCAGCAATGAATCACTTACTTTTGTTGCACCTCAATAGTTTATGGCTAATGAACTAGGACAAGTTGTATAATTAAAAACAAAAATAGCCTCATTGTAAGATTCAGTTATACCTATATTCTGTAGGTAGCATAGATGGAACAACTTTCCTTCTCAATAATTTAATTTAAAGTAGGGTAGAATAGTTAGACTAATGAAAAATAAAAACCAGCTGCTTTTATATGAGGGAAAAGAGTTAAACAGAAGTTATAAGGTAAAGGTAAAGGGACCCCTGACCATTAGGTCCAGTCGTGACCGACTCTGGGGTTGCGCGCTCATCTCGCATTATTGGCCGAGGGAGCCGGCGTACAGCTTCCAGGTCATGTGGCCAGCATGACAAAGCCACTTCTGGCAAACCAGAGCAGCACATGGAAACGCCGTTTACCTTCCTACTGTAGCGGTTCCTATTTATCTACTTGCATTTTGACGTGCTTTCGAACTGCTAGGTTGGCAGGAGCTGGGACGAAGCAACGGGAGCTCACCCCGTCACAGGGATTCGAACTGCCGACCTTCTGATCAGCAAGCTCTAGGCTCAGTGGTTTAACCACAGCGCCACCTGGGTCCCTCTAAAAAACAGAAGTTATACTCCATTATAAAAGACACTCCACAGAGTGCTGCCAGGTTGTAGTCTACAACAGGAGATTAGGAGGGAGGTAATTTTTTTTCTCTGATTCACCATTGCCAATGCAACTCCTTTGTCTTCAAGTAAAAAGTTACATGTATCTGTTGCCCTTGCCCCATGGTGCTATATATATGGAATTGAACGAATTCCTATGCCCCACAAATAACCCAGAGAAGCATTTTAAATAAAAGCGCACATTCTACTCATGTATAAACAAGCTGATTCCCGGACCGTCCGCGGACCAGATTTAGAAGGCGATCTGGCTGGATCTGGCCCCCAGGCCTTTGTTTGCCTACCCATGTATTAGAATCAAAGAGTGTCCAATGCTGGATCTCACAGAGAAGAAGAGAAGGCGGAAGTTGCAGGACCAGGGACAGCTCTGCAAGAGCTACTTGCTCCTGCAAAACTCTGAGAGCACAAAAACACATAGCTCAGCATGAAATGGAATAATAGAATTGTAGAACTGGAAGGGACCCAAAACACCATCTAGTCCAGCCTCCTCCAATGCAGGAGGAAAAACCCTGGAATGCAAACAGTCCTGGAAACATTTCTAGCCCATAAACACTTTTGTAGTCCGCCTGCCTGTGCAGCACATGGGTAGCCAGGAAGGAAGAAATATGGCATTTGCTTTCAGTTTACAAAGTGGCTCTGCCTAATCACCAGGGGCCATTCTTAGCCACAAATTATGCTTAGCTACTACAGACAACTAGGCTAATGGCTGTTTACTGGGCTGGAAGGAATTGTGCTCATTTGGCAGTTTTAGATGGAATTGATACATATTTCATAAATGTCATCAATGTGCCTAACCTTGAGGAAATGATCTTATGTTTCTCAGAGCATAATTTGTGGCTTTTGAGCGCAAGGTATGAGGGACTCAGGAACGAAGTGTACAGTACGCACTGGGGAGGTTCTTTCCAACATGCCTGCCCTGTGTTGTTGAGGAAAGGTCTTGATGCTTCTTTGGAGTACAGTTTAAGTTGAGCAAGAGCTATCAGGAAACCCCTCTGGATGGTTGAAAGCCACTGAACAGATCCATCTCAGGTTTAAACCAAGTGAAGTCTGTGTCTCTCCAGCTTTGCTACAGGCTTTGTCGAAAAGCTCTCCCATCAAATGTGGAGCACCACTTGTTCAAGAATCTGCCTGTCTTAGACAATGGCAATGGCACTTTCCACCTGCTCTCCCTGTGAAATTAAGCTGCCAAGGCAGATGTGCTGACTGCAACTTATCCTTTTTACAATCCTTCTGTGATCTCTAATGACATCATGAGACCGGACAGTTCAGTAATGACAAACCAGGGAATAATTTCTCTTGCAGACATCTGCTCTTCTGTGTTCCACTGCTTTGTTTTGCTTTGCAGCAGCTACGCTATTAGTTCACATCAGCAGGACTATGGATGCCCATCTCTCATCTGAGCTATGAGATGGCAACACTTTGAATTCAATTAATTTCTGCTTTTCACTCAATCAGAATCTCTTTTGGCTGAAAATACATCCAGGTTTAATAGAATGTAAGAAGTGTGAAGTAAGCTTAAAAGATGAAGAGAGCAAAGACAGCAGCAAGCACCCGCGCCTGATGTTTGAAAATACATACAGTGTTGTGGATCAGAAGTAGGATTTGTGTCATTAAAATGAATGGGAAAAGATTCTAAAATTCCAATTCTCTGGAGAAATACAGAAATGGAAATATAAAGAAGAGAAAGTTAAAACCACAATAGCCCCCCCCCCAATATTCAATAAACAAGGAAGAAAGTCTGGAATGAATTGTGAGGACACATATTGTGATCTCTCCAATCTCTAAGGTTGAAGTTGAAGTTCACATTGTATCTGGAATTCATATTTAATCAGATTTTGATTTTGGCCTTCCTTCTCCATAGTCAAGGATCTTGGTGCAAATCAAGGAGACCAGTGTGTATTGGAAACATATAAGCAGGGTTCAAAATTAGCAGGGCACCAGGCTCATTTTGTGAGCACCTCAAAACGTCTGGGTGCCATTTTCGTGCCTGGCTGACACTCAGGTATGACTGAAATGTATGTGCTTTGAAGCCTCGAAGCATATGTTAAAGGCAGATAATATGTTAAAGAGTTTAACAATAAAGAGTAGAGTGTTTTGAAAACTGAAGTATGATACCAATATTTTTTATTGCAAACACCAAATTAAACATGTATCAACAATTTATGATAAAAATGTGTTATTAACCATGTGTCTCTTAGGTGAATTGCATATTAGTTCATGTTTATCAAAATAATAAATAAATAGTGTTGCCAACTCCCAGAAAATGGCAACTAGATATTCTGTTTTGGCACCCACAACCCAGGTCCCAGGAGCCATTTGGCTCCTAGCTTTTGTATCCCAGTTTCTAACACTGCATATGAGGGGAGTGGAACAACAGAAGTATAACAACGTTTCTAGTTCTTTTGATCCTGTGACTCCCACCACCTGTATCTACTTCACTAGGACCATAACATTAAAAGGTTTAAGCCAGTATTTTTCAGCCAATGGCACTTGTACCCCCTAACGTTAGTCAAAACACTCAACATGATTCTCCCCCACCTCATTTAATTCTCACAACAACCTGGTGAAGTGGGTTTGGGTGAGAGGCAATGACTGGCCAATGGCCACCCAGTGAGCTCCATGGTTGAGTAGGGATTTGAACCCTGGTCTCCCAGGTCCTAGCCTGACACTCTAACCACTACGCAACACTGGTGTGGAAGGTCAAAAACATCTAGAAGGACATTCTAACTGTTTTGAAAAAGAGCTAAGGGAGGTTGCTTGAGTCAGTTCTCCAAACAGCGGTAGAAATATGCTAGTGAAGTAGGGAGAGTTTTAAGAATGACTTCATAATGGAGAATGAGAGATGGTTCACTGATAGTTCTCCTATATGAGCACAAACCAGGAGCCTATAGGAACTTGTTCTGGAAGGGATATACCTCAATACACCTTTGTTCCCCTACGTGAACCTCTGTCACATGTTCTCGTTTCCTGCCTTCCAGCAATACATGTGAGTTTAGCAGCAGCTGGCTTCTTAGATTTAGCCCGATTCTTTGCATCACTTGCTCTCCTAGATGTAGTGCATTTTCTTTATTTTTGGAAATGACCTTAATTTATTCTTTGACTAAAATTACTACTTGAGTCAAATGGCTTTGCTCTGATCCTAGGATTTCCTGCATTCTCAAGGTCTGATCCTCTGAGAAATGCATGCTTAGCACTGCAGCAAGCAGAGCATTGTGTAACCCACTGATCAGATTACTGAAAATACTATTTAAGGAATATAAATAAATCTTTTAAAGGCTGAGATTTCTTCATTCTGAATCATGTCTCACTCAAAAACAGTGCAGAGAAGGGATGCCAAAAGGGTTTCCTGGGCTTGGTACACTGTATGTAATGGGGGTCCCCCACCTCTCTCTCTGCCCCACCAGCTCGCTGCCTGCAGCTCTCTGTTGGCAAGCACTGCTGCTTATGTTATGTATATATATATATGGTATTAACTCAGCCTAGCTTACCTCACTAGAGGAAAACATACACAATCTTGAGCTCCAGGGTGGAAAAGAAATACATAAATGTATCCATTATTTTGATTGATTATTTAATTTCTCTACTGCTTAATATACTAAAAATAGTATAAAATAGTATAAAAAACCCTGAAACAACAGACAAGTTAAACAAAATATTAAAAAATACAGTTACATATCAAAATGTTACATTAATACAAAATTACTAATCTATCTATCTATCATTTATCTATCTCAATTCATTTTCTTTCTGACACACACACCCTCTCAGCCTCTAGGTTCTCATGCAGGGTTCAGACAAATTTTCAGCTGACCCACAAAAGTCTCACAACGAGAAGAGTTCCTGGAAACAGCGGATAGATAAGAAAACACACTCTTAGGTCTGTGTGGTTTCCTAACTTTGGGTGTTTGAACTGCCAGCTCTCAACTAGCCTACTTCAGAGGGTTAAGGCGTAGATCGACTTTAAAAATTAAAAATTAAACCCCTGAACTTTGGTGCCTGGAATAAAGGGCATTACAGGACTTGTGACTGTCCTGCTAATCCTGACTTGATTAGATATGCCCAGTTGTTACACTTTGAATGTTTCTATTGTCGTGGCATTTTTTTAAAACCTGTGGTAATGTTGGCACACACTTAATTCCAATGGAAAACATGTGCCATCAAAATTAAAGTACAAGAGAGTAAGGGAAAGTTCCTGGTCACTGGTAGAAAATTGATGTGAAATGCCATCTGACATGGCTGCAGCAACATCTAATTAGTTAATCAATTTAATAACAGAACATTTAAATCAGCGCCAAAAGGGAGTCAGTAGGCATAACCAATGAAGTTTATAAACTAGGCATCTTGGCCATCTATTTTCATACTTTAATTACATTCTGTGAACGCATTGACAGCACTTGATGAAAATTGAAGGTGTAGACAGAATATAGCAGGTAGAGTGGCCTGCTTTCCTAAGCTAATTGTTACTATCTCCCCCACAACACGCAGCGACACAAGCCAACACAGACGTAGAACCTACGCCTCAGAAAATGATTAATTGTGATTGTAGCTAATCTCTTATGAGACATGTTTGGCGCTTCCTGACACCCAGTGGCAAACCACGTCTCTGTGCATAGTTTTATCACATTTTGTGTTTTATCCTTCTGGAATCATTTTTGAAAGTTTTCCCTTTCTTATCCATTTTCCCCTCTGTGATACTGGTGAACAAATAATCACATTGTGCACAGGTCTTCATGTTGCATGTGTCAGCTTTCTAAATCATAAAAAACCAATGATGATCTCTGAATTGCATATAATGTATGTCAAAATGATTTATGGTGACTCTCATGAGATACACTGAAATGATTTCGGAAGGGAAGAACAAGAAGAAAGCTTTTTTAAAAAAATCCTGTCAGAACCCAACTTGCTGTTTTCATGAGGTTTTTTTTTTAACTTTTACTTTCTGTTCACCTTTTGAGGTGACTTGAGTTGGTTCAAAAACATTCCATCTCCCGATCTTTCGAAAGCCTCCTAAATAATATTCAGTTGTATTGTGGATACTACTTCTGGCTTGAGGGAACTTGGTTTGAAATTCTTGGAGCAGACATTTAAAATTTGGCAGATCTTGGCCCCTAAAAGACGCTGGGAGAGGTCAGTCCAGGAAAAAGAATCTTCTTCCAAAATGAAAAGGCATTTGTTTAAAGCTCACTAAGTGACAGCAGTTGAAATCCTCATAAGAAACTCCTTGTTCACCCTAGAAGAGAACCGACAGCACCCTCACCTGGGAGTTGACGTTTCTTAATTTAGGTGTATGGGACCTTAGAGATGAAAGGCTGTAGAGAGCCCTCACATTTTGAAGAATGCTGTCTACAATAACATGGTTACTCAAAATGCATGTGATGTTGGATTGCAGAGCAGCTGTGCAGCATGTTACCAGGCGAGAAGAGTAAAGTGGGAAATGGACTGGCTCTAGTCCTATGTTCCACTCATAGACCCAACCATGCTCTCACAGTAGACATACCATTATCACATTATGAAGCTAGGTATTTATTCAGCAAGAAACCACACATGTAATCCATTACAAAATTGGAAACAGGCGTGTTATGCACTTCTATGTTTGCATGCCCAAGAGCTATAGTAATGGTCATGCCTACTAGGGGATTGGCCCAAATTCAAAATCTGGCCAGCGGCAAAAACCCACCAACCAAAGCAGCTGGCCAGGTGAATCCCTCAACAGCTGGTCCCCTCCGCCTACCATTGCTCCCCTGGATTGGGGCCTACCACAGCGTGCCACAACCACCACCCACTCCAGGACTGGGTAAGCAGCCATTGTTGTCAGAGTCAGATACAGTTTGCCACCCCTCTACCTTGCTGCCCAGGGTTCCTTCCATCTCTTGTCCCCCTCAGTCTGGGCCTGTGGTGTGTGAATAGAGCTAGCTGTAGTAAAGGGAGACTTTGTGTGCCTCCATAACTTTGATGCAGCAGTGGAAGAAACAGATATTAGAAAGAAATAGTTCAATGCTGTGTTAGTAATGATTTGGATTTATGCAAAAGAACACATTAAGTAATACCTTGGAAAAAGATGATAGAAGCATTAAAATGCTGGATAAATACTGATAATAAAATTGTTTTTCAATGGTAAAAGTATCAGAGAGACCTAATAGATCTTGGTGACAAGTGAAAGGTGATAACTGTAAAAGATATTCTGGGAATGGGTAACTCCACAATTCAAGTGCCTGGCTTTTCTCCAAGTCTTTTATTTCTGAGTCTTAAAAATGATGTGTGTCTAAACCTCGCTACTGCTTCTTTTTATTTTAAAGTGGAAATTGCTGTAACTAAGAACAGATATGATTGGAATTTGGAAGGCGACATTTATCATTTTTAAAATGGGTAGCTTGTATTTACGGTTCTTCAAGATGTATCAAACATGGAACGACTCAGCCTACAACAAATCTGCAATATTGTTCATTAGTTGAGAAAATATGGTTGAGAAACCCCTTTGAGACATACTTTCATTCTCTCTTGTAAATATACTCTGGCAATTTTATGTAGTGTATGGAAACTGAGACCCATAAGCATCTATACGCCTCAGTTCAGTTCCTTCTGTAATATTCCACATCAGAACATATCATATTTTATAAAAAAAAACCAAAACCTTTCAGGTCTCTTATACTGGTATATCACATCATGGAACTTCAATTATAACACTGTAATAAATATATACATGCTTTAATGTATGCTGCAAATTGTCCACAATCATAGGGGGAAAATAACTAAACACTTGGAGCATATTCTTTTTGCACAGATTAATTTAGGCTCTTGTGGTCTGCTTGCTTTGAAAGCAAGATTATTTTCTTTTAATAAAAAGGGATGTTTTAAGATTTACATTTGCAGGAGACAGTAGGAGGCTATTGTGTCTGGTGAGAAAGATAGAAGTTATATAATCTGCTGCCGTCTAAATCAATATATTTATATCAGCCTGTAATTTCACTCTGACCAAATGAAGAAAAGGAAAAAAGTCAAAGTGGAAAACGATGTTCTTTATACTGTTTACTGAGCCTGCCCTGGTTCTTATTATGTCAAAATAAGCTTCGTAGATATGAACTCAGCCGCACGGCAGAAAATAAAAGCTATATAACCTTCTTTTGTGAAGGGGAAAATAAAGAAGGTTTGGGGAGATAAGTCTGAGGGCTATAATTACACAACTATATAAATGAAATCTTGGGTAGTTCTTTTGAAGACGATTTCTAATATGTGTTTGTGAAATTGAGCAATTCATACGATGCCAAGTGCCATTAATTGAAACCTCTGCGTCTTCGCTTTGATAAGTTTGCCTTAGCCACTCTACGCTCGAACTTTTTCATTCAATGGGCTCTGTATATTCTGGGAGCTGGGGGTGGCAAAGAAGTAAATGCCTTTTCTGTGGCTTGTATTTTTGTGGTGCAAGATGCAGGAGCAAGATCAAGGCATGCCTGGCTTCTGTGCAAGATAGAGGTAGTGGTGGCATAAGACCACTACTTTGAGTAGTAATTTCATTAGTAATTGTTGGTGCCAGGTCCAGCTGTTGGTTTGAGTGCGTCCTTGGCAAAGTGTCAAATGGTTATCCTCCAAGTATCCTTATCTTCCAAGGACAGTCCCAGATTTACAGATTTGATCCTGGATTGCCCTGCTTTTCCTTAGGATGTCCCTATTTTCATTGGAGAAATGGAATAGGACATCCCCAGGGCATTTTCCCCCAGCCATAGCTCAGTTCTAGCACCTCTCAGGTGGGCACCATTATAAGACAACAAGGGAGGTGTTCATGGTGAGTTCTGGCACTTCTTTTTCTAGAAAAATAGCACTGGATGTCCCTATTTTCATCAGAGAAATGTTGGAGGGTATGTTAGAATACTGGGTCCTGGTGGGGGGATCAAACATGGTGATCAGAGCTGGGCAACTATGGCTGAGCTACAGTTTAAATTTCTCACAATGCCTGGAGCAATGCTACACCTGAGGCATTGTGGGAAATGAAGATGTCAGCTTGCACATGGCCACCCACTTTGGGGAACCCATGGTAGACATTAGCACAGCAATGGGCCCTGCTAGGGGATACTTCATACTGATGCCAGGCTTGCTTGGCTCAGTCAAACTGGATGCAACAATTATTGTGAATGCAATGAATGTGCGCAGAGTTCTGTTTTGTTTTTAATTATACAAATAGCAGCTGGGGACAAGCCTCAGCAGCCTTGAGACCTCCCTGAAGCTGCTATTTGCATCTCAAGGGATGTTCCCGTTGGCAACTATGTGCTGGTTCCAGATCAAATCCCTTTTCAAAGGGGGCACCAGATGGGTGGGAGGACATTAGATCATTAGCTCACCCCAGTTGTTGGACCCCTGTGGTTACTTTGAAAGAAGCACATCTTTCATGCACAAATTATAACTTCATCGCAAACTGGAAACAGGGAGGAGACTGCAATCCTGCGCTCGCTTACTTGAAAGTTTATATAACAAAATCAATAGCTAATTTATCAAAAATATATTTTGGACAGAAGCATGATTGTGAAACATGCCATTATTTTTGTTTTCACATTTTAGCATATGGGACAAAACCTGCACCCCAGCCCCCTCAGTAATGAACTCTGCTTCCTTTACGCCCCCTCCCACAGTATTTTTTCCCCTGATGCCACCACTGGCCCTTTTCAGCATTGAAAATCAGTGGGTTGCTTTGTGTAAGCCACAGTCTCCCAGCCTAACACAGACTATTTTAAGAATGATTTAAGAAAATCTTCACACTGAAAAATGCTAAAGAAATATCAAAAACAGCAATAACTTGGTAAATCTTGTTTCCATAGCTGTTTCTTCTGTAGTGGTCTTGGAGGGGTCCACGAACACATTTCCCTCCTCTTTTTGATCATTTCTCTCTTCTACTGAAGCATCGGAAATGGTTGAATCAATGGATATTGCTAAGAATCACTGGGATCTTTTTAATGGTCATTGCGCTTTACAATCTCGGTCTCATTCATACACATTCAGCAAAACTGTCACCCTTCTTGCTGTTTACTATGATCTGCATTCTACAATTGCCAAATGGAGGCTAAAATATAGTGGCTTTCCTAGAACATCTGAACTGGGTAAATTGGTTGAACGCATTATTAAAGATCAAAATATTAGGCATGTAGAAAAACCAGTCTTGCTGAAGAATAATACAATTCTACAAAGGTAAGTCCTGTCACACTAACTTCTTAGAGTTCTTTGAGGTGTCAAAAGCATGTGGATGAGAGTAATTCAATAGACACAGTATACTTGGACTTAAATTTTATTTTGTTTTTTTACAAAGACCCCCGTCAAAGGTTCCTGAGTAAACCTAGCAGTCATTGAATAGCAGGATGGATTCTTTAGTAATCAGTACTTGGGTAAAAGTTCAGGAAGCAGACAGGTGAAATAAATGGATGGTTCTAACAATGGAAGGATGTAAGAAGCAGGGGCTGGAGTTTTTTTTAACTTCTTCATCCATGATCTGGGAGAGCAGTGAGGTGGGTGGTGTCATGGGCCAGCAGTCAGCTTTGCCTGCTGAACAGCAGCCTGAAGGGGGAGAAGGCAGAGTGATTCCTCCTGCAGCTGATCAGCCTCCAAGGACACAGAGGAGAAGATGCTGATGAGAACCAGCAGGCTTCAGCTTTCTTGAACAGAGCTTCCAACAGCAGTCAGATGCTGTAGAACAACGTTTGCAGTTCCTGGCCCTAGCTTGCTGCTTCCTGCTTGTCTTGACCCTTGACCCCAGGATCATTGGATTCTCAGGCTTCTTAACCATCTGAATACACAGATTGCTGTTTGCCCGTCCCTAGAACTGGGCCTGACTTTGGATGCTGACTCTGCCTCCAGGCAAGTCCACCTCAGAGACTCTTCTGGGTGGCTGGCCTCCCACTCCTCTGAGCTCTGCATGTTGTTGCTCAGCAACAAGAATATGCCAGGTGGCCATGTTTGCTGGTGACGCCGAATTATACAGCATGGTAAAGAGAAAAAGCAATTGTGAAGAGCTCCAAACTGAGGAAATGGGCAATAAAATGGCAAATGCTGTTCAGTGTAAGGATCAACCTAATTATCCCTAGAGTGAGTGAGTGGCAGACAGAGGGAGAATTAGAATGGGAACGGGGCTAGATTAAGACTAGGGGATTAAAAAGGGATCATTTCTCATTCTGTCCTGTATTAATTACATGCAGCCCCGTTTCCAGTCCATTGCAGTTCACCTTCTGCCCAAAGTTATGTAATTCACCTTGCTGGCCACTGTGGTGAAATTACATAGGTCATGTAATTTACATAAGTAGTTATGTAAATTGTGTTGTCGTTGCGTTATTCCACCAATTCATTTCAATGCAAAAGGAGGGCAATGCAAATGGGGTAGGGGAAGTAATCAGGTATGGACCATTTGCGGACTAAAAGCAACAGCAACCGCAAATACTGATTGTATTGGGTGGACTGGTTTCTGATCCAGTCACATGGGAGAAATTCCCATTTCTGTTTTCATTGGACTTCTCCAGCAGCCCTGATTGGGACCGTTGTGTGGCGAGAAGGGGCATTAACTCTTTGCCGCCATTGTGGTCCTAATCAGAATACCCACTATGCCTGCTGTTCATAATGGGAGGACAGCTCCCAATGACACCAGCTGTTTACTGTTAAGACTCATGGCCGACACCATGTAACAGACACCATGTCTAGTAACAGACACCTTGTCTAGTCCTATGTATGAAGTAACACACAAAGGAGCTTCACATGTACACTGACGTGGACTGAGCTGATGATGACTGACCATGAAAGGGTTCACTGGAAATGAAACTAGTTTGATTCAGCGGAAGTCTTCTTATATTCTTAATACTGCATACTTGAAGTCTTTCAGGTCCAAGTCCAATGCTATTCATTGAAACACACTGAGAACCCCTCATGCATGCATGTGTGACTCTCAGTTGAATGAGCAATTTGCCTTTGCTGAAAAATATTTTCTTTTGAGAGGGTATGAAAGAGTCTGTATCGCGTTTGATCTGTGATAAATGTTTCAAAGGGGCAGGTCATCGCGTGGTGTTGTGGTTGTGGATGTAGTAGGAATGTTGATAACCCAACATCCAGCCATGCATGTTGATATTAGTGTAATCAATAACAAACGTCGTGTGTGAAATCCAGCAACCTCTGGATGGCACCATGCTGGCTATCCCTGATCTAGGTAATACATAAAAAGCCCCTTGAATTATGCAAATGTTAATGGTGGTTACTTAACTAAGCTAATTTCCTAAATTCCCTTAAGCGCTGGCATAGTGAGTCTGGCTTGCTTTTTCCTCTGTGCTTGTGCCAATTCGCAAAGAGCAGCTCGGAACAATTTTGATTCCAGCTTTTCCCCAATATATATCAGTAGCAACTTGTGCAGGGCATGGGCAGGAATAATGCATGATGCATATGTATAGGGAAAGCCTATGCATGTCAGCAACATGAGTTGTAACTGGCACTGCATGTGCCCACACAGGAAATTCAAGTACTCACACAGCCGCTCCACTAATGTCTAAATCAATCTGTTCTCTTTGAAGAAAGGGACATCCATCCTCCAGAAACCTAGGCAATAAATGACCTCCACATGCTGTAAGTGTTTTGACCATGGCAAGAAGGTTTCGCTGAGAAGAGCAGCAGCTTCGAGTTAGCATTTCAATCTTATTCTAACACACCTATGATTTGGGTGATGCAAGGTTTTGATCCTTTGCTAGCAGGAGCGATTTGGATGCACACAGTGATGTGATTTGGAGAGCTATTTTCTAGATCGGGACAGAGTGGTGCTATTAGGTCAAGAACGTACAGGGCAGTATGTGAAACGTCCGCATGCGGTGAGACAATGAACTGGAATTACCATTTGGTGGAGTGCATTAGCACAATTACTCTTGACACATTATGCTTTCTAGATATTGATAACATAATTATAGTTATTATTATTAAGTGGTCTCATATTTGAAAGCACAGCTTGATCAATAATTTGATGTTTCTGTCTTCTCCTGTTCTGAAGTCATTTTAAGCACTTAGGTATTATGACACAACGCATGATAGCGCAATTATCTCCTTCTGAAACTTGGCTTTCACTTTTTCCTTAATCAGAGTAGGCTTACTTTTGTACAGGCTTCTAGTTCTGTACAGTAATGGCAAATTCTGTGGAAGCTTCTGAATTCTATAGTAACTTCAAGGGCTTCCACAGAATTTACTATGTTTTTTACTGGCTATGTTTGCTACAGTTTCTTATTTATTTACCATAGTCTAGGAAAAGATCAGCAGCACTTAAAAAAATGGGATTCCTCAACCACATTTATTCACAAGCAAGTGTCAGTGTTCAGAAGAAACCTTTTTTATGGTTTGAGGTCGTCATATGATTCTCTTTTGCTCTATTGCACATGGGGTGGGGGAGAGAAAGGCAGAAAAGCAGGAGAAGGGGGTGGGGGCTCTAGATGCTCAGAAGTACATTTGTTCCGACCAATGCACTCTGAGTCTTTAGGTCTCTGTTGCATAAGAGGCTAAAAGAGAAGTGATATGTAGGGTTATTGTACAGGCAGTTGCCATAATCAAGATATAGTAAACTGGTGCCTACAGATAAGTAATACTCTTAATATTCTATAAAGGTTGTAGTAGACTTCTGCTTTTCTGAATGCATGCATGATCTTAAAAAGAGTGCAGTGAAGGTACCTGCTTGTTCTTCAAACATTCAATACAGCAATGCTTCTTTTATGCTACCCGTAGTTTTATTTCTCTTTATAATTTGGTTGGCATCTGTCTGTCTTTTGAGACAATAGAAGAGTGAGCCTTCAGGGGGTGAAGTCAAACAGTGGAAGAATTACAGTAACAACAACAACAACAACAACAACAACAACAACAACAACAACAACAATTTATTATTTGTACCCCGCCCATCTGGCTGGGTCTCCCCAGTCACTCTGGGCAGCTTCCAACAAAAAATTAATATACATTAAAATGTCACACATTAAAAACGTCCCTGAACAGGGCTGCCTTCAGATGTCTTCTAAATGTGAGGTAGTTATTTATCTCTTTGACATCTGATGGGAGGGCATTCCACAGGGCGGGCGCCACTACTGAGAAGGCCCTCTGCCTGGTTCCCTGTAGCTTTGCTTCTCGCAGTGAGGGAACCGCCAGAAGGCCTTCGGCGCTGGACCTCAGTGTCCGGGCAGAACGATGGGGGAGGAGGCGCTCCTTCAGGTATACTGGGCCTGCTGTGGCTGTAGAGACTGATAGGGGAGAGACATGTTTTGTTTCAGCTGGGGCAGATGAAGGTGTCTGGTTGTGCTGATGCAAGTGTACCATGGCTTGTCTTCTTTCTGCACTCGTCTTTGCCTTTCTCACTGCAGCTAGCATCTTTATGCAGGGCACACACTTGTAGTGCACAAGAGCCTCACACTTTGCAGTGATAATAGGCTCCATGTCCTTAATGCTGGATTCAAGGGAGTCGGGGATCTTCTGTGCTCTTTTGCCAAAGGAGGACATAGCTGGGTTGTAGGTTTTCTCTTGGTGTGGTTCCACCTTGCTTCAACACTGCCTCTGGGGAAGTTGATCAGAGCTTGTTCAATGGAGTCAGAGAAGCATCCACAAAGTTCAGGTATGGATCTTCTGGCAGTATTGATCCTGCACTTTCTGCTTTGGGCTATGGGTACTCTTTGGCTAGAGAAAGAACTTGCTCACTACCAGGGAGTGATCTGTGTCACAGCCGGCACTGGGGTTGCTCCATGGGACACAAACACAGTTCAGTGCTGAGTGCCTGGTGGCAATCAAGTCCAGTTGGTGACAGTGGCCTGACCTTGGATGTCTCCAGGACACTTGCTGCCTTGCCGTGGTAGAGAAGAACATGTTTGTAATGCAGAAGCTGTGATACGAGCACAGTTCAAACAACCTCTGTCCATTCTCATTCATGCTGCCAGTACCAAAGTGGCCTATGCAGTTGTCCCATGTGTGATGGCCATCTCCAACTATGGCATTGAAATCTCCCAGCAGGAATAGGTGTTTGCAGGCTGGGACCTTTCTGACAGCCTGCTCTGGTTCCTCATAGAACTGAGCCTTGGTCTGTATGCCAAAGCACATAGTTGGGAGTGTAGACGCTCAAGATGTTAACCTGGCCAGAGATGGTTGAGAGGTGGAAGGAGAACAAGCATTTTGAGCTCTCGGTTGGTGGCTCTATCAGAGACAGAAGAGAGTTCTATCAGAGACAGAAGAGAGTTCCTCCCTATAAAACCTATACCATGAATATGTGGTTCTTCTAGCTGCCCTCCATGCTATAAAGCAGTATAGTTCTTCTCTGAGGAGTTGACGTTAGAAGCGAGTCTGGTCAGCAAAGCAGTGGAGGTTTAGGATCAGAGCATTCCTTCTACTAGATGGGCTACCTTGCCAGATTGATGAGCCCTATTTGCCCTTCATTTCCCTCCATTACCTTCTTAACCGTTGGACTTGCTATTGGTGCTATCTGCTCAATTTTCCAAAGCCTATCTTCACATGCAGGGGATAGACAAGTCCCTAAGTCAGCTGATTTAAGACCCATTGGCTGCCCTCACCTGGTTTAGCCAGCATAGCTGCCAAGTTTTCCCTTTTCTTGCGAGGAAGCCTATTCAGCATAAGGGAATTTCCCTTAAAAAAGGGATAACTTGGCAGCTATGTTAGCCAGTCGACACCATTTCCTGGGGTGTGGCCACTGTCTCATGCCGATAGCTTCTAGGAGCCACAGGTGAGAGCTGAGTGCAGAGTGGGGCCCAAAGTAGATGAGCTATCCCAGAAGGAGCATGACATGTCTCCCTCCCAAGATCATTAAATCCCCCAAAAGGTATATAAGCCACATGCCTGGAAATGGCCTGAATTTAAAGCCATTTCTGCACTATCAGTTATGCTCGCCAACTGCATTTGTAAGTATGGATTAAGCTATACTGTGGTGCAGACAGACAGAAGATTTTCCTGATCCGCAGACTGCAAGAGCCTGTGCTTTTTCAAGCAGGGCCCAGCATTGGGGCTTTTCTTCTTTTCTTTTTGCATTAAACTGGTGTATTCTTCCATTTCTATCAATAAAATGCACTACAGACAATGCCTGTGCTATAATCCCAATCAATATCTACTGCTCAGAGCCTGGAGCCTGAAATTGCTTTCCATGAACTAAAATATATTAGGGCAATTCAGGTTATTTCATGGAATCAAATTCAGAAAGGGAAAACAGAAGGCTGACTATCAGCAGAAGTATCCCTTCTGTGAGATGCATTAAGCAGTTGCTCAGCCTCCCACACACCCTCACGGAATCCCTTTTCTTGGGTATAAGAATGCAAAATGAGCAATATCTAAAGAAAAGAACATCTGCAGAATGTTACAAGGGCTGGAAGACAGTGAGAATTATTCAAAGCAACCTATGCCAATTTATTTGCTTGGAGACACGGTATGGCAATTCCAAGGTTTAACCCCAATTATAATTAAACAATAAGCTATTCTAGAGCAGAACCAAAGTTGGTTGCAAAAAAATGTCTTCCCTCCTCCATGTTGACCCTGTGAATGTGGGCTCTGCAAATGTTGAGTATTAGATACCTAATTATATTTGATATTTGACTGTATTTTATAGTTGATGTACAATGCTATTTGGCATTTTACTGTATTTTGATAATTGCCATATAGTACTGTTCAGTATTTGACAAAAGATAATAAAAATGGTATTTAATTGTGTTGCATAGCTTGTTGGCAATAGAATTTACAGTATATAATAACTGACATGCAATGGATTTAATACTTTATTGTTAGTCGACAAGTTATAGAATTTGCAAAAAGTAAATGCTGAAGAATTTGCAAAAAGTAAATGCTGAAGAATTTGTTGGCAAATCCATAACATTCACATTTTACTTTGAAATGTTGATAGTTTTTATTCATGCCACTCCCATTATCCAGAGACCAGGATAACCTAAAAGAGACCAGTGACATTTGTACGAAACTGTGCTCATCTCGATTCTGTGCCAAATGTTCCTGGGTGGAAGAGTGATTAAGTCACTTCCATTCTTTCTGGGATGTTGTAGTTCCAAAAGGAAAATAGTAATTTGTTTTGTGCTGATATTTGCTTGACAAATACTACTCATAGTTACACTCCCTGAAGCATTCATTATGTACACATTATTATGAATGCAAATAGTTTTCTTTCTCTTGATGCCATAATAAATAAATACTGTAATTAGTCAAAAGTGCATTTTTGGAATCCGAAACATAGCCAGAGAAAGATATTTATTGCTATTGTGACTGGCATATTTTAGTAGATAAAGCTGAATTGATTTAAGTACTGTGTGTGTGCATCTCACAATTGATGTTGATTGATTTTGAGTAGCCTGTGAGTTATGGGAATTGTAGATATCTTCCCCATTATGACCACTTTGAGGTTTACTATTAATCTATGTAATCATTGAATAACTTTGCTGTTTATTTCACCACAGAGAGCTACATTTCTTTTTATTGTAAAAATGTGCATTAACATATATGGAATGCTTGGTATTTGGTCTTGCAAAATGTGGTTGGAAACCTCCATGTAAGCATTTCTGTGCTCGGGATCATAAGGATGTGAAGTGAGGTCCATTTCCATATTAAAAATATCTGGTAACACCGAGATTTTTCAGCTAACCTATGCTTCCCTTTTTGTTGAATCCACAAAGTGAAAAGACAGCGCTAAACATCAGGAGAAAACTATCTATTGTCGTCCAGCCTTTTAGTCGGAGCCATAAGATACATAGCCCCCTGAGACATTCTCTATGCATATGTGCTCTTAGACACCTCCCATTCATTTCAATGGGACTTGGGGTCACCACATGTCAGCCATAGGCACCCATGTTCCTGCCAAGCCCTCTAATAGCACCTGTGAAAGGTCTCAGTAGACATCTGCTCAAGAAACCACAGTGCACAAGCAAATGTTTGCTTTTCCCGCTCAGCTCCTATTTCCACAGGCTTGGCTTCTCATGCGATGAGCATTTAAATACACCCAAATTGCACTGGATGCCAGGTTTAGGCGTCCAGCCTCCCAAACACATCTTAGGTACAAAGAGCTTCTTTGAAAGCAAGTGTAGGAGTGGCTAATGTAGATGCCTTTTCCCCATTGATGGGGCTGGGAGGGCAGGTGAAGGGCATATCCTCATCATTTTCAGGTCCTTTGTCTTTCCCTGGTCTTTCAGATGCGGCAGGCAGACATCTTATTTATTTATTTATTTATTGAATTTATTTCCTCCCAGGAGATCAAGGGGGTATACAAAGATCCTCCATCTCCTCACCACAACCCTGTGAGGTAGATTAGGCTAAGAGACCGCAGCTGGACCAAGGTCACCCGGTGAGCTTCGTGGATGAATCTCAAAGGGCGTTCCAGAATCTGGCGCAACAGCAATAAAAAGCCCTTGCTCCTTGATTGCCACTCATTTCCCATAAGTGTTTGGAACAGGCCACTCCCACTGCTGTGGGAGAATCATGTAGGGAAAATGAGTCCTAAAGCATTTGAGTCCCAAGTCATGAAGGGGTTTAAATTTAAGCCCCTTGAATTCCATGCAGAAGCAAACTGGCAGCCAGCACAGTTCTTTCAGGGTTTGCCAAATATCTTCCCGTCTCCTGCTACCCAATCAGGACGAGTGATGGCCTTTTGCCTCAGCTGTGCAGCTTCCAACTTGTCTTCAAGGGCACTTGCCCTAACACTTCCAGGTGGACTGTGCAGTACTCTATTGTGGAACGCGCAGCAGGGAAGGGAGAACAAATACTTGTGTGTATTGTAAAACCTTCAAAGAATCGGTAGAGAGGAAATGTTGCATGTGATATATGAACTCTTGTCTGATACTACACAGCAGCAGAGCACTCTTTGATTGTTTCATTTACTGTTTGCAACTTGCCATAAAGAATAAAAAAAGACTATATAGAGCTCCTGGCCCAGGGATTCTTAAACCTTGCCTAAGATACGGCAAGGGGCAGGCAGTGGGGAAGAACGAGACAAAGCAGAGAGAGAGAGCTCAGCTTGTACCTCTTGCACCCATTGAGACTGCATCAAAAAGCTGATCAAAGAAAAGAGGGAAAGGCCGGGCATTCAGGTCCAGTGCTTGCTACCTTCTGAGGGAGAAAGCACAGGAAAACAAAGAAGCCCGTGAATGCTTGAATGCTGCCGCCTTGGTCTCCAGTATTATGGAGAGAGAAATTGCTTGCATAGCTACCCATATAATGTTAGGCTTTTTCACATGTTGCACTGAACAGCTACATGCCCTCTCTACACATCTGCAAGTGTTTGTGTGAACACTTGTTCAAGCATAGGCAAACTCAGCCCTCCAGATGTTTGGGGACTACAACTCCCATGATCCCTAACTAACAGGACCAGTGGCCAGGGATGATGGGAATTGTAGACCCAAAATATCTGGAGGGCCAGGTTTGCCTATGCCTGCACTTGTTGATTTGTACAGCTCAGCTGTTGTGTTCACAGGTGCACCACACTCGTGAAACATATGTGAATATGTGAAACATATGTGATCCCGGCACAATCCGTACGGCGCTGAAGCGGTGCTGCCGGCAAACCGCTATGCACAGCACATGTGCGGTGTCGCTACGCATGTGTCATACATAGTGACGCCGCACATGCGCCCTACATAGCGACGCCCCACCTCGGGTGTCATTATGCCTTTGTTTGCCCCTGCCTGCTTCCACATGCAAGAGGAGGAGAGTAAAGGCTTTCATATGCCTTTTAGAGCAAACCACAGTTCTGAACTTGGGGACCCGTGTTTGTTTGTTTGTTTGTTTTTGAAACCAAATCTGGATAACAAACCAGGCTCTGAAACCACAGTTCGTTTCTGATTTCTTTAAACTCACCTTTGTTAGAAAACACACACATACTTTTTCTGAGTTTATATATGATGAGGGGCTGTGGTTTGTTCTACAGCAAAACAGAAACTTCCGCTCTACTAATCTTGCGCACAAATGAGGAGCTTAGGAGGGAGATGATGAGTGAGCTTGAGACTCACTGCAACTCATTCCTGATCATCTACAATAATTTAGGTGATTATCTGAACTGGGACTGTGCTTCCCTGCTGGCTACTCTTTCATTAGATGGTTGTGGCGGGAGGTCCTCTTGTAATGCTCAGCAAATCACTCTTGATCAGGGGTCAGCAACCTTTTTCAGCTGTGGGCCAGTCCACCGTCCCTCAGATCATGTGGTGGGCCAGACTATATTTTGTAAAAAAAAAAAAAAAGAATGAATTCCTATGCCCCACAAATAACCCAGAGATGCATTTTTAATAAAAGCACACATTCTACTCATGTAAAAACACCAGGCAGGCCCCACAAATAACCCAGAGATGCATTTTAAATAAAAGGACACATTCTACTCATGTAAAAACACACTGATTCCCGGACCGTCCGCGGGCCAGATTGAGAAGGCGATTGGGCCCATGGTCCTTAGGTTGTCTACCCCTGCTCTTGATGATGATGATGATGTGGCTTGTATGTTCTTTAGAGTTCCTATAGATAATCCTGTTATTTATCTTATGTGTGTTTCCAGGAGAGTGGCATTCATATCAAAATCCAGATTGATAGCTACATTTCAAGTAAATCACAATCATAGGAACTATAAAAAATATTTTCTTGGCACATTATTTACTTGCAAACATTCAGTGGTCTGTGGTATTTATAGGGATATGTCAAACTTGTCAGTACGCAGCATGCTCTCTTGACACCTTCAGTGATAAGGAACTAAGGCATGTAAATCATTTAATGAGGGAAAGAATAGTTTCCAAATCATTTCACCTGAATGGGTGGTTCTTCTGTGAAAGTAACAATATTTCTCAACTTAAGGTGCCAGAGACCTTTGCATCCCACACACTATAAAAGGGTTTTCAGTGCCCAACTAAAAGCATTGTAAAGTCTGACTTAGACTAAAGGTTTGTAAACTCACAGCATCTCTAACATTTCTGCCTAAATATAAACCTCCAAGCGACAGCCATCAACATAAATTTATCAGAGGAATGAATGGGAAACACTTGGGGGTAAGCTATTACCCTCTGGCAAAAATGTGTCATATGTGAACATTCTGAAATGTCTGCTGGGCTGTATGATCAAGATGAGATTAAAAGGGAAATCTCATCTACGCGTTTCTTTTTGGTTTTCGGAAGCAGGATCTGTAATGGAATGCTTAGAGGACTCCTTCCAGATATAGCTAAGCAGGCCCGTGCAGAGCTTTTCTGAGGCCTGGGGTGGAGGAATGAAGTTATAAACTCAAACAAAAAAGCAGTCGGTCCCTGGCGGGAGCCCCTAACCATCTTAGCCCTCCAAGACTCAGATTCCTCCTGCCCTGCATGGGCCTGCAGCTAAAGATAAGTGCCTCATAGTGGCTAAGCTATATAATTATTAAATTTCCCTTTATTTAAACAATAAAGGTTATTTTAAAAAAACTTCCGTTAAACAAATCAGCACTGTTATATGTTTGGTAATTAATCATACCCTCCAACATCTCTCTGATGAAAATAGGGACATCCTATTCGACAACAACAACTACAGCCATTTTATTATTTATAGCCCACCCATTAAAAAAAAAACTTACCCTTTAGATGTCTTCTAAAGTTGTATAGTTACTTATCTCCTTGGCTTAGGGGTCAAATAACTCCATACCTTTCAACATTTATCCAATGAAAATGGGAACATCCTAAGGAAAAGGGGGGCATTCCAGGATCAAATCAGAAACCGGGACAGCATCTGTAAATTTGGGACTGTACCTGGAAAATAGGGACACTTGGAGGGCCTGTAATTTAGATAATGTCGCACCTCTCAGTTTCAAAGGTTTGTGAGTAATTTGAACCTAGCGAGTGACAATCTGAGTAGCAACATTGCTTTCTGTCTTACAACATCGCTCAGGCAGAATCTTAAAATATGACCCTGGATTTTCAAATAATAATAATAATAATAATAATAATAATAATAATAATAATAATAATAAATTTTCATTTATACCCCGCCCTCCCCAGCAAGAGCCGGGCTCAGGGCGGCTGACATCAACAAAATTACAATAAAACGTAAAAAAAAAAGCAATTGATTAAAATACAGATTAAAATACAATTTAGATTTAAAAATTGTTTAAAAATGCAGCCTCATTTTAAAATAGCCCAAATCAAAAGCCAAAGGCCAGGCGGAACAGCTCCATCTTGCAGGCCCTGCGGAAAGATGTCAAATCCCACAGGACCCTGGTCTCCTGTGAGAGAGCATTCCACCAAGTCGGGGCCAATACTGAAAAGGCCCTGGCCCTAGTTGAGGTCAATCTAGCCACTTTATGGTTCGGGATCTCCAAAATATTGTTATTTGTGGACCTTAAGGTCCTCCGTGGGGCATACGAGGAGAGGCGGTCCTGTAGGTACGAGGGTCCCAAGCCGCATAGGGCTTTAAAGGTCAAAACCAGCACCTTAAATATGATCCTGTACTCCACCAGGAGCCAGTGCAGCTGGTAAAGCACCGGATGAATGTGGTCCTGTGGCAGGGACCCCGTAAGGAGCCTCGCCGCGGCATTCTGCACCCGCTGGAGTTTCTGGGTCAGCTTCAAGGGCAGCCCCACGTAGAGTGAGCTACAATAATCAAGCCTGGAGGTGACCGTCGCATGGATCACTGTGGCCAGATCAAGGTGAGAAAGGTTAGGGACCAACTGCTTGGTCCTGCTTCTTATGTATTTGCCAATTGTACCTTTCAAGGTAAGGGTAGCCAGCATTGTGCCCACCAGAAGATGTTGGGCTCCAACTCCCATGAGTGCTAAC
This sequence comes from Zootoca vivipara, assembly GCF_963506605.1. NCBI lineage: Eukaryota > Metazoa > Chordata > Lepidosauria > Squamata > Lacertidae > Zootoca > Zootoca vivipara. Next base: position 29,019,190 of record NC_083285.1, read on the forward strand.
CAACATGGGAAATGGTCAGGGATGATGAGAGTTGTAGTCCTACAGTACCTGGAGTGTGCCATATTGGCTGTCCCAATTTTTAGGGACAGGAATAAGATGTCATTTGGAGGGGAGAACTACTAAGGCTGCAATCATAAGCACATTTGTTTGTTGGTTGCATTTCTATCTCTCCTTTCCTCTAAGGATCTCAATGCAGTATACATAGCTGTCGCCCTCCACTGTTTATCTTCACAGCAACCTTGTGAGGTAGGTTAGGCTAAGAGTGAGCAACTGGCCCAAGGTCACTCAGTTAGCTTCATGGCAGAATGAGGATTCAAATCCACGACTTCAAAGTTTTAATTCAACACTCTAACCACGCTGGCTCTCATTTGCAAATCCCACTGTGTCTCTCTGAGAGCAAGCATACCTAGGATCTCACAGCACATCAACCCGCTTGCCTTCTGTAACATAAGGCTTGCACCCCAATAAAATGCTTATAACTTTTTGTTTATGGTTCATATCTGAGAACAAAGGTTTTCCCATATGTCTGTTACATACATGTGTGGAAGATTAAGTGGCTAATGCTTGTAAACTTCCTTGAACATATGATGAGAGTCATAAATGTTAAGCACTGGTATTATTTATTATGGGATGCAGTTATTGCCATCAAAATGTTGAACGAATCTTGCAGTTTTTATAGGCACAACTTTTTCCTCACAGCGACAGTCTACCAAATATGTGATCACTGCTACACCTCAAGCAAGTTATGAATTTCTCCTGATTTACAACAGCCACTTTCATATTTGTTTTCAGAGAGCAGCTGGGAAGAGGAGGAGGGCTGAGTGAGACATGCTCTTGGGGGGATGGGAATGACATAAGGCCTGAAGTTCCTAAAAGAAGGTAGATTTTCAAAGGCAATTTCAGCTGCTATGTTCCATTACATTTCGGTGTGGGCATACATGCTAAAGTAGTTCTTTATCTAAGTGCATAAATCTGCATGGAAGCACTTAAAAGTGAGACTTGATTTCCAAGGGCATTGAACACCCCTGACTTCAATGGGTCCTGGATCTCAGGATGCCTATATAACATGGGAGCGATTGAAGTACCCCTTACAGGGTGTGTGTGTGTGGGGGGGGATTCATCTGCCCGAATGGTCTGCTGACTGTCTCACATGTTTGGACTTCAGATGTAAAATGGCTACATAATAGCTAATAGCTATCTGATATACTTTGCGTCATGACAATATTTGGCAGATCTCTGTGTGCAGCCATTGTTCCTTATGTTGAAAGGTTGCGTTACAGTTGCTAAAATCCATCCTAATGACACTTTCATGTTTATACATGTTAGAACCAAAGCCTGCCTGAATCAAAGTTCTTCAGTTTAGCTGAATTGTGGATCAGGCTGCAAACAGTCACTGAATGCCTGCTACAACAAGGAAGTGTGCTGAAGATTGTGGCTTCAACTTGGTCACCTGTTTTCAACAAAGTTGGACAGAAGTGCCAATTATGCAATCAAACTCTTGTCAGTGGGCACCAGTGGGAACTGGGGAACTAGTCAATTCAACCAACCCACTATATTTCAGGACTTTAGTGTTTCTAATGAGAGGACCCAGGTGGCGCTGTGGTTAAACCACTGAGCCTAGGGCTTGCTGATCAGAAGGTCAGCGGTTCGAATCCCTGTGACGGGGTGAGCTCCCGTTGCTTGGTCCCAGCTCCTGCCAACCTAGCAGTTCGAAAGCATATCAAAATGCAAGTAGATAAATAGGAACCGCTATAGCGGGAAGGTAAACAGCATTTCCATGTGCTGCTCTGGTTTGCCAGAAGCGGCTTTGTCATGCTGGCCACATGACCTGGAAGCTATATGCCGGCTCCCTCGGCCAATAATGCGAGATGAGCGTGCAACCCCAGAGTCGGTCACGACTGGACCTAATGGTCAGGGGTCCCTTTACCTTTACCTTTAGTGTTTCTAATATAATATGCACTTATTCACACAATTCACTTTCTGGTAATCGGCCACACCCACTTTTCTTTGGAAGTATAACCACTCCTGCTGATCAATGGGATATTGAATCCTACAGTTAAATATTTTTTCATAGCCACTAGCTAGCTAGCATGAATCTAGGTTTCATATTTGCCCATCAGCTGATGTTTATGCAAGTGCATAAATCTGCACATAAGTATATTATTATAAAGCCATGAACTACCTCTATATTTTTCTCTGGTATTCTATGGCACACTTCTCTCCCCCAGATAAAATATCTTATTGGAAAGGAGAGAAAGAGGAAGCCACAAATAAATGAACACACAGCTTGGTGCATCAGGTAAGAGTAGAGTGCAATGGGTAATTCTAACCCCACCTCAAGAGATGCCAGGGAGACTGTCATATTCTCCTGGTACCACTACGCTCAACCCTCAGATAAAACTGGATGACTGTAACCCATATTCATTGCAGGGAGAGACAGACATGAAATAGGTTTTTTACAGGGGACACCTAAATGCTGTCTTGACATCAGGAATTGGAGTGAACATTTTAGATCCGGCAGTCAATTGTCATGGTGATGTTTTATTTTGACAAACCCATTGATATACTTGGCTAGTGTGTTGTTGGTTGATTTATTCATTTTAGTTTTCGTTTCCCCCCCTTATTCTTAAAATGATTTTTTGGGGGTGTTTGTGTGTGTTGTATTTCTGGAATCTATTTTGTCTTTCTTGGAAAATCACAATGGTCATTGGCCAAAAGCACTAAAAGGAATGCCTAAACTCTTAGTTTTACCATAATCTTTTGTCCCTGGATAGCAGCAGGGCTGTCTTTACCCGGGGGTGCAAGGGGTGTGGGGCACCCGAACTGCAAATCCGGGGGGGGGGGCCCAAATGTATACTTACTGTATACCGGTCCCTCTTGACCTCCGGCAGTGAAAAGCAATGGAGCAAAAGTCCCCTCCCCCCTCCTCCGTCGCTTTGTTACTCCATACCGTCAAATATTCCCAATGAATCAGGAAACAAAAGCAGTTATTTTTGCTGCGTCGTTGTTACAGGTGAGCAATTTTCCTCCCCCCAAAAAGGTCAACAACTTTGGTTATACCCTCCCAAAAAAGCTGAACAACTTTGAGTTCACCCCCCTAAAAATTTGGGGACAGCTAAACTACATTTGGGTGCGCTGGGGGGATCTTTGCGCCCCAGCAGCACATATGCTAAAGATGGCCCTGGATAGCAGCCTTGCTCTTGAACTATTCCAGACTTGTGAGTGCCCTGCTATCCATCACCTTAGCCATCATGGGTTCCATGGCACCTTCCCAATCTTATTTTCCATATCTGCACTGGTCCTTCTGCTATCAGAAAGGGTCAACCTAGCTTAAAGCCTTTCATTTCCCCACAAGCCTGTCAATAAATGCCTTGATACCTGTTGCCTCGTTCCTTAAATAAACATCACAACTTTCTTCAGGCAAGCAAATCCCCCTTCATCAAACAGACAGAGGTTTTCAGAAGCATCACGTGTCTGCTGAATGGAACCTATAACCAAATACTGATGGGAAATAATTCCGAAACCTATAGTTATTTTGCTCCCAGTGCATGCACGATGACCTCAGCAAAATCTGTTTAGCTTCAAGGATTTCATCATTGCTTTCTGTTTTCCACTTTTGAAATTAAAGCCTTTGGGAAGCTCACAGTTATTATTTTCTCAAAAACTTGAGCCCATTCTCATGCAAAACCCAACCCAGCTCCATCTTCCAGACAGACTTGCATTAATGATTCCACAAGTGAACCCTATTTTTTACTTATGGTTTGACTTATCCATTGCTAATACAATGCTGGTAGCATTTGTTATATTAAGTGGTAATGTAATTGCATAGTTGCAGAGGGAGAAGAATACCAGAGGCCTGAAAATGGTTTTTTTGTGGAAATAGGCTGTCTTCTCTATCACAGTGGAAAGATGTTGGGCGGTTCATTCATTCTTCTTCCTGAAGATCTTCCAACATACTTGGATGTTCCTTCTAGTTAATTTCCCACTGGGCCCTTTACCAAATAGCTCTTTCTCAAGTAAGAATTCAGCCATATGTGATGAATCCAGTGATATTAGTATGTTTTCTAATTCTTACTTAAGTTAGCTTTGTAAGGACAACATAAGTTTCAATCTTTGCTGCTAGTGAGTGAAGGACATTCCAAATAATCCAAAACCATTTATAATATTCCCCCCCTTTCTTTTCTGAACTGAGATGAGAGAGGGTTGCTCTAAACAACAACAAAAGTCAGTAAATTTCTGGTGTTGAGAATGTAAGAAATGACCTAAAAGCCCATCTAGCCCTGCATCCTGTTTTCACAAATGCCAGTGGGAAGTTTGCAAGGGTTTCTGTGCCACTTCTATATCTCTTTTCAGAAAATCCCTTCTACCTCATAAAGGTCTGACAATAGTTGTATTTAGAAGAAGGCATGCATGCTATGACCTGCAACTATTTCCATAAGCCATAGTTATGGTGTGAGGGTCCATAGCTCAGTGGTTGTCAGGGACATGGCTGAATTGCATGCCTGAGAAGAGTCAGACTCTGGAGATGAGGGATTGCAGCCACAGACAGAGCAGGAGTGGGTTAGTTTGCCTCCCCCTTTCATCAAGAGTTCCCAGACTCAGATAGAGCAGCAGACTTGAAAAGCTCACAGGTAGAGGGAGGGGAGGAGATAGACGACATTGAGAGGGTTTCTATGCAACAGGGAGGTAGGCAGCATTTAAAGGGATCTTCGATTGATAGCGGGGAGGGGAGTTCACCCACCTTCTCCCCGAACCAGAAGAGCTGAAAGGGTTAAAATGCAATGGAAGTACAAGAGAGGAAGGACTGGACTTTGGTGCCCTTTGTGCTGCGAAAGGGGCGGAGACTCAGAGTGACCAATTCGTACCATAAAACAGCCAGAGACTCATTACTGTACTTTTCCATGTATATGACTAGGTTATTTTACTGTAAAACAATGTAAAAAATGGGGGGGGGGCATCTTATAAACGGATAGTGCTTAGGGTGGACGGGCGATAGGTTGCAGCTGCGAGCAGGAGCTTGTCATCGGTGATTGGGTTGTAGAATGGTATGTACTGCAATGGCTGCTGTGGATAGGCTGCCCCTGCGGGAGCTGTGCTTTCTTGCAGACGATTATTTTGTTCTGCGTCGTGCGCGATTGGTAACATTAGTCAGTCGGGTGAGTGATTTTTGGCATCCCCCCCAAAAAAGCTCAGCAACTCTGGGGGCAATCCTCCCCCCCCATAAAAAGATCAACAACTCTGGCCCATCTCCCCCCATTTTCTTAAATTGTAGTCCCCCCCAAATAGGGGTCGTGTTATACATGGGGGTGAGTTATACATGGGAAAATACAGTAATTCTTATCGGGGCTTGCTTGCCTGCCCGAGATCCTTACAGTGGTAGAGTTTGTGTTTTGAATGCAAAAAGTCCCGGTTTCAGTCCTTGGCACCTCTGGTTAAATGGTGCTTGGATAGAAGGTTGGTTGGAAAAGACTCTACCTGAAGCCTCAGAGAGCTGCCATTGATCAGGGTAGACAATATAGACCCATGACCTGCCTTTCAGGTATGAGACATGTTCATGCAAACTAAGCCTGATTCTCTCAAACAGCAAGATGATGTGAAGTGGGGGCAGTTTGTTGCCTGCACCACTTCAGAATGCAGGTGGGAACTTACATGATTGAAATCTGGCATGACAGTTCCAACCTGTGCCAATCTGGATGCCTCTTGGGATATTGTTGCCAAGCTCAGGACAAATGTTCGCAAGGTGGAGGTGGAGGCCTTTATCCATGTTTGGATGTCAGACACCATTGGTATCTCATGTGAATATTGGGAGAGACTTTTTACAAAATTCAATAAGCAGACTAGGATGTTTAACAGTAGCTCCACTAGCAAGCTTTTTCTTGTTTCAGCAACCATGCAATTCCAAAAATACTTTGCTTGCTTTAATTTCACCCCTCTGTTATTATCTTACCGTGTTTAGAAAATATTTTTGTACCCTTTTCCTATTATATTTTCAGCTTCTGTCAGATCTCTGTCTCAATTAATGTATTTGGGCAGGATGGAAGAAATGTTTCTTATTTGTACAAACTGATACCATGATGGTCTAAACTGTAATTAATTTACTACTTGATATACGGAGATTGTCAGCGGTGATTGGGCGGGAAATTGTTGGCTGCAACAAAGGCTGCTGTTGATTGGCTGCTGCTGGTGGATAGTGGGCAGATGATTGATGGTTTTGGCGACATGTGCATTTGGCAGCATTGGTCAGGTGGGTGAGTGCATTTCAGCAACACCCCCCCCCCCAAATCTCAACAGCTCTGGGCAATCTCCTCCCATTTTCTTAATTTGGAGTCCCCAAAAATAGGGGTCATCTTATACACAGAAAAATACGGTATTTCTTCCTGACATTATACCTTTCTATTCACAGGGAGTTATTTCTATGGGGAAGCATTCATATGCAAAAGTGCAATGCCGATATCTGCCTTCTGAAGTGGCAGATTTCCGAGAGTACAATACAATATGATCATCTGACATGTGATCATTAGATATATTCTGAAGATGTCTAAGACATCTTTTGGCATCGCTTCCAATTTGGTGGCATTTGAAGAATGGTATATATCACATTACACCACGTGTATCACAACACACCACGTTCTACCTGATGACAAACAAAGCTAATGCATTATCTAGCTGGCAATTAAGCTGGACTCTTATCTTTTCATATTTTATCAGGACAAGGTGGCATTGGCACTAAAATTAATCTATATCTATCATTGGCAAAGTAGAAAATAATTTGAGTTGTAATAAGAAAAGTATCTCTACACAAATCAAATTCATGTTAGGGGAATTAATTAGTCCCTCGACTTCATTTCAAAGCTACAAAAGATAGCCTTCCTCCAAGGGACTGACTGCCATTATTTCCAAATATGATGTTCAGATATATTAGCCAGCCTGTAAGTTAACAGGATCCTGGAGAGTCTGGAACTTTATTCCAGCCTAATGATTTCAAGCAGAACACAGTTGTAGTAAAAAGGTAAAGGTACAGGACCCCTGGATGGTTATGTCCAGTCAAAGGTGACTATGGGGTTGTGGCGCTCATCTCGCTTCAAGCCGAGGGAGCTGCTGTTTGTTCACAGACAGTTTTCCAGGTCATGTGACCAGCATGACTAAACCACTTCTGGTGCAGTGGAACACCATGATGGAAACCAGAGTGCACAGAAATGCCATTTACCTTCCCGCCACAGCTGTACCTGTTTAATCTACTTGTGCTTTCAAACTGCTAGGTTGGCAGAAGCTGGGACAGAGCAACTGGAGCTCACCCCGTTGTGAGGATTCGAACAGCCGACCTTTTGATCAGCAAGCCCAAGTGGCTCAGTGGTTTAGCGCCACGCATATACATTTGTAATAGGTGATGGTCCCCCCCATGTCCCTCTGTCTTGCAACCCCCTCACCATCAGACAGACCTAAGTGAAAAAGGAACTTCTTGTCGGTCACGTGAAAAGAGTGTTGAATTGGAACAAGCCCAATGGAAGACTAACCGTCAACTGCTTTCCACTTGGGTAGCAACAGAGTGGCAATAGCTCTGTCTCTTATTTTTGATAGTTACTTGGCATAGGGAATGCTTTCTCTCCTGTTCAATATTGACTGCCCTAAACAGATCTTCAGCTTCTTTTGGCTTGTCTTTACAACAACATGTGAGATTTTATTGGCCATAATATTCTCACACATAAGACTCAACATCTTAGAACTATTTTATGCTTTTAGGTAGTGAGTGTACTGTAGTACTTTCCAGTTAAGATAGAAACTTGAATCAAAATTAAGTTACTGTTCTTTGAAACTCAAAACAGTTGGTTTCCTCTATATCCATATTTTCAAACTATACCAGCACAGCAAGATCAGGGTTGATAGAGGAAAGAGAAATAAATCATCTGGTGAGCCATTATCATTCACTTTACATGGGGTGGAAAACAAATATCGCTGTCATTTTCTGACATTCATTGTAGATAAATTGGAAATGTATATCATTCTTTAACATAGTAAAGAAACGAAAAAGCGCCACCTATTATTCTGTGATATATGTTGCTTTTGTAATATATATTATCAAGAGAAAAAACAAACTAGTTCCCTTGACTCCCAGATGTTGAAAGCATATCTTATCATGTCCCCAAATCATAAAAGCCTCATTTAGAAGAAAAATAAAGGAAAAGATTTTCAATTATAGGGAGAGCAAAACAAATGACAATTGTCTTTGCCTTCCTACACTAATGCTCTTGGAAAGAAAAGCGAGGAAGAGTGGGCATGTGGACTCTTGATAATATTGGAATTCATATGAGAACCTAGTTCACAAAATAGTGAAGGGTTGTAGTAATGTCTTAGGGTGGATTATTTGGAGGTTCAGTCCCTAGGAAGGGGTAGGAAAGACTCTCCTCTGAGAGCCTGGGAGAACCACTGCCAATTAGTGAAGAGATGACTGAGCAAGATAGACCAGTGTTTTGACTTGAGAAGCAACGTTCCATATTTGTAGTCTTGTAGGATCATGGTTATGGGACGCAGGTGGTGCTGTGGGTTAAACCACAGAGCCTAGAGCTTGCCGATCAGAAGGTCGGCGGTTCAAATCCCTGCGACAGGGTGAGCTCCCGTTGCTTGGTCCCAGCTCCTGCCGACCTAGCAGTTCGAAAGCACGTCAAAGTGCAAGTAGATAAATAGGTACCGCTACAGCGGGAAGGTAAATGACGTTTCCGTGTGCTGCTCTGGTTCACCAGAAGAGGCTTTGTCATGCTGGCCACATGACCTGGAAGCTGTACGCTGGCTCCCTCGGCCAATAATGCAAGATGAGTGCCGCAACCCCAGAGTCGGTCACGACTGGACCTAATGGTCAGGGGTCCCTTTATCATGGTTAAGAGTATTCATACAGCTTTGTGTGTCTTTGTTCTATGAATTACTCACAAGATAAGAGAAAATAATTATCTCTTTTTCCAAATACCATTATACCTGTTTAAATTATAAAATTCTTTTTAAAAAAATCTTATTTTCACTCTTACTGAAATAGATTCACAGATATACTCAGCCCACAAATGTTGCATCTCTCTTTATTTACAAGTTTTATTTATACTGGCTTGTTTTTGGTTTTGGTTTTACTTCTGAATACAGAAAAGCAGAATCTCTTCAGCCTTCAATAAAACTGAACAGCCCTCTCCAAAGAATAATCAATACCTGGCTGAAATTCTATGGTGACAACAGCTAATTGAACATCAATTGATGAGAGTCGTACACGCTAGGATAAATGTTACCTTTCGGATTTAAGGTAAATATCAAGTAATCTTATTCAGATGTCTCCTAGATTTGTGATTGGTACTGTCAGCTTACGGCAGTGCCTTTTGTTTGCTATCCTTTTGTTAACACAATTAATTGTTACTCAGAGATTTTTATCCTTGCAGTAGGAAAATACTAGTTGTCAAATTCCATTCAGTGGTCTTACACAGGTAACATTTGGCTTGATGAAGGTTTGATATAGACAACTAATTGCATACATACCAATAAGGTATCATGAGAGCTTTACAGATCTAAATTAACATTTCAGTGCCCTAATGTTGTTGGCTTGGAGAGTAAGAAATAAAGAAAATTAATTTCATATAAAATACCTGGCAAGTGCCTACTTGGATATTTTGCCTGAAGCAATTTTCTATCTTGTAGCCTGTCTAATTAAAAAGTTAAGGAAAGTGTGTATCTTTGACAGTTACAAAAGTAATGGAATGTCATAATTCATTTAGAGATAACAGTGAAAGATAAAGATAAGATTTTTCTAGATGACATGCAGAATTAAAAAGCCCCTACGAAGGAACCACTAATAATCTGAGATGGAAAATTGTCGACCATACTTAATAACATGGTTTGCTTTTCAACGTTTAAAGTTATCCTGTTGCGATCTTTACATTTTGCTTTGTGTTATTGAATCAACTTCCTAGATCCTAATTCAAGATGGTACTTTTCTAGCTAGGTAGATAACTATCTATGAAGAGACAGTTCCTTTCCAAAGAAAATATGTTTTTAATTTATTTTTAGATGCAGATATATACATTAATTGAACTTGACTGGTTGATACAATTATCATTTTGCCCACTGACATTATATACATGGAATTTTAAAACATGTGATAATGTGGCAATTTCATTTCAATGAAGGTTTAAAAATCATATTTATATGGCTTATTTGCAGACTGTAAGTTGCAATTACATTTCTATTCTCACCACTTAATAACATTTGCTTGGTCTTTGAAGAATTGACATAGTGTCACATAACATTAATCATTCCCTACTTTATGAACTGGATTTGATTGGTTTTACAATAGTCTTTATTCCAACTTCTTTGTGAGTTTTCCTGCCTTGTGCTTCTCATAGCAGTTGATCAACTTAATTCTAATTAACTGATGTGCATACATCTTTAGCTATATATGCATTTAATCCTAGAGGTACAACACCTGTCTCCACTAAGGCCAATGTCAGGACCTGGACCATTCTGAAAAGGCAACATTTTGCCAACTGAGATGAAGGACAAGATGGTACTCTCCCCCAAGGCCCATACTGGTAGTTGAATCTCACTCCAATACTGGTAAAAGGACAGTCAGTGTCCTCCACTGGCTATTGTAGGGGTATCAGGGCATGCCAAATGGCACACACAGCTCTGTCCATTCCCTATACCTCAGTATCTGCTGCCTGAGGCAGCTGCCTCACTCTGCCTCATCATAGAGCCGGCCCTAGTACTGGACAACAGGCTTAACAGGAAGACAAGTCTCTAGGCCACAGACTTTTCCAAAATGGTGAGCTGTAAAATGGTAAAGATGAAGGGATCCCTGACAGTTAAGTCCAGTCGCGAACAACTCTGGGGTTGCGGCGCTCATCTTGCTTTACAGGCTAAGGGAGCCGGCGTTTGTCCGCTCTGCTGACAGTTTTTCCTGGTCATGTGGCCAGCAAGACTAAGCTGCTTCTGGTGAAACCAGAGCAGCACACGGAAATGCTGTTTACCTTCCCACCGGAGTGGTACCTATTTATCTACTTGCACTTTCTGGGGTGCTTTCAAACTGCTAGGTTGACAGGAGCTGGGACCGAGCAATGAGATTCAAACTGCCGAGCTCCTGATCAGCAAGCCCGAGAGGCTCAGTGGTTTAGATTACAGCGCCATCTGCATCCGCCGTGGTGAGCTGTATTTAAATTTAAATTACAGTCATTGTTTCTACATTTGCACCCATACATATAAATTAGCATATGCAAACATGCAATTCTGAGTCTTCTTTTATCATTTTTGTGAAGCGTTTCCTCTTTATCAATAGTGAAAAAAATGGCCACTCTTAAGAGTAAACTTTACATAGTGTCATTTCAAACTCAAGGGTCAACATGCAGGTGTCTGGTACTTCTTTTTGTAGCTTAAATTCTGCATAGTTGTCCTTTCAAATTGTATGGTGATGGTACAGATGGTGAACAAAGTGAGAATATACCACAGCTTTGTGGCAGTGCATGTGGTTTGTATACAAATGATCCCAGGTTTAATTTTTTTACATCTCCAATTTAAAGGATATCAGAGAGCTCTGCTAGTTAGACAATATTGGTCTTTAGATAGATCAATAGTCTGATTCATTATAGGGCAACTTCATGTCCACATGCTTTGTTGGTAATGTCAGTTTTGATGTTTATAGATGAATGTGGCAATGATCAATCTTAAGGCATCATGCAGGCTTACATCAGGTCTTTCTCCTTTTTTGTTGTAAATTAATTTTTATCGGTTCTATAATTATGACAACAAGCATAAACACAACAAATACAGTGTTCCAAAAGCAATTGGGTATACAGATGAAGACTGTGTCCATTGTAAATTTATACTTTTTCTCTTGGTATTTTTTCCCCCAAATGAATCTGACTTAGTAAAGTGTGATTGGTCCGATCTCAAGAAAAAAATGGCAGTTAAGAGTTGCAGATGAGAGCATTAATATAATGGCTGTGCTCTATTTTTATCCTTCTTGTTAACTGAAGCAACAAAATCAAACTACTCTGAAACAGATTTGCCTGCTTCTATATTTACCCTGGCCATTCTAAATTTCTCTACCAATGCAATTCTCCAAATTTTCTTGTGCCAGTATTCCCTTGACCCCTGCTTTCATATATCTGAAAAACTGTATGACTGTTAGTCTGGTTGACAAATCAAGGTGTTACTTTTTTAGGTCTGTATTGCTTTTAGAAGAAAAATATTCAGAATGGCTCTGAGTCCATATCTAACTGTTGCTTTGGTAGATCTCATAAATTTTGGAAAACTAAAGACCCCAAAATAGATGGTGACACATCCACCAAGTGTGGTGGTATGCACCTTTGGCCATGCAGCCTCACCAGCAATTGTGAGGGAAGCTGTAGGTTGGTTTAGGAGAACTTTGGGTAGATAGTATGCCACCAGTGTGTCACTTTTAGCATGGTTTATTTGGGGTGTGCAGAAACTGATTTTAGGTTTAGTCCAGGAGTCAGCAAACTTTTCCAGCAGAGGGCCGGTCCACTGTCTCTCAGACCTTGTGGGGGGCCAGACTATATTTTGGGGGAAAATATGAAGTAATTCCTATGCCCCACAAATAACCCAGAGATGCATTTTCAATAAAAGGACACATTCTACTCATGTAAAAACACCAGGCAGGCCCCACAAATAACCCAGAGATGCATTTTCAATAAAAGGACACAGTGTGGTGTAGTGTAGTGGTTAAGAGTGGTAGACTCGTGATCTGGGGAGCCGGGTTCGCGTCTCCGCTCCTCCACATGCAGCTGCTGGGTGACCTTGGGCTAGTTACACTTCTCTGAAGCCTCTCAGCCCCACCTACCTCACAGGGTGTCTGTTGTGGGGGAGGAAGGGAAAGGAGAATGTTAGCCGCTTTGAGACTCCTTCAGGTAGTGATAAAGCGGGATATCAAATCCAAACTCCTCCTCCTCCTCCTCCTCCTCCTCCTCCTCCTCCTCCTCCTCCTCCTCCTCCTCCTCCTCCTCCTCTTCTTCTTCTTCTTCTTCTTCTTCTTCTTCTTCTTCTTCTTCTTCTTCTTCTTCTTCTTCTTCTTCTTCTTCTTCTTCTTTCTTCTCATGTAAAAACATGCTGATTCCCAGACTGTCCGCGGGCCGGATTTAGAAGGTGATTGGCCCGCATCTGGCCCCTGGGCCTTAGTTTGGGAACCCCTGGTTTAGTCTATCCCATTGTGAATCCTAGGCCTTTCCCTCTATTTCTCTGCAGCAACCAGAGAGCTTACTTTGCATTTCTGAGGTAGAAATGTTACCCAGAGTCACTTACCTCTTAATTTTTGCATGGCAAATCAGTGGTGTAAAAACATACCTACCTGGTAGATAACAATGTCATTAAATGTTGCTTGCTTTTGTGGTAATTTATGATCTCATGTCAATACCACTTTACTATTTGACTACTGAAGTGCAAAAGCCAACTGATAGACTTTTCCATTTCAAAAAATGTTGGTTTCAATTAGCTATGCAGCACAATGTGAAAGAGTTGTGGTATGTGGTCTGTTTCTAAAGTTTAAATAACAGCAAATTAAAAGGGAGGTGAGACCAATAATTAAAGAACCTTCCTTAAAGTGTTCCACTTAAAGTCTGTATCTGCAGCAAAAACATAAGAGATTATGTATACAATTTACGAAGAATGTTTGCAAGCATTAGCAGCAATGTCTGCACCTTATCAACGTACATTGATTTAAAATGCATCCTTTCGTTTAAATGGTTTTGATTTTCTGCCTGGAAGACAAAAGAGAAAATTAGTAGCTATCACTTACTGAATTCACAGAATTGTACATTTGCCTTCAGGTGGAAAGATTTGTTTTTCCGTTTATTCACAGGGTAATGTTGACTTGGAAAGTAACCACATCAATTGCTTGGTCATACATTTCTCATGTGCAGACAGTGCCATTAAAGTGAAGGACCAGGTCATGTGATAGTGGCTACCACACTGCAATGACAACATACATATTGGGCCAGGTGTAGGAGAATCTTATAACACTTTCAGGAAATGCTTCTGCTATTCAGTGAGAAGTCCTCACAAGGTGGTGTGAGGACAGGTAAATGAGTTCTGTAAATGTGGATCCACTACTGGGAATAACATTATTATACCTTCAGTAGCACCTTAAAGACCAACTAAGTTTTTATTTTGGTATGAGCTTTCGTGTGCATGCACACTTCTTCAGATACACTGGAAACGGAAGTTTCAGGCCCATATATATATATATATATATATATATATATATATATATATATATATATATATATACACAGAGGGTGGTGGGGGTGGGTGGGTGGGGAGCTGTCATTGTCCAGGAGAGGCTGTAGATCTCTGATGATGCGTTGTACTGTTTTAACTTAGGAGCTGTATGTGATGACTAGTGGTGTTCTGTTATTTTCTTTTTTGGGTCTGTCTTGCAGCAGGTTCTCTCTAGGTATCAGTCTGGCTCTGTTGATCTGTTGTTTAACTTCATCAGGTGGATATTTCAGTTCTAAAAAGGTTTGCTGTAGATCTCTTAGGTGAGATTCTCTGTAGAGTTGGAACAGATGTGGTTGTAACGTAGGGCCTGGCTGTATACGATGGATTGTTTGGTATGTTTGGGATGATAACTAGAGGCATGTAGATATGTTTGTCGGTCAGTTGGTTTTCTGTATAAGGTGGTGTCTATACGTCCATCCTGTATTTTTATAGTAGTGTCCAGAAAATGTATTTCTTGCATAGATTGGTTCATTGTTAGGTTGATGGTGGGGTGAAAGTCATTGAATGTCTGGTGGAAGGTTTCCAGGGTCTGTTGTCCATGTGTCCAGATAATAAAAATATCGTCAGTGTATCATAGGTACAAGAGAGGTTTGAGTGGGTAGGAGTCTAGGAAACATTGTTCTAAATCTGCCATGAAGATGTTGGCATACTGTGGGGCCATTTCAGATAAAACCACAGCGGACTTTACTACCAAACTCTGCCACTTTGTCCTTACCCACAACCACTTCAAATTTGGTGATGACCTGTTCCTCCAGATCAGCGGCACAGCCATGGGCACCCGCATGGCCCCACAGTATGGAACTAATTACCAAGCTTAAAACCATGGAGCCACCTGGGATGAATAAAGACATTGGATTCTTATCTCATTATGCATGATCAAGCTTTCTTTAGCACCTCAGCCCTTGTTTTCCCCCCAGGACTAATTGCAGCCATCAGCAGCCATTAACAGCCATCCACAGGTTTACCACTCCCTTCAGCCCATCACCCATCCCCACCCACCCCCACCACCCTCTGTATATATATATATATATATAAGGGCCTGACACTTCCGTTTCCAGTGTATCTGAAGAAGTGTGCATGCACACGAAAGTTCATACCAAAATAAAAACTTAGTTGGTCTTTAAGGTGCTACTGAAGGAAATTTTTTATTTTGCTTCGACTCAGACCAACACGGCTACCTACCTGTAATTATTTATACCTATCATCAGATAAATTCAGTAGGCATACGGATAAAATCACAATAGTGACCTCAGTTGATTTTAGAGACTAAGATTGAGCAAACACCATACAGCAGCTTCTCATCTAACTGTGCGAACCTTTTAGGTCAATATCACCTAAAAGAATCATACCCAGAAGGCTATTGTAATCCAGTGCAGATATTGGAATACTGCCCCCTTGGAAATCTCTTCCATTATTCAATGTACTCTCTTTTCAGATTCATCCTCTTAGTCATATTCTTTTCCAAGTTGTAGAACCATGAGCATAAAAGAAGGGGGGGAGGTGCATTTCTATTGCCTCTTCCATACTTAAAGTGTTTCCACACATGGGCTTAATACTCCAAACAGTACTTAAAATATTGCAAAGTCATTGACAACAAATTTACTGGATTTTCTGCAGGTAAGGGAAATCTGGATTAAGCTGGAGGGGGCTGAATATGATCTGTGATTCCTGCATGGCAGGGCATTGGATTAGACTATGTTTGGGGTCCCTTCCAAACCTGCTTTTCTATAATTCTATGAACTGTATGTTTCTCCCAACTGTATGTTTCACATGGACTGTGTGAAACACTTGCATGCACCAATCCCACAATAAACACCTGTTTGGAAGCACCGTAAGGGTGATAGGCATCAAAGTCACACCCAGAGTAGAGTCATTGAAATTAGTGGATGTGTTCCCTATATTTTAAAAACCCATCTAGATCTTCCATGCTTGTACTCAGGTGTGAATTCCCCCCCCCCCAAGCACCTTAGGATTCTGTGGAATTCTTGTTTGCTTGTTGTACAACTCTATGACCACAGCAATTTGTAGCATGAGTTTCAGTGACCATTAAATTCACTAGTACTATTGTGTTATGTCTCCAGGACCAGACTAAAAACCCCAGCATAATCTAGTTTGTGTAGACAATATTAAAACAACAAAAAAAAACGTTCATGAGATATTTAGGAACTAGAAAGAATAGGTGTCCAAATATTCTACATTACCAATAAAGCATATGAATATGCACCACAAACCAAAAATAATGGAAACATGTTGCTGGAAAAAGATATAGTGTAGCAGACTGTAAATGATGTTGCCTTAATAGAGGACAAAATGAGCATGGCCTCTCTGCTAAGCCATAACAAAAGCTGTCATATCTAGTTCAATTCAATAGGTTTATTTTACTAGCCAAAGGCCATGACAATTGCCATATCTAGTTGTGAAAGCTAGGAAATGGCAAACAATATGAATTTGTGTCCTCAGATTTTCCGCCTTTGAATCTGTTAGTAGAATGAAACATACCACTCCAGTATCTGAAGGTTGACAAAGGAAAATAATTTACAGGAAACTTTTTAAAAGATCACAATGAGGGACAAAGCATTCATTTTGCATGTTAATAAACTTATGAAAATCTGATATAACTTTAGGGGAAACAAATATGAAAAAAGATATAACAAGAACTAGCAGATCAAGGTTAGGAGCATACAAATTCCAATTACAAAAAGGCTCAATTTTACCAGTGAGTGAACTTAATGTTCAAGGAATTTTGTATGAGTAGCCTAAACTACGTTTCTTAAATAACAGTATGTTTTCATCAAATTCTGGCCTGCACAAGATGAAAGACAGTTTTGCTAGAGTAAACTTAAATGTATCAAATGTGATAATATGTATCAAATCCTGACAAAGAAAGGAGGTGGTGGTTTCTTTGTTGTATTAGAAACTGTCATATTGGAGCAAGGGCTTGTGGGATATGAACATAACTTGGGTGAAGTTTTAACAAAATGCCTGGGTGGCATCCAACTAAGTGATTCTCTAGGAGGCTTAGTTTGGTCAGAATAGTATACACAAAATACATTACTTCTGCTAAATGAGCCACCATAGTCACTAGAGGGCTGTGAAAATTTGTGTCCTGGGCTTTTTAGACTCGTCTACCAATGTACTATCTGAAACCAAAGAGACACATTGATTGCCAGATGTGAAATGTATTGACATTATTTTCAGCTCTCCTACCCAACTAGATGGGGACCTACTTTTCCTCCCACTTACCTGGTATTGGGTAAGATAGTAAATGGATCTATACATTGGCGATAATAATTATTTTTTGGACTGAGGTACCACTTTGGCACTTGCTTTTTTATCCAGGCTGATTGCTGCTGGTTGATAATTCGCTACCTGGGAATGACATGATTTTTAAAAAATATTCTTTATATTCCTTTCACCCAGGGTCTGATTGGGCTTATCTTACACATTCCTTTTAAAATTGTATTAATGGATCACAACATTAACCAGAACACTAGGGCTTATGTGCAGTTTAAATATTGGTAAATACTGTTACTGAGGACAGAACTCTAGTGTACTTCAGCTAGTAGACACAGAAGATTCATAAAAGCATTAGGAAATTGAAAATAAAAATATAATAATAATAATAATAATAATAATAATTTGTATCCCACCCTCCCCTGCTCAAAGCGGCTAACATCATATAAAATGCAATATACATAAAAACAAACAATAGATTAAAATGCATCCCAAAATAAATTAAAATAAATTAAAATTAGACTGGACAAATGGCCATCCTCAAGTTAAAACTGAAAGTGGTTAATAATAAACAAAACCAAAACATGCTAGCTTCTATAATCTGATTTAGCAATAGAGATGATAGATAGATAGATAGATAGATAGATAGATAGATAGATAGATGATAGATAGAGTGAGCTAGGCCATAACAAAGTCTTAGGTTTTTCAAGGAATTATCAAGCCATGCATCCAAAATGGAGTGTGTTAACTGCCAAGTTAAAGCCAGTAGCTAAGTGCTTCAGCACCTTGGCCAGTTCCATAGTTCCAGTCTGAAGATATAATGTCCTAAGCACACCATTTTAAGATACCTCTGAGACAAGGAGGTGGGGTGAAGGCATCGTGTACCTATGTCATTCAGCTCCTCCTGTGCGTATTCTCCGTGGGTTCAGAAGCTTAATTACCTGTGCAGCTTGTATTCCCAACCAATCTGGAGCATTTCCTTGAAGTCTGCCCTCCCACGGAGATTTATAATTACTATACAGCAGCATAGGGGAGTTTTAAATGTTATCCAGTTCAAGCTCAAACTTAAGGAGATTTCTCACACCTGTTTATTTTTTATCATAATCCAACTTGGTTTTTGGTAGTTTAACCATCTGGCTGGCAGGAAGTCTTTCTTGATTAAAGAAAGAGTGCACAATGGGTGTGACTCTGGTCATAGAATTTGCATTTTCAGAGGTGCACAAGGCCAGTGCAGGTCAGGCCAGCTGTGCAGTATGGCTACACTTGAGTTCCACCAAAATGGAAAGGTACAGAACATCATACATACAACCTTTCAACCACTGTATTTTTCGTGGAGTGATCATATGGCTGCATGTCAGAATCCATTTGGAGAGCACTTGATTCTTGCCCACTGAGACTCATAAATATATATATGTAGAAATACAACAGCATTTGTATGTGAAACATTTCAGTTTAAAAATAAAATCAAAATAAACTGGGAAGGTCTTTCTACGGATCTTACGGAAATGAAAAAAAAGGGTGTGAAATGGAGTGTAGGATTGCTGCCCTTGTTGCTGTCATTTAGTTCATTTTAGTGGTTAATAAGACTGGTTGCTTTTAAACAAAGACAAATATCCGGCAATGGAACCCCAAAAAGAACTGGCTGTGAAAGCAATAAAAAAGTAATTTAAAAATTATAGCATCCTAATAACTCTGTCAGATGCTCACAATGGGAGGATGATGCTTGCCTGCACTTTATCTCTGTGGTGTTCTGAGGACAACCACATACATTCCATTTTAATTCTCTAGGGTTTATTTGCCAACCCCAACAGTGTGTTTTCATGCCGAGCATTGTTCAGAACCTATTGCGCTCATATATCCTTTGGATCTCGATCCTGTTTGCTAAATTATTATGTTTCTAAGTCATGTATATGTGTGTATGTCCATATAAAACCGGCATGATATTTACAGTTAGTTTTGCCATCAAGCCAAATCTGAACATATATACATTCTCCCCCCCCCTTTCCTTTTTTTACTGAAAGAGGATCAGAGAGAGTTCAAAATGTATTAGCTTTGCTTCTTCTGTCAGATGGTTGAAAAATGATACTCCGTAGGCATCTGCATCTTGTTTACCTGCTCTAGCTAGAACCTTCTTTTCAGTTTATTAGGATCCAGTCTCTGGCAATCTGAGCAATCCCTTTATTTTTCCCTATACCCCATGTCTTAGTACAAGAAACTGTGAATTGCAGGTTTAGCAAGTCTGGAACTGGTGACTCAATGGTCCAAAAGTCACAAGAGATGCTACACTAGGGTACCAATAAAATGTTGATCCCTCGTTGAACCCTACCCCCAAAGAGCTACTGCATTCATTCAGTACAGCAGTTTCATGGTGAAGCTATAAGGCAACATCCAACACAAGAGTGCCGTTGACTTCTTTTGTGGATCATACAGTTGGTACA
Organism: Zootoca vivipara; assembly: GCF_963506605.1. Classification (NCBI taxonomy): domain Eukaryota; kingdom Metazoa; phylum Chordata; class Lepidosauria; order Squamata; family Lacertidae; genus Zootoca; species Zootoca vivipara. Next base: position 29,039,121 of record NC_083285.1, read on the forward strand.
AATCATGATATCGTTGGGATCCAGGGTCATAACACCAGCCGTGCCTTTCATATCAAGTCCCAGGGCCTGTAGGCATATGGTATACCAACCTTGTTGAAGTTAAGCAGGTCTGGTCAATGTTGGATGGGAGACACCTGGAAACCTCATGTAAGTTTCCTGGAGTTCCATCATAAAAGAAAATTGGGATATAAATAGAAAGAAAACACCAGTGTTGGAATGCTACCACTAAGTCCTAAAAGCAGTTTTCTCATGCAGTAACCAACAGTATTTAACCATATAATTGGAGTGCCTCTTCATATTGTCACTCATACAAAGGAGACATTGTCATGAATCTTTTGCATTTGAAGATTATCATGTTTTTAGGATCCTACTTGCCATACACTACAGGAAGAGATACCTTCATACTTATTTTTGCTGGCTGACCCACAAGATGGCACTAAAGAGAAAAGCGACAATTTTCCTAATAAAAAGTGAAAAGCAAATGCAGGAGGCCATATGTTGAATCAATGTTGTTTTAATTAGAAGCATGCTTCTTTCATTGTCAGTTACATTATATTTTGTGACAATCCCTAAAGCTAAATAACTGAAAAGATGGTTCATTTTTGCTCGATTAGCTGTTACTTTTGAAAGTAAATGAATAAGACTTAAATTGTGTACTATTCCAGAAGACTATCTCAGAATCATGTGCATATTGTCATCAAACTGATGTTCGTAATTGTTTCCTGCTGCAAAGCATATATATAAAATATCAAACAAGAAAACAAATTGGCTTGATGCTTTTCTTAAAATGATGATGATGATGATGATGATGGTATCTGCAATCCTGAGAACACATAGATTACTTACATCCCATTGACACCATCCAGCACTTTAACTGGTAGCATTTGAACAAACAAAGGTAAACTAAGTTGCATTAGAACATAATACATTTTCCTCCATCTGCAACTAACAGAACAATACCCACTTGCATAAGGCTGTAATCCTAATGTTCAGGGTTGTGCTGTGAATGTGCAATCCTGTTTTATGCTGACTTCAAAGTAAATCCTATCGAAGTGAGCAGGATTTATGTCTGAGTGCATGGGAATATGACTGTCCTGCATGGCTGCCATCTGATCACCATTTTGCAGAAGTAAACAAATTTAGTAAACCCATTTTTTTGAGGATGCAACTTTAGGGCAAGGTGGTAAAATACTAAAGGGATACTTACATAATTGCTCTTAACCAGTGACAGAAGTCTGCAAACTGGAGATTTCTGATCATGGATTTGTTGTAACGGGGACTTAAAAGGGTGTTGTGTGTGTAAGGAATACTGCATTCAGAATCCCCCAGAGCTCAGACACAGCTCTGTGAGAGAGGGTATGTGCAGTCTTAGTCCAATGACATCTATGCTCCGTGATCAGCATTATAGGGGGGGCCTTCAATCAGAATCCTCAGAAGGGCAGTAAGATTTTGCTAACTTGCACACTGTTATCACTATCAGAAATGGGACAGTGATGGATACATTCAAAGTAACTTGCACTGAGTGAATCCATACTTTTGAACTATGAGTTTTTATGACAATGGTTAGCTATTTAAGTAATTCATTTTAAGCAGCAGAAAATGGAACACATGAGCAAAGCAGAAAGAGAACCAAAGGCACTGAGATATTTCCAACTGAAAAATACAGAAAATATTGACATTTAAAGGGTAGATTTTAAAAAAAGCCTGTGTGGAAATATTTCTGCATATGGAGCTCAGGGAAAGAAAAATGATGGGACTACATCATAGCTGGAATGCGCAAAGTAATGAACAACATAAAGAACAGCACTTCCTGTTACAGTGGCAAAAATAAAATCTATGCATTTCGAACTAAAAGAAGAAAATACTTTTAATGCAATAATACATCAGTGACATGCAGAACTCTGTTGCAAAATGTAACCAAGGGCAAAAATATAACATTTCCCAAAGTTTTAGAGATGCAGATGAATTAAACTACTTGTGCCTTAAATTAATTATGACAACAAAAATAGGGATGGAGATATTTAAACGCTGAAGAAAATGCAAACAATTTTCCAAGAAAAGACTTATAGTCATTATACAGACTTTTTTGGTCTGATTCCACGTGATGTTAGATGCACCTAATCCGGCTGATTTCATTATGTTAAGATGCACCTAATTCTATGTAGGGCTGGACATTGCTCGTTGATTTCAATGTGAAGTTTATGGATATGCTTAGCTTTCTCCCACTAAAATAACAGAGATTTTCAAAGTGCCTAATCTTGGCTATGTTCTGCATAAAGTTTTAAAAAACTACTTTTCTATAATACTATAATTAACATATCCAAAAAGAGCCTGGGCCACTTAGGATGCTAGTAAAGCTAAATACTTTGTGTCACTGCACCAGGAAAAAGTGATCAGAAGGGCTGCAAATGACCACAGGACCCATTTTACATCACAAGCTGGGGCTGTAAGCCAGTTCAGGGCCATGCTGGCACAAGATGTCACCAAACCCTGGGCATACTTATGGCATAGCACAGCCTAGTTCAAAAGACTAGGAAGTCATTGCTGAAATGAGGACACAACTGCTTATCAGCGCGCTGCTAGGACATGAACCCAGCATCCAGAGAAATGCTGGACCAGAAGGGCTGGCACTCTAGGGAACGCAATCTCTTCTGTAGCAAAACTATTCGTTCAGATGTGTACCTTTTAGAAACTGGGGCTGGGATGGATGGATGGATGGATGTGTCCCAGCAGTGAAGCATAGGCAGACATTAACTGTTCTACAGCCTCTTAAATGGACACGAAGGATTAGACTGCACTGCTGCAGTAAGACCCTTTTACTCAAGCACGTGAAGATGTTGAAATCAATCAAACTGTACTCTTAAAGATACTTGTGTTTTATAATCTAAGATCTCTGTCCACTGTGCCACTCTTCATTCTTCCACGGCAGAATCCTTTGGTGCTATAAGCCATCTTTGCACAAGATTCTCTTTTCAGAGAAGCACACACATATCCTGCTATTCTCCACTCAAATGGAGAACCATTTGATGGAGAGCATTAACACATTATTTCATCACACTGTTGGGATCCCCACCTTGATATGAAGCATCAGAGGTTGTCGCCACTAGATAGAAGATGTTGTCAGTAGTGGAGATTCTACATAATCTTAAAATTAGGAATTTGAGGTTTAGTCATGTACTAACATAATGACTTGAGAAGAGCCTGCTGAATGAGGCCAATGGCTTCTCTTGTCCAGCATCCTGTTGTCACAGTGGCCAGCCAGGTAAAGGTAAAGGGACCCCTGACCATTAGGTCCAGTCGTGACCGACTCTGGGGTTGCGGCGCTCATCTCGCATTATTGGCCGAGGGAGCTGGCGTACAGCTTCCAGGTCATGTGGCCAGCATGACTAAGCCGTTTCTGGTGAACCAGAGCAGTGCACGGAAACGCCGTTTACCTTCCTGCTATTTATCTACCTGCACTTTGACGTGCTTTCGAACTGCTAGGTTGGCAGGAGCAGGGACCGAACAATGGGAGCTCACCCCGCCGCGGGGATTCAAACCACCAACCTTCTGATCGGCAAGCCCAAGGCTCAGTGGTTTAACCCACAGCGTCACCCGCGTCCCGGCCAGCCAGGTACCTAGGAGAAAGCAGCAAGCAGCAGGACCTGAGCACAAGAGCATTCTCCCCTCCTGTGGCTTCCTGTAACTGGTATTCAGAAGCCCTGCCACCTCCAACTGTGGAGGCAGCAAAAGCTTTATACTATACTGTACAAGGATAAGTAATACATCATCCTATTTGAAGCCAGGAAGGAAATAGTCCATCCCAAGACTGGCTTGGGAAAGGCCTGTCAGACTTCTTCAAAAGTTCCACATCTATCCAGTTATCAAAGAAAATATTTGATGTATCCAAAAAATGAAGCATAAATCTAAAAGGTCCAAAGGCATGTTTAAGAACAACACAAGCCCACATGCATTCTCTGAAATTTATACTGCAATGCTTTCTGTTTAGGTGAGTTCAGATCCATGAATAAATTGTTCCCCCACCTGTATGATATATGGCTAAGGTCCCTTATTTATAGGCTCTTTCTGCTAAGAGTACAAAATGGCAATATAGATGCTGAGTTGCACCACTGGAATCTCAACAAAGAGAATTAAACTGATGTTGCCAGTCTTTCTTTTCTTTTTTTAACTCTCTTACCACAAGATAGGCTTGTATATAAAATAGGAAGTGCATTATCTGAAGTGTATCCAAGTGTGTTCTGAAACATCTTGTCTGGAAGGACAGTTTTTACAGTGAATGTATGTGATGATGTGCTCCTTTTTCAGCACAAGTGAAGTCTTGTCCTGTAGCTCATAGAATGTGATTGCATACAAGATGCTGATGGCCTAGAGGGTTTTTTTTAAAAATGGAATCATTACCAAGATGGTGCTAAAGAAATAAGACTTGATTTTTTAACTTTCAGCAGCATCATAGAGAAAAGTCAAGGTGAAGAGTGAATTTCAGAGGGAATGTGTAGGAAACCCATTTGTGAATTTACCATAGGAATAAAATACCGTACCTAAGGCTTTGGAGGATAGTACCGGTAGGCTGTACTGTAATCCCACACACACTTACCAGGAATGAGTCCCATTGAACTCAATAGGTGTGCAGTTGTACCTTGGTTCTTGGACATTTTGGGACCTTGGTACTTGGACATTTTGGCTCCTGAATGTCGCAAATCTGAAAGTGAGTGTTCCGGTTTGCGAACATTTTTTGGAAGCTGAACACCCAGTGTGGCTTCCGCAGCTTCCAATTGAGTGCAGGAAGCTTCTGCAGCCAATCGGAAACCGCGCCTTGCTTTTCTAAACATTTCGGGAGTCGTATGGATTCCCGGAACAGATTAAGTTCGACAACCAAGGTACAAGTGTACTTCTAAGGATTTAATTCTAATATAAATGAATTATCCCATAATAGTCGAATTTATTTTCCCCTACATATAAATTACCTGTAAAGTCATACACTAACCTCCAAATATTCTATTCTATTCTATTCTATTCTATTCTATTTGAAAGATAAAGTGGGAATATTGAATTGCCATGGTTGAAAGTACTTCTGAAGCACTGCAGAGTCACCACTGCTGCCACAGAAAATGTTAAAATGCCAATGGCAATGAGATATCAAATTTTGGCTCAGTAGTGTTTTTAACTTTGCTCTGGGAAATCTGGATCCAGATAATATCTTAGCCATTTTCCCATGGGGTGGCCCTGACCAAATCACCTTCTTCCTGCCTCTGTGAAATAGGAATAACAGCTGCTTTCTCCATTGAAATACTGTGATAGGAATTCAGTAAGGATTGTAAAACACGTGGCACCTTTTAAATAACACTGATAAAAGAGTTGTTCCTTTTCTAGTCAGTATAAAACTTCTCTGCTGGGATCCCCCTCCCCCCCCCGACACCTGGGAACAAGGGAGTTTTTCTCTTCAAGGAGTAGTCAAGTGATGTTCATTATCACACCAGTCACCTGTCCTGTCTCCAATGGATAAACTGACCTTTTTGGTGATCTTGGCATGTTGAATATAAATGCTTCAAGCATGTACTTGGATCATAAAGCCACTCTGTAAACCTTCAAAAAGCGAGTTAAATCAGGATGTGTCAGGTTAAGATCTGAACATCTGTTGAAATATTATGTTGACCTCAACATACGAAAACTTCAATGTGACTTCAGTGTAAGAGTTGGCCCTTTGAGAGCATAGGGGAAAAAATGTTACAAAGATGACTATGTTTCTGATGGGTGCTTCAAACAATCTGCACATAAAGGCTTCAAAACAGTCAGATGCATGTATCCATGTAAAAGCATTTAATGAAACACACACATATATAAAAGCTCAATGTTTTGTTTTGCAGTCTTTCCCCCTTTCTCCTTGTTTCTCCTAGCCATCGTTTCCCACTAATTGCTTCCTATAGAAATGCCAATTAAAATTACACAAAGCCAGCAATGCTCTTTGGGAACACCTCTTCAGAAAAAAAAACTACTTCTACAGCTCCTCTGTCTCTACATCTCCCACACTGTCAGTGTCTCCACATTTCCCCTCAACATGTTAACTCTATGCACTTTTACATTTCACATTCACCATACTGACGGGTGCTACATCCTTAGCATACCTTCTTCATTGCCCATCCCGGACGGATCTCTCTAAGCTCCATGGTAAAAACAGATGAATGTTCAGAACTATATTTGGAAGGACAAAGCTCCTAGTTGTTATCTTTCGTAATCTGTGAGCTTGCAAGCTTGCAAGCCTGCAAGAGAAACCATTCCAGTTGCAATAAAACAATACAATGAAAGGAAAACCAAGGGACTGAATGACAGAAGAGGGCTGGTATCTGAGTCCCCCAAAGTTCAGTGAATCAAGTATCAGTGCAGTGGGATGTTAAGAGAAGCAGTCAACACGTATGGTATGGATAGCTGCATATGAACCCTCCTTCCTCCACCACGTGGTCTTTGTTTTCAGCGCCACTTTGTAACAACTACAGACGAGGAAGGAGCATTTATACAAAGGTGGAGGAGATTAGTGTAGCATGGTGGAAGCAAACTTGAGTAGTGAGTTGCTAAAGATGAGCGGTTTCTCTGCAAAGGCTGGCTGAAAGTGGCCACCACGTCAAGATAACTAAACAGTATGCCCCATTTACCGTATTTTTCTGGCTATAAGACGCCCCCATGTATAAGACCCCCCTATTTTGGGGGACTCAGATTTAAGAAAATGGAGGGAAATGGCCCCATGTATAAGACACCCCCTAATTTTTGACATTATTTTTCTTGGGGGAACCTAATCTTATACACGGAAAAATACGGTATATATACATACATGTAAAATGCCACTTGACACTTTGCTTCCCTCTTGTGTACAATTAAAGTTGCAAGAAATTAGGTTATGAGCTACAGAAATATGCGTAGTCTAAATAAATGCAAGCATGAATGATATAGCTATAGGTCTGAGCTGAGGACATTATGGGGAATGAAGCTTGTGGTAAGAAACAAATCTAAGGTGCAAAATAATTTTGTAGATAAGTCCTGTCTTATAATTCTTGAAATGAGGGACCATTTTTTGAGGGACCATTTGTGTGCATAATACTGCATTCAGCATATTAGCATTGTGCTATTGATATATTCTAGGTGTCGGAAAGTTGTTCTCTTTGGAAAGGTATTTGAGAAAAATGGAAAATTCCTTCTAATGATTCCAGCTCTTCGTGTCTCTGCCTCCTACCCTCTTTTCCTACCTTCATTCATTTTGCCAATTTCCTTTTTTGCTTACTGTCGGGTACTATTAAAGCCTTGGAAATGTGCTCGAATGCCTTTGTAAAAAGTTTTACACATATGCTAAAGGCAATTTATTACAGTCTTTAATGTTTCCATCCACACAGGCAAAGGAGGAATAACTTTGCCTGGGAGAGCAGCCACATTTGCTGTGCAAGAGGGTGCTTCTTCAGCTGCTTAGTGAATTCCAGATATGTAGGGAATTCCAGATATGTAAGGGCTCCTTGCACTACCTTTTATACTCAGGTCCAGGCTCTTAAGTATGAAATGCATGTTTAGCTGTTTTGAGGTGGCTGCCTATGCAGAAATTGCCACTTTTACCTTTAGAAAACATACTTCTGTATGTATAAAATTTTAAAGGCCATCTTAAGAAGTCAAGTATTTCTCTTAAGGAGGAGCATGTGGTTTATCACCACATGCACTTGTCTACCTAACCTTAAGTATTGTTCTGATATTAGTAAGAATTGAAACATTGTGCCTATTTGTGCTGAGACCTCAATCCAATTCAAACGATCGGTAAACTTGTACTGAGCCTCTTTACTTCCAGTCTTGGTTCCTCATCCCTTGTCTCCTTTTCCTTTTCCGTTGTGACTTTTAGACTCCAAGGTTTCAGACAGGGACGGTCTTGTTTTAATTGACTGTATGTAAGCAGCTCCGGGAGCCTCAAGAGCAGGTTGCAAATGCTCTACAGTACATGGTAATAACAATAATAATAATAATAAAAGTGTGTCCTTATGGTAAACTGGTTGTGGGAAACCACTTCATGTTTTCAGCCTGGTGTACAAAATTGTGCCCCGTGCTTGTGATGAACTGCTTTCCTCACATAAGTACATTTTGGCTGGAAACAAGAAGTAAACAGATCAGTCAACTGACTCACTTAAAAAAATGGAAAGAAATCTGTCTGGTGTGTGATGATTGAGATGTTCAGATGACAATAAATTTCTAAGCAGTGTTGTCACTTGTTAAGGGGCATCATCAGCTGCATCAGTGTCACTCTGAGTGGCTCTGCAGCTTCAAGGTGGGAGAAAGTAGGCAAAATGTTCAAGGGAGGCATCCTGCCACTTTGGTCAGGTATAGTCTTTGCATGACCCAACCCAAGCAGTGCTGCTTGAACCACAAGGACACTGGCCCATTGGGATAGGTAGAAGGTTTTTAATGTATGGTGGTTCGCTGTGTTTTTGTGTGTGTTGGAAGCTGCCCAGAATGGGTGATGCAACCCAGTCAGATGGGTGAGGTATAAGTATGTTGTTGTTGTTGTTGTTGTTGTTGGCCTGCCTTGAGTCAGAAGGCATCGGCTCAAGTAGCCACAGCTAGGGTTAGAAGAAGAGAATGACTGACCATTCAGGCATTATCAAGTGTTGACCGATTTGGAGATAATTGAAACAGATGCCTGTCTTGGCCATATGACACTGGAGTCCTCAGGGCAACTTTTGATAATGCCCTTAGGGTAGGGCAAGTGTACTTCAGTTTCCTGCAAGGCATGCATCGCCCTCAACGTTTACTCCTGCCCTTCAGAAACAGCCAGCCATTCAATCCCCCTAAAGTATATCGAGCACAGAATATATACCCCGTACATGTTCAATATTTATGTGGACAGCAGATTCGTTTACATAGAATCCCGGCAAATCCTGCGGCGGCGAGGCGATTTATAATCTGACACTTGCCAGATCATAACAGCAGGATCTGCCAAAAAACAGAGGCTGTCTGTCATCATCAGCCTGGAAGCCTTCCATGGACTCGGGAGCCCGGCTGGAAGAAACACACATCTTCGCTGGAAACGGCGAAGCTCCTCCCGACCCCATTGCCCAGAAGAAGAGTGATGACTTGGGGAAGATCTCCGGAGAGTGTCTCGTCCTGTTGCCCGAAGCGACTTCATTCACACTGCGCGCTGGGCACGAGCGCCCCAAGGAAAGCTCTCTAACCTCTCGCTCTTCTTTGTTCCTTCTCCTGGGATTTGCTCAGCCTGGCAAAACCCCTTTAAAGTGGTTCGTGCGGTTTGGTTAGTTACACACACACACACACACTCGCCCGCGCGCTCCCCCTTCCTCTCTCCCTCCCGACAGGAGCTCTGTCAGTTCTCTCTAGAGGGCTGTGGGTAGTTCCCAACCCACAAACCTCGAGCGAGCAGCCGAGCGCGGGACCGCCAGCTACAAAGCCACCGCCTCGCGCTCCTTCCTCCTCACTCGCCAAGAGGCGCGCACGCCAGCAAGAGCCACTCGCTCGCTGTCCGGGCTCGGGAGCCTCGCCAGGTCTTCCGAAGTGCGCAAAGGTGTGCAGAGGAGAGACTTTGTGCTGCCTGCAGGTGCCTGGGAGCCGCTTGGAGACAAGGACTTGGCGCCCGGCGTCTTCCTTTCACAACAATCCTCTCTCTCTCTCAGCCGCAGCAGCTTCTTCTCCTTCTCCTCCTTCTCAGCGTCCTTCCCTCTGCAATAACCTGGGCGCGAACTGCTGAGGGGGCGGGGGGGCGGCGGAAACCAAAACAAAAAAAAGACCCTGCAAGGCAAGAGAGCGAAGTCAACCAGTGGAGGCTCGAAGCCCCAAAACGGACTAGGCGCGAGGAGAGTTTGTCGTTGCGCCGAGACTGTGAGGGGAGAACCGAGGCGAAAGGACGCCAGGAACCGGAGTCCCCACCCGCTCTCCTCGCCTGCCCTCGTCCTCAGCCGCCCGCCGCGCACGGAACAGAAGAGTTGCGCTCGCTGACGGCGGCGATGGCAGCGAGGCGTCGCGGCGGCGCCCTGTTGAGCGGAGCGCACCGGGCGCCCTGAAGAGTGGAGCTTGGCGCTGCCCAATCCGCGCTCTGCGGGGGGTCCGGCGGCGGCCCCTCCCCCCGCCCCCTTTTCCCGCCTTCCTCCCACATGGGGCGCCAGGAGGAGGCTTCCCCCGGCCGCCGGGGCGGCTCTTAGGGAGTGCGATGGGGCTCCTCGCAAAGTGACACCCGCAGCGGCTGCGGCAACAGCGAGCGAGAAAAGGAGGAGGAGGAAGAAGAAGAGAGAGAGAGAGCAGGCGGGGTGGGGAAAGAGAAATATCAGGAGGGCAGGCAGGCAGGCAAGCAAGCAAGCAGGCAGGCGAGCTTTTTTCCCCTTCCCGAGGTGGTTCTCAATCTTTTTTCCCGCCTTCGCTGCTCTCCTCGGGAGTTTCTCCCATGCCTTCCCGGCCCCGGCGGGGGGCGGCGGCGGCGGCAGCCCCGGCGCAGGAGGAGCCGTCTTTGTGGTTCCTCTGATGTCCCTGGCTGAGAAGCGGGAGCCGAGCTTCTCCTTGACGCCCATGATGATCGAGGAGGACGCGGCGCTGAGGAACGGCAGCAGGGGGCTCTCGGGCCAGTGGGCGGACGCGGCGACCGTGCGGCCGCGCACCACGGAGCGGCACATCACGGTGCACAAGCGCCTCGTGCTGGGCTTCGCCATCTCCATCCTGGCCCTGCTCGTGGTCACCATGATCGCTGTGCTGCTCAGCGTGCGCATCGAGGAGTGCAGCAGCAGCAGCGGGGACGCGGACGGCCCAGCAGGCAGGGCGGGAAACCGGAGCGTCCCGGTAGGAGCAGCGGCAGCTGCCGCCGCCGCCGCCTCTGCAGGAAGTGCCCGCCGGAACCATCCCAGCGCCGGGGAGCCCCCTGGCCGCGGAGGAGTGGAATCGGAGGCGCCTGGAGGGGAAGAGGCGGAGGAGGAGGAGTGGCAGAGGCGTCGGGAGCAGCCGCCCTGGACGCAGCTGCGCCTGCCCGGGCACTTGCGCCCCCTGCACTACAACCTGATGCTGAGCGTCTTCATGGAGAACTTCACCTTCAGCGGCGAGGTCAACGTGCAGGTGGAGTGCCTCAACGCCACGCGCTACATCGTGCTGCACGCGCACCGCATGCACGTCGAGGCGGCCCGCGTGGCCGAGGACCGGCTGGCCGGAGCCTTGCGCGTCTCCAGCTTCTTCCTCTACCCGCAGACGCAGGTCTTCGTGGTCGTCCTCAACCGGAGCCTGGAGGTGCACAGAAGTTACAACCTCAAGATCATCTACAGCGCGCCCATCGAGAACGAGCTGCTGGGCTTCTTCCGGAGCTCGTATGTGCTCTACGGCGAGAGAAGGTAGACACCCCGCTCCCACCCTTTGATCCCTGGTCCTACCACCGCTATTTCTCTGTCTGTATTGACTCAGCGCACGAATTCATTTGTCCATGAGGGATATCCCCGTTCCCCGATGTATTCCCTGTAAAAATGGAAACCATAGGAGCCTCCCCCTTTTCTTTTCTTTCCTCCAGCTTTATTTTCAATCCATAGTTTCAATTAAAGCCCCCCTCCCTTTATTTAAGAGAGTAGTTTCTTATGACTGTTCCAGGGTAATGGATTTTCTGAGCATCTCAGAAAAGGATACTTTTGCAAAAGTTTCCCCCACCATAACTTAAATGCTATCCTCCCCGCATTCCATTTTTAGGCTTGTTGGGTTCCTAGATGTGCATCTAAAACTCACCCCACAGATGTGATATTTATCTATCAACTGGCTTTTAAAGTATATATCTCTTAACTTTCTTGCCAGAAGAGGCAGATAGTCGTGGGAAGCTAGGACCTTGCAGTCCCGAGGCAGGAAGAGCAAAATGTTGGATCTCCCTTATAGACTTACCGGACTCTTTATGTTATAGATCTTACACAGCTGACACTTCTGCCCTTTAAGATGTTTTGATTCTGAGATAAAAAGAGAGAAGGTCTCTTGGGATGTGGCCATCGCATAGAAAGGCCACCAGGGTTCTCCTTTCATTCTTCTGCACCTGCCTTTGCATGCTGGGGTCCCCATGCCACTGCACCTGCTTTTGTGTCGCAGGAAGGCAATGTCGGAGCAGAGGAATTCATAGCACATCAGAGAGACTTGCCCTGGGAAGAACCACGAATAAAAAGCAGGCAGTCCTGCATAGTTAATTCACCCATGGTGTGGGTGGCGCTGGCTTTTATAAAAGCATGAAAGGCAGGATTTCTCATTTGGATCACCTACTCATATAGCCCATAAGCTGATTTTGTCTAGGCACCGGGCAACATCTATGATATGATACTGAGAGAACCTGAGAACCCCTTGCAGCTGGCATTCAGGATTCTAGAAAATCGGTACTTGACTAGCTTTGCCACTTTCTCCTGTACTCCAGTGTAATTTCTTCCCACCACATTTAATCCCCTTAATTTTCTCTCTCTCAAAATAGACACTCTTCACTTTCTCTCATTAGTACAATCAACAAACAGAAAAACTGATAAAAATGGAAGAACAATGCTTTTTAAAAAATACTAAAAAGAAGATAGATTTGGAGAACTTAAAGTTTTAAGTTGCTAATGAGGGACTTCCCACAAAATAGGCTACTTGGACCATAGTGTATTGAAGATACATTTCATGATGGGTGTGAGATTCTAAAAGCAGTTCACTGCAGTAGCCTGACAACTTAGGTGCCAACTTTATGTTATTGTACAGCCATGTTTAAGGAAGCCCTGGGGGACTGCACATGTGGCATTTGAAACCTGTGTTTGCAAGGTGGGGGCTGGGTGAGCAGCAGCAGAAGATCGAAGCTTCAGCTGAAGAGTCACTGGTAGGAGGTGCGTTAAGGCAGTCGCTTCTCTGCCATGTGCAGATCCCACCCTCCCAAGAGCAGTCTGCAAGTGAGAAGAGGGAGTTGGGGCTTCTCTACCGGGGTTAAATGGGTGCTTTGCCCCTTTATCAACAAAGACGAAACCTAGGGTCTTCATTTTAAAGTTCCTTAAGTGTTTATCTGTCTCTGCTTATATGAACTTACATATCAAAGATACATATGAATCAGCAATTTTTCATCATATGCTACAGACAGAGGGACAGGCATATTTCAACCTTGAGCTCTCCAACAAAATAGTAATGTACACTAAGAACTGAATGTAATCAGATATTGTAACATGGATCTGATTCACATTATTTGTAGAAATGTAAACAGAATTCATAGAACTGGTTTTCCTTTCATAAGAATGGGACTTAAAGAGACTTTTCACCTGTTTGCCTTCTGGCTGTGTTTTATTAACAGAGTTTGAGGCAACTCTGAGAGCTTTGTGCCTCTTCTGGTTGTGAGACACTGCATACACACAACGTCTGTGTAAGTGCAGGCTTTGGGTTTTTTATTCGTGCAGCAAATCAAACATTGAAAGCTAGGCTCTAGTTTAAAGGAAGCAAGGCTGGTTTCCTGCTAGCTTTGTTAGCAGAGATCTATACTGAATTTATTTTTAAACTGCTTGTCATTGAAAAATCCAGCCACAGAATCTTATTCTGTAAACCTCATCATTTCTTTGAGAGTCCCTGCTGAGCAAATGGTTTACTTAAGCAATTGGCACCCAAAACGTAAAAAGACTCTCTTTCAGCTCAATTATGCCAATAGCCTCATATTTAAGCATTCTAATGTTATTACATATATTTTAAAAACTTAGTGTTAAAATCATGGTCCACATTAGAATTTTGTCTAATCCGCCATAATAGCTGATATAAAATGTTTTCTTTGCAGAGTTCAGTTTCAGGGAAGGTGCTACTATGTTGAATCTTTTATTGCATGAATATCAGAGTGGGGAAAATATCAACAGCCTTTCTCACAAACTTTTCTAAGTGATTTGAAGCACATTGGTCTATTACAGGGACGTCCAACTCCCAATAGACTGCAATCTACCAACAGTATAAAAAAACTGGCACTGATCTACCCACTGTCATAAAAAGACTGGCAGTGAGCTACCCAAAGTTGTTGAGCTTTTTTAGGAAAGGCAAAGTTGGGGTTTTTGTTGTTGTTTGTTTTTTGTAAGGGGATCACTGAGGGGCCAGAGATTTACCAGGATCTACCAGGAACACCTCGCGATCTACCAGTAGATCACGATCTACCTGTTGGACATGCCTGGTCTATTAGCATAATAGTATATCTCCCCATCACTAAGATATAAAACATTTACTAGTATTATCTTCAGAGTGACAAAAAGATCTTGGTTAACTGTGAAATACAGCAAGAAGAAAAGAAATGTAGCAAAGTTTTAATAGATCAGTATAGTTGGTGCAGAAATTTTACAACATAAAGTCTTTACATTACAATTAAAAAATAGTTCTACAGTGTACAGAGATGAATTAACTAAAAGCATGACAACTCACATACAGTTCATTTTTTTCAATTGGATTAGAATTCCCTGCTGCATGGTTTTCCTTTCTGAAATGTGAAAAGTTTTATGTTGTTGTTGTTGCTGTTGTTGTTGTTTAGTCGTTTAGTCGTGTCCAACTCTTCGTGACCCCATGGACCAGAGCACGCCAGGCACTCCCGCAGTTTGGTCAAACTCATGTTGGTAGCTTCGAGAACACTGTCCAACCATCTCATCCTCTGTCGTCCCCTTCTCCTTGTGCCCTTGAGCACCATAATTTAGAATTCTGTTCCACGAGTCCAGAAAGTGTGGCAACTCAATAGTACTTTGCCACAAGATGGTTTGAAGCTAACATTATTTAGTAACTGCTATGGTGTTATAAGATAGTTGAAGAAATTAGTAATCAGAATGCTAAAAGACAAAAGTTTACTTAAGTTGTTTGATAGTTTTAATGCAGCAGACTTGAAACATTGTAAAACTTTGAGAGTTTTACAATGTAGCAGGACTGAAACATATTGTAAAGCTTTGAGAGTTTTACAATGTGGCAGAATTGAAACATATTTTACTTATTTTGTACATTTGAAGCAAACAATCTTATTCTCTGAGCCCTGACAATGCAATTTCATGGAAAGTTTTACTAACCTTTTCATAAGTAGGGCAGAGCACTCACCTTAAGCAAAGCAGAAGCTCTTGATTTTATACTCAAAAGTCATAAATCTCTCTATAAGACTATGGCACCATAGAAATGCTAATTTTTGCCTCTCAGGTTATTTCACCTTTAGTGGAAAAATGAATTGCTTATTCACACACACACACACACACACACACACACACCTTGTGCTAGAACATAACGGTTGTGTTGCTAGAACACAACATTTCCTTCCATCCTAACTGCTTGATTTCCTTCCGCCCCCCTCATATCCCCCAAGGTGTCAAAATAGATAAGTTGTTGAGAAAACATGTCTACCTTTTAATAGAAGAGGTAGAATTAAGATAGTTGCAAATTACAGTCATCTGTACGCAAAGAAGCCAACCTGCAAGTCTTTTATAACTATAATTACACATTTAAGATTAAATCCTGTCATCAGTTTATGTGTGTGTAAGTTTTTATGTGTGAGCAACAGACTGCCATCCTGTATACACTTATCCAGGAGTAAGTCCTGTTGAAGTCAGTGGGGCTTATTTCTGAGCAAGCATGCATAGGACTGTACTGCACATGCAGGATTACAGCATGATTTAATTGTACTTTTCTGATAAATGATTTTTTGATAGTCAGGACCTGTAGTATGTCTCCCAGAGCACATTACCTCCTGTTGAAGTCACCATGTGTTCAGAACCCCAATGTGCCCACTAGCTGTGGATTTTTTTTATTTCTCCTTTACTTTCACGCAGTATTGAGAGGTTGCAGATGAGATCGTATTGCATTTTCATGAATGTAACAGATGTGACATAAACATTTGTTACTTGTCGGGAAGTTAATGCAAAGAAATCATTGGTCTCCGGCACATGTGTTTTAGTATTATGCTTTGAGGACTGAAAATTGCATTTAAAGAACTTTCATAAAACTGAATTTATCGCTAGCTAAACTTCGGTTCCAGTCCTAAATAATGAAAGACAAAAAGCATGTCTCGTATCTTACTGTAGATTTAAAGTAAGTCAAACATTTGCATTTACGCCTGTTTGGGCATAAGCCCATTGATTCCATTGCTTTTAAGACTGCAAATAGATTAAATATGAAACATTTTTAGAATGTGCATTTTACCACCATATGTTGCTGAATTTATGAAAATTAATCGTGAAAGACAACTTAAACATCTTATGCATGTCTACTCAGAAGTAGATCCTATTGAATTCAGTGGGACTAACTGCTAAATCAGGTTAGGATTATAGCGTTAGCAGTGCTAGCTTTTATCACAATAGTTCTACCAATGATTTCTTAGTGAATGGACCCAAACAAGGGTGGTTTAAATTCCCAGTGATGCTGAATGTTCACTTGAGATTGATAGTCAACAAGTAAACATACTGTACTGAAAAGTTGGGTAAGGCCTGCAAAAATATAGTTCAAGAGGGTTAGAAACCTTTAGGTAAAGGTTCGCTTTGCCTGTTTATTAATACATACCCCAAAAGTTCTGTTTTTGATAGATAGAGCAAAATTCTGATAACAGAAATCTGAGTAATTTAAGGGCTCATCTACATTTCCACTTGTCCCATGCCTAGAAAGCACAGGTCTAAGCTGTTTCCCACTTGTCCTGAGGCTTGTTATGCACAGGTCTAAGCAGTTTTGCCATTGCCCCACTGTTTTTCCATGGAAAACCTGTTCTTTAGTGCTAAATCAGAGCAAAGGTCAATCCAGAGCAAACCCAATGGATGTTTGCTCCGATTCAGCAGTAGAGATCAGGTTTTCCTGGGTGTGTGTGTGTGTGTGACAAGGGAATGGAAGTGTGGAAAGCCCTTTCAGATGTTGAGAATAAAACTGGTTTTAACAGAGGCTTTTCACCTTGTGAAACTTCGTAGTTCAAATAGGAAATGCATTTGCTTGAAAACTAACAATTAAGAGTATAGTATCTTGTTAATTTAAGACAGTGATAGAATATTGCAAATGGAATAGTGCCTTCAATGCACTTCAATGCAAATTACAGTGTTCAAAAGAGTAAAGTAAGATAAATGCTTTTTGCCTGTCAGACATTCAGATTTAAGGATGAGGGACACTGAACTCAGACACAGTGTGTCTTTTATATCTAAGTCACCCAGGAAGAAAAAGTAAGAGCATGGCAGAGGACTAGAAGGTAATCTTGAGCAAGTCAGTATCCCTAACCATATTTTAATCATGGTCAGAGTGCTGTGATACTGATAGCCATGTCCACGTTTCCCATACTTTTGCATAGAAAGATAATACCTTCAGTGTTCACATAATGACATGGACATTCCCTCTCACACATGAGAGGATGGCATTGGTCACTTCCACTGTTGGTGCTGAATAAACCACAGTTCTCCATTACAGTCATCATACCTCATGCTGCATCCGCTTCAGGTTACATCTTTTCAAGTTGTGTCCCACGGCAACCCAGAAGTACCGGAATGGTTACTTCCGGGTTTTGCCGCTTGCGCATGTGCAGAAGCGCTAAATTGTGCCGCGCTTGCAGATGCAGCGCTTCTGGATGCGAACGCTTCGAGTTGCAGACATGCCTCCGGGGCGGATTACATCCGCAGCTCGAGGTTCCACTGTACAGTTGTACAGGAAGTAGAATGGAATCCATTCTGGAAGTCCGTTTGACTTCCAAAACGTTCGGAAACCAAAGCATGGCTTCAGTTTGGCTGCAGAAAGCTCTGGAAGTTCGCAAACTGGAACACTCACTTCCGGGTTTGTGACATTCGGGATCCAAAACGTTCAAGTACTAAGCTGTTCGAAAACCAAGGTATGACTGTATATCTGAATTTGGGAATTGTGGTTTCGTCTGTTTCTGGTTAGTTAACAAACTAGGGTCTGAAATGAGCACTTCATCTTGATTTGTATGAGTGAACCACATTTAGAATAACCCACAATTTCCTGAGTTCAGACATAATAGGAAACTGCAGTTTATTCTAAAGTAGAAACATTTAAGGGGTGTGTGTGTAAGCCTGAGGTTTGCTGCTGGTCATTTTCTTACATTTAGCATTGTGTTTGAACTGGGTCAATAATTTTATATAACTGCCCTCATTTTTTCTTAAAGGAGCTTTATTTTATTCATGGTAGCAGTATCAGGGAATTGTTAATGGTAGAGTCATGATTTGTCCCATTCTGCAATTCAACTCTGCAATAGTAATGAATTAAAAAATAACTTATTGATTGCAATTATTTATATCTCATCTTTCAGGATATAGATATTCCCAAGGTGCTTTTCTAATAACAAAATACATTTCTAAAAACCCACAGTAAACACTTACAAATCTTCAGGGTCCTTCCCAGGACAGGTAGATGGCCCGGGGGCAGGGGGAAAGGGAGAATTCAGCTGCAACAGGCTTTTACGACTCCTTCACCCGCCTCCTCTGATAGTGAGACTGCAGAAGCAGATTACGTAAGAATTTGCACTTAAAACGTTAAAGCATTTCTCTCCCCTCCCCCTTCGTGGAAACGTATTCTGAAATAAAATGGATTTGTATGCAATCATGTCAATCTGCTGCTGGTTCAGATATTTGCTTTGGATACTTTCATTACCTGCAGTACACAACTTTGTCGCTATATTCAATTGCTTGGGAAGGTGTTACTGAGATTTACAGGTATCATCAACTTTTGGAAATAATGGCTCTCCAAAGCATTCTTGAGCAAGAACACTTTATATATGGCCCTAAGAAGCCAGTGCATGCTGTCAGTGCTGAAGGCCCTAGAGATTTCCCTGAGGGTAATTAAATCACTGACGCAACAGTAGTTATTTGTTTTACTTTGTAGGGGTTAATACTGGCTGATGTTCTGTTGGTTTGAGGTTTAAATGTCAACATAAATAAATAAATACTATATCTGGTGCTTCAGTATTTATTTAATGCCGACGTCCTTTCTCAAGGGTTGCTCCTTGCAGACTGAAGTGAGCAGAAGAATTTAGCTGAAAATAAAACTAACAATGTTGGGGAATGCTTCATGGCGACTTTATTTTGTACCGTATATCACACTGCAATCCCCCCCCAACCCGGTACATTTCACTATTTTACCAGCTATCTTTGCATTAAGATCTGAATAGAAACCAGTGTTTCTTTCATCTTTTTTGTCTTCAGGTTTCTTGCAGTTACACAGTTTTCTCCTACCCATGCCAGAAAAGCCTTTCCTTGCTTTGATGAGCCTATCTACAAGGCCACGTTCAAAATCAGCATCAAACATCAAGCAACCTATTTATCTTTGTCCAATATGCCTGTGGAAACTTCTGTTTTTGAAGAAGATGGATGGGTTACGGATCACTTTTCACAGACTCCGCTCATGTCCACATATTACCTAGCCTGGGCTGTTTGCAACTTTACCTACCGTGAGACTACCACAAAGAATGGAGTTTTGGTAAGTATTTTATTTTTTTAATCAGCTTACATATATTTATTGAAAAACCTTCCTTGTTTGAAGAGGGGGGAGAGGGAAATGACATGCCCACAAAAAAAAATGCTTGCATATTCATTATCTATTACATTTAAAGTCCTTTCTGCTTCCTGGTGAATCTGTTACAGTACAAGCAGAAAGAGCCTAGGATCTGGCTATTAATATCTGCCTTCACTTTTCATTGCTGCTTCCATGTATGAACAAAGGTTATACAGATGTTTGTGAGAGGGCTTTGTCTCTCTTAGAAGTGTTAAAGTGCATGTTTTTTTCTCCCTTGAGTTCGTGGCAAGGATTTTTTTCTTTTACAAGGAAACAATGCTTTTTACATGAATACATTCAGCCATCTCTCATTGGAGCTGCTTCACATACTATCAGTTAGTGCAGTGATGGCCAAATTTGGCCCCCCAGCTGTTTTGGGACTACAACTCCCATCATCCCTAGCTAACAGGACCAGTGGTCAGGGATGATGGGAATTGTAGCCCCCAAACAGCTGGAGGGCTGAGTTTGGCCATCACTGAGTTAGTGTATATATTTCAAGCGTAGCTTCAGTACAGTTGATTACTTGAGGGAATGCTATAAGTTTGGGGTTTTCTTTTCTGTGTGCATTCTACATGTACATTGTGTGTGGATCCAGTCTCAGGGCTAATTGTGGCTCCGTGTGGTATGTACACATGGTGAAAGAAAGGCATGACTTGCTGGTTTCTGTGTCCTGTGAAGTAGCACTTAGTTACCAAATATCCTGTGGGCATAGTACAGGGGTCCCCAAACTAAGGCCCGGGGGCCAGATGCGGCCCAATCGCCTTCTAAATCCGGCCCACGGACGGTCCGGGAATCAGCATGTTTTTACATGAGTAGATGTGTCCTTTTATTTAAAATGCATCTCTGGGTTATTTGTGGGGCATAGGAATTTGTTCATTCCCCCCCCCCAAAAAAAATAGTTCGGCCCCCCACAAGGTCTGAGGGACAGTGGACCAGCCCCCTGCTGAAAAAGTTTGCTGACCCCTGGCATAGTATAACACCAGTCTGTTTTCTGAGAATTCACATACGCCAAGAGCATTGTGATGCTAGACCACCACTAAGCATGTAGGCAGCATATTGCAACTCATGTGTGTGTGATAGCAAGAAGATGACAGTGAGCGGCATAGTAGCTGTTACTTGTAGTTCATTGACCGGCTCCATTTTTTGCTAAGCAGATCATTGGCTTAAAAGTAATTATTATCAGCAACAATAACTAGTATTTCTTTTGCAAAATGAAGTTGCCATTGATTCTTTCTCAGGGCTGTAGTGAGCCAAGTCCTACAAAAGAGCAGACCTATCGAAATGAATGAGCCTAAGTTAGTCATATCTATTTACATCAGTGGGTGTACTCTGAATAGGACAACTCTCAGTTACTATGGGAATAACTGTGGAACAACTTCTGCTTGGTCATTTGGACCTCCCTCCCTCCCTCCCTTCTCACTTGCTCTGTTTGGGGGAAAACCCAGAACAGATTTAGCGGGTAAGTGGAGGGAGGAGAGGGGAGAGAGCCCCTGTTGCAGAAGCAGAAGTTGCTCTGCTTACGCAAGGAGGTACTTAGTGCTACTTTGAATATAACCCATATCTATAGGGCTATGCATAGTCATAATGTAAAATCTTGAAGGGATTTTCAGCTGTGCTTTGGGATCATTAGGGAGTGACTTTGTAATGGTTTAAAGGTGTCACACACAAGGTTCTGCAAAAGCATTTCTTTTTGGAGGCCATATGCTTCTGTTTGCCAGTTGCTAGGAACTGCAGGAGGGGAGAGTGCTATTATGCTCGAGTCCTGCTTGCAGGTATCCTACAGGTCTCTGGTTGGCCACGATGAGAACAGGATGCTGGACTAGACGGGCGATTGGCCTGATCTATCAGACGGCTCTTACATTACTTTTAAAGACGACTTGTAAGTACTGAATGGTTTATCCACAGACACCCTTCACTTGGTTCTCCACATTGAAGGAAATGTTTGGTTATCCTGGAATGTGGTTTAGGCTTAGGCTTATTGGCAGCGATCCAGGAGTTGCTGTGTGTGTGAGAAGAAACAAAACTGTTTACGTCAGTTTGTTTCGTTTTAAAAAATCTCATGTGCAGAACTGTGTAATAAGCCAAACATTTCTGCGAACTCTCATTTCTTTCTAATGCCTTAGCAGGGAGGAGGGATTTTTTCCTTTGCACCAAGCTTAATCCACACAACAAAACATATTTGTGTTAGAATTGCAAATTGTGACTTGGGCCAAGGAGGTGGAAAGCATCTTCTGCACGCCTGTGAAAAATATCCAGTGTTTGTGTGATTTTTTTTTTAAGTAATGAACTCTGGAGTGTTTTGTCCTTTGGTGTGGGTGTTCTATAAAAGCAGATAGTCAGGATCTGAGGGTAGAGCTTTTCCTAAACATGTAGCTCAGCCCCTCTGTAGAACATTGCGGTGAAGGGCAGGTAATAAAGAATAAATGATAGTAGTAGTAAATGTGTGTAGGATTTCAGTCTTCTGTTTGTTGGGCTGCATATCAAAACCAGCTTTAAGTGCATTATAATTTGCTTGGCTGCTAGTTTGAACGATGTATTTTGTCTTCTCTCCCTGGAGAAATGCATTGTAACCTAAAGATTCTGCTACTTATGCCTTAGCTTTCACACTGGGCTGTAGCTGAGATCCATATCATAACCATCTTGGCACTTTACTTACTAACTCAATTTCAGCTGTATTGAGTGGCAAGTCAAGATAGTCCAAAAACAGCAATAACCAGCCATGCTATTTTTTTAGGCTGTGTTCTGTGGCTACACTGAAATGACTTGGCGGCCTCATTAAATTAACCTCTACCTTCAAAATATCTTTTTCTTAATTGTAGTACATCATACTTGTAATGGCTAAGAAGTACTTAAGTGATTTGGTCAGGGGGAAACAAAGCATTTCTGCTGTAACAGTCAAGGGCTCTTGCTGCTTGCTATAGCAAAGGTTCTCTTTTTACCTGCGTCGAAATAAGAGCTGATGACTTGCACTTGAATAGGTCTCAAATTCCATGAAGTAAAGAGCAGTGATGCACAAGCACATTAATTTGTGAGAGCATTGTAAAAATATTGTGGATTAACAAAGCTCATCATTAACCATCTTTGTGTCATAGAAGTTTTATATAAAACAAAAATGCCAGGTGCAACCATTCTGTATGCTGCCAGCGTATTGAAATATTGCAGTTTCCACTGCAGGTGCATGTAACATATTATATAGGATGGATTAAAGGATGTGTGGAAGGAGAGCTGCAATTTACTGCCCCACCATTTAAGGGTATGCAATGCTGTGGACTGCACTCACTTCTAGGTGACGAAGTTGTACATACTTCCATAGGCCAGAAGATCAGGCTATTGGATTTGCAAGTGGGTAGTACTCTTCTTATGTTGAATGGTATGGGTACTATTACAAGTTAGAGCCAGTGTTTAGTATTTGGCTGCCATATAGAACTTAACTATATAAATTCAATAAATAATAACTATAGAAGAGGAGTCCAGAACATAGCTGCCCTCTGCAGATAGGCTAATGATTTAAAGACATTTAAGTCACAGACTCAAACCTGTCGTTCTTTAATCAGGACATTCAATACACCAGAACACGTCTTTAACATATATTTTATTTTGATTGAAGTGTGCCACGAAGTGGGAGAAGAGATGGTTAAGGTGCTCTGTCTCCTAAATAGCTACCCAATTGAAAGAGTAGTAATACTTGCCATCATCGTGCTATAAGTAATACTAATACTAATACTAATAATATAGCAGAGAACATCCTAGAAAGCTCAAGGAAATGACCTGGCATCTTGAAGGGAAAGCCATGCTTTCTTCTTTCTTTTGCACCTTACTTAACGCCCCACCACTAGCTAATCTTGCTATGGGACAAAACTCCTGAACTCCAATATGATGGTTAATCTGAACATGATTCCAGGCTGGTCAGCTGAGCACAGCCAAGAGGAAACTTTGTCACTTTGGCATGCTTACTCTACACAGCATGCCACTTCAACTAAGTGGTTCTTTCAGGCTTCATCGGAAAGGAGAAAATTACAAGATACTGGAGAGAGAGAAAGGGGAAAATAAATCCCTAGTGCTGTTTGGTATTGCTGTTAGTCAGTTTACATGTATCAAGCTTGCACACAGGCTGGCACAGTATGTGTACAGCAGCCAAGGGGCATCCTTTTGGAGGCATGAAGAAGAAAAATTCCTCATCTCTGTTCCCCTTGGCTCCAAGATACCCTGCAACTCCCTTGCTATATCCATAGCTGCCAAGTCTGTCGCTGAAAAATGTGGGATCAGCAGCAGCGCGGCACCAGAAGTTGCTTCTACGCATGTCTGGACATGCGTAGAAGCTACTTCCGGTGCTGGCGCCGCCCAATTTCCAGTGCCCAGGCATGGGCGGAGTGGCACAGGAAGTCGCTTCTACGCATGTCCGGACATGCGTAGAAGAGACGTTCGGTGCCGCACTACCCATGTCTGGGCACCGGAAATCGAGCGGCGCCGGCACCCAAAATGGAGCCTCCCTGGCAGGTTGGAAATCCGGGGGATTTACGGGTTTTTTCCCCAATCTGGGCTGCCAGTGGGAAACGGTTTAAAATACGGGGGTTTCCCGTGAAAAACGGGAGACTTGGCAGCTATGTATATCTGTTTTGTAGGGCAACTGCATGCCAGTGTTAGGGTGATAGTGCCACACTTGACTCTTAGGATGCTGTTCTAGGGCAGGGGCTCAGTTCACAGAAATTTCTTAGAGGAGTAGTTGTGCATTTTGCTTCATAACTTTCTTTCTAGGGGGGCTAGAGACCCAACTTTTTAAAAAAAGCAACACTCAGAATTTGTGACCCCTGTCCAGGAGAGCGTTTTGCCAATGAACTCTGCAGGTTCTTTGAAGTATCTTTGGTAGTCAATATATGAGGGGAAAGATGTTATTATTCCAACAGAATAGGACAAACTCATTAAACAGTAACAAAAACAAAACCTCTCAAACAGTAAACCTTCTTCAATCTTCTTACACAGTAATGAACCTCCTTCAACCTTTTTATCACAGTAATACAAAGCCCTTCACCACCAAGAAATAACCCTAAAGGAACAATTTCAAAGTAACAATTCCCCTCCACCAGATCTTCACCCACATACACCACCAGATCCAACTGTGGGAAGCCTCAGCAGTATTTGGTCCATCATCACCTTCCTCCTGACCACATTGCCCTTCATTATTTGTACCTGCCTCAACCAGGTGGGGCTGGATATCTGCACGGCTGCCACCTGTGGCAATTAGGGCTCCTAATCCGGCGAATCAAGCCCCTTTGTTCAATGGCACCCGTGGGTCCCATATTGATGAATCCTGTTAGGAACTCTGGACCGTCTTCCCACCCCACACTTACAGACCCTTGGGCAGCACATATTTCTCCAGCCTTCATAATTGCTGTGGCTTCAGTACAGGGAGAAAGATTGACTCAAACTTTTCCAGTCCAACCCTTTTGAAACTAGTGATGTTTTTTTATCATACATGCTATGCTATTTTTTTTTTTGCATTGAATTAAAAACCCCAAATGGAAAGTAAATTTCTATTCTCCATAGTAGTTACGTAATGCAAAGACTTTAGACTATGATACTCTGTGCTAAGATAATTTAAAATACTGAAATATCATTCCAGTCTAGGAGTAAAAACTACTCCTAGTTTGCTTTGGATACTTAAATTCTAGAGGAATAATTGGAACTGAACAGCTAATTTAACCTCTGTTCTACTCCTGGAGAATTTGTAAGCCTTTCACAATTTTTTTTCCAGTTCATTTGTTATTTAGATTTACTCAACAATTATTCTGCATTTTGGGGCTGATTGCAGAGCTCTGTGTTGTGTAATACTGAGTGCTCTGATAAATCATGCATTCATGTAGTGCAGGAATTTGGCTTCCGTAGTTATTTTCATCAGTAAAAATGTACTTGCTATATGATTTTTCTAGGAGGCAAACACAAAAGGGATGGACAGTGGCGTAGTAAATTAATCTGAAATGAGAATGAATATTCATAGAGATTCAAGCAGGTCTACGTGTTGCAGCAGATAAGTGGCCACTTACTATTCTGGGTGGGGTATTTCAGTGGAGGTAGCACACAGTTCATGGCTGCCTTTGTAAATACATAAAGAATTCTAGACACTGGTTACTGTCATTCTGGTACTTCGGTAAGCTCTGAAGTCATTAAAAAATCACAAACTTCCTTTGCACTTTGATACAAAGCCAGCTTTCTAATAGCCACCCTTACTTATCCATGTTTTGCTGCAGTGTACAGTTTTTGACTATGTTCTAGGTCACCTAAAATCCCCTAAGGAGTAGAACTGTTGCTCAGTAGAAATTGCTGACTAGATGTACTAAATAGTTTTACTTTTAATGCATGCACTTAGTTCAGTAGAACCCAACATTGTGAACAACTGGATCACGGGTGTGTGTGGAATCTTCCACAAGACCAATGGGTAGTTGTAAATAAAAGTGTTGGGCTTTGGCCAGGGAAACTTGGGATCAGATTACCACCCAGCTATAGAGCTCAGCGGAGTCCTTTGGGCAAGTTGCTCTCATTCACCCTCATCTATCTCATAGGGCAGGCATCCCCAAACTTTGGCCCTCCAGATGTTTTGGACTACAATTCCCATCTTCCCCGACCACTGGTCCTGTTAGCTAGGGATCATGGGAGTTGTAGGCCAAAACATCTGGAGGGCCGCAGTTTGGGGATGCCTGTCATAGGGTCATTATAAGGATAAAACTGGATAACCCCCGACAACCTGCCTGGAAAAGTCTTGTATTAGTGTGTGTGCATGGTATAAATAGGTAGGGGAAATGATGGAGAAGTCCCTTTCTGCAGTTTTATGCACATGGAAAGTGATAGTGTGGTATGCATGGTATTGTTGTTTTTCACATTATTTTTAGACTTTTCTTTGTTAGAGCTCCTGATCAAGCAGATCTGGAAGCATCCTTCCCACATCCATGGCTCCCACAACTATGTCAGGTGGCTGTAACATCCATTTTTACAAAGTGTTACTGAAACTGAAATAATAGTTTAGAAATATCCACAGTTTAAGTTCCACACAGAAGGCATCCTTTGTTTAATTTGGAAGTATTTCTGTTGAACTTTGGAGAGGCTCAGAAAGCAGTGGAATGTTTTGCAGCTTTTTAAACCTCCCCAAGGCTTAGCACGAGACCTGAAAATAGTTCCTACCCATAGCTGCCAAGTTTTCCCTTTTCTCGTGAGGAAGCCTATTCAGCATAAGGGAAAATCCCTGTAAAAAAGGGATAACTTGGCAGCTATGTTCCTACCATTATCCAGGCTTGGAATAATAGCATGAGCTCTTATGAGGGGTGTGTGTGTGCCAAGTTGCTAGGCATAGACCCTTGCCATTTTATTCTCATAGAGCTTGAAAATTAAAATTTTTTTGGTAAGGTAAAGAAGAGAAAGGGACCCAGGTGGCGCTGTGGTTAAACCACTGAGCCTAGGGCTTGCTGATCAGAAGGTCGGCGGTTCGAATCCCTGTGACGGGGTGAGCTCCCGTTGCTTGGTCCCAGCTCCTGCCAACCTAGCAGTTCGAAAGCACGTCAAAATGCAAGTAGATAAAAAGAACCGCTACAGCGGGAAGGTAAACGGCGTTTCCATGTGCTGCTCTGGTTTGCCAGAAGCAGCTTTGTCATGCTGGCCACATGACCTGGAAGCTATACGCTGGCTCCCTCGGCCAATAATGTGAGATGAGCGCGCAACCCCAGAGTCGGTCACGACTGGACCTAATGGTCAGGGGTCCCTTTACCTTTATTTGGATTTGATAACCCGCTTTATCACTACCCGAAGGAGTCTCAAAGCGGCTAACATTCTCCTTTCCCTCCCTTCCCCAAAACAAACACCCTGTGAGGTGGGTGGGGCTGAGAGACTTCAAAGAAGTGTGACTAGCCCAAGGTCACCCAGCAGCTGCATGTGGAGGAGCGGAGACGCGAACCCGGTTCCCCAGATTACGAGTCTACCGCTCTTAACCACTACACCACACTGGCTCTCACAGGCCCCAATGTGTTTGGCTACCCGTGGGTAATTCAGCTGAGATGTCTAAGAGTTGTTAGAGCAAAATGACTGGCAGGGGAATGTTCAGGTACTTCCTTTCGCCCTTGTTCCTTTCAAATGTGAGTCTCCTTCAACTGAGGACTTTTTTGTAAAGAAGGGCTGTCAGGAATTTGCTACGTGAGCTGTAGAGTAGCATGTAGTAGTTGACCTTAATCTGTTGCTTTTGGGTGGATGTAGGCAGCGCTGTGGTGTAAACCACTGAGCCTTGGGCTTGCCGATTGGAAGGTCGGCGGTTCGAATCCCCACGATGGAGTGAGCTCCCATTGTTCGGTCCCAGCTCCTGCCAACCTAGCAGTTCGAAAGCACATCAAAGTGCAAGTAGATAAATAGGTACCGCTCTGGCAGGAAGGAAAACGACCTTTCTGTGTGCTGCTCTAGTTTTCCAAAAGTGGCTTAATCATGCTGGCCACATGACCCGGAAAAACTGTCTGCGGACAAACGCCGGCTCCCTTGGCCTGTAAAGCAAGATGGGCGCTGCAACCCCAGAGTCGTTTGCGACTGGACTTAACTTTAGCAGTGCTAGAAACTCAGTTATGTAATATAATTGATAAATGGCACCTTAAACATAGGTTGCGGTCACCACAATGGAATGTCTAGGAGCCTCTTTTTGTTTGTTATTTTACAGTGGAATATCATCATCATCATCATCATCATCATCATCACCATCATCATTCCTGTTCTGCTTTATATTTAAAAACAAACAAATTTCAAAGCAGTTTACAACACATTAACACATCCAATAAAACAATCCAAAATAAAACAAATTCAAGCTTCACAGAAAATATTTCAGACCCTACTCTAAGGGACATTTTGCTTTCCCCGATCACCAACTTGGCTTCCATAGATCTCCACATGGTCGCAATTGGATCGGTGCCAGTCGCAAAACCGCGCCTGGCACCTGCCTAATTTCTAACACTGGATGTAGGGGCTTTGCACATGGTTGCAAATTCCAAAAGAAATGTTGCTATGCATTTCAACTTTTTTGGTTTTAACTGTTAATGGAGTACTTCACTCTCTTCTTGGAAATGCCACCCTCAAAGCATCAGCAGGGCATATCACTTGTCAATTAAATTTCTTAGTTCGGAAAGAGGAACTTTGAGAAGAGACCATTATAGAATGCATGCATGTCCTCTTCCCTTTTATATGACTACCCAGTCTCTATATGAAATGTGCCACTAAGGAGGGAGCCCGTATGTAGTGTAATCCACAAATAATGCAAGTGGAATGAAATATTAAGGAGAAACCCTGTCGCTGCTCTGGCTAGAGTGTCAGTCACTAGCTGCTTGGCAGTGGCTTCCACAAACATAATTCCGTATCTGTGGCAACATGTCATCCTGCTATTAATTTTCCTGTAATATAAAACTGAAGTTAGTTAAAATTCATATTACAAGCAAGCAATAAGTGGGCTCCGCCTTAAGTCCTTGCTGTTCACAGCTGGGCTATTTAAAATCCTAAAAACACCTTCTCTGTCAGTTAGTCATTGCTTCAATAATAATAAATAAATAATGCTGTAATGTTTTCATGGGTGAGTCAATGCATTGCTGTAGAGAAACGCAGTAGGACATCAGCAATATAGGTTTTCTTTTTTCCTTTTTAAACCCTTCCCTGAAAACACCCACACAGTTTGAACTGAACATTGTGTGTATATGTATATAATAAGCATAATATGAAAGGGTGCATATTTGTATAGATAATATAAAATGAATTGTATTAATCTGACTCGGGGAAGTATTCTGGACCTGTATGATGCTAGGCGTTGTGCTTTGCCAAGCATGATTTTTGAAATGCCCCAGGGTAGAAGCTTACTTGTGCTGGACCTATTAAGGTAAGTGATTAAGCTGGTTGAAGCTGCCAGCAGAGTGGCAGGGTTTTTTAAAAGTTACATTTCAGAATGATGAAAAGTGTCTTGTTGTAACTGTATTCTATTTTATTTACTCGCCCCAAGTCTTTGGATGGAACCAGTACAAGTTTGAGTAAGCAAAAAACAATGTATCTTAGTACATTGAGTACTTAAAAAATAATAATAAGGTGGGTGTGTATTAACAACAAACAATATCAGACCTGCAAACAAATTCACAGAATAGTCTAAAACCCATGAATTGCAAACATACAGCCTATTGTTATTCATCTCCGTTTGAATTTGCAAGCTGAATGGACTAGGAAAATACTGTACATACATAGTGCTTACTCTTTCGGGGGGTGGGTGGGAACTCCTCAGTCAGCAGTTGTGGTACACACAGTATTTAAAGGCATACATTTATTATCATAAATTCTCTGCCGCTCTGTGAATAGAATGGCATTTAATGAAAAGAGGTGCCACATTTAAATCCTTCACCTCTGCAAGCAGTTGTAAGCATGGAAAGTGGCAAATGCACAGAGAAGAACTGGATTTTTCAATCTGCCTTAAGTAAAGACTACTTCATACACTATCAGGGCTGGTCCTACCATTAGACAAAGTGAGGCAACTGCCTCAGCAGCGGATGCTGGGGGTTGGAGAGTGGTAGTAAGGGGGCTGGAGGACAGGGCTGTGTTTGCCACTCTCCTGCAAGCTTCTCTGCTGCCCTCAGATGTGGCAGATATTGTTCTGTTGCCAGCCCGGTTATCTTCTGTCTGTGAAATGGGGAGAGGGCTCCTTTGGCTCAGGCAGCAAAATGCCTTGCACCAACCCTGCACATTATATTAATCATGTGATAATCATTTCATCACACGGTAAAACTGGATGTTTGGGTGCTATCCCTCAGAATCATAGAAATTGTTGAGTTGGAAGGGACCCTGAGGATCAGGAATATGCAGCTGTTCCTTACGGGGATCGAAATGTCGGCTTTGGCATCATCATCATCATCATCATCATCATCATCATCATCATCATCATCATTGTACCCTGCCCATCTGGCTTAGTTTCAACAGCCCCTCTGGGCAGCTTCCAACAGATTGAAAATACATTAAAACATCAGTAATTAAAAACTTCCCTAAACAGGACTGCCTTCAGATGTCTTCTAAACATCAGATAGTTGTTTATTTCTTTGACATCTGATGGGAAGGCATTCCACAGGGCGGGCGCCACTACCGAGAAGGCCCTCTGCCTGGTTCCCTGTAACTTGGCTTCTTGCACTGAGGGAACTGCCAGAAGGACCTTGGAGCTGGATCTCAGTGTCTGGGCAGAACGATGGGGGTGGAGACACTCCATACTCTAACCAACTGAGGTATTATTAGGGAATGATTTAAGAATGGGTTATGGAGGTGAGAAACATTTTCATATACGTATTAGTTGCCCATGAAACGCAATGCATGGGCTCTCTCCTAGAATTGCTTTCCTACCCCATTCCTGGTTTTTTTTAATCTGCTGAAGCAAAGGTGAATTTATATATTGGCTGAATTTTGTTGACATGGTTGTGTGAACATTCATATCCTGTGTCTGGATCATAATACACTACTTCCTAGCTCAACTTGGTTCTCAGCATGTTTTTCAGGATGTTTTGAGCAGGATATGTGGTAAGAGCATTCACAAGTCTGGTTTGATAATGCGGAGAGGGGGGGAATCCATTTGTGTTGGCTTTACGGAAGATAATGGTAAGGTAAAAAATGTTGTGTACACCAATACTCCAGGTGTAGTGTGGAGTGCAGAGTAAGTCCACTCTGAGAGACATCCTCAAAGGCATGAATAATACCCAGCCTCTCCCTGCCTTTGTTGATATGTTGTCCATTCCAGGTCTGTAGCAACGTCTTGCAGCCTTGGTACTTCGAGTAAGGACTAAAACATTGCGGGTCTCCCATGGAGAAAGATAGTGACAATTACAGTGTTAGTTCTGGGAGCTAAAAGCTACAGTGACCAGACAACCGAGAAAGTTAAGGAGGCATAGTCAGCAGCAGAAGAGACTGCCAGAAGCTCTCATAGAAAGAAAAGTGCCTTACTAATGAACACCCACGCCTGGTTCCTGACTCACGGGGGTAGTTTATTGAGGAAATGGGAAAGCCCAGTCACAACTGCTTCCTAGTTGTATGCTAACACTGGGAGATGTCAACAGGGGATATATAGATAAATAGATAAATAAATAAATATTTGTACCCCACCCTCCCTGGCTGGAGCCGGGCTCAGGGCGGCTAACATCACAGTATACAAAGAACATAAGAACATAAAAACAGGCAATCAATTAATTAAAATACAGTGGTACCTCGGGTTACAAACGCTTCAGGTTACAGACTCTACTAACCCAGAAATAGTACCTCATGTTAAGATCTTTGCTTCAGGATGAGAACAGAAATCGTGCTCCAGCGGCGCGGCAGCAGCAGGAGGCCCCATTAGCTAAAGTGGTGCTTCAGGTTAAGAACAGTTTCAGGTTAAGAACGGGCCTCCGGAATGAATTAAGTTCTTAACCAGAGGTCCCACTGTACATCTTGAAATTAGTTCAGAGCAAATTAAAATCTGGACAGATGGCAGCCCATGGGTAAAATTGAGAGTGGATTGGGAGTAATGTGCCACCAG
This sequence comes from Zootoca vivipara, assembly GCF_963506605.1. Taxonomy (NCBI): domain Eukaryota; kingdom Metazoa; phylum Chordata; class Lepidosauria; order Squamata; family Lacertidae; genus Zootoca; species Zootoca vivipara. The sequence continues at coordinate 29,071,120 of NC_083285.1, forward strand.
TATGTCAATGACACCCATTCCATTTGAATAAAAGCAGGAGAATCAGATGCTTACAAGGTGCTTGGAGATGGTAATGGGCTGGATGTGGGCTAATCAATTGAAACTGAATCTTTACAAGATGTGCTGCATCTTGAGCCTGAGAAGTAGGTAGAAGGGCAGCTCTGTATGGGGTTGCACTCCCCAGGAAGGAGCATTTCTGTAGCTTTGTTCCACCTATGTTGCTTGAGGCATTGATGGCGTCGGTTGCTTGGAGTGCCTGTTTCCATCTTTAGCTGGTTAGCTAGCCCGTCCTGGATAGGGCTAAGTTGGCCACAGTGATCCAAGCTCTGTTAACTGCAGATTTAACTATTGCAGTATGCTCTGCATGGGGCTGCCCTTGAGGACAGTTTGGAAGATGCACCTACTTGCAGCTCTGGGGAAGGTTTCTGCTTATCTGAGAGTGTTTGGAGCTGCACTCCTTGTGCCTGCCCACACAAGCTCAGAGGCAAGCCAGTTCCACCCAGAGGTAAATTCTGGATGAAAAACCCGGTCTGGGCTTTCCAGTAATAGGTGGTGAAATTTTAACTAGGTTGTTCTGGCCACAAAATATTTGTTTTCAAAAGAAATGCATGCCTTTTTTTGTTGTTGACAGACACAAAGCAGGTACCAACATGACGCTTGTGTTTTGATGTATCTCTTCCACCAGACAATGTATCTTCTGAGGAAATTGATTTCTTTTTTCCTATTAGAGATCTGCTGGCTGTATGCAATCAAGTTCTTTAGCTGGAAAGGAATACAAAATACCGTAGTTTGTGAATCTACCTTTGCCTAGCCCTTCACAGAGAATCAGAATTGCAATGGATCATCTGATCCTATCCCCTGCCTTTTGACAGGAACTTTTTGGGAATGTATCAGAATACCCAGTACAGGACAAGTCAATAAATGTAATTGTAAGGGTGACTCCCTACAGGGAACCAGCCCCCATCATCCTAATGTCCACCTCGCCAAGCACAGGGAGCAGCAGTGGGTCTGAAGCAGCCAGGAGGGAAGGGAGAGACTCGGAGGGAGAGAGCAGCCAGCATGCAGAACGATGGGAAAGCTCAGGGCAGGAGAGATGTAGGCAAGGGCTCCAGGATTCTGGAGAGCCATTACACTGCTTTGACTAGGAGGAGGCTGAGAGGGCATCGCTCCTTCCGGCACAAGAGTTAAGGAGAGCACCGCGACGCAGGTCAAGGGGGAGGCGTTTTGGGGTGCCACAACTACTTTGCTGGCGTAGAAACAGATGTACGCCATTGCCGGATTCTGGTTCGGACTGAGAGGTCATGTTTTAAGCTATCCCTACACTGTAAATAATATGCACAATAAAAGTCTTTAAAGACAAACTGGACTCAAGTGGAGTTACTCTAGAGTAGCCATGGTGACCCTCTGACAGCAATAAATAATGAAAATAATTATTTTAAAAATCTCAACAGAAGATCTTCTGAGGAAGATTACATATGCTTTAGTTACAAAGTTTTAAAGCACTTTGTTAGCTTGCTTTTGACTTCTTTTCACCCATGTTGCTAGTTCCTACATAGATATCTATCTAAACCTGACAAATGTGGACCATGTGATACTTTTGCTCCACAGTTTGATGCCTCCTCTAGCTCTTATAATCTTCTATTCCACTACCTGACACCACTGATTTATTTCCTAAAGGTGTGAATCCTGCTTTACTTTATCAGTTTGACCGTTGCTACTGACATTATGAGCAAGCTTCATATCCATTATCTTAAAGTGTTTCTGTATGATTAAAAACACTTTCTGTAAAGGAAATGTGAAAGCTAAGTGTAATCTTTGGGCAGAATCTCACCCTAAGAACACAGGAAGGTGAGCACATTCCCGCAGTAGTATGAACATCTGTCAATCAAGCCAGTGTTTTCCTGTGCACCTACCACAGCTGCATCATTTCAGCAGAATGAAAATGGAACTGTTCAGGTGATACTGTGTTCACTGGCATCTGTTTGAGTGACAGATACAGTATTTACGAGACAGGAGAGTGATGTGTGCTTTTATTTATTTATAGAACAGCCTCTCCTAAAGGGTTGAGTATGTTTTAAAACTGTACTTTTTGGAAAGGATAAAGAAATTAGGTATAGTTTTGTTTACTCCTGTGCTGTGGCAGGAGAGCCGGTGGCTGCCACATTTCTGGTTTCATGCATGCAACGCGTAGTCTTCAATTGCCTTCATTCATTTGTGGCTTTGATACGACGCGTTTTAAGCCTGGTCTCTTAGCAAACAGGAACCCAGAAGAAAAGCTGTCAAGAAGGAACAGAGTAACGGAGGTTGAGCTGACACATTTACTCGAAGTGATGTCCTTCATGTGACAGGTGATAGCCCAAACCCTAAGAAGCTGATCACCTACCAGCTTTGCTCCTGATGAGGAGGCAATCACAGATTCCAATGGAACTTGATATGGATTACTGATTCTTATTGCTGATCAGGATTGGGAGCTTTCTTGCTAAATCAGAAGCACATGGCTGGAAGCAGAGCTCAGGAGTGATCAACTGATTCTTACTGAATGCAGCTGCACATCTCAGAAGTGTACTTACATCAAGAGAACAACGCAGACATCATTGCATTCTGCAAGTCAAGGTCTGTCACCCCTGTGTTATTCTGCTTTGTCCTGAGCCTACGGAGGTCAGGGCCTTATAGCACCCCCCCAACGGTGGCCACAGGAGGTGTCTCAGTAGATTTACATCACTGGGCTCCTTTCTGGTGGTTAATTTCTCTCAGACTGTAACACACGGGTTATAGTCGGATATAGCCGGTTAGGTTCCAATGCCTAAGCCAATACCGCTCAACATCCGAAACCAATAAAGTTGTGGCCTTTTCGCCCATTCAAATTCAATTCACTGTGTCTTGCGTCTTATTTCCGGCGGAGGGAGGGACATTGCCACACAAAACCACTTCCGCATCACACGGAGGTGGTGTTGTGGGCATGGCCTGACCAAACCCTCGCGATGGGGGCTGAGAGCTCAGCCCCCTCATGAGATGGGAGTTCCCGCATCCATCATACCCGGCCAACCAATAGGGTCGGACAGGAGGCGGGGCTTCCCCCTTTTTAAATTAGGACGGAGGCAGGAACACAGCCTCTTTCGCCCTGGCACCCAGCGCGAATGGATCACCCACCCACCCTTTAGTTAGGCAGGTTAGGCCGATGCTGCTATGGACTTTGGTTGGCCGGGGGGCCTGGTAGGACTTTTTCCACTTGGACTAGCCAAACTGGTTTTTTCGCCTACCTCATAGCAATTCGTCACAACTTGGTTTGGCGGTTAGGCATTGGAAATTTGCATAAATATAGAAGGGGGCAGATTGCGTCATCCTCTGCCCGAAATTGGAGATTTAATCCCATTAAAGGGGTTCCGGGGGTGGTAGCTTTGTCCTGAGCCTACAGAGGTCAGGGCCTTATAGCACCCCCCAACGGTGGCCACAGGAGGTGTCCCAATAGATGTACATCACTGGGCTCCTTTCTGGTGGTTAATTTCTCCCAGACTGTAACACACGGGTTACAGTCGGATATAGCCGGTTAGGTTCCAATGCCTAAGCCAATACCGCTCAACATCCGAAACCAATAAAGTTGTGGCCTTTTCACCCATTCAAATTCAATTCACTGTGTCTTGCGTCTTATTTCCTGGGGAGGGAGGGACATTGCCACACAACTGATTCTTACTGAATGCAGCTGCACATCTCAGAAGTGTACTTACATCAAGAGAACAACGCAGACATCATTGCATTCTGCAAGTCAAGGTCTGTCACCCCTGTGTTATTCTAAAGCTGTTTCCTACAACTTTATGCTGCCCTCCAGATGTTTTGGACTAGAGCTCCAATTATCCCAAGCTGGCATGGCCAATGGTCAGGGATCATTAGATTTTTGAGCTCAGCAACTTCTGGACAGCAACCCTTTCTTCTGGGTGCCAATTGTTGATGTTAAGGCACAACTCTAGCATAAAGAAGAGTTAGGAACATTCTGTGTAAGACTTCCATGTACTTTGATATGGTATCCAAGTACTTACAAATAATTGTGTAAAAGACATTGAAGTGGAAACAAAAGTGCAAGCCCTATGTATCCCATATGGAAAACTCTGGTGTAAGAAAATAACATGGCTCTCTTCTGCTTGTTGGGGCAGCAGAAGTGCTTTTGTACCAATTTATAACCTTCCTGCAGAGATGATATTAGGTTGTGTGGAAAGAAGGGAAGGGAAGGCCGGAGTGGAACATGGTTTGCAGCATGGCATCTTGTAGGCCATGGAAGCAACTCCCTAATGGATAATACAGTGGTACCTCGGGTTAAGAACTTAATTTGTTCCGGAAGTCCGTTCTTAACCTGAAACTGTTCTTAACCTGAGGTACCACTTTAGCTAATGGGGCCTCCCACCACCGCGTGATTTCCATAGCTGCCAAGTTTTCCCTTTTCTCGCGAGGAAGCCTATTCAGCATAAGGGAAAATCCCTTAAAAAAAGGGATAACTTGGCAGCTATGGTGATTTCTGTTCTCATCCTGAGGCAAAGTTCTTAACCCAAGATACTACTTCCGGGTTAGTGTTTGTAACCTGAAGCGTTTGTAACCCGAGGTACCACTGTATTGGAAAGTATTCGCATTGGGAGATTAGTGTGACAGAGGGACTTTTTTTTTTTTAAAAAAAAGGCAGGTAGTGCACAATCCTGCCTAACTTGCCCAGAGAGAACACTGTATAAGCTTGCAGCTGTAGAATCCTGTGATCATTTTATCATTGGGGGCTTTTAAAGAGACATTAGTTTACTATTTACCTAAGCCTGTTTTTCTGTGGTCGTGTGCGCACACACACAAAGTACAGAGATGTTCTAATGACCACAAACAACTGAAACTCTTGTTTGATTTCTCAGTAAAGCTTAGTTAATAAAACATGCTGAGCACCAGGTTCAGTAGAAATGTGCTCACTCCCAGCATCTCATGTTTCAGCATTTATTATGGTCTTTCTGAGCTTCACCATCTATGGATTTGCACACATTTTTCTGGCTCCCCTGGGCATTGGCTAGATTGATGGCTTGGCATCAGCATTTATTAACTGATACTGCCTATTGTTGTTAGCTTTACATGGTTATGATGTGCAAAACCCATCTAAATCAATTGGACTGAGCATGCTTCTACTCAGCTTTTATGCTGTGATGCTTTGCCCTCTTCCGTGTTCATAATTCCCTCTGAAATCAGTTAAATGTATTTGGTTGCAGCTGAGTGGAGGATTATGTAGCCTGATTGAATTTGAAAAGAATGTATGCAAGTCACTTTTCTGTCCTTAATACCACCGGCTTGTACCACCTTTGACTGCGCTGCGGGATACAACTTTCAATATACAAGCTTTGAGCCTTACTAGATTATGCATATTTCTTTTTCTTTGATCTTTAGGAAATACTTCCTTATTGTATTTGAATTCACTTCTACTATTTGACAACTACCTGTTATTTATTAAATTTATATACTGTGCTTCATCTGAGGATCACAGGGTGGTTCACATCATACCCAGGGACATATTACTAGACCCAGATTGTATGCACTGGACAGGCATCACATTGCCCCAGGTATACAGAAACCATAGCTGCCAAGTTTTCCCTTTTCTCGCGAGGAATCCTATTCAGCATAATGGAATTTCCCTTAAAAAAAGGGATAACTTGGCAGCTATGACAGAAACACACACATACACACACCCCTTAAAAAAAAGAAAGCAGAGAAAGCTATATTGGTTCATTAGGAAAACGTCAAAACCCAACAACTCGGAAATGCCTTTATTAGTGTGGGGTAGGGCTGTAGCTCAGTGCTACAGCATCTGCTTTGTATACCGAAGGTCCCAAGTTCAACCCCAGACATTGCCAGGTAGGGCTGGGAGAGACTCTGCCTAAAACCCTGGAGAGCTGCTGCCAGTCAGTTTAAACAATACTGAGGAAGATGAACCCTTACTCAGTGTCTTATGTTTCTTTCCTATGTTCCAATCACTAAATGGCAAGCAAGCTTTCAAGTTCTGTATCTAGCATTGCAGTCAATGCACAGGAACATCATTGTAAATCAGCATTCAGGTAGGGCTGTAGCTGATCCCAAGGTCAACCCCTGGGACCTCCACGCAGGCCTTTCTGAAAGCCTGGAGAGCCCCTGCCAATTAGTTTGGACATTGCTGAGTTAGATAGACCCTATGGCATGGGTAGGCAAACTAAGGCCCGGGGGCCGGATCCGGCCCAATCACCTTCTAAATCTGGCCTGCAGACGGTCCGGGAATCAGCAGGTTTTTACTCTTAGAATTTTGATAAAGTGTCAGGCGTAGCTCTAGCGGCTTTAGCCCAAACGTAGCAGAGTATCGCTGCACAACACGGAAACTTCCAAAGGTTTCAATGACTAGACGTCTGGACGCAGAATAACTATATACAGTACAGGATTTATTAAATAAAAGAAAAACAGAGTTTCTATATACAAAGCAAAGCAAAATAAATCCTTACTCTCTCTCCCTCACACAACCATCTGATACAGCACGTCCATAGCTGCCAAGTTTTCGCTTTTCTCGCGAGGAAGCCTATTCAGCATAAGGGAAAATCCCTGTAAAAAAGGGATAACTTGGCAGCTATGAGCACGTCTCCTTCTAACTCTCACCTACACCACCACACAGAACAAATGTGTTAGCATTCCTTAATAACAGAGTTCACTGCTGACCTTCAACCAATAAGAGAGTAGTTGCTATGTCTCTGGCAGAACTTGGCTTTCTGCCCAGTCTTAATTGACTCCCAGAGTTATTAGTTTGAGAAGCAAGAGTCTGATTGTTTCCCAGAGAACCAATTAAGAGAAACCTGAACATTTACATGAGTAGAATGTGTGCTTTTATTTAAAATGCATTTCTGGGTTATTTGTGGGGCATGGGAATTCATTCACCCCCCCCAAATATAGTCCTGGCCCCCACAAGGTCAGAGGGACAATGGACCGGCCTCCTGCTGAAAAAGTTTGCTGACCCCTTCCTATGGTTTCACTTGGTATAAGGCATCATCCTATATCTCCTGCCTTTCTTCCATGGCAGAGTAATAATGACATAATGAGGCAAGCATGGGTTCTAGCAGGGCTGTCTTTAGCATATGTGCCGCTGGGGTGCAAAGATCCGCCCAGTGCCCCCAAATTTAGTTTAGCCCCCAAATTAACTTTTATTATGCTTATGTCAGACACCAAGCTTATGCCTTATCTCTTGTTTACGAAAGCCGGGAGGAAAAAGAAACAAACTTTTTTATTTGCTCATTTATTTACAATATCCTTATACTTAAGTATACAACACGGCCACACTTAAACTTTAGAGTATTGTTTAGTCACCTACTTAGGAGAAACATCAGTTGTGTCAAAGGTGCCGCTGACCCCACTGCCGCATAGCAGCTCAATACAATACAGTACGTAACATAATATTTTGATGTAAGAGTTAATTTCGCATGCATGGCGCCGTTGTGAATCACAAATGCCACCGCTGGCATGGTAAATGAGTGCACAAAGTCGAAAGTCCTTTAGTGAAACTGTAGGTATACATTTCGGTAATACCTAGGTATATATGTATTTTGTTTTTCTAGCTTGATCAAAATTATTTATTATTTCCTAACAGGTAGATAGTTAAGAGCTTAGGTGGGTTCAGCAGCAGGCGCCTGGCGTCCCTCCAAAATTCGGCACCCGGGTGCCCCACACCCCTGGGTAAAGACGACCCTGGGTTCTAGCAATTATGTCCTTATTACTCTGCCATGGAAGAAAGGCAGGAGACATAGGGCAATGGTTTTCTCCCAGCTTAGTTGTTCTGCTTTAGGAGACATTAAGCCTTGCTTAAGCAGCAGCAGCAGAGTAGGAAGGCAGCACCTTTTAAACTGCCACTAAAATTAAAAGCTGCCTCAACATGCACCACAAATTAAACATCAAGAAGGTATGTTTGGGCTGCAGACTAGAAATCCAACAGTTTATGGTGAGATTTATGTCCAAAATTGAAATGTACATATAACTTGCTGTTTGGAGGCAAACTTGTAAGATGTATTATTCTAAATATATCTACTATCCCTGTCACCTTCCTAAACTTTCCATGTAGGACCCTTAGTGTTAATTGCAAGTTAGATGGGTCTCTGGTCCTGACACACTCACTGCTGAGTACTGCAAGGAAAGTTTGAAGCTGGGGCATAATGAAGATGGCAGGGAAGTGGTTCTTCAGCCTTCCATGTCCATTGATAAGTACCAAAAAGAATGTTTTAATAAATGAAAATTGCTACTTTGCCAGCAGGTTAAACAGAAACCTTTTTGGTTGATTAGGGAAGCGAGTGGAGAGAAAGGGGGATTTTTTTCCTCTCTCCTTTTGAAGAAAATATCATGCTGCCAGCTATAGTAATGAAATGAATGTGCTAAAGATCAACGTCTTGGGAAATGTTTTGGCTTCAGTTTTTTTAGCTTGTAAAATACTACGGAATAAGGTAACACGAATAATAAGCGAGCATAACAAAGTGATCACACATACACACAATATTCAACCAGTCCCCAGTTTAAGACCATAATTAGTCTAGTCCAGAAGAAAAACTCCCAAGAGTAAGAGTTCCTCTCCAGCAATGGAACTGCTGCCACAAACACTTGGTCAGAGGGTTTATGTCTAAACAGAACCCTTATGCTATCCAGGAGGAATATCACCCATAATGTGGCCATACAGTCTTGATGATATCTGTAGTAGGGTAGAATTGGACTTCAAAGTATTGGTGTGCATTCTAGCTGGGTGCAGCAGTACTCAAAGGTCAGTCACACTGAGTTCAGCAGAGTTTACTTCAAAGTAAGGATGCAAGATATTGCAGTCTTTATGAAAGCACTGATTTTTGCCATATCATACCCAACTAAATGTTTTGGGGTTGGACATGTAAAACAATTGCTTCTGAATTGCTGGTTCTACAACTACTACTAGGATTTTATTTCCTTATAAATTCATGAATATTATTATTAATCTTATTTACTAATTAAGATTAATTGATGATTATTATTCATTATCATTCTGTGTAGAAAGGCCAGCCTGGCAATCTGAGAAACATGATTTCTTTGCACTGCCCAACATTAATAGTAATAAATAAACAAATAAATAAATGACAGTGCATAGATGACTGCTCTGTGCATTTGAAAAGCACTGCACACTTTTGAGGATTCAATAGTGTCTTCTCTGTACAAACATTGTTAACGGAAAGAAAACATTTTAAAAGGAATTGATTTTGTGTGCATAAAAAAATCCTGTCTTTTGCTATACTTGATGCTCATTACATTTCATTGCTACCTTATCAGTATGCGCTATCAGCCAGGTTTTTAAACCAAAAGTAAATAAATTTTGAAAAGAAGAAATGCCACATAGCTGCTGGTTTGACAGTTCCATTGGGCTAGAGGTAGACCAACAGTGAGATTCTGAACAGGGATAATGTCATAGAGATGCCTTAACCTTTCAGGAAGAATTCCATGTTACATAATGAATAATATCAGATGTTTGCAAGCTGAACCTGTCACCTGCAAGACATTTACTGTGATCCAGAGGGACTGAAGTGTGCGCAGAGATGTGGGAGGATGCAGGAGTTGCAAAGACCAACCTTTGGGAACTAATTTGTATGCACAAGAAAGGTGCTCTGCACGGAAATAAATCAGGCCCAGCACGTTGTGTCACCACCAAATAGATGTTTGCCTCCACTGACAAGACAGCACCAATAATAATTTGGCAGATGCAAGGACTATTCTGGTCATCCCTTTCCCTAAACTCAAGAAGTGGTCAAAGTGGCCAACTGCCTTTTTGTTTCTTAATATATCAGGCAGTGTCAACAAGTGCTCTGCAAATTGAGTTATTTGTGTGTCTGTGCAGTTCATGTAGAAGAGCTATTTCATCTTAGGTTGATTTTAACATTATTGTACGTTTCGCTTAAATAAAACACTTGAAGACAATTTTAGATCCTTTGCTGTATATGCTGTTCTTCCTAAATTAGCATTCTTGCTTAGTTTCAAATTGCCAGGCATTATTAAGGCTGTAGCCTCACATGCACTGGCAGCCGGTAATTTTGTAAAAAGAAGAGAGCACCCAACTAAACTATGGAAAGCTTTTCTGGTTTGAATGTTTTATTTATTTTTGAATGTTTCCCTCTCTGTGTCTCAGTCTCTCTGCCTCCCGGTTGTATCAGGATGAATTAGCTGTTTTTGTACTCACAATATTTGTTATTGGTATTTCCAAAGGCAATTAACAAACTGAACTGAGTTGAACTGTAGCTGTTCAATCATGCAATGCCATCTGTTCAGCAGGGCAGATTCTTGCTTCAGCAACGTGTGCCCAGACCCCTACTACATATAGGAGATTTTGGAGTCTGGTTTTTGTTTTAACGTTTTCTGCATATCAGTGTTTGGCAGTTAACAGACAACAATGGAGATAGAAATGGAAAGAGACCAGGAGCCCCAAAAGAAACAAAATACTTCTACACACACACACACACACACACACACACACACACACACACCAAATGAAACTCTGTGTGTCTTGATTTATTTTAGTGCATTGTATCTAAACCTCTTTCCCAACCTCACTAATGTAATGGAATGTAAACAAATGTAATGGAAGGAGAAAGTTTTCAGCAAAAGATATATTCATCCTTCACCTACCGTAATACATCCAAACTATATCTGGTATTGTATGTAGATACCGTAGTTTGGATCATACTTCCATTGGGTAGGAATGTCCAACATTGCCAGTGTTCTGAAATATGGTTTTTGCACTGCCAGGAACTTGTTCTTATTAGACCATAGATACATACCTCCAATAGCTGTGCTAATTCATGAATTTGAACTTAATTTCCCTGGATTCCTGCCTAAATACATTATTAACCAATTATATACAGCATTGAAGTTGGGTATATAATTGGAAGTCTCCCAAGCAACTTTCTAAATGACGGTAGATTGATATTTGGGAAGCTCTGATTATGTACCAGCTTAATCGGCAAGTGCAACAAGCAAGGAATCCCAGTTTTTAAAATTATATTATGACTTCTTAGTTTCCATTTATCTTCTATGATGAAAGATCACATTCTAATCAGATGCACTGTATGTGCGCATGTACTGTATGTAGATATTTATTACGAGTACGTAATGTAAGCCCAGCATTTAATGTGCATAATAACCAACCATTGTGCACATTCATCAGGCCACAGGGAGAATGTCCACATAATCCACCCAAAAAGAGGAAACTGTGCACATTTCCTGGTCAATATCCAACAGGCCCAGGTGAATGTGCGTGTGTTGACTTAATTTTGTACATTCTCTGGTCATTACGCATGATCTTCAACAAGCCTTGGAGAACAATTTGCCTGCTCCCTTGCCTTTTGCACTGAGCAGCCGCGTTGTACATGCAGTCCTAATGCTCTGATGTTCCTCTTCCAAGGTTTAGACTATGCCTATAGCCAACATCCAGCCCTCGAGCCTCAAAAAGACTGCAGCAATGAGAGAAAGAGTGGGCAAGCCTTTTTCCCACTGAGAACTGAATGATCTTGGAGGTAATCTGCCAGCAGTGGACAGGACCAGAAATGGCAGAGGGTGGGACCAGATATTTCTGCCACTCTTTTCTCTAATCATAAAAGCAGCAAGAGAAGCAATTTCAATCAGGATTGTGGGACAGGATGGGAAGGTTTAAAAACCCTTCCTATCCCCCTTGTGCTGCTCAGCTGCCTGGGAAAGGTTGAGAGTGGTGAAAAGGAGGCTAGACTGTATAAAAAGCATTAATATTTATCTGGAGCCCCAGCTCATCTTTCAGCTGCTCAGCTGATCAGTGGGAGAATGTGTAATAGGCCATGTAAGGTTAGGCAGAGATCCAGAAGCAGCCTGGTGGGGGCAGATTGAACGTTTCCTAAAGCTTGTTGGAGATTGTGCATAATGACTGGGGAACATGCACCCCTCTTCATGGACACATTATGTGTATATCCCCCATGAATCATGGTGAATGTGCATAATGATTGGTTGTTATGCCCACTAACCACTCAACTTACAATACCCCTAACACACGCACGCACGCACGCGCGCACACACACACATTTATTTATTTATTTATTGGCTGACTCTGATTGGACTATGTAATTTGTACATCCCAGTTCTCTCAACAGTTAGTTAGCTTGTCCTTAGGATGTTTTACACTAATTGTCCGACAAGGTTACCCCATGACTGTAATCAGCCACTTTCCCTTTTTCCTTATTGTATTAATTACTGTTCCTTTTTGCTGCCTAATTTTTTAACTCTCTCTCTCTCTCTCTCTCTCCAGTGGTGCCTCGCTAGATGAATTTAATTCGTTCCACGGGTCTTTTCTTATAACGAAAAATTTGTCTAGTGAATCCCATAGGAATGCATTGAATTTTTTTGAATTTTTTTTTTTTTTGCCGATAGGAACGCATTAATTGAATTTCAATGCATTCCTATGGGAAACCGCGATTCGCTAGCCGAATTTTTCATAAAACAAATTCGTCTAGCGAGGCAACCTCCGCTCGAAAAATCCTTTCGTTAAGCGGAAATTTCGTTAAGCAGGACATTCGTTAAGCGAGGCACCACTGTATATATATATATGTGTGTGTGTGTGTGTGTGTGTGTGTTTTACAGAAAAAGGAACCCTTATTCCATTTCTTTTTCACAGAGAAATGTGTTTCTCTCTAGAAATAAAGGTCCAAATTCTTGAAATACAGAAGACATTAGGATTTCTCATTAATACCTGCCACATTTTTAATTATGGCAATCCATATATGCTCCTAAGGGTATTGAGGTTATGGCTGGGCAAGTTAGAATGATGATAATAAAGATACACCAACATAACTCATAGGAATCCACTTGTGTATTTGGAGAATGTGGCTTGAAGCTTACAGCTGGCAATGCACTGGTAGTTGAAATATTGTGACCGAGAAGAACTTGTTCACATATTGAATGTAGAATAAGGATTTACTGATTTAAGACAGTTATTTCATTTCTGTAATTAAATAATCAATGTATTCTGTTTCTCATACACCTGCCTAATTACAGGACTGCGGTGTGTGCATATCTGACTGTACCAGTAATGGAAGAAGCAATATCACATCCGTTGCAAGAAAAGGGAGAGAGAGAAGCCTTTCTCTCTACTGAGCTTGGTGGCCCTTTTGGAAATGCAGCTTTCCAAAGAGCAGCTTAGGTATTTTGGGGAATTAGGTAGAAGCGTTTGTAGTCCGAGGTACCACTGTATACAGTGTGAAACTCTAAATGCAAACTATGCAGCCATTAAGCAGACTGAGGGAACACATAAAGGGAAAGGGAAAGGACCCCTGACAGTTAAGTCCAGTTGCAGACAACTCTGGGGTTGCGGAACTCATCTCGCTTTACAGGCCGAGGGAGCTGGTGTTTGTCTGCAGACAGTTTTCCCGGTCATGTGGCCAGCATGACTAAGCCACTTCTGGTACAACGAAACACTGAAAGCAGAGCAGTGCACGGAAATGCCATTTACCTCCCCACTGGAGCAGTACCTATTCATCTACTTGCACTTTTTTTTTGGCATGCTTTCGAACTGCTAGGTTGGCAGGAGCTAGGGCCGAGGGAACACATAGTGCACATGAAATGTTACCTTCTTTTTTTAAAAAAAATTATTAAATATTTTCTTGATTTACAAAAATACGTGCAATGTCTCTCGTAACATTATTACAAATCAGTTTCATTTGTTGAAGCATTGGGAAGAAAAGGGGAAAAGAGGTAGATGGGGGAATAGATGGGTGGGGTGGGGTCAGGTGACGATGTTTCTATTTTACTTAATATATGTGGGTTTTTTTTTTGTCAGCATCGCTTGTGCAGGTTCTCTGCTGTTCGCTTGTGTTCCTTTGGTGGTGAGAGATGTTGGAGTTGGCCTAGGGCAGGCACCCCCAAACTTCGGCCCTCCAGATGTTTTGGACTACAATTCTCATCATCCCTGACCGCTGGTCCTGTTAGCTAGGGATCATGGGAGTTGTAGGCCAAAACATCTGGAGGGCCGCAGTTTGGGGATGCCTGGCTAGGGTATGATTGTTCATTTGTGATTGGCTGTGGGGATCTTTGTTTAATGTGTGAGTGGGGTGGGTGGGTGTTTTGGATCAGGTTAGCCATATTGATTTGTATGCTGTTGGTGGATTTTTGTCATTGTCTTGTTGGGCTGTGAAGGGGAGTTATACAGGGGTGAAGCCGTCGTCTTCTATTTGTCCCCATGTCAGTTTCAGCTTATTGGTTACAGTAACTTTTCTAGAAAGGCTGTTTCCCCATACTATTTGGTACCATCTGATTTAATCAGTTAGATTTTGTGTTCCCTTAATTATCTGACTATTCTTTCTATCAATCTTTTCACTTATTTACTCTTCTCGTTTGACCATTTATGTTGGTTAGGACTTGAACCCTCCACCTACCTGGTTGTGGACACCAAATAGTTGTATTGTGGGATGTAAAACACAAGAGGTCAAGTACAACATCCCTAGAGTGGACATAAAAGGGGATGTCTGGACCAGCCAGTTGGAACTTCCTGTTTCTCCTAGGCTGGGACAGACTTCCTCTGTATGTGACTAGAGGTGGGCGTGACCTCACCTGCCCAGGTAACAAAAGAGCAGGACTGGTCAGCCATCTCTCTCTCTCTCTCTCTCTGACTACATTCGTCAAAGAAGCAACATTTGCTTAGCCTAAGCCAAGAGAGGACAAAGGAGCTGTCTCCTTAGGATAGTTTCCAGGTGTATATTACTTTTGTAACTTAAGTCTGCCTTCTGGGATCCATTTGTGAACAGAATGTGAGTGAGTAAACTCTTTTTATACTATTATAGAAGACTGTGTCGTGTCTATTTTTTTATGAGGGACTAAATGGGAAATTACCAAGGAAACACATTTTAGAGACTTTAGCGAGCCTGAGCAAACACATCTGCTGTGAAAGTTTAAAAAGGGAAATGTTACTCTGCTAAATTGTAGAGGATATAATCAAACAATATATCCTCTCCTGCATGTATTTTTCTTTTAAGTTGCATCCTGGCATTAATCTCGAAAGACTCAAGGCATGGCTGCAGATTGTTCACTGCCTCTTTCGAAGTTCAGTCTAATAGTCTGCAGCCTGGGTGTGCCTCCTGAGACGCAGTGTTTTCCTAGATTATAAGGAAGTGTTAAGAAAGTGACTAATGAAGCTGTTAGAGGCCCTGCCAAACAGTGAAGAATGTGAAAGTAAGCGGGGGAATAGCTTCAGTCTTTCCCCATCAGTTTAGGAATGGAAAAGTCTGTTAAGGTGGGCATGATATGTTGTTCCTCAAAGGAAAGCAGCATCCTGTATTGTGTTGGGAGCTGGAGTGATGTTTTGGGGTAGGTGCAGTCCTTTGTATTAGCCACTTGCATAAAAAGTAAGGCATGCAACCATAACATTTGAAAATTCTGCAAATATGAACCTGACTACTTTTTAAACCGTAGTTTATTGTATTCCTTGCCATCATGAAATCACAAAATGATCTTGATTCTTTTTTCTTAATGAAGTCTTCTGCGGCACAGTCTTTGAGATGCTGTCTAAATTAATCTATGTTTGACATTTGTCAGCCTGTTTCTCCTGGAAAGGTGCCAGGCTCACCTGCAAACTTGCAATGTATATGCAATGTTGGCTCTGTCTTCACACTTCTGTTTGCAGACAATTTCCACCTTCCCCATTCATTGTAGGCAACGAAGAAACTTACAGCAAAGCTGTTCCGTGGATTGAACCTTAAAAACCTTTGCAGCATCAGCAGCCATTGGATTGGTTCTCTTCCCCCTTTCAGACTTTTTGGAAGGTTATAACAGTGTTGTCCATGTTCCTAGACTAGGACTGCATAACCATTGACTTGCCTCCAATCTCACAGGAAACGGCTGCTAATGCAGCAGTTTGACTTCACCCCCAGAGGTGCTCTCCATTGTCTCTCAAGACCATGGGAAGGCAGCAGCGTAGGAAGCCACTGCGTCACCCGGGGCGGCAAATTGCCGTGCGCATGCGTCACTACGTAATGAAGCTGCGCAAGCTACACTACGTAGAGGGGTATCGCCCCCCCGACTATGAAGCTGAGCCTCCAGCCTCCCCGTAGAAATCCCGCTGCGCCGAACGAGGCTTTCTACCTATAGGCTGGAGCTGGAGGCTCGGCTTTGGAGTCGCAGGGGGGCGCAATCCCCCTCTACGTGGCACACAAGCCGAGCCTTGAGCCTCCAGACTCCCGGTAGAAAGCCTTGCTCGGCGCGCGGGTGCCACCCTGGAGGGGGGTGACACTCGCCACATCCCCATGACTCCCAAGCCGAGCCTCCAGCCTCCCAGTAAAAAGCCCGCTTGCCGTGGCGTGCTGCGCCGAGAAGGCTTTTTCCCAGGAGGCTGGAGGCTTGGCTTGGGAGTCGTGGGGAGGGCGCGCCGAGTGTCACCCCTCAGAGTGGAACCCGGGGCAGACTGCCCCTATCGCCCCTTTGCTACACCCCTGTGGGTAGGCAAACTAAGACCCAGGGGCCGGATCCGGCCCAATCACCTTCTAAATCTGGCCCACGGACTATCCGGGAATGAGTGTGTTTTTACATGAGTAGAATGTGTGCTTTTATTTAAAATGCATCTCTGGGTTATTTGTGGGGCATAGGAATTCGTTCATTCTCTCTCCCCCCCCATATAGTCCAGCCCCCCCCCAAGGTCTGAGGGACAGAGGACTGGCCCCCTGCTGAAAAAGTTTGCTGACCCCTGCAAGTCAAGACAGATGGATGCCAACAGTATTGAAGGAATTGTGCCTCTGATTATCTGTTGCTGGAGAAAACAAGTGCAATCATGTCCTAATTGTGGGCTTCCTGAAGCCATCTGATTGGTCCGTACGGAAAATGAGGTGCTGGAGTAATTGGGCTTCTGGCCCAATATTATAATCTCATTGATTATAGTAGAAAATACATTGCATGAAAATGAATTAAAACTGAATATAAATCTGTTAAGCATATCGTGAAGAACTCCCCCCTCCCATATAAGGAAATATATCCCAGGTATTGAAGGTTTTCCTATGGGAAGTGTAGTTTGAATGATAAAATGTGCTGCAGGTGATTTCCACAGTCGTAAACATCTAAGCATTTCCTATATGGTAAGTTGCCTGATTAATAGCCCTCGAGTTAAACAGGAAGCATCCAACATTTTTCAATTTTGGCTGGAACCATTCACAATTGCTTATGTGGATTTGTGCTCTGCTGATTACGGTCCATACGTTCTAAAGCCTTGCTCATAATACTTGTCAGTGTATGTATATACAGTAGTACCTCGGGTTACAGAAGCTTCAGGTTACAGACGCTTCAGGTTACAGACTCCGCTAACCCAGAAATAGTGCCTCAGGTTAAGAACTTTCCTTCAGGATGAGAACAGAAATTGTGCTTTGGCGGCGCAGTGGCAGCAGGAAGCCCCATTAGCTAAAGTGGTATTTCAGGTTAAGAACAGTTTCAGGTTAAAAACGGACCTCCAGAACGAATTAAGTTCTTAACCCGAAGGTACCACTGTACTGGAACTTGGATTGTGCAGCTTTCCCCCCTTTTGAGCCATGGAAAGCTTCTGTTTTGCCAGTTTGGATATGTGTGTAACCTGCCACTTCTTATCTGCATCTCTGTTGGCTGCTGGTTAGTCAGCTAATCACTTTGATCTCTCGCTGAGGCCTTGATCTTTTTCAGAAGGGAGTCCTGAGATATGAATAGTACTCTAATTGATTCAGTACTTCCATTTCCCCTTCTTATTTATAATCTTTAGAGCTTTAATTTGCCTTTGTAAAGTTTCTTTTTAAAATTCTCCTTACATTTTGACACGCAAGCCACTGGGGCGGGCAAGAAATGGGCCAGAATCCTTCCTCTCCGGGTGAAGTGATTTTTTTCTCCCAGTCATCTTAGATTTCCTTAGGCAAGCAGAAGCTTCTGAGTATGTGCACAAGGCATCTTTGCCCCCATCATAAAGTTCTTCATCCAATTGTGTAGAATTTTGATCGCTTCCAATTGCAAGGTTTAAGGGCCGGGAAAGGGAGGGGAAATCCCCCCCCCACAGTCATGCAATCTGTTTACTTTGTGGTGTTCTCCGCCGCACCTTTGATTGAATGGATTTTTTTGAATAGTAGCTTATGTGAAAAGTGTGGGTTTCTTTTTTTCTTGTTGTTTCCCTATTTCATGGTTAATGGATTTTGCTTTTTCAGGCCAAATTGTGTGTCTTTCCCCTCAGACTTGCTTCTAGCCTCAAGAAACCACCCCCTTCTAGTTCCATTAATATTCTTGCTGTTCTCAGTGAGGTAACCCTGTTTTGTTTTCACAATCAGAGCAGAGAATTTCTCATGCACCTATTTTCCCCCAAGGGCTGATTCTCTTATTATTGTGGGCCTGATCGTGCTGTAGTGCTGAGCCTTTTCAGTATTAACATTTGAAGGTGTATGTGGCAAGTATTCAGTATTTTGCAGTATTAGGCCTTCTACCTAAGTAATCAGGACCTACTACTGGGGCAGTTTTATTGTGTGTGTGAGAGAGAGAGAATGAGAGAGATTAGGGTGGTGTCACATGCCTGAGAGTTGATGGCATTCTTCAGCTTATCAAGAGAGGGAGCACACCCACCTCTACCAAGACAGGTAGAGTCTAGACACTGACAATTGCTGTGTCAGAGACCATATTTTCCCGCAAGTACACTTGAGAAGGTCCCAAGTCATACCCCAGCATATCTAGGTAGGGATCGGAGAGACCCCATCTGAAATATTTTGGAGAGCAGCTGTGAGTGTAGGCAAAAATTAAGTTATTTCGCTAAATTTATTTCTGTTGTCTGTGAATGTCCATTGCCTTTTAGCCTACTTTATTTTACACATAAAAAAAGCAGAGACATCACGTTGCCTACAAAGGTCCGTATAGTTAAAGCTATGGTTTCCCCAGTAGTGATGTATGGAAGTGAGAGCTGGACCATCAAGAAGGCTGATCGCCGAAGAATTGATGCTTTTGAATTATGGTGCTGGAGGAGACTCTTAAGAGTCCCATGGACTGCAAGAAGATCAAACCTATCCATTCTTAAGGAAGTCAGCCCTGAGTGCTCATTGGAAGGACAGATCGTGAAGCTGAGGCTCCAATACTTTGGCCCCCTTATGAGAAGAGAAGAATCCTTGGAAAAGACCCTGATGTTGGGAAAGGTTGAGGGCACTAGGAGAAGGGGACGGCAGAGGACGAGATGGTTGGACAGTGTTCTCGAAGCTACGAACATGAGTTTGACCAAACTGCGGGAGGCAGTGGAAGACAGGAGTGCCTGGCGTGCTATGGTCCATGGGGTCACGAAGAGTCGGACACAACTAAATGACTAAACAACAACATTTTTAAACATGGCACCAGGGCAAAAGTGACAGACATACTGCCTGAGCTCTGTTGAAAATTTGTGAGATTTTGTTTGTATTATATTAAGCATACATTATCAGTCACATATACAGTTTTATTTTTAAAAACTACTTCAATCTTCACCCCAAACTATAACAATTGTACTGGACCAAAAAAAAAAAGGCAAACAGACCACAACACACTTAGGTCACTAATAGTTTTAAATGACAGAAATAAGTAGGACAAAGTGCTGCTTAGGTTTCCCTTTATACACATGGTAAAGCCCCAGGACAGGATGGAATCTCAACAAAAGTGCTAAGAGCCAGCTTCAATTCCTCCTTCATGACGCACCTCCATGGCCTCCTCTTGTAGTGTTGGAAACAAGGATCCATAACACAAGACACGCATGATTCCAGCCTTCTACCAGAACAAAGGTAAGTGCCATGACTGCAACACCTACTGTGGAATCTCCCTGCTGAGTTCTGTGGGGAAAGCCTTTCCCCATGTAGTTCTCAACAGAATACAGTCACTTGCTGACAGGGTCTATCCTGAGTCACAGTGCGGCTTTAGAGCACAGTGGTCAAGAGCTGAAATGATTTTCTCAGTGCTTCAGCTGCAGGAGAAATGCCAAGAGCAGAGACACTCCTTGTACATTGCCTTCATAGATCTGATGAAGACCTTTGAACTGGTCAGCCCAAAAGAACTCTTCAGACTGTTCAACAAGATAGGATGCCTACCTAAACTTCACAAGATAATCATGCACTTCCGCAAGAACATGCGTGGCACCATCCAATATGATGGCTCATCCTCGGACGCCTTCCGTATAAAGAATGGTGTGAAACAGGGATGTGTTCTTGCCCCAACTCTCTTCTTCCATATTCTTCTCCCTGTTATTCTCCTGTGCTTTCAGCTTTCATCCAAGGGGCGATGGGGCATGTCTATATGCCAAGACAAAGGTCTGATGGGTCCTTATTGGAGAGAGTTTGTTTGCAGATGACGTAGCCTTGACATCACACTCATCTACCATTTAGCCCAAGCCCGCAGGGAGTTCAGCCTTACCATCAACCTGACGAAATCCAAAATCCTGGGTCAGGATGTCACCAGTACCCCACACATCAGCATTGTTGACTACCGTACATGCTTGAGGTGGTAGACAGTTTTGTCTACATGGGTTCCACCATAACCAGCAGCCTCTCCATTGACACTGAGCTGGACAAGTGGCTCAGCAAGGCAGCTACAGCAATGGCTTGCATCTCCAAAAGGGTATGGGAGAATGTGATGCTAATGACCCAAGCCCACATTCCCAGCATGTTCACATTGCTGTCTCAGCGACGTCTGTGCCGGCCAGGCCATATCTACAGAATGGAAGATGGCAGCATCCTCAAGGACATACTCTACGGAGAGCTGGCTTCAGGTACAAGGCCCATTGGTAGACCAACTCTGCTTCACAAAGATGTTTGTAAACGTGACATGACGGCTTGGCAACACCAACCCTGCTGGGTAGGAATCCCTTGCTGACAACCACAATGCCTGGAGACAGACAGTCCGGTTATCTATCCACAGCAGTGACCAGAGAAGGAATGAACATTGGGAGGAGCGCAGAGAGAATAAACACCATGGTGCACTTCCAGCAGCACAACCGGATGCCTTCATCTGCCGTAGCTGCAACAAAACATGTCTCTCCCGCATCAGTCTCTACAGCCATAGCAGGTGCTGTAATTCTCTAATGGTTTGACATCACCCCGAAAGGTGCACTCCTCCATTGTCTCATGAGACAGATGGATGCTAACAACCATATTCTTATATGCTCAGCCTATCAATTCCCGGGTTACTCTTGTAAACCAAACATTGCGTCTTAAATGAGGTTGTCAGATCAATAAGAGTTTGTCTGTTGGAGTGGTGAGCAATACAATAGTGCTCTCTTTAAAAATGAAAAGCTAACTCGAGGTTAGTGTGCAGATGAGTCTCTTAACTTGTAAATAAGTGTGTGTGTGTGTGTGTGTGTGAGAGAGAGAGAGAGAGAGAGAGAGAGAGAGAGAGAGAGAGAGAGAGAGGGGGAGAAATGTTGGGTTGGAAGACTGGTTTATAAAACCATCAATACAGACAACTGAATGTGCCAACAGGAAGGATTAAGAAATGCTGCATTTTCAACATCACATCCATTATTTATCGGAAGAGAAATTGTAGGGACAATTAAATGAATTATGCTTATCTAAAGGAAATTACACAGAAAATGCACAGAAGACCAGCTTGATGGCAGTCTCGCAAACAATGCACTTAAGGCTAGCTTACTTAAAGTTTAAAGCATTTAACTAGCAAGAGAGTTTAGCAGTGCCCATCTAGAACTTTTAACCATTCTGTGGCCTACTATATTGTCATCAAAACAAGTTCACAGCAAGGTCATTGAAGAGAAACATGAGGCCTGAACCTTTTAAATTCAGTCCAGATCCTCTCTGGTACAATCAGTGTAGCTTGATTGATTCTGGGGAGAGCATATAGCATTTCCCCCCCTGCACACTTTTGTCTAGGAGATTATGCTTTCCTTCATGCTGCTCTCAAGAGCCAGATACAGTGCAGCAGAACTGGAGACAAGGTATTCTCAAGGGATCTAAAAACCTCTAATTGGATTAAATGTACATGGACTCTAAGGTTCTAGAGGGGTTTTGAGACCATAGGCTCCTTTCAGCATCATGTACCCACAGGAAGGAGTTTCCATGGCCTCTGTGTGTCTGATCCATAGTAATTGACTATGAATAACATTTGTAGTAAGATTTAGGATCCTGAAAAAATCCAAATAGTCAAAGAACCATGCTGGTATGTTCATCTTACATGTATACCTCAGAAGGCTTCGATCAAAATCATTGTCAATGAAATGTTTCATAGTTCCTTTCTCAGTAACCCGTTTCTCAGGGCCGGCCCTAAGGCAAGGCTGGGTGGCGCAATGCGCCAGGGCGCTGGGCCGCTGGGGGGCACCACGCTGCTGCACCCGCGGCAGCCGCGCTGGGAAACGGGGTGGGTGGGGGCGCTGGATCTTTGCACCACGGTGCCAGGGCGCCAGATATGCTTAAGATGGTCCTGCCGTTTCTTTTAAGGTTTTGTTGTGTGGTTCCCACACCACTACGGCAATGGGTTGGCTGCTTTATGTGGGATTCTTGTTGCTTATTGGAAATATCTTTGTTTTTTTTGATAGCCAATAATGATGTTGTGCTCTGTTCTGTCACATCTGTTGCTGTTCATGAGCAGACAGCATATAGCCCTGTATGACACTATGGCAGTAGACCAGTTCTAATTTAAAACCAACCAGAGTGTGGGAAGCTGGAACAGGGAAAATAGTTCAAGAATATAATGCACATTTAACCTGGCAATTGTCAAAGGGCTGCATGTATCTTTCTGCATAAACATTTATTTGGTTGTTGACCAACTGCAAAATGGCAACTTCATACAGTGTAAATATAAACTATTTCATTGAATTTTCATCCCCCTAGTCTAGAAAGCTCTCTTTCATTTCCATTCTTAAAAGCATAATGTAGCATGCGCTATAAAAAATATACAAAATTCCACATAGACTATAGTTGCCTGCAGGGGAAGAAAAAGACAGGATATAACGAGTTGCATAAAATCATAAAAGCATTAGACTCAAATATCTCACTAAAGGTTTCTCTCTGAAATAAACTGCCTTTCACCGTCTCTCCTTAAAGATAAAAAAGAGTTGGATTTCATGGGCTTCTTGAGTAGACGAATTTAAAGAACTGGGGAAACCAGCAAGAGATTGTGGTGCTTGCCTCACATATCTTCTCTAATGGGAGAAAACTCTTAACTTATTTTGCTGATTTTAGGACACTGGGGGTGAGGGCCATAAAGGTTCTTGACTTCATATTTATTTTGAAAATGTATAAAATGTTTCACAGCTTCAGGACATTGAAGTGGTGTGCAAGATATGAAGTAACAAAGTGTAGTAGTCAATTAAATTTTACTCAGACTATGCCCATTGAAACGAATGAACATGACTAAGCTAGGGTCATACATTTCAGTGGTTCTACTCCGGGTAAAACCTGAATTAGTCCCCCCCCCCTCAAGTTTTAATAAACAATAAAACCAGAGGGTTTTTTCCAGCCAGGTGAACTCTCTGGAGTTCTCTGGCACTGCTTAGGTGGGCGCCATTGCCACCTTCTTTTAAATAAAAATAAAAATAGAAAATTAGCCTTGAATAAAACCACCTGTAAAACTATAAACTCTAAAACCATGTCTCCAAAGTACAATTTCAGTTCCACAAATGATTGGGTCACATCTCAGGGAAAGCCTTCTTAAACAACAATGCTTTCAGTAGGTGCTTAAACATCATCACATTAGATGCCTATCATAATTTCAGCTAGTAATTTGATTCTAGAAGGCTGGAGCTGCAACACTTAAAGGCCTGGTTTCCAGTACAAGCTAAGCTACCTTCTGGGGCATGTGGTTCTCTGCAATGCCTCATTTGAGGAGCACTGTTGCCAGGCAAGGATATATGGGCAAGACACTTGGCAGAGGACAAGTATGTCTTGCTTGGACTACTGCCATGCACTCTACGTGGGGCTACCTTTGAAGGTGACCCGGAAACTACAACTAATCCAGAATGTGGCACCTAGACTGGTGACTGGGAGTGGCTGCCAAGACCATACCGGTTTAACACTGGTCCTGAAAGACCTACATTGGCTCCCAGTATGTTTCCGGTGCTGAGCTTTAAAGCCCTAAACAGCCTTGGCCCCAGTATACTTGAAGAAGCATCTCCACCCCCATCGTTCAACCCGGACACTGAGGTCTAGTGCTGAGGGCCTTCTGGCGGTTCCCTCACTGCGAGAAGTGAAGTTAACAGGGAACCAAGCAGAGGGCCTTCTTGGTAGTGGCACCCAGCCCGTGGAATGCCCTCCCATCAGATGTCAAAGAAATAAACAACTATCTGACTTTTAGAAGACATCTGAAGGCAGCCCTGTTTAGGGAAGCTTTTAATATTTGATGAATTACTGTATTTTAATATTTTGCTGGAAGCCGCTCAGAGTGACTGGGGAAACCCAGCCAGATGGGCAGGGTATAAATATATTATTATTATTATTATTATTATTATTATTATTATTATTATTATTTTATTTTGAAGTTGAACTTACTTTAACAGTGAAAATGAAAAGAAAAACCACAAAACACTGTGCCTTTAAAAAGGTCTGAAACTGAATGATAAGTTATCAGTATTATACATATTCAGAATCACAGCCTTTTTTAAAACAGACTGGCATCTCCTCCCTACCCTGCCCACATTGTGATCCCTGCTGCCTAGTGATACAATTTGTGAAACCATTGTATGCATCCTATGATAATACATTCATTTGTTCTTTTCAAAGAATGAAGTTTGAAGTAAGTTAGAGAAGCACATTACTGAACTTAAAATGGTAATGTGTCCTTTTGTGATGAATGATTTTCTCTGCTTTCCTCATATTTAGTGGTTAAACTAAATGCTGATGAAAATTGCAAGAACAGAAGATTATAACAAAAATATATACATGTAATTCACAATAATTCCAATTTAAAAACTAATTAAAACTTGTTAATGAGGTACTTTATTATCTGTACTTGTACTGCAAAATACCCCCCTTAGTGCAACATTGACAAGATTCATTTGAGAGCAGCCATGTTGCTTTATCATATCTATATAATCATCATTTCAAAGGTTTTACCAGTTTGCTCATCCATTTTTTCTTTGATGTTGCAATACAAGGGGCATATCCAAAAATAATAGATTTTCCCTTGATAAGGCTTGGTTTTGTTAGCTTTCAGATGGCTGATTTCATCTTTGAAAATCTTAATCTTTCAATACCATCCCTCTGGGTATGACCACTTTGCAAGGTTCTTTTGAATATATAGTTTAAAAATGGGAAATATGAGAATTCCTGAAATTGATGTCCATTTGTATGGTTGTTTCTTTTAACTTTGTTTTTATCTGACTTCAGAAGGATTCAACCAAAGTAACCATGGCCATTTTTCTGAAAATGTTGCAAGTGTCTCTTAGCAAATAGCTGGTTTATCATTGACATTTTGTATCCCTATAATATACTAAATACATTTTTGTTACAAAGCATCACAGAATTGTAGATTTAGAAGGCCTCTCAAGGGTCATCTAACCCCCTGCAATGTAATGCAGGAATTACAGCCAAAGGATCCCTGAAGATGGCCATCAAACCTCTGCTTAAGTACCTGCTATGAAGGAGAGTCTACTGCCTTCCAAGCTAGTTCATTCCACTGTTGAACAGTTATTACGGCCAGAAAGTTCTTCCTCAGGTTTAGTCAAAATCTCCTTGTAATTTGAATCCATTGGTTTGGGTCCCATACTCTGGAGCAGCAGATAACTAGCTTGCTCCATCTTCCACGTGGCACTGTGACAGCCCTTCAAATATTTGAAGATGGCTATCACTGTGATCTAAACCACTGAGCCTCTTGGGCTTGCCGATCAGAAGGTCAGCGGTTCGAATCTCCGCAACGGGGTGAGCTCCTGTTGCTCAGTCCCAGCTCCTGCCAACCTAGCAGTTCGAAAGCACGCCAAAAAAGTGCAAGTAGATAAATAGGTACCGCTCCAAGCGGGAAGGTAAACGGTGTTTCCGTGCGCTGCTCTGGTTTCGGTGTTCCATTGTGCCAGAAGTGGCTTAGTCATGCTGGCCACATGACCCAGAAAACCTGTCTGCGGCCTGTAAAGTGGATGAGCACCGCAACCCCAGAGTCGTCTGCGACTGGACTTAACTGTCAAGGGTCCTTTACTTTTTTTTTTAATCATATCGGCAGGCAGTCTTTTCTCCAGACTAAACATACCCAACTTCATCATTAACCTTAGCCACCCTCCTCTGCACGTATTCCAGCTCTTCAATATTTCTCTTAAACTGGGGTGCCCAGAACTAGAGACACAGTTTCTCCACGCGTTGTATGACCAGGATAGAATAGAGTGGCACTCTTACTAGCATTGATGTGAATACCATACAGTGGTACCTCGGTTTATGAACACAATTGGTTCCGGAAGTCTGTTCATAAACTGAAGCGTTCATAAACTGAAGCGAACTTTCCCATTGAAAGTAATGGAAAGTGGATTAATCCGTTCCAGACGGTCCGCAGAGTAACCGTTCATAAACTGAAGCGAACTTTCCCATTGAAAGTAATGGAAAGTGGATTAATCCGTTCCAGACGGGTCCGCGGAGTACTTAAACTGAAGCGTTCATAAACTGAAACATGGGTGTAATTGGTTCCGGAAGTCTGTTCATAAACTGAAGCGTTCATAAACTGAAGCGAACTTTCCCATTAAAAGTAATGGAAAGTGAATTAATCCGTTCCGGATGGGTCTGCGGTGTTCATAAACCGAAAATTCATAAACCGAGGTGTTCATAAACCGAGGTTCCACTGTACTTCTGTTTATGCAGCCTAGAATTTCTTTGCTGCCGCATCACACTGTTGACTCATGATAAGCTTGTGGTCTACTAAGGCCCCTAGATTCTTTTCACATGTATGCACTACTGGAAATCTAGGTGTCCCCCATCTTAGACTTGCTTATGCAAGTCCCAAACTAGGGAGCCTAGTAACCAGAAGGTAACATTTTGATGGTATTGATAAGGTCACACTTGCCATGTCCTCTCTTTTGACCCAGACACTTCTCGTGCACAAATTCCCATGCAATGAATGGTGTTTGTACAAGTCTACATATTTTCCTTTTCATTCCAGTTGTCCCTACTCAGTAGAAAGTTTTGGTAAATTGTGCTCAACATGAGTTACTTGTTGATAATGTGTGAGTAACAGCTGACATCCACAAGGCACCTTTATTAGTGGGGCTGTCTGGATTATTCTGACTCCAGCAATTTAACTCACTCATCTTGTTCTGATGTCTGCTTGCTTCAGTGACAGCTTGCATGTATTATTCTGTATTGTGGCAAGTTTGTTTATAGTGTTTAAAGCTGAACATATACTGTATGGAGATTGTTTTCCTTGACTTAGATCCAACTGTGCAAAACAACAACAACACACACACAAAAAAATCAAAACTATCATGGGTCTAATCTTGCAGAAATGAAACTAATATAGCATTAAGCCCTTAGTTTAAATATCAAACAGCCTTCAGGGATATAATAAATAATTGCTTATTTTTGTCAGTCAAATCTATTTCACCACAAAATAGAATAAACATTGTTTTTTCTTGAATTCTGAAATATCTGCTGACAAGTTCATTTATGTTCTGGTATTGATCTTCTCTATTTCTTTTTGAGTTATCCTGTGGTTTATTATTGAGCCTTGCCTTTATCTGGGTTTTCTGGCTACCTACCTTGCAATGTTTAATTCAACTAAATTGCAGGGTATTTGTAGTTTATCCACTCCTGTTCATGCTCCCCCTATTTATTCACAGTTACTTTGCTCTACATTTACACAAGCAGTTTTTTTGAGGATAACTGGGCTGCCCTGTGGGTGTTTGTTTTCCATCCTTTTCACATATGAAGATTTAATATGATAAAGTCATCACAATATGACTTTTACCTTGCGTGTTTCACATGGCGAATATTTCTTGTCAATGTTCTCCCTGTAGTGACACCTAGTATTTACCATATTTAGCAATGTGTTAGTTCTCAGGCTTTTACTCATACATGATAAATACTAGCTGTCATCTTGTAAGACCACATTCACAAGAAATATTCTCTTCATGAACAGAACATTTGAAATTCTCTTGTGATGACTTTGCTACATAAAAAGTGATGCATGAATCAGCCGTTGGATTTCTCTCTCTCTTAAAAACAGCCTGTGAGCATTGACAAGCTGCAAAAACTTTAAAAAAGACTACAATAGTATATTCCTTTCAAATTTGTGGGATTTGTGGAATGGGCAAGTAAGAGGGGGAAATGTTACTGACCAGATAGGTCACTGGGAAACCGCAGCACTGAAATTGTGAAATGGACAAAGAAGGTACAAGGATACAGAACAAATTCAGTGGCAATTGTCTAGGGACATGTTTCTCTATGCAGTGGGGTGGATATCGAGAGTTAAACTCAGCAAAGCTTTGCTTCTACTGGAAGAAGGGGTGTGATCTTCATGGATTCCTTTGCCTCCTGAAAAGTTGCTCCAATGGTTGGGAGGAACTCCATAGCAGCTGCTCTCTCTCTCTCTCTCTCTCTCTCTCTCTCTCTCTCTCTCTCTCTCTCTCTCTCTCTCTCTCTGTGTGTGTGTGTGTGTGTAGAGGAAATGCTAAGTTGATGAAAACCATCTTCACACTTCCTTAGGCAGGTAGTCTCTGCTGGATCTTTGTTCCTTGTCTGAACATAAGGAGCCTTCCCATTTCCAGAGTAGCTAATCTGGACCTACTGCTCAGGGATTACAGTGATTTTCAGTCAAGCATGTTGGTGTCACAAATGAAAAATGTGTTAAACTCATGCACTGAACTGTATTCACTACAACACTTACAGAAAAGTGTCTTTACCCCCAAGGACACACTCTTCTTCCATTGTCTCTCGAGACAGACTGATCCCAACAACTTGGGGGGTTAATGTTTTCTAAAGAAAGTGGATACGATCATGGAATTCATGTATTTACTGCATTGTTTCAAGTGTTGAAAAGTAGAAAAAGGGACCTCCAGAGAGTAAAACTCAATTGTATTACATGAATCATTAGGTTAATTATGTTTTCTATTTCACATTTCCTCAGAAAAAAGGCAATAATTAGGTACTCTACTAAGATTCTGCGGTACAAATGTGAAGATGAACCATGACCTGTGTTTTTGTTGGAAAGTACAATCTCATAACTCCCAAGAAAAGCTTTGGGGAAATTATTCTGTCTCCCCACTTCCCGTTGTGTTTCCACTTACCAAAAGCAATGTGGATTATGATCCTGTCATGACACTTGTCTGCATGTGAATGGATGCAAGTCAGATATTAGTCATGGTGTGGACAGGGGGAAACAATGTGGTGCTCACCAGATGGTGTTGGACTGCAGTTTACATAATTTCTGACCATTAAGCCGTTCTGACTAGGGATGATGGAAGTGGGCATCCAACACCTGGGAGGCTTCCACATTGGGCACCTCTGGTCTGTACAGTAAGGAGTGGGGAAACACTGACTAGCACATTTCCCCCATTGCTTATGTGAGATGTAGCTTTTGAGACTTGGTTTTTATCAAAGATACTAAAATCATGCTGAGAAGACCTCTTTCTGTGTTCTAGAACTTACTAATATACAAGAATGGATGTCACGCCAACTTTCTTTATGGCAGTCTAAACTTAATCTTTGAGTAGCAAAAGCATAATATGTGAGTGTCATCAAGATCGCAAGCATCCGTGTTACTTCTGTAGCTGTGATGCTGATTGTGGTGTTTTAATATTTTGGCACCGAGGCCAGCTGAACTGATTGGAACTGGAGGTAACCATATTAAATATCATTCCATTGTCTCACAATGGATGCTGTTGACTTCTTGAAGTCGGGAATAAACATGCAAGACAGTAGCAAGCACAGGGCGTACTGCGGCAAGACAGTTCACCAACAGTTTTTCTCCAGTTTTTTCACACAATTCTGCACATAACTGACCTCTGCTTTAGGGAAGATCTAACTATAACATTGCATTGTGTTGTAAACCATGGGTGCCACAAGTCACAGCAGGAGAGTCTTTGGGCCTTCCTTTGATGTATACTCAGGCATGCACATTGCATGGGTTTGCCTCTATAGACTGCAGGCCCTTACCTGGGTGTAAGCCATTTATACTCTAGGGGCCTTTTTAGAGAACTGTGCTTTGAAGAAGAAAGGGTTGCATGCATATGTACTATAGCAGGGATGTCCAACAGGTCGATCACAATCTACTGGTCAATCCCCAGGAGGTTTTGGTAGATTGTGGTTGATCGCTGGCTCCTCCATCCGGTCCCCTCTCACCCTGCCCTCTAGATTGCTAAAACGGAAGAAGGAGCTCTCACTGCTAGGCTGACTGTTTCATTAGTGATCTCTTGGTGAGCTACTTTTTTCATTTATCCCTTTCCCCTGCTCCCCCCCTCCCCGGCCCACAAAATGGGATTCAGGTCAAAGCTCAACAACTTTTACCTGAACCCTTGAAAAAGCAGCTTTCCTTCCTAAAAAAAGCTCAACAACTTTGACCTGAAACCCCCACCCCCCCCAAAAGGGGTAGATGACTGCCAGTTTTTAGTTGTGTGAGTAGATTGCAGTCTCTTGAAAATTGGCCATCCTTGTACTATAGCAAGCACCCCAGTGGTACAACTTCATAATTTTGGATTTGCTTTGTGGTGCACTCTTTTCAAGACTGATCCCTATTGGTGTAGATTTTTAGGGAGCAGAGTGTGCAACAGACCAGAATGGTCTACTGTTGCATTTGGCAGTCAAACACATTAATATTGGCCTTGTTCACAGAATAACTATGGTTTAAAGGTAAGCATGTAGCACGCCGGGAGAAAAATCACCGTTGCCACTATTAAGAGCTAATCCATGGTTTGACTCAATGTTAAATCTGAGCATGGGCTTAAGGTTTGACTCCCTCAAACAAACCATGAGTACTAAACCAAGAGCAAACCTTGGTTACAGATCATGGTTTGGTTTGTTGAGAGAGAGAGAGAGAGAGAGAAAGAGAGAGAGAGACCATGAGCCTGGGTTCAGACACAACTCTAAGCCAAACCATAGCTTAGATCCCAGTAGCACAGCAGAAGTGGGGAAGGCGCAAAGTGGACATAGCTTTGACCCTGAGTACCAGCATTCCACATGTTCTCCTTTAAACCATGGTTATGCTTAACTGAGGCTTCAAGTGACATGGGAACTGAGCCACTGATTGTCATATAGCCCTGCTTTGGGGTGAATAGCAGCAGGGTTTGAGGTGCATTAGCTTATAGGCTGACAAATTCTATATGCTCTGTGAGGCACTTTAAAAAACTTTGGCTGACAGGCACAGCCTACAGAAGGAACAAAGGCTGCAACCCACACCCACTAGATGAAGAAATGGCTTTCATTTTGGTGATTCATACAGGAAGACAGCTGAAATGTTTTATGCTGAACGCAGCTTCAACATCTACATTGTGTAAGAAGTATGAACAGCTTTAATATACTTACTGCATTTTGAAAATAGAAATTCGGGCCTGGAGCAGTCATGGATGGGCTTCAGGAATACTAATTGTTTGTGTACATGAATAAGCTTATAAATGGTTATTTCTGAGGGTTTATTTTGCTCATCAGTGCCAGTATAAGAAAGGGTGGGTGAATTATTATATTACCTACACAGCCTGCTAATGTGTTCAGGGTTTGATGGAAAGTGCCTTTAACTTGCCATGAACTCCTTCCCTACTGAGCCACCTCTACATTTAATGTAGGCAAAGAGCCATTACACTAATCCACTGTGCCATCATATCTCTGGAGAACACATGTAAGCAATTGCATTGAATATTCATATTTGATGCAGGATGTATTAAAATTTGTGTATTTGGCACTATATACAGCCAGAGTTTTGGATTGGTGGCACTTTCAGCTTTGTTATTTTTAATTGTGCAAGTTTTTTTATTTCAGTAATGCCATCTATGCTGCTCATATTAGGATTTGGAGGGAGGGGAGGGCAGGGCAGAGAGAGACAGAGAGACCTAACAGATTTGGACTTTTCCACTTTGTAATCCATGTAAAATGGCAGAAAACATAATGACCAGTCATTTCATTTGTTTTGTTTTCCAATCAGATCCGATTATATGCAAGACCTGATGCCATCAGAAGAGGATCTGGGGATTATGCTCTAAACATTACTCGGAGACTAGTTGAGTTTTATGAAGACTACTTCAAAGTGCCCTATTCCCTGCCAAAATTAGGTAAGCTTGTCAAGAGGAACTGAAAGATCAGAGTATGGAAGGCTAAAAAGAATGGTTTAGATCCTAATATAAGTTAACTTAAGGAAATAAATTTCCCCTCTGGCGGGTCAGGTCTGAATAATGTGGGATGGGATATGCAAGGTCAATTGCCTAAAATTGGGTGGATCTTGGCCTGATTTTGTAGGGTTCTCCCCTTTACCCTCTCCCATATTTCTTAGGAGGGTCCCTGATCCTCCAGAGTTTTTTTCCTGGGGGCAGAGGTGGATGTAGGAGGGAGGACAGGAAATTGCCTTCTGTGAACTTCCTTGAGTTTACTTATCTTACTATCCAAGCCAGTGAGTACTACATTCATTTTCTAAAAAGTTGAATGAGCAGGGTGGTCTACCTGTAGTCTTGTCTTAAACAACAATCCAATGGTATGGGCCAATCAGGAACATTGCACTTAGTTGTTCAGAGAAAGAAAGCATGTATATATGTTTGTGCACATGCTCAGAGTATTGGGTTTCCCTTCCATTTGAGCTACGTTTTGTTGGCGCCTCTTCTATATAACTCCCCCACTTTAATCATGATAAATACTTTACTGTAACTCTGCTTCTTGAAGTGAATGACTCTAACCTTACTTTGCAGTTCAGCCAGCACAAGCCTCAAAGTATATGCTCTCTTCCTTTGTTCTGTTAGTACTCTACTCTTGTACGCTGGAATATTTCAAACTGTGTTATTATATGTACCCTCTTTAGAAGCACATGGGACCAAGATCCAGAAAACACATTACTCAGCAGCTCTCTTTTTGATCACAAGTGTTTTCTGATTTCCAACCACAGGTGTTCCTCCCTGGAATGCAGGTGCTCCTTCATTAAAGCACTAGCCTGCTGAGTAGCATCATTCTAAGCCTTGCAACTAATGGTGTGGCAGGAGATACATTAATTTATACTGTTCCAAGTGGGCACTTTATGCATTTTTAATAAGTCTGAGATTGTATTTCTTTTCCCCCTCTCTTAATTGTTTTGTTGCATGTAGTACTGTGTTAAAGTCAAAGTAGCTAACATGAGATTGGACTAACTCTAGCTCATTGCTTTGCATTTTCATGTCTGTCTGCAATTTGTCCTGCATAAGTGTTTGTCATGAAAATATGATGCAAGTCGTTGACCTATGGGGTGGGGGAGTCTTTGCAAAATTAGCATAGAAGGTAAAAGGAAAACATAGTATATTTCTTAATTGGCAGAAAGAAAAGAGTTGTTCACTTAAGGAGTCTGAACATGGTAGTAGATAAAGAGTGGGTAATCTGGAAAATGCAATTTTCTATATCAATAAAGAGTGGTCTCTCATTTCAAAGTATTTTCTAGACATGATGGATAGTACACAAGTTAACTTACAGACCACATTATATTTAATAGGTGGTGCTGTTGGTAGCTGGTTTGTCTAATCAGGGAAGTGTTATTTTCCCCCATTCTGGTTGCAGTTGCATTCTTTCTAATGGATCAGCTTGGCAGTAAGCTCTGGCCCTTATTTTTTTATGTTGAGGGGGCATCTGTAGCTGAAAACACCTTTTACTGTCTTTTATATAAGTCTGGTGCACCAGCTCCTACTTCTCTCTAATCACGGTTCTTTGTGCCCAGATAACATCTATGTTAGAGTACTGCTGCCTTTGCCAATCTGGTACTGCCCAGATGTTTGGACTGCAACTTCCATCAAACCCAACCAAGACAGCTGTGCCGGATGGGGCTGATGAGAGTAGAAATCCAAAACACCTAGAGGGCACCATACCTTGGATTCTACAGCTGTTTCAGGAAACCTGGAGCTAGATGATTAACTAAGGCTTGTCAATCAGAAGACACATCCTTAGTTTAAAAAGAAAAAGAAAAATCACTAGATTCCTTTTTGTTTCTGGGTACAATTCAAAGTTCTGGATTTAACTTTTGAACCCCAATATGACCCTTAGAGCTTGGTATCTGAAGACCTGCCCCAGGATTGTGTAGAGGGATGGGAATTCAAGAAATCTGAAGATAGCAAGAATGATTGTTTGTGGGAGTAGCTTGACAGACTGACATCTTTCTGTGATAGTTATGCTCAATCAACACTGGTTGCTGTAATACTCCTGTTTTGCTGAATAAATAACATGAGAAGTAGCGATGGGGTTTGTACCCACACTTTCAAAGTTTATTCCCACATTCATTTCAGTAAAATACTTTACTTTTGTACTGCCGGCACAGTAATTACAGTGAAGATAAAACTGCTGCTGTTTCTGTCTAGTTTTTGCCTGGGCGAAGAAAAACAGGCCTTCCTATTTTTCCACATAAAAAAAATGCTACATTTGAAATGGATATTTAACCACTCCTGATTCTAAACCATCCACACTGTTTCTTTTCAAGACTCTCTGTAAAACACTCCTGGATCCTCTGGCAATAAGTTGATAATAAACTACTGCACTGTTTATTAAGAAATAAGTGGAGAAAGAAGTACTGTTAATTAAGCCCAAATATATCAGTAGTTATATAACAGAGATGGGGAACCTGTGTTCCTTCAGATGCTGTTCGACTCCCAACTCCCATTAGCTCCAGCCAGCATGGCCCAGTGGTCAGGAATTATAGCTGTCATCCAGCAATATCTGGAGATGAACAGGTTCCCTACCTCTGGTAAAGCAGTGCACTAATAGTAATTACAGATTTTGTACTCATATGGGGAAAACCCCCACTACTGCTATTACTACTATTTCCTCTTCCTCTTCCTATACTATACTTCCGAAACCCCTTGGCATGTTGGTATGCCCTAGTGACCAGAGTACTTTAGTCCTGTTAACTTACTATGAATAACTACCATCAGTATTTATTTGTGTATGCTATATTTATTCTGGTTATTTTAGGTTGTTGCAGAGCATCTTGGGATGTTTCTACCTGTCACTGTGCACTTACTTTAAATTCTCTCGCCTTCCAAACACTGCACTTGTCAACAGATCCTTTGCGTGTTCTTGGTCTTTTTTTCGTAGTCTTTGGAGGAATGCAGCTGTAACTTAAAAGTTTGCATATTTTGTTTGCCTGCTTCCATAAACTGGACACGTTTAAAGTAGCTGCGCATGAGATTTATGTGGCAGTTCACACACTTGCTGTCAGTCATTGCAAGTGTGTAAATCAGGAGTCAGCAACCTTTTTCAGCCATGGGCCAGTCCACTGTCCCTCAGAGCATGTGGTGGGCCAAACTATATTTTGAGGGGGGGGGATGAACGAATTCCTATGCCCCATAAATAACCCAGAGATGCATTTGAAATAAAAGCACACATTCTACTCAAAAGGACACATTCTACTCATGTAAAAACACACTGATTCCTGTACCATCCACGGGCCGGATTGAGAAGGTGATTGGGCCGCATCCGGCCCACGAGCCTTAGGTTGCCTACCCCTGGTGTAAATTGTGTACTCCACTTGTCCAATGGACAATTATATCTGTTAACCAAAACCGTATATGAGAATTCACTAAAATTAATAGCAGACAAATATAACTCTGCAATTATCCAGTGTGTAGTGTGCCTTGCATTAAAAAACAAAACTAAACCATTCTTGTTCTAGATGCAGGGTTAAGGTAAACAATCTAAAATGGCAACTAGTTGTTTCTGTAAATATTTATGTGGAAGAAATTGCCATGAGCTTTCCCGAGATAGTGTTTGCTTGTAATGATAAGCCAGACTTTCTGCTAGGTCACTCCTGCTTCACTCCTCCCCTAGTGCGAATGGGATAAACAATCAGCACATCAACAATTAACCATGGCTTAAGGTTGTCTCTTGATTGTGGCTTGTTAAGCAGCAGCAACAAACCGTGATCTAAAGTACAGACACATAGAGAAGCCGGACTTCCTGATCTGTTTACTCTGCTTGTGCCGGGGGGCTGTGTGAATGCAACCACTGTGTTCATACATACTATGTGTGCCCATTTTAGTGGTGTATAAATGATGTTTCAAAATAAATAAATAATGTTCTGTTAATTGAATAGTGCATACTGAAATTATCCATGGATGAAATATATATCCATGTGATATGTATTGAAATTCATGAAATCTTGACCCAGAAATGATTTAGGTCAAGTAAAAAAAATAAAAAGCATATAGATATTTCGTCCATTTCATTTAAGAGAAATAGGTAATTGGGGAATATTAAGCTCTTTTTGAGATTCATACATACATTTTCTCAAGATTACTGTATAATGCTAGAAGGAACTGACTTTTTTTTTTAAAAAATAACAGCCTTATTTGGTGTTCTTAAACTAGGACTTAGTAGATGGGGGGGGGGGCAGGAAGAGAGAATTTTCTAGAACTTGCGTGAAATTGAATGAAAACATACAGGAAATATGTTTCTCAAATTATTATACCGAAGTTAAGTGCAGACTACAGATTTTCTAATGCAGTGACATAGAGACTGAAGCTATGAATCAGGCACTCAATTGTTTCTGTCATTAACTCACTTTTAATAGCCTCTTCTTAAATGAATTAATGAATAAATGAATGAATGTTTTCTTCCCCCATCATACACACCACTGCACATGTTCCCCCCAGAAGCCTTCCTTGGTCTCTGCCAAGTCCTGTCCTAAATGGAACTTAGGCTTGAAGGAAGCCTTTTGTACATGCATGCACATGTTTGCATGGCTATGCATGTGCAATTGTGGAGCATGCAAATGTGCCCATGGGTCCAAAAAGGTTGGGAAACTCTGTCCTACTATTTCAGACTCCCCCCCCCGAGCTTTGCAAATCTTTGTTGAGGACATTATGTGAAAGTAAGAATTATGAGCCAGTGACAAGAATAACATAAAACCTCTTAGAATAAACCCTGGAGTAGTTATTAAGTTATAACGTCCAACCCGACACATTTTGTGCAGTGTCAAAAAATTGGTAGCAGTGTGAAATAAGTTTTTGTGCAGTTGGAAATATGAGAGTTAATAAGGAGCTAGGTAGTTTCTTAAAAAAATAAATAGATGAGAAAAGATAAAAAGAAATAGAAAATGAAGATGAATACTGGTTCATTTGAAATTTTCATAACCTTATATAAATAGCATATTATGGCTCTAACTACTTGACTAGTCAAGGCAATTATGGACTTGGGCATTTATTGAACTCTGTTTTAACAGTGTATGTAAGTATGCAGCTGTTACATACCGTACCAGCACAAAGCAAACACAAAACTGAATATTACACAGTTGTGCCGTGGTACCTCCTTTCACATTGCGCTGAGTATGTTACAATTTATTTGTTTGGGATTGGGTGTTTTGAGTTGTTATGCTTGCAAGCCTCTGAAGAAAATCCCTTAAACCACAACTGCTGTCCTGCTGTGGCCATATTTTTGGTCCTCTGCTCACATATTTTAATCTACAGAAGCACTGATGCCCTGGGATCCCATTCGATGAGTGGTGGCATATTGTGATAGATGCAGATGTTCAGTCTCTGAACAAACGGAGTTTGTTTCCGTTGATGGACTTCAAGGTGACACTTGTGTAGATGAGATGCTCAGCAACAGCACTGTGACGCTTAGCTGCCAGAAGAAGGACCGTGAGCACTGTGACATTTCTGTGTGGATCAGATAATGCTAGAAAGTGAAACAAATGGAAGAGTGTCATCTGTGAACATCACTGCTGTTGTTGAGTTGAAGAATCTCCCCTACTCTAATGAAAGTTTGGTCAGATCAAATCAAGTTCTGCAAATAACACCTTGTGAACTTCCTCCTGGTTTACGGAAGGTTTCAAAAGGCTTTCCTTTGAGCAACAGATCAGAATCAACTTCAAAATGTTTATTCAAGAACTCAACAAGAGAGTCAACCACTTCATTACAGACAGCACCAACGTTTCTCCTATCAGATACACATATGGTTGTATTCCTTGTTTGTAGGTTTCCTCATCAGCTGAATTCCTTTCAGCATCACAGTTCCATATGCATGTGTAATAGCTTAATCCTTGAAAGCATTGACCAATCAAATGGTGTGCTTTCAATGCCAAGCGTTTTGATTCTGTTGATGTAGTCAACTAGGATTCACCCTGAGTATCATAAAGAAGCTATATTCTTCCATGGAGCCAAGAGAAGGCATGCAGGGAGCTTCAGCAAACTATGCAACAATGAGCTTGCAAACTTTAGAAATTACAAATATCTTCTGTCTTATCCCCCCTTTTCACATCACTTCTTTTAGACATTATATACAAAACATGAATGACAACCACATTGTTACAATCCACTTAAGATCTTATTGTCAAAGGCGAGGTAAGAGAATTTATGAGAAGCTAGAGAGTTTTCCAGTTTTCCAGACAGTTTTCCAGGTCCCTAGAAGGAATTTGGGGTGTGTTTCTCCTGGGAAACTGCCATTATGCACAAGTAAATTTGCATTCACAAGGGGTGCAGAGGGGAACTGTCAACGATCCTGAGGAACATGCATGATAAGAGGTTCATAGAGAACTTCGGACACAAGCCCATGACACTGACCAATAGATGGACTGCTCTGCACAAATTAAGGTGGTGCATTTTATAGTGTGACCAGCCACTACGCAAAGCATTTTCTTTTAAGTTTTCAAAAGGTGGGGAGGAGGCAGGAGCTCTAGGGCCCAACGGCTCAGGAATTGATCCCCATGGATGACCACACCTTTGCTGAGGAGCTGCAAAAATTGTGTGGGGATGCTGTGTGAACAAAGTTAGAAATGTTTGAAATTTTGAAATGTATGAATTTATAGCTTTATAGCTCCTGTTCTTATTCAGTACTCTTGTCCTAGTTTCAGCCACCAGTGATGTTGTTATGCTTGTACATTCATCCTACTAGACAGAGTAGATTGTGGGTTAATTTGGCTGCTTATTTGATTTTCCCTTCCTGGAAATGTTGTCAGCATTTCAGGGCTCAATTTGGGTCATGGACTCAGGACAAAGATCTCACAAATTCTTAAGACAGCTACTGGATAAGGTTACACTTAAAGTAATACAGTATTGAACTGCAGGGTGCTTTTATGGGATATCTAGAGTATTCTGCTGAGCTAGGTTCTCACAATTTGCATAGAGATGCATTGACATTTTATTTAATTATCTCGGGTTAGATTATATTTGTCTAGCTAGATTCAGTATCCATTTAGGAGGATCGAATAAATTCAGACATGATATGGACGAAGTACTTTGGGAAAGCGTAAGCTGAGGTTTATATTCTGCTATTTGACACATGACTGAAAACATACACTGTTGTTTTACTTGGAGTGCCTATAATCTCTTGGGAATGCTTGATTTGTTTCTAGATTGGGCAAATGCCTAAATTCAAATGTGACTAATTTTATCATTTGAAAGTATCTGACCTTAAAATTCTATTACCCTGCTCTGTTATGAGTTCTCTTGCTTGATTTAGGAGAGTAACCTTTCTTGTAAAGTTGCTAATAATTGTCTTTTTGTCAATTTACCACCACCATTCTTCTGTAGTGACTTCTGATAGTTGGATATTGTTGGGAACTAATAATCCTGGCTGTAAAGCCCAGTCCATGGAAAGGCAAAAGTTTAGTGCTAAGCATAGTAATAGTGACAAAATTTGATTCAGTTTGCACATTTATTTTTTATTTTTGTTCATTAAATTTGTATACCACCCCTTCACCCAAAGATGTCAGAGTGGTTAAAACTATAAAAATGCAAAATAAAAACACGAAATACATAATAAAAACAAGAACCAGAACAAAACTAAACAATACTCCCCCAACACATTTAAAAGGACATAGAATGTTAATTAGCTTAAGGCATGGTTGAAAAGGAACGTTTTTGTCTGGTGCCTAAAGATATATAATGAAGGCACCAGGTGAGCATCCCACAAATGGGGAGCCACTGCAGAAAAGGCCTGCTCTTGTGTGCTATCCTCTGGACCTCTAATGGAGGAGGCACACCTAGAAGGGTCTCTCAGGGTCATATAGGGAGAGGCATTCCTTGAGGTATTGCAGCCCTGAACCATTTTAAGGCTTTATAGGTCAAAAGCATAAGGGACCCAGGTGGCGCTGTGTGTTAAACCACAGAGTCTAGGGCTTGCTGGTCAGAAGGTCGGCGGTTCGAATCCCTGCAATGGGGTGAGCTCCCGTTGCTCAGTCCCAGCTCCTGCCCACCCAGCAGTTCGAAAGCACATCAAAGTGCAAGTAGATAAATAGGTACCGCTCCGGTGGGGAGGTAAATGGTGTTTCCATGCGCTGCTCTGGTTCGCCAGAAGCAGCTTTGTCATGCTGGCTCCCTCGGCCTGTAGAGTGAGATGAGTGCCGCAACCCCAGAGTCGGACACGACTGGACCTGATGGTCAGGGGCCCCTTTACCTTTAGGTCAAAAGCAGCAGTTCGAATTGGGTCCAGAAACTAATTGGCAGCCAGTGCAGTTGGGCACTCTGTACCACGGAGACTACCTGAGCCTCAAGCGACAGCAAAGGACCCCCAAGCTACATGCCCACTCCTTCAGAGGCAGTGTAGTCTCATCAATAGCAGGCAAACGCTCCATCCAGTCTAGGGAACCACCCACTAACAATGCCCCAGTCTTATCTGGATTGAGCTTCAGTTTGTTGGCTCTTCTCTTCTCAAGTCCATTATTGCAGCAAGACAACAATGGTCCAGCACATCCACTGCCTCACCTGCAGATGTGCAGGAGAAGTTGCGCTGTGTGTCATCAGCATTTTGGTGACAACGTACTCCAGAACTCTGAATGAGCCCACTCGGTGGTTTCATGTAGGTGTTAAACAGCACAGGGGATAAAATCAAACCCTGATGAACCCCACATTGAAGGT
This sequence comes from Zootoca vivipara, assembly GCF_963506605.1. NCBI lineage: Eukaryota > Metazoa > Chordata > Lepidosauria > Squamata > Lacertidae > Zootoca > Zootoca vivipara. The sequence continues at coordinate 29,112,017 of NC_083285.1, forward strand.
TCAATGGGGCTGCAGAACACTCTCCAAGCACCCCCTGGAAATATCCATCTGAGTCATATTTATTTTTTAGTTTATCAAAACACTTCTGTATCCTAGCACATTTTTAAGTATCTTTCCAAGTACTTGATAAGCTGTTGGTTTTCTATTTTTAGGAATATTGTTTCATATTATAAGTAAATATATCACATCCCACTAGTATACTGTAACTGCCTACGGATACGTGCTTTCATGAAGATTTACTAAACAAATACATGCCCTGATTTACAGTGGATACATTTACATATATTATCAAACTTCTGTCAGTAGGGTTGGTTTCTAGATGTTATAGTTTTGCCTAGGGAGGGACCCTGTGTGAGTTATATAAAGTTTACCTTTATTAAGGAAAAATTCAGACTCATATCTATACAAAAAATGGGAAGGGTGAGTGGGGGCTAAGGACATTGAACAGAATACTTATTTTCTGTAATTTCTAGATGTTTTTGTTTGGCTCTAGGGTTGGCAACTGTAATTCAAGAGGACATATGTACACATTTTTATTTCTTTTGTTAAGAATACCGGAGCTGAAAAATATAGTTGATGGTTTAGTTGATGGTCTTTTCATTTGTTATGTAAGTATTCTTATGTTTGTTTTTGTATGAAAATGGGGATCATAAACCCATAAACCACAAACACCGGTCAGTTTCAACATAAGCCAGATTCAAACCATGAGTTATGAGTTTGTTAAACTACCCTGAATTTGTTAAACCATGACACTGATTTTCATTTTCAGCAAAAGTAGAAACCACTGAAGCCCACTTTGTGGTCATGCAGGACAAATGGAGAAGGGAAAGATGTGAACCCAAAGTTCTCTAAGCTTCTTCCAGTCAGTGCCCATCATGTTAAAGCATATTTTAGCATAATGTGATAGAGTGGTCTTGGGTATTCAGCTACACAAGGGTTAGGGATTCAGGAAATTCAAGACCCCTTCTCATTTTCTGTAATGCTCAAAATGGAATATGTTAATACTTCAGACTTCGCAGGTGCACAAAATGTCACCATCATTAGCATCCCACCATGAAGTAGAGAAGGAGATGCACAATTCACTTTGGATATTGTGGAAAATATGAAAATGTCAGTTGTGAAGCCATTGTACTCGCTTTTCCTCCATATTTCTTTTAATACATGAAACTGCTTATTGTTACTATAACTAAGACATTATACTATGCAAGTATGTGCAGCTATATTGCATAGTATAGCTATATGTTTTATGTCTCTTTACATTATGGGAAAAATTGTGCCTTACAGTAATTTGATAATGTGATTCTAGAACAGAAAATTGGTTAAGGGGGGGGGGGACAGGAAAAATTACTAAGGCTTCCTTAACTGCAAGAGGGTATGTTAAATAAGAAAGAAAGAAAGAAAGAAAGATGCTTGTGTTTAGATAGGCTTTTACCAGGAGGTAGTAGTTATGATATTAGTTTACAATATTATAAACGGTATGTTGAACACAAACAGGGAATCTCATCTTTCTCAAAATACAAATATCATTAGTCATAATTAATGGGCAGCAGATTTTATGCAGCAGAGTATCTTGTTACATAGTCAGCACAATTAACTTGAACAATCTATTCTATGGGGAAATTATGAGGGCAGTTTTCAAATGGGCTTATTGAAGGGTCAGAGAAGTTGTGAAGGTGCCTTGTCCGAAGTCAGACAGTTCATTCATCTTTCCCATTGTTGTCTACTCTGGCTGGCAGCAGCTCTGCAAGTTCTCAACCCTGCTACCCGAAACTCTAACACTAAAGATGTTGCCGATTTATGACTTTTTAGATAAATAGTTTAACATGTATATATAGCACTCCACCACAAGGATCCTATCATCCTGGTTAAAGTTGGGTGCTCCTGAAGTTCATAGAGGTTCACACCACTAACTTAAACATACAGTGACCTGCCCAACTGTAATTGCAGCTGTATCAGAAGTCGCTTCTGATGAGTTTTAGCTGTTCCCTGGTCATAGTTTTTTTTGTTAGTGCTTATATTATCTCTCTAGTTATAATAAATCACATGTATTTATTAGTCAGGCATTTAATATGGGACCTGCTGAATGCAGAACATGTTCTCTCCTATTGAACTACAGGGCCCTTTCACTACAGGGCCCTATTCAGAGAAACTGGTGGTGTTTAGATGCATGCTAAGGATTGTCAAGGAATACAACACCTTTCACAAATCCCTGTTAAAGATTATGCAAGTGAACAGTGGGTTGGGAAGCTATATAATACCTCTTGTGCTTATGTGTGTTATATATATATTTGATCTTCTTGTGGCCGTAGCTTGCAGTAAAGGCTAAATTAGCTTTTGATCCAAACTAGTATTATAGACCGTATTGTGATTCGTCCTTCCAAATATTTGTAGAAACTGTGAGGAAGCTTTTAAGTGATTGAAATATTTGAACTGTGAGCCAAATGTTAACAACACTACAATAAAATAAGGATGCTATCTTCAAAGGATGCTTAGAAAGTGCTTGAAATTAGTTGGATATAAAAATGGACAAAGTGTCTCCTTTTCACATTTGGATACAGCTGAGTGAAAATCCAAATCCAAAAGAATATAATCCTTCCATATTATTTATCGTTCTAGTTTGAAAGCCTTTCTTCAGTCTAAATAACATGCATTTGTAACAATAGCAATGTCCTGAAATGGGAGAAAAATCAAACAATAATAGTCAGGATTTCTTATATAAAAGTTATTTTTGTGGTGCAAGGATCAAAGTACCTGAGATGAATTAAACCATGATAAAGTTTTGCAGATAACACAAATGCTGTTAGTTTTCTTTTGCCTTGAAAGGCTGCACTGCCTATATACTTATCTAGTGAACGTGCTCCTGGATAGAATTAATCCATATACCAGGCAGTTTTCAAAGCTGCATTCTCAATGGGCATTATGCCAGTAAATAAACTTATCGGTTCACCCTTTGTAAGTTCATTTGCCAGTTACACAGAAAAGCTTTGTTGAGTCTTCTTTTTCTAGTACTCCTCCTCCAATATGTGACATAATAGCTCAGTTCAGACACTTAACCCTAGATTGTTCTAACCATAGTTCAGAACTTTGACTTGAGCTTTCAGATGATTAGGCAAACCATACAGTAACTGCTTAGATGCTTTCATCTTTCATTGCTCAGCATTCCATTAGCAACAATCAGCAACCTCTGGTGATGAAAGACAGCTATAACTGTGATATGTTGGTTATGAAATATCACACCATAGTTGGTGGAGATCATAGTTTGCAAACCCATTTTAAACCATATTTTCGGTCTGTCAATCTAGCAGTTCGAAAGCATACCAGTGCAAGTAGATAAATAGGTACCATTGTGGCGGGAAAGTAAACGGCGTTTCCATGCGCTCTGGCACTCATCATGGTGTTCCGTGATGCCAGAAGCGATTTAGTCATGCTAGCCACATGACACGGAAAGCTGTCTGTGGACAAACACCGGCTCCCTCAGCCTGAAAGCGAGATGAGCGTTGCAACCCCATAGCTGCCTTTGACTGAACTTAAGCATCCAGGGGTTCTTTACCTTTAAACGATATTTAAGCTTCAGTTCTCTTAAGTGAGTCAATGTTGAACCAAGTCTTAATGCTCATTCAGTTAGACTACTTAACTGATTCAGTTAGTTCAACCCATCTGGCGGGTACCGGCTTGGGGAAGTCTGAGTGTGATACCTTGGTTTAACGCCAAGTGACCAGAGCTGAATTAATGATAATGGTTATAGTAATATAGGATGTGACTAGATATCATTGGTCTCTGACATGGCATGGTTTTGGTTTCCCTTCCTTGTAAGAAGCCACAGAGGAAAGACAGGAATTAACTGGGGCGTGCCAAGGTGAAAAGGGAACTGTTTGTTTTATTTTTACTTTTGAGAGGCTGATATCCACAATGATTCAAAGATTTTGTGAGTGTGAACTAGCAGCTAGATCAAAATGATCTCTACCCAAGTAAACTTTAAGTTGTATATCTCTTGTGGATTTATTCCTACCACTGTTAGAAACTTTTTAATTGCTGAACACTTCAGGTGCCCTCTGTTGTTTACTAGCTTCTCAAAAGAACCCAGGATGACTTCTCCTTTTTAGCCAACTAACTGGATACTGCACAGCATAGGATACCAAGCCCTCAGGCTTAACCAAGCAGTCTCTTTTGAAAGTGAAAAAGCAGTCATGCAGCCAGCTCTAAATAATAAGAGCCGTAATAAGAAAACCACAATGAGAAAAGATACATTGCAGTTAGTAAATAATAATCAGCTGTAAATATTTGAGATGCAAATTTCTGTGTTTGCTTAATATTGTCTACTAAAGTGTGGGTCTCTGCCTTCCACACAGCCTGTCCCTGATGACTTAAGAAGAAAACCAACATCTCCTGAAATCTGTAGTCCATTCTTTAGCTTCCGCATTTTAATGAAAGTAAATATTTTTATATGCAGATTTAAACAAATTTATTTGAAATACAGTAGATGGTCCAATGCTCTTATTAGAAATAAGGTTTGCAGTAAGCAAATATCCTTTTTAATGGTCTGATATAGGCAAGCATTTTCTTTTGCTGCAGTACATTATGAGGTCAACAATGACCTCATATTCCCAGTTGTTGTGAAAATATTTGAACTCGTATGTTTCTTAAGGCCGGTTCACATCAGCAAGTCCATTTATTCTTTCATTCAATCTATCATGAGAAAGTGTAGAGTGTAGAGAAAGTATCAGTGGGAGAGTATTAGTCTTAATTGTGAGTGATCTTTTATAAGACAATGATGTTTTTTTGCTTCATTTATTTGGTTTTAAGAGTTGCACAATCTGTCGCAAACAGATGGGACAAGGAGAAGTACAGAGGTATGGGAGGTGGAAAGTAGATAGTTCAGAACTGAGTAATAATAATAATAAATACTTGTAGCCCACGATACTGGTGGACCCTCATCTAATTAATACATATGTTGATAATCTCATTTCTTAGTATGAATCATTGGAACATCCTGCAGTTTTCTGTATTTAGCATGAAGGTTGACTAAATATTGGATGCCACTAAATGTTGTTTTCCCATGAATATGTTTCTCTAGCTCTCATCAGTCATGACCAATGTGCCCACCAGATGTTCATGAACTCAAACTCTCTTCAGCTATAGCCAGCATGGCCAATGGGCTGGGATGATGGAAGTTGTAGTCCAACAACATCTGGAGGGGCACCATGTTGGTTGCTCCTGCTTTAGTTAGTTCTGCTTGGATGAATTTCAGCCACTGAGACCAGAGTACGTTGACTCAGGAGTCTAGGGCTTGCTGATCAGAAGGTTGGCGGTTTGAATCCCTGCAATGGGGTGAGCTCCTGTTGCTCGGTCCCAGCTCCTGCCCACCTAGCAGTTTGAAAGCACATCAAAGTGCAAGTAGATAAATAGGGACCGCTCCGGCGGGTAGGTAAACGGTGTTTCCGTGCGCTGCTCTGGTTCGCCAGAAGCAGCTTTGTCATGCTGGCCACATGACAAACATGTGGACAAACACCAGCTCCCTCGGCCTATAGAGCGAGATGAGCACCGCAACCTCAGAGTTGGACATGTCTGGACCTGATGGTCAGGGGCCCCTTTACCTTTACCTCATGTTACAAACACCTCAGGTTACAGACTCCGCTAACCCAGAAGTAGTACCTCAGGTTAGGAACTTTACCTCAGGATGAGAGCAGAAATCGCATGCTGGCAGCATGGCTGCAGCAGGAGGCCCCATTAGCTAAAGTGGTACCTCAGGTTAAGAACGGACCTCTGGAACGAATTAAGTACGTAACCAGAGATACCACTGTATATTCTTATATATATTTGGGTTAATAACAGCTAGCCCATACTACTACTACTACTACTACTAATAATAATAATAATTTGTTATTTACACCCTGCCCATCTGGCCGGGTTCCCCCAGCCACTCTGGGCGGCTTCCAACAAAACATTAAAATACAGAAAGAGTGTGATTGGTTGGGTTGAATAGATGGCGAATCCATGTTGCGAAAGGGAGTGGTCCTAGGTACTGTGATGAAAGTGACTGCGAGGCTGCTGCTTAGCACAACATCCTTGGATGCAAATACTTCTCGAACCATTGGCTTATTATTAATGTCCACTTCTTAGGTGATGGGACCTTGTCAGCAGCTCTCTGCAACTCTTCTTTTTAAACGAGGGCTTAGATTGCTTTTGGAGGAAAGAGTTCTTCTGTTTACTTCTGTCTCCTCTGATCTGTTAACTTTAATAACCACCGTGAAAATTCGCTTTCTAGAGGTTGGGAATGAATCAGATGCTTGTTTGGGAAAACAGCCCTTTAAATTTCATTTTTAATTCAGTTTCCTCCTCCTGAATGTCCGAAAAGCGTAGCTCCTGTGGCTGGCTCCTCCCCCTCCTCCTGCTGCTGCTGTGGAGAGTGGAAGCAGCCTCCCAGTGGTGGCAGTACCTGAAAGAGGCACAGGAAGAGCCGCTGGCTATTGAAACCATACAGCAGCATTCAGCTCTGCCCCTTGCTCCTCCCAATGTCCTGATGATGCCTGTTGAATTTTGCTCCCTGCATTGCCCTCGCAAGCTGGCGCATCTGCTAGAAACATAGCATACCAGCTATTTGGCAAAGAAGAGAAGGGCTAAATCCAAGTCACAAAGAACATGTCAACCTGTTAAAACAGTGTGTGTGTGTGTGTGTGTGTGTGTGTTTCTGTTAAATTAGGCTAGAGCTTATTAGCAGAGCTCACTTGTGTGTGTGATTCTCCACATTAGGGGGTTCATAGGGAGCCTGCATTTGCTGCTGTGTGGATCAGGGTGTATGACTTCTGAATAAATTGAAAAAGGAAGCCATATGGCACATCAAGTTTTGAACAACAAAAAGCTTTATATCAGACATGTAGGAATTTAATTGCCACTATCATTTGTCTTTAACTAAGGCAGCAATATAGGCACTGGGTGGTATTGGGGGAAGTTTTACCCAGAGTAGACTGACTAAAATTAGTGGACCTAACTTAGTCATGTTCATCAGTTTCAACAGATCTACTTTGAGTTGGCTACTGATATCAAACAATTCACTTTGACAACCAATCTAGCATAGATATAAATTATAAGTATATGAACGTACCAGATTAATCTAATAGTTCTATAGAAGTGCTTGGTAAAAAAGATTTTCCCTCTTCCTTGGTCTTGGAAAGCCACTTGAACATTTGAGCCCAGTCTTCCAGCTAAACTATGAAATGAACTATGACTAATCTTACTTTTTAAAAGATCGCTTGAATTCTCTGCAAACCCTTCCATTGTCTGCAAAAGTTCTATTTTAAAGTTCAAAGTACTTGCAAAACCAATAATTTTAGTCTTGTGTTCAGAGTAATATATTTGAAGAGAAGCTGGCAGCCATAATTTCTGTCTAAGGACTCACTCTCTTGCACATACGTGGAATATTCTCTAGATGCATACTGAAAACATATACCGGTAAGCAGTGAGGAAAAGGAAGAAGAAAATCTTACTAAAATGTCAAATGTGTTTCACAGTAAATGCTTTTGAAGTATGAAGGATAATACACAATATTATTGATACAGTTCCATAAATGCACATGCTATTTTAAAGAGTTTAATAAGCAGAAGAGACTGGTCCCTGGTCCAAGGAGCTTACTATCCTTTTCATTAAAAACTATTTTAGGACCCTGGGAAAATGTGGAAAGTTTATTTTAAAGAACATCTGGCATGATCCAGCTAAAAGCACTTCTACTGATTTCTAGGAAGGAAATTTAAGCATATGCTTATTTCTCCGGACAAAACCACTGAGACTTAAAACCACTGAGACTTAAAAGATACTTCACTTGGAATGGATTGTGCCATTCATTAAGAAATGGGAGACCTTTTGCCAAATCTCCCACCCATGAAGCTGTCATAAGAAAGACCATTATGATCATCGGAAGCACCTCCTATTAGAAGATAACATTACTTTTGTAGGGAATTTATTACATGTTTTATGTGTTTTTTATCTTATGCTGGTTTACTGTAGCAGAGAGAAGGAGTATATGTATCATCTGCTTCTGCAGTTGCCCTATTGCCTATTCAGTATGTCTTATTTATGTATGGAGGTGCTTTTATTTTATGCTGTTCTATGACCATAATAAAGATTTGCATTGGGTTGGAGTGGATTGGATTAGATTGCAGGGAATCTGAAATTAACATGCCAGTTCAGTTGTTTCTTTTGGTCAGCAGTAATGTCTCAACATACCAGGTTGAGGGGGGGTGTAAAGTGGATATTGGGGTTTTTTTGTGAGACTCTTGGTTGGCTTCCGTATGTTTTGGGAGACAATGGAAGAATGCTCCTGATGTCAAGATGAAGGTGCACAGATTTATTTAGCAAGATTTATATAAGACATTCATAATAAAATACCAATTAGATCAACAGACTTTAAAAGCAAGCATAAATAAGAAAGTTTTCAAAATGTAACTAAAAGCAACCATTTTAAAATCAAAATATTAATTACATGTTTAGTTGGCTTGCCTAAACATAAAGTTTTTTTTAAGGAGGCATTGCAAACAATTCAACAAATACTCCTTGCTAATATTGAGAGGCAGGTTACAGTTAGGTAGCCGTGTTGGTCTGTCGTAGTCGAAACAAAATAAAAAAAAATACTAAGTTTGTCATTGGTATGAGCTTTCGTGTGCATGCACACTTCAGATACTTCTTCAGATTGAGAGGCAGGGAGTTCTTGGGTGGCCACACGAACACATCAGTCCTAAGCATATGAAGCTAGCAGAATTTACGCTGGCTTAAGTGTAAGTTACCTCTGTTCCAAAATCTGTTCAGAAACTGCCTTGGTCGCACTGGTCGATGATCTCCGGCGGGCTAGGGACAAAGGTGAGAGCTGTTTCCTAGTTCTGCTGGATCTCTCAGTGGCTTTTGACACCATCGACCATAGCATCCTTCTAGACCGTCTAGAGGGGTTGGGAGCTGGGGGCACTGTCATACAGTGGTTCCGCTCCTTCCTCCTGGGCCATGTTCAGAAAGTGGTGGTGGGGTATGATTTTGCCTCCTTCAGTTCCATTGTCTGAGCTTCAGCTTACAGAGGCTTCTGAGGGAGTTCTTCCCAAGTTCAGCGCATTTGAAACGCACTCCTTCCGGGCTTTGGATTGTGTTGTAAATGACTGGTTCCTTGTAAAATTTCCAGTTTTGCACAGCTAAGTAGTCTAGTGGGAATGTATGGGTTTAGTACAATAGTTATCTCTGTTGTGGATTGTTACATTAGATCTGATATGGAACAATAACCTAACCTGGATTTTTGTTAGTAGAAGATTAGGTTAATTTTTACTAGCCTGTATCTCTTTCTCTCAGTTTGTTTACTAACAGGGCAATCCAGGGAGCCAGCATGGTGTAGTGGTTAAGAGCGGTGGACTCATAATCTGGTGAACCGGGTTCGCTTCCCCGCTCCTCCACATGCAGCTGCTGGGTGACCTTGGGCTAGTCACACTTTTCTGAAGTCTCTCAGCCTCACTCACCTCACAGAGTGTTTGTTGTGGGGGAGGAAGGGAAAGGAGATTGTTAGCCACTTTGAGACTCCTTAAGGGGAGTGAAAGGTGGGATATCAAATCCAAACTACCACCTCCTCCTCCTCCTCCTCCTCCTCCTCCTCCTCCTCCTCCTCCTCTTCTTCTTCTTCTTCTTCTTCTTCTTCTTCTTCTTCTTCTTCTTCTTCTTCTTCTTCTTCTTCTTCTTCTTCTTCTTCTTCTTCTTCTTCTTCTTCTTCTGTACAGTCAGCTCAGCTGAGTTCAGTGGGGCATATTCCCAGGAAAGAAATTTGAGTGTTACAACATAAAAGCATATTACTAATAATATTGTGTTCTTGTTTCTACTTTGATCTTGCTCTACTGAAAACGTCTTGCCTTGAGCAATGTAGTGCAGTGATATTGGATGGTATTGGATTTGATCAGTTTTTGTAGGAAAGATCTTCAAGGAAAAATTACGTTTTGTAGGACGTGAACCTTATAACCCATAGGAGCCTCTCTAAGCTCTCCAGCATAACTGAAACACACACTTGCCAGCTATTGCATGCCATTGACAGCCTTATTCTTATCCTGTATGAATTGATCTAAGCCGTCCAAGTAAGTGACAATCACTGCCTCCTAAGGGGGGGGGGGGTGAGTTCCATAGTTTAACTGTGGACTGTGGCCTATATTTGTATCTTGCTTTTCCACCGAGGAGCTCAAGGTTGTGTATATTTTCTTCTCCTCCCCCTTTTATTTTTGTGAATAATGATTTTCCCCTCCCCAGCTTCCTATGAATATGGAATGTCTCAGTTTAACCTACAGTACTCCCTAGTACTACCATATTGCCTTTACACAAGTTGTTAAGTTATCTATAGTTATACTTTGCGAATGACTTATTTGGCATCTGTTCAAATTGTACAGCACTATTTTGATTTCTATTTCTTCTCCCACTGTGCTGTCTGCTGCTTTCCTTCTGATAGTTAGGAGTGTCACCCTTCCAGTGTCAAGAGTGTGGTAAATCAGGACCTCCCCCCAAACGCTGAACAACTCAATGCAATTAGGGTTCTTTCTGATACACAAAGCCATCTAGCAGAAAAGGATCAATCCAACTTGTCTCCCACAATATCCGCCCTTTGATTTTTCACATTGGCTTGACATGCGGTATAGAAAATAAAAGGCCTGGACTGCGGGATGCTGCCTTCCAAGGCATTGAATGTTCTGTAAACTAAAATTTGTCCCTTAGAGGGTCAAAACCAAAGGTTAGCAAGCTGAGTTAAAAGCAGAAATGCTGCTTCAATATAATTTATATCAGGGCCTGGCTGCTTAAGAACACTAGGGGATGTTTTGTAATAATGCCAGGCAGAAATAAGTCACAGCAAAATAAAAAAAAACCATTTTTAAAATAGATGTATTTAAATTTCCAGCACACTCTATCTGTATGACTCTAGTTTAAAACACACAGACACCTGTGAGATTGAACACACACACACACACAAATCCAAGATAATCAGAAATTTAATCATGACTACTGAAAGCAGAGACATCACCTTGCCGACAAAGGTCCGTACAGTATAGTTAAAGCTATGGTTTTCCCAATAGTGATGTATGGAAGTGAGAGCTGGACCATAAAGAAGGCTGATCGCCGAAGAATTGATGCATTTGAATTATGGTGCTGGATGAAACTCTTGAGAGTCCCATGAACTGCAAACCTATCCATTCTGAAGGAAATCAGCCCCGAGTGCTCACTGGAAGGACAGATCCTGAAGCTGAGGCTCCAATACTTTGGCCACCTCATGAGAAGAGAAGACTCCCTGGAAAAGACCCTGATGTTGGGAAAGATGGAGGGCACAATGAGAAGGGGACGACAGAGGATGAGATGGTTGGACAGTGGTCTCGAAGCTACCAACATGAGTTTGACCAAACTGCGGGAGGCAGTGGAAGACAGGAATGCCTGGCATCCTCTGGTCCATGGGGTCACGAAGAGTCGGACACGACTAAACAACAACAACAATAACAACTGAAAGCTAGCCTAAAGTAATAAGATAAAGAGTTCATAGTGTAGTGGTGGCCAAACTTTTCAATGCTGAATGCCTGAGTCCCCTGGAGTACGGGTAATTTCTTAAAGGCCACATCCTGCGTCAACAATCCATTCGTTAATTCACCTCCCACTTTCATTCATTCACATATCTGTTTGAGCGTGTATATGCACATACAAACAAAATTCCACCATCCTTCTATTGACATCCCTATAAATCTATTCATTACTTCTCCAAACAGACAGATTAGAGGGCAGCTTCTGGAACTGTGACTTCACAATTATTCCATTCATGAAGGCAAGAAGGCTTTTGCTAACCAGTCGCTGTCATTGTTGCATATGCTAAGATGGGTGCTCCTTTTGGGGTGGGATTCGTAAAAGGAAAGGCTGTTGCAAGATACTACGAGGGCCACAAGTAGCTTGCAAACCACTGTACAGCAATGGCTTAGTGTCATAGATAGGTTGTAATGGCAAAGGAAGTCTAGTAACTGTAGAATAGCCCAGTATGCTTTTGGGGGTTTTTTCATTTTGAAAGGAAAATAGGGTGCAAGGTGAAATTATTAAGGTAATGGTATTTTGATGAGGCAAAGAAGAAGATATACACAGAATATAACCCGTATATCACTTTTTATGTATTTATATAATTTACCTGTTTCCTTCCTCCTTCTTAGAAGCTCAGAGCATTATAGATGAGATTCTAGGTGATATCCCACCCAAGCATGGACCTTCTTGATGGTATGAGCTAATAGACTCCCTTCTTTAGTTTTTAGGGGCGTTTTAGTAATAGAGTTCCTGCAATGGCAGAGGGTGAGACCAGGTAAATTTCGATTTCCCTTCCAACTCTATTACAGTATTAAGTTTCATGCCAGAAGAGGGAACACCATTAGGAATCTTCTTCTTTAGATCTTAATAAAATGTTACGTGTAACATTTTGTTATAGGAAATCTGTTGATTTTTTTGAGGGGGGGTAGCAGGGTTGGTGGAGAGGTTCTACAATTCTGTAATAAGAAAAGAATATGGGGAGTTGTATTGGATATGTGGTGGAAAGAGAATAGGTTCAGCACCCCCCCAGGAGGCCTTTAAATAGCTTAAGGCCTGGCTAGAGTGTGTAGAATAAAGATTTTAAAAAATAGCTAGATGATAAAAATGATCTCTACCCAAGTATACTTTAAGTTGTATATCTCTTGTGGATTTATTCCCAACACTTTATTATTTATTATTTTTATTTTTGTTTGCAGAGTTTGATTTTATTGGTATTTTCTTATGTACACTTTATTTTTTAACACAATATTTCAAACATTACATTAACAAACAGTATACTTTTTGCTCTGCCAAGCTTGTGACTTCCCTCTATCCCTTCAACTGGTGTTTTGTTTTCAGAATTATACTCACACTTTAAAACGTCAATTTCTGACCTTTATCATTCTTAAAGTCAACTCTTTCTCTCTGGTCAGAAATGTTTTCCAATTTATCATTGCAATATTTATTTCAATCCTGCCAGTGTCTTCACATTTTTACAATAATTGTTCATATACCAAATAAATTTACTCCAGTCTCTTTGGAATTTTTGCTTGCTTTCTCAACACTGTTAGAAACATTTTAATTGCTAAACACCTCAGGTGCCCTCTGTTGTTTACTAGCAACAATGGTCAAGTTAATGGACCATTTTTATATATTTTCCATAGAGCAACTACAGTTATATGTATTTTACCAAATGAGGTGAAAGTATAGATATTTATAATAGCGTAATCATACTTGCTGTTTCAGTCTCCTGAATGTCAGCTGTCTTTTTAAAATCTGTTTCTCAATCTCCCTTCTGTTTTTAAAGCAGTGTCTCTAGGAATTATGTGTCTCCTTTTAAAATACTGACTACATTAGCTTGCCATGGTAAGCTATGGTTAATGATTTGCCATTAATGCACAGATCAATACTGCATCACTCTTCGTCACTGGTGATTGGAAACAACAACTGATGACTCTTTAGTCTTGCCTTAGTGTTATGGCCAAACCTTGGCTTCAGATCATAGCCCTTGTTTTGAATGTATTGCTAAGTTAAGATGTATGGTTCATTGTTCCTGCTTGCAAGGAGAAGAGAAGAGACAACCAATATTTGTATTCAAAGTAAACCATTAATGATGGCTTAACATGACACCGGGACATGGGTGGCGCTGTGGTCTAAACCACAGAGCCTAGGGCTTGCCGATCAGAAGGTTGGCGGTTCAAATCCTTGCGACGGGGTGAGCTCCCAATGCTTGGTCCCAGCTCCTGCCAACCTAGCAGTTTGAAAGCACGTCAAAGTACAAGTAGATAAATACTGTAGGTACCACTCCAGTGGGAAGGTAAATGGCATTTCTGTGCACTGCTCTGGTTCGCCAGAAGCGGCTTAGTCATGCTGGCCACATGACCCAGAAAGCTGTCTGCAGGCAAAACGCCAGCCCCCTCAGCCAGTAAAGCAAGATGAGTGCTGCAACCCCAGAGTCATCTGCGACTGGTCTTAACAGTCAGGGGTCCCTTTACCCTTTACCTAACATGACACCAGAGTGCACCCATTGTGGTTGGAGAGCAAAATTGCAAAGGCAAGAGACCTCAGAAGAATCCAGTGTTTTGGAAAATCTATTTTTCTAAGTAAATACCAATTAGGTTTATTTTAATCTGCAGCAAAATCTTAATGAATTAATTATACTAAGTTGATCTTAATCAAGTGAAACTAACTAGCTACAATAAGAATCTGTTATTAGGTCCATTACTTAATTAATATGAAATCATGATGTACATTCTGTGGAGAACAATAAGACCTTTAATACTTGAATTGCAAACATTTTTAATAGCCTGGTCCTTGGGCTGTGTCCATACCATTCTGTATAAGCTGATCTACAGACCCACAACGACCTTGTGATTTGTCCTGGGTTGCAGAACGAATTCAGATATGCCTAGCACAATGTTTTGTATCAGCGCTGTCTTGGGGTTCATGAATGGATTCCTGAGGAGGAGGATTGGTGCTAGATTTCCCTGTGCCATAACACCTCTGCTTTTTGAGATTCAGCCAACCCTCATTGCCCTTAGTTTTATGTCTTGCGCTGCATCAGGGCCATGGGATTGGAGAACGCAGAGCTGACCTTAAAGAAGTAGGCAACAGGCACTGAAATAAATCCTTTTGATATGCTTCTAAATATTTATTTGGTTAGTTCAAGTTGGTTAACTTTACTCTCTGAATTGACAAACCATGACCATGTTTGGGTTTTCTCCCTATGTGAGATGTTGAGACTTTGCTTTCTTGCTTTCTTGTTCTGAAATGATAAGTCATTGGGCTGGAGCTGGAGGGAAGCATGTGGACTGGAGGCTAGAAGAAGCTGACTTCCCTGCCCCTCCTTCCCAGCAGCTCCCCCCGCTGAGTTTTGGGGACCAGCTGAATGGGATGAGCTATGGCATAGAGCAGGCATGACCAGACTTGGCCCTCCAGATGTTTTGGGACTACAACTCCCATCATCCCTAGCTAAAAGGACCAGTGGTAAGGGATGATGGGAATTGTAGTCCCACAACATCTGCAGGGCCACGTTTGGCCATGTCTTGCAAAGAGGAAGGAGGGTGAAGGGGGGTGTCCCAAAAATCAGCCAAAGGGACTTTCCACAAACGTGTTTTTTTTCTAGATGCAGCCGTTGTGTAGGTAGCTATGTACAAACCAGAAATACAATTGAATGTCAATAAAACCACATTTTGTTTTGAATGCAGTCTGACAGGATTCTTGTAATGTAGCCCCTGTTGCTTTATATCTTCAGAATCCTTTGCCATACCACCAATATGTTGACATTAGACTGGACATTCCAGGAAGCATGGGATGACAGGAGATGTGACAAGAGTTTAATACAAAATGTAGAAGTCTATTTATCTTTCTTGAAAAGGATGATCTTCTGGTAGTTCTTTGAAAGCACCTGTTGAAATCCTTCAAAAGAAGAAGAAGAATACAACGAGGCAAAATGGCTGTGATATAACTTAAAAACAGCACGCAAGCATTGTATGTGGATTTTCATTCCAGATAGCTGGAGGAGGTGTGGCACCTTTTAGCAGAGGAACAAAACAAGACTAGCTTGCTTTAGAGCCCTTGAGATGCAATGACAGCCACCAGCCACAGTCATCTGGTAAAATGGAATAGAATCATAAAATTGTAAAGTTGGAAGGGAAACGAGGGTAAATCTAGCACAACCCGCTGTAATGCAGAAAACTTTCCCCCAAAATGGGGCTCAAACCCACAACCCTGAGTGAGATTAAGTGTCCCATGCTTTACGGATTAAGCTATTACAGAACTAGTTTTCAGGATATGATTGTGTATTTTAAAGTGATGAAGACAAGCAGGAAAACCTTTTCAAAAGTAGCACTTCAAGCTGGCCTTCAGGCAGGGCAATGGAAACTTTATAGCGTGTGCAAGTTAGAATGTGGTTTCTTTGCAATATAATGCTGGCTACATTTCCCCGCCCTGGCTCCATCAGAGTTTCATTTGACAGTCCTTATGAGTTGTACTGGATGACAGACTATTCATTCTACTCTGTTTCTGGTACCACTTTTCCTGTTTGTTCACTTGTCTTAGCTTCCCAAACACCTGCAGCCGAAAGCCTTCATCTTTTCTTCTATTACTCTATCCACAAAATTTGGCAGCAGAAGAGGAACAGTTGTGAGAAAATAATAACTTGCATCTTTTTGTTTCTTGATTACTTCTGTTTTGACTTTTTTAAAAATACTATGTATCTATTAGCCACATTGCACTTTCTGTGTGGATGGCCAAGAAAAGCTAATTTGCAAGTTTAGGAAGAAGAAGAGGGTTGAGGGTAGGCCCTTGACTCAGCATGTTGTCAGGCTAATGGTGTGCTAAACTGGCACCCTGGGGGCCCAGTTTAAAGAGACAGCAGTGTGCCAGGTTGAAAAGAAGTGAACATCCTGCTGTTTACTTTCCCCTTCCATCTGTGCCCTGCTCCTCTGTGCAGGACAAAGGGAAAGGCACTGTCCTTTAATTTAGAAACTTTCCACTCTGCTCTCTTGTGTGATTAGTTGGAAAAGACCTTACAAGATGTCCTGGGGCGTAGTTGGACTTCTTGTGGTAGCAGGACTTGCAGTTTCTGGGCCTCTTTCTCTCTCTGTGTTGAGTTTTATTAAGCACCACTCACTCTTCCATTGTAGCCCTCATTTCATGGCCCGTTTAAACTTCTTTCCAAACCTGCAATCTGTACGGGCTTGGAGGAATCACAGTGGATTTTACTTCCTGTTTCTGTATCCTGGTAGGTGACGCCATTCTCCTCCAGTTCCTTTAATTGATTCTGTGTCCTCGTCTCTTCCTCTTCCAGCCTACCCCATTGTTCCCCTGGCTTCCCATTGTTGCTTTAATTTTCCTGGCTCTTCCTGCAGTGCGTAAGCAGGATGGGAGAAGACAGAGGATTTTAACAAACTCCTTTACCAGTGAGTAAATTTCCCTTTCATGTCTGCTGTGTCTTCTTCTAGTAGCATCCTCCATCACTTGTTCTGTAGCTGATGCCATTGTACAAAGAGCATATGGACCGCAGTGTAATTTGACTGGTGCATTTGCAGTCCTGGGAATCATGAGTGCCAGGAGAAATATTAGGAGTAAAGCATCTTCAGACATTTTATTTATCTCACAATTTATTATCACAATAAGGTCTAAGGGTCAGAAGAATTTATATACAACAAAAGCTACAAAGTGAAGTGCCAGATTCACCTCTGTGGGGAGGGAATTCCACAACGCAGGTGCTGCCACAGAGAATGTCGTCTCCAAGGCTGCCACCTGACCCCCAAACTTCTATAGGTAATGGGATTTAGTAAGAAAAAGGCTGAAATGTATATTATCCACACACAAAAAACATTTTCACCTTTATTTCTGGTTTGATGAATGAAAGCACATAGTGGAATGTTTCCAATTGTTTGGGCTTAGAACTATCTTTGCAGCTCACAATTTATAGAGGATACATACATATAATGTAGCCTGGGGCAACACAGACAAGTTTACAAAACAAAACGTAGGTCAGTTAATAGAGATGTGCTGCTGCAGTCACACCTTTTATTGTACTGATATATTAAACTGATGCATTAAAAGCTGATGAACCACTTTTGAGATGCCATAAATACTGAACAAGGCAATCCGAAGTAAGACTAGTGCATTAGATTTTAAAATCTGGAGGAATTATTTTTTATTGAAAATGAAAACTTTATTATTTTAATGTAAATATTCATTGGCTATAAAGTAAAAATTAAGAGGTTGATGAGGTTGATTTCACCATTTTCCAGCAGAAATGTGGAGTATGCCCTTTAGGTAATGAAGCACCACTTGATGAAACCATTTTGGTGTCTTGCTAATTAGAACAGATTTACATGTGTGCAGGGTTCACAGTGGGGTGATGTTAGGCTAAGGATCTTGCTACGTACATTTCTATTCCATAATGTACCAGGCAGAGTTTTCAGCCTTTAACTTAAATAATAACCCACTGAGTAAAGTTACACCATGAAGAAAGAATGTATTGCACCGGTGTTATCTGCTCTGAATGGTTATGTGAGCTCTTGCCTTTTTAGTTGTCAGTCTTAGGAATTCTGCTGTTGAGCTAAATATAGGCTCACAATTGAAGAAATGACTTGAGGAGCATATCTATAGTGGTCTGTTACCTGGTTTTACAGGCCATTTGTGGGAAAGAGAGAGGGCTGCTTTGATACGTAAGGTCTAATGGACAAGTGTCCCAATCTTCAACTGCTAAACTACTCTGTGGTTCTTTTTCTTTACACCATTAGGCTGGCAACAGGTAAGGGAGAAGAGCATGTGGAACTCTGTAGGGACTCAGGGGTTTCAGTTGCTAGCTGCTACTCTAGAACCATGATATACACAATAAAGATAAAACAACTTTTATATTAAAAAACAACAACGGTGGTTGTACCCACTGTTAGTCATACTCAGAACAGACCAACTGAAATTAGTAGGCAAGACTTTCTTCGGCCTATTAATTTCAAGCCTAGTATTTCAAACCAACATTTTCGGTGCTATAATTTGGTTAATTTTTATACATATTTGTCACGGTACATTTATATCTATGTAGACGCCTGTGTGTATCTGGATAGGCAAAAAGGCAAACTATGCATTTTATTAAATAAATACTAAAGAGTTGGGAAGGGTGTATGGAAGGTTTTGAACTATACAGATCTCTCTCATATAGTTTGGAAGCTGCACAGATATTCATTGAGCAAACTGTTTATGAATTAAACTGTTTCACTTCAGGTGGAAAGGAATCTCATTCATAATGCTTTCAAAATGAGACTTTTCTGAACAGTAATAAATTGAATTAAGGCAAAGTTGGTTTGTGTATCCTTATTGGATTATAATAAAAAAATTCCTTCAGTAGCACCTTAAAGACCAACTAAGTTTTTATTTTGGTATGAGCTTTCGTGTGCATGCACACTTCTTCAGATACAGTGAAATGGAAGTTTCCAGGCACTTATGTAGAGAAGGGGTGGGGAGGGGTGGGGATGGGGATGGGGAGGGGGGATCACTCAGAAGGGTGGTGGAAATGGGTGATTGACTGACTGACTGATAGCTGTTGATGACCGCAAACGACTGCAAATGGTTTTGCATGAAAAAGCAAGGGTTGAGATGGCTGAAGATCGCTTATCATGTATAATGGATTATTGGATTATTTTCTTGATTATCTCCAGAGAAGCATTACAGTGGGAGCCAGTGTTTCTTCTGATTTTTTTATTTATTCTGGTATTTAGAAAATATCTTGGCAATTATTTCTCTAGCCACACACACACTTGCCTTCATATTTATGTTAATTATTTGATAGATCTACTGTTTCCTATTGTGTGATGCTAAGCTACAGACATTTAAAAAAACAGTAGTAACATGTAAGCTACTGGTCATGAGTCCTTTTCCTTTTTTTGGTGGTGGTAAATTCCACTCCTTGATGAAGAGGGTAGAAAGGGGAAAAGATAAGAGAACCTTCAGGCTTGAAGGTAAGGAATAGCAAGTTGTTAAAATAGCTAACTAATGATAAATAAATACAAAGTTGAAATGGAAAGCTGTCTGGCACCATCCAATAGTTAGTTCCACACTTTGCACGTGAGCTGTGAAAATTATTATAGGATTTTCAGGGGGATTTATCTTTCACTCTGTTGTGTAAATAGAAGATGTACAATGACTAAGCCAGAGCAGTGCTGAGCAGCTGAAAATGTGCTGTTGCAACAAGATATCCTCAAACCAATAAAAGTAAATCCTGTGTTTCAAATTAAACCCCATACATTTCATCCTAAAGCCCCAACGCCTTTTACGTTTTCCTTTCTTTTGAAAAGTGCTGCTGACTGTTGTATCTTGCGCTCCCTTTTGGCAACTTCTCCTTAGTCTCTTTAGGCGTCATTTATCAGCTGTCCAGGCTACATTTTTCAAACTCTCGTCTGGTGTCTCGGATTGTCTGGCTGTCTTCTCATCTACTTTGTTGTTCTTCTAAAGCCCTCTGGCAGTATCTTTCAGCTTCTCGGGCAACTTTTCCAGTTCTTTCCTTGAGAATCAGTCCCTCAGCTTTCTTTTCTTCTGCTACTACTCAAATGGTTTGCTTTGTCCTCCACTTGACTGGCTACTCTAGTCACCATATTAAGCTGTTATATCAGTGACTGCATCACAAGAAGGTGCCTTTTAGCTTAGCCAGACCATTGGGTGCATCTAGCTCATTAGGGTCTACACCAGGCATCCCCAAACTCGGCCCTCCAGATGTTTTGTGACTACAATTCCCATCATCTCTGACCACTGGTCCTGTTAGCTAGGGATGATGGGAGTTGTAGTCCCAAAACATCTGGAGGGCCAAGTTTGGGGATGCCTGGTCTACACTGACTTGTGGTGACTTTCCAGGGTTCCATATAAGGATCTTTCCCAGCACTACCCAGAGATGCCAGGAATTGGACCTGGAACCTTCTGCATTCAAAGCATGTGCTGCTAAGTGAACTATGGCCCTTCCCACTAGTTTAGATCTGGCACAAAATCACACGCAAAGCATGGAAACAGATGATACAAGAGGTTCACAAGTACAGTAGAGATTTTACCAGCTATGCTAAAGATCCTTTATATTGTGATTTGGTGAATTGATGCCAGGCATTTTTACATGTGACATGTTTAACATATAGATCTTTGACCCTCTAAATATATTTAAACCAATACCGGTAGTATAATGTGTCATTGGTATTTGTTTTGGTCAGCTGCTTTTCTCCTGGATGTTTGTTTTTAAACAATTCATACAAGCTATAGACAAAGACAAACTTAGGCTCCATTAACCTACACATAAATTGTTGCAGCTGAAGTTGATAAATGTTTGAGAGGTAACTTGAAAAGTCATTCTTAGTAAAAAGAATGTGATTTTATTTTTTTAATGTTCAGTATTGGATTATCCTGTTGTCTGTTTTCTTCTTCTTCTGTGTAATCATGTTATAACCTGTATGGCTGTAGCCACAACATAGTCCAGTATGTTTACAAATGCTTTATTCATTACTAATTATCCACTCTGTTGTTAGCTAGTTTATAAAGCAGTACTCCATAGACAGCAATTTCAGTTGCCATGTTTGTTCTCTGTCATTATCCCTGGCCACTGGTCATGTTGGCTGAGACTGATGTGAGGTATATTCCAATCAGATCCGAAAGCCTATCCCCACTCCAGAACATCATCTTGCCATTTATTCAAATACTACTAAGATTATAATGAACATTTACAGCCTGCTCTTCAATTTCTGGGTGGGAAACAAGGAAATGAAATAGCAATAAAAATATACAGGTGTTTTTTTGTTTGTTTGTTTTTTTACAAAATTTACAGAATCCATAAAAGTCCAATAAATAGCTCGGGCAGTTTAGCTTCTTCATCATAAAACAACTAAGACAAAACAACAGTGAGGACAATAATTAGGATCTCCAATTCAACCAAATACTTGGTTAAAGAACTGGACACCCAACCAATGAAAACAACCAAAAGGCATTGCGTTCCCACCCTGTTTCTCATCTGGGGCACTCACTCCTTCTGTGTCTCTCATATAAAGAGGCCCCCACCATAGCTGTCAAGTTTTCCCTTTTTAAAAGGGAAATCCCCTTATGCTGAATAGGCTTCCTTGCGAGAAAAGGGAAAACTTGACAGCTATGGCCCCCACACTGTGCCAACAGACTCTCACTCTGCCAACTTGGCTGATAGGTGTGAATAAAGGGTTAGCTGTGAGGTTACGACACTGCTCATAGTGATGCATCGATATGATAGCTTACTTCAAGGTAAATGGCGCCATACTAAAATAGATTGGCATTATCTGTCATGTGGATATGACCTTAGAGAATTCTATTTCATATTGCGACTTTCAGTCCCCATGAAATGTAATATGAAGATGAATGCACCTGACAAACTATTAATCTCTATAGAACAAGCAAATTATTATATAAGTTATGAAATGCTCTGAAAACCCAGGAAAGTTCCTTAAGGGGGGGGGGCAGGAAACAATTAGTCAAAGCTCCAGCTTTGGTCCTTTTGACCTCTTGGTATACCACTGAGTGAGCACGACAACATCTAATTAGGTTGCTTCTTGCAGAAAGATTAGAGTTAGCCATATATTCAGCTATACTAGCAAATCCCCTTGGTATGGCAAGTGGGCACTGCCGTCTGGTCTGTGTGAAGAGAGGCAAGACTTCCAACTTTTAAGCTAGACAGGTGAATGAAGATTGCTTGCAGGTGTTACCACAACTGCCTCTGCTCAAAAGTTGGGAGAAAAGGTGGCGATTGTTTGACAGCTGTGTGGCCAAGGTGTCTGAAGAACCTTGGCCACACAGAGGCAAAATGGGCAACTTTCCCCACAGCTGGTCTTCCCTGCTCTACTGCAGGAAAGGAAGGTGTGGGTGAGAATTGGATTCTCCTGCCTAAAAGCCCTTGTAGTGCCTTGTAGACAGTGAAGCACAGAAATGCATGCTCCTTGTTGAGCCCTCATGAGAAGCCAGGGGAATTGTTGCTTAAAGTTGATGGCCAGCAAGGTTTGCTCTCTGTCTGACTTTCCTTCAGAAAAAGAACTGTAGTCCGATTTGCTTTCATGTAGCTGTAGATACACTGGATCCAGATCAAAGAGTGCAATCCAATGTGAATTCTATTCAGAAGTAAGTCCCGCCATGTTTCATGGAGTTTGCTTGCAGGAAAGAGAGCAATAGAAATGCATTGTAAAGATGTACAGATGCAAATGCTTAAAAGTATTCCATTCTTTTCCTCCCTGCTCCTTCTATTATTTCAAGATATAAAGTCCCCTTAAATATTCCCAGGCTCTGATAGTAGCTGAAGGAAAATGGTTGGATTCTGCTAGGTGAGGAAAATATGGAATGCTAAATGAGACAGACATTGATTAGCTGGCTTTCACAAAGCAGATTTCTTTCCACTTATTGAAACCACAACAAACACTATAACAACAACAGCAAAGGCTGGTCATCCCATGGGCCATCCAGCATTCAGATCCCAAGAGTGTCTGGGGTTTGCCAAGCTAGGTTTCCTGTGCTAATGTGGAGAGGAAGATCTTGTCAATACAACAGAGAGTGGTTTTGTGTGCCTTCAAAATGTAATGCAGATGTGTGACTGAATATTCTGAAACAGAATTTTAAATGTTTATATATTATTATTATTATGAGCTGTGGTTCGGCATTTTCTTTTATGCTTTTTAATTCAGCTTGCCACACCCTCCCCCAAAAGGCCATGTCTTGCCTAAATGGTATTTTTAAACGGATAAGTTTCATGACCTTAAAATACATTTATAACATGTACAGTATTTATAATGTTTTTTTATAAGTGTGTCACCTAAAGCAATACATTCTATTTTATATTTTAACTTGGCATACTTAAATGAAAGGATGCCTGGTTTTGCTATGGAAGTCTTATATTTGTAGTTGGTTGTTAGAATTTTGGCAGTGTATAAGTGTGCAGTGATCAGATACATGTTGTTTTTAGCTATACAGTCCTCATGCTCTATTAACTATGGTGTTAGGAAAATAGCTGTTGGCAATTTCCCATCCTGTCGGTACACTTAGCATTTATCTTAAAAACACCGCTTTTGGGAGGGCCGCACCAATTCTCTCTCCTAAATATTTTCAGATGAGAATGCATTTCTTTACTTGATGAATGTCTTATACACCGCAACGCCTGAACATTGTGCACTGTCAGTGCAACTTAGAATTGCCACAATCTGGCTTCCGTCTCTGCCTCTGTATACATTCTGTCAGTGTCAATTCTTTGATCTAACATAGACTGAGATGGGGCAGGGAGAGTGTGTATGAAGAACGTACAAGCAATGAAGCAGAGAGGAAATATTTATGTTGTGAGTTTTGCATTAGCTTGCCTCACTAGAAACTTTCTGAAAGATGCTTGCTCTCGCAAAACGCCATGAATAAATTCAGATGGATTCTTTCAGGTATTGTTTCATAAGACAAAGCATTGCTTATAATTTCAGTGCTGTTTGTACATGAAATGTAATTCACTGTCAGTGGAAAATTGAATTCATTTTTCAGTCCATCACTGAATGATTTGATGCTTTTTAAAAAAATTGTAAAACTATGGACAATGAATAGGTGCTATACAAATGTATAAGGCATTTAAAAAATATGCATGTCATGTACTAAATATAACAGAAAAAGGCTTTTTAAAAATATGATGATTTAACTTTTCTTTCCATGTAGCAACTTATTTTTTCCTTCTTCACCTTCTCCCCACTCATAGTTCTTTCTTTTCTTTTCTACCCTTGGGATCTTTAAATTTTACAATGCATTAAGCATCTGTTATATCAAAAGCCATCCATTGTTTATGCCACTTAATATTAAGAAATACTTCGTTGTGCAATAGGAAGCAATAAAAAGTCAACAATGAACTGCTGTATGTCAGTTATTTTTCCTCAGGGGTCTCTAACATGCATTTGACTCTGACTGAAATAATGGCATACAGTTTTAGACTCAGATTGCTATCTTATCTCCACAGCCTTCCACAGTAAGGGCCAAATGAAATCCAATAACTGCAGACTTGTATAGAGAATTGCGTCTGCCCTCAACTACCTACAAAATGCTTAGGTATGAGGGCTATTTAAATTGGGAGTGGGCCTTTGAACACTTCCACCCAAATTGCTTTATTTACATGCTTTTCTTCTGGCTGGGTTCTAGTGAAAAAGTGCCCCCCCCGATGAAAAAGCAGTCTTTAAAAAGTGGGTTGGGGTGGGAAAATTGTTTCCTTCCTGCCTCTCTTCATGCAGTTTTAATAGAGCATTTGAAGGACCCGAGTTACTTCTTGGGAATGTCATGTCTAGTTCCATTGTCACGTCTAGTTGTGCCCTAAATGAGCATTTAAATATGAAAAAAACAAAGATTTTGTAGCTACCTTAGTCAGTTATGAATGCTAATATATGTATTTCAGTAGACAGATGTATTACAGAAAGGTGCATGCATGGTATTTTGAGTAAGTGTTATAGATTACTTCATCATTTCAGATAAGGCTATGTAAATCCCTTTCCTGAGAGCGTAAATAATCAGTAGCACTGCTACCTACAAGGGATTAAAAGAAAAGAGAAGGACAGCTTCTGCTAGCTTTCCAACAAACCCATTAAATACATGTTTGTTTTAAAACTCTGGGTTGATAATTGTTTTTAAGGATTAATATGGCTCTCTACATCTTTCCGTTTGAGGGACACTCCATATTTCTTTTCATTTTTGACAGCTGTCTTTCCTTCCCTGGTGATTTCTGTTCCACTTGTTTGTTTTTCTTGAGTCTTAACAACTCTAAAGCAGGATTATTTTACATTTTGAAACTTTGGGACAGGACCTTGAGTAGCATGGCTGATCTGTGTATGCAGCCATGGAGTTACGTCCTTTAATTTAGAAACTTTCCACTATACTCTCTTGTGTGATTAGTTGGAAAAGACCTACAACAAACAAGTATGTGTTACATGTCTTTTTCCAGGGAGAGCTGAAGCTCATTTTGGGAAGTAAAATGCTTTGCATGCTCCTGGATGGACCAGTGATCTGGCTTGGTATAAAGGCTGCTTCATAAGTTCACATTTAGGTGTTGGTTGTTGGCGTCTGTCTGTCGCGAGAGACAATGGAGTCAAACTGCTGGAGAATCACAATGCCTTCTGCGGCAACTGCTACTTGCTGTGTTGTTTTTGCTGCGTTAGCAGCCCCTAAGTGACTTTTCTGGGGTGCAATTCTGGGCAGTGTGTATGGAGATCCTGGGCTGCCCAGACAAGAAGACCTCAGTAAGGTGGTCCAAAAGAAAGCAGGGCAATACTTTGGGCACCAGCTTGGCCGTAGGAGTTGCTAGAAGAGGCATACAAGGTGCACTGTCTTAGGTACTCCACTCCGGATTTGTGTAGTGTTTGCTCCCTAGCCTTTTATTCTCTCAAAGATGTTCCACAAGGTATTGGGTGTGGATTGTTCCTCGGCGTTTACTTCTGGAGCCTTTCTCACAAATGACTATGGCTGTAAGGAAGCAGAGGTTTAGGACCAGAGTTTTCCTTCTCCTAGATGAGCTACCTTCACTGGTTGAGAAGCCCCACTTCATTTCCCTCTACAGCACACAGAGAAACCACCTTCTTGACTGTTGGACCTGCTCTTGGTCTCGTCCTCTCAATCCTCTGGAGCCTGTCTTTGCATGCAGGTGATAGACAACTCTCTAAGTCCACTGATTCAGTGAGGGCTTATGACCCATTGGCTACCCTCACTAGGTTTAGCCAGCAAGTTGGAAGCCATTTCCTGGGATGTGATACACACACACACACACACACACACACACACACACACACATATCTATGGTAGGATCATATTTGGAATACTGTATACACTTTTGGTCACCATATGTCACAAGCATAGCCCTGTCTAAACAGTCCCACCATGAGGGATGTGTGAAGGCTTGGAAGTGATTTGATACTGAGTTGTTGAGCTTTAGGCTTTGGTACAGCTAGAGCAGGCATAGGCAACCTTGGCTCTCCAATTGTTTTGGAACTACAGCTCCCAGATCCCTGACCACTGGTCCTGTTAGCTAGGGATAATGGGAGTTGTAGTTCCAAAACATCTGGAGAGCCAAGGTTGCCTATGCCTGAGCTAGAGATAGACTGGATGGTGGGGGAGGGAGCCACAGGCATCCTCTAACACCAGTTTGGTTCCTGCTGTTGTTGCTGGTTTACACTTCCAACAGGTGTCTCCCGTGTCTCCTGTTCACTAACTAAATTTGTTCTGAAAGTCAGATCATGAGCAAGAGGTGATGTATTAGTTAGCAATTTCCTTTATTAAGTTGCCTAGCATATCCCATTATAAGGGAACACGTTGTAAAAGTTCACACGCAAGTTCTAGTTTCCTTTAATTGCCACTTGAAGCTTTGGGGAAAGTATGATAAATGTAAGTTGTAGATTTCTGCTTTTATAACGTAATAAAGGGATATTACAGAGAGGAAAAGAAAATTTCTCTTAAGAGACTGAGGTTTTGTCTTTTTCTGATAAATGTTTTCCTTTAATGTTGGCAACCCTTTAGCAACCCTTGAGCTTCTCTCTTTTGTAATGTGTAGCTCAGCTTACTTGTTTGGTCAGTCTGAATTCTTGTATTAAACTGATTCTTTGAATAAGGCTAGTCCCTCTTATAGGAGGCACTTCTTCTCTCTTGATGTGCTTCCATGAGAACAGAGTTCCCCCCCCCCAATGTCTCTGCACCCTCGCCTCTTTTGTGAGGGAGCCTATGGCTGAGAAAGTCCCATTCCACAACTGTTGAGCTTACAGCAACAAGTTGCCCTCCCTCCTTGATCTCTCCCACTAGGTTTGGCATGCAGCCTAACCCTCTGCCCCCCCTCCACCTCATAACAATATAAATACTTAGCTTACAATCTTATTATGGATTCAGATTCACCCGAAAAGACATAATCCAAGCAGAACAGGAATGCATTGGAAAGCTTTTGAGAACACAAAGAGTGGCAGAAGTATGAAAAATTTGGAGGGGGACCCAAAATATCCTGATGAGTACAGCACATATTCACTGGGCATGAAGGAATACTGAAATATGAGGGGAGGAGAATTGAAAACCGGGGAGCATGGAATGATGTATCCTTGGAAAAGTCATGGCTGGCTGACTGTAATTATGTAAATTTTTTTTGCAGGTCCTGGTTTTTTATTTTTAAAATTTATATCACTCTTGCAACATCTAGGTCCCACAGCAATTTTTATACAAAATGACAACATATTGCTTCACATCATGCATAACTGTGTATCTATTTAGTAAACATTACTGAATATGTTTGGAGTTGCAGCTAGATCCATTTGTAGCAAGATATTTATTTGTTAAATATTATGGGTTAATTTTTCATCTGTGCATTGTTATAAATTATACTTTGTATTCAAAGCGGTTGGTGTGACAACATGTTTCATTGCTTCTTTATAAGGATAGCTTCATGAATAGTAAAATAAAAAAATTCCTTCAGTAGCACCTTAAAGACCAACTAAGTTTATATTTTGGTATGAGCTTTCGTGTGCATGCTGCATTTTGACCAGGAACTGATGATAATATAGAAGCTAGTCCAGGAGTAAATTCACTACAAGTTAGTACCGGTATTTTCTAGTATGCCCAGGGAAGGGAATAAGGTAGATAAACAACAGCTGTGTAAGCAATAGTCATGGGGACACATGCAGAGAAGTTGCAAATGTAGGGCACACCTGCTGCAGGTAGATGTCTTGCAAGCTTTTCTGTTATGCATACTTGATCATTTCAAGGTAGGGGTGCCCAAGGGCTTTATGTAATTGACTAAGCAAATTGAAAAGGAACCACCACTTTTAAATTAGATAGCAACGAAAGAAACTTAGATGTGAGCCCAAAGACAAATGTGAAATTAAAAAAAAACCAGATTGTTCTTCAAATCACTTTTAAATGGCTAGTGTTATACTGATAGTTTCTGTTTTGCATCATGATTATATTGGTTAAGAATAATGGGTTCTAATCATATACTGTTGCACAACTCGAATAATTATGATGCTTTAATTAAATGTTTGGAAACAAAAGATACTAGGACCTTACATACAGATTTTGCTACACAAATCATTGAATCATATCTGCATGATATTATTTTACTGGGGGGGGGGGATGAATGTCTAAAACCCATTTATCCAGCTGCCAAAAACAAAGTATTTGCTCCATTTGCTTTGGCATAGGATGAATATGACAAGCAGACAGTACTACACTAGAGCCTTTTCTCAGGACCAGCAGATACTCCAGGTGTTATAAAGACCTTCATTGATTGTTAGATATATGAAATGGATGCATATAGCCTAAGTACCTTGGAGTATAACTTAGTTGGATATGCTGCCTTTTATGAATAAAGTGATGGGACCACACTACCCACCAATATAAGGAAATCAGTATTTTGACTGGTTTTGCAGTATGAACAAAATATAATGAAAATAATTCAAGGAGACAAAAATCAAAATTGCTTCAGTTTCCAATTAAGTAGGTTGTTGTAATACAAACAGAAATTGTGGTTGGTCTCTGCTATGGCCTGGGTGGGGAAACTTTTCATTCCATCAGACTGATTCCCTGTCTCCCCATACCTGACTGGCTACTTGGATAGGTAGGTGGGGCCATGATCTCTGGTTATCAGTTTTATCCTTTGCAGCTGAACTGCAAAGGGAGATGTCAGCCTATCCAAGCAAGGCTTGAAGTTATTGCAAATCAGCTGATTGTTGGTGGTAACTTTAAACCTGCTTGGATCAGCGGCACTCCAGAGTTCCTGACTGTAATATCTTGGAATTTAGCCAGTTGAATTAGGGCTTGACGTCACTGCTGAATGACACTGACTTCAAGCCCAACTTTGGCAAGGATAACCTCCATTCCAGAGTTCCTAATTTAAAAGGCACTGCACAGTTGCCAAGAAACAATAAACTCTTACAGTTGTTCCTTTGCAGACTTGTCTTTACCACTCTTGACACCTGATGGAAACAAGCCAGATTCAGAAATCATGAAGTTGTCTTGCTTGCTGGTCTGGAAGAGAAGATTTTTTTTCCAGCTAATGTGGGCCATAACAATGCCACCACACAAATTTCAATGTGCAATATCTCCATAGTGTTACCAGGGTAAAACATAAGAGATAGTGGTACTAGTAAGTATCTCTTTTGGAAGGCCAACTTTGACAGGTGGGTGGGACAACCCACTGAGTAGGATTTAACACAGAATCCCGTCAAGCCCATCTGCTGGCATCAATAGTAATGTTAGAAGATTGAGAGGTGGGTGTGAGCCAGACTGCATCCCTTGATAGGCCATGATTGGCCTGTGAGCTGAGGCCTTCCATCCCATCTCAAAGACTAGAACAACTATTAATGACACAAGCTCTTGTGGACCAGAGTCCATTTCATCAGATGAATGAAGTGTTATCCTAAACTGATTGATGTTTTCATTTTTTAATATGGTATGTATTTTTCTGTTTTATATTGTAACCCACCCACCCCTTAATCCCTTGGGTGAAGGGTAGTATAGGATTTGTACTAATAACAATAACTGCCTATAATTAGCATAAAGTACTGTAGGGTACTTTAGGCTGAGAAATATGAGACTGTCTCAAGGATACCCATTGAGACATGAGCTTAAAGTCCAATATTCTAATTGTGGCTGGGCCAAATGTCATTAGTTTTGCTTCTCACCTTAAAAGTAGCAATTTCCTTTCATTTTACATATGACTGTCTGCAGGATTTCTTTTTCTTTCTTTTGTTTTCTCTCTTTGCTGCTATTTCAAAAATCAATGTTTTTAATATTATTATTTTTGCATGTGTTGATCTGAGTTTGTCCTACCTATAAAACATTTGCTCCAAAGGTTTCTATTAAAAATCACATTTTTAAAAATGACAATTTTTTGCAGAAGGACAAATGTTTTAAATTATCTTTAATACAGTATTGAGAATGTTGGCTGTGAAGAGTCACTGCGTAATGCTGCACAGTTCTACTCAGAGGCTAGTTCCATTAAGTTCAAGGGTGTGAGCGTGTGTTAATCCCACCTGTGAGTGGAGGAGTAACGTTCTGTAGAATTAGAATTTGCGGGCCCTGATTTAAGACAGTGTCTTAAGCCATTCTATTACAGCTCCAACCTGATGAATGGGGATTTCCCATTGTTTTACAGGTGTTTTTTTAATTTTATTGTTATTGTTTTGCTACCACAAACAGTAAGTGACACCAAATCCCATTCAAAGTATGTTACATCATGTTGAGACACGGGAAGAAATGACACTAGAAGAGAAGCGTCTCTGCTAACAAAAATAATTATTAGTGTTACTAGTGTGTTATTGCATTTTTATTTGTGCAGAGTTGTTTGGAAAAAAATAATTCTAAATATGGTTTATGGTTTTTTTATTTACCAGGAATTGTAGATCATAATAGATCCCACAAGCGCAGTAAAAGTACATTTCATTCTGTTTCTAGATTTATTAGCTGTGCCTAAGCATCCGTATGCTGCTATGGAAAACTGGGGACTAAGTGTTTTTGTGGAGCAGAGGATACTTCTGGATCCAAGCATTTCTTCCATATCATACTTACTTGATGTCACTATGGTCATTGTGCATGAGCTATGCCATCAGGTAGGAGATAAACCTTATCACTTGTGAGCATGCTACTGAAAACTGTCGTTGTCGTTGTCTAAATCAAAGCGTTTTCCATGTTGACTGTTCTCACAGGAAAACTCATTTTAGTTACACAGAAGGGAAACGCATCAATTATGGGCATTACTATGATGAGCAGACAGACATACATTAAGTATAATAAACACTATAATGATGAGCATTATAAGTTCACCAACATTCAAGAAATGGGAACCGGATCAATATTGTAAAATTTCCTTCCCTTTGGTGTGATTTGTAATGGACTTTTGTCTTTATATAGTTAAGCATAGTGATGTTCTCAGGAAGTGATTAATTATAGCACCATAACTGTTTCAAGCCGAGTTTCATGTTCTTGTCAAAATTTGCAGTGACTGAAATAAATTTCATAGTCACTCTTACTCACGTACATAAACTTGGGAAGTGGTTTTTTCTTTATGTTTCTGCAATGGTTCTCTGTATATGAACGATGAATATCATACTTCTGTGTTTATTGTGATTCTTAAATATACTGAAAAATATTACAGTTAACCCTTTACATTGATTTCACATTTTTCTTTAATCTAAATATAACATTTTAGTAACATAAGATGAGTGCAAAAGTTAGACATAGTGTAGAGGGAACAGAAACTTCATTTTTCCCTCTTGAAACAAAGGTAATATTTGATTCTAAATGTACAGTGGTACCTCAGGTTACAAACACGATCCGTTCCAGGACGCAGTTCGTAACCCGAAATGGTCGTAACCCGAAGCGCCATTTTGTGCATGAGAGATATTCCACTTGAGACCTTTCTCAAAGCCCAAAATTGCATCCGTTGCTGATCTCGTATCAGAAATAACCAGCCATTGTAGCATACAAATAATATCTCAAACTCATAGAGGAAATTGAATAATGTAGTACGACTTGAAAAAAATATTGAACCAATTGCAGATCATGAGCGGGGAATGCCATAGGAACTGGTTAGATGTTGTATTGAGTATGCAGTGTTATATACCCTCTCACATGGACATGTGATTTGGTAGAGCGCTAAATAATCTCGAGACTAGTGTACTTTGTGGTGGTCACTGATAAAAAGCCTACTATTATTGATACAATATTTGATCCACCAGAAGTGCTTGTTTTCTCTGGTTAGTCAATACTTTTATACCTGCTAAATTTTAATTATTACAGATCTATCAGAAGTGCAGCATATATTTCGTAGTGATAAGACAACCAAGGAGAAATCTCTTCTGTATGAATGAAATGAACTGACAGAGTTTTCCTCACCTCTGATTAACTGTAATAAGTGGATTATCCCCTCATCCATTTTAGTTAATCTCTTCCTTCAGAAAACATCATTTGATAAGATCCGCTCAAACTAAAAAGTGAGAATATTCAAATAAAAGTTCTAGAAGCTGTTCACTCTTGCTTAACTACAAATGCTAAATTAGTGGAATACATTTTGTTCAAAATGCATCACACTATTTCCTATTATTACAATTTTGTTTCCATTAGGTCATATTTTTTTCAAATTTAGTATTCTTCCAAAAAACTGAGATTGAACATCTGTGAAATAGGCACCTGTGAAATATAAGGAGTCTTTTGCTAGTTGAAAACATTTCCAGAAGAGTTGGTTATATACTCAGCATACCTATTAATCTAATAAGAGTATTTTCCCCTCCCTTTCATTAATTAAGAATGGCTTGGATCCAAACGTCCTTCTCATTGGTGTAAAGTGAGATGGAGGGAGCCAACTTTTCCTGATTTTTTCCTGCAGTTCCTCATATACTTTGGAATGTGTTCTGCAGGCTTCTCTATAACATTGTGGAGGGAGAGGGAAACCAGGGAATTGGTGAAAATGGTCTTCTTGCCCCGGCCACCAGTGGGACCAGTCCATTGGATCAAAAGCCTTCTACGGGCCGAAGGGTCTCTTGGTTTGGAGCCAACCCAACTTATTTACACCATCAACAATTTGTCCATAGAACACTGATTATATGATTCTGTGACATGAGATCATGAAGTATCCTTCTGTTTCAATTTGATAATCTTATGGAATTTCTAAGGTGTATTGTTATTGCAGTCTAATTACTTGAAAAATATATTCTAACTAGGACTCTGATTTGGTTAATCATGTGGATTTAATCTGTTAATTGATTAAAAGTGCATAGATTTGCATATGAATGAATACTTCTTTGGAATGGGCATCATTTATTTTTAGATGATGCAGATGTATTTCACGGTGTACAATAAACTCAAAAGAGACATTCCCCCCAATTGTAAGTGTGTGAGGAGTGTCTCTTTTTAAATAAAAAAACATGATCCCCATGCATTTTTAAGGACTCGTATTAAAATCAATTTTTTAAAATAAATAATCTATTTAATCAAGAGCACTTAGATGTGCTATGTTGCATATGGTAAAATAAAAATGATAATCAAACAATTAAAAATTGCAGTGGCTTATCTTCTTGTAATAAATGCTGGGACAGCTATCCATCCTTAGTCACCTGACACTCTAACCATTACACTACACTGGCTGTCATATGATTTTAATGTTACTAAACATTTGTAACTAGGTTTACAAGTGAATAATTTGCTCACAACCTGAAAAGGTGGCAAAATAAGATGGTTTGCTTGTTTCAAAGATTTGAATATGACCACTCTACAATTGTTTGACAATGAAATGCATCCCTAACTAATTATAGGATGAGAGCACAAAGCACTGTTCTCATTTGACGTTGATCTTCAGCTCCTTCGACATGTTTTGCTTGAAGCTAACTACAATGAGATAAAAGGTTCAGCAATATTTTATGGGTTCACTTCGTTGGAAGTCATTTCCATTAGAGGCAGTTTAAATGATATGGGGTGATAGTAGCATACGGTTATCATGAGGAAGTCAATGCTGTTGCAAATGCCAAATACATATCTGAATCTTTTAAAAAGAAAGAAAAAAAGATTTAGGAGCAATCCTGTTGCCCTTTGGAGAGCTACTGAGGGACCATAAGAGGGACCAGGCCTCCCACACAGTAAGGGAAGAAAGATGTTCAATTCTGAAGGCCTACCTGCTGTTATGGTAGATGGCTCTTCTTGTTTTGTTTTTTCCAGTGTCTCTCTGCCTGTTGTGAGGCAAGAAACAGGGTGCTTTGTCAACATGTTACAGGATCCTAAGCACCCTTGTACTCCCAGCACCCTCCCAAAACAAGCCTGATTTTCCCTAGTCATGATGAATTCCTTTCCATTGGAATCATTAGAAGGAGTGGGGGAGGTTTTTCAAAAACAAAACAAGGTGGTGGTGTGTGTTTATTTTTTGGTGTGGTTCACCTTCTCCTTCAATTGTTTCATTTTTGATATTCTCAGAACTTCTCACTTGGTAGCTATCATGCCTATAAAAGCTGTTTGGAATCACAGAGACAGCAGTCCAAAGCAATTCCAAGGAAACAATACAGAAAGGCTCATGATAGTGAGAAGGGATAGCCTAGAAATGATCACACCAGGAACTCTTCAGTGGTTGGAGATTAAATAGCCCACTCTCCAGTTAGTGGAGGTGGAGCAATTTTAATTACACATAAGTAATTACATTAAATAGTAAATCACCTGGGAACGCCCGTTAATTGGACTACATTTGCAAGCCCTTGATACAAGTGTAGATGGTTTACTATTCTGAAAATCCAAGAGGTTCTTTTGATACTTGTGTAGGCAAGATATTTCTGACCTTCTGTATAGTTAGTGAAAGTCAGGAACCATGCTGGAAATAAAAAGCAATTTTTCTCTGCCCTAGTTTCTGGGGCCAAAGACCACCTTGCAAAGCATGATGTAGTCCCCCCCCCCCATTTCTTTCCAGTATTGCAAGATTTAAGTGCCTTTTCTTGTTACAGCACCAATTCATTGTATAGATTCATTGTTGGCTCCCCCCCCCCATTTTTTTTAAAGCAAATGTTTAATTTTGTTTCTGAGTTTCTGGTGCAGTACTTATTGAAACCTTAAAGGAGGCTTAGTATCAAATGTCTAGGATGCAGTTATCTTACAAGACACCTTTTTCTGCTTATAGGGGAAACCTATAGGAATCCCTTATTAAAATCTTTTGAAACAATTAAGGAAAAGGTATAAGAAGTCACCACTGAGAAATGCAGTAACTTTTCATCAATTATGTTTGGAACCTGTTGCATAAATAGAATGTGAACAAATGATATTTTAAAACCATAGTTTTGTTCATTTCTTTTAGTGGTTTGGTGACCTTGTGACCCCAGTATGGTGGGAAGATGTGTGGCTAAAAGAAGGCTTTGCTCACTATTTTGAATTTGTTGGAACTGACTACCTGTATCCAGGTTGGAATCTGGTAAGCTGGTACTTTTTTCTGTACTTTGCAAGTCACTTTGTTTTCTTGTTGTTTTGCTCATTAAAAAAAAGGAAGCTAGCGTAATGGTAGAACATACGTTTGCATACAGAAGATCCCAAGTCCAATCAAGTAGACATCCCATGAAGGTGAATGTTGGAAGATTCGTGATGGAGGAAAGCAAGTCCTTATTCATTCAACACATAGTTAAATAATGGAACGAGCTGCCACTGGAGGCAGTCATGGCTGTCTATACTTGGGGGGCTTTTTAAAAAAGGATTTGACAAATCATGGAGAAGAAAGCTATAAATGGCTTCTAGCCAGGATGGCTCTGCCCTGCCTGCTACTCAGTTGGAGGCAGAAGCCACAGAAGGATAGAGTGTTCTTCTGCTCAGATCCTACTTGCTGTTCAGCCACTGTGAAAACAGGATGCTAGAGTGGATGGACCATTGGCTTGTCCTAGCAGTCTCTTCATGCGTTCAATCGTTTGTATCTCTAGTTCAAAGGATCTCAAGTAGTGGGGCCGGCAAATATGTTTTCCTGTGGTCTTGTAGACTCACTGTAAGTCACAACACAGACAATGGGCTAAATGTTCCAGCCTTCTGATTTAAGTATGAGACGGCTTCATATATTTGCAGCATGCTGCCAGAGCACTGGAGAGAAGAAGCCAAATGGTATGTGCAACTATCAGTTATTCACTAAAGCAAAGTCGGTAGGTGTGAAATCAGTTGACAGTGTTCCAGCCGTGCAATATTCCGTTCACTACAAAAGAAATAACATCAAGTTAGTCATCAGCTGCATCGCAGAATCACATTATTGTAGAGCTGGAAGTAGACCTGAGAGTCATCTAGTCCAACCCCCTGCAATGCAGGAATCTCAGCTAGATCATGCATGACAGATGGCCACCCAAGCTCTGCTTATAAACCTCCAAGGTGGGAGAGTCCATCACCCTCCGTGGGAGTCTCTTCCACTGTTGAACAACAATTGGGACAACCCAGCGAGATGAGTGGGGTACAGATCATAATTATTATTACTATTATTACTATTACTGTCAAAAAGTTATTCCTGATGTTTAGTCGGAATCTCCTTTCTTGCAACT
Organism: Zootoca vivipara; assembly: GCF_963506605.1. Taxonomy (NCBI): domain Eukaryota; kingdom Metazoa; phylum Chordata; class Lepidosauria; order Squamata; family Lacertidae; genus Zootoca; species Zootoca vivipara. The sequence continues at coordinate 29,148,565 of NC_083285.1, forward strand.
TGAAGCCATTGGTTAGGGTGCATGCTAAGTTAAGTAACTGTTTCCTCTGCATTCAAGAGCATAAATAGTAATTGCAGAGCAACATTTTATGTGATTCTTAACACTGTTACATTTAACTTCCCATAATAATATGAATGGGCTCCTTAAAGCCTTGTGGTGCTCAGAGTGCCAAGTGATTCTATTTCCAGAATAGTAGCAGTGTTAGAATTTTTTTTTGTGTCACCTTAAAGACTAACAAATTTGGCTTATGCCACAGCTGATTTGAGTTTATTTAATATATAACATTTGTCATATGGTAATAAGATGCTTTTTTGTAGTACTTCCCTTGGGAAAATATTGTTTGTAGTGTTCTTGTAAGAATACTTGTGCACAGGTATTGTATTACAGTTTAATATTTTTGTTAAAATGTGATTTATTATTTTTGACAGATTTATCCTTTTATTTTTTTTAGTTCAAAAATTCACTATGAAAAATGCAAAGTAACCCTTTATCAAAACTGACATCTGTTTTTCAAATGTAAATTTCTTTAATTCACCTAAGCACTCATTGTAATATTTATTATTCTTAAAGATTTTACTTTCAAAAACACATCTTGAATTACAATAAAGTCTGTCTAATTATAAATGCAATGGAACCTAGCAGCTTTTGTTGATTTTACCATAGTGAAATGTCATAGACTACGTTGGTCATATTCTTGATTTTATCTTTGCTGTACCAGAGTCATTCGTTCTGCTCATAATCACTTTAACAAAAACAGAATAATTTTGCCTTAGAAGCTGTCCTGCAAAGTAAGCATATTTTAAAGAGAGAAAACTTGCTCAGTGTCCAGATGGGTTGAGCAAGGTGTGTTAATGAAAATGAGAATATGTGGTATTCAGATTAAAATGGGCATGAGGCAGAATTATGTGCTTGACAACTAAACAATAAATTGTCACTGAAAATAGAAATAAATATAACATTAATAGATAAAATTATTATGAGTAGGTATAATTGGAATTTGTATTCTGATGGCCCAATAAGATAGTGACACAAATGTTAGATACTTTGTGGTGAACAGAATATTTCTGAAGTTGGAGATTGCACCTCAAAAAGGATATTGTTTTTTAAAAAAAGTTTCAGAAAAAGGCAATCAAAATGACCCAAGGGTAAAATAAAATAAAATAAAATGACATAAATAAAATATCAAGATTTAAAACGTTTGGGCTAAAACAGGCATTCCCAAACTTCGGCCCTCCAGATGTTTTAGACTACAATTCCCATCATCCCTGACCACTGGTCCTGTTAGCTAGGGATCATGGGAGCTGTAGGCCAAAACATCTGGAGGGCCGCAGTTTGGGGATGCCTGGGCTAAAAGATTGCTGAAAAGCCCAAAAAACCTCTCCCATTACATAGGATTCAGGCCTTCAGCAAATGTTTCAATCCAATCAGCACTTGTACACCCATATGCAGACAATGTCCAGTAAGAATATTTTATTGAATAGCAGAAAATAAACAAATAAACAAACCACAGCATTTTACAGCAAAACATGCAGATTCAGGAGGACATAGGAATACAAAGTAACTTAGCAAACTCTGGCTGAAAAGAAAATACAGTGGTACCTCTACTTACGAATTTAATGCGTTCCAAACACTCATTTGTAAGTAGAAAAAAATTGTAAGTCGAATCCCATAGGAATTCATTGGGAGAAAAAATTCGTAAGTAGAAAAAATCCTATCTAAAAATTCGTAAGTAGAAAAAATGCTATCTAAACCGCATCCAAGATGGCGGACGGAGCTCCATTCATAAGTAGAAACATTCGTAAGTAGAGTTATTCGTAAGTAGAGGTACCACTGTAGTGTCTTCCCTATTTCAAGCCTGGTTTGAACTCAGTTTCCATGTCTTAATGGATAAGAGTTCTCTAGCTCTGAAGCCTATCAGCTTTCAGATTCGAGCAAAGCTGAAGATCCACAGATCCACAGGTTCAGAGATCCTGAACCTGTAACAGTTGTGCAGATCTTCTGTATGACAATCTACTTCTGCTGAAATTCTCTTTTCTGCACAACTATTAAAGATGCAGAAGCCCTGGCCCCCTTTTCACCTGGCCACCCTAAAGCAACATCTCTCATTGCCTCCTATTTGTGAAATATTATATTGATTTACACACCTTTGTCTTCAGGTTTATTCTATTGTCATTCATCTTCTGACCTCAGGTCTTATATGCTTCCTTCTACCTTGGTTCTTATTTTCAGCAGTTCAGTTGAAAATGAACTTTCAGTTCCTTTCAGCTCCTTTCTCACAGAAGCTAATTTTGTTTTAGGTTTCATACATTTCCATTTGGCAGCCTGCTGCTGTTTCACAGTATCACTTTCCTTGCAAAACATTTTCTAGCATATTTCTAGATGTAGAAAATTGCATCCAGATCTCTCTACTGTGATTTCCTTTAAAATATCCCTATTATTATTATTATTATTATTATTATTATTATTATTATTATTTTGAAAGATGAAGAGTATCCTCAGATATCAATTGAGATATTTCAGGCACTGCTAGATGATTTCTGTTAATGTTTTCATGGAAGAGAAACATTATCAATATTAACCCGAATGATATGTGTGAACAGAATGCACAGTCCTGTGGTAACATTTCTCTTCCTGTGGTTTAACCAGTAGGGTGGGTCATTATTATTATTATTATTATTATTGGAAATGTTTCCTCCCTTGATCTCATCTCAGGCGTATTGTATAAACATAGTCAAATTTCAAATTTGGGACAAATCGGTTAATATTTAGACCCTGCTCCTACAGATTGAAATTTTGCCTCACTACGAGTGATAAAAACATAGGAATTTGACTCATTTAATTCACAGTATGTTAAATTGTGAACTAATAAACATAAATTTTAGGTTTTATGTAGAGCAATAATAGTTGCATACTATTATTTTCTGCAATATTTATTTATTTAAGATAAAACATGTTGATAATTTACATGAAAAACCAATGGTTTTGGGGGAAAAAAATGGTAACAAGTAAACATAAACAAGAAAACACCACTCATATTATGTGTTGCATCAAAACATCACATTATACTTAATTACTTGGTATAAATTGTACTAAATGCTTACATTTTGTGTAATTAATAAAATTATGCCTTATGCAATATATAATTTGTACATGGACACCATATTATATCATGCTAAAAATATGCTTTTAGAGCGATTGTTCATTGTTGTTTTGATGGTAGCATCACGTCTTTTCTCTCCAATAAGTATCCTAGATGCTCTAGTAACCTCCTTCACTGCACGTTCAACCATTTGCGAATGGCACTTCCTATGTTTTTATCACTCGTAGTGAGGCAAAATTTCAATCTGTAGGAGCAGGGTCTAAATATTAACCGATTTGTCCCAAATTTGAAATTTGACTATGTTTATACCATACGCCTGAGATAAGATCAAGGGGGGAAACATTTTCGATTTTTTTTTAATGACCCACCCTATTAACCAGTATTCCAACCTATTATGACCCACCCTATTAACCAGTATTCTTAGCCCTCCAGAACTTGCAGCTGTAGATGTATATTTTCCTTAACCGCAGACGTTTGATCTTCTAAAGTAGCATCTCCTTTGTTGGAGAGTAGGAAGAAATTATTTGTTATGATCCCACATATCAGTTTTTATGGGATATGTGCAACATTTCAGGAAACTGCTTTGATACATGGTAGTTCAAAATTCAAGCCACTGTTTCTAACAATAGATAATGGGACCTCTTTGTTCTAAAGTCTTGAGAAATCATATATGAAGTATCCTAATTCTTTTTATCATTGTGTTTTTCTTAAAAAAACAACCCCAAATTTTGAAAATACAGAATATGGATTGAGCTATATGCCTATCTAGAATTTGTCAACAGCTTTCAATGGCTCCTACTTTTGAGTAGGTGGAGTTGACACACTCTCTGTCCTTGAATGTCTATATTAGTAGCACGGGGGCGGGGGGTGGGGGAGAGATGATGACAAAAGCAATTGCTGGTGAGTGATTTTCCTTTTCATCCATAAAATACAAAGTGTCAAATGCTTTAGCAGTCACTACCTCACTCAGCACTGAGAAAGCATTTCACAGGGCTCAATGGCCTTCTCCCTTTCATTCACTTTATAAAAGTTTGGCTTTGCTGATAACTTTATTGGCTGAGTCAAGGCAGAGTACATCGGTGATGGCAGTCACACTGAATTTTCCTCTTTCCCTGTTGGAGAAAGCTACTCTGTCTTTTTCCATATCTGTCTTCCTTTAAAAGAAAAAAAAGAGAGAGAGGAATGCTCCTAGTTTCTGGAGATATGTGTTTTAATCAAACACCTCTATCACATATCTGCAGAGTCCTATGAGCATAATATTTTTTCTTAAAGGGAGACAAATATGAAAGAGACAGAGCAGCTGCCTTCTAAAAACACTGCATGGAGGAAGGAGAATTCAGTGTGACTGCCACTGTTGATATACTCTGTCTTGACTCATCCAATAAAGTTGCTAGCAAAGTCAAACTTTTATTCAAAGATTAAGCACAGAGCTCCAGTAGTCATGCAACTATCCTTCATCTTTCCTTAAGTGATCCATCACAGTATAGTACGCCATGGTCTAGATGATTCTGTCATTTCTTCTGGAAACCGAAACTAGCTTAATATTGAAATATCTGCATATCACTTTCCTTTGATAAAACCTGGGCTTAAGCAGGCTTGTTTAAGCATAAAAATAAATATTAATGGAAAATCATTAAACTTAAGTTCATTAAGCTAAATACTCAGAGTATCTCAAAGTGCACAGCTCAAGACCCTGATGAATGGTCTCAATTGCCGATTTCCTCCAAGGGCAGGATTAAAATAAAGAAGAAGAAGGTTGTGATTAGGCTTGTGCATATCTTGGACTTAAATTGCCTGCTAAAACATTTATCTTCTTCAGAAAAATGTTCTGAGACTTTCTGAGACTTGCAAGACAGATCAGGAAGGAAGTATTAAAAGTTCTGGAAGTAGACTTAAGAAATCGACTGTCTTGATTTATTTCATTATTATTTTTGCATATTATATTGGAGCTGTAGTCTGCTTGATCCTTCTAGACCAGCACACATATCATGCTGTCTCAGCATGGAGAGAAACATGAGTTCATTTTCTCACTTTCCTTTCAAAAATACTTTCATCTCCCTCTCCTTGGTTAAGGGCTTCAAATAATCTAAAAACGAAGCTTTTAATTAATACCACATGGAATTTGACATCTTCCAGGAATCATGCACTGAAATAAGCCTCTAGTGTTATTTTTCTGTTTCAGTCCTTGAAAGAAAGCTTTCTGCATTGAACCAGAGACGAAATTCATTTGCAGCTGAATATGACAAGAAACATATAACCAAGCTTAGAGCCAAAACAGTTGCTAGCTTACAGTTCTTAAGGTCAGTCACCTTGTCTACATGATCCAGTAAGCCAAACCATGTCTTATTGAGAACTCACAAAGAAACATCGGGTATGGCTGATGGTTAGCAAGGAGAGAGCTTAAACATGGATCCTGCTTCAGACAACACAGGGGTCAGCAAACTTTTTCAGCAGGGGGGCCAGTCCACTGTCCCTGAGACCTTGTGGGAGGCCGGACTAAATTTTTTGGGAAAAAATATGAACGAATTCCTATGCCCCACAAATAACACAGAAATGCATTTTAAATAAAAGGACACATTCTACTCATGTAAAAACACGCTGATTCCCGGACCACCCACGGGCATATTTAGAAGGTGATTGGGCTGGATCCGGCCCCTGGGCCTTAATTTGCCTACCCATGCACTAAAGCTATACTGTGCTGTAGCAGTAAAAATGATCAGGAACCAGCAAAGCAGCTGGGGGCTATATACTTTTATGAACTCACTAAATCATAGTTCAGCTTACCATTTTGTGCAAACCAGACCATTATATTTGCAGCTGTGAAAGTTTTTTTTAGAAAAGAATCCTAGAAATTACTTTCCAATTATGAATATTTATTCTAAAAAGATATTTGTTGTTGTTTTGCCCCTTTTACTCCTTGATTTTTGAGGGGCTACATTTTCTTTATGCTTGTGTGGCATGATGGAGAATAGGGTTGCCAGACTCAATAGTGGACAGGACTTCTGTGCCTTTAATTGCCCTGCTCTCTTTTGAGTCTGGAAACCTTAAAGAGGAACCAGCGGACCCTTTGTTTAATTTCCAAGCAAAGGGTCTGCTGGTTTCTCTTTAAGGTTTCCAGACTCAAAAGAGAGCAGGGCAATTAAAGGCACAGAAGTCCTGTCCACTATTGAGTCTGGCAACCCTAATGGAGAATGATGGATGCTGGGTTGTTTAGAAGCACCTTCCTTTCTGCCCAGTCTGCATTAGGGAGGAACTGGGACACTGACAACATGGATTATAGTACAGAATTGCCAAAGAAGGATGGGAAAATTAAAAAAGACATTTAAACATGTGGGGAGAGGTCCAAAGCAATGAAAGCAACATGCGCACACCGCTGCCCTCTCCACTGGAATGAATGGGGAAACTCAGCTGTGATGTGGGGGACAGCTTCATGTGGACACTGGAGCATCTCTGAGATACTTTTAGAATGGGTTTTCTTTAGTGTATCTTGGATAGCAAATAAAAGACCCCCAAGACACAGACTCAAGACCCTGTAACAAACCCAGGTGCCAGTCCTAACACAAAAGTGTCAGTGAACACAAATTTGGCACCAGCAATGACAATATTTAGAAACAAGTAAAAGAACATTTCAACTCAGCAGGACTCTCTGTTCTTGACTTTAAAGTGGTCATCCTTGAACAGAGGAATTTCAGTGGGAGGAAGGAGAACCACAATGAATCAGAATTTGTTAGGGAAATTAAGTTTTAATACCTGTGGGCATGAATTGAGGTTATTGATTTATCACACCCCTTTGTAGTTACCATTTCCAGGATGTTTCATGGTACGAAACCTTGTGCCATAATGCCACAAGACTTGTTGTTGTTCTAGATTGGGATGAATGAGTTTGGGCAAAGAATGTGAACCTTAGATCAGTGTTTCTCAACCTTTTTTGGGCCACGGCACACTTGTTCTATGAAAAAAAAACCCGCGGCACACCAACTCTGTGCCGCCCTATATTTAGTTTAGTTTGGAGGGGAGATGTAATCATTACACACATGGGTGCAAAAAGTGAATGGTGTAAAAGTTGGAGTTTAATGGCAAAAGACTGTTGAGGGGTTCCTTTGCGGGTATGTTCTGCATTATGTCCTTGGCGGAGCCACTCGCCGCCTTCTCCCCGTGCGCGCAGCCCCGGCGGCGGAGTTTCTGCAGCGGAAGGGAACAAACGACGGACCGACCTCCGATCGGTCCCTGTCTGTGTGGGCTGGGGCTTCTTGGTGAGGCTCCCTTTTGAGGCCCCCACATGCGGCTCCGGAGCCGCGGGTTGCCGACCCCTGGGCTAGCAAGAAGAGCACCTCACCTTCTGCAGGACTCCTTGCCGAAGAGGCCGCTCACTCCCGCGCCGACCAAAAAACTCCCGGGCGCCGCCAGCAAGAGGAGCGAGAGCGAGACAAACAGCCGCGGTGGTGGCTGTTGAGAGTTGCGCTCGCCCTGCCCCCATCGCGACCCGGCCGGCTTCCTTTCCGGCGGGTCAGCGCCCCTAATGGCGGCCGCCAGTCACGTGACAGGGCAGCAAATCGCCCTTCTCGTCGCCAGCGTCTCCCGGCACACCAACCAGCGTCCCGCGGCACAGTACTGTGCCGCGGAACAGCGGTTGAGAAACGCTGCCTTAGATGACAGAAGGTGTAACTTACAAAAACCTTGGATGAACAACAGAGATGGAAAGCATTTCAACCTGAGATGTTATAGTTTATATACACCACTCTTCCCTTTTTGTTTTGTCTGCTCTATAAAATTATAAGGAGCTATATTTTGTAAATATTTGTATAATAGTAAACTGCTGTGAGTCACCCAGAATGTTAAAGAGTGATAGTCCTGAGATGAACCTGGCATGTTTTAGTTCTAATAGTGGCCCACTTCACCAAAATGGCTTGGGATGTTAATATCTGCCTTATGTTTTATAAGAAAAATAATATATAAATATATTAAATAGCCACACCCATTTTTCAGCAAGACTAGCTCAAATATTATGAGCATCAATGACTTTTTAAATTGCTATGAGGATGGGGGAAGAAAGCTAAAAGTTGCTGTTGCAAATAAGGAATCTTAGAATTACATAGGCCAGGCATAGGCAATCTCGGCCCTCCAGATGTTTTGGGACCACAGCTCCCACCATCCCTAGCTAACAGGACCAGTGGTCAGGGATGAGGGGAGTTGTAGTCCCAAAACATCTGGAGGGCCGAGTTTGCCCATGCCTGACATAGGCAGTCCCCACTGTTTCAGTCGTTTTCTGCGCTGAACATTACAGGCAGAAAATTCCTGGGTTTTAATTTTAATTTAAAGTGGAGAAGATTCTACTTTCACTCTCATAGGCATAAAATATATAAAGAAATTCAGACAGCATATATAACCCTTTCCTATTCCTCTGCCTAATAAAACATATTTTTGAAACGATATGTTAAAGCATTTTGCCAGGGATATGGTTTAGAGAATGGAATGACCTTATTAAGTGTTATTCACACAGGTCTCTTAATCTGTCAACCGTATGAATGCCTATACCAGAACAAAGAGGTTCTGTTAACATTCAGGCCTTTGATCTCTTATGTACACTAATTATCAGTTATGACTTACATTGTGCTGTTCCTTTTGTTCTCTTGTTGGATGCAATTCAGTTTCTCTCCCACACTTAAATTCTTTTGTCCTGCTATCTCATATTATGTTTGGGAAACTTTTTTTTCTTTTCTTTTTCTTTTTGATGTGGCTGGTTCAAGTATTGCATCATTGTCATGCTAACTATCTTAAGCTTTTGTTTATGTCTCAATAAGTATTATAAAATTCATACAGTCACTGCATCTTTATCATGGTAGATAGATATATACAATTCCCTGAAGCTGGGGGTAGGGAGGCGAGGAGAAGGAACAGATCATTTCCAGTGAATCAGGCACAGTAATTGAATGAACTTTATGTTGGAAACCTTTCCATGTATATTTCCCCTTTATTTCATTTAAACAAACATTGTCACTCTTTTCTGCCAATCTTTTGTCCACATTTATTTAACTGCTACTTTTTTGTTTTCTATTATGTAGGGCTGTATACTATAAATTACTGTGTCCTCCACCCCCTGCCCCCCAAAAAACCTCCCAGGAACATGGATGTGCAAGTTCTCATTAACTTTCCCAAAATCTATGATAAAATTGATGTCTAAAAATAAACTACAGTTGCCCAAACATTGATCTCAAGTTAGGTCCATTTATTCCAGGTAGTCTGTGCTGAGTAAAACTTAGTTGATACCTGTGAGACTGCTCTCCAATATTTTCAGTGTCTGACTCTGATCAATGGACCACTGGTGGGAAATCATAAGGTATCAAATAGTGGTCCCCTTTCACTTGTCAAGAGGATGGTTTGGCCTGGTTTGAATAACATTCTAAGATGAACCTTGATGGCATGCTGGGTCTGGAGAGGAGCTAGTAGCCACTGGTCCTTTTCCTCTTGTGCAGTGCTGAGTTAAACCAAGGTTAGTTTCCCCTTCACATGCTTGTGTGGTCTTGCCAAGCCAAGGTTTTGCTAATTATGTTGTGAGAGCTGGGCCATTGTGGAAAAGGCACCGACATCCTAGAAATGGAATGGGTTCTTCTGAATTGAGTAATTTCATGATTTTTGCTTTCCTTTATGAGTGAAATCCGATCATCTTTACTCCCAGGTTGGCTCACACACCAGTCTTTTTAGGGCCTATAAGGCAATAGAAACTGAAAAACAACATTAATATGTATTCTTGCTTTCAAAATACCTGGAAATCCAGCTTCAAAATCCATCTCTTCAATCCAACCCTTCAATAGATTTCAAGGTAGATTTTGAGGATATATATATTCAGCATAGGTAAATTAAATAATCTATTCCTAAATACACCTATTCTCTTCCTTCTGCATTTCAATTTAATATCACTATTAATAGCCCCATCCTCTTTGAGGATAATCTATTTTGATACTCACAAAGGAGCAAGTAACTTGTTCAGATATTCTGCAGTCAAGGCAAGTAACAAGCTGCTGCTCATTTATTCCAAGTCCAATCTGATGTGCCTAGTTTCTAAATCCCATGTGTGTGTTCAGTGGTTAGATCTAGTTTTTCAGTAGTTTAAATATGTAATAATACCTTCCATGTACTCTAATGCATTTTCACATAAAAGTTACCTTCCAGATGGAGCAGGAGTGGAACAGCTTTTCAGCTGATTCACAATATAATTTAAATTAGCTGACTGATAGCCATAACATTTCCATATGTAGAATTACACGAATTGTTATTTCATCTGTCTCTTATATATCTTTACAAAAATGCAAAACACCCAGAAAAGTGATATATTAGTAGGCTGATGTCAGTGCAAAAATGTGTGCAGTGTAGATAAACGTGAAACCATAATTTCATGACAGCTTACAAAGTAAGACTAATCAGTACTTTAAACTCATATATGTATGATTTGAAAACCAAGGATAAGGCAGCTCATGAGCACCAAAAAGGAAGTACGACCCTAGAAAGCATGCTTTCTGCGAAACATTTTATTCTCTGAAGTTCCTGAAAGTGTTGCGTAGAATGAGCCATGCTCGTGACTGTTTCTGAGAATAGCTGCGCACCCATCAGAGGTGGGCGCCATTTGAGGCCCTGCATACACCATCCCCAAAATTCTGGGTGACATGCTGGGTTGCCAGCTGGCCCACCTTCCCGGCACTGCAGAGCGCTGGGGGCTCCCGCCAAACCCCTATTCAAATAAGCCAATCTGTGCTGCTGCTGGGGGCATGGCCACAGGAGCGGACCAAGAGTGAGAAGGCTTCACTCAGGTCCGCTCACTCGGTTCAAATAGAGGGTGGAGATACCACCTCTTATTCTCCATGATGTGGTTGTTGTTGTTTTGCCTTGGCTGCTGCTATTTGTGCTTACAAATGGATAAACGTCTAGCATGCAGTTATTATGGCGCTGCATTTCATAATATTTCTTTCCTTCAAAGGGCTCTGGATACCGTGCAGCAAATGTGGAAATCCTGTTTGAGCAACTGTTTCACTGTTCATTCTCCAGATGAGCTGCCGGCTAATAAATCCACATAATATCAGAATGCATAAAGGAATGTGTGAAACTGCTATCTTCACAGTTTCAGATTTCTATCTGTGCAACTGCAAATCTGTGTGTAATTGCAAATGTACGAGTGTGTTTTGTTGTATTTCAGGAGAAGCAGAGGTTCCTGACAGATGTTTTACATGAAGTAATGCTGCTTGATGGCCTGGCTAGTTCACATCCCATTTCACAGGAAGTGCAGCAAGCCACAGACATTGACAGAGTGTTCGACTGGATCGCATATAAAAAGGTGGGCGTAGAACAGAAGTCTTGTTTGTTTGATTTTTTTTTTGGGGGGGGGGGAGGTATTTATCATCTCACATACCATTATTTCCATAGCTTGGAGTTACTGCTCTATAATTGCATGGTGATGTCGGCTTTTGATTTTTCCACAGCAAGGAAAAGGCTATATCTGGCAAAGTCTGTTCATTATTCTCCCTTATAACCAGCTCCCAAACTGGAGCTGTCCATTTTAAAAACCTGAGATTGTGTCAGGCTGGCCATGTGTCCTGAATTGGCTACAGATATAAAATTCTTCACATGGCAATCTGCAGAAGCTGATTTATAATTGCATTTATATTGCAATCAGTTTATTAGTTCAATATCCTCCCTTTCTCCCAGTGCAGCACCCAAGGCGGTTCACAGCATAAATTACAACTAAAAACACAAATAAATACATTTTTTAAAATAAAAAACCAATAAACAAATAAGTAATCATATTAAAAACAGCACTGAAAACACTTTAAACCATTTTAAAAGTGTGCATGCACAAAGTACAACACCCATCCTAATAATAAGATCCTGCCATGTGAGCCAGTTAGTGGTCAAAGGCTTCAAAGGAATATTTGAAACCAGACCGCAAAAGATTAAATGCCTTTTCACTTTAACAATAGTGTATTTTTTTACTTAAATAATGGGTGACATCCAGTGATGGCAGCCTAAAAACATCTAAGTTTTAACGTGAAATAGAAATGCATTTATTAATGCTATTTTTAAAATGAAACAAAACACAAGGATCACACTCCTGGAACATGGATGAGTGCAGTTATGAAGGATAGATTAGGGTTATGATTATTATTCCACAGTTCTGGCCCATCAGGTTCATAAATTTTTACCCATCTGTGATGTCTGCAGAGCATCCTCTCCATTCTTCTGGGAACTCAAACTCAATCAGGACCAGGGCAGAATATTATTATGGATATGTGCCCGAGTAAAGTTTGCTTTTGGCATTTTTCCATACTCAAATTCTGTCTTGCTGTCATATCTAGAAATTCTGTCTGATTCATATCTGAGATTAGGGAGCTTTCCATCTGTGTGGTGTTGATTACTTCATTGAGTCATCTGGTGTGACTTGCTCTGCTTTTTCTCCAAAGCTGTTTGTGAAAATTTCCCCTATCCACTTTTACTCCTTTCACCACTGCCGGGCAGTATTTCTTGAGCTGATTCATCCTCCTAGCCTCCAGAATATCATAAATTCTCTTGGTATCCTAGCAGGTCAGCCAATGAGTAGGTTGAACTCCCACACAGATAATAGGAATATTTTGGTTTATAACAGTAAAAATTAGTTTGCCTTTAAGTAATAAAAAGTCCTACATTTTTGTTTCTGTCTTTACCATCTTCTATTCATATTCATTTCTCAATGAAACACTAAGATAGAGTTTGCCTATGGTTTCTTAAGTATAGTGCCTATCAGGAATGTTACGGTTAATAGATTCATTCAACATTCTGAATAAAACAATACTTTAGGGGTATTACCTTCATTCTCCTCATCTTAATGCACTCTGGAAAGAAACATGACACTCTTTGGGATGCAAGTGTGTGTACGTCCTGGGCTGCCCAGCCAACAAGATCCCACTCTTGCCCTTTGCTGATGTGGTCCAAAGGAAAACATAGCAATACATTTGGCACCAGCTTGGCTGCAGGAGTTGCCAGAAGGAAGCTTATAAGACACCATCCAACCGCCTTAGGAACTCCACTCCAGATTTGTGTAGGTTATCCCTCAAGTCTTTACTTCTCTCAAATATGTCCCACAAGGCATTGGATATGGAGCCAACTGTAGGTAGGCAACAGGTAAACATTGTACGCCTAGTACTCAGAGGTAACTGCCAATTGTTTGACCTCCTACAATTAGCCGTATAAACATTGTGTCCCTGGATCGCAAAGGTAACTGCTGACCTTTTGACTTCCTGTAGGTAACTGTATAAACATCATGTCCCTGGACCTCAGGGGCAGCTGCCAACCTATTGACCTCCTGTAGTTAATTATATAAACCTAACTGACCTTTTCAAGCACTCCCATTTATAATTCTGTGTGCATTCTGAGCAACCTTTCTTTCAAGATTTCCCTGATTCTCCACACATTGATTTTACCTGTACAAGCTAATCTTCAGAAAGGGACATTCAATGGAGTTAACAGCATCACAACTGTGCTGCAACTTTGGGGCACTGCTTCAGTCCACAACTATCTATGTAGCATGTTGCATAGGGGGCAGCCAGAAGCCTGCAACTATTGACCTTAGACCTAGTGGTCAACTATTTCTGCTCATACTGCTACTTTGTAAAGGCAGAATGTTAACGCCACGTTTTGTCCCCCTCTTAGCAATTCCTAAGGATGTTCCCCGATCTTATTTTAAGAACATCAGATTTTAAGTCTCTTTCATTTATTATTTGTCTCTGTAGGCAGGTTCAAACTACTTGGAATACATTTCCCTCTTATTGTGAAAATGCTGCAACCATACTTTGCTACTATGATTCCATTACGATGAGCATTTTTGTTGTACATTAGTGCATTTGGGACGCTATTTCAGTGTACGGAGCGAGTTAAATATCTGAAATAAGTTAATGAAGCAGTGGAAGTTGTGATAAGCATTTAACTACTATTTTTATTCCGTATTGTACTTGAACTTCAGTGATGGCTCATCTGTGTAAATAATTTCATCAACCTCCTGTGTTTGCCCATCCTTGAAGATTTTCTCATAAGGATGCTTAATGAAAAAATATATTGTGCTTTTGTCCTTGTCAGTGGTGTCAGAACACATAAGAGAGGCCCTGGTGGAGGGGCTAAATGGAACTGCTGATATAAATGAAGTCCCAGCAACATTTTGTCTGAACAACTAAGCAGGCTGTGCTATATTTTTATATTCACAATGAATGGTTGGGGAGGATATTTTCAAGTCCATTTGAAGGACATGTTTGTTTATGTTTATTTCCTGTTGAATCTCATTTTCTTTTACACACTCTTATAAAAATACTAGAAAAGCACTTACGTCTAATAGTCTAAAGCACAAACCTAGGCTTCATATATTTTAACAAGAGTTATCAGTGGTAGAATACCATCAGTGGAGCTCTCCCCCCCTCCCCGTTGACAGGATGACCATACTATGAAGATGCTAGATAGCTTTCTTTTGAGATGGGGAAGGACACTTTTTGCAGTCCACCTACATGAGAAGCTTGGAGGAGTTAGAAAATGCAGAGCTGCAGTCCCCTTTGTGTTGAGCCTACCTTTTCAAAATACTTTGCAACACTGTGGAAATGTAACACGGATCACAGGAGGAAACTCCATTCTATGTCTTCCAAACCTCATCAACAATATGGCAACATTATTGATTTCATTCCGTTTATGAGCCACTTCCTATAAAATATCCCAAAATGCTTTAACAATAAAACCAGCAACAAGTAAAACAATTTATATAAAACAATTTCAAATGTACCGTAATACAGGTATGGATTTGGGGGGAAATCAGCACCCTTGGAGCTCTAGTTTAGAAAAAGATTGTGGGCATACAAAGGTATCCATATTTTCTGCTTCTCCTATTTCTTTTTCTTTGCTTTCATTGTCATAATAAACCTATGGAAAATGCTCTCTAAATCCTAAGTTTTAAAAGCCTGCCCACAATTGTTCTCCGAGATCTTCTGACCATTTAGATCTCAAGAGTGTTCAATTTAGTGTGTTAGTTTTGGAGATATTGATGTTTTGAGCAAGAAATATAGCACCAATTCTCCGAACTCTTATTTTGTGGTACCTTCAGTATTTTTTTATTTTTTATTATCATCGATATAAAAGAACATGCTTTGCAAATTTTAGGTTTTTATTCTAATGTCTGGGTTGGGCACATAATTTTAATACCTACACTGTATTAGTATGCCATCCCCATACCACAACCAACTCATATTATTCTTAACAGGAAGAAACTGTCAACATGTTAGACAAAACCAAGCAATCACTCAGTATGTGAAGTAGCTACGTATTACGAAGAGCAGTCACAGATAAAAAGCTGCATAATAGTAGTTAATATTTATACTGTACTCCCCTTAAGTATTAAAAGAGCTACATATCCTTGCTCAGTATCCCTATCTCTAGAATATCCCAGTGTAAGTCTCTCATTATTTTTGGAGACTGGAGTTTAGTGGAATCCCTAAGGCTAGCCAGTGAGCTTTAACACTAAACTGAGATTTGAATTGAGAACATCTCTTGCTCATAGCTTGTGTTCTTAACAACCGTACTCCTCCAGGACAGTGCTTTTTCTTTTTCTTTTTTTCGTAATATGATTGATAAATATAAAATATAAAGTTGTTCCCTCGAGATACACTGTCAGTTTGTATTCATGATGCTTCCCCATCTGACCATTTTCCTCAAAGATTTATTCTATCTTTAGTATGTCTATATCCATCCCAGAGAAGAATTGTTCAGTACTGTAAAGTGTACCAGGAGGCAGAGCTGCGTTTTCTCATTCTCTGTCAGATAGATTTCTCTACGTTTTCTCAGATAAATCGTAGAGCAGAGCCTTAACTATTCCAGCAAAGCGTCTTCTTTCCTCCTGTGAAATATTGCTGGAGTTCTTGGTGACATCACCATCCATTTCAGAAGTAGCATGCAGATATTTCATGATCTATAAGTATCCTCCACTGAGCTGATGCAGCCTTCCTTGTAGGTAAACCTCAAGCATATATAGAAGAACTTCTGATGTGTGATTACTATTATAAATGACCTTTTCTCCCAGAGAAATATTGCATTGGCTGTTGCCAGCCCTCACAAAACATACCAGGCAATACCTGCATGACTTGTGTGTTATGTGGTCTGCAGGTCTACCTGTGGTTTACTGGGATAAATCTACAGGTTTGGCGTAACAGTGTGTAGAGCAGTCACAACAAAGCAATGGAGAGTCATTTCTCATTTATTGTTATGGAGAAATTCAGTCATCACCTGCAAAGTTTTCTAATTGAGTAAACCATTGGTTGTCTCAGCCACAGTCAAGCAAGGAAGCAACGTGATAGGCAAATCTTAAACTGTATCCCCCCCCCCCCGGAAAATGCAGTCCGGTGTTGCTTACTGTGATATTTGCTTTTTCAAAAAGCTGAAGTAGAAACTGCCAGGTGATTCACAGATATATTTAGGTCTGTTCTAAATTGATTGTGTAGAGCTTTGGCCACAGTGTGCAAAGTTTTTACCCTACGTAAAATAAAAATGGCTTACAAAATGAAGAAAAGCTACAGAATACAAACCAATTTATTAACCAATTAATCTCAATCAAATATTAAATAATAACTATTAAACAATAAGTATTTGTGGGGGGAGGTACCATCTGCCTTGAAGGAGGCAATGGTGCGCCCCCTCCTTAAGAAGACCCCCTATGACCCAGACTATCATGTGGGCAACTATCATCTAGTGGTAAGTATTTCCTTTTTTTGGCAACGTGGGGCTGCCTCTGGATATGGTTCACAAACTTCCGCTGGTGCAGAATTCAGTAGGCAGGTTGCTCTCTGGAGCAATATAGTTTGAGCATATGATGCCAATCTTGGCCCATCTGCACTGGCCTCCAGTTGGTTTCTGCTGGTTTTGACTTATAAAGCCTTAAGCAGCTCAGGACCGCAATTGGTCAAGGATCACCTCTCCCCATATGAATGGACCCAGACCCTGTGATCAACATCTGAGGCTCTTATTAATGTGTCTCCTCTGTGAGAGGTCTGGAGGGTGGCAACGTGAGAATGGGTCTTTCCTGCAGTCTGTGGAATGCTCTCCCCTGGGAGGCTTGCCTGGCACCTTCATTACATCTCTTTAGGCGTCAGGTGAAAACATTCCTCTTCTTCCATGTCATTGGCCAATTAAACAACCTATGGTCTTTTGAACTTGTATGTGTGTGGGTGTGTGTGGGTGTTACTATTTTTGTTTGTTATTATGGTAAATATTTTTCTGTTATATTGTAAAATGCCCTGTGATCTTCAGATGAAGGACAGTATAAAAATCAAATACATACATACATACATACATACATTTGTTTTGCAGGAAGTCCCATGAGTTCATTGGGGTCTAATTCTGCGTACTTGTGTTTAGGATTTCAGCTTTAACCCACCATCATTTTAAAACAAACAAAAATCCTGCTTATATACATTACAGGGAAATCATACTGATTTCACTGAAACTTCATTTACCTTTGATGATGCTGATGAAGGTGCTTCAGATCTAATTTATTTATTTTATGAAAGATTTTTCAAATGTCATTTTAAGAACCAAGTTTGACATGCTTTGTTCTCAAACTTTAATTCATGCTGTGAATTTCCTAATGAGCTAAATTTCATACTGGCATCCAGCTGTGTCTGTCTAGTGTCAACAAAATAATTGTTCGGTAAAAGTGACTTGGATATTGCTTGTTGGCTGCTATTCAAATGACAGAAATGTGCAGATTCTTGTGTGAGTGCTTTGCAACCTGTTGTCGTCTTTTTGTTTAAATGGATTTGAGATCACAGGGTGGTCTGAGTTTCTGAAAAATGAATGGTGATTAATTATTTCAGAAATGTTTTTAGTGAAATGAAAGAAGATTCACATCCTACACAGGCCTGCTCTCATTCCTAATGTTTGTGAGTTATAAAATTACTTTGTTCTCCCAGAAGGAGAAGGAAGCTCAACCAGCAACTGCTTGCTTCTAAGCAGCTTCAGTCACTGTTCACTTGTGAGAACGAAGCCTTTGTGATTGTAATATCAAATAACGCAGGAGATGACACTGGTGTAACAAATTGGTTTTGAGAGTAGGTTTTGATTCAACTATTAAAATTAATAACCTTAATGGATTTAACAAGTTAGTGTTCATGCACAAACTCAGCATGTCTTAGAACATTCATAAGATGGGTTCTTCTTGATGAACTCCACACCCATGATCTTAGGTCAAGTTATGAGGATTTCACTGGCTCTAAGTCATTTTAGATATCTTCAAAGGGCCAATGCTTCGTACTTTTCTCTCTGCCTTTGTAAAATGCCGTGGTATGTTAATGCAAAAGATCTGGAATGTTTCCAAACTTACCTTTCTTTCACAGCTATTGGATGGCCTTGATTCATTTCTGCCTCTCCAATTCAGCTATGTGATCTAGAGACAGCATCTAGCATGCCTACTTATTCTCTAATGGCTATTGGAATCCCATAATATATTTTCGGAAATCATTATGCTTTTCAGGAGAAAAGACAGTGACCATCCCACTTACTGAAGTTCTGCATAGTTTGTTTCAGTGGAACTGGTTTGTTTCAGTGGAATTGATTATAACATTGATTAATGCTCAGAACAAGAACCTGCCTTAAACTACAAATTAATTTGTTGTTGTTTAGTCATTTAGTCGTGTCCGACTCTTCGTGACCCCATGGACCATAGCACGCCAGGCACTCCTGTCTTGCACTGCCTCCCGCAGTTTGGTCAAACTCATGTTCGTAGCTTCGAGAACACTGTCCAACCATCTTGTCCTCTGACGGCCCCTTCTCCTAGTGCCCTCAATCTTTCCCAACATCAGGGTCTTTCCCAAGGATTCTTCTCTTCTCATGAGGTGGCCAAAGTATTGGAGCCTCAGCTTCACGATCTGTCCTTCCAGGGAGCACTCAGGGCTGATTTCCTTAAGAATGGATAGGTTTGATCTTCTAGCAGTCCATTGGACTCTCAAGAGTCTCCTCCAGCACCATAATTCGTTATGAAACGTCTAAGTTTTCTTTAATAGTAAACAATATAAAATGTCATTAATTAAGAGTTTATACTACAATAAATAGGACCAATAGCCAGGAATTTAGCATTTTTCAACAAATCCAGCCATTTATGACAGCTTAACTCTTACTGTTAACATAAGGTATGATTAAAAAAAACCCTATGAATTAATCATTTGTTAAATTTGTTCGTTTAATATGATTAAAAGGTGGGCATTTTTTGTTCTAAGTTTTGCAAAGTTGTCTTTGAAAATAAAATAAAGCCCATTTTGCAAACTGCATTGGGCTTGCCACAAGATAAAATGTCCAATCTGGTCACCGTTGATGCCTGTGACAAGCTAAACGTTAAAATCACCAACTTGAAGCTCCAGAGTGTATTCTGATTGCTCTGGTGCACATGCAACTTCTCTGTGAACAGTTCTGGTTGCCACATCTCAAAAAAGATATTGTAGAGCTGGAAAAGGTGCAGAAAAGAGCAACTAAAATGAACAAGGGCTGGACAAACTCCCTATAATGAAAGCGTACAACATCTTGGGCTTGGGGGAAAGGTGAGAGGCTTGTTAGATGTGTATAACATTATTGACATGTGTGGAAAAAGGTGGAGAAAGATAAGTTCTCTCTCTCATAATGCCTGGGGTTATCCAATGCATCTGAAGAGTAGAAGATCTAGGACAGACAATGGGAAGAATTACTTCTTCACACAGTGCATAGTTAAATAGTGGAATTTGCTATAATGTGTGGTTCTGCCCTCCTGCCTTAGATGGTTTGAAATGGGAATAAGAAAAAGGATGGAGGACAACAAGGGCTATCAATTGAGAATAGTCATGTTACCCCCAGACAGCATGCGAGTATCATGAACATGGTTTGAAGTCTGCTCGTTTCCTAAATCATAGATTGGGCTAACCACATTCTGCCTGCGTTTAGACAAAACAGGTAAGCAATGTAAGTTAAAAAGAGCTGCACCCAAGGAGGAGGGCAGAGGGCAGGAGCCCATGACTCATGTATGTAATGTCAACCCATAATTTAACATTACATAGGGGCTTGTGACTGGACCTCAATCAGCCGTGTTTTCTTAACCTAGTTCAATCTGATATATTCTATGTGTGATGTACCTGTCATATTTTATTTTTGTTTCATCCATCTCATTACACTTTTCTTCTTAAGGTGAAACAGGGTTGCGCTAGCTAATGAAAATAATGTGCTTTTCTAACATGTCACTACATTTTGTAATATTTATGTTTTATGGTTTATTAGCTTCCCACTTCCAAATAATATGTTTCTTTTATCTCTTGCTTCCACAAAGCATGTGTGAGTTCATACTCTGCATATGTTGAATAAAAAAAGCCAGCTTTTAAATGTAACTATTTATGATAAGCCTATAATAATCATTAAAAGGACTAAATGTATATTGCATATGCTATTACTATAAGAATGTGTGTGTAAATTTTTTTTCAACATTTCCTTTTGTGAATTATGTTTACAGGGCGCAGCTTTAATTCGAATGCTGGCTAATTTTATGGGTCACTCAGTGTTTCAGATGGGCCTACAAGTATGTAGAAAACATTCTTACTTTTTGTGTGTGCTTGTGCTTGCATTTCTGCCATTGTGTTTTTGTTGCATATATTTCTGTTAGTTTTTGAAACTACAGCTGCTGCATTGCTGATATATATTTAAGACAAGCTTTAGCAGGAAAAAAATAGGTGGTGGAATGTAAAACCTTGTGCCATTTAAGAAAATGAAGGTGCCTTCCGCCATTTTGTTAGATGGCGGTTCTTTTGAATTCATTTGTGTAGCTATCATGAACTTGCACCTTTTTGAGAAATATTGCTATCTTCAGTAATATATATATATGTTTAAGTGAATTCAGAAGGAATGGGGTTAGATTTTTAAAGTACAAAAGCAATGAAAACTCAAGCCATTTTTTAAAAAAACTATCATAATATTGTGAAGAAATAGTTCTCTCTCATCAAAACCCTTTTGCTTTTGATTAGCATGATTTCTTCATTGCCTTAATGATATTTTGGAAACTCATTTTGCATTTAACAGTAAATTAACGGCCAGCACATCTGGATGAAATTTTGAATGGCGTGAATGTTGGCTTGCACTTTGCCAAGGATAAACTCTTTCCAAGAACAATTCCAAGTAAATTAAAGTTTCCAAAACAATTTAAAAGCAAACAAGCCAATGCAGAAAAAACAATGCAACTCCCTTTATTTCATTGAAATCTGTTTAAGTAAATCATGTAACAGGCAGCTGTGATTGATGAATTATGTATGATGCAGTCTGTTACTTAGAGGTGTCCTTTAAAGTAAATTGATGTTCACCTGAAATACAATTATGCTAAAATGGAAGGAGCAATCAATCTTATCTGTTCTTAGTAAGCTTTTCAATCTGAAATTTAAATAAACTACATCTGGGATCAGGTCATATTTTAACATGGTAATTCTATCTTCAACCCTGTAGACTGGAAGGTAAAATAGAAAACAAAAGTTAAATAAGCATACCGTCTGTACCATATAAAAGATGTGTGTAATATGGCAATGACTGAAATAATATCAGAGTACTTTCTCTCTCTCCCAGAAATTTAGCAGGATTTTGATTGGTGGTGTTTTGAAATAGAGTTTTGTTGAATTGCCTCCAAACATCTGGTTTTCTTGTAGTTTCTATAATAAGTACTGTATGCATATAGACCTTGCTTTCTAGGCTTGCTTGCCTCGGGGGAAGGGAACCCACCAGAAAATTGTGTGTAGGAACTTAAAAATGGTTAATATACCCATTCTAAACTAATCATGTTTAGCTGTATTTTGGTTTTAGTATTTTTATACTTGTCTAGATGTTCTTGTTGCTATTGATACTGTTTTTACTGTTGCTATTGATATTGTTTTTACTGTTGAATTGCGAATATGTGGCAGTTTATGGTTACATTTTAGTGTAGGTTGGATATTCCATGTGTTTTTAGTACACTGGAAGCCACCTTGAAAGACCTGGTGCTAAAAATGTGCACAAACATATTAAATAAATAAATGGAAATGATTACCGGAAGAAATACAAGGTAGAACTAGACAGCTAGTAGTATGGGTTTATAGCATTGGGGGACTGAGGTTCAAATGCTCCCTACCTACAAATCTCAGCAAGTCAACTTTTATGTCACTATGTCTCACCCAAACCCTAGTCCGACTGTTGCTGTAAGGATAATATGGTCATAGCTGCCAAGTTATCCCTTTTTTAAGGGATTTTTCCTTATGCTGAATAGGCTTCCTCGTGAGAAAAGGGAAAACATGGCAGCTATGAATATGGTATAACCCATCAACATCATTTTCAAGTATTTGGAGGTTGTTGTAATTAATAACACCATACTTTTCCGTGTATAAGATGCTGTTTTTTATTATTTAAAAATTATGTTAAGAATTGGGGGTCGTCTTAAACATGGATAGTGCATGGGGGTGGGACGTGGGATTGGTTGCTGCTGCGAGGAGGAGATTGTGAGCGACAATTGGGCGCGTTATTGGTGGCTGCAGCAAGGGCTGGTGTTGATTGGCTGCTGCTGTGGCAATTGCGCGGGCAATTGTTGGCTTCTGTCGGGGAGGGAAGAGATGACAGCTGGCTTTGGTGACGCGTGTGAGTGGCAGCCTAGGTCAGGCGGGTGAGCGATTTTCGGCAATCCCCCCTTAAAAAGCTCCACAACTCTGGGCCACCCCCACCCCCAAAGCTCAACAACTCTTGGCAATTTCCCCCCCATTTTCTAAATGTGGAGTCCCCCAAAATATACATGGGGGCGTGTTATACATGGAAAAATACAGTAATTTTCATCGTGCATTTTGTATGTTTTACATTTATATCCCACCTTTCTTGTACAGAGTTTTCTCTCCCCCCCCCCCATTTTAGCCTTCCAACAAAGTTGTGAAGTTAGGCTGGTGGCTGAGCTTCATGAGCGAGTGGGGAATTTAGCCCTGGTCTCCCAGTTCCTAACCCAGCATTCACCACTGCATTAAACTGTCTCTGCAGTGTCTATTTCTGGTAGAAGTTTTAAAGGTAATATGGCAGGTGATGGGGGTGGGGGTGGGATAGGGAAATGGCTAGCATTCTTCTAAAGCCCCCCCTTACATCACTGTAAATGGATGACTATATCAAACCATTAGGGGAAGGTTTTCTCTCTCTACTGGTTGACAGCCGTTGACGGAGACGATTTCACTTGAAATAGTTGAAATACAGTAGTTGAAACTGACATTGGTAGAGTTCAGTGTGGATAACTTGGCCTGTTTTTAAGAATGAAGTATCCTAGTAAAATAATGTGTGTGTGTGAATGAACACATTTTTTATCCATACATTACTTTTTAAAAGAAAAATCAGTTTCTATATTGAATATGTTGCACTTTGGACATGGGTTGTAACTATAGTGTCGAAGATCAAATATGGCTTTGTTTAAAGAGGCATATGCTGTCGTATCCAGCCCTAAGGGGGCAGCTAGTTTAGAGTCCATTTGCATTTATCTTTTGCATGATTTGATTATTCTTAGACCAATGTGTATTTCTGTGAGTTTGTCTACATTACATTTCATTTGCCATTTGGCAGCTCATTGATCACACAGATCTGTATCCTTTTGAACTTCAGTTGCTGCTATATTTGTGTTCATCACTCACTTTGATTTAGTGCATCATCAGCAGTTTGCATTAGTTTACTGTGGGATCTCCTGTCTCTGTGATAAATTAACATCTTTTGTGGTTTTGGTTGTACTGTATACATCATGCCAAGGACCTTTTATCCACTCTACTAGACAGACACTTAAAGCTGAAAGGCCCTTTAAATGTTAGCCTAGCTGCCTGGGAAGTATTTTTAAGGAATGCCACCCAAGTTGCTGGGAAAATATGTAATTTATAAAACCACATGAGCTTATCACATGAATCTTTCTCCCAGAATTGACCCATATATGGTTAGGACTTCCAAGATACACCCCCCCACACACATACACACTCCCAGTTATGTGGTTGGGCTTACTTATTTGCCTCAAGGTAACACATTGCCTCAAGGTATCTTACAATACTAAATTAATTAAACCCCTAAGTAAAAGATAAAATCCATAAAAGCAGTAGGAAAATACTCAGACCTAAACAGTCAAATACAATAGCAGGTAAAGCCAAAAAACAATAAAATCAACAGAGAATTTTCAAGCACTGGTATTAAAAACAATTAGAGGCAGGAGATCACAGGATATAGCTTAGCTGATGTTTGCAAAGCGGTGAAGAGGATGCTCAGGATTGTCCACGGGTACCCCTAGATCAGATTACAAGTGAAGATAATGATGATGATGATGATGATAATTTATTTGTACCCCGCCCATCCGGCTGGGTCTCCTCAGCCACTCTGGGTGGCTTCCAGCAAAGATTAAAATACAATAAAATGTCACAGATTAAAAACCTCCCTAAACAGAGCTGCCTTCAGATGTTTTCTAAATGTCACGTAGTTGTTTATCTCTTTGACCTCTGATGGGAGGGCATTCCACAGGGCGGGCGCCACTACCGAGAAGGCCCTCTGCCTGGTTCCCTGTAGCTTTGCTTCTTGCAGTGAGGGAACAGCCAGATGGCCCTTGGCGCTGGACCTCAGTGTCCGGGCAGAACGATGGGGGTGGAGACGCTCCTTCAGGTATACTGGGCCGAGGCCGTTTAGGGCTTTAAAGGTCAGCACCAACACTTGAATTGTGCTTGGAAACATACTGGGAGCTAATATGTTAGTTGTCATGATACCACCCAGTTCCTATATTCTAAAACAGCATAGGAAGCATGCCGCAGCACTAAGCTATAATCCCCTGCCATCACCTTTTGGAATCTGACATCTTCATAAGAGTGAGACCATGAGTTCCTGGTCCCAATCTCTACCAGCTGCTTCACAAGAATTTAGTGGCCTGGGATACTGAAAGCCAGTGTTCAGCTGATCTCATTTTGAGTTTCATTCCATTTGTGTTCCTCAACTGCTTCATTAACACCCCACCCCCAAATCCCAGAAAACCAGGGATGCAGTTGAGTTTTAATTGTTGGAAGGTGATACTTAGGAGTGATCAGCTGCACCCAACATTGGGGTGTGTGTGTTGTGTGTGTGTGCCTTCACACACACAACGGCCCCGTCTGGCCAGGCCTACTGGGATGCGCAGGTGTCCCTTGTGAGGATTGCCAGAGTGCCTTCCTGGAAGGCGTTTTAGGGATCACGGTGGGGAGCGGGAAGAGCAGAAATCACCCTCCAAGCCTCCAACCCCCACCCAGTGGGTCTGCCGAGGAGAGGGGTGGCAACTCTGCTGTGACGCTCCTGCTTCTCTCTGCCTCCTGGGTCAGAACTGACGCAGGAGCGGAGCTGTGGCTGGGTGCCACACAGGCCTGTACTGGAGATGGGGGGGGGGCAGCACAGCAATCAATGCTGCCTCTCCTCCACTCCACCCCCAGGTCAGATCTGACTCCTTTTTTCTGTCATAAACTAGTACTTACTCTCTACTCGTGCAGGAATGTGCACGGACATTGCAGCAATGAACTAGTCCTCCAACCAAATGCAAACAGGAAGAAATAAGTCTAGATTACTTGGAGGAAATCAGTGTTGCACATAACAAAATATTATTCATTTTGCTTCCTGGAAACCACTGCTATGGTCTTTAAAATATGCATGATATTTTCATTTTCCTTGAGTCTGCTTTTCCCCTATCCATTGGTAGGCACTTTAGTTTTTTTGGGGTGGCCTATAGCTAAGATTGAAAATATTCTGTACATTTCCTGTACATTTCTGTCTCACACACTCTGTCTCTTTCTGTTTGTGTGTGTGTATTCTTGCCTGGATTTTCAATAATGCATCATAATCTATTAAGATATCCAATTGGTTGTTAAGATCTGTCTAGTAATACTTGAAACTGAGGCTGATTTAAAAAAAGTCCTGGATGGTTGGGCAGAGTTCACTGCATGGCAGGTTTTCATCTTATTTCAATAAGAAAAATTAATAAATCATTTTTTTTCTGCTCTGTTTCTTAGAGACATTACCACTATATGAGAAGGAATATAATATCTTTATTTCTAATAGTTCAGCTGATTTATTCTTTGTCCCATGGCTACTATACAACATGTACTATATTCTTCATCTCTTCTTGGTCTGCTTGACCCTAGAATTGTACATGCTGCTTGCTTGAAGATATAGGTTTTTGTATAAAGTGGTGAGTGTTCGGACCCCTGAGCACTTAGTTGTGGGGTGCCACAGGGCTCTGTCTTCTCCCTCGTGCTTTTTAACATCTATATGAAGCCGCTAGGAGCGATATCAGGGGGTTCAGGCTGAGTGTTTACCAGTATGCAGATGATAGCCAGCTCTACTTCTCCTTCATATTATTACTAGTGAAGGCAGTGAAGGTCCTGTGTGAGTGTCTGGAGGCGATTGGAGGATGGATAACATTTAATGCTATGGTTCCCAATATGGGGCACACAACCTAGAGGGGGGCAATTTGATTTTTAAGGGGGGCAATTTGAGAATGAGTTAGTAACAGTTAATGGCCTTTTAGGCTTCCTCCATGTGAATAGGAGTTCACTTTTTGAATAATAAGAATTATATGTCGCAGGGGAGGGGCATCGGGATTTTAGAGATGCTTAGGTGGGGCATGGCAAAAAAAAGGTTGGGAACCACTGGTCCTAAGGGATTGAGGTTGAATCCCAAGAAGACAGAAGTCCTGTTTCTGAGGGATAGAGGGTGAGGGGTAGGGATTCCCGGTCCTGAATGGCATAACTATGCCCCTGAAGGACTAGGTATGCAGCCTGGGAGTCATTTTGTACTCACAGCTGTCCATGGAGGCTAATGCCATTTCTGTGTCCAGGGTGGCTGTCTGTCAGCTTCATTTGGTATGTTAGCTGAGACCCTACCTGCTTACACACTGTTTCACCATAATGGTACATGCATTGGTTACCCCCCCCCCACTTCATCTACTGCAAAGTACTCTACGTGGGGCTAGCTTTGAAGTTGACTTGGAAGCTACAACTAATCGAGAATGCGGCAGCTAGACTGGTGACTGGGAGCAGCCGACAGAACCATATAACACCGATCCTACACTGGCTCCTAGTATGTTTCTGAGCAGAATTCAAAGTGTTGGTTCTGACATTTAAAGCCCTAAATGGCCTCGGCCCAGGATACCTGAAGGAGTGTCTCCACCCCCATCGTTCAGCTCGGACACAGATCTAGCTCCTAGGACCTTCTGGTGCCTCCCACACTGAGAGAAGTGAGGTTACAGAGAAGCAGGCAGAGGACCTTCTTGGTAGTGGTGCCCACCTTGTGGAATGCCCTCCCATCAGATGCCGAGGAGATAAATAACTATACAAATTTTAGAAAACTTCTGCTGTTAGCAATTGTTTTGGGAAAGCAAGCAAAGATTAACCACAGTTTGTCCCAGTTCAGAGATAATTACAAACAGTGGTTAGTTGAAAACGGAAACAAATGCTTCTACTCTCCCCATGCCTGCAGCAAAAGAGGAGAGGAGCAGGAAGAATTTGTGAGCCCCAGGACTCATTCATGTACCACCAAACTATAGTTTAGCATGATATCTAAAAAGTCTCTTACATCAACTACTTTACCTACAAAGAAACCTGTCAAAGAACCCCCTGAGCAGAGCTGACCTATCTATCCTGACTGACAGTCTTCCCATCTTTTCTCTGTGTGTTCTGTGATGTTGAGTTGCTGGGCCAAATCCTGAAATAGAAGATATTCACCCTACAGTGAGAGTTTGAGAATGTATGACTGGATTTTATATTTTTTAAGTACAGTAGAACAAATGTTTCTCATTGAGAGTGACCCTGATGTTGCTGGTGTGTGCCTGAACCAGTTCAGTCAATACTGGCACAATTAACAAGTGCTATTAACAATGCCTCTGGAAAATACTCCATTCCATTCTCTGGTAGGATGCCATTATATGAGTTTGTAAAATGTCAATCAATATTGTTGCTAAGTTTTGAGAGAGAGAGAGGGAGAATTAGAGAGAGTTAGAAAGTCACTATATAGGAATTCTCAGGAATGCTATGTTTTTCATTGACATAATGCATCAAATAATATATTCCTTAAAGCAGATTTAACCATCTAGTAAAGGTACCTTCAAACTTTATAGGCACCATCAAACCATGTTCAGTAGTGGCTGTCCCATCCCTTAAACATTTTGTTTCAGATTTCAAATGCAGATTGCTTTGTGACTACACTCTCATTGCCTTTGTGACATTCAAAGCTAGCTAATAAGGAGCTTTACTACTACAGTCATACCTTAGTTTAAGTATGCCTCTGTTTGAGTACTTTCAGTTTAAGTACTCCGTGGACCCGTCTGGAACGGATTAATCCACGTTCCATTACTTTCAATGGGAAAGTTCGCTTCAAGTTAAGTACACTTCAGGTTAAGTACAGACTTCCGGAACCAATTGTGTACTTAAACCAAGGTACCACTGTAATAGGAAAAAAGTGATCTTTGCATATACACAGCTACCGTACTTCCTTCAGGTCTGTCAAATTTAGAGCTTCACAAATGCAAACATTTTATTTAAATCCCTATGTGTGACTTCATAAATGATACATTCTGTGTTTTTCTCTGTTTGGGGCCCTGGTTCAGATCTTAGTGCACTGCTGTTTTCAGTGTTCACTGATTACTTAACTGTTAATGTAGCCATAATGAAGGGTTGCTAATCCATAATGTTCATTAGTAAACACACACACAGAGACATTTCCCTCACTTATTACCTCTGCCGGATCTCAAAATGGACCACCAGCATGCCTTTCTTTAATAGGCCTCCACAGCTGGAGACAACCTGAAAAGAACCATCTACATCCTATGCACAGGGCCCAGTAGGCATCCCTTCTTTGCAATCAGTATGGGACTGCGAAAAGGACGCAGAGTGCCACAATGCAAGGGCAGGTGGACTTCATTCAGCTTGGCGGCCCACAATTTCTAGAGATCTGTTATAAGAAACAGTGGTGGACTTTGGGCTTTCAAATTTCAAAAATTGGGAAATTATTTTACCAAATGTGATATAAACCAAATTAATGAAGAAGAAAAAGAGTTACTTAACAAACCGATATCAAAGCAAGAAATATATGAGGCTATTACCAGATTGAAATTGGGTAAATCACCTGGAACAGATGGCCTATCAAGTCGGCATTATAAATTGTTTTGGGAGGAGATAGGTGGTGTGTACCAATTGTTAACAAATGAAATCTTAGAAAAAGGAGTGTTCCCAAAAACATGGCGAGAAACATTTATAACATTAATACCGAAGAAAGAGGGAGAGAACAATCAGGTGGGATCCTTCAGGCCGATCTCTCTACTTAATGTCGACTATAAAATTTTTAGTGATATACTAGCCGGAAGACTAAAAAAGATATTAAACAGGATCATTGGACATGACCAACAGGGCTTCTTACCTGGGAGAAAAATGTCCAATAATATGAGAATTTTCTTAGATTTAGTTGAGTACCTAGATTGGATGCCAAGCAAAAAAGTAGCTTTTATCTTTTTGGATGCCGAAAAAGCCTTCGATAACTTGACATGGGAATTCATGAAAAAATCGTTGAGGGAAATTGGAATAGGGGGTAAATTCTTAGAGGGGATAAACGCAATCTATAAAGAACAGAAGGCAAGATTGATATTAAATGGAGAAATAATGGAGGAATTTGAAATACAAAAGGGTACCCGTCAGGGATGCCCCTTATCTCCTTTATTGTTCATTTTGTCAATTGAATTTCTGTTAAAAGACATCCAAAGAGATAAAAGCATTAAGGGGATAACACTGGGGAAGAACATCTATAAAACCAAAGCCTTTGCCGATGATGTGATCTTAATGTTGGAAGAACCATTAGATTCGATAATTAATCTGAAGGAGAAATTGCAAAAATATGGGGAAGTGTCAGGCTTTAGAGTTAATATGAAAAAGACCAAAATGATAGTCAAAAATATAGGGAAGAAAGAAGCAATAGATTTGGAGAAGATTGCAAATTGGGAAATAGTTAATAAAATCAGATATTTAGGAATTGTTGTTACCCCCAATAATATAAACCTGTATGAGAACAATTATCTTAGAGTATGGAAGGAGATTAAAAAAGATTTGGATTGCTGGAAAGAGTTAAATTTGTCTCTATCAGGAAGGATAGCAGTGATTAAAATGTCAGTGTTACCGAAGATCCTGTTTTTATTTCAAATGTTACCTATCATAGGAAAGAAAGAAATTTTTGATTCATGGAGAAAAGATTTAAGCAAATTCATATGGCTAGGGAAAAAAGCAAGAATTCAATATAAACTATTGACGGACAGCAAGGAGAGAGGTGGCTGGGGGGTCCCTGATCTTAAATTATATTATGCCTCCGCATGTTTTTGCTGGATGAGGGAATGGATAGTATTAGAAAATAGTGAACTCTTGGAATTAGAAGGGTTTAGGAATAATAAAGGATGGCACGCGTACCTATTACAGGAAAGCAGAGGAAAGGATAAAAGCTTTACGGATCATATAATTAAAAAATCGGTATTTAAAATTTGGGAGGAATATAAAAACTTATTAGAAACAAAGACGCCCTGGTGGGCGTCACCATTAGAAATGACAACGATGAGTGGCCGAGGTAAAGATGGAAAATGGCCAACTTATCAAGAACTAACAGTGAAAGAAGGGGATCAATTTATATTGAAGCCATTCGAAGAGATCAAACACCACTGTGCTAGCTGGCTACATTACCTACAAATACAAAGTTTATTTAAAAAACATAAAGAATTAGGATTTAATGAGGGGAAATCTAAATTACAAGAAATTTTGATTGATAATACGACTAAATCATTGTCCAAGATGTATAAATTTTTGTTGGAGTGGGAATTGAAAGATGAGGAGATAAAATCTGTGATGACAAAATGGGCTCAGGATATAGGAAGACCAATATATAAAGTACAGTGGGATAAATTGTGGAGATCGACAATGAGGTTTACAGCGTGTTCAGGAATCAAAGAGAATATGATGAAGCTTGTATATAGATGGCACCTGACGCCAGAAAAATTAGCTAAAATCTACAAAACAGAAACAAAAAAATGTTGGAAGTGCCAGGAAAAAACTGGTACGTATTTTCACTGTTGGTGGGAATGTAAAAAAGTATATAATTTTTGGAATGATATATATGAAAAAGTGAAGAAAATGATAAAAATTACGTTTGAAAAGAAACCTGAATATTTTTTATTAAGCCTAATCCCAGAAAATATACCTAGAGATAGAATTAATATTTTCTTATATGCGTGCGCCGCGGCGAGATTAGTATTAGCCCAGAAATGGAAAGGAACCGAAATACCAACAATCCAAGAGTGGCAAATTAAAGTAGTAGAGTTTATGAACCTAGCAAGAATGACGGCGGTAATTAGGAACATATCAAAACAGAGAATAAAATCAGAATGGAGATACGTGGAAGAGTATTTTAAAAAAGAAAACATCAAAACAGAGCTAGTGATTTGTCTGGAATAGAGAAAACATGCAGGAATAATACAATTCAATTGGATTTAATATGAGGGAAAGCAAATTAAAGAGGAAATAATAATAAGGGAAGCGATATATTGGCGATTGGAAGCCAATTTTAAACTAAAATGAGTGGATTTTATGGAGATAGGCCCATGTGTTAAGATCTGACTTGGGGATTATATATATATATGTGTGTGTGTGTGGGTGGGTGGGTGGGTGTATACATATATATATATTTTCTTTTGTTATGTTATATTACGTTATGTTATGTTATGTTGTTACGTTATGTTAAGTTATGTTACGTTATGTTATGTTTATCTAAGTTGATTTGTTTATGATTTGTAGTTTGATTGAGTTAACCTGCTTAGATTAATTTTGATTTGCTTATTTATGTTGATTGATTTATGCTGGGTGGCTTAAATATGCAGTTACGTTATCTATATTATCTTGTTATGCGATGCTATTTAAGTTGTTAAGTATGTGTATATTTTCTAGTATGTGTATTTTTTTAAAAAAATTCTCTAATAAAGTCTATTTTTAAAACTTAAAAAAAAAAGAAAAAGAAAAAGAAAATACTCCATTCCATTCTCTGGTAGGATGCCATTATATGAGTTTGTAAAATGTCAATCAATATTGTTGCTAAGTTTTGAGAGAGAGAGAGGGAGAATTAGAGAGAGTTAGAAAGTCACTATATAGGAATTCTCAGGAATGCTATGTTTTTCATTGACATAATGCATCAAATAATATATTCCTTAAAGCAGATTTAACCATCTAGTAAAGGTACCTTCAAACTTTATAGGCACCATCAAACCATGTTCAGTAGTGGCTGTCCCATCCCTTAAACATTTTGTTTCAGATTTCAAATGCAGATTGCTTTGTGACTACACTCTCATTGCCTTTGTGACATTCAAAGCTAGCTAATAAGGAGCTTTACTACTACAGTCATACCTTAGTTTAAGTATGCCTCTGTTTGAGTACTTTCAGTTTAAGTACTCCGTGGACCCGTCTGGAACGGATTAATCCACGTTCCATTACTTTCAATGGGAAAGTTCGCTTCAAGTTAAGTACACTTCAGGTTAAGTACAGACTTCCGGAACCAATTGTGTACTTAAACCAAGGTACCACTGTAATAGGAAAAAAGTGATCTTTGCATATACACAGCTACCGTACTTCCTTCAGGTCTGTCAAATTTAGAGCTTCACAAATGCAAACATTTTATTTAAATCCCTATGTGTGACTTCATAAATGATACATTCTGTGTTTTTCTCTGTTTGGGGCCCTGGTTCAGATCTTAGTGCACTGCTGTTTTCAGTGTTCACTGATTACTTAACTGTTAATGTAGCCATAATGAAGGGTTGCTAATCCATAATGTTCATTAGTAAACACACACACAGAGACATTTCCCTCACTTATTACCTCTGCCGGATCTCAAAATGGACCACCAGCATGCCTTTCTTTAATAGGCCTCCACAGCTGGAGACAACCTGAAAAGAACCATCTACATCCTATGCACAGGGCCCAGTAGGCATCCCTTCTTTGCAATCAGTATGGGACTGCGAAAAGGACGCAGAGTGCCACAATGCAAGGGCAGGTGGACTTCATTCAGCTTGGCGGCCCACAATTTCTAGAGATCTGTTATAAGAAACAGTGGTGGACTTTGGGCTTTCAAATTTCAGCAGCACCCGACGTTTGGCACACCCGCTCTTGCCTTCCATTTGACATCATTGTTCTGGTGGCCTCTCAGCTCAGTGCCCAGTGCAGGCGAACCAGTCACGCTCCCCTAAATCCACCTTTGTAAGCAAAGAACACACTAGCACATTTTAGGAGGAAGACAAGTAACAGATGGTATGGTAGGGCCGAGGTGCTTACCTGATGTCTCAGCTGGTGAGTCGCTGCTACATCCCCAGAAGGTGTGGCAGTTTTGAACAAACACACAAACTGAGCTAATTTGATGCTCTTGCTGGTGGATTTCCTCCTCGCTGAAGTTGCCGCCACTTCACCCCAAACCTCTTGCCTTGTGGTGACTCACCTGGTAGGAGGTCAGGTTATTGTCTCAGCCCTACTACACCATCTGCAGAGGAATATTTAATGTCATACTGCCCACAGGGCCGTCTTAAGCACCTTTGGCACCCTGGCGCCGTGTTGCTACGGATCCCTCCGCCGCCCCCCGCTGCCCCGTTTTCCAGCGCGACGGGCGGTCGGGCTCAGCGCGGTCGCCGAGGGCGCTGCTGCATGGCGGGTGGGCGCACGGGCTTGCTGCGCGGTGGAGCAGCCAGCGGGTGGGCAGGCAAGGCTGTGTGGCGCCCCCCCCCTGGCGGGCCGGCACCCTGGCGCCCTGCGCCACCCAGCCTGGCCATAGAGCCGGCCCTGCCCATCCCCAATCCTCTTCAAATCTGGTGCTATCATTATCCAAGCCATACCTAGCTCTTTCAGGTACACATTCATTCATATGAGGGCAGAGGGGAGGGAGGAAAACCAGAAATTGCACTAGGAAGGAAAGTTCTTGTTTTAAAGAGTAAGTTGAGCCATAGCCATTTTCAGGTGTTGGATTTGTTTGTTTTGTGTGTGCACGTGTGGGGGGCATGTCTTTTTCTTTTCTCCATGCTTTGCCTTGTGAAATTGAAAGGAAATTGCAACAAGAGGAATTTTTGGAAAACTGGGATGGTGGGTGCAGAACAAGGCCAGAGGTAGCCATGCCCCCAAATGCTGAAACAATTCAAACTGCTTCATGAAAGTGGGATATGGGAGCACATAGACTATGTTAGACATATTTGTGAATGGAGTGACAGAGAGGTGCAGAGAGAGAAACAAGGGAAGAGGAGTAGGACAGAGGGGATGAAGTACCAAGAAAGGCCCAATTTTGTCCTCCCATAGTGCCTGTGGGGATCACTTGGGGTAAACGTAAGACATCTTTCTGAAAGAATTGTGCCCTTTTGATATTTATTTACAACCTTTAATCTTTTTGAAGGCAATGTGTTTCAGATTTAAGAAAAGCCTAATATAGGGTGGCCACATAACTTTCCCCCACCAAAAGGTAGCACGTCAACAAAAACGAGGACACAGGTTTCCATAAAATATGCATGTGCTAATTCATGTGCATTGATAAAAAAAACAGAAGGAATTACTATACTGTATTTTAAATAGAAATACAGTACATTTCACAGTAGTGGTGAAAACTTCCTGCATGCCTGCTCAGCATGTTTTCCAGGTGCTGCCTGTTGATGGACAAATTCAAACACCTTGCTCTCTCCCCCAGTGGTTCTTTATCTTTAGACCAGACTGCTCTTCAAGCAGAGAAAATCTTCATGAAAAAAGTAGGACAAATAGCCACCCTAGCTAAACACTGATTCTTAAGTTGGCCACATTTAAGTGTTTTTTTAATATAAAAAATAATTGACGGTGTACCATCAACTGTAAATTGCAAGGAGGGAAAGAATTATCCAAATTATAACTCTACAAATTTATGTATCAGTGCTGGCTCCAGAAAGAATTATAAGATACTAGTATCATTTCTCTTGCTTTAGTACTTAAAGCTGCTTGTTTGAGGATAATAATTTAATTGCACATATGCCTGTCTGGTAGTTTTTTTGATTGCTTCTAATTGCACTCACTATTGAATTTGAAACATTTTTTTAAAAAAATAAAGGCATGGAATAAACCTAGTGTTCTTACAGTACGCCATAAGGCATTTTATGGTGCAGTGAACAACTGCAAGGGAAGCAAGCTTCTGCTCAGCCAGTCCTGGTTTTATAATATTTTTATTCTAAGTTTGACCTGCCCTCTCCTTGTAATACTTAAATGCCCTTCAACCTGTCTGCTCTGATGGAGCTGTAATGCTGCTTTCTTGTCATAGGTTCATGTGGGTCTTCTTCCTCCATTTCCCATAACGTTTCCTATCCTTGGGCCTATCAGCCAAATAAGTTTGTTCTTCTCACAGTGGATTCAGAATACAGTGGTACCTTGGGTTAAGAACTTAATTCGTTCTGGAGGTCTGTTCTTAACCGGAAACTGTTCTTAACCTGAGTTACCACTTCAGCTAATGGGGACTCCCGCTGCCGCCGCGTTATTTCTGTTCTCATCCTGAAGCAAAGTTCTTAACCCAAGGTACTATTTCAGGTTTAGTGGAGTCTGTAACCTGAAGCGTCTGTAACCTGAGGTACCACTGTACCAAGTTGAGCCAGAAGACCACAATTCTTGTGTTATAGCCTGGCTCTTTTTAAAGATTCTATTGCAAAATATTAGTGGTGGTGGTGAATATTATTTGTTGCTAGGGTTATGTTTATTTTTTTATATATACTTCCAAGGCTAATAGATGCAGCCAGAAAGAAAACCCTAATATGACAAACAACAACAAATAAGTTGTTCTCAGGATATCTGAAGCATCTAGCTTAACAATATGCCTACTGCAGCCCCTTTCAGACTTTTGCCTGTGCACATCCAGATAACTGTGAAGATGCAAGCAGGGCTGCTGCACTGGTCATGCCCCTAACATGAATACCCATCCCAGCCCCAGTCCCAAAACCTTGGCACATTCAGTTCAGTTGTGAAATAAGACCCTAAGAGCACTGAGAGTACCTGATAGTGCAGAACTCCCAATCGTTAAGAGGAGTTTATGTGCATATAGCTGTATTTACATAGGTTTCCCCTTCAGACACAATGAAAAGTCAGATGCCTTGGGAATAGAGTTGGAAGGCATTCATGTTGGGAAGAGGGTTAGAGTGCTCATCCCTTGTGCATTCATTCTGGACCCATTATCAACATGAATGCCCTGCCAGCTCCATCCCCTAGACCAGGCTTCCTCAACCTCGGCCCTCCAGATGTTTTTGGCCTACAACTCCCATGATCCCTAGCTAGCAGGACCAGTGGTCAGGGATGATGGAAATTGTAGCCTCAAAACATCTGGAGGGCCGAGGTTGAGGAAGCCTGCCCTAGACACCTGCACATTGGGGTCTGAGTGGAAACTTAGATCTTAGAGATGTGAATTTTTCTGAAACCTGTGAACCATAGGGGGAAGGAAAAGGTTTCGCCTAACAGTTATTGGGGTGGGGAGAGATATAATTGCTAAGAAGTTTTGTGTTGTTATTGTTTAGTCGTTTAGTCGTGTCTGACTCTTCGTGACCCCATGGACCAGTTCTTAACCCAAATCTTACTCCTCCTTGAACAACATATATAACTTAGTTATATATTAACTTAGTTGCATCATATATAACTTAGTTATAATACAAAATTGTGCCATGTGGCAAATTTATGACATTTAAAAATAGTTTTGTACAAGCAGAATTCCAAATATACCAACTTGTATCCCACTTCCTTCTGTGGGTCATGGCTAGAGCTCAGTTTTCAACCATACTTTCTGATTTTACATACAACTAGTCTGCTGTAGTTTCTGCCCTATGTCCTTCTGAACTTTTTATCCTCCGGCAAGGCAGGGCAATAAGCTGCTTGTTTCTCAGAATGCATAGCTGCCAAGTTATCCCTTTTTTTAAGGGATTTTCCCTTATGCTGAATAGGCTTCCTCGCGAGAAAAGGGAAAACTTGGCAGCTATGAGAATGCTCATATCACAAGTCATTTGAGGATAGAGGTAAAAAGGTTAACCATAATGGATCTGCCAGGTCGAAGACCACAGAAGCAACATACATAGTATCTCCAAACTACCTTGAGGGTCCTCAGAAAAAGGCAAGCAGCAAACAACAAAGATCCTTTATGCCAGGCATCCCCAAACTGCGGCCCTCCAGATGTTTTGGCAACTCCCATGATCCCTAGCTAACAGGATCAGTGGTCGGGGAAGATGCGAATTGTAGTGCAAAACATCTGGAGGGCCAAAGTTTGGGGATGCCTGCTTTATGCTCTTCTCCTAAAGATGGCACTGCCTTCTAGGTGCAGTTTTGAGTGTTGTACTGCATATGCAAGAATCATCATAATGCTGTATATTCTTAAATAAAAACTGTTAAAATCATTTTACTCATCCTAACAGACAAAAAATTTCTTAGGAGTTTGTTTTCTTCAGTTCACCCCTCCCACATTAACATTGGGGGGGGGGGGCTTAGGGAAAAATGGGACCCTGCCCCTGCTTTTCCGTTTTCCTCCAAGCTCTCTTGTATCCATCATCCCAAGCTCCCTCTGCCAAACCTACTTAAGAGTAAAATCATCCTGACCCATTCTAAGTTACATACTATTCTAATTAGTTCATAGCTACCAGAAAAACGAGAGGGGGGAATTAAGAGGAAAGAAAGTGAGTAAAGCAAATGAAAGAATTGGCCTTTTACTCTCCCATCTGGGCCTTTTATGTTGACCAGGCAAGAACTTCCTGTGTTTCTAAGAGGTAGACACATGATTCTTTCAGTATCCCTGTTATTTGCATAAAGGGGGAACATCATCAGTATCCTTAAAAATTACTCACTGGTAAACACAGTCAATAGTATTGACTCAGCAGCTGATGAGTCGCCAAAAAAAAAAAGGCCTGACTTTTTGTTAACAAGATATTTTCCATCATTTTTATCACCTAAGGAGGCCTTTCTCTGTACGTCAAATATTTTATCAGCCAGGGCATAATCCATGCAATTTATTTGCCTTATGAAAAGTCTCTCTGGCCGACAATAAGCTTCCTTGTAGACAAATGTTAGATAGAGTCAAATACTTCCACCACGGTTGTCATATGTGTTTTCGTTAATCCTGGTTGACCTGGGATTTTAAAATTCCACTGGTACTTTGGGCCTGGCTGGGTTGGATTAACAGCTACTATCCTTGTTTGGAGTAACATCTGGAAGCACATTGAATATGGAGTGAATTCACTGATCCAAGTTGATCTATGCCAGAGGGGAAAAATAGGAAGCTGAATCATTTCTATAGTTTACATAATTCTGATATTTTCCTTGTGCTTTAAAATATATGAACCCACTTGAAACCTAATTTTGATATGATCTATCATCTTGTTTAGATGAAGAATCAGGTAGAATTGAGAGTGAACATAGCAAAGGGATAAAGGCTTTGGACAGGTTTTTCTAAACACAAGCACACACTTAAAAGGACTTGTAAACTTATTCAGAAACACTGTTGCTACAAACATCTGTCAAAAACCTTCAGGAGGTTTTATTCTGTTTTCTCTTCAAATATTCAAGCCATCTGCCTCAGTATTCAGGTAACATACTTTCCAGATAATTTAAGCATTTTAATTTTCTTCTGAGACCTACTATAATTTGACAAGCTTTTGCAGTTTTATTTTTTATGTCTAGGGATGTGTGAAAGATAGAGGCACAATGCAGACATTTTGTGATCTTCAAATGATGTTGTTAGTCTTTAGTTCAATGCAGGCCTTTTTAAATGCCAATCCCAATAGGTTAATGTGTTGGAAAATTTGTATTTTCTTTGTTTCGTTGTAGGCTCCCTATTTTATAAACGTGATACATTAATAAGAACTGCTACAATAAAACATAGTAAAGTGGTTATAGGAAAAGACAGCGATTATCGTATTTTTCTCTTACCCTATTAGATAAAAATGCCTTGCATGTGTCATAAAAACAAAAGAGTAACACTCAAAATCCCATTAGATTAAAATATTATTGAATACTTCTCATGCCAACATAATCCTAATCATTTCAACTATAGTCTAGGTATATTGTACTTCTATAAAAAGAAGAAGTCAAATTCATACTTTTGGCAATTCTTTAAGAGAAATAATGCAATGTGTGAGGAGAAACCATCAAATACACATTCTTTGTTTCTCTTGTGGGTGGGTGGTTTGCATGTGTGTGTGTGTGTTATGGCCACAGTGCAGGAGTCAAGCTAAATATCACACAATTCATGCAAGTTGACATGCCCTGAATGGTATTTGTAGAGAATTTGATTGTTTTTAAGCATAATTGGCAGATACAGTGAGATAAGCTCAGATCCTGACCCTGGTGGGGTAGGTAGGCTCTCCCCCCCCCCCACTTGTCCCTATCTAGCACAGGGATGGTGTTCTAATCCTTATTAAAACCACTGACACAGGCAACCAGGTTAAAGTCTCTTCTGCCCCATCAGGGTCACAATCCAGACGGCGGCCTTCACACCTACCACTTACCCTTTCAAAGCCACACAGTTGCTCCAACTGTTGTTTGAAGTTTGGTAACAAGGAAACATCCCTTTCCGTCTCAGCACTTAGTCTATGGAATGTTCAATGCTAGGCAAATACTTTTCTCCCAGGCATTTGACTGTTAATTTCCCTTTTTTATTTGCAACAGTTGGTGATGTTTTCTTTTTTCATTTGAGGGCCATGTGTTTTTGGGAGATGAAGGGATTGTGGCTTTACTATTTCTCATTGTGATTATTGTTTACATATATATTGTATTCTTTATTGAGTATCTTACTATTACTTGTAGGTCACTGTGAGATGCTTTTATAAATTGACTAATGATGTTAAGAAATATAAACACACATGTGAATGTTGCCACTTTTAGTTTGGCCCACAGAAGGTCAACACTGCATGGCTTTCTGTTTTTGCTTTCAGCATACTACAAAGCAAACCATTTTTGGATTGTGGTTTGCCATGTGGTTCAAAGGGCTGTTCTTTGAGGAAGAGAGAATGATGTCCAGAAATGTAACTGAATCTGTGGAGAATATAGTCACATGTCTCTTTGATTTCTGAACTCAGATGCTTTGAATTTAAACAGAGCCAGAGGTTGCAGTGGCTAGCTGTTCAGTTTCAGTTCAGGAAATCGTGTCCTCCCTCAAAGAGGGCATGTGTTGTGGTGAGACCTGTGTGTTGTGCCCAAAACCAAACTAAAATTTGAGTCAAGTGTGAATTTATTTAGGGGGGAGGTCTCTGGGTCTGAACACGCAAACCTAGAAGAACACTGTGTCTTCATCTAACATTCCTCCCTGGAATCTCTTAACTCAAGCAATATTGCTCTAAGCTCCTTGGAGAAAGGACAAGATACAATTGTGTTATAATAACAGAACCATGATGAAGTTAAACTATGAAGTCAAGATCCATCCCTCCAGTTTATTTATATATTCAGCTAAGCTAACGTTTCTTTCCCCTGCTTCAGCTTTCTAAAGTGTCTTTAATTGTAATCAGCTTAAATTCGCTTCTGCTAAATTGGGTCACAACATAGGGTCTTCATGAAATAGGGCCCATTTATGAAAATTATGGCTACATTTGAGGTATCCTTATGTTGTAGAAAGCTGGATTTTCCAGAATGGTCTCTTGAGGGGATAGGATACGATTGACAGCTGGTCTGGCAGGTGGATGAAGACATTAGTGTGTCATGCGTGTCTCAAAAGATAAGTTAAAATAATGTGCTCTCTGCTTGACTTATTTTTTTCCTAGTAGTTTGGCAATTTTATTTTTGCATCAGCCTTTCTGCATTCAGACACAAACCTCTGCACACAAGAACACACACCCTGAACTGAGTTGTCAAGCCACCTCACAAGACGTTTCTTTGTTTTGCTACTCATTCACTTAGAATTATGTCGCCTGTCATCTCAGATCAGCCTTTGAGGAATCAGTCTTGACACTGAGAAGGCAGGATGGGTGGGGATAAGTTGTGAGGCACAATTAAATCTTGGAAAGAGTAGTAGGTAAGTGGCAGGAAAGTCCTTTGAGGAGATAAAAGTTTAAATGAACGTCCTACAGTGTAGTAGTTCTTTCCATTTATTACTATTTCTACTTTCCATTTCCTTTTACTGCAACCTACTATCCCACTGCTTGCCAATCAGCAGGCCGGCGGTGCGAATCCCTGCAACGGGGTGAGCTCCCGTTGCTCGGTCCCAGCTCCTGCCAACCTAGCAGTTTGAAAGCATGCCAAAAAGTGCAAGTAGATAAATAGGTACTGCTCCGGCGGGAAGGTAAACAGTGTTTCCGTGCACTGCTCTGGTTCACCAGAAGCAGCTTAGTCATGCTGGCCACATGACCTGGAAGCTGTCTGCGGACAAACGCTGGCTCCCTTGGCCTGTAAAGTGAGATGAGTGTCGCAACTCCAGAGTCATCTGCAACTGGACTTAACTGTCAGGGGTCCTTTACCTTTACCTTTTTACTATCCCATTATAGTAGATATTAATATATTGACAATTTTTTAAAAAAAAAACATTCCTGGAATATTAGCACCACAAAAGATTCACCAAAAATGAGGCTGAAATATATATATAAAAATAAATAAAATTGTCCGGTAGCACCTTAGAGACCAACTAAGTTTGTTCTTGGTATAAGCTTTCGTGTGCATGCACACTTCTTCAGATACATTTTATATATATATATATATATATATATTGAGTGGGTCAGACCAACACAGCTACCTACCTGAATCCAAAAATGAGGCTTTAGGGCCAAACTAGATGTGATGGGGACACCAACATTTGCTCTCCATGTTTCTGGCCCATTCAAGTATAAAGTGAAGAGGACCTATTTTTTTGCATGAATATATGGATAGGGAGAACTGAGCCCCTCTCCCCACACCAGTAACTTTTCTCCCAGATTGACCATGGTATCAGAAGTGAACCATTTTGGCACTTGAAGCAGCAGAGCCCAGGAGTTATAGCAGAAAAAATTAGTGTATCCATTTTCATATAAAATATTAAACATACATTTTCTCCCTTGTATGTGTAAATGGAGAAGATATGTAAATAAATATTAGCAATGTCCAGTTTGGATTCTTACCTAGGGTTGCCAGACTCAATAGTGGACAGGACTTCTGTGCCTTTAATTGCCCTGCTCTCTTTTGAGTCTGGAAACCTTAAAAAGAAACCAGCAGACCCTTTGTTTAATTTCCAAGCAAAGGGTCTGCTGGTTTCTCTTTAAGGTTTCCAGACTCAAAAGAGAGCAGGGCAATTAAAGGCACAGAGGTCCTGTCCACTATTGAGTCTGGCAACCCTATTCTTACCTAATAGGCAGGTCTCTGATAACATTAGGCAACTGTTCAATGTTTTGTAAATGTAACCCTGGCTGTTATTAAGAGCTGAGGTTACAAGGGTGGGCTCGGGGCATTCATTAAGTAATTGAGGGATTATATC
This sequence comes from Zootoca vivipara, assembly GCF_963506605.1. NCBI lineage: Eukaryota > Metazoa > Chordata > Lepidosauria > Squamata > Lacertidae > Zootoca > Zootoca vivipara. Next base: position 29,191,154 of record NC_083285.1, read on the forward strand.
ACAATTGGGAGCAGTTGCCTCTTTGAATGGGATAGTTGTTCAATTAACAAGAGAAAAGTGATAGGCGTTCCCCTGTTAGATGTTTAGCTGAGCCCATCATAATGCAATTAAGCAATGTGTCAAATTTGCATTACTTAAAGATGGCCAGAAGAACTATTCTGGAGAGATTCAACATGAACTTCAAGAATATGGAACTACATTGCATTTGGAAATTAGTTTAAAATTAATGATGGTAAAAACGCAAGCTGTTTAGAACCACCCTGATATGGTTAACTCAGAAATGTACTCAATTGACTCAAACCATGTGTTGGAAATGCATGGTAATTATAATTGTTTTGAATCTGTGTCAGATTGAGGAGAGAAATAATAGTTGGTTTGTGTTTTTTAACCGTTAAGGAAGATATTAAGTGTGGGGAAAGCTGAAATTATGCTTCTTTGGCAGGATTACAACCACTAAAATAAGTATTCTACTTAGAATCAATATTTTATTTCAAGTAATGTCATTATAAGTCTTAGAGCAAAAAATTGAAAGTATGGAAAAATTACTTAATAGCTTCATTTTGAGTGAATAAAAGCCATTACAATTGAACTAAACAAGGAGGTTTAGCAATCCTAAATATGTCTGTATCAGGTGAGAGCTGTATTTAAATTGAGGACAGATCCCCCCAAATAGGTAATCACAGAGGAAGTCATTTTCTAAGGAAACCTTGAACATTTTGTTCCGGCAGATATAAGAAGATAAAATTCTCTCTTTAGGATGGAATCTGGTGGTTGCCTTGTGCCTATGTGAAGCCTTTTTTGATCTAATGGATGGCTTTTCTAACAGAAGAAGGGAGAAATGATTTGTGCCAATTCTTCCTCTCACTTGCTGCACCAGCACCCTAAAAAAATTGGTTCTGGAGAGTTAGGATATTCTCCAGAGCAGGATGGGTATTTCTGTGTACGCAAGAGGCTGCAAATTTGCAAAATTCACCTCTACTCCTCTTCCATTGTAAAGACCTTCCATAAGTACATGGGCAACAAATTGATCTCTAACTTAGTCACTTTATCAACAGTAGAGTTTGGGAAGCTTGGAAGATCGGATTGTCATGAGGAATTCTCCTTCCTGCCCTCCCATTGTGAGAGCCAGTGTGGTGTAGTGGTTAAGAGCGGTAGACTCATAATCTGGGGAACCGGGTTCGCGTCTCCGCTCCTCCACATGTAGCTGCTGGGTGACCTTGGGCTAGTCACACTTCTTTGAAGTCTCTCATCCCCACCCACCTCACAGGGTGTCTGTTGTGGGGGAGGAGGGGAAATGAGATTGTTAGCCGCTTTGAGACTCCTTCGGGTAGTGATAAAGCGGGATATCAAATCCAAACTTTTCTTCTTCTTCTCCTCTCCCAGTTCATTAATGAAGGTAAAAAATATCTAGATAAATTTATTGGATATGCAAAAATAATAGCTTTCTAGAGGCGTGGGTGTTCTGGATTTTAACAACTGAAAAAGAATTTACCTGTCCATTGGTTTGTTTATTTACAATTTTAAAATGAATTCTCTCTCTCAGTGATTACCCATTTTGGAGAACCTATCCTCAATTCACAGCAGCTCTCTCTGTGGAGAGTAGAAAGAGATAACCTTTCTAATTCTTTACTTGTATAGTTTATTATTTTAATCATGGCACTGTATAGTAAAGATAGCCTTTCTGCATATTCTTCATTTTTATAGAAGATGGATTGAGACCTACTTTTGAATGTTTTGTGGTATCAATGGTCTTCCTGGAAGAACTGTTAAATGTAATGTGAAAAAATGTTTAAGACCTAGAATATGAAAAAGATTGTGGAAGAGTGTGTGCTAAAATGTTGGTCTGTGTTGGCTCATAGTCTTTCCACAAAGATGGGATTTGGGGGATTCCATTACGTTTCCTTGCTGTTTCTCACAGCAAGGCACTTGAGCTGGAATTTTTGGGAGGAGGAATTTGTACTGTTTTCATTATAATCTCCCTGTGGATTGCCCAGCAGAACCTGGCATTGCAAGAGGCACAATGCTACAGTTGCTAATTTTACAAGCCGCTTGATTGTTAAATGCAGAGTGTGGAACAAAATCAATCTAGCCCTAGAGCAGTTGAATAGTGCAAAAACAAAAACAGGAAAAAACCAAAGTATAATGAATAGTGCTGTGTATCATGAGCTTGTAGCTTGAAGTTCATTTCAAGTGTCATTATTTTCTCTTTATATAAGCTCTACATATTATGTTTTACTAAAATGGCATATTTGAAAATTAAAAGGAAAATTCAAGCTTCCATGGTATATAAAGAAAATACCAAATAAAAACAACATTTTCCTCTTCCTACCAATGTTCTGTAGGAAGAATTAAAACAAACGGTAGCAGCTAATGTAGTCTGTTAAGAAACATGCATTGACTTGTTGGCGTAAATGTTGGAGCTGCTTCACACCTGTTGTGTACAGTAAAACATGGCCAATACACAGCTCAAGATCATGCCAACACCAGGAGAACATCGATGACAAAAGTGAAATACTCTTCTTCTATCAGCCGTGGCAGCATAGCAATCAAATTAGCTTTGAGACTAAACTTCATAAATTCCTGACAGCTATTGTGGTCTGTTGGGATTTGAAAAGTTCCTCAGACATTTCAGGATGTTGGTCTTTCTTCCTTTGACACTGAGGGCTGATTCTAATGTAAGATTTAGCATTAGCATGGATACATTTTTTAAGTTATCCCCTATTTGCATATGCTGGAACTGGGTCACAATATATCATCGCTAGCAGTGATCTTCTGAGCATAGAATTTTCCATGTGAAGCTTAGAATGTGCAGTTGAACTGCCTTAGCCTCTAAGGGAGAATTCCAACGTGGGGTTTTTGGTTCCAACAGGGCTTGACATATTTTGCCCATACTTTAAACAACAAATTTCTTATTGTGTGGTTGGTAAAGTTTAGAGGCTAAGGCAGTTAAAAAGAAAAATATGAAAGGAAATTGGCTGACTTATGATTCATTATTAATACAAGACGGCAATCAAATAAAAGTAAAGAGATATGAAGACATAAAAGATCAATTATCAGGATGGCTAGAATACCACCAGCTCTTTGAGGCATTTAAGCAAGATAAAAAAAATGGATTTAACAACGAGCCCTAAAAATTAGAAAAAGAATTATTAAATAGCAATACCAAAATTATTTCCAGAATGTACCGACTCTGGAAATAATTGAAGGTGGTAATGATCAAATGGGCGCAAGACATTGGATGCACCATTATGACGAGTGAATGGGAAACTCTTTAGAAAACTAACATGGATTTTACAGCATGTTACACAATTAAAGAAAATATGATGAAAATATTTCATACTCTCCAAGATGTATAAAAATATTTCAGACAAATGTTGGTGGTGTGGAGAAACAAAAGGAGATATGTACCATATGTGGTGGACATGCCAAAAAATTAAAGAGTTCTGGAACCTTATCTATGATGAGATGGGAAAGATCTTTAAATTAACATTTGCAAAGAAGCCAGAAGCATTTCTACTTGGAATTTTAGGCAATAAGAGAAATCTTTTTATATGCAAGATCCGCTGCCCAGTTATTAATTGCATCAAACTGGAAAGGAAAAAAGAACATTAAGGGAATCACAGAATAAGTTATTAGACTATGCAGAATTGGCTCAATTGACAGATAGATTAAGGGGAAATACAAAATAATCACGCAAAAATGGAATATGTTCAATAAATACCTACAAAAATATTATGACATAACATCTATGGCAGAGTTTGAGTGACCCTTGTGCAAATTAAATACTACTAAGCAAGTAAAAACAGTACGATGTGTTATAAGAAAGTACTAGAAACTATAGTAAGAATAAGGTAAGAAGTATAAGTACAGTCAATGTCGTAAATGTAACTTACATTGGGAAATGATGGGAAGTCTGTTTTCATATAATTTAGTTTATTGGAATTTGGTTTATTGGATTTTTTTACTTTGGTTTATTTTTGTTTAGTTAGAAATTATAAGAAAAGAGCATGTGCAAATACAAGTTTAAATCAATATTTAATGGTATAATTATATAAGGCTGTACATGTACTAAGATTGTGTATGGATGTAAATTAATTAAAATAAATAAATAAAATGTGCAGTCAAGAAAGGGAAATATTGAAAACCCTTCCAACATATGCATCTACTGGTTATAGCACCTAACGTGGAAACAAAACCAGTTGTACCCATGTTTACTGTGGGTGTTTTTATTGTAAAAGTAACCGGTTCACCTGGAGAAACCATTGAGTTGTTTATTTTTAGATATCACACAGTATGTTGCAGGAGCATATATTTTGCTATCTTTTCTTAGGCTTATTTTCATGACATTTAAAAAACTATGCATTGTGGTTAAAGTGAGTCGGTGTTCTCATTTAACTTTTCTAAGCTGTGATTATATGGGAGTTTCTGCTTCTTGTACAGCGAGTTCACAGAGATAATGCTAAATCTGTCATAAGTGCTTGCAATTTTATGCATCAGGATGTTTGCTCTCCAAACACTAATTACCATTGAAATACCTAGTTCATGCACATACCATGCAGAAAACGCAGTCAGCACAATTTTTATGATTTTGCTTGAAATGAGGGCTTGCCTTCTACCGCTTATCTTAAGTGAAGGTGGTGAACATTCACATGTACGGCAATCCTGCTTTCTACCTGGTAAATAAAATGCATTTTAATGCATTCAGATTCTATGCTTAGATCAAGTAGAGAATCTCTTGTTCTATATCCAATTTAATATGCTTTATGGAACTCCAGAACACTGAACAAAACGAAGCTGGATCTATAAAGTGTAATCCTAGCCCTAGTATGGTGAGGTAGGGTGATAAAACTTAGGAATGAAAAGGACAAAAGAAATCAATATTAAACTTACATTTCAGAAACCTTAATTACATTCCTTGAAAGACACTTGCTGATCTAACAATTGCCTTAGCATTTGGTAGAACCCTTGCACATAAGAATATTCTGTTCCGTGAGATGAAACCCACTTTTTAAAGAGAAGTTTCAAACTAAAATTTGTGCACATATTTATGCAGAATCAAATTGCAAGACCCATAAAACCTTAATAGACATACGTCTTGAATAGACTGTTCCTTTAAAAAAAATGTTTAATAACAGATCTAGCTATCAACCAGAGTCTGTGGGTTCTTGACACAAACCACAAAACAGTCTGCTGAAATAATAAGTAGCACCTATCTTTGGAAAGTTCATCAGAGCTGGAAACTGTTGCAGAAACTGTAATTTATTTATTTTTAATTTTAAAAAGTCTGAAATTTTAAAGTTTCAAAATTAATTTGAGAGCAAAAAGTTCATTCATTGAATTAAAGTTTTGAAAGTTGTTTATCTCTGCCTTTGTTTACATATTGTATTTCACTCCTAATACCATGTGTACCATGTCTTCAACATGAAGTTCCAGATTCAATGTATTTGATTGGCAAGCGAACACCCATATATGTACAACATCCATCAACTTAACTTTTTCTAACTGAACAAACTAATGTGCATGGGGTGTGTGTCTGTGTCTGTGTGCAAGGGAAAGTTGAAAAAAGGAAGAAAGAGGTTGCAGGGGAAAGAGGGTGGAAGAGATTATAGTGGATTCCGTGCAGAAGGTGAAAAGGGTACTTAGTAGTTTTATGAAGGAAGTGGTAAGGGGAAGCTCTAGGGCAGTAGTGGCCAAACTTTGCCCTCCAGCTGTTTTTGGACTACAACTCCCAACATCCCTAGCTAAAAGGACCAGTGGTCAGGAATGATGGGAATTGTAGTCCCAAAACAGCTGGAGGGCCAAGTTTGGCCACCGCTGCTCTAGGATGTTAATATGGAGGGGATGGCTGAGGCGATTGGCAAGTGGAGTGACCAAATTAGAAAATAATATTGTTGTAACTTATAAGATACATGTATATGATTCGTGTATGAGAACATGCTTAATTGTTGTATCAACAGAGCACCATAGTTTGACTTGAAATAAGTTTTTTAAAACATATATATACAATAACGACTGATTTACATATGTTTTGTAGGATTATCTGACCATTCACAAGTATGGTAATGCTGCGAGAAAGGACCTATGGAACACGCTGTCAGAGGTAACACAGTTTAAAGTTTTCATGGAACTTGGGTTAACCTCAGGAGTAAATATCTCATTCTGAAACTCATATTCCTGTTAATGAGTGTTTTATTTGCGTTGCTGTATATCATTTTGGAAAACCCTTAAATGAAAATTTATGGAGCGTGAAAGACAGAGTATCTAGAAATTAATAATCAAAACAAATGGTTTCAGATATCAGCTCCTTTGAGATGAACTGAAGGGAAGCGGGGTGCAACATAGAAGTGCAATGGACTAAAAGAGGAGTTGTTTATGATTTGTGCAGTCAAGTATTCTAGGGCAGCTAAATAGCTGTAATGTCAGTCATGATGGAAAAGAGCATGTGAAAGCTCCTCCTTCCCAAGTAGGTGCTAGCTGTTGCTTCACAAACAGAAAGACAGATTAAAATCGTATTGAATAATGCACAAAGGGGCATGGGAAACAAAATGCTCTTTACATGGATATACTTTTGCCCCAATGCAGCTCTAGTCCCACATGACTAGATGAACCAGCATGTGACAGGTAATATGCCTCTAAATGCTCATTGCTAAAGAAGGGGCCAGACTTCATTGAGATGAAAGGGTTTGCAAAACATGCATTGAAATTCATTGTTTGAACAGGGCAGACATAAGATTTAAGATTCTCTTAGATCAGAAAAAGAATGCAATATTATGTACTCCCTCCCCTAGTGCCTCCCTTTTCTGGAGAACAGTTGTCTAGCGTCACTTAAACATTACATCAGCACCATTTTAACTGGAGTGAAGGCAGGTCCGGGTTCCACCGTGACTAAGGTTTAAATTCTTTGTATAAATCTGGTAATTAAAATTGTCAAATTACAGTCCTGTGTCCACTTTCTGTCTAGTTCCTTTTAATATGCTGCTAGCAATGGGCTAGAGACGCGGGTGGCGCTGTGGTCTAAACCACACAGCCTAGGGCTTGCCGACCAGAAGGTCGGCGCTTCAAATCCCTGTGATGGTGAGCTCCCGTTGTTCGGCCCCTGCTCCTGCCCACCTAGCAGTTTGAAAGCAGGTAAAGTGCAAGTAGATAAATAGGTACCGCTCCAGCGGAAAGGTAAATGGCGTTTCCATGCGCTGCTCTGGCCACATGACCCGGAAGCTGTCTGCGGACAAACGCCAGCTCCCTCGGCCAGTAAAGCGAGATGAGCGCCGCAACCCCAGAGTCGCCTGCGACTGGACTTAACTGTCAGGGGTCCCTTAACCTTTAGCAATGGGCTAGCCTCTGTTGCAGGACTGTGGAACCTGTGGTTTGGCAGATCCCATCAGCCCCAGACAGGGTGGCCAATGCCAGGGATAATCAGAATTGTAGCCCAGCAACATCTGAAGAAGCACAAGTTCCCACCCCAGACATGAATACCCTCTGTAATTTTGTGAATGGTTGTTTTTTGAAGTGAGGCAAAGAGTAGTAGTCCTCTATTCCCCACCCCCCCCCCCCGGAAAGGTAGCATAATACTGGCAGTTCTCCCTCAATATATTGAATGAAATTTTCTCTTCTTTTTGTTTTGAAGGCACTTAAGAAGGTTGGGAAATTTGTGAATATCCAAGAAGTAATGGATCAGTGGACACTGCAGATGGGTTATCCTGTTATCACCATCATGGGAAATGAAACTGCAGAAAATATTGTAGGAATCTCCCAAGAACACTTTCTTTATGACCTTGATGTTAAAAGCAAAGATCGTGGCCTTGGAAACAACAGGTACTCAACATTTATTGTTATAAGAATTATGCTTTACCTTATTACGGTAAAGTAAGTAAGATATTACTTACTACGATATTATTTTTACGAGAATACAGTAATGTATTCTCACAAAACTTGTTAAATGAAAAAATATAACTAAAGTTTTGACAGCACAGTATGGCATACCTGTGATTAAGTCATATTCCTTAAATAAATTAAATCAGAACACATTTTACACATTTTCTACCTTTAAAATTTATTTTTACTTTTAAATCTGCTGCATGTCTCTTTAGAGGGATACAGGTATAGAAGTAAAATGCACATCCAGATGGAAGTCTATACTCCAGAACATTTTTGCACATATTAAAGCTTCTGAGAATAGAACACTATTCTCAGAAGCCGCAGAATACTGTTCTCAGAAATAGGTACATCCAATTTATCCCAGTCACCTTATCCTTTTGTTCACCATGCCAACGGGCTACAATTTGAAGAAAGAATAGTTAAACATGTATTACATATGAATGGGAAAGTTTTCTTGATTCTTGATTTTGCAGTCTTGAGCTCATACTCTATTCAGCAGCAATATGTTAGTGATGAACAAGACTAGGTCCATTAAATAGAGCGCTTAAAGATTTTATTAGTAAAAAAAAGGATGCAGGCAAGCTTGTTGGATATCATTGGCCTTATTCCTATGTTGTCGTGTCACTCCTGTTTAAAGTACTTGGCTGAAATAGGATTTCCTGTAAGTACAAGTTGAAGAGTACACAAATTAGCCCAGGCATAGGCAAACTCAGCCCTCCAGATGTTTTGGGACTACAACTCCCATCATCCCTAGCTAACAGGACCAGTGGTCAGGAATGATGGGAGTTGTAGTCCCAAAACATCTGGAGGGCCGAGTGTCCCTATGCCTGAATTAGAAGAAGGGTTTCATCTAACTGAGTTACTCTAAATTCAACCTTCATGAGCTCCCTGTATCTTTTGACACATGTGTCCTTACACATTTATTAATGGGTGCATGCAAAAGTGCTCTCCATACTAATAATGATGTCAGCCACCAAAGGAGGTGCAAGAAGCAGAATCTGAGCCCTGAACACCTCTCCACACTCTACAACTTTATCAATACCGCACAAACCCTGTTCTGTTGCTAGGTTCCTTGAGTAGGTTGAGATGTAAGGATGTTTCAGAACATTCTGCGGTATCCCAGCAGCTCTTCCAATAGTTGAATGGGTCATTTCAATAAACAGTGACTTGGTCTCAGGGACTGGACTAAGGAGGAATGGTGGAGGCTGCCCCCTCCTTCTGAAACTTCCCTAGAGGAGGACAGTAAAGATTTACAACGGTGGTTTGCAGAAGGTCATGACTCTGAGACAGAGGCAGGACAAAGCTGGAAGATAATGGAAGAAGAGGGGGGAGCAGAAGAGCCAGAACAGCTGGCTGACATGTTATCATTAGAAAGCATTCCAGACCCCCCTTCTCCTAGGACCAGGAGGGCAGTGAAAGTGGGAGAACAGAAAGCGAATAGACAAAGGGCCTTTCACAGCCACTGTATAAGGGGCGGAGCTGCTGTCAACTGAGAGTAAAGTGGGGCAGGAGATTATTCGGATCAACACCATTATCCTAGAGAGAGCAACCTGTCTCTCTCTCTGTGAATATTGAATAAAATACCTTAGTAAGAGCTTCTTGTATTTCCATTACTGCCAGCCTGCTGTGAGGGAGGGGGATCAGATTCCCTGAAGCCTGACACTTGGAGGCTACTGTAATATCACAGCTGCACAGCCAGTGCCTACTGATGGCCTGTAGACTCTGCCCATTATACTAGGTTGAGCAATATAGGGAGGGGTGTGCTTAATACAAAAAGAGATGTGACTAAGAGCTAAACTACGTAGGGCATTGGAGAGGGGCAATGGATGCTTCCCCTTCTGGGGGTAATTGCCACTTCGAAGCAGAAGGTATGTTTGGACCAAAGAGGAAGACAAGCAGGGCAGTCTCGAGCAGGTTGGGCACCCTGGCGCTGAGGGGCAGAGATCGCTCCAGCGCCCCCACTTTCGCAGGCCGCACCATGGCTTCCGCACGACTTTGCTGTGCAACGCCCCGCCTACCGGCCCGGCACCCTGCACCACCGGGACTCTACCTAGAGTCGGCCCTGAAGAGAAGGGTTTTCAGTTCAAGCAAAAAGACCGCCTGATTACATAGGTACCACTAGGAATGTAGTCATACCTTATGTCCATGTAGTGCATGATCTATATTGACTGGCTGTGACTCTTCAGGGTTCCGACAGGGAGAATCTTCAGCCCTACTGAGAGATGTTGGGTTTCCACCTGGGACCTTGTGCATGCAAAACCTATAGGATGTGTTTTCGTGTACATTTTCATTCCTTGGTGAGAACCTTGCTAATTCATTTGTAATAAACCCATGAGTTTCTCCTGTTTTATTTTATTTCAGCATTTATGAAGTGTTTTGGTCAGAGAATATTAGAGCAGTACACAGAAACCAAATGTAGAATATAATGAAGATAATAAAACAGTGTTAAAGCCCACAATAATTCAGAAATAAATAATGTCGTCCCTCCCATCCTTGCCTGCTGTTAGAAGATCTGGTAGTGCTGGCTCAGTAATGGCAATCCTCTGATTTGATTTATGTGGCAGTGTCACTTCAGTCAGCTGTCACTGCACCTCATTAATGAAATGCAAAAATAAGAATGTGGGAGGTGGATATTTGGTAGATTAGTCTTCACAGGGGCAGGTTTGGTTATCTCATAGCTTATCTATGATTATGAAGATTTCTACATGGTAGAAAATGTCCCAATTAAACTTAGCAATGCCATGTTTCTCATCCTCAGTACTTGGTCCTGGTTCGTTTTCTCTCTCTCCTTTGTTTCTCACTTGATTGACTGTTTAGCTCAGTTTCATTAATAGATAAAAAGCTCTTTCACCATGAAAAATAGATGAAACATGCTTTTCTTCAAAATATTTAAAATCATGTATATGCTTTATTTTTATTTTCATCACTTTTATAAAGATTAGAAACTGCTACAGACACGAAACAGCCACATCCACATGCATATCATTCAGCAGGCATGTGCTTTCAGTAGTTTATCATACAAAGTTACATATGAAAAATGAAAATTAGGTAACATTGTGCATTAATTACCAATCTCCATAACTCTGAGAAGAATGTTCAAATCATTGTAAATAATGAGTGGTGTCCAATGTCACTTTGGAACCTATATTCCTAAAGTATGGGGAATGTTGCCCATTTCTGCACATACTCATTCTCAAGATAATGATTTTCTCAAGCCCACACATACTTTCTTAGCTTGAACATAAGCTGCCAAGCCTAATATTTTTAAGTCCAACAGTGGCAGGGTAATCGATTTTTGCAGTACAATGCAAATTCGATTTTAGCTGTAGTCCATATGTTAGTAACCATTTCCATGTCTTTATTGTCCACAAAGCCATGCAAGTAATTCAAAAGAAATCTTAAGGGGTTACTCAGGAATAGTTAATTTGTTCTATGTGCATTTAGTACATTCTAGGTACTAAAATAACTTTTTTAAAAATCAAGTAAAAAAAAATACAATCTTAGCGCAGTTCACACACTGCCAACACTAACCATGAATCGAATTATTGATCTGTGCAGAGTAAGATACCACTTTTAGAGTGTCCTTCTTGCAAGTTTGTTACTAGCAATTTCTAACCCACATATCTCAAAATTCCTTCTCTCTCTGGTATCCAAGGCACCATACCTTTGTTGGAAGATAGCGCAATTCTTCTGACTTTCCATCATAGCTGCCAAGTTATCCCTTTTTTAAAGGGATTTTCCCTTATGCTGAATAGGCTTCCTCACGAGAAAAGGGAAAACTTGGCAGCTATGCTTTCCATCCTCCCAGACTAGCCCATCTTTTGGACAGAAAGCAGTGTTTATGTAGAGTTCCCTGGAGTGCTCTCTCCAGCAGGCCTTTCAAGCTAGTTTTATTTCTTCCCTCCACCCCCTTATCATAGAAAGGATTTAGTATTGGAGACACAAAAATGGGAGAAGGGGGAGAGATGAGAGAGAATCCTGTACTTCTTCCCAGCTAGGAGCTGGTGATGCTCCAGTGAGGATAGCTGATCCACAAAGCATATAGACATCATCCCCCATTACAGTTTTGTGCTGCAACCAAAAGAATACTTCCTTCTCCTATGACTGGGGTTAATGAGAGAGAGCTTTCCTTCCCTATGAGAAGTGTTTATGGCATCTACAGAGGTCTATCACTTTCCAAATGGTCATGCAGGAAGAAGAGGGCAGGCCCCACCACATCTTCTCACCTGAATTATCAATTCTTCACTTATAGACCTTTTGCACTAACATGAAACCCAAGGACATGTAAGTCAGGAGCAAATCACCCCATAATTTCCAGCACGTTGGGGCTCTGGGCTGAGCAGCATCCAATTATGATCTTGGTGTCCATGAAGCTGGCTTAGGTACTGGGGTGCCATGAGGTGTCGTAAATGAGGGCAGAATTCAAGTCTGGACATTACATGCACTTCATAGTTATTCCAAATTCAGGCAGCACCTATCTGCCTCAGTAACACTTACTGTTTTCCTAGTCCCATCTACTTTTGGTTATAGTCCTCATTCTAGGCATACTGGGAACCTCCACTGCAATTTCTGAATTTCTCCACCATTAGTGATAATCATCTGCAATAAAAACTTTCAAAACCTCTCCAGCTACACCTCTGGTTCTTGTCTGCCCGTGACTGTCTAGGACTGTAACTTAAATCTCCCTAACATTAGGGAGCGAAATCTAGTCGGTGGCGCTGTGGGTTAAACCCATAGAGCCTAGGGCTTGCCGATCAGAAGGTTGGCGGTTCAAATATGACGGGGTAAGCTCCTGTTGTTTGGTCCCTGCTCCTGCCAACCTAGCATTTCAAAAGCATGTCAAAATGCAAGTAGATAAATAGGTACCGCTCCAGCAGGAAGATAAATGGCATTTCCGTGTGCTGCTCTGGTTCACCAGAAGCAGCTTAGTCATGCTGGCCACATGACCCGGAAGCTGTACGCCGGCTCCCTCGGCCAATAAAGCGAGATGAGCGCCGCAACCCCAGAGTCATCCGTGACTGGACCTAATGGTCAGGGGTCCCTTTACCTTTACATCCTATATAACTACTGAAAGCCTTCATAGTACAAACTAGTATACTTTGCATGCTATTTCCCCCCTTTATACTGTTCACTTTTGTTGACTCTGCTGTAGTGAATCATAGATATAATTCCTTGTAAATTCTTTATGGTTACCCAAGGGATCCATTCTGTAGCTCTTCTTCAAGAGGAGCAGCATTTACAAGGAGAACTACCCCTTTTAATGAGGTATAAGTGTACTGTTGACAGAATAAGGCTTCCTGTTCTTTTGATGGGATAAAATAAATATAGTAAGCTTAATATGTTTTTTAAAAGCATATTGTAGATTTTTTAAAGGTCTTTGAAACCACCCAGTTTTGCATTTCTCTGCTCTGGTTTTGGCAGCAGTGGGAGTATGTAGGCTCTTTCTCTCTCCTTGATATGGCAGCCAACTTTTCTTAAGAACAGAAAAGGGTAGGCTAGCCTAGCTTCAAATATGCAGTTTAAGCTGGTTTCCCGGCTGTAATGAATTATCTATCCATCAAATATGCAGTTTACAAATTATGCTGGGTGTTGGTTGTGTCACATTCTCAAACTGTGTTGGTGCATCTCAACATCATCAGTTGCTTTTCTGAATAGGTACCCGCATTGTTTCAGCCATACTGTTATAGCAGCACCTATGAAATCCTATTTTCAAGTGGTTTCATTTGTGTGGTTACAATCATCCTAAACTGTGCGGTAGAAACTCCTGACAGTTAAACATTACAAAAATGCACATCTTGACATCATTTTCAGCCACTTCCTTAAATAATATTCAAAATGCACATTGAGAAATATAATGTCAAAGGATTCTTCGTAGGAGCTGGGTGTCCCCAAATGGTAACTTCTTGATTATACCTTTCAAGATTATACCTGCCAAGCCAAGATACAATGCTTTTCAAAATTATATGTGTGTAGCTACAGTGAATAATTTGAATAGTTTGCCATGGTTTTGGTTTTCAGCCAGAATCCAAATAATTATAAAATAATAATCAATGAGAGAATAAAAAATAGTTGGTTGGAGATCTAGAAAAATAAAGAGCTATGCTGCTTAGAATGGTCCCAGGTGTGATTTGACTCACACTGTTGTTGGAAAGTAGATATAGAATCAGTTTGGTTATAAACTGGGAAATTGGTCCAGCCACTGGGCCAGATACCAACTTCCCCCTATCCCCACACGCCTTTGACAGGTGGGTGGCAGAGCTACCTGCAGAAGAAAAATGACTGCTTGCTTGCTTGACTCTAAATCATACCCGCAAACAGACAAAGCAGGATTTACAGTGAGCCCCTTTGATGATGCACTGTCGGCAACAACCAGCTGATGGTTACTGAAAGCTCACCTTAAAGGAGGGTCACTTTCAGGGCCAGTCAGCTTATTGGCGCTGGAGGTGAGCCTCCGCAGCTGCACTTGGGAGCTCCCGGTGGGGAATTCTTTTTCTTCTTCTTCAATTTTTTTATTGCTTTTATGAAAACAAATGTTTAAACAACAAATATACACAACAACAACAAAAACCACAACATTACGAACAAGAACAAGAACATAAAAAAGAAAATATACCTTTCACAATTTTTCATCCTTTCTAATCATTTTAGGGTGACTTCCTCATGCCCCCCCATACTGCGTTTCACTGTATTTCAACTTTAGCAATTTCTATTCCTAACTTTTTAAACATATTTTATATCTATCTATACTTATTTTAAATCTAAACATTAACTATCATTCTTTCATATTATCCTTAATCCTGAAATAATCTCTAAAACTACAACATTATATGCATTTCCAAATCCATTTCAAATTAACTAATATTGCAATATTTCTTCAAATAATCCTTAAATTTCTTTCAATCCTCTTCCACCGACTTTTCTCCCTGGTCACGGAATCTCCCGGTCAGTTCAGGTAATTCCATATAGTCCATCATTTTCATCTGCCATTCTTCCACTGTTGGTATTTCTTGTGTCTTCCACTTCTTTGCTATCAAAATTCTTGCTGCTGTTGTGGCATTTAAAAAGAATGTAACATCTTTTGGGGGGATTTCTTTCCCGACTATACCCAATGAGAAGGCTTCTGGTTTCTTAATAAAGGTGTTTTTCAACACCTTCTTCAATTCATTATAAATCTTTTCCCAGAAGTCTTTTATGTGGTAAAAAGTTCCTTCAACAACTTTACATTTCCAACATTTGTTATCATGTGTATGATAATTTTTTGCAAGTTTTACCGGTGTTAAATGCCACCTATACATCATTTTCATCATATTTTCTTTCAAAACATTAGTTGCAGTAAACTTAATAGACCTTTCCCACTCCTCCAGCATTATATTATGCCCCACGCCCTTTGCCCAGTCAATCATTACCGATTTCGTGTGCCACTCCCCGGTGGGGAATTCTTGAGTACATCTGATTCCAGCAGCCCTGGAAAGGAACAATTGGGAGCTCACTTTAAGCTCTTGATTGGTAACAACATCCTTACACATAGTGTCAGATGTGAGGCAGGCGGGTGTGGTTTGGGGAAAACTGACTCATAGGTCAAATTGGGACCCACAACAAGCCTAATTAGACCCATGGGATGAAAGTGATTGAATGCATCTTATGTCCTCCTGTCTCTTGTAATGGAAAGTACGACCAAACATGCAATTTGATAAGACATTCCGCTCCCCAACCTCTGTAAATGGCAACCACCGAAGTGCAATGTGTTCAAAGAAATTTGGAACGTGTGACATCACAACATGTTCTGCATTTCTTGACATTATGAGGACAGAGATCAGACATAGGGATGCTTCTATCAGCAGGAACCAAACATCCTCTGTAACATCTAGTTTCAGTATTACTTGTTTATCTTATTCTTTTCCCATGTCAGTAATTTGCTGATTCAGACATTTAGAATTTGTCCATGCAGAGCGATCCATGGCGGCAGTGATATGGAGACAGTAGCATCTGTCCCAGCATTTCCAAGAATGCAGGCTCCTTTTATTGCCAGCAGTTCATGTCAGCACAAAAGCCCCCTTTTAGCCACCTCAGTAGTACCAGTGACTACTGGGAAACAGCACCTGTATATGTAATTGTGTTTTGTCAGGTGCTTTTCCATGTCACTGAGTCCACATGGTTGCTCCATTTTACAGAGTTTCAGAATTTTGAAGCAGTCCATAGTTTCAATAATAGTTAACATCAGCAAAGCCCACAGATGTCTAGTTGAATGCTTTCACATTCTGTTCCTGTTTCTGGATAACATGAATTTCCCCCCAGCAAAAATTTGACCATTCCTTCTGTTTTAAAAACCATTTTAATGACAAGGTTCAAATATCTCGTGATTCTCCTGTTAATGATCTTATGTGAGTGTTCCACCATGATGAAAAAGAAATATTAGCATGAGTTTCAGACAGTTCCTGAACTCTAGATTTATTTATCTTTAATCTTGAGGATGAAAAATAATAAACATGCAAACACAGCCCCAAAGTTTCCTTTGTCTATATCTTTAATTTGAGATGGCTTCCCTTGAAGTATGAAATTTTAAAGAGACCAAAGACCCCAATGTACTTTGCCTTCATATTTGTTAAAGCTCTTTTTAAAGGGTGCAGCTATTATTGATTTAAACAAGGAAATTGGATTAATTGTAACCCTCTCCTTCTGTGCATCCTATATTTTTCTGTTTATCCTAGAATTTTATGCCATTGACTCTTGAGTAGTCATATTCATTGAAGTGCTTATAATAAACAGTAATCAGTAATTTGGCTACATGCTCTAATAAGCAGAAAATGTGGAAGGAAATGGGCTTTGAAGTAGGAAAGAATATTGGGGGGAGTGGAAAATAGAATAGCTTCAATGAAAAGCAAAGTAATATTGGGAAAATATGAAGACAGTAATGACTTGAAAGAGAAAACCAACCCCAGTTTGGCAAGAGAGATTCTGGCATGCAAGCAACCTTCTGGGCAAATTGCAGATGCCCATCTCCACCCATGTTGCAATGGTAATCCAAACTCTATTGAACTGGCTAAGTGCCTCTTTTGCAGAGACTGAAATAAAGGACACTCCAACATCTCTTGGTTACTTTGAAAGCAAGGTAAGCAAAGCAAAAACCTTGCAACCCATGATATTTTAATAATTCTAATAATTTTTCAAATAGAATTTCTTTTCTTTATAAATAAATAATTACAGGAGGATTTTTAAGCACAGCACTAATATGTACACACAAGGACCTGTGAGTTTCTTTCAACTGTAGCTGAATCAAAGCAAACCACCATTGGTTTGCATCCCGATGTAATCTTCTGTGAATGGAAAGTCTTTCGTTCCAGCAGAGAGATCCTACTGACAGAGGGGGAGACACAACTTCAGCTGATCTCCCAAGCCCTAATGCTACCTCTGACACAGTTCCAGAAGGGACCCACCTCTCTGGAACAGTGTAGAAGGCAGTGGTTGGAGTGGAAGTAGAAATTGGCAAAAGCCACCTTTCCTCCTCTCCCAGTGGGAAGTTCCCTGAGATCCTTCCATTCAAGCAATAGCACCACCCACAGATGCAAAGTCTGGATCCAAGCCATAATGTTTATGCTTTAGTGCAGAAGTCTGATCAATTATAGCAGCAGTGTCCTAATGTAAATGACAGTTTTCCATAATTCTTTAGTATTGGTGCATTGCTTTTTAAACTGAAAAAAAAACACATTTCTGTAAAAAGCTTAAATTATTGGCAGGGGTTAATTAATCTTTAAAGAGCAGGTGAAGGAAACAGGAACCATCAAGAGAAGTGCATTAATTGCTTTACAGAAATTCTTTGGCAATTGCTTCTACTTGTTTCGGTTTTCCTAGTTGCATGGATTTGTTTTCAAGTATTCAGCCTACCATTTAACTGAGAGGCAGTAGTGTTCATGTTTCTTTAATAGTTTATAGCAGCTGTTCATATAACTTAAGCAAATATTCAAGTATATAGGCAAATTGTTATAGCAATTAAAATTAATTGCCCCACGATCAAATGCCTAGAATAGTATGCTGAGTGTTTCACAACTCTGAAGACAGAACTGTCCAATGACATGAACTTTTAGTCATTAGTATTGTCATGTACTTCCAGGAGGCAAGTTTCCTTTCTTGATGATAGAATAGGTGATGAACAGTCAGTGAAAAACTAATATTTGCTATATAGTTATCCTTCAGATCAGACCAAAAGTCCATCACTCAGAGTTCTGATTCCATGAGAGGAGGACTGAACAACCTGTGGCCCTCCAGGTGTTTCTGGCCTACAAATCTAATCATCCCTGAACATTGGCCATGCTATCTGGGGTTGAAGCACAGGTTCCGCAGTGCTGCAGCAGATGCTTGCTTCTGGGAAGCTCACAAGCAGACCATAAATGCCAGAGTTCTGCATGCTCAGTGGTATATTGGAGCTTCCATTTTGCCACCTGAAAACCACCATGGATTTGTCCAGTGGTGGTCAGTATGGTGGGGCCTCCCAACACCGTCACGGCAGTTAATGGAGATGGCACTGGAGCAGGGCAGGGAGGTTGAGACTACACAGGCCCATTGGTAGAGCCACTCGGCTGCTCTTGCCTATGCATCTGCACAGCCCCAACTCCACCATCACCCTGCTCCATTCCAGCAGCGTCCAGGTAAGATGCAGTGATGCTGGTGTTGGGAGGGTGTCTCTGTCCCAACACACCACACTCCTGGATGTCTCCAATTGCCCCTCTTTTTGATGTAGTCAGTAGATTTTGAATTATACAGAATTTTAAGAGAAACACAAATAACAGACACAACGCCAATTGTCAGTTACAGGCATTAATCCTAGTTGCATAATCCCCTCTTGAAGCCGTCTAAGCCAGCAGCTATCACCACTTTTTCTGGCAGTCTATTCTATAAGTTAATTATGTGTTGTATGAAGAAGGGCTTTGTTTGTCCTAAATCTCATGCTAATCAAATTTGTCATATGACCTTGAATTCTGACATGATGAGGCAGGAAGAAACATTTATTTATATTCACTTTCCCCACACTATGCATTGTTTAATAAACATTTATAGCACGTCCTCTTCTCCTCCTACCCACAAACCCAGTCATCCTTCATTCTAAACTAAAAAGCTGAAACCCTAACCCTTTTGACCACCTTTCCCCCATAAATTTCCAGTTCTATAATCCTTTTTAAAAAAGAGAGAGTTTGGCAACTAGAATTGTACACAGTAAACTTAATGCAGCAGCACCATGGTTGTATAGAAAGGCATCACAATATTGGCCGTTTAAGCAACAATTCCTAGAATGGGTTTTCATTTTACATCAATATAAGAAGGCAAGAAGAGCCTTCTGAATCAGGCCATCTAGTTTTGCATCCTGTTCTCACCAGATGCCTATGAGAAACCCACAAGTAGGATTTGAGCACAAGAACATTTTGGTCTTCCAAAGCATTGCTTCCTCCAACTGTGGACCTAGAGTACAGTGGTACCTCAACTTACGAAGACGATCCATTCCGCGGCCATCTTCATAAATCGAGGTTTTCGGATGATGAAGCACCGCTTGTGCACATGCGCCGACTGTGCACACCGCTCTGCGCTGGCGTGGAACGCGCGTGCGACAAAAAGACTTCCGGGGTTCTCGACTTTGGAAGTCGAAACCTTCGGAAGTCAAAGCATTCGGATGTCGAGGTATGACTGTACAGCCATCATGGCTAGTAAGCATTGATAGCCCTGTGAAGTGCTTGACCTTTGCCAATAGACAACTTACTTTTGTGCAGGAATGAGTGCCTCCCCTTTGTGTGAGGAGCACTGCTCCCTGTTGTTTCAAGAGTGTTACAGGAAAGGAGAACAAGGGTAAGATAAGTAAAAGCTATCCCTCTTCTGGGTCCCCAGCCAACAAGATTTACATTGTCCTTTCAACCAGCCTTCCAGGCTAGTGGTGCTTCTAGGTTGGTGACAACCAGCTCAGTCCAGCTGGGTACTTGGTGGGGTTCTTGTACATCACCAGCCTAGAGGGGTGGAGGGGTTACCATCATCTTTGAGGAACAAATCACCATCACCAGGAAGCCTAACCACTTGGGATTTAGATTTAAGGGCTTGTACCTGAAGTTTGTACCACCTGCAGGGACGCAGGTGGCACTGTGGGTTACCACAGAGCCTAGGGTTTGCTGATCAGAAGGTTGGCGGTTCGAATCCCTGCGACGGGGTGAGCTCCCATTGCTCGGTCCCAGCTCCTGCCAACCTAGCAGTTCGAAAGCATGACAAAGTGCAAGTAGATAAATAGGTACCGCTCCAAGCGGGAAGGTAAACAGCGTTTCCGTGCGCTGCTCTGGTTTGCCAGAAGTGGCTTTGTCATGCTGGCCACATTACCTGGAAGCTGTACGCTAGCTCCCTCGGCCAATAATGCGAGATGAGCGCCGCAAGCCCAGAGTCGGTCACGACTGTACCTAATGGTCAGGGGTCCCTTTACCTTTACCTTTACCTGAAGTTTGGTCAGAGAGGTGGAGTAGAAATAATGTTAATGTACCACCCTCCCTGATGCCCAGCCAAGCATCCTTTCTATCCGAGCTGGCACAGATGGGCTCAGGGGTGGTGTTCTGGGTGACCTGCTGGGCTGCCATAGTAGTACAGCTTGGGATTTCACGTTGCAGGGATTTGAACCATGACAAAACCATGATGCTGTCTCAACACATTGCTAACCCGGGACATTGAACTGGGCTTTGCAACAGGGCAGATGGAGAGTGGATGGAATTGGGGGAGGTTTGAATAACTCAGTTGTCATAGACTACTTCCAGGTGAGATTTGGACTGGCAAGGACAGTTCTCTCCTGCAATGCTGGGAGCCTCTTAAGATGGCCTGCCCCTAGATGGAAAAGGCTTTCAATACAATCACTCCTAAGTGCCCTCTCAGGTGTGGTAAAGACTGTAATGCCCCTTTGTTTTGTGGGGAGTTAAAAGACAACAAAACAACCCAGAAGAGAGTTATATCTTAAGTGATGCAAGTATCGCAGTGAATGCAACCAGATAAAAGTGAGAGGATGTGATGCCTACTATGTGGTGGTGGTGATGAGAGAAAATAAATCCTATTTTGCTGCCTCCATTGCATTCCCAAGGAACCGCCCAGTCAAACTGTCCCAAGTGATGAAGTCTTTATTGAGAACTAGCCCAGAGGAGAGGGGAACGGCATCTTTGGAAGCCTGCTGTTCCAAGTTTGTAAAGCACGTTGAGAATAAAGTCACTTGTGTTTGCTTGGAATGGGATTCTCTTCTTGATACGATCCCTGTGGAGTTGTTCAGAGCAGCGGCAAGCCAGACTTTGTGGGATCAGTTTCAATTGTTGTTGCTTGAGGATGTGGAAAATACATTTCAACCGCATGTAGTCTTGGCTTTCGCCCATCATAGCCAATAACATGTAACTTGGTAGGTTTGTGTTCAGTGTGGGTTCGGTAGGTAATTAATGCTGGATTGCATCAGGGAGTGTATCTACTGCCTTTAAGTTGCACTGTCACCCCATGATTTTCCTCTGACAGCTGCATCATGCCAACAAATCCCTCTCCACTTCTGTCATTCTTCTGGCATATCTGAGAAGTTCTGCCAGCGTCTGCTATGCCTGTAGCTATTCTCAATTCCCACTGGTACAGAGGAGCTGCTGCCAAATCCTACAGCCCTTCATCCAGTAGATTTTTATGTATATGGTTGCACCCTACATTATATAGTAATATCAGATTATTATGTAAAATGAGAAAAGAAAATCTGTGTGTGATGGCTATATGTCAGAAAACTCAGCAATGCTAGCATATTCACCAGCCAGTGCCTTTAGTAAGGGTATACGATGGTATACTGAAGTACAGAAATTACTGCAGACATATTTTTTAACTCCAATAGCACATAAAACATCTTTTTTCAAAAAGTAAATTTTACCTTAATGGAAATTTATGACAGTATTATGTATTTTATTATATAACTGGATGCAATTTAAAATCTGTTACATTGCACTTCATCTTAAAGTGGCAATAAAAGATGGACTGCAGTCCAGTATAATCAATGAAGTTTAAGCACATAACCATGTTCTGAATTGCAGCTATAGTAAAAAGCTAGCCATACCGATACACGATCATGTCTTCCCTTTTACTGTTTTGTATTTTAATATACTGACTACTTAGCTCTTTCAGTCCTTCCTAATAATCCAAAGTCACTGACCTCTCAGTAAATTTAATAGCATTGTTTCTTTTCTGTGAATCCCACTTGGCTCATCGTTATCCTTTGCATTTGGCAGGGAGGGCAGGGCGTGTGTGAATAATATGGCCGCGTATTCCTCTTTTAGTCACAAAGAGCCAATCATCTAAGGTGGTTATTTCTCCTGCTGGGAACATTTCCCAATAGCAGAATTAACCAGTTTCCTCTTAGCTAGCTATTCTAATGATCAAAAATTCATTGTACTAAATTAAATTTCTATGTCTCGGGTCAGAGCTTC
This sequence comes from Zootoca vivipara, assembly GCF_963506605.1. Taxonomy (NCBI): domain Eukaryota; kingdom Metazoa; phylum Chordata; class Lepidosauria; order Squamata; family Lacertidae; genus Zootoca; species Zootoca vivipara. The sequence continues at coordinate 29,213,479 of NC_083285.1, forward strand.
ATTTTACGTCGGCAAGTATTTGTCCCCAAAACTGTGCTTGCCAGGGTAGTATGACGTAGATCAGGGATGTCCAACAGGTCGATCGCAATCTACTGGTAGATCCCCGGGAGGTTTTGGTAGATCGCGGTTAATCGCTGGGACCCTTTCCTTAGGACATGTAAAATACGGTCCGCCCTCCTTGTTGCACAATCTGCAGAATGGAAGATGGGAGTTTTCTCAGTGAGGCTGTTTGTTTCCCCAGCGATCTGTTGGTGAGTGGCTGTTTTCCTTTCTCCCTTGAAGATAGGCTTGAATTCTCAAAAATTGGGGCTTCCCTCCTCCCTAAAAAAAGCTAAACAACTTTGACTTGAAGCCCCAAAAGGGGGTAGATAACTGCCAGTTGTTAATTCTGTGAGTAGATCGCAGTCTCTTGGGAGTTGGCCACCCCTGACTTAGACAGGCTGGGTCATCTGTAGGGAAGAATCAGTAAGTGGGATTTTTATTCTCCCCTTTATATATTTGTACCCCAGCAATGCTACCCAATGCTTATTTTACAGTCTTGGAGCCGGGCTGGGTTGTTGCTGTTGTTGTATTAAAGTAAAATACAGTATGACCTTCCTCCTGCTAATTATCTCCTGCAAATGGCACTTCCACATCAGCATTACAAGTTAAACTTGAGGCTGGGGACTGGTGTTTGCCTCAAAACACATGGTTCCAATTCTAGATTTCCTATGCAATTGTAGGGCATCACTTCTGTGCTGCGTATCTCTAGCCACCAGAACTTAAGAAATCCTATGTTTCCCTGCCTACAGCAAGGAATGGGAAGAGAGCTCCTTGGTTCATGTTTTTAATGATTTATTTATGAATTTTGTAAAGCAATTTGAGGGTTCCCCCCCCCCCACAATCAAGCGGTATATAAATTTAATGAAATGAACAAACAAAGGTACTGCTCTTTGGCCCAAAGTCCTTCAAAGCTTTAGTCAAGGGGTCGACAAGCTTTTTGGGGGATGGGCCGGTTCACCACACCACAAATCTCCTGGTGGGCCAGAGTGTGTGTGTGTGCATGCGCATATGGCAAAGGGGGCTTCTCTCTCTCTCTCTCCCCTCCCCCAGCCCCTCCCATACCCCTGCCTACCTAGGGTGCTGCTGAGAGGCAAAGGCTGATGGTGGCAGCGACAGCAGAGGAACGAGAGCAGGCACAGGAGCCGTGCTTGGCAGAGTGGCGCCTGCAGTGGCACAAGCCGCGGCAGAAAACAGCCAGATCAGCCCAGCCCCCTTCCTCCTCTCGGCCACGGGCAGCCGCCGCTCGCCTATTGGCCAGGGCCTCAAACCTTAGCAGGCAATTGGCCGCTGATTTGCTACACCAGGAGGAGGGAGGGAGGAGGGAGGAGTTTCCCCCGCGGTGAGGGAGAGAGGGAAAAATGTTGGTGGGGGAAAATGGCTCCCACGCCGGGCAAAAAAAACCCACAGAATCCCCATGCCAATCCACAGAACCGGCCACGGGCCTTAGGTTGCCGACCTCTGCTTTAGTCTATAGTAGGGTTGGGGAAACTGTGGCTCTTCCTGTGGTTACTGGCTACAAGTCCCATCTCGCCCAACTTTTGGTCATGCTGGCTGGGTCTGATGGTAGTTGAAGTCCAACATACATGCACACATACTTTTATTTGTATTCCGCCTTTCCACAGTTCAAACCGTGCTCAGGGTGGGTGGCATACAACATGAAAAAAAATATGTAACTACAACATAACACAGTTAGTCATAAACAATAAATAAAACATAAAAACTGAACAAAAGCGAACTATTTCCACATAAATCACCGCAAGAACCCCTTTCCCAATGAAAACTTCCAACACCAGCCCAAGTCTGTTCAGCAGCCTCAGCTTTGGTAGCTGGAATCATTGAGAGCCCTGCCACTCCTAAGCAAGGTAGAAAAGGTTTGCAAGGTAGAAAAGGTTTGCAGGTCTTCCAGGACTCAAACCCAAGGTTTTTTGGATTGCTGAGAATCCTGTTCCCACCTATTGACATATACACTCTCCTTAAATGGTGACCCTCATCTGTATGTTTACATTTGGCTGATACATTTTGGAGAACTGCTGTGGCTGGATATGTTCTTTTTTATCTTTTACTTACGAGGATAGAGTGTACATCATCCTGCAGAAACCACGTCAAATATGAAAAAGGGTATTCAGTATAAAGCAGCTCCTGTTGCAAATGACTGTATAAACCTTGGGTCCATTGTTCTTGTATGAATTTTATACTATTAATAAACCAGAGCTTGATTTCACCAGTATGTTACATCTGTGTAAAATGGGCATAAAGTGTAGCATTTTACACTTGATTTACAGAAATACGAATAATTATACAAGGCTGTAAGCAATTGAGGATAAAATTTTATTGTCAGCAGACTTTAAGAAGATACTAAAAATGGCAGTAGTAGAAATGTATATTGTCACTAAAACCAAAGCATATGCTTGCTCTAGATTATCTTCTTCTTAAATTAATTTCGGTTATACTCTTCTTACTACTGGAAATCATTCCTTTGTTTTGTAACTTTATTTTTTACTAGAAACTATCTTGTTATGATAGTATGTAAAAAGGGGGGGCATCACTGTCTTTTTTGAAAGATGAATGACATTCTTATTGTTTTGTTGCCAATAGCAAATTTATTTGAAAGGCAAAGTAACATTCGAATCAACATCTGCTCTACTACTGAAATTGTTTGATTCCTTTGATGTAATCCCTGATTGCTGTAAAGTGAGAAGAACCAGTTCAGTATTTTTGTTCTTAGATCCCCCTCCTTTGTCTTGCAGCTACTTGTGGCAGATCCCATTAACAATTGCAGTAGGAAATACGAGCCACATCTCATCAGAGGCAATTATATGGGTGTCTAACAAATCAGGTAAAAATAAACTTTCCTCCCAGTGGAATCTCATAAAGCATTCATGTGTGTTTTCCCCCCCTGAACTGTTTCTTCACAATTGATCTTAGGACATTGATTAGCTGTGCGAAACTTTATTCCTGCTGCTGAAAAATGAATGGTAAGAAAGACATTTTTGTTTTAGAGGAGGAAATGAAAGAAGAGTGTTGTTAATTTTAACATGAGTCAAAGAATAAATTGAAGAGGCTTTAGACTACTGTACAAAGATCTTCTGAGGAAAGTGAAATCTTATATTGGGCCCCATGTATGGAACTCCTACATGCAACTCATTTCACTTAATCCAGATGCTGAATAAAATATAGTTGGTGCTTATACAGGGTTTGTGTTTTGTTTTGAAAATGTGGCACAGTGAAGAATGTGGTGTTTTTATTTATTTACACATATATGCAACATAAGCCTGTGATCGGGGGACTCACAGTATTAATACCCCAAAAGGAGTCTTGCTTCTCCAGTAGCTACATTATTGGAGTCAAACAGTAATCAGACATTGCTCTCTCCAGTTTGCTGCTTTTCTTCCAGGTCATATTACTGCAACTCAACTCTAAACTCTGGCTTTGTCTTCTAACTAACCTCGAGCTAGGAGAGGGACGCCACCCATTTGCCATCTCTGTCAAGCCCCTTTCTTCTGCTTCCTTAATGGCCCATCACCCTGTCTATCACTTCAACACAGGAAGCTAGCCTGACTTGTATTTTAACACTTGCTGGATCTACAGGTTAGAAGTATCTCACATACAGCCTACATTCCTCCCCACAAACTCATAATCGTATATTAGACCCCATGTACAGAGTTCATATATGAAACTTATTTCACTTAATTCAGAGACTGAACAAAATATAGTTGGGGCATAAAACAATATAATGTATCTAGTATAATATAGTCTAAAATTCATAAAAATCCGTGTCATTATTAGTCCAGGAGGGCTACAGAGAATTGCTGGTTCTTCCTTGTCCACTGATATCCCAAAGAGCTTCTACTGGCCTTAACATAGTTACTGGATGTTAGGCTTTATGAGGTTCACATTCTTACTACCATCTTTTGCCACCACCAGGCATTTTACGCTCTGATACAGCCATAATAACAAATCAATTCCATGATGCTTAGTGTTGCTTTAAGATGCTTTTGTATTACTCTGAAGCAGAAAGGAAACTCATTTTGCAAGTGGTACATGCTGCTTCTCATTCCTGTTTTTCTCATTTTTGCTACTAAATTTATATTGCAGTTGAAGTGGCTCGGTCTGTTTGAATGGCAAGATACAAAAAAGAAAAAATCCTTCCCCTAGCTGGGAAAAAAGAGAGGAAAAACTGAACCCATTTCATAAAATAGAAAAGTTATTTTAAAAAATTTCCTCAGTGAAGTTAGGTGAAAGGAAGCAATCACCTTAGTCTGAGTGTCTCTTTGCTCTTTAACAGACCATTAAGTAGTAATAATATCTCATTGTGTCCTCTCATGTATAAGTGAGATCTAAAAAGACAAACTTTCTAATTGAACGAATCAGGTATGGCTTTGGCTGCAGAAGGTTGGGTCAGGTTATTTGGCCATTATTATATCATATTGGTGCCAGCCTTGATGCTTTCAGTTAATCTGTTGCTTTGTCTTTTTTCCCCTCGCCCTAATTTGTTTAATCCATACATATTTCACATTCTCAGAATTCAAGTTCACTGATGGTATCAAGGAAAAGAAACAAGCCAACAATAACTACGATCACAGCAGTCACTGATCAACTATTATATATATTTCCAAGAAAGTGTATAAGAAGTTATCAAGCTGTGAATAAAACTAATTCATTTGGAAGCAGTATTTATTCATGAGCAATTCCTTTAACTTCATTTATATGCTAATCAAGATGCAGATAGCCTGAGTGGGTTAGAAAAGGACCATAGGATCTTAAGTATGAGCAAAGTTAAAATCAATAGCAACTGTGATTTTAAATGCTAGTCAGTGCATACAACAAATGCAACAAATGGCTGGCTGATCTAGCCCAGTAATAAGTGAGAAGTCCCGCAAGCCTTTAGTAGCTGAGTGGTAAAATGTGTCCAATTGGTAAAAGAACAGAAGGGACAAAAATGAATTATTCTTCTGTGTTGGGAGGGGTATTTAGATGTCCATAGTTATAACTTTAAGGGACCCAGGTGGCGCTGTGGTTAAACCACTGAGCCTAGGGCTTGCTGATCAGAAGGTCGGCGGTTCAAATCCCTGTGACGGGGTGAGCTCCCGTTGCTTGGTCCCAGCTCCTGCCAACCTAGCAGTTCGAAAGCACGTCAAAATGCAAGTAGATAAATAGGAACCGCTACAGCGGGAAGGTAAACGGTGTTTCCATGTGCTGCTCTGGTTTGCCAGAAGCGGCTTTGTCATGCTGGCCACATGACCTGGAAGCTGTACGCCGGCGCCCTCGGCCAATAATGCGAGATGAGCGCGCAACCCCAGAGTCGGTCACGACTGGACCTAATGGTCAGGGTCCCTAGTTATAACTTTATGATAAGATTGCTAGGTTCTAACAGAAGAAGATATACCAGGTATATGGGAAAAGGATGGTCTGTAGGGATTACTCTCCCTGACAGTTGTGTTGCATGGATAACCAAGCATGTTTAATACAGCTTCTTTATACAGCTTCTATTGAAATTGTACTTACCTTTGGGTAAGGAGTGGTAGTCCTGCAGATTTGGAAATGCTAACATATTGATTGTGACAGCCTATCTAGGTGTGGGATCCTTCTGAAACTTCACAACTATCAAAGGAGATTAGAGGAAACTGAAATTCTCACCTCCCCTTTCTTCAATATAACATCTGCAGTACCACATTTAGTAGTAGTTTAACATTTACAGATTTAGAAAGGTTCCCTTATTATTTTGAAGAGTGCATTCCTTTTTTTCAGAGTGGATGGATTGAAAAAAAATTGTGGTATGCTTTTACATGGAGGTCTTCAGTAATTTCAGGCCTCAATCAGCCTCCTTGAATCACCACTAGCAGCCCATTTATATTACCACCACCAGAATATATAAAACACCAGGGCATCTCTGAACCCATCACTTCCTATAGGTAGCGACTCCCCAGAAAGACTTCCTGCTGGTGCAAGGTTCCACATCCTACAAGCTTTGTACTGTAATAGCACATAGCATTATCAACTTGAAAGGCCTTTTGACATCAGAGGATCATGCTCAAACTCTACCTCCTTTGAGCTTCCTATTGCCACAGTTTTTCATTTTCCCCACTCTGCTCCCTGCCCCCAGCTTTATTTAATTAAGTAATGAGTGAAAAGGCATAAGGAAACATTCCCTTTGTGGGTTTTGAGAGACGGGGGATTGAAACCGAATCTTGTGAAAGATCATCTTCTCTTCCGTAAGATTTTTATCAATCAGAATCCCCCCCTGAATGCAATAAATAACTAATAAATCACCCTGGAAGTCAAACGGAATCCTTTCTGGAAGTCTGTTCGACTTCCAAAACGTTCGGAAACTAAGGAGCGGCTTCTGGTTGGCTGCAGGAAGCTCTTGCAGCAGCCAATCAGAAGCTGCACTGGACATTTGGGTTCCAAAGAATGTTCAAAAACTGGAACAATCACTTCTGGTTTTCAATCATTCGGGAGCCAAAACGTTCGACTCCCAAGGTGTTTGAAAACCAAGGTACGACTGTATGTGTTTACTACTTGAAAGGCTAGATTCATTTTAAACGGAGAGTATTGTACACCACTGCATTAGTGTGTAGTGAACTCAAAATGCATAAATTATATTTACACTTTTATAGTAGTATAACACTGTAATCCTAGAGGTAGGTTTACTAGGAATTAAGCCCCCCTGAACATAGTGGGAGCTTCTCCTGAGTAAATGTGCATTCACTTGCACTGTACATATATCAGCTGACCAACGAGTAAACAGCAAGCATTTGCCCTTCCAACATCCAAAATACTAGTCATTTTGTTCCATACGGTTTTGGAAGGTGTTTGCCTGCTAGAAAACGACTAAACTACTGTATATGCCTTTGTATTCTAGAATGCATGTTTTTTGCAAGCACAAATGCACCCAAATTCATGTCTTGATAAATGAAGTTTCAGACAATATTCTAAAACCACCCTCCATATTTTGAACAAACAAAAATAATAAACAAAAGTTAGTCACCAGTATTAGATATTTATATCTTGCAACAATTCTATGTATAGGATAAATATTGTTTTTGGATAAAATGAGCTTCCACCTTCTTTTGTTGCCAATGTGATTTTTCAGTATTTTTTTCTGATAATTAGAGGAGTTGCACATGATTTCAATGAAGTTAGCACACCAGAGAGGCATTGGTAAAGAAATCGCGATCTATAGAAATTTTGAGAAAGGCTCAGACATAAAATTCTAGTAAATTATATAGAACTTTGTGAAGAACATTCATCAGACAACCTTTACAATAACCTCCTACGTATTTGAACTAGAATAACATGAAAAGATTCCTACTCTCCTTTGTAGGAAAAGGTCAAAATAATCATGCCCTTATCTAAAAAATAATGGATTGTGATTGTACTGAAAACTTACTGAAAACCATGATAACAGAAACAGTTTTCTTTCTCCTTTCTTTAAAGATACTGCTGTAGCTTTCCTTTATCAAAGAAATGTGTAGTGATGAAATAGGTGTTTTGAAGCTGTCATCTTTGACTGGCAGGTTTTCATACTACTTTATAACATGTATGAAAATAGTCTGGAATCTAGGTAGCTAGACTCAAGATAGTTTGTGGCCAATTTTCAGTTGATCTAATCTAAAAAGGTTATATGCATATAACTGTCATTATGCCATATCCATTTCTTCGTAAAGGACTGGAAGGGAGGTGGACAGACTTCAGGCTTGTAGAATCTACTTTGTTTTTTAATCAGAAACAAAGATTTTACTGGAGACTAGTATATATAAGACAAGCACCTAGAATGAAAGAATACTGGAGCCATGGATTTTTTTCTGAGTTCCAGAACTGAGCAAAGCTCACTGCTTTCCATACAAAAATCTACTGCTGGATACTGTCCCACTCCTATTTTATCTATTTCAGTAGTCTAATTTTGGGGGGTGAGGTGTCATTTGTTGCAATAGTTCGAATTGGATCTTGCAGAATGTCAAGCATTTTTTAAAAAAGAATCCCACCCCTAAAAAAAATTCAAACCAAAACATGCTTTTCCATCTCACAGACATTTTATACTTTTAAACTTAGCTCCAAGACACTGTTTGTTTTTCCCAATTAGCTGTTTGCCTATTTTTATTTGATTTGCTGGATTTTAATTTTACTGAACTGCCTATTTGTGTGGGTGAGCACCACCAGACAATAGTGTGGGGTATGTGTGTGGGGTGTGTGTGTGTGTGTGTGTGTGTGTGTGTGTGTGCTTACTTATACCATTTTTGGTAGGGTGCTTTGATAGGAAAGAGGATCATTAAGATTACTTTTTTAAAAAGTGTTTTCCAATCCTGAAGCAGTTACCACACATAAAAAGCTGATGGGCTAAATAGGATATTTAATTATGCTGAAAAATAAGAGGGAGTGACTTTATAGAAAACCATACTGGGACATGTGTTTATTTTCAGATCCTATGAATCTGGCAACTTGTTGATACAAATGATGCTTGGAAATAGTGCCTGCAGGTTGATTTGACCTGGGATAATTGATTGTGTAATAGTACTGATTGTTGTAGACAGTTTAGTGTGGGACGACAATTGGGATAGCTCATTTGGTAGAGCATGAGACTCTTAATCTCAGAGTTGTGGATTTGACCCCCACATTGGGCAGAAGATTCCAGCATTGTAAGGGGGGGGACTAGATGACCCTCGTGGTTCCTTCCACCTCTACAATTCTATGTTCTTATGACTGAATGCAGAACGATGAGGATGAACTCTTTACATAAAAGGTGGTGACCAAACCATCTTATTTAGAACAAACTGGAGCACACATTAGGGCCACTTCAACAGCCTCAAGACCTAGCTGTGACTATTCTTAAGGTAAAGGTAAAGAGACCCCTGACCATTAGGTCCAGTTGTGACTGACTCTGGGGTTGTAGCACTCATCTCGCATTATTGGCTGAGGGCACCGGCGTACAGCTTCCAGGTCATGTGGCCAGCATGACAAAGCCGCTTCTGGTGAACCAGAGCAGCACACAGAAACGCCATTTACCTTCCCGCTGTAGTGGTACTTATTTATCTACTTGCACTTCGATGTGCTTTTGAATTGCTAGGTTGGCAGGCGCAGGGACCGAGCAACGGGAGCTCACCCCGTCACGGGGATTCGAACCGCCGACCTTCTGATCGGCAAGCCCTAGGCTCAGTGGTTTAACCCACAACACCACCCACGTCCCATGAATAATCTTATCTTGCCTTAATTATGTCAATTTACCTTAGTTGATATGTTACTATCCATTTAAGTTAAAACTAAGTAGAACTCTGGGGAAAGAAGAGGAAGTCTGGGCTTCTGGGGTGGCTGAGAAGGGGTTCTAGGTCTGCTGAGTGCTGTTTTAGGACTCTGTTGAACTGCAGGAATAGGTATGGATGAAAATAAAAGTAAATTTGTTCACATGCTCCTTGTCTGGACTATAACATTATCTCCTGGTCTTTTCCATTAAACCTGGCCTGGAACAGCTCCAGGCTCTGACTGGATTCTGTTAACATTACAGTGACTTTTTAGATTTTTAAAAACCTTTTGTAGGTTTCTTAAAAGTTCCAAAAGCAAATCAGTTAATGTGTGTAAAATGTTTGCTGCATTTTGAAAACACTTAACAATGGAAAACGCATGCACAGAAAGCTGGGGCCACTGACAAAGCGAATTATTAAATGAATATGCTATTTTATATATCTCTATATACTATATTTGCACTACTAGTCCAGCATCAAACTGTTTTCATTGGTCTTTTCTCAAGGTTCTAAAGACCAAGGATGCATGAAAGGTGGGGCAGGGGGAGAAAAAGGAGGAAACTCGTGTGCAGTAAATGACTGGGGAGTTAAGAGAAGGCCTTCTTTGTTCGTGAATTTCCCCACTAAAAGGGGCAAAGTGGTGGTTTTAAGCAACAGCATAAGTTTGAGTAAAACATGGCTTAAAGAACACTGAAGGAAATTGTGAAGCTGCAGCAGAAATTCGAATAAAGCAGAGATAGAGAAATATAAAGAAATCATGGTGTTGACCATCTTTAATAGTCCATGTATGGTATGATTTTTTTTTACACTCTCTCTTTGCTAACCACTAAGGCAAAGGGTGTGGGACCCAGGTGGCACTGTGGTTAAACCACTGAGCCTAGGGCTTGCTGATCAGAAGGTTGGCGGTTCGAATCCCTGTGACGGGGTGAGCTCCCGTTGCTTGGTCCCAGCTCCTGCCAAGCTAGCAATTTGAAAGCACGTCAAAATGCAAGTAGATAAATAGGAACCGCTACAGCGGGAAGGTAAACGGCATTTCCATGTGCTGCTCTGGTTTGCCAGAAGCGGCTTTGTCATGCTGGCCACATGACCTGGAAGCTATACGCTGGCTCCCTCGGCCAATAATGCGAGATGAGCGCGCAACCCCAGAGTCGGTCACGACTGGACCTAATGGTTAGGGGTCCCTTTACCTTTAAAGGCAAAGGGTATGCCCCAAAGAGACTTTGGAAATAGCTCAATAAATATTTGTACAAACCAGTGTGCAGCAGCTGTGAAAAATATATATGCAAATTTCATGTTATAAATAATTAGGAACGGGGATTGAAAGGAAAACTTACAGTATCATAACTCCATTGCATAAATCTATGGTATTGCCAGACTTGGAATACTGTGTATGGTTCTGATTGCTTGAGCTGAAAAAGCATATTCTAGAACTGGGAAAGGTTGAGAAATGCACAACCAGAATGATCAAAGGGCTGGAATAACTTCCCCATGAGGTAAAGATGGGACTTTTAGTTTAGGGGAAAAGGGGGGCACCAACATTACTGTGGAAATAGATTTGTTTTTCTTCCTCTCATAGTATTGGAGCCCATGGCCATCCAATGAAACTGAATGTTGGAAGATTCCGGGCAGACAAAAGAAAGTATTCATTCATATAGTTTAAGGTGTACTGGTTGTCACCAACTTGGATGGCTTTAAGGGTAAAAGGTAAAGGGACCCCTGACCATTAAGGTCCAGTCGTGACCGACTCTGGGGTTGCGACGCTCATCTCGCGTTATTGGCTGAGGGAGCCAGCGTACAGCTTCCAGGTCATGTGGCCAGCATGACAAAGCTGCTTCTGGCGAACCAGAGCAGTGCACGGAAACGGCGTTACCTTCCCGCTGTAGCAGTACCTATTTATCTACTTCCATTTTGACATGCTTTCGAACTGCTAGGTTGGCAGGAGCTGGGACTGAGCAACGGGAGCTCACTCCGTCGCGGGGATTCAACCCGCCAACCTTTTGATCGGCAAGCCCTAGGCTCTGTGGTTTAAGGGAGGCTTATACAAATTCATGGAGGATAGGCTTTCAGTGGCTTCCAGCCATGGTGGCTATGTTCTGCCTCCATGGTTAGATGCAGTATGCTTCTGAATACGTTTCTGGAAACTACGGGAATGAGGAGTGCTGTTGTGTTGAGGTCCTGCTTGCAGGCTTCCCATAAACATTTCGTTGGCCACTGTGAGAGCAGGATTTTGGACTAGATGGGCCTTTGGCCTGATCCATCAGGGCTCTTCCTCTGATCTTCTATCACTTTATACAGCATAGGCAAACTCGCCCCTCCAGATGTTTTGAGACTACAATTCCCATCATCCCTGACCACTGTTCCTGTTAGCTAGGGATAATGGGAGTTGAAGTCCCCAAACATCTGGAGGGCCAAGTTTGCCTATGCCTGACTTTACACTTGGGCTGCATATAGTGTGGGTGAAGTTAATTTGTGCAACAAATCAACTCAGAGTTGAACTGCATCTTGTTTGCAATCCATATGTCATAAAGGCTCCCTTGCATTCCAGCCTGACTTTGGTCCACAAATCGGATATTTAGAATTAAGCAAGCATTGTCCAGTGACTATGGTTCAATTCCTTTATTCAATTAAGTCCTCATGATATAATTTCCCTTCATCAGTTTCATGTGGCGAACATTCTTCATGAATGAGCTCTGTCGTGGCAACAGTTGGTCTTTGCCGCCTCAGTGGAAGACACTGAGAACTAACAAGCTTCCTGATGTGATAAATACTAGCTGTCACCATTTGAGGGTGCATTTATAAAATAATATTCACCACATGAAACTGATGAGGTAGAGCTTTATCTTGTAACATATTTATCACATCTGAGATGAACATAGGAATTTTGCCCTAAGCCGAATTAGAGCCAGCTACCTGGTTTGGAGTTTATTAAAATCTTGTTGGTAGAGAGAACTAGCATTTGGGCTTCAGTTTTTATTAGTAGCATCAATGATAACCAGACTTTTCTTGGGGGGGGGTACACTGAATGCATTCTATATTTCCATTGCAAATTTTTAAAAAAGCATTTTTATATTCAGCCCAAACCATATCTATCTGGATAGGACACTACTGCAAAAATATTGATAGTTGTCCTCTTGAAAGAGTGGAATTTTTCATTTACAGTGTTTTATGAGAGAAATTAAAGTAAACTGTTTAAGTTAAAACATTTTACCATGCTGAATGAGGCTGAGAAATTATATATAAAATGATAAAAGTTTTTGAACCAGTAATTTTAAGTTCCCCCCTTCCCTGTGTTTTCTTTGCAGAGCATCACAGGATTGCCACACTTAATGAGGGGAACTGGCTGCTGGGGAACATCAATCAAACTGGCTATTTTAGGGTTAACTATGACATTAGAAATTGGAGGTTATTAATTGACCAAATGATGAGGAACCATAAGGTAAGCCCATTTCGTTATATTGCCTGAATATTTTTGTGATTTCTGAAATCCCTGCTGCTTTTGTGTTATCCTGATGTGTTCAATTTTTCTCCTTTACCCTCATAGGTAATCTCTGTCAGTAATCGTGCGGGATTGATCGATGATGCATTCAATTTAGCCAGGTATGTTTTTCTGTAGATAATCTATTCTAATACACCTCCCTGTAATACTCCTATATTTGCCTGGTTAGCCTTGGCGTGCTTTAAGGCTGAACCTATCTTTTAAAAAGTGTTTCAAATCCCATCCAGCTTTCTTCAATTTTCTGTCTTTCCATGAGACGAAGCACAAACACCACCAGCAGCACTCTCCTCATTCCTGATCGATAAAAACCTCAGGGTATTTCTGCGTATAGATGCTTGATCAATTTTCCTTTAAAGTCAGTTTAATACATTGGAGATTAATAACATGTTCCCATTTCACTAATGAGCTACTTTTTGTCCCCAAGTGATATTTGTGCAATATATAATTTCTGATGATAAAAATCTTCAAGCTTCAGATTCCCCCTCTCTGCTCTGACATACACAATATTTCTTGGTCTGCTTTACGATACTTGGTTATCCAATGCAGAAACAATCCTCAAGAATAATGAGAAGGAAGCAAGTCATGTATAGAAGGGTAGTAAATAGATGGAAGTCATTCATAGAATACATAAAAACAGTCGTAAATAGCTGGAACAGAGATCGATTACATGCTGATGTAATATATATAATATTAAGTATGGAAAGTAATTATTTAAATAAACATTTCATATTCATAACCTTATTTACTATTTATATATTTATACATTTTATCATGTGTTCATAAGCTTGATTCAGTTTTGCTTATATTCTAATACTGTTATATTACAAAAATTGTGTGTGTGTGTGTGTGTGTGTGTGTGTGTGTAATATGTATATTTATTGTCTACATCCAAAATGGCTCTGCCTACCATACACTTTCTGGTTGCTTCCAAGTTATGGACAATGACTGCAGTAGTGCGTGCTATGATACAACAGGGCTACCCATGTGTTATTGGGGCTCTAATGCATGTAGAAGTATTTATTTCACTCCTAGTTGTAATGTCTGAAGGGGGCTATAGTGTTGCTGTGTTCTGTTTCACTTGTCAAAGCAATGAATATATTTTATTATAACATCAGTTAATGTTAATTCACTTACTTTTATATTTTGCACTGTAATAAAAGTTGTGAAGTGTAGGAACAAGTTGACCAAGAACAGGAAATGCCAGCCCAAACTTAAGAATTCTCAAACTATTTCCTGAAAAGGCTAAAGGTTTTTGTAAACCTTAATAGAGTTTCATGATTAATAAGCCACGTGGCTCTTTCTTTAAGTGCCCTTTCTTTGAAATTGATGTAAGGATGGCATTCTTAAGAGAGTTGCATCTTGCAGGTCACAAGGAGCCACATGAAAAAGGTTGTAAGTGATTTATTTATGGCTTTATAAGTCAAAATCTGACTTTGTACTGTCAATTTTGACTTATGCACATGATACTTGTATGATTTCCTCATGGACAAACAGCAGCTTCTGGGTAGGGAGAAGGGGATTTACATGGGGGAAAACAGTATAGGGGAAAGCGTTAACTTTCTCCCAGGAACACAGCTCCTATCCAATCTCTGCCAGAAACTGCTTTTAATTTAAAACACACGCACGCACACCTACCCCTTAGGAGATCCAATCACAGATCTCCAAAAGCCTCATCTAGATTGACCTTCATTTCGACTGTTTGGAAATCTATAAAGGTCTTGGAAAGACGTGTGAGAAAGTGTGGGAATTTGAGGAACTGGGAATGCTTGTTAGATTATATGACTCGCAAAGTGACATTATTGATTGAAAGGAAGGGGAAAGCTGGCTGACTTGCTTCATAAGGTATTCTCTTACCTAACAATGCATACAAAGCATCTGTTATTGTACTTCAGTGCAGTAGGTTACACCTAAGTGATCTTTATATTCATTTCACTGAATGAGTTTTGAACTAAACATTTTAATAATGTCTGTTGTATGGAGCAAACGCTTGTAAGTCATAAGCCTATTGATACATCCTTCTTTATTTTCACAGCAATACTTTGTTATTATTATTTTATTTTGGGTAACTTCAGCTTAATTATAAGCACTTATCTAGTCCACTGATAATTTAGGACTTGAAAACTGACCTCTAAGTTACAGAGTGCAACACATTCGTCCTCTGGTTCACATAGGCTCATTGATTACAGTAGCTAAATGTTATGTCTTCATTTATATGAAAGAAATACACAACCCCTTAAATGTCCTCCATGTTTTGGAAATGATAGTTCCCTGAATTGTCTGTTGGGAGCATCTGTGTAGCAAAATTAAAGTGTGAATTTGTAGTCATCTTTATCACACTAATCCTTCCCCAGAGAGCCAAATTTAATTCATTACAACATCCAAAGTCTTCAAGCATATTCAAGGTAATTGGATCCATATTATCCCCTAATGATGTTGTTTAAACCCCTGTTCAAACTAATGACCAGAAAAGTCAGGGTTTTCAGACCAATTTAAGCATCAGAAATTAGAGCAATAGACTGTGAGAACATTCAAGGTTTCCACCTAAGCCAATGAAACACATCCAACACCTTCCTGAATATCAGCTCTCACATGCAGAGTTGTTGATAATGGTCTCTTAATGCGTTCACAAGGAATAATACGGTCTCTGTGTAAAGGAACATTTTGTTTATCTTGTATTTAACCTTCGTTATTGCCTCTACATTAAAGTTTGAAAATCAAGACCACAGCCCTCAATGGTGAACAATTTAATTGAGTGGCAAACTAATTACTTTGAGGAGAGCAGCTTTTTCTTTAAATAGCTTTCTGAATTTTGTTATGCACTAGTATGATCCATAGCAATCTAATGTGTGATTCACAACTTAGTTAGCCGTTGACTTTCATACTTTTTACAACACAGTCTATGGGTTAAAAACAAACTCACTCCAATTATTTCCTATAAATTGCCAAAGGCAGTAATAAATTGATTGATTTTAGATACTGCTAATAGTTATGATACTTTATTTAATTGTGTGGTTATAGTCTTTTGATATTCTTCATTGTGTGATCCATCCAGGAATCAGTTTCCACAAAGGGTGATATAAACATGTTTAAAATAAATAAATGTACCAAGGCTGAACCTTGTCAGTAAAATATGGTTCCATCATTACTAAACACTGATGAATTCTTTCAGTGTCGTCTTTTCTTCCAATGTTGTGGGGAGCCATCCTAACTCCTGGCCATAGGGCACTGGGGCTGAATGGAGCTGCTACTTCATCTGGTTGTACCAACCAGATCAGAAGGTGGCCAGAGAGTATTTTTCTGAAATTTAGCTGTATCAGCTCCAGGCTGACACAGCAGAGGGGGCTGAATTGGGCTTCTCTCTGGCTGCACAATCGGTTTAGGATCCAGTGGATCCTTGGCTGACCTTGTGCCACCCCCATTCTGCCCAACCAGATGGAAAGTCCCTATCTCTAATCCCAGGTTTAACCTTCAGGCAGGCCCTGACTGCACTCTCAGACTGTCTGCATCCAACTTAAATTCCACCCTCTATCTCCGGATTGGCTGATTGAATTGGCATTTCACACTGATTGCTGGGTCACCAGGAGGCAGACCCAGGGCCTGTTCATCACAGGCACCAGCAGGGACATTGCCCATGCCATCTCATCTTCTCACTGTTGCCTTCTAAGGCCTATACTGTTTGTCCATGGCTCCCATAGCTCTGATGAGCGGCAAAAGAAGCACCAGGAAAATATGGGGCTTAAAATTTGCCAATAACTCATAATTCTCTGTCACTCTCAACACTCATGTCGTTATCATCTACTATACAGTAATACAAAAGAGCTGTGCATAACCATTGAATCATTAGAGTGAAATGTAGCACCTTTCCTTTCGTGTCGTACCCAATGCAGTGTATGAATTTAACACGCATTACACTAAAAATAGCCTTGTCCTTTGCTTTATTTCCAAAAGGAAAATCTCTGAACAACGAATTCCACTGAATTTTGTGTTTGTGTCATTTCCTTGCGTTCCATGAAAATGCACAGAAACAATGGTGCAGGCACGAAACAATCTTTGTTACAGATTTACATAAGAAAAAGTAGGAGTTGTCACTTCGTAAGTGGAGGTGGGGATATATCTGAACATCAATAAGCTACTCATGTTCTGTACATCCCATATGAAGCAGATGATGCAGAGTGCAACTAAATCAACTCATTCCCATTGTCTCAACACTGTCAGGCAGTTTGTGACCAGCTTGGGTTTTCTAATTTTGATTTAAGCACATCTCAGGATGGCTCTGGTGGACGGTGGGCTCATGAATTTATGGCACACTTGTATGTGGGACTCTCAGCACTTTACTGCAACACTGTTGTATTTGTGATAGAGTCTGTTTGACAGGTTTTGGATTTGTGGTGGAAATAATTCAGAATGGAGTAATAATTTCCCCTTGGCAATTACACTACCATTTGGCACTTTGTCCCTACGGGGAAAATGAATGTACTGAGCTCTATCTGTGAGTTCAGTCGCTCAGTGTAAGTGAAGAAACCAAGGTCAGAATGCAGCTGCACAACTCACAAATAGCTACCGTGTTTCTCATATTTTAAGGCATCCCTACATATAAGGCATGGCAGGATTTTCCTGAGGTGGAAAAATATAAGGCATACCTCGAAAATAAGCCGTACTGGGTGGTGGGAGCAGGTCTGTGGCAAAGAAGGGTTGCTGCTGCCGCGTTAACCCCCGGGACCTGGCTGCAGCCTCAGCGCGCAGTGCGCGCAGCCCCAGAACCCGGCTGCAGCCTCAGCACACAGCGTGTGCAGCCCCAAGACCCGGCTGCAGCCTTTGTGCACCGTGCGCAGACACCCGGGACCCTGCTGTAGCCTCAGCGCGCAGCCCCAGGACCCGGCTGCAGCCTTTGCGCGCGGACACCCGGGACCTGGCTGCAGCCTCAGCGCGCAGCATGCACAGCCCCAGGACCCGGCTGCAGCCTTTGCCTGCCGCGCGCGCAGCCCAAGGACCCGGCTGCAGCCTTGCCTGCCACGCGCGAAGACCCGGTGGGAGCAGGTCTGTGGTCTGTACAGATACCGGTACCGGTACTTAATTAAAAAATAAGACATCCCTTGAAAATAAGCCATGGTGTGTTTTTTTCAGGAAAAAATAAATATAAGACGTGTCTTGTAATATGAGAAACACGGTACCTAACTCATTGAAAGCTCCAACAATGATTTCAGCAATTTAAATATTTATTTTTATGTCAATCAGTTAGGAATCTTGGGATTCATGTGATGTTATGGTTCTCTTTTTCTTTTTTTGTGAATGAATTGAAAGTATTCTGTAGTATTTTCATTTAACTGTCCCCCCCCCCCCGAAACACTCATGATGCTTCTCTACCGACTGATGGGGTTATGCCTTCTAAATCTCCCTATGTTTCATTGGAATTGCTTGGAAACTAATAATAGCTAATAAATATGAAACACATTACTGTCATAATTATTCCAAGCTACTATTATATCAACTATCATGGCAACATTAAAAGGTTGAATGTGGCCTATGTCTTCTCCATTGAATTAATAAATGTTGTTGGGAGAATGTTGGAGCAAGATGGACTATAATGAAAAATGCCACCTTGGGAGTTAGCGTCTTCCCGTTTAATCATAATGATCTTAGAAATATTTTCTGTAACAAATGCTTGTGACTGTTGAGTTCCTATCATCAGGCTTTAAAAAAAAATTAAAAAATATCCTTTTGACCTTGCAGACATGAGTTCATTAAATTTATATGTTATGATGCATAGATTCATTTCTAAAGGACACTCAGCACTTGGAAACTTAAAAAAAAGAACATTGACCTCATTGTATAATATAATGAAATGTTTACAATTTTTTATTTGTATCTGCACAAGGAAAAGCCTACCTCAGTTTCTAGTGTCACCATGACCTTTTTCCAATTAATTATTCACAATAACTTCTTTGATTATACAGAGCTGGCTATTTGCCGCAGAACATTCCACTGGAGATTATCAGATACCTGTCCAAGGAAAAGGAATTTCTGCCTTGGCATGCTGCCAGCCGAGCCCTTTATCCACTAGATAAATTGTTGGACCGCACAGAAAACTACAACATCTTCAATGTAAATATATTTCTCTTTCTTTGTTGTGACCACTGAACTATTGTTGTCCACTCCAGTAAAATCATGTAACTTGCTTAGGGCCTTTCTGCATAGTCAAGGTGCACCCCAAATGCACTTTAGACCTGTCCCACAAGTTCCTTTTTAATGACTTTATGTGTGTGTATATATAGTTGGGCAGGGGGAGGATGGACTATTTGCCTTTAAAACAAAAGAAAACCAGCAGAAATATATTCCTAGAACTGAAGAGAAGGGCACACTGTCTTCTAGGGAACTGAAAAAGAAAAGAAAAATAAATAAGGGGGTTGTATCATGACTCATCTAATAAGTTAGGAACATATGAAACTCTGAGTCACCTCAATATATACTGACTAGCACCTGCTTTTCAGTGTTACAGACAGGGATTTTCCCCAGTCCTATCTGCAATATAGAATAAAATATAGAAACTGAAGTAGCTCAGTTGGTTAGTGCAGGGTGGTGACAACACCAAGGTCGCAAGTTTGATTCCCGTATGGGACAGCTGCATATTCCTGCACTGCAGGGAGTTGGACTAGATGATCCTTAGGGTCCCTTTCAACACGATTCAATGAAAAAAGACGCATTCTGCATGAATTAAATGCTCAACAACATATATTTTTAAAGTCTGGTTTAAATGTAGCCTGCGACCAGTTAGAAACCTAAACCAGCTAGCAACAAATACAAGATGAAAATGTGTATGCTCTATAAAAGTTTATTTAATTTTTAAAAAAAATCTTGGCTAATGCATTTTGAGCTTTTCCCACCCTTTCCCGAAGGTCCTTTGCCACCTACATTGGCACAAGTATGGGGGCCTCCATTCTTTTGTCCTAATGACTGCCAAAGGACACTGACTTCTATGCAATGTACCCTTCCTTCCCAGTCAAGCAATGCTGAAATTAGAGTTGCCAGCCTGTTGTTGCCTGTGCTGAAGAATCATTATAAATGTATCTTTTGCTGACTCCCTATTTAGTCTGACTGGGGGGAAAAATGCAATTTGAGTAAATAAGAGCAAAAACATTGCTGGTTTATTCTGCTTCTTCGCAAGGTATCATGCAAGAGTTGACAATGGACTTCGTAAATTAATTTTTGTCACAAGAATAACTTACCCGCCAAAGGACGGTATATTGTCGTATACCATCCTTATGCAAGTGAGTGAGCTCCTGTGTAAATAAAAATTATTCACTCATATTGCGCTACTATAACGTAAACTACATTCTTAAAACTGAATTGAATTTATATTTCACTTAAACATGGGTATTTGGCAGTAAGAAAATTACAGTGTGACTACGATGGCAGAGGCACACTTTACAGCTTGTCATAAAAAGTAAAGGTCCCTATTGTGTAAGGGTCAAAAGCAGAAAACTTGTTACGCTTGCCTTTGTAAAAGTGCCAACAACTAAAATGACATTGAAATACAGGCACCGTTAAATTGTCCAATCTTGATATGCAGCTCACATTATTCAATATTATCACATCAATTGGCTGTGCCTATGTAATGGTTTTGCCATATCTGTGCATATAAAGACAGCCAAGCCTATCAATTTCATCTCTCTGTGTGGCCTAAATGTGTCACTTGTAAATGTTTAATGATGGACATTACTCAAACATGCATTTTTAAGTCAAGAGTAGCCTAGCAAGGTAAATACTAGCCTGTCTAAGCTAGGATTTTCATACTTGTGTCAAACATACATCATTACATGTTTAAGAAAACCAGGAATGATCCAGCTGACTTCGAGCACTTCTAAGCCCCATTTTTTTAAGTTGAGCTGGGAAGAATTTTTGGACCCAGAATTTCCTCTCCATTCATTGTGGTTGGCGTAGAAAGAAACTTGTGAACATAAAATGTGCTTGCTGGATCAACCCAATGGCCCAGTCAGTCCAGCATTCCTGTTCTCGAACGCCTTGGTACTCGAACATTTCTGCTCCCGAAAGCCAAAAACCCGGAAGTACTGTAAGTGTTCTGGTTTTCAAACGTTTTTCGGAAGCCAAACGTCCGATGCGGCTGTCAGCTATTGTTTCCTGGGCACCTGTGCCAATCGGACGGTGCGTCTTGATTTTTGAATGTTTTGGAAGTTGAACGGACTTCCAGAATGGATTACGTTAGAGAACCAAGCTACCACTGTACTCCACCTCTGAAAGCTAGGATTCCACTGATGGTCACTGGCATGCTTCCCACTTTAAAATCAGACCTTCTACACACACACACACAACCTGCTGCCAAACACAAACACTGTGCACGTTGGTAAGTGTACATATTTAATACAACAAATTACATTATCTCATACTTTGAGTCTCACCGATGACACACATGCCTGAAAAGATTGGCTACTACTTATCTTTAAAATGTCACATGTAATAAAACTATTTTAAATGCTATCTTTGAAGTGAATGGAGCATGTTATCTTTTAACTATGAAAATATCTGATGCAGGGTTCCCCTCCCCCCCTTTTCTGTTCCAGGAATATATATTAAGACAAGTTGCTTCAATGTATCTTAAGCTTGGATGGCCAACAAATAATTTGGACAAATCATTTGTTCAAGCTTCCTACCAACATGAGTACTGTAACCCTTTTTATTTTATTTTTAACTGTTCTAGAGCATTTGTAGTGAACCAACCTCCATAGGCTTAATGAACCTGATGCTTATTTCTGGGCATGCTCCACTGATTATCATAAGAGGGGGCTAAGTATATTTCCACGTCTCTTGTTGAATCAGTGGGACATAAAATTGCAAAGGATTGTGCCTTTTATTTTCATTTTGGGGCTTTACTGTTATGAAAGTGTCTATTTTTACTAGACTCTGAAAACTAAACTGTTCCTTGGTTATAATTTAAGTTCTAGCTGCATTTGGGAGAAGGACCAACACCAAGGGGGATGCATGCTTGTAACTGGCTGGCTTTGTAGAAATGTAATTGCTTATTAAGTGATTTACCATTGTAGGATAGTGTGGTCTGTACATCACCAGTGGTGCATGAGCTTTGTTTAGGTGGTTTGCAGCGAATCTGTGAATTAGTGGTTCAAGACAGGAGAGAGCACAACCACCTTATTAATTACAGTGGTACCTCTACTTACAAATAACTACTTACGAATTTTTCTACTTACAAATGGAGCTCTGTCCGCCATCTTGGATGCGGTTTAGATAGGATTTTTTCTACTTACGAATTTTTAGATAGGGTTGCTTCGACTTACGATTTTTTTCTCCCAATGCATTCCTATGGGATTCGACTTACAATTTTTTTCGACTTACAAATGTGTGTTCGGAACACATTAAATTCATAAGTAGAGGTACCACTTATTATTATTTTAAAATCATATTTAATTTCTTACATTGTATGTGATTGCAATGCAATCTGAATTTTATGGAATTCAGTTGTAATACAATAAAATACAATATATAAGAAATAAAAGAAGCAACAAAAATGCAATTAAAAACCATACAACATCTAGCACAGTGCATGAAAATTGCTCCAACAGGCAACACCCTCAGCAATTTCCAAGTGGTCTATTGGAGGAGAACCACTGGTTTAGATCTTGTAAGCAATTGTGCATTTTCATTTGAGCACTTGAACATACTCATTAATATGACCCTAACACAATTTTTGTTTCTGCTTTGGGGTTACCCAGGGAGTTACGCCGTGAAGTCATCATGCTGGCTTGCAGCTTTGGTAACAAGCACTGCCACCAGCAGGCTGCAACCCTGATATCAGACTGGATTTCCAGCAACAGAAACAGGTAAAAAGGATTGCAGCATCCCCTTTCCCCCTTAGTTGGAATTATTGGAATTACTTCCCCTTCCATTTTATTAAATACAGTCATACCTCAGTTTAAGTACACTTCAGTTTGAGTACTTTCAGTTTAAGTACTCCGTGGACCTGTCTGGAACGGATTAATCCACTTTCCATTACTTTCAGTGGGAAAGTTCGCTTCAGGTTAAGTACGCTTCAGGTTAAGTATAGACTTCCGGAACCAATTGTGTACTTAAACTGTACATTTTACCTAGAGATTGACATGATTTTTAAAAATTAAAATAAATTCAGTAGTTGAAATGCAAATTCCGAAGGAGAGAGGCTAGCATTATTATTGTTGTTATTAAAATTTATATCCCACCCTTCTGAAAGAGCCCAGGGCAGCAAACAACAAGCAGCAAAACAATAAAAGCATCTTAAAAACAGTTCCAATACAGATGCAGATGCAAACTGAGAAAGGTCTTACTAATAGCACTTGTTGGAAGAGAAAGGTATTCAGTAGTACCATTTCACTGAACCACTTGTTGAAACTTACCATTAAGTGAAAACTAGCAAAACTATTTAAATACATGCATTTGTTTAAATGTGTTTTGTGAATCAAAATGGAGTTTCTGAAATTCATCTCCAGTACTGTACTGTGAAGCAATTGCTTTCGGTAAATTAAGATGTTTGCTACAGCCCTTTCATGTGTGAAGAAGTACATTACTCACACTCCTTACTTATGACAGCCTAGTGGCTCAGCCTAAAAAATTAAAAGAATTACCATAAGGTCTGCCTGTGCTCGAGAATCAGCCTTGTTAACCTCTTTAACCTTCGCAATGCATCAGCTTTGAAAGCAAAACGTGTTTCAAAATACATTATCCTTTTCAGAGTTTCTTCTGGAGATAGATTCACTTAATCTGTATTCTTACTTACGAAGCACAAGAAAGAAATGGTGACAGGAGCAGGAACACCCATCATGTGCAAGTTCTCCAATTATATCATGTTTGGCTACTCCCGGATCTAACATTGGAGGCTAAAGTAGCATTGGGCTAGGATTGCCTATTTCCAGCTCCAGCTGGGTTCGCCAGCCATGGGCCCTCTGGGACACACATCACTAGGACTCTGTGCCCCGCCCCCAAGTGACCTTCAGATTGGACTACTGCAATGCATTATTTTAATGTGACTATTCAGATACATTAACTGATCCAAAATACAGTAGCCAGATTATTGCCAAGTGTTCCATTTAGAGCTCATATAACCCATGCTTTAATTTATTTATTTTTAAATATATTTATTAAGGTTCCCCCCCTTTTAACAAACAACAGAAACATACAAAAATACAAAACACAAAAATACAAAAACAAAAATTCTAATTTATAACCCTTATTTCTAATCTAATGTCTTCCTCATTCCACCTCCTTCTGCGTTCCTTTGTAGATCATCCTTAGTAAACTCTAAATCTTATATAAACTCTAAATTTTACTTAATATTACCCTATCTTTTATATCTTACCATTTTACATATAACCCATGCTTTAAAGCAGTTGCGCTGGTTGTCACCTTATAGAAATAAGGCCCAATTCAATGTGCTTACACTGCTTTTTAAAGCCCCAAAGGACTGAGGCCATGTGTCTTCTGTCTTCATAGTGGGGGTGTGTGTAATATTGCAAATCAGAACAGCTTTCCGCCTATGTTTTTATGCTTGTTTGTTTCCTTAAACTCATTAACAGCATATTTAACTAGTCACCAAATGAAATTGGCCTCAATGGAACTTTCTCAGCCTTCTGGACATTCTTGGATAAATTTTTAATGTGTCAAAGAATCTACATCTCCCTGCACATATAATTCTTTGTTCTGTGCTATGTATAGCCTTAAGGATGTACTTTAAACAAATGGTGGCTACATTATCTATGCAGGTGTAAATGAAGTCATACAGTATATTATTTCAGAATAGCACAGAGAGAGGATAGCAACCAATGTTGCCGAAATTAGTTAATTAACAGGCTATTGCAACAATGGAGTAGAGTCTTGCAGTGAAATCAATAAAGCTGTTTAAGTAGAAAGAAGAGTGTGCTGAGTACAACTTAATCAAGACTTTAGTGTTGTGAAAGAAGACCCAGGGCATATATCCAATAGGATTAAGGATTAACATGATAACAAGTAAATACAGGCTTTATTGTCTGGCAATGTCATTAAGAAGACAGTTTATTCCCTACGTCTTTTAGATTGTCAAGTAAAGCAAAGGGTTGCTTGCTAAATGCTATGGGCTGGCTATATCTATTAATTTAAGAACCTCATGAGTGACTTATAAGCAATTTAACCATAGAACACAAGGACTAGTAGGGCCACTTCGCATAGCTGCCAAGTCTTCCGTATCCCCCGGGAAACCCTGTTTTTCCAGCTGTTCCCAGCCGAAAAAAAAACGGATTTTTTTTGTCCCCCCCCAGTTTATTCTGACGTGGCGGCCATTTTGGAACTGGGTGGAGCATGCTCAGAAGCGACTTTTGATGCTGCTTTGCCCAGTTCCAAAATGGCTGCAGCACGACTTCTGGTGCGGTGGCCATTTTGGAACAGGGCAGAGCAGCATCAAAAGTAGCTTCTGAGCATGCTCCACCCAGTTCCAAAATGGCGGCATCACTACTTCCAGTCTGCTACTTCCGGTCCAGTCCCTTATTTCTCAGGCCGGAACTTGGCAGCTATGCCACTTAGTCCAAACACCATATTGAAACTTAAATATCCATTCCAAATATTGCATGTACACGCCAGTGATTGTAGTTTTATTTTATTGTTTCTAATATTCAGACAGGGAGTTGCAGGTGTGTAGAAACAATCACCAGATCTGCTAGTGAGCATAACCATGTTTCATACACATATCCTTGTGTAAAAGCTAATTTTGGAATTAACAGTACTACTCTAGGAATCTTTCCTAGAAATAATTGTCTGCGCATGCTTACAGAATTGAATTATCTTGGATAACATTGCTTACATTGTGGAATTTCAATCAATATTTGTGTGCTTGCTCCAGAAAGCCAGCAAACACCACACCTGTTGCAAGTGCAATGTTTATTTATAAACCAAGGTTTAAAGGTGATAGCAATACAGGTAAATACGTTCGATAGCAATACAGTCAATAGGAAGTGACTTAGAAGCAAGGAAAGAGCTTTGTGGGGTGAAGGACCTGTAAAGAAACACAGAATAGAAAGGATTCATGCCTTACACGGGTAAGCCAACCCATACGGTGTCTGGACCATGTGCTTAGTTACTGCAGCGGAGATATGGAATTATGAGGTGGAATCTTAGATTCAGCTTCATTACAGTAAAATGAAAATACCAGGAAAGTTGCATGCAAAGTAGTTGCTTTTTTCATCTGAAAGAGCCAGAGGCCGGTGAGATATGGAGATAGGTCCAGTGGCGAACGGTGCCGCTTGGCTGCCCGGGGCGGCACCCCCTGGGGGCAGGGTATCACTCCGCAGTGCGCATGCGTCCTGACGTCAAGATGCATGACGCGCACACCAGGACAAGCCAGGACGGACTGCGCATGGTCACACATGCACAGTCCATCTGGGTTGGCGCTGCTGCTCCGCTCGGCCAGCACGCTCTGAAGCAGAGCACGCTACGGAGCAGATTGCCAGGCAGCGGCGCCAACCGCTCCGTAGCACGCTCTGCTTCTTCCTGCTTGGGAGGAGGAGACGAGGGGCAGGCCAGGGACCGGGGGTGCTGCCCCCATGCGCTGCCCCTGCCAGAGTGGAGCTAGGGGCGGCCCGCCCCCTTTGCCCCTCCCTTGCTACGCTCCTGGATAGGTCTGAGGAGTGAGACAATGTAGTTATGGGTCCCAGTGAGGAAGGGATAGTATGACGTGAGCTTCTGGAGTTGTCTCTGTGACAGATGGAAAATTGTAACAGCTAGATTGAAATGTTGCAGGTGGTTAAGGTAATTCTTCCACCTGTGAAAATGGTGCCCCGTACTGGGGTGCTTGGTTATCAAAACCTAGGATAAAATCTGCAATCCACAATTGATAATGATGATGATGTATTTATGGGAGGAAGGGTTATTGATTTGTTTTTGTTGTGTTATGTATTTTTGGGTTCTCATTTTGTCTTTTTATGTTGTGAGTATGGCTTGTTAGGAATTAACAGTGCTTATACCCAAATAGCAGTATCACCACCATAGCATTTAAAAGAGCAACTATTACATTCATCCCGAATTTTGAAAAGTTAGTTGTTATTCGTATGGGAGCGTTATATAAAACAAATCTGTAATCAAACACACTGAAAAGCTTTGGCTAAATTCTCAGAATTAAAATGGGACATCTGATTAATTTCCTTTCTTAAATGTTTCCCTAAATGGTTTGAAGCATGTCACTAAATCAAAGAGCTGCCTAAACTGCATCCAATTACATTTTAAGAAATTAGAACACCATTTGCCTAGAAGATAAATAATTAAGGGCCTATTTTATAAATTTATTTCCATTTGTTAGAACTTAGTTTAAACAAGAACAAGCATGTACCAATTAATTATAACTTAAAAGATTATTCTTAACTCTTTGTAAAGCTTTATTATTAATCATTGCAAAAATAGATTTCTCTGTAAAGGCACAGCATGATTTTAATTGTTATTTTTTTCTGTTTAATTTTTAACATTTTCCAAAGTGCTTAATTTTTAATCAGCAGCTATGCTAGCCACATATTTTATCCTTGCCATGTCTCTTATGCAAGATAAATAAAGTTAAATAAATCACAACAGTACATGTATTCAAATGAAAGCCATTTAAAATGCTTTCAAAACTGAAGCATACTCTCTGAAGTATTGATCATAGCTTTGGTTTAAAAAATGAGTGCAGGCGAGATAGCCCAGGAGGGGTTTATTCCAACAAAGGAAGATCTTTGGCAGTATATCCTTAAATAACACTCAGCCACCATTTCCAATTCCCTCTAGTTAACGTAGCAAGTGAATGCTTTCTGCTCTTGCATAAACACTGAAGTTGGGCGATCAGAGCTTTAAAACCATGGAACTGTTAAACCACCCGATGTAAACCTTGAAGATACCTTCTGTCTAAAAATCTAAAGAGAGAAAGAAACCCAAATGAACTAGAGGAAAGAAAGGGTATATAAAATTATCCATAGTGTGGATAAGTGAATGGAGGGAAATTCTTGTTCCACTTTCATAATTCTGGAACCTGAGTGAAATATTCAAAGCAGAGAAAAATGAGTATGTATTCACACAACAAATAGGTTACAGAATTTTTCAGAAGTAATGGTGATCACCACCAACTTGAGCCGCTTTGAGCCATATGCCTGTAGTAATCATCATCATCATCATAGAATCATAGAGTTGGAAGAGACCACAAGGGCCATCAAAGCATTCTTGACATATCCCTGTCAAGCCTCTGCTTAAAGACCTCCAAAGAGGTCCACCACACTCCTTGGTAGCAAAGTCCACTGCCGAACAGCTCTTACTGTCATAATAATCTTTCTTGCGGTCCAACGATCCATAACATGGATTCAGAATAAAATACAGATTCATACAGACAACCCCCCCCAGGGCAGGAAGACCGTAGCGTTATTTGTTTAGTCATGGGTATGTTGATCTTTGATTCGTGTGACTACTGAAAGAAACTTTGCCACGGCCACTGTGATATCATTGGACTTGTCGTCCAGAAGATATTTTATATAGTAGGCTTCAGATTGACACGGCCGATTTGCCAATAGTGGTTTAATCAATAGTTCCCTAGCTTGATAGAATATGCCTCATGCAGTCAACGTCCTGAGAGCACAAACAGATCCTATTTTGATAAGGGATACCTCTCAGTTTGATGGGAATACATTTAATCTGGCTTTGGTGAAAAGACGCCGATATGTTGGTACAGACACATTTCTAAGACGTGCAGGTGTCTGAAACTCGAACCCAAAGTGAATTCCTACTGCTAATGGGCCACAGATAACATGAGATTGAGATCGGAGATCACTATGTGTTATGTCCCAGAGCCTTTGCCTCAGAGATTCAAGGGCGGTATCATAGCCCAGATGGTACAGGAGAGAAAGTGGCATACCAATCGAAGTGGCTTTTCTAACCATAATTTTCATCCATTAGCTGGTAAACTCGTTGTTTAGGCATGGAATCCATATGCCTGGGGATTCCAGTTGCTGGGGATCACAAACATGAGGGTGCCATGAGCTCGTATCCTGCTTCTTGGCTCCCCAAACACATATGGTTGGCAACGTGCAAAGCATGATGCTAAACTAGATTTGCCTTTGGCTTGATCCAGCCAGTCCTGTGGCAACTGTTATTACAGATAAAATTTTGGGGGAGATTGTTGCTTTTTATATTTGTGATTCTGCTCTTTTTAAGGATTAACCATTATTTTATGTGCGTGTTGTTTTATGATTTGTTTTATGCATGTGTGTATTTTTTTTTTGTAATTGCCCACTAATAATTCAACAAAATTGTACTCAATGCAGTTTGAAGTATAGTTGAAATAGACGTGAAGTGGATTTGTAAATGTATAGTGCAATCCTATACATGTCTACTCAAGAGTAATCACCACTGAGCAAAGGATACATGGCGGATGATAGATAGACTGAATTTTCATAGAAATATACTTTAGGAGGCAAGAGATAAGCACCTTCTTAATGTAGGAAGTGATAAATATTTTCAGATGGTGCACGGTTCTGCTCCTGTATACTGCTGATTGTATTCCAACATTTGGTCAGTGTGCAAAGCTAACGAGACAATCAGCTTGAAAGGAATTGCCTCTATTTTTCTTTTTGCAGATGTCTTGTTGGCTTACAGCCCTACTAGTAGGGAAAGCCTTTTGAAAGCCACCTAAATGATAAAAAAGATAATTTAAATAAAATTGTAAGCGGTAGTTGCCTGATTCCACTTGACCGTACAAAGACCGCTCAAGTACAAAAAAAGAGAGAAAAAAGTTTTACACTAATAAATATAAATATTTAAGAATGAGACATATTTGAGATTGAGACCAGTATGGTAATCTCTTTTTTCATAGAAATTTTGTATTGGAGTGATATGAGCAGTTTGTGCCATTCAGCCAAACTCGTCTAGGGAGGTTGTGCAGGTATAAGGTAGACAGGTGATGAATTATTGTCCCAAATCCTCTCCTTTTTTTTTTTTAGTAAGTTCAGGTCAGGGATCCTGTGAAGAAGAGACAGCAACATATTGCAGCTTCCCCACCCGAAACTATAAAGTTGATCCCTATCTTCAGTTGGGAATACTCCACCCCACTGAGGAAGGACGTTTCACTGGCTTTCCTTGGAGTAGAAGGGGGTTTCTCCTTCACACGTGGCCTGGTTTAGAGAAGGGAGCTTGCATAAATAGCTTGCCCCTCACCTTAGACTTCCTTCTCTGATTCACAGTGGCATCATGCTCTCCTGCTCTTGAGCAAAGCGAGCTTAGCCAGCTGCCAAAAAAATGGAGCTGAGTGGAGAGCATCAAAATTTGAGGGTCCTTTTTTAAAAAAACCCACTTCAGTCTGCTCTGAATTTGATTGGCTTATGGTGAGCTAGGGCTTAATTTGGCTATTTGGTTTGTTTGTCATTTCGCGCAGGCAGATAATGGTCAGCACCCTGAGACATGTTGGGTGGAGGGCGCCCCACTAACCATCCTTTATTCTTGAACGCTTTGCAGGGCTCCTTGCTCTGGTGCTCTTGGGGCCTGTTGAATGCTGAACAGGGGTTGGTAGCACCTATCAGGACACGTACTTGCAGCTTCCCTTTATGGAAAGAAGGCTTTGCCTCCCTTCATGATACCTTGCATGAGGGAGTTTCTCTGGGGTGGCTTGGCCCTTAGCAGCAGGCAGGAGGAGGTATTTTGCATGTTAGCACAGATTATACCTGCCCAAAATTTTATTTGGTTTGGTGCAAGTCTTCCTTGTTATATTTCCCACAGGTACAAAAAATTTTGCCCATACTTCCCTGTCCCCCCTGACGTTTATAGCTCGGGGAGGGTATTTTAAGTCAGGGAATCGGCATAAGGGTCATAAGTTATATTCCCTTACCCTTTCCCCTGATCCAAAATTTTAAGCATAGGGAAGTCAAATCACAAAAACATAATTTTAACCTGTCCAGTCCACTTGTGTCACATGACTAATATAGCTTTAACATTCAGGTAGGGAGCCGTGTTGGTCTGACGCAGTTGAAATATATGACAAAATTAAAAAATTAGCACCTTAGAGACCAACTAAGCTTGTTCTGGGTATAAGCTTTCGTGTGCATGCACACTTCTTCAGATACCTTCAAACGAAAGCTTATACCCAGAACAAACTTAGTTGGCCTCTAAGGTGGTACTGGACATTTTTATTTTTTATAGAAGATAGATAGATAGATAGATAGATAGATAGATAGATATAGATAGATAGATAGATAGATAGATAGATAGATAGATAGCTTTAACATGTATATTCTTTTGTTGGAACATCTTATTAATATAATATTACTAGGCAATGTTTCTCTCCCCTTTCTTTTTTAAAGAATACCTCTTAATGTAAGAGACATCGTCTACTGCACAGGAGTTTCACTGATGGATGAAGATGTGTGGGAATTCATCTGGATGAAATTCCACTCTACTACAGCGGTATCGGAGAAGAAAATATTGTTAGAAGCTTTAACTTGTAGTGATGACAGAAACTTGTTAAACAGGTATGCTAATTTAGTTAACATTTCCTGTTGTTGTTTTCAAACTTGTTGACACGATCACTCCTGACCTCCTCCTCCTCCTCCTGCTTTGTGGAGCCCATTTTGCTCCCTGGTATGCTCCAGAGCTGAAGGAAACAAGGTGGGAGACCAATAATAATAATAATAATAATAATAATAATAATAATAATAATAAATTTATTTTTATATACCCTGCCCATCTGGCTGGGTTTCCCCAGCCACTCTGGGCGGCTTGCAACAGAAAAATGAAATAAAATAATCTATTAAACATTAAAAGCTTCCCTAAACAGGGCTGCCTTCAGCTGTCTTCTAAAAGTGAGATAGTTGTTTATTTCCTCGACATCTGGTGGGAGGGCATTCCACAGGGCAGGCGCCACTACTGAGAAGGCCCTCTGCCTGGTTCCTTGCAACTTGGCTTCTCGCAATGAGGGAAACTGCCAGAAGGCCCTTAGTACTGGACCTCAGTGTCCGGGCAGAACGATGGGGGTGGAGACGCTCCTTCAGGTATACTGGACCGAGGCTGCTGAAATGCAAGTGAAGGAAAACTCCAACCAAATGCAATCAAAGAGCAGTGAGGGCTCATTATCAGGCCTAGCTAGTGGCAGTGAAGACAGCAAAGAAGGCATAATTTGCTGCCTCCCTTACATTGGGCCATCCAGGTAGTGCAGGCCTTTCACACTCTGTTCCGGAGGAGTTGACAGAACCAATGACAGCTTGCTGTGACTTGTTTGCAGAATATTTTGAGGATAAAATTGCTTGCATCCGTCTGGACCTTGACTCCACTGTTACAGCAGATGAATCTCGAGAGGTGTCCTGAGCACTGTCCAGGCCTGTTATGCTGGTTGAATTTCAAGGCTCAAGGATGTGGACAAGGTGCTTGGATGGGTCAGGGCCACCACTTGCACTCTGGATCCTTGCCCCTGTTGGCTCACAAAAACTAGCAAGGAGGGGACAGCTGGCTGGGCCAGGGAGGTGATTAATACTTCCTTGCAAGAAGAGGTGGCCCCTGCCTTCTTGAAGGAGGCAGTGGTAAAAACCACTCCTCAATAAATACTCCCTGGATTTGGAAAATCTAAGTAATTACCGGCCAGTTGTCTCCTCTTCTTTGGCAAGGTTCTAGAGTGGGTGGTCACAGATCTGATCCAAGGGCTGTTGGAGGAAACCAATTTCCTAGATCCATGTTAATCAAGGTTTAGGGTCAGTTTTGGCACAGATGCATGGTGATTTCTGTCGGGAGAGGCACAGAGGAATATCAGCTTCAGCCGGTGGCCCAGTTGCACCCCTGTCGGGACAGGGACAGCCTAAACGTCCGTCATCTATGCTATGGTTTCCTTTAAGTTAGATTACTTCAACACATTATACATGGGGCTGCCTCTGAAGACAGTATGGGAATTTCAGCTGGTGCAGAATTCACCGGCTAAGTTGCTCACTGGGGTGGGGCAATGCAGTTTGAACATATAATGCCAGTCCTGGCCTGACTGCACTGGCTGCCAATTAGTTTCCAAGCCCAATTCAAAGTGCTGGTTTTGACCTAGAAAACCTTAAACAGCCCAGGATCACATTACCTCAGGGACTGCCTCTTCCCCATATTATTGGATGTTCTCCTTCAGGTGCCTCCTCTGTGAGAAGTCTGGAGGGCAACAACACAAGAATGGGCCTTTTCTGCTGTGGCTCCCTTCTTGTGGAACGCTTTCCCCTGGCATCTTTGTTACATATCCTTAGGCACCAAGCAAACTTATTCTTTATCTCTCAAGCTTTTGGCTAAACCATCTATGGCCTTTAAAACTTTGGGGGGGGGGGTATTGCCTTCACTTGTTATTATGCTATGTATTTGTGTGTTTTTATATTGTAAACTGCCCTGTAATCTTTGGACGAAATGTGGTATAGACAATTAATTAACTAAAAATAGTAATATTTGTTCATTCTTCCACAAATTTAAGCATTTTTAAATCTCTCTCGTGGAAGTGTTTGTGTGTGTGTTTTAGTGGTTTTTCTTCTTCAAATTAGTTATTACTTGATTATTTCCAAGAGAATAGCATATAGCATAGAAGAAAAACAGAGCAATACAAACAATAGTATTTCAGATCTACTCATGGCGCTAAAAACACTCATGACATATTTAAAGCTTTTCCCTAATAATCAAAATCAATATCTCCTTTTTGCAGATTTTCAAGACATATTTGTGTTATGTGGATAGCATTTCTTCCAAATCATATATTCCAAGTTTACTTGAAAATGATTGCAAATCTCACTTAAATTTGGGGTAAGCATAATCTCAGAGTAGCATTTAGGATGAAATCTAAAATGAAGCAATTCAGTTTCAGGTTTTATCAAATATCTGTCATAGGCCAATAGTGGTACAAAAGACTTTTTCTATCACAAAGTTTTGCTTCTTCTCTGTACTTTATAAAACAAAAGTACAGGAAAGCTCCTGCAATGAATTTCAATATAGCAATTTCTAACCTTCAATGGGAGTTCCAGGATGTCTAATAGCTCGATATATTTAGTATTTATGCTTGTAACAACTAACCATTTCTTCTCCCTTCTCCTGTTATTCAAGGCTTCTTAACCTGTCTCTCAATTCTGAAGTTGTCCTGGATCAGGATGCAATTGATGTCATAATCCATGTAGCTAGAAATCCACATGGAAGAGATCTTGCTTGGAAGTTTTTTAGAGAAAAATGGAAAATATTGAATGCAAGGTAAAACATATGCCTGTCAATACAAAACAAGTGAGAGTACTGGCTGCATCTTTCTTACAGCCATTTGCATCTTCATTGTTTCACATATTTAGTTTAGTATTTATTTTATCTTAACAATAGTACATATTATACACATCCGTAAGTAAGTGTTTTGGATCTAAACCTCTTGTGCATGGGGAAGTTAACACACAAACACACCTGTCTTCCCACCTGCTATAGTGAGAGTTGAATCTGGGGAGAAATCTATGTTCATCCCCTCTCAATGCATTAGAAAGGTGTCATTTATTACTTATAATGACAGTTAAAATACATTGCAGTTTTCATTATCAGTACTAATACAGTACAGTTTAGCCTGCATATACGTTATTTAGAGTTGGATCCAGACTAACAGAGCAATCCTAACCCTCAATCCTCCATGCTGGAGAGGGTTAGGATGTGGTGGAGGTTTCCTCCACTCAAATATGTTCAGCTCTACAAGCAGAGGGGGCTGTGTTGCAACAGAAATCCCCATTGCCCATTGAAAGTACAGCCAGGCGGAAGCTACCACCATTGGTATCCGCACCAGAGTAGCCAACATAAACCACTGAAACAAGGTGTTTTGGGCCAACCAAGCAACCACTGAATCCTAAGCCAATTCAGCTATTGGTCAGGAACCTGATTAAGGGCTCTTTAATGTGCTAGCAAAAAGCTGGCTCAGCGAACTGGTGATTTTACAGCACCCCACCCCTCACATTTGCAAGCAGCAAGTATTTGATGCCATGGTAGCTGCACCACTCTGTTTAGCCCCTCTGCTCCCAGGCATTAATTAGGATTGCAGCCTAAATTAGTTGAACTTCCCCTTTGCTTTCAAAGCGGAAAGTGAGTTCCATTAACTTAAGTCTGGATCTAGCCCATAAATTTTTATGAAATGTCTTCTTTTCAGGTATCAGATTTTTCATTTAATACAATTTATTCATTCACTTTATGAAGTTTATTACCAGGGACCCGCTGGCTGCATTTAGATGCAACATCAAACCTTAAGTTTACTCTGTCCAGATAAATAGCAAAGTAACAGCAGAGAAGAAGCAGGAACTTTGAGTTGTATTGAACTAAGTACTCATTACTCTGAGTTGTATCCAATTCTGAGTACTGAGTACTTAGTTCAATACAACTCTATAAATTGTTGCATACAACTCTATAAGAGTTGTATCCAACTCAAGAGTAGGAAAAAACATACTGAAATTAAATGCCACCACTAATCTAAGTCTATTGATTACAGTGTCTACACTAAGTATAACTCAGTTGGATACACCCCCTAATTGCTTTTCTTTACCTGCAAAGGAGGGGAAAGAGAAAAGAAAATGAGCCAAGTCACAGCAATTTATTCATAATTTTCCAAGTCATGGTTTTGGAGAGTCATCTGAACTGAGTTATTGTTTTTGATACCATCCA
Source organism: Zootoca vivipara (assembly GCF_963506605.1). Taxonomy (NCBI): domain Eukaryota; kingdom Metazoa; phylum Chordata; class Lepidosauria; order Squamata; family Lacertidae; genus Zootoca; species Zootoca vivipara. Next base: position 29,248,897 of record NC_083285.1, read on the forward strand.
GCTTTATTTTACTTTAAAAAAAGTTATGAGCTGTCAACTTCACTATTGTGGTAATATCCCAATCTAATATCTGTTCTTTCTTTGCTGATACAGCTCTTGGTATCCAGTGTTTTCCAAGAAGTATGTTATATGTTAGCATAATACCCAGGGGACCTGATATTGATTGATTTTTTTTTAGTTCTTTTCTTTCACAATATCCTATGAATCTGTGACACTCTAAAAAACAAATAGCCAACAAATTACAAGTCAAAACAGTTTATTTTGGTAAGGGCGGGCTAGAAAATACTTCTCAACAGTCAAGCAATGTATAGACAAACACGGGGAGAAAGAACAGCGTAACTTAAAAGTGACTGTAGAACTAGAATCCTTGAGGCAACAGGTAATGTGAAAGAGAAACGGCAAGCTGTGACAAAGAGCATGATCCTTTGTAACACACTTACCCAAATGATATCCTTAGTGACCCACTGATAGGCCATAACAGAGCCCAGTTCCTCTTCCTCCTTGCTATACTGGCATGGGTACTCAGTACACCCAGTCATTGGGATAAATATGGAACACAAGTTGGGAGTAAGTGGAGAGGGTCATGTTGGATGGAGCTATGGGAGGTATGTTCAGATCACCCATTCCCCATGGCAGCCTGGCTTGTTCCCTGTGCATACGCCAGAGGCAGGGAGGGGGGCAGGACTTACTATGCCCTAGGAGAGTAGGCTACTGTACCATCACAAGAGCAAGGAAATGTCCAGAATACCTATGATACAACAAAAGCATAATTAAAAGCATCAGTATTGCATAGGAAAAAAGTACCACGACATTATTCACTTGAGAATGGGAATGAAGGATTCTTATCTTTTCCACTTAGAATACAGAGTCATTGCTATGTAATTGCCATGTAATTTAAGCAATTAAACTTGGAACAGTTGTGTCTTCCATTTTTAAGCAAAAGAGTGGATATAGCCAGTCAGATCCAATAAGTGTTAGTTTATGGTGGGAATGGTCATATAAATGTTGGTGAGTTCCCTTGCCTTTAGACTGATGTCTGGCTGTGCTGTGTTAATGCCAGCAAGTATTATGCAAAGAAGTAACAAACCAGCCAGATAGTCTGTAGTCTGAATATCAGCTGGTCTTCCTCTAACTTCCTGTTTTTAGTTCTGCCATTAGTAAGCAGGTTCTTGACCCAATGTGATCGGCTGGCTATGCTGCATATCATAGACCAGAGGAAATGATTTATTTCATATTGCTTCAGTGAGCCAAATTGCTTTGAATGGAGTTTAGTAGGTATATTGTGCTATGATGAATTCAGATTTAGTAGACTCATATGCTCAACAGAAAGCATTTAAATAAGTTTTAAAAAGCAACATTATGCTGATGTAAAGTGTTAGGTTTTAGCTTTAAGGATATGACCCAGCCTGGCTATTCTCTGCTTTTATGGATACTATATATGGACCAGAAACATCGGGGAAAACTGTAATTGTCATAATAAAACTTAAATGTAATAGATATATTTTAACATCTAAATAATCAGTGCATTGTTGTTCAATCTATTTCATATCTGCATTTTTGACCTGCTGTTGAAGATATGGGGAAGCATTATTTATGAATTCAAAACTTATCAGTGGAGTCACAGAATTTCTTAACACAGAGAGTGAACTAAATGAGGTAAATATTATGCAGCGCGGTGCTTGCAGTTATTTTGTATTAATGTTCATTTTGATGTCTTAAGTCTTACATACCTAAAAGTAGCAGGGCTACATACAGTAGCCATAGCGTTTTGACATGTAATGCTGCTTAACTCGGCTTCGTCAGCACCTTACAGAATGGCTGCACCAGAGTTTCATTTAAGGGAAAAGCAGCCTTCCCAGAACACCTTTCCCCCAAATCCTTTGTGTTTCTACTCAAAAGTAAATCCACTAAGTTCAGTGGGAACCTTTTCCCAAGGACTACCTAACAACAAAAGCCTACATGAGTAGGAGGTGTGGGGCCTCTTGGTATTAGTTCAGGCATACCTCCTAAATTTACTTAGAGTAAATTTGCACGGGATTATAACCTCTAAAAAATGGTGCTCATAATAGTGTCAGCCCCTCAAATTGGTGCATAAACACCCAGCCATTTACAATAAATAATTAAGTATGTTTTACAGTGGTACCTCAGTTTAAGTACACAATTGGTTCCGGAAGTCTGTACTTAACCTGAAGCGTACTTAACCTGAAGCGAACTTTCCCATTGAAGGTAATGGAAAGTGGATTAATCCGTTCCAGACGGGTCCGCGGAGTACTTAAACTGAAAGTACTCAAACCGAAGCGTACTTAAATCGAGGTATGACTGTACTAGCCTAATTGAGCACATCTTTTATAATGGTTGATAAACTGGGGCTCTTCAGAGAAGAGCCTGAGTGTTTTAGTTTAACTTTAGCTTCTAAGTTACATTAGGAGTGTTTCCAATTTTCTGTATTTAGTTTCTTATGTAGGAGTAAAAGTTGATAAGAGCCCAGCTGTCTGCAACATAAAGCAGCTGGGCTACAGGAGAGACGGAGGAAGTGATGTTAATATAATCAGGCATTGGCACGTCAATATCTTCCAGCACAATTTGAAGCACTTGCATCACACCTAATTGATGCAGTCTGTTGCCTTACTGCATTTTGTAATAAATCTCCCTGTAAAATATTACAAGAACTTATTTCAAATGTAGAGCTTTGTCGTCAATATCCAACTTGTTCATATGCTTTGGAAGGAAAGAAAATATGCACATCTATTCAAGTCCAAATTAACCTGAGAAAATTGCATTTCAGCTAAAGAACTTTATAAAGACCTACGAGGAGGGATCTGCTGCTGCTTTCTCACGAGCTGTGGAAACAGTGGAAGCCAATGTCCGGTGGCAAATGCTTTATAAAGAAGAATTGTTTCAGTGGCTGAGAAAATCACTGGCACACTAATCAGTGTTTCTGACCAAAACTTAGCACCAAATTGTGCAGCCAGGAGGAGAAGCACAGTGTGACATTCCAAGAACTTTTGACTGGAAGCACAATGAAGACTGGTTAAAATGGAAAGAATATATAGATATATTATATTTTTGCACCAATCTCCTCAAAACTAAAAGGCAAGGGGAAAAAGAACTCTGACAGAGAGAAAAGGTCATGAATGCTTACAAAACCAAGTTCCCACTGTACCATGGCCAAATGTGATATTAAGTGGTGCATGTAAATGTTAATGTCAGTTTTTTGGGGGGAAGCCCTCAGAATATTTGTGCATGGTTGTATGGTTCCTGCCTGTATTCTAGCATGCTTACTTAAGGTGTCCATGTTTGTGTGTGAATTTCTGTTACATCGAAGATGGGCATTATGCAAAAGCACAAAGACTATGACAATCAGTGTTATAACAGCAACATAAGGTGGAAAGACGAACGTAAACGATCTATATGTTCAGCATGTGACTAACTGTCACCTTTCCATGTAGGTCAGTTATGTCAGCACTTAGATTGTCTCAGTTACAATTTGGACATTCACTCTCTTTTTGAGTTGCAAATGATTATACAAATTAAATGCTCCCCTATTTTAAGTCAATGATACAGACAAGTTTAGAGAGATTTTATTCTCACAATATGTTATAATTCCAAAATGTATTTACTTGTGAACAGCTAACAACTAATTTAGCCCTCTGATCACCATACGTTTAAATGGTTTATGAAATGAGTTTCACATATGTTCTTGGACAAAATCCATAAATCACCCTTATGTGTGGATTTTAGTGTGCAAAAAATACTCATTAGGTGTGATGCAGAAAGTATGGTAATTAATTACACAGCTACCGATGCTTGGTATCATGAAAAATATCAAATCAACAGAGAAAAGTAAAACAGAATCTGTAGAGAAACAAGAAAACTTTCCTAAATAATGATCCAGTTGTAATGATCCAGTCCCCCCCCATTGTCTTTTCAGCATAAGAGTGTTATTTATTCACACAAGCATCCCATGGAAATCAATCAAGATGGCATTTGCAGCAAATTTTAATACCGTGGTAGCCTATGTTTAAAAGTAGTCTCTTGTATCTGTTCTACTTTTCATGTGAGGTACATAGCTGCCAAGTTTTCCCTTTTCTCGTGAGGAAGCCTATTCAGCATAAGGGAATTTCCCTTAAAAAAAGGGAGAACTTGGCAGCTATGGTGAGGTATCTTCTAGAGCTTTTCAACAGCTAGATTCTAAACATAGTTACCACAGAATAACCCCCACTGAATATTGTGGCACTGCACACTTTTTCTTCAAATACCTGTTAAATAATGAGCTTGCAAAAACAAAATAGTTTCTCTTCACAATTTGTACAACCCATTCATCAATCTTTGGAATGAATATTCATCCATATTATCTATTCTATCTAGTATAGAAAATCTTGACCACAACCTGCCAAGTCAATAGTCTTTTCTACTTCTCACAATATTTAGTTGCTTATTTTCACTCTGTTCTCTGTCCTTCAACACAGGACTTGAATCATCACAGTAACCAAAGGAAAGAAATAATATCACAATACTGTAGCAGCAACTGCCAGTTTTCACTTTATACAGTACAAGAGTCATAAGTGGTAGCTTGGCTACAAGCCTGTCAGTAACACAACAGCATTGCTAACTGCAGAGCACAGTCACTTAGGATATGTAGAAATTTTGCCTCTTTGTTGTGACGAACACATTTAGCCCATCTGTGTGAGGGTGGTTGAAGTCAGCCTTACTGCATTTCCTCTTTTTGGATTCCTCCTTGATGTCATTCTTCATCTAAAGGTCTCTCCCTGATAGTTGATTGGGGGATGATGGCCAGTCACTAGTACTAAAATTACTCTTGGTATCACCATCCACAACAGCCCTATGGAAGAAGAATCTACCTCTTTGGGAACACTACCCTTGTATGCCCTTCCCATAATTTATATCCAGAGATAACCATGTCCCAATGGTTCTCTCTCTTCTACCAGGTTTCCTTTATGCTACCTACTATATCAATGCTCTCCTCTAAGACCAAGAACTCCACTTTGCCCGTCTTGCCTCAGAGGCTTCTAGCATTAGCACAGAAACATTTGTATACAGTCTCTCTTTCCAACTGTCTCTGGCACTTGTGTTTGACCTGCAGTGCTTTGGCCTCTCTGAATTGTTATCCCGTGGACTTACATTCACAATCCCTCGTTCTATGCACCCCCCATTAACATTTTCATCCATTTTATCAAGTCCAGCTCTGAGGGCCTTCTGGCAGTTCCCTCACTGCAAGAAGCGAGGTTACAGGGAACCAGGCAGAGGGCCTTCTCGGTAGTGGTGCTTGTCCTAAGGAATGCCCTCTCCTCAGATGTCAAGGAAATAAACAACTATCTGATGTTTAGAAGACATCTGAAGGCAGCCATGTTTAAGGAAGTTTTTAATGTTTGATGTTGCTTTTTTATTATTGGTGGTGGTGGTGTTCTGTTGGGAGCCGCCCAGAGTGGCTGGGGAAACCCAGCCAGATGGGTGGGGCATAAATAATGAATTATTATTATTATTATTATTATTATTATTATTATTATTATTATATTTTATTTTTAACCTGGGGGAGATTTGTTCCAAACTGGACATTCTTAAGCTCCTGTTGTGTCTCCCTCACACACAGACACACTGCAATCTGTTTAAAAGATGCTTTCCCACTATTTTGATTTTAAGCGCCAATGGTTTCAAAGGGGAGCCTGTTCCCCTTAAACAGATCTAGCATGTCCCAGAATATCCCCCAGTGACTAACAAATCCAAACCTACATCTCACAACACCATTGTCTCATGTATGCATTGACACTACAGAGCTGTGCCAAGTGAATTCACCAAAGTATGCTTAAATGAACACACCACCACAACGTTGAACTTAGATAATATGAGTTTGAGGGGTTTTTTCAACTGGCCTAGTGTGAATGTATCGCCATAATCCTGGCATCAATTTACATATTTGTTGGTTCAAACCAGCAATAGACTGTGATCCTGGGATGACAGGCAGTATAGAAATTTAATAAATAAAATAAAAGTAAGTAACCTTTTGAAATGGCCTCAGCTTTCAGAACTTAGAGTTCTTTTGGCTGGTAGATCTTTTTCCATTTGTTTCTGGTGTGTTTATTTTATTTTTCTACCAGGCAAGATACAAATTTCAGTGAAAAGTAGCGGGGGGGGGGAATCTGTTTTAAATGTTACTGCATTTTGTTGTTGTGTTTAGTTAACCAAGATTGAGGTGGAGGTGTTGGTTATCTATTTACGTAACCTGAAGAACGACTTCTACTAGCACACCATTTGGTTTTGTTCAGAGTAAAAAAAAAAACATTCAGCCTGTGATGTTCAGAAATACACACTTAGCATGTCCATAGTTAATTTATATATACTTTCATAGTTGCATATATATGACTCAATATTTTGTTTCTTTTCATGTAGCATTGTGACCCTGAACACTGGCATAATGTAGCAGCTGAGAGTGTTGTAAATGTGGAGGCTCATGGTTTAAATCTCACCTCAGTGACAAACTCACAATTGACCTAATTTACAGGGTTGTTGTCAGGATTTGTGAGATAATTTATGTAACGCATTGTGAGCATACTGAAGTGATATATAAATGCTAAGTGTTACAAACACACACAATATTTCACTATTATGATCCGTTATAATATACTTTGCACCCTTCAGGATATTGTATCCTTTACAGACAGTGTTGCAACTTTCACGGCTAAGAAATTTGGAGTCAGAAGACTCAGAGTCTCCAAAATGAAACACACATTGCATTCTGGACTGCATTGATGATGGCATTACTGTACACTAACAACTGTTCATCTATATGTTGGCTAAAAAAGACTAACTAAAATACATGTAAATATAATTTTGATGTCTTGTTATGATATGTGAGTAAAGCAGGCATTTATGTTGACAAGAATGTCATAGCAGATCCTGAATCTAAAATTGTATAGAAGAGGTTCATTTCCCCCCCCCTATTATTACAGAAGCTGAATATGTATATGAGGCACATTATACTGATAGCTGATCTTTCATTCTCTACTATTCAGATACTGTACAAGTGGCAGTGGCAATAAAGAACTGATAGCAAAGCACATTTTATCTAAGAAATGTACAGACCCTAACATCACCTAGCAGAAAAGTACTGTAGATAAATGGTAATAACAGAAGAGGTATAATTCTGGTAATTCTGTCTAGCTTTTAGATTGCTTTTAGAATCCCCCCAACTCTAAAATCTTTGGGGGGGGGTTGGGGGAAAATATTCTTTATAATGTACATATGTATACATGTTATCAGTAGTTCTGTACACAAGATACAATTCAGAAGAAATAGAAGACTAATCCAGGTACAGTTTGTGCACCTGTGCACATTGAGTGCATGGCTATGTGTCCATGAGAATGATCCCTAGCACAACAAAGAGGAATCTCATTCCCCAATATGGAACAAAGCACAAGTCACAGTAAAACAAAAAGTCCCCACTCTGCGTATACACAGGTGACCTGATTCAGACATCCTGGTGTTCGTAGTGTGGAAGATCCCCCATTTTTTAAATAAAAAAAATGAGTTAGACCAAGAGCTCTGTGTGTGCACTGGAGCCCATGCAGTTTCAGATTGCATACTATATATATTTATGTCTCTTGGTCTTAGACTCATTGTCTAAGCATAAGGTGTGTTTGTTTGATTTTTGACTCTGGATTCTGCCTAATAAAAGCCCTGCAGTCTTTTATGGATATCATTGATACACTTGTATTGCCAGTGCATCCTTAAAGGTTCCAATTCAGCAGATCTGTTTGATCACATGCTTAAATCCATTCTTCTTGAGAAAAGCACATCAATTATCTTCAGTCTCAATACAGCAGAAGATAAGCACATAAGTAGTACCGAAACTCTGATGGTAGCTTGAGTTTAAATGCCATGCTGTATTTTTGTGCGGCTGATTTAACCATACAGGCCTAAAGGCATATCCGTTCTTCGTATTGAATATAAAGATATATACCGGTAGCTTAAGTCAGAATTCTCAACGCCACATGATTCCAGAAAATCTTACATGATTTCCAAAAATCACATCTATCTTCATTTACTTCTCTTGGGGGTAAGAATGGATGCATTTGTAGAAAATATTACTGGAAAATAAAAGCATCAAGCAATTTAAAGCATTGACCAAATAAAATATGAGTTTGTATTACCGTTTACTGCAAGTATTTTTGTATGATATGCCTTTAAACCTAATTCCATACTGAACCAGTATGTATTCAACATGAAATTTTTATTCCATTCTAACCAAGGATTCACTAAATGGATTTTTTTTCTAAATGAGAAACTTTATCTTCTGTATTTTAAGCAGAACAAATTTGAATTTTGTCTCTGATAATAAAATTTTGTATAGTAATGTATAATTCATCACTGTCTTAATTTTCCCACATGTGGAGACAAGTATAACAAGAATCACACTCTCAGCCTTTGATTGTGTTTTGTGTTTTGTTAAGAGTCTAATAATTCCAAAAGGATGCAATATATAGAGCCTTTCAGAAACCACAAGGTAGAGACTAACTTTTGACATAAATTTGGGGAGTGAAATTACATCAGTGGAAATATTTGTATAATTTACATATCTAGGGTTGCCAGACTCAATAGAGGACATGACTTCTGTGCCTTTAATTGCCCTGCTCTCTTTTGAGTCTGGAAACCTTAAAGAGAAACCAGCAGACCCTCTCTTTAATTTCCAAGCAAAGGGTCTGCTGGTTTCTCTTTAAGGTTTCCAGACTCAAAAGAGAGCAGGGCAATTAAAGGCACAGAAGTCCTGTCCTCTATTGTCTGGCAACCCTATACATACCATTTCCTTAAAAAAAAAAACTAACATGTTTTCACAGTGATTGACTAAATAATTGAACTGAAACCAAAATGGTCAAAGGCCTGGAAATGATGCCTTATGAGGAACGGCTTAGGGAGCTGGGTATGTTTAGCCTGGAGAAGAGAAGGTTAAGGGGTGATATGATAGCCATGTTCAAATATATGAAAGGATGTCATATAGAGGAGGGAGAAAGGTTGTTTTCTGCTGCTCCAGAGAAGCGGACATGGAGCAATGGATTCAAACTTCAATAAAAGAAGATTCCACCTAAACATTAGGAAGAACTTCCTGACAGTAAGAGCTGTTCAGCAGTGGAATTTGCTACCAAGGAGTGTGGTGGAGTCTCCTTCTTTGGAGGTCTTTAAGCAGAGGCTTGACAGGCATATGTCAAGAATGCTTTGATGGTGTTTCCTGCTTGGCAGGGGGTTGGACTGGATGGCCCTCGTGGTCTCTTCCAACTCTATGATTCTATGAAGCAATTCCAATTTTACCCGTATAAGTCATCTAGAATAGCAAGGTGGTGGAGCACCAAGGAGTTATTCTGAATGAAAATAAATTCTGATTTTTGTTTGTTTGTTCTTTGTTCTGGATGTTACAATACAATATTTTAAGGTTGTGTGGGGTGGTATAGAAGGGTCCACTAATACATCAGTGAAAACCCAAGTCCTTAAGATAGGTAAGAAGTTACCTTCTCATAAAGAATCCCATGTGTGGCTATCTGTTCGAGCCCACCCCATAAGTTTCATGAAATCAACAGGTTTTGTACCCAGGCAGTCAGTGTTAGATTAGCACATTATACCTAAAAGTAGTTTGATCCAAACCTAATTAAGGACTTAGATTGGAGGAGGGGTTCTCCAGTCATAAGTACTAGAATTAAGTCCCACTGGCTTCAACGGAACTTAGCAGTCAATAATTATGCTTAGAATTGCAGCCTATTATACCGGCTTCCAACAAAAATCCCCCCTTTTAGAAAGTCTGTAGACTGAATTGCCAGGGGAACTGGAAATCACTAGAGAGATTATGGAAACTACTTTTATTTGGCTTTCAAAAGAAAATCCAGAAGGACATGACTTCTGCACTTCTAGTCAAACCTTTGAGACTCCCATTTCTGACCATAGCCTCCAGACTGACCTTTGGTAAGCTGTTCTTTAAAAAAAAAGGAAAAGGAAAAAAAGAGTACATTTACAAAGTACTAGGAACCTGAACAGCAAACAAACTGGGAAATGAATTCCTGGCAAACATCAGCACAACATATGATCTACCATGTACAACATAACCAACCACCTACTGAAGAATTCTGCCCCAACCAGAAGATCTTATAAAAATGTCACACACACACCCCTAATACAGCTTGGAATATATCTTGAATATTTTTGAATGTATGTGAATATACACAAATATGAAGACTCTCTTTCAGGAAATCTAGTGATAGTCCACTCATTTTATAACCAAACTGCATCCTGTCAGGCTAATGCCCTATCTGCTTAATTAGGAAGCATCCAAGTCTCGACCCTGTGCTCCTCCTTTGATAGCATAGGGCAAAGGAATGTTCAATACTGTACAGTTGTAGTAGAAGGATCATGTATGAAGTTAGCTTCTGGTGAACACTAACCCTAACCCAGCAGGGCCGTCTTAAGCGCCCCTGGTGCCGTGGAGCGACGGATCCCTCCGGCACCTCCCCGCCCCGTTTCCTAGCACGGCGGGCGGGTGGGCGCAGCGCACATCGCGGCTGCCACAGGCGCTGCTGCGCGGCGGGCGGGCAGGCACAGCGCGGTTGCCGTGGGCGCAGCTGCACGGCGGACCGGCCGGCCAGCGGGCGGGCGCAGCTCGCGGCGCCCTCCTGGTGGGCCGGTGCCGTGGTGCCCTGTGCCACCCAGCCTGGCCGTAGGGCTGGCCCTGTTTCCCAGACAGAGGCATTTCTGCTACTCAATATCACTAAAACTTTAGATTCTTGGGACTGAACTTTGGACTTTCTGTAGATGCTCTCACTCTTGAGTACGGTTCCTCCTCGTGCTTTAAACCCTGTGATTTAACTCAGTGGCTTTGCTTCCTCACCAACCTGCAATTTCACAGTTCCAGGACAAGGTAAGTATAGCTTGCTGGATGCGTTACATTTCTGGACATTCAGAAATCATTCAGGTGGCTTTCCCCACCAAGGCTAATAAGGAAATATTTTGATAAGATATGCTGTGCAATACCCTCCCCATATTGTCCTTGTTAGTCTAGCATCAACTTTAAAGAAGATACCTATTTATGATGGTTAGTAATCATTGTCTTGTATCAACAGAATGTAGAGACAAGTGAGTTGTCCCCAGGGAACTCAATTTTGGAGCTCAGAACAGGAGGGGAGTAGGAAGGGACGTACTATGTAAGTTTGGTGCCAGCAAAGGCTCCATGGGAGATTTACACAAGGTTGCCATAGCATATGGCAGATGTTAGTTCTGACATTTTATTCTTATTTGTGAAACCGAGATTTGTTTATTCAGAAATCCTCATTAAATTCAAATGCAACAGTGCCATCTCAGAGCTATTGCCAAGAACAATCACTAGGCTGGGAGGGAGAGACTAACAGCCTTCTCTCTAATTCTGATGGCAGCACATCTTGGACTTAAAACTTCAAAGAAGATGGTTCCGTTCCCTCCAGCCAGGTCACTGCATACATTGCAAGAGTGTTCCAATAAGCAGCCATGCTGCGTAAAAATGCAACATTTCCATAAAGCACTGAATAGGGTCTCGGCTTTCCTGTGTACTTTTAGAATTTAAATTCACTTTGTTAAAGAAATTGCTACTCACATGATTAGCAGGAGAGCCTCTTAGCCATGCAAATTAGTTGCAGATGTTTGCGAGCTGATCTGAGGGGCTTTAACCAATACATTGGTGGATTAAAATACATATGATCATTTTCCCTGTATTAGTTTATGCATTTTATTATAGCCAGTTACGGTTGTGTATGGTTTGAATGTATTCGTAACTGAGGTCTGCGTTGTAGTTTGGTATTTAGTTTTGACCATGGCTGAATTTACTAAGAAGTTTAGCTACACTGATGTAGAGAAAGATAAACTCTTAAGTTTGTTTAATTTTCCGAGTGATACTCCCACGCCCAAAGAGGACTTAATGTTAGTTACCCTTGCTAAACAGAAAGTACGATTGGAATTACATGCATCTACGTTAACCGAATATGTTAAAAATAACCTCATCCCTAGAGGACTGAGAATATCAAAAGCACCTACCTTGTTTATAGACAACAAAGAATTTGTTGAGAAGTGGGTGTCTATTCTAAATAAATGCTCCTATGATCTCATGCTCTTAATTATAGAGCAGTCCGCCCAGGACTTAACCAAGTTAAATACTCAAATAGAGGAAGGAAAAGAAAATCTTAAGAGACAAACTGATAGAGAAGAGTATACCAGATTCTTGCAAAAATTTGACCAGGACCTCCTTAATTTTTCAAACGAATTGACCCTTTTCAAAAAGAAGAAGATCTCTAGAGACAGGAATGATTATTCCATGGGGAGAGTTTATTCGTGGCTTAATTCGGCCGGCTTAGTTCATAGACACACTAGACAGACAATGCACACTGATACCCCCCCCCCAGATTTCGGCACTTCGGATTCTTCCAGTACGACTTCTAGTAACACATATAAAGAATACAATCTTAGGTCTGGGCGATCCAAGCAAACTTTTTTCGGGAGGCGCCCCAGACGCCACTACAACAGGTGATTTCCACTAATGATGATCACTCATTAGTTGTTAATCTCTCGGACAGAACTCTGACTGCTGATGAAACCCGTTTATTGAATTTAGGATTAAGTTTCGTTCCTACCCCAAAGTATTCAGCTTTTCAGACTCGTGTTGATTTATTTAAGTTAAGTAGACAGTTAAAGCTTAGAGAATTTTTCGGGCATTCTGTTGCAGTCAAGGATCCTTTTAAAAAAACATCCACCTTTACTCCCACGTCTCAAAACCCCCTTATTAAAACCTTTGAATACCTTGTCCTGCGAGACCTTCTCATTAGAGAAAAACAATTTAGCAACTGTAGATCTTATAATCTCACAAAAGAACAACTTGGAGTCTTAAATGACCTAACCACTGACCAGAGGCTGGTCATCAAACCAGCAGATAAAGGGGGAGCAATTGTTATTCTTAATAAACATGATTATGTTATGGAAGCAGAAAGCCAATTAAGAAATACGGCTTTCTATCAATCTTTACCTGGAGATCCAACTGCCACAGTTAAAAGCAAGCTGAATGTCTTGCTGCATGAAGCAGTAGCTTTAGGATACATCAAAGACACACTGGCTGACTTCCTATGCCCAGAATATTCCAGAACTCCTGTGTTTTACACACTTCCTAAGATACATAAGGGTAAAACACCACCACCTGGTAGACCCATTGTCTCTGCCTCTGGGCCCCTTCTAGAGAACTGTGCAAAATATTTAGAGTCCTTTTTGCACCCCTTTACGATACAAACACCTGCATACATAAAAGATACCAAACATTTAATTTCCCTTATTGAAAATTGATCGGTTACAGATGAAAGCATCATTGCCACATGGGACGTAGCGTCTTTATATACTAATATTCCTCTTGAAGATGCTCAATCCATTATAAGAACTGTTTATTGAACACCAACAGTCTTCCCCCCCCCCCCCGATGCATTTTCTTATGGATTTATTGGATCTGGTTCTGTCCAACAATTACTTTAGATTTGGGTCTCAGTTTTACCTACAGAAAAAAGGAGTTGCAATGGGCTCTAGATGTGCCCCCAGCATTGCAAATTTATATATGAGGGAGTTTGATTTAACACATATCTTTAACAATAATCCTTTCAGTGAGCATTTGTTATATTATGGCCGTTACACTGATGATCTTTTGTTCATTTTTTCTTCAAACATCTTTAAGAGCTTTGATAACTGGATCAATCAAGCGAATCCTCATTTAAAATTTGAAGGCAAATTTAGTTGCAATAGCCTACCTTTCCTAGATGTGGAGGTTTGCATAGAGAATGCAAAGGTCATTGTACGTCCCTACCGAAAGAGCATTGATAAAAACTCATTATTGCATTATACCTCCAATCATCCCAAACACTTACGTGACAATCTACCAACAGGTCAATTTCTTAGACTTAGACGTAATTTAACTAAATTACAGGATTTTGTTGTACATTCTAAGCAACTTGCTATTTCTTTAACACAACGTGGCTACCCCTCAACAGTAATTGATTCAGCCTTTCATCAAGCTCAGTCTAAAGATAGAACTTTGCTTTTAGAAAATCGAGTTAATAGTACCACAACTCCTGACTCTCAACGTTTTGTAGTTTCTTTGGAATATAATCATCTCACATCCGACATTGTCAAAATTATAAAGCGACATTGGCACATTTTAAGGGACATCCCTGGCTGTAGCACCACCTCCCTTTTTGCCAAACGCCGAACAACGTCTTTCAAAGATAAGTTGGTTCACTCTGATACCAGGGCAGTTTCTAATCAACCCCTTCTCTCTAACACCCCACGAGGCTTCTATAAATGCGGACATTGCACCGCATGTAAGTTTGCGTTACAGGTAAAGGAATTCTCTAACGCCACTGGGTATAGATTTATTATCCATTCCTTCGCCACCTGTGCCACCTCACGCGTAGTGTACGTTATCCGATGTCCATGTGGGCTATTTTATATCGGTCACACACTCAGACCAGTCAAAGTCAGAATTTCTGAACACAGATCAAGAATTAGGAACAGTGTTTGGGATGCCCCACTTGTTAATCATTTCATGGAGGCATCACATTCAGATCAGGATTTGGTCTTTTTTGTTATATGGGTTTATTCAGGTCCTGGGGAATTGGCCCAAAAGAGACTCATGCAACAGGAAACTAAGTTCATTTTCTTGTTCAATTCCCTACATCCCAATGGTTTAAATTCTGACATTGATTATAGTGCCTTTTTGTGATTCATCTTTTCATGTAATACTGTATTTAGATTGTGTTGATTCTTCAGGCTTTGTTCCATGGACTGTCTCTTTAAGAATGTATGATTAGTCCCTCTGATTGTTTACACCTGTTGATTTGTAGTCAAGACCTTTATATTGAGTTTGTGATCCTTTGGACTATGTATTTAACATTTGGCATTTCACTTGAAAGCTTACAGTTTGTATTAATCTACTTGTGCAAGGTATGTACTTTCCTTTGAAAATCTCTTATTGTAATTTTTATTGTAATTATTGTCTCTTGACTATTGTATTTGCATGTTTCTATGATATTTTGTCAATATTCCTTTATACAATGTAGTTACCAACTGAAGAGAGCATCTGGTCTACACCTGCTGCACCTCTTCTCTTGGGGTACTCCTTCAATATCTTATTCGTTTGGACTGCAATCTTCATTGACACTTTAAGTTTTGGGGCTGTACCCTCGCCTTTGACATAGTTTGCTTTTGCGTATATAATAATAAGAATTTCTGTACTCATTCTGTATTAGTTTATGCATTTTATTATAGCCAGTTACGGTTGTGTATAAGTTGCTATGAGGCAGGCAAAAACCAATAGGCTAGCCCATTTGTATGCAGGGGGAAAAATCCTCTCTGGCCCGGAATATGGCAGCCAAGAATTCCATGGCAAGGTCTACCTGGGGCTGGATGCAGCCCAATTGCCTTCCCAATCCAGCCCACGGACAGTCCGGGAATCAGCATGTTTATACATGAGTAGAATGTGTGCTTTTATTTAAAATGCATCGCTGGGTTATTTGTGGGGCATAGGAATTCGTTCATTTTCTCCCCAAAAATATATCCAGCCCACATGATCTGAGGGATGGCTGAAAAAGGTTGCTGACTCCTGATCTAACCAGAACTGGCCTGCTCACCCTTAGGTGGGACCAACCAAAGCAGGGGGGGGGGAGTGTGGAATCCAGGGACGACATGAGCAGTCCGAGACTAGGCACAGACTTAATGCAAGACTGCCACCACCAGGTCTGCCACCGATGCAATGCCTCCCTGCTCTCACTGGATTGGCCCATTTGAAATGGGCACCTTGATGCTTGCCTGCACAGTTGCAGGGAAAGGCACAAGCATTCCCATAGTGGCCTCACAGAAAAATTGGCCCCAGGCCACGTCGTGCCTGCAAACTGCCGCTCCCTGAGAATTTTCAGGTAAGCATCCATTACTGCAAATGTCAATACACGGAAAGCCAAACTGAAGTTTACTCCAATTCAGCGTTAAACAGGATTCCCAGGGGAGAAGCAGCGGGACAAGTGGAAGTATGGACTTGCAACTGTTTCCCCCCCCCCCCCTTTGGAAGGGATAAGTCTTTCATAGAATGATTGATTTTGCATTTGTATGGTATATTGGCACATACAGTTGTCCATAATTAGCATGTGCAATGCAAATGGAACATAAGTTGTGAATAGAAAATGCAGCCAGTAAAGATTAATAGATATTTGTATCATTGATTTAAAATATTGACTTAAAATATTTGTGCCAAGTTAAGCAAATTAAAGATCCAGAACTGGATCGGAATGCTTTCCTCAATCAACCCTTTTTAGTAGCACAAAAAGTCTATCAACAGCAGTATGAGCAACTGCTACTGTTCCATTAGTATTATCAAAAAGATGGTGTCTATAACAAAGCACGTTCAGTTTGCAATGTTGGTTTCTCAATGTAAAAGTAATGCTTTGCAATTTAAAATACCTTTTCATAAAAATTGCTCATCTGTTACACTTCTCATCGACTTTTGACCTGCTCATTGTAGAGGGTTAAGAAAGAAAAAGTGGAGGATGAGGGGGAGGATAATAAGATGCAATTTCTTGGCATGCTTATTACAGTATTTCATTTCATACAGCACAGAGCCTTTCCAATGATAACTGTGTTAACAGTGCAATTGTTTGTTACATCTTGATTTCAACAAGAAAGCTGCCAAATAGCTATAATATGGATAAGAGTAAAAGCATTCTTAAAAAATGAAGGAACTCATCAATAGATTAAAAATAAGCATGATTGCAGTCAGAGTATTTTTGATTCTCTGATTATTTGAGTTCAATTGGGTACAAGAAAAACAGAATATGCAATTTTTTTATCTGTAGTTTAGCTTTGCTTGGGTCACTTTATTTGTAAGCAGGCTGGGCTCCCTTTTTTCAGGCTGTATACTACATTTCAGATATTATTATTTAAAAACTTGAAAATACTTATACAGTAGTCACCAAAAACCGGGTTAGATGCAGATGCATGGGGCAAGATCTTCTCTTTTACTATCTTCACATCAAATGAATGATCAACACCTATGTACACCAACTACAGGCCCACCCATTATATTTGACAGTGTTGTCAAAACTAAACCATCCAGGATTGAGGTCATGAGAGTACTGGCTCATAAATCGTAAGAATATAAGAAGTTCTGAGCTGAATCAGGCCAAGAGAGTAGTTACAGGTAGGTAGCCGTGTTGGTCTGAGTCGAAGCAAAATAAAAAAATTCCTTCAGTAGCACCTTAAAGACCAACTAAGTTTATATTTTGGTATGAGCTTTCGTGTGCATGCACACTTCTTCAGATACACCAGAAGTGTGCATGCACACGAAAGCTCATACCAAAATATAAACTTAGTTGGTCTTTAAGGTGCTACTGAAGGAATTTTTTTATTTTGCTCAGGCCAAGAGACTTATCTAGTCTAGCATCCTGTCCTCAGTTTCCCATCGGTGAGAATCACACATGGGAAGAGTGCTGTTGCATCTGGTTAGGTACAACAAAACTCTCCCCATTTGTGATTCCCAGCAACCTGTATTCATAAGGCTATGTTGTTGTTGTTTAGTCGCTTAGTCGTGTCCGACTCTTTGTGACCCCATGGACCAGAGCACGCCAGGTGCTCCTGTCTTCCACTGCCTCCGCAGTTTGGTCAAACTCATGTTGGTAGCTTCAAGAATACCGTCCAACCATCTCGTCCTCTGCTGTTCCCGGCCCTCAATCTTTCCCAACATCAGGGTCTTTTCCAGGGAGTCTTCTCTTCTCATGAGGTGGCCAAAGTAAGGCTATAGTGCCCCACAATTGTCACATGCACGCGTTCCTGAGAATATATATTTATTATAGCAATTGGACACATGGGGGAACAAATAAGGCCATCTGTGCTTGTTCCAGCACTAATGGATAGTTCAGTCGGTAGAGCATGAGACGCTTAATCTCGGGGTTGTGGGTTCCAGTCCCACAATAGGTTAAATATTCCTACATTGCAGGCAGTTGGACTAGATTATCCTCACAGTCACTTCCAACTCTACAGTTCTATAATTATGCAAGTGCTCTGGGGAGGCTTGAGCTGTCCTACACCAAGAGCATGTGCATCACTTCATAGGGCAGAAGCATCAATTCATCCTTACAACTAGAGGTTTTTTCATGCTATACCATATAGACACAAGAAGATCCTTATACAGAGAGAAACATTGTTCCATCTATCCCACCACTGTAAATGTTAACTGGCAACTTCTCTTAAAAGGGTGTTGAGAGCAAGAAATATCAGAGACCGAACCTGGGAAATTTTACATGGCAATTATATGCGTTACCATTCAGTTATGGACTTCTACTAAAGATGCAAACAGAGCCGAGATTTGACATCTTTCCGCAGAACCTGCAAGAAGGAGCTGTTCCACCAGGCCTTTGGTCCGGGCTCAGTCTGACCCCTCTCCTTTTACAAGATCCTGCAGATAAGTGGCCTCTCTGACTCTCTAACTCCTCTCACCAGCTCATACAAATAGCTGAGTCTGCTAAGTAGTTAAGGTTCCCAACCCCTACAGTTATAATTTGCGGGTAGCCACCTGAACCTATTTTGATTTTAATCTGATTTTAAGCTGTATTTCAGTCGACTGCTGAATTTTATGTCTTAACGTATTATTGCCTACAAAGGTCCGTATAGTTAAAGCTATGGTTTTCCCAGTAGTGATGTATGGAAGTGAGAGCTGGACCATAAAGAAGGCTGATCGCCGAAGAATTGATGCTTTTGAATTATGGTGCTGGAGGAGACTCTTGAGAGTCCCATGGACTGCTAGAAGATCAAACCTATCCATTCTTAAGGAAATCAGCCCTGAGTGCTCCCTGGAAGGACAGATCGTGAAGCTGAGGCTCCAATACTTTGGCCACCTCATGAGAAGAGAAGACTCCCTGGAAAAGACCCTGATGTTGGGAAAGATTGAGGGCACTAGGAGAAGGGGACGACAGAGGACAAGATGGTTGGACAGTGTTCTCGAAGCTACGAACATGAGTTTGACCAAACTGCGGGAGGCAGTGCAAGACAGGAGTGCCTGGCGTGCTATGGTCCATGGGGTCACGAAGAGTCGGACACGACTAAACGACTAAACAACAACAACGTATTATATATTTTAATGTTAGCTGCCCTGAGCCTGGTTCTGGCTAGGGAGGGCGGGATATAAATCATCATCATCATCATCATCATTATTATTATATCCACGGGACAAAATGAAACTGCAACAAAGCATTTGATTCTAAGCCAATGTGTTAAATTTCAAGTATCAGCTCAGCATGATGGAGAACGTCTATTTGATAGAATATAGTATATGGGAGAAGTGTCCACAAAGCTCATTGGCAAATATTTGCCATTTCACTCAGATTTAGGGTTTTGCCATGTGCTTAATGTTACCCTCGGGCTTCTCACTTTGGCTTTGTTTTTCATACTGTAGCCTGAAAGCTGCACTTTATCTCCAGACTGCTCGTAGCATGTTGAAATAAATGAACTACTAAGAAAATCTTCTGCTTGAACTAAGCCTACTTCCTACCATTCAAGAACAATGGTGGGGAGGCAGGGAATGGATGATTCTGGCTTCCCCCATGCCCTCATCATATACGGCTTTCAAACAGTCAGAGTTCAGTCCATTGATGGAGCTGCATAAATTGGCCAGAGTTTTCTGGTAACTTTAATTATTTAAAAGACAATTACTGCTTTTTTTGATTATGCTCTGAGGATTGTGTTCTGTTGGCCCTGTATTGAAAGGTGGCCTGCTATTAATGGCAAGTATTATAAAGTTAAATTTTCACCTGCCTGTGTTTTTTTATACATTATCTTATGACCCTGTATTTATTGTTGTTTATACATTGTTTTCTTATTGCATTTTATTTAATCTATTACAAGTTTCCTTCAGTGGGAATTTTGCCTAGAAAAACAAGGTATAAATTTAATAAAACATTCCATAATCAGATTCAGGGGGGGGATCTAACTATCTGTATGTAATTGATTTATAAGTCACAGTATTTGCAATGACTTAGGAGTTTTGAATGTTAAGGCTTCAATCTTAAACATGTTAACCTAAGTTAATGTGCACATGATGTAAGGGGCCAATCCAGTTTGCCACCACAGTCTTCACTCACATTCAGTGGCGGAGCTTCATGCTCCGGCACCGGGGGAGGGGGCAGAGAGCAGGCGGGGCGGGGCTGGCGCGCGTTCTGGGGGCATGGTGCACGTTCTGGGGGGCGTGGCGCGCTGCCTGTAGGGGTGTGGTGCGCACTCTGGGGGCGTGTGCACGTTCTGTGGGTGGGGCGCCCAGCGTGGGCGGGGAGGCAGCTGCGATGGCTGCTCTCAGGATCGTGCTGCCCAGGGTAGAGCGCCCCTATCGCCCCCCTTCCTCACATTACTGTTTTTGCTGTTCCACATGCAGTAGTATAATTCCTTTTCCTCCCCTGCTTGCAGCCTAATGTGTGCATTGGCTTGGCTGGATAACCCTTTTAGGAATTTTTATTCTTATGCAAACCACTACTTTATGCAACTTGGTTATTTTTTTCTTTTTAAGTCAAGTGCTCAAAACTGGCAATGATAATTAACAGAAAAGACAGTAAAAGTCATGATATTAATATCAGTTGTTTAGTTATAATATCTAAAGTATTTCACTTGCATTCAGTTGCTGTGGCCACTAATAGGATGCAAAATGTGGTTATGGATTTTAAGCCACGAAGTAATTTGTTTAGTCTATAAGAGGAGAGTAGTTTAGTGCTTGCTTCCTGCATACATTATCTTCATAGCTTCTACTGGCCCTATATAAATAAAAGTGGAAGAGATAAAAGAAATTCGGTTAATTGTGCTACTTTTACAAAGGCAAGGGAATGCAGTGGCGAGGGGTGGAATTAAGATAATATAGCAAAATGTAATTTGGGCATCCCCCAGATTTTGCATTCACTATATTCATTTTGTGTTTCACTCCCCACCCCTGCACTAGATGCAAGTATGGAAAGCATAAGAGCTGCTGCTTTTGAAGATCACAGCAACGCCCAGGCAGAGGTTTAATTCATACTCATTGTATCATTCTCTAAGGTGGCACTAAAATACATACAAGGTACCATGATTCTAAAGATTAGCATTCATATCACAAGGTGCTGTAAAAGCTGGGAATATACAGAAACTGGAAAAATGCTGAGAACAATGCTAAGAAAAACTGCTGAGAAGAATCATTACATTGTCAACAAATAATGTTGGCTAATACCAAAGAAGGTAGGTCAAAGGTGACTAGGAGACTAAATCCACACAAAGGCCTTCATCAAATGAGTTTTTCTAAGAAAACAGTTGCTGCATTAAGGATGAGAAAATCTCACAAGTTCCTGCACTAATAAATATTTATTGTATTCTGTTTAAGATGCTGCCATATCAGCTGTGAGTTAATGTGGGATATTTTAGTGATGCAATAGGGTGGGTTACTGCTGCTGCATCTGTTGCATTAACAACAGTCACCATCACATAGTGGTATCAGGGCTATGTGGTGTAGTAGTTAGAGCAGGCACCCCCAAACTGCGGCCCTCCAGATGTTTTCGCCTACAACTGCCATGATCCCTAGCTAACAGGACCAGTGGTCGGGGAAGATGGGAATTGTAGTCCAAAACATCTGGAGGGCCAAAGTTTGGGGATTCCTGGGTTAGAATGTCAGTCTAGGACCTGGGAGAGCAGGGCTTGAATCCCCACTCAGGCATGAAACGCACTGGGTGACCTTGGGCCAGTCACTGCCTCTCAGCCTAACTTACATCACATGGTCCCTGTGGGAATTAAATGAGGAAGGGGAATACCATGTACGCCACCTTGAGCTCCTTAGGTCTGAAAGGTGGGGTATAAATGTGTGGAGATACAGTCCACTTTAACAGTGGTGTAGCATGGGTTGCTCGTGCCTGGGACGGGGCAAGTGTTGCACATGCCCCCCTTTGCAGTGGCCTGGGCAGCCCACATGAAGGGTGAACCAAATATAAGCAGAAATCTGCCTGTAGGATTAAGCTTGCAAATGATGTGCGCAGGGGAGTGTGGTGGATGACCCTCGCTCTGAAAAGCATGGTCACAATTAAAGGGTTTGGGAACTCAGACCAGACCAAATTACTAAAGCAAAACCCCACAAGAGTGAAAAACTCCAAATAATTACATGGATTAAAATAGCTTAGAAGGTAAGAAAACAACCAACACTAACTTATTCAGCTAATGAACATAAAACCTTAAACTTAAATCTCAGTAGGCTGAGCAATGGAAGAAGATGCTGTCAAATGCCTCAATAGATGCTGACGTTGGCTGGTTGGCTGGCTGGCTGGCTGGTGAGAACTCCCACTGATCCAGGTTTTATGGGAACTTAGACCAGGCATCCCCAACCTTCAGCCCTCCAGATGTTTTGGACTGCAATTCCCATCATCCCTGACCACCTGTCCTGTTAGCTAGGGATCATGGGAGTTGTAGGCCAAAACATCTGGAGGGCCGCAGGTTGGTGATGCCTGACTTAGACCATGGGCGCTCACCTCTTCCACCCAATTACCTGTGACACCAGCCTTGAAGCCTTAACGTGATAGAAGCTGAATGCAAGCTCATTATTTCTGAGGTTCTAACCCATTCCCATAAACCAGTCTTAAAGAGGCGATATCACCACAGGGAGACAGGCTGCTCTAGGGATGTGCCTTGCATCCACATCAGTAGCCACTGGTTGGTTGGTAAGCCAACCATTGAAATCTAATGAAGCAGGAGCAGATGGGTGCAAATGTATGCTGGGATGCATGTGGCCCAGCCAATTGTAATCTCTATCAGTGTGGCTGATGAAGATGATGCGCCTTCTCACCCATCTGCAGTGTGGAATGTCCACCTTTATGATCTGCTCTCCGCCTCCAATGACTGTTTATTACCCCTTCATTGCTAAACATGCACAGCATCTTGGGCAGGATCAAAAGAGCCATTTTAGGCAAGCTTGGGCCTCGAGTTGTGAACTTTTTCTTTTCAAATGGCAAAACTCCTTCTGCTATATCTCAAACTGCTTTTAAAAAGTTTTTATTAAAGACTTTCTTGAGTTACAAAAGTATAGACACCGCCTATTTTCAGATCATAACGTCCTTTCTACAGATCAGTTATATTCGATGTGAGACTTAAATGTTCTATATACTGTAAGATTGGGGGAGAACAGAGGTGGGGAGAAAGAGCGGAAGGGGAGAGAAAGGGGGTAGTAAACTTTCATTCTTTTTGTGTCAGCAGCATGTGGGTAGGTTCTATTCATTTATTAGTTTCCCTTGGCATCGAGAGAGGTTGTGGGTGGGGGGGCCCAGGGTGTGGTTGGTTGCTTTCAACCGGCTGCAGTGAGTTTTGCCTTACTAGAAAAGCTAACCAACAAACTGAAACTACCATAGGGACAAATAAAAGAGGACATCTTCACCATGGTATGTCTCCCCTTTATTACATATTACAGCCCAACAAGACAACAAGGTCCCACCAACAGCATACGAATCTCAAACTGCTTTTGAAATTCCCCTCAGTTTCAGTGGCAGTATACTACGTAACATAGACTGAGGTGGAAAACTGTATGACAAACAACTATTGGGCTTCTACAATTAGTCGTATAGTACCAGGATCCCATCCTTTGTTGCATATATCTATTGAGGCATGGGCTAAATATATTTCAAGTTGTCCTAATCTAATGTGTCTTTTTTTGGGGAGGGGGATCCCCAAAAGGGATACAATAGTTGTGCACACTGAAATCTAGAGAAGAAGGCACTAAGTATATCTCAAATATGCTGGCAACATACACTTAGGAAGTTAATACTTAAGGAAGGGCACTGTCTAATAAGGGTTTACCAAGACGTTATATTGTGCTTAAGGTTTACTGGCTAATCTCAATAATGTTGCATGAGCATCATATCCTTTCCATTCCTAGTATAACTGGCATCATACAGTGGGGAAAAAGGCAATCAAATTTTACTGCACTATCTAATTGTGGTTATTGTCAAAAAGGATGGCTTTGGATAAGTAATATTGATAAGAAAATATTAAATGTGCCTTTTAATTTTAATTTATAGCCTTCTTTAGTTTTTTATGTGAGTCGCTGTCCCTTGAAAAATTG
Source organism: Zootoca vivipara (assembly GCF_963506605.1). Classification (NCBI taxonomy): domain Eukaryota; kingdom Metazoa; phylum Chordata; class Lepidosauria; order Squamata; family Lacertidae; genus Zootoca; species Zootoca vivipara. The sequence goes on from NC_083285.1 coordinate 29,273,045, forward strand.
GATCTTGATTTTCTTAATCCTCACTCTGCACAAATTGGAACGGTACTGAAAAGCCTTACTACATTAGTAATTGAAAGCACTTTTGGCACCTTAAAAATGAGATTTTGATGCATAGATAAATCTGGCGTCACATTACAGCGCTGCCCTTCGCAAAGTGGGCAAACTCTTCCCGCCTTGCAGTAGATTACATAACATAGTCATTAAATGCAGATTATCTTTCAGAGGAGAAGCAGAGATTAATGAGTCAAACCAAAATGATGAATTAAATGAGCCCAATCGGACACACTTTCAAAATTAGCCTGCAAAGAGGGTTATGGTAACAAGAAGGAGCAGAGCTAGATTATCCAAATACAGCCCAGAGAAGTGTAACAACCCACAGAAGCGTACATTGTTTTATGAATGTGTTTTTGTTAGATTATCAAGAGTTTTACAGCCCGACGTCTATTACAGAAATAACACATTTTATTTTACAGATTCCTCAGATTCAAAGGCATCAACAATCTAATTGGGGGGGGGGGATATCTACTCGTGGCACAGGGCAGTGCCACATGTGGTGTGTATGTACATCCAATTCCCACAATACTTCTAAATAAAAGACAGTAATGATGTATCATGGCTGTAGTGCTTTTGTGGGCAGACTGTGGGGTCTAGCCGGCTTGGGGATATTGCAGCCCCTCCCTCTGAATTCATTAAAGTAGCAGTGGTTCTTTGGTGTACATAGCCTTCTCCAGCTTATAAGAGGGGTGGGGAATGAGTGCTTCACCTGTGTGTCGCGATAAGTTAGTGGGTCGGCTGCAATGTGTAGGTGTGTTGCGTGAACACTCGCCGCACTCCTCCCAGGGCTGGAAAGGGGTTAGTTTAACCTCCAGTTTGCTAGTAAAACTGAATTAGTGTGTCGCAAAATGATGCATGCCTAAAAAATGTGTTTCCAAACATGAAAAGTTTGGAAAGCTCCGATCAAGTTCCTTCCACCGCAGCGGTAGCATTTCTATATTACTTTTCAAGGTTAAATTTACAGATATTCAAGGTCTGATTGATGTCACAGTCCTGGTAGTAAGTGAAAAATTATCATGGAAGTTCTCTTTAAGCAAGAATATGTTCTGAAATGCTGATGTTCTTGGTCATACCTCCCTTTGCAATGGAGGATATGCTATTGGCTGAAAGGAGCTAGTGCAAAATTTATTTGATGTAGATATCTCTTTATTGAGCCCATCAGTATAGATTTCCCATAAAGGTTGTTTTTTTTTCAACTGCTACTACACAGCACCTGTCTTGAAATGTGAATAAGGTCTCCTTGTGCTCATCTATTTATCTTCTCGCCAACTTGTACACTTTACAAAGTGGTGGTCATACTAATAGATGCACGAAAGAAGACATTTTATACTGAGATAATGGAGAACAGGAAGGCAGCACTGGAAAGGGTGAAGTTATTATGATACAAAAACACATTTATCCCAACAAGAGGTTGATGGTGGGCTGCTCAGTATCTTTCCAGCTTTGGAAATCTTCAGCCACTGGACTTAAGTATGTTATCTTCAGCCACAGCATTCTTCAAAATGTGTGGGTAGTGAATGAGTCAGAGGACCCCAAAATTGTATTTTATTTCATTATTTTATATTAGGATGATGGTATACAAAGACAACACTCTTTGTACACATCCACAATGCTGCAGCCCTATTTATTCCATATCGTGTCTTCTTTTGGACGGTGGAAAAGCCTGTGTTGCCCCTAATAATAATAATAATAATAATAATATATTATTATTATTTATACCCCGCCCATCTGGCTGGGTTTCCCCAGCCACTCTGGGCGGCTTCCAACAGAAAAATAAAACACAATAATCTATTAAATATTAAAAGCCTCCCTGAACAGGGCTGCCTTCAGGTGTCTTCTAAAAGTCTGGTAGTTGTTTTCCTCTTTGACATCTGTTGGGAGGGCGTTCCACTGGGCAGGCACCACCACCGAGAAGGCCCTCTGCCTGGTTCCCTGCAACTTGGCTTCTCACAACGAGGGAACCGCCAGAAGGCCCTCGGTGCTGGACCTCAGTGTCCGGGCAGAATGATGGAGGTGGAGACGCTCCTTCAGGTATACTGGACCGAGGCCATTAGTGGGCTAATACTGCACTTGCTGGTACTTGAAAAGACTACAAAATTTGCAAATATAATTGACGAAGAATGTGTTAGCTGAAATATTTATAGTGAGGTAAGTTCATGTGTTGGGGAACTTTTACTGACTACCTGGGTCAGTCTCCATCAGATTCCATTATGCTTGCTGCCATATTTAATATTTTTTGTACGTAGCTACTTCAAATTCTTCCCTAGAGAAGTACCTTTATGAAAAGCACATTTTGAACTGTGAAAGATATTCATCATTTCCCATTAACTCAATGTTATCAATATAATTAAATATGTTGATTTTGCAGAGCCCATCCATTTTTATTCTGTGTGAGCATCCTTCTCCAAATATCCTGTGTACTTGACATCTGTGGCATATTTGAAGCATATGATTCCTGGCACCACATGCCTTCTCAACAAAAAAAAGCTTCAGTTTTTTGGGCCTACATTTCTGGGGGTGGCAAGAGATAGCAGCATGAGTGGCTGCTCCCAAGAACTTTAGCTCCTATTCAGACTGAAATTTTACATAATTACTCAGAAGTAGGTCTCACCAACTTCTGCGCCTGATGCTTTTTCAGCTCCCCACTCAGTTTAATTCAGGTTTATACATTTTTGAGTCAAAGGGAAAAAAAAAGTCTGTACATTTTATGGAAATTAGATCTAGGCTTTAGTGCGCATGCACACACACACACACACACACACACACACACACACACAGTAAGCGCAGTTATAATTATTCAGATTTTGATTAAATGAAATCTTCATTCCCCATGTACAGTTCACTTCATTAGACACTTCAAAGGAATGCATCTTCTAAAATATTAGTGAAATTAGCCATTGAACATTTCAGTCATTAACTTATACACACATATCTTTAATTTAAAATGTGAGAAATAAAAGTTGACTAAGATATTAGATTTCTTCTTTCATGCAAATCTTCTTTTAACTCATCCAAAAGTTACCATTAGCAGACTATTAGAAATATGCATACAGTACTTCACATATTACATACTGCACGTAGGAAAGGGTGATGGTAGCCACTTTAAAGGACCAAGTCACTTACTCTGTGCCAAGTTATTGGCAAGAAATTTAGCGGGTGGCATTGGCCTTTGTTGGGAACAAAGTTGCTTTTTTGTTGTTGTATGTACTGTCTTTTCTGGGTGATCAAACCAGGTTGTTCTTATGTTTCTTCTGAGGGGGCAAAGTTAGGACCAGGATGTTATAATAAGGAGAGATAGAGGGATAAGGAAGGATGAGATGAGCTGGGATGGGTATATATCAGTGCTCATTCCATCTCTTCTTCTCATACCCTGGGGAGTTCCCTTACTTCCCCAATTTATGTGTGAATGAATGTGTAGGAGGGAATAAGTGCATCAGTACCTCTAAAGCCCCTTATGTCACTCTGTCTTGGTTGTCACACACCTGTTGAATGACTCTTTTGGAGAAGCTAGAGAGAGAGAGTGGCACACAAATAAGATTTCTCAGGCCTTGACAAGGCAGCTTGAGATGGAACCTGCTGGTTTCCTGGGTGGGACAGTGAGTTTCTTGGAAATATCTGGTTTGACACTGTTGGGATGTGGTTCCAGATATTTATTTGCTGCATTTTAGCAAACGTTGTTGTAATAGCAATGGAAATAAAAAACAGAACTTCTACACACTTCTGAACAGCTGGTGCTAGAGAGAAAGATTGGAGTGATAGCTATTGCATCGTAATCCTTGACAGCTGATCTCAGTGTTGATAGAGATGAATTACCATGTACGCTTATACACACACACACGATATTATTGTATATTATTTATACAAATTTTGGTTTTGTATTATATGAAGATGAAGCATTCTTAATCAATAGAGCAATCACAATCACATCTGATGGTACATTTACTGAAAAGTAGTTGAACAGCTTGCAGGTCTGAAAAAAATGCACAGCTCAAACTGTCTTGAACATTGAAGTAAATGGGGAAGCCCCTGTTAATGTAGGCATTTTGTTCTTTGGAGCCCTATAGAGCTCTGAAATCGGGCCAACCATGTTTATTTTATCTCATTCATTTATGGGTTTATTTCTAACCTATTCTGTTGACACAGGGGGATGCTGCACAGTTCTCAAAATAAACCGTAGGCGTTTAAAGAAGAAATCACAGTAAGTTCTTTGATTGAAGAACAGAAGTACAGAAAACTTGATTCTTCAGAAATGCTTCAACCTTAGCCATACTGAAACATACCGTGTTTCTCCGAAAATAAGCCATACACCGAAAATAAGCCATAGTGATAGGCAGTTTAACCTTGTAGGTTAAACTGTACCATACTTAATAATAATAAAAAAAGACATCCCCTGAAAATAAGCCACCATGTGTTTTTTTGAGGAAAAATAAATATAAGACGGTGTCTTATTTTTGGAGAAACACGGTATTCAGGGAGCAGTCAGCTCCAATCATGTCTGGTTCCCCAGGAATTTAAACCAGAGCCGATATATAGCTGGCTGAATGGGGGGGGGGAGGTTAGGGTTGCCTGCAAGTGGGGTGTGTGAGTTCTGCCTGCATCTCTTTCCTTGGCTAACAAATGACAAATGCTTGATGTCTAAGTCCGCTCTCCTTTTCTGGTGGGCGGCATTGCGGCCAAGCATCTGGACCCCTGCAGTGATCTGGCAGAGGGCGGAGATTGATGCCCCCTCGTGCCATCCCAGCTACATCACCAGCGCTGGGCAGAGCCACACCCAGAGGTGGCCCAGCTGTCCAATCAGCACCGGTAGGGGACATGGTTGTGGGAAATTTAAACCATGGCGCGACCAGGGGGCCCTCCTCTCTTGCCCTTTACCACCTAACCAGAAAATGGTTTTAGCACAGTTGGTCAGTATTCAGCCTCTTTGATGGACTAGCTCAAAGGTTATATGACAGTAGATATAACTGCTGCTGGCACCCAACAAATTTTCTCTGATGACAGGCATTTTAAATGCAGAAGAAGGTAGGATTCAAGTTTCATTTCCTGCTCCAATGCATGCAATGGTTTATTAGACCTGGCTGCTATTTCCTCTTACTTTTTACTTTGTTATTCTCTTATTTCAGTATACTCCCTCAACATCATTGCACTTCTGATCCCACTGGATTAGCCTATAACCCTTTATCACCCTGAAACTGAGACATTCCCTCCATCTTCTCTCTCTCTCTCTCAGGCTATAATCCTATTCTTACATACCTGGGAGTAAAGTCCACTGAACTCAGTGGGACTTATTTCTAAGCAGACATGCATAGGGGGTAGTGCTGTCAATCATAGTCCAACTGGATCACGTCAACAGTAGCTACCTGAGAGGGACCAGAAACTGGGCAATGAGAGTATCCAAAACTAATTTGGACCACCTTCTGCCTTAAGTAGGTGGCTGGTGGATTTGACATTATGCTGTAAGGGCTAGAAGGCTTTATTCTAATTACTAATGAACATTTCTCTATCATCTAGAAAAGAGGTACCCAGACATTTATAATATCCACCACTGTGTTCTAATCTTGGTATCCTTTACCTATGTAGTTGCTCTTCCTTAGGTACCCTCATGCCCCACTCCACCAAACATTTTTCATCCCATTTCCCCCCACACTTTATAATAATTACTAGAACCCAGTCCTTCTTTCCATATACATTCCATTTCTCCCATTCCCCCCCACTCCCCATTTCTTTTCTCATTTCTCACATTTTTAACTTTGCTCTTCCTCTTTTTATTTTCCACATTCCTCCTCCCATTCCTCCTCCCAATCCTGGTCCCACAGGTCTCAATTTGTGTCAGCGCTTCCAGAGCAGTTCCAGAATCTCTTTCATAGTACAACCTTATAGATAATGCTTTTCTCTCGCTACTGACTGAGAGTAACAGCGACTCAGTATATATTAAAAAAGGATCCAAAATAAAAGGTTAAAATTTCAAGGTAGGCTCAAGTCATGCTCTTCTCAATTCAGCACTGTTTTGAAAGAAAGCAACTGGGGTCAAATCAGTAATGATACGCTGGGTGAGAGATTTTGGTTATAATATCTAATTGGCAGCATGGGAGAGGTTATGGAACCGGGACTTAAAGTTTACAGCATGCTATACTCTGAAAGAAAACTATATGAAAATGATATATCATTGGTATTTAAAGGTAAAGGGACCCCTGACCATTAGGTCCAGTTGTGACCGACTCTGAGGTTGCGGCGCTCATCTCGCATTATTGGCCGAGGGAGCCGGCATACAGCTTCCAGGTCATGTGGCCAGCATGACAAAGCCACTTCTGGCGAACCAGAGCAGCACACGGAAACACCATTTACCTTCCCACCTATTTATCTACTTGCACTTTGATGTGCTTTCGAACTGCTAGGTTGGCAGGAGCTGGGACCGAACAACGGGAGCTCACCCCGTTGCGGGGATTTGAACTGCCAACCTTCTGATCGGCAAGCCCTAGGCTCTGTGGTTTAACCCACAGCGCCACCTGCATTTAACCCCGAGTAAATTAGCTAAAATTTATAAATCAAGATCAAAATTCATAAATCAAGATGCATGCTGGAAATGTAATGAGAAAGAGGGCACTTTTTATCCCATGTGGTGGACATGTAAAGTAGCAAAAGAATTCTGGGTGACAATATATGAGTTGGGAAAAAAAAGTTTAAATAACTTTTTCTAAGAAACCAGAAGGCTTCCTTTTAGGAATTCTAGGTGCCAAAATTCCAAGTAACCAGAAAAGATTATTTATGCACCTGACTACAGCTGCCCAGACTTTGTTAGCCCAGAGATGGAAAGAACAGACAGCCCATACCAAGGAAGAATAGCAGATAAAACTGATGGATTATGCTGAAATAGCAAAACTGACCGGAAGAATTAGGAATCAGGGATATTTAAATTTTAATAAGGAATGGGGAAAGTATATCTTGTATCTGAAAAACTATTGTAAACAAGTAAAATCATTAGTAGGATTGATATAATACTAGTAGCTACAAGCTGAATTGTGGATTATTTAAAGATTAGATGAAGTTGGAGTAATAGAGGAGATGCAGGAAACGCAGGCACAAGGACTCACAAAAGTGGGGGAGAGAAGTCAAAGGGGATTCAAGGGTTATATTTTAATTGTCTTCTGTCTTGTTGTTTGTAGACCTGGAAATGCAAAATACATTTATAAAAAGAAGAAAGAAAGAAAGAAACTGGGTGGCAAGGCCAAAACACACTAGCAATAGAAATAGATTGTAAGAATCTATTGCTGAATCAGACCAAATATCAGTCTAGTCTACCATCCTAGCACCAATGAAGTGGCTCACCAAATGTCTCTGGAAAGCCCACAAGCAACATATAAGGGCAATAGCTCTCTCTTGTTGTGGCTCTGCAGCAGTTGACATTAAGAGACATATTGCCTGTGATCCTACACATCACATAAAGCCAACATGAGCAGCAAGTTACTAAATTATATATCTATCCCCACAATTGTATCTAATTCTTTTTAAAAAACATCTCAGCTATGTGGCCATTTTGCGGCCATGAATTAATTAGGTGTTGCGTGAAATAGTATTTTATTTTGCTTGAAATAAAATACCTGCCTATCAGTTTCTATGGCTGATCCTGAATTCTAGGAATTATGAGAGACGGAGGATATATCTCTATCCACTTTCTCTGCACAATGCATGATTTTGAACATCTCCTCCATCATGCCTGGATGAACTGGAAGACTTGTCAGGAGGTTACCATGCCTCCAAAGAAGGGTTTGATTCCTCCAACCCAACAGCTCCCGCGTCGTCAGAAAGAATGCAGCGCAAAATCAGTGAATAATGTCATAGAATTATGTTCTATTACGGTGAGAGGACTAGGAAAACCTGAAGAAGGAGGGATGGGGTAGTAATAGGATCTCAGATAAATATATAGTTCAACGTCTTGGGGCACGTGCAGAGTCCCCATCCAACACGCCAGCAGAATGTGCCAATGGAACAGACAAACATCATAAAAAATTCCTTCCAGTATCACCTTAGAGACCAACTAAGTTTGTCATTGGTATGAGTTTTCTTCAGATACCACTTCTTCAGATACTTTTATGTGCATGCACACGAAAGCTCATACCAATGACAAACTTAGTTGGTCTCTAAGGTGCTACTGGAAGGAATTTTTTTTTATTTCGTTTTGACTACAGCAGACCAACACGGCTACCTACCTGTAACTAGAAAAACATCAGGCAGCTTGGGTAGGGCCAGTTCCTTGAATGACAGTATAATGCAGTCCCACAGCTTAGCAATTAACATACAGTTGTGGTATACAGTCTTTCTAGCAGCATAGTCTCCTTGCAACATTCCAACACAAAATAGGCTCTAAACAATGGCAGTGGCCCAAAGCAAACTGGCTTCAAACACAAGGGTATTCATACATAAGACGGTGCTGAGTCACTCTCACATTCTTGCTGACTCACACTTAACTAGTTGTGGGTGCAGCACAAACACAACCCAAACTAACCGCCGCACCTAAACCAACCCTTTCTTGTTTCCTCTGCATCCACAAACCTTTATGCATCAACACAAGATAAAACCTCCAACAGTGCGATCCTATGCATGTTCACCCGGGGAGTAAATCCCACGGTTGCAATAGCCTGGTAAGTGTGCTTGGAATTGCTGCCTTTAAAAGGGAAGGAGGGGTGGGGTGGGGGAAGGAGTCAATAAATCAGTTATCGACAGTCCATTAGTTCATCAACAAGTCAATAAATTAGTTCTCAACAGACCTGTTTCTTGTTTCATAGTCTTGCACGGGAACGCAGCTGTGAGCCTCGGTCTCCATTGGTTCCTGTTTGTGGAGCTGCAGTGAGGTGAAAGCTGTGTGAGGTAAGATGGATACTGTCCTATTGTGGATCTTCTCCACATCCTTCTTAGCCCTGCTTGCTCTCCAGTCTTCTCCATCTGTTTTCTCACTCACCAACCTCCTCAGAAGAGCTCTGCCTCAAAATCTCCTACAAAAGCCTTCAGGGCTTTATAATTAATTACATTTATTAGTTGCCTTTTTGCCATGGTAACTCAAATTGACTTACAGCCATGTTAAACAAACAACAATTGTTTTTAAATAACAACAACAATTATTCTAAACAAACTACTACTACGCCAGGTTCAAGGCAATTGTGTTATTCCACAAAGGTGGCCTTCATTAGGGGTCAAGCCTTCAGTGTGGAAGGACCTGCCCTGTGGAACGTCGTACCAGTAGAGAAACATTCCTCCCTTCCTTCAAATTTATTGATTTTTTTGGGAAACTTGCTTGTTCGCACAGGGTTTTACAACATGATCCTCCCCCCTTAAGTTTCACTGATGTTTTTAATCATGCTTTTAACTGATCTTTTGTTGATTCTGTCCTTATGTTTTACCCCCTCCCCTTGCTATATAAAAGTATTAAATTATAAGTTCATAAATAAATCTGCTTAAGAAACAAAATGCAGTTATAATGCATTTTGGGCAAGCCAGAATTCAATTTTAAATATAATGGTTTTCTTTTATTGTTAGTTTCTTTTGTAAGTTTCTTGAAAATGAAAATTATAAATACGGAGAGATAAAGTATTGCCACAGCAACTTTAACAAACCCACATAGCAATATTAATTACTTTTTTTCTAAGGGAGCTTTGTATATATTTAAAAAACAACAACAGCACAAACGCAGTGAGGAATTCTCTTCTTTATGACAATGGACCTTAACATATATAAACAACAATAAAGCAACTCATAAATCTGTGTTCCAAGTATATAAAAGATTCCAATTTACTGAAGGCAGACTATCTCTTCAGTGCACAACAAACTCATTCCAGTACAGCAAGCTAATTGAAACAGAGGGGACTGTCAGCTGTCAGCTAGTTTTGGCTCTAATAATGCATTTAAGAAAAGCTAACCAAGTTTCATACTAAAAAGAAAGGGCATTTTCACATTTCCCACAACATATCCATGGCATTTTCTGAGCTATCAGGCCAAACTAACCTTTTTAATTCCTTCAGAATCACAACATCCAGAGAAATCTCAAGAAGAATCCCAAGAAGAAACTAATTAGAATTCAACAGTATAAATGAAACAGCAGCAGCTGAGAATCAATCATTTGAACCTGTGTCAGGATTGTAGCCTAAGGGTCAAATCACACATCTTTGAATCCCATTGACTGGGCTTCTTCTCTTGTGGGGGTGGGAGGCAATGCGCATGTCAGATTTCAAGGTGGCAGAGATTTTTTTTTCTGTTTTGCTGTAAACCTTGTTGAAATGCTGCATATTGGTGGAATAATCAAATTCAATTGGTGTAATATCAGGGGCTACATTTACTATAAATGAAACATTTATGCTGTGATGATGAAACCTGACTCGTTTTAAATGAGAAAATATAACACAGTCCATAAAATATATGAAATGTGGCAGTGCTTTTCACAGGGGACATATAAATGCAAAAGCTGGAACATGCTTTAGCTAAGATCTTAAGCTCATTATATGATGTGATGTATTTATATATTAAGGGGTAAAAATTAATGTTCTTTTGAGCTTGCTTGCAATACAATAGTTTATACAATTTTCTATATGCTCAAAATACTTTCTTATCTTCTCATGATGATTACATGTACCTTCCTTTATTGAAAAATCAGTTTCATCCCATAATGCCATCTAAAGAATCATTTGTCCATAGGGATAAATTAATCTTAAACTCTTGTACTTCATATCAACATCCTATCCTATCAACCTCAGGACAGGATTCTTTTTTCACATATTAAATAAGAGCACAAAACCCTCTTTGTGATCACACAGCATTTCTGAAGATATATTTACAAGAAAGCTAGAACACTTGGGGGGGGGGGACCAGGCCTGTTCGGCCTTGAAGAACTGGTCAGAAATCATTTCATGTTTAAGGACATTGTTTTTTTTGGGGGGGGGGTAATTAAGAGATGGTACAAATTTTGCTCCTAAGAAAGAACTGAAGTAGTGAGTGTTGCCAGGATTGTAGCCAAAGCAGTCCCACTGAGAAACAAGAGGGATGCACCATGACACACACAGAAAATCCTGAGGTCAAAGAAAACATTTTTTAAAAAAATAATCGGGTCCTCCCTAACAAGAGGGAACGTGTTGCGGTACGACCTGGCAACCAGACCCTGTGGGTGGGAACGTTTGGATAGCCACAACACCCTGTTGGAGGTCCTTCGATCCTGAGTGCAATTGGAGCAGAGGGACGCCAGTCAAAGCGATTGAGGGACCTCTATTTAACCCATGCACGTGTCCCTGAGCTTCCTCTTTCGGGCTCTTTGCATCGGAACACCCGCCCACCTCTCCCTATATTTAGGGCTTCCACTTGACCTTGCTATGCCATCGTGTGTTGCCTGTCGTTGGGACAGGGGCACGGCAGGAATTTTCCCCATTTGGCTGACTGGCTGGTGCCATTTGGGTTTCACCTGCCATATAGCAAATTGTCACAACTTGTAAGGTTGTGGATAGGCTCTAGTTCAGGTGATAGGGGTGGCAAGATGACTAGCCATCCCTATGCGTTGGGTGTTCCGCTAAAGGAATCCACGGACTCATGGTTGGTCTTCCCTGTGAGGGGTTGTGCCCAGAGCCTGAGTCCAGGGGACATCTGGGTGGAGGTCCATCAGGGCTCCTGCTTGCCACTGTCCCAGGTGTTCACCCGAGGCTGACCTATGGTTGGTGCCCAGGGTCAGCGCTACCTGCAAGGGTGCAGGGAGCTAGTCAAACCAGAGCCTATGCAACCACTCACTTGATTTGTAATCAATAAAGTTGTGGCCTAAATTGTGCCAAAACCCAAACCTTAAATTTGAGTCTTGTCTGAATTTATTTCGGAGGGTGGTTAAAAAAAACAACCTAAGCCACACCACAGCTGCTTATGAGAGGTGCTCATCTATGTAATACAGAGTGGCTGTTGAGAAAGAAAAGTTTCATGGAGCTGAGTGGGATGCTCTCAGGGCCAGATTTAGGCCCCTAAGCTACTGAAGGTAATGGAGCCCTTTATATGTCCAGCTGTCCTTTGTCAACAACAAATTGTCACTGTTTTTTTGTGTTGAAGATATGCTATATGGTAATTTATGGACCTAATAGGTATCTAAAGCCATTTGCACATAACAAAATATGTATTTTATCAAAGTAATTGTTGAACTGAAATACAATTAAGAAGGAGTATATTAATAGTGAAATTTGGGGGGGGAGGGGGGCCCTAAGCTATAGCTTGTTTATACATAAATACAGCACTGGATGCTCTGGTTGGTGGGAAATGGGTGGCTAGAAACTTAAACAAAAGGACACATTTTAGGTCAGGGGCTGCACAATATTTTGTTGCAGGTATATTGTGTGTGTGAGATAGGGGGGGTGTTATTATATGAGAGAAGAGGGGCTACTCAAACAATGCTTCCAGACCCTTCTTCCATAGCTCCATTTTAACAGGATTTCTGGCCATTCTTGGTAATCAGTAAGCCAGTTTCAAGGCCAATTTGCAATGCCTACACTACTGGAATCCTTGAGATTAAGCTCTGGTCAGAATATCACTTTGCGAAAGGAGGAAAGAAGAGACTGCAAACATAGGTCTACCGTGGTCACAAGGATACATAAATGGAAAGATAGGGTTCGAGAGATTAATTCATCGTACAGTGGAGCATAAAACTCACATCTGTCCTTTATACAAGCCAGTACACCCCATTTATTAATGCTGTTCTCTGCACTGCCAGGTCTAAGCAATTAACTCACACTGACTGGCTTCTCTAGCATGGATACTCTGTCACTATGTTTATCCTAAGAACATATTGAATTCCGGAGCAAATTGCATCATTTAAATAGTTGCAGGCTGGTAGATAAATTCCCAGAGACCTGAAATAATTAAGAAGCTGGCTTAATTATCAAGATTTTGAGATGGATAAGCCGCTAAAAATCAAAAAGGCATAACATGGTTTTTTGGTAAAATAAAGCAAATTCTTTATGCACACTCTAAATCCACATCCTCTCTTGCCACATGCCAGGGGAGAAGCCCCTTTGTGATTAGATTTCAGGTAGCAGGAAGGCTAGTATTCAAGCATTCCTACCCCATAGCTTTTTTCAAGATTTATTTCTCTAGCCTGCAGGCTCCATGTTGTTCTCTGTATGTAAGAGAATAAGATTTCAGTATTTTCTGCTGCAAGATTCCTGCATTAAATGGGTAGATAGAACCAGTGGGGTTTTTTCCCCCTGGGGACACACAGGGGTACGCATACCCCTAAACATTTTGTGAATCTAAGTTTGGCCTCATTGAGGGGAAGTATTTCAATATGAGTAGGAAAATGAGAGTACCCCTAAACATTTTTTTTGGGGGGGGGGAAGCACCAGATAGAACTTTTTTCTCTGTTCCTGGGCACAAAGCTGCCCCACCACCATCAGTGGGTTACATGTACGTCAGAAACTCTTGTTTCCCTTACTTTCTCAATAGTTCTGCTCAGGAGTGCAGTGGTACCTTGGGTTAAGAACTTAATTTGTTCTGGAGGTCCGTTCTTAAGCTGAAACTGTTCTTAACCTGAGGCACCACTTTAGCTAAGGTGGCCTCCCACTGCCACCACATCGCTGCTGTGCGATTTCTGTTCTTATCCTGAAGCAAAGTTCTTAACCCGAGGTACTATTTCTGGGTTAGTGGAGTCTGTGACCTGAAGCGTCTGTAACCCGAGGTACCATTGTATATACAGGCATGAATACACTGTATCTCTATAATGTTTCAAAGCAATAAGGCTTCACTGTACTGTATGTTTCTTTGGGGATCACAAATCTGCTCTTTGCACTTCTTTTTTCAAGTCCTTTTCACTGGGACAATCCAATGACTGGCTTCCCTTCCCTGTCCTCTAGCTCGGTCCTCTGCCTCTGAGATGCTCATGATTAGCCCTTTATCCTCTATGTATTAATAAGGGATATGCTGCAAGCCTATTTTATTCAGGTATTGCTGGTGGTGCATCAGATTAGCCTTACTCAGCCCCAATCATAGATATTAAAAAAGAATCGGTGGAAAGGGATGGGGGATTGTGGATCTTCCATACCCCACCCCAGGACGTTGCAAAATTCAAAGTCCAAGGGTTTTCTGGAAGTATGTCAGATCTCATTGGGACTGATTTTTCCTTTATGGAGCCGTTTGAAATTAATTCAACATACCACACATTATTTTACCACACATACCACACAGTATTTCATATTTAAATGGTTATTTCATCTCATTAGTTTTATGTAATTACGTTGAAGCTTTTACTTAGTCCAAGCCCTCAGAATGGGACAGGATAGCAGTCTAAATTGTATATCTGCACCTATCTTCTTCAAAACATAGATATCTTCTTCTTCTTCTTCTTTGGCGATCACTCGTATCCGAGTAAGATTGTCTTCCATAAACACAGTTTTAACAATGGGTCCATAAGTGACTGTGGAGGCCAGTTCTGGATCCACACGTCCTTCCACAGTGGGGACATTGGTTTCCAGGTGGGAGTTGTCCATGGTGTGGATTTGCCAAGTGTGTCTTCCATTTAGCACATTTCTCCCTTGTGTCCTGTGTTCGAGCGTCTTCAAAGTCCACAGCACTTTTGGTAAAGGCTGTTCTCCAACTAGAGCAATCACAGGCCAGTGTTTCCCAGTTGTCAGTGTTTATACAACATTTTTTTAGATTTGCCTTGAGACAGTCTTTAAACCTCTTTTGTTGACCACCAGCATTATGCTTTCCATTTTTAAGTTCGGAATAGAGTAGTTGCTTTGGAAGACGATCATCAGGCATCCGCACAACATGACCAGTCCAATAAAGTTGATGTTGAAGAGTCATTGCTTCAACACTGGTGATCTTTGCTTCTTCCAGTACACTGATATTAGTTTGTCTGTCTTCCCAAGTGATGTGTAAATTTTTTCGGAGACACCGTTGATGGAATCTTTCGAGGAGTTCATGGACCACTTAAAAATGCCATCTCCAACTCCTCAAAAACATGGATATATCACATAATTGAATGGAATTAACTCTGCCCCCTCCCCCCAGCACTGTCTAGCGGCCTTTGGGTCCAATTGTTAATTCCGCTTACCTGGTGTCAATTTTTGTTATAGCTGCATGGGTGCTGTTTTATTTCTTTTTTTTGCTTTTTATGATTGTTATTTTGTAGTTTTATATTGTTAGCCAGTCTGTTCCCAGCTAGAAAAAGGACAGGATAGAATAACATTGAAATAAATAAAATAAACCAAAGCCTTATCTGGTCAATTTGCCAGGTCAGGGGCACCCCAGAACCTGAAATTTCAGGGCCCAAACCTGAGACCGAGAGGTGGCCCCCCTAGTGATGTCACAGCAGCCAGGCCCTGGTTATTCTTCCCTGTGTGTTCCCTCCCACCACTGAGCCCTGGAGACGGAGATTAATTGGGAGAGGGAAGCAAGGAAGACACACATAGTCATTTATATAATGCCCCCCTGCCAACCTGGAGGGGGCCAGACAAGAGGCTTTAGGTCAGCATTCATTAAGGCAAAAGAGAAGAAAGAGGTACAGCAGGTGAAAATTATCACTTTAATTCTTATGCAATATATACCTGCGTACGTTTAATAAAATGAAATATTTCAGAGATTCGAATAATGCATCTAAATTTGACTGGGATGTTTCTAATCAAATGTCATTTCAAAATCTCACTACAGTACTTTCTGATTCATTTCCCTTTGCCTAAACTTACTTATTTTTCTCATATTCTTATGCCCTGATGAAGCCTATGGGTCCAAATAAGTTTAGATCTTTTGTTGTGTCAAAATTTTAGCTTTCATTTAGCTTGGGTGGGTGCAGGGTATTGTAATCTGCTCTCGGCATTGAAATGATATTGCAAGCACAGGGCTCTGAAACGCCAATCGATATGAAGCCGAGGTGGTAATCAACATGCAGATTAATGAACAGGATTCTGTCCACCAGGGACCAATGGAACAAAGACCATCTAGCATTTTAATTGCTGAGTTATAGCTAAATCTCAGTTCTGTATCAATCTCTATCCATTATGACTATTGATGCATGACAGACATTAAAAGGAAAACAATAACATAATGATTCATAACTGCTAGGGTGCAAATGAATGGTGAGCGTCGTGAGGAATACAGCTGTGATAATTTTCTTCTCAGTCTGAGCAAAGGCTGTGAAATAATATTGTCACTTTTCTTGATTTTCACGGGACTCAACTGCAGCCCACTTAAACCAAGCCAAGTTTAAATAGAACTAATAGAACAGCAAGCCATTTTCCAGCCATCTCAGTTGTTATCAGTTCCAGTGCCCTTTTGAATAACAGCTGAAGCGAATTCATTAATTCAATTAACCAAGGCAACCATAAAAATTAGATATTGAAAAGACCTTTTCACTAAGGTCACCTAGAGCAGCAGTTCTCCATCAGTGAGACTGTTCTCTGTAGCATTTAATATAGTTAAATATGTTGCGTTATTCATATCATAGGTTTGTGATGGATGGATGGGTAGAATGGATTTCCCAATTGTCCAATGAATTCTGGAGGTACATTTTATAAAGTTGTAGCCAACAGTTATTCTAACATTTCATTAAATGAATTCTGCTTGCTAATGTTTAGTTTACCAAAGATGTCTCTTTTTCAGACATTTATCAAACACCTGCCAGTCTATGTAGCTATCAAAACAACATGTTTGCAGGATCATATAGATTAAAATCCCACCCCCACCCCCTATTTGAACATTTAATTTCCATCCAGCTTGGTTCCATCCAGCGAGTTTCCATCCAGCTTCCATCCAGCAAGTTAATTATCCTCCTTTCTCTTATCTATTCAGGTTAGAGAACCACATCTCTGAAAGAATATATGTTTGTATCGAAGTCAAAGTTATTCTGCTTTCTCCCCTTGTGTCACTTAATTCTTATCATAGATTACCCTTTCAACAGTTCATTCTCTGGTTCCGGTGTCTTGCACATGACTAGAATGTATTGATTACTTTGTTCATTTGTGTAGAAGAGTGCATAAAATGGTTTCAGAAGAGTATTTAGGGCTGATCCACACAACTTGGTGAGCTTTCTTTGATGGTAGCTGCCGGCATATGCTGAAAGAGTAGCATATGTGACGGTTCATTCAAACAACCAGGTTTCCAGTATTAATTACAGTCATCATATGAATAGCAGACCCATGAATTTACCCTTACTTTATTGCTGTACAACGTATATATTTGACTTCTCGTTCAAAATCTCCAATTTCTCTCCATTGCACACCCCATACCCCTGTATCTCTCTGTGTAACATAAAGGCTGAAGCTTAGATCTGGATATGAGCAGAAATTCCCCAGGTCTGTTCAGAGCATCCTTTGACCTTCTTGTCACAACTTCTGTCCTGGCATCCGCAGGGCAACATACCATCCTGTTCTTTTTATTTGGGTCACAGATGGCCCCAGCCACATTCTTCACTTCCTTACGGAAGAACATACACTCGATAAATTAGAACAGATGCAGGATAACTTTTTCTTTTGGCATTTACACCACCCTCTGGTCTAATTAATCCTGACACTGTGACCATCATAATACGAAACTGCAACAGTGGAATGAAATAACAGATTGTCCTTTTTGACGGCAAATATGGCCATTTCTGCAGTAAGTGAGATTGCTTTCTTCTGTCTCTTGCACTGTACTTCTTCTGAATGCAAAAGGTATGCAACAATAATGAGGCTAAGTTGCCCTTTCAAATAAACCCAGCAGGGCTAACTAAGTTACATTTCATCAGGAAGGAAGTAACTTGATTTAAGGGATGGCAATATACCTACAAGCCTCTTGTTTGAGCTAAGATTTTGCATGTGAATTCTAATTTGTTGCCTCAACAATATTCCAGGACACTAACAATTTTTTGGTGCCTGTTAATAATATATGTGGCAGCTATACATATTTTATATAAAAGGCTGTCTTAAAAGCTACATCTTTATAGGTAATAACTTGCCTGTGGGGGAAATATCTTGAATTATTTATTCTTATTTTGAGCACATAATCAACTGTGTTTTTATAAGGTCAGGTACCAAACAACAGCTATTAATAATATAGTTATACATCTTGAGAATAAAGTAGATGCGGCTTCATCTGACCAACAGGACATCTCTCCTTTAGACAATGTTCTGGAGTCAAAATAGATATACAATGTAAAGTATATTTTACTCACACACTTACATGCATACATGTTTCTGTGCAGAAATTAATTGAAAGAAAACAAAAAGTTTAGTTCTTGTTAATTTTGCGAGTGGCAGTAATAAGGAAAGCTACCGTAAGTCTGTTGTAAAAGTAAAACATTAATTTCCTATCTACCAATCTATGAGAAGCACTAGAAATGTATTTACTTGAACATTTGATAAATACCTCCATTCACTTATGGCTATATTGTAATACATGTAAGCACACTCTGCCTTAGCCAGCATTTTTATGTCATTAGCATTAAAGTATAAAAGAACCTGGAATATCATGTTGAAAGTAACACATGATACCAGGAGTGAGATACATGATGGGGCGGGTGTACTATGGAATATTTGAGAACTTCACATCCTTTTATCCTCTCGCTGAGGAACAGAAGAGAGAGAAGTTCAAAACAGACACACACAAAGACAGACAGACAGACAGACAGAAAGACAGACAGACACACACACACACACACACAGAGTTTAAGTAAAGCAGAGGAACGGCGAGATGAAACTTAGGTTTCAGACAATGCCAGAGGTTTGGAAAAAGCAGGGATGTAGAGAGACTGAAGGGTAGGGTGTTTATTATTATTATTAAGAAGACCAGTTTTAATAAGGAGAAATAGCAGAGATGAGCACAACACAGAAGCTGACTCCAAAAAAAGCTGACACAACAGAGTCTTTCTCAACATACTAAAACCTTGTTTTAAACTGCCACTCCCCACTCAGGGTCACCCCATTCACTCAACTCATTTTTTTTGCTCTTATTTAAAATCACTATTTTTTCTCTGTCTTTCCATTCCTGCTTTATTCAAACCTGTGCTGTGGTTTAAAACCCTGCTTGTTTTCAGCCATCTTCAACACCTATTATAAATTATTTAAATCATCATCATCATCATTCTATTATTTATACCCCACCCATCTGGGTGGCGTACAGCACCTATAAAAACATACTAAAACATTAAAAAACCTCTGTTAAACCCCCCCCCCCCCGATTCTAACACTCAACACCTCCGAGATAATTTCGCCACATTACTCCCTGGACAGTAGTCTCTGTCTAGAAGAGTGTGAAAACTATGAGAGCAATTCCATTTGCGCAGTCAGGCGGAGTCCCCCAAATCCCCAGGCAGCCCCCGAGCGGAATGATGACACAAGACCACGTTCTATGGGATTAAAATTGGCCACAACTTTATTAATAATTCAGGTGTAGGGAGACCTTGGCTCAGGCATTGGGGGTATATCCTTCCCAGCCCCCAGCCGGGGATCTGGGTAATTTCAGGGTTATCCAGCATGTGTTGGGGTTGGGCTAGCTCTGGAAAACATATGTTCAAGCAGATAGCCTGCCCCCCCTCGATCGCAGTCGCTGGAGGGAGAGGGAATTAACAGCCTATTGCGTATGGTCAATGCCTCCCCCTTTGCCCCATTTACAGGAACCCTGTTATCGCCGCCGCAATGGGGGCGGGGGGGTCACTGCCCCACACTCCCCCATTTATGTAGATCAGGCATCCTCAAACTTTGGCTCTCCAGGTGTTTTGGACTACAATTCCCATCTTCCCTGACCACTGGTCCTGTTAGCTAGGGATCATGGGAGTTGTAGGCCAAAACATCTGGAGGGCCACAGTTTGGGGATGCCTGATGTAGATGACTAAAGGATTCCGCCCAAGGCCTGCATCCACCAATTCGTGACAAATTGCTACGGGAAAGGCGAAACCTGCCAATGCAGGGAAATTCCTTTCCGGCCCTTCAACAGCAACCTTGTCGTAGCAGCGCCTGCGTGCGTGTACGCCTGTGGAAGAAAATAACCTGTAATGCAATCATTAATTTTTTGGGAGTGGAAGGTGGGAAAGCTCTGGAGCCGTCGACTGCTTCCCAGGAATTACTCTGCTTCAACCGTGTGCAAGGTAAGGTTACCTCCTCCTACCTGGCCAATCCCCCCGGCAACGCCTCCCCGAGCTGGATTGGACAGGTAACTGCATGGGCAGAGACCACCAGTATCCAGCCCGAACTTCCAGGGCTGCCTCAGGGATCGCAGAGGGCTGCGCACAACCGCGCAAAATGCGCCTCCCCTTTTATGTGGGGAACGGTCATGATTACTTACATTCTGTTTTCAAACAAAAACACCTAGTCCTATCCCATTAAAAGGACCATCGTTGATTTTGGGATTCCATATAATCTAACTAAAGGTAAAGGTAAAGGGACCTCTGACCATTAGGTCCAGTCGTGACCGACTCTGGGGTTGCACGCTCATCTCGCATTATTGGCCGAGGGAGCCGGTGTATAGCTTCCAGGTCATGTGGCCAGCATGACAAAGCCACTTCTGGCGTACCAGAGCAGCACACGGAAAAGCCGTTTACCTTTCCGCTGTACCGGTTCCTATTTATCTACTTGCATTTTTGACGTGCTTTCGAACTGCTAGGTTGGCAGGAGCTGGGACCGAGCAACGGGAGCTCACCCCATCACAGGGATTCGAACCGCTGACCTTCTGATCAGCAAGCCCTAGGCTCAGTGGTTTAACCCACAGCACCACCTGGGTCCAACTAATGCTTGCCTTTTTGAGAACTTGCATACTCTGCAACATGTAAGAATATATGACACAGTGCACTATATTTCTCTTCTTGCTTATATCGTCTTTCTGAGCCTTGATACCAAAGCATGTTCTTGATGCACTATGAAGTGTCTGCAAGATGGTGACAAAATATACTTTTCTAATGAAGAGCCTCAGACTTACAAAAGTTTTACGGTACTATACATTATGTTGCTGTTTAAAGGGATGCAGCATTCCATGTTGATTTTTCTAAAGCAGACTAACACAGCTACTTTGGGAACCGATTCAGTCTTCTCCTCCTCCCCCTGCCCTGGCTCTTGCCTTGCAGGCAGTGCCAAACCCCATAAATCGCTGGTCCCTTCTCCCGGATCCTTGCTTTGGTCTCCTGCCTCCGCCACACACTCTTTGAAGCCCTACCAGTCTCTGACACCAGGAAGGCTCCACACGTATTCTATTGGAAAGGTTTCCAAATGTAAAGCTGCCTGTGACATTTGCCAAGCTCTCTGCATTATTCTATTCAAGCAATCCTACCCATTTCACATAACGGATATTTGCATTTGCAGAATGTCATTTCTCACACGACTGCTTAGGCTGCCCTGAGTGCATGCCTGGCTAGACAAGCCTATGTTTCTTTCACAACTGCTTAAGTTTACATGAAGAAGCTGTTCAAATCAGAACGTACAGCGTTACCACAATCCAAGAAAAACTTTGACATGGAGAGACATGTTGCCTTTTTCTGTTTTGTTCTTTGATTTCATTTTCATTTGGGGCTCTGGCCATCTCTGTATAAAAGGGAGATATTAATGGAACTCCTGTTCCTGGGAAATCAATAGTCTACCAAGAAGCAAACAACAGAATTCTCCCAGTCAAGATTTTTTTTTTAAAAAAAAAACCCATGCATTTGGGTTTCAGCTTTTCTATGAAGGTGGATGCAGTTGTTATAACTACTTGTATTATATCTTGTTCTTTAGATCATCCTGGTCGGGCTTGTTCAAAACTCCCTGAAGTCAACAGAAGACTTCCTTTTGACGTCTAGCATCAGGCTTCTGGTAAACATCTATGGAAGCAAACCACCCTATGGTTATTTATTTCAGAACATTTTCGGCCTCCTAGCAATATAATGCTTCCTGTACAAAACTTTGTAAAATCATTGGAAGACCGGACCTCATGTTGACTTGACATATATGCTGTGTTTGAAACTTCAATTGTAGTGAAACGTACACAGATTAATTTATTGCAAAATATTAGTATTATTCATTAAAAAAAACCACCTTCAAGTGACAGTCTTTGCATTTTCTAACTATTCTTCAGTTTTCATCCTGGGCTAGCTAGGAAGTTCCTCTCTTGACTGCCTTTGAAAATATTAATTGCCCTCTTGGGGGGAGAAGTTCAAAGCTGTTATTGGTGTTGGAATTTGTTTCTGCAGAAGTCTGGATTCCTTGCGCTCAACCAAAATGTACACAAATGATACACAAATTCAAAAGCAGAAATGAAATAAACAGAAGATGCAATTTCTGGTTTGTTTTCCTTCTGCAGTACGACTGCTGGAAATTATGCTCGCGGTGCATGCTTTTTACCAGGCCCTCCAAGACCCAGCTCTTTGTATCAACGCCAGACTGTTTTCAGATTTGCTTTTAGCTAGCATTACTGGCTATGGACTCACATAAGAAAGACAAAGGGCCTGGCTATTAGTTTAATTAAAAAGAAGAAAAAAGGAACCGAGTGAGAGAGCAGACTAGGAAAATAGAACTAGGGAAGAAAAAAATATGGTAATGCACTCCTTATTTCCAAATGTTGATAAGTTTCAGCAGCAGCACTACAGAGTTTTGCTCTCTTTTTTTTTTAGCCGAGAGTGCACTGAAGACTTGAGTGTCAGAAAGTGAGTGGTTGCATAGGCTCTGGTTCGACTAGCTTCCTGCACCCTTGCAGGTAGCGCTGACGCAGGGCACCAGCATAGGTCAGCCAAGGGTGAACACCTGGATAGGCGAAAAGCTGGGAACAGACTATGTTCACCACCCAGATGTCCCCCTGGACTCAGGCACGGGCACAACCTCCTCTGGGGGGTTGACCAAACCGTTTGAGTCCGTGGATTCCTTTAATGGAATACCCTTCACATAGAGATGGTGAGACCGTTCTCCCATCCCTATCACCTGAACCAGTGCCTATCCGCAACCTTACAAGTTGTGACGATTTGCTGTGTGACAGGCGAAACCCAAATGGCAACAGACAATCAGCCAAGTGGGGGAAATTCCTGCCGTGCCCCTGTCCCAATGACAGACGACACACAACGGCATAGCAAGGTCAATCACAAAATGCCCTAAAAGTAGTGAGAGGTGGGCGGTTGTTCCTAATGCACGAGCCAAAAGAGGAAGCTCTGGGACACGTGCATGGGTATATATAGGTCCCTCGATCCGTTTGGACTGCATCCCATTGGCCAGATTGAACCCAACATCAAGGGACCTACCAATCGGGTGTTGTGGCTGACCAATCTTACCCACCCGCAACAAAGGAGGTCAGACTCCAGGTCTCACCGCAACATGTGCCCTCTTTTAGGGAGGACACGATATTACCAACACATGAGCACAGTGGAAGTTGGAGACATTGGATATGATATGCAATCTACATTAAAAAACATTTTTTACTTACTGGTCATGTTAGGTATTCGGTCCACTCTTTCAAAGCTAGCTTTCCCAAAGCATGCAACTAGGATAGGTTCATCAAACTGTTGAAAATTTTATTTTTAAAACCAATGAATCAAGAATCAAGAGGAGGGCCAATAGAAAGCAAGAACCAATTGCAAGTCAAATTTTGAACTAGAAGAAATCTAACTGTAGCAGGGGCCCAAAGGGCCACAATTAAGATGATAACAAAAATCCCAATAAATCTTGGAATATGCTTATATTAGAAGAGTTATGGTAACCTGATGCTTTTAAAAAAACTGATGATTCAGCAAGAAGCCGTCCCTACTGGGATAGAAGGTCAGCTAATACGTCAATCACAAAGAAGCAATTCATAAACTAGAACATAAGTTGTTACATCCACACGTAACACAGGTTCCCATCCATGTAAACTAACAATATGTAACAGATCGCAGTGAGAATCAAAGTTTAGTTAGCAATGCTTATTGCACATGCGTATTAAATATGAAATGAGGTAATGATGAATATTAAATATGCAATGATGTAATGGTTTATGTGATTGGTTAAATCAAAATCCTTTGTCTGAAATGTTATAAATTCCTCTGCCCCACATTGGGCGGGGTTGCAGTTTTGTGAAATGATTCGACTGTAGCCTATTGCTTTGCAATAAGCAAAATGGACTCCTAACTCCTCTTGTCTCTGAGTTTTATTGGCCTAACTCAGAAGATAAGCCCTTTTTTTTGGATTGCAACATAACCAGAGAAGGGGTTGGAGCAAGGAATTATGCAGACTACAGGCAGAAGGGCAGACAAGCAACACAAAATGTGACAGATGAAAGGGAAGTGAGGATCAGGGAAAAGGAAAAGCCACACCTGGAGTTGGTAGGGAGGCAAACCAGCAAGGCCAGGGCCTTATGGTTGCCCTTCCTTGGAAGTATTTATAACTTCGCCAGGCCGTGAGGAGCCAACGAGCTGCCTGGAAAGTAGTGTGGTGGTGGAACTATTCCAGGATCAGATAGATCAATACTACACATTCTTTCTCTACTCTGCAGCCTTAAGTGGCTTATTTCAAAGGTTAATAGATCACAAAGCATAGATTCTGCAACTGTGAATCTTGATTCACATGAATCACGGTTTGGTTTTTCTCTACCGTTTTCATGGTTTTTCATCTTTTACTGTTTACATGTTGCTGTACATCACCCTAATATTTTATGAATTGGTGGTATATAAATACTTTTAGAAATAAAATAAAATAAATGATCTCGATGCCTGTCACAGTGTTCTCATTGATGATTGCCACAGTAAACACTTTCATGTGTGGAAGATTTTCAGATTATGTTGCTTAATGCTCATATGCTTTTTGCTGGCTTCTGTATAAATCTTGAGGAGTCTTGTTATTATTCATTCCTTCAGCTAAAGTGATTAGCTTGGTTCATAATATTTTTTTTCCTCAGAGTTTCTTTACTTTAGAATAGCTTAATGGCACACTACAATATTGAATGCCCAAGGCAGAACCACGTAGATATATTTTGTAATCTTTCCAGAAGTCTGGATTCTTTTTCTTCTGTAAGCAACAGGTCATTGAAAGTATTTCCTCACCAAAAAAGTGTGTGTTGGGGGAATTGTCCAGCTCTTGGTTTGCAGAGGCATGCTGTCTATCCTTGTTTCAGTTGCCACTTCAGAGCGCCGTGGTTGTTTTAATGCAAATACACCATGTAATCAAAGACTTTGGCAATTGCTCTGAGATGGAGCATGATGACCCAGCCAGAACTTTCAAGTCTCATATATTTCCATTAGGAGGTGGGTAAATGAAAACAGCTGTTTAACTGTCTAACTTTCTTCAGTGGGTCTTAAAAGTGCTTAATATTTTAACTGAATTATGCTGCTGGGTTAATTAAAATTCTTTAAGATATTGTCCATCTTCCAAATCTTCCATTTCAACTAGGAGGCAACAGGGAGAGGTTTTCTTCAATCACTTTCCATAGGAATACACAAATATTCTTCTTAAAGGTTATTTGCACCAGTCATGCTCTCCAGTCCCCTACAAAAGTATCCTTGCTTTCCCAGTTTTTCACGCTTTCTGTTTGTATACAATCTCAGTGGTAACAAGACTTGTTAAAAAGAAAAAAGACTACAACTGATTTCTGCATGCAGCCTTTGTCAAATGGCAGACGCAAAGCCTGCTTGTTTAAGAAATCACTGTAGAGTAGAGTGTATACAAGAGCTTTCTTTTTCTCT
The DNA here is from genome assembly GCF_963506605.1 of Zootoca vivipara. Taxonomy (NCBI): domain Eukaryota; kingdom Metazoa; phylum Chordata; class Lepidosauria; order Squamata; family Lacertidae; genus Zootoca; species Zootoca vivipara. The sequence continues at coordinate 29,298,681 of NC_083285.1, forward strand.
CTTTGGAAATTAAAAAAATATGATTATTTTTAAAAGAAACTGAAGGAATGAATTATTAAAATGGAATGTGCCATTCCCTCTAACCTGGAGAAAAAGAAAGACCTCAGACTTTCCATTACATTAAATAAAATGCAACAAATCTGCTTTTTACAGGTAGAATGGCTCAGTGCAGGCTCATTATGTGACCACAGAGAACCAAAGGCTCCAATCTCTGCAGAATTCTGTCATATGTTGTTCTTTTCATAACAGCACTTTAGGGTTCTAGAAATACTGCATGCTTCAGAATGTGTCACACGGGCACAATTATTAAGATCCAAAGCTCACCTTGCTAAACCAAGTCCTTTATATTTGTTTATGGCCTGTTTAAGTCTGGGTTTAAGAGTACACCTTCCCTTCCTGCTGTATGCTTTAAGGTCCTTCTATTTGTCTGAACAAGAGAGCAGAGAAAAATATATTTCAAAACAATTGTTAACTTTTCTCTCTCCTGGGAATTGTTAAATTACTTATGGCATAAAGGAAGTGAAGTGTCGTACGTAGCATGTTTCTGCAGACAGGCCTAGAGTCTTGCAAATGTTAGCCCCCCCCCCCTGCAATCAAATAAAGGCAAGCAAAAATTGGAACTGTTTAGGAGTTGAGTTTGAAATGAGAAGTATCCAGAGATCAAGTAGCAGAATGAATCATATAGGCCTTGAAATGTTTCATCTTTCTCGTTACTAAACAGATTGTGGTGTTAATGACAGGAGAAGACAGACTGCCAATTGCTAAGTTTGTCCTGAAAGTCAGTTTCCAGAGAGGTATGGGACTGTATAATATATGATTATTACAACTGAAGTGTGGTCTAGATCATGTCAAGAGCTGTTAAACAGGAAAGCACAGTGATCCATGATCTAGTAACCTTCAGTTTAGAGTGCTGCAATCTACTCTATGTAGGGCTGCACTTGAAAATGGTTTGTTGTTGTTTAGTCGTTTAGTCATGTCTGACTCTTCGTGACCCCATGGACCATAGCACGCCAGGCACTTCTGTCTTCCACTGCCTCCCGCAGTTTGGTCAGACTAACGTTGGTAGCTTCGAGAACAGTGTTCAACCATCTTGTCCTCTGTCGCCGCGTTCTCCTTGTGCCCTCCATCTTTCCCAACATCAGGGTCTTTTCCAGGCAGTCTTCTCTTCTCATGTGGTGGCCAAAGTATTGGAGGCTCAGCTTCAGGATCTGTCCTTCCAGTGAGCACTCAGGATTGATATTCTTGTAGTCCATGGGACTCTCAAGAGTCTCCTCCAGCACCATAATTCAAAAGCATCAATTCTTCGGTGACCGGCCTTCTTATGGTCCAGCTCTCACTTCCATACATCACTACTGGGAAAACCATAGCTTTAACTATATGGACCTTTGTCGGCAAGGTGGTGTCTCTGCTTTTTAAGATGCTGTCTAGGTTTGTCATTGCTTTTCTCCCAAGAAGCAGGCGTCTTTTAATTTTGTGACTGCTGTCACCATCTGCAGCGATCAGCGAACCCAAGAAAGTAAAATCTCTCACTGCCTCCATTTCATCCTCTTCTATTTGCCAGGAGGTGATGGGACCAGTGGTCATAATCTTAGTTTTTTTGATGTTGAGCTTCAGACCATATTTTGTGCTCTCCTCTTTCACCCTCATTAAAAGGTTCTTTAATTCCTCCTCACTTTCTGCCATGAAAATGGTTTAGAAGATGCAACTGGTTCAAAATGCAGCTGCAAAGGTTTGTATTGGTTCCGCCACCTGGAACCGTATTACTTCTCAACTGGTTGCCTGATGCTTCCAAGCCCAACTCAAGGTTTTAGTGATGACCTGAATGACATCGTGCCTAGCTAGCTGACAGAGCATTTATCCCTGTATAGTCCTGCTTAGGCTTTAAGATCTGCCAGTGGGGCCATTTTCCTTGCCCCATCTCTAAGTGGCATTCACAGTTCAATTATGTGGTAGAGGGTCTTCTCAGTGGTGGCACCCCAAGTTGTGGAATGACTTTCTTGTGATTCAGCTGGTCCTGATACTGTGTAGTTTCTGTGCTCGCCTCTTTCTCCAAGTTTTTGATGGAGAAGAAGAGTCATCTTCTAGGCCAATATTGAAAAGCAGGAAGTGAACTATGTGCTATTTTTATACCATTTTGATGTTTTACTGGTGTTTTTTTTAAAAAAATAATTTAAAATTAATTATTGTGGAGCTGAGCATCATAGGGAGTAAACCCAGATCAAGAGAACAGCACCCAAGTATCCATAACCCCCCTGGCTGACAATTATGAAGTAAAGGCAGTATGAACTGTTCCCAGTATTCCAATCTGTTGTGATGTAGCATAGTCAGAAAATGATTTATTAATTTATATACCACTTAATTGCCAAGGTGGCTTCTAAGCAGTTTACAAATGTGAAACCAATTACAAGAAACACGTAATTAAAATACAGAATAAAACAATTTCATCAAAATGTTAAAATAAGCATGCACAATTAAAAGGTGCAATAAAACAAGCCAAATAAACTAGGACAATGATTTCAAGTTAAAACAACAATTAAAACAGGAGGTTGAAGTCTTGTGTAAACACATATATCTTCAAAGCTGGCAGAATGCCAATACTGATGGGGCCTCTCATATTTCAGCAGGACGAGCATTCTACAACCCTGGGGCTACAAGTGAGAAAGCCCACCTCAGTGTTGCCAAAACATCACATTGCTTGGTTCATCTGTTCAATTCATAGTTCAACAACATCAAGGACTAAGTGGTACTTGTGTAAAAGTTATTTTAAGACTGTAGAAAATTCTGGTGTTTGGGGAGGATTTGCCTTGCTCTGTTTGTTTATGTTAACACAACAGAGGCTTGGTCCATGACCTGATATATAATTCTTGGTGCATGCAGTTTCAGTTTCCAAGCTTGCATCCTTGAAGAAACCAAGCACTTCTCTCTTTACCCAGAATTCATGATCTCAGATAATATTAGCCTCCTTTTCCTTTTCAAGCTTAGATGGCATTCATTAGCAGTTATCTTATGTACACTTGTCTGTTATTGAGTTTAGAATAGATTTTAAATTAGATGAGACACTAACAACTTTGAATCAATATGCTTCAGAAGGATTTCCTCCCCTTGCTATTCTTTACAGCTTTAATTTAATGGAGGCCCTTGATTTTCAGTATGCTAAGGGAGAGGTGGACTGACTTCAGTCTTGCAGGGTGTTATCTTCCTTTTCTTTTTTCTTACTGGAATCTTTATGATCTATTGATGTATTTTAAATGTACCAAGCAAAAGTATATGCCCAGGACCTCTTAAAGAGTCACGTCATAACGCACCTTGCCTGTGCATTAAAGCTTAAGAACAGAAGAAGTGCTTTTTTCAATTAGAACTAGGCCTGCCTTGGCCAGCAAAAATTCTAGCAACCAGCAAGTATCCAGCAAAAATGAGCAATGTTCAATGATAGATTAAAGTTCAACTACTGTCCACACCATGCTGAAGTATCTTGTATTGCTCTTTAAGCCAGGACAAATATTTGTTGCAGGACAAATACAATAGGACAAATGAATTTGGTCAGGGCAGCAGTGGTATGTGCAATTCAAATAAAAGCTTGGGGAATTCAGTTTAAAAGAAGAACATGCAAGAGGAAGGATGATAAATATTGATTTCTAGCAGGCCCAGGACAAACAAAATGGCAATTATCTTCAAGCAACACATAGAACTTATTAAATCCACTGGCACAGAATGGTCATTAGCTTAGATAGCTCTTAAAATGATTGAGCGTACTCCTGGAGAATACTGCTGTCAATGATGCCTGATAGCTAGCCATGATAATATAAGAGAAATTCCATGATAGCTACTGAACTTCCACGTTCAAAAGCTAAACATATTTGACAATCAGATGCTGAACATGAACAAGGAACCCTGCCCCCTTGTGTGTCCCGCTTGTGAACTTTCTAAAAAGGGCTTTCGAAAGATTAGAGACAAATTTACTGTGGACAATGGCTTCTACTCATCACTACTGATAAATAACCTTGCATCTTGCTTCTGAATCTGTGAGAACAGAATACTGGCCTTTGGTTTGATTTAGCAGGACTCCTCTTATGTTGGAAAGAAGTTATGGGCTAGATGGATATTAAGTCAGTTCTTCAAGTCAGTTCTTCTGTTCTTATGAGACAATGGCACCTCACATGTTAGTAGACCATTGCATAGTGGAAATGGCAGTTTTCAGTTCTGACACATCTTAATACAATATCAGAAACACGCTTAGCTGATATGGCAAAATCGACGTGTTTAATCAGGGAAAAGTCATTGTTAATGTTAAAGGTTGAAAACCTATCACAGACTTTTTGCATGAAGAAGAAAGAATGATATCTGGATTTGAGGATTGAAGATAATGTCTGTTTATAAAAAGTGGCTTTGTTGGATGTTATATGTATTGGACGAGGTGAATGTTGCTTTTGTATAGCGGACAGATGAAGAATTGAAAGTTCTTTATTTTCTGAATTTTATTTTTATATCTTTCTCTTTTAACCTCTTTGCTACTTTTTTTATAAAAAAAAATCTTTCTCTCCCCCTCCCCCCGCCCCTTGGTGTTTTTATTGTATCTAGATTAAAGTCTTGGTTTGGTTTTTTTAAAAAAAAAAATGTAAAAGATATTACATTTGGTATTTTTCTCTATAAACCTTAATAAAATTTATTTTAAAAAGAAAGAAAACAGAGTTCCTTAATAAGATGCATTACATATTATAAGATGGCTCCAGCTTTCCCCCCTTTAGTATTCTTTACTAGTCTTATGCATGCTCTCATTTTTTTTTTATTCAGAGCACACATTCAATCCATCAGTTCTATTCAGGTAATTACTGGGTAAGAGACGTCTCTGTTTCAGTGGTCATGAGAGCGCAAAGAGGTTCCTTTTATGCGATTTCCCTCTGTAACATGATTTTCATATTGTACTGTTCTTTTGTTCACTCTCTCACATTTTTGACAAGAATGAGAATTTGTCTTGTTTGAAAGGTTTGGTGTGAACTAACCTCACTAGTCTAAATAAAAGAGCTGCACTCTCTGAGCTGTTTGCTCAGGCTCAGTTTCTAATCATTTCATTATTCGAGCAAAGAGAGTAGAGCGTCCCCCTCTAATCACCTTTCCCATGGTCTATACCGTTGAGCTGCTCTTAGATGCAACTGTCACAAATTGTGAGTGATCGGTGAGAGGAGCTAAAACCGTCCATTCTAATTATACCTCAGTTGTGCCTCTTATCCCCATATGTTCCCTATATCAAGCACATTATGCTAGGATTTATTTAAACTTTTTCAAATGGTGTGTAGAATGACAAACAAATGAGAAAGTATCAGCATGAATAAAGCATCTGTCAAGCAAAGGGGCTCGATCTAGCCAAAGTGAATAACAATTGATCTCAATGGGAGGGTGCTTGCTTAGATTAAGGTTACCAGATTTTTTTCAGTGAATCCGGGGACACTTTTCAACTTCCTATTACAGTGGTACCTCGGGTTAAGAACTTAATTTGTTCTGGAGGTCCGTTCTTAACCTTGACTTTAGCTAATGGGGCCTCCTGCTGCTGCTGCGCTGCCGGAGCATGATTTCTGTTTTCATCCTGAAGCAAAGTTCTTAACCCGAGGTACTATTTCTGGGTTAGCGGAGTCTGTAACCTGAAGCGTCTGTAACCTGACGTACCACTGTAAATAGATCAATTTTGTCAGGGGACTGATTTGTAAATCCGGGGACTGTCCCCAGGAAAGTCTGATAACCTTAGCATGAATCTCTGTGAAATCTGTGGGATTTAAGCATGGCAGTGTTTTAGGATGATAATCAAAAGCAGGTATATCAAGACTGCCACTCAGTTTACCTTGTGGACAGACTAGGAGTCTAGGGAAGGTGCTGTAAGGAGACAATATAAAAACAAATTTAAAGAAATTACACATTTTGTCATTGACATATACAACTGTAACCATCTGTTATGTATTTGTGGAAGGGGACTCACCATAGTCTCTAGAGTCAGCAAAGAGCTAAAATTTGAGCAAACTCATAAATTCATGAAGTAAGCAAAGTTGGGTCAATTAAAACTAAGCCAAGCACTGTTGCTTTCCATTTAGGATCCCAAGCCCAGGCAGCTTCACAGGACTAGCCCCAGGGATAAACCAAGGTGCTGACATTACAAAAGGTGTCCATGGCCCCATCTAAGAGGGACCTGGGCAGATCAATGGTACCAAGGTGATGGGGTGTGTGAGAGAGGTGACAGGAAAAGAGTGTCTTTAGCAAGGTGTTATGGGAAGGAGAAGGGGACCCAGGTGGCGCTGTGGTTAAACCACTGAGCCTAGGGCTTGCTGATCAGAAGGTCGGTGGTTCGAATCCCTGTGACGGGGTGAGCTCCCGTTGCTTGGTCCCAGCTCCTGCCAACCTAGCAGTTCGAAAGCACGTCAAAATGAAAGTATATAAATAGGTACCACTACAGCGGGAAGGTAAACAGCGTTTCCATGTGCTGCTCTGGTTTGCCAGAAGCGGCTTTGTCATGCTGGCCACATGACCTGGAAGCTATACGCCGGCTCCCTTGGCCAATAATGCGAGATGAGCGCGCAACCCGAGAGTCGGTCACAACTGGACCTAATGGTCAGGAGTCCCTTTACCTTTTTTATGGGAAGGAGAAGGGAGAACCAAGACAGAGATTCATCTTTGACAGCCTGGCTGAAGGCAGGGTGGGAGAGTTGCCTTGGACTCCAATGCTGCACTGCTGTGGGGAACAAGCTCCTCTTGTTGACCATGCTGTAAGATCTGGACTCCCTCCATCTAGATTCAGGTGTAAATATGTGCATAAATTGTATTTCTGAAAGTTATAGCAGCTGTGGCCACGTCTTCAGTTCTCCAAAAGAGCACAGCCCCTGGTTGATGGCCAAGACTCCTGGAATCCTGTGCATGGCTCAGCAGGGATTGGGTTGTCCTTTGATTAGTTAGTGATTTTTAACCTATTAATCAGGAATCCAAAGTGCTATGGTATCCTCACAGGCTGTTGTGTAAAACTCCAATGTGACCATTTCTTTAAACCTATTAAATGGTTTAGCTCCTTCCAGCTGCAAGAAAAAATACTATTAATTGTAACAATGGTACCGGGTTACAAACACCTCAGGTTACAGATTCCGCTAACCCGGAAGTAGTACCTCGGGTTGAGAACTTTACCTTAGGATGAGAACAGAAATCGTGCACCGGCGGTGCAGCGGCAGTGGGAGACCCATTAGCATAGCTGCCAAGTTATCCCTTTTTTTAAGGGATTTTCCCTTATGCTGAATAGGCTTCCTCGTGAGAAAAGGGAAAACTTGGCAGCTATGCCCATTAGCTAAAGTGGTAAGAACAGGTTAAGAACGGACCTCCAGAACGAATTAAGTCCATAACCAGAGGTACCACTGTATGTGGAACTAAGTAAGAGGGTTAGGGCAGTACACAGGGAGAGAAATTTAGTGAAACTGAAGGGAAGGTACAGATTAATGGAACAGATACCAGGAAGTGACTTGGCACAAACAGGGCAGAGACAGAGCAGGAGGGACAGAGAGAGTTAGGAATTGAACCAGATTTTATTGACATCGGCTTGGCCAAAGTGAAGACAGAACAGCATTCTGGCGCAGATGGGCTATTGGCCTGATCCAACAGGCTCCTTATAGTTCTTATATACAACACCATGCTCAAATGCACTCAGGCAGTAACAGAGTGCGAGGCTACACATCTTGTGGCTGCTGGAATAGGGCACTGCCAGAGTTGGTGGTGGATGACTGGGTGTATTCAGCAGTCTTGATCCAAAGAGTCTAAGGCTGTAAAAGGGGGCGCTAATGGCCCACATTATATCATCTAGCAGAAAGTACATGTGTCAATATATAAACAAGCAATGTGGGATTTGGAAGCCCAGTGTCATGCACAGTGAGTGAAATAATTTAATTACTAATTACAGTTCATCAAAGGCTTATCATTTTTGCTGCATGCCTCTCTACCAACACTTAACTTGTCCTTTGATTGTAGTCTCTGAGGCACCCCCCCCAAAAAAAAACCTTAGCCAGATTATTACTCACTTCTCAAGCTCCTAATTAAAGTATATTAATAAAGACAGATGCCTAATATGCACCCTTTGAGAGGAACATATTGAAATGAAATGAGCAAAAGTTCAGGCTAGCGTGACTCACAAAAAGGGGGAGCACTGCATATGGCTTGTCCATGTTTCGAGTCTGTAAATAAACATGATGACATCAGATAGCTAATGTGGTGCATCTTGTTCTGCGAACATTTTTTATTGCACATCAAGATTAAACCTCCAGTCTCTGTGCTAAAATTGTGAATCCTAAAATCTGTGAAATATTACTAAAATAGAGAGCAGCAGTACACAATTCTTCCCTCTCATCTCAGCCAAGTTTTAAAATTTATCTTAAAGCAGCTACACTGCTTGTTATCACTGTGTTGACGCTCGACAGTCAAAGCTGTTGTGAACTTTCCATGATATCACAAGCAGCTCAGCCAATGTACAGAGTGACCCTGTACTCCTGTCACACAAGGAGCCCTCATAGGGCATTACTGCCATAAAGGAGCAATATGAGTGGAATGGGGCCATCATATTGCACCTTTAGCTCTGCATCTGTTGTTGTTCTGTTCCAATTTTGAAGTGTGCAGTGAGCCTGCAGCTCTCATATGGGGTGCTGGGAGTAGTTAGAAGTGTAGGTTAACAAGCCTCATATAAGCAACATGCTGAAGCAGGGCCGGCCCTACAGCCAGGCTGGGTGGCGCGGGGCGCCAGGGCGCCCGCCCGCCAGGGGGCGCAACGCAGCTGTGCATGCAGCAACTGCGCTGCGCCCACCTGCCGTGCTGGGAAATGGGGCGGGGGCGCCGGAGGGATCAGTCGCACCAGGGTGCCAGATCGGCTTATGACGGCCCTGTGCTTAAGTCTAATTAATGCATGAAGGGGTTAAGACCTTACGAGTAAGCTGTCCTGCCAGGTTTAGCTCCTTTAGGGAGGAACTAGGTAATCAAGCCTTTGTTCCTTCAGTCTACCCGAGAAGCTCAGTGTATAAAGATGTTTGAGCTGGTTGCTCCAGTTCAGACCACATGGCTCTCACAAGCTACTCTTCAGGCCTGTAGAACTTTTTCTGAATGCTGTATGAAAAAACACACGAACCACACCTTTGAAGAGTTGGGGTACTCTCTGTTGAGGTTCTCTCACCAAGGAGTACTTGCTCCAAACTTGGATATTGGCATCCAGGAATTCTCTTTATACATATTTTTCTCCTGAACCAAAAAGAAAACCTCTATTCTCCTCACAGGACTACAATTCCCAGAGTTTTTTTGCGAAGAGGAATTGCCTTTTAAACCCCTCTAGGAGTTGTAGCTCTGTAAGGACAATAGGGGTCTCCTAACAATGTTCAGCACCAGTGCTTTTTTTCTTGAGGTCCTCAAGGGTTCTGAGAGATAGGGGTGCAAGTCAAAAGCATTACTAAAACAGTGTTACCACTGAATATGATGGTTTTTGCCCTTTAAACCCTGATCTGATCATTCTGTGGAGATTCCAAAATCTGTGGTGCATTTGAAGAATCCACTCACAGCAAATGATCTTTCTTTTATGTATTCTGGTAATTTTCTAACCATTTAGTATAACATCATATATCTTCACAGGTGTTTTAACTGGACACCAGGGCGTTAGGACAACTACGCATTTGTACATCTTTAAAACTACAAAACTTGTGATGCTGATCAGCTCTGAGCAAAACTAAACATGAATAATAACAGTTTTTTATTTAACGTGAACAATTGATAATACTAAATTTACAGAGTCATAGATTCACAACAAAATTCAAATTACAATGCAAATTTTCAATAGGAACCTGCTGTGCAAAATTGTGAAACTGCAAAGCGCAATTTACTCCAGGGCCTTTCTTTCCTTGGATGGCTTGTTCTGCAATCCTGCTTTTTTGCTCCCCTGAAATCCTTTACACTACAAAGGCAAAGATACCCCAAGTGCACAAATGTTCTAATCCAATAGTTGAACAGTCACAGGATGGGCACTCAGAAAGGTACCTCACAGCTAGGGTTGCCAGACTCAATAGCGGACGTGACTTCTGTGCCTTTAATTGCCCTGCTCTCTTTTCAGTCTGGAAACCTTAAAGAGAAACTAGCAGACCCTTTGTTTCATTTCCAAGCAAAGGGTCTGCTGGTTTCTCTTGAAGGTTTCCAGACTCAAAAGAGAGCAGGGCAATTAAAGGCACAGAAGTCCTGTCCTCTATTAAGTCTGGCAACCCTAGGTGGGCATGAGTGGTGGAGTGAACGTGTGCCATGGATTATTTGAACACATCTGACTATACTGGTGAAGATTTGTCCGGAGTCTGACTGTGAATTATGTGAATACCCCCTTCCTTTCCTTTCTCATTTTCAGAACAAGTTATTTTCAATCACAAACATTTGAGGTTATTACTGCACAACTCAAAGAAACCTTTGGTACTCATTACGATTTCATTATGCTAAAAGAGATGAAATTGCCTTCTGTCAAAAGAATTTACCATTTAGTTTAGCTCTTGGCTGCAGGAAACTAATTGTCACTGAATCATAGAAGACAATGCCTGCTCTTACTCATTCATAAGGTCCATTGATTCTAGCAGATTTAACTTATCCATAATAGAGAACAAGGCTGCACCTAGTCTCATTTTGTTTTGTTAACGATGCTCATTTGATGACAGCCTTACCGTATCAGTAATATTTCATTGTTGGATGCTGAACCCCTGTTCACTTTGTTCGCCAGCTCCACTCTCCCAGCAGCCAACCTCACCAATGGACATCCCTCCCCCTTTGACACCTCAGCAACCCCTGCCATAAAACTCTGCCAAACCACCCCCTCCCCTTAGAACTTGCCAGGCCCCCTCCCCCCCCCCCCGAGCTGCCCTGAGTTGCCCACTTGCCTGCACTGTCCATTCTGTCTGCTGCTCATTTGGAACAATTGGTTGCTCTTGAAATGTACAATATTTTTGGAATGCTCAACTTTCAGGGGGGGGGGGATGCCTTACTAATTCACTTAAAGCTGTCCTGTTAAAGATGGAGCTGACAGGTACCTATTTAAGCTGAAAACCTCAGGAAAAAACATATGACTAGAGCACAAAAGGCTGTGAGAAAACTCAATGGAAAATAATCTAGAAATCACTGTCCACCTATTGTGGTTTGGGTAAAGTGCATAGATATGAAGGCATAGCATGCAAATGATGAAAAATCTAATGTGTACCATTTACCATGGTTTTTTATAGATTGCAAGAGAATAATTACTACCTTGTAAATACCAATTACAAGGGAGACTGGCTGCACTGAGGAAAAATTGATTTTGTTTTTGTATTTTTTTTAAAAAAAATAGTTTATCACCAGTAGTCTATTTCAGATAAAAGTTTTAGAACAAAGAACCATGTAATGTGAAATACACTAATACTGTTCCATGATTAACTTATGTGCAAGTACATAATTGGTGGAGTTGCTCAGCGAAATTTGAGTTGTGGGACCTAACTGTGAAGTTGAAGAGTTGCACATAAACACCCTTGCAACCTTCTGCACAGCCCACTGTTACTCTCTGAAGAAGAAATTGTTCCCATTTATACCCTTCCTCATTTCACTTCTCCTCATTTTCATGCTATGATGAGGCAGTCATTTCATTTTATATGGGAGCTGGTGTTTTATAGGCCTGTTTTTCGCAGGCAACAGGTGAGGTGGGTAAATGTCTTCTGTACTGAATCCCTTCAGACTGCAGATGAAGTGATGATCCAATGCGCCTCTGTACCTCTCCTCTCCCAAATCCAAACAAAAATCCTTATACAGAGTAAACTAGCAAGCTACAGTGTCCTCCCTCAAAGAGGGCACGTGTTGCGGTGAGACCTGGCAACCAAACCCCTGTGTTGTGGGGTGGGTATGATTGGATAGCCACAACACCTGATTGGTAAGTCCCTTGTTGCTGGGTTTAATCTGACGAATGGGACGCTAGCCAAATGGATCAAGGGACCTGTTATGTACTGAGCTGAATCCTAGAACAATAGGATTCAGAATCAGCGGGAGCTACCCAATCCAACTCCAGGTGGAAGTGAATCCGCAACCTGATTGGCCTGCTGGAGCAGCCAATCAGGCGGCTGGCAGAAGTGAATCTGCTACCTGATTGGCCTGTAGGAGCAGCCAATCAGGCTGCAGGCAGAAGTCAATCCACAATATAATTGGCCCACAGGTGTAGCCCTGAAGTAGCCAATCACGCAAGGCCCATTGTGTAAATAATGTATATAAGCAGATGGTTTTGGGAAAAGAGCCATTCGTCTTCTCTTCTCCTCCTTGATGACTATGAGCTGAATAAAGAGCATGAAATTCACTCTCGACTCCGAGTATATTTCACTGGCGACGAGGATGGGATCCTGCTGAGCTGACCGCCACCACGCACTGCACCGCAGCACCGCCACCTGCTGCACCGCTGCATCGCACCGTGCATCCAGGCTTCAGCTCCAGGACCCAAGGAACCCAGAATGGCAACCGACAGCAGCTTCTCGCCATTCAAACCAGCATCAGGAGACTGGGAAGGGTACGCCGCCCGTTTCAACTTCCTCCTGCAAGCGAAAGAAGTCACCAACGATGCCATGAAGAGGGCGACATTCTTCAGCGTCTGTGGAGAGGAGACGTTTGAAATCGCCCGGGCTCTCCTTGCACCTAGAGATGTCGCTACCGTCTCCTACAAAACAATAATGGATCGGCTGAAGGAGCACTTCTCGCCACAGCCCTCAGTGGTGGCTTGCCGAAATGCCTTCTACGCAAAGCGGCAAGCCCCGGGGGAAACCATAACTGGGTTTGTGACCTCCCTCCGCCAAGCCGCCCGGCTATGCAACTTCTCAGAATTGGAGAACATGCTTCGTGACCGCCTCGTCGGTGGCCTGAGGGACGAGATGTTGCAACGACGCCTCTATGCCAAAAAAGACCTCACGTTCCAGATTGCTCTGGAGGAAGCCCTGGCAACCGAAGCCGCCGAGAGGTCAACGCAAGAGGCACGACCGGCCCCGCCATCCCAACCGAGGGTCTACCACGAAGACCTCACCGACGAATCCGAATCTGACAGGGAGGAAGTACACAGAGTACAGCGGCGCACTCAAGCAGCACACACACCACAGCAGCCTCGACGAGAAGGAGGGAACTGTGCAAGCTGCGGGGAGAACCACGAGAGGAGGACCTGTCGTTTCCGCAACGCAGAGTGCAGGCAGTGCAGAAAATTAGGACACATCGCCCGGGTGTGTCGGGCTCGACTCACCCGTCGACAAGCATCAGATGACCGACCCAGGAGCCCCAGGTCACACGGCACCATGCACCAAGGCAACTCGACGGAGATCACGGACTACCAGGTATTCCAGTTGCCCCATCCCAGCACAGAGAAAATTTATATAGAGGTACAGATAGAGGGAGACCCATGCCGCATGGAGCTGGACACGGGTTCAACTCTATCCATAATCTCGGCCCGAACATTAAGGGAACTGTGCCCTAATGGGGGTCCCAAACTAAGGCCGGCCACATTCACCCTCCGGGACTTCCAGAAACGTAAGGTCCCTACTATGGGGGTGGGGACCTTCAGGGTGCAATATCGAGGGCAAAAGCAACAATTGGACTTGCTGGTAGTTAAGGGCCCCTACGTTAGCTTACTGGGACTAGCATGGTTTGGACCTCTGGGGCTAGCCGTTACCGGGGTGAACCGCACTAGCTTACAAGTGGACGTGGACGCCATATGCAAAGAGTTTCCAGGGGTTTTCGATGGGGCATTGGGACGATATACAGGACCCCCCATTGCCCTACAGCTAGACCCCGCTGTACGACCCATCAGGCACAAGGCCCGCCGGGTCCCGTTCGCCCTGAAACCCCGCATAGACGAGGAATTGGACCGGCTCGTGGAGCAAGGAGTGCTGGAGCCGGTGCCCAACGCCCCCTGGGAAACTCCAATTGTCACACCCGTCAAGCCTAACGGTTCGGTCCGCATCTGTGCAGACTACAAATGCACCATAAACAAGGCTCTCACGGCCCATGCATACCCAGTGCCAGTGGTCAGCCATGTCCTCGCCACCCTGGCTGGGTCAAAAATCTTTGGCAAACTGGACTTGGCCCAAGCGTATCAACAGTTGCCTGTGGACGAAGCCACAGCAGAGGCTCAGACGATTGTGACGCACAGAGGGGCATTCAGAGTAAAGTGGCTGCAATTTGGCGTTAGCGTGGCACCAGGAATATTCCAGAATCTAATGGACTCTCTCCTTAAAGGGATTCCTGGCGTCACCCCCTTCTTCGATGATGTACTGATCGCCGGGCCCACACCAGAGGAATTTGAGGACCGCCTCCGCTCCGTCCTGCACCGTTTCCAGACGGCGGGCCTCAAGGTGAAGCGGGAAAAGTGTTTACTGGGAGTGCCGCAGGTGGACTTTCTGGGATTTAAGGTGGACGCAGAAGGGGTCCATCCAACCGGTGACAAGGTACGGGCCATTTGTGAGGCCCCAGCGCCCAAGAGCAAGCCCGAACTTCAGTCATTCTTGGGACTATTGAACTTTTACCATGCCTTCCTTCCCCATAAGGCAGCGGTAGCGGAGCCCCTACACAGACTCCTAGATAAAAGGGCCCCTTGGGTGTGGGGCCAGCGACAAAGGGCCGCATTCCAGGCAGTCAAGGACTTGCTCGTCTCGAACTCGGTCTTAGCACACTTCGACGAGAGGCTGCCAGTGGTGCTGGCATGCGACGCCTCTCCCTATGGCATCGGCGCTGTCCTGGGACACCAACTCCCGGATGGAAGAGAGGTGCCGGTGGCATACTTCTCCCAGACGCTTGCTGCAGCCGAACGAAACTACTCACAGATTGACAAGGAGGGTCTGGCAATCGTGAAGGGCGTAAAAAAATTCCATGATTTCTTGTACGGGCGGCCCTTTACCATAGTGACTGACCACAAGCCGTTGCTTGGCCTGTTTGCCCCTGAGAAGCAGACCCCCCAAGTGTTGTCTCCACGTGTCCTCAGGTGGTCAATTTTCCTTGCCGGCTACCAGTATGCACTAATCCACCGCCCTGGGAAGGCGATGGGCCACGCAGACGCCCTCAGCAGGCTACCACTACCAGAAACAGGCCCCGACCCAGCGCCTGCGCAAGAGGTTATGACCCTGGAGCTGCTTCCCGACCGACCCATTCAGGCGCAAGAAGTTGCGCACCATTCCACAAAAGATAGGGTCATCTCCCGGGTCCTGAACTGGGTGTGGCGAGGATGGCCCAGCAGCAGCCCCGGGCCAGAATTCGCTGGCTACACAAACCGCAAACATGAACTGTCGGCCCACAAGGGGTGCCTGTTATGGGGAAGCAGGGTTGTTGTTCCCCAGCCCCTCCGCAAAAGGGTCCTCACAGCCCTACACGAGACACACCCAGGGGTAGTGAGGATGAAGGCCCTTGCCAGGAGTTATGTGTGGTGGCCGGGGATTGACAGAGAGATAGAGGCCTGGGTCCAACACTGCCAGACCTGCCAAGAATCCCGCCCGGATCCCCCAAGGGCCCCAGTCCAGCCATGGGAGTCCGCCCGACATCCATGGTCACGCTTGCATGTGGACTTCGCTGGCCCCTTCCAGGGAAAAACATTCTTCATAGTGGTGGATTCCTACACCAAATGGCTGGAGGTCGCACTGGTACCATCCACTTCTACGGCGGCAGCCATCCGGGTACTACGTAAGCTGTTTGCGACCCACGGGCTCCCTGACACCCTCGTCTCGGACAATGGAACCGCATTCACGTCAGAGGAGTTCCAGACCTTCACAGCGCAGAACGCCATCCGCCACATCCGCTCAGCACCATTCCACCCTGCCACCAATGGCCAAGCGGAGCGCATGGTGCGGACCACCAAGGACAGCCTCCGCCGCATGACACAAGGGGACTGGGAATACCGCCTTGCCGCATTTCTTCTAGCACAGCACAGCACCCCAAGCACAACGACGGGCCGGAGCCCAGCTGAATTACTAATGGGCCGGCGCCTTGCAACTAGACTGGACCGACTTCACCCCGACAGAGCTCAGGATGAGGTAGTGGTGGGGAAAGGCAGGAACCCCCGGACATTTGTGGCCCAGGACCCAGTGTATGCAAAGAATTTTGGGGCAGGCCCAGCATGGGTACCCGCCACAGTCACCAAGGTGACCGGTCCCGTGTCGTACGAGGTACTAACGGAAGGGGGGCAATGTTGGCGCCGCCACTGCGACCAGCTACGGCGACGATTCCCAGGAGGAACCCGGGAGGAGAGCAGGACAGAGGGGTCCCAAGGGGACAGCAGGGCAGTGAGGCCTGTAGAGCGAGAGGGGTGGGCAGGGGAAGCAGAAGCAGTAGGCACAGAGGGGCGCCCCGAGGCTGGAAGGACACCGGAACCAGAGCTACAACCTAGTGGTTCAGTGGCGCCAGACCAGACAGCCCCGGCACAGCCAGCAGCCTCGGAACACGAGCCAGAACCAGAACCCCTGACCAAGGAACACCCCAGGCCACAACGCACACGGAGGCGGCCAGCAGACCTTGGGGACTACGAATGCAACTTCCCGGGCAGGACTGGAACTTAGAGGGGAGGGGTGTTATGTACTGAGCTGAATCCTAGAACAATAGGATTCAGAATCAGCGGGAGCTACCCAATCCAACTCCAGGTGGAAGTGAATCTGCTACCTGATTGGCCTGTAGGAGCAGCCAATCAGGCTGCAGGCAGAAGTCAATCCACAATATAATTGGCCCACAGGTGTAGCCCTGAAGTAGCCAATCACGCAAGGCCCATTGTGTAAATAATGTATATAAGCAGATGGTTTTGGGAAAAGAGCCATTCGTCTTCTCTTCTCCTCCTTGATGACTATGAGCTGAATAAAGAGCATGAAATTCACTCTCGACTCCGAGTATATTTCAGGACCTATATATGCCAATGCATATGACCCTGAGCTTTCTCTCTTGGTCAGTGCATCGGAGCACCCGCCCACCACTCCCTATATTTAGGGTTTGCGCACTTTACCTTGCTATGCCGTCATGTGTCATCTGTCATTGGGACAGGGGCACGGCAGGAATTTCCCACACTTGGCTGATGCCATTTGGGTTTTGCCTGCCGCATAGCAAATTGTCACAACATGTAAGGTTGTGGATAGGCTCTGGTTCAGGCGATACCCTGTTTCTCATATTTTAAGACATACCCATAAAATAAGCCATAGCAGGATTTTTAAGCATTCAAGGAATATAAGCCATACCCCGAAAATAAGACATAGTGATAGGCGCAGCAGCAATGCCGGACGTGGCAGGAGGAGGAGGAAAAAAATAAGACATCCCTTGAAAATAAGCCATAGTGTGTTTTTTTGAGGAAAAAATAAATATAAGACATGTCTTATAATATGAGAAACACGGTAGAGATGGGGGAATGCTCTCGCCATCCCTATGTGAAGGGGTATTCCGTTACAGGAATCCAGGGACTCAATGGTTTGGTCAACCCTGTGAGGGGTTGTGCCCGTGCCTGAGTCCAGGGGGACATCTGGGTGGTGGACATAGCAAGTCCCCGGCTTTCCGCCATTCCAGGTGTTCACCCTTGGCTGACACTTCCTCCAAACAAGCATGTGCCGAATCCCTTGCAATATCTAAAATTTGTGTGGAGCTTAGAAACTAATCCTTGTATAAATCCTACATTTGTAAATAAATCTTATTCACTTCCTATTTCCCTTATGTGAAGTTGGTTCGTTTGGAATGTGCAGGCTGCACACTGGCAAATTTTAAAGACTGACATGTGCTCTGTGTAGTTACAACCATTTGGCATTTCAGGCACTTGCATTCTCTTGTTCCTTTGAACAGTTTATTTGCTAGGTTGTGGCTGCCAGGATGGATAGCTGCCATCTCTGGGAATACTTTGTGTATATGGTGGTAAGGTTGAGTTTATAAAATGGTTTGTAGTAAGTACTCTTTAGCATGTGAAGCCTTTGGTGTTGCCTTAATCATGGCTTCCTTTGAGAAATTCATATTCAAAAGCCAGACTTCTTTCAAAAGATCGTGGAATGAAATCTTGCAGCACTTCTTTTCAAGTCAGAGCCAAAACAAAGGTTGTAACTTCTAATGCCTGTGCCTTTGCAATTTCCTGAATATTATGAGGATTAAGTTTGTAGCCTGTAAGATTTAATGTGAAATCTCAGAGTAATTCTTTTTCATTGGGTCAGGCATGAGAGTATCCCTGACGGGTATTTGGAGGGATTTTGTGCACAAATTGTGGTGCGCTAATTATTATGATTTGATGGAATTTTTATTTTATAAAATGCTGCTCAAAGCTTAGACAAGAACATGCTCTTTCCCCTAAACATATAAAAGCATGTGCCTTGTGAGCAAGTGCAAACAAATAGAATGTTGTGTTCAAATGATGCAGATGCCAGTTCCAAGTCTTCTCTGCCATGAAGCTCAGTGGTTAGCCTGGTCAAGTCATGGTGTATGGTGTATCTACCTGACTTACTTTGCAAGATTATTATTTTTAAAATGTTTATTTGCATATTGGTGTATATTGAACCCTGAACCATTTTTACAGCCATTTTTGCAATGATTCCCCCCACCTCCAACAGATCTAATCACAGACTGTGACTGCAGCACAGAAAATATTCCCTCCTTCAAACACAGTGCCCCTGTAGTCGTCTCCACTTGTTCACTTCAGGTGTGTCTAATAGTGTGTGTGTGTGTGTGTGTGTGTGTGTGTGTGTGTGTGTGTGTGTGTGTGAATCCTAAAGAGTCATCTAATCCAACCCTCTGCAATACAGAAACCACAAAATGTCAAAAATAACCATTCTCTGCAACCCCATTTTTACATTTCAACATTTCAGCTACAGTGGAACATCGGTTTATGAACACCTCGGTTTACGAATTTTCTGTTTACAAACGCCGCAGACCCATCTGGAACGGATTAATGAACTTTCCATTACTTTCAATGGGAAGGTTCGCTTCAGTTTATGAACGCTTCAGTTTATGAACAGACTTCCGGAACCAATTGTGTTCATAAACTGTATTAATAAAAACATTGTATTTAGATTTAATGAATCTTATGAACCCTGTGAGACCGGGGTTCAAATCCCCACTCAGGCATGAAGCACACAGGGTCACCTTGGGCCAATCAACACCTTTCAGACTAACCTACACCACAGAGAAAACAGGCAATCCAACTCCTAGTAGGCCAGAAACAAGAAACTGTTCTTCCTTCATTTCTTTTTCATAGGAAGAGGCAAAGATCAGGGAGGCAGCCTTCCACAAATTTCCAGATTTTCTCAAGTGCCCTGAACATCATGAGGATGAAAAGCAAGCCATCATAGACCTCACTGCAGTGGTCCTGCAGTGGATGTGGCAGTGAGGTGAGTTCCCACATGGGCTGCTCAAAAGGTGTTGCGGCTCCCTAAGGCAAATTGCCCACTGAGAGGGCGGCATGAGTTAAGAGACCATCCTAAGGTCATTCCTTGCATGGCACATCCCCTGGGTTCACTGGAGCAAGGATGAACAAAGGAGCCGGCAATTTAAAAAATGTCAGTCGCTAGCTGGGGAGTCCCTTCTTGTTATAAGGGCATCTCATTCTCTTTCCGTCCTCTTCTTTTGAGGGCAGCCAAAGACATCTTGAAGCATCTGGTGTGGGTCCTCCAATGGCATCCTGGAGGCTGTCCTCTGGCAGGGGCGACCTACAACCCGCAGGAGCTGCTCCACAACATTTGCCTTACTGTAGATTCGGCACCACAGCTCAGAGACGGAGTTGGAGGCTCTACTCTACGAAAGCCTTTCCTACCCCTGCAGCAAGCAGGCATCAGTGAGGAAGACTGCTGCCATGCTCACCGGTAATTGAACCAGAACATTTGGGTCACTCTTAGCAAACAGGTAGAATCTCCCTTTTGTGATTTCAAGCTTTGTTCTGGGGTAGTCCGCTCACCTTCCCCGGTGGGTGGTGTTGCAGTTGGGCATCTGGGACAGCACAGTTATCTGGCTAGGGGGTGGGGGATTACCGACCCCATCACGCTACCTCCGGTCACATCATGCCACCCCATTGCCCATTGCTTGTCTGTGTAGACCAGTGTTTCTCAACCTTTTTTGGGCCACAGCACACTTGTTCCATGAAAAAAATCACGAAGCACACCACCATTAAAAAAGTTTAAAAATTTAACTCTGTGCCGCCCTATATTGACTATAATTATGACTGTAAGAAACACTTGCCAATTGCTGTGTTGGTTGCAATCTCCTGTAATAAGGCTTCACAAGCCGTCCGGCGGATCAGTGTTGTGTATTGGCGGCCGCCAGGCTCGTTTGCACTGAGCTTTGGGAAAGAGGAGGAGGAATATTGCTTTCCGGCGGGTTAGTGTTGATAATTGGCGGCCGCCAGGCACATGACAATGCAAATCGCCCTTCTCATCGCCGCACGTCGCGGCACACCAGCCAGCGTCTCGCGGCACACTAGTGTGCCGCGGAACAGCGGTTGAGAAACGCTGGTGTAGACATTAGTGATCTGGGTGGTTTGCATTTTTTTCTATATATGCATCTGTATTTTATCCCTGCCAGGAAGACGCAAGCTCCTGGTGCTTCTCCCCCACGTAGTAGGTGTGGGACTGCTAGAGTGTCTTCAGTTGACACTCAAGGGCTCTCTGGTCAAGGTGTTGCCTCCTTGGATTCACAAGCTCCTTTGCCCCCAATGTTCAATGGTAGCAGGAAGGCATCAGGTTCTGTGCTTCCTGTGCACAGCAATGCTGAGGGATCCTCCTTTCCCGTTCCAGCCTTACAGTTTACTGAAGCATTTGACGGAATCATTGAGCAGTTTAGGTCGCAGGCATTGAACCAGATTCACACGTTTCCTTCGACTCAAAGTTTTATGCCAGGTACTGTCATTTCCAACCTATCGCAAGCCCACCCACAGTCTGTTCATGCTCCCCCAGTTTCCCATATGCAGACGGGGGTGCGTGGCCCATTGTATACCTTGCCAGCCTTGCATAGCCCTTGTCCACCTTCTGTCAACATGCCATTAGAGCTTCCCAGTGCACCTGCAGCTCTATTTACTGATTCACAATTTCACCCACCTCCAATTCAGACTACAGCGGCAACATACATTCCTTCCGGTACCCCTGCTTTTTCACTCGTTCTTCCAGTTCACCCACACATGCATCCTCCTTCTGCTGAGGCATTGGCAGTGGTGCTTCCTGAGCTTCCCGGCCCTTCTGGCCCCGGGCCCTACAGCTTGAATCATTTCCTCCTGCCACCCCCTACCCCTTTGCTTTGCTGGTCTGTAGCAGCTTCTTCAAGCCTTTCGCAGTGAACACAGGCGGTTACGCACCTCGCTCCCGCAGTGCTGCTGGCAGCGGTTACCACGGGAGCGGGGGGGGGGAATAGGGTGGAGAAGAGGGGCAGAGTGCCTGGCTTCGACACTTCCAGCATAGAGGATGAGGGGCAGCCACAGAGCGCCAGGTCTAAGTCTCCAGTGAAGAAGCATCAGGCAAAATGTGCACATAACAGGAAGAAGAAGAAGTCGTGCCAATGACACAGACGACGAGTCATGTACGTCTAGCTTGGATTATGACAGCGATGCCTCAATGGAGTGTCATAGGGGGAGGGGGGAGATTTGATGGGTCTCCTGGACTGGTGTTGGGAATGGAGAGCTAATTCCCACCGGAAGAAGTTTGGTGTTTCACTAGAGTGGAAGAGTGGGGCATTAGTGAAAGACACAAAGAAGTCCACTAGTGCTGCCACCGATGACTTCCCAGGTTCTGAACTTGCCCTCAATGGGGATTATGTAGATATGTTCAAACTGGTTCCCTCAGAAGATGTCTTGGCCTCTTGATTTACTCCACTCTGCACCCATCTCTTTCTAAGTAAGCATCTTTCTGGGCCCTCTTGCAGCTGAGATGCTGGGTCAGTTTGAACCCTCTGTCATGGCTGATCAGGCATAGCTCTACTCTCCTTATGTGGGAACGCCGCACTCTTCATCAGCTGCATGTTGGAGGCCTCCATTTTGTCTTTCAGGCTGTTTTTAAGCTGCTTGTTTTGCTGCTCAAGACTGATCCATGGCATCTATCTTGCCTTCAGGACTGCCTTTAAGCTGCTCAGTTTCCTCCCAATAGATCAACGGCATCTGCCCCAGAACAGCGTATTGGTGCTTCTCCCCCTATTTACATAGTTTAAATCATGTCTTCCTGGCAGTGAACGGGTATTAAAAGTTTTAAAATGATGCCAGTTAGGAAAAGTTTGTCTAAGATGTTTGGGAAACTGCCTCTAAAAATGCACCTTAATCTGCTTTCCTAATAAGTACCGGTAGGAGAAAAGAGATTAACATATCTTTTGGGTTCTACAGCCAGGAACCTCAGACTATTTTCTAGTAATTGGGAGCGAGGGAAGTAAGAGTGACATTTTATTTAATTTACACATAATACAGGAGGTTGGCAGAGATTTACAGTGAAGGAGACAGCACCCAATTGATTTAGGTGTTCCAACTCGGCTTCAAATCTCCCTCTCTTTGCCGCTTCAGGACAAAACAGAGCTTCCTTTTTAAGTGCAGGCTACCATAGCAAAAGCTGGAGTTTTAAGGGGTGCTTCATAACAAAATCATCATCAGCAAGTGGGTTCTGAAATTATGTTCTGCAGATGAACAAAAGTTCTTTCTAACAGCCAGTTTGTACATTTAGCAGAATTAAGTGGTACAAATCCAGGGAAAAAGCTGTAACTTTTACACTTTAAGCTGAGTAGGGTGATATTCCAGAAACAATTAGATTCCTCACCAACCACCTCCCTGCTTAAGTACCTGAGAGAGGAGGGAACTGACCCAGATTATTTGAAGGTTAGAGGGAATCACTATGAAACCCCTCAACACAGAGGGAACACACTGGATGTTCAGATAACCACAGTCTGACACAACCACAGTCTGACACAACTGCTGCAGTGATTACACTACACAAATCCATAGTCCCACACCTTGACCTAAGCCCTTGGCAGATCTGGGCTGGAGCACAAGGAGAGAGTGGGTTCTACAGTATATGCATCACAGTCCTGAGTGATTAACACCATCTCCCAATATCTTGATTAGTACTTTCTGCTTCAGCTGATTAACTGAGTAAAGGAACCTAAGTCATCAAGGTAGAAACAAAGGAAAACTAGAACCAACTTAAAACTTACTGGGAAAAGCCCACTCAGCCTTACAAATATGTGGAAAAGGTATTGAGTCTGCAGGCATTTTGGCAGGAGAAATAAGAAATTTGAGAGATGGTCTCAACCATTAGTTTCCCATATTTATATTCCATTATGTCCTCTGACCTGCCCAAGCTCTTGCTTGTTTCCCTAAGAGACTGAAATGCCTGCTATTATTTTGATATAAAAGCAGGATCGGAATGGGAACCACTCAGAGCAAAGAGAACTTTCTATTCCCTTCTGCCCTCTTCTCATATATATTATATTGGTTTCCAACTAATTATTTAAATGAGGAAATTGTGCTCACCCCTAATTCACCCTTAATTTAATTTGGAAGGAAGGGCAAAGAAGCCCATCCGTGTTTTGAAGAATGCAGGCCAGTTTGGGAGATGATGTACAAGTTATAGGGTCTAAAAGTTCAACTCAAAATCTTTTCTCTGCACATTGAAATGCAGAATTTACTGTTACAATGACATTAAAATCTAATGACAGATGTTTATTCCATGCATGTGAAATCATATTACAGTGGAACCTCAGTTTATGAACACCTCGGGTTAATGAATTTTCGGTTTATGAACGCCGCGGACCCATCTGGAACGGATTAATTCACTTTCCATTACATTCAATGGGAAAGTTCGCTTCTGTTTATGAACGCTTCAGTTTATGAACAGACTTCCGGAACGAATTACACCCATGCTTCAGTTTATGAACGCTTCAGTTTAAGTACTCCGCGGACCTGTCTGGAACGGATTAATCCACTTTCCATTACTTTCAATGGGAAAGTTCGCTTCAGTTTATGAACGCTTCAGTTTAAGTACTCCGCGGACTGTCTGGAACAGATTAATCCATTTTCCATTACTTTCAATGGGAAAGTTCACTTCAGTTTATGAACGCTTCACTTTATGAACAGACTTCCGGAACCAATTGTGTTCATAAACCGAGGTAGAATCATAGAATCATAGAGTTGGAAGAGACCACGAGGGCCATCCAGTCCAACCCCCTGCCAAGCAGGAAACACCATCAAAGCATTCTTGACATATGCCTGTCAAGCCTCTGCTTAAAGACCTCCAAAGAAGGAGACTCCACCATACTCCTTGGTAGCAAATTCCACTGCCGAACAGCTCTTACTGTCAGGAAGTTCTTCCTAATGTTTAGATGGAATCTTCTTTCTTGAAGTTTTAATCCATTGCTCCGTGTCCACAGGTACCACTGTACTGGTGACATAAACACTACTTGCAGTTTAAGCTAGAAATCAGTCACCAATCTGCAAATATTTTTTGCATAACACTTGGGATGGGAAGTCTCTCTCTGTCCTCCTGCCCCCACCCACCCACCCACATCATAATGTTGGTTGCACTATATTACATTGCTTTAAATTTTAAGAAGGCTGGAATTAATCTCAAACAGCCCCCTACCCGCTGAGAGATTTTTAAATTTTACATTTTCAAGTGAGCAAGTGAAGTGATATTTATTTTTTATTGCATCTACATCCAACTTTCCTCTGAGGAGATTAAGGCATCATACATGGCTCTACTAGCTTCATTTTTTATTCACAACAACCCTGTGAGGTAGGTTACTAAGAGTTAGTGATTGGCCCAAAATCACCCAATGAGCTTCACGGTTGAGAACTGAATTTGGGTCTTCAAGTCTCAGTCTGCTAGTGAAATCACTGACTACATCACACCAGTGCAACCACTTTGATGCCCTTAATTCCCGTAGTCCTCAAGCATTCAGATTTATTGCGGGATGAGATTTCTTGGATTAGAGCTGGGATCCATATGTTATTTGACTCCAGCTTCTCTCTGCTGCAGCAAGTGTGGCCAATGGATCAGGGATGATGGGAATTGTATTCCAAGAATACTGACAATGCTGCATGTTTCTTGTCCTTGGACTACAGCTTACTATGCCAGATGCACAACGGGTCACAAGCGGTGAGTGCATTTATCTAGAGTTTATCTATCTATATCCAAGGCACAGAGATATTTTCCCTTTATATATAGTAGAGGCCCAACCAGCGGCGAAGGAAGGCTAACTGGCCCTCGGTGCGGGGTGTCGGGACGGAGTAAACCGCCCAGTGGTGCATGTGTATGCGTGGTACGTCTGGCGCATCCGCAGCGGCGCTATGTATGGCGCACGTGCCATATGTAGCAGCATCGTGCATGGGCCGCTGGGGGGGGGGTTGCCGACGGCGCCACTCGAGCACTGTATGGATGGTGGCAAGATCCTCTGCTTGTGGTGGCAGTGGTGGGATCCTCCACACGCGGCTGCGGCGGTGTGATGGAGGCGGCTTATGCTGCCGTGCCTGGGGGTGGTGGAGCGAGCCTCCCGTGGGATGCCTTCTTGTCCCCCCCTCAGAGATTGAAGCCAAGGCGGACTGCCCCCGCCCCCCCTTCCTCTGCCACAGGGCCCAACTAAAATACAAAGGGCCAAAGGGATGTGACATTTCTATGCAGGGCTCAAATGTATACAACATAACACCAGAGAGAAAATGGCTAAGTTGAGTGGTTCTGTTCTCCAGAAAATGACAATATGGGGGCGGCCATTTTAGGCACATGTAACTGGTGCTCAGTCATCGATGCACAGGTCTTTTTGGACCCAGAAGAAGGCAGAATAGGGTTGGGGTACACTGATACACACACTCCACCGACCCACACGGAGGCTGGGAATGAAACTCCCACACGAAATGGCCATTGCCTGTATTGAATCTACAGTTTCTTAGTTGAAATTATTAATATTATTTGTTTGTTTGTTTGTTTGTTTGTTTGTTTATTATTTGTACCCCACCCATCTGGCTGAGTCTCGCCAGCCACTCTGGGCGGCTCCCAATCGAATATTAAAACAATACAGCATTAAATATTAAAAACTTTCCTAAACAGGGCTGCATTCATATTCTTTTAAAAATAGGATAGTTGCTTATTTCCTTGACAGCTGTTGGAAGGGCGTTCCACAGGATGGGTGCCACTACCGAGAAGGCCCTCTGTCTGGTTCTCTGTAAGTATACTCTTGCATTCCTGCGTCAACAGACTCCCAAAGTTCAAGCACTCAGTACAAGAAGCATTAAGTAAAGAGTAGCTGTCTGAGAAAGTAAAGCAAATGAAAGCTGCTTCTGGGTCTTGGGCTCTTTTATACTCCTAACAGGATTCACAAGGCTCTTATATAACTCAGAATATAAACTACTATTGTTAAGCTCTCCAGTCAAAAGTGCTGCCGATCTTTCATTTGGCCTCCAGCTTCTTAAAAGAGAAGGAAGAGATGATATCTATAGGGGTTAGGACAAGTTGCTTAAAAATTGAAAAGCAACAGTTTTTGCTGAAAATTTACATCTGTCATGATCCGATAGTACAGGCTATTATGGGGGGGGGGAATAGCATAAGTTCTAAAGCAGGAACCTCTTTGGCTGTCAAGATGGCAATATTCAAGACTAGCAAAATGCCTGTCACTATAAAAGGCAGGAACATGTAAAAGGGGTGAGCTTAGCTATTGCAATAGATGTCGTGCGGAGCATTCCTTTGGCCTCTGCATATGAGTCATCTGTGCCTCAAGCGTTGCCCAGTGGAAAGGTAGGAGGGCAGGTCACAATAAATACCCCCAATATAAGCTATTTTGTTCTCCAATATAAACAGTTTTCTTCCCCCAAGACTGAATGGTAACTATTCACTGAGATGAACAGAGAGTAGATAGCTCGATTTCTTCCTTCAGTAACCACAGTGATTTCAACCAGTGAGAATCAAACTCACACCAATTGGCATCTTTCTACTTTTATCAAGAACCCTCCAGGAGAAGTATGGGAGGAGGGGGATCAGTAGAGAATGACAGCAACCATCTGTTTGGAGGCCTCATTGGTTCTAAGTAAATAGTAACACGAAGGAATTCAAGTAAATAGTAACACTAAGGAATTCAAGTCCACTAATTTTGCTTAGCGGCTCCTAGTTTCTAATTCATTTTGTTCCCTTTCAAAATAGGGGTCACAACATGGTACAAAATCCTTGTATAACTGCTTAAGGGGCAACATATTAAGATTTAAAATGGTGGACGTCAATTAGTACAGACCCAGGTCATTGAGCGTGAGCTTCCACAGCCACCGTCCACCATCGGCAGGATTGGCAGCAACAGTAGCAGATATATTCTAGCTAATGATCACATTTAATTTTCTTGTTTAATTATGCTGCTTTAAATGTGTATTTTATATTTCACTTCCTATAGTAATGTTTTCTTTTGAAATGTTTAGGATGAATTTTTTGTTACATTTCCTGCTTTTAATGTGCATTCTGTAGTTGACCTCCTTCGTAATGTTTTATTTTGAAACCCTTAGGCTGATATTTTTGTTTGCTCTTAATGAAGTTGCTTTGAATGTATACTTTACATACGACTTCCTTCAGGAATGTTTTATTCTGGATTGTTTAATTTGATGTCTTAATGTGTTGTAAACCGCTTTGAGATTTTTCTTAAAAATATAAAGCGGTATGGAAATGAAATGAATAATAATAAACAATGGTTGCAGTAGTGCAATTTAGCTTCCGTTTGTGAGTCCCACTAACTTAGAGGGAGCTCACAAGACAATGGGTGGAATAAAATCAGACTGGCGAGAAAACAAACTGTCAGGATAGGTCCGAAACAAAACTAAGGCCATGATTTCTAAAGAAATGTCAGGAATGCTTAATCACAAGCAAAGTTATGTCTGATATAGCCAGAAAAGCCAAAGAAACATAGAAAGCTACATGGTACAGCTGTTGGATCAGCAATGGAAATCTAGCCCTTACATAAATTTATATCCTACGCGCTCCCCAGTGGAATTAATGCTGTCCTAGGTTGTAACACTGATATAGGCTGCAACACTGATATAGCAGCAGACATTGTAGAATGTACAATGTAGAATTGTAGAATGACTATCGGTTCGTGTAGGGCTTTTTTTCAGCCGGAACTTGGTTCTGGCACCTCTCAGATAGGCGCCATTGCCATTATAAGAGAAAAAGGGAGGTCTTCATGGTGAGTTCTGGCACCCTTTTCAAGAAAAATAGCACTGGGTTCAGGTTATAATGCTGGGAAATATTAATTATGGTAAAGGTAAAGGGTAAAGGGCCCCCTGACCATCAGGTCCAGTCGTGTCCGACTCTGGGGTTGTGGCGCTCATCTCGCTCTATAGGCCGAGGGAGCCAGCGTTGTCCGCAGACAGCTTCCGGGTCATGTGGCCAGCATGACAAAGCTGCTTCTGGTGAACCAGAGCAGCACACGGAAACGCTACTCCGGTAAACGCTGTTTACCTTCCCGCCGGAGCGGTCCCTATTTACTTGCACTTTGACGTGCTTTCGAACTGCTAGGTTGGCAGGAGCTGGGACTGATCAACGGGAGCTCACCCCATTGCAGGGATTCAAACCGCCGACCTTCTGATCAGCAAGCCCTAGACTCTGTGGTTTAACCCACAGCGCCACCTGGGTCCCATTAATTATGGTGGAAACTGCAAAAGGCTCTCTAGGAAGGAATGGAACTTCTATCAGTGGAATATTTAGGACTTGGCTGCAGCAGCAATGTGGCAAGTCTATGATGCACAGAGCAACATGCCAGCCTAAGCACCAGTAACCCTGCAGCAACTCAAGTTAGGTCTGCCTGCTGTTTGGATACTTTCTAGTTTTGTTGATTTGTCATGATAGCATTTTGGTGGAATTTTAGACTAGCAAGCTGGTTTAGTGAGAACTAGGTTGGCTCTCAAATCTGACACCATCAACTCATAGAATGAATACTTCTTGACTACAGTAGCCACTGCTTAAATAAGCACTTCTTAATCTGTTGACTTGATATTACATTAATACCCAAACACTCTCATTCCTCTTCCTCACTTGCTGTGGGTGCTTAACGCCAGTCTCCTATGATGTCTAGAGTGATCATATATAATACTTACCACAATTAGTTAAAATGATGCAATGATTTCCATCTTACTGGTATCCCAGACTTTGCAGAGATGTTTATTGATTTCTAAGCAACAGGTACTAATGCATTTATAATAAAGCATAGCCTCCCATAGGACATGCTTTAATTCAGGCATTTTGCAGCTAGGCGGAATATTATTCCCACATTAAGAATGCTGATTCACCATGAGATAAATCTTTAGCTTAACTACTTCACTATTGATAATCTCAAATAACTATGATGGCAGGTGTCAACAGTAGAACAGCAAGGGCAAAAAAATTTATTTTAAAGAACCACGGATTCCATTTTCTGAAAATTAATTGCCTGAGCTACATAGAAACTCTGTTAATTTACAGTCCGCGGCAGTCCTGTTTACTCGGTAAACAGGAGGTTCTTCTGAAACTGGCCCAATCTTTCAGTGGTTAGATCCAGACTTAGTCATGCATAGAGCATATTTTTAGGTGCCAGGCAAAAATATTTCTCTTCTCCCAGGTCTTTGGCCAATTAAACAATCTATGGCCTTTTAAACTGGTGTGTGGGTGTGTTTGTTACTACGCTATGCATTTTTGTGGTTTTATATTGTATAGAAATTTAATAAATAATAACAGATTGCTAACAGTGACTGAATTAAATCCCGATAAATGCCTAAACTGTCAATGGATGGAATGGTGTGTGCACATTTCTTCCCAGGGATCTCTTCTGTCCTTATTATTTAACGCTTAATTCATAGGTGTGGAAGCAATGAGAACAAATGCTTTCCCCACAGCGCTCCAGAAAGAAAGTCATAAAAAGAACAACGGTACATAAAAAAGGCCTTTAAGTGGATGCAATATGCAGATCCTAATGTACAGACGAAAGGAGTCCTGGGAATATAGCCAGGCAGAACTGAATGAATGAATTTCAGCCATAAAGATATTTGCCATAGAGTTTTGCTCCTTTTGTTTGTCTTCTCTTGTGGATACTCAGCATGTGTATCCTAATGAGGTAAGGTCTTGGCATACAACAGGCAGGCATAATAAAGCACTGTAATAGTGGCTTTGTCTGCATCTTAGCAAAATAGGTTTGTCTGATGTGGTTCTTTCCCTGTAGATGATGCTTCTGAAACAACCCCTAAGGGGATTTCTCTTAATGCACTCATGCTAGAGTGACTCACCACCAGCTTTCCTGCTGTTTATGAGTTCTTTCCTTCACGCTCTTTAATAGCTCTCTCCCCTGCTCTCTGTTGTCCAACCTCAGAAGACCTGTTGTCTGAGGACAGTGAAAGGAGCCAAGGCAGTAGTAGCATAACAAACCATCTCAGGTGCAGGATGGAGGGAATTAACAGAAGGTCTGCCTCTGTGCCAGCCGAATGCAGGCTAAACACTCTCCACTTTCATTGGATCCTTCTATGAATAGCGCCCTCTCTTTGTTTATCATGCTAATTAATTCAGATACATATCCATGTTGCTAAGGTCCACCTGCATGGATGCATTAGGGACTCAATTGCACTCAGAAAAGGTGCCTTGCTAGGTCGAGCTGAAAGCAGCTTAGTCCAACAGAGAGCTCACAAGGAGGGACTGGTAGTCCCTGGTGTCTGCTAATCAGCAGAACATGAAGGCTCAGTTTAGTTGCTATGAAGAATTGCCCATGTGTCTCATAAGCATACATCTTCTTTCGACTTGCTCCCAGGCCCCCTTGTACTCAAGGGTTCGATTCAGATATGCTTAGAGTAGTCCACTTAAAATAATTACTAAGCCCCAATGATTTCAGTGCTAAGCATGAGTAAGGCAGCATCCTTAACTACAGTTCCCAGGATTATTTGGGGGAAGCCATTACAGTACTTTAAAAATAGTGTAAGAATGCTTTAAGCGTGTAGTGTGGATGGTGACCACTGTAACAATAAACCTCGCCTTTGTGTCACTTTCCACTGTGCCATGAAACATTCAAAGCACCGATTCTAGAGATTACCTTAAGAGTCTCCCAAAGTTCATTTTCCTGCCATTTTCACCATTCTGGAAACAAAAGTTCACTGAAATGTTTCTGAATCTCTGCAGCCTTCCTTCTCTTCCTTTTCCCATGAAGGCTATTCTTACTATAAAGAAAGATCAGCCAGACCAGGCCGCAAATTCCACAGGCTGAGCATCATTTTGTGTTGCAAGATAAATGAATAAAAATGAACAGTCAGAGATGGGAACCAGTCAAAAGATGGGAAACGGGGGTATGGGAACCTGTGTGCAGTCATAACTTTTCACATCAAGTAACAAAGATGTTAAAACACTGCTCCCATCTCTACCTTGAATCTGTTCGGTCCTCCCCACACCTGTCACTCTCATCATAGTACTTTTGTGAACTTTGGGGTATGTTACTACCTTTCTTCTCCTTACATAGAAAATAATGTGCAAACTAAATGCCATAATCATGTTTCCTAGATAGCCCCTCCCCCAACTTTAAAAGCATTTTTTAAAGGATTATAGCAAATATCTGTCAGCTGCCACAAGCGACAATTTGTTTAGTTTTACGCATAACTGATTTCAAGTTGTCATCCTCAAATCACTTATTCTAGCCCAGTCTTATTGAATTCAATACTGCTCCAGAGTACAAACTAACTCCCATTTTTTTTAAAAAAAACACCACCTTGCTTCAAACTTTCAGTAGCATTGACCTCGTTGAGTTCTGAAATACACACACACACACACACACACATACACACACACAGTTTATCTTTGGAAAGGCAAAGAAACATCTCTCTTTTTCATATGCCAATATGCGTAAAGGGGGGGGGGAGAGAAGTAAGAGTCCAAATGTCATGAATAATTGTCCTGGCTAGAAAAGTTAAGCATTGATATGGAAATGAAGCCTCATATTTCTAAATAAAAGCTGGGCACAAGGATTAATTCATGCAGACCATCAATGCGATTAACTAATCCAGTCTTTTTGTCTGCACTGGAGGGTGTTTTTTTTTTCATCTTTACTTAAACATTGGTAATGTAATCGCTCTTGATAATCAGCAATGCGGCTTCTTCACATAATACTATAATAAGGACATTGTTGCATACAGAGCAAATAATTGACCTGTGCTTCCACTGAGTGCACATCAATCTATGACAGGGGTGAAGGGAAGAATCCAGCAGGCAGGCTGAATCCACTCCACCCCTGTGGGCTACTTTCAAATATGCTACCTATCAATCACCTGGCACCACTATGATATCAAATGACTCAACTTTACAGGAAACCAACCTTCCCTTCCCTCCCCTTCTCTTCCCTTCTTCCTTTGCATACATTGCTTCAAACCACACTTGGGGGTGGGAATTATTTGCAAAGAGCCAGGTTGCAAAAAGCCCGCTGGAAATGGGAGTGTGCTTCTGGCAGAAACCAGCCACACTGGGTGTTTCAGGTGGTGTTAGTTATATCAAAGAGGAGTAATATAATCAAACAGGAGTAATATAAAACAAAGAACTTTCTTTAAACAAGCATCCATCAAACTGCTAACCTTTTCTGTCCTGCCTGATCTGTCTCTATTCTGTTTGTGCCCAGTCAATTCCTGTTAGTGGTTCCTCCTTCTGTGTCACCAAGTGTCTCTCCCTAACCCTCTTACTTAGTTCCACGTACATTGATACATGGGACGCGGGTGGCGCGTCTAAACCACTGAGCCTCTTGGGCTTGGTGATCAGAAGGTCGGTGGTTCGAATCCCCGTGATGGGGTGAGCTCCTGTTGCTCTGTCCCAGCTCCTGCCAACCTAGCAGTTTGAAAGCACACCAGTGCAGGTAGATAAATAGGTACCGCTGTGGTGGGAAGGTAAACAGCATTTCCGTGCTCACTGGTTTCCGTCACAGTGTTTCATTGCACCAGAAGTGGTTTAGTCATGCTGGCCACATGACACGGAAAGCTGTCTGTAGACAAACGGCTGCTCCTTCGGCCTGAAAAGCGAGATGAGTGTTGCAACCCTGTAGTCACCTTTGCCTGGACATAACCGTGTTGGACCTTCTTTGCAAACCGAGTTTGCACAGTGACTAGGGCGATGGAATAAAAACTTGCCCACCATATCTTTGCTTATTTTTAAATAATAATCAAACAGCTGCAAAACACCCCTTCTCACCACCTTTCCTCAACAGCATTCCTTAACAGTACATACTACACCACTCGATCAGCTTAAATACAGTTTTCAAATACCCTATCACATTGCTACATTCGGTGCAGCAGATAAACTCCCCCTGCTAGTTAGTTAAATTGTTAAGATACCTCAGGTGTGCTGAATTGTCAAAGGCTCACAAGTGTGCTGCCATGCAGGTTATAATTACAAACACACACCTCTGAGTAGCACCATTGACCACATCAATATTAAGAAAACCTAACAAACCGTCCAGGGGTCCTTTACCTTTTTACACTGATACATTGGGGAGCATTCTTTTGGGACTTCCCAAGTGCAATTGATCCCAAAGGGGCTTGCAGTCAGGACCATTTAGCTGATCGGTGGCAACCGCAGGCCCCGCTGTCATCAGGGATCGGCCTCAGGAGTTCATAACTGGAAACTTCGAAGTGCAGCCCTTCCCAGGGGGATTTGCAGCTACTGGCAATTACTGCTGACTGCAAGCCATGCTTTTGGGAGCTCAGATGAGGACCTCCTGCAGTGGACCCAACCCCACAGGGGGCGCATTCGGCACCAAGTTTAAAATACAGTGAATACTTGTGAGTAAGCACGCAATGCAATGCATCAAGATTATGCATTGCTTTGTACACTTAAAATTGTTGTATGGCAAGCTTAATAATAAAAATATTTCAGCTGTTATTGGTTAAAGGGCTGTATTTAAACTTTAGTATCAATTTAGTTGCAGAGAAGCAAGCTGCAATTTTCTTGAAAATCCCAGTAGTATACACACAGCTGGCTGGAGGTTCATTAGGAAAATTAACAAAAGCAGACAGGCAATTACCCCCCCAAAAAAACCCCCAACCCTCCTAGCAGATATTTTTGGGTGAAGTAACTGCCCTCCATTTCCTCGTCACTGCATGAATAACTACAATTTTGTAGGGAAAAGCAATTCCCCCCCTCCCCAAATTATACAAAATAAGGTCACTTGAGAGATTTCGGCTGCAAATTTTCGAAGCCCTCTCCAGTAAGTCTAATAAAAGTACAGTTCAGTGAGCCAAAGCATAATAGACACAAGCCTTCAATAAAATCATGATTATTTTAAGCTTCTTGAAAGTGAACCAAGAGGGGAAATAGTAGCAATTAACTTTCCTCTATTATTTCCTTATATTTTATATTACATTTCGTTTTCTTTCTTTTTTCTTTTTAATTATCCACTCTGAACGAGGGATAGAATAGTCTAGATCCATATACATCCCATGCCTGTAAGAGGCCCCAAGCAAGCCCATCCTGTTCTGGATCTGTGAAGATGTTTTACAGGGCTTAAAAATCAGTGCTTTTTTCTGTATAAAAATGTTTAGGGGCACTCTCATTTTGACTCAAGAAAACCACCATTTTATAGTTCAAATTGGGAAAAATAAATACAGTAAGTCAGGCATAGGCAAACTCTGACCCTCCAGATTTTGGGACTACAATTCCCACCATCCCTGGCCACTGGTCCTGTTAGCTAGGGGTGATGGGAATTGTAGTCCCAAACATCTGGAGGGCCAGAGTTTGCCTATGTCTGCAGCAAGTGGACAAATGTAAAAAGAACATGCATTACCACATATTACACAGCTGACAGCTCACAGTAACTTCCACATTGGGATCATTAACTTGA
Organism: Zootoca vivipara; assembly: GCF_963506605.1. Taxonomy (NCBI): domain Eukaryota; kingdom Metazoa; phylum Chordata; class Lepidosauria; order Squamata; family Lacertidae; genus Zootoca; species Zootoca vivipara. The sequence goes on from NC_083285.1 coordinate 29,333,448, forward strand.
CACTTCTTTGCGGGCTGTGATGATGAAAAATAGTAATTTTCCTACCCATATTGAAACACTGCCCCTCAATGGAGCCAAACTTTCATCAGTAAAACACAACACATACACATTCCACACTGCTTCACACATTAAACGCTCGCTTCCATCTGAGACTCAGGAAACACTGTGACAGGGAATGAGGCTGCCATAGGGGTAGCAACAGAACTGACAATTCATCGTGCTAGAGAAGAAACTTTTTTTAAAAAAATTAGTTTCTTCTCCCGTTAGGTTCACAAAATGTTTCGGGGTACGCGTCCCCCCCGCCCTGCCCCCGAAAAAATGCACTGCTAAAAATTACGAACAGAAAAACGTATCTATCTATTTTAGAAAGAAATGTATGTACTATTTAAGAGACGCTACGAGGACTACTTTTTCCCTTCCTTCTTGTTTAACATGAACACCTTTACAGGTGATCCAGCTGCCTCTTCTTACATTCTTGCCCTCCTTGCTTTCCCTCTCCTGGTTTACTCCACTTTCTGTTCAGCTGCTCAAGTGCCAATCCAAGCCTTCAAAAGCACGCCGTGCTGAAAGAGGAAGTGGGAACCAATTTCAAGAAGGGAAATGTTACCACCCTCGTCACCTCGAGATGAAGAAGGCAGCAAGGAGCGGGTCTCAAAACACTTGGTGGTTGCTGACGGAAGTCTTCGTACCATTGCATCTTGGTAATTCCTATATCCTGGTACACTCTGGGTTCGGGTTTTTTCTTTGGCAGAAATAAATTGTTAGTATTTACAGGTCAGGTCCTCAACTACACTGAACGTAAGTTTACTGGTGCATCGACTCAACACATTTAATATAACTTCAACAGAGTAATAATAAAGGTTAGTTTCAGTGCGGTTTTTCCTAGAAAAACCAGTGCTGGTACTACGTACTGTCGAGTACCACCAGGAGAAAAAAGACTTGGTTCATGAATACAGGAAATAATTTATTTCAGTCATATTTTCACTTTAAAATACCGTAAAAACTCACTGTAATTGTAAAAAAGCAATAATAAACATAGGTTCAGTGGAGTTAAAATATACCGTGTTTCTCATATTTTAAGACGTGCCTATAAAATAAGCCATGGCACGATTTTCTGAAGCCTAAAAAATATAAGGCATCCCCCAAAAATAAGACATGCTGGACCCGGCATGAACCAGCAAAGGCAGCAGCCCGCTGGGCTGGGGTTTGCCTTCCTTGTGAGTCTGTTCTTTTACCTCTTGGCGTCGCTATCACTCACTCACGTCAGTCTCTCTTTCTCCTCCTCTCTCTCCTCCGCTTTGCGTCGGAGATCTAGGCTTCAGGGGCTTCTCCTCCAGCCGCGCTGCAGGCTATTGTTTCGCCCTGGTTCACCCCAGGGCTTTTAGGGGGTCGCTTAGCCTCGCGTTGCCCCTAGACCCCTTAGGCAGCAGCTTCGTGCACGGAGCTTTTCTCAGAGCTCCCGCAGAGCGCGTCCGATGCGAGCGCGAGGAAACCGGAAGTCGGCTCCCGCGCGCTTTGCCGAGCTCCAACGGAGCGGGAACTAGCGAAGGCAGCAGCCCGCTGCCGGCTTGGAGCTCGGCAAAGCGCGCGCTGCTGCCTTTGCCGGCTCGAGCTCCAAGCCGGCGGCGGGCTGTGCTTTTGCTGGTTCCCGCTAAGTCCCGCTAAGTCGGGAGCCGCCGGCTTGGAGCTCGCATCGGACGCGCTCGCATCGGACGCGCTCTGCGGGAGCTCTGAGAAAAGCTCCGTGCACGAAGCTGCTGCCTAAGGGGTCTAGGGGCAACGCGAGGCTAAGCGACCCCCTAAAAGCCCTGGGGTGAACCAGGGCGAAACAATAGCCTGCAGCGCGGCTGGAGGAGAAGCCCCTGAAGCCTAGATCTCCGACGCAAAGTGGGAGGAGAGAGAGGAGGAGAAAGAGAGACTGACGTGAGTGAGTGATAGCGACGCCAAGAGGTAAAAGAACAGACTCACAAGGAAGGCAAACCCCAGCCCAGCGGGCTGCTGCCTTTGCTGGTTCCCGCTCAGTCGGGGCTCGGCAAAAAATAAGGCACCCCCGAAAATAAGCCATAGGCTTATTTTCTTGAGTTAAAATTAATATAAGACATGTCTTAAAATATGAGAAACACGGTATATTAAAGTAATAGTAAAGTGACTTCATTGAAAAAACCATTATCCTGAGTGCCAATGTCTTTTTCCTTCCCACAGCATGTCAAGAGGTATTTAACTTCTCCCATCAAACTGACTGTCTCCATTTCAGATTTCCATAGTGCAAAAATATTTCTTCCAGGCCTGAATACATGTCAAAGAAGAGTTTCTAACAGAAACAATTTGGTCTGTGCTGAGAGAGCTAAATCTTCCCCTGAGCACTTTCACCTATATATGAAAATACTATCAGAGTTTTTCTAAGGCTGCAGTCTTATACAGTTTCCTATGAGTAAGTCTCACTGAACACAGTGAGGGTGGGGAGGAGGCAGTGAAACACTAACTTCAGCACAAACATGCACAGTGTTGCGTTATTAATGTAAAGAAGAGCCAGGGGTACAGAACTAGATTTTGACCTCACTTTTGAAGGTTTAGTGTGTAAATTCTGACTAACTCCATTACTTTCAACCAGGTATCTTTTTCTGTTTATCTCCGCAGACAAATGTTCCCATAGCAACAGTAAAATTGTAATTATATGAACCCGTTTCAGTTCAAAGCCAGACAAATTAAAAAGGTAAATCTTTCTCCCTTTGTGTACCTCTGGTATTTTCCTAGTGCTCTGTCCCATTCTTAAGCTAAGCAACAGAGGAGTGCGCAATTTTCTGTATGCAATTTCTTTTTCTTTAATAAAAAACCTTAAACAAATGAAACCCTTCATAGTTCTTTGATGCAAAGTTAAGGCAATCGTGGTGATGAGGTGGGTGGGATGCTGAAAAGTAATTCAAGCAACGTGACAGGTTAATATACAGCATAGTTATTTATCTAGGAATGTTCAGCAAATACCAGCTGAAACTCTTGTTTTGAGTTCTCTGGCACAGGGGAGCCTTTTGTCTTCGCTTGTTTCCTACAAAAACGTGGCCGTGGTTTGCTGTTTATGAAAACTTGGAGGTGCAAATGTGTCTATCCATCAATTAATTATTATGTTAAGAGTGCTACAGCAGCACTGCAGCTGAAGTTCAGAATCGGAATATTCAAAGCATGAAGTTCCTAATTTGGAAATGGTGCACTTTTCTGAAGTTTGGGCTCACTTGTCAGGAGCCCTTGGCACATCACATCTGCACCTGCACCCTTTTGTTCACCTGTTGGAAGTAGCAAAAAGAGGAACTAGTGTTGCGGCCTTCATTTAGGGTGTACTCTGTCATACCAAGGGGACGTGGGTGGCACTGTGGGTTAAACCACTGAGCCTAGGGCTTGCTGATCAGAAGGTCGGCGGTTCGAATCCCCGTGCCGGGGTGAGTTCCTGTTGCTCGGTCCCAGCTCCTGCCAACCTAGCAGTTCAAAAGCATGTCAAAGTGCAAGTAGATAAATAGGTACCGCTACAGCAGGAAGGTAAACGGTGCTTCCTTGTGCTGTTCTGGTTCGCCAGAAGCAGCTTTGTCATGCTGGCCACATGACCTGGAAGCTATACGCCGGCTCCCTCGGCCAATAATGTGAGATGAGCGCGCAACCCCAGAGTCGGTCACGACTGGACCTAATGGTCAGGGGTCCCTTTACCTTTTACCTATCATACCAAACAGCCCCAGTATTTCAATACCAGCCTAGTATTCCAAGTATGCTGCTTGGAAAGTGGTCAGTGGGGTGGTAGTCTGGTCTGGTCTGCTTTGTTTATTTTCTTTTTTAAAAAATGTGACAAGCTTGCTTGTTACTCAGACAGTAGATACCTGTTTTTGCATTACACTGAACACAGATGCAAGTTCTCTACAAGTGTACAAGTGCTTGTTTGAAAGTGCTTTCCTTTGGAAAGAAGGGCAGGGTGAATTAAAATGAACAAATAAATCAAAGTAAAGAAGAAGAGTAAAAAAGAGTGCATGCTTGTTGATTTGTACAGCTTAACTATTCCCAAACCATGCTTCATTCAAGTGGTTACATGGCGTGTCTGTAAAAGTTAAAAAGCCATGCAGCATCTGCCACAATTGCTACATCAGGCAGAAAAATCATTAAGTGGTCCAAGTGGTGCAATTTTCAAGGTTTGGGGTACACTAGTACACACAGTTACACAGATTTACACACATTGAACATTACAGATGAAGAACGGTATGGCTGTACATCTCAGCTGCTTGTGTACAGATGTACACAGATTCTACTCTTGTTGAGTGGTACATATGAACATCTCCTATATCAGGGTTTCCCAGACTTGGACTACAGTTTTTGGACTACAGTTCCCATCATTCCTGACCACTGGTCCCTCCAACAACAGCTGCAGACCCAAGTCTGGGAAACCTTGCCCTAGATCATTGTACAACCACCGTTACACGTTTGGAAGTGAGAAAGACAGCCACAAGGCAAGGCACCAGCTCTTTTGGGAAGGTACAGTTACATATAAGGTCCCTGCGTTTAATCCAGTCCTGGTTCTCTATACCAACTTTATTGGGCCTAGCAAATCTCTCACAGTATTCCCTTTGCTTTCATATTACAGAGATTGAGTTGCAAAGCAAACATTGTCCCATTTTTGTAGTGCTTCACATGTCTATCATTGCCCTTGTTATCAATATAAGAGAACTGGCCAAATTTAAGAAAGGGTTAACTGACTGCTCCAGAGGAAGCAACAGTGCTGCTAAGAAAGATTTAGTAGCCGTGGGATGATTCAGTAATGTGGTTTTTGTGAAACACAAAACGATATTTCATCTGAGGCTGTATTACAGGGAGATTGTATCAAAGATTCCCTGAAGAAATGATATTGCTTCAGTCTTGGAAAGAGGTCATCTGGAGAAATGTGCTGGGTTCTGGGCACTTCAAGAGGGACGCTGGAGAGCGAGAATGGAAAGAATAGGCAGATGAAGATAACAAAAGGCCTGGGAGACAAGGAATGTTGAAACAACTGGGTGGGGTTTAAAACGTATAGGAAGAAAAATGCTCAAATGGGGAATTTAATGATGTAAAATATGTAAAATACTGTGAGCAAAAGGAAAAGAATAGGTTGATTAAAGGAAAATTAATAGGCATTATTTAAATGGAGATTTTAAGAATTTAGAAAGCAGGTTAGACTGCTAGCCAGGTATCAACTGAGCAGATGATTTTTCTGTTGCCTTCCAACTGATTGCATAGTTAGCTGGAGCCTCCGTCCGGGATTCCCCCCCCCATCCTTAAATATATCCACGATGTGCAAGAATTCTCACATGAACAATTAGCAAGGATCTGGCTATGTCGTGTGAGACCATTTGCACTTTCAAAAACAGATCTGCCAAAATCCAGGGATGCCTCCTGAAGTTCCCAGTTACACTAGCATACAAAAACCGCACCGTGGGCAGTGCCCAGTGGCATGAAAATGAGAAGGTAAGCAGGTAGAGGATTACAGCTTCGGTCAGCAGAGCAAAAAGCTATTGCAGTGTTAATGTCTGCAAAGTGGAGGATAATGTTTGGCAATACAGGTAGGTGAGGATTGGCCAGAGATCTTCGATGGAAGAATACAAATGTTTCCATTTCCCTTTTTAGTTCTGATATATTTAAAGGTATCTTTCGATTCAGAGGCATTATATGCAGCAGTTCTGTTCTGTTCTAATCAATACTGCACTGATTTGGGGTGCCTAAAAGTGATTTATCTATCTTCATAGGAGAGCATACTTAATAATTTTCCTGACTTCTGCATCTGGTATGTTCACCAGTGCTTAAGTGGTTAAATGGCGGGCTCTGGCTAATGGCTTCTGGTTGTGCCTCAGGCTGTTAAAACCTTCCCCTATGGTCATTAATTCTCCAGGAAATGCCCCGAAGGTTGATCATTATTACTTAAATGGACAATTAGAGATTTACAATATACTACTGCCTGCTGAAAAATAATAGCAAGGTGGGAATCCTGTAGGTGTTGAGTGCACATACTAGTTAAAAACATGGCAGGCCTTTTATGCCCAAATGTATCTCTTATTATCAATGCCCTTGAAATGTTTATTCATGTAATAATGTCTATGCCACCCATTAGTTTTCAGAGCTCCCGAGGTGGCAAACGAATAAGGAGATTAAATTAAATGAAGCCAGGAGTCCAGTAAAACAGATAATGTACTGGAACGGCTGGGCAAATAAAAAGGCCTTCTTGTGGACTGGAGCCAGAAAGGTGAGTGTCCCTGGGAAAGGCATAGCATAGATGCAGACCTCCAAGTGTCCCTTTTTCCAGGGAAAGTCCCGGATTTACAGAAGCTGTCCCAGTTTCTGATTTGATCCCAGAATGTCCCGCTTTTCCTTAGGACGTCCCTATTTTCATCTCAAAACGTTGGAGAATATGGAGTGATGCAACCCCTGAGCCAAGGAGATACCATATTTTTTTTGTGTATAAGACGCCCCCTATTTTTGGGGACTCCTAATTAAGAAAATAGGGACACGGGTGGTGCTGTGGGTTAAACCACAGAGCCTAGGGCTTGCAGATCAGAAGGTTGCCAGTTTGAATCCCTGCGATGGGGTGAGCTCCAGATATTCGGTCCCTGCTCCTGCCCACCTAGCAGTTTGAAAGCACATCAAAGTGCAAGTGAATAAATAGCGGGAAGGTAAACGGCGTTTCTGTGCGCTGCCCTGGTTCGCCAGAAGCGGCTTAGTCATGCTGGCCACATGACCTGGAAGCTGTACTCTGGCTCCTTCGGCCTATAGAGCAAGTTGTGCGCCGCAACCCCAGGGTCGGCTGCAACTGAACCTAACAGTCAGGGGTCCCTTTACCTTTACCTTTAATTAAGAAAATGGGAAGAGATTGCCCAAGGTTGTTGAGCTTTTTTTTTAGGGGAAATGGCCTAAAAGTCGCTCAACCTCCAGACCTACACTGCTGCTAGCACACGTCACGTTATCAATCTATCCTCTGTCCCTTCACCACTGATAATCACCGCAGCAACCAATCACACATTCCCCCTAGGCACTGTCTGTGCATAAGATGAGCCCCTCCTTTTTAACATTATTTTTTAGTAAAAAAAAAGGCATCTAATACAGTGGAACCTCGGTTTACAAACACCTCGGTTTACGAATTTTCGGTTTACGAATGCCACGTACCCATCTGGAACAGATTAATTCACTTTCCATTACTTTCAATGGGAAAGTTCGCTTCAGTTTATGAACGCTTCAGTTCATGAACAGACTTCCGGAACCAATTACACCCATGCTTTGGGTTAAGTACGCTTCAGGTTGAGTACTCCGTGGACCCATCTGAAACGGATTAATCCACTTTCCATTACTTTCAATGGAAAAGTTCGCTTCAGTTTATGAATGCTTCAGTTTAAGTACTCCGCGGACCGTCTGGAACAGATTAATCCACTTTCCATTACTTTCAATGGGAAAGTTCGCTTCAGTTTATGAACGCTTATGAACAGACTTCCGGAACCAATTGTGTTCATAAACCGAGGTACCACTGTACATGGAAAAGTACGGAAAGTAGCTATACAATTTTATAAAACATCTGAGGGCAACCCAGTATAGGAAAGTTTTTCTGTGTTTAATATTTTATTCTGTTTTTATATTGGAAGCAGCCCAGAGTGGCTGGGACAACCCAGTTCGACAGACAGGGTATTATTATTGTTGTTGTTGTTGTTGTTGTTGTTGTTTAAATAGGAGGTCCTTACTTCCATCAGAGAAATGTTGCAGGGTATGCAGATGCAGCTCCACAGCAGTTGGGACTCCAATATTATAGTGTGTAAAATCCAAACAGTGAAAATGTTCCTGGAGGCCTGTAGACGCCATGTTGGCAGTCAAGATTATCCCTGGACTAATTGTTGTTTGCTGCAAGAATGAGATCACAGATGCCTATCTGCTTGCTTTGAAGTTGTGAAGCCTTAGTTTTGGTTCAGCTCCTTGGGAGAGGGGAGGCTTCCGACATTGCCTGCCTGTCAGCTTCTCCCTTATCTGAGAGATGGATTAAAGATAGGAAGGGGTGAGTTAATTGGGCTACTGATGCCAGCTTAGGCAGCCTGCCTTTTATATAAGTAACGCTTAACATACTCTTGCAAACAGTCATGACAAACGCTTGGCCTGAGTAAAGGCAGCAAGGCTTTGCAGGCTTTTGTAAGTTTACACTTTCTTCTGATAAAGCACTAGAACTAATCACCCTGGCCTTTTGGGAATCCTTCTTTGGTATTCTTAAGAAAAAGCTTGGATGAAAACACACAAATGAGTGAAGTATGTCCCTCTTCCTGGTTTTGTTCCTTTCATCCTCTTCTCAGGCAACTCCCTCTCCTTTGAGTGGGCAGAGGGCGGGGGGCTGTTGAGAATGAGGAGGGTCTGCCACAGATGGAGCAGGCCTCTCTATCCCCCATTGGGGGGCATGGGATTTGTAATGATCCCTGCTTCCTGTGCCTGGGAGACTTTTCTCCCAGTTTCCATAGTAAGGTAAAAGGTAAAGGACCCCTGGACGGTTAAGTCCAGTCAAAGGTGACTATGGGGTTGTGGCGCTCATCTCGCTTTCATGCTGAGGGAGCCAGCGTTTGTCCACAGAGAGCTTTCCGGGTCATGTGGCCAGCATGAGTAAACTGCTTCTGGCACAACAGACAGAAACTAGAGTGCAAGGAAACGCCGTTCACCTTCCCGCCGCAGCGGTACCTATTTATCTACTTGTACTGGCGTGCTTTCGAACTGCTAGGAGCTGGGACAGAGCAATGGGAGCTCATCCCATCGTGGGGATCCGAACTGCCGACCTTCCGATCGGCAAGCCCAAGAGGCTCAGTGGTTTAGACCACAGCGCCACCTGTGTCGTGTCCCACACCATAGTAATCAGCATCACTAGAAAGAAAGCTTGGCATGAGGACAATGGCATCATGGTCGATACAAATATATGCAGGCCCATGCAGAGCTTGTCTGAGGCCTGGGGTGCTAATCTTGTTAGAATAAAGTTATGAACTGAAACAGAAAAGCAGCCAGTCCTTGGTTGGGGGGAGGGGCTGGTTGGCTTAGCCCTCCGAGGCCCGGGGCAAGTTTACCTGGCTGCCCCCTATCTCCCGACACAGGCCTGGACATGTGTTTTCTCCTTAACCATTCCTCATCTTTCTAATTGCTTTAACAGAGACTTTCTCTTACTACCCGTGGATCATATCTCCTCTCCTATTGGAAAGGAAAAGGGGAGTAGCTTATAGAAAAGGCTTAGAGAATAACAAGGTGAGACGTCAAAGAGCTACAATGTCCCCCTTTCTAGTTCCGGGTCCTTTTATGCTTCTGCATAATGATATGTACTAATGCCATTATGGTGTGCAGGTGCCTAAATAAAAAGGGGGAAGGCATAATGCTTTCATGTTTCAGTAAAGCAGCAAGCTCAAATAATCCGTTAGATCCATGCGCTGAATACTAGAAATGTTATTTGTATTAAACATAAAGAAACTGTGATATTCTGGGAAGCTTACATTTTCAGCTTTCTGTTTAATAAGCAATATAAAAAAGGTTAAACTTTTGTTCAGTCATGTATATTTTAACGTCTCCAGACATAAATTGAATAAATTATTTGCATATACTGCAGGATTTGCTAGGCTCATGAGAATGCATCTAATTAGGTTATGGCTTGCATTCATGTTGAAATCAGTGAGTATTGACTTATCTATTTATGCTGTTCATCTCTAAAATGGAGGTGTGAATAAAAGTAATATGTGCCAGACTGCTGCTTCAAAAAGCAACGTCTCGAACATCGTTTGCTAGATCTCCCAGAACTGAACCAGCACATCAGAATTTTATCCAAATATAGCTATGGGATGTGAAGCACCTGAAGTATGGCTTTTCTGATATTAGAGGCTGTTTTTTAAAAAATTAAAAAATGCATTGCTTATATGGATAAAAACTAATTGATTCAGAGGTGATGCAGCACCTTTGACCTATATTAAAGTGGTCCAGTGTCTCCACCCCCATCGTTCAGTCTGGACACCTAAGGCTGAGTTATAAGGGCTTTCTGGTGGCTCCCTCACTGCAAAAAGTGAGTTTACAGGGAACCAAGCAGAGGACCTTAAAGGATCTACACTGGCTCATAGTACATTTCCAAGCGCAATTCAAAGTGTTGGTGCTTTAAAGCCTTGAATAGCTTTGATCCTGTATACCTGAAGGAGTGTTCAGCCCAGACACTAAGGTCCAGCTCCAAGGGCCTTCTGGTGGCTCCCTCACTGCGAAAAGTGAAGTTAAAGGGAACCAGGCAGAGGGCCTTCTTGGTAGTGGCGCCCATCCTGGGGAACGCCCATCCTGGGGAACGCCCCAAAAGTCAAGGAGATAAATAAGTTTACAACTTTTAGAAGACATCTCAAGACAACCCTGTATTGAGTTTTTCATCTTTGGTGTTCTATTATGTTTTTATATGCGTTGGAAGCCACACAGAGTGGCTGGGACAACCCAGTTAGATGGGTGGAGTACAAATAAGAATATTATTATTATTATTATTATTATTATTATTATTATTATTATTATTATTACCTGGTTGAAAGGACAGTATTAAAGGAGGAGATGGACTAATCATTAGAGAAATTGTACTGGTACATGGAAATTGTACTGGTACTGATACATAAATTGTACTGGTGCCTGTCAAGGTTGGCCAAGATGGGTGGGGTATAAATATTATCATTATTATTAGGTTTTTAAATCTCACATACCCTATGTATGTGTAGTGCAGAAGACTATATTTGGTTCAAGGCTCTAATGACCACTACTGCACTTATTTTTAGCATGTGGGTGGGTAGCAGCAATGTCTTTTAATAGTACATTTATAAATAATGAGAACAGCAACATTCTGCTTTGAGAAGAAATAACTTTTACTTAAGTTGAAAATGGACTGTTAAGTATATCTGAGGAAGCTTCAAATGTTTCTGGGTGGAAGTAGCTTTGACACAAAAGACTGGGAGGTCTCGAGAGGGCCTGTTATGATGTATCTTGTTCTCAATAACCATGTTTTAGAGGGTGTGTGGGAAGACCTCTGAACACAAGACACAATCTCTTATGTCAATAGTGCAGACTTGAAAGAGTCCTTAAGTATTCCAGATCCATTAGGGTTTAGAGGATCAATAATAAGTACACTAGAGGAAACATTCATATGCACTGACATGGCAAAAACTGTTATTCCATCAAGTCAAGAACCTGCACTTTGAATATTCACTAAATGAAGAGGTGCAATTAACTAATAGAATGGTAACTTCTACCCATCCTTTTTCGACTTCTCTTGGATTTCAGAAAATTCAAGTTCAAAATTCAAGTTCAAAATTCAAGTTCAAAGGGTCAATTCAAGATTTGACCCTTTATTTAAAGGGTGGCATAGAAATACTTTGATAGACAATAAAAGAAAAATAGATTGTTTATTGTTGTTGTTTCAACCATCATGGTTATATATCAGTCACAGGAAAAATATAAGAATAAAATAAATCTCAGAATTTTATCTTGTGGGAATAATCATTCCGTGTCAGCATTTCCACTAACATTATTGATCATCAGCTGCGTTGCTAAGCAAACTTTTTAATGCTCAGTGTGATTGATAAAAGTGTTTTCAATCTAGTTTTTCCTGTAAATCAAGGTCTGAATGCCCTGCTGGGATCTAGTTCCTACCAGCAAGAGGTGGCTACAATAACATTGCTGCCTTTTTATAGAATTGTAGAGTTGGAAGGGGTCACAAGCATTATCTAGTCCAACCCCCTGCAATCCAGGAATCCTTCGCCCAATGTGGGGCTTGAACTCATGACCCTGGGATTAAGAGTCCCATGCTCTACCGACTGAGCTATCCTGTGCAACTATAGGCAACTGCAAATGCAAAAGGAAAAATGCCCCAAATGGGGTGGTTCAAACCTTTTTGTTTTGCTTCCCCCCTCTAATTTGTGGAGAAATTGAATCATAGAGGTTATTGTACATCTTACCCATTTCCCCCGCACTTTTCGCTAAGTGCTACTGATTGCTTCCATCCCTTCTTTTCTGAAACCTGCCTTAGGTGGTCACGAAAATTGTCCAAGTGGTCACACAGACTGGAGCACTTTTCATATCCCTTGATATTTCTTTATGTTTCTCTTTGTCAGAGTTAACCTTCATTCAATTACAAGGCATTTAGGAAAGAGAAAGCCTTTGCTTTCTGTATCCTCATAGAAACTAGTTCCTCATTCTGGGCAGGTTTGGGATTCTCCCCCCCCCCCACAAATGCTGCTAGTAAACACAAGATCGATGGCAATTCTGTTGTGTATAGGAACGGTGTCATCCTCCAGTGTGCAGGATTTCAGGAGGCACTTGCTAAATATGTTGTTTTCACCCCTCTGCCTTCCCCAAGGAAAGGCTTGAATGACTTCCTTTGCTTTTGAGGAGATTGCAGCACAGTCTCCCAGTATCAATGTAATACAAATACTGTACAGGCATTGAACAGACAATACGTGGGCAGCCATGCATTAGTCCAAGCTCCCTCTAACCCTGAGCTGTGTTACCTCTACCATCACCAGGGCCCCAGGACAGATTCCGTTGCAATCTCCAACAACGCCAAGCTGATTACCTCTTTATTTATATCCTCCCTTTCCTCTGAGGAGCTCAAGACAGCATGCATGGATTCACCACTCTTCACCCTCCCCCCCACCAAAGAATCCTTTGAGATCAGTCCAGCTAAGAGATAGTGACTTCACAGTAGAGTAGACATTCGAACCTGGATCTTCCCAGTCTGACACTCTGAGCACTTCCACATGGCAGTTTAGTGTGGACTTGGTACTGCCAAGTTTTGCATAGCATCAGCGTGCCTTCATCAAAACGCCATTCCATAATATTTCTCCCTTTAACCCGGATTTACCATTTCAACAGAAAATCTGAAAAAGCCACGGAAATGGCAAATCTTGATTAAATAGAAGGTGAAAAAATACATAAGGGGTGACATTTTGATATGGACTGCAAAACAAAACCCAAGCAAACAAACACAACCTCAATCCACGAGCAGCACTGAGGCTATATTAAACAGGGAATCACCCTCTAACCACTATACCCAGTACCTCTCATGATTTCATAAGGCAGACCAGATTAACTGCTGTGAATGATTGCTGAGAATGATCAGGCTATGCAATGCCCCAAGGAGAACTATTACGCATTGGACAGCATGTCTGCAACAATGTTAACTGAAAACAAGCCTCTGCGAACATGATAACCCATTTAATTTAGGAAAATAGTAAGCTACTTGGAATGAGCTGATCCTGCAGTGTTTCTAGTCCTTACAGACTTGGTGAAAATTCCATTTCCCCTTCCTCAAAATTGTTGCTATGGATTCTGACTGGTCCACCACCTCACTGGCTGCTGTCTTTAGTCTCATTTACGCATCATTTCACTTGATGTGAAACCTGATTTAGTCCCTTTGAAATTAGTAAGAGTATAGCCTCTCTCACATTGAAACACATACGCTTCACGTGCGAAAATCCACTCCCAATGTGTAGGTGTTGGGCCTGGGTATAGGGGAACAAAAGGCCTATCTAATCTAGCATCCTCTTCCCCCGAGTAGTCAATCTCATGTTCATGGGAAGCCTGCAACAAGCCCCTCCTGCTGCTGTTCCCTGCTGTAGGATCTAGAGCAGGGGTCGGCGAGGTTTACTTTGCCTGGGCTGGTTCACTCCAGCGGAGATTCCTCCGTGGGTCGAATCGCGCACATGCGTGAGCTCGCACGGCTGCGATTTCTGGCGTCTGCGTCTGTGGTGATGCAATTTCCGTCATCTGAGCATGCACAGACGCAATTACAGGCACCACATAAGTGAGCACAGCACTCGGGGACTCGCCGAGCGGGTGGCTCGGTTTGGGGGTGGCTCGTGGGCCAGTTAAACGACCCCCGTGAGCCGCTTGTGGCCCATGGGCCTTAGGTTGCCTACCCCTGATCTAGAGGGAGGGTCACCCATACAGCCCCGTTGCCCCTTGATTGTGTGGCTGCCTCTTCATACAACTAACATGCAAAGAAGGCCTGCATTGGTTTCAGAACTGCTGCTGAACTAGAAGAATCCTTCTGATCTGATGTCTGTCTGTGCCATTCTATTATCATCATATAGCTGAGTCAAGCGAGGATTGCTCTTGTCAGTGATTGATTTTCTTCTCCACAGCAAGTCAGGGCATTCACATTCGTGGGGTTTCTTTTTGGCATTTTAAGAGCTCCTTGCTGCTAGGAGTGCAAAGGGGGCTTTTCTAAAGTTTTTAGAGCAGAAAAGACTCTTTTTTATGGGACCAAATGGAGACTGTGCTTACCATATTAACTTGGCCAAAGAATCTGCTTACCACCACCCCCCACCCCCCGAAAAACCAGGTTTGCCCTTGCAATGGTGCAGGGCTTGTTGGGGTTAAGCAGGCCTTTCCTAAATGACCGTGTGATGTTGTATGACCCCCTCCCTGCCAGGTCCCATATAATTTTGGGGTGTGAGATAAAAGTTCTACACATACCAGTGGTGTAGCATGGGTGGCCAGTGGAGGGGTGGGTGGGAGGGAAGTGGACAGAGTGCTCATGCACATTCAACTAATGGTGCCTGCGTCACCCAGGAGATTGCAGCTGCAAAGAAAAGAAGAGAAGAGTCATTCCTTAGTCTGGAGAAGTCACTTCCTGGTTTGCATGGAAAAGCCGTTTTCAACAGAACGCAGTGACAGAAGCACACAGCTGTATTGAAGCAGCACCAGGTGTTTAAATTTTCCGCCCTTAACAATTTTGCACCTGGGGCAACTGCCCCACTGCCATTTGGGGAACATCTTTGTTTGGCCCCTAGCCCATCTTGAACAATCTAAATAAAATATCATATGAAGATTAGACACAGCCTCAGTTACAACTGCTGGCCATTACAATCAAGGATCACCAACTGCGAGGAGGTTGTCTTTTGATAAATGGGAATCTCCATCTGGGTGGGGCAATCTGCTTTAGGCAGCAGTATGCTGGTGGAATTGGTTGCGGAATGGGGCACTTCAGGAGGCAAAATGTCTTGGGCCAGCGCAACTTTGCAGTTTTTAGAAGAGCTGGGAGCTTGGAGAATGGGCTATTTGTCAAACTAAAACAAAACAAAATAGGTTGGGGGTGGGGGAGCTACGTAAGTGTCTTCTTGGGATCTGCTGCCTGCTGTAGAAGTGCTGTTTGCTTCCTCTGTCTTCTGCTTGCCTGCTTATTTACTTATTTTAATACCATTACTATAAATCTCCCGGCCTGAAAGAAAGTAAATCTGATAACATTGTTCTGGAATTTCTATCAGCTTGGAAGTATAAAACTGTGCGGGCTTAAGTAGCTCACCTGTGCAACAAGGGCCAGATTTTGAAAACTAGGCGGGCATCCATCCAATAATGTAGCTCCCCTCCACTACTGGCAGAATTGCATGTCTGCCAACTGCAGGGACAATGAGTAGTCCTTACATTTGTTCAGTAACTGGGACAAAGGCATGGGTTTGATTCAGCTGTTTATTTCAGGCTCTGCTGCTGCCGTGGAGACGTGTGGGCAATCGCTATGTCTGAGCTTAATGATGACAGTGAAGGTGACTGAGGAGGGGCTAAAAATACAAATGCCCGAGGGAGAACAAGCGGAGCTCTTGCAGTGTGCCAGCCAGTCTGGTAAAGTAGCTGGATGACAGGAGGCTAACATCAGCAGCTATTGATCTTTAAGCTTATGCTGAAACTGACTCACAGGGAGAGGCAGAGGTGCTGACCAGACACTAATTAGAGCACACGGACCTTTTTAGTGCTGTGTTGTTCATTAAAATATAGATCTGGACACGCTGGATGGGAATGTGGCAGGTTTTTAAGAATGAAAGTGGGAGATGTGTGGATGCAAAGACTGGAGAGGAATGAAGGGAGGGGAAGCTAGGCCTCAATAGAAACAGACATGTGACTATGTCCACTTAATTATCAAATTGGTATCCCACTCTCCAAGGAATTTGGGGGATAGTGTATACAAGATTGTCCCATTTTATCCTCAACAATCCTGTTTGCTATGATCAGCCTTAAAAACAATGGCTTTACCAAAGAACCCAGCAAGCTGGATACCGGTAGTTACACAGGGATTTTCCTAAATCTGAATCAGCTGCTCCAGCCACTGTACCAGCTGGCCGCCTTATGAGGCATACATAAAAAAGGCCAGATGAAAGCTGACTGTCTTCATGGCTTTCTCATAAACGATTCACGGCCAGTATCTAGTATCCTGCTCATACATCTTCTTCCCTTAACAAACGATCCTCCCCAGATTTTACCGCCCCGCTAATAATTCCACAGAGGCAATCATTATGTTGGCAGTGTCCCAAAAGGTTATCTAAGTGTGCATTGCCATCAACATTCACCGAGGGGATAAGAACATTACAGAATCGCTGCAAAGCTGACGCTTATGCTCAGGCAGGGGAGACGTTTGTACTTTCACCTCTAGATAGTCCCAGATCGGCGATCAGCATGTCATATACTGCATTAACGCAGCGGTGGCCCATTTGTGACTGCAGATTCTGTGGACCTCAGACTTGGCTTTTGACCAGAGGAAGTACCTGGCTTGCTGAAAATATGGGTTACTGTTACAGCATCTCCCTTAATAGCATATCACCTTTGCTGCAAGACTGAATTTTTAACTCAAACCATAGAAATTCTGAGAGTTGCTTCTGGAACATCTTTTTATCCAATTCAGCGTGCCATATCTATTTGCATTGCATTTATTTCAGTTTTCTTTTTAATCCTGCTGTTTTTCTATTTATAATTTCATTATAAGGCGAGTTAAAGATTCTGGTTACAACGTACAATGCTTGGCTAACAGGACCAGTGGTCAGGGATGATGGGAATTGTAGTCCAAAACATCTGGAGGGCCAAAGTTTGGGGATGCCAAGCTTGTGATCAGAAGGTGGTATTTTTGCTAGGTTTAGCAAGTAATTGCATGAGAATATAGACCAAATAAGGGAAATAATAAATAATGTTAGGGTAATTAGGAGGTTGTGATAGGCTGTGAACCTTGTAGTACCCAGCCAATGGGGAGAAAAGGGAGGCAACCTGCACTTCGGGTACAGTATAGGGAATATAAGCTTATGCTTTGCCAAAGCTGGGGTGTGCCTACTTTGGACACCGGCTCTTGCAAGAACATATTATATTCAATAAACCCTTTGCTGCTTCTCCAACTTTGTTCAGATTTTATTTTGAGGGTCTCAAGACCCACTTCTAACACTCCCGAAGCCTCATTTATGTTCCCTGAGGAAATATGTTAGAAATACTGTTGGATGTTGAAGTCTGGTTTGTCTCTGTCTTTTTTGTCTCTTACTGAAATTGCAAAATTGAAAAATCCCAAAGGTTTACTCTGAAGACTATGGGCTCATGCACACACCCCCACACACTACTAAGTCTGGCATTTATGCCATGACACTCATGAACAGTCGGCAAGGCTTACCAGGCATGGGCCAGATCACTCCTGTGGAGATCCTCCGTGGGCCAGACCGGAACAGCGTGATGTTGAAAATCGCGTCTGTACATGTTGCGGCGCCGGAAATCGCTTCTGCGCATTCCCAGATGTCGAAAATCGCACCTGTGCAGAAGCAATTTTCAGTGTCTGGGCATGCGCCGAAGCTGTTTCCGGCACCACAGACATGCACAGATGTGATTTATGGTGTCTGGGCATGCGCAGAAGCGATTTCCAGAGCCGCGGAAGAAAGTTTCCACGCTGCAGCACGCTGGTTTAGCACAGCGTGCAGGGACTCGTCGAGCAGGTGGCTCGGTTCGGGGGCAGCTCATGGGCTGATTAAGTTGGCCCTCATGGGCTGCTTCCGCCCATGGGCCTTAGGTTGCTGACCTCTGAATTAAGCACTCGTGGCATCATTAACTATTAAGGGATTGAGCAACTGTGGTGCTTACACAGAGCCCCCAGTCATTCCATGGACTATTGACCATACCTGCCAAGTTCCTCTCTGAAAAATAAGGGACCGGACCGAAAGTAGCATACCGGAAGTAGCGCGGTGGCCATTTTGGAACTGGGCGGAGCATGCTCAGAAGTGACTTTTGATGCTGCTGTGCCCAGTTCCAAAATGGCTGCCACACCAGAAGTCGCGCTGCAGCCATTTTGGAACTGGGCAGAGCAGCATCAAAAGTCGCTTCTGAGCATGCTCCGCCAAGTTCCAAAATGGCCGCCGCACCAGAATAAACCGGGGAAAAACAAAAACAAAATCCGTTTTTTCGGCTGGGGGAAAAACGGGGGTTTCCCGGGGAAAATAGGAGACTTGGCAGCTATGGCCACCACGTCTATTCTCTTCCACTGCCACCAACCAGGTTTCCCTGGTAATATATTCAGACTCAGTCAGGTTGTAACGTATTAAAAAAGATTCCAGTTTACTGTGAACGCAAACAAGTTTTAAATACTTTGAAACACTGTAATCTGATCCACTCTCTCTGTCTCCCCTCTGTTTCTAACCCACTCTGACTCCCACCCACAAGAAACCAACCGAACTAACTGTCTCTCTATTTCCAACTGTCTAAACCTCTGGCTAAGCCTTTTAAAAGCAGGTAGGCTCCACCTCTGGGCTTTTCTATTGGTCTACCTATTAACCCTTCCTCTCCCCCTGTACAGAAATTTCCAAAAGAACGGGCAAACGCCACAGCAACATATTAAAGAAAACGTTTGATAGGAAACTTAATTTAGGGTGCATTCTAAAGCCATGCCAAGTCCAGCTTGCTGGATGTCATGGAATGTCAGCTCAGCTGACGGAGACGGAATCCCACTGATGAGATGGTTCTTATGTTAATGAAAGTTCCCAGGGAAGGTACCACACTGATGATGCATTGCTAGTTGAAAAAGGTAGGAACAGAGCATGGGGGGGTGTGTGTCCGCCCTTGCCAGGAATCTACAGAATCCCCAACCCCTCTCATTCACCCTCCTTTTCTTGGGAGAGGGGAAATAACGGCAGAAATAGGTGAGGAAAAAATGTCTCCTGCTGGTAGTAACAAGGCAGCAGGGCTTAGAAAGTGCAACAGACCCTCACCACCAGAGCCATAACATTGCTCTGACAGAAGGTGTTGTAACATGCAGAAAATTATGTAGAACATAATTTAGCTTTTAGGAGCTAAAGGAAAACCAATATATTAAACAATTATCTTCCAAACCCTGAAAAATTATCAATATGAGATGTACAATTAGCTGTTCACAGGTGACATGCCATGAATGCAATATTTTTTTAAGTTTCAAAATATTTTCCTTAATATCGGGCTCTCATTGAGAAGGAGGGGGGATATACAAGGTAAAGGGGGGAATTAAAAATGAGCAGACGCCTAAACAATGCAGACAGGAGAAAATTAGGGTCTAATGAATGCATTAATAAATTCCCAAAGCAGATCATTAATGATGTGCATATTATTAATCGTGGCTAAAATTTCAAATCAGGGACTGTCTTCATCAAAGGCACAAGAGAGGTAGATAGATTTCCATATAATAAATGTCCTTCTATTCATTAAAATTTGGAAGATGAGAAATAATGAGTACTTCAAGTATTCATTACCAAATTCTGATATTTATAGGAGGGCACGCATCTTGGGGGAAATGAATCAATATTTATGAAGTGTTGTGTTTTCCTGTTGCTACAAAAATATTAAACCTATCATGGATGCGGTTTATTGAATTTAATTTTCAGGAATGCAGCTTTAGTTGTTGTTTAGGCATTTAAAGAAGAGGTTTGCACACCATCCTTTTATCCAGCACAGATGGAGACATCTGCAATCTACAATGCTGAGTGATATGTTTATATTGTTGCTCTGGCTTCAGAAAGCATTGCCATTTTCCCTAAAGAAAGCCAGATACGACACTGGTACATGGACAAAAACGTTTGGGTGAGGAATGTATCACTGTGACAGATGGAAAAGAATCGCTTTGGATACCTATATGTATATTTTCCCCATTAAAAATGAAAGTGACCTTTCTAGAAGTGTTTTCCATTTTGAGTAATGTCAAGCTTATTCAATTAATACTTTTACACACTACAAAAATGTTGGGCCTTGCCATGGGATTTAAGGGCTTATATCCGATACATATTCATTTAATATTCATGCAAGTGAATCCTGAGGGTACAGAAGGAAATGAAAACCATAGTATTTAATGAGCCTCCCTAACTGGAAAAAACATGGTTATTGCCTAGGCCTCCTTCCTTTTTTCAAGAAATCTAATATTTGATTTAGGGTAATGATGCCTCTTCTGAAATTAATCTTGTGTCTTTAATTATTCAAATCTCCAGCATTATTGAAACCTTTCTAATTATTCCCATTGCTCCATGGTATTAACAAAATTTATGCTTAAATTTGAAATCACTTTAACGGGGGCTGCATCATTCTCGTGCTCGTTTGCCTTTTCGAGATTTCACCTCTGAGACGAAGGAAGGTTGACTGCAGCCAACATCTCCGTTATTAAAATTATCCTCTTTGCATTTTTACTGGTAATGTAATAAGGAAAAATGGGGGCTGCTTATTAGATTCCTTCACACTTTCTTTCTGTCAAATCCCACCTCTCATTACCTCATTTACTCCTTAAAAAAATCCTGTAGAACTAATATTCTTTTATGATCAGTTAACTTTATCAACTGAGAAGGTTTTATATACTCTTGCAAGCCAAGTGCATTTGAGAAACTGTTATTACTTTCCGCCTTCCAGATAAATAAAGCTGCACATCAGAGTTGGACTGCAGGGTTTTTTTTTTGTAGACCATACACATAATCTTACCTAAATAATGAGAAGGTGAGTTACATCTGATCCAAATCCAAGATTCATCAAAATGTGTGAGTGTGGAATAGGTGGATCTTGGGATGTTCCAACTGAGTCAGGCCTCAATTAGGGCTATGCTAGCATAACTCTCTCAGCCTGGCTCAAAAGGGAATATGACAACATAAATCTCTCAGTCTGGCTGAACCAGTGCTATGCTGTTTAGCCAGGGCTCAGCTGGTGGAACATATGCCAGCACAAGTCCCCCAGGAGGGGCATCTCAGGGGCAGGAAATGAAAGGAGAGACTTATTCCAAACCTCTTTCATTTCATTCGTGTGATCTGGTAGCCCAGGAGAATATGCACTGACAAAAAGGATGCTATAAGTCAAACTCAATTTGAAAGGCTTGTTTTTCCTCTGTCATGCTCAGGCCAAGGACTCATCTACACAGCTACAAATAAAACATTTTAAATGTGTTGTAAAGTGCAATATACAAATGTGACACTAGATGGTGACAGTGAGCTATGCAAAATTTAATGTATTTTTCAAAGCGTTTCTTAAAACATTTTCACAGTGTTTTTTTAAAAACAATATGTGTGTAGATGCCACCCAAATCACCAAGATTAGAGTAGCCCTAATCTTGAATGGATTTTGGAATAGTGGTAACTTATGCTGGTTTCAGTTAAGCCAATGGAAGTTCTACCAGTTTCCTATGTTTAGGATTACTTTGCCCATTAATATTTTTCTTTGGAGTGATTACTATAGACAAGTCTTTGAGCGGCACAGAACTATTCAAAACTGAACCAAACATGGCCAGTTCCAAGCCAATTATGCAAAAGCTCTGTGATCATGTCCCCACAGCTACTGTATATAAACAGCCAACATAGCTCTCAGATATAAGCCTTGGAACTCCTGAATTCTTTGTGACAGATATTTTGAGTTTAGCCAATTGCAGAAGTTGTCACAGCTAAGCTATTACCTCAGCTTGTTCATACGAATACTGCCTCAGTCTGGCTTCCAATCATGTTTAGAGATAGAAGCCAAATTGGTGGTCCTGATATCTGAAGGATAGGGCAAGAGTAACTGTTCTGATTCTTCTAAACCCCTCAGTGACTTTTTAAAAAATCATAGCTTACCAGATATTGCTGGACCACCTAAAGAAGATGGAGGTTAGGTTGGGGACACTCTTTTGAAATGGTTCTGCAGTAATCTCACATGACAGGTTTGGAAAGTGGTGCTGGAATTGTCTTCTGTCCTTTGGGGTTTATCTCATGGGACACGCTAAAGTTCCATTTTCCTTCCTTTGCTGGCTAATGTTGATAGGAAGCCCTTGGGAGAGATCATCCAAGGTTTTGGAGTTTGGAGAGCATCAGTATATTGATGTCAACAGTATAGCTCGAGTATAGAGATGGGAGGAAATTTTAATTAAACAATTATTTTAATGAGAACCTACCTAATTTTCACTTCATGTTTCAATTCAGTAATTGAACCACAGTCATCCTTTGAAATATTCACTTCTCTGAATTGTGCAATGCAGCTTTCCAACAAAGGAATGTGAAAAATTGCATATATTAGGAGAAAGTGTACATAAAATATTAGTGAGAGTAGCATAAAAATGCTTTATGTTGGGGAAATTATTTGCAAAAATGTGTATTAGTTAAAACTGTACAGTCATACCTCAGGTTACAGCCGCTTCAGGTCGCATCTTTTCGGGTTGCGCTCTGTGCCGAACCTGGAAGTACTGGAATGGGTCACTTCTAGGTTTGGACGCACACACATGTGCATGTACAGAAACGCTAAATCGTGCTTTGTGCATGCGCAGAAGTGCCGAATCACGACCCCTACAATCGTAACCAATACCTAATAGCAAAAGTAATGTCAGCAAGCCAAACACCATTTCCCTCATTCGAGAGGTGTACGCCATCAACACGGTACAGGGACGCCATTGGCAGAGAGCCCTTTGGGCTCGATTGGCGGTAGGCATTGGATTATCTCTGAAATGTTACAGGTGGGGGGGTTGCTGCCATCACCTCCCCCCAAAATGCTGAAGGGTACTCCCTTAAGGAGTCTGGGGCGTGGCCAAGTCCGAAGCCGTGGTAGGTGAGGGCCAAAAGCCACGCCCCCTAGCGGTGGCCCCAGGGTGAGTCCTAGTTGATATGCATCGCAGGACTCACCCAATGGTGGTTAACCCTTCACAGACTGCCAGCAGAACGGGCTGGAGTCGGATATAGACGGTTAGATCAAATGCCTAAGCCAATACCTCTCTACATCCGTAATCAATAAAGTTGTGGCCCTTTAACGCCCATTAACCTTATGCAATTTGTCCAGTGTCTTTATTTACTCTGGGAGGGATTGGGGTATCGCCACACAAAGTCACTTTCAACATAGAAGGAGGTGAGATTGTGGGCGGGCCATGAGCCCAAGCACGTGCTGGGAGAATGGCTGCCATTCTCCCAGCCCGTTGGCTGGCTCCCAGACGCGGCGCTCCCTTGGTGTGACCAATCAGGACGCTCCAAGGGGGCGTGGCTCACTAATTTAAGCGAGCACGTGGCTGGGATTCAGTCTCTCTTTCCTGACCCCCCGGCCACTTCATTTTTCCCGCCCACCCTCCCTTTAGGCAGGGTCCTTCTTTCACCCCCCCCCCCCGCTGCTATTGATAAATCAAGGAAGTTCTTGGTTCTGGCAGTGGCCAGGAAGGTTTCAGCCTTGAATGGACAAACTATCTTGCACCCAGCCATAAGATTCTGAGAGGCCCCAGGGTGAGTCCTAGTTGATGTGCATCGCAGGACTCACCCAACAGTGGTTAACCCTTCACAGACTGCCAGCACAGCGGGCTGGAGTCATATGATGGCGTGCATCAAGGAAGTTCTTGGATCTGGCAGTGGCCAGAAAGGTGTCAGCCTTGAATGGACAAACTATCTTGCACCCAGCCATAAGAAAAGAAAGAAAGAAAGCAAGAAAGCAAGAAAGCAAGAAAGCTTCCTAAGAGGCACAGAGGTGGTACTCAGCTCTATTTTTAATCTCCAGTGGCCTGCCATGACACCATAGGAGTCTGGAAACCCTGACAAGCTACATGAGAGTGAATAAACTTACAATGAATCTAGATGAGACTGCAACAGTGATGGTTGGTGAACATCAAGATCTGGGAGTATGTGATTTCTCTGTTCCGAATGGAGTATCATGGAAGCACACTCCCCTTGAAGGAACAGCTAAAAAGGATGGTGTACCTGCACCTGAATCCACAGGTTGCACCTGTGGCCAGAAAAATCTTTTTTCGAGATCTAGTTTTTTGCTTTGGAGGAGAAGCATTCTGCCAATTTGAATTTAAAAAAACTGTGCATTAGATGCAAATAGGCATTTAATGTCACCTGGTGTAATTTGTACCCCAGTATGTTTTCAGATAGCCTTTAATCTTCTGCCAAACTAATCGGCATTGCCAGTCAAGTCACCTGATGACCAGATTTTGGAAGTCGGGAAAGTTTACAGCACAGTTTCTGTGGCGCAAGATGTCTTTGCTGTTGAGAAATTAAAGGGCCATTGTGTAGTTCTGGCACAGTTGTCTGAATCATGCTCAAGGAGCACCTAAGTATCTTCAGATAACAATCAGGATCCATGCTCCAAATATGTTTATAGAAGGAAGAGGAGGAGAATAAGGAGGATGAGAAGCCATGTCCTTTAAAATAAGAAATTTAAATTTCTGGGGAAACAATACCATGTTTTATAGTACTCAAACAAAAAGTAAATGAAATTGTAATTTTCGACTGGAAAACCTGTATTAAATGATAGTTGCTTTATGTTTACTCTGCCAAATCACACAGTGTGTAAATGACACAGTGTGCAGTTCAATAAATGCTAAAATAACATAAGCAGCAATACCTGTAGAGAGAGTGTAAATGCATGTGTCTGTTTCACTTGGGGATTATAAGTGAAATGAGAGTAATTTTTCCTAGGCTTTTTATATATGTATTTGCGTACATTTCTAATACTTAAATACTGAAGAAGCTTAACAGTCTAGGTCTTCTGGGGAGCATATCATTTACTTGTCCACTTAATACAGTATCTTTAGCACATTTATTTATATATTTGGCATGGATGGATACCTTTTTCTTTAGAAGATTTATACAGATCAATTAAGCAGAGAAATGAAAGCACTGGAGAGCATTACAAAGAAAATGTTCTTCCCGGATGCTTTTATGTTTCTTCTTAGATGTTTTGAAGTGGCAGACCCCCCTCCCCCCAAATCCGGATGTTAAATGATACATGCTTAAAGCACACTGGTCAAAAATAAATGAGGGATATGTGGCCTTCCAGAATTATTAACTCATAATGGTACAGGTAAATGTTAATTTTGGAATTTTTCGTGACTAATCTGCCCATTTTGTTTACGTAACAAAATTTCAGATTAAGAGCCATGTGGTCCTAGAGACACGTACAGTGGTGCCTCGACTTACGAATTTAATCCGTTCCGAAGGCATCTTCATAAGTCGAAAAATTCGTAAGTCAAAAAAAGCCATTGGAAACGCAATTTCTCATAGGAATGCATTGAAGACGGAAAAAAATCGTAAGTTGAAGCAACCCTATCTAAAAATTCGTAAGTCGAAGAATCCCTATCTAAAACCACCGCGTTTTCCCCCGGATGTTGAGACATTCGTAAGCGTGCCTCATTACCCTCATTCGTAAGTCGAAAAATTCAGTTGTCGAGTCGTTCGTAAGTTGAGGTACCACTGTGTACTACTTTCTGTAACAAATTTCAGCAAATAGCTTTCCAGATGTTGGATGCGATTGCAATAAAACAATTAGTTATTTCCCACAACTCAAACAGATCTAAACACCACTGTGGTTTCAAGCTAAGAAGCATGGAGGGTTGGCAGCATATATATCAGAATATGAGAGAGGGCAAAGCACAGTGGGAGAGGAAGGCCACTCTTACGTCCTGCTGATGACCTTTCCATAGATACTTGGTTGGTCACAATGGGGAAGGGGATGTTCGACAAGCTCTGCTGGTTATTTGGGATAATTCACACCAGGTTTGTCATTCATCTGGGCAATTTTATATTGCCAGATTTGGTATATTGTTCAACTTAATTGGTTGTAAGATAATACATTTTTTGGAAGAAACACATAAGAGGCTAGCAGGTTATCTTTAGCTGCAAACTGTGGGAAGTCCCTAATTGCTAAAATGGTTTTGACAAAGTAATGACATGAGAAATCATCCATAGAACTAGCCAACAATTCTGCATTTATTACTGATTCAGCTTCGTAGAATCATAGTGTTGGAAAGAACCCCAAGGATCATCTAGTCTAATGCCCTGCAATGCAGGAATCTTTCACCCAACGTGGGGCTCGAACCCACAGGCCCGAGATTAAGAATTTTGTGTTTGGGGTGTGTGGGTGTTTTTAATCTACCGTTGTTGTTATATGTTGCCATACAATTCCATTCCCCTTGTACTTTAATTGCTGTGATATATCGTATTGCTATTTTCCTCGGATGTCATCTTCTTGTACAACTTTGGATGCCGTTGGTTCTGTCTGTGGTTGTTCTGTATCAGGATGTCACAACAGAATCAGCTTCCCAAAGTGCTATCCCTAAACTATAATTTAAACACTTGCTGAGTTGACCGTTCCATCATAAATTTCAGGATTGGGTCATAGCACTCCATACAGGTATTAGGTTCCAAGAGAAATACAAGTAACAGCAAAAATAAGGCAGGAAAGAAAGGGGAAAGTGAAACTGAACTTGAGCTGCCTGTTGTAAATGCTTTCCTCAATAAAGTTTTTAAAGGGACATTTACAATAGTTGGGTCATTTCATTCTGCACCATCGGCAGCCTCCAAACAGCCATTAATGTCAAACAGTCACAAAGGAAAGCCCTATAGACAGCACATTAACGCAGTTAAACTCTGCAGTTACAAGGGCACGAATAACCATGTCTCAGTCTGAATCTGAAGAGATGGTAGGCCCAGCCTTCTGATTTGTACGAAGCTGGTAAAAAGGAGAAGCTACAGGAGACACACGTTTCAGTGACATGTGTCAGAGTCTCTAGGTCACAAGATTTCCAGACTATTATTAATTCAGTCTTATCTGAATTCAGGTTCAACTGGTTTGCTTGTAGAAAACTAGACATAAAATATATACCAGACAGGAACTAAGAGCTGATTCCATGGAACCAAAGCAGACACAATATTATTCTGCACAATTAATAAATGGATGGATGGATAGATGGATGAATTATTATTATTATTATTATTATTATTATTATTATTATTATTATTATTATTATGTCTGGATATGTGGGGGCCAGTTATTAATATCCAGCTGTATTAATTCACTCATCTTAAACCTGTGCCTTGCAACTGAAACTTGTTCTCAGTCAGAGCCTTGACTCAATTTTTGCCTGAGGATTTGTTACTTTCCAGTTGCGTGAAGCACTATGATATATATCTCATGTGTTAAAGACCCATAAATGTCTGAAGTGACCCAACTGTTTTCATGCATTTGTAAGCACAGGTGGGGGCCGATTCAACTTGCTCTGCCTTCTAGGTCTGCTTTTCATTTCTGTTTGAGGAGCTTGACTACGTTCAAAGGCATTTTTCCTAGTTCTCAAACGGAGGGGGGGAATCAACAGATACAGTACTATGTCTTATGTACTTATGTGTGTGGGGGGTGTCGTTTGTTTGTTTACCTTATCAGGAACACTTTCTTATATAAAATAGAGACTTTCATGCCTTTCTGCCAAGAAGAAAACAGTGCAAGTTGACCCATCTGTTATAGCAAGTTACAAGCCCCCCCCCCCCAACCAAATAACATGAAATTTTCAAAAAATGATCTGGATGCTTTCGTTGCCAATTGCAGCTCTGAATAAGAGCCCCATTAAAGAAAACATGATCCTTTTGTTAGTTGACAAAAAGTATCTAGGAAAGCAATCCTGATTTATGATAGACTGAAAATGTTCATGTGGCGTTTGTAAGATTTCCCTGTTTTATGTTCTGAGTAGTGAATAATGAAGCCTGAAGTCAGGCAACTACATTATACTTGCAAATAAGCTGCATCATGATTGGCTATTCTTTGTTCCATGAAAACCATTATTATTTACCTGGCAGGAGGTAAATTAGTTTTTGCTAGAACTCTAACGTCTTTTCTGCTGTTATTTTTAATAACAGTTGCAGATATTCTGACAGTTTACATGTGTACAGGACAGTGGTGGATTATAGTGATGAGTGGATTAAGAAAAAGCACCAAAGATTGTACTGCGGTTAACTGGGCAGTTCCTAAAAATGGATCTTGAACTCCAATATTGTTCAGCTTGGTTGTGTCATGGGACCTCCTCAATAATAATGTAATTGCACTGTTCACATACACTATGCAATAGCATGACCACCTCAGAGAATGGACTTGAAAAAGTCCTTGGAACTAGGCAGCAGGTGAATTCCATGAATTACTTTAGTTTGAGCTGAAATTCAAACCATGGGATAGAGAAAGCATTTTGCACTCATCTGAATATTGGTGAAAACAGCTCTGTAAGGATAATGATAGAAGGGACTTGTGCACGGAGTGGATAGTTAAGAGAGAAATAAAACTTTTGATATGGAATCAGAGAGAGGAAAGGAGAAGGCCATAATGTACATTAAACATCACCGTGTCACTTAAACATTCTAAATTGCTTTTCTACTATTGTTCCCAGTAAAAACACATAATATTCTCTTAGAGCAGCTTAGCACACTGTTCCTCTGTTGCTCAGTGGAATAGGACAAGAATTAGGAACTGGCATTCCACGTTGTCACATGGGGCAGTCTTGTTGTTGTGACCCTGGGACAAGTCAGTTTTCCACTAAATTACTTCCTTCAATTTCTATATGTCTGTCTGCCCCTTCTCAGGCAGGTGGCTCTGCAGGCGGACCCTGGGCCTCCACTACGAACCAGCTTATTGCTGCCAAATCAACCAATGGCGGCAGCAATTTGGGGGCAGCGCCCAGGGCACGGGAACAACCAACCAATAGCGCTGCTTGGCTCCGTGCCTGGGACAAGGATAAATCCCCAGCCTGCAGGGCCTTCCTCCCTCTCTCTTGCCACGCCGGTTCAATTTCTATGTATTGCTTATCCTGATTCGGTGATCGTCTGAATTATATTCCACCTAAGCAAATGCTTAATTATGAAGCCACCATAGCTATATGTATAGAGGGCTTCTCTCACTTTGAATTTCATTGAATTACACTTACTGTTTTGGAGGCTGCAGGATGGAAATAGATGCTATGGCATCTGAAATTGGTGAAGGCAAGAGCTCTTTCTCCTCTCTCTATCCAGCTCTGTTTAACGGGCTGCTGCTTCACATCCTACATTCATGAACCCTTGGCATTAGGAGGTAGAGAAGGGAGAATGAGACACGGGGCAACTGTTTTCAGTACTATAACTGAATCTGCAGGCCTTCTTGGTGGTATAGTTGTTGAGTTTGTTTTCTTAACTTTTGGAATGTCGCCACATGATGTCGTCATTATTTAGCTAGTATTGCAGAATAACATACTCAAAGAACCACTTTTTATTCTTTAGCAAAAAAAGTTGGCTCTTTTGAAAGATTGATCCCAGAATGGATCCCCAATATTTCCATTTGTGTGGCATGTGTGCAAACATCATCCTGATTTCTCTATGGAGGAGGTGTGGCAGAGGCAAATTTAGGGGAATAATAATAATAATAATAATAATAATAATAATAATAATAATAATAATAATTTATTATTTATACCCAGCCCATCTGGCTGGGTTTCCCCAGCCACTCTGGGTGACTACCAACAAAAGATTTAAAATTACATTAAAACACCAGTCATTAAAAACTTCCCTAAACAGGGCTGCCTTCAGATGTCTTCTAAACATCAAATAGTTGTTAATTTCTTTGACATCTGATGGGAGGGCGTTCCACAGGGTGGGTGCCACTACCAAGAAGGCCCTCTGCCACCAGTCTCATGAAGATTGGGTGTGCGATCTTGGAAGTGCCATAGGAGGCACTGCAACTATGATGTAGAGTGGAAGGCAAGAGATTTGGGGGGGGGCACAAATTTTTTGAGCCCCAAGGTCTGCCACTGGATGTGGGTTGATGGGATTGGATTAGGAGACATCTGTTTTCTGCCACCTCCCTTCTGGCCAGCCCAGGTTCTTACAGCATGGAACATGCAAACTCTCATGTATTTGGAAGCACTGCTCAATTTAAAATAAGGACAAGATATTCCCTGCTTTGTATGTGTGCAGATAAGTCTGTGCAATTTACTAAAAACAACAAATAATTTGTGAAATTGGACAGGTATGGCTGGACACCTCCAATGTTAGGTAAACTAATAATATATCCTATGATATGTTGCCATGGAAACTAATTGTTGGTTGAGAGCCATTTTATTAAAAGGGCATGCCTTTTCCCTCCTTAGCTAGGAGGAAGGACAGGGTGCCTGTGTAAAATAAAACAAAATGATAAGATTATGAAAGATACAAAGGACTGAGGGTTTGCATATAGTTGTTGCTATGTAAGTATCTTAGAGTACTGACTATCTCCCTAGGCTGACAGCCTTTAATGAAAGGGCTGGTGCCGTGCTGTTCTTATTGTAATTATCTGTATGTTTTTAATAAACATTTTCCATCTTTAATTCTATTAATGTTTAATGGCTTTTTTAAATGATTCCCCCCTACATCTTTAGCTTATTTTATCTGTAAGCTGCCTTGAGTCCCTGTGGGATATGATGATGAGAATGAGAATGAGAACAACGACGACAACAACAACAACAACAACAACAGAAGATCTGATGTGGGAGCAGTGGACTTAATCTACCTTTTGGAGTGGTTAACCTATGTACCTTCCTATGCCAAACTTGTATATTTGTAATATATACACAAATATTACAAAACACCAAAAATTCTTCAGTGAACTTCTTCCAAAGGAAACCAAACTTGGATAAGCACTGCTTCCATGGAAATTCTCCTGGGTTGGAAAACTGGGAGTGTTCCTAAAAATATATTGCTGTTGTATTTTTACAATGATATATACAACAGCAAACAAATGTGCAGCAGAGTCGAGGGTTCTGTTCATATTTCTAGCCATTCCATTGTAGTCCCTCTGCCACCATTTTCCATTTTTCTCCCCCAAATGTCCATCAGCATTCTGTAGCCACAGAGCATATCCCATACTCATTGCCCTGCTGTTTTATTTTGGTTTTACCCCTTCTTAGTCCCCACACCGTAAAAAAAAAACCCACAATATTTTTTTGAACTTGTGCAAACTTTGGGAATCCTCCACGCTTACTGGTAGCTCCCTGTTGCGTGAGACTGAGAATGTTTTGGCTACATATGCAATGGCACAGTTTGAATTTTGGATGGAGGGAATGATTCACACACACAATCCTATTATAGAATTTAGAGGACCGGAGTCAGCTGCCCTGTTTTTTTTAACATAAGACAGCTCAAGGACCCCTGCTAGCACGATGGGGCTCCTTCCCCAAATCCGCTCTACAGTGTAGGCAGAACCCTCAGATCAGTGTGTGGAGGGAGGAGAGGGAAGATAATTCTGTCAGGCAAGTGCAGAATCTTTTGCACTTTCTGGAATTCCACCCAGAGAGCTCGTCTTCAGTATTTCTCAAAGCAGCCACAATCCCTTACCAAGCATTTGTTGCCTAAGCATTTTGATTCTGGGTAGTTTTGCTTAAGCATCGGAAGCAGAGGAGAAGAAAGTCAGCACAGCCCTTGCAGCATGGCCTTTATTGCGCTAATGAGATGATTCACTGCTCACAGCATCACCACTACCCACGGAGAACAGGAAGCTATGCAGGTGTTGGAAAATACGCGCAAGAGAGAATTGTTCACAAAATTGACAGAAGAAATCGAAAATCACTAGCGACCATGCAGCTGCTTATCTTCTTGTAATGTTTTTTTTTTTAATTTGGTACAAAAATGAGCACATGCTTTCATTCAGGGGGCTCTTTCTCCCTCGCCCCCTAAAAATAAAATAAAAAAACCAAGAGAGGAAATGAAGGGAGGGGAGGACAGTGTCCTGAACAGCTGGTCGGGGGAATTGCTATTGTGTCAACAGCAAAATTAAGGAAAGGAGGTCAACTAGCAATGCACACAGAAAGTTTCAAAGGAGCCTGTGATAAATGCAATTCAGGCTGACATGACTCTGCAGCTTGGTCAACTTTAATCTGACCACTTTCTCTATGGCCCCATTCTCCCATAGAAAACATGTCTGCCCTTGTGTATTTCTTTGTTTTTGGCACTGGCACCCAGTGGGCTCCAGGAAGCTTACAAAGTTAAATACATGTGCTTACAAAGTTAAATACATGACAGCAGAGAGCTTCTTATACTTTGTTATCCCCGTAAGTCCTTCTCAAGAAGTGTTGCAGGTTCTGCTGTCTCTTGCTATGCAGATATTTTCTTTAGACTAGGGATAGGCAAATCCGTCACTGTTTTGGCTTCTCTCAACTTTATCATTTTTCCAGTCTTAAGTTCAGTTCTGCACATTTCCACATCAATTTGCAATTTAATTTTTTAAAAAAATCATTGCGAAAAAGAATTAGGATTTTACTGCAAATTAATCCTAATATACAGATTTGTATAAGTGCTTCCTTAATATAATGTATTTTAAAAGCCATTTCCCAAAATGCATTTCTCACCAATACATACATTTTTATGCATACTTTATCGTGGTATGTGCATTTTTGCACATATCAGTTGACTGCAGAACTGCATTGCAAAATTTGTAGAAGGGTACATTTTGAAGGATGGCTGTGCTTCAGTTCCTACATCGTTTCAGAATATTCAAATTAGGTGGGTTTGCTTCTCGATGCGAACTGAATCAGGTCTATGCCCCATCCCTAGTCTAGACATTCCACAATTCTTCTCCAACTAGTCCTGAACTGACTCTTACCAAAACCACACATCCTACAACCCAGGACGGTGAGTGTGATTGGTTGCCTGGGAATTCAGATATCCTCTTGGCATCCAGTTACATTTCCTCACCAGGGAGGAAGTGTCTTTTCCTTATTGCTTCTTTGCTCTCCCAACATTTGCCCAGGGGCTGGCCTCAGCTTTCTATCTCAGAAATAATAATAATAATAATAATAATAATAATAATAATAATAATAATTTATTTCTACCCAGCCCATCTGGCTAGGTTTCCCCCAGCCACTCTGGACGGCTTCCAACAGAATATTAAAAAATGATAAAACATCAAACATGAAAAACTTCCCTAAATAGGGCTGCTTTCAGATGTCTTCTAAAAGTCAGATAGTTCTTTATTTCTTTGACATCTGATGGGAGGGCGTTCCACAGGGCGGGCGCCACAACCAAGAAGGCCCTCTGCCTGGTTCCCTGTAACCCCACTGTATGGCAACTTGATTCCTGTAACACTTTGCAGGCCCATGCACAGTAAGCCTGGGGCCGCTGGAGGTGGGAACTCAGGATTGAAATAGCCACAACTTCTTTGATGACAAATGCAAATAGTTTTGTCTTAGACATTGGTCATGTAGGCTGAATCAATCAGCCTGGTCGCTGGCTGATTGCCACAACAGGGTGAAACCTGGGATAAGGATTTCCCCACATTGAATAGAGTGATCCCTCCACAGGATGTTATTTGGGGAGTTATCCCCCATCTGTCCATGCGGACAGAAACCTCCCTCCCGGACCTCTTTACTGGGGTACACTGATACTGTTACAATGGAGGGCAGGGGGTAAAGCTCAACCCCACCCACTCCTGTTTAGACTAAGCATCCAAGCTTCCACCAGCAAGTTGGACAGTTGCTATGAGGTAGGGAAAAACCCCAGACTGGCCAAATTGGTCTACTGGCAAATTCCTCCCTGGCCCTGAATACGGCAACCCATTAGTTCCATAGCAAGGCCATGCACATGCGCTGTCTGCTTTCCTTTGGGCAGGGCCAAAATATGCAGGGCGGGCGGGATGTCCGATGACTGACTGCACTTATGCCTCTGAGCACAGTTGGTTTCAACAGACTGTAGGCAGGCCTGAATGAACCCAGGCTTGCCCAGGTCTGCCTACCTTCTTGGTTGGCCATGATTAGCCACTTCAAATTTAAAATTGCTACAAAGTCCCAACTCCCCCCAGTCAGCCAGTCATGCAGGAGGGTGTTTTGGCTTTTCCGGAGCTGGGCTGGTCCACAACTGCTGCTGCCACTGAAAACACTAAGCAGTCTTTACTCTGCAAAAGAGAAAGAGAGAGAGATTTTATTCCATTCAGGAATATTTTCTCCCTTTTATGTTTCAATGTTGTGCGATCTCTGATTTCTGAGGAATAAATCTAACCTTCTGTTTTAATTGTAGCCCTGCGCCTGTCAGATTTATACTCTTGAAAGTCTTCCATGCTGATGCGGTCTTTGTGCTTCAGGTTACTGACAAACATATTATTTATGTGAGGGTGATTCTAAGAGAATTTGGAACGTCACCAACAGAGCGGTTGAGGTGGTGGCACAGAAATAATCCTGGGGTGCCAACGGGATTTTCTGGGCCCAGTGTAGTTTATGCAAAAGAGTGATCCAGATTAGCATAACATCTGAATATGCTTTGTGGTGTATGCAAATTTGTGTCTTCTTTCACAAGTGGAGGGGTGGGCCCTGTCTTTGGTTCCATAGCAGAAGAAAGTGGGATAAAACTCTTTAGAAAATAAAGAAAACAGTCTACAGAAAATCACAAAGAGATCTAAAGGGGAATTGGATTGCTCAAATATTTTACACTATATAATCTTGCTGCTTGTTCCATTACTATGTTCAGATACTGTACTGTCCTCTTATTTTCTGGGATCATATCTAATTTAATGTGTTTGATAGTAAAGTGAAAGTTGGCAGCTGGTGACTGGACTGCCCATTCCTGACCCCCTGTGCCACAAATCATCATACTGGATTTGCAAGAGCTCAGAGAAAGTATTGCATGCGGAGGATAATTCTCTTCCATATGCTATCTCCCCTCACATCTTTCCAAGATGTTTCCCAGTTTGGAAACTGAAGAGATGGTAGGAACAGAGAATTGCAGAATGAAGGAAATATGAATGATTGAGATCTCAGTGCAATTCCTGTGGTGTTTCTCATCCCAGATATAACTGCGCAGTGTGGCAGTTTTCCAGTTCTGTGGGTTTCATGTGGCTTCTCTCTCTGTTTCGTTTTGTTGAATCAACGCCACCATTTAATTTAGATCTGAAAACAGAAGCTGTGGACTGCTTAGGATAATGATGTGAAACAAGTTCTTGGGAATTGTGACGATTTCACCACTTTAACATTTTGTCGCCCAAAATGTTAATTCCACCTACACAGCATAAATAAATAACAATAAAAACAACATACAGTAAAATTGGGGAATTTAGGAAGATGCTTTATACTTTGTCAGATCTTGATCCATCTAACTCAGGACTGTCTAAACCAGTGTTTCCCAAATTGTTGGACTACAACTCCCATCATCCCTAGCCAGTAGGACCAGTGGTCAGGGATGATGGAAATTGTAGTCCAAAAACAGCTGTAGACTCAAGTTTGAGAAACACTGGTCTAAACCGATTGATAGCAGATCTCCAAAGTTTCAGGCACCAATCTCTCCTAGCCCTACCTGGAAATGTCAGGGATCGAACCCAGAACCTTTTGTGTGCAAGTCAGATACTCTTATCACTGACATACTGCCCTTTCCCAAACAAGTGTTCTGTTGGGACCTGTATTCTGGTGCCAGACACATGATTCTTAAAATACTACTTTCTAGAAAACCAATTATTGGTGTTATAGTAAGCTGAAGTGTTGTTTGTTCCCTCCCAGTACTGATGTTTGAGGCTTAGAAATCACCTTGCAAATATCAGCTTATTAGATTGTGCGAGACAGAAACCGCACATCACTTGTTCTGAATAATTCTGAGGCAAGACAGAATTTCTCAGTTTCTCTTTTGTCTAGTCTAACGGGCTCGTTTGTTTCTTGGCTGTGAAATAATGACTAATATCAGGCCTATTTGCCTGCTTTAAGCATGGTGCGTGGGTGCAATTCACTGACATCTATATACTGTAAGTGCACTTAAAAGTGCACTGGGATGTGCCCTTTGTCTCTAATTTGTACCTGTTATATGCCAAACCAGATCCTTGAATTGTTCCCAAAAGGCTATAGAGAGACTAAAGAGAACCTAGAGCAGCTGGTCCATCCCTGCCAGAAGGCAAGGTGAAAGGCTGCAGAACTTGAAGCCTCTTGCCTCATCAGATATCAGAGGCCACTCTATAAGGACATATTTGCAGGACTTGAACTTCGTTTAAAAGGAGCCAGCTGCCATCCCTTCATCTAAATCTAAAACAAATGCTTGCAAGCCTTTTCATTTCTTGGGCACAGTGAAAAGCACTGCTAACCACCCCTGAAAGTTGACTTTCAATGCTCACTGTTGCATCCTGGACAACCGTAGTTGTGCAAAGTGCATTAGCTATGGCAGGCCAGATGCATCAACTGCAGCTATCTAGGAACCCTGGAAATACTCAGAGAAAGGTATTTACATTTTCTAGCACAGGGATGAGCAGACATCAGGTTCACAGGACTTCCTCCCCCCCTCCTCCTCCCCCCAATTTTTGAGTCAAGTACAAAATAGTGACCCGGCTCAGCCACCATTAAGCTCCTGCTCTGCCCTGGAATCTTTGAACAGTACTGGAATCATGCTCACAAGTCCTTCCACACAAAGATCTACTTCTAGCATTCTTTTCAACCATCCAATTTGGAGGGGTGGAGAACATTAATTGTTGCTGTTCTTAGGCATCTCTGAGTAAGAAACCCTTGGCTGATCTACTGTAAATTATCCAAAGATCTCCCAGCAGATCTCCGTCTACCTTCTGCCTAACCCTGTTCTGGCATGGGCTGCAAATGGGCAGCCTTCTGGCAGCAACTGGTGCATTGCTCCATCTTGGCTTCCAGGTAGGGTCCCTAGCCCTCCACTCATGACTACTTTGCCATACTACAGGGCAGTTCTTATATCACAACTCTTCTTTGCCATGTGATAAAAATATGTTGGTAGGATACCATATTATCCAATAAAGCAAATATTCAACTGTAGAACAGTCGTATAACAATATGAATAGAGATTGAAATCTCTAGACTTCCAAGAAAAATTCAGACTAGCGGAATATACCTTATTTTTTATAGAAAGTGGAAAAATCGAGGTTGGGATTGCAACATTCTTCTCTGGGCTGCTTCTATCCATGTATTTGACTTCTCAATGCTCTTTCAGTACCTTTCAGTATGTTTTCCAAAAAGCATATGACTGCTACAACTGCCATTATCTGAAACTAGTAATGGTGGTCAATGTGACACTGTGGCGTGTTCAGAAGTCTAATGCCAATGATGACCTGAGTCCAAAATGCTTCTGAAATTTAGGCTTGGTTCTGAATAGCCCTGCCACCATCCCCACCTCCTTGTCAGTATCCCCTTTTCCAAGCAGATTTACCCTTCTATTTAGGTAATGCTGGATGGTGATGGCAGATGAGTTGTAGGTCTCACCCTAGTCTATACGCTCCTGAACTGGAAGGCACTGGAATCAAAATCAGTCTGGTATCTGTACCCATTCCTGAGCATATTTAAGAGCATCCCGGTGTTAAGAATGAGGTCCATATGGCAGGGGGACGGGACATGTGGTCTTCCAGATATTGCTGGACTCCAGCTCCCATTATCCCTGACTATTGGCTATCCTGGTGGGGATTAATGGAAGCTTTAATTCAGCAACATCTAGAGGGCTGTAGGTTTCCCACTCTAACCACCCAGCCCTCTGCATCCACTGGTTCTTGCCTTCCATCAGTACCGGTAATTTGCTGGGGCCTGATAAGTAGGGGACTTTCATGGGCTTAATGAAGGCTTCCCAAGCTTCCTCAGAGGACTCTTGGGAAGACTGCACAAGCTCACAAAAAGCCAGCTAATTGTAAGGCAAATCAGGAGGCTCTCAACCCCACCATTACCTTAAACTGCAATACTTGCTTTTGTTGTTATGAAGTCAGCAGATAGAAAATGAGCTAGCTAGCAAAACCGTACTCCTAAATTTGTGATGATGCTGATAATACTAGTGCAAAAAGCAAGAATATAAAGTTGGGTTAATTTCAAGCTCCATTAGAAACATAGACCTGGTCATGTTCCCACTGAATAACAAAAAAGGTCTTTTGAGCGCTGAGGCAGGATTGATCCCAAAGGCAACAATCAAGAGCTTTTTTTTTTTACCCTCTTGAGAAAGAGCCTAGATTTAAAGGTTAAAGACCATCGTTACAATATCAGGATTCTCCTTCATCCTCATCTCTTCTATCTTGTTTCAATGAGATTTTGCAAAATCCCGAGACTGACATACTCAGATAATTCTGCATCCTGAATAGGCTGCTGAAACAGAAGGGGAATCTGAGCACAGAGTTCCGCACCTACTAAATACCTTCTGCATGCTCAGAGAACCTGCTCACAAACTTTCCCAAGCTTCACAGGGCATTTCTTATTGCACAGGTCTCCTGACTTCCTTCATTTCCTTCAGCTCTTCCTTTCTGTGGCCACAGAAAAGGTGGTTATCCTGTCATGGAATGCAGGGTGGGGTGAGGTGCCACCATGGAAAGACCTGCCACGGAACAGTTGGTGTTGGTAAAAATAACGAGCATTTTTAGTCTTCGAAAAAGGAAGAGGAGAAAACGGGAGGTAGGTGGCCATGGTCTGCAATTGCTCTAAAAATGAAAGCATTCTAGTAAGTATGAAACACCAAAATACAATTATTGCTTCAATGTCTTGACGGTGAAGCCATGATGACCATGTCATTTTGAGCCCCATTCAAAACAGTCCAGTGACATTGAGTGTCAGTTGCTGTGGGGAAGGAATGGAGTATTGCAGAAGAGAGTGTGGCTGGCAGGGACTGTGAAATAAACGTTCTATGCTACAACATTTTGTTGCAGTTTTCCCCCTTTGTACATTTAATTAGAATGTGTGAAAGCATTTTTACTTTTAAATGAACATCTGGGCAGCGCATCGGATCAGCACTGCAGCAGAAAGAGGACTGGATTCAGCTTCTGTCATACTGAGAGTAGACCTATTGAAATTGATAGGTCTACTCCGACAAAGTCTAGATCAGGGGTGGGGAAGATTTGGCCCTCTAGGTGTTGGTGGGCTACAACTCCGATTATTCCTGACCATTGGGCACGAGACTGATGGGAGTGGGAATCGAGGAAAATCAGTAGGGTCACAGTTTCCCCCATCCTTGGTCTGGATACAAATTGGATACAAACTAAGTACAAACTAGATAAAACTTTTCCCCTTGTGATACAGCCCCAGATACCACCTCTACACCCCCCCCCCAGCATTAAATGTTAGATCTCGTTTGGCTCCCATATTAGATATACAATTGACAACTTTACCTTTCCCCTTTCTGAGAACTGGAGTTTCCATGGCAAATGTGCTCAAGAATTCTGTTACTAAGCTCTCATCCTGTCCATTCTGCCCCGCCCCTTTCCCAAACTTCAGTTCTCAGGCTCCATATGGCTTCGCTGGTCAGAGGAAATGACTACTAAACCTGCTTATTATTATTATTGAAATATTTTTATTTGATTTTACAAGTATAAAATTATAACAATACAGTACATCCCTAGACGTCCGTATTTAAAGATTCCTCTGAATCTCTTGACTTCCCACCTTCCCCTCCATGGGTCCTATTGTCAACCTTTTCAACTGCATATTCACTAGTCCATATTTTATATCACTCCATTATCTCCATAGTATTTGCTACATTACAAGTATTATTGCAATCCTACTAATGTTCTCATCTGCTTACGGTGGTCTCCAAGATGAATTCCCCACTCTTTGTTGAAGTTTTTGTCTTCTTGGTCCCTGAGCTTTCTGGTCAGTTTTGCCATTTCGGCACAATCCAACAGTTTAATTTGCCATTCTTCCTTGGTAGGGACTTTGGCTACTTTCCATCTCTGGGCTAGTAACATCTGTGTGGCTGTTGTCATGTACATTAAAAGTCTTTTCTGTTCCTTTGGAATGTCAGCAGCTAAAATTCCTAAATATATATATATGCCACCCATCTGACTGGGTTACCCCAGCCACTCTGCGCTGTGGCGGTGGTGGTGGTGGTGATTTATTAATTTATATATCGCTTTACATACCAAAATAGCTTCTAAGTGGTTTAGAAGTATAAAATAAAAACACCTGCCACATGATTAAAATACACAATTAAAAAATGCCGCTAAAACAGCCATAATTAAAAGCATGCAATAATCTTTAAAAAGCCCTTTCAAAAAGTGTAACTACCGTAGCAGTTAAAAGAGTAATATCTCTGGAAGGACCTGAGGCTACTCTGGTGAAATAGCACAAGCCCATACTGCTATGTGGCCATACAAAATCTGATGATACAGCTCTGCTCACACAAAAGCGTTTAAGCATATGAATATGCCAACTCCTACATGCAAACATGTAACATTCAGAGTGATTCAGAAACTTAGTGGGCATGTGAAGTGAGGAGAGCAGGTTTTCAGTCAGTACAAGGCCCTATTGCAGCCGTGTTTATCAGAGGAGTGGATGTCTGTGGCCGAGTCTAATGCATCCATTTTCATTAACTATCAATGATATAAAAATTAAAAAAAGTATAATTTCTGTTAAGAAACTTAATGGAAAGTTATAGCGAGTATTCTCATAATAAACACCTTGGAGGAACAGCATCTTGATTTGCTCATCCATCATGTGGCGCGTCAATTTGAGCAGTACAAATGTTTTAAAATATCCTCCTATCAACTCCTCAAAGACCTCCTTGGCATTTAGAGACTCTTCTGTTCCATTAATTTGTGACATTTTTTATCAACTTAAACATTAACATGGCAGATTTTATAACTAATGCAACTTAAAAGGTGCAAGGGTGTCAGCAACATCAATTACAAAAAAATTACAACTCCTGCTATTATCTCAGAGGTAATTAAATGAGCTGTAATTATTAGTCTAGATTCATTAGATTCATGTTCTCATGACCTCCTCATATTGGATTATTGTAATTCTTGGCTGGCAGGCGAGCTGGCTGGCAGGGTGTTGCATAGTCTGCAGTTAGCTCTACAAGGGAGCAATAACAGAACTGGTTTCGAAGCAAATAATATATGCCATTTCCTTCCTATTATATGGTGGATAAGTTCCCTACTATATCTAGATCATCAAGTTGCTTTGATTTTCCTGTTCATGCTTATTTCTGGGAAATAGAAGTAGGGAGTACGGTTGTCCACAGAAAGCCCACAGTACATATTCAGAATAAATAAATAAAAATGCATATTTATGCCAGGTCTACCCATAGGTTGCCAGCAAGTCTACCTATTGAAGAGCAATGGCTTGATAGTCCTGGAATGCAGGGTTCTCAGAGAACAGGTCTACCATTGTTGGCAAATCGAGTAACTGAGCAGCGGCAAGGCCTGGGTAGACTTTGTCTCTGAGAACCTTGAATTCCAGGACTATCAATCCATTGTTTTTCAAAGGATAAACTTGCTGGCAACCTATGGGTAGACCTGGCACCCAGATGTCCTTAATCATTGCTGAAACTTCCATTTCTTTTTCTAGCACCTCCTCCAGACTTCAGTGTTAGAAGGGTCAGAAGGTGTTAAAAGGATCTCGCATACAGCCTACTTCCTCGCGCCCCGCCCCCCAACTCATAACAGTATGCATGCATGCCCAGCAGAGTAATTTTTAAAATGTTTACAAATGCAGAAACAAAAGCACTTTGTTTTCTAGGAAACAAAATACAGTTTCAAAAGCTCCCAAACT
Organism: Zootoca vivipara; assembly: GCF_963506605.1. NCBI lineage: Eukaryota > Metazoa > Chordata > Lepidosauria > Squamata > Lacertidae > Zootoca > Zootoca vivipara. Next base: position 29,374,900 of record NC_083285.1, read on the forward strand.
CCTGTCTCTGCTGCTATCTTTTGTTTTTAGACTAAAATCCTGGATACCTGAATTGCTTTCTATGAACAACAATTACTCCTCGCACGGGATCAACAGGGAAAGGGGGGGCTTTAAAACAAACCAAGAAACTTCTTCTCTAGAGACAATGGGTTTTCATTACTGCTTTCCCATTGTCTAATTGGCTAGATCTGCTTTCCTAAATGTCAGTCATTGGCTAAACACACAGGTGGGAGCAGAGTAGCTTCTCGTAAAACAAATGAGACTGTTTCGTACTGCTTCCCTCATAGCTCTACATATAGTAGACACTACATATACTAGACACTTATTCTTTTTTAATAAATGAAAATGAGAATCTGGATATTATGACTGTTCTATTACGTTTATGTTAAGGTGGTAAATACATCCACAAAAGAGGTGCAGTGCAATGTAGCAGGTAGCTAAAATGGTTTGCAAGAGGAGCCTGGGGATACAACAAAACTTGTGGAACTGTGCCACCATCACAAGTCTGAGGATAATGCAGGGGGTGGATAGAATAAGAGCAAAAATAGGTTGTGAGTCAAGGCCCCGCTCCCCGCTTTGTGATGAAATAAGACACATGGACACAAGTATTTTAGGATAATGGGCTAAAAAAGGACACAACTTTATTGATTACAGAATGTGAGTGGTATTGGCTTAGGCATTGGATCTGATCAGACTATCCTTGACTCCAGCTCGCTCTGCAGGGAGTCACACAAGGCTTAACAACCTGTAGGGGGAGCTTGCTGATGCAAATCAACTGGAAGCTTTCCCCTAGAGCAGGCATGTCAAACCTGCGACCCTCCAGATGTTTTGGCCTACAACTCCCACGATCCCTAGCTAGCAGGACCAGTGGTTGGGGAAGATGGGAACTGTAGTCCAAAACATCTGGAGGGCCGCAGGTTTGACATGCCTGCCCTAGAGTCACTGGGGGTAGTGCCATGGGGCTAGCCACCACCTGGGCATTGGACAGGAACCGCTACCGAGGGATTCCTTTAATGGAATACCCTTAAAGGGGAGGGGTAGGTGATGGCCACAACCTCCCCTCCAACACACATTTCCAGTGCCTAACCACCAAACTTTACAAAGTTGTGACTATTTGCTACAAGGTAGGCGAAAAACCAAGTGGCTAGAGCCAATCTGCCAAGTGGAAAAAATTCCTACCAGGCCCCTTGGGCAACCAAGGCGACCAACTGAGGTCCATAGCAAGGTCAGGTGCTGAGGCAAAGCCTAAAGGGAGAGCAGGCGGGTGATCCGAGGAAGGTGGGAACAAGAAGGAGGAGCTTGTAGGGCCCGCAGCTGTTTTAAATGGCTAAACCACGCCCACCAGCCCACCAGATTGGCTGGCTGGAGTGTGTGATGCAGGCCCAGGACTCCAATTCCCTGCAGATGTGGGAAGTGATTCCCGCTCACAACACCTCCCCTCCGGGAAGAGAAGAGGCTTTCCAGGAATGAGAAAGAGCAATGCAAAGAGCACTAAGGAGGCAGAGAAGTCTAAGGTGTCCTCCCCTTTCTTCTTCTTGTCTTGTTATGGGAGAACCTCAAATACTACAATTATTATTATTATAAGTGGTGTCTTTTGATAGCACCCAGAAGCAGCTGTGTGCTGGTTACTAATGCTTTCTGCTGGCCCCACACTTTAGCTGCAACAGCTGGAAGAATGCTAAAGCTGGAGGGATGGATTTTCAACAAGGAGGGACAAGATCAGAGTTGGGTATGTTTTTCAGATCTGTAGATTTCATCACCTCCTGGCAAATGGAGGCAGTGAGAGATTTTACTTTCTTGGGTTCCTTGATCATGGCAGATGGTGACAGCAGTCATGAAATTAAAAGATGCCTGCTTATTGGGAGAAAAGCAATGACAAACCTAGACAGCATCTTAAAAAGCAGAGACATCACCTTGCCGACAAAGGTCCATATAGTTAAAGCTATGGTTTTCCCAGTAGTGATGTATGGAAGTGAGAGCTGGACCATAAAGAAGGCTGATCACTGAAGAATTGATGCTTTTGAATTGAGAGTCCCATGGACTGCAAGAAGATCAAACCTATCCATTCTTAAGGAAATCAGCCCTGAGTGCTCACTGGAAAGACAGATCCTGAAGCTGAGGCTCCAATACTTTGGCCACCTCATGAGAAGAGAAGAATCCTTGGAAAAGACCCTGATGTTGGAAAAGATTGAGGGCACTAGGAGAAGGGGACGACAGAGGACGAGGTGGTTGGACAGTATTCTTGAAGCTACAAACATAAGTTTGACCAAGCTGCGGGAGGCAGTGGAAGACAGGAGTGCCTGGCGTGCTCTGGTCCATGGGGTCACAAAGAGTCGGACACAACTAAATGACTAAACAACAATAAGTTTCTTAGCATGCTGGTTGGCTAAATGGTATGCAACTAATTTGAGCAACCCTTTAGTCTAGGCTCCAGTGCAGGTGAGAAGTGGTAATATACTGCAGAGTAGAGTTTTCAGGAAATAGAAGAGGCAAAGCAAAAGCATGCAGACTTAGATCGGGATGTCTGTAGGGCCTTGACTGATTTTATTCCAATGTACATGACCCTGAGCCCTGATGCTGGCTATCAATGGACAAGTGAAAAATAAATAGTGACCTAGAAGGGCAGATATACTCTGAATGCACTTCAGCTCAAGAATTTGTTTAAAGTAGCAAATCTCAACTCACAATCCCTTCACAGAAAAACCCATGCTTCATTTTCCCTCCAAGCATTTTTCATTTCAGTAGCCTAATTTGGAGGAGGTAGAGGGAAGGTTGCTCCTATAGTTAAACAGTTGGGAGCCGGAAATCCTTCCAATAATTCAGAAATCTATAGAAAAAGTAACTTGAAGAAAGAGACATTGCACATACTTTTGTAAACCAAGAAATCTTTAATGAAAATATTCAGGTAGGTAGCCATGTTGGTCTGACACAGTCGAAATATATAAAAGAATTAAAAAATTGTCCAGTGGCACCTTAGAGACCAACTAAGTTTGTTCTTGGTATAAGCTTTCGTGTGCATGCACACTTCTTCAGACACTGAAACAGAAGTCACCAGACACTTATTTCAGTGTATCTGAAGAAGTGTGCATGCACACGAAAGCTTATACCAAGAACAAACTTAGTTGGTCTCTAAGGTGCCACTGGACACACACACACACACACACACACACACTAATGAAAATATGTTGTTGTTGTTTTAAAATCTATCAGTAAATCTACTTTCTGCCTGCCCATGATCTAGGCACAGTACAGGTGTAGAGATCTGGTGCAAATGTTAATCCAAGTTATCACCATTATCATGTATTCGTAACTTGCGTTCAGTAGAAGAACAAAATTCAGAAGATACAGACATCTTCAGATATCTGAGCACAGCCACGCTAGGATTACTAATGCTGAGACCATTCCTAGGAATGAAAATGAAAAAATTATCTCCTTTAAATTAAATAAGTTGAAAATGGCATTAATTCATGTACAATAACTCATGTTAATTAAATGCACATTCTTAAATATATCTTTAATGGAGAACCAATGGCTCATTAATCTTGAACATACTGACCTAAGAGCCCACGGGAGGTCACCTGGTAACATAGTGTAACGCATAGATAAATATGTTCACCACCTCATTCTAGGAATAAATAATGTTCATCACTTTTCTTCAATATGTATGATGTAGTAAGAGCAAATAAGCACACCCACCTGAAATCCTAGACACTGCACCTTAAAAACAATGAATACATCTATGTCCTCTCCTTTTCTCTGGTCCTTAAATCCACTGGGCTTGCAGTGGGTTCAACCTCTTCTTTCCAAGGATGAAGAAATGTCCATATTTTCTAAATATTAGGGACTTTCCTATCACAATCCTACAGTTTCAGCTCTTGCAAGATGTTTACCAGACCAGTTATTTAATGTCATACCACCAAATCAATTTGTGTTGGATTTCATCATGGTTCACATAAAAATGTGAACCAGCTCTTAGGGCCTATTATCACAACCATCTGGACACACGGTGGGCTGCGCCACTTCTTGTAGCACAGATGCGCTGGGCCTAATCGCCATGTGCTCTGAGCAGTGTGCCCAGGTTTTTTTCCTTGTGATCAAATGTTTATTATGGTTGACTGATGAATAAACAAAGCACAAAACATAAAAATACAAAATTGCAGCCTCAGCCGATCAAATTACCGTATTAAGGATGACACAGTTCAAGAACTAAAAGTCATAGCATGTCTAAGAGATATGGCACACTTCAATATTTTGCCATGTGTTTGGTAATAGATTTATTAGTCCCATCAAGGAAGGAGTTCAAAAGGGTCTCTAAGGATTGACCAGGAAATCTCCTCATAAGAAGAAAGATTATGCGTTCCCTGACTCCTTTATAAAATATACTGAAGAAAAACACATGAGAGTCCTGGCCCAGGGATGACTTGTTAGTGAAGGGATATCACTCCCCTATTGGAGAGGCTAGTATGGGGTCGGGGATTCCCACTGTTGAAGGGCTAGGGAGGAATGGCGGTGGGGTTAGATATCGTTCTGCCTGGACACTGAGGTCCAGCTCCGAGGGCCTTCTGGCGGTTCCCTCATTACGAGAAGCCAAGTTACAGGGAACCAGGCAGAGGGCCTTCTCGGTAGTGGCACCCACCCTGTGGAATGCCCTCCCACTAGAGGTCAAAGAGAACAATTACCAGACCTTTGGAAGGCATCTCAAGGCAGCCCTGTTTAGGGAAGCTTTTAATGTTTGATGGATTTCTGTATTTTAGAATTTCTGTTTTTTTGGAAGCCGCCCAGAGTGGCTGGGGGAACCCGGCCAGATGGGCGGGGTATAAATAATAAATTATTATTATTATTATTATTATTATTATTATTATTATTATTATTATTATTATTATCGGTGAAGGGTTTTGAGCTGCAGTAATGCTTGAACCCCTTCCAATCTATGCTCCATCCATCCCGAGGGATGAGGGTAGGGCGAGCAGGGATTATCCACCTCCGTCACTGGTGTTGTGCAATGCCAGGTCCATAGGCAATAAAACCGCCACCAGGTGTGACTTTTTTTGTCTCGCAGGGGATTGACCTGGCTTGCGTGACGGAGACCTGGGTATGGGAAGGCATAGTAGTCTCCCTACATGAGATAGCACCCCCAGGTTTCTCTGTCCTCCACCAATCATGGACTATGGGTCGGGGGGGGGAGGAGTTTTGTTAATCCGTGAGGGTTGCTCTTTCAGAGCTCTGCCAGAACCAACGATCTCTGGCATTGAATGTGTTGGTCTCGCGTGGGGCACTAAGGAGAGCTTGGCTGTCTAGCTGGTGTACTGACCACCCAGCACACCAGCAGCCACCCTGTCAGACCTGCTGGAGGTGGCAGTAGGCTGGGCCTTGGTGTTCCCAAACCTATTCGTTTTGGGAGATTTCAACGTCCATGCCGATGCCGTTCCCTCCTCACAGGCTCTGGACCTAGTGACTTCCATGGCAAAACTAGGGCTCTCTAAGTTTGTTTTGGGCCCCACTCATCAAGCAGGCCACATGTTGGTTTTGATCTTTGGTGCTGGCATAGATGTGATCATGCTCCCCTCTGTGGAAGTGCCATGGTCTGATCACTACACTCTGAAAGCCAAGATTGACTCGCCGATCCTCCCCTGCTCGGGTGGCACGCCTATTTGGGCTTGCCCGCAAAGGCTGATGGATCCTGATAGATTCTGTCAGGTCTTGCGGGACCTTGCTCCCCCTGGCGACTCATTAGATGACCTTGCCCGAGGACTGCAACAACTGGTTCTTGGCGGCCATCGATGAGATCGCCCCTAAGCGCCCTCTGCAACCCCGCCGAAACAAGGCCCCTTGGTTCAACGAGGGGCTCCGGAAAATGAAGCAGGACCTCAGACCTCAGTTGTTCCATATCCAGTTCTAACTGTAGCTTCTTGTCCCACATAGAGATTTCTCAGGACACAGATGAGACTAAACAACAACAAATGTGCATATATTAAACCTGAGCGGTGTTTAGTTTAGGAGGATGGGAAGATATCGAGCCCAGATTTATGGGAATATCAGCCAAGGATAAATTAAATGAGGTGGGAGCTAGGACAAATATTCACCTAAGTCCACAGTGGTGGTGGGAAACCCCGACTTCAGATAGAAGAACACTTTTACCTCAGGGCAGCTGGACTGATGTGCTCTGATATGAACTTGCTAAATAGGTTGTCATTTTTGGTGAAACCAAAATGGCTCTAATGTCTGTACTTCTATTCTTTTATGAATATAAAAAGGGGAGTCTGTTTGTTTGTTTGTTTGTTTGTTTGTTTGTTTGTTTAAATATGCCAGTGGCCTTGAGAACAAACCAGATGGTAGTGTGTTCAGATTAACTACACCAAAAAACCTTGGTGGTTTTTTTAAGTGGGCCATTCACAGATTTTACTTGGACACCCCAGAGCTTTACTTTGGAAATTTTTTTATTTATTGCCTTTTCTGTGGTAAAAGGAGATCCAAATTAAACAAAAAAGAAAGCGTGGGCTGTAATTTTCATTATGGTGTTGGGTGGATGTTGTGAAAAACTTATTTGTTTGCTGCATTTATATGCCACCTTTTTTCTCCAAGGAGCTGAAGGTGGCATTCATGGTTTTCCTCTGTCATATTTCATCGCCACAACAGCCCTGTGTGCTGTGCGGTTAGGCTGTGTGGAAGTGATGTGTCCAAGGTCACCCAGTGGGCATTTGAACCCTGGTCTCCTACGTCCTAGTCTGACACTAAGCACAACCCTACACTTTTTTTGTGGAATAGCATCCCTGTTTGAGTTTCTTTCCCCCTGGTAAAATAATGTGGTGGTGATATAATTATAATTATTGCTATAATTATCTTTTTATTAGCAACAGCAGCAGCAATGGCTTAAAAAAACACCTTTTCACTGAAAGTTTTTTTTTTTTTAAAAAAAACAACAACTAGGGATGTTGTGCAACTGTATTGCTGCAACATCCATATCATAAAAGTCCTTTTATTCTTGGAGTGAAAAGGTAAGTTCCAAGCCATTGGTGGTGCTGGTGCTAATAATAATATTTTTGCTATAATAATTATAATTATAATCTCATATTTTTTGCCGGAGTACCCAGAGAGGCTTATAAAAAAGGATAATAAGTTAGAGGATAAAACACACAATATTAAAAACCACAGAATTTAAAACAGCAGCATGGAAAGCAGCAATTAAAATAATTAAAACTTCAGCTAGCCCTCTGCATAAAATGCATTTAATGAAACATCTGAAGCTGATATTGGCTTGCCCATGTCTTATGGTCTTCTGCATAGGTGTTGCTCCAAATACCCTCTTTAGTAGAGGTTCATTTCATTTCTGCACGGGGAGAAGGACATTTCTGTGGCAGCACCAAAGTTCGGAATATTACTTCTACTGATTATCACCACCACCAATAACTTGTAGCAACTTTTGTTTCTTTGGCAAAATGAGTCAGAGCAGGGGTCAGCAAACTTTTCCAGCAGGGGGCTGGTTCACTGTCCCTCAGACCTTTTGAGGGGCCGGACTATATTTTTTTGGGGGGAAATGAACAAATTCCTATGCCCCACAAATAACCCAATAATGCATTTTAAATAAACGCCCACATTCTACTCATGTAAAAACACCAGGCAGGCCCCACAAATAACCCAGAGATTCATTGTAAATAAAAGGACACATTCTACTCATGTAAAAACACACTGATTCCTGGACAGTCCGTGGGCCAGACTGAGAAGGCGATTGGGCCGGATCTGGCCCCCGGGCCTTAGTTTGCCTACCCATGAGTTAGACGAGTATCACATGGCCAGTATATGGCATTTACCGGAAGTCTCCCACAGCTGTAGAGTGTTTTGTGTCAAACCAGAGAGAAGAAAATGTCAGTGGAAAAGAATATCCACTTCCTGAGCTCCTTTTCTTCCCAAGTGAACTTTGGCAGTCAAAGAAAGATCAAGGCTGCATATTCAATAAATAGTTTGAGAAAAAACTGTTACAACTCTAGAAAACATTTTATTGATGCATTTCAAAGTCAATTGCATCAATGCAAAATCAGGTCAAGGGCACAAATAAGAAAGTGCTGTCCAATTTGTTAGTGCACGTGATAATAAAATATAGACATATCAACAAAAATTGGGAATTAATTATGTTTATAGATTATCAAAACCACCATTAACAGCAATTCCAAAATGTACTGTATTGTAATCTCTTTTAAAGTCATTTTAAAATTAGTTCCTTATGCTTCTTTTGAATTAATTGTTTTTATAATATTGCCTAAACTAAGAAATCACAGCTTTAATTCAGTTGCTATAAAATACCCTATACATTTCTGGACTATGCCAAATACAAAACACACACACATACACACAGTACAATGATAAAAACAGAATTTTGCGGTTGGATATATGTCTTTTCCCCTAAAAAGAAATTCATTGCTAGTGTTCTGAACTGTAGAAAGAATTGCTTTTTTTTAAAAAAAGAGGAAGTCTCCCCCTCCTTTAAAAGCCACTTTCATTTTCTTTTGGTAGTTTAAGGAAAGCAAATTGCACCACTGGAGTTCTGCAGTTTTGCAATTCCCATGGTATTAATAGGAATATGTGTGAAGTCTGTATATGCTAGAAAATATCTCCCTCTGAGATTATGGGACAGCTGGCGCACTGCTGTGATACATTTAATTCCAGATAATATTTGGAAGAAGCTCTCATGCTACTGTGGGTAGAAGGCAGCTCAAAGACTGATACTGAGTGTGAGTCTTAAATGCAATTTATTGTGGCTCTTCCTGAAAGCATCTAGAGGCCCCGGAAGGGGGGTGGGGAGGGATTAGTCATACCAATGCTGGGGACTTCTTTCCATTCACTCCAGCAGCTGAATTTCTGAATTTGGGTTTTGAAATGGAAGACTCTTTGAATGCAGCACAGCCATTTTAAAACCAAATTCATTTCCTTCTGTGCTATCTCAGTAAAATGTGACCGTTTGCACAATGCACCATCCAATCACATTATAAGCCTGCAATTCCACTTTAATAAATGAGAAGCTATTGTGTGAGGAAAAATTAGCAGCACAATCTCTTCATGAGTAAGTTTCACTCAGTTCGGATGAGGAGAGAGCCTCACCTCTATACCTGGTGTTTCGTGGTCCAATTCTTGGTGCCTCCACCTGTGGTGATTCCAAACTTGAGGAATGCTCTTCTGCCAGGAAGTCCCTGGTCTCTTTTTATTTCTCCTGTCTCGATTTGGTTATTTGTGGCACTCCTCACTGCATCGTGCAGTTTTAAGATTATTGTGGTCATATATAAATGTGTAAATCTTGCCTGCAGCAGGTGCCCCCTCTCTGACCCAACTACAACCCCAGGAGCATTTGAAGAGCTGTTTTGCCTTGAGAGGAGCAGAGAAGAAGAAATAAGTGAACAGCTGTCATTTCATTTTTGTTGTAACGTGTGCGTTTTTTATTGGTGCTTATTATTGCAATAAACTGTTTTGTGAAGGTGATGCATCAGTACCTAAAATCATTTATCATTGGTTTTATTACATTATTGAGGTTACGCAACTTCTGAGCATTTTGATATCTATGTATCAAATAGACACAGCTGAGAGTACAAAAGTTCTTTAATGTCTTCATCGGCATTCAGTGTTGGTGCATAAGCACTTAAAGAAGTAGTCTGTTGGATTTTGGCGAGTTTTATTCGAAAGGACTTCTGACAAGAGCTTCTCAAGATTGTTTTTGATAGCAAGTCCTACTCCATGTACAGTGGTACCTCGACAACTGAACGATTCAACTTCCGAAGGTTTCGACTTCCGAAGTCGACAACCCTGGAAGCCTTTTCGCCCCGCGCGCTTCGTGCATGCGCAGAAGCGGCGCTTCGACAATCGAAGATTTTGACTTATGAAGATGGCCGTGGAACGGATTGTCTTTGTAAGTCGAAGTACCACTGTATATGATGTTCCTGTTTAGGTAGACCTTTCCAGAAGAATGTGTAGCCTCCTTTTTCTTCCTTCAGTTGTCCCTCTCCTGCTCTTCGAGTCTCTTGCAGCAGCGGCGGAGGGATTCTCTGCTCCTGGCTGCAGCGGTGGCGGCGGGATCCTGTGGCCTCTGTGTGGAGCTTGAGCGTCGCCACATGTGCGCCATCCCCAGGCGGTTTGCCGACGGCACTGCTTGAGTGTCGTGCAGATGGCAGCAGAGGGTGCAGCTGTGAGCAGAGGATCCTCCGCACACAGCTGGGGTGGCAGGATGGTGGTGGGGCGACCTCCCCACAGGGTGCCTTCTTGTCACCCCCTCAAATATGGTGCCCCCACCCCCTTTGCTCCACCCCTGTCTTGAAGCGCTGCAATATTGATGTTAAAATGTCATAACCCTCTTGGAATGATAGCAGTTCTGCGTTTGGGATGCTAATTATTTATGTTATCCAACAAAATCCATGCTCTAAAGTTCAATAGTCTTTTACAACCACTGGGTGGTGACCCCACTGGGTACAGTAATCTAGTCAGGGGGAAAGGGAGGTAGACTGTATTTAGGGCATCTTTTCTAGCCCCTCACCCTTTTCGGGGTAAGCAGAGGGGATCCGAAATAGGGCTGCTCAGTCATGGATACAGCTGCCAAGTTGCTCAACTGAGTCATTGCTTGAGTTAGGGTGATTGAATCTGTATCCACCTTCCATGTGCCAGTTCTTGACTAGGGGCTTCCAGATTTCACAGTCCTGCCCCCATTACCATTTGCCGATGGTCGTGGGACTTTTTTGGGTTAGGGTTTGGGATGGGTTTTTGAAGACGCCTGTGCGTGAAGTTGTTTTGTGTGTGTAGATCAGTGCACGCTGACCAACACACAGTCTTTGCAGTAAGGCTCTATGAGTATCATAACGACCAGTAGATTCTTATCTGCTGCAACCTTCATCGGCCTTCACAGCTGTTGTAACATGCCACTTGTTATCTTCTGCCTGTTCTGCTGCTGAGAACTTCTTGGATCATTCTTTGTCTAGCTCCTCCCCTTTGACCTTACCGCCTTGGATGACCCTGCTGGGAGTACAAGACTCCTGACGGCTTCACTCACAAGGGTCATAGGAACATGCAAGCCCACTCACCACAACAAGGTGATGATCCAGTGAGTGAGATGTATGTATTGTATCTACCTACCTACCTACCCAGAGCAAATTATTGTGACATCTGAAAGCATCCATACTGCACATAGAATTGTAGCTCTATGAGGGGAACAGGGGTCTCCTCACAACTCTCAGGACCCTAAACAAACTACAGCTCCCAGAATTGGAAGGAAAGCCATGGGTGTTTAAAGTGGCATTAAAGTGCTTTAAATGTATGGTGTGAATGTGGTCATATAATCTTGTTTCAGAGGCCAAGCTGGGGAAGGTAACACAGCTAAGCATTATGAACTGGAAAAAATCCATATAACTAGACAGTACCCCTCCCCGCATTGCTGTACCCTCTCTGGCTATTGCTCGTCTCCTCAGACCTAAGCCTGCCATTTAACTCAGAGGAAGCTTGTCTCTAACAAAAAGCAGTGTGTGATCTTGTGGAAGAAAGATTGTATCTTGTCAAGGAAAATTATATACGGATCAAATAAGTCAATGTTAATTGTCTTAAATTACATTTTGGGGGGCTATAGAACCTGTTTTTTCCTAGGAAGAAAAACAAAGAAAATAAAATTTATGTGAAACTAGGGGAATTAGAGCAGATATTATTTAAAACATGATCAGAATTGTTTTAGTAGAATTGCTATTATATAAAGTAGTGTTTTGACAGGAATGAGTACTTAGGAAGGTGCAGAGAATTAAAAAAGAACATGTGTCTACCTAGAATAATTTATATTGATTTTCCTTAATTAAGTTCTCTCTGCTGAGGTTTAACACTGCTTACGGTAGAGAGAGTCTTTGAAAATAAGATGCCGGAAATTAGCAATATCTGGTTTTCAAATGCTTTTCACAGTTAAAATGACACACCTGGTGATTTCTGTTGTCAGAGAGAGATGCTAAAACAGAAAAGATGTCTTGGATGACACTGCCTTATACATTCTGGGGTGCCTTTTTTATTAAAAATATTTTCATAGTAGACATTTGTATATGATTACGACATATGAAATAAAAAAGGCTGCAATCCTATCCCCCAACCCTCCATTATCCTGGGAAACAGCTAGGAACCAAAGATCCAAAATTATCCTAGTCCCCTGGCTGTACCCCAAACAAAGAGAAAATATAGACATGCTTTTGAGTACCGGTATGTCTAAATGCCTCCCTTCCCAATAGGAGAGGAAAGAACATTTAAAAGAGAGAGAGAGAGAGAGTCAGAATCAGCCCTTGTTTGGCCCCTGGTTCTGCATGCAGGCAACTGCCCAGCAGGATGTTGGATAAGCAGTAAAACTGCCTTCATAATTTTCTCTTTCCCCTTAAGATCGCAGTCTTGAGACACCTGCAGTTTCCCACAATACTAGGTGAAAAAGGTAAAGGACCCCTGGATGGTTAAGTCCAGTCAAAGTCAACTATGGGGTGCAGCAATCATCTCCGCTTTTAGGCTGAGGGAGGTGATGTTTGTCCACAGACAGCTTTCCGGGTCATGTGGCCAGCATGACTAAACTGCTACTGGCACAACGGAATACCGCGACGGAAGGCAGAGCATACAGAAACACCATTTACCTTCCCGCCTCAGTGGTACCTACTTATCTACTTATACTGGCGTGCTTTCGAACTGCTAGGTTGGCAGGAGCTGGGACAGAGCAATGGCAGCTCATTCAATTGCAGGAATTCGAGCCGCCAACCTTCCGATCGGCAAGCCCAAGAGGCTCAGTGGTTTAGACCACAGCGCCACCCGTGTGGCAGTAGATATGCAACAGCAGTAGATATGCAACATTCCTCACTGGAGAAGACCTCTCCTAACAAGGTGCTCCAAAATGTCTGGGGTGTGCATTTTTGGATTTACATACATGGTGAGTCCCTGTTGTGTCAAACCACTTGTGCATGTGTGTGTAAGAAAAAAATTCTGAACAGAATGGTTTGCATGCCGGTTGCATATTTATGCATGTGGTGCATAAATACCTCACCACATATCTGGAGCTGCTATGCAAGCAAACTTAAACGCATCTTGCCATTTATCTGTTTTGTCCTGAAACTCATTAAAACCTACAATTTTAGGGTAATGCACACAAGCACACAGAAGAAAAGTAGAAAAATACCGATAACCTGGTATTTATTTCCTGCTTTCCGTATCATATACATTCTGTATGGGAATTTAAGAATAATCCATTGTTATAGTTTGGAGAGGTAATTATCTCAAAATAAGCTGCCTATTCAATGGTGATGAGCAAGCTGAACTCCAGCTATGCTGTATAATGGTTTTCAAACGTAATCTAAGCAGTAAGCCTAATGCACCTTTCTTATTGCTTTTCATTACATTTTGTTGACATGGGGATTTTGTCTGCATTGGATTCTTTACATGTTGGCTTTCATTATTATTAATAAATAGGGTTATTATCTTTTTACAGGTAAACAAGGATGCTTTTAAACTGCACCAGAATGATTCACTGGAGTTTAGCAACAACTGAAGGATTTTTTTTATTAAAAAAGATGCTTTTAAAAAAAGTTTAAAAACGGAAATATCTTTCAAAACTAACAAGGATCCTGTTCGCATTGAGGGAAATTGTAGCCTTTAGTTCAGACATCCCCAAACTTCGGCCCTCCAGACGTTTTGGACTACAATTCCCATCTTCCCCGACCACTGGTCTTGTTAGCTAGGGATCATGGGAGTTGTAGGCCAAAACATCTGGAGGGCCGAAGTTTGGGGGTGCCTGCTTTAGATCATCTAATGAAACAGTGTCTTATCCATCAATGCTTGTGCTGTGCAGATGTGTTTATTTAAATGGATCTAACCCTCAGATAGTAACCCCTTCTTGTTTCCCTTACAGAGGACTAAAAGTGGCTTGCCTTCTGCAACAAACAAAATGATACGTTCATAATTGCTATGGTACATAATTGTACTTCTGAAAAAAACACATCTGCCATTTGTACAGACTGGCCACTAGAGATACACAGAAGATATTCCCAATGACTTGTGTACACCCAGAAGAGATTGTATCATTTTTTTCCCTTGTGACTACAGTTCTCTATGCAGTATTGTTTTTTTTTGGGGGGGGGGGAACGGACGGACTATCTATTCTAATTAATTACCTAAAATTTGACTGTAAAACCATAACATTATGGTTGGTGGGATTAGGATAGGCATCCCTAACAAGTGCTGAATGTAAATAGTTTTGATACGTATTAAAACTTCCACAAGAACACCGAATTGCTGTGCGGTGTGGAAGTAGACTGTTCAAGAACACAGACGTCCAAAATCCCCACTGGTTCTCTGGATTGTATTCTTTGTTTTCAGGGTTTCTAGACAGAAAGAAGAGCAAGCAGTCTATACTTGCCACAGGAAAATCTCAATTTTGTACATGGTTGTGGGGAATCTGACTGGCCTTACAAAAACAGTTGCTTCACCTGATCAGATCCCTCAGCACTTTGGACAGCTGCCTGGGTGATTAACATAAAGACCATATGCTTTTCCAGCGCTTGTGGTTGTCTGTTTCCTGTTGTTACCATTAGTTCATTATTACCATTATCATGTATAATTTGATGACAATCCAGAATTCAATCAAATCCCAGCTAACCAGTTTTGAGACTAGGAAGGATTACCATACAAGCCACAGATATATTCTAATCTGCAAGACCTTTCTTCCCTTCTGGTTATTCCCATGATTGTAAATCAAACCTGTCTTTGCTTGTCTCTGCTCCCCAACTAAGGTTGGAGAAGAAATTCAGCTTGGTTTGCATTTTAACATGAATGTACCCAATTGACAGTTTCCAAAAGAAGTGTGTGGACAAAAACAAACATGTCCTTTAAAACTGGCACTTCTTTGAATTTTGCTATGCAGTTCTCAAATCATACATATAGAAAAATCCATATATTAATATGTAGTAGACAAATTTAATGAATAATGATAATAAGAAAGTGTGTGTGAAAATACATAGAATAGTGAAAATTGTAATATTAGAAAGGTCTTGCAAAAATCTGCATATTAAATAAAACTCCATACATACATCCTAAAATGCTAATGAGTTCTTGGGAGTACTAAACTCCAAGACTGATGTGGAAATGTGGAAAACTGAATTGAAGACTGTAAAAATGGGCTTCTGGGAGATGATCCACAGTGGTACCTCGCAAGACGAAATTAATTCGTTCTGCGAGTCGCTTCGTATAGCAAAAATTTCATCTTGTGAAGCATGGTTTACCATTTACCTGGTTTACCCGGTCTACCTATTTAATTAATGTGTTCCTATTTGTCTCGCGAAGTGCGGCCATAGGAAACTTTGTCTTGTGAGATGCCTCGCGCAATGCAAAACGCTTTCGGCTTGTGAGTTTTTCATTGCACGAGGCATTCATCTTGCGGGGTACCACTGTATAATGAAATTAAGAAAATGTTGAAGTATACATTTATTTAAAAACCAGAAGCTTTTCTATTGGGAATTATAAGTAATGGCATTAAAAAACAGGATGAGAAATTATTTCAATATGCTGTTACAGCTGCAAGAATCTTATTAACACAAAAATGGAAACAAGAAGAATTACCAACAAAAGAAGAGTGGCAAATGAAACTGATGGAGTACGCGGAGATGGACAAAATGATGGGAAGAATCCAAGAACGGCGGGACCAGAGATTCATCAAAGACTGGACTAAATTTGTAGTTTATCTGAAGGACAATTATACAAATACGTTGAATGCAAGAAGCTCTGTAAGGTAATTTATAAAAGTCATTGTAAAGAAGATATTTAGTGAAAAGAAATATATCATATTTAAAGCAGTGGTTAATTAGAGAAAATATAGAATTGAGAAATGATGGTAAGAAAATAATAAGGAAGGGTTGATGGAAGTCAGGCTTAAAATCCAAATTGTGTATATAAGAATGATATTCGAGATGGAATTTATTATCATGTTATTATAAAATGAATAAAAATTTATTTGACTGTAAAAATGGAGAAACCAGAATGGACAGATTCAGCCATACCTATCCCACCCCTTTCTTCTCGGTTTCTTGGGCCTTCTCTCTTCTACAGCAGCAGTATGGGCTTTTATAAGAGCAGCCAATATGTGCCCACCTACAGTTTGACTGTACAAATGAGAAGTTGTTGTGCAACTGGGCTTGATTCTGGATGTGGTAAGATGTTGCTGGTAAATATGGTATTCAGGTTGGGACTTGACTTATTTCAGTCACTGTGGAATTTTTGAGATAATATGAGGAGAGTTTGGCCCTGGCCTTCACTCTTGCTTCTGTTATCTGTTTAACTTGTTATGCAATAGTAGTTGAAAAAGACTTTTAAAAAGACACTCCACAAGGGAGGAAAAAATGCACCAGGGAAATCTGCTGTTGCTCTTTCCTCTGTCCATAGAGATGGAAGACCAAACTAGATGTCATTTATACAACTAAGATTTGCATGAATGTCTTAAACAGTAAACAGCCAGGACAGTCCCCTTGATCCACATTGGATCAAGTTGTGGGGTAGGGGTGGGCTTTAACACATTGCCCATGCTGTGTTCCAATCCAGTTCTCAGTCCTCATGTTTATGAGCACTGAATTAAAAAAACTCACATCCATGCCAACTGAAGTTTTTCTTTCAATACAAAGAGTGAATGCAAGGAGGTTGGTATGTATCAGGACCATAGTGGCGGGCAAAGGGGTTCTAATCTGGATTGGCACCCCCATCTCTCCAATATACTTTTTACAAAAGCCATGTTACACAATTGCTAATTGCATCAATGGCATCTCATTTAGCGTGGCTCTGTGCCCTTGTCAAATGGGTTTGTTATGGACGTTATCTGGATTTCAGCACATTTTCCTTCGGGTGGCAGCACCAACCATTATACATTTGCTACCAGATTATTGCACTGCTTTTCAAAACCAGTCACACAACAGGTTTCAATGGATGTACCTGTTGTTTTCTGTTTCCTTTCCTTTTCAGGACCTTTCTTTTGTGAAACAGTTGCCCTTTTGGCATACAGAATAGCGTAAAACATCAGGGGAAACTTCCTTGGCTCACTGATTCAACTCACAGTGTTAGTACATACACATGAAACAAGAGCTGAGCTTTTGCATCTTGTCTAGTACAGGAACAACTCAAATGGTGACGGAGGCTGTATTTCAATGAATTGGGAGTTTGTTTTCTTTCTTTCAACCAGTACTGCTGCCCTTAGTTTCTTCAACCTCAAATAAATGCAAATCATATTTCATTATCCCAGTGGAACATAATAAAAGTAGAAGCACTTCTGTATATATCAGAATCTAGATCTATAGTTAAGAACATAAGAGAAGCCATGCAGGATCAGGCCAAATCCCCATCTAGTCCAGTATCCTGTTATCACAGAGGCTGACCAGAGAAGCGGGTCCTGAGTGCGAGATCATTCTGCCCACTCATGATTCTCGGTTTTCAGTGGCAGACTGTGTCTGAGTGGAGAGTGGAGCACCATTGTATTAGTTGAAAACCCATTAATACTGTTCCACATTTCTTTTGAGAAGAATTCCACCTGACCGAAATAACGAGGAAGGAAAGGACTGTTGATAAATGTGAAACTAGACTCCCTTGGCCAAAAGCAGAATTAGTCATAGGAATGCATTTTGTGTGAAATGTAGTTTACAAGAGCAATGAAGAGATGCACACATTCATCAGAGTAAAATCGGCCACAACTATATTGGAAAAGCCATAAACATGCAAAACTTGCAATCCAACCATCTAGGAAAGCCAAAGGCTGAAAGGAAAGGCAGAGGTGCGCCTGGGGCATGACTGCCCCACAGACTAATATTGGTGACAGGGTCAGAACTGATGTGCCCCTGATCAAGGAAGCCTGCCTTTTTGTTCAAAGGGGGGTGCCAGCAGCCATATAGCTGTCACCCACTGCCATTCAGCTAATTCCTCTCTTACAACCCTAAAACAACAACAGCTCTCCTAGCTGTGCTAATGTCTCCTATCTGCTTCCTGGTGTTATTACCTCTGTCCCAGCTATTACTGGCTCTTTTCCCAAACCACTATAGTCCACTTGCCACAAAAGGCAGCATCTTTGCTTGGCTCCTTTCTCCCTCCGCCAGCCCCCATGAAACAACAGACATCTCCCTACCCAGGGGCAGCAAACCCTTGAGTAGTCAGGCGAGAAACAGAGTGACACTCTGCACCAGAGTTTTAATATAAAGAGCGCACCTTTCATCAAACAGGCTGTGTTCTCCTCAGCGGCTGACAGTGCTGCCTCCCACACAGGGAGGACAAAGTACTGCTGTCTCAGCCATCTTTCCTAATCTGTCTTTTCACCTGCCCTTCCAGGACTGTGCCAAACAGCTGTCGGGGACTGGACTGAGGAGGAATGGTGGGGACCGCTCACCCCTCTTCCAAGAAGAGGACAGTATAGATTTACAGCAGTGGTTTGCAGAAGGTCATAGTTCAGAGTCTGCAGAGCCAAGCAGCTGGGAAATATTGGGAGAGGAGCAGCAGGAAGAAGAAGCACCACCGGGGGAGAGACAGCTGACAGACTCAGTGTCTTTAGAAAGCATTCCTGACCGCCCCCCCCCCCGGACCTGGCATACATGTTGGAAAACACCCTGAGGTGCCTCTGCAGTCCCCAAACTCCGAGTGTCCTCTGGTATGCGCAGCTCTGGAAAAGGCATTTCCCTTCTTCTCCAGCGCGCTTCAGTGACATATATCAAATGATATATGCACACTAATCTTCTAGCACAACACAGCAAGAAGTTACAGGTAGGTAGCCGTGTTGGTCTGAGTCGAAGCAAAATAAAAAAATTCCTTCAGTAGCACCTTAAAGACCAACTAAGTTTATATTTTGGTATGAGCTTTCGTGTGCATGCACACTTCTTCAGATGCACTGTATCTGAAGAAGTGTGCATGCACACGAAAGCTCATACCAAAATATAAACTTAGTTGGTCTTTAAGGTGCTACTGAAGGAATTTTTTTTATTTTACAGCAAGAAGTGTGAGACATCGATGAGCTAATCTACGTATTTATCTACACACTATATACAGACAAAGAAGTCATGGCGCTCGCTCTCTCCAGCTCCGAGAGAAGAACAGGGACAAGTTCTGTCTTCCGTTCCCACACTCTTCCCATGCAGGCATGTGATTTACACCAATCTCATCTGCAGCATCGGAGGCGTGAAATACTAACAGTGCATTGAGAGTAGTAGAACAGAAGGCTCAGAGGCAGAAAGCACAGATCAGCCGACGAAGGGATAAGAGAGACGGAGGGGGTGGGACTTTACTCGGAGCAATGCCATTATCTAAGGGAGGCGGCATTCTGACGTTCTCTCTCTGTGAATATTGAATAAAGACTTGGTAAGAACTCTTCTTGTTTACCTGCTTCTTGGCTGCCATCGTGGGAGGGATCAGATTCCCTGAAGCCTGACATGGCAGTGAGTGACTCATGGCACCAGGCATATATGTGAAGCACCTCAGCCACAAGGCTGCCTCTGATAATCTATAACCTCCAAGGAAGAAGAGCTGCACAAATAGAGAGAGAAATGTAATTGTGTACACACAGTGGACCTAGCCACTCCCTCCTGGCCCATCCCCCGGGCGTGACACTACCCTACATGCCCATGACCACACGTAGGACAGATATATTCATGAGCAATACCTCCCAACATCCACAATATGCTCCTCCTTTAGCAGCTGCTGCCTGTCATGCCGCTGACATTAATAACAAGTTTTGGCAAGATCTTGCTGAGTTCCAAAGAGATCTCGCCAGAAATCGACACCGATGCCAGTAGCAGGGCAGGTGAGGCACCCATGTAGGTGTTCTCTCAGGCAGCGGCCTTATGAATGGACTGGGCCTGAAAATGGGTTAATGTGAGACACTGTGCGTTCTTTGGCTCTAGGGTGGGCATTGGTGCTCTGGACTTCCTGAATTATGGGGTGGTTTGGGTGGTTTCAAAACGTCCTTGTAACATTTTCTACCATAAGTATTTGGTATTAAGTCAAAATTATGGTGATCCAAGAAATTTCCATTTAAGGCATCGGTAGCATCTATGAAAGCTTCACAGTTGCTTGTTACGATTGTAGGCTAAAATGACTGATCTCACTTTTAACAGCATCTGGGCCTGTGATGTGTTTCAGACAAACCTGACAATGTACTTGGATGTATAGCTGCTTTAATCAAAAGAGAGCTAATTGCACAGTATAAAAGAAACCAATGACTGAATTCCCAATATGCCCCACTTGATGTTACTCCTGAGTTTGATCTCTGCATATGCACATTTGCATAATTATCAGTGGCATTTTTGGAGTTTGCTGTGGGCCATGCTTTACAGACTGAGCACCTCTTTGATTTTGGTGAATACCTATCATAAGATGAAAGTTCCTCTGAGGGCAGAAAGTTTTCTACAGCAGGTTTCCACATGTAGCTATACTGAGTTAATGTGAAAAATGACATGCTATATGGCCATAATAGTTACTAGTGGTCTCTATTGGCTCTATACACCGTATTTTTCTGTGTATAACACGCACCTGTGTATAAAACGACCCTATTTTTTGGGACCCCAAATTAAGTAAATGTGGGGGATTGCCCAGAATTGTTGAGCTTTTTTGGGGGGGGGATTGCCGACAATCACTTACCCGCCTAAGCGCCGATGACAATCGCACGCCTCGCAAAAACCACCAATCATCTGCCTGCTCACCGCAAGCAGCCGCCAAATGCCCGCCCAATTGACGCAGCAACAGCCAATCGTCAGCAGGCACTGCCGCAGCCACCAATCACCCACCCAAATGCCACTCACAATCTTCTGCTTGTGGCTGCCAACAATTGCCCGACCCCCCCCCAATGCACTTTCCATGTATAAGACGAGCCACAATTCATAGCATTTTCTAATAACAAAAAAACCACCATCTTCTACATGGAAATATACGGTACTTTTTGAATTATGAGGTAAATAGGGGTGATTTGGCTGAGGCATTTGCATTCCAAAATCAGATTACAGCATTAATGAGGCAATTCAAGTTGCATAAAGGAACATCCTAAAGTTTTGATGTGCAATATTGGCCCAGGCACCCTGAAAAGCACTGCATTTTTACATGGCCCAGGTATTTTATTTTTTGAAAAATGGAACCAAGGTGTGGCTAGGAAAACACCCTTTGCTTGACTGGGGAGGGATGAAGAGGTTGAGGTGTGTGTTTGTATGTAGGGGTTATTTTCAGTTTGATGGCTAGGCAGGAGCGCCAACTCATGGGGGATGAGCCTTTATGGGGTCCCTAATATTTTTTGGGAGGGGGGCAGTCCCCCAGTGTCCCCAAAATCAAGGGGTGGAGGAGGCCGAGCGTGGAGCTGAGCATGACGTGGCTTCAGTGACTGGCTCTGTCTCCTTCTCCTCCTGCCACTGGGGGTGGTAGGAGGAGGCTCATAGCAACCCCCCTCACCAGTGATGGCAGCAACAGGAAGAGGAGGAGCCTCTGGCCATTGTAGCCATGCTGCTGCTGTATTCGGCTCTGTCCCCAACTCCTCCCGGTGCCTTGAGGTTGCACGTGTGCAATGTCATGTGCCCCTCAATCGCAAGCTGGCGCCTTTGTGGCCAGGTCTAGGTTTTAAGCACATCTGTGAAGTCACAGGAGAAGTTTTATGGCAGTTCATCTTGAACAGATTAATATTTTGTCTAAGCTTTTCACAGCAAGAGTTTGCTTTGAAATTAATGGGCTACTGCTAGCTCATCATCTTATGAACGTTTCTAAGCGTGGACTCGGCATGCTGTTTTTATGCTAAACTATCTGCGAAGAACTACTAAAATACTGGAGAATTGCTGTTGTGGAAAGATAAGTTGTGTGTCAGAACAATTTGAGCCATTTCCCCATGTGTACCGAAGGGGAATCATGTTGTGTCGGTCAAAGGCAAAAAACAAAACAAAAACAACCTAGGTCAGAGTTTCCCAAACTTGAGTCTCCAGCTGTTTTTGGACTACAATTCCCAGCATCTCTGACCACTGGTCCTGCTAGCTAGGGATGATGGGAATTGTAGACGCAAAACAGCTGGAGACTCTAGTATGAGAAACCTTGATCTAAGTTATAGGCACTGGTTAATACATGTCTTTTTGGGTCACCTCAGCCAAGCCATCTAGTTGGTAAGTGATTTTAGATTTGTTAGCCTGAATCCTATGCAAATAACATTAGGCCTGCAATCCTAACCCCATTTACTTATGAGTAACTCCCATTGAATTCAATAGGACTTACTTCTGAGCGAGCATGGTTAGGATAGTGCTGCAAACCGTTCACCTGGAGCATCTCATTAGTGTTAGGGTGGGCAATTTGTACCTTGGACTTCCGGATACATACAGTTATAAACAGCATCACAGAACCTTGAGCTTGACACAGCTATTATGTTAAATGTTAACTATCACTGCTTCTCTACTAGGGCAATGAAACTTTGGGAATCCTGAATACAAAATTATTTCCAGATTTGTGAGGTATAAATAGCTTACGATTCAGTGCAAGGAGTTACCCGGAATCTTTTGTACTGCATAATCCTGTATCATAATGGATGGGTTGACCAAATCAAATATAACTGATTGAATATATTTGCCAAGTGAATCTCTGCATATGAACAGTCCGTAATGAAATGTTAACCTTGAGAAATACCTGCCATCCAGCTGAAATTCAATTTCACCACTAAATGTAGCTGACTGGATATTGTTTTTCATGGTTACTGCTGTGATTCATTATTTGGTATCATTATGGTTCTTGTATATAGAATATTTGCATTCATTGTCTGGATTTCCCTCTTCATCTATGACTGTATAAACTCATAAAACCTTTTTAACAATCCTTTTAATTTGTGATAGTTTCCATTCCCTAACTGATTTCTTTATTATATCTTGATTTTTCAGGAATAAGAATATATTCAGCTTAATGATTTCTATAAAACAGTTTTAATAGTTTAATCAGCTTACCATTTAAAATGATTAAGCAAATATGTACTATGTTTAGGATTAAGTATCGGTGCATTCTCACTCTTAACAAAATCCAAACAGAACACAAGTGCAAGAAATGGAATTAGTCTGGGTTTAATAACTGTTGGAGCTAATCATAAATTATGCTGGGGTCAACTTAAATCTCCAAACAATAAAAGCCATTATTACTTTAATTCCTACTTTTTTTTTAATCAACAGCTTGTTGATTGTAAAATTGGCCCATGATGAAATCTTGCCTTTTTCCAGATAGGATAAAACATCTGCCTTTCATTGAAATTCACAAAGCATGTTATTCATGAATGCTTGACATTCTCATTGCACTATTTTTTACAGGTATAAAGACTAAAGCTAAAAGAAGATTTAATGTCAACATTTGGGAGCTTTTAGATTCAGGAAGGAAAACAGATGGCATATTTAATTATGGGCAAATTTAATTAATTATGTTGTTCAGAGAGAGAACAACAACAACAAACAACAAACAACAACAAACAACAACAACAACAACAACAGCTACAACTTTACTATTTGTACCCCACCCATCTGACTGGGTTGCTCTAGCTACAGCAGTGCCTGAAATAAAGAAAATAAGATTTCAATAACATAATTAGCAATGTGTGAAATCCACCGAAGCAATTCCATTTTCAGTTGCATATTCATGATTTTGAACATTTTGTTAACCTAGAAGTGTGAGGGAGGATGAGGGTCAAACTAAAGGTTATACAGTGCAGTTGCAACACACATACATTTTAGTTGCTCAAATACAGGCATCCCCAAACTGCAGCCCTCCAGATGTTTTGGCCTACAACTCCCATGATCCTTAGCTAAGAGGACCAGTGGCCAGGGATGATGGGAATTGTAGTCTAAAACATCTGGAGGGCCAAAGTTTGGGGATGCCTGCTCAAATACAATTATATGCACTTGGCTCCAGCAGTGGCCTTCGCAGAGATGGTTGCAGTAGAGAGGGAGGCTCTGAAACCAGCAGGGAAGTGGTGGAGGTAGACGGAGGAAGAAGAAAAACCAGCTTCTGGCCATGGAAGGGAGGAGTGAGGCCGAGAGAGCCACAGACAAAAGGAAAAAGCTGGAATGGAGCCACAGCCTCTGTTTGCCTCTCTTCCTACTTATCTTTCTGTTCCCTTCCGCAGCTGGAAGGACCAGGTTTCTTTATCCTCTTTCTGCCTCCACCGCTTCCCTGCTTGTCTTGCAACCTAAGGAGCCCGTGTAGATGCAGGAAAGAACTCCATGTGGGGCTTCCCCCCCACCTCAACTTCCAGCGGGCAGCTTTGGGCTATGGGCAGTTTTGCACATGCACATTGTCTATGAAACCTAGTGCTTGTGTAACTTCTGATCATACACAGCAAATGCAAGTGGCCTCATCTTGTTCTCTTCTTTTGGAATGAAAAAAGAGATAGTGGCTTATCTGAATGGAGGAATGGCGATTCCATAGGCTGCTGCTTAAATGTATCCTGTGGATCTTGATCCAGCAGAAGCTGAAACTCTACATCGGGGGTGGAGGACCTTTGGCCTTTCAGATGTTGTTGAACTACAACTCCCATCATTCTCAGACATTGGCCATTCTACTTGTGGGTGAGCCAAAGGTTCTTCAGAGCTGCTGTGCATGCACAAGGACTCCCCTGTTCTTTGAAGGATCCCCTGGTGTAATAGACAGTACATGCATGGAGCATTCTCCAACCCTGAATGGAGATGCCTCTGTGTAGACAATGAAGTTTTGTGGAGATTGGCCCAATTGGGACTGCTTTGGACGAAGGTGCCAAAAGGATCTCCTCCAGCTCCTTCCAAGTAGCATGAGCTGAGCCCTACCCCACAACTGTCCTGTTTTTAAGTGGGACATCCCAGAATCACAGAAGCCAATCCCGGTTTATGTTTGCATCCCAGAATGTCCCATTTTGGGGTCCGACGCTCACTCTGGCGCAAGTTGTGCCAGAGCTCCAACATATAGATATATATGATGGAAAGAATAATCTGTCTCCACCAGAGCCTATAATTCAAGAGGATCACACATCTTGGAAAAAAATATCTACGATATCAAGGGCACGTTGCACATACAAAGGAGCCACATGCAAGCCAGGATCTGACCATTCTGAAGGCTTCTGTGAAAACAAGCAGAGAAAGGTGAAAGTTTCAGAGCACTGTTGACAGCCTGTCTATCCTTGCCAAGCTGACAGGACAGTCCCGTAGGTGTCTAGTCAGAATTAAGTTCCATTGAGTTCAATGGGACTTACTCCTCTGGTAAGACAAGATTGCAGACTAATTGTCCCCACTCCTTTTGCAAGCAAAAGAGAGATTTTAAAAACTCATAAATGAACAATGATGGGGAAAGGTGGCTAGTGGTTCTTCAGTTCACAGAGTCTGACTTACATTTGTTAGCTGATGAGTGTAACATGTAGCCAGGCTCTTTATGGTACATTTGGTTCTGTCACAGACCTAAGAACTGGAAAAATATACTCCAACGTCACATGAGAAGAGCTTTCAGAGGAGCACTGCTCAAAATGCCCATAGTCTTCAGACAACAGGCAACTCAATTAACTCGCATATTAAAAAAGGAAGTTTAAATACAGTGATGAATTAGGGTGCACAATACATATTTTATGGAAGAAGTTGTCCTTTTGTATGAAATTCCATCAATGCACAGCATCAAAATGGTAATCTGTTTTGGCAATATCAAATGGCAAGGTAGTTAAATTTAATGAGACTGTATTAAACATTGGAAGTAATTTTTTTTTAAAAAAAATCAGGCTGCTAAGCAATGTATAGGTGCCAATCATGCTATGAAAGAGAGGCAAGGACAAAGACATTTTAGCAGAAACTCTTAAAATACGTTTTAGTAATTTTGTCTGCACATTTTTTTTTAAAAAAAGCAATTAATGTTTTGTCACATTGCTTGTAGGTCTCTACAAATAATTTAACATGATTCATTGGGGTATTGTGTGAATAACGTGAGCACCTATTCAGGAGAACAATCCATTGATTTAAATCTCCATTCAGCTCTTATGTGGTTTTTATGTTAAAACTCCACTTTTTGAGAAACAGCCATTAGAATGTTAAATTTTTTAAAAAATCCCCCAAAAATCTGAATGTTGTATTTGTGTTCTTTACTTGGAAGCACATGAAGGAGGGTAGGGGGTGAGGGTGGGGGTGGGGGGGAACTTTTCAACAGATGGTGCCTGACATATGTATTAAGCTAAACAGGTGTATTAAAGTGCTGCTAGTCGGAACAAGTTTTTTCTCTCTCCAGTTAAGCATAAGCTACATATGTATGTGTTTGTTTCAGCTCCTTATGGGGGACAAGGAAACCATCAAGATGTCAATTGCCTGTTGTTAGATTCATATTGGGACGTATATGTTCAGAGCAGAGGACATTATCGCAGCTGGACACAAAAGCCTATTGTCGGCGATGCGAAAAAGGGAAACAAAGGGAGAATATGTTCAGCTTAGAAGTTTCCAAGTGGTTAATGTGCACCATTTGTTATTTGAAGAACCATAGTCGAGCAAAGCATAACATTTCAACTGTAAAAAGGGGAAAAAATGAAAGCTTTCATGCCACTAGGGCAAAGTTTATGAACTTTAATGGGTAAGGATTTAATTTGAATTCTTTTAACAGAATAGTACTGCAACTGGTTGGTTTTTTTTTAATTTACATGCATGTGTGTGTGTGTGTGTGTGTGTGTGTGTGTGTGTGTGTGACATTTAACCAGGACCTTTTCATCTGCCATTTTCATTCATTTCAACAGAAGTAGTAATGGAAAAGTATATCTGCCGTGATTTTTCAGATGTGGTTTATTAGTGGAAAACACTATTACAACAATCAAAAATCTATTTTGATTAACTGAATAAGATTGCAAGTCTGTGTGTGGCTACTCAGAAGTAAACCCACTATGTTCAATGGATTTATTCCCAGATAAATGTGCATAAGATTACAGCCTAAATGTCATAGATTACAACTATTAAAGCAACTTAAAAAACAATACAAACCAATGCTAGCACAATTTTAGCAACATTAAGCTTCAAAGTTCTAAAAGGGCTGCAGAGGTAAAAAAATATCATGACCTGGCACCATAGCTGCCAAGTTTTCCCTTTTCTCGCGAGGAAGCCTATTCAGCATAAGGGAAAATCCCTTTAAAAAAGGGATAACTTGGCAGCTATGCCTGGCACAAAAAGGAAATGTGGTTTGGAGCCAGGTAAATCTTGATGATTTAATTACTATACTGCTTAATATATTAAAAATATCTCTAAGAGGTATACAGAAAATGGAAGCAACAAGAGACAACTTAAACAAAAATATTTTAAAAATACACAATTATATATAAAAACGTTACATTAATGCAAATACACATACATACAAAGTTACTAGTATATACCGGTAAATCAATATCAATTCATTTTGCTCCCACCTTCTCAGCCTCCAGATTCTAAACAAACTCTCAGCTCATCTACAAAAGTCACTCAGGGAAAAAAGTTCCTGGAAACAGCAGAGATTACCCTAGTCCAGTGGTTTTCAACCAGTTTGCAGTGGCACCCTGGGGTGCCTTGAATGATGGTCAGGGGTGCTGCAGGCAACACTGGCCTCTATCCCTCTTTCCTTCCCTCCCACGTCTGATGCCCTCTCGCATCTCTGCATCCCAGGGGGGCCGCAGAAAGAATGTAGTTGGTCAAGGGAGCCATGGACTCAAAAAGATTGAAAATCTCCTCTCATTCTATGGGCAGGCCCAAGGTTAATCGTACTTCCTCAGGCTGCTGTGTCCCATTCAGCCCCACTCTCATACCCTCCAACATTTCTCCAATGAAAATAAGGACCTCCCATTCCATAATGATAATTTTTCTATTTATACCCTACACATCTTACTAGGTCGCCCCAGCCACTCTG
Organism: Zootoca vivipara; assembly: GCF_963506605.1. Lineage (NCBI taxonomy): Eukaryota > Metazoa > Chordata > Lepidosauria > Squamata > Lacertidae > Zootoca > Zootoca vivipara. The sequence continues at coordinate 29,402,746 of NC_083285.1, forward strand.
GGCAGCTCCCAACATATATGAAAACATAATAAGAACATTAAACATTAAAAAAACCTTCCCTATACAGGCTTGCCTTCAGATATCTTGGGGGTTGAATAACTCCATACCCTCCAACATTTCTCCAATGAAAATGGGCACATCCTAAGGAAAAGTGGGATAATATCAGAAACCGGGACGGCTTCCCTAAATCAGGGACGTCCCTGGAAAATAGAGACACTTGGAGGATCTGCACTCTCCACACCCTGGTCCAGGTGCAGCAGGGGTGTAGAGTCCACCCAGGGGGTCCAAAGGATGGGAAGATGGTCCCCTCCTCTCACAGCTCATTCAAGAGATGGACACCAGTGTAGGAGGGAATGGTTGGCAGGTCTGTAGAAGGGAGTTAGACTAGATATTTTTTCATTCCCTTCTAAAGAGGAGTATGATAGCCCTTTCACAGCTGGTGTGTGTTTGTGTGTGTGTGTGTGTGTGTGTGTGTGTAATTATGGAATTTTCCCTTTTGTGCTATGCCGTCACAGTATTGATTAGTTTTAAAGAAACAGTCCTTTCTATTAGTAAAATTACTGTACAATTTCCATCCCATTTTCCTGCTCCATCTTGGGTCAGTTAAGGCACCACGAGTTCTGATAATCAAAAGCAAGGGCTAAACCAATTCCACCAATCAGCTGGTGGCTTCTTAGATCTGAAGAGCAGAAGCTGAGTACAGAGATCTGCCTTCACATAGTAAATGAGAGAGAGAGAGAGAGAGAGAGAGAGAGAGAGAGAGAGAGAGAGAGAGAGAGAGACTGTGACCTCTGTTGTTGTTTAATGGCAGGTCTATGGATTTCCTGGATACTCTGCTGGCACTGTTGTTGCTTCATTGCATCCTTGACATGATTTGTCAAATCTGACTTCTTCAATGAAAAGTCACTCCATATAAAATAGCAATGTTGATGTTCCATGTTTATTGCCTCTTGATAACTTACAGATCAAATGTGCTCCACTTACTCAGTAGAAAGATGCATTTTCTGAACTGTCAATCCTGTAACCCTCAAGGTGGATTCTGAACATCAAGCTCTCCAATCCCATCCATGTATTTCATACCTCATCACCATCAATAAAAGCAATAAATGCTGGTTTCTACTCACAGCTACACATATACAACACAGTAGTATTAAAACTGAGCACATTCAAAGCTCGAAAGTACAGGCTCCCACAGTTCTTAATAGAGTTGCATAGGAAGAACTGGTCTCGCACTAAGAACTTGGGATAAAAATTGAGGTTTTTGATTCTGTTAAGCCTACTGCAGGACTTGATCTCCTTCCGCAGGGCGTGCAAGACAGAGCTATTCCACCTGGCCTTCAATTTGAATTAGCCTGATCCTCTATTCCCTTTTCCCTTTCCTCTTCTATGGAGAAACCCTTTCTGGGACCCCACATTTAAATTCTTATTCACACACCTCCTTGCTGGCCCTAGTAGGACCAACTTGGCCAGTTAGCCCTGGTGATCATTTGATGTCTACTGACTGGGTTTTTTCTTTCTTCCAAAAATGACCCCTGAATTTTTGAATTTTATTGATACCTCATGAGAAGAGTAGACTCCCTGGAAAAGACCCCGATGTTGGGAAAGATTGAGCACACAAGGAGAAGGGGATGACAGAGGACGAGATGGTTGGACAGTGTTCTCGAAGCTATGAACATGAGTCTGACCAAACTGCGGGAGGCAGTGGAAGACAGGAGTGCCTGGCGTGCTCTGGTCCATGGGGTCATGAAGAGTCGGACACAATTAAATGACAAAACAACAACAACAACAGTTGATATTGATGCTGCATTTTATGTTGTATTCTATGCTGTTTTAAGTCACATTTTAATCAATGTTTTATATTTGCTGTTAGCTGCCCTGAGGAAGGGCGGGGTATAAATAAAAAATTATTATTATTGTGATTATTACTAACTGTGATGCTATTGTAGAGGAGACTGCATTTACAAAGCAGAGAACCAGTGGAACATGATTATCTCTGGATGTAAACTGTATCAGGCAGGAAGAAGGTGCAGCACTGCATTTCAGAGAACACATTGAGTTCATCTAGCTAGAAATCCCCCAAGGAGTAGACTCGGTTACAGAATTGTGGGTACAGGTACTGAGCCCCAAGAGTAATTCAGTACTGGGGACATGCTATCGTGCTGATCAAAAAGCTGAGGGGGATCTTGAGAATGAAATCAGGGAAGTATCCAAAAGAGGAAATGTAGGGATCAGGGCCTTTAACTACCCTCAAATAGACTTGTTAAAAAGGTGTTCTTAGTACCAACCAAGTGGTAAAATTGCCAGATACCCCAAATGACTGTCACCCAGAACCATAGCTGCCAAGTTATCCCTTTTTTTAAGGGATTTTCCCTTATGCTGAATAGGCTTCCTCGAGAGAAAAGGGAAAACTTGGCAGCTATGCCCAGAACATGTGCCAAGATCAGCAGCCCACATGCCATGCTGGCTAAAATCTCTCCAAAATACTTGGAAGTTGTTTCAAAGCACAATATTTGAAGCTCAAGTGGAGAGTATATCACAGATCAGGAATCGTACCACCAGGGTCAAGAGAATTCTAGTGTCGTTAACAAGCAGCATTTCTGTAAAATGAGCCAACACTTCGATGGCATAGCACAATAATATTCCATAATATTATATAACACTACAGCTGTGAAAGGGCTATCATGGAATCATACTTCTGTTTGGAAGGGAACCTAGCCTAACTCGGTCTAGCCTAACTTGGTCGAAAACCGGCCAAATTGCCGTATCATTTGTTAACACAGTCTCTACGTTAATGTATAATGCAGCCAGCTGTCTGCGCCAATATCTGCTCCTCCAGAAACCAGGGAGGCGTTATTAAAACATGATAGAGGTTCCACCACAACTCTTTAACATTGCTTTCTGATCAGAAACTGCCGTCCAAGAGTATAAAGCCCAAGTTAATTAAGTTTGGCATCCCATTGAATGAACTGAGGTTCAGTTAACAGCAATTTACATATCCTGTTGCTTTCAGTGGGGCTAAGGTGGCAATCCTTTGTATGAAGTACGAAATCCCTCTTCTGAGGCAGTTTCTCTTGCAACGTGCATATAACTAAAGAAGACAGTATCTTCAAAGCTACTGTCACACACAAATACATGCAAGTTTAATCAGTCAATTCATAAATGATAGCTAATAGGACGAAACCACAGGCAGAGCAGAACAAAAGGCATCAGTGCTGGGGTAGGGTTGAAGGAACATAAATCATATCATCCAATGCCCTGCTAGACTTTCACTAGCCAGGAAGGTGGTGGTTCTGTATGTTTCTCCTCCCGATGTTTTGTTCCCCTTGCCACCATTGGAATAATCTCCACAGCAGATATTGTTACGCTGCAGACATTATTTAATCAGTGACAGCTCTAGAAAAAAATCCACCCTATTTCTGCTGTATTTAGTAAACACTATGACCATCCTAGTCCCTCTCTTCCAACTGTATGATGAAATATATGTGTAAGCTCTGCTAATATGGGAAACCATATTTTCAAAGTGTTGCCTTTTTGTTTTCACACAGTGTGGCTCTCAAATTAGCCCCATGGAAAGTTTCCGCCATTTAGTGAGTAATGGATTGTATCACAAGATCTAACACTCGCTCAGTTGGTGTGGAAGCAGGCAGCAAAGTCTTCCTTTGCAACGTTTAAAATGTCAGTTTAGCAAAAGATTGATAGTACAGCCGTATTTGTCATAAAGGAAACATGGTAGAGGTTAATAGAGTTTAGTGCATGTAGGGGCCACAGGTCACCCTTCAAGGTATTTTGTTCAGTGTACATATGATTTAAGATCTAGTGGTAGTAAAGTTGTTTGTCAGCAGAATAGTACAATGGTCTTAAGAGAGAAAAATGGAAGACGGGTCTTCTAACTATTCATATGGTTAGAGTACTCTTGTCAAGGTAAGCATGGAAAACATGTAAATTTTCTTAATGCTAAGTCATGCCGTATCTGTAGAATAATGTGTGAAGTGAATTTTAATTGCTGTGTTATTCAAAGCAGAATTCCTGTGTCAATTAATCCTGGCAGAGGGAGGGAAATAATTGGCTTATTAATATTTTTATACACAAAGTTCTTGCCACGGACGCTGCAGTAAGAAGACACAGTGCAGTTATTAAAAGGGAATTTAACAAAGATGTGCTAAGTTCTGTGAAACTGTGCCGAACCGAAAAGAGTCAATCTGTGCCTGTCTTTGGACAGACAACGCAAAGAGAAATATGTTTGTTTAAAACAACAGCTGCTGAATCCACCATTTACATGCAGTTTTATGGTGCTTTATGGAGAAACAACACAACCCCATCAAAATAAAAGGGAAACACTTCGCATAACAATGGAAGAAATGAAAAGCAGTTCATCTACCCAGCCACTGCTCACACAACTATCGCTGAATTGAGTATCACATCAACATGTGGTTTGCTTATATGATCAATGGGTAAATCAGAGTTTGACATGATCTCAAGGCTTAGCGAGACAAGTTCAGCACAAGTCTTCGCTACATTATTGCCTTTGTGGGGTGGAAGTTAGGGTCATAGGAAGCTGCCTTCCACTGAGTCAGACCTTTGGTCCACCTATGTTGTCTTCAATGACTGGTCACAGCTTTCAAGGGTTTCAGAAAGGATGTCCCAGCCTTACCTGGAGGTAGGACTTTTTGCATGGGAAACTGATGTTCTACCACTGAGCTATGGCCCTTAAAGTTAAAAATTCACATAGGACAGATAGGGTCAAGGATGGGCTATGAAAGTTCATGGTGGCTATAAGAAGTCTCCATATCAGAGGACAACATGCCACTAAATACCGGTTAGTGGTTGACAAAAGCAGATCAGGGTTATTGCCATCATGCCACTACTGTGGCTATTCTGGTGGCATCCAGATTGGGCACTGTGGGAAATGGCCTTAGAATTCATGTAGAATCAGTGGCTGCTAACCAGGAGTACTATATTGAGAACTGGAGGTGGTCTGCTTCTGAACATCTGTTTCTAGGGAGCACAGGTTCTGTTGCTCTCATGTCCTGCTTTTGAGCTTCCCATAGGCAGCTGGTTGACCACTGTGGAATCAGGATGCTGAATTAGATGGGCCCTTGGCCTGCTCCCGCAGGGCTCTTTTATGTTCTTATGTCCTTTGAATTAAGCTTGTGCAGTGGAACAAAATTGCTTTGGAGCCCACTTAGGTGATTTGGGAAGCAGTTTGCTTTGGTTTAGCTCTTTGGACTGCCCTGTTGCTTTGGTTCAGATCCCAAGCGACGCCTTGCTTTGCAAAATCTGAAGCTTTGTATGTCTTCCCACAGCTCATAATGGGGAAATCAACAAATGACTTGAACTTTCTAATCTTTTGTTGGAATTGGATAGTGTTTTCAGGAATAGTAGCCCCACTCAGGGGATGGAACTTTCCAAATTTCAGAGAGATGTTGTGCAAAATGAGCTTTAGAATAGTTTTAATTGATTCACTCCCCCCATTGTTGTATTGTGGGAAGTAAAAACTTGACACACAACATGGACCCTAGCTACGTTCCTTGCAAAAATTCAGAATAATAGGTGCAGGGGTTAGGAACCCTCTAAGGTTCTGGAGTGAGTACAGAGCTTTGAGAGCAGTCCATTTCACTCTGGATCACTTCAGAGAAGACCCACTTCATTTTAAAAGATGTCCAAATCACTCTAAAGTGGCCCATTTCAGTTTAGGATATGGATCTCAAGCAAAGCAGAGGCACACTCCTCCTCAGAATGGAGGACTTGATGGATTCTAGATCATTGTTGAAGCTAAGCTGATAGAAGACCTGATACCTGGTCTCCTCAGCTTTTGGATGGAAAACTTCTAGGATTATCTAGTACAGTTTTTGGTTATTCTACAGCAGGGGCTAGGAACCCCCAGTTTGAAGGCCAGACATGGCTCTCATCCAGATTTCAACTAGTCCTCAGGGCCCCCCTTCCAACCACCAGCTGTTTAGCAAGGAGGGAAAAGTGTTGATGTTGTGCAAAGTGTTTAATTGCAGCTCATTCTTCTGCAAAAAGGAAACTACTGCAAGAAGAGCAAAAGGAAAATCATCTCCACAGACTTTTGTTCCCTGCAAATAGTCAAAATATTGTCGATGCATTTTGGAAGTGCCTGCATACATTTTTCAGAATGCAAAAGCTGTTTGAAGCTTGAAGCTTTAAATAGCTGGGAGGCAGAGCTTATGGTTCAGCTGTGTGTTGACCTTAATTGCATTATTCTGCCGGAATTGCACTCTACCACTTGCGGAGCTACAATTCCCAGCACCCCTGACAAACTACAGTTCCCAATATTATTATTTGTGTGTGTGTGTGTGTGTGTGTGTGTGTGTGTGTGTGTGCTTTAAATGTATAGTGTATATGCAGCCTTACAGAGCTTTCTTTTTAGTTTGCTTACAAACTTTGCAAAAGTCTATGAAGGAAATGGAAGATGACACCTGAATAGAATTACTGTGAATGAAATATCTCTCTGTTTTCATAGGTAATATCTCTCTGTGCATGATCATGTGATAGCTTTATAATAGTGTGATGAGACCTACAAAAAGGTTTCTCACCCCTGTTTTAAAGAGAGTAGTAGGGATTAGCAACCTAATCAACTAGCAGGCTCCTACTTGATGTTGTTCAGAAATTCTGAGAAACCAACCAAAAACAAACAAAAAGCAGTGCAGTTTTGAAAGATTCAGTTTTCAATTGGGATTCAAAATGGCATTAAGTTGTATCCAAACATGGACAAAACCCCACTCCTTGATTTCAGGAACCGCCATCCAAACTTTGGTTGTGATATTTTTAAGAAGTCTCCAAAAGCATAGCGGGCTTCTCAAAATATATAGTTAATATTTGGGTAAAAATTACAGTGTGTTATATTATTTCATTCTTCCTAGCCACTGACAGCACTTTTTTTAACAGGTTGGCTTTTCTGAGGCTTCTCATTTTCTCATTAAGATGTTAAAGCAGCGAATAAGAGCTAAGGAAGATGAATGTGTAGTTAAGGCTTTTGTAAGATTTAATAGAAATAATAAATTATTGTAACTACTGTTCATTGGACAATCCTACTTTTGTAGGGTAGTCTTATCATATTAGGACAATTTTTCATCTCTGCTGTTACAATAAGAGTTTTATTGTGAGACTGGAAACTACTTGCATAATATTTCTTCCCCTGTCTTGTCTTTGATGGTGCTTTTTGGGGAAATATATAATGAATCCCGCTCCAAAAAAAGAGATAAGGGATAAAATTCAGGAATCCCCAGTCATTATTTGCCATTAGCCAGATTTCTACATTAAAAAAAAAATCATTAAAATGGTCCATTGCTGGGAAATGGGCAATCTTTTGTTGAAATATAATATTGCAATAATAAAAAGGCATATCAGTTGTGTTAGAAGTTAACAACCAATTTGCCAGATGCCTACAATGATAATGCTTCATGAGCTGAGAATTCATTTCACTGATATGATGTTGTGATTATTATTACTCTCAGGCTTGGGTAATTCATATCTATTAAACCAAAGAAACGGCCACACACCTCCCAACTCGTTTTCTGCTACACTTTTAAACAAGATTGAAATTAAATTAATTTAAAGCTGTAAATAGATTTTTTTTTAAAAAAATGCAATTGATCAGACATTACACTTGGTATATGGAGACAACTATGCCATTAAAATTTTAGTCCGACTTTATTAATATTTTACATCAAGCTTCAAGAACACCAAGGGACACAAGATGAGCAATATGCTGTTGCAGAACAGAGTGTATCAAGAATATCCAATAAGAGGCGTACAATCAGATTTAGAAGATACACTGGTGAATCTCTTTTTTAAAAAGCGAAATCATATCTAGTGCTATTAACACTCCCTTAAGAGCCTGCATCTTCCTTTCCAACAGACATAACGTAATTAGATGTGCTAAGAAGAGAAGCAGTGCAAACCGCAATTGCTTTAGCATTACAAAGATGAAACCTGTTCAGAATTTCTTCAACATGCACACAGCACATAAAGAACAAGGCAGAAACAAGCCAAATCACAGTGAAGGCGCAACAACAGAAAGGCCTGGAGCAACACACTCTGCAATGGATGCCGTTTGGAAGAGGCTCGAGAAATAGTTCTCTGCAAATGAGAATAGAAATGCTCTGCACTGCTCTACTTCAGCACTGGTGCCGTTCTGTTGTTTTGGACTCCAGTTGTTGTTGTTGTTGCTAAAATTACCGCCCTATAGAGTGGCGGAGGAACCGCTCGGTGACGCATGCACAATGTCCGTACGGAGTGTGCATGTGCGGCGTCTTATATATGGGCTGCTGCTTGTGCGCGGCAGCCATATGGGCTGCCGCTCATGCGCGGTGACTGTACAGGCTGCCGCACAAGCGGCATCCTGTACAGACTGCACATGTGCGGCATCATATACGGAGTGCCCATGTGCGGCATCCCATACGGAGTGTGCCTGTACAGCATCCCATACAGAGTATGCATGCACGGTGACGTACAGGCTGTTGCGCATGCACACTCCATATGGGCTGCTGCTTGTGCACACTCTGTACGGGCTGCCGATTGCACGGCGACCGTACGGGCTGCCGCGCAAGTGGCATCCCATAATTTTACCAAGGAAGGGACTCGGGACAAATTGATTTTGTATTGTTTTTATTTTGGTTATTTTTGGAAAATTAAAATGTTATCAAAACAACAACAACAACAACAACAACAATCAATCAATCCTTCTTCCCAAGGAACTCTGGGAATTGTACTTCTCTGGGGGAAAAGGGGGGGTCTTCTAGCAACTCTCAGCACCCTTGACAAACTATAGGATTCTTTTGGGGAAGCCATGATGGTGTCAAGTGACATGGTGTTGCTTGAAATATATAGTGCAGATGGGGCCAAGAACTCTGAAGTGGAAAGTGCAAAACTAAGGAAGCTGAAATGCCAGAGGCAGTTTCCTAGTGCAACCTAGTCATCACAACCTAGGGGTTGGTTAGGCTGGCCCCTGCCAAGGATATAGGATGGGGTTTGTGTGCAAAAATGGTGCGTCTCTTAGTGGAGGGATCTGCACACTGAAGTGGGGCATCGAGGCAGCCCTGTGGAGCCCCCTCCCAGGTGCGTGGGAGCGCTGGATGTCCTCTTGGGCTCCGGGGAGGGTGTCTTCGCAAGCCACAAGGACTCTCCAGGGTGCTCCCCTTTTCCGAGTTTCACTTCCAGGTTTCCAGCACTGTGCATGTGCGAGGTTGCAGGCAAGTAAATCACATGCAAATGGGAAGCAAGGTATTGGGGGAGGGGCACAAGGGAGCATAGATATGCCTCTGATCACAGCAGAGAAATGTTGATTTCTATGATACAAATATACTTACAAATATTCATAACTGCGCATATCATGTTTACAAAGTCCTCTCTGAAGTTATTCTTTTGGCAGTCTGACCAGGGTTAGGGAACTATGGCTCATCAGGGGCCATGGATGATGGGAGTTAAAGTTCCGCAACATCTGGAGGGCCAAAAGTTCCCCACACCTGCCACAGGGTGGCATATATCACTAGTGGCCAAAACTGTGGAAACCTTCTGGTTTGATGGCTCATAACACCACATTTTTGGAGTAATGCCATAAAATTATATATCAATGGAAATATAATTTAATGAAGAATGTAATGCAACAAAGTTTGTTTGATTATCTATATTCTTTCAAAAGCTATAGCCAAATAACCAGAAAAAGGAAGCACAACTTGCTTAGGTTGATATGCAGTAGCTTTCCTTCATTTGAATGTAGCTTGTCCCTACATCAGCAATTTTGACATGATCCCATCTTTTGTTGTCTAACTCTCAAGTACCTTATTTTCATCAATAACATGAAAGACACAAATTACTCCAGCAGAAAAATAATAATGTGTGTGTGTGTGTGTGTGTGTGTGTGTGTGTGTGTATCTCCAAGCTGGAAACAGAGGTCAAAGTTGGTTGCTGTGTCCTGCAGATGCCCATTAGCTCCCTCCCTCGTTTGGCTGGGTACTCTTTGCGTACAACATGCACTATTTTAATCAATGCCATTGCGTGAGCATTAAAGATGCCAGGAGCTACATTGCTGGGCAACATATGGCACAGCTGCTGTTTCTCTTCTTGGTTTTTGCCCAAGTTCTGTTTCTCTTAGAACAGCAGACATTTTCTTCCAAATGCAGATCACAGGAGACAAGAGCATCTGACCCCTAGTGTGCCACCTTTGGCTCACACTGGGCTTTAAACTAAACCCTTTCTCAAATAGAAAAGCAAGAGGAAAGGGCAGGAGGACAGGCGTATTTGAAGAGAGATCAGTGCTTTTGGGGGGAGAAAGAGCTTGTGATTACAGACTTCCTGATGATAGAAGCTAGAGGTTATGAGTCAAAGTTTTGCCCCCAAAGTAGAACAGGTAATAAGAAAACTCGCCCACAAAGTCCTGAAATTCCAGCCAGGCACAATGCAGTGGAAATGAATCTAACTTTCTCCCTTATTATAGTTTTTGACATGCTCTGGTTTCTCATAGTTGGTTTTTTATTGTGGCTTACAAGGAGCTGTGATTGACAGCTACCACCTTTATGATCTTATTTTTTCTATCTATTTTATCTCCAGGTAGGATCCTTCAGATTGAGCAAGGTTTTGTTTGTTTGTTTTTAAAGTCCAGAGAGCACTTGTATCACAAGAAAAACAAACCCTGATCTGTCTAGGTTCTTATTGACCATAGAAACCTACTCTAATTAGTTCATCCTTCTGAGATGGTATTCAGGTTCTTCCACACTTTGGGGAACAACATGAACATTCAACCAGGAATTTTTCTGCTGTGCACACACATGCTTTCAATCTAGAAGTACTCCACTTTTTTTTTTTTACTGGATCTTTAATCCATTTGTACCCAATTATATCCAATATTATCAACACAACCTTTCCAGTAAAGATAAATATACATTTGTAATGTTTATCCCACAAGTCACTTTAATTCTCTCACAGTGAAAGGAGCAGATGCAAATGAACTGAAAGCAAATAGAGATTAAAACTGGATGTATGTATGTATGTATGTATGGTATACTTGGCAGTGTAACCGACTATCTGCAGATTTGGAATAAATTGCATTTGCAGAAATGCCACGGTGATGCAGCAGTACTGTATGATGAATACTGTACTAGAAATCCCATGCTGTAGTAGAAAATTGATAATATATATATATATATATATATATATATATATATATATATATATGCAGAAGAAATATCCCTATATAATAATGAGTAAATGTTCCAGCATTCTTAATCACTGCAAGTCCCATGCTTCAATGCAATCCCAATACATGCAATGTACATGAAGAATAAATGAGCCTGGAGAATAACAGATTCACCACATTCAGATGTGACAACTCCACAGGACATTGCATGGTCCAGGTGCTACTGTAGTTGAAATACTGTGTCTAGTATTTCACACTTTGAACAGGGGCAGATTTAGGGCTGTGGGAGCAGTGGGAGCTGAGCCGAGGGGGAGCAGTCTCAAATTCCAGTACGCAAAGTGCTGGGCTCATCCTTCTGGGATAGCTCAGTTGGTAGAGCATGAGATTCTTAATCTCAGGGTTGTGGGTTCAAGCCTCACCTTGGACAAACGATTCCTGCATTGCAGAGAATTGGGTGGCCTTTGTGGCACCTTCCAACACTCCTAAGGAGCTGTAAGGATCTGACAGGATCCTAGAGTCCTCCTACCTCCTTCTCAAAACCTAGTTAGCACTTTCTCAGCTTTGAGGAGGAGATGGGAGGGCTCTAGGACCCTACCAGAGCCATTGCAGCTCTTTCCCAAAGCTGGGCACCTCTTTACCTGCAGGTAAATAGGGGGGGCATGCCAAATTTTGGCCTCACACAGGATGCCACAGTACCCAAGACTCCCACTGCCTTGAATTATTATTTTTTAAACTGGAAAAGTTACAGAAAAGAACAGCCAGATGATCAGAAAGCTGGAACAACTCCCCTACAAGGAAAGGTTACAAACTTCTGGTCTTTTTAGGCTTAGAAAAAAGTGAGTAAAGTGGCAAGAAGTAGAGTTTGGATTGGATATCTCGCTTTATCGCTTCCCTAAGGAGTCTCAAAGCGGCTAACATTCTCCTTTCTCTTCCTCTCCCACAACAAACACTCTGTGAGGTGAGTGGGGCTGAGAGACTTCAGAGAAGTGTGACTAGCCCAAGGTCACCCAGCAGCTGCATGTGCAGGGCCGTCTTAGGCATATCGGGCACCTGGGCGCTGTGGTGTGATGATCCCTCCGGCGCCCCCCACCCCGTTTCCCAACGTGGCTGGCTGGCGGGAGCTACGCGCAGTGTGGCTTCCGCAGGCACAGCAGTGTGGCGCCCCCCTGGCGGCCCAGCGCCCTGGAGCCCTGCGCCACCCAGCCTTGCCCTAGGGCCAGCATGTGGAGGAGCGGGGAAGCGAACCCGGGTTCCCCAGATTTCGAGTCTACCGCTCTTAACCACTACACCACACTGGGAAATGACAGATGTGTAAAAAATTATGCATGGGGTTAAGGAAACGAATAGAAAGGGGAGTTCTCTTTCCCACAGTACTAGAGCATGCTGAATGCTACCTTCCAGGATCAAAGGCAGAGAGTGCCTCTGAATTCTGGGGGGAGGTTAGCAGAAGAGGACTACTGACCTCATACCCTTCTTGCAGGCTTCCTAGAATCATCTGGTTAGCCATTGAGGGGAGCAGGCTTTGGATCTGACCCAGGAGAGCTCTTCTTTGGAGTGCTGAATGAGCAGAACATGGAAAAAAAATTCTCTAGGTGAATTTGAGCAGGCACTTAATTTCGCTATACTTTAGGGGGAGGGACATACGTAGCTCAGTAGAAGAGCACCTGCTTTGCAGTCAGAAGGTCCAAGGTTCTGAATCTCCATCTTCTGAAATCCTGGAGAGCTGCTGCCTGTGAGATGGGCCAGTGTTTTGGCTCAGTAGAAGGCAGCTTTCTTTGCTCCTGCTTTTTTAAATTGTGCCTTTTCTCTGGCGTAACAATTTTGGCAAGCCTTTTTATGGCACACTAGGGCACCAGCTAAGGAAGGATTTTTTTACATTTGGTTTGATTTTGGAAAAACGGCTAGGTAGCTTGAAGAATGTTCAATATTGCATTTTTGCCATTATTATTAATATTTCTCTCTGGCCATTGCAGTCTGTTTCTGTTACTTGCTCCCCGCCTGCTTCCTTCTTAATATTCTTGACCCTGTATCTGCCACGTTTTGGCCTTGGACGCCACGGTGCCAGCAACAGTAACCCCATCCCACCTCGCTCCAGTCTCTAGAGGATGACACTTAACATTTCCTTCCACACAAGAGCAATAAAAACTCACAGATCCTTCATGGATGCTGTTTAGTGAACACACCAGTGCTTCTTCCCTGCAGATAGCCTAGAGGGAATCTCCATGCACCTAAACTTCTTAAAACTAAAGCCAAACTTCGTCTGCTCTTCAGCCTTTGAAAATCTCTCTCTCTCTTTTTCTTGGCAAATATAGCCTGGCACAGAAGTCACTTGAAGGGAAGACAGCTAATCTTCTCTTTAAAACCCTTTCCATATTTAGATTCTGCTGCTTTCTTAACCTTTTCCTCTCCCCTTAATAGATTGAGCCTGTTGGTTGCATAATAATTTGACAATGTGTTTTGTTTTGGGCTTTGTCCTGTCAGGCATCTGGTGGGGTGCATAATGGCCCATGGGTGAATGCGTTCTATCACTAGCTGTTTATGGCTTGCAGCATCAAGAGAGGTAATTTGGAGCTTGCATGAACTCGTAGCATGGACAGAAGCCTCGGGTCCCCTCTTCCCTCAGTAGATATGTCATTTCTCACTGACACAGCAGCGGGAGAACTGATTCACCCAACTAATCTATCAAATCGAAATAAACAGCAACAACCCTGCCAACTGCGAGAAATATGGACATGAGGAGGGGATGCAAAGTCTAGGTAGGACAGGAGAATGTGATTCTTAGGCAGAGAAATGAGAAGATGACAAGAAGCAAAATGGCCAAAGTAGGTGAAGACATCTGTGTAGACATCTGTACTGTACACTTAGCAGGAAAAGTTATCTTGATTTAGGGGAGAGTTTTCACTGTGATGAAATAATGTAAACGCTCAAGTGTCAGAGTGTACTTTTTATACATCCGTAAAAAGTAGTGCAAAACTAGGCAAGCTAATCCAGACTTCCATGCATCAAACCTTATGTGTTGATGGGCACCTAAAAGGGCTGCAGCAGCTATCTTGAAAATCTAGATTAATAAAATTATGTTACAAAGAGAGAGAGAACCTACATATGTCCAAGACGCTTCTGCTTAACTTGTTATATCCAAAATTACATACGTTTGTTGTTGTTTAGTCGTTCAGTCGTGTCCGACTCTTCATGACCCCATGGACCATAGCACGCCAGGCACTCCTGTCTTCCACTGCCTCCCGCAGTTTGGTCAGACTCATGTTGGTGGCTTCGAGAACACTATCCAACCATCTCGTCCTCTGTCGTCCCCTTCTCCTTGCGCCTTCCATCTTTCCCAACATCAGGGTCTTTTCCAGGGAGTCTTCTCTTCTCATGAGGTGGACAAAGTATTGGAGCACCAGCTTCAGGATCTGTCCTTCCAGTGAGCACTCAGGGCTGATTTCCTTCAGGATGGATAGGTTTGATCTTCTTGCAGTCCATGGGACTCTCAAGAGTCTCCTCCAGCACCATAATTCAAAAGCATCAATTCTTCAACGATCAGCCTTCTTTATGGTCCAGATCTCACTTCCATACATCACTACTGGGAAAAGACGCATAGCTTCTCTGAGTTATTCAAGCCCCTTCGCCATGACAAGGCAGTGATCCAGAGTACATACGTTTGCCCAAGGTATATTATATGCACAATATTTATAATAGTAGTCAGTGCTTTTTTTCTTAAAAAATGTTTTGACTCAAGAAAATCACCAGGAAAGGAAATGTAGCCACCGTTGGAGGTGGTAACAGTGAAACTGACCAATCACCGTGCTAGATTGCAACTCCTACTTCACACATTAAACTCTCGCTTCCATCTGAGATTCAGGAAACACCGTGACAGGAAATCAGGGGTAGCAATGGAACTGACTATTCACCGTGCTAGAGAAGAAACTAAAATTTTTCATTTTTTTTAGTTTCTTCTCCCATTAGATTCACAAAATGTTTAGGCAGCACGAAGCAAGTGCCCACCCACATCTTGCTGCCACATTTATAGGACCCCGAGATCATGCCGCCTGCCCCAATTGGCCCAAATAGCCAAGTGCAATCCCAGGGCCCAACTGACAAGACTTGGGCCATGCCTAGTAACAACTCACCCCGTGGGGGTGGCTTAAGGAGCCCGAGCGCAACCAGGACCCTCAGTTTAGGAGGACCCCATTTCTTCTCCCATTAGATTCATGAAATGTTTAGGGGTATGCGTACCCCTGCATACCCCAGAAAAAAAGCACTGATAGTGGTTAAGCCTTGTGAGGTACTATAATGCAGCATGGTTTTTAAAAGTGTTAATGCATAAGTACTTGCACCTATGTACAGTTATGTGTATTGTTCTGTACATCTGTACATGCTGGTTACTTTAGGAAGCCTGAAGTGCATATGCATGTAATATTGTAGATATAATAATGTGAATAATAATGCATATGGCATGTGGAAATTGTATTTTTTTGCAGAAACAGTAAACAATAACAACAGCTTTGCTTCTCCCTGGGGTCAAGGAGTGAGACATGAATGGGGAGGGGGGAATCTATAAAGGCTCAACATCAGAATTTTCATAAAATTCCATGCATAGTTTTTATTTTTAAAGCCTCGATTAGCTGGAACCAGAGCACCTCAACTACCACATTCACCCATTTGAACTTGCCTGAACATTGAGATATGCCCATCAGGTCCTGCTCTATACCTAGCTTGTTTTTCAGACATATTGTAGAAAGGTATCAGACCTTTGTCTGTTGTGCAGCCCAGAATTTGGAATGCCCTCCCATGCTGCTCATTTCTCAGTAAGTAGCTAACAGTACAATCCTGTATACACATTGAACAAGGAAATTGTTTCAGTCTTAAATTCAGTACTCCACAGCTTCACATCAGTTTGGATTTTTCAAAGTCGTTATGAAAATTCATCAGCATTTCACTGTGAATTTCTCTTCATTTACACTTTTTTTGTATGCAGTCTTGCCAGACAGAGGGCCTTCTTGGTAGTGGCACCCGCCCTGTGGAATGCCCTCCAAGCAGATGTCAAGGCAATAAGCAACTATTTTACTTTTAAAAGACAACTGAAGGTGGCCCTGTTTAGGGAAGTTTTTAATGTTTGATGCTGTATTGTTTTTAATATTCGGTTGGAAGCTGCCCAGAGTGGCTGGGGAAACCCAGCCAGATGGGCAGGGTATAAATAATAATAATAATAATAATAGCCTAATATAATGCAATTTGTATGATCTTTTCACTAATATGGGTACTTCTAAACACACCCTACCTTAGCAGGGAGTAAAGTCATATTGAACTTTTGAGCAGACACATATAGGATTGAACTTTTCATTTTTATAATGTGTTTCTTTGGGCGCTGTCTTCTAAAAATGTACTCTGACTGCTGCTGGGGTTTTTTCAATTAAAAAAATCAGATTAGGGATTAGTAACTTGTTTCAGATTTAATTTTAATGCTGTTTACTTGTTTTCCATGTTTTACTTCGTTATGTTACATGATGCTATTGTTTTCTACATTGCACATCCTGATGGAAAGGTAGGGTGTAATTTTTGAGGATACGTGAATAAAAGAAATAAAAAGCCATATTGCAGACCACTAGTACAGTGTTCCCTTGCCTCTCCACGAGCTCCTTATGCTTTTCTTCAAGCAAACCTTTGATGTGCTAGTACAGCAACTTTTTTTGTGGATCAAGCTATAGGTTAATGAGACAGAGTAAAATAAAAGATGAAGGCGACGGAGAAAATAGCAGATACGAACATTCACACTTGCCTTGCAAGCCTATTAAAGGCTTCCTCTTATTTCATAATGATTGCTGTCTTCCTTATTGACATAGAACATCGCAGCTAGTCAAGTTTCATTTTTATTTCTCTGTGTAAATATATAGGGGGAGGGGGGAGAGACCTGTCACTGTAAACAAATGGCAGACAGAAACACCCAACAACTTGTACAGATGCTGTTATGCCTCCGCTAGCCAGACAGGTTATTATTAAGTCAGAATTTGTTGTAATCATCTGTTAAATTCAATGCCAGTTTTCATGAGTTGTTTGAAAAACCGTCAAGAAGTTAAATGCTTCCCTGTTTGTATTACGGTTATTTCAACATAAATCTGTAAGTAAGATATATAATAACTCTCAGAAAGAATCAACAAGGATGAATCAAAGTGTAATTGATGAGCATCCTCAAATGAAGACAACCCCGCCCAGTCCACCAGCCACCTGGGAGTACAATACCTACCTCTTTCTAAAAGTTAGAGACACCTGAGGAATTTGATATTTGCAACGTCCAAAAGGCACTGACCTGATCCTCAGCTCCCAAGCTAATGTACGTCCCAGAACACAGTTTCCCCACCAGCTTTCACATTTAGTAGATTGGTGTGATTCGCAGCTCAAAAAAATATATTGCAATACATTTTTAGATGAACATGTTGCAAGAATGTATGTTACAAAACGAGTGTTTTAATAGAGATGCCCGTGCATTTTGAAACTAACAAATTAACCCACAATTCATGGAGAAGCAAGATAGAATGGACTTATGGGTGAACATGCAAAACTGGAAACAAACAGACTGACCCATCAAGAGTTCTGACCCATGTTTGACTCCGAGCAATTAATCTGAGATGCTCCAAGTTTTTGTGGGTTCCTGGAGAAAAGGTTTTAATCCTCCCTGCCAAGTTAGGAAGATTTGAATGTTTCGGGGGGGGGGAATGAAAAGGCTGCTCACATTTGTAAGCCTTTTGATTTGTGAACCTTTTGTTTGTGAACTTTTAATTAAGGTGTGTTACAGAAATGTTGTAATTCCCTACAAGTCTTCCAAGTGCTTGTAGTAGATTTGGAGCAGATCAACAAGGGTTTGGGATTCAATCGTTTAACAATGGAAAGTAAAAGAAAGCACATACGGTATCTGCCATGGCTGGCCTTGGGCTAATCATTTATCAGCCTTTGTGGTCCTCTCCTCTAAAACATAAATATAAATCACTCCTGGATTGTGAATCACAGCAGAATGGGAAGCAAATCGCATATTATTGCACCCCCACCCCCCATGATGGAATGAAATATTGTGTCTAGGAAGTGAAAGACTCCCCCAGCCAAAATGCTCTGCTTGTGTCATTTCTATGATCCTTCAACACCTTTCCTCTTCTTCTTAGTGCCTGGAATGCTATGAAAAGGGTTCAGGAGGCATTGGTCCAAGTTTGAATTAATTTGCTCTCTAATCAGCTCTGATCTCAGCTTAGCTGTCTGTTCCTGATGAGGGCTGACATTGGTCATACAGTTAAAATTATCTATATATGCATCTAGGATACACTTATCATTTATCCAAAATGTGTGTGTGTGTGTATGTGTGTGTGTGTGTGCAGAGAGAGAGAGAGAGAGAGAGAGAGAGAGAGAGAGAGAGAGAAGAAGTGAATCTTTTTAGAGCACTGATAATGCTTTGGCTCAGACTCTGGCACACATCCAGTGGGTCTATGGTCTAGAGCCAAGAGCCTTTCTTGCTACAGATCACCGTTGCAATGTTTTGCACTTCATGCCTAGAGGGAAGACGCAAGAGGCTGATCTTGGCTCATCAGAGCATTTGTGATGAGAAACAAAATTAGGTGATCTTGACGGTCTATAGGTCTAAGGCCCATTTGGCCTTGACACTACATTAGTTTAAAATGACGGAGCATAAATCCACTTGGCGCTATCATTGCATTTAAGAGTCCCATGGAATGGCTGCTCTTTTTTTTTAATACTTTATACTTTTTTATATACTTTATTGTTTTATACTTCTGGGATCACTGTTTATTTGATTCCCAGTTTCTGAATTTAAGGTTAGCCTGGGTTTACAATTTCATACTTTGCTGAACAAACATGACATTCGTAAATATGCCCTTTAAAGTAAAGGGAGAGGGGAGGAGAAAAAAAGTAGGTTGTGCACAGACAAAGTGAGGTGCACTTGTTCCCATTGACATAGAATAATTTCATTTTATTTACAAAATGTATATAATGCTTCATATAAACAGAAATCTCTAAGCTGTAGAGGTAGGACAAGTCATGCCTAACATGTCTGACTGATTCCATTAAGAACCAAGCACAACTAACAGCCTGGATCCAACCCAAATAGTTTTACGGTTTTATTGTCAAGGACATATGATGATTCCTCTGTGTCTGACTTGGGGAGGAGGGAATCACTGAAGAACAGGAGGGAAAGTGGCAGAATTGTTTCGGATTAGTGGTGCTAGATTGGCTGTGACCACCAAGACCAATGAACCGGCAGCATTAGACTTGAGTTCCCCATCGAGGGTGGGGATGAGAACAGGCAGACAAAGAGAATGGAGCTGCCAGGAAGGAGGGAAACTCAACATAGTGTCTGGCAGAATATGGGGTAGAGCCTAGTAAGTGTTGTCTGGAGGCGATGGTGACTGCTCATTCAGCGAATGAGGCTGCAGGATGGATATGAAATTATTTGGAAAAACCTTTCAGATCAAGCATTAGAAAAAATTGCCTGCTTTCTTGATTCTGCCCTTATGCTGAGATTTTACTCTTTCTCCTGCAGGTCCTGAGAACGAGGTTTTCAATGTAATGGCGTTTAAATCTTTGTGCAAGAACCTGACAAAGTCTCATTCTTTGTCAGAAGAGTACAACAGTCAGAAAAAGAGTACAACAGTCAGAAAACCGTATGGGTTTGCGTGTTCTTCTCCTCCCTCCTCTCCCTCCTCTCCTCTGTCACAGGCAACCTCCTCCCGTTCATTTGCACATACAACTATGGTTAGTGTGCTATCGTAGAAGAGTCAAATGACAATTTACTCAGCAATCATTTGCAACCATGTGGTTTGGCACAAGGTGTTGCCACTGTGAGAAAGGCAGGGGTAGATATTGTATGAGGCTGCCAGGCACTCCTGATTAGCTAACTATGGTGACAGGCTGGGCTAGGTCTGTCCAAAGCTTCTGTATCTAATATGGCAAATAGAAACTTAATATAATTTCCTTGATAAGAAAATAGAGATAGGCTGGTTGTGAACTCTGGGGTGGGTGGGTGGGTGTGTTGCTGGAATGGCAGGCACTCATGTTTCATCTCCTTCCTTTTTGGTAATCTAAAAGCCATTCTTACCACAAATGACCAGTAAGCTAGTGAACACTTCAGAAAGCTCTGTTTTATTGGACATAAATGCTGCTATCCATAAACACAATTCTTCATATAGTGTTTAAAGCACTGCTTTATTAAAGTTCTCTGCATTCATTCTTTTTCTTTCATTTCCCCCCCAAATAGTGTGTGCCAAGGTGACAAATAACAGCAGAGGGAAGGGGAGAACGTTATACAGAGAGTGCTTTGTGCTTTTCAGGCCACGAGCAAGTCCTTGGAAGGTCAGGTATTGAACATGACTACGATAATTCTAAACCAGCCTTCTGAACCATCAAATCACATCAAACTCAGCCAGATGAGAACAAGCCTAAAGGTATAAGTGTGACATTTTCATTCTCTGCGGTCCAAATCCTCACACATATCAGACTGTCAAAGAGGAGAACAATTGGGGATTAACTTCTAATAGCTACGTCTGCTTCCACAGACTCCAGAACAAAGAAGGTGGCTTACATTTTTATTTCACTTTATTGATTGATTTTCCCACTTCTATCTTCTCTCTTTCTCTGATCAGGCCAGTTTCTGACTTGAATGTCTTAACTCTTGTTCTGAAGTCAAGACTCTGCAATAAAACCCAAATATGGCAACATGGTCTAGTGGGCTAGCTAGATGGTAGATGCATCATTCTTTGGTGAGGGCGGCCTTATCACTGCAGGGTCACAGGCAGCATGCTCTTGTCTGGTGCCTGGAAGAATTGCAAGTGCCTGGATCCTCGGATGACACTAAACCACCTCTAGATGTTTGAGTGCATTGACATAGATCCACTGCACACTCCTAAGAAAACTTGCATGAAATTTGCAGGATGCCAGGCTGTGTTTCATTGATGAGTTCAGAAGTTGCAGCTGGTTCGTATTAATAGCAATTTTGACCAGGAAGTATTACAGTGGGCATAGCATCAAATATTACAGACAATTGCAAATATACAGTAGTACCTTGCAAGACGAATGCCTCACGCAATGAAAAACTCGCTAGACGAAAGTGTCTTGCGATGTTTTTGGTGACTCGCAAGATGAAGTTTTCTATGGCCGCGCTTCGCAAGATTTTTTTTTTTTTTTTGCGGCAACCTGCGCTTCGCAAGATGAAATTATCGCTAAACGAAGCGACTCACGGAACAAATTAATTTTGTCTTGCGAGGCACCACTGTAATGTTTTTGAAGTGCTTGGTGATAGGTATTAGGAAGAGGGTATATTAATTATATTTACCATATTTTTCCGTGTATAAGATGATGCTTTTTGCTTAAAAAAATAGGCAAAAATTGTGTGTCGTCTTATACACGGAAAGTAAATGCAGAGGGGGGACGTGCAATATGGTAATCCTCTATAGACCCAGGTTTGTTGGTTAACACATTGAAAAACTGCATGTGCCTGTTTTTAAAATGCAGGTCTTGCACATATAAAGAGTCCCAGTAGCAGAGTTTAAATCCAATCATTAGGCAGATTTAGTGAAGCACAAGGAATAGGTTTTTAAACCTTCCTTTTATTATGTTTCAGTTGAAAAATATACAGCAAGGCAGCCTCAGATACATATCTCAGGCACAGCCTGGGCCACACCCACCGACTAAATGTGATTGGCTGACTAAACTTCCAAGCTGCGAATCACTACTCAGAGTTCAAGGGCCAATGGCAGAGGCCCAAATCCTGAAATGTTCTGTGTGATTGGACAACATGTATCAAATCAGAACGCAGGAACTCCGATACCTTGGTCCAGACTCAAGCTCAGGCAAACACAGACCACTGAACACATAACAGTGACTGTCCCTTCTTTATCTGGGGATCAGCCCCCTGCAATCACCTGAACACCCCTAAGGGAGTTTTCAATGCACATGCTGTAGGAATGTGCTGTTTTATTTTGCAAATCATACAACTGATTTCATGCCTCATCTATACCTAATCCAATTGGTAGAGACTCAGCAAAGTTAGTTTCATCTGCAAATAACTGCAAGTATTGACTGATTACATCTCAGAGGAAAATCTGTGCCTCCCCAGAAAGGCTTTTGTATGGAGTGAAGTATTTTGTCTACAGAATTGCTATATTTGTAAGAAAGACTCTTGGCAAATTCACAAGTAGTCTTCATGACCTAAGATTTGGGCGCTAAGGCCTGGCAGGGAAAAAGTCTGCTTGTTGTATTGACTGGCAAATTGAAACACATGGAGAGGTGTCAGTAGTGCAAGGTTCCTGTGCAATGGTGCCTTAACTTTTTCTGTGTATTCTTTTACTGCCCTTCATGGAAGATGGGAGAAATATTGCTCCTTTGAAGATACATCAAGGTAGAAATCAAACCTTGTTTCATACTTGGACTCTTAAGGATCTGAGCTGCTTGAGTAAGAGTCAAAAAATGAAAGCAAAAAACCCACCCTCCTCCTTCTTTTGAGTTTTCTGCAATTCACAGAACTAGGAGAGGAATGGTTTATCTCCTGCCCTACTGGACTTTTGCAAATGGCACATGGCACTGTGGCTGAAGTCCAGCCCAGAGGAAGAGAAAATACCCTTCTGTTTTTTTCTAAGTTCTGTGCCACAGAGGAAGGATCATTGGTGACCACAAATAAGCTAACCCAAATGTATTGATTCAAAGTATTCTGATAATTACATGTTTAGATTCTCAATGGACCAATTTCAACAAGGTATTTTAAGCAGCTCACAAGGGCTGCCTGCCACCTTTGTTGCTTGCTCACTTGCCTGCCTGCTGCCTGTAGGTGCCCACTGAACCGCAACATGATGACAGCCTTACATTTTAATGTATATAGGAAGAAAGTATATTTAAACTACCCCCCCACACCTGCAAATCCTGTGAACTGCAGTTTGTTTAGGCTGCTGTGAATTGTAGCTCTGTGGGGGGTAAACTATAGTTCCCATGATTCTTTGGAGGGTGTGCTTTAAATCTATGGTGTGTATGCACCCATAATCATCACAAGGCTTTTAAGATCCACACCACAACAACTTCACCATAATGTCAGCTGAAATAGAAAGGTCTTGCCAGATGCTCAGGCTTTTGCTGTGAATCTCTCTCAAGGAAACCACCTGAGCCTGTCCATTTAACCTTGACAGACCTAAATTGGTACACAGATGGCGAGGTTGAAAAGAATTACTCTCAGCTCATCGAAGGGATTGAGGTGGTGTATTTTCTGTTAGAAGTGAGTGCTTCTTCCAACATAATGAGCTCGAAAGTTTGGCTGTTCTTCTGTTGGACACACATGTTGGACACACATTTGATGGTTTTAGAAAGAGTAAAGTAGACATCCAAAGAACTGAGAAGAATGCAAAACACAAGACAGACAAGACCAAGAAAAAATGGAATAAGCCAGGTTTTTGGGGTGGGTGGGGGAATACACATTAATCTGCAGCTCAAAAAAAAACAGTCAAAAAAGCTGGGTCAGGATTGACCTCAGTTTTAATATCCTGGTGTACATTAAACTAGTGTTCCCCATTTTGGTAGAGTGGGGGATATTGTTTTTAATCAATAAGGGCCTCAGAGCTGAAGCCAGGAGGACAGTAGGGGAGAGGGGTGAGCACATGGTCCTAACACTTGTTTCTGGATTCATAAACCATTGTTTGATGAAGCTGGAAATGTTCCAGACAAAGTGGGCACAAGGGAGAAGAGCTATAAACATCATTGTATGAACTATTTCCTAGCAATCACAAACTCATAAGCTTTCATCTATATAAACATGAATAGTCTCTCTCTCTCTCTCTCTTTTGCTACCATTTAAATAACCACACAACAAACAGCTCCTATACTAATACAGCATGATTTGTCAATTGAACCCAGCAGCAGCTATTGGAACCTTAAACTGTGTCACAACAACATCAGATGCTGAAGCTAGTTTTCCCAGCCCTCTCAGTCTGCAGTAGTCGTTGCATAATGTTGCCATATGCTGTGTCTTCCTGAATCAAACCGGACTGGAATGGAGCATAGAGTAATCTCATTGTTCGCATTTTATGGGCTCGCATGTTTTGTAGACATGAATTGTATATATGCCAGACTGGTTGAATCTAATTGAAAGAGGCAACACAAGTATTCACCAACTTCAGAGGCCTAACCCTTAGAGCTTTGTGTGCTAACGAGGATCAAAGTATGTACTTAAGGAGGTTTCTAAGGTCTGTACTGAAATAGTATTTAGTACCAATGATTCTCTTTTGCAGCAAATTAGTTTTGCAGCAAACCTTGAAAACATATGAAACATGTATCATATATGTCTGTGTCTTTTTATGCCACAGAAGCGTGGGAGAGCCACTTGAAATTTCTGTCAGTATGTTGGATCTCTGCAGACTGCCAGCTAATTGGTACCATTGTTATGTGCACAATTAAGCATTACAAATGAGCAATAAAGCAGATGATGGATGCCAAAAACTTCATCTTGCATATAATAGCAGCTGTGCACAACTGGCCTGCCACAGACATGGAGCCAACGTGTGCAAGGATTTCCATCAGCTATTGCACATTCATGTGGTCATCTGAATTAGCTCTGATGAGGATGCTGCTGTTGATTAAAGTATACTTAAATTCTAGCTATTTTCCAGGCAAGCTGAGAAGATCAAGCAGAGTTAGATATCACCTGCAGACACCAAGTGCAAAATAATTTGAAATCCTCCCCCGTCCCACTTTTTGAGAGGGAAGGATCTGCGGAGGTTTGGAACATTTCCCCTAACTTGCTGAAATGGAGAACTACTGCACCTTTGTGTGGCTCTCATAGGATCATGCAGAAGAAATTTCCAATGGACTGTGCCCTAAGTGGTTATGGTATTGAACCTCTGCCAGAATGGTTGGGGCAACCCAGTCAGAGGGGTGGGATACAAGTAATAAAAATTATTATAAACAATACTGAGGTAGATGACTTTATATAAGGCAGCTTCCTATGTTCCAAAACAGCACGATGGACCCATGTTAAGATAAAAAATAACACAAAAGCTTTGCTGTAAAAAACAAAAACAAAAATCTGATTTATGGGAACAACTGATGTGTACAATTTGCACGGTTGTAATTGCAAAGGCGTTTAATTCCACCCAGTCAACATATTTTGGGACATGTAGCTTAATTTTTCACCTCCACGGTAGAGTTTGACTAAATGCATTTTAATGCATTGGGATTATCATGCTTTGGCTTTAATGTTCCTATGGATATGGTGGTGTTTTTACAGAGAAATGCATGTAAGAACCGATCAGTGCCTTAAGTTGTTATTTAGCCAGTGGTAACACAATGACAAGCTTTTTGGAGAGATGATGAATGTAATGTAATGTGTATGAACATGCATTTTGTGTGTGTGTGTGGAACCTAATTAACAAACCTAAGCTACTTCTATTCAAACAGTCTGGAAAGATAACACCAGTCACAAATGTTAAATATCTGTTTTCCCTTTCTTTGCTTACTCATGCATTTATTCAACACTTGCTAAAGCAGTTTATCTAAAATTAGGTCCAAAGTAATTTAGGCAACCATACTCTATGTGAGAGATTCTGCAGAAGGCTTTAAATCATACTGACAGCCATTAGAACTTGCTTAAAGCATTTCTCAACAACTCGGGGGATAACAATGGAGAAACTTTAAAAGCGTAACTCCCCCATATTTGAGAAATTAGTCAGCTTACAGAAATGGCAGCATTATATTCGACTTCAATTCAAATATTCTCATACTAACCAAGTTTCACAGCTGCAAGCCTAAATCCGTTTCCTTGAAATGGATTCTGCCCTACCGTTGGGCGGAATGAACCACCTGACTCAGGTGATGGATCTGAAGAGGGCAGTGGTAGAAGCTTCCCCTCTGGCCATTCCCACCAAACTCCCAGGTTTTCCCCTCTGCTGGAGAATGGAGTTACATATGTCCCCTAAACTAGGTGGGAAATGTTGCCCATCACCGGTATTAAAGTAAGCAGGGGAGCAGGTGGCGCTGTGGTCTAAACCACTGAGGTTCTTGGGCTTGCCGATCAGAAGGTCAGCGGTTTGAATCCGCGCAATGGGGTGAGCTCCCATTGCTCTGTCCCAGCACCTGCCAACCTAGCCGTTCGAAAGCACTCCAGTGTAAGTAGATAAATAGGTACTGCTGAGGCAGGAAGGTAAACGGCGTTTCCATGCGCTCTGGCTTCCGTCACAGTGTTCCGTTGCACCAGAAACAGTTTAGTTATGCTGGCAACGTGACCCAGAAAGCTGTCTGTGGACAAATGCTGGCTCCTTCGACCTGAAAGTGAAATGAGCACCACAACCCCATAGTCGCCTTTGACTGGACTTAACCATCCAGGGGTCCTTTACCTTTACCATTACCTATTGAAGTAAGATTCAATGGCCATTCCAGTCGGCTTCTGTACATAGAATGGAGGAGACATACCACCTTGTAAGCACTATTGAACTCAGGGGAGTTTACTTTAGATAAGCATGCATAGGACATAAAAACATAAGGAGAGCCTGCTGGATCAGGTCGGTGGGCCATCTAGTCCAACATTCTGTTCTTCAAGGACCACCCAGATGCCCGTAGGCCACTTGCAAGAGAGACCTGAGCATAAGAATGGCTTCCAGCAGCTGATATTCATAAGCATTACTGCCTTGGACCATGGACACAGAGCATAGCCAACATGCCTAGAAGCCATTGATAGCCTCTCTTCCATCAATTTGCCATCCTCTTTCAAAGTTACCCAAGTTGATAGCGTCTAGATCAAGGGAAGTAATAGTTCCACTGTATTCTGCTCTGGTCAGACCTCACCTGGAGTACTGTGTCCAGTTCTGGGCACCACAGAACGTGTCCAGAGGAGGGCAACCAAAATGGTCAAAGGCCTGGAAACAATGCCTTATGAGGAACGGCTTAGGGAGCTGGGTATGTTTAGCCTGGAGAAGAGAAGGTTAAGGGGTGATATGATAGCCATGTTCAAATATATAAAAGGATGTCATATAAAGGAGGGAGAAAGGTTGTTTTCTGCTGCTCCAGAGAAGCGGACACGGAGCAATAGATTCAAACTACAAGAAAGAAGATTCCACCTAAACATTAGGAAGAACTTCCTGACAGTAAGAGCTGTTCGACAGTGGAATTTGCTGCCAAGAAGTGTGGTGGAGTCTCCTTCTTTGGAGGTCTTTAAGCAGAGGCTTGACAGCCATATGTCAAGAATGCTTTGGTGGTGTTTCCTGCTTGGCAGGGGGTTGGACTGGATGGCCCTTGTGGTCTCTTCCAACTCTATGATTCTATGATGGCTTTCACTGCCTCCTGTGGGAGCAAGTTCCAAAGTTCAACTACATACTGCATGAAAAAGCACGTTTTTTATTTGTCCTGAATTAGATTTGATTTTTTACATATATAGAAAAGCAAAACAAAAGAATATGGATCTGTTTCTGCCTTTCTCAGACAATCTCCTCACCCTTATCTTCCCCCATGCCCAGAAAAGGGAAATGTGGTGAATCCACATTAATACTAAAAGTCTAAGCTGGCCTAAGTGACTGGTTGTATCCCACCCCTAATTTGAGGGTATTTTTCTGTATTTTTGTTTTTCATCAGAATCCGAATGGTTCCATACAGATTGATTTGTGAGAATCTTTCTTTTGTACTACATATAACGGATTAAATAGTGAGCAGCCTTGTCATTTCAAAAATGATGGATTAAGGGGCACAGCAGGAAAGCTCAAAATTATTAAATGGATCATTGGGTTGGACCTTTACTCCTTAATCAGCAATTTCTCTTTGAAGACAGTAGGTGTTTTGCTGACAGTGAGATTGAGAGCCAGATGTTCAGGCAAGTCCTCTGGGTGGCAAAGTTGTATTGTGGGTGGGTCAACTTTATTTTCACATAAATAAAGGGTTCTCATCTTTATCTTGCCACACAGAGAAAGAGAGAGAAGGCAACTTACAGATACTAAGGAGATGAGCTTTTAAAAAGGCAAAGTTGTAGTTTTTAAATACACAGGAACATCTTATGCAAGCACTCATCAAGGAATAGGTTTGAGCGGTGAGCTATTTTACTAGAAAAAGAGGTACTAGAACTCACCTTATTCTCTTATCACGGCAATGGCGCCCACCTGAGAGGTGCCAGAACTGAGTTCCGGCAAGTGCCACCTGAAAAAAAGCCAGAGGAATCGCCCAAGGCTTGGTATGCAGCCAGAGAATCAGCCAGTAATTGGACCTGGAATTATGTTATGCTTAGGACAACGCCATTATTATAAACAGGAGGCAGGATGAATAAATGCAACCATTTTTAAAATGAATGACAGCGCTTAAATTCCAGCACAACATCATCTTCATTTCTAGGAAAGAGATATTACCTATTCCAATTGTTTTAAGTCACCATTGTTCATCATTCTTTTGACTGCTTGATGGTTAATGCATAATGAAGGGAAACGTGGCTGTGGGAGAGGCACAAGACAAGGAACCATTAAGCGGTGACACTTCATCATATTATTTCAGTTTGATTGCTTTCTGTTTCTGCCCATTCAGCTTCAGGTTCAGTCATGCAGCTTCTTATTTTTTTGTACAGGCATAAAGACTTATCATTCACAAAGTTGTGTGGCTCCTCTCTCTCTCTCTCTCTCTCTCTCTCTCTCTCTCTCTCTCTCTCTCTCTCTCTCTCAGAGGCAGGTTGTGAAATGTGGCAGTGTGGGGGCCATGCAACAGAAGACCCACCAAAGAGCAGGGCTCATCATAGTCAGAACATGGAATCTGGGAAATGTCAGGGATGCTATCCCTCATGCACAAACTGCACGCCAAGCAAAGCAACAGATGTTTCTTTAAAAATACATGAAATGACCAATTTCTGTTTCAATGCAAAGTGAGCAACTTCTGCTGATTGCTACTGAGGGATGAAGCTGCAATCCGTTGAAAATAGAAGCTGCAGACTACCACTGCCATTGTGTTTAACATGATGCTTCATTGAATGATATGGAAGGCACTCCCCTACCTTTGCTGGCACTGTACATGAACAAAAGGCAAAATATGCTGAATAAACAAGGCAATGAGTGAAATTACTTTGTTATACAAACCAGAAATGGGTCTGCGTTGGAGCATGTGCTTCAGAGCTATTTCTGGATATACTTGAAGCCAATGGATTTTTAGTGCCAATATGCTTATTTAATGCGTAATCAAAAGAGAAAAGGATAATTCAAATCAGAGTAGTAATGTTTGAAATGCCCCACCTACCTCTATTGCCCCCATTCTTTTACTTAACCAATAGGCTGATCCACCCCGTTTTTACATTCTAAAGAAATGCTCAGAAAGGTTAATTAAAAGAAATGGCTTAAAGATATCAGGAACATTAATAACAGAGTGTTATACACACAGATAGCACATTTCAATGCTTGCTTTAAAATCTGACACTAGTTTGGGATTGTATTGATTCTGTTTGCTATTCATCAATAAATTCATTTCCTACATTAAGGTAGAAATGAAAATAAAATTTAAAATATATTTTCATACCCAGCAACAGAGCTAGCAAGAATAATTGAAAGCTGCTTGATTTATTAGGAATTGTATTTTCCTGATCGTATTGCACAGCTGCTTTTCTGTTTCATCACTTTACAGTTGATAGGAAGGTGCATTTGTGGACAGTGGAAGCAGATATTTTGACAGGTTCCATTGCCTGCTGAAATCCATCACCCACTATTTCACACTGAAATCAATATCCTACTGACCTGTCTTAAATATGACCCGGAGTGTGTCATGTTTTATTGAAAATCTACTAGCTACAAAGGAGAATAAATACAATGTACATAACATCTGGCATTATCCACTTCTTATGAGCCTCAGGATATGTCTGCAATAGATTACAGTTTAAGAGCCCACTGCAGGCGGAGGTGGAAGAAAGGGGGAGACAGCAAAGAACTGGGCTTAAAGAAGCCACAACTTTATTAAACAGAGGATTGGGTCAAGGAGTTCTCCACAGCTGTTAACACCAAATAACAAAATCATTAGGCCGTGCCGTGTTCAACATAAACATCGCAAGGCAGGCACAAAGCCTCTTGAGGCACAGCAGGATAGATTAGAAGCATAAATTGTTCCGTGCATATAAGTGGGGTGGCTCAAGGAAGGTTGTATGCCATTCGTAACAGCAATTTGCGTGTCAAATATCCAATTTAATATAATAAATAAATAAATAGCCTTGAAGCCAAGTAAAGAGGCAACAATGTTCCCTTTCAACTGATTTATGCCCATCAGGTCACTCTTTAGGACCCTATATCAAATTAAACCAATTGTCAACATGCACTCAAGCCCAGCCTTGCTGATCTCTGGTCTTATTGGCCTAGTTCAAGGCTTTGTAAGCCATGGCTTATGAAGCTGGCATTGAGCATCAAGACAAAGTGCTCCTCTCTTACCAATCCTTTTGCCCCTACAGTTGTGTGCTAACTCGGGAGCAAAGATACCGGCTTGCCTCAAGATCCAAATTGGGGGACTCTGGCTTGATGTTGGTTGACGAACAAGACACCCCCTGAGAGCTCTGGTGGACTCTGTTGAATGTCTGAAACCAAGCCAATCGGTGTGAAATCTAAACCCACCTACCCCATAAAAATCACTTGCTTTCTCTTTTAGTGAAATCTTCCTGCCTGGAAAAACAACCAGACCATAAACAAGTGGCAATGAAGAGGAGCTTCAGGTGTACTTCATGTGCTACAGACCTATCCTGAGAGCTGCCCACCCCACACAAAGTTTAATCTTACAGAGTGTCTGTTTTAACCTGCAGTTGTGTGGATGCGTCCAATGGTGTAGGTGGCTATCAGAATTAGCATGCTGCGACTAAAGCTAAACCTAACTTGAACCGAAAAATAAATAAATGTAAACAGAAATCCAGAACTGTGCGATAAAAATAAGGTTAATATATAGATTACAGAGAGAATAATTGGAAGTCACCACAAAGAAGGTGTAGATTGTACATACAGTGGTACCTCGATATCCGAATGACTCGACTTCCAAAGGTTTCTACTTCTGAAGTGGCAAACCCGGAAGCCTTGTCGCCACGCACGCATTCTGCGCCTGCGCAGGAGCGGCGTGCACGGTCCATGCATGCGCAGAAATGCAAAATCGCACTTCGCACCTGTGCAGAACAGGCGCTTCGCAACCAAAGACTTCAACTTACAAAGAGCGCCACGGAACGGATCGTCTTCGTAAGTCGAGGTACCACTGTATAGAGAAATGTAATGGTGTTTTTTTCTTGTTTTTTGTATATTAAATGTATGTATGTTGTACATCTATGTTTTTAAAGAAAGAAATTAATAAAAAAATCTGGGAGACAGAATGCCAATTATATGAAAATGACGATTCAGCTCAACCTCCCTCATGGTTGTAGGCCATTACACATTTGTTAGTTACAAAATATTTTGGGTTGCATCGGATGCAGGGGCATAGGAAAGGGGGGGCGTACCGCACTAGGTGCCATGGAGGGGGGTGGCAAGTTATCAAGGAACAATTACTGCCCTACTAGGGCAGTTCATAAATAACTTTTTTTTTTTAAAAAAAAAAAAGCCTGCTCCAAAGGTCTTATCTGCTTTGGGAGAAAGCTACTGATGGAAGAGTGTCAGAAGCAAATGGAGTCAGTTGTAAGATATTCAGTAAACTGTGAAACTCAAAACATGTCATCATGATTAATACTAATCCATTATTGCAGCAGCCATACTTCTTTAATGACCTGCTGAAACCACTGTAATCAGTAGCAGACCACAGTTGTATTTCTTGATCTATAAAATTGCTGCTTCCATTTCCTTTCGGGTATGTGATTGGAACGTGGGTTGCATAATATTGCAGTTAAGTTTGTAATAAGAAAAGACTAAGGTAAGAAAAATAGCATAAATATTCTCTGAGGGCAAAACATATACAATCAACCAATAATTTAGTGGTGCTCTGAATAATCTATGGCCACTATTAGTAGAAGAACCAAAGTTTTACACTGTGCAAATTAGTGGGTATATTGCTTTCTAAAAATGAAGGAAAACTCCTAGAAGAAATTTCCTAAGTGTAACACCGCACATTATTGGGGATTGCCAATCCTAATATCATGATTGTTTGGGTTGTTGTTGTTCGTTTTTTTTTTTGCCTGGAATGAAAATATTTCCAAAGCTTTAATTTTGTCACATCCACTTTGAAGGCAATTGCAAACCTGCCCTATACACAATCCTGTTTATATCCAGCACTAATAATATATATGCAGAACAAGCCTATGTATATCTGCTCAGAAGTAACTCCTACAAAGTTAAATGGTACTTGCATAAGTGTGAACAGGATTGAAGCATTAATTCCCAACTTTTCATCAACTTCAGATTATTTGTATGAAAGGTTATGTTTGTGTGAAATTAGTTTTGAACTAATTATATTTGTTAAATAATTAGAGGGATGCAACTAAACTGGATTATGTAATTTTGCTCTATTTTCCCTTGGGAATATGAATATAGTTTTGGAAATATATATATATGATAAGAATAATATTGGAGGAAAAACTGGGTATTGAAACTTGCTTAACCTAAATCATATATCCCAGTTTCCAGCGGCCCTTTGAAGTACGCTTCACACAGAGTATACGCAGTCAGAAGTCGACCTGGCTAAGACCACACCACCAAGAGCGTAGGCAATTATCTCCCTTATATGAAACCCCTTACTAGCTGTACACTTGTAAAAGTATACAGATGAAAATACAAACAGTTGGGTTTCTTTAACTGAAAAACAAACTGACTCTAAAGAGACTTTAAACTAAAGATAAATGCTTTCTCTCTTAGCAACTTTATCTACCCACATTCCAACCATCAATCCATTCCAAACCTCCCACAAACTCCCACATAACTCCCATTAAACTACCCAAAAATTAACAGCAAATTAGCTTTATAATTAAACAACTCTCATACTAAGATACAACTAAGGAATCTGTTAAACTGAGAGTCTCTCTTACTAAGATTCAACTTGGAATCTCTTAAACTGAGAACAACTGAGAATCAACTAGGTATTCTCCAACTAAGGTACTGATCTCACTGAGAGATACAGTTCTCCTAAGAGATACATTCAACTGAGAGAGTGATCTACTAAGAGATGAATCAAACTGAAAGATCTAACTAAGAGATACAGAAGGCTTTCTGGCAGAGCCTTATATACAAGGAGCAGAGCCCATGCCTGTGAGCAATTAACAGAAATCACCGACACCTGTTTCTCTTAAACAGACAGTATTTACATCAGACCGGCTCTAAAGTAACTCGACTATTCAAAAAACCCAACATATAGGTCCTTGAAAAGGATTTGGGCTGTGTATGTAGAATTTATGAAATCATAGTTTGGACATGAGATAGAACAAGACCACTTTTCCTTTGTGAAGCACTGCAGAATCCTGATTTCACAGCTCTGAACAATAGAGAGGAGGATCTGCATTCATTAACATTAGATGGCTTCAAATAAATATTTTTTTTAAAATCTGGAATTAGGAGATTGGAGCAAAAAACAAAGAATGATAAGAATCTGCTACAAGGCTGAAAGAAGGGGAAGTAAATATAATAGACTCTAAAATGAATGTGTATGGAAATATATTTAAGATACTGTAGATAAACACAGCAATTAGCAATTAGCAGAAGCAGTTGATGACTAAAATAACAGAAGCTGAAAATAACAGGAGCTGAAATTTTTAATCAAGGAGGCATAGTTTGATCATAAGGCGAAACTAGGAGTTAGTTGAATGCAACTGTTTTTCTTTCTTTCTTTTGAAACATGGACAGCATTTTGTCTAATTTCAGGCTAGGGTAGGGCTTTTTAGCCTTTAGATCACGGGTGTCAGACACAAGGCCCGCGGGCCAAATCCGGCCCGCCAGACCTTGTGATGTGGCCCGCCGCCCGCCCGCCGCCAGACCTCGCGATGTGGCCTGCCCGCCTGCCCACCGGCCGCTCGCCCAGGCCCGGCGCGTTCACTTAGGCGAGCCTGTGCCCCCAACAGCAGCAGCCGTGTAACATGAGGGAAACGGGAAAACCCAGCGCAAAAAGTGAACGTCGCTTGTGAAAGCTGGGGTGGGGGTGGGGGGAAAGGGCAGCGGCTGCGGCGTCACTTATATACAGCAGCAGCAGCAGCAGCAGCAGCAACAGCAGGAGCCTCCTTCACGGCCCGCTCCTCTGACTGGGTGTGGCCGACCCACCCTCGCTTGGCTATTGGATGTGGGGGGGAAGTGGGCGGGGCTCCAGCGGCGGCGCGGGCCTTTTCCTAACTGTCGTCCGCGGCGCACGCATTAATGGACCGTCACAACAAGCAGCAGCAGCAGCGGAGGAGGAGGAGGCTGGCGGTGGATGGGCTCATGAATATGGAGGAGGTGGGCGTGGCCGACGCGGGGGCTCGTTTTCCTCCCCTCACGCCGTGAGAAAATGGTGGCGGCGGCGGCAGCAACAGCATCGGCGGCGGCGCTCGGCGTCCGGGCCGCGGGGTCTCCGCCGCCGCCTTCGCTCCTGCGACGGGGCCGGAGGAGGCGGCGCCAGGGCGGGCCTAAGGAGAAAGAGGCGGCGGAGGGCGGAGGGCCCCGGTGCGCCTGCGGGCCGCGGCACTGCCCGCCTCAGGGCCCTGGCCGCCCGTTTTGCCGCAGCTGCCTCGGCAGCTTCTCCTCGCAGCCGGTTCGGACCCCCTCGGAAGGGGAGACGCCGCCTCCGCCTCCTCCCCCGCCACCGCCCACCCAGGCAGAGCGAGGTTCGGCGACCGCCCGTGCGCGACACGTATAATGTGAATGGGTTGTGTGTGTGTGTGTGTGTGTGTGTGTGTGTGTGAGAGAGAGAGAGAGAGAGAGAGAGAGAGAGAGAGAGAGAGAGAGAGAGAGAGAAGGAAATGCACGTTGACGTTGGCTGCTCGTGTTTCTGCCTACGTGGGCAGCGGAGCCTCAGGGTGTGTGTTTTTTGGACAGGCGCCCCAGTTGCCAGCGAAGCATGTCGGGATGTGTGTGTGTGTGTTTCTTTGTTTGTTTGAAAACAGCCGTGTGCTGGAGGTCCATGTTTTATACATCTTGGGTGCACTCGAAGGAGGAGTGTAACAAGAACATGCATTGTGCAGTCAGTTGCAATTGGCTGGGGCTCCTTTTTGTTTGCATTCTTATCTTGTGCATTGTCCACACCCCTTGGCACAGTTGGCATCAGTCTGAAGTGTACAGTATCTTGTGAAGTGAAGGAGTCCTGTGTGTGTATTTCTTCCTTGCAGGGGCAGGTCATTCAGGGGAGCAGTCTCTAGACATGCCCCCTTCAATTTTCTTTATTGCCTTTATATCCCACTTTCTCTCCAAGTTGCTGAAGGTGTTGTATTCTTCCTCCCCATTTTATTCCCACAACAACCCTGTGAGGTAGGTTAGGCTGAGAACTAGCCCAAGGTCACCCTAGGATAGGGAGTAAGAGGGAAAGTAGTGGAAATACCCGGTAGAGGTGGAGGAGAAATACTGTTCAATGTGAACTGTTCAATGTGAACTGTGCAATGTGAACCTACCTAATTTGTGCTTCTGGAAGCAATACACAAACCAAAAATTAATTGTATTTCAGAATTCACACTTCTCCCAAGCGCCTCACAGCAGCGGGCGGGCCGGAGGCCGGGATTTTTGTTTGTTTTAGCTGCTGTAAATATGAAATTTACTTTCAAAAATCCCTATAGTTTAAGCGTGTTCACCTGACAGGTTCCCATTCTTCTGCACTGCAGGCAGAATCCACCCCCTTCCCAGTGCTAAATGCAAAGCAATATGCTCCCTGTGCATATTTCTTAGCCTGTACTTGTGCTGTTGAGGTCCCATCAGGCATAAGGAAGAATCCTATATAAATGTGCTGTTGAAAAGCAGGTGCATCTGTGCAGCCAGTCTCCTAATTACAGCAAAATAAACATGTCTTGAAAAAGGGTTGTAATGATGGCAAATTCCTCAGCCAAATTCAGGGCATGCAGCCATTCTGCTAATAACCCTAGACGCCAACTAAGTACATGCAGGTAGGTAGCCGTGTTGGTCTGAGTCGAAGCAAAATAAAAAAATTCCTTCAGTAGCACCTTAAAGACCATCTAAGTTTATATTTTGGTATGAGCTTTCGTGTGCATGCACACGAAAGCTCATACCAAAATATAAACTTAGTTGGTCTTTAAGGTGCTACTGAAGGAATTTTTTTATTTTGCTAAGTACATGCAATTTATTCTGAAACAGCACCAATCTCTTTGCCAACTTTATAGCAACTTAATTCCATGCTCAAATGTCATTTTGAATAAGGTCACAAGGATGATTTTTGCTTGTGACTCCATCATGCGATTTAAAATCCAAACTCCCCTAAGCAACACATGTGAATGACAAAATCGATGAGGTCACGCAAGTAGTGTAACAGATAATAAGGCTGCATCCAAATATTCCCCCCTCCTTCCCCCCCTTGTCTTTCGGGGAATCTTGTCCATCACTACAAACCTCTGGTAAATTTCAAAGAAGCCCCAGCATCCCTCAGAATACACTTTGAAAGCCACTGTTCTTTCGGAAGGAATACCACCTCCCCCTCAAGAGCAGGGTCACCTAAATGTATGGAAGGTGGTCAGAATATGCACCTGATCCTAAAGTTCCAGGTGAATGAGGAACCATGAGGGGAGAAAAAAGACCATTGATACACACAGAGACCATTGGTACACTCACAAAAAGAGAACACAGATTTGCCTAAAATTTACGTATGTATAAATGTTAATTCAGAAACAATTACTAATTTAAATAGAAAAACAATAAATGTCACCATAGCGGGCAAAGCTGTGACCAGGTATATATGCTCAGTCTGCCTGGTCAAGTGCTGATTGTTAATCTTCAGAATCTCTGCTCTCCCTTCTTATGGTTCTTTATGTTTAAACTAGGTATGGGCAGGACAGCATTTCAAATAGAGGACTCCTTCCAACAGAGAACTATTTACTGTAAAGTAGGATACACATCCAGGCAGGGGGTCTTGGAATTGAGTTTTTTTGCAGCAGCAGGGATGGAATTTAACATAGGCATGCAAAGCTGGTGTGTCTCTTTGCTTTGGCAGTGAAAAAAACCCAACGTATGTTTGACTATGTGCTGACACAGAATTATCTGTGCTTACGGTTTCTGTTGTAGCTTCGCATGTGATAATTTATCGGTCTCCTTTTATTGAATTATGAGTTCAAACCTTAGACGTGACCAAACTCATCATTTTGTTTATCCCTTGGAAACCAGTGCTCTACTAAAATTAAAACAAAACTCAGCAAATTGCTATTTCATCAAACTCCTGACAGTAAGAGCTGTTTGGCAGTGGAATTTACTACCAAGGAGTGTGGTGGAGTCTCCTTCTTTGGAGGTCTTTAAGCAGAGGCTTGACAGGCATATGTCAAGAATGCTTTGATGGTGTTTCCTGCTTGGCAGGGAGTTGGACTGGATGGCCCTTGTGGTCTCTTCCAACTCTATGATTCTATGATAGGGGGGGGGGGGTCTGCTTATTATTCTGCTTAAAAGTCTGAGCGGTAGACTTTGGATATATCCGTATCATTTTACAGTGGTATAAGGACCATAAACTACAATCAAATAACTCAAAAATGCCCAAGAAAAGAAAAGTTGATGCAGAGGGAAGGCAATTTCAGGAGAGATGGGAAAGTGAATACATGTTTGTGATTAATGGAGACAATAATTTATGATAATAAAGAGTGGACACATAGTCCTACAGATACAACCGGCCCTTTGAGGGTGACCAAACTGCTGATGCGGCCCCCGATGAATTTGAGTTTGACACCCCTGCTTTAGATGGAATTCCCATGTTCATAATCCTAAGTGATGTTATTGCGAGATATTAGTAAAACTATATGAAAATGGACTATCAAAATCTTAACTAAGGTGACAGCATTTATCACTGGGCACCTAAGAGAGCAGATGATGCCCATTCCATATTGGCAAGAATGTGGACATTTAGTGTGGGTTTTCTTGTTTTATCTTTTTTAAAACTGCTTTGAGTTTTTGTTTTTTTAAAAACAATAAATAAATAAAATAAAGCAGTTCTCTTATCCCAAGCAAAAGTAGGCCTAAAAAGACTGATCAGAGCATTTTCAGGTTATTGCCAGAGAGAGCAGCTGGCCATGAAGTACAAGAAAACCAAAGTCATGGTCTTCTCAAGAAACTATAGAGCCTATAGATGGCGTATGGACAACCAGCCAATCGAACAGGTCCAGTTTTCAAATATCTTGTCCTTATTTTCCAGTCCACGGGGTCATGGGGAACACACCAGAAATGTGCAAAAGAAAAAGTGGCCCAAAGCGTCAAAATTCCCACACGCTTTTTCCACACAAAAGGTGGCAAACATATACCCTCCGTCCTGGAAGTGTTCCAAGCTAAACCCCTAGCACAGCTATTATATGGGGGTCAGATCTGGACTGGCACTTACCTTAGATCTACGGAAGCTGTCCAATCAAAGTTCCTAAGGCAATTTTTTTTCTGTACCACTTTGCATCCCAATCACATCATTGCACATAGAAGCCAATCTCCCCTCGGTAGAAATACGGATCTGGCGCAGGACATTCAACTTCTGGCTTCACCTAAACTCAAATCCCCCCGGTCTAATATCCTTAGTGCTACAAGACTGTCACAAGAGTGCCTGGTCCAAAATTGTCTATCCAAAAACTGCACTCTTGTGGTTTATCCCCACAACAGCTACTCACCATGGGTTATAGTAAAGCAAACAGTCTAATTTGTCAACACCTAAATGATATTGAGCGTAAGAACAACTTGGTCACAACAAGGAAATTTTGCCCATGGTAGGACCATTTTCCATCCTCCCATTTTGATTGTCTGGCACACTCTCTGTATAACTTAGCAACTCAAAAATATAGATGTGCTTTTACCCTTGCAAGATTGAATATATTGCCCTCGGCTGTACTTGTGGGACAATTCCAACAGATTTCATATGAAAAACGCTTATGTTCCTGCAGAGATGGCAGCACCGAATCAGTGGTGCATGCCCTCCTGGCTTGCACTCTTTATAAAGATAGAGAAATGAGATTATTACCCTCTTTTATTGTCTATTCTGGGCCGCCCAACCACTGCTATGGTGTCTTTTCTCCTGGAAGACCAAGAGGAGCAGATGTCAGCAAAAGTTGCAAGGTTTCTAGCTGGGGCAATCAGAAGAAGGCCCACTATTTGACTGCTGATTCAGGACCCTGTTGTTGTTGTTTAGTCGTTTAGTCGTGTCCGACTCTTCGTGACCCCATGGACCAGAGCACACCAGGCACTCCTGTCTTCATTCAGGACCCTAAACTGTGTTTTATATAATTAATTTTTTTATTTTGTTCTGTGTATACTGCAATGTTCTTTTGTTGCTATGGCCAATGGCTGATGCAAATAAAGTTTTATTCATTCATTCATTCATTCCATCAGGAAAATTCCTGACATGTTCTGGCTGTTGGTGGTCTCCTTAAAAAAAGCTCAACAACTTTGTGGACCTGCTGCCTGCTTTGTGGACCCGCAAAGTGAAAACAGGGGGTATAAATATATTAAATAAACTACTCAACTAATATAGTCAGATACCTCTAAATGCCGATTTACACAGATGGTGCTTTAAGGTATTTTTTTCAGATTTATTTTTTATGCTATTCTGTCTTAACTGTGCATGAAGTATGTGTTGTTGTTGTTTTTAAAAAACAACCTGTAAAAATTGTAAATAAATAATTGTGCTCAATCTTCCCCTTCTTTCTACCTCGAGGATCAGATATTGGTTTGATATCCTGATTGGTAAACAAATATGTCTTTTTGCAATCCAGCGGCATCTGACATATTTGAAATGCCCCTTTTATGCTTGGTACGAAATGTTTTAGTGCTTGCTGAAACCTTCCCCCCCCCTCACTTTCCCAGAATTTTAAGGTGCTGTTTTAACAAATGGTTTTAAAGCTATATAGACCTGGTTGTGTTGGGGGCTTTATTCTGTGCTAATCTTGTTTTGTGTGTTGCTCTGGGAACCCATCAGGATTTAAGAGCCAAAGGGAAACATATGAAATCAATCAATCACTGTCAATAATGCCCAGCTTCTAAGGATTCTGACTGAAAGTCTCGCAGACTGCGCTGGAACCAAGTACCCTGGATTTCATTGTGGATTGTCATTAGGCTAAGATTTAAATTTTGAGTAGGAAGGAGAGCATGAAGAAAGCCTTTGTTGTTTCTCATCTATCTCAATTTCTTTTCTTTTCCATTCAAGCATCCTCTGTATCTCCTGATTAGTATAGGTAGGGCTGCCATAGGTGGAATTGATGACCTAAAAAAAGCTCAGCAACTTTCGGGGCGTCCTGGATTTTACTTTCAAAATATTGCAAACCTAAATATAGCCCTGACTGGCTGAGCATCCTCAATTGATCTCTAGAGATGGAGGAAGAATTCAAGTCAAACCACAACACATGGCAGGCATAGCTGCCAAGTTATCCCATTTTTAAGGGATTTTCCCTTATGCTGAATAGGCTTCCTCGCGAGAAAAGGGAAAACTTGGCAGCTATGATGGCAGGGCCAACTAGTTTTAAATCAAAGCACACATTCTACTCATGTTAAAACACCAGGCAGGCCCCACAAATAACCCAGAGATGCATTTTAAATAAAAAGACTCACACTGATTCCCAGACCATCCATACGCCGAATTTAGAAGGCAATTGGGCCGAATCCGGCCCCCAGGCCTTTGTTTGCCTAAGAGAATGGGCACCCTGTGGCATATGATCTCCAAGCTTCTTCAACACTTAAATGATTGCATATGTTGGGAGGTGGAAGGTATAATTCATTTCCAAAAGTGCCTTCTTAGCAACAAAAGGGACTTCCATTTGCCATTGAAAGTATCTTTGAAGAGTGCTCAGACTCAGACTATTCTCTTCCTCTTCCACTTTCCCCTCAAAATTTTTAATTAGTTCCAATTTGTATACCTATCATTAGTTTATATTTGCTAGAATACCTACTGTGGAAACCCAATAGACTGATGTAGTTTTGGAGTAAAGAAATTGGGCACATGGAGGCAGATAAATGTTACCAAAGTAAGGATTAAAGATGATAAATTAAAGCCACAACCTCAGCAAGCAGAGTTTTTATTTTAATTCATAATTTATCCCTTGATGTGAGAAGGCACAGTAATTTCCCTATAAAAACTTGATCAATATTTAGATAAAGCAGTGAATACCATTTTAGCAATCTTTATAGTGCCATAAAATCGGCTTGAATAAAAAGTCGAGAAATAAAAAAATTGCAAACAAGGACTGTCATAATAATTACATGCTTGCTGAATCCTTGCTGCGGGTACACACCTCAAACTAGTAAAAGTGGTGATTGTAAAGAATACAGATTAGCTTTAGATTGGCCATGTTTTTTCATCATTAAAAAATTCTTGGGTAAGGGAGAATTTATATATTAGGGTTGCCATATTTCAAAAAGTAAAAACCAGGACACCCAAAATGTTGTTGAGGTTTTTCTTACATAAACATTAAAAAAAACCCACAATTTTTCAATTGACTTGCCTAAGATCCAAGACAAAGTGCCACCTTTCGGACATCAATTCCGCCTTTGAAATCTCGGTAATCCCAGGTGTATGGCAGCCCTGTTATATACAGACTGGAAGAATGCTAGTTAAGTCCGTTACTTTGGAGTAATTTTGCCAAATTGTGTGATTAAAAAAACATACAGCCCCATCCAACCCCCAAGGGGGGGGGGAACCACAACCCACTAGCCACTACTAGGTTGACCATAGAAGAAGCCTATATAAAAAAATTGCTTTACTTATGCTCCATTTTTCTCTTGCTTTTGAGGATCATTAGCCTTTGCTGTCTCAGATTTCCATGAAGGAAAACCCTAGATGCTGGTTCCCTTTTCCCTCTGTGGAGTACCAAACACAAATAACACCTTCTCATGGAGGGAAGTGGCTTAGAGGGAGGAAAGGAGCAGAGGATAGGGGAAAAATTAAGCAGCTTCCAAATCTCCCTTTTCTGAAAGAGGAAGAGGAATCCATTAAGGTTCTATAGTGTGGAAACATTTGCATTTGCAGATAACATTAAATTTAGTCATTTGTTCACAAGCCGTTATTAGGGAGAGAGAGACAGAGCAAGAGACAAAATATTAAAGGAAGGTACACAAAGTATAGTGGATAGAGTGAATTACAGTCTCAGCCAGATATATGCTAGTGCTCTTAATGCTAGTTAAACTTAGCCACTTTGATTTAGGCCAGATTAATCTTACTGAGGACTCAGCTATACAGCTGCAAATAAAAGGTTTTAAGTGTGTTTTAAGGACAATATACAATGTGACAATAGATGGCGATCGTGAGCCCTATGGAAAATTCAATGTACAGTCATACCTTGGATCCCAAACGCCTTGGTACGCAGATGTTTTGGCTCCTGAACGCTGCAAACCCGGAAGTGAGTGTTCCGGTTTGTGAACATTCTTTGGAACCCGAACGTCCGACGGGGCTTCCAGGGCTTCTGATTGGCTGCAGGAGCTTCCTGCAGCCAATCAAAAGCCGCACTTGGGTTTCCGAACGTTTTGGAAGTTGAACGGACTTTGGGAACAGATTCCGTTCGACTTCCAAGGTATGACTATATATTGAAAATGCTTTAGCATTTTCAGAACAGCTTTTATATGTGTGTTGATTTCACCAGAGTCTGGCAGGATTTGTGTCGGTTTACATTTCAGCTCAACTAGTTTTTGAACTAGGATATAATTCAATTTTGTGAAGAAACATACATTGAACACCCCACTCCCTTAAACATGCTAATATTTCACGGGACACCAGGACTTCATCTGCATTCTGAACAGAGAAGGGATACACAGAGAATCTCTCTGTGAAGTGAGTGCTGTGGTGGTGATCGGCTGATGCCTGTACCATCTTGTTGTGCTGTCTCTTTTTCTGCTTTGTTAGATGTGGCAGCCATTTGGGGCTATACCATGCCCCCCCTCAAGCAATCATTTTGTGACTGGGGCCCATGGTACTTTCTCAAAAGGCCAGATGTTCCAGCTGCCTCCAAAAGGTCGGTCACTCCTGTATATAGGCTCCAAAGCACTGGGGTTGAGTGCTTCAGACAAGCACACCCACCCACCATTGTTCTTCTGTTATGTTTCGAAAAAGCTGAAACCTTCACTGAAGTCAAAGACTCCATCAAATCATTGCTTGGGATAATGAAATTTCAAATGGCTGCAAGCATTTCTGCAAGAGTCAAAATCCTTTGAGAATGAGGTGACATTTTCATTTTTATACTGTTCCAGCCCCAAAATGTTAGAATTTGTGAGTATTTCAGCAATAGCTCCCCCACCCCCAGATAAGGGATCGTTTTTGCCTACTTGTCTTATGTTACAACTTCACTTTCATCACGTAAATCATTTCCCACCTCTTTGTCAATCTCTGCTGTAGTGCTTATTCCCACATCCCCTTGGATGGGCATCCATTCCATTTATATTCTAAATGGTTTGTCATTTGCACATCTTCCCCAGCTGTAGTCTAAATATATGGTTTCCAGGAGATTGGTTTATGGATATGAACTCAATATAATGAATGACATCTACCTAGATCCCCAAAGTAGTATGTTTCGATCACTGCAGAGTGCACCACTGATAATATCTGCACGAAGAATACTAAATATCAGGCAATGCAGTTACTCCAAATTTCAGAAATCACTTATTTTAAACTGGCAATTACAAGGTGTATCGAAATAGAAATGCGTACAAGTTCAATAAAGTCTTACTTTTAAGTAGTGACGGGCAGATTACCCGTGCTTCTTTTTGATGGTGTGAAGCCAATTCTCTAGGTAACCAGAAAAAAAGCAATTATTATTATTATTTTTTAAAAAAGTGAATTATATTCTAGTACTTCATGACATGTACCAAATCCAGATTTTTTTTGTCCACCCCTCTTGGCCAGTCTTCCCATGCTAGATTTTATCAAGTTCAGTGAAACCTGCTTCTACTTCACTTTTAAAATTAGGTTTCTGTAACATACAGAAGCCATTTAATTTTCATGTTTGATGCCCCATGATAATTGATTTCAGTATTTGACACCTGATGGCTGATATCTTGCAGTATTTGATAGTAGACCCATTGTGACAGCGTCACTCATTCGCAGCCCACAGTGTGTGTGCGAGGATGTGGAGACAATGGGGAGGTAACAATGAGGATTCAGAAAGTCAAAGGAACCTTCACAACTCCTTATCATTACCCGAGAGAGTGCTGGCAGAAATCAGCAGCCTGATCAAAGAGAGCCGTCCCTTCTTACATCTCCTTTTCACTTACATCTAGCTGATCCATCATTGTCAATCACTTAGCCCCAGTGGTAAGTAACACTCAGAAGCATGGTGGAGGAGAGAGGTAGGTGTATCAAAGAAGAGGAAAGTGGAACAATGAGAGGAAAGGTGGGAAAGGTATTGCAGCCATTCTTTGCCCTTTTTTTGGTGGTTGTTGGCAAACCTGAAAGCCTTGATTTTTGTGTCATCACACACCCACAGCCATGCTGTTGATATTTAATGGAACACAAGTTGCTATACAATAATATATTAGTTGTTTTCAAATGTTCTATCTTGAGAGAACATGCCCATATATCACATGAAACTCAGCGGGTCTGCCATAGAATCCCTGATCCTTACAGAATGATGACCGAGGCAGTGTTGGACCACAATATTTTTCATTGGGAACTAGTAGGTATGCCGTGTTTCAGCTGCTCTTCTTAGGAACCCCTAACAAGTGGTCAATGGACTCAGCACACCCTGTGAAATAGTTAGAAACCCATCTGGGAAGACAATATCTGA
The DNA here is from genome assembly GCF_963506605.1 of Zootoca vivipara. Lineage (NCBI taxonomy): Eukaryota > Metazoa > Chordata > Lepidosauria > Squamata > Lacertidae > Zootoca > Zootoca vivipara. Next base: position 29,447,676 of record NC_083285.1, read on the forward strand.
TAGGTAACATTTATTATTATATTTAATTAATTGATTGATTGATTGATTTGTTAGTCACGTTATCTTGTCCAGGGCAACCCAAAACAACTTACAACCAACACAGACTAAACCTTCCACATAGATAAATTAAAACCAAGAGGAAAAATAAATACATAAAAAAATCATTCGTTGTTGTTTAGTCGTTTAGCCGTGTCTGACTCTTCGTGACCCCATGGACCAGAGCATGCCAGGCACTCCTGTCTTCCACTGCCTCCTGCAGTTTGGTCAGACTCATGTTGGTAGCTTCAAGAACGCTGTCCAACCATCTCATCCTCTGTCGTCCCCTTCTCCTTGTGTCCTCAATCTTTCTGTTAATGGTATATTATGATAAATAATGGTATTTTATTTTACCTCATTTGTCAGATAATATGCAGTGATCTAACACATGCAATGCAGACAACTGAGGGCTTAAGAGATTTAATATTTCAAGTCTTCCATCATCAGATCAATCAAGAAATGCCAAAAAGGGTTCAGGCATTCAAATCTTGAGTTAAAACTTTCATAATCTTAGTGCAAAATCAAAATTTGCTTAAAATATTTTCATTTAAAAATGTGAGTCCTACAGCCGAACATGAAGCCGAAAGATTATTTTAGAAGCAGATTTATCTATGTGATTCCTGCAACTAACACTTCCCATTTGGGAAGTGACTTTCCTGTGGCAGTGTTTTTCTTGGAAGGACCATGACAATCAATCAAATGCCTTTTCCGAGTTTATTTAATATATGTGAACGACTTTCTTATTAGTTCACAAAGGTATTATAGTAAATACCCCAGGTAGGAAGTATGGGATAGTTTACAAGTGTGTACAGGTTTTGTTGTACAAGTGATATTTTTCCCTAACTAAATGAAGTTGCAGGTATGTATGACTAGTAAGAGGGATGGAAACAAATACAACTGACTGACTATAGTGCTTCCTGTAAGTTTGGAAGACACTACTCTCTAAGAAACTGCACTTTTTCCTATGTCTGTGGTTGTAATTAGAGTCCATTATTTCAGATTCCATCTCTACTGAAAAGAAAGAAGAACTGGGTTTCTAGTACTGTAGATGCTATTCCTCAAGCTTGCATTTCACCAGTCACCACAGTATCTCAACATCTATGGACTTTGCCAAATTGTTTTTCCAATTAGAATGCTGAGTGAACATCAGGTGCACTTAAATGGGGCTGATAGAAAATGATCTCACTGCACTCGAGTGAATGGAATGCCTCAAAGCCATTGTTTTAATTTACACTAAGAAATTATAAAACATCATCCTACAGGATTTTATGCCTCCTGGGTGTGTGTGTGTGTGTGTGTGTGTGTGTGTAAAAGACTGCAATTCTGGAAATATTGAAACTGGCATTTACCCACATTATAGTTGGGTCTGTGTTTTCAACAACAAATATGCTCCCAACCCTTTCCACGTGGTTTATAATTTTACATAGCTGGAGTCCTGCCTTTATGGTAGCAATGTATACAGTACCACTAGGATTGCTTGTCAACATCACTTACAACCCAATAGCTCTATACCATACCACTGTACTTTTTAAAAGGCTTTTCATTTTCTTTCTGAAAATGGCTTTGATAATTTCTTGCTTCCCTCAGCCCAGGCCCGCATACCATTTATAAATGTGTTAGGTGTTTCACAGTTTCCAATATCAGCAGCAGACGGACTAGCTAACTCCACAAATTGATTTTCATAGTTATTTGTTCTTATTTGATTTTCTTTATGGTTTTCATACTTGTAATTTCAAGAACTGCTAGATGAAAAAAAAAATCACACAAACAATGAATGTTTGAGTTGGACATTAGTAAATGCCAGTGTTGTATTCATACATCTTTTGACATCCCTCAGTGTTCCTATTATTGCACAAAGAAATGACAGCTTTTTGTGCAGTAATAAACCAATCATGTCTCTTAAACCTAATAATCACAACACCAGGCTATGGGAAATTGCTAACACTTTCCATAAAATAACTGTAAATGAGAAAAATCTGATGCCATATATCACTATTTATTTTTTTATTTTTTTAAAAAGAGCAGCTGCAGTCAAGGGATATTTTAATGGGAAATTGTATTGAAATTTAAAATATAATGTGAGATCATCTTTATCACTATCCTTGTTGTGTTGCTCAATATGTATATAGTGGGCAGTGTGTTGGTCAGCTGCATTTTCAAACACAATCTCCTCAGGAACTAAAAAAGAAAAAGTGCCATGTTGTTGTTGATGTGATTAATTCATCCATCTCACAAAGAATATACTTCTGAATATGCATATATCACACAACACTATACTTCTTACGAATGAAATCATGCTGCAAGTCAAGTCCTCTAGGGATTCGCAATGCTGTAGGGATGAACTGCAGCATAATTACTTAATGCAATATGTTAAATAGTTTTGTGCAGTTAGTTTTGCGCAGTTGCTCTGCGTGTCTGGGACCTAGCTGAAGTACTACTAGGACATATGAAGTGAATTTTCCCCTTCTTCTCCCCCCCCCCCAATATTCTGAACACAAATATGGATTTGGGCTGCAATGATAAAAAAACTTTCTCAATTTCATCTACGTTCTTTGAACTTCTTGAAAAAAAATATGTGATGCTAATATTCAAAATTCACATTCTCTGAATTCTGCAATGCAGTTATCCGACCAAAAAAAGAAAAGAAAGGTGCAGATAAATGTGTACATTTGGGGAAATTGTACATAAATTCATGAAACATACAAAAATGCATTATATCAGGGGACACGGCTTGGAAATATGAACATTAATAGACAATTATCTATATTAGGAGAAATGAATGCTTGTGAGGAGCCATGGGCTACAGATGACTATAATTTCCTCTTAATGAACCCAGACTTAACTTTTATGGTAATTCAAGAAGAATAAGCCAAGTCTCTTTGAATCTGGAGTAAAGCATCTTCATATAGACCTTATTTAACATATACAAATATTGTATATGTTTACTGAGTGATGAATTCAACTGATCTCAATGGGCCTTACTTTCAGGTAAGTATGTACACCGTAGGATCACAACCTTTAAGTGTCATACCTTGATCAAAAGATCAGAGAGACAGATGACCCCATGGGCAGGAAGATCCCATCTTCCAAACTGGGCTGCTACTGGCAATCAGCCATAGCCAACAACATCTTTTGACCTTGGCAAAGAGGGAGTCAGCTGGTAGCCAGCTGGGGCTCCTAGTTGCTCCTAACTTGCCATTATACTTTTATTCCCCCTTCCATAGCACCAGCAAAGAAACTAGCAAAGACCTACCTGGCCTGAAACAGGAAAATACAGTCAAGAAATAGGCTTTCTTATACTAGGGACTCGTTCACAGAGATGAAAAGCCTCTGTGTGAGCTCTTTCAGCAACCCTTTAGTTTAGGAAACCTGTGTGCCCTCTAGGAGCGGACATTCCAATAATTACGATTTCTAATATCTGGAGCTTTTGCAATTATGGGAACCACAGAATGTTTGCATCCATATAGGGGCTGTAGCTCAGTGGTAGATAGCAGCATATTTTTCATTCAGAAAGTCCTAGGTTCAATCTCTGGCATCTCCAGGTAAGCCTGGGAAATGCCGAAGAGCCACTACTAGTCACTGTAGACCAGGGATGGAGAACACATGGCCCTTGAGATGTTGTTGGACTACAACTTCCATCAGATCTGACCATTGGCCAGGCTGGAGCCCAACAACAGATGGAGGGCAAAAGGTTCCCCATCCCTGTTGTAGACAATACTGAGCAAGAACGCCCTGACTCCTAAGCACCCATTATTTATTGGCAAGAGAGTTAAAAGTGCCATAGAGATTCCACATGTTTGAATTGCTTAAGAATGGTCAAATCTCTTATCTTGTCTTCAGTTTTCAAAGGCCCCTGCTTTGTATTGCAGAGAGAATCCCCAGCATCTTCCCACCTCTTTACTTGTTCAGTTGCCCTTAGATGCTCTATGCTCTTCCTAGCAGTTTCTACTATTGTTTCCCTTCTTTGCTAATCACTAGTCCAGCTTTCTCTGGCTCTGGGCTTTCAGAAGCTGCCAAAGGCTTGGCCATAGCTAAAATGAGGCTGGCATGGCATGGATGTCCTGGATTCTGCTTGTTTTGTAACTTAGAAAGCAGCTGGTGAATGGCAACACTGAGCAGCGAAGAAAAGATCTGATGTTACCTTGAGCATACCATTACAAATACTTGACCTCTGTTGCTTGGGCTGTGGTACCCACTGACTATGGGAACACCTCTTCTGCTTCTAAGGTTCAATACGGTTTGGGTAAAAAGTGGATTATGTCCACCAGTACACCAAGTGTGGGGCAGGAATAATAATAAGGATTGTAATTCCTACTGTTGTTTTTATTACAGTAGCTGCATTATACCATACTCTGTGATATGAGACCAATGGTACATATTGACCTAAGGTCCAAAAATATAGTAGGTGAAATAGTTTACATTAATTGATCTGCAATGCGCTGAACTGCTTTCAGTTTATGCTTCGTCCTTCAATCAGTGTACCTGCTGCAAAGGTGACAGCTAAGAATCTTAAGCCTGATACAAATCTTTATTACGGTCATAGACCAGCATAAGATAAAAGCACCTCCGTACACAAATAAAACATGCTAGATAGGCAATGGGGCAACTGTTGAGGGTACACATGCTCATACTCTCAGTTACAGCAGACCAGCATAAGATAAAAACACATCAAACATGTAAATCAAACCTTCAGTTTTAGACCTGCTGTGTGGCACATACCATCCTCTGACGTATGTCAATCATAGCAGCACAATATCTGGCAACTGAGTGTGTAATATCAAGAATTGTATATTGGAATGATGGAGAGATATAGAATTGCCCTGTGTGTCGTGGAAATTTGTGTATTACTGGCAGGATAAACCTAGCACGTATGTTTGTGCAATACTGGTCAAGCCTAATCAGTTCACCCAGCCATTACTACACCAGCAGAACAGAGTAAGACTCCTATTCCACAAATCAATTGGAAACTAGAAGGTAAAAAAATCCTATTCAGTCCTGAAAAGCAACTTGGCAATCTTGCACCATGGGGAGGTGAATGAACTGTGTGGCTTTGGGTGGTGTAGGCAACACCTCTTGTCCCTTGGCTCCTTCCCATCACAAATCTAGACAGCCAGCCTAAATGGGTTCAAAGCTTTGTGCTACATTCTCTCAAAGGGATGGGTGGGAAAGGATACAACTTAGTGAATTACAGGTTGGGTGTTTAAATAAACCTGTACAGTGAGTCAACTGTGCTTTGTACTGGTGATAGTAACCAACATGTTAAAATTAACATGGCTATCATTGGTGCACAAGTGGAACAGTAATAGAAGCCAGAGCTTTTTTAAACAACTTAGGCAAGTGACTTATGGGTTCAGATTGGGGGTGAGCAAGCATCTCGTAGCCCTTCCTTGTTCTATGGGTTTGCTCTATCCCTGCCGTCATCCCCACACCGTACGCTGCCTAACAGAGAATTTCCCAAACGGATCATTGGAACTGGCATGTGTCCAGCTGGCCAACAGTTTTCTGTTTGTTTCTTTTATATCTTACAAGGTACTGATGTTCTTTAGCAAATAAACCCATCGGTTAAACCACTACAGGAAAAAAAAATGTTGATGTGATTGCATCTGGATTCCTTTTTGCACGCTGAGTGAACTCAGTGCTTATGCATTGGTGTGCACCAGTAACCTGCAACCCCAAAAAGGAGAGAGATGTGAATGGAATACTTATAATGCCAGTGCATGGCAGTCTGAATGATGTGCATGGACTTAAAGGAAAACACAGAAAAGACTAGCAGTTCCCTAATACATTGGTGCCCCTTCCTGAACCCTTCTCTCCCCCCGCCCCGATACTTCAGGACCACCAAATCTGGAAAGAAATCCAGATGGGGTGAATTATGCAAGCAAAATTCAATTCCAATCCCTAGTTCAAATCAAAGTTCACTAGATGGTCGTCTTGGGCAAGTCACCAGCCCTACTTACACATTACTTACATGCAGGGTTCTCTTGGTTTGAAGCCATAGAATCATAGAATCAGAAGAGACCACAAGGGCCATCCAGTCCAACCCCCTGCCAAGCAGGAAACACCATCAAAGCATTCTTGACATATGCCTGTCAAGCCTCTGCTTAAAGACCTCCAAAGAAGGAGACTCCACCACACTCCACCACACGGAGAAACGGTCTGCAGATCAACACAATCTGAAAACCATCTATTGAGTGCAACAGGGAACTCCTATGAACAAGCCCGTGTTTGTGGAAAGGGGATCTGTATAACCAGAACACCTGATGGCACAGGGTTGCCAATCATGAGGAGTCCCTGTGGGTCAGCAGCTGAGCACATCTATCTGTTTTCTTGCAGATGCTTGGACAACAGTGGGCGGAGCTAGATTGGCAACACAGAGTCAGGGGCAAGAAGTGTGGCCTCAGAGTGGCTCTGTACTCAGAGTGCCCCCCCCCATGTAAGAAATGCATGAACTTGCAACCTAATCCACCTTGAAAGGTTCTTAGTGAGGGTAATGATAAAGATATACCGTTCTTAACACCTTACAGAAAAGTCTGGTGTAAATATGATAGGCAAGTAAGTAAATAACTTGTACATAGAAAGCCGTCTGCGCAGGGAATAAACGATGAAAGGGATTGCCGCGGCTGTTTTGTATTCTGATGAATGAGTGGATGGATGGATAGGAGGAAGAATGCTAATGGGGCTACGGAAGAGCTGGTGTGAATGCTGATTGTGAAGAATCTTTGGCTGTTTAAGAACCTGGAGGATGTCAGCAATTTTGAGAGGTTTTATTTATTTATTACTTTTTCATGCTTTACCCCCCTCCCCCTCCCTGGAAGATCCCCAGTGAAGCTCGTGGAGAATTAAAAACAAATCACAGTTAAAATGAATAATGCAATGATCATGGAGTCAGCAATCAATAAAAACATGATAGATATAAATATCATTATAGCAGGAGCCAGCTTTACAAACCAGAGCTTGGGTGGGGTGAATCTCTGTCAAAACACAAACTACAATTTACCCATAATGCACCTCTTGGGTCCTTGGGTCCAACTACAATTTACCCATAATGCACCTCTTGCTGTTCTTTAATTATTTATGTGTGAGGTTGCTATTAGGATCACATCATGTAGAAAGGGAAGGTTTATGCCTTCCTGTCCCGGCCATGATCTCCTCCTGCACAACTATGAGATTTAGGGGTAAAGTTTCTAATGGGAACATCTTTCCTAAGCCTTGTAGATGTGCTTGGAGAAGGTTGAGGCATGGAGCATGAAGGTCACACCTGTGGAAGGAAGAGAAAAAACTCAGCTCCCTGTGCACTGCATTCCCTGTAAGAATCACCCTTGTGACTGTAATTAATTAAATAAAAGCAGGAGATGTGGCTGCATGCTACACATTAAACATAGCATGTAGCTTGAACCATTACAAGGCACCTGAAGATTAGAGATGGGATACATACAGGCCTACTGAGGGAGTTTCAAGGCCAAGATGCCAGCACTGAGAAGGCCCTGTCTCACTTAGTCACCTAATATTCATTAATTGGCCCTGTCGTTAGACAAAGAGAGGTGACTGAATGAGACAGAAAATGCTGACTATGCCTCATAAGACTCCCAGCCATTCTGCTCTGCTGTGTATGCTACATTGTCTGTTCTGGTCCTGCTGCTATGGATGCATGGAGGACAGTATTTCATCACCAGGGCTGAAGTGAGATACAAGTGCCAGTCCAGGTTGCTTATGGAAGTGAAACAAGGAGATGATGTCATCTTGTCCTTTGCCTTAGGCAGCAAAATATATTGGGCTGGCCCTGAGACTGAGCTTACTCGGAGGATCTGAACAAGTGGACAGAATCATTTGAGAGTAAACAGATCAGGAACCAATACAGATTGACTAATACTTAATGAAACCATGTAAGGAACCCTAACAGCAGCGTTTTGTACTAGCTCTCATTGCCTGTAGAGGTCCCCAGTACACCCCCCAATAAATCACACTTCACACAGAAATTAAGTTTAAGGTTTTGGCCACAACTTTATTTAAATACAAAATGTGAGTGGTTGCTTAGGCATTGGTTCCATACATACATCTGTCTCTAAGACAGAACTAACTGACTTCCCCGCTTCCTGAAGTCAATGCAGGGAAAGCATTTTGGGGAGAGAATGGAGCCGGAGGGCTGGCCCTTCGCCTCTCCGCCAAATGCTCCCAGGGGATCTTGCATGGCCCTAGCCCCTTCTTGGGGTACGGACTGAAGCACGTCGAGCCCCCGGATTCCTTTAACGGAATTCACCCGTGCAGCAGCAGCATTGGAGGGGCCGGCACAGCCAATCATGATCCCTCCACCAACCAATTTATTAACCAATGCCTAACTGCCAACCTTACAAGTTGTGACAGATTGCTACGCAGTAGGCGAAAACCAAGTGGCATCAGTCAAATGGAAAAATTCCTACCAGGCCCCTGCTCCAAAAGCAGACGACCCCATGACAGGCATAGCAAGGTCAAATGCAACAGCCTAATTAAAGGGAGGGCGGGTGGGTGATCCGAAGCTCGCAGAAAGAGAAAGCTCATACTACGAGCAAGGAAATATAAAGCCAGTAGGTTGTCCCAAAATGGCAACATCCAAATCTTCCCAACAACTCGCATCCACCAATTGCAGCCCTGGTCATCTAGACGATCCCACCCAACAGGAGGGAGGGTGTCCTGTTAGCCCCCACCGCAACTCAGGCTCTCAATGAAGGAGAACCCGCTTTTCTAAACACTCTCCAAATGCAACCACACAACGTGTTGCACTTGGACTGATCTAAGCTACGGATGACCAAAGATTGCATAAAGATCTGCTTTGTGGAAACAGAAATGCTGATGCAACCAGGGACAGAATCAGGCAAAACAATTTGAGCAAGAATAGAAAACTACCTGCTTGGGAGTGGCAAGAACGTGTTTAATTGGTTCCAAGCTCTATCTACAACCTTTCTGATGTTGGTTTTATTATTATGGAAGTTATCATATTTGGAGCTGAAGGAATATGAGGATGCCCAAAGATCATGAGCCCAGAGACCAGTTTGTCAGAGGTCCATAAAACAGATTTTTGGGAAGTTATCTTTAGTTGAATGTCAGCCTGCACCAGAAGGCCAAACAGAGCACAAGGTGATGAAATGAAGGAGGAAGATCTCCTGCTTTTGTTCACAGATCCTTCATTTCCGCTAGAAAGTTGGATATGCTTTGACTGCAAAACATCACCTTAACATTTAGCATGGAGCTTCTTCTTCCTTTTAAACCACAAAATAGGTTATTCCCCCCCTCCTTTTTTGCATCTGTGGGTATCTGCGTGTCACAGCCTGACTTCACCTGAGTCTGCCAAGTCACTACTTGGAAGGAATTGCTAATCTTCATGGGCTAATTATGCATTAGGTGCCTTTCTAAGGCCGTTTTCTTTTTTCTTTTTAAAAAACAAAACAGAGATAAACAGAAATCCAGGATGCAAATTCATGTTGTGAACCACCCTTTGAAAACACTACATGTGGTGGGATCCAGAGTCCATTCTATATGTGATCCTCAGCTTTTGCACAAAATAAAAGGAGGGAAGCTTATACAAATTAGCACATAGCTTCAAATGATTAATGCAGCAGTCATGTTCTTTCTCATCAGTTCAAGACCACTTGCGCTTCTTGAGAAGTTGAGTGGGAAGCATGCTCTGAAGAATATTGAAATCAGGCCTGCTTCCAGCCCTGTATTGAAGGAAGAAACTCATTTCTGTAACCATTTAGACTGAAAGAAGGCAATTTAGCTGCTGTCACACATAGCTGAGGCAAGTGACATCAGCTTCACTCAAAGACGTATTTTAATGTTTGCCATTTATTTATTTTTCTTAAGAATGCCAAAGCAGATAGCCTACACGGAGACACTGGATTTATGTTTGTTTGCTTGTTTCTTTTACTTTGTTTCTGACTCGCTTTCAGCTACAGCTACCTGTTTCCACTCTGTTTCACTTTCACACATTTCTACCCATAATTCAGTTCTATTCCCAATACAAATGAATCTGTAGTTAGGAAGAAATTCCTCTCAAGAATTATTTCAGTAGGCACCAAACCTTATTTAAATGTGTATTTTATCTCAAAATACATACTAAGAGCAGAGTTTGCTATTTTTAACCTCTGAAGCTGGGTTGAAGCTTTCAGAAATCGGGTCCTCCCTAACAAGAAGGCACGTGTTGTGGTGGGACCTGGCAATCAGACCCTGTGTTGTGGGTGGGAACATCGAAGCGGCCACAACACCCTATTGGTGGTCCCTCGATCTTGGGAGCAATTGGGCTAGCGGGACGCCAGTCAAAGTGATTGAGGGACCACTACTTAAGCTGATATACATGTCCCTGAACTTCCTCTTTCGGGCTCAGTGCATCGGAACACCTGCCCACCTCTTCCTATATTTAGGGCTTGCGCTTGACCTTGCTATGCCATCGTGTGTCGCCTGTCATTGGGACAGGGGGACGGCAGGAATTTTCCCCACTTGGCTGATTGGCTGTTGCCATTTGGGTTTTGCCTGCCGCATAGGAAACCGTCACAACTTGTAAGGTTGCGGATAGGCTCTGGTTCAGGTGGATAGGGGTGGCAGGATGCCTAACCATCCCATTCCCTATGTGTTGGGTATTCCTTTAAGAAGGAATCCGCAGACTCATGGTTGGTCTCTCCATGTGGGGTTGTGTTACTGAGCCTGAGTTCAGGGCTCATCTGGGTGGAGACATGGCAGACACCCCTGCCTGCCTCTGTCCCAGGTTGACTTATGGTTGGTGCCCAGAGTCAGCGCAGCCTGCAGAGCTGCAGGTAGCTAGCCGAACCAGAGCCTATGCAATCACTCACTTGATTTGTAATCAATAAGGTTGTGACCTTAATTCTGCCAAAAAGCGTATTGTCTATGGAATTGCTAGATTCTGACTTGCCTATTAATCTAAGAGGAGTGGATCAGATCACAGAGACTGGCTTCTTCAAGCATACCTATTTAGGAGAACCAGGAATTGTACAAAGATTACCATTCCCCCTCCCCAACAAACAAATAAACAAACAAGCTGTGGAGACTCATGGGGATGTGAAGCTACCTGGATTAAAACAATATTTTGTTACATAGATACATAACTCCAGAAGTGATTATACTGTGAAAGTTAGACTAGTCTCAGGAATCTCGTAATGGATCTTAGCTATGTTTAGAGGCCTCTCACAAGAAAACCACCATTTTATAGTTCAAATTGGGGGAAATAAATACAGCAAATGGACAAAAGTACAGTGGTACCTCTACTTACGAATTTAATGCGTTCCGAATGCACATTTGTAAGTCAAAAAAAATTGTAAGTCGAATCCCATAGGAATGCATTGGGAGAAAAAATTCGTAAGTCGAAGCAACCCTATCTAAATATTCGTAAGTAGAAAAAATCCTATCTAAACCTCATCCAAGATGGCGGATGGAGCTCCATTCATAAGTAGAAACATTCATAAGTAGAGGTACCACTGTACAAAGATTCACAAAATGTTTACGGGTATGGGTACCCCTGCATCCCCCCAGAAAAACACTCACACTGTACATATCTTCTGAGAGGTTAAGACCCCCTGAGTTCAATGAGACTTCCTTCCTGGCAAATGTGTGCGGGATTGTAGCCTTAGGCAGTTTGACATAGAGAAGGTAGTCAAACTTAACAGGTCTGTGTCATATTTTCCTTTTTTTTATTCCGATCTGCTCTTGAATAAGTTACAAATGCCTGAGCAATTTTCCCTCTCCCCCCAAATCAGTCCTGAATCCCAAAAGGTAAGATAAAGAGTAAATTTAAAAGTAACTATTAGCCAGATAATTTGTCCAGATATGATTCAATTGATAGAATCATGAACACTCATATAATACGTGAGGCATAAGAGCAAATCATCAGGCACAGAGCCTCCTTCACATGATGTATATCGGCAGAGTGTGATAAACTGAAAAAAGAACAATGATTTAAATGCTATTATTTTCTCATATTCCTCGCAGGCCTGAGCTGCTGCTTTATTAATGGACAAATCAGCAGCATTTAAAGTGTGAGATGATAATGGATTCACAAGGTTGGTGTGTGATGATAACCCTTGCAATACTTGATAATTATGGAGGCGTCAGCAGCATTTGGAGCTACCCACTTAAATAATATTGCTAGTGCTTCATTTATTCTGTAGTGCAGGCTGAACATCCAGCCCTGTAGCAGACAAGCCTTTTGTTTTCTATAATACTTCTACATCAATATCTTATTTTTAAAAGGAAAAATAGAAGCCTGTCTCTCTCCAATTTCTTTTTAAACATTTATCCCACAATACATAAAAATCAAACTTGCATGTAGGGTCTGTTTTTCCCCCCTCAGGTTATTTTCATGCTTACTACACTAAGCTGGTTTGGATATACTGAAGTCTTTTGCTCATATAGAAGCTCTTCCCTTTGTATGGACTGTGATTAAACCAGGAAGCACTCAATAAACCATAGTTTCCCACTTCATCCAAACCAAGGAACTGTGGTTTAGGGATGGCGGGGCAAATTTAATTTAGTTTGCATTTAAAAGGAAACCTACCTAATTCACACTTTCTTTAAAAATGGTAGAACCAAAACATAGCTATGCACCCAAATTCATGTTTGACAGAATTATGAATTGCAGTTCTCCAGAGAAGTAATGCATAGAAAAAATTTAATACCAGGATACAGTGTCCCTAAGAATTCACTTATTTGAGATAATGCCATACAGAAATGTATTGCAGGCCCAGTTGCAGTGTACCTTGTCCCAGGGCAGCTCAGGTGTGAATGAAGAAACTAGACAACAATCAGTGATAACAATTGGCCACAACTTTATTTATAACAGATGTAGGTGGAATTTGGCTTAGGTACTGGGTGTATATCCATTTCAACCTTTTACTTTGACAGAATCATGCCAAGGATTGTGGCCTCCCCAAGATGCAAATCTACTGAGGTGCCCATCCTAAGGCCGTTGCTGGAAGTTCTATGGCTTGTTTGCTCCCCGCTTGTTAAAAGGTTGATAAGGACTTTTTAAAAAACTAAATCACAAACTGATGTGGAAATATGGAAAACTTAATGTAAAACTGGGAAATTGGGAAAAGAAGAGAAACTGACAGGTTGTCTTGTGCTTCCTATTGTCACCAGCTCTGGAACAAGTCAACTTCATATCGGGTTTAATGTCCTGGCTTGTCCTAAAGTTGATAACCCTAGTTTCCAGCTTTTGATGAGACAGGATATTATACTTATTCAGAGACTTCCTGCTTCAGTAGTGGTTCACAGTGATGAGAGGAGAAAATAAGCTTCATGGAAGGCTTATGCATACTTTGGCTTAATAAACTGAAATATGATAATCTGAATCCAGCCACTGACTGACAATAACAAGTCTCTTGTAGGCTGCCATGGAGGATGTCCTTACTTGCCACTCAGAAACCAGATCAGAGCCATTTCTCTCTTTCATTCTGAAATCTGAATTTCAAAGGTAAAGACACAGATTAGTTTTTGCTTATGTTACCATATAAAAATAGGGGGGCATGGGCAGGGATGAAACCAACCAACCAAAAAACCTCCAAAGGGTGCATACTGAGGTTGTCTATTCTAGGCAGTTTTGTTGAAAGATGAAAAGTGTCTGTTGCCTTTCCTCTCAGGAGCTCACAGCTGCATTTTATTCTCACAATAACCCTTTAAATTAGATTAGGCTGGGAAGCTGTAACTTGCCCGGGTCCATTGAGGGAGCTTCAGAGATCGACTGGGATTTGAGGTTGGTTTCCTCACATCGAAGCTCAACACACTGTTCGCTACATCACAGTTAATTGGATCTATGATGTGAGAAAGCCACTTCTGCCAATAAAGTTGTGGCCTTTTCGCCCACTTAAATTCATTTCACTGTGTTTTGTGTCTTATTTCCTGGGGAGCAAGGGACATCGTCACACAAATAAAGGGTGTCCTTTTGTGTAGGGCAATGAGGTTCTAATGCAGTGGATAAGGCAAGTTTGGCAACCTAATTGGCTGTGCTCAGTGGGTAGCAAATACACGCAAGTACAGGGGCCAGGATTTCTTCTTCTTCTTCTTCTTCTTCTTCTTCTTCTTCTTCTTCTTCTTCTTCTTCTTCTTCTTTTTTTAAGGAAGACCCCAAGATTGCTGAGCTCCCCCCCCCCCCGCGGAAAAAAACCACGTCCAAAAAACATGATTTTTCAATTGACTTGCCTAAGATCCAGGACAATGTGCCCAGCTGGTTTAGTCCTCCGAGGCCTGGGACCTGACTGCCCCCCTGCACTGCCCTGATATTGGCTAATGTCCTTTTCATTTCAACATGTCTATGGTCTGGCTGTTATCACCTTGATTTTGTCTGTTTGTCTGTTTGTTTCTTGAATAGTTTATCTGCAGTTTCTTTGATGTTGTTGCAATTCTGATTTATTTGGAAAATATTGTCAGTCAGCAGCTGTAGGGGAAGGGGATGTACCACAGTGGTAAAACATCTGCCTTGTGTGTAGAAGGTCCCAGGTTCATTCCCTGGCATTTCCAGGTAGGGGCTGGCAGACTGTGCCTGAAACCCTGGAGAGCCACTGCCAGTCATTACAGACAATACTGAGGTAGATGACTCTGTATAAGGCAGCTTCTTATGTCCCTATGAGATGAACATGAGATACAAATGTATGGTGGTTGTTTGGTTGCTGCTGCAAAACCTTACAAGGTCAGTCTCCATTCTTTCATTCCACTATCCACCCCCTGCTCAAGGTTTTCCAAGCATCTCACTGGCTGACTACATATAGCAGAAATTTCCCCTCTACTTATTACCTGCCAGCCTCATGGTGGTGTTAATTTCTTTCCTTTCTCTCAGAAACATACTGCCAATGGTTCTCACTAATAGCACCCGCCAATTACAATTAGATTAAATAAACCAGAGTTTATTTGACTCAGGTTCTAGAAAGTAGAGATGAAATCACCTCAGATGTATACAATCAGGGAAAATTACAACTAAACTCTTCATGGCCTAGCTACTTGGGCAAAACCCAGCAATTAATTATAACCCTTTGATTAAACAGAAATAAAGGGCTTGCATCTCTTTTATGCTTACAAATTGTTGTGGTTTTTAACCTGAATGCTAGTTTTATTAGACAAAACACCTAAGATGCTATGGTTCGGTCATGATGAGTCACCTG
The DNA here is from genome assembly GCF_963506605.1 of Zootoca vivipara. NCBI lineage: Eukaryota > Metazoa > Chordata > Lepidosauria > Squamata > Lacertidae > Zootoca > Zootoca vivipara. Next base: position 29,462,849 of record NC_083285.1, read on the forward strand.
AATGAATAACAAATTGACTGTGACATAATTTCTGCAGTATTGGCCAGACACCCATTTGTCAGATGCACTGAAGTGGGCCATGAAAAAGCTTATAGAGCAATTGATTTGTTAGGCTTAAAAGATACCACAAAATTGTTTTGTTATTTATCTTGCACCGTGCTAAGGGCCAAACTATGTATGACATTTGTCACATAGTCTCATACCCTCCAACTTTTCTCCAATGAAAATAGGGACGTCCCATTCCATAAGGATAATTTTACTATTTATACCCCATGCATCTTACTGGGCAGCTTTCAACATATATAGAAACATAATTTTAAAAATTAAACTTTTTTTTTTAAAAAAACTTCCCCATACAAGATTGCCTTCAGATCGTTCGGGGGTCGGATAGCTCCATACGCTCCAACATTTCTCCAATGAAAATAGGAACATCTTAAAGATAAGTGGGACATTCCAGGATCAAATCAGAAACTGGGGACAGCTTCTCTAAATCAGGGGTGTCCCTGGAAAATAGGGACACTTGGAGGGTCTGTAGTGTGGTCTTGCAGGGCTGCTTTTGTGAAAAAGAAAAATGGGGAAACTGCTGTCCCTCAGACCACCCTGACAATTATCATGAGGAAAAGCCCACACAAAGGAAGTACTAAGAAAACTATGCTTGCAACACAGAACTGAAACGAAAAGCAAAGTGCTGAAGAGCTGACTCGGACAGTTCCTGGTATGTCAAGTCTTTTCCCCTCTCATTGCAAATCGTAGATGTTGGTGTGTGTGACTGGTTCTGACTGGGACCATAGTGAGGGCAAAAGTTAAAGCTCCTCTCCCCTCATACCACACTCTGTATCTGAAACTCATTTATCTTTAACAACAACAACAACAACAACAACAACAACAACAAGCCACACATGGGTAGGAACTGTGTAATAACCATCTCATTTCATTTAACCCTAATATGACCAATGCTTTGGAATTTGTTTATCATTCATGTTTTCCCCACTCTATCCAACTAGCTAGATTCACCATTCCCTAATGTAAAGCACTGAAGGGGGAAAGGAAGCATGGAACAGGTATTTTCATTTTATCTCAAATTGGAGAGTAAAACGTAAGTACTGCGGATGAATGCTATATCCTTTATTTCCCCCCTCAACAGCAGGGCGTAAAGCTAGTTTCACATCCTTCAGGACTGATGAATTCTCCTTAGAGTATGAAAAATCTCACAGAAATCTCACAGGGATGCACTAGAAAACAATTACTATATCACTCATATCCCCCTTTTTTGCATTATACAGTCTACAGTAAAATATTTGATTAATCAAATATTTGATTAAGAATGACGGCGTCTTTTGGCGTGATATGTTTTTGGACTGCTTGAGCAATAGTTCATTAAGAAATGTGATAGGCCCAGGAGTCCTACAGTGAAAAGGAATGGAAGTGATCGGGTTTTCCACAGAAAGAAGAAAATGTATGGAGTTGAAGAGAAGTTAAATCAATCCCCATAATCTACAACAAGTAATGGAGTTCTTAGACAAGCTCCATGGTGCTCTTCTTTTCTGCCTGAGGAAGTGCTATGTCAAGCTTGAAAGATGGATCGCCAACAGAAGTATTGTCTTGTCTATAGTTGTTTCTCACACCTATTGTTTCCGCTTATTGGCTTCATAGTTCCTCTGGAACAACTGCATGGACTGTCGAGTCCGTTAGATCTGTAGAAACACATAAGCTACAGGCTTTCAACCATTAGGAACGCACATAGCGCAGAAGTCCATCATATGCTACATGGATGGGCTCTCAAATATATCAATACCCATTACTTCTGTCTTGTAAAGACAAGGGCACTTTTCCAAACAAAAATAAATATGCCATGCAATATTGTTGTGTTGTCATTAAATTGGGTCTTTTTTATTTGATGTAAACCATTCTGTAATTGTTTTTGGGTCAATGATAAACTAAACTCTTTTGCAGTTGTATCTCAAATATATTTGCTTACAAGTCCCAGTGAGTTCAGCGGGATTTCGTCTCCAGTAAGCCTGTTTCAAAACTGAAGCTAATTTTAATCATTTTAATCTATGATAATGCTCCATACATGCTCCCTGTGCACTTTCTCTCTATAGGAAAGAAGATCAAGCCTACTTGCACTTTGCATATGTTCATGAAATTTCAGGCAATAATCATGAACCAGTGAGTTAATAAATACCACAGACAAATATAGACTTTCCCTTTTATGGGTAACTGAGCACCTAGTGCACACAAATATTTTTCACAGCTGCCAATGTTTTCCAGAGCCAATAATGAGAGCTATTTGTGTGCATTGTACAGATCAATGGGGCATTGTCAATGGATAAGATCCAACAACACTAAACTCTTATAAGTTTAGATTTCAACATTTTCTTTTACATTTTTTTTTGGGGGGGGCAGCTATTTGCTATAAAGATAATTGCGACTGTGTTTCTGACTGAGCTGTCCTTCCAATAAACTATTGAAATGCTTTGTAGCAGTTTCCAATTTTTGATAATTAAATAGGTGTCCTTCTAGGTGCCGCTCAAGAAAGGCATCATGTATTTCTTAATAATCTTTGATGTGTTGCTCAAACACCACTCATAAGTAACCAAATAACCTGACAAGAGCTTGACCTTTCTATATCTGGGATTTTAATTACTGATGTTAATTCCAAACGCATTAAATAGAATGTCAGAATTTAAAATGGAATACTCGTAATGATTTCTAATGACTGCTATTTAGAATGCATATCTATTAAGACAAGGTGAAGCAAAAAAGTTCCATTGGATTCAGCTCTCTCTTTTTTTTACACCTATTAACTGTCAATAAACCTGCTTCCAAATTTATATTTCAAAAGCTTTCGAATGTAGCAATTCAGAGTCATTTTTGTGATCATGCATTCTACCCAATGTCTTGTGTGCTGTGTTCACCACTGAGTGAAAATTAAACAACGCTAGAATATACCTTCTATATATCCTTCAGTAGCCTAGTTGAGCTGATATATAAGGTTATAATGACTAGGTACGCTATTCTGTGGAACCATTAACTCTCTTCCATAAGATCGTCTCTTTGCGAATTAATTCGTGCACCATGTGGGCATGAAATACAATTTTGTGCAAATCTAAATAACTATTGGTGCATGTTGATGTGAGGCAACTTTCATGCCTCCTCAGCTTTCCTCGGGCTTAGTTATGCCTTAGCAGACATCAGAGACAAACCCTGCCCAGATATGTAACAAAATGCTGACAAATGCATCAATAATAATACCAGCCTGGATTGTCAGCAGGCCATGTGAATCACGACAAGCACTTCCAGCAGCGAGAAAATAAACACAGTAGGAATAAGCATGAGTAGGGATGACAAACAGCTATGTTTATTTTGCATAAAATAGATATATAGCCAGGTGCTTGGTCTTGTCTGTAATATGATGTAGAGAAAGTAAGCAGGGTAACTGTATACAGATAAAGTGAGCTCTGTTCTCAAATGCTCGTATGAGGCTATATGGCACACAGTCTAGAGACTTTGGGGAAGAGGCCAGACCTATTACATTTAAACAGAAACATTGTGGAAATAAGGATGGGAAATCTAAATGTTAATGGAATATTGTATTGAAACAGAATTGAAATTGTTAAATTGTATGGAAATAAATAAAAATATATGGGGTGGGGCGGGCAACTGCCCTGTTTAGACAAGCCTTCTCAATGTGGACTTTTCTTAAGAAGACTAGTATCTACTGGTGTTTTACTGATGTTTTAGATCATGCCCTATAGACTGGTTTTATGTTACTTTATATGCTTTAAGCCACCTTGTTATATTTTTTATGAAAGAGCAGATTATAAATTTTCAAATAAACACTCACGGAGGTATCTTGCTGATCATTCTTAGAAACAGGATATTGACCTCACAGGACTTTTGTCACATTTTTATCCATGAAAAAAATTCAGTGCCCTTCTTTAAAGCAAGGACCAGTGACTATTGAACAAGCTGATTTGCAACCCAAACCACCTGATACTTTAAATTAGTAGTTTAATATTGTGATTAAATATTGTTGCCGAGGGATGGAAAATGAAGCTAGGAATAAATGGGATTTATGAACAGGTTTGAGCACATGCCTCTCAATTTCGCACACGATTTCTGAGCATGGACATTATTATTATTACTATTACTATTATTATTATTATTAATTTATTTATACCCCGCCCATCTGGCTGGGTTTCCCCCACCACTCTGGGCGGCTTCCAACAAATAGCAAAATTCATTAAAATATCACAGATTAAAAACTTCCCTAAACAGGGCTTCATTTAGGTGTTTTCTAAATGTCAGGTAGTTGTTTATCTCCTTGACCTCTGATAGGAGGGCATTCTACATTAAAGTAGGCAGGAGTGGAGTCCTCTTCCTGAGTGCTTCCAGGAAAACCATTAATTTATACACTTATTTTATTTATTTTGGTAATTATAGACCACCCATTAGTCACATCCTTTGAGCTTTCCATACACAATGCCCCCATCACACCTACAATGTTCAATGGCTATTGATACTGTAATTCTGACAGCCAACTGATTTAAATGTTTTATAGTCCCAATATTAAGATAAGAGAACTTACTAAAAGGCTGTTTAATACGTCACAAAATTATCAAAACCCTTCATATCAAGTACATTATCATGCCAAGGCCTTTTACATCATGTAATCTATTTGGCTTTAATCTCATGTACTCTGATTATTATATATTTATGCCCTTCTTTGAATTCATTCCTATTTTATTAGTTAATAAAGGCTTATTGTAATTGAGCAGCTAAGGTTTTAATAGCCGACATTTTGCATTTTGTTATATATCTCACATTTACAAATGTTCTTCATTAATCTTTCTAATTAGTGTTGCATTGTCCTACAGATAGGAATATTTGGAGCACACCCCCCCCCCCACAAATGCAATCTGTAATGTGTTTAGTGGAGTTTAAAAAATGAAGTAGCTTAAAAAAAATCATGTGAATCATATTTTCTTTTTTTAAAAAAAACTATCTAGCAAAATTAAGTTTTTAAAAATGCCCACTCCTTGATTCATTTTTTCCATGGGTTCTATTTAATTCTGATGCAGTATACACTAAATAGATTTTGTTTTGTTTTTTGTTTTGTTTTTTCTGGATGCTGTTTTGACGTGACCAGTTTGTGCTAGTAAATACTTTATTTTTTAATTGTCAGACTTTTCTCCAACTCTTCTTATGCGGATTGCCCAATGGACTACACTCATTGCGGCGTAGCTTTAAGAAAGCAACAAGCACACAGTGCTCCTAGACCAGCCACTGTTGCATAAGTGAATACAGTTGTCCATCTGCTTGGCCTGATAACTGTTCTGAAATGCCCAAACTGCATAACTGAACCAAACAACAACAACAAAAAAACCCCCTGTTATATCCATTGAGCTTCTAAGAGCAATCCTATAGAAATTCGGAGGAACGACCACTCATTGGTCAGGGCATAAGATGTGGGTGAGAACGTTCCCCACCTTTTTTTTAATGCTTTCCTCATTGGGCTTTCTTTTTCCCTCTGCCTCCTCCCATTGGGTCCATTTGGAGGAAAATTAATTATGCCAGTTCCCACCGTCCGTGCTGACTTGGTGCCAAAAGCCTGTTTCAATGGGAACTCAGGGCACAGCTGGGAAGGTGGAATTGTGGTGGTGACCCAGCTTCAGCTGGGAACAGCTCCATCTATGGGCCACACCTATGGGTCCTCCCTTCTGTGGAGATCGTTGTGGGATGGCAGACTTGGGTGGTGGATAAGGCATTGAGTTGAATCCTTAGCTGATTGAGTACCCCATTCAAAGGGTCCTGGAGGGGTGCCTCTGTCCAGGAGATCACACGGGGGCCAATGGGCCATGGCACCCTCCCCAAAGGTGTCCCAGGTGGGATTGCTCAGGGTCGACCCCACCCTACTTATCAACCAGCAGTCATGCTGCTTGATGCATCCATAAAAGCTACTTACATCTGTAATCAATAAAGTTTTGGCTGATTTCATCCCAATACAAATGACCTGTGTCTTATTTCTATGGATGGGCCCTCACTGTGCATCATGTGCCTGGGCATGGAAATAGGTGAGGCTGCAGATCTGAATAATATAATTAATTTGTATAAATTCATTCCAAAGTCTTGTGACATCTGTTGGATTTCACACACACACACACACACACACACACACACACACACACACACACACCCTAAATAAAATAAATACAAGGTGTTTGGAATTGGATTTTGTGCTTTTCTTTTCTTTTTAGCTGGAAATTCCTGCACCCAGTGAAAAGGTGCACACAATGGACAAATCCAAAATGTAGCCTGACTTTTTCACACATCATAGTTTAAGTTCAAGCTCAGTCAGAGTTTTGGGTGAAGGTTCAAGACAGTTAATATGTTATCAGTGCCATGGGGTTAGCCTGTAGTTCTTTCAATTACTGTGGTGCCATAGCTTGCTCAGGTTTGGGATTAAATTTTCACAGAAACAGTTTTTGGCTGATGGAATTGGAACAGACTTTTGTGGGTGCAGTTGACACTTGTAAAATAAAACACATGGCGATGTGCTTCCTATTTCCTTGTGCGCTAAACAAGATAGACTGGCACATGCCAAGACTAATAAACTATTAGCAAATGAATGGAGATAAACAAATATTTGTACTTATTCCCCATGCCCCACCCCAAATCAGGTATCATTTCTTAACCTTAGACTCGTATCAGAAGTTGATCAGAACTGATGTATTATTCACTACATTCAGTCAACAATGTGTAAGCTAAAAAACCAAAACTGCAGTCCTGCGATGAATGTTTGCTTCTTTATTGAAAGTACTTATATGCCAAATTTTAGGTCAGGTGTTAGAGAACCTTTCCCCCTGAATGTTCTGGAACTACAATTCCCATCAACCCCAGTAAGCATGGTAAATGGCCTGGAATGATGGGAGTTGTAGTCCAGCAACATTTGGAGGACCATTTGGAGTTTTACAGCAGTTTTACCCAAACTTGGGTCTCTAGCTGTTGTTGGACAAAACTCCCATCATCCCTAGATAGCAGGACCAGTGGTCAGGGAGGATGGGAATTGTAGTCCAAAAACAGGTGGCGACCCAAGTTTGGCATATCCTATTTTAGACCAGAGCCCTTCCAAGGCAGGTCATAAAAGTTACCTAGCTCTACACAGCAGTATAATTTGATTCCCAAATAATTTACAGAATGATTGATGTACAATACACAGTCCAGGCCTCCAAGGATCATACTTATACTACCTATGATCCATTTCAGCATAATTCCAAGGCCTTGCACCACCTCTCTCCATGTGCCCAGTGCCTCAATTTGTATAAATGATGAAAAGATTTTAGCATTTGAACAACACTCCCTATCACGTGTCTTCTGGACTGTCTTGACTTTCTATTTTCCAGTGCCCTTTCCATCTGCATGACAGGCAATAATTCACTCAGTCATGGAGCTAGATTAGTGATATGTCAGTGTCAAGATCCGTAGAAAGGAGCAGAATCTGTCAGTCAGTTGCTAACATAAATGTTGGGCGAACTATCATTTGTGGAATTAACAGTTGTGCTAGACACTTCACAGAATAGGGACTCAGTCCAACAGAGGTACCTATTGTGGTTTAATTATCTGGAATACGAGACCTTTGCACATCTCCAGTGCAAACCTGGTCCCCTTGGTAGACATTTCATTCACTGTACAGTTGTACCTTGGATCTTGAATGCCTTGTGAGTCGAACATTTTGGCTCCCGAACGCAGCAAACCCAGGAGTGAGTGTTCCGGTTTGTGAATGTTCTTTGGAAGCTGAACGTCCAACACGGCTTATGTGGCTTCCGATTGAGTGCAGGAAACTCCTGCAGCCAATCGGAAGCCATGCTTTGGTTGTCAAATGTTTTCAGAAGTCAAATGGACTTCCAGAACGGATTCTGTTCTACAACCAAGGTACGGCTGTATTGTCAGTGGTAGTGTTGTGCATAAATCTGCACCCACCCTAGCACCAAATCTGTGTGAGTTCCATATGCGTCCCAGATGTGAAATGAGCCTCTGAAATGAGACTACAATATGCAATAATGCACAAACATATTTCATAAAAATCTTCACACTAATTTCTGGATTAAGGCTTCCAACTTCACCACCACTAAAGGATTTACTATGTTCATAGCTTTGAAGTTCCAAAACCTGCAGTCTGAGGGGGTACAAAATAGTTGTCTTATAGGCATGGCACATTGAAAATTTAGTAATTTAACATGGATGTTACTGCTGTGCCAGATGGTATTCTGTACCATAATATTTTGTTTTCCCCCAGATAGTGCCACAAACACATCTGTATGGACTTCTCTTCATTGGGCAATATCTTTTCTCACACCTTTCTAAGCACCAGTGCGTTTGTATTTCATTTTAGAGTGAGTATGAAAAGTTCACTGGAGATTTTTCAGAGTCTAATTACTTGAGTTAATTGGAAGAATTCTAGCTCTGTCTTAGGTGGCATTTTTTCCTAAAGATAATAGCTTTGTTTTTGCTATCCAAGTGTAAAAAGGGAAGAAAAAAAACAATATAGCATAGCTACAAAAACCGCAAACAAGCTTCTGAGCGGCGACTTTCTCATGTTTGTAATTGCTAACAAAAAGGCAAAACAGTCATAGTCTGTTTCCTGCAGGGTTTGTAACTTAAGGAACATTACCATCTTTATATATATATTTTAAAAAGAAATTCAGAGCAAAAAATCCCCCCGATAAACGGAGGAAGAATAGCAGCCTTCAATACAACATTTATCTTTAGACTATTTTCAGCAGATTTTTCTTATTATGGTACAACACATTTTATCACAGTTGAGCAATGTTAGAAAGATACTAGTAAAAGGTTCTTGGAGATCTGGAATTTTGTATTATTACTGTTGGTATATTTTGAGTGAAGGGCAGAACTTCTCTCTGCTTCCTTGATCTGCCTAGCTTTCAATATCCTTCTTCTGTTAGAAGTATGGTGCACATAAAATACTCCTAATACAGTTGTTGTCCTGCACATCTTCTTTTTTAATAATTACACTAATTGGACAATTAATCAATGTCACCAACAACGCCGAATGACAATCCATGCACAAAGCTTTGTCAGAGGTTTCCACGGTGGTAGTTGTGGAAAGGGTGAGCTAAGGGAAAAGTCCGATGAAAATTTCAGTGCTTTTTAGTCCTTGGAAATGTACAATGGCACCTGCCTACAAATCACAGCAAGAAACAATGTTTCTTGACTATCTACTTCTTATTTTCAAATAAACAGTCACACTCAATATTCTGATGTGGGGAAAATGTTGATGGGGTTGAACTCAATGGGACTTGCTTCAAAGTTGTCATGTTTAGAATTGGATTGCAATTTCAATATGGGAAAACAATCCCTAGATTTAAGGTAGGGCCAATGGTGAGCACACTGTTTAGTGGTATGACTTTTTAAAAGAATATAAATAGAGTCAATAAAAGTCTCTGGATAGACCCTGTTGGCATCCAGCTGTACAGGAGTGGGATATTTACGGGAGATCTAGAGTTGTGTGCAAATAATGTTTGGGCAAAGTGTGGAGGGTCTATGGATAAAAATAACTTTCATGAAACTTCCTAATTTACCTTTGTTACTTACAGGGTGTGTGTGTGTGTGTGTATGTATATGTATACATGTACATGTGTGTATGTATACATACACACACTATCTATATCTATATCTATATCTATATTATCTATAGATATACCTGAAGTATATCTCCAGTATACCTGAAGGAGCGTCTCCACCCCCATCGTTCTGTCCAGACACTGAGGTCCAGTACCGAGGGCCTTCAGGCGGTTCCCTCATTGCGAGAAGTCAAGTTGCAGGGAACCAGGCAGAGGGCCTTCTCGGTGGTGGCGCCTGTCCTGTGGAACGCCCTCCCATCAGATGTCAAAGAGAAAGACAGCTACCAGATTTGTAGATGACATCTGAAGGCAGCCCTGTTTAGGGAGGCTTTTAATGTTTAATAGATTATTTTATTTCATTTTTCTGTTGGAAGTCGCCCAGAGTGGCTGGGGAAACCCAGCCAGATGGGTGGGGTATAAATAGTAAATAATAATAATAATAATAATAATAATAATAATAATAATAGTTATTATTTTGAATGAACGTTTTCCAGAGTTGATCCTGGCCAGTCAGGTATCACAAAGGCAATATGACAGCACCACACCATCAGCCATCCAGTCACATTTTCACATCTGTAGACTGCCAAAATGCACTTGGAGAGAATGTTGTGTGTGTGTGTGTGTGTGTGTGTGTGTGTGTGTGTGTGTGTAGAAAGCACTTGCCAGTTCAGGTCAACACAACAAGCATCCATTTTCACAGAACACCTTTATAAATATGGTATCCCAGGAATTACTCCAAAAACATTACCACAGACCCAAAAATGCTTAGTTGAATGTGCCAGCCATGGCGGATTCAAATATTATTCATTTTGCAAAGAGGTGGCCAAAACACATTTGCATAGTGGGCACTCTAGGCAGGTACTGTAACCTCTGAAAATAGTTCACTGTGGTGCAGATGTCTTGATAATCTGGAAAGTCTCAGTGCCAGAATCAGTCAGGAATGCCCTGTGTTGTTTTCACCTCTCACAGCACCCACAGTGAATTATGCCGCAGGGAAACATTCTTGGTAACTTCATATTGGGACCATAATCTTCGAATCATCCCCGAGATATTGGTTATGAAACTTTGCTCTGGTTTAAATTTTTTATATGGGTTTTACTATATGGTTTTATATATGACTGCGATCTGCTCTGATTTTTTTAAAAAATGAATAGTGGTATATAAATATATTGATAAATATCCCCCCCCTTCCTTTTGTCCTCATTTCCTTTGCTTCTTCCAGTGACAACTGTGATGGCAGAAGGGACTGCCAACAGTAGTGATGGATGAGAAAGACTGAAGTGCACATCAAGGTAGCCAGCCAGATAGCAGCCACAAATAAACCCCAAGATTATTGGAGGAAGCAAATAAAGGTTAAAGTTTAAATGGAGGAAGCAAAACCATTCATAACTGGCACCATCAGATATGCTTTAAAAAGAGGATGTATTTTTATTCCTTCAGTTAACAACAACAATCAACTGCATGTTTAAATTTCCTTCGATTTTTTCTGTTGCTTTCTGGATTCATAATTCATATCTGGGGCTGTACAGCTTAAAATTTCAGTGTAAGAAAATTAGCATTCAGAGGAATAGAACTGCCAAAGCATTCATTACTGACTCCAGATTGCACAGTGTACCTTCAAGATAACTGTAATTGAAACTAATGCTAACCATGTCAGTAAATGATTTTTATAGGTTTCCGGGCAGACTTTATTTCATGAGACTGTCCACATTAAGCATAAGTTGCAGCTTTCCTGGGTCCTGAATGAAAAGAAAGAAAACGGAACATATAAATTATGAATGGAGACTAATAGGAGTTGAAAATAAAGGAGAGATTATTTCATAACTTATTTTTGCAAATAGCATGACATAACCAGGTCACCTTGCAAAAGAAACAGCTAGCTACATAGCCTTCAGATGTGCAGATTTTCTCTCTAAGAAACCAGTGCAGCTAAGTTTAAATTATCCATTTCATTGGAAAGCAGTGGACTTCTGTTGTATTTTTGGGCAGAAAACATTTTAAACCAGAGGTGCAAGACCTTTCCTAGCAACCCAAAGCCTTTCCCATTGGCTGGTGGGAATGTGTTCTTCAATGATGATCATGCCTCTTACTTGTCTGGATGGAGGATAGATGGAGGATGTAGCCTGCTGTACAAAGGTAGAAGTCATACCTGCTGTTCCACCCACTTTTGCCTCTGGCCCCGCCTACCTCTGGCAAGCAAACGCTGGAAGGCAGCTCACAAGCAAATGTAGCCCTGCTCCTGAAACAAGTTTCCCACCCCATAATCAATCCAGGAACAAGCTGCTATTTTATATTGCCAGTGCTTTAACTAGCTAAACACATGGCAGCTGAAAACAGAGTGACAGGATATAAGACAATGAATCCTGTGCATAAGAGCACAAGCATCAGGACTCAAGATCTGAGGTGACAGGAGCAATCTCCCAATCACTGGGGCTTGTGTAGGAACCTTCCCCCAAATCCCAGTGAACTGCGGAGAGGGTGGGGCAAAGCCAATGGCAGTGGAGGTCATCATACACCCCACAGAGGAAAATCAGGATGTGTGTCTTTTGGGGCTGTGCTCTCATGAGAGCCAGATGATTTGCACAAGAACACGCCCGCCCCCCCCCCGAAAAAAAACATGCATCTTTGGGGGCTGTGTGCTTGCAGGAGCCAGGTGACTTGTGCATAAGCACATGCTCCAAAAAACAGGCGTCTTTTGGGGTAGCACTCTCGTGGGGGCCAAAACGGGAAAGCCCAGGATCCAATCAGAAATCAGGATGGCTTCTGTAGTTCCAAGGTGTCCAGTTGACAGTTATGGGTCATGAAGGATGTGCAGAGTGAGCATAAAATCTACCGTACAAAACATATTTTAATCACACATGGCAGTTATGTGACAAATTCAGGTTTTTTAATGACAGACCTTACAAGCTTAAGGTCAGTGATTTAAAAAAAATTAAATGGTTGTAATATTTGAATGTAAATTTGTCATGTCAATAAGTATTCCTCATCCCTGTGCTTTCTAAAGGTCTCTCCTGAGGATTGAAGGAGTCTGAAAAGGATGGGTTGAATCTTATGCTTCGTCCTATGAACTCAATGGCACTTGTTTCCAAGTAAGCATACCTAGGATTCTGCTTGATGTCTTTCTTTTTTTAAAAAAAGGAAAGCTGGGATTTCTTTAACCACACTCATTGTAAGATATCCAGCCAGGCCACAGAATAAGAGGGAAATTACAACAACCCAAAATCAGGTTTTAGGAACACATAGCTGGTTATCGCAGTGAGATTTTCTTTCCGGTGTGTAGTGCTCCTAGGTGATGAAAACACTGAAGCTTTCGCACTGCTATCTAGACATGCTGAAAGAAACTGCAATCGATACTTTACAATGTGTCATTATCAGGTAACACATAATTCACAGCAGGTAATTAGCAGGTGATAATGAGCATCAAGTCCAATATCTCAAATCATCCAGGGAAAGTCACACCTACAAGAGAGGTGGCAAAAGCTCAGAGGCAGAGGAAACAGATAAGGGTTTAGCATTTGGAATATGGCAGAACTGGATTCCTCAGAGCTTTGCAGCAATCTGTGGTAGGAGAATCACAACAATTCTGTTGGTGCAGTGATAGGTCATCAGATTTTATAAACGCTCAGTATATTATTTAGAACCAGAATCTCATTAGGAAGCCATCAGAAATGACTTGGGAAGCAGTGGCAAATAGATTCTATCAAGAAATAAATCTTGTGGCATTGTAAGTGATAGTGGTAAGTGATACAGGGTAAGCCTGAAATATTAAGAATAGACACTCATGGGAGATACAAGGATGGAAATGGAAATAAAGAATTTTGATTGAAATGCATTTAGTTAATTGGGATTGTCTGAAGCTACTTTTTTTACTCCTTTGAGACTTGATATGTAGAAGTGCCTGTTACTTACTTAGTTACTTAGAAAATCTATCAAATGCTGCACAAGTTATTTTCTCCCCATCTATCTATGCTTTCAAATTATGCATTAGTGTATTAATGCACTATTACAAAAATTATGATCAAAATGGGAGGTATCATCAGTAAGGCATATAGTAACACCACTCGGATGTCACTATTCTTACTTTATTGGCTAATGCAGTCAAAACTAAAGAAGCAGACTTTTTGAAATGGAGGTCCTGATCAAATCCTAGAGAATGTGTTTGGGAATACTATTCTCAATCAAGCTGGCCCCTGGGTGGGCAAGTAGGCAGACCAAAGGCAGGTAATCCCAGCAATGTAGAAAGAGGAACTGCTAGCAACTATCAGCAAAAGTTGCTCAGACTGACGAAAGACAGCAGAACTGGAAGACTGGAATTGGGCTGGCCCTCATTTGACACTCCAGCCCAGGAGGACTGGTGTGAACATGTCCCAGGTGGAACTGCGACCAGTTTAATCTCTGTCTAAAGAGCCTAGATGGCACAATGCAAGCCTCACAGTGCCGGTCATTCATGGCCAAGAATGTCTTTTCCATCCTACTTAGCACCCCAGGTGATTATACTTGAATGCAGGAAATGAGAGATACTACTCACCAACTGTGCTGGTGTTAGGACCAGAACCGGCCCTATCATTAGGCAGAGTGAGTCGGATGCATCAGGCAACAGCTTTTGAGAAATGGCAACAAACTGTTAGTTATTTAAATGGCTGTAAACATGGCTGTAAACTTTAAAGTGGATCTTTTACTTAGTATCAACAGGTATTTCTGGATATGACAGAAGCAAGCACACAAGTGAAAGAGAACCTGCCTCAGAAAAGCCACTTACCTTCATGTTCCTAGGTATATGAACCCTTTAGTGGCTTATTTTCACATGGCACAATGGCTACTACAGCTGCACCTCAGAAGTCGAACGGAATTCGTTCCGGAAGTCCATTCGACTACCAAAACGTTAGAAAACCAAGGCGTGGCTTCTGATTGGCCGCAGGAAGCTCCTGCAACCAATCAGAACCCGCAGAACCCTCATTGAACGTTCGGGTTCCAAAGAACATTCACAAACCAAAACACTCACTTCTGGGTTTGTGATGATTGGGAGCCAAAACGTTAGACTCGCAAGGTGTACTATGTATGTTGACTTGAAAGGGAGCAGGTGATATTTGAAACTTACCCAGGCAGCAAATTGTCTTGGGCTAGCTCTGGTTAGAGAAATTGGGCATGGTAACGCCATTGACCAACCTGATTTGTGTCAATGGAACTATACAATATGATTTCATGCCAAGGCTCAAATCTAGTCATTTCAAGAATGTCTGATTTCTTGGATGTGAACCATACACAAAGTTGTTACATAAATCCTTTTGAAAAACCTTAATATTGTTGTGAATAAGGCAAAACCTCTTTCAAACAATGAACCAGACTATGAAGTGAGGAATGATGAAAAAAATATTTCTCCAAGGATCTATCAAACTGATACAAACAATTGATAAAAGCAACTATAGTGACAATCCTGCCAGATTTCTTTTATTAAAAAAAAACCCAACCAATACCACCACAAGAAAACACCCAGAAAAATATAAACTGTTGTTGTTAAATCTAAATTGATATAAAATAGTTTACACTGCCTTGAGTCTTGTGTTTCTTGGTTTGTAAGCATAAATATTAAGTGGATAATACACTAGTGCCTTTGGCCTGCAGCTGTTTGAAGACATTGGCCCTTGATTTCTAAGTTAGTTCATTATACTTATCACCAACTGATATATAACCCATTTTGATTTTGTAAGGTGTTATATAAAAGCCAATCTCTGAGGTATTTTTCCCTTTGCAAAATTTTATTTAAGAGACACCAGTAGGTGAATAAAATAAACTGTTCTGGAATAACTTGTTTATCATTTCAGACAAAACGTTCCACTTAGTCTTTTCTGTTCTTCTTCCAATCCCAGTGCTAAATTCCTTGTCACACTATGTGACAAATGCAATATAAGGCTATGGGTACTGTGAGGGTGAGGAGTGGGGGGGAGAATCCTGGCAACCCTTTAGTTAGAAGGGTACATTCACACTCCAACAGTTATGCATCCAGCATTGCAGAGGTCTTAATAAGGAGGATGCACAGTTATATATATTTAGTATATAGTGTTTTTTTAATCATTATTAAAAAGCATGGACTTAATGCTGGAGTCAGATGATTCCATGGGGGTGAGTAAAACTTTAGTGCATGACACCAAAGGAGAAAACAATTCTCCACCTCATTCACAAGTTGTCCTCATTCTTACATTCCATGCAGAACATCTCAGAAATTTGGGGAAATGAGACTGACTTTGCCCACAAAGTGCCTTGCAAACTTGTCACAGAAGGCTTCTGAGGGCTCCAGGCTGTCTCAAACCCATTTGAGCTTTGTATTGTGCATGTTAATGTTAAAGCTTTTACATTTTTTAAAATATCTCACAAACTCCATATGCATTTCTCAATCTTGGGGTGAACATTGTGGTTTCGAATTCATGAAACCTTCTTGAGAAACTTTGTCGAGAAGCTTTCAATCAAATGCATACATTATTTATGCTTAACACTGCAAATACATCCAATTTCCTTGGAAATGTCAGCCCCCCCCCCCAGCCTGTATTTATGTGTTGTACGTTATCTTCCTAAAATACATTTTGTCATAAATATCCCTATGGGGATGAGAAATCATCATCGGAAATGATTCCCAGGAAGAAGAAACGTTGTAACTTTGGCTAGAGCACTTATCACTGATGACATCCACCCTTTCATAGTGTAATGGTGTGGGGAAAATACGCATTCATCTTGTTTGGTGTTTTTTTGTTCTGTTTTTGTGAAGAATTGCACTGGAATTTAGTTTTCTTTAAAGGGAGCAGAAATCAGTATTATTGGGACAAATAAGCTGAGGAAGTGCAGGATGCTGCACACACTTACCTTCCAAGTCCCGGACTGCAGAATCCGGGACCGGCAGCCGTGTGACACCAGAAGTTGCGTCGACGTAACTTCCGCTGTCGCTTTGCCTTTCTATGGGCACCAAAATTGGCTGCCGTCGGCTTCAAAATAGCTTCTACGCATGACCGGAAGTGCATCGACGCAACTTCCGGTGTTGCCCCGCCCATCTATGGGCACCAAAAATGGCCGCCGCCGACACCGGACGTCGCGTCTACGCACTTCCGGTCATGCGTAGGTGCGACTTTTGAAGCCGGCGGTGGCCATTTTTTGTGCCCATAGAAGGGCAAATCAGAAAAAATGGCCGCTGGCAGGAGAAAATAATGGAGAAAGACGGGAGACAAAGTGATACGGGGGACCACCGGGAAAAGGTAAGTAAAAACGGGGGTTTACCAGGGAAAACGGGGTACTTGGCAGCTATGTGCAGACATGCCCCCCGCCCAATACAGGACAACTAACAGAGCACATGGGTAGACCATCTGCTGCAAGTGTTGGAGGACCTGTGCTTCCTGCTTGGAAGTCCTTTTCCATCTGGCCTGGGAGGGTGGGGTCTGGACTCTGGGGTTGGGACAGTGTTGGGGGCTCTTTAATTGGTTTTTAAGGCGCCAGCTGTTTAAAATATTTCAGGTTGTTTTTAAATGGCTTTTAATCTATGGGTTTTTTAAGTTTTTGTTTTGTTTTGTTTTTGTTTTAAATAAAAGGGTATAGGATGTGCCTGGGAAGAGAGGGGAGGGGAGAGTGGGGGGGAGGAGAAGAGGGTTATCAGCTTGGTTTCTCCCTTTTAATTTTTATTATGTATTTTGTATTTTTATGTTGTGAACTGCTCTGAGTTCTACAGATGAAGAGTGGTATATAAATGCAATTAATAAATAAAATAAAAAACCATCTCTTCTGAAATTCCTACAAAAGAGATAATAAGAAATACCAAACAGGACCAAAGAAACACTCTGATTACACAGCCCAAGACAATTGTATAAAGAACAGTTATCAAGAAAGTAGAATCTTAGTTCCATTATTTAATTAAAGGATCCCTTTCCAATGCCGTACTTTTCTTTGTGGACTTAATTAAATATATGTGTTGTACCCCATGTTAGACCTACTCAGAGTAGACTCATTAAAATGAATAAACCTGACTAATTTGGATCTATAAATTTCAAATGGGGCTCTTCAGTCAGCTGTGACTGAAAGCATCCACATACAGAGATGCTTTTCAAGATTGTGGTATATGTTTCTTGGTAGTGGGCAGGGGCAAGATTCAAAAGTAAAATTCATATTAGTTTATTTTACCTGTGGTCCCATCAACCATGTGGCCCTTGGAAGGTTGCCCTGAAGGAAATGTGGCTGTCAGGCTCAAAATATCCATAATCCTGTCTTAAATAATCCATTGCTTTCAATGTCACTGACATCTTGCAAATGTGTATCTTATTTATGGATTTGGCGAAATTTACAACCTTATGTGCTGCAGTTACTGTTATACACAGGAGCCATTATGTTTCTTGTAATTCTGAAGGATAATCTGTCCATGTAAGATTAAATTTAAGACTCTGTTGTGCTGTTTTATATACCTCCCCAATACTGCTATAGTTAAGAGAGTATCAGCATTTTGAGGATGGTCTCCATTTTTCACTACTTTACAACAAGGATGTAAAATTTCCATTAAATGGAAAATCAATTTTATAATTTTATACTTTAGTATATAGATAGAAAGATTTGGGAAATTTAATGTAGTTGAGAGCTTTTACAGTACACTAGGCCCTCTATTTCATATGTAATCATTTCAATGTGAAATTACATAAACACTGAAGACTGTGCCTAGATAAATGCATTTGCATAAATCATACTTTTTCTGAGCATATGGAAGTTTTAATAAGCTTCCAGTTTAAAAAAAATAAAATTGGGCTTTGCAATATTATTGTCAGGGGCTGGACTGAAGAGGAGGAGGAGGAGGAATGGTGGAGGTTCCCCCCCCCTTCTTCTGTAGAGACAGGCAAAAAGCAGAGTTATTCTGTGTTAGGAAAAGGGGGGAGAGATAGCAGCCAGCTGACATGTCACTGGATAGCATAAGCGACCCCCCCCCTTCTCCCAAAAAAAGATGTTCATTAAGGGTGCAAGAACAAAGAGCACAGAGGCAATTGTCCAAGGACAGATGCCGTAGAAGCAGGTGTTGTTGATAGAGGGGGAAGGGGGAGGAGATCAGTGTGAGCAACTCCATTATGGAGGAATGACCGGAATCCTTTGTCTTTGACCTTGATTACTGAATATAACATACGTAAGAACTTTCTTGTTTCCTCCGTGCCTTTTGGTGCCATCGGAGGGGGGGAGGGGGGAGGATTCCCCAAGCCTGACAACTATCCACAGTTTTGACCCAATTCATTGAATTAAAATAAGTCAGAATGTCACTAATGATGTCAAAGGGTGATTTTGTGTGTGTGTGTGTGCATCCCGAAGTGAGCATATTAATAATGCATACTGAGGAAAGGCCGAGTCAGCCCTGGTCAAATCAAGAGGATAGAATTGTAAGTCAATGTGCACAGGACTGGGGTACCAGCTTGTGACCACACCACTCTGGCTCTCAAGGTTCAGTTTCTGCTTTGGAGCCAGTTAAGCCCTTTAGTTCCATATACAGCAGCAGGAGGAAGTGCACTTAACATTTTTTGATTGCCCACTCTTTCCCATGTTAGGTAAAGGTAAAGGTAAAGGTAAAGGGACCCCTGACCACTAGGTCCAGTCGTGACTGACTCTGGGGTTGCGCGCTCATCTCGCATTATTGGCCAAGGGAGCCGGCGTATAGCTTCCAGGTCATGTGGCCAGCATGACAAAGCCGCTTCTGGCAAACCAGAGCAGCACATGGAAACGCCGTTTACCTTCCTGCTGTAGCGGTTCCTATTTATCTACTTGCATTTTGACATGCTTTTGAACTGCTAGGTTGGCAGGTTCCCATGTTATATAACATCTATAGATATGTTCCATTCTTAGAAGACTTATACATTTTTTAATATTAAAAAAATGCTAAGCGTAACAACTCCTGCAGTCCCCCCCCCCCATGCATGCCTTTTTAGGAAAAGCTGTGTTTTTTTCTGTTATACATAAAGGTAAAGGGACCCCTGACCATTAGGTCCAGTCGTGACCAACTCTGGGATTGCGGCACTCATCTCGCATTATTGGCTGAGGGAGCCGGAGTACAGCTTCCATGTCATGTGGCCAGCATGACTAAGCCACTTCTGGTGAACCAGAGCAGTACACGGAAACGCCGTTTACCTTCCCGCTTGTAGAGGTACCGGTACCTATTTATGTACTTGCATTGCACTTTGACGTACTTTTGAACTGCTAGGTTTGCGGGGATTCGAACCGCCGACCTTCTGATCGGCAAGCCCTAGGCTCTATGGTTTAACCCACAGCACCACCCGCGTCCCTTCTGTTATACATACTATATGACAATTCACAAGTAACAGGGTTTAAAAGCCAATTGTACTTCAGATTCCACAACTGATCACAGATATAATTATAGGCAGGAACAAGGACACAAAATTCTGCCTGAAGCCTAGAAGAAAGATGGAAAGAAGTCATTTTGTAGTGCCCGAAATGAATAATGAAAATGGTTTTGTAACCTGCATTTGGCCAGTAATACGCGAATTGAGCATTGCAGTGAGCTTTTAAGAGGTTTCTAGAGTGGTGTGGAGTCAATATGCCACTTACGTGTTGTGCTTAACAGGCAGATAAAGCTCATGCAATTTAAGCATCAGCCTAGGCAAACATCCCATTCATAAACGCATTGCCTATGAGTGACTTCCACAGAAAGAAATGAACTTCTATCTAATGGGGTGACAGGAAATATCCGTACTGAAGAAATATACATTTAAAAGCCTCTTACATACAGGTAGAATATAGAAACTCAGCAATATGTGAAATGATAAAACATTACATAATGTTTACGGCTGCCATCCTACGACTTACCAAGAAAAGAGTAAAGGCTTCAATGGGGCTTATATTTTAGATTAGGCTGTGAATGTCATGCAGTGGCTATCCTGCGTACTTGTATAATTTAACGGGTAGAGTTCTACTTGGGGGTTAGCCTCAGATACTTCACCCCAGCCTTGGGAGTACCGTTCCCCTTACATTAGGGCCTGTTTGGTTTGGTTTGGTTTCTGATTTCTCAATCTTTCACGTTGTTCATAATCCAATCTCTCTTCTTTAGGCAGGGATGTTGTGGCCCGGATTGAAGAAGTTGGGCCCTGCAACGACAAATCTCTTTGAGCATGCAATGGTTTTAAAAAATAATAATGCATGCAGGGGTTGGTCTCTCAATCTCTACATAACTAGGGCACCAAATACATGAAGGGCACCTCCTTCCATATCGATCTGGCCACAAGTTAAGTTCTGCAGGGCAAGTCTAGAGGTGGTGGCATTCAGATGAGCCTTCTCTACAGTGGCTCTAAGGTAAGTGCTGATATTATTAACTTATTATCAGCAGCAGAAGATGTATCCTTTGACCCAGGCCTCTGGGAGGAGTTGATTTTGGGATCCCGTCCATACCCTCCAACTCCCGGTAAGAAAAATCTGGGATCAGCAGCAGCAGCGCGGCACCGGAAGTCGCTTCTACGCATGTCTGGACATGCGTAGAAGCGACTTCCGGTGCTGCTCTGCCTGATTTCCGGTGCACAGACATGGGCAGAGCGGCACCCGAAATCGGTTCTGTGCATGTCCAGACATGCACAGAAGTAGCCTCCCTGGCAGGTAGGAAATCCGGGGGATTTACAGGATTTTTCTCTGTTCAGGATAACAGCGGGAAATGGGTTTAAATATGGGGTTTCCCCTCAAAAAACGGGAGATTTGGCAGCTATGATCCCGTCAGATGATATTCATCACTTGCTTTAATATGCTGTTGCTGTTATGTATTTTACTACCATGAAATTTTATAATGCTTACTGTTTGTTTTATAATTTTAATGTGTTTTCTCCCCGGCTCCATATGGTGAAGGATGGATGTGATACATAAACAAAGAAACAAACATGTCTCTTTCACAACAAAGACTGCTCTGCTGCCTCTCCTGGGAACATCACTACCAGAAGGCCAGGGAATGCAGTGCTGCTGCTGCTGCCATTTGCTGCCCTGAATCAATGACCATGATTCGAAGCTGGTTTGTTTCGATAAACCAGTGAACTAGTTAGATTTAGGCAAAATAACAAACCATAGTTAATTGAAAACTGAAGCAGTTGATTGCTTCTGACCCCCTCTATCTTGCAGACATACCGGTGCAGTGCAAAGTAGTGAATAATCCAAATATTTCTGCATCATTATTTTCTACCACTTGGGTCAGATTTGGTCCCCAGATAACTGTCACCCCATCACATTGTGACATAGAAGTAAAATGGCTGGTGCTCCTATAGAAAAAGATATGTGTTGCATATGGCTGAGGATGAAATTCTATTCAGTTTAAAGACAAACCTACTTGATTTGCACTTCCTAACAGAGTTCACAAACCAAAACACAGCTGTCAAAATTCACTCTTCTGTGGATTTCACTAGGCAGTTCTCCAGCCAAGTAATGTGTTTTAAACAATTGCATATGCTAGGGAGACGTATGCATATATATGCATATATTAGACAACATACATAAATGTATTATTTTAGAGGAAAATGTTTTGCAAAAATATGTGTATTACAGAAAATTGCATATATATATATATATATATATATATATATATATATATATATGGATAAGCTTGCACTAAAATACTGGTGCACTGTCGTGAAGATATTAACAAATGACATCATCACAAACTGAAATGTGAGGAACTGAATTTAAGCCTGGAAAAACTGGAAAAATAGAGAGAAAGTGAAATAGACAAAATCCGCCCATTCTTATCGTTGGAATAACTTAACAGAACTGTGTGTGTGTTTCTAGGGACACAAACACACAACATGATTCTGCTCCTGACACTGAGCAGCTTGACAGAGATCCCCCAATAGTACAAGTGTTGGTGCTAATGTATCAGCAAGGAACTGCGCCTAAAACAATTGTGAAAAGGAAATAGTGAGCCATTCACCCTCCCCACCCTTTTATTACAGCAGAAAGCTTTAATATACTAAAGCCCCATGCTGCCTTCAAAGATGTTTTTGGAATTGAATCAATGAGAAAGACGTGAACAGAAAATTATAACCATTTAGAGGAACATTAGAAGAGAGGAAATTGGATTTACTTGGCATAGTGTTCCCTTGTCAAAGTACTGCACAGAGAACAAATGATCTCAAGGGGATTGAGACTGCAGAACATTCCACCTTTGGCTTTTAAAATGAATTTTTCAAACAGAAGTAGGAACACATCTCTAAATGTATGATCCTTGGGTTTGGTATTATTCATTTATGATGACAGAAACAAACCTTTATCGGGATTACCATATAAGAGTTCAAGATCAATACGTACTTTAGCAGAAATATGGAAGCAGATCTGGACAAATCAGAGACATATAAAGAAGAGGTAAATCCTATTTGTAGAGAATGTTGGTATTTCTGCCAAATGAATTTAGGCTCTCAGGTAAAAAAGTTCCAGGTGTTCTGGATTATTTAACCAAGCGGTTAAACAAGACATGACAAAAGATTATGCTTAGGATCTGGGTCTGTTTTTTAAAAAAAGACCCAGATCATAAACATAATCTTTTGTCATCAAGTTCCACTGACTTTGACAAAGCTTACTTCTAAAGAAGTAGAAACATAGCTGTCACAGTGGCCGGAGTGGACTACTTCAGAGTAACGACGCTACGCAGCTCTGCATTTTATTCTTTTATTGGTGCTGCGTATTTACAGTGCTCAAGTCATTGCTATTTACACGGAGCGATGTTGTCAGTCGGTTTCAGAACCTCCTAATGGCTTTTGGCGCGTCTTTCTCCAACACAAAAGCTTTGGCAGACCCATCCTCTTGCCCCTCCTCTTCCTGCGTAATTCTGGAGTTGGGGGGATGGGTCTTCCCCCCTTACTTGCCCCTTCCTGTCCCACCTGGGACCCTGGCTCCTCTACCTTGCCTGAGCCTCGGACACGACTTCCTGCTTCCCCACTGGAATCGGAACTCTCCCTGCTTTCCCCTTTGCTCGGGGACGGGCTTGAACTCAGGAGGGGAGGGACTTCGCGATATCCCCTGTCCCTCACATCCACCCCCCTCCCAAGCTCTCCTTCACCCCTCCCCAGGCCCCCCCCATGTGTCGGTGACGACTGGAAGCCTAAAAACTCGGTGCTCTCCGAGCCCGTTGGTGTGAACACCTCCCCCCAGTCCTGCGAGCCCCCCCCTTCCGCCTGGGAGGACGGGAATCCCAAAAAGTCCGTGGCGTCAGAGCTGGTGGGGGTAAAAATGTTTTGCCAATCTGCTCCTTCCTCTGACTGGGTGGATCTTGGCGACACCCATACCTCATCCTCTGGTTCCTCAAACTCCGCTTCCCAGCGCCATGGTGAGCTGTTCTCCCGTGCCTCCTCCTCCTCCCCCTCCCTTTCCATGTGCCAGGGCTTGGGTCTGTGGGGAAAGAGGGCGTGAAATTCTTCCACCAAGAATTCCTCCTGTATCTGAGTGGCGGGAACCCATTCATTCTGGGACGGTGGAGCATCCTCCCATGCCATGAGGTACTCCAGGCCCCCCACCCCCCACCTTGAATCCAGGATGGCCGTGGCCTCATTGAGTTGCTCCCTGCTTTCCCTCTCCCCCCCTCCCTCGGGGTTTTGTTCGCTGTCTCTGAGCCTGCTGCTTTCCCTGTACGGCGACAGCAGCGATCTATGAAACACTGGATGCACCCTCATGTCCTCTGGCAGTGCCAGCCTGTATGCCACCGGGTTGACCTGTTGCGTGACCGTGAAGGGGCCCAGCCATTTGGGTGCCAGCTTTTTGCACCTCCCTCTGGTGGGAAGGCCCTCCGAGGACAACCACACCTTGTCCCCCACCCTGATGACCTCCCCTTGTCGCCTGTGGCGATCTGCCCCCTTTTTGTACGCTTCCTTGGCCCTCTCCAAGTGTTCTCTGAGCTGCTGGTGCACCGTCTCCAGTTCCTCTGCCCAATCCTCAGCCTGTGGGCCCTCCTCCTCCTCCTCCCTCTCCCTCTCTGGGAAAGATCTGAGGTCGCGCCCGTAATTGGCCTTAAAGGGCGACACCCCTGTGGAGACGTGCACTGCATTGTTGTAGGCAAATTCTGCTAGTGGCAAGCGATCCACCCAGTCCGTTTGCCGCTGGCTGACGTAGCATCTCAGGTACTGCTGCAGAATGGCGTTGACCCTCTCCGCTTGTCCGTTGGTCTGCGGGTGTCTAGCCGTCGACAAGCTGACCTCCACCTGCAGGAGGTTCATGAGCCGCCGCCAGAACCTGGAAACAAATTGGCGGCCACGATCCGAAATAACCCTTAAAGGTAATCCATGCAGTCTGAAAATGTGATCAACAAACAGTTTGGCTGTCTCTTCTGCCGAGACTGCCCTGGCACACGGTATAAAGTGACACATTTTGGACATGAGGTCCACCACCACCAACACTGCAGTCTTACCCCTGGACGAAGGCAGATCTGTGATGAAGTCCATGGACACCACTTCCCACGGCCTGTGTGGTGTGGCTAAGGGCTCCAGCAACCCTGGTGGCGCTGCTCTGACCACCTTCGCCCGCTGGCAGGTGGTACAGCCCCTTACATAGTCTCGAACATCTTCCCTCACCCCTGGCCACCAGAAGTGTCTCATGACTAGGTGAGTGGTCTTGTCCCTTCCAAAATGCCCCGCTGTAGGGTTGTCGTGCATCTGCTTGAGGACCGTACGTCGAAGCTGGGTGGTGGGTAGGTACAGCGCACCCTTGTAGAAAAGCAGCCCTCTGCGTTCTGCAAAGTCTTTTGCCTGCTCCCTCCCCCCTCTCAGTTCTCTGAAGATGCGGTTGGCAAATTCATCCGCTGCCGTCAGTGCTGTGAGTTCTGCCTCGCTCACCACTGCTGCTCCGCAGGACCATGCCGACGGGGGGAAAATGTGCCTTGGGGCTGGTGGCGCCTCCTCCTCCATGTACTCTGGCTTGCGGGAGAGGGCATCCGCCCTGACATTCTGCTCTCCTGGGATGTAGTGTATGGAGAAGTTGAAGTTCGAGAAGAACTCCGCCCACCGTATCTGCCGCTGGTTGAGCACCCTGGCAGTTCTCCAGAACTCCAGGTTCTTGTGGTCTGTGCACACCTGGATGGGGTGCTTGGCGCCCACCAGGAAGTGTCTCCAGTGCTGGAACGCCGCGTGGATCGCAAGAAGTTCCCGATCAAAAACTGTGTAGTTTCGCTCGGGCTGGGTCAACTTCCTGGAGAAGAAGGCACAGGGTCTCCACTCTCTGTTGGCGTCCAGTTGCAACAAAATGGCGCCCACAGCCTTATCAGAAGCATCTGTTTCAATGCGTAGGGGCGCGTCCTGAACCACGTGGAACAGGTTCTGGTCTGAGGCGAACACCCTCTTGAGGCTTTCGAACGCTGCTTGCGCCTCTGGTGTCCACCTGAACTTCTGCTTGCCTCTCAGGCAGTCAGTGATGGGAGCCGTAACTCGAGAGAAGTTCTTGATGAACTTCCTGTAGAAGTTGGCAAAGCCTAGTAGGCGTTGGGCATCTTTGCGCGTCCTGGGGCTGTGCCAGTCCAGGATGGTCTGCACCTTGTCCTTGTCCATTGCCAGCCCCTTGTCTGACAGCTTGTAGCCCAGGAAGTCCACCTCCTTGGTGTGAAACTTGCACTTCTCCAGCTTCACATACAGGTGGTTCTCCTTCAGGCGCTGTAACACCTCCCTGACGTCCTTCACGTGCTGCACTGGGTCGTTGGAGTAAATAAGGATGTCATCCAGAAAGACCAAGCATTTCCTGAAGAGTAGGGACCCCAGGACGTGGTGCATGAAGGCCTGGAAGCATGCTGAGCCCCCTTGCAACCCGAAGGGCATCACCAGATATTCAAAAGAGCCCAGAGGCGTGAACATCGTGGTTTTCCACTCATCGCCTTCCCGGATCCTGATCAAGTTGTACGCCCCCCTCAGGTCTAGCTTGGTGAAAATCTTGCCTCTGCGTGCCGCTGTCAGGAGATCATCCACTCTGGGCATGGGGAAAGCCACTGGCTCTGTCACCGAATTCAGCCGTCTAAAATCCACCACAAGACGGCGCTGTTGCGTGTCTTTCTTGTCCACCCAGAAGACCGGGCTGCCCCCTGCTGCCTTGCTTTCTCTGATGAACCCCCGCTTGAGGTTCTTGTCGATAAAAGCGCGCAGATCCTCCAGTTCCTGGTCGGACATGGCGTACAGCTTGGCTGGGGGTATAGTTGCCCCAGGCACCAGGTTGATCTGGCAGTCAAAAGGCCTGTGTGGGGGCAGGTGGTCGGACTCCGCTTCACTGAAGACCTCCTGCAGGTCCCAGTATGGTTTGGGTATCGCCTCACCCCCTTTGACGTGCATGGTGGCCACCGTGGCTATCGGAGGCCCCTCCCCTGGTTGGTGCTGCATGCAATGTTCCAGGCAAAAGTCCGATCCAAAAGTGATGCATCTCTGATGCCAACTTATGGAGGGGTCGTGGCGCGCCAGCCAGCTCATGCCCAAAACGATGGGGGGGTCTGAGATGGTCGTGACGTTGAAAGCCAGTGTCTCTGAGTGCCTTCCAACCGTCATTCTCATGGGGGGGGTTTGATGAGTGATGGCCCCTCCCAGCAGCTCTCTGCCGTCAATGGTTGCCACGTGCAGAGGAAAATCCAGCTGCAGAAGCTGGATCTGGTGCTCTTCTGCAAAGTTTCTCGAGAAGAAGTTGGCTGAGGCACCACTGTCAATTAGGGCGAGGACCGTCAATGGATAGCCATTTGGGAGCGTGAGCGTCACTTCTAGAACCACTCCTGCTCTGGGAGGGGTGGGCTGGCTCTGCTCCTCTCTGTGCGGGTGGGTGGGCTGGGGCTGTTGTCTGCTGACTGTGCCTGGCTGCCGCCCCTTGTCTCCTGCAGCCAGGCTTTCCCGTTTCCCTGCTGTGGTGCTGCGTCAGTGGGGGAGGGCACAACCGTTCCCGCCTTTCCTTGCCACTCCCTGCGATGTGGGCAGTCTCTGACGAGATGCTGGGGGGAGTTGCAGAGAAAGCAATTCCCACCCCTTCCCTCCTTGCGTCTTGGCGCCGCTGGGGTTTGAAAAGCCCGCGCGCGCGCGCTATCAATCTGCATGGGTTCCTGGTCCTGACTGGCCCCAGGCGTGGCTTGAAAGGGTTGTTGAGGGAGTGGCTTCTCCTGCGACCGTGGGAACCAAGCCCGCTTTGCGCGCGTTGCTTGCTTGTCGCTCCATCTGGATTCCTGCCTCACCCCCACCGCCAGAGCCGCTTTGCTCAGTTGATCCATATTACTGGGCTTTGGACCTCTCGAGAGCTCATCCTTCACCTCCTCATGCAACCCCAAGTAAAACGCCGCTTGCATTGGGGCAGACTCCAGATCCCACCCCAATCTGTGCACCAGCATGGTGAATTTCGCCCAATACGCGCGAACTGTCATATTTCCTTGGCGTAAATTATGAAGTTCCTCCTTAGTCTGGTCCATATGACTATCGGACGAATACATCGTTTTCAAACCTTCTAGAAATAGTTTGACATTCTTCATGCAAGGATTCCTTGTTGCAATTAACGGTCTTAGCCACTCCCTGGCCGCCCCTGTAAGGTGCTCCACAATAAACGCTACTCTGTGCTCATCATCAGGGAACTCATCGTGGTGCAGCTCAAGAGCATACACAATCTCAGTCTCAAAGCCCTGAAACTCCTTCGGGTCTCCATTGAACTTGCTTACTAGGGTCCCGGCTCTCCTTCCTGGCAGCACTTGGACTTGGGGTGCCCCTCCCGCCTTGTTTTTCTCTGCATCCAGCTTGTTTTGGAGGTCTACCGCCACCGCCCTTAAATGCTGCTCTTTTTCCTGGAGCTCTCTCACCTGTTCCGCAAGTTGTAGCCGGTCGTTCTGGACCTTCTTAGTCTCCTCTTTAGCTGCCTTCAATTCTCCCTGCGCCTGCAGCGACAGCTGTTGCAGTTCTAGCTGGGCTTGCTCAGCGATCTGCCGCCACTTCTCCGCCTCTGACACGCTCATCCCGGCAACTCCAAAGTAGCCCAAAAATGATTAGGAGGTTGCTGTCACAGTGGCCGGAGTGGACTACTTCAGAGTAACGACGCTACGCAGCTCTGCATTTTATTCTTTTATTGGTGCTGCGTATTTACAGTGCTCAAGTCATTGCTATTTACACGGAGCGATGTTGTCAGTCGGTTTCAGAACCTCCTAATGGCTTTTGGCGCGTCTTTCTCCAACACAAAAGCTTTGGCAGACCCATCCTCTTGCCCCTCCTCTTCCTGCGTAATTCTGGAGTTGGGGGGATGGGTCTTCCCCCCTTACTTGCCCCTTCCTGTCCCACCTGGGACCCTGGCTCCTCTACCTTGCCTGAGCCTGGCTCCTCTACCTTGCCTGAGCCTCGGACACGACTTCCTGCTTCCCCACTGGAATCGGAACTCTCCCTGCTTTCCCCTTTGCTCGGGGACGGGCTTGAACTCAGGAGGGGAGGGACTTCGCGATATCCCCTGTCCCTCACATCAGCTTTCAAAACTCTAGTGATGGACACACACTAATTTCTACATTATATGGCATAATAATAGGGAATGCCCACTCTAGGCAATGCCTCAGAGCTAATCCATCTGCATTATCCTATAAATTTAATCTTTTCTGTTCCTCATATGCTTAGCGTCTTGCTGAGCAATGGACACAGCCTTCAAGCTGCAACCTGTTAGTTTTGAGAATGAATGAGATAATATGGCAAATCACTATTCATTAAAACAAGCGTGCAGTATCTCAGAACAAGAAGTCAATGACAACCTCCCAAGCTTCTTTATCTGACCTCCAGACTTGCCCTGCCGCACCCTCTCACTGGCCTTGCTTTGTACTCTCCTTGAGGGTGTTTGCTGTATCCTCAGATTCTGACAATGCGTTTTGTGTGCCTGGCAGGGATGAAGGTTAGAAAGGTGTATGTAGTAACTAGCCTACTATACAAAGGTACAATTTACATTATTATTATTTTGTACTGGCCCTACCTATCACTGCCATATGAATCACTAGGATTAAACAGAGCTAAAATCCAAGCAATGTGACAAAACTGATTTCTGGATCAGACTGTCCAAATTATTGCGCTCATAAAGCCCATTGTCATGATTGCAAACCACTCCAGATTTCTTCCACCCAATGGCCTAGTATACATGGAACATTTCTCCATCCTATAGCCATGGTTGAGAGATTAAGAGTGCTGCTCAGGCACGCTTCTTCTCAGGACTCTGCTATACAGCTGCAAATAAAATGTTTTGAATGTGTTGTAAAGTGCAATATAAAATTGTAACATTAAATGGCAATGGTGAGCTATAGCAAATTCAATGCATTTTTCAAAACGATTAAAAAAAGGATTTTCACAATGTTTTTAACATGTGTGTATATTCCACCCCAGTCCCCCATTCTCCTTTCTGCTTGAGTTCCCTTTCTTTTTTTCCAGTGCTAAGCATGAGTTGCTTTCTGCACTGTGTTTAATGTTAATGATTGTTTTATTTATTCATTGAGTGTTCTTGTGTCCATTTTTCACCTTAAATAGCAATAGTGGGGAAATGCAATTCAGATCACATTTAAAGATGAACTTAACCAATCTGCACTTCCTGTAACAATATGTGATCCAAAATCCAGCCATCCTTCAGAATTCACACTTTTCTGAATTTTGCAATGCAGTTCTCCAGCCCAGAAATGTGCACGAAAATTCATATACTAGGATGAAATTTGCATATAAATGCATGTATTGGTGAGAGTAACAATGAAACCCCTTTTATTAGGGAAAATTGTTTTTGAATATATTTATATTAGGATATTTTTTTTTACATGGCAAACTATTGTGGAAATATGGAGAACTGAAATTAATATTGGAAAAATGAAAAACTGAGGGAAACTGAAATTCAAAGATTTGCCGATCCCTAACTCAAAGTTTACAAGAACTGTAAAAACACCAACAAGAAATCAATAATAATCAATGCAATAATGCAAAATGTAAAAAGACTAGAGGCTGAAAAAACTTTGATAAACTAAACATGGTCTTTGAAAGTTTGGTAGAACAAATCAAAGTCCTTACGAGGTGCTTGAAGCCCATCAATGTTATAGCACTCCATGCCTCAAAGAGGAGGGAGTTACCATTATGCAGCAATGGACAAAGTCCTGCTGTAGACTGGGACCACAGTTAGGGCCAACCCTCCTCATCTGTCAGGCATTAAGCTCCTCCCCCAGTAGCCTCAGAGGCAAGAAGAACAAACACTTTGTATTTTATGGCTTTTCATTAAATCATCTGGTTGCAAGACAAAAGATCCATCTCTCCACACATAGGAGACATTGGCAACTCTGAGTCCCTCTTCTTCCGTTTCCAACAACATCCTGGAAACCTACAGGAAGTCACAGGAGTCACATCCCTCCTCATTCTCTGTTCTTGAATGCAGAGGGACCGGCACGAGGGACTCTCCAGGGAGGTCTTTGCTGTCTGCTCTCCAACTTCCCCCTCCTCTTCCTCCACTATCTCGTAACTAGGCATTTCCTCATTCACCTGTACATCATCCCTGTCGCCCTCTCCTCCTGAAATCGCAAGAGACCCAGGGATCGAAACTTCCCACTCCTCCTCCTCTTCTGAGAGCAGCTGATCAGACTGAGGGCTCAATTCCCATTCCTCCTGTTCAGTCCAGTCCCTGACATCATCTCAGGGCTTGCGCTGGTTGATATGAGAAAGGAGGGGACAGAGAAATGAAAGAGAAGGGCGAGGGAAGGAATATGCATTCCTGAGGAGGAAGGAAGAGTAACCCTGAACAGATATATCTGATCTCTAAACCATAATCATGGCCCTGGTATATGTTACACCTGTCCCTAGCCTAGTTAGTAAATGTCAACATTCACAGAAATATGAGAATGTGTTGTGCTTCTGATCTGATTGCTTTTGAAACCTAATCCATACAGTTCTGTCAATATATATAAAAAAACCATGTCTTGATATTACTAAATTAAAGAAGACCTTAAGAAAAACTGAAGTAGCCTTCTTCTAGTTGCACAGTAATTGCTCTCTCCACTTCAGAAATGGAATGGACATTTTTTTTTCATTGATCATTGCATGGCGAACTTCGTTTCCTTTGACCGCATCAAGCAGCTATCCAAGAAAGAGAATCACACTGAGATACATATCTTCTATGTGCAGCAGCACCTTGGTAGGCAATTACTTTAAGCAAATATGTAAAGATGCTTTGTGAGAATGGGTGTGTGTTGGGCAAATGCAAGGGAGATCTGAGTTTCTTTAAGCACTGAAATGAAAACGATAGCAAAACTTAAGACTGCACTCTTATCAAGCAGAAGAAATGTGCTATGCATCCAAGGAACTTTTTACTGACTGGATATGAAGAGCAGATAAAAAGGGCATCATATTACCTTAGCTATGATGTGGTTGAGGCTCCGGAACAATCTACAATAATGTTAATTTTGTGGTATTAAATTTTTGACTTGAGATTTATTTCGGATACCTGCAAATCTGCCAAAGCTCTGAACAAACCTTATAAAAGATAAAGAAGTAGGAAAAACTTGACAAAGAGATACATCATCAGATTTCACAAGTAACCAAATGCGGACAATGGCTATTTCCATGGCAACTCATTATTTATAATGATTCCCTTTTCTTCTAA
Organism: Zootoca vivipara; assembly: GCF_963506605.1. Lineage (NCBI taxonomy): Eukaryota > Metazoa > Chordata > Lepidosauria > Squamata > Lacertidae > Zootoca > Zootoca vivipara. Next base: position 29,495,056 of record NC_083285.1, read on the forward strand.
GAAAAGCCCAGCAGTCAGAAAAGCAGATTTATATCAGTATCCATTACCCAAAAAGGGGAGGCTGACTGGATACATGTAATGTGATGGATAGGAATTGAACTGACAAAGGACTGAAAATTCAACATCAGCCCAAAATCTATTCTTAACTGTCCTCATTCCACAACCCCCCCTCTTTCTCTGCTGGAGGCTCCAAAGATTTATCATTCTTTTATATGTCTACTATAGTTCAGCCTCACCATTTGCCTTATTAATAAAGTGGGTGTAATTTGTACCCAAATTAGCAAGCGGAGAAGGACTGAAGGAGTTTCTACTGTCAGGAGGGGTTGTTTGGACCCCTAGGTTTTCAAGAAAATGTTCTCTCTCCCCCCCTTTTAAAAGTCTCTCATCCCCTTCCCACCCTCTGGTGAAAAACTGGAAACTAGGGTTGTCATATTTCAAATAGTGGCAGGTTGTTGAGCTTGGACACTGCTTGCACTTGCAGTATTCTGGATATGTATGAAAAATTCTGGATGTATGGCAACCCTACTGGAAAGGAAAATCTCTGGGTGCTTATGCACACATGTAAGGAATAACAGAAGCTAAGAGCAAAGCTCAGGTGTGAATCTAAGGAACAAATAACGCTAGGAACTTGGGCAGCTGATAGTAATAGAAGCTAGAAGTCTGAATAATCAACCAACTCAATATGAATGTTGAAATTTCCCAGAATAATGAACCCCATGAGATATGACCCAATTGTCCTGAGTCAACCAACTCAACATTCATGTTGAAGTTTTCCAAAATAAAGAATCCATGAGCCACGAAGGGATAATAAGTAACTATTTTACTTTCAGAAGACAACTGAAGGCGGCCCTGTTTAGGGAAGTTTTTAATGTTTGATGCTATACAGTTTTTAATATTCGGTTGGAAGCCGCCCAGAGTGGCTGGGGAAACCCAGCCAGATGGGCGGGGTATAAATAATAAAATTATTATTATTATTATTATTATTATTATTATTATTATTATTATTATTATTATAGAAGCTTTCCAGCATGGCTTGGCTATCTGTATAATACTGTAAATAGTAAAGAGAGCTTTACTGCGTATCAAGTGCAGAAGTGTGGGGAAATGGTCATCCATATGACACTCAGTGAAGCTGGATCTTAGGAATGTTAGTCATAGTTACAGTCTGTAACCCTTACAAATATCCCAGACTTGCAACTCCAGTAAGTTTACTAGTGCTGACATCTCCATTTTACTAAATACCCCAGGTTGCGGGACATTTAAAAGTGTGAGTGCTGCAACAAGGTCAAATTTTGACTCAAGATTTCTGTAGCATTTGTCTGTCATACCAGCAAATGCACTGATAATCTCGCCAAGCGATGCTTCATGCCTTTTGACATTTAGTTAAGACCTTTTTTATTATTATTCACCAAGGCTTTGAGTTAATTAAGTAGCTGATTTCTCTCTTGGTCTGCTGCCTTTTATATGGTACTTACATGATTTTATTCTGCTGTTGTGGAACTTTAATTTTATTAATGTGAATTTGATTGCAAATTGGTTTATTATTGGTTTATTTATATGCTGCCTGCAGCAAGTTGTTGGAAAGGTGGTATATAAATAATGTAAATAAATAAATGTGTGTGTGTGTGTGTGTGTTTTAATTGCCCTTGCTGTTGCTGTCATGATCTTCATGATTGCTGTTAGAATCTCTGTACAGTCTCTGAAAATTGCACTTCTCCGTTTAATATTAAACAGTTAATAAATCTGCAACGCTGAGAAGCAGTGCGTGTCAGTGATATTTAGCTTCTGAGAGCACTTTTGTGTGTGATAATGGTGCTTACAGGTTTCTGAAGTGCTAGAATTATGGTCTGACAAGTGGCTATACCAACCAGTGTGGAGATATTGCTGAACAGTGTGCACTACTTTTCTTTCCCCTTGGAAATGGTGCTCATAAACGCAAAGGCCAGTGAAGCACACGGTCATACTTAAGAGGTATTGTGGGTTTATTAGCAGCACTTATACCACTGGGTCCTTTTCTTCAGAGAAACTTAGAAACACTATTGACATTCTAGTAACTTTTATAGAGAACCATCAAATATCATCGCTGAAAGAAACCTTTGTAAGCAACCTACGACATTCTTAGCAGCTCTTAAGAACAGTACAGTATATATTTAAACCACTTCCAATATTTGGATGTGGTATTCTTTCTTGCTGTTCCTGTGCAACCCAATCCTAGCCGGGCTTACTCAGAAGTAAGCCCTACTGACTTCACTATGACTTCTCTGACTCCCATGGACTCCATGGGATATTGCAAACCCAAATGAATAGCATGAATTAATTTAATTTTCTGGATAAGGCCCCCCGACTTTTGCTTCCTAGTAGAAGATACTAATTTTATCAACTATCTTGGAAGCTTTTTCCAGGTAACATAAACCAAATCACAATTGTACTATATCCTTCCTTTCGCCAGAAGTCCATTCGCCAAAGTGGTTATCTGTACCCTGTACCATTTCTGTCTTAGATGAAAAATGCAACTTCCACAATACCTTTGCTATCCCCAAAGACTTCTGGTCTTGCCCAATCTATAATCCCCTCCACCAAAGAATGAACCAATGCCTAACAGCCAACTTTACAAAGTTGTGACAATTTGTAACAAAAACCAAATGTTACCAGACAATCACCCAAGTGGCAAAATTCCTACCGGTCCCCTGATCCAAAAACAGACGACCCCTAGATAGGCATAGCAAGGTCAAAAACACAACCTTAAATGATAGGGAGGGAGGGAGGGAGATCCGCTGCACAATGCAAAAGAGAAAGTACTTCTCCTCGTGCAGCCCCTTAAATAGCCCCTTAGTTGCCAATCAAACCCCAACCAACCGAAAATTTTCCCCAGTAACAAAGAGGCAACCAATGAGGTGCAGAGGTCATCCAAACAGGCCACCCAAGAAACAAGAAGGCAGTTGGGTGATCTCACCGCAACACATGGCTCTCCATGATTTGGAGGAAATGATTTGTAGTATAAAAGTACAGTGGTACCTCGGGTTACAGACGCTTCAAGTTACAGACTCCATTAACCCAGAAATAGTACCTTGGGTTAGGAACTTTGCTTCAGGATGAGAACAGAAATCGTGTGGTGGCAGCGCGGCGACAGCAGGAGGCCCCATTAGCTAAAGTGATACCTCAGGTTAAGAACAGTTTCAGGTTAAGAACGACCTCCAGAACGAATTAAGTTCTTAACCCGAGGTTCCACTGTAGCTGAGAATTGGACCTGTGTGAGATGAATTGCTTGCTTAATTTTGGTTGAGCCAATATCCCAGAAACATTACACACAGTCTTCATTCAATTTAAACCAATGGGTCAAACAATGAGTCACTACCAGCTATGCAACTGCAGTCTAGAACTCTCTCTCTCTCTCTCTCTCTCGAGAGAGAGAGAGAGAGAGAGAGAGAGATTGAAGTGGTTTAGCTATCTATGTAAGTCATTATTACTCTGTTGTAAGGTTGTGATTTGTCCAAGGTAGGTCTTCCAATATTATGATGTGCACTTTATTCCGGGGAGTTTCCCACCAACAAAAGGAGTTTACTTCCTTTGGAATTTCATATATGTTTCACCCAAGCAGGAAACTCCACATTGACCTTGAAATGTCACTTCAAGTAAGACTCCTTGTCATTTTTGAAATGAGTGAAAACCCCTCAGAGAGTTCATTCATCTTATGGAAAGATTTTAAATTCCTATAAAATCCGCTTCTAAAATTCAGCATGCCTAGCAGGGCCAGAACATAAAGAAAAGTTGTAGCTGTCGGTTTCCCTTATTGTGTCACCATTGACCTAGAGTTGGTTACCCCAATATTGATCACTTTCCTCTGCATAATCCTTTGACTTTGCACCTAACACTGCCTCCCCTGTGTGCCTAAATGCAACAGTATTTTTTTTAAAGAAAAGTTAACCTTTCCCCCTTCTCCCTATATATAGCATGGGATCTGTGTCAACATAATCCTGGCCTTAATCCTTCAAGGAACACAATTCCATGTTAGAACAGCAAGGCAATTCATATGCTGTCATTTCTTGGAGCATTGCCTAGGTTTCTTTATGTTCAGGCTAGGAGGGTTCACGCGAAAGAACAGTCTTTTGATTTACTTCTTTTGAAAATCTCCAAACCACGTCTTCACTGAAAACATGGATTCCAGGGTTATGTACATTGCAGGGAGGGAATAATTTGGTTTGCATTTCACAAACCTACTATATTTATACTCTGTACCCCAGCACGTGAACTGAATCACAACTCTCACTTCTCCAAATTTTACAATGCTATTCTCCAAAGAATGAACAGAGAAATGTGCATACAGGCCGCAGCCATTTTAGGGGCACCCAATTGATGTGCAATCGTCAATGTGTGGGTCCTTGTGGGTCCAGGAGAAGTGAGTAATGGGGGAGTAATGGGGGTGGGGTGTAAGGGGGTGGGGTGCACGTCTATGCACTCCGCCAATGTGCGTGGGGGCCAAGCATGGAACCCCTACATGAAATGGCCGCCACCAGTATTAGTGAAAAGCACGTGCAAAAAATACATAGTGAAAAGAATGTACACAAATGTGTTGTCATAGGAGGAAAATGATTCTGAATATATATATATGGAGCAGAACTGCATACAAAAATGGACATGGGGGAATTGCACGCAAAAATGAGTGGGGCATGATGGGGTCAGAATCAATAAGGATTGACTCAGATTAAGCTAAACTATTTCCTTTGTGGGAGATTTGAGCTAGAGGGGGAGCTTACTATCGCTACTCTGAATGAATAATAATAATGATAATCACTGCAAATCCTGACTGCAATGTATCCACAGCTACCACAGCAGTGGAATTTGGTTAGGCTAGGCAGTTTAGGTGGTGAGATTAAGAGAACAAGGGAGATTGCTTATGCTTTTGTATTTATTACAGCTAACTGGCACCGTGAGAGTTTTATGGTTCCAAAATATGATGCAGGACAGTGTTTTTACCTTTACAGTGCGATCCTATGCTTACTCAGATGCAAGTCCTATTGTGTTCAGTGAGCTTCTTTCCAGGTAAATTGATATATAGATCACAATCCTAGACACAATCAAAGTCCTGTTATAGGACTTTTAAGGTCTCTCATATATATATATATATATATATATATATATATATATATATATATATATATATAATGTTCATAAATTTACAAGGCAAACACATACATAAGTATATAAACTTCGTGTCTGAAATAGTACAGGAGAGCAATCCTGAAACCATTTTGACTCTCCCAAATTGACCTCAAATGTATGTATGATGTATTGGGGAGTGGTCTTGAGCTACAGGGTAGGCAATTTCAAAAGTCTATATAACAGTCTATATAAAGAAGGCTGATCACCGAAGAATTGATGCTTTTGAATTATGGTGCTGGAGGAGACTCTTGAGAGTCCCATGGACTGCAAGAAGATCAAACCTATCCATTCTTAAGGAAATCAGCCTTGAGTGCTCCCTGGAAGGACAGATCGTGAAGCTGAGGCTCCAATACTTTGGCCACCTCATGAGAAGAGAAGAATCCTTGGAAAAGACCCTGATGTTGGGAAAGATTGAGGGCACTAGGAGAAGAAGACGACAGAGGACAAGATGGTTGGACAGTGTTCTCGAAGCTACGAACATGAGTTTGACCAAATTGCGGGAGGCAGTGCAAGACAGGAGTGCCTGGCGTGCTATGGTCCATGGGGTCACGAAGAGTCGGACACGACTAAACGACTAAACAACAACAACAACATATAACAGCTTGCATACCAATGTTCTGGGTTCCTCCTCCCTCCTGCGTGGTGGGGTGAGCACCCTGTTGCAGCAGTTTAATAAAGATCATGCTTACTAGCCAGCGCCGTCTTAAGCGCTCCCGGCGCCGTGGTGTGTCGGATCCTTCGGCGCCCGCCAGATCCTTTCGGCGCCCTCCCGCCCCGTTCCGGCGCCCTCCCACCCCGTTTCCCAGCGCGGTGGGCGGGTGGGCGCCACGCGGGTGCAACAGGCGCTGCTGCGTGGCAGGCGGGCGGGCAGGCGCAGCTGCGCGGCGGACCAGTCGGCCAGCGGGTGGGCGCAGCTCACGGCGCCCTCCTGGCGGGCCGGCACCATGGTGCCCTGCGCCACCCAGCCTGCACGTAGGGCCGGGACTGTTACTAGCTGCTTTGCTTCTCAATGTTCTCTGTTTGGCCTCTGTTATTTTCTGCTACCAAATAGAGAACCTACATAGCGACTCTATACAATACAGGCTCTATGGGAAAAGGAGCAGGGTTTTTTTCATATAACAGTCCTATAAAAGTCTCTTTGGACACAGTAGGTCTTGTGTCTGAGTAGGCATATATAGGACTGCACTGTTAATCCTGTAGGAGCAAAAATCAGGCCAGTGTAATATTTTTGACCCATTTAAAAATACACCAATAGTTTAGTTTAGTTCTCTAAAGAAGGAACACTGAACTTTTAGGATTTTTTGACTGTATGATCCGGCTGAATAAAACTCGATTAATCACACCTTGCATGTTTCCTGCAAATAATTTGTTAGGAAAAAAAGCTTTAGCTTATTTTCTTTACATTGTGGGAAATGTGATTAGGGGTGGGGATGGGGGAGCCAGTGCAGTAGATAAGCTGACACTATTGTCTGAGAAGGTGGTGGCAGTTCTTATCAGGGAAAACATTTCCTCTGGTTCTGTATAACTTGCGTTTGTACTGGGCGACTGCTAGCATTGATGGAACACTGACTTGCTACTGCATTGGTTAATAGCTTGAAGATAACTACTTGCAATCACATACCAAGAATGGTTTTGCTCCTTAAAAGCTTAAAAGAGGGAAAAGCTTATATACCCTGGGGAAATGATAATGGACCTTAAATGTGGCTCAATGGTATTTTGGGTTGTGTGTGTGTGTGTGTGTTAAGAAGGAAATTTTAGGGGTTTTGCAGGACAGCAAGAGCCATTGGAAATGTATGTAGTTCTTAGTATGTTGAGCTTAGATTACTAGGCTGATCAAAACCCAAACCAAGGATCAGATTCTGCAAATGTGAATTGTAACTCATACAATAGTTGCTGCAGACACACAGTAGCAGCATATTTTAAGATTAGACTCACTGCATTATGAAAAACAGTTTGCTTTTACAGGTTCTGTAATTTATGATAGATTTATGATAGCAAATGTTGGCAAAATTTCTCCAGGCATATCTCTAAATGTTTTAAAGGCATTGAGAATGTGAAAAATTCACACATAAATACTAAAATAAAATTTAAAAAAATCAAAGGATGCTTTTCTGCATTCAGTTTTCAAGGACTCTAAATCTTTTCTGAATTCAGCTAACACTTTGAAATGGGAAACAGAAAATAGGTTTGCTTACCAGGCTGAAATCCTATTATACTGATTTGTTTCTAAGTGTTTAAAAGGAAGTCTCTCTGCTTTACAGAAGTTTTAAATAAAACATTCAGCAATAGGTATGGTTTTCAGAGGTAGGATTCAAGGCTACAAGGATGAAGCCATTGCAAACATGCTGTATGTATACCTGCAGTGATTTTTTTTTTTAATATGAACTGTTATAAGAATTCTAAGGTCTCAAATATAGAATAAATATTCATAAATTCACACATCTAAATATATAAACCATGTGTCTAAAATAGTACAGCAACCCTGAAGCCATTTTGACTCTCCCAATGACCTCAAATATTCCTCCGCAATAAGGGCAGCAAATGGGGAAAGCCTTTCCCATTGTCTTTTCACTTACAAATCCTGTATTAAGGGCATGTTTGTGTATGAATAGAGTGAGCCTGTGACCTGGGTTCAGGAAAGTATTAACCATCACAAAAGAATGGGCAGGCTGCTCAGGTAATACAACCAGAGACCATTATCAGGTATTCTGGCTGACAAGTTTTCTGCTATAGGCCACCTCCTATGGTGTATGTCCTCTTCTTTGGCGATCACCCGTAGCCAAGTAAGATTGTCCTCCATAAACACGGTTTTAACCGTGAGTCCGTAAGTGACTGTGGAGACCAATTCTGGATCCACACGTCCTTCCACAGTGGGGACATAGGTTTCTAGGTGGGAGTTGATTGTGGTGAGGGTTTGCAAAGTGTGTCTTCATCTTAGCACGTTTCTCCATTTCATCCTGAGTTCGAGCATCTTCAAAGATGATACAATGATGTATGCATGTATGATGATTTTGGGGTGGTCTTTAGCTAAGGGGGTTGGGCAATGTCAAAAGTCTTTATGGTTCCTGCATACTTTTGTTCAGGGTCTCTCCCTCCTTGGAAGGAGGAGAGGGAACTCTGTTGCAACAGAAAAATAAATATCTGCCTTGTTTTCCACTGGATCCTGCCTCCATCCATTCTTCTCTGACCAATCATGGACTTAGAGGACTCAGATTCCCATGGGAAGTTGGGCAACAAAAGCCAAACCCCAGTTTTTACATCAGAACAAAATATTACTTCCATGCCTCTTCTTCTTCTTCTTCTTCTTCTTCTTCTTCTTCTTCTTCTTCTTCTTCTTCTTCTTCTTCTTCTTCTTCTTCTTCCTACTATCTGGGCACATCAGATTAGGGATCTGATGTCCACTTTTATAAGTCCACTTATAAAATGAGTTTGTCTAAATAGAATAGAAGGACACCACTATTTATTCCTTGCCCTCCTAACTATGAGATGATAAATGGCTTTTGACATCTGAGGAGTCTTACCTCTTTCATCTCAGCATCTTTGAAATTAAGGTTATTATGTCTACAAGCACTGCCATCCACAAATTAGTTTTAATTAAATGAAATTAGGCCATTAAAATCAAAGGGACTATACTAGATGAAATGTAAATGCATGTGTTTTGTAGCAGGCCCCTGCACTTTCCAGAGACACGCCAACTTGAAAAAGGTTTCGGCTCGCAGAGGTTTTTGAACGGCTCGACTGTATAAGAAGTATTACAGAATTTAGTTGAGTATGACTATTAAATTCGGTATACTATAGCAAGGTTTCATATGGAAACTAACGCCTCATTGGTAATTCATTACTACAAATGGTCAATAGCAAAAGTCACCTTTTTGTGACCACTTTTACAATAAAACCTCATTTCATCCTAGTCATTAAAATGATTACTTTTGGAATGATCTTACAAATTAAATATCTAGGCTTCAGCAGTATTGGAGTCATGTGACTCATTTGATTTTATTGGAGTTGCGCAGATAGCTTCCAATGTGCAACTTAAGAAAATTCCTAACTCTGCACTTCCAATGTTTTCCATGTGTAATTAAACACTGCCTTTATATAGATGGGGGTGGGAGGGAGCCATAACTGAGGTTTATAGGCTAATGGCTTCCGCTCTTGATTTGTTCAAAGTGAAGGTGCTTTATGTTGTTCGAAAAAACGGTCCCATGTTGAGAAGGTTATATGTTCTTTTCTTCAGAGCAGGGATAAAAGTCCCTCAGAAACATGGTTTAAAGTAGAAACAATTTGAAGAATCAGCTTTTGCTATGTTGGCAAGTACAGCTGTAATGAAAAATAACCGCTTTGTAGTATATTAAAATTGACTATTTGGTGTTTGGAGACTCCACTGTGTTTCATTTACCATATATTGTAGAGCCTTGACGTGTCAGGTTATTTTCCTCTGTGTTTCTTCAGTTTTGTGCTGGTGTTTTGGTTGTTGTTGTGGAGAGGTAGAAATAGTTTTGTGCAATTCATTTTTCATTCCACAGTTCATGAAAAAAAACGAATCCATGTTGAAGTACTTATCAGTTCCACATAATTCCCGTCATTCCGTCATAGACTTTAAAAAGGGAATATACAGTACAGTGGTACCTTGTTTTGAGTCCAGGATCTGTTCCAGAGCCCTGGACGCTCCACGAAAAGGACGCTCGAGAAAGCACCGCTCCGCGCATGCGTGCAGAGCATGTGTGAAGCATAACCTAGCCTTGCTGCGCATGTGCGAGTGGCAAACCCGGAAGTAACCCGTTCTGGAACTTCCGGGTTTCCCGTGGACGTTCGCCGAAATGGACAGCGGGGCAGACGTTCACAGAGGTATTTCTGTATTGTAACTGGGAATGCAATTGTTTTCTGTATTAGGCAGAAGTGCAATTCCATAGGTATGCTTCTGTGTCCCAGGCATACACATGCACAAACTTTGAAAACTTTTTCCTGAATTTTTAAAAAAATTGTAGAAGAAAAATGCTGCTTTTTTAATACACTGAAATTACTGCACCTGAAAGCATGTATGTGTGCATGCATGCGTGGAATGACAACAAAATGCAAAGTTATATTCAGACTAAACCCATTAAAGTCAATAAACCTAAGTTTGACATTGCCAATAACTTCTATAGGCCTATTCTGAGTCTGACTACCATTGAATACAACCAAACCTTTATTTATTTGAAAAATACTTATAAGCCTCAGGGGGAAAGCAAATTATGTGGAAAAAACGTTCATCAACATTTAAGAATTATCCTTTCTTCTCAAAAGACATCTGTAGGTACATAGCAATAGCTGAGCAGAACTAAGGTAATTTCCTCATCCCTGGAAAGAATCCTAGCCACCCACACTATTATGTTGATGAGGGATTAACAGAACTACATGGCAAAAGTGTTCATGAAACTGCAGGTTTCATTCATTCATGGTATAGCATTGAGATATTCTAACTGTTCCTTCTTTGGCCATGAAGAGACAATGAGAATTCATGGGTGAGGAATCCATTAAAGAATGAATTACAGGGTGCATGCCAGGAGGAGTGAACATTTTTTATAACCCTTAACTTAGAGTATGAAAACATAAGTGCAGGCCTATACATTACAGCTGCCATATGGAGGCCGCTCTAAATTGCTCCGCACGGCAACCCAAGTTATACCCAAGACAGTTGTTTCTGTGCAATGGCTCAAGACATACTGAGCAGTTTTCTCTGCACTACTGCAAATGTCCTGGAATGTTTTGCGCTGATGTGATGTAGATAACAATTCACCAGTCAGATTGTGCATTATTTCTACTTCTCACCTACTACAGTGGCCATGGTTCTCTGTTTGGTGACATTTTAGCTAGTTCGTAGTCTGTGTTAATGCATTGAGGCTGTAGGACTAATTCACACGACTTGAGTATGAACAGTGGGAGGAGCAAGCCTATAATAGAATGTGAAACATTGACCTTATGGCTGCAACATTTGTCTGATCTTCCTCTGCAAAATTGGTGTATGTGTGTGTGTGTCGCAAACAGCTAAAAGCTAAAGTGCATTCTCATTAATGTGTGATGGCCATAGTCTGTTTGCTTTGCACTAAAAAAAAACCTGTCAGAATCAAATGCAGACTACATGCTTGATTAACCACATAGATGGTCTGCTTTTGAAAACCGTGATGACTTAAAAGTGTCAACTGAATGCATTTTGGAATTGTTTGGCCTGTCAGGCACCTTGAGGATGACATATCAGCTTTCACTTAGGATTACTGAAAAAAGGCAGCGCACAGAGGCGGTGATTAGCCAGACAATGCCAGAGAAAGCGCCATAATTTATTCAAGCAGTTTAGAAATATATATATATCCCAAGGAAGCTGATTGTTACCTTGAGCCAATCTGTCTATATAATCTGCCTAATGAATGAGACAAGTGATAAACTATTTAGAATTTATGTGAATAAATGATTCGTGAAGAAACACATCACTTTAATAGTGAATAGAGCTGAGAGCCAGCTATTGTGAAAGCCAATGACCCATGAACCAAGACAAACAAAGGATTCCACCCCCCCCCCCAGTCATTTCAACAGTTGAGAAAATATAGCCCATTGAAACAACTGCTAGCTTAATTGACATATATTGTTGGGTATGGAAGACTTGTTTCTAATTCCTGAACTGGTATAAATAAATATACAGTTGGGTCATGCCAGGAAGCAACTCATCAATTAAAAAGCTTTACCCACATTCAAGCCTTTGTTATAATTTAACTGAATATGGCGTGATTTGACACACGGTGTCCATTTTTATTGAGACTTTACACTCTGGTCATATTGAAGGGAGACAGCACCCAAGCTACTTATCCTGCTATGCTTTTAGTGATCAAACAGAAATATTCACCGTGCAGCACAGGTATCAATATATTCAGCAGTAAAAGATGCATTTCGTTCATTTTGTAGCAATGGCAGCATGAGGTGATTTTGAGTCACAGGTTAATAAATAAAGATAAAAGAGAATTGCAAGCCAGTAGCTGAAGAACTGGTTAATTAGTTCAAATGACTGTGTGAAATCCAGTCCTACAGTGACTTTTCAAGCCACTGGATGCTTTTCCTTTAGCAACCCTGCCTCTTGCCTAGCCCCTCTGGTGTTCTTCTCTTTCATATATTGTTACAAAAGTTGGGAGCCACTCCCACCCTCTGCTGAGCGATAGCAAAATCCCAGGGGGTTCCAGGCACTCTCCCAGGGTCTGTGTTCCTTTGGAGAATTGAGACATGGCAGAGACTGTTGTAGCTTTAAGAAACATGGTTTATTCACCTATTTACACCTTCAGTTTGCATGGAGGGAGTGCAGATCTTACAGCATGGTTATTTCAAGAGGGGCTTGCCAAGCCTTCAGCCGTGCAGCCAGCCTTCAGCCAACCTGCCCAAGATGGACCTCTCTTCATCATTCTTCTTCCCAGAACACCCTTGCTCAAGACTCTCTTTTCCTGTCATCTCACACCCAGTTACCCTGACAGCCTTCCAACCCCCCCATCTCTGTTCACACCTCGGGGCAAGGGGGGAGGACAGTCCCCTTGCATTGCCAATGGCCCTCAATCACTTTGTATTGTCTCTGAATGGCCTTAGCTTGGCCAGGTCATTGTGCATAGGCTAGCTCAGGAATTCCTCTGCAGCTTGTATTTCACCCTTCGCATCCCAAATAATAAAAATTCTACCATTTATTAATTTATAGGGTTTAAGGGGGTTCCACCCCAAATCTATAACACCATTGTATAGTTAGCTGCTTGAGTTGTATACAGGCTTGGCTAGTGTGGAGTTGCTGAAATAAATGGGATTCAAGTTAGCCATGACTAATTCACTCTAAGCTTGACTGAGTCTGGGTTCTACCCCCACTTTTTTTTACTGTTGGGAAGGCCCTGCCCTACTCCACCTTCATGGTTTTAATGAAGAAGGTCCCTGAAAACTGTAGACTTTTGATGAAGAAGGGCTTGGAGACCTGCTTCCAGTCAAGGTCATGGCTCTAGATGAACCATTGATCTCACCCTGTAAAGGACAGCAGCATACTACTGGTATGTAGAGCTCCTTTTTCACTTCAGTTCCCTGCCTCCACCCACTCCTGCATGTTTCCTTTGCTTTTGGGCTGCCTGTCTCTTAGTATTCCTAACTATCCCCAGGCACCCTCAGGCTCCGACAATCCCTTGTGGGATGCTTTAATCCTAGTTGTTAACCCTCTCCCTCTCCCTCACAGGTGCGGGACATCAGTTGTTTTAAGTTCCACAGCAAACTGAATATTCTGAGCCCTCGCCGTAGTGGATTCAATCACTATCAAAGGCTGTACTGCCACAAGTACAATGCAGACAAGGAACCTCGGGCAGCAGTCTTTCCCAACACCTCCTTTGAACAGGAGATGTCAAGAAGCTGAACTTTGGACCTTCTGCATACAAAACATGTACAGTACTCGACCACTGAGCAACAGACACTGCCCAGTATTTTAGTTGCCACCTGGCAGTCAACTAAATGCAGGTGTCTATATCTACAGGAAAAGCGGGTCTGTGTTTGCTCTCTGTGCAAAACATTTCCTTAGATATGCTAAACAATCTTCAAACAATTCTTTCTACCGTTTTACCTCATTGTGGGCATTAAAAGACACAGAGGTATTGCTGAGTGCCTGTACTCTCACACAAGTGTTTTTATTGTACAATCATGGGTGGTTTTCCTTTAGTTCATCTTTTGATGGCCTTCACCAGGAATCTCTCCCCCCCCCCCCAGCAGCTGCTTCAACCTTGGAGAGCTGACAAGTTATGTCATGCATGTGGCTATCACAGTGTGCAAAGTGTCTGAACTGTTTTGGACTGCTGTAAGGATAAGCCTTCAAATACCTATCTGGCAATTTCTGTACTTTATAGCCAATCGCTGAGTCTGTATGTTCCCCTTCATTTGTTAATAAGAGACAAATCGTCCCTTGAAAAATTTGTAATCTGATTTGGCATAGGCATACTAAGAAGGAGGAGGTGAAAATAAATCTCCCTTTCATTAGCATCTGTCACGAGGAGGAGATGAGGAAGAAGTGAACTCCACAAGAGAGTTGCATGGGAAATGCAATAAAACAAAACAAAACAGTCATCGGATGTGTTTTTGGTCTGGTTTGGTCTGCCTTAAAAAGGCTGCTTCCAAATGGAGTCTATCCCAGCAGGGGTTGCAAATTTAAAAGGCGCTCAAGGCAAGCCCTGTGTTCAGGACCCAGAGAGTGCGCTCTGACGCCCCTACCTGTTCCTTTGCAGCCACAATTTTACCTTCTTCATACATCATCAGGTGTGATATCTGCTGTGGGATGAGGGGCATGGCTTGGGGGAAATGGCCTTATAGGCCAAATTAGGACCTATTGTGTGACTTATTTGGAGTGCAGACCAGATGCTCCCCATGCCTGCATGGGTGTGGGTATGTGTATGGGCCTTGGTATGGTCACAATCCCTCTCATGCATATAATACTAATGTTTTCACAGGGCTAAAGCCCATTGGCCAATGCAGAAATGTCAAAGGTATCAGTGACACTGTAAGGCCAAGGTGATACCACCTGTTCTCCTTCCCAGGGTGCTACACTACTGTCACCTCTATATTCACAGGATGTAAGGTGGTTAGACCATTCTCTTTACTACAGTGATACCTCTGGTTACGAACTTAATTCGTTCCGGAGGTCTGTTCTTAACCTGAAACCATTCTTAACCTGAGGTACCACTTTAGAGCTAATGGGGCCTCATGCTGCCGCCGGCGCGCAAAATCTGTTCTTATCCTGAGGTAAAGTTCTTAACCCAAGGTACTACTTCCAGGTTAGCGGAGTCTGTAACCCGAGGTGTTTGTAACCCGAGGTACCACTGTATTGTGAATCATCAGTTCAGATTCTGCAACACTATATTTCTTTCTCTTTTCTATTATTATTATTATTATTATTATTATTATTATTATTATTATTATTATTATTCCCTCCCAACAATGCTCATGAAAATAAAAGCTAAGCAGAAATGAACATACTCCTCCAAACCCAACACTTCATTGTTTATTACTTTCTTTGATAAAAAAAGTGCTATTCGCTGTCTCTAATTTTAGGATTTAATATCCTTCTCATTAGAGAACCCAAATTGCATAGAAAATAGTCCACGAAGCCACAGGGCAAGGTGGAGTCAACGCCTTCGAAATGGAATAAAACCTGTGCAGCTTGGACTATCCATGAATGGCAATAAAATTGCTGACTGTACTGAGAAGGTACACATTAAATATTCTCTCCCGTTGCAACTAAAAATAGCTAACAGTTGAAAGAAATGCATTTTGTTGTTGTAAGTTATAAGGGATCCCTTTTTGCCTCTGCTTATGAAGTGAGAAATGCCTAACTCAGAAAAGTGTGGCCATTACAGAAGAATGCAGTGTTTCAATAGAGCATAAATTGCTCTCTATTGTGGTTGGTACTGTAAGTACTTCTTTTACTGCACAGAAAGCTGATCTGCTGCTGCAGATATGGTCAGAGGCTGACCAAATGTCAGCTTTGACTGAGCTTGGGTTGGTTTTTCAAATAAGCCTTCATGCCCTCAAAATAAGTGAAAAATTGCTCATTAAATCTACAAAAAGACTCTTCCGTTGACTCCATTTTTGACCTTCTCAGTGGTCAAATGTGTAATGTTGAAGCTGTCAATTAGAGGGTTTATTTCAAAGAGAAAGACTATAGAATTTAGCCGAACGCTGCCCATTAGCATGAACTCTCCGATACTGGGTTCAAATGCATTCTTATGAGAATGTGTTCAGCCAGCAGTATGGAGCCACTTGTTAGATAGTTCTCTAAATATATTCAAGAACCTTCCTTCAATAATTCCTGGCTAAAGTCATATTTATGCTACCCCAATACCAATTTTGCTCAAAATTGCCAAGAGCTAATTCTCTCATTTCTTTTATGTTTTCCTGGCAGCATGTATGGATAATAACTGTGCAAACAAGGGAAGTAAAAAAGAAAAAGGAAAAGTGAAGACAATATATCTAAGCATTTTTACTTAAATTATCTATCAGCCACCTTCAGTATAAAAACCTTCATGGAGACTTAGAAGCTTACAAAAACCAATACAAAAATCCATAACATACCACAAACCACTATGAACCAAATAATGAAATTAGTAGAGTTAACATTAATTTAACTATAAACACTGGGGGTGGTTATTTTAGCCCAAACTCATTCCACTTTTAGTGGGAATAGCTTGAAAGAACACTGGCAGAATGGAAGCAAGAAGAATTACCAACAAAAGAAGACTGGCAGGCGAAACTGATGGAATATGTGGAGATGCCGAAAATGACAGGGAAGATCAGAAACCAAGAAGATCAAGTATTCGAAAAAGACTGGAGCAAATATTTGAATTATTTCAATGACCATTGTAAACACTTAAAATTACTGGAAGGAAGGTAAAGAGCTTGTAATGGGAAATGTTAATCAAAGGTTTCTCTTTTAGATTTAATTAAGTATTGGTTTATAAGTACAATATGCAGTCAATTTGTATCACAGTAGAAACCCATGGAGGGGCGGAAGGAAGTCAGAGGGTCAAATGGAAGCAGTAAAAATGGATGTTACGAAATATATATATATATAAAGAACACTGGCAGAGGAACATTAAGGGCTGAGGACTACTAAAGCATCAATGCCACAGAGACAGTATGGTGTAGTGGTTAGAGGCTGGTCTAGGATCTAGCAGACTAGGGTTCAAAGCCATGATCATCCATGGAGCTCACTGGGAGACTTTAGGCCAATTATTGTCTTTCACCCTAATCTACTTCACAGTGTTGTTTTGGGGAGTATATGGGGAGGGGAGAATCCATGAACACCCCCTTGAACTCCTTGGAAAGGGCAGATATAAATAAATAGAAATAATACATTGCTACTGTGAGCTGAAAGGGACGTGGGTGGTGCTGTGGTCTAAACCACAGAGCCTAGGGCTTGCCAATTGGAAAGTCGGCAGTTCGAGTCCCCGCGATGGGGTGAGCTCCCATTGTTCGGTCCCAGCTCCTGCCCACCTAGCAGTTCCAAATCATGTCAAGTGCAAGTAGATAAATAGGTACCGCTCTAGTGGGAAGGTAAACAGTGTTTCCGTGCGCTGCTCTGGTTCACCAGAAGCGGCTTAGTCATGCTGGCCACATGACCCGGAACCGGAAGCTGTCTGTGGACAAACGCCGGCTCCCTCGGCCTACAGAGCGAGATGCACGCGCAACCCCAGAGTCGTCCGTGACTGGGCCTAACGATCAGGGTTACCTTTACCTTTCCTGTGAGCTGCAGCCAGAAAACACTGGCAAGCAAGCTTGGAAGTGAAAGGGAGCTGATTGTGTTGGACATACAGCTGTTTGGTCCTTCACTTTGCTATGGATGATCTCAATCTCTGTATTCGGAGGGGAGAAATTTTTTACATTAGGTTAATTGGCATCATCTGAAGGTTTTGCCTTCCTCATAGCAATCATCAAACTTTGGCGGGTTTGGCATTGGGTAGAGCCTTTGTCATGGTCAGAGGGGAGGTTGTAAGTCTTTGCCTGCCTCTCTGAGGGGACAATGTATCTCGTTGAAGGGATCCAGGAGGAGGTGCTTCTGTCCAAATGCCTCAAGGCGGTGATCCAGGTGAGAAGGAACCTCCTCACAAGTCCTCCTCATCCTCGTATCAACCCCCAATGCATCTAGCAGGTGGTCTGGTTGATATAGGATATACCTAAATGCCTAGGTCAAATCCCCTTACATCTGCAATCAATAAAGTTGTGGCCTAAGTCGATCCAAATGAGCGTTGTCATGTGTTCTTTGAACTTGGGTGGCACGGCAGATTCACGGCGCATTGGCCCAAAGCCTGATACAGGATTAAGTGTCGGAAGTATCAAACAAAATGTGGCATAAGAGCATGACTCAATAGGAACAGATTGATTGTGATGACTGTTTTCTCTGCAGCAAATGAAACAATGACACGTGAAGCGGGGCTATTTTTGTTAAGAGGTGAGCGCATCTTAAAAAATAAGCAACAGGACCTAATAATGCCACCCACAATGTCATATTCCAATGGGATCAGTGCTAGCATCTGCCAACTGCCTTTCAGCAGTCTACACAGGACAGACTGTTCAGTCTCCATGCAACAGAATAAATGGGTACAAATATGACATCACAGTTGGCAATATCCATTAAAAAAATGGAAAGACATTCCAGCCTCCCAGGACATTCTGTTAATTGACTTTTGGGTGGCTATTTCCCCACCCTACAATTTTCTCCTTCATGTAACTGCCACAAGACTCTATGATGGTTTCTGCTGCAAGAGGCCAACATGGCTAACCCTCTGAATTCTCATCACAAACGTCCTTGTAAATGTTCTGTGAGTGTGATTCCTTTGCACTGCAGCCAATGCTTCTACTCAAGGGGATGTGGTTGTTTGCTCTAGGGCAGGCATGAGCCTCCAGCTGTTTTGGAACCACAATTCCCATCATCCCTGACCACTGGTCCTGTTAGCTAGGGATGATGGGAGTTGTAGTCCCAAAGCAGCTGGAGGGCAAAGTTTGGCCATGCCTGTTCTAGGGGATTGGACGATGATTTATCTATTCACTTTTTCCCATTATTTAACCATAAGCGACCCCTTAAGCAATACCATTGTGTTGTCTTAAGGCCAAGGAAGACTCTCAGATAAAGCAAGAGACTCCATCTGCTATACTTTTAAAGCAGTATCATGCAACTTTAAACAGGGCTTCCCTCAATGAATCCTGAAAATTGTAGTTTGATAAGGGTGAGGAGCCAACTTCCCACACTCTTAACAAACGACAGTTCCCAGCATTCTTTGGGGAAGCCATGGCTGCTTAATGTGGTAGTGCTCTAAATGTATACGTAGTTCAGATATCTCAGAACTACAGGGTGTGGGGAAAAAAAGAAAACATACAATGCAAAAATCATTCCCTCTATTTTTTATTCTTGTGCTCAACTCCTTTACTCTTCTGTTTAATATTATGGTTGCATGGAGGTTACGTATTAAGGCTATTTGTATTTGTTCATAAGTTTTGAAGCACCAGATGGCTTCATTATCAGCTATTTTCAAGTTCATTATTGTATTATGCCAGAAAAACTAATTGTGATTTCTCGTGTAATTTGTGTTCTCTTCTGAACCAGATGGGTCACGGCATCCAATGGTTTGAACGAAAGAGCAAGCAAAATGAATTCTCACATAGAAGATTCATCCTTGGACTTGACTTGCTTCACTATAACTTCTTGTAATGGGTCACTATAATTCACAATAGCTTTTGATTTATTTTGATTTATTTTTCTGGTTGATAAGCCCTTGAGATTTGCTCTTCATAATTTTCATGCTCCCCACTTGCCCATCATAAGTGGAGACAACCCCTCGCTGTCAACACTTTGTGACAAGGGGGGGGGGAATCACTAAATATTTATTTGGTAATATTGTGTTATATAAGCTGCAACACTTAAAAAAACATTACTAAAAATAATATGAATGTGTGAATATTTCCCTTTCACAGGTGACTTACTTGCCCTGTTAATGAAAAGCCTTCCATCTCTAAATGACAATATCTAATTTACGATGGTCCCAAGAGAATTTCCAGGGTTGCCTACAGGCTACACATCATCATTATTATATTTGCATTTAAAAAAAATTATATATCACTTTGAGATCCAGAGGCATCTCAAAGCAATTTACAATAATAAAAATACAAAATACATTATCAATTCATTCAAACAACATAAAGACAAGAAACCAAATGTTCATCCAAAGAAATAAGTAATCTAGAACAGCAGAAAATATCCACCCCTTCGACACAGAATAAACAGTCATCAAAGATGGAAAAGTTGGAACTAAGTAAGCTTTCCTGGGGAGAGAATTCCACAGTTGGGAGCAGGTTTCCAGTCTCTGAATATCTCTTGGAAGGGGTACCCAGAAAAGGGCCTTAGATTTTGATTTCAAAATCTGTGAAGGTGAATACAAGGAAAGGCAGTCTGTGAATTATTGGGGTCCTAAGCTGTGCCAGGCTTAATAGGTCAAAGCCAGCGCTTTGAATTTTATTCAATTATTTAAATATTTACAATCCACGCTTTCACTAAGTATGTCTAGGTAGCTTACAACAGAAAAATACAACAAAATTAGCAAATAAATACATTGAGAAGACACTCAAAGCCACATACAATTCAGGGCTTAGTACATAAGAAGGGTGTATTTGCTTGTTGGAAACCAAGGTTGACACTGACCCCTTTTTTTCTTTATATTTTGTTGTATGCAGTTTGCTCAGTGCAAAGACTGCAGAACTGTAAAATAAGATACAAGCTCACAGCTAACTATTAAAGGGTGCTTTTTTGTATTTGAGCTGTTAAATGCATCTTTAAAACACTACCATGAAGATCAGGTAATGGTCTCTCTGACAAGTAAAAATGTTTAAACAGCATAATCTTTGTATTGTCTCAGGAATAACGCACATCATAGGTATACTGCAATGTAACGTGTGGGAAGAGGCATGTCAGATTGATTTAGAAAAGTGGGAAAAACAAAAGCTGCAGGAATTCTCATATAAAACCTCAAACCCAAAGATACACAGGAAAGGCAAATCCTGTCTTTCAGCTATGTTCAGAGAGACGTGATGTATAAAATCAAAGTGCAAGTCATACAGAAAAATAGTGGCTTGCTAATTTGACAGAAATTTCATGAAATGGAAATACCATCAAGTAAACCCACAGTTAAGATTTTTGAAACCTCTCCTCTCTAGCCATTGGCTATGAGAAAAATAGGTACTGTATGCCTTTTTCCTATGGGAGAAGTGAGACAAAACAAGAGGATTGAGACTTGCCCATGTGACCTGCCTGGACTTCCAGCATTAGACCTGTGAAGGAAACCACCATTGGGCCCAATTAAGTTTGCAAGAAAAGCTGGAAGATCAAAAGAAAGACTAGAGGAAGCTCACCTGCTGCTGGTGCTGCTCATGCACACCAAAGTGAGTAAGGATTTATAAACACCAGGCTGCTACATTTTGTTGCAGGTCCCACATGTTTTATAGTCTCAATTACTTCTTTCCAGAGAAGAGATTTTTTGGGGGGACAGACCCATCAAATATGATCATCATTTGCCTGCTCTTGCCCACTTCCAACATTTATCATCCTAAATTAAGTACATTTTTCTTGGATTAACTGAAGCATTCTACCATCAATACATCATTTTTATTGGGATTTCTCCATAAAAATGTGGAATATTTAATTTCAGGCATAAAAACCTAATTCCGCATACTCACTGCTTTGGTGCAGTTCATGTCTCTTTTCCAATCAAAATCAATTTTTTGTTAGACTGAAGGTTCTTTAGGGTCACGTTGGGATGTATTTTTGCTTA
Organism: Zootoca vivipara; assembly: GCF_963506605.1. Classification (NCBI taxonomy): domain Eukaryota; kingdom Metazoa; phylum Chordata; class Lepidosauria; order Squamata; family Lacertidae; genus Zootoca; species Zootoca vivipara. The sequence goes on from NC_083285.1 coordinate 29,516,559, forward strand.
TGTGCCTCTGTAAATTAGTATGCACATTGGTAGTGTTAAAATAAATACAATTTGAACCGTCATTTTGTTTTTAAATCTATTCTTACTTGAACATATTACACACACTGATGTATCACAAGTTGTAGGCTAAAGATGACTAAACAAATATGAACATCACAGTTATGTACTGCTGTACTGCTGTAAATTATGTTCAGGATTGAGATTGTGTTCTTTTATCCTGCCTTCCTTTCCCCAAAGGAACACTTTAGAAGTAACGCAGTATGTCTTCTAGAAGGTGAAAAAGTGAGGCACTGTTTTAAGCACCTGCTGCCAACTGCCTGAAAAGAGATGTAAGAAGTGTTTTTGGAAGAAACCCAGGTCTTATCATCTGAAGAAGGAAGTACCATAATGGTGTTCATTCAGAAAGAAATAGCAAATTGATTTACTGAATGGAAAGAAAGAAATAGCTCAAAATTGATATCTGGGAGGCGGGGGGAATCTACCACAGCTGTGTGTATTTCATAAACCAATGTGTGTTAACAATAGAATACCAACAAGTCTGGCCAAGACTATCTTCATAGAGATCTCTGGGCATCATAATCTCTAAGCAGTACTAAAGAAGGATGAAGGCTTACTATTACAGTGGAACCTCGGTTTATGAACACCTCGGTTTACGAATTTTTGGTTTACGAACGCCGCGGACCCATCTGGAACGGATTAATTTACTTTCCATTACTTTCAATGGGAAAGTTTGCTTCAGTTTATGAATGCTTCAGTTTATGAACAGACTTCCGGTACCAATTACACCCATGCTTCGGGTTAAGTACGCTTCAGGTTGAGTACTCCGCGGACGCGTCTGGAACGGATTAATTCACTTTCCATTACTTTCAATGGGAAACTTCGCTTCAGGTTATGAACGCTTCAGTTTATGAACAGACTTCCGGAACCAATTGTGTTCATAAACCGAGGTACCACTGTATAGTTTTCCTTCTGCTAGGGGATGTAGGTCCTGAATGCGTCACTAGTGTTCTTGCCTCTCAAGTGCCAGATTCCTGACATCTTATGCATCTGTTTTTATTGAGCTCTTGCCTTTGTGTGTCCATATGCTAGGATAAAAGTGATGGCGTAGGTGGTGTTGGATGGGCAGCAATCATGGGCAAACAGACAAGGGAACAGGCAAATGGGTAAGGTGAGATGCAGAAGAGATACAATTTAGTTATGAAAAGAGCACCAGCAAAAAGCTGAACAGGAGTCCAAGCTCAGCCTACGCAGAAGCTGTTGACCAAGTCACACTTCCTTTTATAGGGGTTTCTGGGAGGCTGGAGCAACCAAAAGCAGGAAGCAAGTGTCGTCAACTGAGCCAATCTTCCAAAGCAGGTTTGGGCAGAAGAGGCAATCATTCCTCAGGCAATTTCCCCAGTTACTGCTTTTCTGGTCTTGATTCTGCCAATGGCATTGATGATGATTGACTTTTCCCCAGGCTTTGGCCAATGGTTTAGTAATCTGATTTCCACAGGATGAACCTGATCTGGCAGAGACGAATCTTTCTGACTTCAATCTGTTATCTGCATCGGCCAAATTAACAATATAGCCAGAGCAAAAACTCAGATGATCACCAGCTGTTAGTCGAGGATGGTGGCAGCAGCAGCAGCAGCAGCAGGGAGCACACACCTAACTTTGCAAATATTAATATAGCAGAGTGGGAAATGGATAGGGAAAAATATTGGCAAAAGAGCTTTCCTCCATGCAACAAAACAAAAAACGTTCTCCGCCCCCCCCAAGGCATTTGGCTGAAAAGACACAGGTCGTCCACATCCTCAGCAGGCTAGCTCTTTCTTCATTCTACAAATACATGAAAACATTTCCTGCCTATTTGATTGGACTTCAAACATAAGACAATACAAAAGTGACAAGATGTTGGAACTGGCATGTTCTGTAACCTAGTACTGTTCCTGTATAACATTGGTACTGGCACTTCAGGAATATTCTAGCACTTGAAATTATGATTTATCTTTTGTGCCAGGAATGTCCTTTAGAATGGGCAAAGGCACCAGTGCCTATAGCCTACAAAGGTTGATATTAGCAATTTCTGTACAACACTACCAATCTAGAAATAGTGACCGCATGTTCAAAATTGCACACAGCACTGCTGATAATCCATGTCACCCCTAACTTTCAAATTAAAAAAATAAACTTTGAAGATTATGCCAAGCCAAAATGAGTATTTAGCAGTGGAAAGGCTTAAGTGTTTGCTACTTTGTTCTGTCTTTGGCATCGAAAAATGAGCTAGTTTTCCTATTAAGTTCTGTCTGAAACAAAGTTGAGCCAAAATTTCTCAGAATACTTTTTCTGAGAAAACCTGATATTTTTCATTGTCTCATCCTCCCTCTTGAGGACCAAAAACACGTTGCAGAAATTTCACTGAGTATGTCCACTATTTATTTTTTATTTTTATTTTTGCAGCAGCAGCCATTTTCATCTCCCATCACCCTAAAATATCCCATAGCAGCACCATGGCTGGGACATTGTGAAGGATACAAAATGGTGGTCTGGATGCCAACACAGTTGTTGCTGTTGCCACTTGCAGTGAAAGAAAGAAAGAAAAATACCTGGAAGGGGCTAAATAATTTCTCCTCCCCCAGGGTAAATTAATTGAAATGCTTCCCCTAATTTCTTGGCCTACAATAAGATCTAACTGAGGTTCTGGCATTGTTCAATGATTCTATGAAATTAGTGTGAAACAGCATTCCACCTGTGCACCTGTAAGTCTAACTAAAGAACAGACAACCAAATCTATGGCATTCCTTTTCACCACTTGCATATACAGACATGCTTTGCATAATTCCCTATTATTTATATATAAAGGTTTATAATAATAAAAAAATTAAAAAATATTATGTGTTGAGTGTCCCCCTGGTTTGTCTTAATGATGGTGCCATAAGCTTTTTATGGAAACTTTTTTAATTTTTTAAATTTGAATATTGGTTTTTGGAGCATGTAAATAGCCCATTTTACCTTCATTTTACCCTCAATACTTTGTGACAAATTTATAGCAGCTACTTGCTAGTAATTCCCTCCCCCCCCCCAGGTTTTTGGTAATAAGATATGAGGTGGCTCTTAGTGCACCTATTAATCTCCTGCAGCTTTTTTCCTTTGCTCTGTTTTATTTGACATGTTGTATTATTTACTACCAGCATCCTATTGATGTTTACTTTAATCATGTTTATTCCTCTATATTACTTTTTTGCAGGAAAGAGCTAGGGTGGCCATGCCTGGGGGTAACAGTGGCAATGTTTGAAGAGAATATATTATCTGTTCATGCACTGACTTATACATTGGGGGCGAAGCTGAGTGCATGAATCACAACAGTCTCCTCAGAAAACTTGGGAACTTGGGAACTTGTGATTATTGTGATTATTTGACATGAGTCCTCTTATTTAGCTGTGACTGGCCACAATGTATTACTTTAGTTCATTGGCTTGAACAAGCAAGCAATCATAAGTCTTTGCTCAGTATCTAGGGCCTGTAGCAATTTACAGCAAGAGAAGCATCTGTGTTGCACAAAATTTGGATTCCCCCCCCCCCCGCTTCTGAGTCACAAAGTCCTTTGATGAAGACAACCTTGTGGATGCTTGTTACATAAATTTGGATAGAATGTGGCATCTGAAGGTTTTCTATAACGATAGGGTCACAGAAGATAAAGAAGGATGTAGCTTATTGATGGACACCAGATAGCATGGGGGAAATGTGATGGATACATCCAAACCCTGCTCAGGCCTGATCTACTCTCAGAACCTATTGCAGAACCCTCTACTTTTGGTGTCACGCGTGAAAATGCCCTCAATCATACACACTGAATGTTAAGTATTGCGTTTAAAAAAGGTAAAAGTGCAGGGTGTGTGTGGAAATAAGTCTCTGCTCTGCAAAACACCAAACAAAAACTGACCTGTCAAACTCGAGTATCATCTGCTGAAATTGCACTCCTACCCATGTTGCCTGTGTTGCGTTTAAACATATTAAAAAGGTAAAGGACCCCTGACAGTTAAGTCCAGTCCCGAACGACTCTCGGGTTGCGGCGCTCATCTTGCTTTACTGGCCGAGGGAGCCAACGTTTGTCTGCAGACAGCTTCTGGGTCATGTGGCCGGCATAACTAAACCGCTTTTGGCGAAACCAGAGCAGCGCACGGAAACGCCATTTACCTTCCCTATTTATCTACTTGCACTTTGACGTGCTTTCGAACTGCTAGGTGGGCAGGAGCTGTGACCAAGCAACGGGAGCTCACCCCATTGTGGGGATTCGAACCACCGACCTTCCGATCGGCAAGTCCTAGGCTCAGTGGTTTAGACCACAGCGCCACCTGCATGCCTAAATGTACATTTCTCAAATTTTAATCAATATCCCAACAACCCTGTGGTGGGAATCCTATTTGAAATAGTGTGAATTGGGTGTAAATCCACTCAACTGAGCCAGCAGGCTTCATTTGGGTCTGCTACTTGGGTATTTAAAGGGGCTGCCTTTTCCTCTGCACACAGTTCCTTGGCACTGGGGAAGCCTTAGTCTTGGTTGGAGGGTAACTTGCCTGCCCCTCCAAGGGTAAGGGGTCCCATTGAAGGAACCCAGGAAGAGATGCTTCTGTCCAGATGCCCAGGCAGGGGTTGCGGCCCTAGCACTAGGCAGTAATCCACCAGGGGTGTTCTTATTTCATTTAAGTCATAGCCTCCTCACCTCAGGGTTGACCCCAAAAGAAATACTTCCAGCAAGTGGGCTGGATGCTAATGGTTATATATACCCAATGCCTATGCCAAACCTCTTACATCTATGATCGATATGGTTGTGGAAACTCAGGGCGGCAGGGGGCTGCAACACCTGGGCACATAAGAGTCAGCAGAGACCATAGAAAACATTCAATTCTTTTTATTCTTGTGGCTACGGGATAATTTACCTTCTCATGAGAGTCTGTAGAAGTAGGGCACACGCACAAGGCAACATGTGGGGCTCTCTTCCATTCCCTTAGAAGCAACACGGTGCAGTCCCTTTAAGAGTCTCACCACCAGGAACCTGAGCTAGCTTTTGCAGTCACACCATGGATGAAGACTCCTCTCCTCTCATCTGGCCAGCCGCCCTTCTCACTACATGTTGAAAGGCCATTTTAAGGGGAGAGAAACACTGAATGACTGCATTGCTGAGTGAATATTGCTATTATTAATTTAACTTTCCACTATTGCTCTTTGAATAATTTATCCAGTTACCCTTTTAATGGTAGATTTTCAGCAACTCCACACCTGCAAAAGTGGTTAATTCAGCAAACTATGATAATAATCTATTCCAATTAAAGTATGAATGTTCATTGAATAATTTATGTTACACTGTGAGTTGCTCAGTGTTTCGCTGTCTTTTCTTCTGAGTCCCAGCGTCATTTGCGTCTGCAAGGAGAGATGCCCATGGATGTCTGTATTTAATGTGCCAATTTGTATGTACAAAGTTAAAGCTCTTGTTCATCCATTGCAACAAGATCCATCTTGAAAACAGCTTTGACAGCTGGGAATATACTGTGCCATCATTATTCAGGATGGTTCGCACTGACCACAGTATGTCGCAACAACATTTTTTCCTGTTTCAATGCACAGCCATTAAAAGTCACTTAAGTTATCGCACATCAAAGGCAAAATGATCACACTTCTGCTTCACCATGTGCAAAACTATGCGCAGATCAACCTACATTCTCAATGGGTTGCATCCAGTGGTGGCATGGAGTTCATGGAAGGTTATTTGATCCAAGTAGAGGCTTCCCTAAGTGGAAGCAGGGGTGACACCCCCCCCCGGTTCTCTCTTCATGATGCCTTGCTACTTCCCATGCTATTCTGGAACACTTCCCAACCTTCCAGAGCAGATTGTCACAAAACCACCTTTCACCTGTTCATGGAAGTGTCCACTGGATCTAATAACAATTGCAAATGAGAGATCCCCTTTAATGGGCAAGAATACAGTTTCATATACAACCCAATGCACCTAGCTGGCCATGTGAATTGCCTTGAGAGTTATGTATACTATCCAGATATAATAAGTTACGTGTTTGCCACTGAATCCCTACATTATGTTGCTGGTATGCAGGCCATAGTTAACTCACAAGGCATCTTTAAATAATAATAATAATAAATTAGATCACATTTTCATTCTCCAGGCATGCATGATGAGTGAGATCACTTTAATATTTTGGTGCAAATTCAAAGGCAAGCGTTTGCATGCTGGCAGGCTCCTCCTGTTGATATGATATAAGAAATTCACTCAGGGAATATTCACGGTGCTACACTAAGCCAATCACAGAAAACAGAAATAGAAATGTAAAAAGAAAGAATGATATGAAGTTAAGCAGATTTGGAGAAGAGTGTGTTGTTTTAGGAAAGCAGATTTTGGCAATAAAAATGGTTTTTATTGTATATACCGTGGCATATATGCATCATGGTAAAGACTACCTCAGAAGCACTGGTGATGTGTGATATTTTAACAGTCATCTATGTGACCCAGTTGCAATCTGCCCTGCTAAGCAACAGTCTATATGTGTGCCTATGTGATTATTTGGGCAAGTTGGGCAGACCCAATCCAGCTCTGCCTGTTCGTTAAATAGTTTAGCTACTGTGAACATCTCATTAAGTGTACAGCAGCCAACATGGATTAATAGAATAAAAAAGTTAAACAAATAAAATTTAGTATTGCTTGCCTTGGTTGTAGAATAACAAAGAGGTAATATCTCCCCCAGGCCTCCTGTTGTACATCTTCTTGGCAATTTCCCTGTGGAAGAGCATGCAACAACTTATTGCTGGTTGTTTTGTTAGCTTCTTAGAAACAGAAGCAAATAATGTTGCCACCTGGATAATCCTTCCTTGTGGAAACAGAGATGAGCAGCTTGATGTCAATCATTTGACAAATGTATTTCACTCTGTGAGCAATGTTTTTTATTTTATTCATTTATTCACTTATTTCAAGGCTTATATTTCACCGCAATTGAGCCTTTGAGGCAGCTTAAACTACATTCTAAGCAACATCTGGGATAGGGGGGAAGGCAACACAGAGTTTTCTATCAAACCAATGCAAGTCTATGAAAGTAGTTTTATTGTAAGCTCCTGTGGGTTTAATAGAAGAGTTCACCAAGGTCAACTCCTCTTCCCTGAAGGCTTCCGAGTTGATTGAACATAACTGGTTCTATCATGTATTGTTCCAAACTTAGAGATACCTCATAATTAACCTTTTTCTTTTCTTAGAAACTGTCATTTATTCAAACATGCCCCCCCTAAACTGTTACTAAGAGAATTTAGGTTTCACATCTTCTGTAGCCTTTGGTTACTCAGTTTTAGTTAACGGTCTTTCATGAGATACTGTTTGAAAAGTCTTTGTGAAAACTTGAAGGCTTGACAATATTGGCCCAGTTCCTGATTCTAGCGTTCTTTTCAAAGGATTTCAACAGGCGAGGTGTAATTTGCTCTTTTAGGAGCCATGCTAACTATCCTCATGTCATGTTGTTCTCACTTGCTGTGCTTTCCAATTTTCTTTTTAATTATTTTCTTAATTGTACTGGTAGTAATGTAAAATTTGCCAGTCTGTAATTGAGAGTCACCTAAAGCACTCTAGAAAAAGAATGGCTATATCCCCACACACATAGATAGGTGAATTACATTTAGGCCAAGAAATTAAAGGGGCAACAGTTGATGAAGACGTTCACACTGCGCTCATTAAGGAAAGGAGCTACAGTAGTTGTCACCAGACCCCAAAGGGAGAACAAGAGACAATAAATACATTTAAATAGGTCACAGCTTTCTTCCTTTAAAAAAAATGGTTTGCAAAGGGACATATTAACTAATCAACCTAGCTTGGCTCTACTTAGGGTATATGCCACTTTCTGTCGAAGTGCTATTTGATATATTACAATATCCACAGTTGCAAGCAAAAAGACCTTCCCAATGCTCTTGAGAGTCCCATGGACTGCAAGAAGATCAAACCTATCCATTCTTAAGGAAATCAGCCCTGAGTGTTCACTGGAAGGACAGATCCTGAAGCTGAGGCTCCAATACTTTGGCCACCTCATGAGAAGAGAAGAATCCTTGGAAAAGACCCTGATGTTGGGAAAGATTGAGGGCACTAGGAGAAGGGGACGAAAGAGGACGAGATGGTTGGACAGTGTTCTCAAAGCTACGAACATGAGTTTGACCAAACTGCGGGAGGCAGTGGAAGATAGGAGTGCCTGGTGTGCTCCCATATGGTCCATGGGGTCATGAAGTGTCGGACACGACTAAACGACTAAACAACAACAATGCAGACAACCCATGTGTAGGGGATACACTTCTCTTTTCCATGCATGACTCCAGGCAAAGAGATCAGCTCAGATTCTATTTATTATTATTATTATTATTATTATTATTATTATTATTATTATTATTATGAGCTATGTTATTCTACTCCCTGGTTCCCACACAAGCATACAAGATAAACCTCAGGCTCGCAATCTAAAAGATATGACACACAATGAAAAAGGGATGGGGAAAGAAGAAATAAAAAGCAAGCTCATACACCAGTTTTTATAACCATCAGCTGGGATGGAAACAGTTCAGCTTGACTGGCAGAATGGCTGGTGCACGGCGATACTGAGGACTGGTGCAGGTTCACCCAGTGAGCTTCATGGCTGAGTGGGATTGGAACCCTTGTCTCCCAGGTCCCAGTCCAACATTCTAACCACTACACCCCACTGGTTTGTGCATCTTGATACACAATTTTTTGCAAAGCAATTTTCTCCCTAAACTAAATCATTTTTAAGTACATTTTTGATGCACCCTTTATTCTAGTGTATGCATTTTTGTATACATTACTTGACACTGTGAATATTGAAGGATTGTTGCGTTGTTTTGAAAGAGCAATTCAGGTTGAAATAAACTGACTCCCTCATTTTTTACTGTTCAGTTAACACATGGCATATAAATATATCCTTGTTATCTATCTATCATCTATCTATCTATCTATCTATCTATCTATCTATCATCTATCTATCTATCATCTATCTATCTATCATCTATCTATTTATCTATCTATCTATCTATCTATCTATCATCTATCTATAGTGCCATCAATGTACATACAAATACATACAAGTATGTCCTTTTCAGTGAAATGATGGTTCTACACATCCAATTTGAACCTCTTCCCTTCTATAATTGCTAAAGAAAAATCTCTTCCTTCAACCCCTGCATGGGATTTCACATGAGAAGTGAGTACAAACTAAGTAATTATTTTCCATTGTTGGATTTTGGCACATATAACTGTCCCTTTCCCAACCTCATTTCCTCCAGCTGTTTTGGATTACAACTCCCACCACCCCAGATCGTTGGCTATGCTGAGTGGGGCTGATAGGAACTGTGGTCCAAAAACATCTGAAAGGTGCCATGTTGGAAAAGGCTGATCCAACCCCCTACTGCCTCTCAACAGCAGATTGAATACGGTAGTTGAATGAAGTTTTGTACCAGAGATGGAAAGTCCGATCAGTGGGATACACACACACACACACACACACACACACACACACACACACACACACCTGCTTAGGCATCAGTCACTATTTGATTATGGGCAACCAGGGTATGTCTCTGTTACTAAGACTGAGTTCCCAATTAGAACAACCCTACTCCCCACAATATGTGCTTGTTTGTGTTTAATTTTTCTCGGGTTTCACTCTCCTTCAATTTATGTATTAGCCTTCATTTCCTAGTTGTCTGGAACAGAGGTTGCACAGATTTATTGTGGATTAATTGAAACTGGAAAGACTCTTATATAATTCAAGGCAAGGAAAGCCGATACAGAGACAGGATAAGGCAAATGTTTTGCTTTTTAAAAAATGGCAAGATACACAAAGTTATTCCTTCTTGAGCAGAAAATATTGGTATATTGATTAATCTCATATTCAAGATCTACAAGGTCCTAAGGTCAATAATAATTCCATGCTCTCATCTAACTGCTGCAGCATAATTCAAATCGCTTTAGTTATCTTCAGCTTTGCTTATGAACACCAGCTAAAAAGGGCCACTGGGATTTAATTAAATCAATAGAGTATCATTACTATCCTCATGCTTAATATTTGTTACACTGTCTGTCTCTAGATATAGCACACATTTCAGGAAAACTCAAAGAATAATCCTTAATGAGAGTTTCATATTTATTTCTTTGGATTAAACTGTTTCATTAACAAGCATAGCTGATAATGTAGAACTGTCAGTTTTCCTGAATAATGAAACAGCTTATCTACAGGAATAAATGTAAGATCCTCTTAATGGCAGTACTTTGACTTTTTGCACTTTTTCTTTTCACCTAATTGAGATGGACAGATTCAGATTCAGGCTATTGCCACAAGGAGTTGAAACATACAATTATTTCTTTACTACTGACAGCCCCCCCTTCATATTTCATGTAAAAAGTATTCATGGGATGGTTATCATGAAGGAAGCAGTAATATTCACTGGCTCTATCTTTCTCTGCTTCTGTTTCAAACATAATATGTGCAGTCTGTTTACACAGAAGCGTGTTTCAAGAAGGCTATTTACTGTGGGATCAGTGCTTCTTGGTAGCATCCACACAAAATTGTCAGCATCAACATAGGAACATAAGAATGAGCACTCACACTTTACATTGCGGGTGCCCTTTGCGGGATCGCGCGTGGTGCTACAGTTCCCAGGGAGCTTACTGGCAAACAGGGACTGGCCTGCCTCTCAGTGTTAATTTTTGGAGGTTCACGCCCAGCCTCAGTAGTCAAGTTTCACTGCTGAGAGGTGGGGGCAGCCCCATATATATAAGGAGGTGGAGCCGACAGTATCCGGACAGTCGGTTTAGGAGATTCACTCTCCCTACCCTTCCTTAGTTCAATGTTTTCTTGTTTGCAGGTTACCTTTTTTTCTTCCTGTTTAGTGGGCGCTGCTACGGTCTATGACTGGTTGCTGTTGAAGGACCAGGAATAAATTTTCCTACATTGGCAGGTTTTGTCTTCCCCGTAGCAATTCGTCACAACTTTGGCGGTTATGGCCTTGGGTGGAATCCTTTAGTCTTTTCTTCCCTATATTGGGGGGTGGGGTGGAGTGGTGACTCACCCCCCTGCGGTGGCAATTCCAGGGTTCCCTCTTAAAGGGGTTATTATATATATATATATATATATATATATATATATATATATACACATACATATATATATGTCACTGGCCATACACTGAAAGGTCGTCAGTGAACTACCCTGCGTGCGGGGATATGGGCTTGGCTGCCTGCTACGCTTACGTCTCGCAGAGCACCCCCATATCCCATTTACCCTGATGAGCCCTAGTTCCCACCAGCTGGGGGGCTGGGAGGGATACATGCCCAAGGCCTAAGCCAAGGTCTTCCTACATTCGGAAGTTTAATAAAGTTGTGGCCTAATTTTAATTTCATATACTGTTGTCAGAGTCTTTATTCCTTCCTTATGATCCCTGGGGGCTGTTGCTGTTGCTGCCTGGTCATGCAAGAGCCTGCTGGATTAGGCCAATGGCCGATCTAGCCCAGCATCCTATTCTCAACATGGCCTCCAGAGGTGTTGAGTTGTGCCCAACATGGGGGAGCACTGCACATGCATGACGTCACATACGCATGATGTCACACACGCATGGCACTAGCACACTGGGCTCCTGAAAGGGTTGCACCAGAGTGATCACTGTGTCCTGCACACAATTACTCATACATGCGTTCAACTGAAATAAGTTAAAATTAAACTGTGGGTGTGTACCTGAGCACAGACTCCATGTTCGTGGTACTTTCTTCCTTTCCCTGTTTTCCTGGTCAGGGTTCCAGATTTAATGTCCTTGAAAGAGTGTTTGCCACTTTGAGGAAGCTGCAGTCAATTTTTGTTGGGCGTGACCAAAATATTTTGCTGTTCTTCTGAATAATACAATATAATGGAAGATATCTTTGTTTTCAATGCATTTGGACAGATGGTCTGACTGTGGGATTTCCACCCCGCCTTCTGAATTTCTATTTTATTTGACGTGGTTAAAATGCTTGCCTTGTGTTCAGTAAATGATGCTCACAAACATTTGATCAGTAAAGCATATGACTGGAGGTGTTTGAGGCAGAGCCAGGTGTTTAATATCAGTGGGTTGATGGTATTTTTTTGTTTCTATGCATTTTTATAAAAAGGCATAGCATCGTAGAAAATGGTCATAAAATGAAGCTTACAACTTTTCACCCTTTAATATCAAGATGAGGACGAAGTTATATAATCATATTCAAATGACCTCATTTGACACCTCTGTAGAAATATAAAAGACCTCTTGGCTGATGATAAAGATGGCGACCGCGAGGCAGCATCTCCCTGAAAAATGCTATTTAGCTGTGTTTAACTAGCTGAACTGTGGACAGCCAGCAGCTGCTAGATAAAATTAGAGGGACAGTTTATATTTAAACCTACACACATTTGTGACGTTGCCTCCTTTGATGTTAGCTGTTGAAAGGAAAATACCTCTTTTATCAAAGGAACATAAGTTGCTTTGTACCAAGATGAACCATTGAAGAACCTACCTCAGTCTTGCTTACAGTGACTGGCAGTACGTAGTTCTCCAAGATTTCAGACAATGGTCTTTTCCAGCCTTACCTGAAGATGCTGGGAATGAACCTAGGACCATTTACATGCAAAGTACATGCTCCACTACCTGTGCTATGGCCCTTATCACACTAGTATTGGGAAGACGGAACCATCTTGTTTGTGCATATTTATAAGAAACCCTTATGATAGTTGGGGTGGATGTGTCTGTGCTCAATTTATGTCTGTGGTTTTTAAACATTCCAATCTGTTTCCGAGTCACACTGTGTGGTCTCCATTTCCAACTGTTAGTCAAATTCCAAGGCACTCTGTATAAAATGAAGCTTAATTGTTATGCATTCCCTATAGCAGGGAATCTAAAAACAGCTATATCTTTTTTCCCTCTTTGGGCCAAAGTAGCTGGAATTTACAGGCCCAGGAGGAAATCTAGGTAGATTAAGTCTGCCAAACTACAGACAAATGGGTCAAGGGTTTCGTTTCTGGGGAGGTGGATTAAAAGAGATTCTCTTTCCTACATAATCCCTTATAGACAGGGAAAAGCGTGTGTTTGTCTCTTGCTATTTCTTACTTTCCTTACATTAAAATGGTCTGTATTATTGCTTGCATATTTTTTCCCATCACACTTTTCAGCTTCACATCAGCATTTCTAATCCAGTGATTGTTTGTGTTCCCCAATAGGTCTTATATGCCTCTGATAGGTCTTACAAGATGGTATTCTCCAAAATGTCACACTGTGGAGTTCTGAAGAACTCTGGATGTGTGCTTGTTGCTGTTAAAGCAGGATTTTCAAAGAACTTAAAATGAAGCTTTTATAACACAAAGAACACAGAACTCTTTAGTGCAGGCACCATTTAGGACAGCCTCACATAGAAATAAATAGCTTTAGGAAAATATAGAGCTGAGTGGTATAATAGTGCTTCAAATGTGTACAGTGGTACCTCTGGTTAAGAACTTAATTCGTTCCGGAGGTCCGTTCTTAACCTGAAACTGTTCTTAACCTGAAGCACCACTTTAGCTAATGGGGCCTCCTGCTGCCGCCATGCCGCCGGAGCACAATTTCTGTTCTCATCCTGAAGCAAAGTTCTTAACCTGAGGTACTATTTCTGGGTTAGCGGAGTTTGTAACCTGAAGCGTTTGTAACCTGAAGCGTTTGCAACCTGAAGCGTTTGTAACCCGAGGTACCACTGTAATGCAAACGGGGCCTTAGAGGTTCTCCATCAGAGAGCCATTTGAAACAACAGAGAGGGTGAAACAGAGAGAGATGAGGGGAATAATGAGTGGACAGAGGAGAGAGCCATAGGAAAGTCATCAGCTCACACAAGTGTACCTCCCTTGTTCTCACAGAATGGCAATGGCTCCCACCTGAGAGGTGTTGGAACTGAGTTCCAGTGTCCCAACTGGAAAAAACCCAACTCCTCCCCCTGGAAATGGTCCCTCCCCCTGGAAATGGTCCCTTCAATTTCTTGATACACAAAAACAGTGGAGAATTTTGAGAGTTCATCTGCGTACAATGAGAGGCTGACCAGCATATCTCAGAGGCCTGAAATTGTCCAAGGGCCATTAGTTTCTGGCTTGGAGTAGAAACTCATTATAGACTTTTTTATTATTATTAAAAAATGTTTTACAAAACATTTTATTTTCCATTTTAAAATAAATTATTATTTGAAGACATCGCTAATGTTTCACCAAACATTTTACAACACTGAAAACAGCACTGAAATGAATTCTTTTCTTAATTAAGCCACATAATTACCACCATCATTCTATGATTGTCTCACTATGCATTTAATCTACACTTGATATTGCTCTTCATAAATTACCAGAGGTTTCGCTAAGCTGTATGCTGTCAATGTGTCAAAAGGTCTTATTACTCATTACATTTATTACTTGTTTCAAAATTGCCTACAATTATCAAAAGATAATGGAGTCATTGTTACAGTACACTTATCTCTTGGTGAGGAGGCTTGTGTGTCCTTCTAGATCTACGGGTATATCCGTAACTGAAATCAGATTTTTCCTGTCACCTAACTATTATGTCAAACCAAAGTATTGTGAAGTTCAATTTTCACTGAGAAGGTGCCACGATAGTGAGCATGAAAATATTTACACAGTCCATACCTTCCATTTTTTCATAGCTGTTCACAACTATTTGTTTCTCCAATCTGCCACTGCCTTATGTGGAGCAGAGGAAATGTCTCCAAGCCAGTGCTTCTTGCCTTGCCAAACTGTACTGGCTGTTCATTGCTCACCAGCAATAGCAGGACTTTTGCCCTGATCCAAATCTAGCCATGTTTAATTGAGGCAAAATGAGGGTGCAGATGCGCATCTCAGTGGACATCATCCCTAGTTGGAGACACACATCCACATTCCTAGCCCCAACTAGTCAGCTATGCATGAACGGGCCAGGTTCATAGAAAACAGTACTTGTCTGCCATTGTTCCACATCAACCACAATGGGACATGGAATTATGTTTACCCATTTTTGTTGTTTTTCTCTTACATGTTCCCCCTCCCTGCACCCCAATCTGGAAACACCTTGAGAGAAAACAAGTAAGTAACGATAGCTATATGAATGTATATCTTTGTCTCTCTCCCTCATATATATGTATGCTTCCCTTCAATATATCTATGAAAACCTGATTATTAATTTGCATTCTTTGTAGTAAATATAATGTGTTTAAAAAGGTCCAGAAGGGATGAAAAATAAATAGAAGAGTTCAACTATGTCTACTTATACACATAACACAAATTAGGAGATAAAGAAAGTCATTTCGATCATAAATTTTAAACATTTCCTTGTGATGTTTATTCACCAGGCTCTCACCTGTGCAAAACATAGAAATTGGGTGGAATTTCACATATAATTAGCAAAGTCACAACCACACAGATGCACTCCCACAAACACCAACAGAATAAACAAATGTAACTTGGCATCTATTTCTGAACCTATGAATTAATTCTTCAACCTGAGGTTTTTGTTATTTTTCAATCCATTTATTCTATTACAGCTATGGATAATTGTATTAGCTCTATTATACCTTGCCTTTTCTGCCTGAGTGTTGGCCTCTTCTGACACTCTGATCTATGCTCACAATTCTATTTAGAATTAAAATAAATTAATGCCAGAGATTGCTGCCCTTCAACTTTATTTTCTAAGACATACACTGCTGTTTTAACACAACATGTCAAAAGGGGTAAATATTTGGATGTTTATTAAAATATAGCCTTCATTTGTCTCTCTTGACACAGCCAGTGTTTATGCTAACATTTCTACTAATCATTCCCTCTAATGAACAAACTTAGATGGTAAGTGCCATTGAGACTGGAGCCATATCAAAGCCACCGAGAAACAAGAGAAGGTTGTAAGCATGCTCAGGAGAACCCAAGTTGTACAGAAGTAAAACATAAAAAAAGAAAAAAAGCCTAGAGAGGAGGGAAGGAGACCCATGTGTACTAAACATAGTCAGGGGGACACAGAATGTTGTTGGCTGGTTGAAGGGGGGGGGGAACAATGGGAAAGGTTGGTTGTAGTGGGGAGAGAGTATTATGAAGGATGCCCTGGCTGGCTGGCATCCTAAATAGGGACACGCCTCTTATGAAATATACTGCCACATTTTGCTGCTAGTCCCAGTGTCAGGGGAGAGACTGGGAACTGTCCCCTCTGTCTCCTCGGCTCCTCTTGGAAGAGGAGGGGGAGTGGAAAGATTCACCCCCTTGTCTCCAGCAGTTTCAAGAGGAGAAGGAAACAGGGTTGAATTACAGCTGAATGAAGAAGTGCAAAGTTACGAGATAGTGGAGGGGGGGAGCAGGGCCGTCTTAAACCCTGGTGCCGTGGTGCGAAGATTGCTCCGGCGCCCCCCCTGCCCCGTTTCTCATCACAGTTGTTTGGTGGGTGAAGCGCACAGCACTGCTGCAGCGGGCGCAGCCGCGCTGTGCCCCCCTGGCGGCCCAGTGCCTTGGTGCCCTGCGCCACCCAGCCTTGCCTTAGAGCTGGCCCTGGGGGTAAGTGAGAAAGCAGCCTGCAGAGACCTCCTTGGATTGTCTGGGAGAACCTCCTTCTCCAAGAGCTTGTCAATCACTTTGCATTCAGGAACAGAGAATGCAAAGGCGTGTGACTCCTGGGACTTTCGGTAGGGACTCATGATGTTGTTGGGGGCGGAAGAGGAGGCACTCAGAGTAGGCAACGTCTCCCTTGCATGGAGACATGGATTCTTTGTCTTGCACCCAGATGACTGAATAAAACCCATAAATATGAACTTGCTTGTTCTTCTTGCCTTTGATGCTACCAGGGGAGGGGAGGATTCTGCATGCCTGATGCCCAGTTGTCATATGTAATACAATTTAGAAGTTATGCTTGTTTAGTAAAATCCATTGCCTCATATTTACACAAAAAATGTTTCTCCTCCTCTGCTCAACTTTAGATGGATCTAGTCCTTGACACTTCTGCCTATTCAGTGTTTCAGTATGTTGCCCTGAGACAAAGGTGAGTCTATTGGTATCTACCATCGTCAAATGACAAATGACATTCTTATACTTGCCGTGGGGAGGAGCAGAGCACATCATGAATGATGAAGAGATGAACAGCAATTTACTATGGCCAAAATGGCGTTCCCATCATTTCACAAGATTTTTTTTTTTTGGGGGGGGGAGCAAACACTCCAAGCTCATCAGGAATGGCTAGAGACGAAAGAATCTCAGGATACTTTTAAATCTCCAAACAACGTTGGCTGTAGCTGACACACTCAGAAACCTTAATCACTAATAAGGCAGAACTTCTGCCTAAAGCCTGAAATTAAATAATGAGCCCATTTACTCAACAGAACAATTAAAGCTTTCCAAGGGTAAATAACGAGGATTTCTTCCCCCTGCAACAATTTGATATATTAGCTACTTCTAGAGCCTCAGTTGAAAATACCACAGGCAGGGTGCAGCTTAGATATATTCTTTTAGTTTTCTCAAAGCTTTACCAAAACAAGAATTGATTAATAGAAAAGGGGAGGAACAGTTAAATGAATGAATATATATATAGGCATTGATGTTCATGGAACTTGATCCTCAATATTGATGTTCATGAAACTTGATCCTCAATGAGACGTTTATGGTCTCATTCTCTTTGTTCAGAGATAGAGACCTTTACACCAATTTTCTTTACTTCTGTTTCAGTGTATTTGAAGAAGTGTGCATGTACACGAAAGCTCCTACCAATGACAAACTTAGTTGGTCTCTAAGGTGCTACTGGAAGGAATTTTTTTTATTTTGTTTCGACTACAGCAGACCAACACGGCTCCCTACCTGTAACTACCAATTTTCTTGTTATTTCTTAATTCACCAGTCTCTCAGCAGGAAATCATTACATGAGAAAAGTTAGTATTAACTGGGTATTTCAGCCTCCTCTGTCATTTGGAGATGGAGGTTAGCTTTGGTTTTAACCTCACCTAAAGAAATGCAAATAGCAATCATGCTCAGCGAAGGGATCATATTTGTGAACTCTGAAGGGAGAAAAAAGAAAAGAAAATGGAAAAGGAGGCATAGATGAGTTTGACTGAGGTCAACAGAAGGAGTTTAATTTTCACCTAAGTACAGCAATAATTATGAGATGCAACATTGTCAAAATTGACCCTATAAAGTCTGCCTTTGAAGCACAGCTAATTACAACACCTTTCACGTTACTAGAAGAGGAACTGTTATAATTAGCTGCCCATGTTGAATTCAAAATGCTTTATGAGCTTGCATTCCTAGCTATAACTCTCCTCTTTATCAAGTGTATACGCAGCCTTATGCAACCACAAAACACATGGGCTTAGTGAGGTTGTTTACTATGCAACAACCACACTAAAGAGACAGTGAAGGAAGATTCCATTTCTCCATACAAGTTGACAAAGCTACCGGTAGAGTGGCTCGTGCCATTCATGGAAAAAAGAAAGATGAATTCTTTGTATAACAAAAGAGTTGGGGAGACAGTTGCCTAGTTTCTAATTCCCAAATATTTAGATGAGAATAGTAATGAAATATATTTTCGAAAACGTTAATAAGATGGCTTTAAAGTAGTTTCCCCTGGATGTTATTGGAATACATATCCCATTATGCTTGAGCACTGGGCCTGATGGGGGTTGCAGTCCAACAACATTTGGGGGCACAGGTTGGGGACTGCTGCTTTAAATAGTTATTTACATATGGAAGACTGCTCACAATTTGAGAAGCGACATTTCTTTCTATTTAGCACCCCCCCCTACTTACCACCAAGCTGCCTAATGAAGGATGGTGGGGAAATCTATTTCTCTCCTTGCCACCAGTCCTAACCTATGCATGCTCTTTCGGTAGCCCATATTTCAATCCCCTTTATCTCCATTCCATGTTCCTTGCTTTTCCAAGAGATTATTGCAAACCATGCATGTTTATTTGGAAGTAAGTCCCACTGAAAGTAACTGTAACCACACATTGAATGGGGACTTTGCCCACCATATGCAGGAAGGAAAAGGAGGGAAACTTGAGCCCGTCCACTCCTCAGACATCTTGCAAAGAAGCCATTTGTACTGGCAGATATTTGAGAGTCTGTAACCATCTTCTATGTCTTTTTCATGCATTACCTGCCTCTGGCTCTGTATTTTCAACTAATGATACACTCTTTGGTGCGAACCTTCACTAACACAACTATTATACAACATAAGATGCGCCAATAGGCCTTTGTGCATTGTCTAGGCAGCCTGGTTAGCAGGAGTGGAGAGGAGCCAGTGATTATGGTTCATGTTGGCACCAGTGAAATGGGGAAATGTAGTTATGAAGTCTTGGAAGTGAATTAAAGCCTGCAAGTTAGGATACCTTCCGCGGTATCAATTCCACGTGCAGGATGAGCTAAGAGAGGCACAATTGTGAAGTCCCAATGGGTGGATGAAGCTTGGAAAAGACATACAAAAGCAAGTACAATCATTCCTTCAGGTTAAGTACGCTTCAGGTTGAGTATTTTCAAGTTAAGTACTCTGCAGACCCGCCTGAAGCGGATTAATCCACTTTCCATTACTTTCAATGGGAAAGTTCGCTTCAGGTTAAGCATGCTTCAGGTTAAGTACGGACTTCCAGAACCAATTAAGCACATAGTAAAATTCTGCAACTTGCTATCACAAATAGTAAAACCAGTTGTCAACAGGTTTACCACACTTATCAGCCAATCACCCATTCCCACCACCCTTCTGAGTATTACCCCTCCCCATCCTCTCACTATATATAAAGGTCTGGTGACTTCTGTTTTAGTGTATCTGAAGAAGTGTGCATGCACACGAAAGTTCATACCAATGACAAACTTAGTTGGTCTCTAAGGTGCTACTGGAAGGAATTTTTTTGTTTTGTTTCGAGTAAAACTCTGGAATTTGCTATCACAAGAGGTAGTAATGGCCACCAGTCTGAATAGCTTTAAAGGGGGGGGGGGTAGACAGATTCACAGAGGATAAGGCTTTCTTTGACTACGAGCCACACTGGCTATGCTCTAGCTCCCTTGTTGTGCTCTTGTGCAGCTTGTGTGCTTCCACCGTCGCCAATATAAGAATAGGATGGTGGATTAGATGGTGTTGGGTCTGATCCAGCAGATCTCTTCTTATGTTCTTTGTTTCCTTTTTGTGTCAAGGATTTTTCACCTTCAATCAAACATCTCTCTCTCTCTCTCTCTCTCTCTCTCTCTCTCTCTCTCTCTCTCTCACACACACACACACACACACACACACACACACAGTCGTACAGTCCAAGAAAATATTCATTGGTATTCTGTAGCTTGCATGAACTGGCTCTGAATCTTCCCAATTCACCAGTTTCAGGAAATTATCACATCTGAGATTTTGTTTATTTAATGTTCCCAACTGCCGTAGCTGCAGAACTGTACTTGTGGTTTGGTGAGGTTTCCCCTAGGTACGCTTAACAATCTTTTCTTTCAAGCTTTTCTTGCGCATTTTCTTTTTATCACTTCGAGCAATGCTTTATTATTTTTTTGAAAATAATAAGCAGGCATTGTTTGCTTTTATATGACACCGTTCAAAATAGTTGGACTAAGACTCAAACTATCCAATGTGCTCATTTCCGACTTTTCACTCTTCAAATTGCACTCCCTTGGAAACTAATTTATAAACCTTTATTAAATTGTTGATTCATTTTGCATAAAAAAGAGTGTGTACCCTTTCGAAATAATGTAACCGACATGTTTGTGATTCCAGGTGGACATATTTATTTGTGCATGCACTTGCTTTTCAGTGTGGTTCTGACATACCTCGCTTTGTATATTGCTAATAGTACACCAATTTTCTTGCAAACATTTCAGATTGAAAGCAAATTATTATAATTAGCATTTGAGGAAGGCTAAGTTTGTTTTATATAATAATAGAATCAAATTTATTTCACTGGTATATAAAAGGAGCTTAGAAAACACCATTCACCTGCGCAAAGCATTCATACAGAACAGTAAATTGTACAGAGCCATGGCAGAAGTTAAATGACAAAAAGAACAAAAGCCTTAAATGCTGAAAATCACAGAAGCCTTAACAAAAATATTAAATGAGGTCCTAAATCTAAAATTATTACTTCTGAGTTGTTGGGTGGTAATGTTGTAGGAGTGCAAAAAGGGGTGTCAGATAGATTCAACTCATGCCAATCAAGGGAACTGCAGATCTCAAAACAAGAATAGCTTTTTGCAACCTTATACCCACCTACCAGTAGGTAAGCCACACTGAAATCAAGAGGTGACATTTTAGATGGTCCTAATAAAGGAATTACGCTATTTGTTTAACACACATTTCCATATTTCTCAGATGAATTTTGCAATTGCTATCTCAATATTAAAATAGTGCTTTAATATAGTAGAATCATAGATTAAGGGGACTCATGCTCTACAACAGGCATAGGCAACCTCGGCTCTCCAGATGTTTTGGGACTACAACTCCCATGATCCCTAGCTAACAGGACCAGTGGTCAGGGATGATGGAAATTGTAGTCCCAAAACATCTGAAGAGCCAAGGTTGCCTATGCCTGCTCTACAAGTTGAGCTATCTGCATGATTCAATTCTAGTGATATTTCATTTATATGAACACTACCCTGGGGGTTATATTTTAGATAAAGGCATAGTTTAGAGATTTTCAAGAAAAAATAAAATAAAATAGCAACACACAGTGCAGCACAGAAGGAGCCAGTTGATTAGCACCTGCTTGAATTTGCTATGGATTGACTCTATATAAACAATGTTGAATCTTAGCTAGACCTGACCAAGGTTTAGCCTTGAATGGGGTGAAAGAAGCTCCTGATCCATTAAAATCTTTGCAGAACTCTTTGAAATGCAGTATTTTGGGCAGGTACAACTGATCATGCACCTTTTTACCCAATCACTGTGTTGTGGTCCTTTAGTCTAGTGTTGATCCTAAAATATGTGAAGCAATATGACAGGGTATGGTTATGAGCCATGGCAAATTGCCTTTGCCTTTTCATTGATTAACAAGCTTGTGGTCATTCCTCACACATAGGAATACAAGCTTATAGGACTAGATAAAGGTCCTAGAAAATCCAGCAGATAAACCTTCTTGCTGTCTAAATTGCTGCCTTCATCGTGTGTTTTAGCTAGTTCAGGTATCTTCAACAGTCCCAGCACTTCTATCCCAAACATCCATTTTGGCGACCATTTACTTAACCTTTTACCATATATTTGAATGGTGGTAGTGCTGCTGTGGCAACCCACCTTGGTTCAGGCCATGACCCAGCAGTGGGTCCCAGCCCATCAGCTGAAGACAAGTGAACTAGTTGATAGCATTCCTAAACATGTAGCTTCCACCAGACTTTCCCAGATTACTTCCCATGACTTGATCTCATATTGATAAAAATGCTTTGGGTACAAGCACAAAATGACTGCTACAGGCAGCAAAGATGGAGGTGCTGGTACTATGTTCCAGTGAGTACAGCCATCATTGCCATCATCATCATCATCATTTATCATTTATACCCTGCCCATCTGGCTGGGCTTCCCCAGCCACTCTGGGCGGCTCCCAACATAACATTAAAAACACGATAGAACATCAAACATTAAAAACTTCCCTAAACAGGACTGCCTTCACATGTCTTCTAAAAGTAAGATGGTTGTTTATTTCCTTGACATCTGGTGGGAGGGAATTCCACAGGGTGAGCGCCACTATCAAGGAGGCCCTCTGCCTGGTTCCCTGTAACCTCACGCCTTCCAGTGAGGGAACCTCCAGAAGGACCTTGGCCCTGGACCTCAGTGTCCAGGCTGAACGATGCATTCATGGCTTTGGACTATAACCATTGACCAACATTTGTGTAAACAGATTTCTTTATTCAGTACAGTCCACTCTAGACCCCAGCTGCCACTGCACCCAAATTCATGGCATAGGATTTGATGGTCCCAGTCTTGTTTGCAACCATCTATTAAAAAATAGATGCAAATAGATAATGCAAATAGATAATATATAAAACGAAGTATGACAGACACTCATAGAAAACAGTAGGATTTCTGCAATAAGCAAATAACTTCTACCCATCTTATTTCCTTCTGATTGCCTACAGTTTATTTCTTCAGCTGCTTGCTGTTTAATTGTGTCCTTATGATTATTGGTTTGAGTTGGTTATGGCCCATTAATATTTACAAGATGAGATGAGGTTTTCAGCTTACGTTAGCCATCCATTTTCTACAAGATAAGGAACGATAATAGCCCATTCAGAACAACAAATCTTTCTCGTCAGTATTATATCAAGTTTATTACTGCCTAATCATCTCTATTCTTATCTTCATTGTTGGTTATTGTGAAACACCATGTCAATTACATTACATAGCAAAGTTTTACTGTATTGTCTCTGTAGATCAGCCTTTATTGTGGATCATTTCAAAGAAAATACAGATTATGTTGAGAAAGTTAAAAATTTGAATTTATAAGCTACTAAAAATAGTCATGTAGCAATGTTTTGCAAGCTAAGAATCCAAGGCTGTAATTGGGAGAAGACAAATATTCATATAAAATCAAGAAGAGAGGGAGAGTTTGTGAGTGTATTGTTACTTAATAAATTTACTTCGACCCAGACCAACACGGCTACCTACCTGTAACCTTAATAAATTTGTTAGCTGCTTGTTATCTGAAAATATCCAAGAAACTTACAACACAGTGTGTAGGGCAGGGATGGGGAAGCAGTGGCTGTCCAGAAGTTCTTCAACTTCAGCCCTCATCATCCCTGATCATTGCCCATACTCGCTGTGGGAACTGGAGTACAACATCATCTGGAGGGACACATGATCATTGCCCCTGACCTAAGGGCAAGGCTAGCCCAAGATAAAACACAATGCAGGCATTCCCACCAGACTTATAATTGCTTTGCCACTAATGTGAACAGCATTTGTCATGGTTTGACCTCCAGCTACCTCTCCCCTCTGTCTCACTTTATGGAAGGGCCACAGAGCCCACCTAGCTCGACAGAGCAAGGAGATTGCTTGTGCTGCTGCATCTTTGCTGCCACCGTAGAAATTAATAATCTCTTGCTCTTCATGACCCCCGATTGTTTCTCAAAGTGAGACAGAGAGCCAAGGCACAGGTGGTGCCATGTTAGCAGCAGTAAACAGAGAATTAGCAGGAGAGATCTGAGCAAGTGCAAAGCCCCAGTGGTGGGGAAGGGAAGGAAGAGGCTAAGGGATGGCTCTGGAGAGCTATATATGACATGGCAGCACAGCCTGAGTTGGTGGCTATGTTCAATTGAGGGTGGTGGTGAGGAACTTCCATGCCTGCTGTCTGAGGCAGCTGCCCTGTCCCCTGTATAGTAGATTTGTGTATTAGTTTGAGGAGTGCAAATTTGATGGATTCACATTAAAATGTAAACTCACATTTCTCCCCTTCCCCCATCCATAGCGGCAGAGCTAAAGGTATCTCTTCTTGAGTTTTTGACTATGTTGAAGTGCAGTAGTTTGCAAGAGGTCAGAGGTTCAACCTTCACTTAAAAGAATCTCAAGTATCAGAGAAGCAAGACTTCTGCTGAGAATTAGAGAAATACTACCAATTGGAGTAGACAGTTGTGGGATACATGGACCAATGGTCCGGCTTGTGTAAAATGCCCTTTGCCATGCTGGAGAAAATATGTCTCTCAGAAGTTCTTTAGGTTACAGCTAAAGAGGACCATGGAGGATTACTTAGCTATGGTGGCTATGCTCCGCCTCCATAGTTGGAGGCAGTAGTGCGTCTGAATACCAGCTGCTGGAAAGTGCATAAGGGCTCTTGTGCCGGAATCCTTCTTGCTTGTTTCCCAAAGGCATCTGGTTGGCCATTGTGAGAGCACAATTCTGAATTAGATGGGCCATTGGTTTGATCCAACAGGCTCTTCTTGTGTTAATTTAGTTAGGAGAAAAAATAGTTTGGAAAGGCAAACATGGAAATGACTGTAGAGCAACAGCTTACCGTAGGAATAAATCAGGCATGGGGCAGTGACCTTTTAGGATGAAGGAGGCAATATCGCTGAAGGTGGATGCTGAAAGAGAGTGGGACTCCTGAAGGGATACTGAACAAACTATGTACCATGCGTTGCTTAACATTAGAAGCTGGCATAATGTAGCCCAAGTTTGTTTGTTTGTTTTTCATTCTTTTTTAAAAATAATTACATACTTTTTTGAAAACAATGCTTTAAAAACAAAAAACAAAACAATTACTTGTTTTTTCCTAATTACTGGGGTATTTTCTTATGTTCTCTATGATAATAAAACACTATTTCTCCTCCAGTGGTTCTAAGTGGTTCAACCTAAGCCAAACAGTTCAGCCGCCAAGCCACCCAACCTGCTTATTAGGTCACCCTTCTTCTTTCCCAGTTCTCTCCTTCTGCTGACCACTCCTTCTGCTGGTTGATCCCTTTTTCTTGCTCACTGATCACCATGAACTTCTATGAACGTTTCTTGTGGGCCAACACCTGACCATTGTTGGCATCCGTCTGCCTTGAAAGACAATGGAGTGTGCCTCCAGGGCTGAAGTCAAACCACTGCAGAATCACAACACCTGCCATGGCTGCAGAGACCAGTAACTCATAACTGCTGCATCCTGCAGGGTGCAAAAACCTGTAGGGAAAGCAGTTTTACTGGCCGGTTTTGTTCATGTTAGCACAATTTCTGATATCTTGGAATATGCAGCTCACTGGAACATATTTTGTAGAATTAACTTTGTGCTTTATGGTTCTGACATCACTCTACAGGTATGAGAACACTATCACCACCATATTTTTCTGTTGGGGTTTGGTTTGGGGTTTTTTAAGCCCTAGGTATTGACTGATTGTCTTATTTACTTTTATCTTCCTGAAACATTTCTTTATTTGAGGTTCAGGCTGCAAACACCATTCAGCATCGTAAGATTTACTATTCCTTTTCTACCCAAATAAAAGAGATTTTCTTCTTTTAAAAAAGCCTTTCTATCTGTAACTAAATAATACTATCAAGTCTCTCAATCTCTTCTGACAAAATAAACCTTTCTCTATATTTGTTGTTTAAAGTTCTTTTGTTTGGGTGATTGTTTGTTTGCTAGGGCAGAATTCCTCTTTTCACTCTGCAATACACCAGGGTTTTCAATCAAATAATTCCACATTAACCCTAATGACATTTCATCTCCTACTTCTTGTTAAATGTTAACAGGAAAATGCAACACATCAAACTCTCAATGCAGCTGATTGAATCACACCTAATCTACTTTTCTGTCTCCCTCACTGACCCATATGTTTGGCATCTAAAAACAATTACAAGCCTTATTAAATCCTGATTTTACACCTGTAAGGATGGTGGGACTTAACTGATTTTTTAAACCCAAAGCACTTTTGCTTAAATTCATTTAAGAATGTTTGCTTGCTTAATCCTGAAAACATTGTTTCACTTGATTACAACTGACATAATGTACACCACCATACAATATAACTAATTAAATGAATATTAACCCAGTGTGTTATGTTAAAAAAAACACATTAAACTTAACTCCACTGTGCAGCTGTGAACTTTGCCTAGAATATGATTCTAACTAAGAGTTGACATATCAGTGGGGTGGGGTGACGGAGGATGAAAAATCAACCACATTTTTCTGTGAATGCATCTTAAATCCATGCCTAACAAGCAATTATAAGCAAATGCCTGTCAGATGCACAATTTCTAGCAGGTCTGAAAATAGATGTATGCAAACAAAGGAACGCAACTCACTGTGGACATTTTACAATCCAAAGCAGAGTCCTTGTGATGATATATCCCTACACACATCACTCCTCAAACTTAACATAAAGTTGCATGAAACAGTGAACTTACCAAATTATTAATAATATCTATCCTAGTTGCACTAGAGTTGGCCTTCAAAGCACCATTAAGTCTCAGGGTGGGCAGGTTTCTGGAATTTACTCCTGTGCTCAGTTTGACAAGCTAACTGAACAAGCATAATTTAATATATATCTTACAATAACTTATCCCAAGTGGTCTTCCAGGCAACTTGCAAGACACCACCTGCCTAGCTTCAGCTATAGAACTGCACCATGTGGTTTTGGATAATTCTTCAGGCTATTAGTTGAAAGCTTACAGGAAAGGCATAGTCTAATCGAAGGTATAGAACTGCACCTGTGGTGTGGGATGGTGGGTTTCCCTCAACTCTCTAGATAGCAGGAGGTCCTAAAATGTTGAGAAATGAACAAATACTAGGGATCCTCCTTTTGGGGTAATAGCATTGCTTGGTTCCAGGAAGCATCATTCTCTTCAAATATTTGCTTCCAGCCAAAGGCAAAGGTAGAAGAAAAATCCCTCCCTGCTGTTTTATGCTCTAAACAGACATTTGCTTGTAGGAAAAAGGAAGAAAATTGGCATGAAATAGAGGAGAGACTTGCTTGTGTATAAAACAACCTTGGGGACATCTGTTGAAAAACACTCTATATTGCTTTACTTGCCAGTTTTGTCTCCACTAACAAACTTGCCACTTCCTTTTCTACCACTAAACTATCCAAAGTGTTTTCCAACACACTAGTGTTTTCAACATGTAATTATACAAAACAGTCTATTTTGTGACTCCTTGCATTGATGCTTGCGTAGAGCAAACTTATCCACAGAGGTGCTGGAATTTATATATACAAATATTGGACCATCAAGCATAATATAAAATTACTCATCCCTAGATTTCTTGCCATCTCTGTGCACAAGGAGATAATGGTGAGAGAGCCTGAAGCAACAATTTCCTTGCAAGTTGACATTTGCATGCAATGTTTTAAATAATTCTATTTCTTTTTTTTAAAGCCTGGTTTCCATTTTTATGCCCTAAGGCTGTTTGGGTTCACCAACTGAGCAGAGGTGCAATGAAAAATGTTCAGCAGCAAAAACGGAGCCTTTCCATTTCAGCATATTCGAAAGTTGCAGTGACAAATCCCATTCAAATAGAGTTTTGGCTTTGCCCACATTTGGTTAGGTCTCAGCGTCACACGATGCACGTTACCCTAACAAATGCATTGTCATGGTAACAGCAACTTTTATGTAGGGCATGGCATGATTCATTGCTACATACTGTATGCCTTTACAGTTATTCACAGCAGGATTCCAATAAACAACATCCTTAAAAAATATCTAGTGCAACCGAACTGTATTCAGCATGATTTTGCTTCATCTGCATGATAACATGTTTCTATTTTTGCCAGCTCCTTATTTCAAATGCTTAACAGGTTTGAAAAGATACCCAAACTTACACTGTAGCTCGTATACTAACAACCAACAGCTCCCAAGTCTTGTCAACTTGTAATATAAAATGAAGCAATTTAGTCAGTGAAGTGAAGTGTGCAAATATTGTTTTATTTCTTAATTGATAAATACGATTGCTTCTTTTTGAATAGGTATAATTCAATGAATGCTGATCTTGGACACAGTCAATAAATGAAAGCGTTGCCCCAAAGACAATTGTCCTTCATGCAACAAAGAGGAGGTTTGCTTTAGTTATAACACTTCTTCCAGTGAGCTCAAGGCGGCATTGAGGGGGTCACCCTGATTCATTTTTGCAATGTTAAATGAAGTAAAGTTAAACTGAGTGACTCAATACCATTCTTTCAGCTTTGTGGCTGAACAGAGATCTGAATTTGTGTTTCCAGCTATGCCCCTATCTGGATAGGGATAGTCTAACTTCTGTTTTCTCTGCTCTGGTAACCTCTTGGGTAGATTACTGAAATGCAACCTTTGAAGATGGTTCAGAAACTGCAGCTGGTGGAGAATTCAGTGGCCAGATTGCACACCATGGCAAGCTGGTCTGAGCACATGACACTAATTCTTGTCCGACCACGCTGGTTGACAATTAGTTTCCAGGCTCAATTCTAAGTGCTGGTTTTGACATGTAGGACCCCAATACCTCAAGAACTGCCTCTCCCCATATGAACCAACCCAGACCTCTGACCCATCATCTGATGCCTTCTTCCTGTCACACCATCCTCAAGGAAACCCAAAGAGTGACAACACAATAATGGATTTCCACATGACTGAGATTTGGTTTGCTGGTTCTCATCCAGGTCATTAACAAGGGCATCAGGATGAAGATTATAAATCTGTTTCAAGGACACTTTAAAGACTATACATGCCCATTGTTTATAAAACTCGGGATCTTAAAGCATAAAGAGAACCTCTCAACTTGCCACTGTTGACAATGAAACCAAAAATAATGCTAATATATTGTTGCAGGCCACCCCAACCTCTGCCAAGCAGTGCAACATCCTAGAGGTCTTGGCACTCAACCAGGGTTGTGTTTCCTTTAGAAATTAGGCACAGTGGAGACTGCAGTGTCTTTATGAAATATGGTTTATTTGCACATATCTACAACTTGTGGAAAGGGACGCGGATGGGGCTGTGCTCTAAACCACTGAGCCTCTTGGGCTTGCCGATCAGAAGGTTGGCAGTTCAAATCCCTGCGACAGGGTGAGCTCCCGTTGCTCGGTCCCAGCTCCTGCCAACCTAGCAGTTCAAAAGCACGTCAAAGTGCAAGTAGATAAATAGGTACCACTGCAGTGGGAAGGTAAATGGTGTTTCTGTGCACTGCTCTGGTTTTGCCAAAAGTGGCTTAGTCATGCTGGCCACATGACCTGGAAAAACTGTCTGCAGACAAACGTCGGCTCCCTCGGCCAGTAAAGCGAGATGAGCGCTGCAACCCCAGAGTCGTCTGCAACTGGACTAACTGTCAGGGGTCCTTTACCTTTACCTTTTTTTACAACCTGTGGAAACGGTTTAGAGCATTCACATCTCAAGAGGAGCTTGTTTCCTGCAAGAATTCATCACTAGATTCCATGGACAGCAAACAGCCATCTTCTGTGACACTTTGTTCTAGCCTGTCATTCCCAGCTCACATGGAGTTCTGCTCCTCCTTCTCCTTCTTCCTGCTAACTTGCTCCAAGGACTTCTTCCCAGCTTACGTCATTCAAAGTTGAAACCTTAAACCTGGCCTTTGTCTGCTACCATTGGCCTTTGTCTCTGCTATTCACTCACTCAGTCAGTCAGGGGTGGGGTGGGCTGGGGTGGGCATGACAGCGACTCCACCCTTCTGCTGGCCAGCATTGCCCATTGTTCTGAATGGCCCACTGCTCTCTTTGTTTCTTGCTAATGGCATATCTTCAAAACTGGTCTGGTCCATCTTTTTTGACAATGCTACATCTGACAGCTTCCCTTAATACACCAGGCATTGATTTATTTCTGACATTTACTAAATCTAAGAATTTAGGGGGATCAGCCCCCCCAAAAAACATGAGTTTGATTCCACATTTAGGGACTCTATCAGCCCCCCTCCACAAATTCATATCAGAATTAATAAATATGGTCCAACTTGTTATAGTTTCTACGAAATCTGCTTGTTTTAAAAGGATTTCTTGTTCCCAATAATTCATTGTGCAGCTTAGCGCAAATCTATCATGCTAATTTGGTTCATTGACACTCTGATCACTGACTAATGATAGTGTGGAAATTGAAGATATGGCTTTAGCACCCAAAGTATAGAAATAATTGATGTAATTAATCCAAGCCTAGCATGGAAGAGCTATTAAATCAATAGGATTTCATGTCTTTCATATTGGTGTGTATATATTAGAGGATTACAACTGGGGGGGAAACTTAGCAGCATAGCATCATTGCTTTGTAGCCATTTATGAAGGTGGGGGAACCAAAAAACATTTCATAATATACATATATAGGGGGTGTATGTGTAAAATAATATTTTGCACCACATAATGCAAAATAATGGTCCAAATGAATAAGGCTATATATAAAAAAAGCCTGTTGGCTCAAGCCAAAGGCATCTTGTTCTCAAAGTGACAAATGACATTTCTGTAATATTTGTTTTATTTACAAATAGGACATAAATGAAAGGAAGGAGCAGACACTTACACAAAACAAATGTTCCACTATCCCACACCAGATCTCCAGAGAAGATGCCAACTAGTGATTGTGTGTCCTCTCTCTTACATGCAGAGACATATGCACTTGTACCTCCCCATAGCTGCAAATAGTTGGGTCTCCTTCTTTGATCATTTCCCATACAGAATGGGGCTGATGGGAATTGTAGTCCACAACATCTGGAGGGCTCCATATTGGCTACCCCGTCCTAATAATAATAATAATAATAATTTATTATTTATACCCCGCCCATCTGGCCGGGTTCCCCCAGCCACTCTGGGCGGCTTCCAAAAAAAACAGAAATTCTAAAATACAGAAATCCATCAAACATTAAAAGCTTCCCTAAACAGGGCTGCCTTGAGATGCCTTCTAAAGGTCTGGTAATTGTTCTCTTTGACCTCTAGTGGGAGGGCATTCCACAGGGTGGGTGCCACTACCGAGAAGGCCCTCTGCCTGGTTCCCTGTAACTTGGCTTCTCGTAATGAGGGAACCGCCAGAAGGCCCTCGGAGCTGGACCTCAGTGTCCGGGCAGAACGATGGGGGTGGAGACGCTCCTTCAGGTATACCGGACCGAGGCCGTTTAGGGCTTTAAAGGTCAACACCAACACTTTGAATTGTGCTCGGAAACGTACTGGGAGCCAATGTAGGTCTTTTAGGACCGGTGTTATGTGATCTCGGCGGCCGCTCCCAGTCACCAGTCTAGCTGCCGCATTCTGGATTAGTTGTAGTTTCCGGGTCACCTTCAAAGGTAGCCCCACGTAGAGCGCATTGCAGTAGTCCAAGCGAGAGATAACTAGAGCATGCACCACTCTGGAGAGACAGTCAGTGGGCAGGTAGGGACTCAGCCTGCGTACCAGATGGAGCTGATAAACAGCTGCCCTGGACACGGAGTTGACCTGTGCCTCCATGGACAGCTGTGAGTCTAAAATGACTCCCAGGCTGCGCACCTGGTCTTTCAGGGGCACAGTTACCCCATTCAGGACCAGGGAGTCCTCCACACCCGCCCGCCTCCTGTCCCCCACAAACAGTACTTCTGTCTTGTCAGGATTCAATCTCAATCTGTTAGCCGCCATCCATCCTCCAACCGCCTCCAAGCACTCACACAGGACCTTCACCGCCTTCACTGGTTCTGATTTAAAAGAGAGGTAGAGCTGGGTATCATCAGCATACTGATGGACACCCAGCCCAAACCCCCTGATGATCTCTCCCAGTGGCTGCATATAGATGTTAAAAAGCATGGGGGAGAGGACAGAACCCTGAGGCACCCCACAAGTGAGCGCCCAGGGGTCTGAACACTCACCCCCCACCACCACTTTCTGAACACGGCCCAGGAGGAAGGAGCGGAACCACTGCATGACAGTGCCCCCAGCTCCCAAGCCCTCTAGACGGTCCAGAAGGATGTTATGGTCGATGGTGTCAAAAGCCGCTGAGAGATCCAGCAGAACAAGGAAACAGCTCTTACCTTTGTCCCTAGCCCGCCGGAGATCATCGACCAGTGCGACCAAGGCAGTTTCAGTCCCATGATGAGGCCTGAATCCTGACTGGAAGGGATCCAAATGGTCCGCTTCTTCCAGGCGTGCCTGGAGTTGTTCCGCAACCACTCGCTCAATCACCTTGCCCAAGAATGGAAGATTTGAGACTGGGCGATAGTTGGCCATATTGGCCGGATCTAAAGATGGTTTTTTAAGAAGCGGTTTAATAACCGCCTCTTTCAGCGGGTCTGGGAAGGCTCCCTCATGGAGAGAAGCATTTACCAACCCGCGAAGCCCATCGCCCAGCCCTTCCCGGCTAGCTTTTATAAGCCAGGATGGGCAAGGATCAAGGAGACAGGTGGTTGGTTTCATTCGTCTAAGCAGCCTGTCCACATCCTCGGAGGTAACAGATTGAAATTGATCCCACAAAACTTGACTAGACAGGACTCTAGCACTCCCCCGCCCCGGCCCTGCTCCCACGGTGGAGTCTACCTCTTCCCGAATCTGAGCGACTTTATCTGCAAAAAACTTTGCAAAATCATTGCAGGAGATCATGTGGCCCGTACTGGGCCCGGATGGAGCAGGTGGTTCCGCTAAATTGCGAACCACCTGGAAGAGTCTCCTGCTGCTGTTTTCTGCAGATGCGATGGAGACGGTGAAGAAGGTCCTCTTCGCCGTCGCCATTGCCACTTGGTAGGCTCGAAGTTGAGCTCTAGCCCGTGTCCGGTCTGATTCAAAATGAGTTTTCCGCCACCGGCGCTCTAGCCGTCTCAACGACTGTTTCATTGCCCTCAGCGCCGGGGAAAACCACGGGGCTGTCCGGGCTCCATGCAATCTGAGAGGGCGCTTCGGAGCCAGACAGTCAATAGCGCTGGTTAACTCCGCATTCCAGCGGGCCACCAGGGAATCAGCTGAAAGGCCATCGACATGGGATAAAACATCCCCTACCACTCTTTGGAAGCCAAACAGAAAACTACTTCACCTGACTTCTGGATTTTGGCATATGAACACAAAATGGCCAGTTAGCCCTTTCCCAGCTGCCATCCCCAGCAGCTACAGCACATGCGTCTGGTGAGACTGCCCACACAAAGGTAAAATTGAAACGGGCCAATTAGAGGCCGTACCTGATGAGCAGTGCCTTGCTGGCTAACTGGCCATTGGCTGCTCTCGTGTTCAGTAAGGCAGTGATGCATAAAAGTTGGTTGCACCTGACTCCTTCAGCACAGTCGGCAGAAGAGCAAATCAAACTTTTGCGCCCATCACCCAAAAGGTTGTACATCCCCCTGTCCAGAACCAACAGCGTATTCAAGGCATCCAAGGGGTCTCGGTGGAAGCCTCTCTCCAGAAGCCAAGTGTAGGACAGACAGGCCATAGAGTTTCCAGCAGCGGCCGGAGGCCGGCCACCTCAGTAGATCAGCATCTTGAGGAAGCCATAATCCCTGACATGAGCCTGAAAAAGTTTCAGCCCTCCGGCTGGAGGCTAGAACAGATTTACACTCAGTGCCTGAGTCTTAATTCCACCTACACCTGTAATAAATAAAGATGTGGCCATTGTTGTCTCTTGAGTTTATTTTATCACACCTTACTTTAGTCACTGCCTAGGGGAGGATGGAGGGGACGCAGGTGGCGCTGTGGGTTAAACCACAGAGCCTAGGGCTTGCTGATCAGAAGGTCGGCGGTTCGAATCCCTGCGATGGGGTGAGCTCCCATTGCTCGGTCCCAGCTCCTGCCCACCTAGCAGTTCTAAAGCACGTCAAAGTGCAAGTAGATAAATAGGTAAATACAGCGGGAAGGTAAATGGCATTCCCGTGTGCTGCTCTGGTTCACCAGAAGTGGCTTTGTCATGCTGGCCACATGACCTGGAAGCTGTACGCCAGCTCCCTCGGCCAACAACACAAGATGAGCGCCGCAACCCCAGAGTTGGTCACGACTGGGCCTAGTGGTCAGGGGTCGCTTTACCTTTAGGGGAGGGTGGAGCGCAAATAAGGATAAATAATGTAAATTGTACGTTCTATTAAGTGTGTATTCCTACAACTGAAATATTCACATTGATCATTTAGAGAGGAGAATCCTATACATAAGTAATTTTGAAATCTCTTAACTTTTGTTTGTTTAATTCAATAAAATCAGTTGTATACATTGTCATGCTGGCCACATGACCTGGAAGCTATACGCCGGCTCCCTCGGCCAATAATGCGAGATGAGCGCGCAACCCCAGAGTCGGTCACGACTGGACCTAATGGTCAGGGGTCCCTTTACCTTTACCTTTATACATATGCTGTTGCAAGCTCCCATTGCCAGCATTGTAGGCCTGCAATTATTTCATGAATATGTTTGTAAACTGCTATAACATGAATAACCTTTCTTTTGATAGTCAGAATATTGATATCCTTCAGAAGTAATAATGCGTCTTTTAGTTTCTAGTTCCAAAGAACTTGGGATTTTCCTGTCCTTCCCTATCAATGTCAAATAAAAACCTTTTAACTTTTTATTAATAGAACTGAATGGGGTCTATTTTTTCAGTTTTTTATATCCAACTCCGGACCTTGCGTAATTGATATGAAACTATTGTGCCATGGATAATTAGTGCTCTGTATAAATCAGTGTTGACAAGCTGCATAAATGATTAAGGCAAAAAAATAGCTAATTTCACAGTTTATCTGTAACATAAAAATTTCAAAAAGGATAATTTATACTGCTGAAGAGATAGTTAGAACTTTCATATTTCCCCCAATGAAATGTGCTAATAAGGAAGATTAATGCCACCTCTCAAATGACCTATAATTTGTTCTTTTTAAGGGAAGAGGAGATCAGGGCTATGATAAGACACAACGGTTTTTAAGCACTGTAGGGCATATGGCGATCAGTGTAATATGGGCCTTAGTAATACTTATAAGGATTTTTTTAAAAATCACCTGGAACAATTTAGTAAATAATAAGCAAGATTTAACAAATGCAGAAGTTCCTCCACACCAATCTGAACACAGATTCTGATTTACTTTAATTTGCTTATCCTTGCAAGATCGCTGTGGTGGGTCTGGTAACATCTGTGGATCTTGCCATGTGATTCTACAGAACTGTCTATCAAAAATACATGGCTGCATCTGTTCTTAGTAATTTGTCTCTTCTTGACATAAGCTTCTCTACACCTCCCACCACTATTGCTGTTCTGCAAAAAAGAGAGAAAAACACCCAATTTATTTATGTGTGTTTCTTGCATTTCACTTCTTTCAGCATAGATTAAGAGAACGGCTGCCACATCTGCAATATGTGAAAAATAACTTTGAAAAACAGTGACTCCATTGGTGAAAAAATTAAAAAGAAAATATCTTTAAACTGACTGAGGAAGATGCTAATGTCAAACAGTGCTGAGACAACAGACACCCAATTTCATAATGCAAGGGGGGAAATGCCAGAAGAGAATGCCCATTTCCCCCCTTGTGTCAAATATTAGGTTTTGTAAAATATTAGAAACGTAGAGAGACTTTAAACATTCTGCCGAAACAGACATATGAAGGGTAGCTGTCTGAAATAGCTGCTTAACTGTGGCTATGAAGAGGCAGTGGTTGCAGCTTGGCATGAATTGTGGCGGCAGGTGCCCATCAGGAGTCGGGGCGGGTGGAAAAGGACGTCATTTCCTCCGCTAGCTGCACAGGCTTCTGGGACTTGTCCATGATTCTTGCCAGTAGTAGGGAGGTTTGTGGGCATGGCCTTGGGGTCAGACCAGAAGGAAGACTTTGCTTGCCTGTCTTCCCTCCTGCTCACTTCCTGGGCACAAAAGAAAGCCACTCCGAAGCACTGCTCTCAGTCGGAGTTTGGTCTCCCCACCCACCCCATGCTCAGTCTAAGTGCATGACTGCATGAGGGTAAGCAAAAAATAAAATAAAAAAATCCTTCCAGTAGCACCTTAGAGACCAACTAAGTTTGTCATCGATATGAGCTTTCGTGTGCATGCGCACTTCTTCAGATACACTGAAACAGAAGTCACTAGACCCTTATACTGTGTATTGTGAGAGGGTGGTGAGGGGTATTACTCAGAAGGGTGGTGGGAATGGGTGATTGGCTGATAGGTGTGGTAAACCTGTTGACACCTGAATGGGAGCCCACCAGGAAGCCTGATTCCATATATAACAAATGTGCTCAAAGCAGGCTTTTAAATCACAGTTTCGGGAAAGAAAAAGGTGGAATCTGAATGCTTTCTAGTAACTTGTGTTTCAGAATTTGGACTGCTTCTAGTGAGAAATATAAGACTATAAAAGTGATGGCAATTATTTAAAGTATTTTTGATGTGGCTTGTGGGCGACTTCATCTGGAAAGCAGTGTAAGTGCTTTCCCCGCCCCCGCACTATACCAACAAGGAAAAATATAGTCTTTATTTAGGGGCGCAGAAGACCTTCAGTAATTCTACCATATCTTAATGGCATTAAGAGCATTACAGGGAAAGAGGAACACATTAAACACAATGAAAATCCAACAATTTTCTTGGAAGATTATGCAGAATGCCTCAGCTTACCTAATTTATTGAAAACACTGTTGTTCCGTTTTACTCTCTCATCTCCAGAATGATAAATCACTTTTCATGCATTTTGATCAAAATAAAATCTCACTAAATGAGATTTGACTGGGAAAATATAGGTTGATGCGAGTTCTTCTGCATCAACAGCTGGTAGATGTAGTACTTTAACTTCTGTGCACCATTATAAGAGAGGATGATTTATTAATGGCAATTATATTAAATAGTCCTAAGGTCACTATCAAGAGTGACAAGAGAAATTTAAAGCAGGAAAGCAAAAGGCCAAAGGATACAGGCAAAATAATCCACATGACCGATAATCAGAAAGGCTAATAAAAGAACAGATACAAAGAAAATGAATTATGCATGCAGTCTTATCCCCCTGCCTGATGAATGCAGGTGAGGGTGAATTTGCCTCCATACATGGAAGCAAAAGCTTGGAATGGATGAAGTCAATGTGACATCATCTGGCCTCTTACAGTCCTACTACTGGGATGGGACAAAGGCACATGCATTTTTAGTGCACCCCCTCCTCTCCTGCACAGCTATGATATCTGCTACCACACACTGCCCACCCCACCGATTAAGACTGTGTCACTGTCCTGACAAGACAGAAGTACTGTTTGTGGGGGATAGGAGGTGGGCAGGTGTGGAGGACTCCCTGGTCCTGAATGGGGTAACTGTGCCCCTGAAGGGCCAGGTGCGCAGCCTGGGAGTCATTTTGGACTCACAGCTGTCCATGGAGGCGCAGGTCAATTCTGTGTCCAGGGCAGCTGTCTATCAGCTCCATCTGGTACGCAGGCTGAGACCCTACCTGCCTGCAGACTGTCTAGCAAGAGTGGTGCATGCTCTAGTTGTCTGCTGCTTGGACTACTGCAATGCACTCTACGTGGGGCTACCTTTGAAGGTGACTCAAAAACTGCAACTAATCCAGAATGTGGCAGCTAGACTGGTGACTGGGAGTGGCCACCAAGACCATATAACACCGGTCCTGAAAGATCTTCATTGGCTCCCAGTACATTTCCGAGCACAATTCAAAGTGTTGGTGCTGACCTTTAAAGCCCTAAATGGCCTCACTCCACTATATCTGAAGGAGCGTCTCCACCCCCATCATTCTGCCTGGACACTGAGGTCTAGTACCGAGGGCCTTCTGGCGGTTCCCTTGTTGCGAGAAGCCAAGTTGCAGGGAACCAGGCGGAGGGCCTTCTCGGTAGTGGCGCCTGCCCTGTGGAACGCCCTCCCATCAGATGTCAAAGAGAAAAACAGCTGCCACATTTTTAGAAGACATCTGAAGGCAGCCCTGTTTAGGGATGCTTTTAATGTTTAATTGTTTATTTATTTATTTTTTCCTGTTGGAAGCTGCCTAGAGTGGCTGGGGAAACCCAGCCAGATGGGCGGGGTATAAATTATTATTATTATTATTATTATTATTATTATTATTATTATTATTATTTATTACTATTATACTGTACAAACAGTAACACAAATCAGTGTCGTGCAAAGCACTCCCTGCTGTAATATGAGAGGTTCCATCCATATGGGCATTCTCCCGGCTTTTGAAAATGCACCTACTGTATTTACACAGGCATGCCCTTAACCTTTAATAGGATCATTTTATTGTCTGTTTTTAATTTCAGATGTCTAAATATTAATGCTTTGATGGGACCATTTTCTTGTATATTTTAACTACAGATACGGTATTTATATATTCGACTTTGAGCAACCTGCTTTTATATTTTGTAAACCGCTTAGAAGACTAGGTATTAAGCAGTACCTAGGTGGGAGGGTGGACCATTCAAAACAGTGGGCCTTACTTTTGGGTAAACATTTGACTGATTGCACTGCAGAGCTTGAAATAGCCATTTCTCATAGATTTAGGACAAGAATGCGGAGCTGATTCCTCAGCATTATTTAGAAGAAATATATGTCCCAACTTACAAATCAGAGTAAATAAGAAACAAGAAAAACCATTTAGTCATCCGTCTCTCCTCCCATCTCCTATATTGTGTTAAAGAGAAAAGTGATTGATAGAGTACTGTGTTAATATTTTCTAAGCCCTGTTTTTATAGCTTTTCTGTCAATATTTTCTTCAGCCAAGAAGAACAACTGAGTGTTGAACATCTTTTCTTTCTTTCTTTCTTTTCTTTTTTTAATAAAAAACTTAGCTAAAACAAATCTATTCCAGCTCTATCCTCTTGTGTTAAAACTTCATTGTAAGTAATTCTGAAAGCTAGTGGAAAGGCTGTGAATTTGAGCATAGTGCTTAAAACATAATAAAGCAGCTAAAATCAATACTTAGTCATTGTTATTCCAAACTTGTTTCTGCAAATAGACAGTTGTTAAGCCTCTTTTAAGCAAAATTGTGATCTACAGTGGATGGCAGCCCATTGACTAGAGCTTATTATATGATAAGGATTTTCTTTTTCTAATCAAATGTTTTATCATTTGTAAGCAATACAGTACTGAAGTATTTGGGTCCAACATTTTATTTGCATAAAGCATAAGAGGTCACTGAAAAAGTAATCTGAAGTTTTAATATGTATGCATAAAGTTCTAATGATAACAGCATTGGAAAATATACAATGATCTCTGAAAGTCAATGGTTAGTAATTTGTCACACAACCTTATCAACAGTGAACATCCAGACTGTTTAATCCTATGCAACCTCCTCAGACATTTGATGCGGCTTACACCCAGGTAAAGATGCAATAGCTATTTCCCATCTCGGGGGGGGAACCCTGGCTTGTAAAGCATTGGGCCAACTGTATATTTTGGGGGGGGGGGCTGGGGAAACTTTTATGGAGCAGCATGGCTGCCTTCCCTTCACTCTTCCTCCAGTCGCGTTTTCAGCTGGCTGTATGTGCTCAACTGCTAAACTACTTGAAGACAGGGCGATGAATTTGTGAAGTAATCTCACACCAAAGCCACCACTTGTATCTGCAGTTTAGCTTTAAAGGTGCCTTGTTTCTAAGTATTTTAAAATCCAGGCTGTTGTTTTGCCAAGATAACCGCAGCCACCACCATCCAGAGTCCACATCTAGCACTGCCATTGTGTCCAGCTTTTCCTTGATCTTCCTTCTCCAAAGTTCCCTCCCCATTTCCCCCAAGTTTATTCTACCCCCTTTCCAGGACCATCTTAAGCAGGTCGGGCGCTGTGGTGCACAGATCGCTCTGGCGCCCCCGCCCCACCCCGTTTCTCCCAGCGGCTGGTGGGCGGGCGCAGCACGCAGTGTGGTTTCTGCACGGCTCCGCCACGCAGCGCCCTCCTGCCGACCCGGCGCTCTGGCGCCCCGCACCACCCAGCCTACCCCTAGAGCCGGCCCTGCCCCTTTCC
Source organism: Zootoca vivipara (assembly GCF_963506605.1). Taxonomy (NCBI): domain Eukaryota; kingdom Metazoa; phylum Chordata; class Lepidosauria; order Squamata; family Lacertidae; genus Zootoca; species Zootoca vivipara. The sequence continues at coordinate 29,556,824 of NC_083285.1, forward strand.
TTGCAGCAATTGGAACATCTGCTTCCCATTCCCCTGACCATCACCCTGTGATGCTAGGATTGTCTGGGGTTTGCTTTAGCTATCTCTCTGCTGGCCTTTCAGGGTCCTGCTTCTAACTTCTTACATGTGAGGACCAAGCCACAGTCACCATCCTTAGGGAGTTTGCTGGGAATAATAAGTGACTATCCCCCCCCCCCAAAAAAAGGCAGGGATGTAATCTCTGTAGCTTGAGCTCATTACTGTTGTTTCTGTAAAATAGCAGAGGATCCTCAGAAACAGAAACAGCCTGCATATGCCCCACTCCATCAATATTTGTTGGCATTGTAAGCCCCAATGGATGCATGGAGATCACTCATAGTGACTCTTCCATTCTTCCACAGGATGAAGCAGATTCACTTGGCAATCACTATTTGTACCTTCCTTTGGAATAATTAGGGCAACCTGTGCCTCTACAAGATTCATGTAAACATCTGATGTGTGTTACTCTTTTGGTCAGAAGCAGTAGGAGCACATCACTGATGCTAGAAGTACAAATAGTGTGGATATGCTCTAAATAGCAATTGGCTTGCACAAAACAAGCCTCCAGTTAGGCCCACAGTGGAGCACAGAAAATAAGAATACTTTAGATCTATGGAGTATTTTTATCCTCAACAAGATAGTCTTGCAAGCCCTTATCCAGCACAAATCATGCAGTATCACCTCATCATATCAGCCATAAGTTTTTCCATTTACATATTCAAGGCAGCTTGCAAACCTTCTTGACCAATTGTTTTCAATCTCACCTCTAGCAGGTATCCACTTGTAGAATGCCAACTTCCACTCCATAATGCAGGGACCCAGGTGGTGCTGTGGGTTAAACCACTGAGCCTAGAGCTTGCTGATCAGAAGGTTGGCGGTTCAAATCCCTGTGACGGGGTGAGCTCCCGTTGCTTGGTCCCAGCTCCTGCCAACCTAGCAGTTCGAAAGCACGTCAAAATGCAAGTAGATAAATAGGAACCGCTACAGCGGGAAGGTAGATAACGGCATTTCAGTGCGCTGCTCTGGTTCGCCAGAAGTGGCTTTGTCATGCTGGCCACATGACCTGGAAGCTGTACGCTGGCTCCCTCGGCCAATAATGTGAGATGAGCGTGCAACCCCAGAGTCGGTCATGACTGGACCTAATGGTCAGGGGTCCCTTTACTCCATAATGCACCTATGGAGCCTGGTTCAGGACAAAAAGAAAGCCATCTCTGAAAGCCAGTTTGGGTGTGGAGTAGGGATAGAAAGCTCTGTCAGATTCGGTTCTCTCTGTTTCATGTTTTCCCAATCTTTAGTTCAATTCTCTACATTTCTGCAGCAATTTGCTGTGGATATTTTGTGATCTTGATAGTTTAAGCAAATTGGAGGAAATATACAAGGGCTGGTTGTGGCTGCCCCCTTCTCTGTAATGCTCATCTGCCTTTGGTTGCAGTAGTTAATTAGCAGCCTTGTTCTGCCAACGAGGAAGCAGTGTGTGTAGGAGGTATTAATTGCATGAAGTGCACCTTATCTTTGGCACCACAGAGGTCAGTGGAGAACATACTGTATATACATCATTCTTGCACACACAAAACAACAACAGGAAAGGCCAGGCTATTCTTTCTGCCACCTTCTGCCTCTTCAACTTAAGAATTAACTAACAAAAAGCTAAGACTGCAAACCTATACACACAAACACGCACACCTGGGATTAAGGTTGATTGAACTCAGTTTGACTCTCTTTTGAGTACATATACATAAGATTGCACTGCTGACCATATTTAGAGTTGGCTACTAGCAACCGGTTTACAAACTCTCCCACGTCCTGATTGCAATACATAGTAGCAGCCTGGTCCAGAAAGGCAGAGCTTCAACTGAGTTTTCTTGATGCTTAACTTTCCCCCTTTTCTCCCTTTTAATATATGGGTCTCCTCCACTGTGACCCTAATAGAAATAAACAGAGATGAGCAAATCTAAATAGTGCTAAGGTTCAAGCTAATCTGATATGCAATTGTACGTAACTTGCTCACAGTAGAGGTTGGTTTATTGCAGCAAATGGGGATCTGCTTCTAGGGTTGCCAGACTCAATAGAGGAAATTAAACAAAGGGTCTGCTTGGAAATTAAACAAAGGGTCTGCTGGTTTCTCTTTAAGGTTTCCAGACTCAAAAGAGAGCAGGGCAATTAAAGGCACAGAAGTCCTGTCCTCTATTGAGTCTGGCAACCCTATCTGCCCCATCAAGTACTACCTGCCCTCAGCCAGCCTTCATGTCACGTCTCTACCTTACTTTCAAACAGTCCAGGAGACAGGGGCGAAGGAAGGGGGTGCAGTGGGGGTGTTCCACCCCGTGTGTCACCACTGAGGGAGGTGACAAAATGCCAGGCGGCACTCACCGCGGGGCCTGCAGTGCGCCCGAGCCATCGTGTCTCTCTTTGGAGAGATGCAGTGGCTTGGGCACGCACAGGCTCCACGCAGCCCCGAATGGTCCACCCGCCGCCTCCCCCTCAGCTGTAGGGCGACTGAGTGGGAAGAGGCAAGCAGACTCCTCGAAGGCCCCATGGAACGTCCTGCCCCGGCTCGCCCTGCCCTGCAAGTGGCTGGCCCTGCCCCTGGGTCCATGCACGTTGCCCCAGATGCCTGATCGGCTTGCTCTGCCACTACCAGGAGATGGTACTCTCTGTCAACTTCTTCCTCCTTACTCTCAACACTGCTCTTAACAGAACTCAGCAGGGAAGAGAATGGGACAAAACGCCAATTAGTTGCCTCTGCCTGTCATTGGCTCAGGCTCCACTTTCTGTTGGTCTCTCTACCTTCTTTTCTACCAGCCCCAATGGGTACCAGCCACCACTGTTTTCTCCTGAATATTTTAAAAACAGAAACATCTTCCATGGAAGTGATGACTTTGAGCAGAGGAATGGAAGATGCAAGATCTGCTTGACCTTTTTCTTCGGTTCAAAATCCTTCACCCCAGCTGCTTTCATCCCCACAAAGAAAAATATATGGGCATCTTTTAAGCAGCATCTCCCTTCATTCTTAGGCTGCAATTATAACCCCACCTACCTGGGTGCAAGAGCCACCAAATTCAATAGGATTTACATTTGAGTAGACATGGCTGGATTCTGCTGCTGGTCTACTTTTGCTCATGTGTATTTACACATGCAGGCTGCTGCTTATCTTTAGTTTTTGATACATTCATTCATTTATCCATTTATTTATATGCGGTTTAATGTCAACTTAGGCCTGTAAGTGGTTTACAAGTGTAAAAAAAACTGATTACACAAGCATTAAAATATAAAGAACAGCATTTAAAATACAAATCTAAGACACACAGTAAAGCAATCTCATGAAAATGTTAAATGCCAGGATAATATTACATACAACTGCATGTCACGTCTAGTTTGGGCTTCAGTCTCCCCAATGTGTAGATACCAGTCATTTCCTGATAAACACCTAGTTCCCAGTTTCTCAGCACCAGCTGCAAACCAGAGATATTAAGTTGTGAAGTGACATAAGGAGGCGTAGAGCAGTTTTGCACAAATCACAAAAAGGATCCTTTGCCAAGAGCACTAATAATGTAAGTTTTAGGTGAACTTTGCCTTCTTGCCAGTTTACAGGAGCTAATTCCAACACTCGTTTCCAGGAGACAGAGATTAATTGGCTGCCTTTATCAAAGCATTTAGCGATTAGGAATGCGCTTCTCTCATCCATATCTTCCATCATGGACTCTAGTCGCTCAATAAAAAGATGTGCCCCAAACCAAGGCGTTCATTTTTCAATATAGTATTATGTGACAACAGGTTACTGCTTTTGTAAAGCTATTACTTTTACTGTCAACATGACTGCTCCGATGGACTGTCTCATTAGAAAGGAATAAATTGGAAGTGAATAAAAAAAAGTATCCCAAATAATAAATTGACCTCTAGCAAATATATATGATTTTTCTTGTATCAGGCATATCAAAGCAAACAACTGCTTACGGAAGTTCCCAGCCTTGAACTTTCTTGCCTTGTAAAGAATTTATGGACAGGCCAGAGTCAAAGAATTGAGGCTCCTTGAATTATTAAAAAAACACCAATCTGCAAGTAGAGTGGATGTCATTTAAATATACATGTCGAAAGATTGCTTTGGGGGTGTCAAAATAAACTTTTAAAATCAGAGAAGTAATTGATTTCCTTGTGAAAGCTCGTTTAACCATGTAATTTCCCCAATGAGGGAGATGTTCCCTTTGGGAATATAGATGGAACGAGGGAGTGAGCTAACTGAGTTCTGGATGGGCCTGTCACTCTTAATTAGATCTGGTTTGATTCTGTGTGGAGAAAGAATCCCATCTGCTTTTAATATTCAAGCCAAAAGGATGGTTCAGTTGTACCAGGGGCAGGTTCGGGCAGATGTAGCCTTGCCTTTGTAATCTATTGTGGGTATCCAATTGGTTCATTCCCAGAGAGTAATAGCAGGAGAGAGTAATAGTTGGAGAGCCAAATACCAAAAAGTGCAGCAAGCATGGGCAATATTGGTCTTCTTCAGAGAGGCATCTATCTTCCAGGCAACAGTTTTGTTGCACTAACTAAATCTTCCATAACAAAGCTGGAGCCATAAGAATGCAGGTATTTGACAAGTACATGCACAATCGGAACATGTGAAATAGAAATATACAAACATAAGAAGAGTCAACACTAGTCCAGCACTCTGATCTCACATTGGCCAACCAGATGTGAATGGGAAGCCTGTCAGCAGAGCCTGAGCACAACAGCATTCTCTCCACCTGTGATTCCCAGCAACTGATGTTCAGAGGCATGCTGGCTCTGACGGGGGAAGGAGACCAAAGTAATTGTGGCTGCTAGCCAGTGACAGACTTATCCTCTGTGGATTTGTCTACTCCTCTTTTAAAGCCATCCAAGTTGGTGGCCATCATTATGCCTTGCAGGAATGAACCCTGTAGTTTAACTGTGAGTGAGATTCTCCCAGCGTTAAAGGTTAAAGGTGTTATTATTAGTATACAAAACCCTTAATAACTTGGGACCAGTTTATTTGCAAGGTTAAGGTAAAGGTAAAGGGACCCCTGACCATTAGGTCCAGTCGTGACCGACTCTGGGGTTGCACGCTCATCTCGCATTATTGGCCGAGGGAGCCGGTGTATAGCTTCCAGGTCATGTGGCCAGCATGACAAAGCCGCTTCTGGCGAACCAGAGCAGCACATGGAAACGCCGTTTACCTTCCCGCTGTAGCGGTTCCTATTTATCTACTTGCATTTTGACGTGCTTTCGAACTGCTAGGTTGGCAGGAGCTGGGACCAAGCAACGGGAGCTCACCCCGTCACAGGGATTCGAACTGCCGACCTTCTGATCAGCAAGCCCTAGGCTCAGTGGTTTAACCCACAGCGCCACCTGTTAGTATACAAAACCCTTAATAACTTGGGACCAGTTTATTTGCAAGGTTGCTTGATCCCATATAGGCCTACTGAACTGCTTCAATCTGCAGCACCAGCGCTGTCAGGTGTGCCACAGAACACCATAATCATTAATTAATCAATACAAAATGCTGTTTTCATTTACTCTGACACAGTTGTGCTAGTTTAAAACAAAGAAGATTATTTCCTTAGTTAAGTTTACTGGAGAGCCACCGTTGTCCTGTGACATGTTACCCAAGGTTTTAAAAGAACGTAACAAGTTATGTAGCATCTGGTGCTGTAATGTTCAGGCCCAAACATTTACATGCATCGGAAGACAGAGGACTCCTTATCCACTCTGAGACTTACAGCACAATACTATGCATATATATATATATATATATATATATATATATATATATATATATATATAACCTCAGCAATAAAAATGGCCAAGAGCCTTGGGACACCTTAAAGACTAACAAATTTATTGCAGCATAAGCTTCCAGAGACTCGAGTCCGACTCTGCTGCTCCATGGAAACTTATGCCATAATAAATGTGCCACAAGACTCTTGTACTATTTTTGCAACAATGGACTAATGTGGCTTACCCCCTCTGAAAATTATTAATCAGAAGTAAGTCTTGCTGTGTTTATTGGGATTTCCTCCCATGTAGGTGTGCATAGGCATGCAGGTTTAACGTCCAGAGACCCAAAACCAGGGACTGTAACCTGAGTTACGACAACTTCGGCAATTCACAGTGACACAATTTTAACAATGCATTGCCCAAAAGGCAAAAATAGTTATAAAACCAGGACAGTGATTTAGCAGGAGAAAATAGCAGAGAAGCAAAACTACCCCTAGTAAACAGGGACAGTTGGAACCAAGAGTTTTCATGGATTTAATTTCACAGGCTCAGGAGAATTCCTATAGGAGACTTCTTACCTGGGGAAACACCAAGTGTAAATGGGCTCCATCTTTCAATTGCTTACCTGTGACCCTCTGAATTGCAAGTCTCTGGCTTCGACTCAAGAGTTCACAAGTTCACAGGGAAGCAATTCACACATATAGCACATTCATATATTATGTAGGAATAAGAAGCTCAGTTTTCATTTTTCAATTCTGCAGCAGAATATGCTAGAACCCAAAAATTATTTATTTTTTAAAGTGTAACATTTTGAAATGATAGTGGTTTACTTGGGCAGTAATATAACAAGAAAACACATTCCATAAACATTACAATAGGAACAATTAAAAATAATTCATATCCATAGCAAGATTTAGTTGTACCAAGTTCTTTATTATCAATTTAAATTGCATTTAGAGAGAGCAGAGTTTATTTCCATCTTTTCCATTGACAGCTTGTTAGCAGTCGTGTGAATTTTGTCCCTGGGGATCTGCTAGGCTTTTATATCTCAGCATTCTCTTTTTTCTCTGTCATACAAAAGTGGTAGGAAATTGTCTTCTTTGTTGTATTTATTTAGCTTATTCTCTCCACTGCTGTAGGAAGGATCAGACTTTGCTGTGGTTTATGCTACCAATTATGTATGCATTTCCATTTGTGAGGAATCGACAACAACCTTACGGTTGTTTCCTGCTGTAAGATGAATGGGTGGGATGTGCTCTCTGTTCGTGCTTAGAAAGAAGAATACACATAAATATACTCCTGGGCAGGCATAGGCAAACTCGGCCCTCCAGATGTTTTGGGACTACAACTCCCATCATTCCTGACCACTGGTTGTAGTCCTTCCACAGTGGGGACATTGGTTTCCGGGCGAGAGTTGATCACAATGTGGATTTGCCAAGCGTGCCTTCCTCTTAGCACATTTCTCCCTTGGGTCCTGAGATCGAGTGTCTTCAAAGCCCATGATACCTTTGGTAAAGGCTGTTCTCCAACTGGAGTGCTCACAGGCCAGTGTTTCCCAGTTGTCAGTGTTTATACTACATTTTTTAAAGATTTGCCTTGAGACAGTCTTTAAACATCTTTTGTTGACCACCAGCATTACGCTTTCCATTTTTAAGTTCGGAATAGAGTAGTTGCTTTGGAAGACGATCATCAGGCATCTGCACAACATGACCAGTCCAACGAAGTTGATGTTGAAGAATCATTGCTTCAACACTGGTGATCTTTGCTTCTTCCAGTATACTGATATTAGTTCGCCTGTCTTCCCAAGTGATGTGTAAAATTTATCAGAGACCCCGTTGATGAAATCTTTTGAGGCATTGGAGATGGCGTTTATAAGTGGTCCATGTTTCACAAGCATATAGTAAGGTTGGTACTACACTGCTAACAACAGCAAGAGAGTGTATTTCACAAAAATGGGAAAATAAAGATCCCCCTGCCATAACTGATTGGTCACTACCTCTTGCAGGAGCGAATTCCACAGTTTAATTATGTGAAGAAGTACCTTCTTTTGTCTGTCCTGAATATTCAAATATTGAGTTTTATCGCATGGTCCTGAGTTCTAGAATTATGAAATTTATATTTGACTCCAGTTGTGAAAGTCTCAAACATGTTTGAGCCTTTTCTTTTCTTGGCCATGTAGGCTTCAATTTCTCCCATGATTCCTACTTCTATAGATTTCTGGATGCACTGTGCAGCATTCACCGCTGTGGCAATGCATGTTTGTCTCTTTCTCTCCTCCTTAATCTGAGCCCTTATTGCACACCATCAATTCATTTTAATCATGACATCTTCATACAAACCAGTCAAAATATGCTTTGATGAGATGGCTTTCTTGTGGTCACAGCCGACTGAAACAGCAATTAATGGTCCTCCTTCAAATATCCCTTCTTCAACATAAATGCACTTGCAAATCAAAACAAACATCACTTACATATTTAAAAGTGAATATTCTGGCTTAGTATCTGAAGCTGAAATGTCACCCATGGGAAGGGTGTAAATTCATTCCAAGTGATATACTTTAGTAGAGATCCGCTCTTTTTTCGTCATGCAAAAAGATCTAAATAATTTTTGCAACCAGCTGCAGTTCCTCTGGGAAGCAACACATTGTGCAGCCAGCAATCTTGTCAAAGTTGTGAATAACTGCCTCCAGCTTTCCCAATTTAATGATCTTATCCCTTTCCCCTGAAAGCACGACATGGTTAAACTATTGGGGAACAAATCTAAATAAAGCCAAATTGCTTCCACATATTATAATATAACTGGCAGGTGTTCTTCACTAGAAGGGAAACATTCAGATCACTTCTGTACAGAATATTGTATTAACGTTTTATTTGACATCCCATCACCATCATTTTTACTTGCATTTGGCCTGCTTTCTTCAATAATGTGAACAATAATGTGAACAATGCAATCTCTCTCTGGACAATTGCAAGGTATTATTAAATATACATTTTAAATTAGGTAATCAGCCTATTTGAAAATGGACTATTTCCCCCACTGTTGCTCCCAAGGAGATGGAGGAGAAAATGCTGATGGTGCTTTAGTAGAAAAAGCACTTTGTCTCACAGTTCCAGCAAGATCCAGCAGGGCTCAACAGTTCTAAGGATTAAGCACCCATTAGGCAGATTGAATTAAAGAGTAAAGCGGATTTGTTGTTGTGCTTATGATGGCAATTATGTCTCCCATTTAGTTGCTAAAACTGAGCGAACAAATAGATCAGTCCACTTAATCTAATGCTCAATTAACAGCACAATGCTTCCTTTACCAGCAGCACAAAATGCAGAGGCAGGAAGGAGGGGAAACTGGGTTTTGCACTCAGTCCCCTTTGCCATTGTCGAGATTCTTTGTTGCCTGATGAAAATGGACAACTTTATATCACTGCAGACCACAGAAACAGGACTTCAGCTCTCCACCTCTTTTGAGGGGACGGGAGTGGTGGTAAAGTAATTTACATACAAAGTGACTGTTACAAATGTAATAACAATGAGAGTGTCACACAGAGAAATTTGCTTTGCTCTTCCCTTTTGAATCTCCATATCAAATAATGGCCTGTGATGGAATAGCAAAGAGGTATTTGCTTTGAATCAGGCAAGGAAATAGAGGCACACTTCATGTCAATCAAGCCATACAAATGGATTTGTGCATTGTGCATTTTTGCAACATAGGGGGGAAATAGCCTAATGTTTATCTGGGGATTTTTACAGCATTCAGTTTGGATGTCTGTGCTGCACGTCAGATGAGCACCCTGGTATCTGCATATAGGAAAAGAATAAGATTCATTTTAAACTTCTTTGAAAATACAGAATAGTTGTATTTGTCCACCTCGCAAAATAACAACAATAATGTTCAAATTGCTGACTCAATTTCATATTGTAATTGTTTTCTGGAATTGTTATATATGGTGCGAGTCACCCTGAGAAAGATGGTATAGAAATGGTTTAATTCCCCCCCCCCTTGTAGAACATGGGAGGAGTTCATTCTCTCCCTCTCTTTCTCTCAGAAAGAAACCTGATTATTGGGTCCCAAAGCTACTCTTATAATCTTATATGTAAACTTTTTCCTCTCCCTGTTCATTTTGCCAACCTGTTTCTTGAAGAAAACTTCACTTTGTCCATGTTGATTTGAATACTTTCTTTTCATCAGTGTCTGTCACAAACACAGGGCTTGGTATCTCATAAACGCAGTGATAGCGTTGCCATGTTTCAAAACATGAAAATCCAGACAGAAAAGTTGGTGAGCTTTTTTGGCAAAATCACAAAAAAATGAAGTATTTGAGTTATTTTAAAGGAAAATCACCCAAAACTGCACATACGGGTTGCCATACGGCTGTATTTTCAGGGACATCTCTGTGATTTCCACCCTGACACTGTTTCTGACTGCAGTATTCCATTTATGTCCGGGAAAGTCTGGACGTATGGCAACCCTACAGTGACATAGTTTTGGAATCAGCTGTGAAATCTCCCTCTCTGTTGCTTCTCTTCTACTTTGAGCAAATTCTTTGGCTACTGAATCCAGATTTGTAAACGTCGCTTACCCAACTCCGGAGTGGGCAACAGCTGTGGCATGTCGCAAGTCCCCTTGGGGGAGAAGGAAACAGTCTCCTCACAATGCAGCTGGCTGTTGGCCCTGACCACAGCTGGATCACAGAGAATGATGGGATTGCCTGTCAACTTTCAAAGAACAAGTAGCCAATGAGGGCAGATGTTGGAGGTATGGCCTTGGTGGCGGACCTGAGTGAAGAAATTTTCACTCTTTTTCATTACATTGGTACCTCGGGTTACAAACGCTTCAGGTTACAAACTCTGCTAACCCAGAAATAGTACCTCAGGTTAAGAACTTTGCTTCAGGATGAGAACAGAAATTGTGCTCCAGCGGCGCGGCGGCAGCAGGAGGCCCTATTAGCTAAAGTGGTGCTTCAGGTTAAGAACAGTTTCAGGTTAAAAACGGACCTCCAGAACGAATTAAGTTCTTAACCAGAGGTACCACTGTACTGGAGGATTTAAGCCAGCTGTGCTTGGGCCAAGCAGCTTAGTTGCTGAAAGATCAACCCACCCAACTCTATGCATTGCTCTCACGCATCCATGTTCTCAGGACTTCATGTGGATTTTATTGGTCACTGTATTCGGGTCTGGAAAAGAATTCACCTGCAAACAAAATGGCCTGTTGGTTTTTTGCCTTCCTCATAGCAATCATCACAACTTTTGGTGGATAAGGCATTGGGTCAAATCCTTAGCTTAATTCAGGCTTCCTCAAACTTGGCCCTCCAGATGTTTTGAGACTACAGTTCCCATCATCCCTGACCACTGGTCCTGCTAGCTAGGGATCATGGGAGTTGTAGGCCAAAAACATCTGGAGGGCTGAGGTTGAGGAAGCCTGCTCTAAAACATGGAACAGGATGACTTGGTGCATCGCCCTGACCTGGCACAGGTAAAGGGGTCTAGCGGATGTTTCTCCAGAAGCCAGATGGGAAGAGGATGGGCCACTGAACTTCCAGTGGTGGACAGGAGAGGGCCAGCTTAGTTTACCTGCAAGGTGGCCCATAAGCAGACATGATAGCTTGATGCAGGATATACACCCAATTCCTAAGCTAAAGCCTACCTACATCTGTAATCAGTAAAGTTGCGGCAAATTTTCAATTCCAAAAAGTTGTTGTGTCCTTTATTCCACCTGTCAATTCCATGTTCTTCCTCTTCTTGGAGGCACGCTGCTCATGGGTTGGCAACCAACATTGAAAGTTAGTCTCATTAGCATTATTAGTGTTGATTTTCATGTATCTGGTTCAAGGAAAGAGAGGGGAGGCCTTGCAGGGATAGAGTACACAGACCCACTATTTATTCATTATGGTTAAAGAGAAAGAGAGCAACTTTTAGTGCATACCTACACCAGTTTCAGAAATGAATGAATGGCTATAAATAGGAACAATATAATATGTCATTCCAATGTTTTATGGCATCTGTACCTCTAATCATAATGCACCATACACATTTTTTAAAAGATGCACTCTATCAATAAAACTCAGCATATTGATGAAAGCTCTTTAGTTGGGCGGGAAGTTACTGGGATGAGAGGGGAAAACTGAAGAGAAACACACTTTACTCTGTGTATAAATTTTCATGTGATTTTCTTTGAGTAAACTGAATTCACTCGATAACTTTTCTTGTAAGAGTCTACTTAATAGCATCTTGCAATAGCACTCCCTATCATTAGTGCACAGGTGTAGTGATTAGTAATCTTTTGTGCTGAGCACAGGTATGAATTTATGCCACACACCTCAGCACCGATGATGCCTCCATTCTACAAGCATTACAGTGCTTTTATTGAGCAAAACGGGCTCCCTCAGTCATTATCAATCACTCTTCTATCTCTCTGGCCTGCTTCTAAGGTGATGTGAGCACAAACATTTGCAGAGGAATTATAATTTAAGACAACAATCCCATTGGTTTTGTAACAGTGCTCAGCATAATTCGTTAAATATCCCTCATCTCTTTACAGGACTGCAGCCCCCATGATTCCTTGCCTGAATGCCATAAACAAGTGGTAGATACACAGAAACGGAAATACTTAGAAATGTGTTTCTAGCAGCATGCATTGGGTGAGATGGAAAACCACATAAAAGTTAGTTTATCCAGGTTTTCCGCCAAAGATGGCTACTCCTTGGGAGCTAAGGGAACGAGAAAAAGGTAATGCTTAATGACAAGCAATGGTAAACAACTCATATTTTATAGGAGAATTGCTATAATGATATAAGAGTGAAAGAGCCTCTAAGCAACCCATGATCAATAGCTACCAACATTTATATTGATTAAATATCTACAAACAACATTATAAAGGATTATAAATACATAATGTGATATATACCCATTGGGAACAATAAATGGCATGACTTGTAGAAAGAAAAACAAAACAAACAAAATAGAATATAGCCAAATCAAAGCCGGCATAGTGATTTCAGTGTAGAAATTAGCATGGTGACATTTTGTGAAATAGTTTATAGAAAAATGCTTAATGCACAGAGTGAGTTTGGGAAGGGTACACAAGACATTTACTTTCCATGTATGTGCGCTCTCTCGCTCTCTCCCTCTGTCTTCCACCCCATGTCCCCGGCCCCCTGGTTTCATGTCAGCATACAATTTTGGTTAATATATATAAATTTTGTAGATTCTGTAAGGAAGGAAGGAATTTTCCCACACATTACTTAGATAATCAGCGTATATATCACACACAAAGTATTCCCCCACCATTTTTTTTTTGCAGTATACAGCTTCAAATACATTTTAAATGTATTTTAAGTGCAATATACAATGTAACAATAGGTGGCGATGGTAAGCCTTATGGAAAATGCAATCGAAAGAAAATAAAATAAAAATCGTTCCAGCAGCACCTTAGAGACCAACTAATTTTGTCATTGGTATGAGCTTTCGTGTGCATGCACTAGAAGAAGTGTGCCTGCACACGAAAGCTCATACCAATGACAAACATAGTTGGTCTCTAAGGTGCTGCTGAAAGGATTTTTTAAATTTTGTTTTGACTATGTCAGACCAACGCGGCTACCTACCTGTAACTGGAAAATTCAATGTATTTTTTAAAATGCTAAAAAAACATTTCCAGAACGTTTTTTATATATATATGTGTGTGTGTGTAGATTTCACCTCAATCTCTCTTTGGATCTGTATTCTTTCCTGATTGTCCTTTTGGACTGACACCCCAGCTACAGACCTTAGCTCTGTCCTAGATATAACCATCCCAAATAACTGTTCTAGACCTGGATTCTTTATATCTTGCTCTCAGCTTATTCCAGAATTGGTTTTCACCTCTTGCTTCCAGGTATAATTCCTGAATCACTGACATTTGCTAGGTTCTTGGGCCAAATGGCCATTGGATCTTGCATAGGCACAGTGCATTGTAAGCCATGGTGTCAGGAGTGCTAATTGCCAGGGCTTGTCAGTCAACTGGCTGATACCATTGACCATGGTATCCTACCGGATGTGTTTTACAGGGGCCCTATGGACAGAAACGCTGGCTGTGACATTCAGCATCTGGCAAAGTAGCGGCACACTCTGAGTCCTTCAGATATAAGTTTTGATACGTTTGATGCTTTTCTGTATTCGGAATAACAATAAACCTATAACATCTCCCCCAAGCCTCGAATATGGTATCCCTTGAGTTTTCATTGTTTATTATGTCCTTGGGGAATTCTTCAAGATGCTTTATGTTGAAGCGACAATATGCCAACAGATAAAATAGTATGCAGAAAGTATATTTTTTATGAGGCTTGTTTTAACGCTGTAGTGCAAATTTGCATCCTTGTCAATAAACAACACCGAGTACAAGCCTGGGAGGGGGGGGAACCTCTGATATGTGTACTTCTTTGCCACTTCGCCAGTTTCTTCTACTGGTTTCAAATATTTCTTTTTTCAAAAAGGGAAAGAAAGAACAGCAACTTGTTTGGCACTGCTTCCTTCCCTCAGATGCATGTTTGCTCTGTTTCTTCAGAGAGAGAGATTTAACTAGGCATTAAGATACTAAAGTTATATCCAAAGTTGGCAGAAACAAGAAAGGTTCCTGAACCCTTCCCCCTTTACACTTCATTATCGACGGCCAAATTTAGATTCAAAAACAAATCATTTGCTGCCAACACAATAATATTCTTCATCCTTGGAGCTGTACTGAAATTGGGTAAAAACGATTGTGGCGTTGTACTTCCATAATTTATTTATTTCTTAAAATTCTATCCTGCCCTTCCTTCCAAAGGAGTCCAGGATAGCAAACAACAAACATTTAAAGCATCTAAAAATATTTAAAAGCATTAAGGACATCTAAAATAATTTAAAAACACTCACATACCCTCAGAGCAAATAATGTCAAGTTTGCCAGGAACAGCATTTTTCAGCCATCAAATGCCTGGGTGAGCAGAAATGTTTTTAAAAAACCTCCTAACTCTTAACAATGAGGGAGGCAGCTGCATTTCACCAGGGAGGGCATTCCACAAATGGGGAACCACAACCAAGGAGACCCTGTACGGGGGCAGTAGCAACCAATCAGCACAAAAGTGGTATAGCTTCAATTTTTTGCTCAGCCCCAAGGTACACAAACAGGAAAACTAAAAATAATCACAAATAAATAGAAAGAAGCACAGCATCCTCTTTATCCTGAAGATATCCCGAATAATAAGCTCTGTTGAAATCCCTCAAAGATGCCCAAACAGTGGCAGATTTATGTATAAGATAAACAAGCTATAGCTTAGGGCCCCACTCTCTTGGGGCCCCCCAAAAAAATTAAAGAAAGAAACGATGTACATTTCCAAAATATAAGATGTTCAAGAAGAAGAAGAATAATTTGGATTTGATATCCCGCTTTATCACTAACCGAAGGAGTCTCAAAGCGGCTAACATCCTCCTTTCCCTTCCTCTCCCACAACAAACACTCTGTGAGGTGAGTGAGGCTGAGAGACTTCAGAGAAGTGTGACTAGCCCAAGGTCACCCAGCAGCTGCATGTGGAGGAGCGGAGACGCGAACCCGGTTCCCCAGATTAGGAGTCTACCGCTCTTAACCACTACACCACACTGGTTATCAATTACTTTGATAAAATACATCTTTTGTTATGTGCAAATGGCTTTAGATACCTATTTGGTCCATAAATTACCATATAGTTTATATTCAACACAAAAAAGCGACAATTTCTGGTTGACAAAGGACAGCTGGACATATAAAGGGCCCCATTACCTTCAGTAGCTTAGGGCCTCATCAAACCTAAATCTGGCTCTGTGCCCAAAGCTTGGGTTTTGATAAGTCTCGTGTGGAAAGGAATTTCATCACAAGTCATCACTTAGACTGCCACTCTTTGCTTCTTTGCTGACTGATACACAGAAGGTATCATTAAGGGGGCACAAACAATTGCCGTTATTTAAAAAAGAATTAAAGTTTTAAACAATCTAGGTTGCAATGTGAATTTACTGAGCTCACATTATATAAATGCAATTTGCGGCAGTCACCCTTGCCCCTAGAAAAACGTTTTTTTCATTGTAATTATGAATATGAAGTGCTTCTGTGTGGGTGTTCGTTGTTATTATTTGCTTGCCTCCTCAGAGCAGACATTCCATGGGGTTACTACTGTGTTGATAAACATTTGTTGGGTGTTGAAACCGTCTTGAACTTTTTAAAAATGCAAATTAATTTTGAAACTATCTCACCTTGAAGGCAGGCACACACAGTGGATAATGACCCTGCAAAACAGAAAACCTTTCCTTCCTTGTACTCAAACACCAGCCCTCCCTTCCTGCCACAAACCCTAGTTTTCACAATTTCACTCTCTGCATCAATTACTACCACTGTCCAAACCCCCACATTCTTACCAACCTAGATCTGGTTCTGCTTACACCTTAGGAACTCAGTTCCTCCTCTAGGGTTCCATCTAGCACATAACATGACGAAGCACCGCTCTCTGCTCCATGATTTTAAACACAGATTGGCAACCATTCCAGGTGTTGTCATGCATGATGGGAAGGGAATGTTGCTCAGTTGTTGCTTTCCTTGTCCCGTCAGACAGTGCCCAAACGGCATTGTGAGAATGAGTGTGTTCCCTGGAAAAGAATCACACGTGCATAATAAAAATTGTGAGCCAATTTTGGGTAATTTTGTTTTAGCATTCTCAGATGACACATAATTGCCGTTCAATTCATAATGTGAAAGGCAGTGGTTCACCGATCTCTACCAAATTGATGAGAGCGACTGTGTGTACAGATGCATGGCAAAGTGTGTCAGTTTCCAAGGAAGTGAGTGGAGTTTGGAAGAGAACTGGGATTCAGCACTTATGGTGGAGCACCAGCGGAATGTGATTGCAGCGGTTTGCCCTGCCCTACCATTAACTATCTGACTTTTAGAAGACATCTGAAGGCAGCCCTGAAGGCAGGGACGTTTTTAATGTTTGATGTTTTATCGTGTTTTTAATATTCTGTTGGGAGTCGCCAAGAGTGGCTGGGGAGGCCGGCCAGATGGGTGGGGTATAAGTAACAAATTATTATTATTATTATTATTATTATTATTATTATTATTACAGTGGTACCTCGGTTTACAAACACAATTGGTTCCGGAAGTCTGTACTTAACCCGAAGTGTACTTAACCTGAAGCGAAATTTCCCATTGAAAGTAATGGAAAGTGGATTAATCTGTTCCAGGCGGGTCCACAGAGTACTCAACCTGAAGCGTACTTAACCAAAGGTATGAGTGTAATTGGTTCCGGAAGTCCGTACTTAACCTGAAGTGAACTTTCCCATTGAAAGTAATGGAAAGTGGATTAATCCGTTCGCGGAGTAATCAGACTGAAAATACTCAAACCGAGGCGTACTTAAACCGAGGTATGACTGTATTATTATTATTACAAATGACTTTTTTGGTTGTATCCATGTATATCCCAGTTTACACACAGATTCTCCATTTAATTCTTAGAAGAAAGGGAGAAAATGAACCTCTGCTTTCTATGTGTAAAGCAGCTCTCAGTAGTATGAGGTTTTTTTCATTGCTAGGCTCAAGGATAGGCTAAGAAAGGAAAGAAGAGGTTGCTTTTTCTCTGTTAACTATCTGGAGCAATAAGAATGGGAGTGCAATGTGTATCAGCACATAGACAAAGCAGCGGTCAGTTCTACCACCAAACTGCAAAGGACTGGAACACCTCACTTTCTTCAAATAGAGTTTGTGGGATTTGTTTATCCCATTCCATGTGCTGTTTATTATCTCCAGTATTTGACGTGTTTCAGGGAAAATCCAGAAATAATTCCTGCAGATGCTGTAAAATGCAGCAGTACACAACATCCGAGCGTGGTTATCCCGAAATGCCTCCTAAATATGTGCATATCCACTTAGCTAATAGTAACCTTTCAGCAATTCAGGCATGTGAAACATCTGAGCCTCACAGCCTAAGACAAATGATGGGGGAGAGAGATTTAACAAGAGTAAGGAAGGGATAGGAACATCACTGACTATTAAACTGGTGAACAGTTACAGAGGCAAGGAATATAAACAAGGAGGGAAAACTTTCAAGAAGGGTCTCTCTCTCTCCCTTTCTCTCATATCATTAGACTGTATTAGCAGTTAGGAAGAAGAAGCCCTTCATTAAAAAGAGAAGAGGAAGATAAGGTACACAGCTGTAATCAAGGCGAATAACTCTAGCTGTTGGATTTCATTTAATGAAATTAACTTTGCCATAACCATCAAATGGAAAACATTAAAAGGTGCATCCATCTTTAGCAGTAGCTGAGGGAAGATGAACCAGTAGGTTCAGGTTTATGGAAATTTGCTCCAATTGCCGGCATTCAAAAACCTCTGAAAACGCAATAGCTAGCCATAAAGTCCAGGTACGATGAACCATGACAGAAGAGTGAAATCTGCATTTGGGGATAAAAGATGCAGCCACATTAAAAATGCATCTGCTCTCTGAATCTGTGTGTGAAGAAGGCATGTTCCAAGAAGAGAGACCTTCAAGGATGCATACAATGGAATGTGACGCGCTCCCCAGCTATGTTCATTATCGTGTTCACTCGCTATTCACTTTACAGCTTTTCCTTTCTTTTGCTCTGGCTGTAATGATTGCTAGGAGAATACTGCCAACACTCTTCTTGTCGTCTTACAGCCTCACAATTGTAATAGCTTATGTCGAACTGCTCCTTAATTGCAGAGCTCTTCAGAACCACGTCCGCACAGAGAGCTTTCTTTGGCATATCATCAGAATTTGTAATAAAAACCTATCACCTTTTGTGGCTCAGACGTCTAAATTGGAGGAAAGGAAGCATTTTGTAGTCTATTTTCTACTTCAAAGATTGTTATGCTGTAGGAAGGAACACGAGAACATAGTTGAGTGGATGTCCAAACTTATACCAACTAGGGATGGACACAGCACTTGATCAGTGAGTTACGTCTATTTCATATGTATTCATTCATAAGTCTATTCTGACCTGTTTTAACATTATTATATATATATATATATATATATATATATATATATATATATACCCTGCATAAAACAATATTTTAATACATATTTTATAACAAAATAAGTATTTAGGTATTTAATCACAAAATTTGCATTTATAAATGCATTTTGGAGCTGAGAACAGCATTGTAAAATTCAGAGAAGTGTGAACTCTGAAGGATAATTATATTCACATTCTCACATAAGAACAGAAGCCGCAGATCAGGGTCAGTTTGCACTGGAATTCATGGAAATTGGATTCTGCAAGCATCCCTAAATTGCCTTATCAGGAAACATTTCAGATAATTTCCAGCATTTGTTATCAAGTAGTCTTACTTGGGAGAGTCATAACAAATGGTTGAATAACTTACTTCTCTTTGGATTTTAAACATAACTGGGAAGTGCTTTCAACACACACACACACACACACACACACACACACCATATCTTGGAATTATTGTAATTGTATTCTCAGAACAATAAAACTGATTTCTAAGGATATATATATATATATAAAGACACACACACAGAGAGAGAGTCATCAGCTTCCTTTGTACTTTCTGTAGCCTCTTTGTTCCATTTGCTTCTACTCCAACACATGCATATACATACATATTTGGGGGGGGAGGTCTAAAGCAAACTGAGGTGAAAGTGAGAAAGAATCTCTGCAAACGCTGCCCAAGCCTGCCCCACCTCATCCTCTTGGGATGCTTTTTGCCACTCACTCTGGCTCAGAGCTATCCCACTCGCCTCACCCATAGGGTAGGTCACAGAGATGACTGTGCAGACAGTTCAGGTCCAGTCCTCCAGAAGGCTTGCCCATTTGCTTGCCCAAAGCACAGCCCCACTCGCTGCACTGAAATTGTGCCAGCCCCATATATTGGGAATCGAGGGAACATGTTGCTTGCTTAGCCCTGCACAGCATTTGTTGTGACTCTGAACCCTATTTTGCTTATGTGTTATACTCAATTTGAGCATTAAATATTTTGGCAGAAACCGTACCCTGTTTGAATTCTTCACCCTACAGTGAGAGCCGGGACATACAAGTTGCCACCAGGGCAGCCAACGACCCCTTTGTCATAAGTAGCACTGGAGGTGCTTTTTATCTGTCCTGCAGACCCACTTAGCCCTGGGCAGGAACCACGTGGACTTGTATCCAATGTAGCATTAAATCTCTTGTTCGGTCGGTGCAAGGATTTGACCATGTGCAATGGAACCTCTACACTCTGTCCACTTCATGAACCTCCTAAATCTGTTACTGCAGTTCCCTCAACCCCCAGAGAAGATTTGGAGACTGCATGGCCTTCACCTGGAGAGACGGAGGGGGAAGAGCCATTGTGCAGGTGTAGTACCTTGCACTCACAGAATGGGGGAATTGGATGCCCACCCCTGTAAATGTATTAATTAAGCAAAATATTTGTTTGTGCAACAGAGAGACAGACAGAAATTGGAAGCATCTTTCAGAAAACCAAATGATTGCCCCCAGAATGTTAGTTTCTTAACGGTAATGAATGAATGGTGTTACATGATTGGTGTCATTCAGCATTTTCTACATCTACACTGGTCCGTGATAATTTCCTTCTGTATGTCAGTGTTTTAATCTCATTAACAACTGAACTCCTTCAGTTCAGATGCTATCACCTGCCATGTTTTTCAGTTTGTCACAAAGAGAACGAAAATGAATATTTCAAATCAATCCATTCAGTTGAGGTTACTTATTATAAAGTCTCTCCCAGCTCCACAATAACGTGCTCAGCTGCCAAAACAACTTTTGCAGGATGGCAACGAAAAAGACCCCTGCTGATGAATGGTCCTATTCAAGGTTATACAAAATGCCTAAGTATCAAGGACTTTGAATGGGTAGCCATACACAGGCAAATAGGAAAGGAACAGAGTAGGCGTCATGACATGAACTAGCAGAAGGAGATAAGTGGTTCTGCATGTGAAGAAAATATTCAGGTATGGAAATAAGGCAAATTCTCCATATCAGAAGAACTTCTGGTAACCAAATTCTCGGGTTTTTTTATATGAGCATTTTGTGAAAGAGCAATACAGTGGTACCTCAACTTACGAACAACTCGACAACCGAATTTTTTGACTTACGAATGGGGCATCCAAATGGAAACCGCAGCGGTATCAGATAAGGTTTTTTCAACTTACGAATTTTTAGATGGGGTTGCTTTGACTTACGAATTTTCCATTTCCAATGCATTCCTATGGGAAATCGCGTTTCCAATGGCGCTTTTCGACTTACGAATTTTTCGACCTACAAAGGTGCCTTCAGAACGGATTAAATTCGTAAGTCGAGTCACCACTGTATTCCAAAGCAGGGGTGCCAACTTGAATAAAATATTTGCGGGGATGGATGGACGGTAAGCTCACATGACACGGCACACACACACTATTTGAATGGCAAAGCCTATCAACTCTGGGGGCCCTGGCCCCCTTAAATATTTTAGGTGGGGCGAAGGAACCTTGGCCCCTAGGAGTGGGGCGAAGGAACCTTGGCCTCCTATGTTCCAAAGGCTGCAATATACGGTTAATACTCTGGGTTTGTATGGGCTATCAGTCATTTCAGTGGGGCTTGTTCTTGAGGGGAACAATATCTGCATGCTTTGGAAGACAGTCTGGTGCAGTGGTTGAAGCAGGGGTGGGGAAACTCAGGCCAAGGAGCCAAATGCAACCCTCCAGTCTTTTCTATCTGGCCCTTAGGACTCTCCCCAGGCCAGATCCTCTCCCTGGCCATGCCTGCTTCTGGCCATGCTTCTCCCCACTGTTTTAGCCTGGCTGGGATATGTCATTGCCCTGTAAAAATGACACTTCCTTGCCTGATTTGGGAATGGAGAAGTGTCTCTCTGTGTGCAGAAACTAGTCTCCTGCACTAAGGTAAATTTATGTTCCATTTCCCTCTGAACATTTGCCTCTGTCTCTGCCCACCACTGAGCTCAATGGGCCTTATTCCCTGGTATGTGTGTACAGAATTGCAGCCTTAGAAACCCAGTTTCTAACACACCCACACCCTTTCTTATAAAGGCCTAATACTGTAGCAGGGTCTATTAGATATTTCTGAAAAAAGTCTGCTCATTAATTGAGCCATGTGAGCGTGCGGCAGTAGATTGTCCTGGACATGACACTCCACCGGAATTAGTTGAATTCTGAGAGAGAAGGAAAGGAGAGGTTGAAGGTGGGCTAATTGGTGCGAAAAACAAATCAAAGCTAAGGACTAGTTATCATGCACATGTACGCATGTGACATCAAGAAAGAAAATGGCGGGGTGGGGTGGGGTGGGGTGGGGGGAGCCAGTTCACAGAATCTAAATCAGTTTGGCTTTGATAGCTGCAGGTTCCTCCTTAGCAATTATTAGAGCAGTATTAATCATTCTGTGCTTCTTTCTTGGCAGTGGAGTCGTGGCTTCACACTCTTTAGTTAAACGATGGCAGAGCTTTGAAAAAGGCACGAGATCTCAGCAAGCTCAATCTGGAATCCATTCCGCCCTCCTCATCTCCTCCCTTAATTACCTCAGCAAGCAGTTTTGGTCAATCTTACTTTCCTGACTACTGTATTTACAGGTAGGTAGCCGTGTTGGTCTGAGTCGAAACAAAATAAAAAAATTCCTTCAGTAGCACCTTAAAGTTTGTTTCCTGACTATGTGCAGGCAAGTTCAACGGAGCTGCTGTAGTGTGATCATACTGTAGCAACCCTAAGCTTCCAGAGAATTAAACATATGCCAATCAGCGATGCATTAAGAATGCAAGAACAGATTTGCAGGACATGATCTTATCTATGCTTATCTTTGTCAATTGAGTGAAGTGCTTCCAGATTTTGAGAGTGAAGTCTTGAAGGAAGGGATGAGGAACCTGGTGCCTCCAAATGTTGCTCGGCTACAGTTCTCAAGATCATTGACCATTGGCCATGCTAACTGGGACTAATGGGGCTGGAGAGCCAGAGGTCCCACTCTAAAATACTTGCAGAGCAATTCTATGCATGTCTGCAACAGGATCCTCCACTCCGGAGATAAGTGGGTATATGATTGCAACCTTGGGCTTATGTACTTGCACAACTTCTGTGGTTTTAAAATATAGACCAGTGATGGTTGTGTGGTCCAGCTGTGCTTAGATTTCCAAATTCATGCAAACAACATGTACACATAAACCGATTTCACTCCATCCAGTGTGGTGTAATGGTTAGAGTGTTGGACCTGGGACCTGGGAGAGCAGGGTTTGAATTCCCACTCAGCCACGAAGCTCACTGGGTGCCTTTGGGCCAGTCATTGCCTCTCAGCCTAACCTACCTCACAGGGTTGTTGTGTGGGATTAAAGGAGGAGGGGGAGAAGCATGTACACCACCCTGAGCTCCTTGAAAGATAAAGGTAGTATGAACATAATAAATAAAATAAATAAAAATACTTTCTCCTCCAGGCTGATTTCAGGATTCTCTCAACCACACAGCCAATTCCACTAAACTGAATTAAATCAGCATACTTCAATTTAAGTAAGTCATGGATTGGTCTGGAAGCCATTTTTGAAAGTCAGAGTAATTTAGTAAATGCATTCCAGTTTTGACATTTGTATCAGAAATGTTCAGGTGGAACTACTTCCCCAAAGCACCTAGCTGGTTACTGTGGGTAGAAGTTGCTGCAGTGGATGAATTATCATCATTAATAGCCCAGATGTGCAAAACAACCACCACTCAAGCTTTGGAGTGGATCTGATTAGATCTTTTATAAGGAAATATTGAACTTCTTATAGATAACCCTTAGGCAGTCAGGGATCTACACATGCCAAGCTGATTTTCAAACTGTTATGCTGTTAGAGCAGAGCATCTATTAATTTTGTTTTGCAAGAAATGTCAGGCACACATCAGTAATGCTGGGTATATATTTATCTAAACGGAGTGTGACAGCTCATTCACTAATGAGGACTACAGTACTTTTCTTTTTCTTCTCACATCACTTATTAAAACCTGCGGCTAGAAATGCTATAAACTTACTACAACAACAAATAGTCATCATTATCAGGTCTATTAAAAAATAGGGCTACAAAACTCAACTTTTGGTGTCCATGCAGCCACTGAAATATGTCATTCTGGCTTTTCTTTTTTCTTTTTGTCATTCTGGCTTTTCATATCCAAAGTGGAACTGAGTGTATGGTCAACTGATAGGCACAAATCGTAACTTTTTTGTGTTTGTTTCCCCTAATGCCAGGCCTTTAAAGTTTATGACCCTTAATATCCATGTCTGCTGGTATACAATATTTATTTCAACAGAAGCAATAAAATAGTTTTACTCCTTTTTAAATTGACTAAGAACTGGGAGAATCCGGAGGGGAAACCCGGGCTCTATTGGAGAAATGAGTCTGCACTTGTGGAACTAATACTTCTCATGTGCTTTATTTCTTTATCTACCCTCAGCATTTCAGAGGTATGGAAACCTACAGATAGCCCACTGAAGACTCAAGCGTTTGGGCTCTTTCCATTAGTTCTATTTCTCTGCTTGGATGAAGGGCCCAGGTGCAGTGAAGCGAAGGTGAAGTTGCAATAAATACAGGACAAGCACTTGGGATTTGAGCAGGCGGCAGCAATGTGATCCTTGAGAAGCTTGGGATGCTTACAGTGGTTCTGCGTGGGTTGTCAAAATTCCCTAGCAGAGTTTGTAACATGCAAAAAGAGTTAGAGTGGATGAACACAGGTTGGCAGAGGCTTCTTTCTCGACGTATATAGTGGGCATTGATAGTGAGCTTTCTGCATGCAAAGCAATGCTCAACTACTGGGCAATTGTCCTACACAGTGTCTTTATTACAGCTCATGGTGGCTCCGATGAATGAGGAAAGGGTGGCGTATCTACCACCCTAAAGGCACTCACTGTTAGGGGGAGGGGGTGGGGTGTGTCTCTGCTGCCTTCTGAGAGAGGGGGCAGTGGGTACCCCTCCTTGGCCCGACACACTGCCCTATAGGGAAGGGGGTAGTGAGTGCCCCCACTGCCCTGCCAGCCCTCCCCTGTGTCAAGGGAGTGTCTCCACCCTGCATGCAGCCCTGCATCGTGGTGCTCCCCTGAAGGGGAGGCAGCAGGAAGTATTTCTCACCTGTGTGCTTTGCGGCATGGCACCCCTTTGTGGGGGCAGAGGGGGGGAGTATTTGCTCCCTGGGGCTCCCAGTGGTGTAGTGCTCCCCAATGGGGGTGAGGATTTTCCCTGCACCCACGCCGTGCCTGTCACCGCAATGGCCTGAGCATCTGAAGGCTTCACTCAGTCAAAGTTCTTGGCACTGGAAATTGCCCTTTTTTCTTCTTTTCCTGTGAGTCGCACTTTAAAATGCCCTCTGTTCTGTGCCATGGCAAAAAGGGGAGAGAAAGAAATCTACTGGCTTCACTCTCACCATTCACCTGAGTGCTCAGACACCTCAAGGCCTTTGGCTGGTTCAAAAGCCCTACTTTTGGCTACCTCCTTTGCCACTGTTGCTGCTGACTCCGCCACTGTGCTTTGGGTGTCGACTGAGACCGTGGCCTGGCCACAGCTGGCCTTTACAGCCAGGGAGCAGACCAGAGGGGAGAAGTTTTCTCTCTGGTCCGCTCCCTAAACCACACCCACATGTTGGCCCGTGATTGGCTGCAACCACGACAAGCCCCAGCAGCTGGGTGGTGGAGAAGGAACTGCTGTCTTTCTCTGGCCACACAAATGCCCCTCCGCCACTGGACTGCAACCACCACTCAACCCCATCAATCATTTTTATTGTTTATAGCCAATGGCAATCACAATGCAATATGAGCACAAATCACACAGCTACCAAAAAAAAAAAATGCAGCTACTGTTCTCCCCACCAGCCAGCAGGTAACTGACCATTAAGGATTCCACCTTTGCAGCATAGCTCTTAACCCAGGCTGGCCACTCCACTGCACAATTATTTTTGATACTTGGATCTCCAGAGCAGAGTATATATATTTGTATTTAATATCTCCACCCCCCCCCCTTCATGGATCAATGCCTTGTCGTGGCGAAGGGGCTTGAATAACTCAGAGAAGCTATGAGCTATGCCATGCAGGGCCACCCAAGATGGACAGGTCATAGTGGAGAGTTTTGACTAAACGTGATCCACCTGGAGAAGGAACTGGCAAGCCACTCCAGTATCCCTGCCAAGAAAACTCCATGGACAAAGACAACAGGCATATAAAAGTTATGACGCTGGAAGATGAGCCCCTCAGGTCGGAAGGCGTCCAACATGCTACTGAGGAAGAGCGGAGGACAAGTACAAGTAGATTCAGAGCTGATGAAGCGGCTGGGCCAAAGCCGAAAGGACGCTCAGTTGCGGATATGCCTGGAAGCAAAAGGAAAATCCGATGCTGTAAAGAAAAATATTGCATAGGAACCTGGAATGTAAGAACCATGAATAGAGGTAAGCTGGATGTGGTCAAAAATGAGATGACAAGAATAAATATCGACATCCTGGGCATCAGTGAACTAAAATGGAAGGGAATGGGTGAATTCAGTTCGGGTGACTATCATATCTACTACTGTGGGCAAGAATCCTGTAGAAGAAATGGAGTGGCCCTCATAGTCAACAAAAGAGTGGCAAAAGCTGTAATGGGATGCAATCTCAAAAATGACAGAATGATCTCGATACGAATCCAAGGCAGACCTTTTAACATCACAGTAATCCAAGTTTATGCACCAACTACCGGTGCTGAAGAAAGTGAAATTGACCAATTCTATGAAGACCTACAACACCTTCTAGAAATGACACCAAAGAAGGATGTTCTTCTCATTACAGGGGATTGGAATGCTAAAGTAGGGAATCAAGAGATAAAAGGAACAACTGGCAAGTTTGGCCTTGGAGTTCAAAATGAAGCAGGGCAAAGGCTAATAGAGTTCTGTCAAGAGAACAAGCTGGTCATCACAAACACTCTCTTCCAACAACACAAGAGACGACTCTACACATGGATATCACCAAATGGGCAGCATCGAAATCAGATTGATTATATTCTCTGCAGCCAAAGATGGAGAAGCTCTATACAGTCAGCAAAAACAAGACCTGGAGCTGACTGTAACTCAGATCATCAGCTTCTTATAGCAAAATTCCAGCTTAAACTGAAGAAAGTAGGAAAAACCACTGGGCCAGTAAGATACAATCTGAATCAAATCCCTTATGAATACACAGTGGAAGTGAGGAACAGGTTTAAGGATTTAGATTTGGTGGACAGAGTGCCTGAAGAACTATGGATGGAGGCTCGTAACATTATACAGGAGGCAGCAACGAAAACCATCCCAAGGAAAAGGAAATGCAAGAAAGCAAAATGGCTGTCCAACGAGGCCTTACAAATAGCGGAGGAGAGGAGGCAAGCAAAATGCAAGGGAGATAGGGAAAGATACAGGAAACTGAATGCAGATTTCCAAAAAGCAGCAAGGAGAGACAAGAGGGTCTTCTTAAATGAGCAATGCAAAGAAATAGAGGAAAACAATAGAATGGGGAAAACCAGAGATCTGTTCAAGAAAATTGGAGATATGAAAGGAACATTTCGTACAAAGATTACCATAATCAAGGACAAAAGTGGTAAGGACCTAACAGAAGCAGAAGACATCAAGAAGAGGTGGCAAGAATACACAGAGGAATTATACCAGAAAGATATGGAGGTCTCGTACACCCCAGGTAGTGTGGTTGCTGACCTTGAGCCAGACATCTTGGAGAGTGAAGTCAAATGGGCCTTAGAAAGCACTGCTAATAACAAGGCCAGTGGAAGTGATGATATTCCAGCTGAACTATTTAAAATTTTAAAAGATGATGCTGTTAAGGTGCTACACCCAATATGCCAGCAAGTTTGGAAAACTCAGCAATGGCCAGAGGATTGGAGAAGATCAGTCTACATCCCAATTCCAAAGAAGGGCAGTGCCAAAGAATGCTCCAACTACCGCACAATTGCGCTCATTTCACACGCTAGCAAGGTTATGCTCAAAATTCTACAAGGCAGGCTTAGGCAGTATGTGGACCGAGAACTCCCAGAAGTGCAAGCTGGATTTCGAAAGGGGCAGAGGAACCAGAGACCAAATAGCAAACATGCGCTGGATTATGGAGAAAGCTAGAGAGTTCCAGAAAAACGTCTACTTCTGCTTCATTGACTATGCAAAAGCCTTTGACTGTGTCGACCACAGCAAACTATGGCAAGTTCTTAAAGAAATGGGAGTGCCTGATCACCTCATCTGTCTCCTGAGAAATCTCTATGTGGGACAAGAAGCTACAGTTAGAACTGGATATGGAACAACTGATTGGTTCAAAATTGGGAAAGGATTACGACAAGGTTGTATATTGTCTCCCTGCTTATTTAACTTATATGCAGAATTCATCATGCGAAAGGCTGGACTAGATGAATCCCAAGCAGGAATTAAGATTGCCGGAAGAAATATCAACAACCTCAGATATGCAGATGACACAACTTTGATGGCAGAAAGTGAGGAGGAATTAAAGAACCTTTTAATGAGGGTGAAAGAGGAGAGCGCAAAATATGGTCTGAAGCTGAACATCAAAAAAACCAAGATCATGGCCACTGGTCCCATCACCTCCTGGCAAATAGAAGGGGAAGAAATGGAGGCAGTGAGAGATTTTACTTTCTTGGGCTCCTTGATCACTGCAGATGGTGACAGCAGTCACGAAATTAAAAGACGCCTGCTTCTTGGGAGAAAAGCAATGACAAACCTAGACAGCATCTTAAAAAGCACAGACATCACCTTGCCGACAAAGGTCCGTATAGTTAAAGCTATGGTTTTCCCAGTAGTGATGTATGGAAGTGAGAGCTGGACCATAAAGAAGGCTGATCGCCGAAGAATTGATGCTTTTGAATTATGGTGCTGGAGGAGACTCTTGAGAGTCCCATGGACTGCTAGAAGATCAAACCTATCAATTCTTAAGGAAATCAGCCCTGAGTGCTCCCTGGAAGGACAGATCGTGAAGCTGAGGCTCCAATACTTTGGCCACCTCATGAGAAGAGAAGAATCCTTGGAAAAGACCCTGATGTTGGGAAAGATTGGGGGCACTAGGAGAAGGGGACGACAGAGGACAAGATGGTTGGACAGTGTTCTCGAAGCTACGAACATGAGTTTGACCAAACTACGGGAGGCAGTGCAAGACAGGAGTGCCTGGCGTGCTATGGTCCATGGGG
The DNA here is from genome assembly GCF_963506605.1 of Zootoca vivipara. Taxonomy (NCBI): domain Eukaryota; kingdom Metazoa; phylum Chordata; class Lepidosauria; order Squamata; family Lacertidae; genus Zootoca; species Zootoca vivipara. Next base: position 29,585,716 of record NC_083285.1, read on the forward strand.
TCACGAAGAGTCGGACACGACTAAACGACTAAACAACAACAACATCTCCACCCCACCAAGGAGTAGATAATTGCTACGCAATCTAAGAGACAGCATTTTTAAATTTCATTTCAGTTGCCTGATAGGGAATTAACTCTCTCTCCTGCTCCCCCACCCAGTAGCATAATTATCCTCTCCAGTATTTTATTATGCTGCCCCCCCCCCATCCTCTTGGCTAGAAATGAAGAATGCAAAAACTGTGATGGCTTTCCACGGTTGAAATTCTCTGCCTCCTCACATTGCCTTTTTTGTCATTTATTCATTTCTACCATTAATACACATGACAAATTCTGATTGCATTTGCAATGATGTCGATTTGACTTCAAAGTAGCTCTACAAATCTCGCTAGGAAGTTGCAAATGGGTTGCCCTAGTTGAACACAGCCGCTTTGGCATCGTTCCGACGGAGACTGTAAGCCTGCCTCTGCGCCGTGCTGCTTGGCACAGCCAGTGAGGGCTTCCCCTAATTTTGGATTACTGATATGTGCAGAATAAATTCTTCTTACCATGTTGGCAGATACTTCAGGAGACACTGATTTCCTGTGCACAGGAGGCAGGACCATAGCTCTGTGACAGGGCAGCTGCCCTGCATGCAGAAGGGGCCTGGTTTGATTCACAGAATCTCTAGGTAGGTCTGAAAATGTCCACTATGAGCTGCTGCCAGTCAGTGTAGCCAATAGTGAGCCATGGCCTGATTCTGTACTGTATATGCTTCTTATTTTTCCTATATTGTATTCTCCTATCAGTGGTAAGTGGAGTCTCAGAGCCCAGGATTCCAGTTCTCACTCTCCCATGAAGCTTACTGGCAGAGTGAGCTCTGAGCTTAACCAACCACACAAGGTTACAGTGAGAATAATAGGAAGAAAAGAACCACAAACTGTTTGGAAAACAACAACAAGATTCCATGGGAAAATAAGGACACTTGGAGTGTCTGGTGGTGGTGGTGAGGTTAGGCTTGTGCCCTCTCAAGAGGGAGTCCCCAGATCCATACAAGTTGAGTGTGGTCTAGCTGCTGAGTACCACATTCACAATAAATACATCCTCATTGTCAGCTGTGTAATGGTTTGAGCTTGTGGATCCTTCCTACAGTCAACCATGGAACCCGACACACAGGGCCGCCTTAAGCATATCTGGCGCCCTAGTGCCGTGGTGCAAAGATCCCTCCGGCGCCCCCGGCGTCCCGTTTTCCAGCGTGGCTGTCTGGTGGGTGCCGAGCGGCTGCCGCGGGCACAGCAGCGCGCCGTCCCCCTGGCCCTGGCGCCCGGCGCCATCCAGCCTTGCCGAGGGCCGGCCCTGCTGACACATGACCTGTGGAGTGGAATAGTCATATTCAGCTGTCTTCAATTATCTGAATTTGATTTTTTTTTATAAAAGGGACAATAACCACCCTGTCTCTTAAATGCCTGACAGGCTGGCTCAGCTCTATAATTTTGGCACTCAAAAGACTCTTAGAGATGAGATAGAAATATATCCAACTACTTGACAATAATTCCAGAAGTTGTCTAACAGGCCTAACTTTTTTTTTCTTTTTTTGAAAGAAAGCAAAAAAGCTGAAGTAGGCCTGGCTTTTTGACCCAGCCTGTCACAGTGGAGAGGTTTGCAGGACTACTTTGATGGCAAGAGCCATTGTTTGCTAAAGGAAACATTCCATTCGAAAGGTTATTTAGTGGGATTGTTCAGCCACTTAACAAACAGAAGCAGAGGATGACATGTTCAAACAACTCTTGATTTTAAAGGCATTTGAATCTGCCATTACTGCAAGAGAAAGAAATGTGGAAGCCTGGAATGACGCATTAAACAGTAACTGAAAACCATTGCCACTGCTCCTGCTCTGTGAAAATGACATTTGGAAGAGGCATACACTGCTTAACCCTTTCCCCCGCAACCACTAATTTCCTCCTTCAGTCTACTCATAGACTCCCCACCCAGCTGCACACACACCACAGTGGGTACACAGGTGTCAGGAATGTCCCTGCCCAGAGTGAAAGTGAGGGCTCCGAGGACCAAGGAGGGGGGCAGGCAGAAAGAGATGGAGGCTTGATTTCTTCACAGGCAGAGGGGGAAGCGAGCCACAAATTTCCAGGGTGACGTAAGGCAGGCAGAGGAGCCGCAATTTTCAGACACGCTCTCAGGGGAGGAGATGCAAGCTTAAACGGTCAGTTCCTGAGTCCCCTCGCTCTAGCAGTGTGATGCAGCAGCTAAAAAAGCCAATGCAATTCTGGGCTGCATCAATAGGAGTATAGCATCTAGATCTAGGGAAGTAATAGTACCACTGTATTCTGCTCTGGTCAGACCTCACCTGGAGTACTGTGTCCAGTTCTGGGCACCACAGTTCAAGAAGGATACTGACAAGCTGGAACGTGTCCAGAGGAGGGCAACCAGAATGGTCAAAGGCCTGGAAACGATGCCTTATGAGGAACGGCTTAGGGAGCTGGGTATGTTTAGCCTGGAGAAGAGATGGTTAAGGGGTGATATGATAGCCATGTTCAAATATATAAAAGGATGTCATATAGAGGAGGGAGAAAGGTTGTTTTCTGCTGCTCCAGAGAAGCGGACACGGAGCAATGGATTCAAACTACAAGAAAGAAGATTCCACCTAAACATTAGGAAGAACTTCCTGACAGTAAGAGCTGTTCGGCAGTGGAATTTGCTACCAAGGAGTGTGGTGGAGTCTCCTTCTTTGGAGGTCTTTAAGCAGAGGCTTGACAGGCATATGTCAAGAATGCTTTGATGGTGTTTCCTGCTTGGCAGGGGATTGGACTGGATGGCCCTTGTGGTCTCTTCCAACTCTACGATTCTATGATTCTATTCTATGATTCTAGGAGATTGGACAGAGTTCAGGCTTGGCATCAAGTCCACGAGAAGAGGATGAGCCGATGGCATATTTCCTGTTGAAAAAGAGCCCGCCCCCCAGTGGGCTCAACTGACCCTTCTGGTGAGGATGATTGAACTGTGTGCTCGGACAGAACTACTGTGTAAATAGCAATAAATTTGAAAGTTAAAAAACCGCCAGCCTGCCGTCTCGTGGTGTGAGAGGGAGATTTCTTTAAAAAAGAAAAGAGCGGATTGGTGAAGTGCAAAGGAATAATAATATTACCCCTTACCTCCCTACCTCACTGCTGCAAATTGCTCCCTCTCAACACTTTGCAGAGAAGTGGCAGCTCCTGTTTCAATACAAAAGGAGGGACGTTTCCCAGTTTCTGCTCCAAAGCTGCTTTGCAAATAAACATCCCCAGCCATGAGGTCATCCTGGCTCTCTAATTCAAGTTTAAATATTTAAGAAAGCCATTTCTAAGTGTAAAACAAAGAAACAAACAAAACCATTAATTCACACTAAAAAGCAGTTAGTCTGAAAATGACTCGTTTCTGCGTCACACAGATTTATCAGTATTCAGAGCACCTTCCAGAAAGCGGATTTGGCCAATTGCCCTTTGAAAAGTTCTGGGTTGGCAGCAAAGATGAAAAATTTGGTCAAATGTGAAAACAAATCAATATTTTCATGCAGAAGTACTTTAGATACTTGGAAAGCCGCTTCCCATCTATAAAAATTGTAATCATTTTTCTACTTCCAAATGATAATTAGGCTTTTTTCCCCATTCAGGACATAGCAGTTGTACTATGTATTACTAGTCCCAAAGGGGGGGACTAGTAATTACTATGTCCCAAAGCCACAGTTTAGCAGTACGAGGTCACGCTTTGCATATGGAAGTTGGGTTCACTCCCCAGCATCAATATGGAAAAGCAGGTCTTGGCTGAAAAATTGTATTTTCCCTTAACTTCATAAATAAGGGGTGGGGGAGGGATACAGTCACCTATAAACAGACCGGAACATGGATGATCTAGGTTCATCTACGCTGAACTATGAAGCTCACAGGGTGACCTTGGGTGAGTCACTGTATGCCTTCTTAAAGCTCTCATGTTGCTCTACAAGGCAGTGGGGAGTAATGGCAAACTGAGCATCCGCTGGTATCTGCACATGCAGCACAAACATTTGTAGCGAGTGGGCCTTCATGCATCTGTATACAGTGGTGCCACGGTCTGGCTGGCGGGAGGTAGCAGTCCCGACTCAGGACGTCAGGACTAGAGGCAAGATGGCAGGGTGGAAGCAGGAATGGGAGTCCAGGTGGCGTGGGGCTGCGGGTCAAGCAGCAGGAAATCACAGGGTCGAAGAACCGAAGGTCAGGAAGCAGGGTGTCACAAAGGCGAAGGTCGAGGAGCAAGGAGCCATGAAGGCAAAGGTCTGAAGGTTGAGGAGCAAGGCGTCAGCAAAGGTGAAGGTCCAAGGGTCAAGGAGCAAGGCGTCGGCAAGGCAAGGGTCCAAGGAGCAAGGCAAAGGATCAAGGGACAGGAGGCCAAATGCAACAAGGCAGGGATCATGTTGCTGTGGCAAAGAGCTGAAGGGAAATGCTGAGCTTTTATCCCTCCCAGCTCCTGCCACCAGGTGCAGTGAGGTATCAAGTGGCCTCACCTGAGTGGCCACTCCTTGCCTCTCCAGCACAAGCTGAGGTCTTCACCTGAGTGGCCACTCCTTGCTTATCCAGCACAAGCTGAGGCAGGCCCCAGTCCTGCAAAGCACTACAGGCCCCAGAGCCTAACTCCTGCCCATACTCCTGACAAGTGGTACCTCTACTTACGAATAACTCTACTTACGAATGTTTCTACTTACGAATGGAGCTCCGTCCGCCATCTTGGATGCAGTTTAGATAGGATTTTTTCTACTTACGAATTTTTAGTTAGGGTTGCTTCGACTTTTTCTCCCAATGCATTCCTATGGGATTCGACTTACAATTTTTTTTACTCATGAATGTGCGTTCGGAACGCATTAAATTCGTTAGTAGAGGTACCACTGTATATGCACAAAAGTGCCCATGCAACCTGGAACCCTGTGCAATTGGGATTCACAGCTGCCTAGATGTCTTCAGGTGTTTAAGTAAAGACTCATTCTCTACAGGTGTTCGTGATTGCAGATGCAAGGAAGAAAGGCTATTCAGTATATGCAAGCACCTGGCTCATCTAAGACTTTATAGAACCTTCATTCTCAATTAGGATGGACCTCAAATGTGGATAATATTTTTATTTTTAACGTACAGTGGTACCTCAGAAGTCGAACGGAATCTGTTCTGGAAGTTAGTTTGACTTCCAAAATGTTCTGAAACCAAGGCGTGGTTTCCGATTGGCTGCAGGAAGCTGCAGAAGTCATGTTGGACATTCAGGTTCCAAAGAACGTTCACAAATCAGAACACTCACTTCCGGGTTTGTGGCGTTCGGGAGCCAAAATGTTCGACTTGCAAGGCATTTGGGATCCAAGGTACTACTTTATCTTTATTATTTTTCAAGGGGATCCTTGTTGAGTTAATACTTTCTTGTCCCTTTGGAGCTGCACTCAAGCTCTGATGCTTTATGGTTTACATTTTTTATTCTTTGGTGGTGGTGGTTGCATTTGCACGTCTTTTTTGTTAACAAAACAATAAAATATTAAATATGTTAAAAGAAAGGCTATTTTGTGTGCCCCACACTCCCATGCAAAGCAACTAGGAAACTATAACCACTGAAGAAGACTTTTCTCTCAGCCTCTCTTACTTTGCAAGACAGAGCCCAACTCTTACAGACTAGGTTCTGTATTTCTTTAGACTGGCAAATGTGTTAGGATATTACTTTAATGTGCCCATGAGCTTTATGTGAATGCCGTTCTGCATCAGGTACTTCACATTTACTCAATGTATGCTTTATTTCTTGTAATAAACAACCCTCTTTGAATAGTTTGGTGTGAGAGCATATTCTTGTGGAAAGGCTTGGTTAGGCTTGTGTTCAGGGCAGCACACCGGTTCTCCTCTCTCTAGTGAATATGTTCTAGCAGCCATATGTGGGACGGACACACATGGGGATTCTGACACACACATGTAACAAGTGCTATGTGCATGAAGATGCTAATTCAGCTAGGGAAGACACGACGAGAGCCAATAGGCATAGTGGTTAGCATGCAGGACTGGGGAGACCCAGGTGCAAATCTCCATTTGGACGTGAAACTCACTGGGTGAAACTGAGCCCGTCATCCTCTCCCAGCCTGATATACTTCACAGGATTATTGTGAGTATAAGAATAGAGGAGTGCAGACCCAGTACAGTGCCTTCAGTTCCTTGGCATAAAAATGCAATAAATGAATAAATAAAATACGGAAGCAGGGTTCTGTGCACACGATCCCTTTCTGGATGGGGGGAATAAGTGGATGTGATTCACTCAGTTCTCCATCCTGATTTGCCGGTAACTTGAGTTGCAAGTTCACAGCCCTTTTAAGAACAAAGGGATTTTTCCTGAAAGAAGAATGTTCAGTAGGAGTTCAGGTTTGTAAAGAGGGACTCCCCAGACAGAGATCTGACTATTCTACATGTTTTGTGCTGAATTGTAGCTGATCAGTAGTACTGTCAAGATTCTTAGATGAACAAGATTAAGTTTCAAGTCTGATCTTATCTTAGGTTATCAAATTTTGTGTTTACCGATAACTGGGATATATGTTTGTGACTGCAGCTATGCTGATTCATTTAAATCAGATCATTAGCTATTTGGTGAAAGAAATTACATTTTCCTTGAGTTACAGCTGTTTAGTGAATACAAGGTAGTCTGATCTAATTATAAATGTTTGTCATTAAAGAAATCAACTTTTCTTCCCAAAGGTTAAATGCTGTAATTCTTCTAATTATTATTTGCTATAGTTTTGTGAAAACAACTTGTATGCCTGAACTTGCCTGGAGAGAGAGAGAGAGAGAGAGAGAGAGAGAGAGAGAGAGAGAGAGAGAGAGAGAGAGAGAGATCATGGTTGTTCATTGGAACAGCTAGTCCCTCATTCAAAAGAAGCAGAGCTCAGCAGAAAAGACTTCATGTGGGAGCTATAAATGGTGGAAACAACTACAAAGCTACTTTTCCTGAAAAAATAAAAAATAAAATTCCTTGATAGTGGCTAAAAGGCAAAGAAAATAGCCTTTGCTGACAGGAAAATTGCTGTTGAACATTGCTCGGTGTTTCCTTATTAGCAAAACTTGCACAATTGCAACCATGTGCCAAAACAGAATAGAGTTCTGATCATGCAGTTCTTCAAAATTAAGTTCCTCTAAACAAGAAGATCCCATTTACTTATTGGAACTTGTGTCCTCAAAGCAACTTACAAGTTACAGCTTTTATGCGATATACCTAGAAACACATGTGCCGAAACTGAAGAAAGCAAACAGCCCCCTCCCCTGCCCTGGAGCAGGAATCTGCAGTTGCTTAATTGGCAAAATTATTATTTATTAAATTTCCTTCATCTGAGGATCACAGGACATATTACCGTATGAGAGAGGCTGACGCTCACCTAAAACTAAGGCTATGAACACACACCATACATTTAAAGTGCAGGCACACATAACAAACCTGAGAAGTGTGCTTGTGGACTGTGTACAAATCACACTTTCAAATTTGTGTTAGCAATATTGCTTGGACATGCGTTTTCTTGGGGGGTGTGTGTGTTTGTGCTAAATAAGAACTGAGTTAGTTTAATCTCTCTCTCTCTCTCTCTCTCTCTCTCTCTCTCTCTCTCTCTCTCTCTCTCTCTCTCTCTCTCTCTCCACTACTATTTGTACCCACTTTCAGCTGCATTAAATTCTTTGCATCCCCAGCATCTCTCACCGCCAAAGGAACACAAGCAAACAGCAGAGAACCTACACAAGCGATGCTGAAAAAAACAACCCCCACGTATTAAGCCAAATAGAAACATTGTCACCCAACCTCAACCCCACCCACCCTCCCCCCATCTACCTCTCTTCCCCTTTTCTTCCCAATGTCTCAACAAATGAAACCGATTTGTAAAAATGTTATGAGAGACATTGCACATATCTTTGTAAACCAAAACCTTTAATAGAATAATAATAATAATAAATTCTTTGCTTTCTCCATTGATGTCTACCAGTGAGCTCTCTCTTCCATCCCTTGGGACATTTAGAAATAGCTTCTCAGTATGAACCAGAAAGCGATATATTCAGAGTGGTCTCTCCCCACTGACATCTTTCAAATTTCTCTATTCTACCACTTTGAGTAATGCAAATCTCTAAATGTTTTACATGCAAAATACGACTTTCAAGAATATTTCCTTTTAAAAAAACTAGATAAGATTTAAATGAAAACAAATGCAATCATATCTATCCATCTAATATCTCTTTCCTGCATTCTATTCCCTCCTTCCACCCTGACTCAGTCAGCTAACATTTTCTACCACTGAAGTATTTTTGACATTCTTTGGAGTTTGTTCATTCCCTCCCAGTTGTTGTTTTTTTAAAAAATTATTATTAAGATTTTCTTTGCAACTCTGCAAATGTCAGGGTCACTTCTTGGTAGTGGGGTGGTGTAATTTTTGGCTCTAGCTATATATGACTACGATTAGATTATATTGGTATGTACACATGTGTACAAAGTAGATATGTTCGCAAGGCTCTATCAGCTTAATACGATAAGTCATGGTTAGTAATTCATAAACTAGCAGGGGGCATATTTCAGACTCCATTTGAAAAGAACAAATAGCACATGCTAAATGAGAGTGTGCGAGGGGGGGCATAGAATCTACTGGATACTTGAAATTCACTTTCATAAGCAGAGATCTGGCTTTTCTAGCTGTATATTATTTGCTACTTTTTACCTGAGATGTGAATTGTTACCTCTTTTTGGCTAGTATATAATGTTCATTATACCTTGTGATGCCTTTGAAATAAATTTTATACTTACGTGCAAGGTTGATATATAGAAGTGTTAATAGGGTCCTGAAGGGAACCAGCATTCGTGGCAATAAGTGTTAGGTTTCATTTTTCTTTTCCTTTGGTTATTGTGGTCATGTAGACTGCAATAGCTCTAATGGATTCATTTTTATGTTTCTTTTTTTCCCTGTGCACAGAGAGTCTTGTTTTCTCACCAGCTATTAGCTTCAGTGTCATTGTAATGTGCACATTTTTCCCCCCTATACCAACTTTTTCATACCAAATGATCTGGACTGGGATGTCATTGTAATGGTCCTGAACTGCAAAGGCATGGAAGCAGGAGTTTTTCACAGTTACTCCTGCAGTCTGAAGCAGCCTTCCTTCATAAGTTACCTGTTTTCAGTTAACATAGTTTTTTGCCTGGCTGGTTTATACCAGCTGTAGCTCCCCCCCCCAAAAAAAACCATGGGAGCTGTAGTTTGTGAAGGGTGCTGGGGGATTGTAGCTGTGTGAGGGGTAAACAACAGTTCCCAGGATTCTTTGGGGGAAGTCACAACTGTGTTACACATGTGCTTTCAGGGCCGTCTTTACCTGGGGGTGCAAGGGGTGCGGAGACCCGCATGCCAATTTCGGGGGGCGCGCCAATTGTATACCTACTGTATACCAGTCCCTCTCAATTGGCAGCAGTGAAAAGCAATTCTGTAGGAAACAAAAGCAGTTTTTGTTACATGTGAGTCATTCCACACCCCACACCCCCATAAAAAGCTCAACAACAACTTTGGCTTCTCCCCTCCCCAGAAAAGCTGAATAAAAGGTAATTTGGGGGCGGCTAAACTAACTTTGGGGGCGCTGGGCGGATCTTTGCACCCCGGCGGCGCATATGCTAAAGACGACCCTGTGTGCTTGCAGTATATGGTGTGGGTGTGATCCATGTGTGTGCACATGGTGTGTAAAATTTTCGCGAATAAGGTCAGAGGAAACTAGTCTTGGGGATTCTCTCTTAGATTAGGGTTAAAAATACGTTACAAAGAATAACACCTCAGCCATGCTTGGGTTCACGAAGCACAAAAGTAGTAGTAGAAGAAACTTCCATCAATTAGCACCACTTTATGGAAGACATCACTTTGCGGTACGGAGGATATTGTTCTGAGACATGGAGAGATGAAGGGTAAATAAATGGTATTGAATACAGATAACAAACACACTGTGGGGTGGGATCTTCCTATCTGGAATGGAAAAGGAAGCGAGAGAGACTATCTGCTAAGGAGAGGGAAGGGTAAGAGTGAAGCCACAAATAAAAACAAACAGGGTTCCCCCACCACCACCCCTTGTATGATATAGGTTAGATTAAGGTTACCAGATGTCCCCGTTTCCCAGGGACAGTCCTCAGATTTACAAATCAGTCCCCTAACAAAATCCTATCATTCCTACTGAAGTTGAAAAGTGTCTCTGGATTCATTGGGGGGGGGAACCTTAGGTTAGATTGCAAATTAACCTTTATTTCCATACTGCCAAGCCCCATGTAGAAGGAAGACAAAATGGAATGTGGTGTGTTGAATACGTCATATATAAATGCTTTGGAACATGTTCAGATTATGATTAGATCTTTCCCCATTTTTAAAAGGAACAAAGAGTAATTTTAAATGTGTAATCACTTTTTAAATCCACTCTGTGAAGGTGATTCCTTATATAGCAGAAAGTCCAAATGCAACTTAGGTTTAAATATTATCAGGAGATTGAAATGTAAGAAATGACCATTTATTCTGATCCCTTTCCCCTTCCTTTGCTTCCTTTTGTCCTTTCTGTTTTTGCCATGCTACATGAAAAAAAAAATGAGTAGCCAAGTACGCTTTTTGCAGTTCATGAGGGTAGCTTTTACTACATAATACTAAATACGGAAAATAATTATGTTAACAAGGATTCCCTAATTTAAAAAGACATTTTTGTTAATGCAGTGATCTTCTTCCAAACTCTTTAGCATAAGCCTAACAATGAACTTCTCAGCGTGCTGTGCAGTTGCCAAATAGCAACACGGCTCAGTTTGGTACCTAAGCATCATATTTTATTTTAATTCCATTTATGAACCACTTTGCATAGAATATCTCAAAGTGATTTCATAGTAAAGACTTTCAGCAATAAAACAATTAAAAACAAGTTCATATGTAAAAACAATGTCTTCATTCTCCACCTTGCCCAGAGCCTGCTACAAGCTTATAACTCAGGAAGCTGGTTTATACCAAGTCAGACTGTTTGTAATTGCAATTGAGTAGGTCTACTCAAGCGTCAGCAACCATTTTAAGCCTAAATTCATTTATGTACAGTATTGCATTTGTAGCCCACCTTGTTCTCTGAGAAGATCAAGGTGGCATACACGGGTTTTTCTGCTCCTCGTTTAACCCCGATAACAACCGAGAGGATATTTGACACTCCAATCCAGATTCAGTGGCTGGCTCCTCCAGAACACTCGGACATGACATTGCACACATGCACGTTTCATGTGTGACATCACATGCACCGGGACATGTGATGTCACACACAATGCATGCTGGGGCCCCTCAATCTTGGGGGGCGACCTGGCACCTCTGGAATGGACCCCCCTCTCAACGGCTGATTTGCAGCAATCAATCAATACACTGCACATGTCTACGAGAAAAAATATCCAAGAAGGTTTGGATTTTGGTACTATTCGGTGATTGCAATAATGTGTTTTGAAATGTCAAATATTGAATTGCAAATTTTTCCAAAAAAGGGGGGGGGGCTTTAGAAGAGCAATCTGAAGTTTACAGCCTGTTATTCCTTGAAGGATAACTACTTGAAAATGATTTACAGATGGTATTTAACTCCAAGTAGGCTTGCTCAAGATGTACAAGACGGAATCAGATAAGTGCTGGATATGGAATGAGGTTAAGGGTATGTTCTTCCATATGTAGTGGGCCTGTAAAAGGGTAAAAGAGTATTGGGAAATAATTCATAATGAATTGAAGAAAATGTTCAAAAGCACTTTCCCCAAACAACAACAACAACAACAACAACAAACCCAGAGCCCTTTCTGTTTGGGATAATTCAGATGGAAATTCCCAGGTGTCAAAATTCCCAGGTGTGGCCTGTGTTTTGTTAGCCCAAAAATGGAAAACAAGTGAGGTTCCAACTAAAGAAGAATAGCAACTTAAACTGATGGAATGTGCACAGCTTGTGGACCTAACATATAGAATAAGAGAACAAGAAGAACACACATTTAAAGAAAACTGGAAAATGTTTATTGAATATATGGGGGGAGATTGTGTACACTTCAAAATGCTGGAAGCATTAAGATAAACTCAACCGAGTAAGTTTTGATGGGTGTAATAATGGAATAATGAACGGTTTAGTTTATGTAAAATATGCAGGGATTTAGGTTATGCAAAATGAACCATGGAAAGAGAAGAAGGGAAGTCATTGATATTTTGAAGTTGTTCAAATGAATATTCTAAATTGTAAAATAGGTAGTTTAATAAAAAAAATATTGGGGGGGGGAATTGTAAATTTTTAAACCTCAGATTTAAAAAACATTCAGCTTTCCAGCATAATTTTCTAACACACATTTAGATCCTGCATTTATTTTAGTTGTATATTTTGTTCATTTGATTGGATTCTGTCTTAATTGTATTCTGCAAGGTATGTGACATTCCTCACCTGCATAGTTTGTCTTTGTTTGAAAACACAATACTTCTATCTTTACTCAGGATATATTCACCTACCTGTTCCAATACCTGTTCCATTCATCTGATGAAGGGGGCTCTGGCCTACAAAAGCTTATGAGAGAATGTGTTAGTCTTTAGTAGATTCTTTAGTCTAAGTGGATACTTTAGATTACATGATGCTAAAAATAATGGATATATTAGGTACCATGAAAAAAGCACCTGCAAAAACGGACCATCCTCTAGTGGCTATTGAACTTTCCCACCAGTCAATCTGTGTTTACAATGCTCAGTACAACCAACAGATTTTAATTGCATTAGCTTTGCAGCACCAGAGGTGGCATAACTTTCATGCGAGCTAATTAGATTTGCTCAATTTAAACAGGCACATTAATGCAGCTCAGCAAGGCTCAATTAAATCTGTTTTCAAAGCAAAATCACAATGTGAAGCATTCTGGGTAATGCTATGCAAATTGCCATATTGGCATGGAAGTTGAGTGAGTTGTTAGTGATGCCTATTGGCACAAAAGTAAATTTCTGCAGTCAGATTGCAAAGTCAAAAAAACAGCAAGACATTATTGGCCCACATCCTTTCTTGTGGCGTCCCAAACTGACATTGGTGCCTACCAGAGCCATGAAAGTTGATTTGTAACTTTGTTTTGAGAAAAACAATGCATTTCCCAAGTTTTGCCGTAACTCGTGTGCCTGCTGAGTCAAACTTCTAGATGTTCCATCTTATAGACTCAACAGCTGAATATTTGGGAAATCTGTTTTACGAGATTATCTTGATCTTTCAAATTTTACTCAGCTAGAAATCACTTTATTCAGGTCCTATGCTTGACTCATTGGCTGTGGCATTTCTGGGGTCCCCTATATGGCCCAGAACCCAGGGGGTCACCAGGTGAGTCACCCAGAGACTACACTGAATCCAGACATGCCTTAAAATGCTACCTACAGAATCACAGAGAGCAGTATATGCTTACTTAAATCTCACAAGACACATGAGGGAAAGAAACATAAGGTGTCTTAAGAGGTAAGAGCCCGGATACTGAGGTCTTGCTCCAAGGGCTTTCTGGCGGTTCCCTCACTGCGAGAAGTGAGGTTACAGGGAACCAGGCAGAAGGCCTTCTCGGTGGTGGCAGCTGCCCTGTGGAACACCCTCCCAGCAGATGTCAAGGAAATAAACAACTACCTCACTTTTAGAAGACATCTGAAGGCAGCCCTGTTTAGAGAAGTTTCTAATGTTTGAAGTTTTATTCTGTTTTTAGTGTTCTGTTGGGAGCCACGCACAGAGTGGCTAGGAAAACCCACCCAGATGGGTGGGGTATAAATAATAAAATTGTTGTTGTTGTTCTTAGTTGAGCAAGTGAGCCAAGTCAGAAAGGGAGAGTAAAATAATAAAAAAAAGGGAACTCCAGCCATCCCTTTATAATGGCTTGCTTGTTTCCTGCAGAGAATGAGTATCCAGGACATTATTATAGACGTGATCTGATGCGCACATTTAACAAAGTGAGTTGCCTGGCACCTTGAAGGCTTAAAGGTTGGATTACAACTGCCCTCTTGCTATCATGTTTATCAGAGTGTAAAATGAGCATATCTGTAGCAATTTCCATATTTAATATGGATTGACCGTGAAGCAGAAAGCCCATCGTGCAACTTCTTGGGAACCTCAACATCAGCAGGACTGAGTATGTCGTTCTGTAATCTCTTTCCCCATCACAATGACCACCTTAGTTTTACCATAAGTAGATCTATGAGAGAAAAACAGAAATATAAAACATTCCTGTCTGGTATTTATCAGCCTCTTGCTACTAATACCCATCCCCAGCAACCACAGTCTCTCTGCTGTTCTGTGCACAATTTAATGTTTTATTCTCTGCTGTATTGTGACTCAGTGCCTCCCGCTTTGCCACCTAAAATTCCCCAGATACCATTGGCGAACCCAGTTTTGAACACCGCAAAAGATTTATCACAAAACTTTGCAGCAGCTATTCATATTTGTTTTTGTTTTCTGGGCCAATGAAACACAGATGTGACATTTTGTGCAAATACAATTTGTGAACATACCCAGTTAACCATACCTGTTTTTATTTTGATGGTAAGAGTTGTAAATACTGTATATATATATATCTCCTCCCACCCCCACCCCCCGTAGAGCATTAGAATGGTGTAGGGAGTATGGAATTAGGGGGGGGCGGCAAATTAGGTCTGTACATAGAAAATTTTCCAGCCCATTACCAAGAATTGTATAATTCCTAGGACTTTTAAAGGAAGATAAGAATTCCTATAGGATTCATTACAGTGATCGCTCTCCTTTATTGGTTTTAAATGCAACAGTTGTGTGAATGACAACACACAATGCATCTCTGTTGTTAAATATACTCTTGAGATTTTTTATGGGCAGTAATAATTGTTCTGGGATAATTTGCTATGTATATGATAATATAAAGCAAGGCTCATCTATGCAGACTCATTCCCTGATAAATGGAGTCAAAATACTTCTATTTTATTCAGTTTTATGATGCCATGTTTAATATTAATTTGAGATTAGAGATTCATAGTTTAGCAAATGTTTTGTGGCCTCTGGATGACCTAAGTATTTCATAAAATGATGTAACAAGAAGTCATAAATTTCATACCAATATAGTTCTGGAAAATTGCATACTCAGAAATTATTGTAATGAGCTGCTGCATAATGTTACGTTGCAGTTTTGCAAACACTTGCACATTAAATTCCATCAAAATGAGGTTTATCTTGAAAGCAGAAGTGGTGTTCAAAAATATTTCAAAGTCTTCGAGCCAGATTGCAACGTCCAATCCCTCTTTCGTGATCACTCACACTTACGAGTAAACCTGTTACTTTTTAAAGAAATAGCTCAACAAAAGTTGTTATATAAATCCATGCATGCCATCAGTCTGGTACTATTCAACCACAGCTGGAGAGAGTTCTAAATGGACTTAGCAAGCAGAGCATTGAATTTGCATAAATAAGCTGGTCATATAGTTAAATGTGGAAAACAAGTTTGTCATTTGTATGGGTCTACGTTTGCTGAGATGTTGGGAATTTGTAAAAGAAAAAAAAAGGAACTGAGAATTTAAGACCTGACAGGATATGATGCAGATAACAGAGCGGAAACAGGAGATATTGGAAGCAAATCTTCCTTCATAATTAAATTGAAATAAGACTTCTATTTTTTTAGGTGCTGTTAATAAGCAGGAAGCAAAGTGATAAGGCCAGGAGTGGGAAATACGGTAATTGTATCAGTACCTATAAAAAGTGAATCATTCAACGTAAATGGGATAATTTGGAGGTCGTGTATGGTGAACTGGCACACGGTAAAGCAATCTGACACCTCCCAGTTCAAAGTAAATTGAACTGTGCAACTGCAGTCAACTCATCAAGTTTGACAGGTCATGTTAAGTCTTCAGCCAACTGATATAAGGGAGCAAGAAAGAAAGATTTCTTACTTCCCCACAGGCCAAATCAAAGGCTATAGGTTTGCAGCCGTTCCATTTGGATACAAGACTAAATACACAACCATTTCAAAATACTTCCTTCACAACTATTAAGAATGGATTGTTTTTCAACAAATAGAATGCTGAGATGAAGGTTATCAAGTCTTATGGCTTTTTCTGAATCCTAGCATCAATGCAGTGTTCAGAATCATAACCTCACCTGGAATACTGTGTCCAGTTCTGGGCACCACAGTTCAAGAAGGATACTGACAAGCTGGAACGTGTCCAGAAGAGGGCAACCAAAATGGTCAAAGGCCTGGAAACGATGCCTTATGAGGAACGGCTTAGGGAGCTGGGTATGTTTATCCTGGAGAAGAGAAGGTTAAGGGGTGATATGATAGCCATGTTCAAATATATAAAAGGATGTCATATAGAGGAGGGAGAAAGGTTGTTTTCTGCTGCTCCAGAGAAGCGGACACGGAGCAATGGATTCAAACTACAAGAAAGAAGATTCCACCTAAACATTAGGAATAACTTCCTGACAGTAAGAGCTGTTCGGCAGTGGAATTTGCTACCAAGGAGTGTGGTGGAGTCTCCTTCTTTGGAGGTCTTTAAGCAGAGGCTTGACAGCCATATGTTAAGAATGCTTTGATGGTGTTTCCTGCTTGGCAGGGGGTTGGACTGGATGGCCCTTGTGGTCTCTTCCAACTCTATGATTCTATGTTGAGTCTCAGGATGACTTGTATTCAGCTCCAGAGTTCAGGCTTTTCAACCTCCATGAGAAAGGTAACTTCATTATGCAAGCTCTGTACAGGTACTTGGGATGCAGTGGTAGACTGGATGAGAGTCAAGAAACAGAGCTTGAATCTTGGGAGTTTAGAGGCCTTGTGGGTGGCCGGGGATATATGTAAATTGCTTGTTCTGGGCAAGGTTGCACTCCCTCTGAAGAAGCAAGTATTCAGTCTGGGGGATTCCTCCTTGATCCATCTAGAGGCCCAATGCCCTCTGTAGTCAGGATTGCATTTGACTACCTCCTGCTTGTAAGCGAACTGTGACCTTTCCTCAACCTCTACACAGACTGTAGAGAATCACAGAATGCATTGACCAGACTGCCAGTAGATGACTGGCAACTGCTGTGAGAACTATTCTGGTTGCTGACTTGCTATCAAGCCAGGTTCAAGGTACATGTATTCATTCACAAAACTGTAAAGAACATGGGTCCAAAGGACTCCTTAAGGACTGCCTGAACTTCTTATTCGCCACCTCAGTCACTGCTACCCTACGATGGCACAGCTCTGCTGGTTCCTCGTGCCCCTGAGGTTCAACTGGCCTTCGCTAGGGATCAAGCCTTTAATGAGAGCCAATCAGAATAGAGTTGCCATAGTAAAAATGGGATGGCTCTTTCAACGTAGGCATAATTTATGCCACATTTCTTTGATCAAGGACTCCTATCTAGACACTGAGCAGAATACTCTGGCATGTTTTGCTTCAGCCAATAAAGCACTACTCCATTTTTGGATGCTTTCATAATGCCAGATACCCACATCTCTTGAACTTGTGCTCTTACCAACAGCTCCCTACATTAGGG
Source organism: Zootoca vivipara (assembly GCF_963506605.1). Taxonomy (NCBI): domain Eukaryota; kingdom Metazoa; phylum Chordata; class Lepidosauria; order Squamata; family Lacertidae; genus Zootoca; species Zootoca vivipara. Next base: position 29,603,192 of record NC_083285.1, read on the forward strand.
GTAGCAAACCTCACATCCTAGGGGCCAAATGAACACTCCAGATTTCTCTGTCTGGCCCTTGGGATTCACTGCAGCTCAAATGCCACACTCTTCTCTAGCTCTGGTCCACTCCCTCAAGTGCTTTTGCCTGGCTGAAAGGTGTCCTTGGATTCTGACCATGCATCTTACTTGTTTGGATGGAGAGGTGTGTATGTACAAACCTCTAAATGGCATGGCTTGAATGTAGCCTACTGTATAAAGGCAAGAGTCACGGCCATTGTCCCGCCCACTTTTTGCCTCTGGCCATGCCTATCAATAATGTAAAGCCCCAGGAAGTTTGGTCTCAGGCGTCCTCCACCCCTGCTCTACCTTTTTCCTCCTGAGTACAATCTATTGTCTCGCGCTTTCAGACCATATCAGGAATCATTTGCAGTGATTTGGGGAGGTTCTGGAATCATTGCCCCTGGTTATTGCGTCTCCAAGTGATGACAAATGTGAAGGTTTATTGAGAGAAAAAATCCTTGATAGAAATAGTTAGAGAAAACAAGGACACCTTGAGAAAAAAAAAGTCCATCATCTGGCGAGGTGGCTGTCTGAATCTCGTCAGGGCAGTTGTGATTGATTGCCCAAAGCCAATGCATACTGAGTTTAGCATGTGCAGTTGACAGCCGACATGACCAACTCAGCTCAGCATGGCTGAAAGACACTACAGGCTGACCGAAAAATCAACAGCAGCAAAGCTCTCACAAGCTGACAATGTCTTTGTGAATAAACCATTAGCGATACAGTAACACAATTGTTCATTTAAGGGATTTACACCCTTCAGCTGATTCTCAAGGCAGTTTACCCCCCAAAAAAGTTTAAAAGATAATGAAGCAAATTTAAACAAACATTAAAACGTCACAAAACAAAAGAGAAGCATAAAAGCAGCAGAGATAGATGCAAATACAAAGCAGAATGAAACCAGCCCACAGATGATCCCGGGAAAATAAAATTTCAAAGTATTAGCTTGGAATTAAAGCATAATGTTTAGGATTCATTATTGTGCTTTATTGTTAAGCTGCGGTAGTAATGTTGTTCTTTGGACACCATGCCTTGTACCAAACAGTGTCAGTCAACAGGCAATAAGACTTCTCTTAGCAGAACTGGAAGGGATTTTCACCTGGGAGCTGTCCACAGCAGATTTACATAGGTGAACATTGTGACAGATGACTATGGTCTCCAGGCCTATCCATTGTCATGTAAAAAATAATGTATTTTCTTATTCAGTACATTTATAAATTGCCAGCTAGCCAAAGATCTTGAAGTAGGGAGATCAATATGGGAGATCAAAATACATTATCCACATTCACAATATATCTATTATATATTTTGGAAAGTTGCTTGCTCATTATGCATGGGGGCACCTCTTAAGATATTGTAACCACATTTTGCATGATGGTTGCTGAGTCCAAGAAGCAGGTTTTCATCTATGTTTCAATAAAAAGAATGCCATTTGGAATCAAGTTGATGGACTGAACCTTACATAGCTGCACTTATTTTAAGTACTGCTATGATTTTTTTGGGGGGGGTGGGTTTCCCCCCAGAAATCCTGAGCAATGCCGGATGCAAGATGGCTAGAATACCCTGAACACAATTTCAAATGATTAACATTAACAACTGCCAAGTTAAAGTATCCATGTAGAGATGGACTGAAAAAAATAATTCACAGGGGAGTCAAAAATCTACAGCTTAAGAGTGGTGGCATAAAAAGTGCTTTAGCCCTCCTAATATGGTGGTCATCTTGACTAAACAAAAGAGGTAACTTCAAGGAAATGTAAGGGTAGTTTTCCAGGGAATAAAATTACTTAGGGAACTGATTTGCTTGCCAAAACTCTTGTATGCTACAGTAACTACTATATAATAAGAATAAGAATAAATTTTGTATACAGTGGTACCTCGGTTTATGAACACAATTGGTTCCGGAAGTCTGTTCATAAACTGAAGCGTTCATAAACTGAAGCGAACTTTCCCATTGAAAGTAATGGAAAGTGGATTAATCCGTTCCAGACGGTCTGCGGAGTAACCGTTCATAACCTGAAGCGAACTTTCCCATTGAAAGTAATGGAAGGTTGATTAATCCGTTCCAGATGGGTCCGCGGAGTACTTGAACTGAAGCGTTCATAAACTGAAGCGAACTTTCCCATTAAAAGTAATGGAAAGTGAATTAATCCGTTCCAGGTGGGTCCGCGGCGTTCATAAACCGAAAATTCATAAACCGAGGTGTTCATAAACCGAGGTTCCACTGTACTGCCCTATATCCAGAGGTCTCAGGGCAGTTCACAACATCAAAACACAGTTTTTGCCCAGAAGCTTTCCAATAGAGTTTCCATGTGTGTTTACTTTCACAAAGGGCTACACTTTAAGAAGACAGAGTCAACCTTGTCTTTGCGTCTCTCCCACCCAGGGTGTTCATAGATTAACATTCTACTTGACACAAACATTCCCTGCAGTTCATCAATAACAAGGTCAAATGGGATAGTCTGATACATTGGGCAGTGATGCAAGTTAATTTTATGCCTTTCATCCAGCAGAGCAAATTGCCTTCCAACACTACTAGCATAAATTAATTGTACCCACAACAGATTTAATTTACACTTTACAACCTAAGGCCTGACCTTTATTCTGCATCCTCAATTTTTCTGGCCAATCTCTTTAAAGTTTAAGAGCTTGCTTAAAAATGGATTGGGGGTAAGAGGGGTGGGATTAGTTTTAAATCTTATCATTAACCCGTTTGTCTCTCTCTCGTTGCACTTCAGGAAAGGTATTTGGTGGGAGAAGAAGCTTTGCTTTTTATATTATGAGTGTTCACAGAGTATCTGGAGGAAAAGGATGGCGGACCCTTTATGTTCAAGACTGCGCTACTTCAGGGGTGCCCAAGATGGTGCCTACAGATGTTATTGAACAACAAGTGCTGTACCCCACTTCCCTTACTGCACTCAAATGCTCTACCACCGGGCTGCCCACTTTCCTTACTTCAAGATCTTTTGAGGAAGCAGGTTTGTTTCTCAAGAGCTCCAAATCAGCTTTAATTTATTCAGCCTGAATTTGACAGGATGCTATTGAATCCCACATGAAAATGGTCAAACAGTGACAGTCTGGAAGTGCCCTCTAAGATAGTTCTACTTCTGGAGGGCAATCTGGGATACACAGTCACCTCAACTCACATTATGCAAATAATATCTTCCCCTATTTTTTGTTGTTTTGTGTGATCAGTTGTGAACAGTGATCCAAGGGCATGGCAGTTTGTTAGAGATCAATTTGTAGAGATCAGCTAAGCAAACTTTCTTTTCAGCTAGCTCTTCACACAAAAAAATGGTGACCCGCCTATCTCTATCCAACTGAATATCTGAACAGAGATTTGAACCCAGGTTGTCTGTGTCAAAATGTAACACCTTATCTGTGGTGCCACACTGAATTCAATTTCTGAAGTTAAATTGGACGAAAAGAAGGCCTTTGAAGTTTGTCAGACAGTCCTAGCTGCTTTGTGTTCCATATCAATTTTTTGAGATAAAACGCTCCAAGGAGAAAATCCTATGTGAATTTAACAACTACAGCCATGCTACCACACAACTATTGTAAGAAACAAGTAGGGATAAAAGAGATGGCAGGTAATTATAGCACAGTACCTGTTCCAGTGTCTGGCATAGAAAGCACAGGACCAAATCTGTACTGATCCTTGTCCTAGTTAATAATACCCAGAGTTGCTGCTATGCTCTCCTCCACTTTAAATAACTTGTGAGTCTGTAGCATGGAATCAAGCATCCACCCCCCCCCCAAAAAAAAGAACATTTGTAATCAGATTTGAAAGTTGTTGAAAGAACTCAGCAGTGCTGAATCTGTTTCCAGAGTACTAGAAAAGCTTAGGCTGCTTTTCTATGTACACTTACATGGGAGTTACAGTTAGGTAGCCGTGTTGGTCTGACGTAGTCAAAACAAAAAATTAAAAAAAAAATCCTTTCAGTAGCACCTTAGAGACAAAGCTCATACCTATGACAAACTTAGTTGGTCTCTAAGGTGCTATTGGAAGGAATTTTTTTCCCCTGACTTACATAGGAGTTAGCCCATTGAACACCATGGGACTTCTTTCTGAATAAACATGTACATGATTGTGACAGCAATGAACCCATGTACCCAGAAAAGTATCCTTTTCTTATGCTGCAATCCTATACAGTGGTACCTCGGTTTATGAACACAATTGGTTCCGGAAGTCTGTTCATAAACTGAAGCGTTCATAAACTGAAGCGAACTTTTCCATTGAAAGTAATGGAAAGTGGATTAATCCGTTCCAGACGGTCCGCAGAGTACTTAAACTGAAGCGTTCATAAACTGAAGCGAACTTTCCCATTGAAAGTAATGGAAAGTGGATTAATCCGTTCCAGACGGGTCCGTGGAGTACTTAAACTGAAGCGTTCATAAACTGAAGCATGGGTGTAATTGGTTCCGGAAGTCTGTTCATAAACTGAAGCGTTCATAAACTGAAGTGAACTTTCCCATTGAAAGTAATGGAAAATGAATTAATCCATTCCAGATGGGTCCATGGTGTTCATAAACCAAAAATTCATAAACCGAGGTGTTCATAAACCGAGGTTCCACTGTACAGTAATTGCCTCCTGAATCCTTACTTCAAAGATCTTCCTTATGGATACTGTTTCCGCTTGCCCAGACTTCATCGCCGAAAACTGCTTTGCAAGTTGCAACACTAATGCAGAGGCTACTAAAAGCTCTTTCCAGTTCATTTGGTGGCTGAAACCTCACCTAATTATGTAGAAACTCCATGCCAAGGACACAAACAACTGATTTGATGGCTAGGCCAAGGGAATCCTAATGTGATTAGGCTGATCCATATGCAGAGAGTAGCATTCAAATATTGAGCAGAACAGCACAGAAATAATTTTTGCCCTGTGTCTTTGCATTGGCTTTAAACCAAACACCAAGGATGAAAGCAATTTGGCCTCAGCAGCCATATAAATGCACTTTCCTCATTGAGGGAAACAGGAAGACTTGCTCTCTCTGGACAATTTCTATAATCATCAAATATATATAGAAAGCAGAGGTCCAGGTCCCTTGATTTCAGTTGAATCAATATGGGGCTTCTTCAGTTGGGCACCAGGTCACCCCCCAAAAAAACAACAACAACCACACCCACAATAGCTTCACAATCATTTGCCAGTTACACAGAAACACTGTTTTGCATAATTTCTTCACTTATAAACACCTCATTCCCTTTTTCAGAGGCATTATCATTTGAATTCATAATATTCAAATCCGAAAAGTATTAAAGCAATTATCACTGGGGTTACAAATGAAGGTACGATTGAATTTGGGCATTGGTGCCCTCTATTTCAAAAACTACCCCTCCAGTTACAGGAACACACACTTACTCAAATCTCATTGCTATTACGATGGCCCACACAACCAGCATTCCCTATGAAATATCCCAATCTGCATGTTCTCTGTGGAGCAACACAAGCATAAAGGGTGTATTCAACATCTATGAAATATAATCCTATTAGAGGAGCCAACTGAATTACAGGAGCTTTGAAGCATAAAAGCTGCTAGCTATGTAGAATTATGGCTTCTTGATTCTTAAATGAAAGAGAGCACAAGACTGCTCCCTTTCTTAAAAGAGGTTCAACTAAGTTTCCAGAACTAATATAATACAATCGGAATAATGTTGGAGTTGGTACATTCGGGGCTAAATAGAAGGAAACATAATGATTGAAATTTAGAGAAGGAGAAGGTGTGAAGTTTGAAATGCCCTGAGAAAGAGTATTTACAGGATGAAGGTTAGACAAGCATTGTGTCATACGAATGTCCTATCTCCCACTTTTCTTTTAACTTGGGTGGGTGGGAATCTTCCCATCCACTTTAAGGAGCAGATAAACTGCCCTTAGCAGCCTGGCAGCTCTCCCTTCTAATTTAGGATAGAATAGCTCATAGTATCAAGAACTGTTGGATCCGTGTGAGGCAGCCCCTTGTGGTAAACTAAGCTGCAAATAGTAGACTTCTCAGTGAACTACTTTTAGGTTCTGCACTGACTCCACCCTGAGCAGAAAATTGTATCAAAGTTTTCTGATTCCAGTAGAGTACTGTTCAAACAACATGGTCTTCCTGAGCTCTATCATGTCCCTGCCTCCTGGCTTCTCCTCTAAATCTGATTTGCACTTTGGTCTTAACTTGTGACTCCTGGCTAGGTCCTTGATCCCTTGGTCCTTGGTCCCTGGCTTGCCCTTTAGCCCTGACTAGTTCTTTGTCCCTGACGTCTGGCTTGTTTGTTGCTCCTGGCCTTGTCCTTCAGTTCTGACTTGTTCAGGTTGAGACTTCTGACATGCTGCTTGTTTCTGCCCTCTGATTTCCACTTTAGGCCTGGTTTGTTCTTAGTTGTGTCTCTGGGCTTGCTCCTTGATCCTGCCCAATTGATTTTTTTCCCTGGAGATGAAGCTACATCATGGCTGAGGCCCAGTAGTAATGGCATGCTTTGTCCAAGGCCACATATGCCTCCATGGCTGAGGATCAACCCTGGGAAAACTTCCGCTGCTCTGTATAGAGTTTCAGCAAACATTTTGCTTTGTAAGGACTTTAAGCAGTATCTGGGGAATATTAATTTCTTCAGAATTTTCTGAAGAACACTTTTTCTGCATTTCTCATTGGAACTTTGATGCTTCAGAACTTTTTGTTTTGCTTTAATGACCACAGTTTTCCTGTAGAGGTGGCAGATAGTAAATGGGTGCTCTGACTACTTTTTCCCTTTCTATTTGAAAAAGGGTGGGTTTCACTGTTAGCTATATTCAAATATGGCTGCTAATGAGCACCATTGCTCAATACCATTCTTACTATAATGCCATCTTTATTTATTTATAACCTTTTCCTGAGCCAAAGCACAATAATAAATCCACTTTGTGACCAGCTCCATGTGTTTGGGCCTCTTATATGTTGACCAGCCAATGGTTGTCATGGCAGCAATGAAGCGATCGCCTGGAGGTGGAATCATTATCTTGCTGTGATCCAGGGTGGCAAATAAAGCTCAAATTAATTAGGCTGTTCACTGTCCAGAAGCCCTCCGATACAAAATGTTTTGATATGGAAGACAAAAAAATGTAAATATTTTTCCATTAGTACCATGGTACACCAAGCACATCGTTAATACAGCCCTGGTTCATACATTCCACTGTTGCAAGCAGTAAAACTGCATGGTATGTGAGCAACAAAAGCTCTCTGTCCACTGCATACAAATCATAGAATTGTAGAGTTGGAAGGCACCATAAGAGTCATCTTATACAACCCCCTGCAATGCAGGAATCTTTTGCCCAACATGGGGCTCGAACCCACGAACCTGAGATTAAGAGACTCGTGCTGTACTAACTGAGCCATCTCAGAAATAGCTGTAGTGGAAGGGGGGGCAGTTTCACCAGAAAGTGTGGGCATCCGGGGAGGTGGTAACATCGGCACACTCACATTAGTGGCACGGCACTGCTCACAAATTCAGTGACCGTATGAGTAGTATTTCTGCAAAGGGTTTATGAATCAGAACCATCACATGCATTCTGTTCAAAGGAGCTTTTCATTAAAAGGATTTATCTGACCTAATGAAGACCATCTCAAAAGGATGGGAAGAGCATGCAGTTCTGTTGATTAATTAGACGCTACATGGTAACATAATGGAGTAAAAGCTATGTCAGTAAGAAGGAGATGCATTAGATATGTTAACACTCAGCTCATCAAGTAACTTAATGGTGACTTTCCAACAAAGCATTCTATACATGTGTTTTTTTAAAAGGCATAAAGGGAAAGTGCCCATGAATTATTTATTCCTTGCAGCAGTTCGCCAGCCCTAAAATAGCTTTTTGCCATTAACTAGTTCTGTGCCACAAGTTTCAGATGCCGGGCACGTCACCTGCGTCATTAGCAATATATAGAGCTTTCCTCTATGAAAGACTTTAAGAAGAAAAATTAGCTTTCATGTTCCTCCTATTGGTGCAGAGAGAAACACAATACCAAGGAACATTTCTTTCATAATGGTGAACATTTTGTTACAAGGAGTGGCGCTATTGACTGCAGCCGAGGGACAATGATCTCAGAATAAATAAAAGGTTTATCAGCAAAGCCAAATGAGATTACGCATCCGAGTTACAGCTCACGATTCTCCAAGAAAGGATTGATATGCTGTTTCTATGAAAAGAGTGAGGGTTTGGGGTTGGTTTTATTTTTTAAAAGGTAGGAAAGTCTACCTTGAATGTTAAAAATGCTTTGTGACCATGTTTCAGAAATCTCTGTTGGATAGCTTCAGCTACAACTACGAAACCTAACTGACCTACTTGAAATGTTTCATGAAGCTAAGAATCCTTAATCCATAATAATGCATGGCCACAATTGCTTAACAAACTGTGGCCCTATTCAGCAATCCACCTGGGGTAAAGAACATTGTCAGAAGCAGCCCAAAGGTAAGATGTCCTCCCCTTTTCATGCAGAGATGCTGACTAGACTGGCAGCTAAATTTCACTTCAACACAGGCCATGGCGCAGTGTGTCTACCACAACTGAGGGCAGCGGGCTAGCCCTCTAGAACCCAGAAAAGAGATTCTGGCTAAACATTATGAAGAACTTGTTAAATATAATTGTTTAATTTTCCATAGAAATGGCAAATAGCTCTGTATGTGTATTGTTAAAGGGTTAACATTGGGAAATTCAATTGAGCTATACTGAAGCTCACTGCGTGCCTAACAGGTTAATGATTAGTTGTTAGTGGATCTCTGCTATCTCTGTCATGTGCTTGATTTAGGTCCCGTGAAAGAGGTAGTGTTTCACTCTATACATATGTTAATCTGTGGGCATCTATTCTGTGTTAGTCTTTGTTCTCAAGCCAACAAAGGAGACCACAGCCACGGGCTGTAATGAAGGCTGTGGGAGAGCCAGAACTTGGTTTTCAGCTCTGGACAAAGTAATGTCATATATTTCTATGATGTTTTCCCTGTGCTTGGACAAGCACATGATATTATGCAACTACTTGGGTGTAACATTATTGTTCTGAAAGAAGTTCTGTTAGCAAAGCTTTGGAACCATATTTTTTGGACTGGGCAATTTTCATTTCTAGAAGAGTCAGTTTTTGCTTCCATATGCACAATATTAATAACCACAATAGAAGTTTCTGTGGTAAGAGGACTACCTTGAAAGGTGACAGACTCTTTTTCATTGGAGGTTGTTAATAGAAGTTGGGTGGCCATTTATGATGGATATTTTAGCTGCAATTCCTACATTGCCAAGCATTGGACCACATGTCCCTTGAGGTCCCTTCCAACTATACAGTTCTATGATTTCCTCTTGCAACTCATGGAAGCTTACATGGAATCCTGCTGCACGTGGCTGTAAAATGGTTTCTAGTATCTACCTGCATGTCTAAAATGTTGTGAGTCCATGTCCCTGGGCGTACCATGAGAGTCAGAAAAACTTATTCAGCATGCCTGCTACTTACAAAGGCACTACAAGCGCTAGGGAAAACTTACATCTGGGTGCACCATAGATGGATCTAATGTAATGCAATTAATGGTATAGGCATACTAAATATGTTTTCATCCCCTCCCCCTGAATTTCCCCATATGCAACCTCCATTGATTTTAGGGATTATGTAAACTGCACAGGTGATGGGGAAATACAATTTTGCACGTGCATACATAATGTGTTACTCTTGCATCAAAATATAATAAATTTAGCATGGAATAGGGCAATTTATTAATTACTAACTACACAGGTGTTTGCTACTGAGACATTTTCTGACAATCAAGCAGTATTTAGCTTGTGTTAAATAATAAACAAAGAATAAAAAATGGAATGAAACTACATGCATCTGAAATTGCTGGAAGGGTTGGGCAATGAATGTTTGCAATCTATATTTGCAGCTCATTCTTAAATTGCCGATGGTCAAGGAGATTGTAATACTTTTGTTTCTCAGCCAAATGTTTCTTCCTTATATCAGCTGAGGACATAGTATCAGAAAAGTCATTTACAAAATTGGCAGAATCTTCCCTGGAAGCATTTATTTAACCCTTGGCAAGATTCTTTTCTTAAAAAAAAAACTTTTCTAGCCTCTCTTTCATTCTGCAAATCATCCAGAAATCATTATAAAAAACTAACAGTTGCAAGTTTAGCACGGCTGAAATTCTGATTAAATGTTATATCGAATCTGAAGCCTGGGTAAACTTTGCTTTCACAGACTTATGAAATCTCGGCTGAGTCTAATTTCAAGCAAAGGAAATTGTGTCAGATAGTTGCACAGAAGCTTTGTTGAGTGAATTTACTCATTTTACATATGCTTAGGATCTGAATTATTTTGTGGAGCTGAAATAGATGGACAGATGGTATGTTAGGCTCTGAGCTGTGATAAGCTATGGGAAAATCAATCCAAACCCTTTATCTGCCAGGCTGGAAGGGTTTGGGATGGAGCAGAGGGATCCCTCTGCCCAGCTCTGCCTGGATCTTGAGGACTTGCCCATCTTTGATCATCCAATATACCTTGAATTTTGGTTTAATAGAATTTAAACGTTATTTTAATGTGATTGTCTAGATTTTGCAAATTAAGTAGAATAATGCCCCCATCATCTTAATTTTGATTTTATTTTCTGGTACTCTCTGGCCACATCCACAACATACAGTTAAAAAACCTTCATACCTCTTTAAAACTCATGGAGAAATCTGGGGACTAAGGATGCTCAGAATTGTAGCTCTGTTGATGTCAGCACCCTTGACAAACTATAGTTTCCAGGACTCTGTTGGGGAAGCCATTACTGTTAAAGTGGTAAGGTAAAAGGTAAAGGTAAATGACTCCTGGATGGTTAAGTCCAGTCAGAGGCGACCATGGAGTTGTGGCGCTCATCTCGCTTTCAGGCCAAGGGAGCCGGCGTTTGTCCAAAGACAACTTCCCGGATCATGTGGCCAGCATGATTAAACCGCTTCTGGCACAATGAAACACCGTGACGGAAACCGGAGCACACAGAAATGCTGTTTACCTTCCCGCCACAGCAGAACCTATTTATCTACTTGCACTGGTGTGCTTTTGAACTGCTAAGTTGGCAGAAGCTGGGGCAGAGCAACTGGAGCTCACCCCATTGCAGGGATTCGAACTGCCGCTCTTCTGACCGGCAAGCCCAAGAGGCTCAGTGGTTTAGACCAGTGTTTCCCAACCAGTGTGCCTCCAGATGTTTTGGGACTACAACTCCCATCATCCCTAGCTAGCAAGACCAGTGGTCAGGAATGATGGGAGTTGTAGTCCCAAAACATCTGGAGGCACACTGGTTGGGAAACACTGGTTTAGACCACAGAACCACCTGAGTCCCTTGCTGAAGTGGTATAAGAGTGCTTTAACGGTATAATGTGAATGAGATACCTGCATTCACTTTGATTGTATGAATGAACAGTTGTGTTACTCCAGCACAGCTGCAATCACTTAACTTGAGGGTAAGTCCCATGGATCTCAATGGGGCTTACTTCTGATTACAATAAGACTACTAAAACATATACAGGGGAATCCCAAAATCCCCCCTCCCCAATGCCCACACCCTTTCCTCCTCCTTTTAATTTTTTATTTTTTTATTGCCAAGTGCATAAAGCTGAACACACAAGTTAAATGCACACAAGTTGTGGGCTTACTATGTACACACTTATGAATGAACCGAGGCAAGCTGCGTACACACTAACCTGCTGTAGCACAAAAATGTAGTTTGTTTGTTTTTTGTTAGTCTGGAATATTCATGTTCATCCTTAACATGCTGCTTTCAATCTAGATTGATTCTACCTCCTGCTGTCCACAAGGGTGGATTTGGTTACTTGATTATCCCTTCCTTTTCCTCCTTGCACATGCCGTTTGGGCTTGAGTGGCGGTGAGGCACTGGGTAAGCCTTTGCTTGGATGGAGGGGAGGTTGTAGCCTCTGCCTGCCCTTCCTCATTAACGGTATCCTGTTAAACTGATCCGGGGTGTGTGTGTGGATCATGTCCAATGCCTGGAGATGGGCTATGGCCATGCACGACCCTAACGGGGACCCCTTGGGGTGCCCCTATTTGATGTAAGTCTCCCCCTATTGGATGTTTACCCTTAGATGGACTCCCTGCATACAGGCAGGAGTCGAGATATAGCCTGGCTACACCCCAATGCCTAAGCCAAACCACTCACATCTGTAACCAATAAAGTTGTGGCCTATGTGATCCCATAAACCTAAATACTCATCTCCGTGTTTATTAATCACTAGGGAACTGAGGGGTCATGGGGCCTTGACACACAACTTGATACATATTTGAAAACCTTTGCCTTGAGTAGGTTATCCATGCCTTTTCCTCCTTGCACATGTCAGAGGTGAATAAAGAAAGTAGTGGTTGTGATCACCCTTTCACAATGTCACTGGGCAGGTTTAAATATACCCCCATTGCCAGGATCTCTACATGTTTTTCAAATGTACACACTGTACATTCTGTAATGAGCTTTTATTTTCAGAATGAAACTGGTTTCTCAAGAAGCACTTTTTTTTGAGAGGAGGGCATAAAGTATGTAACAGTTCTAGATTGTGTGTGGACAATGTGAGAAAAACCCACACAATCAGTCTACATTTATTCCAGGATAAAATGTTTTGTGTACACAACCTTGAGAGCCTGCCTTTTCTCAGGCCATCTGGTGAAACAGAAAGTATTTTGTATCTCCATATTTTATTGTGCTGGAATATATAAATATGACTTTTTAAAAATATATATGATATTTTAACTTTAAAAACCTATGTACTAAATCTCCTTTGCAAACTTTCCCCCTGACCACTAGTTTATTATTCTGAATTGTCATCTACAAAAGCACTCCAAAGAATATAATACATGACTTGGTTTCAATTACAGAGTTTTAGTTTGCCAATATGTAAACTGAAAATAACAATACTTTTCTATCCTAAAATTGGTGCTTGGATGTTGTGGTACAGGAGGCTGTAGGAATAAATCAATATGGTCCACCCATTTTTCAATGAAAAGCATAGGTTTGCTTTAAAAATGAGTCCATTTCCACAAGAAAATAGTCTCAATCTATCTTTACACAGAGGAACTGCCTGACTTGGAAACATTTTCCAGTGTAATGAGCCCATTTTCAGATTCATAATAAAGTATACAGAACTCCTATTGATCAGGGCATGGAAGCAAATGAAGAGGCACACTGAATGGGTTTAAAGCAATCGTATCGATTTCAACATTAAGTGGGTAGACTGGAGAAAAGTTACAGGTGTCATAGATCCTTATGGCACCTCAAGGTACAAAACAAGGAGAGACCATGACATTATCTACCTAAACAACAAATCTGATGGTCTTTATATATATATTAATTGGGTTTTGCATTTTTTGATTTGGTCTCTCCCCAGCCCCAGTGAGAGAATATAAGGTGGCTCAGAAAAAGAAATAACGTTATAAACGTTAAAACTATTCACCTAAAATCTGTAGAATGCCTTAAACACTTAGGGCAGGGGTCAGTAAACTTTTTCAGCTGTGGGCCGGTCCACCGTCCCTCAGACCATGTGGTGGGCCGGACTATATTTTGAAAGAATATATATGAACGAATTCCTATGCCCCACAAATAACCCAGAGATTTAAATAAAAGGACACATTCTACTCATGTAATTACATGCTGATTCCCGGACCGTCCGAAGGCTGGATTGAGAAGGCAATTGGGCCACACCCAGCCCCCCCAGGCCTTAGGTTGCCTACCCCTGACTTCGGGTATAATTCAGTATCTGAGCAGCTGAGAAGCCCTAAGATGCATCATCTTCATTATCATCAGCACTTTATTTGTATGCTGCCTTTACACACACACACACACACACACACACACACACACTCAAAGTGGATTGCAATAATAAACATAGGAACATCACCATCGGTCCAGCTGGCTCCATACTGTGGTTCAGAGACAGATTTAGGGGAACATGACTGGTTCAAACTCACTGGGCATGGAGCCTTGGGGGTGTGCAGAGGATGCCATAATTATGATTTCAAATGGAGCACGGAAGGCCCAGAGGGGGACAAATTTTGGTATCGCACAAGGCGCTGCTGAAATTTGAGGCCCCAAGGTCTGCCACAGGTCTGCCTTCGGGGTTTCAAACAGGGTTCTGTTCCAGCCCTACCTGGAAATATCAAAGATTGTAACTGGGGCCTTCTGCTTGAAGAGCCAAATGCTCTGCCACTATCTCCCCACACCACAAAATCAACAACTGCGAGAACAATTTCACAATAACAGCAAGAGCAAAACAGCAACATGTGGCCAATGTAATAGCATGCAGAAACCCAACATTCCAGTACTGTAAAACGTAGCAACATTAATTCTCTGGTGGCGGCAGCAAAAACAAGAGACTTTGTACAGTTTTACCTTGGTGCTAGAATCTTAAGCTACTGCTCCAGCTGCAGAAAGCGTCCTAAACACAGTGCAACAGTGGAACTATTCCTGCTGTCACCACTGACCACGAGGTCTCACCATCCCACATCCTAAGCCCTGGCAGGTCATGACCGTATCCAGAGTTATTTGTGGTCTGGGGTGTGGCAAGATATTTCCCACACAATGGGAAGACAGAAACCAAGCAAGGATTTTGTTCTCCCACCCCCATTACAGAAGGAAAGGCTATGACTGAAGCTATTGCAGACGAGATAGAGGCAGTCCTCACCAGCTATGTGATGATTCAATGGAAAACCTGGGCTTTTTTTCAGCCGGAACTCAGCGGAACTCAGATCCAGCACCTGTCTAGTGAGTTTCAGCACTTCTCAAGCAGGCACCATTGCCATTCTAAGAGAATGAGGGAGCTGTTCACGGTGAGTTCTGGCACCTCTTTTTTTGAGAAAAATAGCACTGTGCAAAACCAATCAACATTTAACAAATAGCAATGAATAGACCCTGTCAACCAATTAACCTAATATAGCTTGAGTAAATGGGGGGGGGGGGACCCTGTTTGGCAGCCTTCCAAAAGATTTGAAATTCAGATGGTGTGTGTGTGTGTGTGTGTGTGTGTGTGGTTTATTTAGGAAGCAAAAGGAGAGATGATGGGGGGGGGAGGCCAAATATAGCAAAATGAAACTGTGTTTCTAGTGCCAACAGCAGAGGTGGAAATATGTGGGCTGCAAACCTATAAAAGGGAAAGCTTATTTTTATACTGCCTTTCATCTCATAGATCCTTATGGCACCTCATAGATCCTTATGGCACCTCATAGATCCTTATGGCACCCCAAAGTGGTGTATAAGAATTAAAACACATACAAGATATTAAAGGAATACAAAATTTAAAACTAGAAACACTTAAAATACAGGAACCCATATTTATTCCACACACAGGTATGGTGGTGAGCTTACCTGGCTTTGGGAAGGTGATCTCAAGGCCAGAGCCCTCCCACCCCCTTCCCAAAGCCTGGTTAGCAGCCCTCCACCTTGTAGGGGGGGGCAGCAGTTGGAGGGGTTCCTGGTTTTATACATTTACGCATTTAGGCATGGACCTCTGGAATCAAACCCTTGTGTAAGATGTGAGTTTCCTTTACTACTTCCTCCTCCAACTGGAGGGATTATAACTGAGACAACCAGGGTTGTTATTTTTCATGACAAGTACAGTGGTACCCTGGATTACAAACACTTCAGGTTTCAGACTCTGCTAGCCCGGAAGTAGTACCTCAGGTTAAGAACTTTACCTCAGGATGAGAACAGAAATTGCACGCTGGCGGCGTGGCAGCAGCAGGAGGCCCCATTAGCTAAAGTGGTACCTCAGGTTAAGAACGGTTTCAGGTTAAGAACGGACCTCCAGAACCAGAGGTACCACAGTACTCACCAGCACCTCTTTTTTAAATTCATGGCTTCCATTTTGTGCTGGCATCCATGGCACTTTTATTAGTATGTTTTCCAGCTTCCCCTCAAAAGCACTGGAGACAACCATCTCCCATGGGTAGCCCACGAAAGAAACATCACCATTGCCAACACCATCACTATAAATAACCATGGTTTGATGTTCTAGTGTGGCAGCCACTCCCAAAAATGCTTTATGAACTTTCATATATTAGCATGTAAACAAACCATAGTTTGGCGTGATACCTGAATGTTGCCAGTCTCTGTCCTCAGTCACCATGGTCAGGGGTTGAGTTGTAATATCCCCAAAGGCCTAGCCCTAGTATGCATTTTAAGTACCAGGACACAGACCTGGGGCTATGTGAAATAATATTTACAAATGAGGTTAATCAACTCTGTACAATGCAATACCATTATAGCATTGCTTTTTTGTGGCAAATGGAATGACAGCCTTCTCCCCAACTAGTCCAGTGATTTAATTTGCGGGAAAAGCACTATATATATATATATATATATATATATATATATATATATATATATTTGCTACTTTTGCTAATAAAGTAATTCATTTGCAATATCAATGAGATAAATGCTACTTTTTAAAAGGGTGCTTCTAGTATGGCATTGGATAATTTTTTAAGTTCAGCCTGTGAGGCTACAAATACGCCTAACTTTCAAATGTTTTCTTTAACCATGCAAACACCTGATATTTTCAGATAATCAGATACCCACTGTTATCAACCCCAGAGCTAGTCAGTCATAAATCTGCAGTTCTGAAGCTAATTTAAGTAGGGTTTTGTTTTTGTTTTGACTACATTTCACATCTTTATTTCCTACTTATTGAGAAAATGATTATCTCTGCTGGAATTTTAAAAATAGGATTTCTGGTGGTTTGATTCCTATATTTGGAGCCTGGTTGAATAAAGGCTTTTTTGAATAGAAAGCTTAGTAGACAACAATTAGAAAAGAAACAATTTCCCCCCTTTTGAAGTATTTATCACTTGATAGACAGATCAACCATAGGAAGAAATAGATTTATGATAATGCCTAGTTAGGCAGGGATAAAAAGGACCATGAAAATTAATTTCCACACAAAAAAGCCCATATTATACAAAAAACCCACATAATTTAAATGCAAATTTAGCAGCAGACATCTTTTGTACTTTGGGCAAGAAAAATTGGCAACACTGTCTTATCTAACACTATTTTGTCAAGTGAGATTAACAACACCTTTTAGTCTAGAAATGTTCTTACTGGCAGAGAGGAAGCAAGAATGGGTCATTTTAATAAAGCTCACAGTCTATACCCAACTGTGCTTGAATTACAGTGTGGCCCCGGCATCCTATATTTTGTGCTGGGTACTGTTTAGGCTGATTCTTCATTCCCCTCCCAGATCTATTCAAGTTCCCTCAACCGTCCCTTCCTGGATCTCTTCACCATGTGTTAATCATGTGATTGCACTTAGACCATAGCACTAAACAAATATTTTGGATTGTCTCAATTTCTCATTCTTCGTAGGTTCAGCTCTCCAACATTTCTGCATCATCTTGAGATTATTATTTTTTAAGTCCTCATGGAAATCTGTCAACATTTAGTGCCAATTTCTCCTAATATACACATTTTTGCCTGAAGTACACATTTTTGCAAGCAGTTTTCCTGAATATAATGCACTTTTATATTTTATTTTCATTAATATATGCATTTTGTACACATTAAGAAACAGCACCACAAAATTCAGAGAAGTGCAGATTTTGAAGTATAGGTGTGTTGCACTTCACATATTGTATTGAAAGTGAGAATTAGGTAAGGTAAAGGTAAAGGGACCCCTGACCATTAGGTCCAGTCGTGGCCGACTCTGGGGTTGCGCGCTCATCTCGCATTATTGGCCGAGGGAGCCGGCGTTTGTCCGAAGACAGCTTCCAGGTCATGTGGCCAGCATGACAAAGCTGCTTCTGGCGAACCAGAGCAGCACATGGAAACGCCGTTTTACCTTCCCGCTGTAGCGGTTCCTATTTATCTACTTGCATTTTGACGTGCTTTCGAACTGCTAGGTTGGCAGGAGCTGGGACCAAGCAATGGGAGCTCACCCCATCACAGGGATTCGAACCGCCGACCTTCTGATCAGCAAGCCCTAGGCTCAGTGGTTTAACCACAGCGCCACCTGGGTCCCCTTGAGAATTAGGTAGGTTCCCATTAAAATCCCACAAAACCAAACTTCTCTCCATCCCTAGGAATCAATCCTGTCTCCAGTAATGCATTGTTTTTGTTTACAGAAACTATCTATCCAAATTGACCCATGCTATATCCCTCAAACAGTGTCTCTCTTTAGCAAGCTGGGTTACACATTATTGTTTTTTATAATGTATGCACTCTCATGTATTTTCTTTCTTGGTCAAATATGCCCATACATTATTCCTTTGTGAGTAGCCATAATATATCCAGTCATTTTTACAATATTGTACTTTTAGTTTTTTTAAAAGTATATTAGTCATTAACGCCCTCAATGTAATATGTATCCGTTCTAAGTGGTATGGTATGAATGAAAAATGAATTTTCCGATTAGAAAAGAGCATCCTTTGACTACGAAGAAGCAACAGGCAATGTTAGCTTCATCAAAAAGTTTGGCATTTCAACACCGCAAAGCAAAACTGGTCAAAGACAACAACAACAACAACAACAACAACAACAACAACAACTTATTATTTAAACCCCACCCATCTGGCTGGGTTTCCCCAGCCACTCTGGGCGGCTCCCAACAGAATATTAAAAACAACACAGATTAGAGCTGGCTAAGGAATAGCACCCAGACAGGCCCTTTCATGACCTCAGTTCTGAATAACATTTCCAAGACCAGCACATACCCAATCTCAGACATTACTGGATTAATGTATCTTTGACCATGAAACAACACCTTGGGGGCAAGATGGGAGGGGGAGCTCTACATCTACCCAGAGCAGCATGGCACATCTGATGAAACGGCTTCACTCTTTCCTTCTCCTTTCTGAACTCCTAGTCTGGCCATCTTCCAGTCAGAGCAGCTGACTCGGGTAAACTACCGGTATAACTTTGCAGCCTATGTGTTAAATGTTTTGTGTACATTTTAACGACAAATGTCACTATACCTTTACAAGCATCTCTCATAGCTGGTTAAGAGGAGAAAGGGGCAGTGTTCTGGATCAGGAAAGTAGCTCGAAGAGAAACGAGCTCTTTCTTTAAGTCCCAGAACATTACATTAAGGGTTTGCATGTGTTAAAGTGTGTGCACTTCAAGGTGTACTTAAGAGAGCTCTTGCACATTTTTCAGTTGTGTCAATAAACAAAGCCTTCTTGTCTTATAAGAATCTTGTTTAAGGTTCAGCTTCGTGTACAGAAGCTGATTGCCTCCAATGATACCACCACCACCACCACCGCATAAATCTTATGTTTCAGATCTCCCTCTTATCATTTAGAGTTTCTCGCTACACCTCAGAGATCCTCATGTTGTAAAAAATAAAGTTTATTTCTTTAATTACACCCTTCCTAGTCGTCCCCCACCCTCCACAAACCATTCTATTCTATACTGTATCAAATGATTCCAAATGAAACCATTCCATTTACATAATATCTAATTCTAAATGAAACCATACTATGTGAATAATTTTTCAGGAGCAGAGTTGGATAGATGGCTTCGGAGAGACAATGGGAGGGGCTAAAACTGGTTGGGGGTCAGACAGAAGGTGGGGCAAGTTGACTTCATTAAAAGCCTCCTTACCTTTCCCCCTTTAATTTGAGCACTGCAACCAGTTAAGAACTTTGGAGTCCCCTTGATTTAATTCATTTTTAAAAAAGCAATTTATTAAATTTTCCAATAAACACATTAAACAATAACAAAACATTCAACAACAAACACAACAACACACAATAAACACAAAAATTTTCTTTTTAACATCTATTCACCTATCTCAATATGCTCCGCCGAGCTCTGACTTCCCCCCCTCCCCTCATTCAGTTTTCTTATCCGCTCCTGTCTCGCACTTCTTTTACACTTGATTTAATTCATTTTGAACCCAATGGGACTTAAAACTAATTATTTGGATAACGCCCACGTTATACTATTTTCTATTGAATGTCATTTATAGTTATGTTATCTAAACTGCATTTTATAAAAACTAAATTTGATCATAAAGTGTCATGAGAATTCTGTTAATACCCAAAATAGAGAAATAAACAGTAGTGGATGGCATGGTGGACTGGAAGTGCTTGCTTGACCTCCTTGCAGGTGAGTAGATGATGCACCTTATTGAGAGGAGGAGTCCTGCTGCTGCTGCTGCTTTTCCACTCCTGCCTCCTGCCTGTGCTTCCTCCAGATAAGCAGCACAGACTCACCTGCTGGGAGGTCAGGCAAGTGTCTCTTCCCCCATCCACTGTCTGCTTCTGTAATCAGACGTGCAAACCTGCTAAAGTTTTGCTGGTGAGCACAGGGGGGGGGGACAAATTCACACACCAGTACAATTCTGAACATGCAATAGATAGCTTCAGTTGTCTACATATGGAACATATTGTGTAGACGTAGGCCACTTGCTTTCTTTTTCAGCAGCTCCTTCTGATAAACACACCAGAGGTTATGGAACAGTTTGAGGGTTTCCAGTGGGAACTGCTAAAGAGGAAATTGCCCAATAAACCACAATGTGCAAACGCACCTGGTGCATATTTATCTCCAGCTTGTGCCTTTTTTCTTTCTTTCTTTTTTGCAGTGACACATTTTTACCTACACGCCTGTGGGGGTCACTTTCAATTCATTGCAACTGCAAGTACAAGTTAAAAGCAATTTCTAGGTTTGCCTGATGGCGGGAGAGCATATTTTCAGATATTTCCATGTTGCTCTGGCTCTTCAAATGCCTTATTTAGTACTCTGCTATAAGCAGCTTTAAATAAGTGCAGCAAGTTTATCTAAAACCCCTAGTTTTAAAAGGCTGTCAGTGAAACGCCCATTTTTTTTAAAAAAAAAGAAACAACCCACTATAAAATCCCTGATTCTAGCTTACACAGTTAAAGTCTCTGTAGCATACAAGGGAACAAGCACTAATTTTCCAAAGCAAAATAGCATTTGTAAAGGTGTTAAAAGTTCACTTCTAAAGTAGCAAGGATGTAGTTTGCTGGAATTTGCCTTAATAGCTTTCGCGGTCCCTGGTTGGAAAAAAAGACCCCAGATCATTTGCTTTAGGAGATTATTTGTTTTTCAAGTGGAGAGCTGCGGAAGGGATTTAGTTTCCTGACAAAGCAAAAAGAAGTAAAGTAATTTCATTAACTATGTTAATTTAGATTCCCTTAGCAAAAAGCCCAAACTATATTTGTTACATTTTCAATTACAATTAATCTATTTTTGAAGTTTTAATTAAATGCCTGAATGACAACTTTTTTTCCTAAAAAGAAGTTTCTCTCTCATATATATATCTGCTATGGAACATTTGGGGACTTTTCCTTATTCTCTTCTGAAGTTTGGGGATCATGTAGCAGATATTGCGTGTTCACACCCAGAGACCTCCCCCCTTAAATAAACACACAATTGACTCAAATTTTAGTTTTGGTTTTTGGCAGAATATAGGCCACAACTTTATTGATTACAGAAAAGTGAGTGGTGGCATAGGCTCTGGTTTGACTAGCTTCCTGCACCCTTGCAGGTAGCACTGACCCAGAGCTCCATCATAGGTCAGCCAAGGGTGAACACCTGAGGTAGGTGAAAAGCCCAGGAACAGACTCTGTTCACCCCCCCCCCAGATGCTCCCCTGGACACAGGCTTGGGGGTTGATCAAACCAAGTTGAGTCTCTGGATTCCTTTAACGGAATACCCTTCACATAGGGATGGCGAGACCATTCTCCCATCCCTATCACCTGAAGCAGTGCCTATCCACAACCTTACAAGTTGTGAAGATTTGCTACGTGGCAGGCGAAACCCAAATGGCAACAGCCAATCAGCCAAGTGGGGAAAATTCCTGCCGTGCCCCTGTCCCAGTGACAGACGGCACACGGAGACATAGCAATATTTAAAGACTGGCTTTAACAAAAATAGTAATAAAAGTTAAAAGTAAAAATGTTACTTAGCTCCACCAAAGATGTCTATGCTTTCGATTTCTTAAAGTTAAAACAAAAAACTGAAATATTTGCAATCACAAGACACATAACCACAAATATTAATATTCCGCTTTTCATTTAAGTCTCATGGGGAGAAAATTCCCTTAGTTCAGAATCAAGCCATATTCCCCAGCCAGCGATCTCCCAGAAGGCAATTACATATCCACTGCTATTCTTTCCAACAGAAATGTCTCCTGAGTGTTTGGTATTTGTAATGTATGCATTATCAACAAATTGTATGGCGCATGTTTAAGAGAAACATCTATGATCAGCTCCTGGAGAGCTGCCTCAGAGGTGTCACCTGGCTGGAGGAGCTAGTTTCTACTATGTGTAGGCTCCCAGGTCTCATCAAGAATAAAGTTTGTCATGTGTTCATACATGAACAAAAGAAGACAGTACAGCCCTATTCACTTTGTCCAGGAGTAGCACCACAAGTCATAATACTTAGACATGTATTTAAATCCTGAATCATATTTAAAGAGGATTCCCTGAGGAAGCATCAGAAAAGACCAGTGGTGAAGATGAAGTCACCAAGAAGCTGTAAAAATGAAGAAGAAGAAATGCAAATCCATAAAAATATGAGAACTAATTTTGGTTCAACAATTCACATGAGCAAAGTACTTATTTCACCATCCTCTCATCTTGATATGCTCTGGATTAGGAGAGGAGGTAAGAGAGTACATTTAAAAAAAATACAGTTACAAGCTCAGTGGGTCAGGAATGCTGTGGATGTAGTGTATCTTGATTTCAGTAAGGCTTTTGACAAAGTCCCCATGATATTGTTGGGGGGAAACTGGTAAAGTGTGGGCTGGGTGAGGTAAATGTTAGGTGGATTTGTAGCTGGTTGACAGACAAAACCCAAAGAGTGCTATCTAATAGTTCCTCAGCATCCTGGGGTGGGGATGGAGGGATGAAAAGAGGGGTGCGGTCTTGGCCCCATTGCTGTTCAATATAAACAACTTAGATGAAGAAATTGATGGGATGTTCATCAAATTTGCAGATGACACCAAACAGGGAGGAGTAGCCAGTGCCACAGAAGACAGAATCAGTGTGATGCAGCAGCAAAAAACAGTCTAATGCTAGTCTAGGTTGCATCAACAGAAGTATAGTGTCCCAATCAATGGAACTAATAGTACCGTTCTATTCTGCCTTGGCCAGTTCTGGGCACCACAACTTAAGAAGGATATTGACAAGCTGGAACATGTGCAGAGGTGAGTGACCAAGATAATCAAGGGTCTGAAACCAAGCCTTATGAGGAATGGTTGAGGGAACTGGGTGTGTTTAGCCTGAAAAACAGACTGAGAGGAGATATGATAGCCATCTTCAAATATCTCAAGGGCAGTGCAACAAGTTTGTTTTCTCCTGCTGTGCAGGCTAGGACTTGAACTAATAGATTCAAGTTACAAGAAATGAGATTCTGACTAAACATCAGGAAGAACTTTCTGATAGTAGAAACTGTTTGACAGTCAATAGACTTCCACAAGAGGTAATGGACTCACCTTCCCTGGAGGTTTGTAAGCAGAGGTTAGACTAAATGATTTTTGGGATCCCTTCCAACTCTACAATTCTTTTATTCTATGAAGAATTGGTTTACAGAAAACTTATAACTGCAGACAGTAAGGCATGCATCTGCTTTACAAAAAAATGTTTCTCCCCTCTCTGCAGCAACTGATGAAAAAAACCACTGTGATATGTAAAACTACCTGGATTTAAAAGGAAAAGCAATTACTAAAAAATGGGGATGGGAGGTAACTCTTTACTCAAGCTCTAGACTGATTTCTGTAATCAGGATAAAGAGCCAATAAGTAATTGTATCATTGCTCCTGGGTCTTTAGTCCTAGCCTGAAAACATATTTTATTTTCTAAGCTGCTGTATTGATTTTATATTGATATTTCCATTATCCTTATAGTTTTTCTTAAGAATTCATTTGTTGATTCAGTTTCTTATTCAGGTGGAAACCTTACAGATAAAATGAGTCAAATTAAAACACTTGCTGTGAATAATGGCAACTCCAAGGTTGTTAAACTACTCCCCTTTTCAACTTCGCAAATTGGGCTGTCACTATCCCCCCCACCCCCAAGAGGTAGCCTTCTTAGCAGAGTGGCCACTTAAAACATTGCCCCCACCCCAGGACAAACAGGAAACAGATCTGCATAAAAATCTAATATACAGGTGTTGCTCCACTTACTGTGTGAGCAATTGACTTATGCATGACTGTGTATATGAATAATAATAATAATAATAATTCCCTGCTCATCTGGCTGGGTTTCTCCAGCCACTCTGGGTGGCTTCTAGTACATATAAAAACATAGCACAGGGAAATAAATGAATAATCCAACCTGGAAATGGCTGGAGAGAGCTGGAGAGTCCTTGTGGCTCACGAGGAGACCCTCCCAGGAGCCTAAAGAAGACACTAGTGAGGGCAGAGGAAGCCCCAGAGTGACTGGAGGCAGAGCAGGGCTTTGCTTACACTACTCGCCCTCCATGTCTAACAGATGGTGTGTGTGGGGGGGGGGGGGTAGCACATCCTCCAGCCAGCCGCAGCTTCAATTCTAGTTGCGTGTCAAGGCCCCAAGCCAGCCCCCCATAAGAAATAAATTCACACTGACACAGAATTTTGGTTTAAGGTTAATGGGCAAAATTTAGGCCACAACTTTATTGATTGCAGCAAATGTGAGCGGTTTTGGCTTAGGCATTGGCGATAGACTATATCTTACTCCTGCCCACCTTGCAGGGAGTCATGAAAGGGTAAACCACCAAAAGAGGTAGCCACATCAGGGGAACCCGCCTACAGCTCTCCTCAGTGTTCCCAGAGGCCTGGCATGGCCCTAGCCCCTCAAGCGGACTTTGGACAAGATCCAGGCCCTGGACTCCTTTAACGGAATACCCTTGATCAAATGGAGGGGCAGGCGATGGCTGACCTCCCCTCCCCCACAAATCAATGAGCCAATGCCTAACCGCCAAACCTTACAAAGTTGTGACGATTGCTAAGAGGTAGGCGAAAACCAAGCAGTCAATGCCAGTCTGCCAAATGGAAAAATTCCTACCCAGCCCCTGTCCCAAGACAGACAACCAACCAAAGTCCAAAGCAAGGCCAGAGGACTCCTAAAATGAAAGGGCGGGTGGGTGGGTGTTTGGTAGCATGAAGCAGGTGCACAGAACATGACGCACTGCCAGTTATATACCCCCACGATCACCACACTCAAAGTGACTGGCCAAGGAGGCCTGGGGTGATCGTGGTGCCACCCCGGCGTGGAAGGCCTCACTCCACCCATGCCGGGGGGTGGAGCTGTGTTGAGGGCCTGCCCACAACCAGGACCATATTTTAAGATGATCCAACTCATCCCAATATTTTGAGATAGTGTATTTTTTGGTATGGACAAGAGAATGGCAGAGAAGAATTTTAAAGGGTGTTTAGCCGGTGCTATCCACTTACACAATTTTGCGCCCGGGGGACTGGAACGTAACCACCGCATAACTGGGGGCGGGTGTGTGTGTCTGTACTAATCTACTGTATATGTATAATTGAAAATTTGGAAATTATTAGAATTTTAAACAAAGACAGTTCATAGGGTACACTAGGGTGAGTGTGACAGCAAAGATTCATCTTCCATCTCTGAGTTTCACCCACTATGCCCCAAAATTGACAGGGAGTATAGACTGCATATCTGCTTCCCACTTCTCCCCAAATCTGAACATAAATTTCTTGCCTGAGACCCTTCAGTTCATTACAGCCAAAGGGGCATGGAAGGCAAGAGGGAGACTGTGATATTTCTGTGCAAATCTCAAATGTATAAAAGCACTGTGATTATTCAAGAGCTGGTCTTCAACAGATCCGAGGCAGATATTATTGTAAATTCAGAATGCAGGGGTTCTGATGTGCTGAGAGAGTTTACAAAAACCATTCCGTGGTTCATGATTGTTGCTGCTTCCATAATCCTGTGATAATAGTATTCTCAGTGGCTAAATGGCACACATGCCTCCCCTTCCCTTTTGCGAGCTCCAACATGAATGCAGGCAGCGTTTCCGTCACCTCATTTGGCTTCATGACAACAACAACACCACATCATAATTCTGTTTGTGCTTTTTTGATGGTTTTACTGTTTTCTCTTTTTTTGTAATTATTTTTATGAAGGATTTTCTTGGGTTACAAAGGTAGTGCAATGTCTCATTTTTCTCTCTCTCCCATGTATCATTTTTACACATCAATTTTACTTGTTGAGACATTATGAGGAAGAGGGGGAAGAGGTGGGTGGGATGGGGAGTTGGGTGTGGTGGATTGCTGATGTTTCTGTTTTTCTTGATATGTGATGGGGTTTGGCTCTTTTTGAAACTGACAGGAGTTTTGTATGCTATATCGGGTCTTCCCTAACAAGAGGGCATGCATTGCAGTGGGACCATTGGAGCAGCCACAACACCCTATTGGTGGTCCCTCTAACAGGGAGCAATTGGGCTAAGGGCATGCCAATCAAATAGTTAGAGGGACCACTATTTAACTGCTGCATGTGACCCTGAGATTCTCTTTCAGGTCTCAGTGCACCGCAACACCCACCCACCTCTCCCGAATTTTAGGGCTTGTGCTTGACCTTGTTATGCTGCCGTGTGTCGCCAATCTTTGGGACGGGCATGGCAGGAATTTCCCCCATTTGGCTGATTGGCTGGTGCCATTTGGGTTTTGCCTGCCGCGTAGCAAATCGTCACAACTTGTAAGATTGGCGGATAGGCTCTGGTTCTTATTGATAGGGGTGGCAGGATGCCTAGCCATCCCTATGCAATGGGTATTCCTTTAAAATGTATCCAAGGACTCATGGTTGGTCTTCCCTGAGCGGGATTGTGCCCTGAGCCAGAGTTCAGGGCTCATCTGGGGGAGGCGTGGCTGGCACCCCTGCCTGCCTCTGTCCCAGGTGTTCACCCAAGGCTGACTTATGGTTGGTGCCCAGAGTCAGCGCAGCCTGCAGAGCTGCAGGTAGCTAGCCGAACCAGGGCCTATGCAACCACTCATTTGATTTGTAATCAATAAAGTTGTGGCCTAAATTCTGCCAAAAAAACAAACCAAAAATTTGAGTCCTGTTTGAATTTATTTCTAGGCCAGGTTAAAGGGTCTCCACATGCAAATGCCACCATGTTGTATTTTTATGTAAGGTGTGGTCTAGAAATATTCAAATAAACAAATAGATGTAGCACTGTCAAGAAGCCAGTTAGAGTGAGGGTGCTTTCTGCCTTCCAGGGCCGTCTCAAGCGTGTCACGTGCCCTGGCGCCGTGGTGCTGAGATCGCTCCAGCGCCCCCGCTCTGCCCCGTTTCTTGGCGCGGCTGGTGGGCGGGTGCAGGGCACAGCACAGCTTCTGTACGACTTTGCCGCACGGCGCCCCCCCTGCCGGGCCGGCGCCCTGGTGCCCTGCGCCACCCAGCCTACACCTAGAGCCGACCCTGCTGCCTTCATGGTATAGCTTACTGGGAGAAAAATGGTACCTTCCAGGCACCAGGAATCCCCAGAGTAACATTGCCATTGGTTGTATGTTCACCACACACTTTTCTCCCCTTCTGAAGGTCAATTAGCTTCTTCATTGCACATTTTGCCTTTTCTCAAAAGGGTTCAATCTTTTCCTGTGTAAATATACATGACAAAAAGCCCTTATGAACAGAGTGGATCATACCTCTGAGGAAACAAATGTAGAATTGTTTGGAAACAAAATCTTCATTGGTACCTGATGGCATTGCTGAAATTCACATATAGGTCTTATGTTCTGTCAGTCTCCAGTCAGTTTTATGGTGCCCCAAAATGCCCACCTAATTATTATTCTCTCTGTATTACCTTTCCAGCACAATGCTGCCAATACTAACAAATAATCAGAACCATTTAACCAGGCACTAATTACAAAAGGAACTAATTAAAGGAACAATTGGTGGAAATTAAAACCTCACACAGGAAGAAGAAAGGAGAACTTCACTTGCAAATTTACAAACTACTATAGGTGTTATACTGTATATATAACGCGGGTGGCACTGTGGGTTAAACCACAGAGCCTAGGGCTTGCCGATCAGAAGGTCGGTGGTTTGAATCACCGCGACGGAGTGAGCTCCCGTTGCTCGGTCCCTGCTCCTGCCCACCTAGCAGTTCGAAAGCACATCAAAGTGCAAGTAGAGAAATAGGTACCACTCCAAGCAGGAAGGTAAACGGTGTTTCCGTGCGCTGCTCTGGTTCGCAAGAAGCGGCTTTGTCATGCTGGCCACATGACCTGGAAACTATACGCCGGCTCCCTCGGCCAATAATGCAAGGTGAGCGCTGCAACCCCAGAGTCGGTCACGACTGGACCTAATGGTCAGGGGTCTCTTTACCTTTACCTTTATATGTGTTAATACGAATTGAAGTTAATTATTGTAGCTGTGGTATAAGGGATTTTATCAAGAATGGATTGTATTTGGTTTGAGCAATAGTCTGGAGGCAGAATTAAAGGGAATCAGACCTTGAACTACAGCACATGGGAAGCCACACAAAATTTATAATTGGCTATGCAATTGATTTGTATTTGCTATTTGTATTGCTATTTGGTATTAATATAATATGGCGCATATTGTATTTTTGTAATTGAAAATTTAATAAAAATTGTTTAACAAAAAAAACTAATTACAAAATGGCTGTCATGGGGTGTGGCAGAACACAAAATGGCCACTGTGGGATGTGGCATAACACAAAAGCATTGCCACATCAAAAATGAGCAGCAGAAGAGACAGGACCACAACAGTGTCCTCACCAGCACCCCATCAGCCCACCCATCAATGGGAAAAGGCATCTACATCAGCCACCATCACACTAGCTCATACAGAAAAGCTCTTTCACCTCTCCTCTGTTCAGAGTGGAAGAAAAGGGCTATCCAATCCTAGCAGATGTCCAGGAAGAACAAGCAGTCTCTTGTGCAATATGTTTTTGAGGGGTTAATTGCTGAGACCTTTTGCACATACCATAGTAGTTACAGTGGTATCTCACAAGACAAATGCCCTGCAAGATGAATTTTTTGCAAGACGAATGCGTCTTGCGATCTGATGGTGACTCGCAAGATGAATTCGTTTTGTGAAAAATTCATCTTGTGAATCGCGGTTTCCCATAGGAATGCATTGAAATTTAATTAATGTGCTCCTATGGGCAAAAAAAGAAATTTTCCACAAAACGAATTGACTCGTGGAACGAATTAAATTCGTCTTGCGAGGCACCACTGTATTGTGGCAACCCCTGCTCTAATGTATCATAATACTCATGTGTACAGTATGTATGAAAAATGCTGTGTAAACAATAAGATTGAAAGAGAAAGTTGTATTGCCGTTTACCATAATAACGATCACAAGCAGTATGAAAATCCGAGAAAATGCATTTCATTTCCTCGTATGGACTTATAATAGTGTCCGTACAGGGCATGAAGCCAGACCATTCTTAAGACCATCACATAACAGCACCTTACCTGGGTCCATGGAACTGCATACAATTAGTAATATACTGTGCAACAGTCTGACTTGTACACCAAATGCAAGTGGATCTTACTGAGTCTGAAAATGGTTTCAGGCATTATTATCAGTCACAGTACGAAGACAAGAGCAATGTGTCAGGTACATGGATGAATTGGGCATTTTCTCTTCTTAAAGAGCCATATGTCAGTGTCTCTAAGTCAGAAGCAAAGAGATAGTGAAACATTTCTCATACTGTTTTTCTTTGATCTATTCCAGTCTTTGATATACAGGAAAAAATGAGTCACTGCACGCCTTCACAAGAGAAACCCTTCACTCTTGTTGCAAATAATGCACAAAATACCCCTAGGCTCTGCCAGAAGGTGAAGTGATTCAAAAATTAAGAAATGGTAAGGTGTGGGTAGATTGAACTGATAGTATGGAAAACCAGACAGAACTAATTATTAATTTTCAGAACAATTCAGCCACAATATTAATAAATATGCTGCAGGAATGATATCTTCTTTTTTAACCAATTGTCATGAGTTGTTTCCAACTTAAACTTCAAGTTAATAGAGCCCTGGTCCTAGATCAGATTCCTAGGTGAGAAGACTGGAATGCTTTTATGTTTAAAATGGGCAAAACATCACTTGTCTCTGGAAAGGAAATAAACTTTTCAGCCACTCCTTGCTTTGTCTGTGTCATAAATGGTTGTTTTCACAAGAGCTTGTTCTTCCCAGAAGGTTCAAAAGATGAGTCCAGGAAATTGTCATATAAGTTTGGGGGTGCAGGTACCTATGGAAACAGAAACTTGGAAAAACTCTTCAGCCACCCTGGTTGGCTAAGATGTTGTAAGGTGGAGTTGAAATTGTGCATGTAAGTGAGGCTGGCATGCAGGCAAGGGGGGGGGGGGGTCTGCGGAGAAATTCAAGGGAGGAAAAGAACTAGAAATCTAAAGATAGAAGCCAGGACAGAGAATGTTGCAGAGGACCCAGGCTCAAGGGACAAAAGAAGCTGAGTTGAAAATAAGAATGCTAGACCCTTCAATGCCAAAGTACTAGGATGAACTGAAATGCCTTAATTGCTAGGTTTTGGCTTAAGGTGGTAAGAAGTCTAGGATCAGTTTATATGTATACATTTTCCCATGTTATTTTTTTATACCCAATTGCTCTTATAGGCATTCCCTTAAGCTTTATTTTTAGAAATAAAACGACACTGTCTATTACATTTCTGGTTTTCAAAACCTGTAGAGGAAAAATAATATATTTCTTGTTTGTTAATGGCTTGATTTTCACCCCACACCTAATTGTCTTATCACAGCTCCCAATCCATTGAGTTGCCTGGGTCACTGAGATATCACCAACGGGTTGTTGTGAGTAACAGGGCTTTTTCTTTTTTTTAACTTAACAGAGACTACCCATATATGATAAATCCATATTAAATTTGTGGGGAGAGGATGCAGGCTGGCATTTTAATGCCAATGATGTTATGTGGATTCTGCAGGAAACTTGCATGCATGAGGCTTACAGATCCCACAATGAATTTGCATCTGGAAGCTCCCTGTTTCTTCAGGAAATAATATTGTCTTTTAAAGTTATATCCCAAATGTGAGGACCTGATAACAGTACTTTTAAATAATGAGATTTGTAGACCATTGGAGTCTGGAAGATGGAATGTGGTTGCCACACGCGAAGCTGTAATCCAGTTGACAACAAAAAGATAGCAATATAGTAAGCTAAAAGGCAGGGCCGTCTTAAGCATATCCAGCACCGTGGTGCAAAGATCCCTCCGGTGGTGCCCCCCCCCCTGTTTACCAGAGTTGTCGACCTTTTCCCAAGCCTCTGCAGGAATTGCTCTCCTCCCGCGGAGGCTTGGGAAGGAATCTGCACGCACGTATGCCATATAGTTGGTGGGGCACAGCTTCCATCCTAAGCCTCTGCGGGGATCGCTTTCCTCCCACGGAGGCTTGGGAGGCAAGCTGCACGCCCGCCAGCCATATGGTTGACAGGCACAGCTGGCAGGCGTGCAGGGAAAGGCGAGGCCACCGGTAAAGCCATGCAGCTCCCCCACTGGCTGGGGCACCCCTGAGAGGTCAGCGCCCTGGCGCAATGCGCCAGTAAACCCAATAGGAAAGACGGCTCTGCTAAAAGGTATCTGTTGACATTTGCATGTGTGTGTGTGTGTATACACATCACACACACACACACAGTGGTACCTCAACTTACGAACGACAACCGAATTTTTCGACTTATGAATGGGGCAAATGGCCGCACGCTTACGAATTTCTCAGCATCCGAACAGAAACCGTGGTGGTTTTAGATAGGGTTTTTTTTTACTTAGGAATTTTTCAGTTTCCAATGCATTCCTATGGGAAATTGCGTTTCCAATGGCGCTTTTCAACTTATGAATTTTTCGACCTAAGAAGGTGCCTTCGGAACGGATTAAATTCGTAAGTCGAGGCACCACTGTATATATGCTTAAACTTCTGCAAAACAAATCAAGGAATACAGGAGACATTTATATTGCTCTTAAGTTTGTGAGCCAATGGAGCAAGCAAATAACAATGGTAAAATTCAGAACATAAACTCATTACTGTACATGCTATACTATCATGGGAGATTATATATAAGCAGCATCTCCCTCTCTCTCTCTCTCCATTCGCCCTGACAAGGAAGAAGGGTAGTACCTTTATTCTTTTAAAATTTACCCTTCCATCCATAGAGAGAGCTGCACTTAAAATACATCTTAAAGTATTTTAATAATAATAAAGTCTTCACCTAGCATTGAAAAGACAATAAATGTGTCTGGTGAGCACTTTTTTAAGTGGAAAGAGCAGCAGCAAAGGCTATTACTAGCTTCTCTGGGTTCCTTTTTGCACTTAAAGGAAAGCAGAGTCAGGCACATTTCCAGAATTTTTGAAGAGGCTGAGGAACTGGAGAATGAGGGGAAATGAAGAAAGTGAGGATTGTGCATTTGTTTGTAATGAGGGAGGTAACAAGCCTGCATCACAATTTTCACATCACGGAGCATGATCATTGACCTGTCTATGAATAGCTACAAAAAAGAAATTTTGAGAAAATGAAGTTTTCAAGCAATATCTCTTTAATTTTAACTTAGAATTTACATTTAATTTACATTTTATTCTGTGGTTCTTCCTGCTCCAAATTCTAAATTATGGATTGGTTACTACTGTGTTTATGTTTTTTAATATTTATGCATTTTTCTATATTTTAGAAAAAATAAGATATAATGCATTGTTATTTACACAACTAATGAGGGAACAATTATGTTTACCATCTGTAGTCATATTTTACACAAGTTGGCTGTTTAGTAAGGAGAGGTTGATATAGAAGGGTTGCTGTTGTGTATTGTTTGAAACCAGTTAGACTTTCTTGTCTATTACTATAAATTAAAATGAAAAAGAAATTATAAAAACCAAGGCTATCTAACAATGATAGATAAGTCCCTTTATTGAGTTAAAAGCTGTTTCACACTTGAATCAATAAAATTAAAAAGCACCTGTACTGAGGCTTTGGTAACTATATTTGAATGTAATCAATGAATTTGGATATTGATCAGTTAAAAGACAGTCAATCAAGTATAAGGAGTAACTATTCAACACTAAATTTCACAACTTGCTGTTGAAAGGTCCAGAAAAATTGTCCTTATGTCATCCTCTTTTCGCCATCTCAGAATAATCCCTATGATCAATAGACCCTATTTTCAGAAATAAAAAACCGATAGAGATCTACAATTGTCTTGTACGTTTTGGGATGATTTCATAAAACTCTGCTCAACAGGTCACTGTTGAACATGCAGAGCAAATGCAATATTATTTATCCCACTGCATCTCTTATCACCGCAGCATAATTAAAATTGAATTTGTAGCCAATCATGTGTACTATGTTCAGTAGAGTGCCTTCACAGATGACTGTACGGGGTGGTACATTTAGAGACTGTATTGTTAAATCATACGCAGATGGACAGAATAACATAAATGTGGTATGTTCTAGAAGAAGAGCAGTTCATAGGATGTTAGGCATCAACATTTTATTTATTTATTTATTTATTTATTAGATTTCTTATTCGCCCTTCCCCATAAAGACCCAGGGCACATTGTAATATACAGTTATTAAAACAACAACAAGTAAACCATTCAAAGTAGAAACTTAAAGTCTGGCGCCTCCTTTCCAAAGCCTGGGAAGCTTCTGTCTGGTTTAGGGATAGAGGCAGGGTGCTCTGATGGGGCCAAGGGCTCTTCTGACACCTTCCTAAAGTCTGTCCAGCTTTGGAAAGGAGGCAGCAGGGCTCCGGCATCATGTTAGACATGTCCTTCCCAAAGCCCAGCACGTCCTTCCCAAAGCCCGGGAAGCTTCTGCCCAGCTTAGGAGGGGAGGTATGATGCTCATATGCGTGACATCGTCCCCCAGCACCCTTGCAAGTTGCCACCTCTGGCCCTAACTTCCCCTACAAAAAAAATTCACCGCACACCATGGTGGTGCCTTTTATACCTCTTCTCTGCCACCCCCAAGGTCTATATCCAGAAACAGAGTCAGGCTTCAGTTTGGGTGGAACTATTCACTGACCAAACCTCTACAGTGGTACTTTGGTTCTCAAACAGCTTAGTTCACAAACAACTTGGAACCCGAACTCTGTAAACCCGGAAGTAGGTGTTCTGGTTTGCGAACATTTTTCGGAAGCCGAAAGTGCTCCGTTTTGAGTCCTACACTGTTCCGCTTCCGTTCTGAGTGTGTTCCGTTTCTAAACCGAGTCCCTCGCTGCTAATTAGAGGCTTCCATTTCTGTTCTGGAAGAGAACCTAGACACACACCCCTATCCAAACGATGACTGTCATCAGTGCAGGTAAGATAAAATAACATTTTCAATTCTTTAAATCAACAATACTGTTTTATTGATTTTACAGTACAGTACATTGTTTATTGCTTTCATTTTATGGATCCATGGTCTTGTTAGATACTAAAATTCATGTTAAATGTCTGTTTTAGGGGTTGTTTTTAATCGCCTGGAATGGATTAATCCATTTTGCATTACTTTCTATGGGAAAGCGTGCCTTGGTTTTGGAATGCTTTGGTTTTGGAACGGACTGCCGGAACGTATTAAGTTTGAGAACCAAGGTACCACTGTATTGCTTAAACTGATACACTAAGGAAGAGCGCTCAGTGCTCTTTTTCACCACCCTATCTTAAACCAAACCATCTTACATAAGATTGCCTTTTATATTATACTGGAAATCTTAAATGCTAATCCCACACAGATGGCTCTTCTTCCCCACCCCAAAAAAAGTAAAAGTCACATTTGCATACACTAATGTGAATCAATATATGCAAATAAGTAATGCCTAGGGTCTTCCTGCTCCTGTCTGACATGCTCCAGCCAATTGCATTAATCCAAAGGAACATGTGTTCTGCTTCGTTTCAGATGCAAGCTATTTTGCTAGGTATATTTATTTGAGATCACTTGTGTATAGATCTCCAGTTGGGAATGGCACTCGACAAGGAGGCTTCACTATGCAATGGAAGCATCTATCACTGGCATTTGACAAATGAGTGTGGAACTTGAAGGGGAGCTTTTAAAGAAGATGGTTTCTGAAGGCACCATATTAATTGATCAATTTGCCCATGCTCTGGAGAGATTTTCATTAACCAGTCATTCACATTATCTCTCATTCATATATATATATATATATATATATATATATATATATATATATATATAGGCTTGTGACATTTTAAGCAAAAAACAGTCCTTTAGAAAATGATAGCTCATTCATCTTGTCATCACTTTATTGACTTTAGTGCTGGGTTTGTCTCAAATGATGTGATTGCACTCTTGGAAAGAATTGCAGCACATCGGTATTTCAAATATTTAGCAGCACAGACAACACTATATCCTGATTGTACCACATGTGAACTTCTTCACCAAAGACTTCTAACAAATGTCAGTTCACATGACTTGGACACCGTACTCCATGCTCTGGTAACTTCCAGATTGGATTACTGCAACATGCTTTGCGTGTGGCTGCCCTTGAAGGTGGCTTGGAAACTTGAAGTGGTTCATGATGTAGCACCCAAATTACTGGCTGGGGTTCCCTTTAGAACTCATATAACCCATTTTAAAACTGCTACATGGTTTGCCAGGTCATTTCCAGGCCCAATTCAAGGTGCTCACATTAGTGTTTAAATTACTTTGGCTTCAAGTATGGGAGAAGCAGCCTCTGTCCCTGCAGAGCCTTGAGGGTGTTAAGATAAACGAAGAGGGCACTCTTGGTGATCCCATCACCCTCAGAAGTTTGAGATGATACTGACCCAGGAAAGGGCCTTTTCTGTGGCAGCTCCTACATTGTGGAAATCCTTCCCCACAGAGATGGAAAAGAGGACATGTTCAGTTCCATGACCTTCTGTGATCCAGCTAATGTAGAGGAGGCATGCTTGTGCATGTTAAAGACCACCAAAATATAAGATGGTGGAAGGGTAGAAACCAAGCTGCTTTATTGAGAACAGACTCTGATGCACATTAGACAACCTCCAGAAATGTCCTACCTCTAGAACTCAGGAGCTCTGTGTTAAACATAGATTGGAACTACTCTAGATTCTGGTGAAGTAAAACACATAAAATATGGACTGGATTCCCTTTCATTACACACACCTCTTATTAGGTGAAGTTTCTAACCCACCCACCAACTTCTAACTGTGTGAAATGATGTAGACACTAGTTAAGCAAAGTAGTTTGTTTGTTTTTTAATTTCCCATTCATAAACTGCACATAAGAAGGGAGCCTTCTTCTTTTTCTTGTGAACTCTGTGTTGTCATATTGTTTGCATTCAGCAATTGATTTCATTGACTCAGACGTCTTTTATCATTTAAATAGATCATAACTGACAGGTTCAGTGCAAGCTAATAAAATGGAAGGCATTGTGCACACTGGTGAGAATGTTGAAGTACAGGTGTAATAAAAAACCATCCTTTCCTGAGTTATTGGCTCAACCTAATCTGAAGTGGATGTCCTCTTTGGGCCCTAATGGCCTGACTATGCTTGCCATACGTCCAGAATTTCCTGGACATATCCGGAATACTGTAGTCAGTAAAATGTCTAGGAAAATCCGGGTGTAAGGCAGCCGATGTGGGCAGTGCTGTTTTTGTTTATTTTCCATTTTAAAAAAAGCTCAAAAACTGCACCTTTTTTGCAATGTTGCAAGAAAAACTCAGCAACTTTGTTTCAGGTGTGGGTAATGAAGAGTTAAGACTAGTTGTATTACTTTTGTAATGCTTAGAACTGATGTGATACCTGGAGGTCACCAGCAGGAGGCAGCAGTAAGAGACACAAACTCCTAGCTCTCTCCTTGGTAGCAAGTATACCCATGCCCAGCCACACACAAGCTCACTTTAACTAGTTAAGAATGTTGAAGATCAGGCATATAAATTAATAAAGTAGTAGCTCATAATCCAAGTTCAACCCATTTTCAGTTTCAAATCCATTGCTGGGACTTGAGAGCAGCAAATTTCCCCAGTAGCTTTAGGAGATCTTGTTTCACAAAATGTTCTGCATTTAATGTCCGCACAGAACAGGGAAGGGCAAAGAAAACCTTGACAATTCTTCATAATAATCCAAAGCTTCTGCAATTGCAATCCATGGAGAAATGTTCAGGTTCTCCTTCAACAAAAATATTTGCTATCCAATTACTGTGGGGAAAAGAAAGGTTGTCTGTTTGGCTGACATTAAAGCTTCTCATGGGACACGCTGTGAACCTGGAAGAGGTCAGGATGTGTGGACAGCTAAAGACAAGGATCTCAGGGTCAAGGGTTACTGGGGGGATAGCAAACTGAGAAAGAAATACCTGAAGGAGATCTAAGTGAAAACAAAGGTTAGGGCAGAGGACAAATGAGACAGAGTTGAGGCAAAAGGGGTAATAAGAGGCAAGTTCTGATGAAGCCTCACAGCGCTTCAGGTCAAACATGCTATGAGCAGAGAAAGATAGGAAGGCTGAGCAAGAGATAGAGGAACTAAACAAAATGGGAAATTTGACAGTGGCCTGAACATTAAGAACCTGAAGAAACTGGTGGTGCCATAGAATTGGTGGTGACAGAGAATTGAAGAAGGGAAAATCTAAGGAGGAAGAAGAATTGGGGCTGAGCAGTAATGTTTCGAGATCTGCTTGAGAGTCCGTGCATGCGAACCTATACCTTACATACATGATCACAGAATTATCACTTTGAGGATATTTACTGGAAACAATGGTATGTATGTGCAGAGGTTAATTAATGGACATTGTTGCTTTAGAAATGCAAATATTGCCTTGCTTACTTAGGGGTTTGTTTGTTTGTTTGTTTTTTAGTAAGAACAACACAATTATTATGATTAAAAGTACCGTATTCGCCTGAATATAAGACTCACTTTTTTCAAAATTCTGACCGTGGAATGTTAAAGTGCGGCTTAATTTCGCGACCTTACAAAAATTGACTTTTATGACATCATTGCTGAAACAGACATATGGTAAAACGGAACAGGTGTGAGTGCCTGCGGAATTTTAAGGGAGTGGCTTATATTCGGGTATTGTCTTTTTTTAAAAAAAAAAAACTTGAATTTTAAAGGTGCAGCTTATATTCGGTTGCAGTTTATATTCGGGCCAATACGGTAAATGTAAGATGCTTTATAAATGAGAATTAATAATGAATTATAATTCTATATCTGTCAGCTTACCAACACAAATAACTGCGCATATGATCAGTACCCATGTTAGCAATTCAATGTGGGTGGATTATGCATGGAAGAAGCAACCTTTTATTCAACACCTGTGAATATGGATTTCTTCATCTCCATCATGTCCTGATCAGAAAAGTTCCTACTGCATCACCTTATTTCACATTACACTGCTCACATGAATACATTACCTACACGAGCAATTATTTGCAATAGTAGGGACCAAAATACACATTGCGTCTAGCTGTGTGATTCCCCCACCGCCACCGCCTAATGCAAAGCAACCAGAGAGGCTTCAGGTTAAATAGTGAACTGAACTGGGGCTAGGGAGGAAAACTGTTTTAAACTTTTCATTGACAGTCATTTGCCTATTCAAGTAGTCTCCCCGAAATTCTTTTCTACCCTGTAGAAGAAAAAAATATATTTATAACTTTTCTTCCTTTCAGAGAAAAGCATCTGAGATGGTTTAAGTGGTCTCGCATCTGGCAAATAAAGGGTTAAAGGTCTCTTTCTCTTTCCTCCTGCTCTCCCTCACTTCCCCCTTCACTGGTTTCCCTCTGTCCATCTTTAAATTGACCCTCTGCATTATGGGAATAGAACTAGATGTATCATGTAGGCCAGCTCTGGGCTGATGGATTTAACATCTGAACAGGTTCTGAATATCAGAAGTGCTTTATACAAAGTTCTGTGTCCCCCAGGGCCACTGGACCTTGTTTGAAATGTATTACTTTGTTATTTTGTGTGTGTATAGTAACCAGTATTTAAAACTGTTCTGCAATAAAGCTTTGAAACGCTCATTCACAGGGTGGAAAGCTCATTTATTTCTACACAAAGTCCAGATCAGGGATTCAGTGGAACAACTCTATCCATGGCGTTGTGCCTACCATCTCCTGGGAAGACGCAAGCTGCTGGTCAGGTAGAACTTGGCCTTTTCACATGTTTTACCTAGGGTTGCCATATTTCAAGAGGTAAAAATCGTGTCAGGGAATCTGATCTCCACACAGTAGGCTGCCAGGAATAGACAAGGAAAGTTCCTACCAATGTCTTTTATTCAATATTCACAGAGAGAGGCTTAGAAATGCAGCCTCTTGGAGTAATGGTGTTGCTCCGAGTAATCTCCACCCGCCCCCATCTCAATCGTCAACAGCACCACCCACCTTATGGTGGCTGCTTAGGGCCATTTGTCTCCGAGCCCTTTACTCTCCTACCTTCAATGCTTGCTGGGTTCTGGGAGAAGAGGGGTCTGGAATACTTTCTAATGATGTGTCAGCCAGCTGCTCCGGCTCTGCCTCCCCCTCCTCCTCTCCCATTATTTCCGAACTTTGCCCTTCACCTACCTCTGAGCTGTGACCTCCCGCAAACCACTGTAGTAAATCTATACTGTCATCCTCTTCTCTGGAAGGTTCAGGCTGGGGAGGTGGTCTCCACCATTCCTCCTTTGTCTAGTCCCTGACAGCTGCCCACACCAGGGCCAGAGCCCAGGTCATCCACACCAGAGTCTGCACCTAAACCAGAGTCACCTATACACAATTTTTAAAAAACCCAAAATCCAGGACATTTGCTTTAAAACGTAAAATTCCCCCCAGATGGGAATGTAGGACCTCCAAAAGAATACATGTCCTGGAATTCCCGGGTGTATGGCAACCCTGGTTTTTCTGCCCTGTCTGCCTCAGCTTCCTACCTGATGCCCACTTCCTCATAGCCACAGATTGCTCTG
Organism: Zootoca vivipara; assembly: GCF_963506605.1. Taxonomy (NCBI): domain Eukaryota; kingdom Metazoa; phylum Chordata; class Lepidosauria; order Squamata; family Lacertidae; genus Zootoca; species Zootoca vivipara. The sequence continues at coordinate 29,643,026 of NC_083285.1, forward strand.
GGGCATCTAATCTGCAGCTACTTGTGCCCAGCTCATCCGATAACTGACTCCCTCTGAATATGCTCAATTTGTTTCAGGCTTTGCCCAAATCTGGTGCCCAGTCCCCCAAAGAACCACAAAATGGGATATGTTTTTTAAAACTAAATAAAATTAAAATAACCATACAGTTTTCCTTCCTTCTTCCTCTCCCAAATATTATCCACATTTTACTGTTAACCTAAGGATCACTATCTGTTTTGTGAAATCTAGTGCCAATTGTGCAGCACAGATGCACATAAAAACAGTAAATAAAACTGAATAGCACATTAAAACACATAGCTGTTACTAACATGGAGATATGCTTTTCCATAAAACCTTTCGTTTATTATTTTATCTACTAAGAACAAAAAAAGAATTTGTCATTGACCATTCATAAACATTAGGCGATGTTCGGGAAAGAACAAGCTTGATAAAACCAATTAGTAAGAAAGGCTAGCTCCCCCTCCAACACTCCAGTGTGACTGGAGCCCATTGATATTCATCCTGAGAATGATGCAGTCTATCCATGAAATAGAGTTCCATGGTATGGCATGTTAATTGATACATTATGCCTGCTGCGCTAGTACAGGCTAAATCTCTGAAGATGCTGCCCTTGAAAGCACAACTGTACAACTTATTAATTGCTAGCTATGCTAGAAGTCAGCAGCCAAAGTATTAGCTTCTAAGGTGTGAAACTTAGCTTTCCACCCCCACTGCATATTTAGCCTTTGTTGCCTGCTTAGGTTTGCTAAGTCATATCTCAGAGAGTTCTTCTGTCATGCAAAGCGTGCTCCTTTCCCCATGTTCCCCAACCCAAGGCCTTGTCTTCTTGCTCCTTTCCTGCCACTGCTGTTGCCAGCAAAACATTGCACATGCCTTGGCACTAGGTGTATATCTTAGCTTTGCTCTGAGCAATAACACAGTGCCATCGTGATGAATCAGAGGAAGCAACTGTGGTTTACAATAAAGCACAGCTGGGATAGCTCAGTTGGTAGAGTATGAGACTCTTAATCTGGTCCTGAGAGATCTGCCTTGCTCTCACTATGTTTCCGAGCACAATTCAAAGTGTTGGTGCTGACCTTTAAATCCCTAAACGGCCTCGGTCCTGTATACCTGAAGGAGCATCCCCACCCCCATTGTTCAGCCCAGGCACTGAGGTCCAGCTCTGAGGGCCTTCTGGCGGTTCCCTCACTGCGAGAAGTGAGGTTACAGGGAACCAGGCAGAGGGTAGTGGCACCTGCCCTGTGGAATGCTGTCCCAGCAGATGTCAAGGAAAGAAACAACTATCTGGATGTGGCTGGATGGGTTCTTTAGTGAAAGGCTTTCCTCCAATGGATAGTGGTTGGCACCTGGAATAAGGTGTTGGTGCTGACCTTTAAAGCCCTAAACGGCCTAGGCCCAGTATACCTGAAGGAGCATCTCCACATCCATCGTTCAGCCCAGACACTGAGGTCCAGCTCCGAGGGCCTTCTGGCAGTTCCCTCCCTGCAAAGAAGTGAGGTTGCAGGGAACCGGGCAGAGGGCCTTGTCGGTAGTGGCGCCCTCCTTTCTGGTGTCAAGGAAATAAACAACTATTTGACTTTTAGAAGACATCTGAAAGAGGCCCTGTTTAGGGAAGTTTTAAATGTTTGATGCTGTATTGTGTTTTTAATATTTGGTTGGAAGCCGCCCAGGGTGGCTGGGGAAACGCAGCCAGATGAGCAGGGTGTAAATAAGTTGTTGTTGTTGTTGTTGTTGTTGTTGTTGTTGTATCTCAGTGTCATAGGTTCAAACCCCAGGTTGGAGAAAAGATTACTGCATTGCAGGAGGTTGGACCCTTGTGGTTTCTTCAAACTCTATGATTCTATTACACCTCAGTATCAGGGCCAACCTGAGACAAACCACAAAATGCCCCTCACCACCAGGGAAGAAGGGGTGAGTGAAGAACTACATCAGGAATAAGGGTGGATTTAAGATCTACATTGGGAACAAGGGTAGGATGAGACCAGCAGTACCTCCTATTGGCCAAGCAGCTGCTGTAGAGGTGGCATGAGGTGGGAGCACACTGCCGCTGTCACTGCCACCATAGCGCTGCAGCAGACACTGGATTCCTTGGGGGCCAGATTAGCTGCCCCCGTGAAACATGGTACCTGAGATGGTCACCTCACCTTTCCTCATGGGTGGGCCATCCCCCCTGCCCAGCACAGCAGTAATATAGAACTGTCCTAGTATAGCAAACCTTTAAGAGATTAACGTTCCCTATGAATCAGGATGCAAGTCTAATACGTAGTCATTGGAACTCTTTTGCCATCTCTTGTGCAACTATCCATCTCTATGTCTTTATTCAGGCATTAATTAACTCTAGGAAAGGAACACATTCTCTCAGTAATTGGATCAAGTCTAAATTTACTTTTCTTAAGAAACATCTCCGTTGTTTCCCACAAGGGACACCTCAGTCACCTTGACGCAAGTTCTGACTGAGTAGCCTGTGAAATTTATAACTAACTCTTCAATATTTCCATATTAGTGCTTCAAGCTGCAGAAGCCGTTTCACTCAGTCTCAAATCTTGTGTCAATAAATACCGCACATAGTGCTGTGTACAGATTGAAACAGGACAGTACCTGCCCACAGGTTTACAATCTTGATGTGACAACACAAAAGGAATAAATAGGTCAGGCAGGAAGAGGAAAACAATCACAACCAGGCACCAATTCTTAATGCTACATATTTGCTGTTATAAGCACAATTCAAAGTGTTGGTGTTGACCTTTAAAGCCCTAAATGGCCTCGGTCCTGTATACCTGAAGGAGCGTCTCCATCCCCACTGTTCAGCCCGGACACTGAGATCCAGCGCCAAGGGCCTTCTGGCTGTTTCCTCACTGCGAGAAACAAAGCTATAGGGAACAAGACAGAGGGCCTTCTCGGTAGTGGCACCCGCCCTGTGGAACGCCCTCCCAGCAGATGTCAAGGAAATAAGCAGCTATCCTAATTTTAAAAGACATCTGAAGACAGCCCTGTTTAGGGAAGTTTTTAATATTTAATGCTGTATTGTTTTAATACTCGATTGGGAGCCACCCAGAGTGGCTGGGGAGACAAATAATACATTATCATTATCATTATTATTTGAATGGACTCAGTTCATAGGAAGGAGGGATAAAACAGCATCTTTCCGTTGCGCTGATGGAATGGGCCCTGCTCTCCCATGTCTGCTGTATGTGTGGAATGCCAGCCAAAAGGTGACAGCTGAGGAAGATGGAAAAGCCAAATGGCAGCTATTCTCCCAGCTGAGCCAATGTAATGGGGCCTGCCATCCCATCTCTCCCATATCCCATGCAGCCAGATTGGATTTCAGCTAAAAGATGACAGTTGAAGGGCGGGCAAATGGTAGCTGATCTCTCAGCCAAGCTGATAGTGGGGCCTGCTTTCCTGTCTCTCCTTCTGTTGCAGGCAGGTGGGGTGGCTGCTGAGAGATGTCAGCTGAGGGAGAGGAGGAGCCAAGTGGCATCTGTAGTTCGAATTATATTCAAAGAACTTGATGGCTTACCTTAACATTTAGTCAAAGCCCGAGATCTAGCCTTTTTGAAAGGCTGTGAAGACCTTTCTTTAAGAAATCACTCAGCAAGATTATGTAAGGTTAGAGCTACATGTCGTTAAGTATAATTGTATTAAATTCACGCAGAAATGAAGAGTTATGCAGTGTTTTTCTATTTAAAAAAGTTTAGGGATACTCTCATTTTGACTCAAGAAAATCACCATTTTATAGTTCAAATCAGGAAAAATAAATACAGTAAATGGACAAAAGTACAAAGATGCACAAATGTTTAGGGGTATGCGTACCCCCCGGGGGGGAGCACTGATTTTATGTATACATAAAGGTTTGAAACAGAAAGTGGCTAAATGTGTATTGCTAACATTTGGGCTTCACCATATTAGGTTTTTTCCCCCAGGTGGCCTCTGACCTCTTGCTGACTTGATAATTAACGCATTGTTGTTTTCTGCTAGCTAACAGGTGAGTGTTGTAACCTTAGATCAGGTGACAAAGGTTGCTGTTGTTTAGTCGTTTAGTCATGTCCGACTCTTCATGACCCCATGGACCAGAGCACACCAGGCACTCCTGTCTTCCACCGGCTCCTGCAGTTTGGTCAAACTCATGTTCGTAGCTTTGAGAACACTGTCCAACCATCTCATCCTCTGCCGTCCTCTTCTCCTTGTGACCTCAATCTTTCCCAGCATCAGGGTCTTTTCTGCATGTAAAAGATTGAATAATATTTTATGGATCTGGACAATGCTTTCTTCCAAAAGGAGTCAGTTCTTAGGCTTCTAGTTGCTTTAAAACTGAGCAATATGAAGATCTGCAATACATGTTACCAGGGAGTTTCCGAACCTTGTTTCCCTCATTCCCTCTTCTCATGAGGTGGCCAAAGTATTGGAGCCTCAGCTTCAGGATCTGTCCTTCCAATGAGCACTCAGGGCTGATTTCCTTAAGAATGGATAAGTTTGATCTTCTTGCAGTCCATGGGACTCTCAAGAGTCTCCTCCAGCACTATAATTAAAAAGCATCAATTATTCAGCCTTCTTTATGGTCCAGCTCTCACTTCCATACATCACTACTAGGAAAACCATAGGTATTCAGTTGCAAATTTGCCACCTTGAAAGGGTGGTGGCTGTTTGTCTTTCTCAGAACATGAAAGAGAACTAAAGCAGGTGATAATAGCCTAAGGCAGGATAAAGCAGGCTGGAATGGAGGAGAGAGACACGTTTGGATTTTATTCTGGGAGTTATCTTTTATTTCAAAGATGCTGAGCCTGTGCTGGACAGCACAAGACATTGCATGGATATTTGGGGTGCATCTTTGATGTTTTAATTCTGTTTTTAGAGAGTTCTGCATGTAAAAGTTTGAATAATATTTTATAGATCTGGACAAGGCTTTCTTCCAAAAGCAGTCAGTTCTTAGGCTTCTAGTTGCTTTAAAACTGAGCAATATGAAGATCTGCAATACATGTTACCAGGGAGTTTCCCAACCTTGTTTCCCTCATAAAGGTAAAGAAAGGTGTTTTGTGTTTGGACATTTGCAATGAGAAACAGGAGGCAGGAATGAGTGCTTAATTAACTCTTACTGCCATCCGCTGATACTCAGCCATCACCAATCAACACAGTCCATGATTTATCCTCTTTTCCTGCAGTCTCTGAGGCCAGAAATAAACCTCACTTAGGGGCAGGATAGAAATGAAGGGGATAAATTTTGATGAAGAATTAGTGAAATTAACAGGTATCATAACATTGTATTGAAGCCAATCTACCATTACTTATCAGCTTTTGGTAATGCAGCTTTATTAAGAGAAGTGAACCTAAGTTCTAGGACTGTTGTTATATTCAAAGGGAACACAAAGACAGTCTCCTGGTGTAATCATTTGGCACACACAAAAGTAAAGTCAAAATAATAAACAAAAGCCAGGGAGAAGTTGAGGTTTTTAATGAGACTGTGAGTTTGGTCAGCAGGCTGCTAGGCAAGGCAACCGTAGTAAAACAGTGCCTCTAGGAAAATACTTGTCAAAAATGCTGCTGATATAAATTGCCTGGAGGTGAATGCACAAAGGATCTATTTTAGCCCAGAAGCAAATACTGCAGTTCTATTGCCCTTGGAGACTCCTTATATTAGTTAATTACAAGGGAATGTTTCTCTCTACACATCCACCCAAGCACAAACATCGCCCATCTCAAGCTTATTAATTTTGAAAAATGGCTAGACACTTCTGTAAATGTTACCTTTTGTGAGTGGCAGGATGCTAAGCCTTTTACCCTGTTTTTATGAAGCAGTATTCCTTGTACCATTTTTAAGAGGGCAAAGACTCTTCGACAATTTAAATATCTCTAGCCATATTTCAGGAACTGCTTTATTAGTGTGTCAAATAATTCTGCCAGTTCTTTCTCCTCCTCACTGGTTTTTAAATGAAGTTTTACAGCAATATTTTTCGAAGAAATAATGGATGATACCCAGTGTTAGCAATACTCAGGGCAGACCCATTGAAATCAAAGAATTTAAGAAGCTTAACGTCATTGGTTTCAGTGGAAATACTTGGGAGTATGATTTAGCTGGCTATCGCCCAGTAAAACTAAACTAAACGAAGTGAATGAAAACTTAAATCCAGAAGACCTGAAATCCCATACATATAGTGCATACAAACAACATTGTTAATCCTGTTTTGATTGAAGAAGAAGAAGAAGAGTTTGGATTTGATATCCCGCTTTATCACTACCCGAAGGAGTCTCAAAGCGGCTAACATTCTCCTTTCCCTTCCTCCCCCACAACAAACAATCAGATAAAAATCACAAGGAAATCAAGTCCTTCCAAAGATGTGTGTTGATTTGAAAAATGCTAAACTATAGAAGTATTGTTAATGTAAGAAATAAACATAAATCAGTTATCAGTAAATGAGTCCAGTTGTGTTTGTCCATCAGATGCATTGCTTTTTTCAGATAGATAGATGATAGATAGATAGATAGATAGATAGATAGATAGATAGATAGATAGATAGATGATAGATAGATAGATAGATATAGTTTAGGGGTACTCTAATTTTCCAACTCATATTGAAATACTGCCCCTTAAATGAGGCCAATTTTCCCACATATGATAATATAACCCAGTACACTTACAAAAGGAGTGGATAATGTGTGACCCACCAGATGTTGTTGGAATACAGCTCCCATCAGCCCCAGCCAACCTGGCTCATGTTCAGGGATTAGATGAGTTGTAGCCCAACAGTCTCTGGAGGAGCGCAGGTTTTCAATCCCTGATTCCTAGAATGGAGAATTTGTATATATGAGACGAAATTCTAAACCCCGTGAACTAGTTTGACTGAATTTTCCTGCAGTTCCTCTTCTCATGGATATACTCAACTAACTTTTACTCAGACTAGGCCCATTGAAGTTAATGGCCATGATTAACAGGTCAATTAATTTCACTCGGTCTTTTCTGAGTAAAAGTTGAGTGCAATCTTCAGTGTTAACATTTCACAGGTCTCTTCTGAGCTCCGGCAGCAGTTGGAAATAGGAAGAAACTGGCTATATTTGAAGTGAATCTCAATACTTTCTTAATTTATGTGTCTGGGGGCAACATCCAAAGTACTCCAGAAGCATTTCTCAATCCCCAGTGTCACTAACATATTTACGTCAAAATATGTAACTTACTGTCTAATATGTGCTCAGAGTTATTCTTGTTCCATACAGTCAAAATGGGAGCATTTTCAGGGACATAAGGTTACAGTATATACAGTGGTACGTTGGGTTACAGACGCTTCAGGTTACAGACTCCGCCAACCCAGAAATAGTGCCTTGGGTTAAGAACTTTGCCTCAGGATGAGAACAGAAATCGTGCGGCGGCAGTGGGAGGCCCTTTTAGCTAAAGTGGTACCTCAGGTTAAGAACAGTTTCAGGTTAAGAACAGACCTCCAGAATGAATTAAGTTCTTAACCCAAAGTACCACTGTATTAGCTTGGTGCCTAATTTCTCTTCTGGACTGCTTTTTTCAATCAGCCTTAGCAAACACAGTGAATTCCAGCTGTGACTTCGAGGTCACTAGGCTGACAAATTGCCATCCTAACCTATCTGAAATGCCAATAAGCATCACACCAACTTACCACCTAAAAGGCAAAGGGACAGATTTATTTCCTAACATAATTAGCAACTTCCACACATGTTTTTTCTACACCTACACAATTTCACCATGCAACTCATTCGGTTTCAGGATAAAGAAAAATCACTTATGGACACATGAGCAACACACACACACAAACCTACATCATGAGAGAAAAATGGCCCTTAAAAAAAAGTGGAAATTTCACACTAAATGAAAAGCAAGAAACCGAACAAGCACAACAGGAAAATAACAACATACTCTTGTGGGATGCCATGGGAATAAGTGTTGTTGGATGAGTACTAGCAGCAACCCTTAAAAATCTAGGAACAATAGATCACTAAGAAGTTTGGGTAAACCAGAGATTATACAGCACAGGGTAGCCTTGGAAATGGAGTGTACATGAGGACTTGATAAACTATTGGGTTATGAAAATATGAGGGCCAAATATCACAGGAACCCTGAACAAAAAGGAAACACTATTTATTTATTACACTTAAATCTTGCCTCTCCTCCAAGGAGTTCAAGGCAGCATGCAAGGCAGCATGCATGTCCAGCATTTCTTCTTCAATCAGGATTGGGCCATTGTAACTTCCCACAAGGCTCCAGAGCAATCTTGAAATAAATGTGAAAAAATGAAATGGTGGCCACCTAGTCTCTGGTGTAGAATTCTTTTTAGAAAAAGGGGAGGGGGAAATGCCAAGACAGATATTGCTGCCGAGTCCTGCTGGGGTCCAGGCAGCTGCCAAGGATAAGTTGGCCTGAGGTAACTACCGCAGGACTTTATCTCCAGATTCCAAAAGGTGAAAGGCAGTGCTAGAGCATCAGGTTTGCATACAGAGTGTCCCAGGTTCAATCCCTGGCATCTCTAGGTAAGGCTAGAAGAGAGCCTTGTTTGAAATGCTGAAGAACCTCAACCAGTCAGTGTGGAGAATACTGAGCTAGATAGACCAAGAGTCTGACTCAATAGAAAGCAGCTTCCTGTGTTTGTCAGTACTGTAGTATTTCTGCTCAGTGCACACCTACATTTTACCTTTCCCCCAAGGTCCTTTTGCATTTTGTCCTGGAATTATCATCATTACTCCACAATCATCTTAGAGGATCCCTCTTTCATTAATCATCCCTATTTCATTTTTCAGAAGTAGAAATTTATCATTTATTTCCCATTGCTCTTTGGTCCTAGGACAGAGAAATCTTCTGCAGACAGAATTATGAGTGGCAAGAAGCTGTGTGGGTTGAAGTGATTTCTAGATTCCGTTTATCCTGGATGCAATGGCACATAGCTGAAATGGCACACTGAAAGTAGCCACCCAAATGTTATTGTGTCATGCGTTGTATTCTTCCTTCTTGTATATCATGTTAGAAAATAAAGTGGTATAAGCAAAGAAGAAGAAGAATGCTTGCAAATTATACATGCATGTACATTTTAAGAAAACCCAGAAGGAAGGCTAGTTATTCTCTTGATAGCTTTTCATTTGTTAAAGAGGAACATAAACATTATCTGAGCTTGCAGTATTCTTGTTGTCAGCAGAATATTTAAGCGTAAGGAGCCCCACAATAGACTTTATTTTATTTTATCCATTTTGATTTATAAGCTGGTCTATCCCTAGAGCCTAGGAGCAGCCAACAACATTTTAAAAAAGCAGATTAATAATGCAAAAGCTAATCATTGTTATGCTAAAGTGACCTTGAACCAATATACCTTCATGGAACTGCTCTAGACCAGCCTTTGGTGAGTCTCTTCTGAAAAGAGTTCCATAGCGACAGAAGAAACTGAGACTGCTCAAGGGACACTTGAAACTGGCACATGGATTCGGTTATCAAAAGAGACCTTTATTAAAGCCCTTGATTGTGATTAGTTCACGTGATCTGAACACTATTGATTAGTATTACTACTGAAATAATAATAATAATAATAATAATAATAATAATAATAATAATAATAATAATAATTTATGTTCCCCCAGCCACTCTGGGCGGCTTCCAACAAAACATTAAAATACAGAAATCCATCAAACATTAAAATCTCCCATAAACAGGGCTAAAAGATACACTGACCTCTTGCTCTGGTGTTCATGGCAGATCCCATCTTGCTTTATGGTATCCCAAGTCTTTACACCTTGAACAAAAGCTGCTTAGAAATCTATCTGCCCTCAAGAATCCTGATAAGAGGAGGTTTCTAAGTACCTTAAGAGGTTTAAGTACATTGAAGAGGTTTCTAAGTACCTTAAACTTAGCAGTCTTCTTCAGACCTTCATGGTAAACATGCGAGGGATCATCCTGGGACATTGAGAACAGTACCTACACATGTGCCCTTGTGCCTACCAGCAGAGAAAGTTTTTCATGTTCAAGCACATGCCTGAATACAGATAATATAAGCCCATAAAATGAAGGCTTTCAGTGAGCTGTGTGATGAGGAAATCCCAGAATGAGAGATGGATAGTTCAGACTGGTGTTAAGGGTTGGGGGGTGGGGAAGAGGAGCTGAAATGGAAAAGTTGGCTTCACTCACCATTGGATACAACCTCTAACCAACTTCCCCCATGGGTCAATGGCCCTTCATTGGAAACATTCCTTGATGCTGCTTCAATTTACAGCTGAGTCTGTAGACAGTAAGAGAAGTAGCACAATGTAGTAAACATAAAGCGTAACAATATGGCAGAGTTTATGGTTTGCGCCATTATAACTGTAATTACTCCATTTGGAGTAAGAAAAAACTAAGTCATTTACTTCCAAGAGAACTTTCTTCCAGCAGAACATTCAGGCTGTGTGCTCATCATAATGAGACAGAAAATCAATACGGCAAAGGACATACAAACAAGACCACTAGTTAAGGGAGAGTGCTCCATATCAAGTTGTATTATTTCCTTGATAAACTGATCCATTCTGCCCATTGGCTAGTGGTTACTAATCCCTATTATAAAGATTGCTGGGATAAAATTCGTGACGGGCTTTGACATCTCAAAAAAGATTAATATAAATGCTAAGTATTATATTAGTGTGTGTTTCTTTTCATATTGTGTAGTGCTTTCATATTGTGGATTTTACATCTCTGTGAAATATAACATGGAGACCGAGAAAGCAACTGGTTGTAAACCAAATTGAGAGCGAGAAATTCTTGTGTGATTTGGAATATAGTATTCATGGGAATGTGTATAATGGAGAGCCAATACAGATGTTGCTGCAGCTGGCTATTTACACGAGTGGCCTACTCACATAAGCAGTGTGACATCTGAAGTGAAGACTCATCAAAGATCGCAGCTGCTACTTGCATGATGAGAAAATCGCAATATGGAGTCCCCCTCCCCCAATCTTGGAAGTAGCTGCTGTGAGACTGACACGTGGGAAAAACAAATGTGAAATGGTTGCAGATGTAATGGCTTCACCGACTCTAAGTGTGAATCAGAGAGTGTGAAGCATGCCTTTTAGCATTAGCCAACCCCAAATGAATTCTCAATAACGGCACTCTCTGATACCTCAGAGAACCGAACAACATCGAGGGGGGGGGGGAATGAGGGAGAAGAGATCTGTTGAGCCATAATTGCATACCAAGTTTAAAACCAACATACCCTCAATAATGTTATCTAATGCTGCTCTGAAACTAATTTTGCCCACAGTGATTCTTGCAGTTTTATTCTAGCATCCATTTCTAGTGTTTAGAAACCCACTTTTTATCACCAAACTAAGGGTATCTTCCAGTCATGGTTAAGTACTTGTTAAGTGCCATTGATTGCAATGTTGGGGAGATCGAAACATATGCTTAATGCAATTTTAACAAGTGCTTATCTTGTACTTTTCAACTGTGCCTAATTACCAACACTGTTTCCTATTTGATGGTACCTATTTGATAAAACTCTTACATTTATTTTGTCTCTGGTTGATTTCTTGTGGGGTACATTTTTATAAAAAAAAAAGTTCACCCAAATTATTGTTTCTAAATTACTACTACTACTACTACTACTACTACTACTACTTACATTTATATTTCCTTTTCCCCAAGGAGCTCAAGGTGCCTCACCCTGCACTTTATCCTTGCAACAACTTCATAAGTTAGTGACCAGCCCAATGTTATCCCTCTCACCTTTATGACTGAGGAGTGATTTCAACCTGGTCTCTCCACTCTTAGTCCAATGCTCTAATCGCCACACAACCAAATTATTATCTCTCCCCCAAAACTAAGAATCTTCTCGTTTACAGTTATCAAAATGATGTAGGTTTTTTTTTTATAGAGCACATCTTCATTTGGAATAAGTGGGAATAACTCTATTTATATTTAAATGATTGATGTGAACCTAAATGGGGAATCATTTATTGGTTCTTTTTTGTACCATATTTAACAATGGGTGTGGGGGGGAGCCTCCTTTTTTATAGTTTGAACAAATTACTGGAAGACTTCCAAACTTGCCCAAGAGATTGTGTGGTAATATACTCTATATGTAAATGAAGTACAAAACATGTTGGCAAGAAATGGCTTGGGAGGAGCTATTTCTTACCACACAGAGGAAATTCTATGGAAGCACTATTATGATTTATTATGCGTGCAATGTCAAAATTATGCTAGATGTTTTATGACCAGGTAGGAAGGCAATTGTCAGCAAATCATACTATCAAGGTAGGCAGAGAAAGTAATGTGATTTTACTGCTGCATTTGTCCATGAACTTGTGAATATTCATGAAACACTAAAGGAGTGTTTTCAATCTTAAATCCAGGCCAATAGGTCCTCTTAGCTCACTAAGGTGTTCATGAAATGTTCCTGGATGTTTTGTTTATTTTATTCTTCTTTTATGTATAGTCCATCTTTCAGTTACTGGGGGATCCAAAATCCTAAGAAGCGCTCCTCTCATGGCTCTAAAATTAATTTTACTGGTATGCAGAACACTTTGCGGTGTATAGTTGATGTGAACTCAGCAATTCCATCAGAAGCCGAACCTAGAAATGAAAAAGATTGTTATAACCAAACTTTACAGAAAGATTTGGTGGATTTTTCTGTCCAGAAATATACATGTAATTCCCCCAATCCAATCTAAGACTCAGGAATTCATGCACACAGCTATGAAAAGAAGCTGGAATCGTGTTGATCAGCTTTTTGGAATTGTAGGAGATTTTGCCCTCCTTTGCTCCCTGCCAAACATCTGATCAGATCATCTTTTACAGACTAGGAGTGTTTCATGCACTGTTGGATCACGGTCCATGCCCTTAAAAAGTCAAGAAGACAATCTATGTTGCACTCTAAATATTGTTGACTTTTTTTAAAAAACACAATCTTTTTTATTGGTTTCTTTAGACATACATTCATCATATTACATTGTAACAACTTGATTTTCCTGTAAATTATACATTTCTAAAACACAGTACAAGAAAAACAACAGAATACATATTTATTTATTTATTTGTTTGATTCAGTTGTAATCCATTTGCATTTGATTTCCCTCCCCTTCTTACTTGGGTCCTCAGTTTTGCTTATTTAACTGCCCCTTCTAACACATCCATGCATTCAGTAACCTAATTCCATTATATTTTGCTTTTTTTTCCTTTATAGGAGTTATTCTAAACCAGTCAAAAAATTAAATTCTCCATGATAATCTTTTAAATATTGTTTGAATATATTCCAATCATTTTTAAATTTTGTAATTTCAAACAACACAAACATTGTTGACTATTTTTAAGAGCCCAGAGAACAAGCCTCTATACTGGTCTTAATAAAATATCTTGATAAAATAATAAAGTTATCTTGTGTATCTTGATCGGCCATAATTTTCTGACCTTAGTTTTGATGGAATGTTTTAAATACTGTTCTAAGCATGTTTCAGAATGCAATTTAGATAGGCTGTTTGATTAATGAAACATGGTTGTTTGCTTAGTTCTAATGAGGGATGGATAGTTCAGACTGGTGTTAAGGCTAGAGATGTATAAAATTAGGCATAGTGTGGAAAATTGGATAGGGAGCAATCCCCCCCCTTTCTCGTAGTACTAGATATCAGGGACACCCACGGAAGCTAAATGTTGGGAGGCAGACACTGACAGGAAACCACCACCATTCCAAAGCATAGAAGAATTCTCTTTAATATTTTCAGGCTGGGTGAACCTCCTTTTATCCCACCCAATTACAAAATTCAAGCTGAAAGAACTTTTCTCTGTTGCTTCCTTTAAATGGATTTTGTCCCCAAAGTGGTAATTTTGAATCTATTTGGGAATTGTGTATCTGGCAGTAGACAAGCTATTCGTGACCAGTTAACAATGTGTATTTGCCCCACTATTCAGAATTCAGATATATATATATATATATATATATATATATATATATATATATATACAGTATATGTCTATATAATTCTCTATCTGTCCTTCAAAGAAGCAGAAGTTGTGTGTTTGGGCTAGAAACCTCCACACTTTCAAAGAACAAATCTCTAAACTCACATTTGTTGAAGTGAGAAGATTATTTACTCCACTAGACATAGCTCTAGCCAGAGATGAGGAACCAATACCATGCACATTCCCTTGTTGGAGGTCAATGGCCAATGGCCAGTGATGATGGAAGCTGCAGTCCAACAATATCCAGAGAGTCACAGATTCTCCATCTCTGATACTGCCTAAAAACAATTAAAAGGCCTAGGCTGTTCAATGCAATTCAGATCTAATTAGAACAATTAGTCAGAGGCATTGCAAAAGAGCTATTGAACTAATTTAATGGCTAGTGCTTTCCATTCTTTTGGATATTACAGATGTTACACAATCTCTATGGCAAAGAAAAAACAAAAAACTTCAGGCTTTTCGGAACACCAGCTTTCTTACAGCGTTTTCAATCTATACACAGTCACATACATATGAAGCTATAAAAATGAAGCATGTTACTTCTTTTCAGTGTGCCCTACAATCAAGTAAATAGGTGCACACTTTTCTAAGTTTGGAGGCACAAGACTCCCCTAAGCTCCTGGAACCAGGAAAGGTTTAGAATTAAACCAAGCCCCTTGAATCCCCAGATGCAACAGGGATTCAACTGCAGAGAATGACCAGGTCATTAAGCAAACATGGGCTGGAATAGCCCGGCCAGCCTGATAATGGCCCATTATTAACAAAGGCAGGGAATGCGGGCCATTAACAGAGTCTCTCTGTGCTGGACAGCAAATGGGTGGAGCCCTGCCCTGAGCTCTGGGTAGTTAGCAGAAGACAAAACCAGAGTCTCTGGGAGGGAGTTTCAGGATTGCAGTTTGCATGATGTAAGCTGGAGGGAAAATAGTAGCAGTTTGCAAGAGGCATCGAGTTGGTGAAGGCAGGGGGTTTAGAGCACAATGGGGACTGAGAGGCTGTCGAAATAGGAGAAATGGAAACTGCTTGGAGTATAATGCTTTGAACTCCTCTGTCATAGGCTCAAGTTGTATATATGTGTGCATAAACCATATAACATAAGGACACCACAGTCTCCACTGTGCCTCCAAAGAAAACATAAGTGCCTGGAATTCCTGGAATCTCACACTGCTTGGAAACTGGGGTGGTGTGTAACAGTATCATTGAGCGATGGCTTCATGCTTGGCTTCTAATATGAAAAAGTCAAGAGAGCCAGGGTGGAGAAACTTTGGATGTCCCCAAAATGTTTTCTTCCCCCTAATGATACATAATCTACTAAATGGTTTAGTCCTTGTGATTTTACTAAGGCATGTTTGAGACGAACACAAATATGTGTTTTACTCTTGGAGAAGAAACAATTCTTCCTGCCCTGTAATTTCATTTGGCCACATTTCATTTTGACCCCATGGATGGAGCATTATTATGAATTGGGCGGGGGAGGCATTATTGCCTGTGAAATATTCATGCTTTCTCTCTAATAAGGACCATCAAGAGGATAAAAATGTCCTTTGTTGGCCTGGCAACATTAACTCCACAGTGTGAGAATCCCTTGCATGCTCTGATCCATGGGGTCACGAAGAGTCGGACACGACTAAAAGACTAAACAACAACAACAACAATGAGAATCCCTTGCATATCGTCACAGTGCCAGGAGACAGACAATGCCATGGACAGGGAGAAGAAATGCCATGGTGTACCAGTAGCAGCAAAACTGTCTCTCTCCCCTCTTCATGTGTCATATCCTTGGTTCCCCCCCCCTTTGTTTTCCTCTTTTTAATTTTATTTGTTTTCTTTTTCGTGAGATGCATAATGATGTATAATGGTTTTTGTTACATATCACAATATAATATTTATACAATTTATTTTAATAATTGAAAATTATAAAATGTGAGCCCTCTGACCTTTTATATGCAGCTGAATTATCATGCTGGAAGTGAGAAGATCTGAATTGTAAAGGTATTCCTAGAATGTACCTCTTCGCCTTTAAATTGTAGTTGAAAACAGCCTCAGAAATTCCAGAAAGAATGTTAACTCTCTAATCAGCAAGTCTTTGCATTTTCCAGTGCAGTGTTTGCTATAAATCATTTTCATTTTAAAGCTGTATTCTTCCAAATCATCACAGGAATTCATTTATAAGAAGAAGGAATATAAAAAATAATCAGTCTCCTAGCTCTGTAGTCTAATGTGTTCAATAAGTCAAAAGTCCTTGTGTTAATCTGGGAAAGCAGCAAAAGATAGATTTCAGTTAAAGTTTTACAGTGGAGTAATTTTTCTAGCAGACTATCTGCAAAGTGACTTTGGTATATGGAGTCATGCATGTCTCATTTTTGAAGGCAACTGGGGACAATATTGGAAAAAGTAATGCTCTGCTGAGTAATTATTTGAAGTGGTCCCATCCGGCTCAGACCTATACTTCATGTCAAAATCCTTGGACAGGTTGGTCATAGATTTCTGCCAGTGACACAGGACTGGTGGAACACAAGATTGCTGGAGCAATTGTACCCCAGTTAAAATTATGTGCACCATTCCAATGAAACCATTAGAGTGTACACAGATACATGTTAGCTGGAGAAGATTCCAGTGTAGCAGATAGCACAAATCTTGCAAAGATTCACTCTGCTCTTATTTTCTGTGGTTAACATCTGTCACAGCTCCCATCCAAAAGCAAGCTGTGCCCTCTAGCTATGAGACTGGTGTAAGTCTCAGATTTATGAAGGCTTTTTTGTAGTTAAGGAAAAGTAACTCTGCATTTGCTCTTTGTTACACAGTCAAGGGCTATAGTTCAGTGCATTCAAATGCAGGAATTCATTCCAGGTAGGGTTAGGAAATACTCCTCTCTGGGAACCTGGAACACTGAAAGCAGGCAAAATAGACATATAAGACTGTTGCCTATGTTCCTAGCAGCTTTGGAGTTTGACATCTTCTTGTCAAAACCTGGCTCAAAGGAGTTAAGCCCTGCCTGTTGCTCGATCCCTGCTCCTGCCAACCTAGCAGTTCGAAAGCACGTTCAAAGTGCAAGTAGATAAATAGGTACCGCTCCGGCAGGAACGTAAACGGTGTTTCCGTGCACTGCTCTAGTTCGCCAGAAGCGGCTTAGTCATGCTGGCCACATGACCCAGAAAAGCTGTCTGTGGACAAACGCCGGCTCCCTCGGCCAGTAAAGCGAGATGAGCGCCGCAACCCCAGAGTCATCCGCAACTGGACTTAACTGTCAGGGGTCCTTTACCTTTTTTTATTCTATACCAACGAGTCTCATGTAGATGGTCAGTTTAAAAAAAGTGAAGGAGACAACCTTTAAAAAATAAGAGAATTTTGAAAATACATCTGCAAATATCTCTATGGAGTTTCAGGAAAATCACACTCCCTTCTTAGCTGCTTCCATCCCAAACCACATTTTCTACTGCTTTGCCAAAGTGTGATCCTCCACTAGGAGATGATAAACTGCTCAGTCCTTATCGTTATCGACAGACCAGATAAATGGAAGCAGAATAAGGGATGGAATCTGCTCTACATCCTGAGGTTCCCAGGTTCAGTCCCTGCACCTCCAGCTAGCATGAGAAAGTAGCAGGCAGTGTCTTAACCTTAAACATTTTTTTTTGTCTTTTTCGGGGGGCTAGGGAAATTATATTAAAAGTTCACATATACTGTCTGGTGTGTAGTTAGAATCAGGATGTTGTGTGCATGTTTAGATAGACATAAAGCTTGGCTAGTTTGGGAATCAAACTTCTGTAAAAAAGAAAATTATATGCTTTGTTATTTGCTTCATTCTAAGTCGAGAAGTATTTACTTAGAAAAGTGTCACTTGCAGTTAATGTCAACATCTACTGCCAAGCAGTCACATACAAGTGTAAGAGTGCAGAATAATTTATATGTAAGACAATGACCAATGGTTTCACAGTTTTGTTCCCCAGAGTTTCTATAGGTGGCAAAAGACTGAGGATACCTCTGTCAACTAATAGCTCATTCGCACAGCAAATGAATTAGGATTCTGCCTTTATAAATTGCTTGCTTCAGATCTGCGTGTCTTCTGAAATTCATTATACGTTCGTTTGCATTTTAAAAATGCTGTCTCGTGGCATTCTGCTTGGATACCTTTAACAAGCTCAAAGAAACACACAAAACAGCCATCAGTCTGATCTTCTTAATGATTTCAAGTTTACTGAAACAAATACAGATTTATTGTTTCCCGACCAATATCTTTGTTCTGTGGTGAGTAATCCAATCTGAACTTTCGGTTATAAGATTTTCTGTTCATTTTCAATGCGCAAGGCATAAAAAAGGGTTCTGGTTTTCGCAGTATTGAAGCAAACTAGAGCTAGCTACACACAAACAAACAAACATGCAGGCCCATGAGGAACCAACAGCCAAGATTTAAGTAAAATAATAAACCCAAACTTTCCACTTGAAAATCAAACATACCATGTTTCAGCGTGCCATGTTGCAAAAGCTTTTGCATTTTTCATGTGCTCTACACCACTTTTGCTCACACCATGATGTTCCTTATTTGCTGTAGCCTTTGCACAGTGCCAATAGTTCAGCACAACCTATGAAAATGTGATCTATTGCTTTGAGGAATTTCATATATTAAATATAGATTGAATCAGATCATTGGTCCATCAAGCTCATTATTGTCTACACTGACTGGCAGTGGCTCTACTATGGGCTACGATGCTTCCCCTGGAAAGGTGAACTGAAATACTTCATCAGAATCATAAGGGGGTGAGGATGAGGGCATGCTTACTGTCGTCCTTCCTGAGTAGGTGCTCTCTCCAACCCCAACCTCAAACTTATGGTGAAGAAGGCCCTCTGTCACACATTGTTGATACCTTTGTACATATATAAATGTGTGAGATATCGCATAAGTATTGGCTACATCCACTCTGAAACTATTTTGAAATATGTGCCGCCCAAACCCATGTTTGCTTATTTGTTTGCAGGAAACTAAAGTGTTACTGTGGGATATATCGGATCCTCCCTGCAAGAGAGGGCACATGTTGCGATGGGTCCCAGCAGACTAGGTCTAGATGTTGGGGTGGGACAATTGGAGCAGCCACAACACCCTATTGGTGGTCCATCTGACGGGGTGCAATTGGGCTGAGGGCTTGCCAGTCAGAGTCAGATGGACCAGTACTTAAACGCTGAGCTCACCATAGAGACCCTCCTTCTCCGGTTGAGCTGCATCAGAACTCCCGCCCACCGCTCCCTAATTTTAGGGCTTTCGCTTGACCTTGCTATGCCGTCGTGTGTCGTCTGCCATTGCTGCAGGGGCACGGCAGGAATTTTCCACACTTGGCTGATTGTCTGTTGCCATTTGGGTTTCGGCTGCCATGTAGCAAATCGTCACAACTTGTACGGTTGGCGGATAGGCTCTGGTTCATGCTGATAGGGCGGTATGATCCCTTACCACCCTATAATTATATATTCAGGTATTCCTCTTAAGGGAATCCATGGACCGATGGTTGGTATTCCCCCAAGTGGGGTTGCCCTAATCTAGTGTTCTGGGCACACGTGGGGGAATCGGGGCCCGGCTGGCGCGTGCCAGTCGGGCAACCCCGTCCCAGGTGTGTACCTGGCTGCTGACTCCAGGTGCGCCCTGAGTCAGTGCTACCCTAGGTAGCTAGTCGAATCAGAGCCTATGCAACCACTCATTTGATTTGTAATCAATAAAGTTGTGGCCTAAATTCTGCCAAAAACCAAACCAAAAATACGAGTCATGTCTGAATTTATTTCTAGGCCTGGGATAGAGGGTCTCCAAATGCAGTTACAATGCAGCCAAACCAACAATGCATGTTTTGCTAGATAGGCACTTGCTGGGAGCTGAAGCTCACACAGTTTTCCTGTACGTTTGCTAGGAAGAACTCTTGGAGACATTCCCACTCTGCCCTGACATTCTCCTTACCTGCATGGTCACTTCCTCTTTGCGCTTTTGCCTCTCTCACCTCTTTATCTCATCACCAAGCCATTAATGTGAGAACAATTTGCATGTCTGAGCGCCATTGCGGGCACCATCTTAAACTAGACTTAGGCATGCTCTTGTAACTGAATTACTATTTTAACCCTGCCTGAACAAAGCAGCTGCATCTGTTATTCTTCAACAAGTATTCTGAATGAGTAAATGTTATTTTTACCTTTTACAAGATTGTGTGTGAGATTCTTGTTTTAAGGGGGAGAGAAGGGGGAAATAGGAGATTCCATTTTGCCTTAAAGCATCCTGGATTACTTAAACTAAAGGGCTAAACTAGCCTAGCTAAGCTTCCCTTTAAGCTGCAAAGGGGGGATGCACTCTGCTGAACTCACAAACGTAAGGAAGGATAATATCTAATAAATATATCCACTCCTAGCATCCCTGCAGTAACTTTGTGAGATGGCATTTTCCAAGCCTATTATAGGGCTTGACCTTCCTTTTTATCCAAGGCTTCAGACCCACAAAACCTGGTTTAGCAGCTCACCAGAGCAGGCATTTAAGAAGACTAACTTCTCAAAGGCAGAAGCAGCATTATGCTCTTGAAAATGAGCCTCTAAATCAAAATCCTTTTCAGTGATATACTAAAAATAAGAATGTACTTACGTCCCATACTTTCAAGCAGAGCAGGAGAGGTAAGCAAACCACATGCTTCAGTGCTCTGGGGGATAGAAAAAATACACCGAGAGGATCAAACCCTTTGACAATGTGAAGTCTGCCATTCTCTCGGGAAGCAAAAAAGCAAATCAGGTTTATATAAGTTTTATGTGCTGTAAAAGGGATAGAGCAATTTGGGCCCTGCAAATAATTTTACAGAACAAACATCTTCAAGAGTTTCAGGCGATGCTTGAGGGATATCCTGCTCCCCTCTGATAAGAAAAGAGCAGGGAAACCTCCAGGGCAACTTGCACAGCAAGACGATGACTCTAACATACAATACAAGCGAGAAGATTTTTCATCAGTGTTCTTTAATGAAACAAAATGGAGCATGTTAGTGTTGCGTTAAGACCAAATCCCCGAGGGTTTCTAGCAAAAGAGATTCAAGCAGTGCTATTTTTTCTAGGAAAAGAGGTGCCATAACCTACCATGAACACCTCACCTGTTCTCTTAGGCAATGGTGCCCACCTGAGAGGTGCTGGAACTGGATTCTGATGAGTTCCGGTTGAAAAGAAGCCCTGGATTCAAGTCACATGGCGGGAAGCTGACTAGCGATGTCAGTGTCAGGGATGCAGTTCTTTAGATGTATTTTCTGAATTGTCTATTCCTCTCTTCTCTGGTCTTAAAATATTCCAGAAGGAAGTACAGTGGTACCTCGGGTTACAGACACTTCAGGTTACAGACTCTGCTAACCCAGAAATAGTACCTCGGGTTAAGAACTTTGCTTCAGGTTGAGAACAGAAATCACACACTGGCGGCGCAGTGGCAGCGAGAGGCCCCATTAGCTAAAGTGGTACCTCAGGTTAAGAACAGTTTCAGGTTAAGAACGGACCTCCAGAACGAATTAAGTTCTTAACCCGAAGTACCACTGTACAATACCTCCTCCTCATGTTCACCTCAGCTTTAACAATGTCTGTCATTTAGGATTTAGGATTCATGTGCATGTTCCTGGTCCTCGTTCCCCTCTTCCTCTCTTTTATATTCAGCTCAACCATATATAATCTGTAATTTGATCATCCCTTCCATGTTTTGGGATCCCTCACACTTCTCCCCAGCAAACTTATATGGCTACCACAATGCAGGTAATGATGTTTCATTTTATTTTTTTATTAATGACTACCTGTACCCAGCCACGCGTTGCTGTGGCTCATCCCTGTGACTCCCCCCCCACTCTGTCCCGACCCATGACCTATTCTGTCCCCTCCTCCCCCCCACCCCTCGGCTCATCCCTGTGACTCCCCCCACCTCACCCCCTCCCTGCACCCACGGCTCTTCCCTATGACTCCCCCCGGTGCCGGTGTCGGTGTATCCCAGCATATATGTCAGATATTCGGCGTTGGGGGGGGCAACGGCATGGCGTGGGCTGCTTTTCAGTGTGTCAGCAGTGTTGGTGTCAGCTGTGTCAGCGTGGCACGGTCTGTCTGTGACAGTTGGACACGGGGGTCTAGGGGCAGGATCCCGGCATCGGCCTTTGTGGAGGAATGGCCTTTATGGTGGTTATAGCATGTTGGTTGGTTGGTGACATCACAATCTTGCCTCGGCCTTGGAGACGCAACTTCTGGCTTCTATTTCCCAGCATGCACTTTCGTCTGAGTTGTGAGTTCTGGGACACGGGGTTTGGGTTTTTTACCTGGCCCAGGTGTGACATCTGTCTATGCAAATGGAGTGGGGACACTCACTTATTCGCATGTGATGTTTTGATTTCAACGCTACCGGTCAAACTGTTTTGGCAAAAAGTGGAGACAAACAAACATGCCCCTTTTACATTTTTTTATATATAGATAATTCATAGGTTGTTTTAGTACTTGGAACATGGTTTGTTTTATGTATACATATTGTGAACTAGATTAGCAATCTGTCGACGGCACATGACAAAGTGACATATTATGTTTAGACTTAATGTCCACATATTTGCTTAAGTGGCAGTTGGAATGGTGAGATTCTAAAGTGTTTATATGACCCACAAATCTTGTACAATATGTTATATGCACTATGTTATTGTATCTCCATCTTGTATATAGCGGAATACACAGGGCATTTTCTGCCATATACAATATGGAGACACAGTAGACATTAGTCTTTGCAGACCCAGGATTCATTTCTAAACCCCAACTTGCTTCATGGGACCCACTTTTAATATTTTACTATTTACGCCCATCTTTCTGCTCTCCTGCCCCCTGCCCACCACACCTTAAGTAGGCAGAAAATGAAATTGATCTGTTTTTCATTGAAAATTTCACTAGAGATGTTTCTCTAAATTTGTATTCCTTGACATGGAAAATTAAGCTTGGTGGTCCATTATTCTCTCTGAAAATACAAGGCAATCTAGAGGACCCCCTGATTTCTACACTGGATCATATATTATTCTAATCCAGAGAGATACAATCCTTTTCCATTCACCAACCAGTCTTCAACATCTCTCTCTCTCTCTCTCCCCCTCCCCCTCCCTCCCCCTCCCTCCCTCTGCACCAGGTTTGAGCCTTCCTCACTGCCACCTTGTCCTGGTAAGTTTGTGGAAGGGAAGTGCCAGAAAAATGGAGAGATTTTGGCTTAGTCTGTGCCAAGGCTATCCCTAAATGAATCCACAGGATCAGTCCATGAAATTAAGGGTCCAGCCCTCATCTACCCACATTTTATCTGCTTTACAACTAGTTAAAATGCTTTATAAGTTACTGGAAAGGAAGGAGGTCAACTTGACTCTGCCCCCACCTCCTGCCATTTGCTTCAGGATTCCCTTCAGCCACTGCCCACTGCCATCCAATTTCCCTCATGCCATCCAATCCAGTTCCCCCCTCCCTAGGTGAGGCTGCACCTTCTGCTGTTTCACAGCATTCCTTCCTCATTCCATCTGCTTGCTTTCTGAGGAAAGGCAAGGGCCGTAGCTCAGGAGGCGGAGCATCTGTGTTGTAGGCACAAGGCCCCTGGTTCAATCCCCATCATTTCCAAGTAGGGTTGAGAAAGGCTTGAAACCCTGGAAAGCCACTGCCAGTCAGTAGGGGCAATACTGGGCTAGATGGACCAATGGTCTGACTCTGTGTAAGGCAGTTCCCTATGTGCCTATGCTTATTTTTGTTGTTGTTCTGAGTTCTTGCTCACTTCCAGGGGGAGACTGAGCCATCAGGTTGCTCAATAAGGTTTAGAGAAGCAGGCAGCAAGTGAACTCTGTTGGCGATGGGAAACAAGGAGGCCAAGGGGCAGGCAAAAGACATTTGTCAATTCAAAGCAGGTCACGGGGAAGCCAGTTGACTCTTCTTATCAGATAAACTGCTGGAATTTTCTCAGCATCTGAATAATATGAATCAAGCTTAGATATCAGTGGAGTGGAAGTAGAAAAATAATCCCGTATTCCTGTTTCATAGCATTAACCAGCTGGAATGAATGCAGTGCAATTTCTTCTGAAATAAATGTGCTCCATCTAAAATATGAATAAAAGAGCAGATGTTGTACTGCTGAAAGCATTGCATTAGTGCATATACATGTTACTGTAATCCATGGTGCTGATGAATTGTTCATCTATTTTACAGTAATTTTTGTTGATTTTTATGATAATGTAGTCAACTGCTTTAATCACAGTTTCTGTGGGAATCTCTGTTTGCAATGAACTTACCATAAATAAATAGTAATAAAGTTATTAATGGGAATTTGGCTCATCATCGATTGGGAGACTGACATGACATAAAAAGGGAATGTAGTACTTCATCACTGACCCAATAAACACCCGGGCTTGTAGAGTTGTGAGTTCCTAAGTACTACAGAAATCCAGGCATTCTAAAAGTAGCGAGTTATGATGATTGTTCTGATCTTCATGAATGTCAGTTGAGGAAATATAACTTGGCTGCAATTCAATACCCTTCCTTCAATAAACAAGTCCTTTTAATCAATAGGGATTTATTCTAAATAGGCAGCACTGGAGTGCCAAAATACTTTAAAAACAATGGGTTGTATCCAACTTAAATTATACTTGGAGTAGACTCACTGAAATAAAAAAAAACAAAAACTAAGTTGCTTGTGCCCGTTGTGTCCAGTGGTTTTACTCTTGAGTAGAACTAATGTGGCCTATAAGCCAGTGATGGATCATGTTTTCCTCCTGAGTCAGTAGATGCTTTAAGAAATCAAGCATGAATGTTACTGAAGAGCCTTTGCTCCATTATTTCCTGAGTTTGTAGCGAAGTATTCTAGGTGCGAGGTATTCTAGCGAGGTATTGTAGCGAGGTATTCTAGGTGTGAGGTATTGTAGCGAGGTATTGTAGCGAGGTATTCTAGGACCCAGGTGGCACTGTGGTTAAACCACTGAGCCTAGGGCTTGCTGATCAGAAGGTCGGCGGTTCGAATCCCTGTGACGGGGTGAGCTCCTGTTGCTTGGTCCCAGCTCCTGCCAACCTAGCAGTTCGAAAGCACGTCAAAATGCAAGTAGATAAATAGGAACCGCTACAGTGGGAAGGTAAACGGCGTTTCCATGTGCTGCTCTGGTTCGCCAGAAGCGGCTTCGTCATGCTGGCCACATGACCTGGAAGCTATACGCCGGCTCCCTCGGCCAATAATGCGAGATGAGCACGCAACCCCAGAGTCGGTCACGACTGGACCTAGTGGTCAGGGGTCACTTTACCTTTACCTTTACTATTCTAGTCTAAAGTTTTCCATTGTCTTTCTTCACAAGCACAAGATTCAAGCGTATTTTGTTGGCCCTCATCCAGTCCACCCCTGCATCCAGACACTGACCTAAAGTTTCCACAGTAATTCCTGATTCAGATGTGATGGAAAAGTAGAGCAGTGTGTCATCAGCATCGCATAAATGTTGTGGCTCGAGGCCGCTGAAAAACCCTGTCAACAGACTTTAATTTGGGCCTTCTGTATAGACCTGCACGAGAGCTTTCCTCTATTTCCGAGATTCCTTCTCCTTGTTTTCCCTGCCACTGGAAATCACCCAGATTGTGGAATTCTCTTCCCAGGGAGCTATGCCTGTTTTAGAAGAATGATGAAAATAGAGTTGTTTCACCGGGCAATTCTTTCAGGTATGGTAATGTCCTGGCTTTTAGCTGTTTTTATTACTGTTTCTAGTGCTGTTACTTTTGAAGCTATTTCCCAGCCAACCCCTTGTGCTATTGTTTGCTTTTTCCTAATTGGTAAAACTGGTAAAGCATTTTAATGAAGAAAAGCAGGGGGGAAATATATACATTATTAATAAATCTTAATTTCTGCTTCAGGTTTGCTTGCTCCAAGCTCTGCCTCTTTACCAAAATGTTAACTTTATTTTCTGCCTTTAACTCTCTTTTGTTGTGCCTTTGCTTGTGATACAGACAATTCCTCTCTATTAACCTTTTCCACCTTGCTACAGTCAGTCTGTCCACAAGTCCAGACCTTAAGGCAATTGGGGCCATCGCCACCATTAGCCAGAGCAAGGCCAGTGCTATCAATAGGCAGAGCGAAGAAGCCACCTCAGGCAACAGATTTAGAGAGTCATTATGGGGCAGCAAATAGTTAGTTGCTCAATTTATTTTTGTGTGTTAACTGCCTGGGGAAGGAAGGAGTGCTTGTGGGAATTCTATCTCAACTACCAAATTAATGTTACTGCCCTTGGATATTGTGTTATTCATTGTGGGGAAGTGTATATTCTACTTTAGGCAGCAAAATGTCTTGAGCTGGGCCTGAGGCAGACTGAGGCAGGTGGGGTGGGGACAGTGCTGTGTCTGCTACCTCCTAAGGTGGTCTGCCTGCATTGGGTGTGGTGGAGGATGCTGTTCCATTGCCAATGCTGAACGTAGCCTTTGTATAAAGAACAGGGAGGGCTGCCAATTTGCTGTTCAACCCAGGAAGCAAAATGTCTTGGACCAGTCCTGGCACTGGCAGCAATGCAATTAAAACAACAAACAACAACAACAACCAGATTCGGACACTCTATACCAGGCATCCCCAAACTTCGGCCCTCCAGATGTTTTGGACTACAATTCCCATCTTCCCCAACTACTGGTCCTGTTAGCTAGGGATCATGGGAGTTGTAGGCCAAAACATCTGGAGGGCCGCAGTTTGGGGATGCCTGCTCTATACTAATAAACCCACAACAAATTGAAAAAAAAATCACATAATTAGAAATGAGATTGCACTATTTATTGGTTCTGAAAAAGAAATCAGGGAAGTTTATACTTTTTGCTATGAAGAATATATATATATACACACACACACACACACACACACACACACACACACACATATACATAGAGAGAGAGAGCATATCTGTAGCATTATTTGAATGCAGAAACCTGGAAAATGTAGATTAAACCATTTGATTTTAATATATACATGCTCTTCCTGAGATCCTGCTGCCTTTGAGATCTGTATTCAGAGCTAACCATGTGTTCCAAACAAATCATGCCCCGAAAGTCCCTGGCCATCTTTGGTCAATCCACAGAGAATCTCAAGACCAGAACTCATCCCATTCCAACCGGATGATGCAGCTGGAGGGGAGCTTTTTTGGCAGAGACTCAAATATCTTTTGAACAAGCTCCTTTATGTTCACATGCTCATTGTTCCTGTTCAAAGCCCATCATGAAAACTAATCCTGAAAGCAGCCAATATTTGTATTGATTCAGTTTTATCCAAGAATGAGAGCAGTCAAGGAGAGAGAGAGAAAGACTTTATGAGCCTCTAACTAAATTAGTACTTTAAGTGCTGAGGGATTGATTTTCAAAAAAGCACAAGCTGATGTGGACAGGAAACAACCCCAGAAATGCTAAAGTTTCGATATAAAGGCTGATTGTTGTGAACCATTTTTAATTCTGTGCCTATGGCCAAAGTGGAAGGTAAGTTCCACTGTAGGCTAAATCAAAGGCTGTAATTATATGGGATCTAGTAGCTGTAAATTAAGTCCAATTACAGTTAATGTCACTAGTTGGCGCTAGAGATGATAGAGCTATATAAGATGTACCAAAGTAATATGTTCTTTGTTATCCAGCAATCTCGGAATGCTGATGCTTGGGAACTGCAGTGTGGGAAAGAAGAGAAGGAGGAGTATGTGGCTGGATGGGTTCTTTAGTGAAAGGCTTTCCTCCAATGGATGGTGGTTGGCACCTGGAATAAGGTGTTGGTGCTGTTGGTGCTGACCTTTAAAGCCCTAAACGGCCTAGGCCCAGTATACCTGAAGGAGCATCTCCACATCCATCGTTCTGCCCGGACATTGAAGTCCAGCTCCGAGGGCCTTCTGGCAGTTCCCTCCCTGCAAGAAGTGAGGTTGCAGGGAACCAGGCAGAGGGCCTTGTCAGTAGTGGCGCCCTCCTTTCAGGTGTCAAGGATATAAACAACTATTTGACTTTTAGAAGACTTCTGAAGGCAGCCCTGTTTAGGGAAGTTTTTAATGTTTGATGTTTTATCATATTCCTATTCTTTATCGTGTTTTCAATGTTCTGTTGGGAGCCATCCAGTGTGGCTGGGGAAACCCAGCCAGATAAGCAAGGTATTATTATTATTATTATTATTATTATTATTATTATTATTATTATTTGCTGCAAACTCCAGCCAGTCCTTCCTGGATGCAACTGGAGCCTAACTGTGGTGTGTGGAGCTCCTGGCAGGTGGGAGTCATTGACTGGGAACAGAGTAACTCTCATGATATAGTTGCTTACGGATAGTAGAATATGATACCAAGTTATCTCAGAAATTATGTGCATCAGATGCTGGATCATATCTAGCATTTCCTTTTCCCACTCTTTCATCAGCATTACATAAGTGATAGGGGGGCAATTTTCACCCAGTATGGAAGTGTTACAAAGTCAGAGCTGGTCTGGCTCTTTAGGAGATATATTCTTGCTGTGAAGAGCTCTTTCTATGAATTGCTTTTCCGCTTGTGAGAGTCAGCATAGTAAAACTGAAATGTCAAATTCTTAACAAGGCAGGAGAGGATATTCTATCAGGTACTTACATCGCAATGAGTGAGTGAAATTGAATCAAGTGCATTATTCACTGAAGTGCAGACTGCCAGCAACTTGGTATTAAGAAAGGCTAAGAAATGTACTGTAAATGTTAAGCAAGTCTCCTAACTACTCAGAAACTGCCTATGAAACCCGAACCACAGTCACCGATTAGAGCTGGCAAGAGAGGCACTGCAAGAGCCTTCCGACCATGGGAGAAATGTTTAGTGTCTTACATTTGATGATGCTTTATACATATTAGCTGATATAGTATTGTGTTAGCATTCCAATTTCGTTTGTGGCATTTCCCTGTTTCTAGAATTTACCTATTTTAAAAAAAGATTTTTCAACTTACTCTAATGTGTATGCATACATATAGCCTTTTTTATCACCTGAACATTTCATATCAGGACAAGCAACACTCTTAGGGGGAGATAGGAACAGAGTGAGCTCAAGGTTATGGGGATCTGTTGTGGAACCTCTCCTTGATTGGTGAATCTCATTGGTGATTAAATGATCTAGTAAACTATCCTGGTGGTGATGAGCAACCGCCAGGTATGGAAGAGAAATTGGATTCCATTTCTACTTAAAGGTGAATTCACTTATTTTGCGCTTTCAGAAATGTGAACCAAAACACAACCATCCTTTGAAATTTGCATTTCTCAGAATTTGCAACGCAGTTCTTCAATGAAGTAATGTGTATACATATACTGGGGCAAATCCATGCACTAAAATGTGTTCAAAATGCATATAATAATGAAAAGCAACATACAAGCATTCATTACA
The DNA here is from genome assembly GCF_963506605.1 of Zootoca vivipara. Lineage (NCBI taxonomy): Eukaryota > Metazoa > Chordata > Lepidosauria > Squamata > Lacertidae > Zootoca > Zootoca vivipara. The sequence continues at coordinate 29,672,310 of NC_083285.1, forward strand.
TTTCAGGAAAATACTTTGCAAAAATAATTATGTTAGGCAGAATTGCATACAAACATGTATATTAGAAGTTCACACTAAAACGCTGAAAGATTTTTCATGGACTTTTTTTTTTAAAAAAGAAAACAAACACAAGCCCATGTGAAAATGTGTACTGAACGAGAAACTTAGGGAAACTGAAATGGGCATATTCTCCCATCGCTTTCGCTCCAACAAGCACCAGGCAGCCTCCAGTGGAGTCTGAGAGCTGCCATTGTGATTATGCTCACCTTTTAATATATGTGCCGCCGCAATGTGGGAATCAGAAAGGTGACTTCTAGACTCAGTCCCAGGGTAGGCATGGGAGGTAGTTTCTACCAGACTGTGTTAGATGCCCAAGGATGCCATGTGAAGACAACAGGCCTGATGTGGGGAACGGCAGGCCCTTCCGTGTTTCAGGAAACACAAAGCTGTTCTGCAGAAGTCCCGAGATCTATAGTTATTATGAGATATAAAATGTAAACATGATGCCCCTCCTGTGCCATTCTGATTTAATCTAACCAAGGGCAGGCCTCTGAACTTTGCTGTGAATCTTTGTCCTGCTTCTCACCTTTGCTGTTTCCACCCATCAAAATATGCAATGCTGACCTCTAATGAAGGGATTGCTCACTCTAGTGACCAGTTATAATCTGACTCTCTTTATTCATTAAGACTACAAGCCTCAACCCACTTACTATAGAACAGAGCCATATTTTCTCTTTATGGGGCCTGCTGGGGCATCCTAGAATATGCATGTGTAGCGCGCTTGCTGCTATAAAACATTGTGTAATTCATGCTCATAACTCGCAGTGCTATAATACAGCTGTGTATTTTATTTTTGTGTGTGCATGCTTTGTTGCTTAGAATCACATTTAGAAGCCTGCACAGAGAGGCAGAAATTCCTGAGCATTTGACAGTGCTAATGCGGAATAACCTATTATTCAAACTTTGTACTTTAGAGGAAAGACCACTGCTCCATGGCGGGAGATTGATCACATGCTTCTCTACCATGCTGGACTTCTAGAATGGGTGGCAAGGAGCAAATGATGGGGGAGGGGGAGAAAGAAGAGAGAACAAGTCTTCTTTGCTCCTTGATAGCCCTGTGGGCTAGGAGTTGTCTTCTTGGAGCAGAGCTGCAGAGGATGTGAAAGGAACCAACAGCTATTGGTGACTGCCACCCAGACAGAGAACTACAAAACCAGCACTTCTGAGGCAGTGTCTCCTCCACAACAGATCCTGAGGCTGGCAACATGAGAAGGGGCCTTTTCTGCAGTGGCTCCCTGTTTGTGGAATGCTCTCCCCAGGGAGGTTCGGCTCTCACCTTCATTATACATTTTTAGCTGATTGCCATCCAATGCCCTTTTTAAATGTGTTGGGGAGGGAGGATTATTGGGTTGTCCTTGTTTTTGTTTTTATGATGTATTTTATGTTTCCATATTGTGATTTTTATCTTGTTAATCGCCCTGCGGGTACAGGGTGGTATACAAATTTAATAAATAACACTAATCATAAATAAAAATTGTCAGGGGATTGTTGCAGCTACTTCCGAGTAAAGACGCTCCAGTCCGTTCTGTCTTTAAGGGTTTTATTGTGCATACTATTTACAGAGCAGAGATAGCAGAAAACATGACCCCCTAGTCACTGGCAGGATCCGGCAATGGCGCCCTTCTGCTCCGGGGCCAGCATAATAGCTTGGGCACCCCGAAACGCCGCCCTCTAACCCTGTGTTTGGGCGCACGCCTCAATTCGGGCGCCGGAAGCGGCTGTGCTCCCTCTTCCACTTGTTGGCTATGGCAGTGCCGGGGCTCTGATACATCACTGATCCTTCCCTCCTCCATTCCGCTTCCGCCTGACCTGCTACTACCGCTCTTGCTGGGCGACGTGCTGGTCAGGATGACGGGGGGAGGCTCCCTGTAGGGAGTCCACCTGGCAATAATAAAGGGGGTTGTGAAGGCAGTGCTTTGCTTCAAGGATTTTTTTAAAATGGCCTCTTGCATCAGTTGAAATATCCAAGGGCACTAAACATATGTATGCCACCTCCAGGATCTGAATACTTCATGTCTCTGAATACCAGTTGCTTGGGAACAGCAGCATGTCCTGTTTGGGGGGGGGTATGTTCTACTTTAGGACTTCCCAGATGCATCTAGTTGGCCACTGCAAGAAACAGGCTGCTGGGTTATATAGACCTTTCAGCCAATTCATCAGACATGTCTTTATGTTCTTAGTGGCAAGGCATCTGTATCCTGTATCTGTGACATAACCATCCTTCTGAACCAAAGCCATTGAAGTGACTTTATCGTTTGAAGTCATTGAAGTTGAGATAGTAAAATGAAAAATATGAATATGAAAACTAATACAGTGCCCATCGTGATGATTGGTGGGCTGCATGAGGAAGAAGAGTTTGTTACATTGCGACCCCACCCCCTCCAGGCAGCGTTGGACCTCTCCATATGTTCTTCACACACCATTTGTGCAGTTGTTCTGCAGATTTCCTGCTGGGGGTGGCTGAGCCGTCCCACGGGAACACAAAGTGTCATTTTTATTCACTGCAGCACTATCCCCAAAGGTCTTGTTATATTTTCCCATGGGAGTGAAGGGCAGCCATATGGAAAGAATTTCCCCAGCCCTTCATCTGAATCACTTGCAGCTCATCTCCAGGTAGGACTGAGAAACGCTTACATCTGAGAGTTGCTACCAGTCAGTGTAGACAACACTGAGCCAGATGGTTCAGTTGTCTGGCTTGGTATGAAGCCCTGGAATGTGTCACAATGTGAGGAATTGACTTTTAGGTATCTAGATAATACAGTATGTGGGCATTTGTGATTTGTTTTCCTCTTTGGATTGAATCTGTGTGAGGGAAGAGGGATAAATCTTGTTGAAATGAATAGTTATGAGGTAATCAATCATACATTTCTCACTCTGCCAACTCAGACACCACTTTTTACCCCTTTTTTGGGTCTCAATCGTGGATTATGTACTTTTAAAACGCTAGAAGCAAAAACTATATGCGTTTACAAAATATTCTGCATGAGAAATATGGGGATACAGAGCTGTCACAGCTAATAGACATGAGGATAAAACTTGCCAGTGTCTTTTTGAAGACTGACTGAAGAGCAGTTATAAGGAAACAGAGGGGAGGCAGGAACGAAAGAGAAAAGGGGGACATTTGAAGTTTCTGGCAAAAGCACAGAGATCTTTAAAAGCTGTACTTGCCAGGGGTGCTTTTTATTATTATTTAAAGAGTAGATACAGTGTGTAAACAATCAAGTCTATGAGTAGACATGACAGGATTTAGACCGACTTTACAAGTGAAAAATAAATGCTACTGGGTTTGTTGTTTTAGACACAGCAGGGAATACCCAAGAAGAATCTCAGTGTTGTCAGTCATCCTGACTGAGAATGAAATTCATTTCTTTGTAGTTAATGTGGAACTCAGCTGTAAATTATCAAAAGAAGGCTTAAACTAGCAGTTTCAGAGTTTCAGGGCAAAATTGTTTTCTGAAATACTCTTATCCTGGAATCTATGCTAGTTGTTTAAGCTGATCAGCCTCTCACTTTGCCACATATGGTCATTAATGTAGGAAATAGTAGAGCCACAAATAGGAATGGGGTAGAAATTCAATTTTAATCAGGTGGTGCCTAATACACATGAACAAGGCACAGTTATCTTGTGAAATTCGCACTTCTCTGAATTTTGCAATGCCATTGTCCAAACCAACGATGCGTACTATGGAAACGTGCATTTATATATTAGTGAAGTGTGCACATTTATTTATTTTAGTGAAGATAACATACAAAATGTGATATAGTAGGGAAAAGTGCTTCCAAAATTGTGTATATTATTCAAAAATGCATACAAAAATGCACTTCCTCATAAAAATTCACATTACAATTCAGACAATGTTTGGTGAGGCTTGCACATTGCTGTGGAAATGTAGAGAACTGAAATGAAAATTGGAAAAATGAGAAACCAAGTAACCTGAAACCATTCCTAGCCACAATCCAGTGTGTGGTGTTAGAGGCCAACCCAAGACGCTTCGCTGCCTGAGGCAAAGGACAAGATGGCATCCCCATTTCACATGATTGGATTGACAGTGGAATCTTACTGTGGACAGTGTTCTCCTGAGGGCAACAGGGTTTTTTTAAATATTATTATTGGATGGAGGTATCTTTGCCCATAGCCTTGCTGGCCTCTGCCTACAGACTGATGCCCGTATCACTGAAGTGGGACACAGCTTCCCTTTTTGCCCACCAACCATGCGAGCCAAGAGAAGTACCACTTGCAGAAATGAGGAACTGTAGGCAGAAATAAGGACTGATTCAATTGACCCCATTCAGCCTGATTTAGGGCCAACTGCTGCATCAGGTCTGGCTGATGCAGCAAATTGCCTGCTTCCACCTTGTACCCTGTGGAGGCAGTAGTGACTCTGCTGCTTCGTTACTGCCTAGCTGGGATTCGAATTGCCCTGTAAGTCAGCAAAGGGGAAGAATATGGTGGTCTGACTGCACTGGCTACCAATTAGTTTCCGGGCCCAAATTTCAGTGCTGGTTTGGCCTATAAATCTTAATGGCTCAGGACCGCAATACCTCAAGGACCGCCTCTTTACATATGAACCTATCCGGACCCTGAGATCATCTTCTGAGGCCCTCCTTCATGTAACCCCCTCCTCTAGAGGTGCGGAGAGTGGCAGCATGAGAACGGGCCTTCTCTGCAGTGGCTCCCCGTCTGTGGAATGCCCTCCCCAGGGAAGTTTGACTGGCGCCTTCATTATACACCTTTAGGCACCAGGCAAAAACGTTCCTTTTTAACCAGGCCTTTGGTTGATACGTTTGACATCCTATACCCTTTTAAAATTTGACTCTTTTCTGGGGTAGTGTTAATGGGTTGTTGTTTTTATTCTGAGTATGTATGTTGTGATCATTTCTGTGAACCGCCCTGAGACCTCCAGGACCTCCAGATGATGATGATGGAAGAATATTGTGGAAGATTCACTTCAACATTTATATAGTAGATTGAAATTTGAGCAAACAGATCAAATTTAGGTTTATTTATTTTTTATTAAGGATCACCACTACTACACTCAAGGCATTATAAAGAAGAGGAGGAGGAGGAGGAGGAGGAGGAGGAGGAGGAAGAGGAGGAAGAGGAGGAGGAGGAGTTTGGATTTGATATCCTGCTTTATCACTTTCCTAAGGAGTCTCAAAGCGGCTAACATTCTCCTTTCTCTTCCTCTCCCACAACAAACACTCTGTGAAATGAGTGGGGCTAAGAGACTTCAAAGAAGTGTGACTAGCCCAAGGTCACCCAGCAGCTGCATGTGGAGGAGCAGAGACGCAAACCTGTTTCCCCAGATTACGAGTCTACTGCTCTTAACCACTACACCACACCACATATCATTTGCAATTATCTAAAGCTTTCATTCACCTTGCCCAGTGATTCCAAACCTAGTTGGGACTCCAGTTTTTTAACCACTAAAATAATCTGCAACACCAAGAGCAAGGGATATTTAGTAGAGTGTGTAACTGATATAGCTATTCTGGATGCCCACCTGTTTCAAAACAAGAACGGTTGGAAACCTCCTTTTTTTGCAGAGGCACAAATATACTGTAAACATGTCCCGCATGGCAGTTCTCTCTGGGACTTGGGTTATATAATGAGCCAGGCACTGTCATATTCCTGTGAAAGCAAGGAGTGTTAAAAACCTCATCTTCCTTGGTCATCTGAGCCTACCCTCAACTTTGTACTATTAACAGTTTTATGGAAAGTGCAGGAATATTTTAGGTTTCTTCCCCCCCCCCCCTGTGTCTCAAGGGAGATCATAAGCAAGGTGGCAGAATTGCAAAACATGACGGATTTTCCATCCCCCTCCCCTTGTAGATGTCATCTGGTGCCCTCGTCTTCAGTGTCTGCTTAATTAAGTTTAATAATTTAAACATCTGAACAAAATAATACTTGGGTAGATGGTATGAACTAATTGTAGGATTTGCAAACCTTGCTTCTCCCGGGCTGCTGAGTAGTATGAAGTATCTTAAATCACAGAAATAAAATATTTCCAGCCATAGGTTAAGACCCACCCCATATGAGAGTTAAGAGGCTTGTTTCAATGAGAATGTCCATGTAGCCAATAAGCAACTTTACCTGTGGAGGAAAATAGCTTTATAGCTTTATAATGGAAGTGCTGAAGCACAGCTTCTGTGCAATGTTTTAGAACAAGGGAAATTGTGTACCATTATTGCTTTCAATATGTGGCTGGCAAGGGACTTGGGGCCAGGTCATTCCCCACTGCAAACTGTTGAAGCACCATTTGAACTTGGTTCAGATACTCAATTTTTAAAAAAAGATAATTAGATTACTCTCTTTGTGGAATAGGTTGGAAAGTATTCACTGTACTGAGGCACTGAAGATCACCGTGCCACTTTTAGGCAACAAGGAATGATTGTGCCAACAGGCATGCCTGTATTTTTAAAAAAGTAGAATTAGAATAATCAATAACAATGAAGCAAGTTAATGGAAGCAATCCATGGACTGTTCTTTCTTCCCCTCCTTCAATTTCCCAGCACACGTTCCTATGAAGCACTGGTTCACCTCTACATTTTAAACTTGCGTGCAAAAGGATTCTGTATTTAAAGGACAAAAGGTAGTATCTGCAGAACACCTGTGTGAATGGTGTACATACCCACAGGATATAGAGGGAGACATTTGGTCCTTAATACAGCATGTCTGCACGGGTGGTGCTGTGGTCTAAACCACTGAGCCTCTTGGGCTTACTGATCAGAAGGTTGGCGGTTCAAATCCCTGCAATGGAGTAAACTCCCATTGCTCTGTCCCAGCTCCTGCCAACCTAGCAGTTCGAAAGCACACCAGTGCAAGTAGATAAATAGGTACTGCTGTGGCGGGAAGGTAAACAGCGTTTCCATGCGCTCTGGTTTTCGTCATGGTGTTCCGTTGCACCAGAAGCAGTTTAGTCATGCTGGACACATGCCAGCTCCCTCGGCCTGAAAGCGAGATGAGCTCCACAACCCCATAGTCACCTTTTACTGGACTTAAGTGTCCAGGGGTCTTTTACCTTTACCTATGTCTGCATGCTTTGAAAGTGTATTTTAATCCTTGAGTCTCCTTTTGAATATGCCTAATACAACAGGTGGCGCTGTGGTTAAACCACTGAGCCTAGGGCTTGCTGATCAGAAGGTCGGCGGTTCGAATCCCTGTGACGGGGTGAGCTCCCGTTGCTCGGTCCCAGCTCCTGCCAACCTAGCAGTTCGAAAGCATGTCAAAATGCAAGTAGATAAATAGGAACCGCTACAGCGGGAAGGTAAACGGCGTTTCCATGTGCTGCTCTGGTTTGCCAGAAGTGGCTTTGTCATGCTGGCCACATGACCTGGAAGCTATACGCCGGCTCTCTCGGCCAATAATGCGAGATGAGCGTGCAACCCCAGAGTCGGTCACGACTGGACCTAATGGTCAGGGGTCCCTTTACCTTTACCTTTTAATACAACACAGGAAACATATGTTTTCCTATTTTAATGACCATCCATAGAAATTGATTTAATTAAAAAGTTCTGGTGACTGAGTGCTCTGGTTCTAAATCACATGGAAAGCCTCCACCATTAGAGAAATCTCCCTGCTGCAGAACTTCAGCTGCCAACATGTGGATGGCAATGAAGCTAGTGATGCTGATGCGAAGGAGCCAGGGAAAATGACTCCATCTCCACCCTCAAATCATTGGAATCTGATTAAGAGGAATGCTTGAATAAGGCTAACTGAATTACAGATGATGGTGAACAACTAAAAAGTTGGGTTGTGTAAAAGATTTGAATATATTGAATCAAGAAGTAATGCAGGCCTGCTTCAGACAGATTTGGAGCTTCTCCGAGCTGAAGCAGGGGCCTCTAAAGTGCTTCAGGGTGCTTTGGAAATTCAGGTGTTTAAAAAAATACTGTAGACGTATCTGCCAAAATGGAAACATTTCTCCCCAAGCTTAGGGGAAATGCCAAGGTAGGGAGAGGGAAAACGGAAAGCTGTTCTGGGACTAACAGGTCAGAAAGCTTTGCCAGAGCTCTGCAAACACTGGGGTAAAGGATGTTGAAGTAATGTACGGCCTGGCTTTTGTGTGTTCTCTCCTATTTGCTAATTCTGCTAGTAGCTCAGCTTAGAAAAATGCTACACATTCATGTCCTTCTTCCTCTGTCACGTGCCCATAAATCCACTCCTATCACATCCACTTTGAGGTAGCCAATTTAGCAGAAGCTGTCAGAAACTGCTTTCTTCCTTCATTATAATTCTTTATCCCCTGCCCTCATTTTTCTGCTTTTTTGCAAGTTGCTTTCCTAGAGGCACGTCTCTGGGTTTTCTTAATGATTTATATATATATATATTTGACCCACAGAAACAGGGAGAGAAGCAAATTCCGTTTAGCTCTTCCTCCAAAAATAAAACAAAAACTTTACAGACACCTAGCACAAAAAACCTGGACCTATTTGTCTGTAATTTGGCAGTGTTTTTTTTTAAAAAAATCATCATCATCATCATCATCATCTAGGGCTGTCTCTCTTGTGCATGCACTTTTCATATAAACTGCCAACATACAATGGGACAAGTTTAAGTGAAACCTTTTTTGACCACCCTAGACAGTAAATTTTGTCTTTGCAGAAAACCCCTGCAGATATCCCTCTGAAAGTTGGCAGGATGCATCCCTTAGGAGATACTGCAATGCCCGCCGATTTCTTCCAACTTGACCAAAAATTTAAAGTTATAAATGATTCCTCTTTCAAAAATATCAAATTTAAATATGCCCAGCACAAAACCCTCTGGACCAATTTGGGTGTAATTTGGCAGACATGATCCACTTAGGATCGGCTAATATGTTTAGAAATTCCATCCAGTTCTATTTTCTAAAAAGGTAGAGCAATTTTTCAACTTCTGCATAATAGTGAATAGTAGAGGCATGATTGAAGCTTCATTTTTCTATGTTGTCAGACCCTAAGGCAACTTGAACACCTTCTGAAGCACTTCAGACCAAATCTTGTTCTTTATTCCCTTGGTGCACTGAAACATGGTCTGAACCAAATCTTGTAGTTGATGCCTGCCTCATACAAATGGCCTTACTGGCAACCCCAAACTCTTTTTCCACTTGAAAAGTTAAATTCCTCCCTTCCTATATTGACACTGACCTTCGTTCTTTCATAGCCTCTACCATTACCAAAAGTAGTCTACTAAGTCTGTTCTCCAGATTCCTTCCCACAGTCTTTAATCTTCAACATTATATATTCTATTTGTCTAGCACTGTATGGCTAAGCTGCAACCCTCTAGAAGTTATGCATGACTTTGCGTTGATAGGAAATAAAGCAGTCACAGAAGTCAATCACAAGGAACATGATTGTTCTCAAAGCCTGTGTGAAGGTGCAAAAGGTGACACAAAATCCAGAGATTTTTTTAAAAAGACAAAGCCCACTTTTGCATAATTTTCTCCAAATATTCTCCACTATATATATGGTGAGGGATGCAGGTGGCGTTGTGGGTTAAACCACAGAGCCTAGGGCTTGCCGATCAGAAGGTCAGTGGTTCGAATCCCCGCGACAGGGTGAGCTCCTGTTGCTCAGTCCCTGCGCCTGCCAACCTAGCAGTTCGAAGCACGTCAAAGTGCAAGTAGATAAATAGGGAAGGTAAACGGGAAGGTAAACGCCGTGTGCTGCTCTGGTTCGCCAGAAGCGGCTTTGTCATGCTGGCCACAAACAACAATGAAAACATGTTTGGTGGAAAGAACCCAGGCCTGTGAAAGTGTGATGCATTTTCTCCCAAATAGGATGGAGAATCTTGAGAAGCCATTTGTGTGCCGCTCTAACTTAGATGGTTGTGGATGGAATGCAGGGCATTTCCATGCTAGGTTTGGGACATGGATAGCATACTGATTGCATGAGAGGTAGAGCACGTGTTGCGCTCAGGAGTTGAATTGTGGCCAACATGAATGGTGGTGCCTGCCCAGTTTGTAGTTCTTTAAATTGGCATTCTCCACCCCATGGCTTCTGGTGAGAGCAAAGCTGTACACAATCAAAACAGATCAAAACAATCCAAGCTGGCGGAATGAGGCAGCTCAAAAAGTGAATTCACCTTACACCTATTTAATCAAAGAAATGAGAATATTCAGCCTTCTTGGCAACGTAGGTAAACAGAGGTGGCACCAGGGTCCTGTAAACGGCAACATTTCTAACCCTTTGACTGCAGCAAGAGAAAATGAGTTGTTGTTCCCCATGCAATTAATACTGAGACAGCCGCGGAAAACAGAGCATAGCTTGCGTTCTTTTCTCCCTGGCTTCTTTTAAATTTTCTTGCCATTGTTGCCTGTTTAGACAACCAGGGAGCAAAATGGGACTTGGATTCTCTGTAGGTTTCTCTGCCAGCTTTTAAACCGAGTATTAGTACAGTGTTCCCAGGTCTACCCAGCTCAGATTTAAATTCTGTTTGTAATCCACACAAGAGCAGTAAAGGAGAAACATGTAGTGTATTATTGCTGGGAATAATTGCTGTACAGGCTGAGCTCACAGAGGCTTGCTGCCGTTTCTCTTGACTTTTTATCATAAAGTGTTTACAATTTGCAATGATTGGGTAAGTCCTTCCCTGGCTGATGTAGTCCCTCTGCAGATCTAACAAGTCGTCCTTGACTTTAAAGCCTAATGTGTTCTGCTTCATTTACAATACCTAAAACACAAAAACACCACACTACCCATTCCAAACGGATTCTTCTTCTTCTTTTTGTCACTCCTTGTTGATGTGCCAGTGTTTTATAGGCTCTGAAATTGCCAGCTGTTTACAGTTGTCAATGGGAGGCTCTCAGGAAGAACGGCATACATTGAGGTTTTCATCCAATTTGTCTTGTGGTACCATTGCATTTTCCACTGTTCCAGCTGTGATCATCAGACACAAAAGAAATATTATGAAGAGCACCAAACAGATCCAACAGAGGACTATTTATTCTGGCTTTGAAAGTATGCCCTAGGCTGGGGCTTTCCAAACTGTGTGCTGCGACACTTTAGTGTGTCGTCTGCAGTGTGTAGGTGTGTCACGTGAACACTCCCCGTGCTCCTCCCAGGGCTGGAAAGGGGTCAGTTTAACCACCTGAATTACCATGTTGTGAAATGATGCATGTCTGAAAAGAGTGTCACCATCATGGAAAGTTTGCAAAGCCCTGCCCTAGGCTCTCACAAAGCCCAGATCTCTCCACCATGACTGTGGCATATTGCTGGCAGGGAACCCAAGACAACGAAGGTGAGTTCTCTAATGTGCTTGATGTACCAGATTGCATCTCAAGAGTCCAGACTTCTCATTAGAACCTTCCCAAATGTAGGCTATTTATTTGAACAATAGAGAAGACTTCTCAGGATGCAGACCAAGCATCTGTCTTCAGGTGACAATGATCCTGCATGGTAAGGTTGAGCTCTTGGGTATATCCTTTATGAATGTCATCTATCACTTTGAAGAATCTGTCAGTATGTATTGGTATTACTCTGAGTTTTCTTTTTCACACAATTTGTTTGGGATGGACAACTTTTAAACTGGGAATGTGAACACTGGCCACCTTTCATACACCCAGTAGCCCTCTGTAAGCATCTAAAAAGGTGAAGGTAAAGGGACCCCTGACAGTTAAGTCCAGTCGCGAACGACTCTGGGGTTGCGACACTCATCTCGCTTTACTGGCCAAGCGAGCTAATGTTTGTCCACAGACAGTTTTTCTGGGTCATGTGGGCAGCATGACTAAGCCGCTTCTGGCAAAACCAGAGCAGAGCATGGAAATGCTGTTTACCTTCCTGCCGGAGCGGTACCTGCTTGCACTTTGACATGCTTTTGAACTGCTAGGTTGGCAGGAGCTGGGACCAAGCAACGGGAGCTCACCCTTTCGCAGGGATTCGAATCACCGACCTTCTGATCGGCAAGCCCTAGGCTCAGTGGTTTAGACCACAGTGCCACCCGCGTCCCTCTGTAATCATCTAGTCACATGCAAAGCCAACACCTATGTGGGGGTGAGTCCACTAAGATCCATCCTTTCACTATCAACCTTTATGAGGTGAAAGGCAAACTTCTGAAGCAGGGAGTTTCCTGTACTTCTGGAAGCTCCCTGTTTGTTTTGGGTCCCCATGCAACTCCACATGCAATAGGAGCCTATGAAGTGTGATCACACTGGTAAAAATGCAGGTGCCTCTTCACCGCTTCTTGAAATTTCTGGTCTTCTGAATTCAGTTGAATAATAATAATAATAATAATAATAATAATAATAATAATAATAATTTATTTATATCCCGTCCATCTGGCTGGGTTTCCCCAGCCAATCTGGGTGGCTTCCAGCAAAATATTAAAATACAATAATTCATCGGATATTAAAAGCTTCCCTAAACAGGGCTGCCTTCAGATGTCTTCTAAAAGTCAGATAGTTGTTTATTTCTTTGCATTTTGTACAGAAGCAAGGATGCTATTGTTTATTTTCTTCTCTTCCCTCCCTCTTTTAAATAGATCCCCAGAAAAGTGAAACATAAAACATTGTTTAACTTGAATTTATTTTTATTTGTGGGCACTGAATATATGAATGGCATTACATCCTTCGCAAAAGTCGATACTTTAAGTGGTTAAAAGGCAAGAAAATAAAGGACTTCTCCACCACTGCATTTGTAATAATACTGAAGATAAAATGCCTGAGAGCTTGTTATTCTCTTTTTGTAATATGATTATGGGATGCATTTATCATTTCCAATGGTGTCATATACACATGCAATGCAATCCTGTTCATTAACATGACTTCAATGGGACTTACTTCTAAGTGCATATAATTTATTGTAGCTGGCTTAGCCTTTCTTATCCCCTTTAGCTACAGTATAGGATTTTTATTTTATTTTTGTCCATTTCCCAAAGCTCTGAAGTTCACTTCAATACTTGTTGGGTGTCTTTTAGCAATATTTATTCCTAAAGCTGGATATCACAATACTATGAAGCATCACAATAACACTCTGAAAATAAAAGTTGCAATTAAAAAAACAACCGATAGGCAGAACTGATTTAGCCTCCCTTTTAATTGCTAGGGTAGATGTACTGGAAACTATCAATACAACAAAAGATTATGACTTCACCGTGTGGTACTGAGAGATTCCAATCATTGTGTTGTAAGAGGAGATTACAGGACAATGCAGTGCTTTGCTCTATCCATGCCTTGCCCTTGGTTCAATGAATTGTTCCCAGAGGGGCTGAGGTATGTACGGTCCAATTGTAACCTCACAGTTTCCTCTTGAAGGGTCTTTCACCATCTCACAAAATGAGCATCAGTTGGCTCACTGACCCTTGTATAGGCTGCATCCTCAATAGGTCCACATGAATTAGTCGCATGAACATTCCTCATGTGCTGTTTAGCTTTCTCTTTGGAAAGAGATTACAGGTGCCAGGTGCCGATTTGGGGATGATTTTCTCTGAGAAGCAGCATCTGCCTCTTTGGCAAACTGCACAGGCCATCATGCTGGCAACATCGCAAGCACCTCTGGCTTTTTTCACATGCTGCTGCCCAGAAGACAATCTTTCTGCTCCATCTATCTTATCCGTACCTGTTTTAAGGTAGAAAGGGAGATCTGTCTTTCTCTTAACTGAATGCCCATTAGTTTAAAATAGCAAGTCAAGTGTTAACCTAGTCCTTGTTGCTATGATGATCACTTTTATCATTCCTAAGCAAAGGATTTCATTAAGTATCTTCTTGCTTTTGTATCTGAACTCAGCAGTATGATAAATATGATAGGCTTTGTCAAAACTGGCTTTTGCGAGCGTAGAAAAAGTTGTTCTTTATGTTTGATGATTTTGGTTACAGTTTGTATTTCAAAGCATATGTTAATATGGAACTATGTCAGAAAAACACTTATACATTCAGACATAGCAACAGAAGATATAAAACATATGTTAAATTAGAAATTGTGGGTGTATAAACACTGACATTGCCATCTTGAAATATGGCTATGATATTCTTATGCCTCCCTTTCTGGTATTATCATTCACGGCTGTCTTTGTTGTGGTTGGGAGGTGGAGGGAATACTGCATGATATAATCTCCCCAAGTTACGAATTGAGGTCTGTGCCTTTCTTTCTTTCTTTCTTTCTTTCTTTCTTTCTTTCTTTCTTTCTTTCTTACACTTTCTCAAAAATGAGAAACATGTTTCCAACTTCTCTGAATTGCAACTTTCCTGACAAACTCCCTGAGTTAGCATGGCTGGCAGCATCACAATTGCCTCTTGCTTTTTCACATGTACTGATTAGTGTGGGATGGAGAATCTGTGCTGCTGGGCTCCCATCAACCACAGACCGCATGACCACTGGTGAGGGAGGATGGGAGTTCTAATCCAGCAACAACTGGATGATCAAATGTTCCCCATCCCTGGTTTACTGAAATGCAGCTGAAGTTTCTAAGCCGCAGGCATTCATACACATGGATTATTGTCTTGTGAGTGAGTAGGTAGATAATGCCAGCACTAGGGTGATGACTTTTTCATTTTTTTTCCTCAAAAATTATTTCCTGTAGCACAAATGGATGAACTTTTGTCTATTAATGACTAAAATAAGGTATATTCCATTGAAATATTTAAAAAAGTTACGCACAAACCGTTTTTAATTTTTTGTATGCCGTTTTACCATTTCATAAAATTGTATTAACAATTCTATATATATTTCGTATCAAATTTGGACACAACACCACATTCCACAATGGGGAGTGTTCTTAGCAACATAGGGTATACAAATGTCACACCTGCGCAAGGTAAAAGCCCCTTTTTGGGACCTCAAAACTCAGCCAGCAGACCCTGCCGGACATGCTGGGGAAAGAACCTACAGGAGAGGTAGCAAAACATCGCCCTCTAGCGGCGTCTGTACTGTTACTGCAGCTAAAAAAAGCTTTCCTGTGTGTTTGATGACCCTATATAATGTTGTATATATGTGACTCTAAAGCTTGGGTTCAATTTTATATCTGCTTACAGTGACTTCAAAAATGGTCAAAAACTGATAAATATTTTTTTAAAAATCATTTTGTGTGTGAGGTTTTTTTTTTTAATCAAATCTCTTTGAAAGTAAGATTGTATCTAATCTTTAATGAAAGCTCATCAAATTATGATACAGGGAAATGAGGTTGTAAAAAAGTCATCACCCTAGCCAGCACACTTGTGTTGTCTTAGTGCTTTGGGATGAGAACGCTCCTTAGACATGTGGGACTAAAGCATATTATTGCCTCTTCCTCTAGAAGACTAGTTCTTGCGGTCATCTTTGCATTCTCCCAGTTGCTTCTTTCATGACTATCTGAGTCTAAAAACCCAAGGCTGCCAAATATACTGTTCTTATGGATGACTTGGAAACTACAGTACAGGAAGAGTGCAACATTTCAAGTTGTCTTTTAAGCTGGCCAGCTAAACATGGCAGTGACCAGTGCTTTTTTGTTTGCCTGAACACCGAATTGGAATGAAGTTAGCATAATCAAGGGTAGGAAGTCTGTCCCCTAAGTTTCGATAAAAGCTGTAAATGGTAGTGAATGAAAGGATACGAGAGCATTGTCTCGGAACTGGTTGAAACCTTCTACACGACATGTTTATACACAAGTCGAATTTAATTAGTGGGCTCCATGAAAAAATAAAAATAAAAGCTAACTGCCATGGCAATGTGAAAACTCAATTAATTGACTTAGAACTGAATTTACTTGGATTTTGACCACAGAGGCAGAAACAGTAGCAAGGCTGCCAATGCAAGCTTCATTTTAAAAAGAAATGTGTGGTTATTTTTCTTATGAGTTGTACACCAAGCAATTCACTTCTTTCACTTAAAGAATATTTATGGACAAAAAAAAATGAAAACCAATATGATTATGAATATCCATGAATCCAGGACAAGGCAGTGTCCCCTGTGACAGAGAAAATAGCATTTTTGCCAAAGGGAAACTAGTCTATGAGAAGCAGAGCTAATAATACACTTAGGTCCCGTGTGAGAGGTTCTCGGTCCCAAAGCGCCAACCCAAATACATTTTTAAAAAGCAAAGACGATAATTCTACTTATCTCAGAGAGGGGAAATTCTTATTCATAGCAGTAGAAAAATCTTCAAAAGCAATCCTGGAAATCAAACCGGATTATTTCTGCTTTGTAAGCAAGGCTAAGGATCTGTCTGAGACAGCTCCCCATTGCTAAGCCTTTTGCATATGAAGCCGACACACCATTGGTCCATCCACTTTAGTATTGCTTACACCGACTGGCAGCAGCTCTCCAGGGTTTCAGACTAGGAACATTGCTAGCCCTACTTGGAGATGCAGTTTTGAAGTGCAGTGTTCATCTTTTAATTAGAAATGCAAGCAACCTTAGAAAGCTGTGTTACTATTTAAACTGATAGTGTGACCCCTAAGGCATATTCGGCCCCTGCTTGAATGTTCATGTGACTAATTCATATGGACTCACTGAGGATGCAAGCCTATACAAGGGTCAGTGAGCCAGCTGATGCTCATTTTGTGAGATGGAGAAAGTCCCTTCAAGAGGAAACTGTGAGGGTGCATCAATCTTTCTCAATAAACTTGAAATTCTCATTCTCATACCATTCATCTACCAGAGAAGGAAAGTCTGTAAATTACCCTGTTGCTCTGGTAGATGTCATAACTTGTCCTGGAAAAACTCAGGGAGATATACTCCCTTGCACACCTTCTCCACTACACTTTTTTTTTTAAAAAAAAGAACACTTAGGTATTGCATCTTCACACTGTTTATATGTTCTCCGCGCAACCTGAGCAGCTTAAATCCTGTTAAGAGTGAAGGACTGAATCTATCTCGTACAATTCTCTGATAGTGCATAGGAAGCCACTCATTCAGAAAACTTCCAATAAATCTCATATAAAGTATCAGGGACAGGTGGTGGAAAGAATAAGATTAAGTCTCATTTGAATAAGGAAAGCTTGACTAATTTCTGTATCTGCAGCTAACAGGAAGCAGGATAACATTTTCATTAGCCATTATCAAAAGAGAATTCAGTAGCACATCTTGAATGAGACAGCTTGACATTTTTGGACCAACAAATTAAGTGCCTACTCCTTTCTTTGTGACTCCCATGCTGTATTCTCCTTTGCTGACCAATTGCCATTTATGATGCTGGAAAGGGACATTAATTGAAACATGTGCTTACTGGAGATTGCTCCCTTTCAGCTGTGAAATGTTTCTTGTAATAAGAAGAGCTGGAAGGGAAATGAATTGACTGTCTAGATGCGGATGGGGTTGATTTCCTGTCTAAGAATTTGAGAGCACATTATTCCTACGGTTTCAGACATTTCTGCGCACAGCTTGTGGCGACTACATGCCAGATGCAAGTAGTGCTAGGAAATGAAGTTTTCTAGTACCTTTGCCCCACATCGGTAGCACCTGGAACTTCATTCCCCAATGTGCTTTGTATTTGGCATGTAGCCATTGCTCTGTACCAGAACACTGAGAGGAGACAAAGCTATAACTGGAGATAAGAAGGTAGTTGCTTGAATAGCTGAAGGTGGGTCTAGGGTTGCCAGACTCAACAGTGGACAGGACTTCTGTGCCTTTAATTGCCCTGCTGTCTTTTGAGTCTGGAAACCTTAAAGAGAAACCAGCAGACCCTTTGCTTGGAAATTAAACAAAGGGTCTGCTGCTTTCTCTTTAAGGTTTCCAGACTCAAAAGAAGAAGAAGAGGAAGAAGAGTTTGAATTTGATATCCCACTTTATCACTACCCGAAGGAGTCTCAAAGCGGCTAACATTCTCCTTTCCCTTCCTCCCCCACAACAGACACCCTGTGAGGTGGGTGGGGCTGAGAGACTTCAGAGAAGTGTGACTAGCCCAAGGTCACCCAGCAGCTGCATGTGGAGGAGCGGAGATGCGAACCCGGCTCCCCAGATTACGAGTCTACCGCTCTTAACCAGTACACCACACTGGCAGGGCAATTAAAGGCACAGAAGTCCTGTCCTCTACTGAGTCTGGCAACCCTAGGTGGGTCAGATGTCCAAGGAGGGTTTGAGAAATACACCATGCAATGCTACCTCTGATGTCATCAGGGGTGTGGTGGGGTCTGAAAGAACCGAGCTATTTTATGCATTTGGGGGGAATTACTTGGGCTTTTCAAGAGACCAATCAGAGCCTGGGTAGGGAAAGGTTGACCCGCATGGCCCAGTAATCTGGCATCTTTTTTCCATTTTTCAGACACTTTCCTTCTCCACCAAGAAAAGAATTGTGCAAGGTGAACTGTCACAGGTATTTGACACATGCTGGTCTCTTCTACTTGATGTGGCCCATTTTCACAACAGGCTCACTGAGCAGATATTAAATTCCTGAAATGACTCTACACAGGTTGTGGGAGTAGAGACACAAGTGTCTCTTTTGTAATATCTGGAGCAGAGATCCATGTGTTTCCTTGGCGATAAAATGTCCCCACTGGTCCAGAATGCATCTGCAGCCCCTACATCTCACAACAAAGGAATTGTGTGAACTTCCACTTTGGATGTTACTGAAGGACAAAAACAGAAAGTGTGAGCTGCTGGTGCCTCCTCCTCCTCCACTTCTGGCATGTTGCAACATCTGAAATCAGTCCTTGTTTCTTATTTATGTGACAAAAGTGTAGTTTGAGGCTTATCTGCAGCACACAGTAACTCACAGGCTTTGGCATTTTTATCTGTAATGACTCAAAGACCATTTTTGTTTCGCTATAACTATTACAGCTTTATATGCCAGCAGTGTTTTTTTTATCTTAAATACATGTAGTGTCTGTAAAATATACAATTGGCAATTTAAACATATTGATGGCATTTTAGAAACATCTTTTGGCACTAACAATTTAAAGCTTAATGGAACTTTTCCTGCCAGCTCTGAATCTGTTGATGGACCCAGGCCTAATTAATGTCTGCTCACCACTGACCCGCATGGCCCAGTAATCGGGCATCTTTTTTCCGTTTTTCAGGCAGACTTTCCTTCTCCACCAAGAAAAGAATTGTGCAAGGTGAACTGCCACAGGTATTTGACACATGCTGGCCTCTTCTACTTGATGTGGCCCATTTTCACAACAGGCTCACTGAGCAGATATTAAATGCTTCGATTAAAGTAAACCCAACATAATTGGGATATGACTCTCTTTTCCTGGAATCTCTGGCAGGGTGAGCGATGATTGCTACACAGAACACCTGTGGATATCTATCCAAGGCCTGTCTTATAGAGATAATATTTCTTAAGTATATTTCCAAAGTTCATGACCTTTCAGGTAGAAAACAATACTTTCCTGCTTTACGTTTTCATGCTGCTCTATGTTCACCTACCTTTAATTCATTAAACCCCTCCTTTTCACATCACCAGACTCCTCCTGATTATTTCTGAACACTTCAGACAAGTTGGTTCTGGATCTCTGAGTGATATATGCTGCATATTTTCCAAAATATCCTCAAAGCTACACATCACATAATAAAGCGGAAATTACAATAAATATTACAATGAAGCCATTGACAATCCAATTATCAGACATCCTGATGATCAGGAAAGGTTAAATATTGCACAACCATTTCCCAGAAGACTACGCTTTAAAGGGCTGCCTAAGTAAAAAGGTCTCAGTGGCCTTTGTGAAAGGGCCCAGCACACAAATTGGATAGACTTCTAACTGCTGATCATCAAGCAGGGGAAGGTGAATATAAGGGTTTACTTTGCCCATACATTATGAAGGGAACATTTTATTCCCAACCCGCAACTGGATCCTATAAGCCAGGGGTGAGGACCCCCCCCCAACAGCCTCATTCTCTCATGACGTATCTTCCTAGGTTGGGCCCAAAGCTAAAATTGGCAGGGGCAGAGTTGACATTGTGCCACCCAACTCAGCTGTTCAGCCATCTCCTGATCAGCTTGTCTCCACATGGAGGGACAGGGAGAGAGAGAGAGAGAGATCTACCCACCCCCAGTTCTGAGGACTGGAAACAGCTTCTTCAGGAACTGCTTCAAATCACTTCAAGATCACTGAAGAGGCAGCTTCCAATGAAGCCTTTGTGAATCACCCCCTGTGGAGCAAAGCAGTTTGATCACCTCCTTCATGATCTCCTCCCCGGCCAAGAACCTGTTGAAAGGAAATGGGTTGAGTGCTGCTGCGTTGACAAACACTGGAGGAAATCAGAGGCGATTGGGAGCAGCCACTCAATAATTCCTGATCTCCTCAAATGCTTACAATGCTTTGCGCCCCCCCCCTCTTCATCTGCCTGTCAAAGCATCAGTGCCCAACGCACTTTCGTGGCCCAGTTTGGATTGCCACACTTTAAAAAAAAGGTGGAGACACCTGGGATTGACAACGCTGAGAAGAAGGACAGGGTTTCAGAAGAAAGACTGCCAGGCTGGTCTATCAGGTTGGTTCTGGCCCTTGAGCTATCAGTCTGTCATCAGCCCCTGAACATACTTTAAGTACTGAAGATGGACTAAAAAACTGAAGGTGGGAATTGGCCCCAATCTTACTTTCACCCATGAAATATTTATAATGTCATTATTATTATTATTATTATTTATTTAACTTCTCTACTAACCATCCGAGGATCTGAGGGTGCTTTTCAATATAAAAACACAAAAATGCATACCATAGTGACAGACAAAAACAATAACCATACACATACAGTTTAAAAGGCCATAGTTTGCCTGAGGTCTGGGGAAAGAGGAATGTGTTTGCCTTGCGACTAAATAATGCATATGTAAGGAAGGCACCAGGTGAGCTTCCCTGGGGAGGAGGAACACGAAGAGGCACCTCAGATAAGGATTACAGGGTCTAGGTCAGTTCCAATGGGAAGCGTAGGCCGACACTATTAACTGTTAATCTAAGTATGCTACAGAAAAGGACCCCTTGCCAAACTGGGTCTGCCACTGTTGGAAGAATATGTCTGTAGGGCCGGCCCTACAATAGGGCTGGGTGGCGCAGGGCGCCAGGCCGCCAGGGGGGCGTCACGCAGCTGAGCCTGTGGCAGCCGCACTACACACACCAGACAGCCGTGCTGGGAAACGGGGCGCCGGAGGGATATTCACACCACGGCGCCAGGGCACCAGATATGCTTAAGACGGCCCTGTATGTCTGTCTTGTTCCCTGCAGTGAATTTTTCTGCAGACTCCCTTGAATGCAGAACATGGTTCACACTACTGGTGCCTCCATATAAAAACTGTAATCAGCAAGTATAGACTAATCAATCTATGTATAGGCATGTGTGAACTAGACCAATACAGATGGAAAATAGGTGTGTGCATGTGTGGGTGTGAGTGTATGTGCATGGTTGTGTTAATCATCCTCTGTGTGGATGCCTACAAACAAGAAACTGGTTAGAGACAAGGGAAACTAAAATGTGATTCCACAGAAAACTTTTTTTTTCTTACAAGACTTCTGTCCTTATAGCAGCTGCATGCTAGTCTGTCTCATAAATTGATTAGGTGAAGATTGTGCTAGCATAGATATGCTGTTCCTGTTGTCTTCCTACCTGTCATCCATTTGTTTAAGGCACAGCAGCCTGCCAGAAAAAGTGATGCTAATGCTATTCAGCATAGGCCTATCTGCATGTCTTTTGTTCCTTCCTTAGCTGGTGCCTTGTTTTGTTGAAATAGAAATTCCCAGGAGGATAAATGTTTCCCAAAAGCTGCTGACTTTTCCATTTCCTTTTCCTTTTGTGTGTGTGTGTGTGTGTGTGTGTGTGTTTGCATGCATGTGTGTGTGTGAGCAATGCACAATAACTCATTTGCATTGTTTAGAGATTTGTGACTTCGGTCAACCTCCTTCTGCTAACACAGAACATTAGTGCAGCTGACCATATGTTTTTGCCTATTAATGCACTTATTAATTAAGATGCTATCTCATTTTATGCAGGCGGCTCTTTCATCTTTAAGCATTTGAAGCAAGTCCTGTATATATGCACACATCCCTCCCCGCCCCACGTCGAAAAACCGGCCCCCACTTGAAGGTCAACAATTTCTCACAGCTGTAAACTTTTGAATCCTTGATAATGGGATGTCAATTTGCAAGTGCAGGAAGGGGCAAAGAAAAAGCCATTTGCAAATATGCCATTTTCTTTCTGAATTGTGTCAGCGATATCAGCTGCATATTAAACTAGCTTGCTGCTTTTCAGTGGTGTGCTACAGAACCTGCTGCAATCCATTAGTACTGAGTATTGAAGGCCAGAGTGCAGGCCTCGCCTGTGCTAAGGTGCCCAGCATCACAACTGCTCATGAGAAGTTAAACAATTAGTGCAGTTAAAGAGCCCCTCTCAGTAGATAATCATGACAGTTTATGGCAACCTTTTGCCATTCAGTTCTACAGGCTCTCTTTATCATCGAATAAAAAATGCCTGTACTTACTAAAGAAATGTGTGAGGGTTATGGTGGTCTTACACACACACACACACACACACACACACCTTATTAATGACTTTTGTATCTGCCATACTTGCTTATTTTAGATCAGAGGAAAGGAGTATTCCCACTTAAGAGATGCAATATTTTAGTGAGGCTTCTCTTAGTTGTTATCCTCAGCAGTATTTATCCTGATTTCAAGTCTTGTCCAAAGCCTGATCTACTTATTTTGATTGCTAGCAAAGCACTCAAATAGAGATCAAAGTGTTGTTTGCCTAGGCAGTCAATCCCCACGGCGGCCCAACACATTTAACAATAGTGCTCTTGACTATTCCTCTAGACGAAAGGAAGTGATAAACAAGGGCGATAAAGAGTTTCCGACTGTGATCAGGTACCTGATATATAAAGATGACAGTGTTAATAAGGAGTCCCATTGGAACTGGTGGAGAGAGGCTAAAAAGAAAGTATAGATCACAAAACAACTACCTGCATTTGGGTTAGAAGGGAAAGCAGAGTTTCCTATCAGTTTTAACTTAGACATTATTATTACTATATCTGTGATGCTTTGACGCTTAGGTCTGAGATACTTCATCAGCTGTATTAGTACTGTTGCAAACTGCTTTGGGGCCCCTTGTTAGTGTCAAAGTGAGGTATTTAAAGGATACAGTGGTACCCCTACTTACGAATTTAATGCGTTCTGAACGCACATTCGTAAGTCGAAAAAAATGTAGGTCAAATCCCAGAGGAATGCATTGGGAGAAAAAATTCGTAAGTCGAAGCAACCCTATCTAAAAATTCATAAGTAGAAAAAATCCTATCTAAACAGCATCCAAGATGGCAGACGGAGCTCCATTCGTAAGTAGAAACATTCGTATTCAAGTCATTCGTAAGTAGAGGTACCACTGTATTCAATAAATCAATATTGACTCAGTAAATGATTCAGTAAATCTTGCTTGTCTCTTTCATGGTTTAGAATGGGGTAGAGTGTCTTCCCACCCACTTCTGTGACATCCAAATGGACTCTTGGTTTTGGTCCATTGGAACTCCTAAGGCAGTGCAAAACTGTGTTGGACATTTAGAAGTGACTGGTGTCTCCTAAAAAGTAGTTGTTGTCCTGCTTCCCAGGCATACGGTAATTACTGAAACTTTTACTGCTTAATCTTCAAGAAGAAGAATATCATTAGAATAAGATTCTGGAAGGCAACATTTTCCATTCCACCATATGAACATCACATCTCCATTCTGCTGCCATTCATTTTCCACCCAAAACTATATTATTTGTTTCACGGTCTGCTGTGGTGAAATTACAAACTAACCTAATTAATTCTGTGCATTATGTTAACTATGTTTTAATTATGTTATTCTTCCCTATTCATTTCAATGCAAAGAAAGTAGGTGCAAAGTGGAGGGGGAAACCTTATCAACTGCAGATCAATTGCAGATTGAAACAACAATAACAGCAAATACCAATCAGATACATTGGATTGATTTGTGTTCCAGACATGGGATATGCAAGCAAACGTCAGCAATTTCTGTTTTCACAAGAATTCTTTGACATCCCCATATACAGCACACTTAATTGCTGTCACCCAGAAGGCTCTATACTGTGGTTTGTCCTTTCTGCTTTCTTTTCTCAGTACATTTCCAAGTGATTAGTACTCTGTTCAAAGTGGTACTCCAGGAGAATGATGCTTCCTGTAAGCAAACCCAATAAGGATAATTTATCACCTCTGCCTTTGCATGCACTCATAAAATGAAACAGCATCATCTTTTTGCCCACCACTTCTCGACCACTTGGAACTCCTGACATGTTAATTTATTTACGTTGGCTGTTGTATTACTTGTTGGGCATACTGATCTTCGCCATTTGGTAAAATATGCATGCAAGGAACTGTAGAGAATAGCTCCTGCATCAGCAGATTGTGACCATTTTATGGGAAATATGATAGCTTGGAGAATGGGTTTTTATTTACATTCTCTTGTGAAGAAGGCAATAAAGCAGAAGTTAAATGAAATCTAACATCTTGTCCGTTTTTTCCGTCCATTATCTTTTATAGATTTCAGAAAAGCGCAGCAAGGCAAGATTTACTTGATTAATTTGTCAAACAACTGAGGCAATGGTTAGTTAGCTATCTGTAATGTGTTGATAAGGGTATGGCTCCAAAGCAATTTCCCGGAAAATAATTATTTTATTCTGAACGCTGGTGAGAAGGACCACTGTTAAAACACCATGAAGTAAAGTGGAGTGGCCCAAAACGACTCTCTTGAGTTGCTCAGATAATTTCAGAGGAGTTACACTGGAACCAGATTGGAGCCCATGCCTTTATTTAAAACACCAATGCTCAGATAATGTCACTGGAATAGCTGCACCCAGGAGAATTAATGAATTTTGCTTCTGTGATACTCGTTATACCTGAGCAAATGTTGCGTTCCTTAGATGTGGTGATGATTAGTGCTGCATGGATGTATTCTAATTCCAGAAAATAGAAATGTATTGGAGATTCAAAGAGGAAGTGCAGAGAGAAAGTGGGTAATAATTGCAAGGGAAAGCTGGGCAAAAGTAGGAAAGAATACGACGGATACAAAAGTTATATAGGTTGCCTGCAGAAAAAGAAGCAAAGTTAACTTATACTCTTAATTAGAAAATTCATACTGATTTCCAGCAGTGACATATTAAAGGCATGTATTTTACACCATGGTCAGATAAGCCATCCTGTAGAGCTACACGGTTCAGAATTGGCACAGGTTGGACTTATGCTGCAAGCAGTAGCAAAAGGTGTGGTGGGAAGTGGAGGTCATTTGATCTTTGGTCAATTACATCCATTGTTTGCTGGAAGGTAAAGAGTCAAGGAGGCAATGATGTTTGCATGGTGCTAATGCACCAGCAAAGCCAGCTGCCCCATTGGTGCATCTGCCTTGCATTGCACTAACTGCTGCCTCTGCCCTCCCTCTCTACCTCTTGGAACAACCAACTAGAGATCAGGTGAGCACCGCTGCCCCACTGCTCATCCCCTACTGGCTGCAGGTTCTGTGACCCAAGAGGTTCATGAATGTCAACCTTAATCCTTCCAAAACATGGGCATTTATTTCCCATTAAATGCTCTACAACAGGGCTGTCCAACAGGTCGACTGAGATCTATCAGTTGATCGTCCCGTCCCCCCCATAAAAGCTCAACAACTAAAAAATCTCAACAACTTTGGCTTTCTAAAAAAAGTTCAACAACTTTGGCTTCCCAAAAGCTCAACAACTTTGTTCGATCCAATGTGTAGATCACTGCCACTATTTTTTATAGTGGGAATAGATCGCAGTCTCTTGGGAGTTGGACATGCCTGCTCTACAATAATGAAAATATTTCCGCTATTCCATCTAAAAAATTATGTTTAAAGAAACTTACATATCCATTCATAAATGACTGTACAGTATCAGAAATAAAATGTAACAATAGTACCAACAAATGACATTAAAAACAATGGAAACAGAAACAGAATTTTTAACTTTTTCCAAAGGGATTAGAATCCTGCCATGCACAAAGGCACTTTTCATGCACCTGTGCAAAGTGGGTTTTTTCTCACTTAGGCTGTAATTCATCATGTGGTTATTTGGGAATAAGCCTCTCTGATTTCGATAGGGGTTACTTCTGAGTAAATACGCATAGGATTGTGCTGCTGAGGGAGAAAGGGTAGTCCCTATGAATGTTTTCCTGTAATAAAGAATCTGGACTGTGATTTTGGAGCTTAGCATTTGAGTGCAGCTCTGAACACCTCTGAAACTGGGCAAGGCTATAATAAGGACATTTTTTAAAAAACCAAGATACTTCTGAACCTCCAAAAGACACTTAATATGTGCTTTTATATACATGATGATGCTTTTTTGAAGCAAATAGAAAATACCACATCAGAAGGGAAACTGTGGTGTTCTCTAGAGCTTCTTGGTCTACGTGAAATCATGAGTGAGAGAGCACATATAGAATATATGGAATTGCATTTGAGCTGCCAAGGCCCCAACCTTTAACACTGAGTAATTGCTAGGAGTCTATAGAGCTTAAAATTTTATGCTAAACTATATGCATAGGGAGAGAGCTGAGTAGTTTACTCGCACTGTATCATGCAGTACTATATTTTGTTTGATGAAACTGAGCGGAAACTTTTAACTTCCTTTTTCTTTACATATATAAACAGATGGAATGGGAATGTTTCACTTCTGTTTTTTTTAAACATATATAGATAACCTAATTGCATAAACCAAAGCAATATCATTGGACCTGGCAACATGCTTTCGGCTTTCAGATTTCATTAAGTGCACAAAGCAGCATCATATTTATTGGTCGCCAGTCTCAATAGCCAGCCTGCTTCAACACTGTTCTGGCAACTGAAAATTCTAAAAGAGGCCAGTATCTCTTTTAAGTAGCAAGTAATTCACTCCATTTTTCAGAATGAATTGACCTGATCTGTGTGCATGGCAACATGGATATAAATCAAATTTCTCACTTCTTCAAGTGCTCATAGTATAGTATAGCAACTGGAAAACCTGACTTCCACTGGAACTGCATTGAAAATGGGACCACGAATTCCCCTGCTAGTGACAGGTTGTTGATGTGCCATCCTTTGAATGGTCATGGGCAGAGCATCTGCTTTGCATACTCCCTCTCTGAAATTCTGGGGAGCCACTGTCAATCAGCATAGATGACACTGAGCTAGATGGGCCAATGTTCTGGATCAGTATAAGATACCTTTTATCTTCCTCTTCCTTCCCTGGAGACGGCGGCCCTGACAGATCAGCGAGCTTATTGGGTTGCTAGAAAGGAAAAGAAGGAAAAGAGCGATTGACTTTTTGGGAGTTACTATGTGAAAATCTGCACAGAATTCAATGTAACAGGATTTTGAGAAGATACATTGCAGCCAGTTTGGTGAAAATGCTGATGGAGAAATAAGTTGCAACGATTCCCTCTTTCCCAAGACTTCGACCTTGGAAGGATATGGAAATGTCAACAAAAGTGTTTGCACCTGGATTCCAGCAAAATGTTTTGAGAAGACTGTGGGAATTGAGAATCGGAATATATTACGATGAACTACAACTACGAGAAATGAAGCAACATTTACAAAAGGAGGACATTAACAATGAAACGTCAGAGGAAGACATCAAGGAAAATGAACTGAAGGACAGTGATATTCCAAAACAAGTGGAAGCTCATCATGAAGGAAAAGAGGAAAATGTCCAACAAGAATGGTTCGGGACTATTCTTCTTACGCTGAAGGAAAGACAGAATTTTTTTGGAACTCAGAACACCCGCAAAGAAATGAATGTTCAAAGAAGGGGGGAAAGCTAGGAAGGGGGTGGGATGAAGGAGGAATGAATATTTAGTTTATTAGGATGGATAAAAAGGATTGAAAACTGGATTGCAGACTTTGGAACTTGCTGGAATGGAAGGGAATGGCCGGAATCGGGGGAGGAGGAGAAAAAATTGAAGATAAATGAGAAAATTAGGAAGTGGGAAAGTAAAAAGGATTTAAAATATATGGAGGTTCTTGGAAGGAAATTGTGGTAAGGGGAGAAAATGAATGTTAATTATGTTAGAAGTAAGAGGTAGTAATTAATTAGGAGTACTAGAAATATAATTTTTGTAAGATGAATAATTAAGGGGACGGTTGGGTGCTCCCCTCCTCTTGTCGGTCCTCTGCGTGCTGGGAGCTCTTGGTGGCAGGGGGCGCTTCTGGGGCGGGGAGGCCGGGGAGGGGGGAAGGGCCCAATCAGAAAAAGAACCATCTCCATTCTCCTTCTTTCCTCTAGGGACTCTTCGTGGCAGGGGGAGCCCCTGGGGGCGGGGGAGGGAGGGGGTGTGAAATAATAATAAAAGAGAATTTAATAGAAAATATGGATAGTATGTTAATATAAGATTGGAAAGTTTGGAAATAGAATGGGGCATATGATTAGAAAACTGTTTAATGAGATTTTAAAATGAAAATCAGAAAGGAGGGAGGTTGGGGAAGCCTACAAAATAATGTTTATGAAAAATGAATAGCTACATAATTATTTTTGGTTTTTCTATTTCTTTTTTTTAGTGTGTATTATTTTATGTATTAATAATGTTAGGTTGATAGATAGTTGGGTGGACACTCGCCTGTATCTCTTCCTATCATCCTAGAGCCTCTTGGTGGCAGGGGGGGGGCTCTGGGGGGAGGGAGGGAGGGGGGACAAACCCAATTATAAAATTGAACCACCTTCGACTGCTCACTTTTCAGGGGATTCTCTCGTGGCAGGAGGGGGCTCGTGGAGGGTGGGATAGAAGAAGGTGGATAATATGTTATGTATGTCTTTTTTATTATGTAAAATCAATAAAAATTATTTTTTTAAAAAAAAACAATAATAGAAGGTGCCTTCTGCTTTAACTGCTGTTTGTTCTCCCTATTCCTCTCTTGTAATTTAGTGGGGTGGGAGAAGAAAATTAGAATATGGCTGGGCTGGTACCAAGCACTACAACCCCCAAAGCAATCTTTGGAGGTGGTTTGAGATCATCTTATAATGGCTAGAAGATTTCCAGATTGGGGCCTTTGTTTGCTGTCACAGGTGCATGATGTCCGCAGCGCATTGAGGGGTAAACCATAGAAATAAACACAGGAGATTGATGTTGGGTTGGAACAGGCCACCATAGCTGCCAAGTTTTCCCTTTTCTCGCGAGGAAGCCTATTCAGCATAAGGGAAAATCCCTTTAAAAAAGGGATAACTTGGCAGCTATGCAGGCCACAACTTTATTGATTACAGATGCAAGGAGGTTTGGCCAAGGCATATCTATGGATTGCTTGGGCTATGGATTGCAGCTAGTGAGACTGACTAATAGGCTTCTGTGCCTACAATATTCATTTGAAGTGAAGTATAAATCTAACACTTCTATTAATGCTGCTGTAGAAAGAAGGCTTCCTAAGCATCTCCATAAAACCTGAATTAATGTTTCTCCTATAAACCTTTAGCATTTCATTAAGATGAGGAAAAGTAAAGCAGGGCATGTCGGCGAGGTATATTTCAAACCCTGGTGGAAGCTTTTGTTTCTCTACATGTATTATTATTATTATTATTATTATTATTATTATTATTATTAATTTGCCAGCTTATCAGTCTACACCTGCACATTTCTTTTTATCCTAAAGAGATGCCAGCCAGCGAGAGTACCTGACATGTGTACCTTAACTGTTACCTTACACATTTTCTCGGCCATAGCCATCATATGCCTCTGTTAATGGAGGAAAGGGAAATGGCGGGGGAACTTTCGTTTAATCAATGAAGTTCAAGATGATCAACTGAACTGACACTCTTTAAAATGTGTGCTTGCATATTCTGAGGGGGGGGGATCATTTGTCGGTGTGCTCTATCAGAAACCAGACAGAAGCCCATTCCACAGCAAGCAATAGCTGGTGGCAGAAATGTCCCATAAATATCTATGAAGTAAAAAATTGTGAGTACGTTTGATGTTGTAGTGCAGTACATTTTATGACCCAGGTTTTTGTAATGTACCTAAAGGAGTGACTCAGAGGCTGCCATCTGGGGGGAAACGGGCCTTGTTCAGATCAGTCTCTGAAGGTTGCGATGAAAATGCTGTGGGTTCTTTCTTCCCATGAAACAGTCAAAAGGCCAATTTGAACACTGCCGCAGCTGAATTATGGAAGCAACTGAAGGAAGGCTCCTCACTACCAATGAGAAACCCACCCCACTGTTTCTTTGTTCATTCAGAACTGGACTCAGCAAAACAAGTTACCGTATTTTTCACCACAGCCAGACAACAGTCCAACTCAGAGCCTCATTGGGTTCTGATGTGTCCCTGAAAATATTATTGAATATCTACCTACAAACCCTGTAGCCATCGCTAGAGCCAGAGAGCAGCAGCCCCAAGGCCAGCAGGGGCCTACCAACCCCAATAATGCTACCAGATTTATCTAGATTTCCAGTATTAAATTCACAATTTGCATGTCCCAGGTTAGGAGGGACAGCTACTGCTTCAGCATCCTATCAGCCTACCACCTCCCTAATTACAACATGTTCCCAGGTGCCAGAGATGCTGGGAAATGCTCCTCCACATGCCATAGCTGCCAAGTTATCCCTTTTTTAAAGGGATTTTCCCTTATGCTGAATAGGCTTCCTCGCGAGAAAAGGGAAAACTTGGCAGCTATGCCACATGCAGCTGCTGGGTGACCTTGGGCTAGTCACACTTCTTTGAAGTCTCTCAGCCCCACCCACCTCACAGAGTGTTTGTTGTGGGGGAGGAAGGGAAAGGAGATTGTTAGCCGCCTTGAGACTCCTTCGGGTAGTGATAAAGGGGGATATCAAATCCAAACTCTTCTTCTCTTCTTCTCTGTCACCTTGCTATAGGAGCATTCCAAGCACAGGGAGCGGGAAAGAGAGAGTGTTTTTGCATTTTTATCTCTGCAGACAAGGAAAAGAGTGGGTGGAAGGGAGGAGAGGGGAATTTTCACAGGCTTTGACTATAATCTCAACTAGAGAAAAAACTGTTGTAGGGCTGGTCTACTTCAGGTATAACTTCAAATATTTTTGAGGGAAGCAGGTTTGTTGCACAAGGATGCCTAATCAACTTTTATTATGCATCTTGTATTTTCCAGTAAGTGATTTAATCCCACCCCAATATAGTGACAGTCTGTAAGCAACCAAAATCCAAGCCAGAGAAGGATGTAGGGGAGTATGCCTGGGGTCAGCATTATATTTTAAATTCAATTCATTTATAAAAGTGCCACCAACTCATAAAACATCATGGTGGTGGTGTACAGCAATACCTATACAATAAAACATAAAACCCTACATTTAAATAAAATGACTAGGTATTTTAGTTTATGCTGTATTTAGCCGATTGGATGATGTTATTGCTCTAAGGTTGCAAATCGATGCTCCCTGGAATGGGGGCCTGTGGTCATGTGGTTACACTGAGTCAGACCATTCGGAAATCTTGCACAGTATTGCCTCCATTGTCTGTCAGCAACTCTCCAGGGTTTCAGACAGGAATCTCTCCCAGCCCCACTCGGTGACACATCTACCACTGAGCTACAGATTTTTCCCAAGAAGATTGCATCTCTCTGTCTATTATGTGAGCTCTGCCTTTGAAGCCATGGCTCCGCCAGTGTCAGAACACTTTGTCCTGTATTCTTTTCCCTGTTTTATTTTTAAATAATTGCACGCACGCGCACACACACCATTATATCTGAGGAAATAATAAGTTCACTGATTCTCAGTGACTGAAGCTAGAAATTGTATTTAATGGCTACTTCAGTTTATGCAGCAATACTTGTTGGTTGGACTGTGCCACACGTGTGATGTGCAACTCTTTTATTTGAAACAGTAGATGAGTAAATGCGGGCATCCAATAACTACACGATCTAAATAGAGAGAAGAAGCTTATTGTTCCTATAAAGCCCGGAAGGAAAATGTTGCTATAACACTTTAACTAGATTCCTTTGAGCTTCCTCTGCCAGCCCATGAGCCAAGGCCAATATATTTCTGCAACATTTTTACAAGCTCCTGAGAGTGGTCACATGTTTCATTTCTAGAAGTACCAGCTTCTGAAAATGATACTTTACAGCACTAAAGGCATAAATATCGCTCCCTAAAAAGCCACTTTCTTTCTGCCATGCTTCATGGCACCATGTTATAACGTCGCTGTTGTTTGGGGGGATGCAACTCTCAAAGAAAAAGCGTGTAATTAAACAACTGCACATCACCAACAACTGGAAAGGCTGGTATATTCATGATTTCCATTTCTAGCTCATTTCCCCAGGGCTCCCCCTTCCAGGACTTATGCAGTTTCCACTACACCTTCTCTCGCCACATCTTAAGATTCTCCTCCATACTCAGTGCCTCATTAAATCAGCTGCTGGTGCTGTACCTTGGGGTAGGGACCAAGTCTTTACAAATGAATGCATCATAGTACCACGGAAATTGTTACCTCCAAAGATTTGTAAGTTTTACTGATCAAGCTTAGTGTGCTTTAAAATGCAGGAGAGCAAATACTGGGAGGAAGATGTAGATTCCCTGGGAAAGTCAGAGTTGTCAGAAAGATGAGCTGCATCTTTTCATTTTCCAAAGCCACAGAAACTGATGTGTGTGGGGGAAAATATTCCTACCACCCAATTCTTCATAATTATTATCCACCTCTCGCTTTCCCAGGTACCATAATGGGCAGGACTGCTGGTGGAGGGGTGGCAGCAGCAGCCTTCACTGGAATCTGCCCTGGGATTCTGTTTTCCGGCACTCCCAAGGGTACCACGTGGCTTAGAGCCATCATTTAAATTTATTGATGTTCTTTGGGGCCCCTCCCAACTCTACGATTCTGTGTTTCTATGTTACGTCATGCTATGAATTTATATACTGCAGAATAAGCCAATGTATCAAGACAGTTAGCATAGCATATAGCATAAAAGTAGTTAACCTATGAAAAGTGATGCATAATTAGTTGTAGGTTGGGCTGTACATCATGAAAGGTCTGTATTAAACTGAAGCGTCTTAAGCAACCATTTGAAGCAAGGTACTGATGGTTCTTCCTCGATATGAATGGACAAGGAGTTCCACAGAATACCCTATTTGTTGTAGAAGCAAGACAAACATCATGTGGTACCCCTTCAGCTGAATATAATGTTTGTGCAGATATATATCGAGCAAGGCAGTCCCTCTGTTTAACTGCCTACAATACCCCAAAGCAGCACTCCCTCCCAATATATAGTGTCTGTCATACTGGGAATTTAAAATGGCACCCTATCTGCCACTAGGACCCACAAGGAGAGGCACAATGTCAACAGCCCCATCACCCCACAGTTGGCTGTGTTCATCTATTTGACTATATTGTTCATCTATTTGACTATATTTGACTATATTGGTTCATCTATTTGACTACATTGGGAAAAATAAATTGCAGCACAGGTCTCTGGAATGAAACCCTGAAAACCTATGGGGAAATGATTTCCATTTCAGAAATGAAAATGAAGAGCTTGTGTACTACTTGGCATGTAAACTAGACACACAACAAATTAGCTCCACCATCCCAACCATCACCAGCATTCATACACAAGGGATTGCTAATTGCCTACAGTTAACTGGTGAGCAGGCATCCCCAAACTGCGGCCCTCCAGATGTTTTGGCCTACAACTCCCATGATCCCTAGCTAACAGGACCAGTGGTTGGGGAAGATGGGAAATGTAGTCCAAAACATCTGGAGAGCCAAAGTTTGGGAATGCCTAGGTTACAGCATGGTGCTGATAACACGAAGGTTGCAGGTTCAATCCCCGCATGGGACAGCTGCATGTTCATGCATTGCAGGGGATTGGACTAGATGAGCCTCAGGGTCCCTTCCAACCCTAAAGTTCCATGATCTTGCTCTCTTTCTATGTTCTATTACCTTGTTGTTTCTAGTGGGCTTCCTCCATACCAGGCATCCCCAAACTGTGGCCCTCCAGATGTTTTGGCCTACAACTCCCATGGTCCCTAGCTAACAGGACCAGTGGTCAGGGAAGATGGGAATTGTAGTCCAAAACATATGGAGGGCCGAAGTTTGGGGGTGCCTGCTCCATACCAATACGTTGTTTGACTCTAATCCTTTACCCATTCGATATAAACCTAGATATGATCTACAATCCTGGCTGTGCACTTTCTTCCTATTTGCTTCCAAGAAGGGAAATCCAACATGGTGAAAAGAGTTTCCAGATACCTGCTCTCCCTTGCCCTTTGAAAGAAAAGTGATCCCCTGCGCACACAGAGTGCCATGGGCTGTGAAAAGCCATCGATGAAGCAAACAAGCCTTTAGCATTCCATGTTGACAATACGGCAATTGAAAGATTTTTCACCATTTGCCTAAGACTCAGCCCTTAATTGACAATGTTCAATTGTTCTTGTGGGGGAAACAAGATGGTGCTTTAGACTAAAAATGTACATGGTCGGCAGCTTAGACAAGCTATCTGTGGTGCCTAGTAAAAATGATTAAAGATAAAGCTCCAGCTGTCAGTGGTAATTGGACTTTCATACAAAAGCTTAAAAAATGAGGAGAATGTTTGGTCAAAATAATCAATACTGAGTCAGAATAGAGATCTGGTTTGAGTGACATTTGGAATGATCTGTCTCTGCTCCTGAAGAAATATGTAGCAAAAAACTCCACTCAAACGGAAAGATTAATTGTATTGTTAATCAACCCTCTCCTCCTCTGGAATGACTCATTCTTTTCTATTGTTAAGAGCACATTAATCACTGCAGATACTGGGTTTTAGTGGAATTCAATTAACAATTAGCTGACGGTTGTAATGTATGTCCTCTAAATTCATGTTCCCCCCTCCCTCTCCATCTACATTTCCTACTCTGTTCCCAACACAGTATGAAGATTATAGTTCAAAATCTGATAAAAGGTGGGTGATAGTCATATCTGGATTTTAGCACCAGGTAGATATTCAATTAAGGTAAATAACATAACTCACAATGTTTTTTACAATAAGTTTCAATCTTATTTCAGTACTTTTACACTAGTCCATCAAAAAGGGGCAGCTAGTGTTTTTACCATGTGGTTTTCTTCCCGTGAACTCTATTCTTTTCCGTTGTAAAAGCAATGTAGTGGCTGGCCCTTCCTCGTGGGCTATAAGCATAAAATTGCAGAAGTTATGAATCTGAAATTATGTCAGCTCCCAGATAATGATTCAGCACTTTTTCATTAGAGAATCCAATGTCTAGTATTGGCTAGGCAATATATTTTGCAGCTTTCATCTTTTATTTATTTCTCCATAATATTTCATAAGGGATATCAAGCTGCATGCAAACAATCATTTACAACACCCATTTACATAGGAGAAAACTAGGCATAACCCATTATGTCTGAAATGTAATGCAGTGTAGCGCTCTATAAAATGCTTTTTCATCAGGGCTGTAGGTTGGAGGAAGCTGAATGTCATGATACAACGGTTTTTATTTTTAATCAAAGGGTGGAGGCTGGCAGTTCGGATCCAGGCTAAACATATTTTATTCAACCTCGGCTCCCTGGTGTATTGCAGCAAAGTCAGCCATTAGCAATGTTCCAAGCCATATACCTCCCTCTCTCCCCATTGGAAGATTTTTTTTTATTTGTTTATTCAGTCATTATCTTCTGGATCATATTTCATTTCTTCTTAAGGGCATAAGATGTGGTGCAGAGTAGCGACAGCCTATTTGCTCTAAATTGTTTCATGCTGCTGAGCGTTAGATTAGCTGGGGCAAGGCCTCCTTTCTGATCTTTTCCCTATTCAATCGCATCAGATTTCATTTCAGAGCATGATGATATTTCAAGCTCATTGAGGACTTTAAATCAACAAAAATATGCATGCTGCTCTAGGTGTTTCATCTCTGGTGTTCAACTAAATAATGCGGCTTTGATTTATTGTTTGGGATATCCTAACTCAGCTGCTTCCATAGTCTTTGTGGTACTTTTCAGTATTTGTGCACATTTCAGTTATCAAGACAGATAAGGTGAATAAAAAAGGAGGAGGGCATTGCCAATTTGTTGTCTTTGTCCATGAAGTTTTCTTGGCAGGGATACTGGAGTGGCTTGCCAGTTCCTGCTCCAGGTGGATCACATTTAGTCAAAACTCTCCACTCTGACCTGTCCATCTTAGGTGGCCCTGCACGACATAGCTCATAGCTTATCCGAGTTATTCAAGCCCCTTTGCCAAAGATCAAACCTATCCATTCTGAAGGAAATCAGCCCTGAGTGCTCACTGGAAGGACAGATCCTGAAGCTGAGGCTCCAATACTTTGGCTACCTCATGAGAAGACTCCCTGGAAAAGACCCTGATGTTGGGAAAGATGGAGGGCACAAGGAGAAGGGGACGACAGAGGACGAGATGGTTGGACAGTGTTCTCGAAGCTACCAACATGAGTCTGACCAAACTGCAGGAGGCAGTGCAAGACAGGAGTGCCTGGCGTGCTCTGGTCCATGGGGTCACGAAGAGTCAGACACGACTAAACAACAATTGCCAATTTGCATATGTTTATGTGCACAGAGGACTAAAGGTCCAAACCTCTTTTTGAACAGAATATTGTTTTAAGAAACACCCTGATACCCCTAAAGCAAACCCAACAGATTTCCGCCCCCCAATGGATTTTTTCCCCCTGATGTAACTCCATTCATCCAGTGTTCCATGGCCCTTGGATAGCCACACAGGTCTACTCTTTACAAATGCCAATGGGAATTGAATTGGCCTGGTCCACACTTGTCAGAGTAGTGTGCAGACTTACCTGTCTCCTGGATTTTGCACTTCTGCACATGTTTTCAAGCATTTAGCTATCTCAGATCACAAATTTTAAAATGTGTTTTTCAGATGACATGAACTTTTAAATACACATTTAAATAGATGTACGAAAATTACTGCAGAAGTGGGAACGAATCGTGGGAGAAATATGCTGAAGTAAACCAGGGCAGAAGACGGCTCCCCTTTTTTTTGGGGGGGGGGGCATTGCAGGCGGACCTCCAGGACCTCACAGTGACCCAGCTGTGGGTGGAGGGATGCTGACCACATCATTAGGACTCCCAGCTGTGTCATGCCCCCCCCAGCTGACCAATCAGGTTATCTGGGGCTGTGGTTACATGCTGTTTAAACCTTGGCACTGCTGGGTGCCTCCGTCGGCTCTCCCAGCCCACCCACTCTCTTTTCTTTTCTTGTGTTGCTTGACTATGGCCTTGCTATGACTCATGTTGGTCGCCTGGTTGTTGGGGCTGGGTAGGAATTTTTCCACTTGGCAAATTGGCACGAGCCATTTGGTTTTCGCCTACCTAATAGCAATCATCACAACTTTGTAAGATTAGGCATTGGGTAAGCCTTGTCATGGGAAAGGCGGTTGTTGCCTCTGGCCTGCCCCTCCACATTAAGGGTATCCTGTTAAAGGAATCTGGGGGTGTGGTTCCCGTCCAAAGCTGGGCATGAGCTAGGGCCATGCCATGACCCCATCGGTGACCCTGGGGGTGCTTTTAATTGATTTATATCATAGGGCTCCCCCTATCAGTGGTTGACCCTTTCGGGACTTCCTGCAGATGGGCAGGAGTCAGGATATAGTCTTGCTTCACCCAATTGCCTAAGCCAAACCGCTCACATCTGTAACCAATAATGTTGTGGCCTATTTTATTCCATTAACCCAACATATCCGTGTCTGTGTGTTTGTTTCTGAGGGAACTGCGGGGCCCGTGGTCTCGCCATACACATAGATTTTCCAAGCCTGGGCATGGGGAACCCTCAACCCTCTGGATCTTGTTGGACTACATTTCCCATTATCTTGGATCATTGGCCATACTGGCTAGGGCTGACGGGAGTTTGAGTCCAACAAAATCAAGATGGCCACAGTTCGATTCCCCACTACAGATCTATCCCTATATAAAGCAGTGTCCCCTTTAAGTGATTTTTCACAGATGATGTAAGATTGTTTCTCCATGGAAGGTAAGGGCAATTACTTGAGGGGGAACACCATCCATTGGCTTCATTTGCTTTCACTGATGTGGTAATGTATCCAAATCTGATAGGGCCGGATCTACTGTGAAGCTAAAGAAGGTTAAGTTTCAGGGCCGTTAACCCTGGAGGAGCCCCAGAAACAAATCTTGCTTTAAAAAGTGAATCATGCATGTCTATAACATTTCCCTAATTTTCCCTAATTTCCACCCCACCCCACCCCCCAAAAAACTTGAAAACTATAGGGCAGAGGAATTTTTTATTCACACCAGTGACTTTGACATAATAATCCAGTATTGCAATTTTCATCAAAATCTGAGATGTACTGGTTAATTAAATAAAAATTAAAATTAAAATTGTGGTGATCTGTCATGGAACAACCCCACTGAAGAACATAACAGTGGTTGCTGGTTGTGAAGGGGCAGGCTTCAGGGCTGCAAATAGGAGGTCTATCACTGAAAACTGATTTCCTCCATAGATTTCTACAATGGCATTATGACATGAAAAGTTTTATCTTCAATTCTTTTCCTAAAGATCCCTAGGATTGAATTTGCCTTTCACTGTTGAACACTGGGCTGACATCATCATCAAGCTATCCACTGTCACCCTAGTGTTGCACTGCTGGTCAGCCCCCATAAGCATCTATCTACCTACCTACCTATTACCTACCTACCTACTATCTATTGCCTCGACATGCATCACTTTATACCTGTTTACATGGAAATACGTTTGCCTTTTTAGGATCCATTCACTTAAGTTTGGAGAGTTTCTTTTTGAGTTCTTCATGATATCTCTTTGTTTTAATGACCCTGAACAGTTTAATATAATCAGCAAACATGGCCACCTCACTGCTCACACTGAACTTGAGCTCATTTATGAGCACGGGTTCCAATACAGATTCTTCCGGGGGGGCGGGGGGGGGTAGGGACAATTTCTCCACTGGGAGAACTGTCCATTTATTCCTTTGCTTCCTTCAATTTAACCAATTTGTGATCTAAAAGAGGACCTCGCCTTTGATTCCTTGACTGCTAAGCTTACTCAGAAGCCTTTGGTGATGTGCTAATTATTTAAAGTTGCTCCTCAAAGTCAGATTTCAAAAGCACTTTTTAACACTTGTGAAATTCAAAAATTAAAAGTCAAGCTTAGAATTCATAGCTGCCAAGTTATCCTTTTTTTAAGGGAAATTCCCTTTTGCTGAATAGGCTTCCTCGTGAGAAAAGGGAAAACTTGGCAGCTATGCTTAGAATATCCCCCCACAATTTTCAATTAATGTGAACTTACATTTCGGTTTTTCTAGCACAGTTTTACTAGTGAATATAGTGGCTATCTTCTTCTAGCAAATTAGCATAGTAAGTTACTGAATAGGTTGGAGTGTTCTTAAAAGGCTGAAATCACTTGTCATAATTCTTTGTGCTATCTCTATTTGTAGCTCTCCAGGGCATGTTTGGAGTAGCCTGTTCCAATCAAGTATCCTTGCTGTTTAAAGCAAGGTAAGTGGTTAATGGTCTAATCAATACACAAAGATAAGTCAGCCTTCAAATAAACTTCTGCTGAGTCCCTCTTCTTAAAGGAAAACAAGAGTCATTCTAGTTTGGACTGTTTATTTATCAAATTATATCCTTTTATTATTCAGGTCAATTATAAAAAAAAGTTGCTTTACATTATAGAAAGCCAAGGAGACAGAAGGCTTCTCTACCTTTTAACATCTTTTACATAGATGTTAAATATCTAATATTAGCCCATTGAAGTCAATGAGCTTAGGCATGCCTAACTGCAGCCAGAGGACTGAAACTTGTACACACAAATATGTTTGAACAGCTGGTGAAAATGTTATGTCACTGATAATTTTTCTCCAAGTGCCATGCAGAAACTGGAATACGTTTGCTTACTGTATTTTTCTGTGTATAACACATTATAAGATGACCCCTATTTTTGGGGAGTCCAATTTAAGAAAATGGGAGGAAGATTGCCCAGAATTGTTGAGCCTTTGGGGGGGGGAGAGATGCCAAAAATCACCGGGAAACGCTGCCAATCACATGCGTCACCGAAACAGCCAGGCGTCTGCTCGCTCGCAACTAGCAGTCGGCAATCGCACAATTGTCGCAGCGGCAGCCAATCAATAACAGCCCTTGCCGCAGGCACCAATCACCAACCCAATCGCCACTGACAAGTCCTGCTCATGCTGCAACCAATCACCCGTTGCCCCCTCAACACTATCCATGTATAAGACGACCCCTGATTTTGAACATTACCTTACAAAAAAAAGAGGCTGATCTTATAGATGGAAAAGTACTGTAATTACTTCCAAGGATTCCCTCTCCCTTAATTTGGTTGGTCATACTAAATGATAAGAGATCACATGCTTCTGCACCATTTGGTCACAGCACCAGAAAGACCAATTATTCCCTTGTCCCAACAGAAAGTTCTTTCTGCCTGATCCTATGAATATTGTTCAGTTAGTCCATAAGCATAATCTGAAAGTAAGGTACACTGGTACTTCTACTTACAAATAACTCTACTTACGGATTTTCCTACTTACAAATAGAGCTCCATCCGCCATCTTGGGTGCAGTTTAGATAGGATTTTTTCTACTTACGAATTTTTAGATAGGGTTGCTTTGACTTACGATTTTTTCCTCCCAATGCATTCCTATGGGATTCGACTTACAAATTTTTTTGACTTAAAAATGTGTGTTCAGAACGCATTAAATTCGTAAGTAGAGGTACCACTGTAAAGGTAAAGGACCCCTGGACGGTTAAGTCCAGTCAAAGGCGACTCTGGGGTTGCCGCATTCATCTCGCTTTCAGGCCGTTTGTCCACAGACAGCTTTCCGGGTCATGTGGCCAGCATGACTAAACCACTTCTGGTGCAACGGACCACTGTGACAGATACCAGAGTGCACAGAAATGCCATTTACCTTCCCGCCACAGTAGTATCTATTTATCTACTCGCACTGGCATGCTTTCGAACTGCTAGGTTCAGACAGCTGGGACAGAGCAATGGGAGCTCACCCCGTCACGGGGATTCAAACCGCCAACCTTCTGATTGGCAGGCCCAAGAGGCTCAGAGGTTTAGACCACAGCACCACTTGCATCATTATATAACCAAATGTGGTAATGTCTTTCCCCCCTCTCCGTCCCTTCTTTTTCTCTAAAATGCATGATTTTATATCTGAACAAACATCAGGACACTTAAACAACGAATAAAAAAATGACAAGCAAAATCAATATCTTAAGCAAAAAGGCAAAGCCACCCTTCTATACATTTCAAGCTGCTAAGTACCAGTAAGAGGGGGGAAAGACCATGCTTCCATAAGGTATTGAAATTCTAGTTTTGTGAGCTGCCAGTGAACAATGATCCTGAAATCAGGAGCTGCCAGAATGCTTTTCCTTCTGTCCTCATCATTTACATTAGATGCCAGAAGAACACTATTAAGAAACATGACTTGGTGCAATGCATCTCGGCTATGTGAGCTGACTTGGCTACCTATGATATAATCAGATTAATGTAACCCTGCATAGATAATGCACACCTTTGGGTACAGAAAGTTGAACTTCATATAAGCTATACATCAGAACAAAATAGCTCATACATAAATATGCAAACTCAGAGTGAATCCTCCAACCCAGAGTATTCCGCTAATCCAATTATCAGGAAGCCAATTGCCAGTGTGACTCAAGTATGTGATGATGACTGCCTCATTAAATCTAATGGCTCCCTGAGGCAAGAAAGGAAATGGATTAATAGATTTGGTAGTCCAATCAAACCTGGGAACCATCAGGCTATGTATTAAACTTCAGAATATGGAGGGAAAAAATTAATCTAAGGCTGCTGGAGAAAAATAGTTTATGAATTGGAAAGTGGCTCTAAGACTTCAGTGTGGATGAAATCTCAAGCTGCCAAAGATTATTCTGTAACAAGTGATCTGTATGGAAAATACATTTCTCCTTGTTCAATCCAAACAAGATATCAGTGTTAAATGAGAAAGTCGTACAAAGTGAGTTTTGACTTTGTTCTTAGTGATTTGTTTCATTGTGCACTGCTGAGTGTGAAAATGTATATTATATCAGTTCAGTTCAGTTCAGTTCAGAGTTTATTACGGCTATAAACCTAGACAGCATCTTAAAAAGCAGAGACATCACCTTGCCGACAAAGGTCCGTATAGTTAAAGCTATGGTTTTCCCAGTAGTGATGTATGGAAGTGAGAGCTGGACCATAAAGAAGGCTGATCGCCGAAGAATTGATGCTTTTGAATTATGGTGCTGGAGGAGACTCTTGAGAGTCCCATGGACTGCTAGAAGATCAAACCTATCCATTCTGAAGGAAATCAGCCCTGAGTGCTCACTGGAAGGACAGATCGTGAAGCTGAGGCTCCAATACTTTGGCCACCTCATGAGAAGAGAAGAATCCTTGGAAAAGACCCTGATGTTGGGAAAGATTGAGGGCACTAGGAGAAGGGGACGACAGAGGACAAGATGGTTGGACAGTGTTCTCGAAGCTACGAACATGAGTTTGACCAAACTACGGGAGGCAGTGCAAGACAGGAGTGCCTGGCGTGCTATGGTCCATGGGGTCACGAAGAGTCGGACACGACTAAACGACTAAACAACAACAACAAAACCCATTAGATACCGTGTTTGTCCAAAAATAAGACACCGTCTTATATTTATTTTTCCTAAAAAAAAAAAAAACACAGTGGCTTATTTTCAGGGGATGTCTTATTTTTTTTAATTAAGTATGGTACAGTTTAACCTACAAGGTTAAACTGCCTATCACTATGGCTTATTTTTTGGGTATGGCTTATTTTCAGGGTACGGCTTATTTTTGGAGTATGGCTTATTTTTGGAGAAACACGGCATATCAATTAATTATAGTGCAGTACTTGCCCCCTTCTTCACTAAAAAGTTACATTGGAAGCTCTTGAGGGGAAACTGTCAACCTCTATCTTTTGAAAAGTCAAAGCTTTACTTGAATGTGACAATCCACTCCGTTCTTTCCAATGTAATTTTTGGTAAACATCCATTAAAAACATTTGTTTTCCCAAATTTGAAGGCAATATACAGTAGTCCTAATTTTGCAGATTCCCAAATACTCACCCCGTGTTAAAATTAGCTGCATTTGGAAAACCCCAGATGTGAAGTTTGCCAAATAAGAGTTATACTATAAAATGGGGGGGGGGCTATGCCCCACAATGTTAAATTAGATTCTACTACTACTTGCAAATTAATTACA
This sequence comes from Zootoca vivipara, assembly GCF_963506605.1. NCBI lineage: Eukaryota > Metazoa > Chordata > Lepidosauria > Squamata > Lacertidae > Zootoca > Zootoca vivipara. Next base: position 29,715,337 of record NC_083285.1, read on the forward strand.
TAAATTTACTAAATGTCTGCTTTGTTGGCAAGAAAAATACTTTCTGTTGGAAGAGGGTTTTTTCCCTGACTGTGTGTGTGTGCTCTTTGTCTTTTATTGTAGAACTTAATAAAACTTTGAATTTTAATAAATAAATAAATAAATTATTACAGTGAATTCACCTTTCCCCCCCAGAAGTGATGTGTTTAGTAAAGGATAGGTGTAGGCTGATTCTATAAGTGAAGCCTTTGTAAAGGGACTTTTTTTCATTTGCAGACATAAAGTCCAAAAGATTCTTTTAAATTGTACACTAAAAAACGATTCATTTGCGCTTTTACCTTGTATCTTGTGAACCACCGTGAGATCTAATGATGACGGGTGGTAATAAAGTCAAATAAATAAATAAAATAAATAAATAAAAAATATGCAAGTTACTTTTAAGCAATTTTAACCTTCAGGTAATGATAGCTATCTAGAAAGATGACCATGGACATCTGTGCACAGTAATGAGTCTAATCGACCAGAGCAGACTGTGATGAAAAACAGCAATGTTGTAACAGCCCCGCAGAAAGAGATGAGTGCTGGAATCAGCGTGTTTATGTCACCAAGAAGAGAGAAAAACAACAACCAGGAGTTCCCTAGTAGGGTCTATAAAAGGAGGGGAGGAATAATAAGAGTTTCAGGTGAAATTTGGGTGATGCCCTACATCTTAACGTGAGAAATAGATGCCATCCACATGCATAGCTGCCAAGTTCTCCCTTTTTTTAAGGGAAATTCCCTTATGCTGAATAGGATTCCTCGCGAGAAAGGGGAAAACTTGGCAGCTATGTCCACATGCACTCAAAGCAACATGGAAGCTGCTGTCCCTCAATGCAATCCCAAGCAGTTGAAGGCAATGTGCGAATGGTACAGACTTAGCTGGGGTGTACGATACGGGACTGTGATGTGAAGTTTGAAAGGGGCAATTCTTGAAATGAATTGAGATGGTGGAGAAGTTTGTTTGTTTTAACAAGAACCTCCCTAATTTGTATATCCTGAACCAACCAACAAACTGAAACTCAGTTCTTCAAAACTCACACTTCCCTGAATTTTGTGGTGTTCAGCAAGGTTTAAAAACAAGCCATTTCTGAGGAGCAAGCATTTGAAATTAAATTTCCAAAACAAATATTAGAAATCAAAACCATCATACAGTCATACCTCGGTTTAAGTACGCTTCGATTTGAGTACTTTCAGTTTAAGTACTCCGTGGACCCATCTGGAATGGATTAATCCACTTTCCATTACTTTCGATGGGAAAGTTCGCTTCAGGTTAAGTACGCTTCAGTTTAAGTACTCCGTGGACTGTCTGGAACGGATTAATCCACTTTCCATTACTTTCAATGGGAAAGTTTGCTTCAGGTTAAGTACGCTTCAGATTAAGTACACACTTCCAGAACCAATTGTGTACTTAAACCGAGGTACCACTGTATTTGAAGAAAATACATTGTGTTTTCTTTTGAACAGCACTGTTATTATTAGGCTCAGAATTCAAACAGTTATCCTATTCCCTTTTAAACATATACATGCTTACTTTTGGAACTGATACTTTATACATAGGGGCCATTCAACTATCTTGTGTAAAATCTTTGTGTTAAGCCAGTATGTTGACTAGAAATTTCTTGAAAACTAAACAAATGTGGTTCAAAACACGAAGAGTCAATCTCCTCCTCCTCTTCAAAATAGTGCTGTTGGAACATGGATCCAACGTTATGCTGTCAGTGATGCTCATGTTATTCCACATTGCATGCTACTTGTGATACAAGTGTCATTAAGTTTCAGTACGTATTCACAGAATGTATTCACAGTTGATAATGAGCTACTAGCATAGCTCCTTTTACTTACACCATTTCTCACATATGCTCTGTCTATGAAGTGCTTGCGCCAACAGTAATTGAGGGCAAGGGTAAGAATTTCTGTCAAATTCAGAATTTGATGGAGAGTAAAATATTTTCCTGAGAAGTTTCCTTATACACAGCACTACGATTGTCAAGATGAGTAAGATCTCGTGGCAGATCTATTTTTAATGCTCAAGTCTAATGTGCATTCTGCTATTGAGTCATATTTAATTAAATAGCATTTTGGTACATCTTTAAATAATATAATGTGGACGAATTTGCACAATAAAACATTCTTTGTTATCATTTCGATCTTTTATGAGCACATTTTTGTGTGCCCTCAACTGAATGCTTCTCACATATCCACACAAAGGCCCAAACAGACTATCTTGACTCACAATGCTTAACTAAAAAGTAACTTGTCAAACTGGTTTATACTTGTTCAGGATGAGAAAAAATATTATATATATATATATCTATATGAAAAATGGGAGCTTATGACCTGAACACCTGTTTCACATTAAAAAAGGGAAAGGGGGAAAAAAAGATTGCTAATTTGCTGTGCATGGCAGCACTTGGAACAGATGCAGTCAGGCAGAAGTTAGGAGAATCTGTTTGCTCTGATTGTTGGCCAGAGGGCAATCTAGCACTACACAGGCATGGCTGAGGGCAAATCAACAGTGCTTCAGCAGCTTCTCCTGACAGATCAACCTATGGCAAATATAAGGGGTGGGGGAATGTGGGCATATGGGTGGGGAAGGGAAAATTAGTAGTTCAATAGTTTCCAAACAGATTTAAGTGAGATTTGGTATGTAAAGGAAATGAAAGGATGAAATGTTGTGCATGAATTTTTTTTAAAAAAAGGATGAAATGTTGTGCATGAATTTTTTTTTTAAAAAATGAATGCCTTTCTTTCTTTCTTTTTTAAAAAAACCTGTATTTCTAGTCATTGTTTGAACCTTTGCCTAATGCCAGCTCTTTTGCTGATGCTTGCAAGTGATTTAAAAGAGTCATACCCCCAGCTCTACCTTTCTTTTGAATCAGAACCAGTGAAGGCGGTGAATGTCCTGTGTGAGTGCCTGGAGGCGGTTGGAGGATGGATGGCGGCTAATGGATTGAAGTTGAATCCTGACAAGACAGAAGTACTGTTTTGGGGGGACAGGAGGCGGGCAGGTGTGGAGGACTCCCTGGTCTTGAATGGGGTAACTGTGCCCCTGAAGTAAAATAAAAAAATTCCTTCAGTAGCACCTTAAAGACCAACTAAGTTTTTATTTTGGTATGAGCTTTCGTGTGCATGCACACTTCTTCAGAAGGACCAGGTGCACAGCCTGGGAGTCATTTTGGACTCACAGCTGTCCATGGAGCCACAGGTTAATTCTGTATCCAGGGCAGCTGTCTACCAGCTCCATCTGGTACGCAGGCTGAGACCCTACCTGCCCGCGGACTCTCTCGCCAGAGTGGTGCATACTCTGGTTATCTCCCACTTAGACTACTGCAATGCGCTCTACGTGGGGCTACCTTTGAAGGTGACCCGGAAACTGCAATTAATCCAGAATGCAGCAGCTAGACTAGTGACTGGGAGTGGCCGCCGGGACCACATAACACCGGTCCTGAGAGATCTACGCTGGCTCCCAGTACGTTTCCAAGCACAATTCAAAGTGTTGGTACTGACCTTTAAAGCCCTAAACGGCCTCAGTCCTGTATACCTGAAGGAGCGTCTCCACCCCCACCATTCAGCCCGGACACTGAGATCCAGCACCGAGGGCCTTCTGGCGGTTCCCTCATTGCGAGAAGTGAGGTTACAGGGAACCAGACAGAGGGCCTTCTCGGTTGTGGCACCCGCCCTGTGGAACGCCCTCCCAGCAGAAATCAAGGCAATAAGTAACTATTCTACTTTCAGAAGACAACTGAAGGCGGCCCTGTTTAGGGAAGTTTTTAATGTTTGATGCTGTACTGTTTTTAATATTCGGTTGGAAGCCGCCCAGAATGGCTGGGGAAACCCAGTCGGATGGGCGGGGTATGAATAATAATAAATTATTATTATTATTATTATTATTATTATTATTATTATTATTATTATTATTATTATTACATTGAGCATACAGTTATAAACTGGGTCAAGGAGTTCAGTCCCCAACTATGAGGTAGAATCACCCGTAATGCATCCCCAAGAGATGCCTGACCAGAATTTCTTTAAAAATAAAATAAAATCCAGTGAACGAAAGTCTACAATTCCCCTTAAATAAATGTCTCTGAAACAGTGGACCTGGATGGGGGGAAAATTTAGTTCATTTCTAATTGAAAAATGAGCCTACCTAATCCACACTTTCTAAAACAATACAAGAATCGAAACACAGCCATCCTTTGAAATTCAATACCTCCACACTCCTTGCCACAAAAGATACTATGACAAAAATGTAACAATATCCAGAAATGGAGTATCAGTAGGAATGGTGCGAGTAATTGCCAGCTGATTATGACAAAGTTTAAGAAGTGGTGGCTTCTCTCAGTATCTTACCACTCCCGCATTAGGATTCACTCAGAGAATCTGCTTTTACTACTTTAATATTATTGCTTTAAGTGCACTTACACTAGTATCCCATTTCAGACATTATGTGAAATGGTGATTTCATAAGTCAGGCATGCAGGAAGATGTTGGAAAGGGAGAAAATCTGAGGAGAATCTGGTATACAGCTTGTTCTCAGGCCAGGATCAGGCCAGGGAGCCAGTGTGGTGTAGTGGTTAAGAGCGGTAGACTCGTAATCTGGGGAACCGGGTTCGCGTCTCCGCTCCTCCACATGCAGCTGCTGGGTGGCCTTGGGCTCGTCACACTTCTCTGAAGTCTCTCAGCCCCACTCACCTCACAGAGTGAGTGTTGTAGGAGAGGAAGGGAAAGGAGAATGTTAGCCGCTTTGAGACTCCTTCGGGTAGTGATAAAGCGGGATATCAAATTGAAACTCTTCTTCTTCTTCTTCTTCTTCTTCTTCTTCTTCTTCTTCATCTGATCCAGCAACAGTTTTTGCTGCTTGGAAATTCCTAACAGATATTGATCTTTAATTCTCTTTTCTTTGAGCAAAACTGACCCAGTTTCTTTATTCTTTTGGACATATGACCTGCCTCCTGGATCCCATAGCATGTAAGCTCTCCTCTTACTCTTTTCCAACTTGGCAATACCATTTTTTTTTAAATTGCCGAGAACAATGGATTTCAAATGATGTCCTATCAGTACTGTGTGGAATATTATGGTTACTGATGTCAGTGGGTCCTTCAGAATGCAAAGCACTCTCAGATTTGTCAGAGGGGGAGAAGGCAACATTAAGCACATTCATGATAAATAAATACTTCTGGACAGAGAGGGCATTGGCTGCCTTTTATCTAGAATACCTTTATGCATTCACATTTCTTGTAAGCTGCCACTTGTGCATTTTGTTCTGTTTCACACAATGAAGGTGCCTGCTGAAATGAGCCCTGTATATTCCTGAGAGAGCTTTCTGGTCTCAGCAGCACCTAGGTAGGTTTCTGCTTTGCATCTCCATTGCAATTATATTCAACAGCATTTTTTTGTTATTGCACCACACCACAAGGGAGAAACTGGCCTGGTTTATAATCACCTCTCTCAGGGGACTAAATAGCATTTGTGGAGCTATAGTGCTCTATTAGGGTAGGGTTAATGCATGCTCATGTCCCGTCCAGCAAAAGCAGCAGCTGTCCTGCACATCTATAATTGTTACAGTGGTACCTCCAGTTATGAACTTGCCGTAATTTGTTCCAGAGGTCCGTTCTTAACCTGAGGCGCGCTTTCGCTAATGAGGCCTCCTGCTACTGTCGCCGCGCCACTGGTGCACGACTTCTGCTCGCATCCCGGGGCAAAGTTTCGCAACCAGGAGCATCTACTTCCAGGTTAGCAGAGCTCATTACCTGAGGCATTCATAAGGAGGACAGTACGTAACCCGAGGTTCCACTGTATTGATGAGGGTTTTTTTCTGCCACCCTTCCATCTGAATTAACACTTTTTTTGGTGTCTCTGAGAATGGCACAGATAGCCTAAAATGCAAGAAGCAATGAAGGTCCAATAGCTTAATCTGTATTATTATTATTATTATTATTATTATTATTATTATTATTATTATTATAGCATTCCTTCTGTTTGCAAAACCTGGTGAACTGAACTACTATGATATTGGGTGTCCATATTTTGTCCTGATTCCACACTTGATCTTCCGTGATGAGTTAAAGTGTCACCACTTAGATCCTTGTTTACAACCACTAATTCTTCTCCTTCTTATTATTTATTTCATTTCTATACCGCTTTATATTTTAAAGGAAAATCTCAAAGCAGTTTACAGCATATTAAAACATCAATAAAACAATCCAGAATCAAACGTTTCTGAAGAAAGTCAAATATAGAGGATACAGTCAAAGCAACATAATTAACAGAAAACTAAAATATATAAAATAAAACATTACAAAGGAGGTCAACTGCAGAATACATATTTAACACAAAGTAAACAAAAAATCTTAAACATTTAAAAAAAAAACCATTGCTAAGTGAAGTCAAATATAAAATGCACATTTAAAACAGCATAATTAACAAGAGACATATTATCATAAGTATGACATGGCTTATTTGGCAGTGACAAAAAGATGGAGCAAAAGAATCCAATAGTCAGGGTTTGTTGTCAGGCATAGCAATGTCCCTCTAGTCTCACAAGGTGCCTCTTTTGTAGAGCTGGTGAGTCTGGGCCAGGTGGAAAGGGCCTTGCAGGGAGCGGCCTTCGCGACTCACAGCCGGGCGATGTCTTCCTTCCCAGGTTACCAAGTAGCAAGGGAATCGCTTCCATGTGGTGTATATTCCAGTAACCAGCAGCAGAACAAGATCGAGAAGAAATGGTTCAGCCATGAGGTGGTAGAATGGACTCTACCACTTTAAGCTTCAGAGGGAGAATCACATTTCAGATGTTCGCCTATGTGAGCATAAAAGTACTGGGCAGGGGATGGTTAATCTAGCACCTGTCTCCATGCTGCACCTGATTGCATTTTGCAGAAATACATGGGGGAGCTTTCAAAAATGGCACCAGCACCAACCCACCTGCAAGTTGAAGTGGCGCAGTTCACTTCCACCTCAGAATTCCATCCCCCTGTTCTGTTTCATGTGTAGGGCTGATAACATGGGCTCTTGTTTCTTACATAGTCAGCATCCACTCTTCTGAGGGGCTGAAATTGCACAAGATGAAGACTTGTGCAAATTAAGGGCTTTCACCTCCTAATTTCAGTGCCTCAGAAGGGAGATTGCTGATTAGCCCTGATCACTTGGTTAGAATATTCTCTCTCTCTCTCTCTCTCACGCACACACACACACACACAACAGAAGCAGGGGGATCACACAACTGTGAAGCTGTGTGTGAGGAGGAGGAGGAGGAGGAGGAGGAGGAGGAGGAGACTGACTGCAGATCAGAATAACTATTTGTCCATTAAGGACCCCTGACCATTAGGTCCAGTCGTGACCGACTCTGGGGTTGCGCGCTCATCTCGCATTATTGGGCAAGGTAGCCAGCGTACAGCTTCCAGGTCATGTGGCCAGCATGACAAAGCCGCTTCTGGCGAACCAGAGCAGCACACGGAAACGCCGTTTACCTTCCCGCTGTAGTGGTCCCTAGTTATCTACTTGCACTTTGACGTGCTTTCGAACTGCTAGGTTAGCAGGAGCAGGGACCGAGCAACAGGAGCTCACCCCATCGCAGGGATTCGAACTGCCAACCTTCTGATCAGCAAGCCCTAGGCTCTGTGGTTTAACCCACAGCGCCACCTGCGTCCCATTTGTCCATTAGCACTGGAGTAAAATGTGGAAAGAGTCTCTTACATTTGCCCAGCTTCCAAGTTCAAAAAGAATAAGCTATCTGGTAAATATCAATGTTAATCCAACTGCCATTTTCCCTTCAAATGGATTTTTCATTTAACAAAAGTATAGCTCTGCAAACATGAGCAAAAAAAAAAATCCTTTCTGAGAGTATGCTGAAGAAAGAATGAACTACCTTGTCATGGGTCGAGAGGTTTTCTTAATAGGAACAAAACAAAATTAAGTGAAGTGGGAGAGCTTTCAATGCTGCCATTGCTACCACGGTGTGCCAGGGTTGGAGATTGATATATTCTATTAATCAGTAAAGCGAATTCAATCTACTACCCCTCATGAGCACCAATTTGTTTAGAGAGCTAGGAGACAAATCCAAGGAATGAGGAATATACATGGTAATTCTTTGTGACTTCCAGACACCAATGTGCAATGCTATCTGTGAAAATCTAGCTGTATATATCCGTGTTTCACGGGTGTGATTCCTTCTCCCCTTTTAACATGAGGATGCCTTTCATATTTATTCATATACAATCTATTCAATGCCAAAACCATGTATTTGGCTGTTCAGGGCTGGATACAAGGAAACCCCTGCTCCAATGATTCAAAGTAAATGATTCCACTGAATTGGAAAGTAGCTCTGAAACAGAAAAATGCCAGAAATGCTCAAAAACTGCCCAAGTGGCAGGCAAACTATGCCGGTAGCGATAATGTAAATCCAAACTAGTTGATGGCCAAAGTCTAGTTGGCAATATAATGGATGGAATGCAGTAAGAGGCTAAGTAGAACTGCTGGATGAAGTAATTAGAGGTGACAAGAGCATAAATTGACCTAAAACCACCTTGTTTTTGTCTGCTCATATAGTCACATGCTGTGTTTTTCCTCTCCTCTGGTTCTCAAGATGATTGTTATGGGTAAAAACCTGCTCCGACAACTCCAAGGGTTGTCCCTTTCTCAGAAAGACTTAGATTTCTTTCTTATTTATTCAAGCCACTTGTGTGCCACCTTTCATTTGCCAAAACTTACATAAAATCAGTAACAATGCCAAACTGAAATTGGGGTGCCACATTAGGTGTGAAGTGCATTTTGGAAGCGGGGGTGAACAAACATTTGTCCCACACATTTGATTTTTCAAAAAAGAAATGCAACATATTGCATTTAATGATTATGCCCTAAGTGTATTTTCCTTTGCACTATTTTTTATGGAGTAATGTTCCAGGAAGCAAGCATAATATTGAAGTCTTGTTTTAATTTCCAGTGTATGATTAATTATCATTTATCATCAGTGTCCTGCACTCTCAGCATTGGATTCAGACTATGTAAAGTCACACTCAAGTCTCATTAATTTCAGTGGCCCCTAAGTTAGTTCACGATTAACTTGTCCCATTGGTTTCAGTTGGACCCAAGGTCAAATATCTTTATCTGGCTCCAGCCCTAAGTTTGCCCTGTTTCCCCCTTTTTCATTTTTACTGTTCTCTGACTTTTTGACCCTATCATCTTTCCCTACATAGTGCATGAAGATAAGAAAGAACCAAAGAGTGTTTCAAAAGTGTTAAATCTGAAGCATTTCAAGTCATAAATACGCTTCCTCAGAGATCATACATTTTAACCTATTTCAATAGTAAATACATATTTCAGGTCAGAGGCCATTGGAGTCTTGCTGTTTCTTGATTATACACTTGCTGGGTATTACACCTTATTGCTCACTGCCCAGTTTGGTATACATTCATCTGACATGTACAGTGAGATGGGATGCTAACAAAATAATAATAATATAGAAGTGTTTTCAAAAGCAAATTATGGAACACAAAATCAAATAAGAACAGCAGATATTTGCATGGAGAGTGGTAAATCATTCCATCAACTAAAGTTGAATGCCCAGTACTAGCCAGAATTCATCCATGATTCAGCTATCTTGCTGCCACCACTCATTATTTTCTCAGCTGAAGAACAATAACTAGTTCAAGGACACCTGCTGAACTTCATGACTGAGTGGAGATTTAAATCTGGATTTCTCTAGTCCAAGTTCAACACTCTAGCTGGTAAACCATCCTGGTTCTAAGAACTAGGATGTGAAAAATGTGAATATTTTCAAATGAAAATAGGAATGCTCAAGTCAACCTGATTCACACTTCCCAGACTAATTTATGGATCAGGATGCAGTTAACCTTCAGTTTTCACACTTCTACAAAATTTGTAATATAGCTCCTAGCTTTAAAAAAAGCACTAAAATGCATGTAAAATGCTCTTTAAAAAAAGAAGAAGATGCAGATTGATGATGGATGGTCTTAAGAACACACACATGTGAAGCAAGCATGGTCTGGAAATAGACTGATCTGTTCAAGCTTGGCTGAAAATGCATCTGAAAGTGTTTGTTTTCATTGCAGAAGACATTAAGCTAAAAACTGAACCCACTCAAAACTCTCTAATAAAACTCATTGCTTTATGCATTAAGTTTTAAAAGTCTCCATAGCTGAATAAATACTAGATGTTCTTTTACAATGCCAGGTACTTTGTGTGCTTCATCTTTAATAGTCACTAACTCATTTCGCTGCAGGGTAACATTAGGCTAATCAAAGGTCACCCAAGTCTTGTTTGATGTTGAATGGGAGTTGACAGCTTACCGGTCTCTCTAGCACACTATACATAGGGATATTTTCTTTTTTCTGCAGAAGCAGTGGCCATCAGAGACTGACACATTGTGCTGACTTTCAAAATGATCAGTTTAAGTCCTTTAAAAGTTGTGGGGAAATGAGACAACTTTCAGAGTCCCATTCTAGAGATTTAGCAACCCAAGAAAGAAGTATGTGGTCTCTCTGACAATTTGTACACAGAAGGGCTACCACCGGGCAAATTTGAACTGATTTCACAGTGGGGTCTTGCTGTTGGTCAAACAACATCACCTCACTCTTAAGAAACAGGCACATTGACATAATTTCCTTTTGGAAAAGTAGTTTGCAATTTTTTTAAACTTCATTCAGAAGAGAACCTTTGCCAGCAGTTCCATTCAGGGCAGGAACTGATTTCTTTGCCCTAGATCTAATCACCATAGTTCCTCAAAATTCCTGACCAGATATTGATAAATGTGCAGAAGGAAAATTGAGACCACACCAGGTAGCCCCACTTCCAACCACCATGCATCCCAACCCCCATTATGCTCACTGATAGGGTGAAATAAAATGTCACGTTCTTCCATTGGTGCAAGTATTCCAGCTTGCCAGACAGAACAATGCTCTCTCCTGTTCCTCCCCACAATTATGGGGGTTATCCTGATCAGGTGGCACGCAGGGAGAGGAGAGGGAGAGATACTCCCTTGTGAAAGCAAAGGTCCTTGTACAGGGCTTCTGCTGATGGAGCTGGTTATCTGACTATGAGAGCTTGAGGCTTTCAGGCATGCAGACTAGAGTCTGACTAAGGCTAGTCAGAATCAGGTCAAGATCAGCATCAGATAAGATCAGGACCTTGGACAGATCCAAGGGGTCTCCACTGGCTGAAGCATGCTTCTTCATCTAAGGCACGGGTGTCAAACACAAGGCCCGGGGGCCAAATCTGGCCCGCCAGACCTCGTCATGTGGCCCGCCGAGCGACCCAGCCAGCGGGACCCAGCAGCGGGACCTTGCTGCTGAAGCACCGCACCAACAAAGCACCGACAAACAGCTGGGGCCTGGGGAGGGGGTAGAAAGGCGGCTGGAGCAGCGCTGCGTGGAGCGCCCCGAGCCACAGCAGGAGAAGGAGGAGGCATCTTGCCGGGTCAGCGCCCAGCAGCGCCGCACGGAGAGTCCCGAGCCTCTGCAACGCAGCTGTGCTCTGTAGCACTTTGAATCCTTCTCCTCCTGCCACAGCTCGGCGCCTGGAAACGGCTGCTGCTGCTGCTGCTGAAGCACAGACAAATCACCCAGCAGCGCCGCGTGGAGGAGGAGGAGGATTCAAAGTGCTACAGAGCACTGCTGCGTCCCAGAGGCTCGGGACTCTCTGCACGGCACTGCCGGGCACCGACCCGGCAAGCCTCCGCCTCTGCCTCCTCTTGCCTCACCTCCTCCTCCTCCTGCTCATGAACCTGAGCTCAGCAGCGGCTCAGCCTCACGAATGTGCAACTCTGAGGCTTTACGCACTTCTCCTAAAACGGACACCGGCTGCCTCACGCTGCACGGGAAATGCTTTTTGCCCCTGGGTCCCTTCGCGTTCTTTTCTGGCGCTGAATCAAGGCAGCGACACCCCCCTTCCCTTTCTTTCTTCCTCTCTCTCGTTCTTATTCTTTCTTTCCCTCTCCTTCCTTCCTTCTTTATCTCTGTCTTCTCTCCATCTTTCTTTTTCGTTCCTTCTTTATTCCTTCTTTCCTACTCTTCTTTCTCTCACCTCTTTCCTTCCTCTCTCCCTCCTGCTCCCTCTTTTCTTTTTCTTTCTTTCTTTCTTCCTTACTTCCTTCCTTTCTTCCTTCCGTCCTTCCCATCTTTCTTCCTCTCCCTCATTCTTATTCTTTCTTTCCCTCTACTTCCTTCCTTCTTTCTCCCTTTCCGTCTTCTCTCCCTCTTTCTTTTTCTTTCCTTCTTTATTCCCTTCCTTATTTCCTACTCTTCTTTCTCTCCCCTCTTTCCTTCCTTCCTCCCTCCCTCCCACTCCCTCTTTTCTTCCTTCCTTCCTTCCTTCCTTCCTTCCTTCCTTCCTCCCCTCCCCTCCCCTCCCCTCCCCTCCCCTCCCTCTCCTTGCAAACATAGGATGCTGCTTTATACTTCTGGCCCTTAAACCCTGGAACCAGGAGAGCAGCTCCAGTGAGTCAACCTCAGCCAGACCCTTTGGTGAAGGGTGGTGGCTCACTGGCAGAACATCTGTCCTGCATGCAGAAGGACCCCAGCATCTCCAGGTACTAGTAGCTCTGCAAAGGTCCTGCATGAAACCCTAGCGAGCCTCCACCACCCAGTGCAGTTACCAAAAATCATTTTTCAATAAATTGTACAATAATTGTACATTTGAATATCTACTTGCCATTATTCTGACCATGTTTCTGCTTTCAGAGCTAGTTATTACTTACATTATTACAAAAACAGTAATAATTGAATGCAGTGACAATAATTTATGATAATAAAGAGTGGACACATAGTCCCACAGATACAACCGGCCCTTTGAGGGTGACCAAACTGCTGATGCGGCCCCCGATGAATTTGAGTTTGACACCCCTGATCTAAGGCAACAACAGGGAGATGCTGTCTCTGCAATGACCTAAAGCTTGCAAGACCTACAGTACGATAAGTTTTCCCTCCCTGGAAGAGCGGGCTGGGTAGTTATAATACACTCTGTCTCATTTTCAGACTTTGATTTTGATGAGATTGGGGACTCATCATCTTGAGTCAGAGGGTGATGATATGTTTGTGATTCCTGGCCTGGAGGGCACCAGATAAGGAACAGACCCTTCTTCCTCTGAACTCTGCCCTCATAAGAACCCTTCATTGCACGCTGCAAGGTCCTTGTGTTGCAGGTCAAAATGGGATGAGGTTTTCCATGGCGGGGAAGCTTGTATTTGGAGCACCCCACTGACAACTTGCCCCTGGTGCCAATGATAAGACACTGGTTTTTTTACCTTGATTCATATGATCTAATCCAAGCATCTATTCCTTACATTGAAACCTTTTCACCCTGCCTGTCTTTTATAATATTCCCTCTACTGCACTGACTCAGCTGCTGGCTTCTGCATTTCCCTTGTCTTCCACTCCATCACTGTCTCTCATCCTGTGCTACCTCTTATCACTAAAATAGCAACCCTATCAGGCTACTTCTCTCACCTCCTCCATATTCGTCCCCAAAGCCACTTCTTTCATCCAGTGCTTTTTGAATCTCTCTAGCCTCATTGTTCCTGCTCCTTTACCGTTACCTCTGTACCAGTTGCCGGAAAGGTATAAATATTCTGTTGCTAACTGCAGAAAGGCACCATACGTGACAAACAAAATGTAAATCTGCAACAAAGCCAAGAAGAAAGCTGAAGATCAAATTACTATAAAGAATAAAAAATAATAATTGATTCTTGAAATATACACAAAGCTGGGTGCATTGAAAAGCAGTAAAGCTTGTATAGGGAGAACAAGGAAAAATGTTGCAGAGAAACTAACCAATTTATTTGCTTTTTCTTCACTGCAGAAGATGCTAGGAAGATATCCACACCCAAACCAATTTATTCAGGCAATATATTACACATACGGTTCTCAACAGAGGTGACAAAGAAGGTTGCAGAACCAATCAGCAATAGCAACCTGAATAGTGTCAATTCAACGGATCCAGAGAGTTCTAAAAGGACTCAAGAGTGAAATCACAGACCAATCAACCAAAAAAAGTGCAACATATTATTAACATCAGTCTTTATACAAGGTAACTGAATAGTAGCAAATGTAAAACCAAAAAGAAGCACAGAAACTATAGGTCTTGGGACATTTTTTGTTACCCTTTTAAAGAGCACCACATCCTGTTGTTCTGTCTGATTAGATATCTTCTAGCCGACTCTCTCATAAGACACTCTTTGGAAGCACTTTTCAGACTGAACACATGAACTCAAGAGTAGGGCGTGACCACTGCTACATTTTCCCGTTTTCGATTTTTTTAAAAAAAAAAGATCAAGTTTTAACCAAAAGGGAAATATAGCAACATGCTTGTGCAGAGAAACATTTCTGCAATCATGAGATACCTCTTTGGAGTAAAACTTATTAGACCCATGCTCTCCTAGTCAATTTTGCTCCCAGCAGGTGTCTTGCATTCTAGGTTAGAATGTTGCATTTATTTTTCTCTGCTGGCACATAGCAAAATTGCATTTAGAAAATGACTAAAAAAGCTGAATCACTACATCTATGTATATAGCTAGTGATACATGTAATTAGAAATGGATGAATCAGCCTTTTATTGAGCCATGTCAATTTTACATGTGTTTCTGTATAAGTCTGCTTTTTTAAAAAAAAATCCATGAAAATCCATATTTAATTTTTGAACAACCCAGAAAGTTCTGTCAGTTCTCAGTGGTTTTTTCTGCAATCAACTATGGTATTATTTTAATGTACAGTGGTACCTCGGTTTAAGAACAGCCCTGTTTATGAATGATTCGGTTTACGAACTCTGCAAATCTGAAAGTAGTGTCCCGGTTTGCGAACGTTACCTCGGTCTAAGAACAGAATCCGAATGGTGGAAGGGCACCAGCAGCGGGTGGCCTCATTAGGGAAAGCGCACCTTGGTTTAAGAACAGTTTTGGTTTAAGAACGTACTTCCGCTAAAGTGTTATATTGGAGAATTAGCTGGGGGACAAACCAAACCTCAGAGCTCCTCCGCCTCTGTCCTCTCAGTGGCAGGGGGGGGATGAGGGGGGAGGAGGGAGGGGGGAGGTCAAACCCAGCTTAAAATGGACCCCTTTGTTTCCCAATGCCCATGGGTATCACTGGTGGCAGAAGTGGTCTTGTGGGTGGAGGGTAAATGAAGGGACTGAGCTTATTTTGTATGTTTTGTATGTTTTGTTTCTATAAAAATCAATAAAAATTATTATAAAAAAAAAGAACGTACTTCCGGAATGGATTAAGTTCGTAAACCGAGATACCACTCTAATACACTCTGCATGGGGCTGTCAATGAAGATGATCCAGATGCTTGAACTGGTGCACGAGCTCACTGGGGAAAGAGAGCCAGAACATGTTGCACTCATCATGTACCAGTTGCACTGGTCACTGGTGTAGTTCCAAGTCCCTTAAGCTTTGGGGCCATGTTACTTGAAGGACTGCCTGCATCAATAGGAACTTGCTCACCTTTTAAGATCAGCATTGAAGAACTTGCTCATCGGCCTGTTAATCTGGTCCCTGCTAGGCCTGCATACCCACCATACCCAGAAGTTGTGATAAGTTTAATGTACATAGTAGAGAAGCCATGATAGATAAGGATAAGGGGTGCCATCTGGGGGAGGGGCTGAGGGCCCATGTCTACGGTGGGTCTACCCAGGCCTTCACGCTGTTGTGATGGGCCTCGCTGAATGGGGTAGAGAAGGCCAAACATAGAGCTGTGGCTTCTGTAGCCAGCTTCTCCTCCACCTGCAGCTGCTGGGGAAAGAGTGACTGCAGCTGCTGGGGAAAGAGGCCCCAGCTCTTCCTGATGTTGCGCGTAATAACTTTATTGTTGTTGTTGTGCATGGAATTGCAACACCAAATTCAGAGAATTGGGAAACCCAAAAGATGACTATATTCCAATCCACACTTTGTTCCAAGAGCTGCTGAGCAGCTTGAGTTTGTATTAGAATTTTCAGAAATGGAATGTTTCAAGAATTCTTACAAATCATATACTAGCCTCCCCCAACCTGATATCCTCTGGATGTTTCTGAACTAGAACTCCTATCTCCCCTGAACCTTGGCCATGATGGGTGGGGCTGATGGGAGCTGGAGTCCAACAAGGTCTGGAGAGCACCACATTGGAGAAGGCTTCAATATGCTATTGTTCAGACATCTTCTTCTCATGACTAGAAAGTAGCACAGGTTTACTGAATTGAGTGTGAAATTATGCATTATCCAAATCCCTGTAAAGCAAAGAGAGCTAACATACAGGATTGCAAAACATGTGTCAAGACCAATTATAATTCATAACTAATGAATTAATGCCAAGTCTCGTTCTACCATCTGCTGAAGGTAGCAGTTAGATAAGAGCATAATCCCCAATATGGCAATAGTGTCAGGAGTTAGCTTGCATTTCATGCAAGAAGCAGCCTTTCACATGCTCCAAAGAAAGTATATATAGGATTGTAATGTATATCACAGAGTGGGTTGAATTAGGGAGAGTTGCATAGACTTATTGCAGACAGTCCAGGGAAACAAAAAAATGTAGGCAAAGCACCTGAGCTATCATGTTACACTTGGCTCCTAGATCTTCCAAAGTCATTGGCCTTGCACAAACCAATTACAGTATTTATCTATGTTGCTGTGGCTCCCAATATCATTTTCCATCTTGTAAGTGCTTCAAGCAAAGTATTTTAACATGCATGATGTAAAAAAATGGGTTCATTACAACTGTGGCTGATTTGGATTTACTTATTTATTATCTAAAATGTGTATGTCACATTCTCTCCCCAGTGGTGCAGTAAAAATATTAATCAAACAGTTAAGAGGAAGAATAAATAATAGAACAGTTTTTTAAAAAAAACAAACAAACCTAATAACCCATTATAAAGACAACCACCCTTTAAAATACAACACATGAAGTTGTAGGGAAACTAGTGAAGGTAAATAAAAGAAGGCTAATGAGACACAAGATGGAAAAGAAGCGGGTACAGATTTGTTATGGTGCATGGAGAAAAGACAGAAGTCACTGCAAAACGTAGAAAAGGAAGGAGGGTTAATGGAGAAGAGGAGTGGGTCAGAAGGATCACTGGTGGTTCAGTGGGAAGAGAAAGGACATGATGGAGGAGGGGGAAAAGAGATGGTTTTAAGAGAGTGGATTTAAAAGGGGGGATAGCAGTTAAAATGGTAGCTTCCATGCTTTTCCATAGCTAATGCAGTGATGTGGCCCACTTGAGCAAATAGCAATGTAAAAAACCACCCTGAATAATTTCAGACATACCTCTGTGGTTCGCTCCTCCTCTTATTATCTGTAGGGGAAGTCCTGTAGCTTCGGGCACATGCTTTGCATACAACAAGTCCAAGGTCCAATCCCTGGCATCTCTGGGTAGGCCTGGCAAAGATTCCAACTTAAAACTTGGGAGAGCCACTGCCAGTTAATACTGAGCTAGATGGGCCCATGGTGGGACTCAGCATAAAGGTAGCTCCCCATGTTTGACAGTGTCTTCGCAATGTGATAATTAACAAGCGGAAAGTCTTCCAAACCAATTCTAGGAATATGAGCTCCACTTTGTTCATTGGCTCTTCCAAACAAGAGTGCACAGAATTGCAGCCAAACATCCAAAAGTAATCTCATCAAGCCTCGTAAGTAGGGACTCTATCAAATGTAAAATGTCTCTATAACCAGCTTTTCCTGCTTGACTTGTTACTCAGAGATTAACCCAGAGCAAAAGTATTTTTTAAGATGTAAGTGAATTAAAGGACGTAACTTAATATTTTCCACAATCATTTTTTTAAAAAACCCATTCAACCTAGTTATCTTGCTAGGCTAAGGATATTTGTAAATGGGGACCCAGTTTATGGTGTGCATTTATTTTACTGCTTAATGCAGATAATTTTTAAACTCCAAAGAGATGAGTCAGCAAACTATGATGTGTAAAGGAAGTAATGTTCATTATTATTGTTCACTGTCAGAAAATATGAAGACTAAATATGAAAAAGCTGGATGCTGTTTGTAGCTCCTGTTGAAATCAGTGGAATTGAATGTGCCATTAAAGGCTTAAGGCTTATTGATTTGAATGGAAATTAGCTGTGACTTGTTTCTCCCTGTATTCCACTTCCCAAAGTGGAAGCACATGTATCTTCCACAAAAGGAAAATGTGCACGCTTTTCCTGCATCAGGAGCAGGCATCTATACCCATGCAGGAAGTGTGCAATACCCTGTTGAGGGGCATTATGATGCATGCCAATACAAGAAATCTGATTCACTGAAACTGACTATATTCAGGTATACCATTAATGTCTAAAGCAGGCATCCCCAAACTGCGGCCCTCCAGATGTTTTGGCCTACAACTCCCATGATCCCTAGCTAACAGGACCAGTGGACGGGGAAGATGGGAATTGTAGTCTAAAACATCTGGAGGGCTGATGCCTGGTCTAAAGCATCCTTGTATGCCAGGTAAGGTTATCTATCACTGGCTGCTAACCTCCACTGTCAAGAGGCGGCATAAGCCCCTGAATACTGGTTGCTGGGTATAACAAATGGGGAGAGGGTTGTTGTGCTCATGTCCTGTTTTCAGGTTCCCCATAGGAATCTGGTGGTCCACTATGAGAACATGATTCTGGACCAGATGGGCATTTGGCCTGACCCACCAACGTTCTTCAGATGTTCATCCTCAGGCACTGTGCATGGCAACTTTCAGTCTGATCCTGTACATGTTTACTCAGAAATAAATCCCACTGTTTAATGAGGCTTGCCCCTAAGTAAGCATGTGAAGAAATGCAGCCACGCAACCCAGTCCTTTGCATGCTTAACCCTCAACATTTCACAGGTGAAAATAGGAGGCACAGACTTCTGTACCTATGCAAAAGCAGCTAGGGATTCAGGTCTGGAAGCATAGAAGGACAGCCTAGCAGACAGTGGCAGGGGCATTCAAATACATCTAAGTGACATTCAAAGAGGGAATACAATCATAGAGTTGGAAGGGACCACTAGGGTCATCTAGTCCAACCCCCTGCAATGCGAGAATCTTTTGCTCGAGGCAGGGCTTGAACCTACAACCCTGAGATTAAGAGTCTCATGCTCTTAGATGGGCAGGGTATAAATAATTTATTATTATTATTATCATTATTATTATTGATTGAGCTATTCCAGCTGACTCAGAAACTTGAGGCTCATCGGGGACAACACAATCCTGATTCAAATCAGGCACTGAAGATTTCCTAGGGCCTATATCGCTCTTCTAAACATTGTCTTTTCGTGGTGTTCTCTTTCTTAGCCTATTACAATGACAGTAACTGCAGCTTCCTGCCTTTCTATAATTGTAAATGTAGCAGCATGTTCTTATGGGGATCATGACCTAGTCAGTGACTGCTGAGACAAGGTCGCACACAAGACCAAGGGCTTATGGCTGAGCTTTAGGCCACAGGAGGGGCAAAGGGGTCATCTTCAGTTTGGAGCTACTATTTTAACAGTTTGGGCAGGAAATGGATACAGCAGAAGCAATTAAAGAAGATTTCCAAATTGGCTTTCAAGCTAAGGTGACTTGCTTTCAGCACAGGTCTATGTATACTTAACCTTAAGTGTCTTCATGCTTTATTTCCCAAATTAAGCATTGTTGGAGCAGTATGCATAATAGCCTGACAGCTCCAATAGCACATATCTGAAGCTCCCTGCTCTCCTCCTGTCACCAAAAATCCATTTTCACACCAGTGTTTGAAAATGTTCCTTGAGAAAAAAAAATCTCTTGAGGTCTAATTAGCATCTTGAAATACTTGAAGTTCCAGACGCAAAGGTGATGAAAACTGCTTTGGCTGAGGAGAAATATAAGTCCAAGCTCTATAATTGGTTCTAACCTTGTTCATGAATGGCCTATGGGCTTCTATCCGTTCAACTATTCTCTAAGGAATGTCCACTTATACAGCCTACACCTATGGAGATTGCAGTGCACATCGTAAATTGGAACACTCAGGATAACCTTCACTTTTATGTTTTACATGTGTCTCCAAGCCCTTAGGTTCACTGCCTTCTTGTGCATCATATCTGGCTCATGCTTCTGCTAACAAGGAAAAGTTGCAAAGGAAATGAAGGGGCAAGTTTCCCTTGAGATCATATGTATGAGATTTGTTTCTGAGAATTCCTCCTGATCTGGAAAGTTTTGCTTGCAAGCCAACAGTAAATTCAGATGTTAGGAAAGCATCAGTCATTATGGATTATGACCACAGTTGGGGACCCTGAAGTAATATGTTTACTGATTTGTGTTGCACTAAGAAAATCCCCCCCCGTAACATTTCATATACTATGACAGAGATCTAACTGCAGGAGAAATGATCTATATGACCGAGTAGGAAACTAAACCTATACATTACAATGTCAAAGAACAACTTTGAACTGAAATAAACTATTGCTAATAACACTAAACAGACTTTAAAACTTCTTCAGGCTACAAAGCCTTTTAGTTCCAGCATTGTATTTACTAGAAAGCTGCCACAGAATAATTTGGGTGTAATAAATATTTTATATGGCTCTGATGATGATAATAATAATAATTACAAGAAATATGATCATAAAACTATAGGATGGGTCCTGAAAATATATATCTCAGCTCTCTGAGGCCACGATAAAGAGCATTCACTGAAACCTGTATAATGAAGTTCCCAGATGCACCTCTTTGGGGAGTTCCACAACTTAGGGATGCCACAGGGAAAGCCCTTACCTGGTCCACCATCCCCAACCTTCTGAGGGCAGTAGAACTACTAAGAGGAACCCCTCACCCTATCTTAGCACCTGAAAGGATATATAGGGGGAAAGGTGGTCTTTCAAATATCTGTAACCTGAGTTGCTTACAGCTTTAAACACTAATATTAGCACCTGTAATAGGGCCTTGAAATGATATGGCAACCAGGGCAGCTGTTTCAAAACAGGGGTTATGTGTGATCTAAATGAAACCCCAGCCAGTAATCTGGCTGCTGCATTTTGGACCAATGGAAGTTTCTGAGCCCCACGTTGAGCACAAATGCATATATTAGTTAAAATTATATTATAAAAATACGCTTTGAAAAATGTATATATGGGGGAATATTTCATACCAAAATGGGCACTAAAATGCTGGTGAATTTTCATGAGAACTTTTTTAAAAAATGAATTGTGAACTGATCTGGAAATATGAGGACTGACCTTAATATTTGAAAAATGAGAAACTGAGAAAAACTGAAATCGACATGTTCACCCATCTCTGGTTTGGTTTGTGGCTTTTGTGTCACTTGTGACTGAAGTACAATTTGCTTCTCTGCTTTTTAGGAGGACTAGACCAAGATAATATATGCTTTGGAAGCCTTAGTGGCAGTAGGAGGAAAACACACTATTGGCGTGCATTCAAAATTATTTCATGCCACTGTGTTCTCACAAATCTATTGGCCCAGCTGTTGGAACTCAACAATCTGACAGAAACCATGACGCAAAAACCTTTCAGAGTTTTGTTTTTTTAAAAGCAGAAAATGAGACTCCGTATCTTCCTTAACCAGCTCCACAGCCATGTCCTTTGCAAACAGGTATTCACTGACAGAGGTTAGATAACTTTCTTTCCTTCTTCCATTTTGGGGAGGGTCAGTGGGTCCTCTCTCCATGTTTGATTTTATTCTGAACGTTTTCTTCAGGCAGTTTCTCCAGGAGCTTTTTCTTCACCTGCCTCAGAAATAAATGAATAAATGTGGGGAAGTTATTATACCAGTGGTGCTGCAATACTAATAGCTCCCCGTCCTGCTAGCCTAGCATTTTGATGATAATCATACTATCTAGCTTGCACCCAGGGGCTGCCAGAGGCACAGATTACTTGAAAGCTCCTTGGTGCTAGTGACCACAGTTCTAAGGCAGTTGATAAGGAGCAGTAGGGTATGGGTTTTATTCCTCCTCTGAGTAATTAGAATATTCTTTTGGGTATAAGAAGTGGATTTATTGGGGAAGGCAAATGTCACTAGAAAGAAGCAGGATCATTACAGAAGCAAACCAAGGGCTTGTGATGTGGGACAGAATGAAGGAGCCGCACAGTTTCAGTGCATCAATGAACATGAGCTGTGGAAGATACAGAGTAGGAACTTTTCTGCAGGATCAAGTGTCCCTGTAGATACCTGCACTGTTATCCACAGCTAGAGCTTCATCATGGGCTATCAGTGCTTTGAACTGTAACCACCTGGTCTACTTTCCTTGCTGTACTGCATAGAAACCGCAGTAGAGGGACAACAGTAGATCAACTGGCAGTTAAACATAGAGTTAATTAGATATGCTCCAGTTTCCTTCTTCAATAAAGTTATCTTGCAGATGCATCAGGTTTGATATGATACGTGCTAGATGCTGATTTGCAAATAACTCAAAAGCCTTTTACATGCCGGTCATTCATTTGCGTTATTCCTCTTTCCCCACACCTACCCACAAATTAATTAGTATAGGGTCCTAATTAAAGCTAGCTGATTCACTTTTCATGAACACTTTCAGCAGTGGTGAAATATGGCTTCCTTTTAGATCATTGATCAGAAATGGTTGACACACACACACACACAAAAAGTACTTGTGCACTTCTTTAAATGGATGGTCCCATTGCCTGAGATAACTCACATGACCAGTCTAAGAAGCATTGCTTTCCTTCTTCATCACTTTCATCTGTTTCAGATATCATCACACAGTCAAATCTGGCTGGATATGCCTAGATCCATGACGGTTGGGGATTATGAAGAGCAGGAGGAAATGGGCCTAACAAAGGAGTTGAAATGGCACCAAACTTGGGAGTTGGGAGGGCAGCAATGGCTGTGAGCAGGTACAAAAGTATGGATGTTCTGGAATGGGAACATTTCAATACCTCTGAAAATATTGTCTTTGCCTGGCAAACTACTGTACATTTGGAACAGCTCCATCACGAATGTAATTGAGATCTTTCCTGGAATTTTTAAATGCTTGGTGGTGTCTGTATTGATAAAGCATAGGTGATAAGTATTTTAAATAATTTTTACAATAACAAATGCATGTGTTTTCATGAAAACGTAGCCTAGTGACAGCTTTATAAAGAAACGGTATGTACTAAGCTGACAGATTCAAAGCTAGCATTCACAACAGGCTTACAGGGTAGGTTTAGTGTCTTTATGGAAGCTTACCAGTAATTTAATTTCCAACTAAATAGTAACAGACAAAGGCATGGAACGGCTAATTATCCCAGCTGATAACCAGAGTATCCAAGTGGAGATTTACATTTGTGGAAAGTGCTTCTGCAAGTCAGGAGAGCAGAGTTTGGCTGATCCTCCTCCTCCACCTTCCCTTCCAAAAAGCTGGGGTGTTTTATTATTTGGTACATTTAATAGCTTCTGTTTTTAATTAGTTGATATGTGGTTATGAATATTTGGTAGTGATCTGATCTTAATTGTTACAGTTTTGTTACCAGAAGCCAGAATGTGAATGACAGCAACCTGAAAAATAGTAACAGTTCCAAAATTAGGCTGCTGTCAACTGCTATTTTTATTGTTGGCCTCTAGAGAGAGAATGCCCCAACAATAGCTACCAGGAAGAATAAAAGCTAAAAATAAATGCATTACTAAATATAATGTCAGTCAAAACAGGGCATAGTTTTGTGGGGAAGTAGAAAAGAGGTCAGTTAACATATCATCTCTAGTTTTCATACAGTAGAGACATAGCTAACAATTAAACCACAGGTAAGCATTATAAAGGCCATATGGCAGGATATAAAGGTAAAAAAAAATAAAGTAAGGGAAATAAATAAAAGCAAGTGTGGGAATGTTTTATTAGGGCTGGTGTACTAGTTAAGTTTAGAATGCAGAGATCACTACGTAGGACTGGATTTCCATTTGTGATGGTGTAAGGGAGCAATGAAAAATTAAACTCTTGTGTCCATTATTTTTAAGAGTAGAATTTGAGGGGTGATAGAGGCCAGTTTTACAGAGAATGTGAGGGATGTTCATCAAGACAATATCAGGATATATAGCAAACCAGAATAATCATGTATCTCCTACTCCTGTGATCAATAGAGGTTTTTCAATGATGTACTTAGGTACTTAAGTACATTTTGCATATTAAATCTGGATCCATTTCACTCGGGGTTTTGGCCCGGTTTTGGCACAGAGACTGCTTTGGTTGTCCTGTCGAGATAGAGAGAGAAGGGAAACATATCCCTGTTAAATCTCATTGATTTCTCAGCGGCTTTCGATACCATCAACCATGGTATCCTTCTGGACGATTGTCCAGACTAGGGGTGGATGTCACCGCTTTGCAGTGATTCCAGTCCTACTTGGATGGTCATTCCCAGAGGGTGTTGCTTGGGCAATGCTTTTCGGCCCTGTGGAACCTTCAATGTGGGGTTCCGCAGGACACACTCCTATCCCCTACATTGTTTAGCATCTACATGAAACCGCTGAGTGGGGTTATCTGGAGCTTTGGAGTACATTGTCAGCAGTATGCTGATGACACTCAGCTCTATTTCTCCTTTACATCTGCAGGTGAGGCAGTGGAAGTGCTGGACCAGTGTCTTGCCTCGGTAGTGGACTAGATGAAAGCCAGTAAACTGAAACTCAATCCCGATAAGACCGAGGCACTGTTAGTCGGTGGTTCCCTAGATCAGATGCATGGGAGATCATCTGTTCTTGATAAATTACACTTCCTCTGAAGGAGCAGGTTCATAGCTTGGTGGTACTCCTGGATCCTTTGCTGTCACTTGAGGCTCAGGTGGCCTCAGTGGCCCAGAGTGCCTTCCATCAGCTTTGGCTGGTGGCCCAGCTATGCTCCTATCTGTACAGGGATAGCCTAATTACTGTTATCTATGTTCTGGTAACCTCAAGGTTAGATTACTTTGGAATGCTCTCTCCCGGGATGTTCGCCAGGCGCCTTCATTATACACCTTTAGACTCCAGGCAAAAACATGCCTTTTTAACCAGGCCTTTTCTTGATTTGATTGACATCCTTTGCACTTTTAAAATGTGGGGTTGGGGGGGGGTATTGGGTTGTTGTTACTTTTATTTTGATTATGTATTTTGTGGTTTTATATTTTGATTTTATTTTGTGAACCATCCTGAGACCTGTGGGTGTACGGTGGTATATAAATTCAATCAAATAATCAATCAAATCTCAGGAAGGTGGGGAAGTTGTTTGATGCTGCATTGAGTGGCCTATAATCTGTAACTGGAGAGCTGGAGGATGCTCTAAAATATATATGACTGGGCACTAGTAGAAAAGTGCTGCCTTTTATATCATCTCAAATAACTTCATATTTACCATGTGTGTATGTAACCATACGGATATGTTTGGTCATATCACCTTATCTATATAGACAAGTGGCTAACCTTTGGTGAAGCAATATATGGTTTCTCTTCAGATCGTATAAATCTTTCGCCTTTTACTAATGATAAAAATTATTTGACCACTGTGGAAGACCCCTTGGGGGACAAAATGCATTTGGTCTCTAGTTTAAATCCATTCTGTTAGTCACATCAGCTTGTTGCTTGGAGCATCATTCTGTGTAGATGCAATCATATGTCATGGGGTTTTTTAATAGTTATTTTATCCATATCTTCATTGTATGTTCATGCTGTATTACTTTAAATAAGCCACACGTATCTTCAAGTGTTCCAGTTCTAGGACAGTACACATGAGGAAAATCTCACAAGCCCATCTTACAAAGCTTACTGAAACTGAAGGACTGGGGGAAGGAAGAAAATGGATCATCAACCAGCTGCCTTGCTTCTGTCTTCTGAAGCATCTGGCATTAATCACTATCAGCAGCATCATGCTAACCTAGATGAACAATTCATTTGATTCATTACGGCATATCTTATGGTTTTTTATACTAGTGAGATGTTGGGGCGACCTTGTGTATAACTGTGATTATTATTATTTTTTACTCATTCGTCACATTTGTATCAGTTTAGACAAAGTGAAAAACCAGTGAAAAACTTAGACTGGCCTACATAGATTTCTAAGGTCTGTTCCAAGGCTGCTTAGATCTTTTTGAGTCAGCTGAAACAAATATGAGCTGTGCATTGATTCACTGCATCCCACACATGAACACATCTCAAGGAGCAAATGACAAACCAAGTGATTACAATGAGTGTAGAGCAGGGGTGTCAAACTCAAATTAATCGAGGGCCGCATCAGCAGTTTGGTCACCCTCAAAGGGCCGGTTGTATCTGTAGGACTATGTGTCCACTGCTGCCAAGACCACATAACACTGGTCCTACATTGGCTCCCAGTACGTTTCCGAGCACAATTCAAAGTGTTGGTGCTGACCTTGAAAGCCCTAAATGGCCTCGGTCCAGTATACCTGAAGGAGCGTCTCCACCCCCATCGTTCAGCCCAGACACTGAGGTCCAGCGCCGAGGGCCTTCTGGCGGTTCCCTCATTGCGAGAAGCCAAGTTACAGGGAACCAGGCAGAGAGCCTTCTCAGCAGTGGCGCCCACCCTGTGGAACGCCTTCCCATCAGATGTCAGAGAGATAAACAACTACCTGACATTTAGAAGACATCTGTCAAGGAAATAAGCAGCTATCCTATTTTCAAAAGACATCTGAAGGCAGCCCTGTTTAGGGAAGTTTTTAATATGTGACATTTTAATGTATTTTTAATCTTTGTTGGAAGCCGCCCAGAGTGGCTGGGGAAACCTAACCAGATGGGCAGGGTACAAATAATAAATTATTATTATTATTATTATTATTATTATTATTATTATTATTATTATTATGACACTGTTTCAATTGTATAGTGCAGACTGAGTCCTTGAAGAGTCTCTGGCAGAGTAGGCAGTGGATCAATTGTCTGACTCGGTATAAGGCAGTTGCATGTGTTCACCCTGACTTGTATGCTGAACATTCTCCAGGACGTGAACCACAGTGACTTAGTGGGGATTCAGAAGACCAGTTGCTATGAGAAAAATAATAGCTCACAACTGCTCTATCACACAGTCATCACTATGTAAAAACAAGTGTGTGAATCATCCTTTTTTTTCTAGCTCCAACAAAGGCTGTAGTCAAGTGTCACTTTCTGAAAGTCTCAGTGATTACTATCAAATTGATATTGGCTGGACAAATAAAGAAATAATGTAGCAAAATTATTTCTGGACTGCAGATGGGATATTGTGTGCTTGACTATTCCTCCATGGGAATGGGGAAGAGATAATCAAATATTAAAAACAAACACACACTAGAAACCATCTTCTTCACTTTTAAATTTCTGTCTTGGGGTATTATTTTAAAAGTGGAGGAGCATTCAGTCATGTAATTTCCCACAAAGCTGCAGTCTAATGGAAGTCCAGTTACCTGGACTTCCTGTTATCTGCTACTGGTGGGCTGGGTTTTTTTTTCCTTTTTCTTATCTATAATCTGAACTTTGTTTGGCTTTCTGCTTTATTTGGTAAACTGGTTTTTAACATTTTGTATGAATTGCTGTGAATCTTTCAAAAACTCGCAAAACAGTAGACTGGGGTGGGGAAGATGAACATAAATTATCTCTGTATCTCTTCAGACAGCCACATATTTAATGTACGGCCAGCATTGTGATAAAGAAAAGCCATGTGGAACTGGGAGACCACACTAGGTTACACCTGTGCTAACCACTGGGCTAGGCTGCTTCTCAAAGTGCACCTTGAGATGCTTCAGGAACGCTGGGTTGACCTTGTAATTTCTACCTCTCGGCCAGCAAGAGGGGGGAAAAAGAGCAAAGGGAGAGGAGCTTCCCCCCCCCCACGGCGGCGGCGGCGCCACACGCGCAAACTGACCAAAGAGGAGAAAAACAAAATCTGAGCAGAGAAAGGTGGGGGGAGAGGCAGGAGGCTGCAGAATCGCTGCAGAGATGGGCAAACAAGCCCTGCTTCCTAAAAGCTTGGATGCTGTTGGATTCAACAAGGCTAGGAAGGCAACTGAGAACAACCGGGGAGTGGGGGGGAACCTCCACCCTGTTGGAAAAGAACACAGGAGAGAGACGGTGGGTGGGGTGGGGGATGCTGTTTCCTGTGAAAACCCTCCTTCCTCCATCACCACGCAGATTCCCCACCGCTGGCTGGGGCAGATGCAGGCAGCGGATCCCAAGGGCGCCGTGCAGAGGTGCCTCGGGTGGCACATACCTCCACCTGGCCCTCTCCCCAAAGCTCCATCCAGATGGTGGCAAAGGGCAAAGTCCGCCGCCCAGAGTTTCCGGTCTTTCAGCTGCACCCCTAAATCAGCCACCTCCCCGAGTTTACCCCCCACCCCAAAGCCCTGATTCCAAAGAAGCGCGTGGGGCTTACTTCCAAGTAGACTCGTAAGGATTGCACTGCAGGGCTGAGATCGTAAGTGCGCGCACACACAGCGGGTGGTGGCCAGTGAGACATACTCTCGAGTAAATCTACACACCCTTGCGCGGGGGTGGGAGCCGGGGGCAAACCTGGTCCTGTGCTCGGAGGTAGCCCCCGAAGAAGTTAACAAAGATTGAGGAGGGGGGGTTCGGGCTCGCTCGCCTCCCTCCCCGGTACTCTGGCGGCGGCGTCCTCTTCCTCTTCAGCCAACCCTCGACGGCGATGCCTAGCAGGGGGCACTTTCTCCTTCAGCATTGCTCGTCAGTCGCCTCCCTCGCCGGGGCGCTTCGCCCCGGGAGGGTTTGGGCGCCGAAGGAGAGACAGCGCCGCTCTCTCTCAAAAAGAAAGGCGCACAGGGGCACCGTGGGAGGGCGGCGGGCGGCGGCGGGGGTTGTGGGGGCAGGCCCAGGCCCTCCCTCAGTGCCGAAAAACTCCATGCTGGAGCATGGAGGCGAGGGGCGGGCCAGCTAGGAGGGAGGGGCGCCAGCGGCATGCCAGCCAATAACGCGTCGCCATGCTAGCCTAGCCCGCCCCTCACCTCCCAGGCCCCTAGCCCGGCAGCTTAAAAAAAAAAAAGGCGCGCCGGGGGAAAAATCAAAAAGAAAGGCACACAGGGGCGCCGTGGGAGGGCGGCGGGGGTTGGGGGGCAGGCTGAGCAGCGCCCCCAACCTAAGTGAGCCCGCCGGCCCTGGTCCCGCCCTTTCCTCCGGAAGCGGCGCCCAGGCGACCGTGAGCGGCAGGCAGGCGGGCGGGCGGCGGGCCACATCGCGAGGTCTGGCGGCGGGCCACATCGCGAGGTCTGGCAGCGGGCAGGTGGCGGGCCACATCACGAGGTCTGGCGGGCCGGATTAGGCCCCCGGGCCTTGTCCTTGACACCCGTGGTGTAGAGTATATAGAAGGAGGTCAGCCCTTCTGATTTTGGCAGTGGGGCAGGATATCTGGGGCGCAGTCTGTTCATTGTTCATTTATCGTTGTGGATCACCAATCTGGTTTTAAATATTAACTGCAGCACTGGTTGAATCAGGACAAAGAAAATATTCTAGGCTTCTTGCTGAGTGCCTTGCCTTGAGCAAGTTGGTTGAGCTTAAAAGCAATCAAGGGAAGGAACAGATGTCAATACCATCTGGACATCCATCCTAAGACAATGTACGCTCTGTAGGGGAACTGAAGTACATAAGCTTTTCTTAAGTGATACTTGACAGTAACCAAGTTATATTAGCCTTCTGTGGTCTGAGCACTGTGAAGGCTGGTAAATTGAGTGCATAAAGAAAAGGAAGCCTTGTTCTAGATACGATGGGTATCTCAGTGTTAAATGTTTGTACATGAGGATAACTCCTTATGATTTCATGGAGCTAAGGACGAGCTCTTCTCGCATGCAAAATTATGATCCTACCAGGTAAAGTTAGTCAGAACAAAACTAACTTTTCCCTTAAGTGCCACGGTTTATAACCACTGGACTGGTGCCTAAAACAAACACAGAATTAAGTTTGGTTATGCACATTGAAATCAATGGGCATAAACATGTCTAACTGTGCTAAGCAGGCCTGGGTCTTTAGCTCTTAAACAGAGATCACTAGCCCATGATTCTCCATTTGCTTCAAAACTCTAAACGTTGCTAAATATTTCATCTTTGGCTGTAAACCACATTGGCTGGGGTTGATGGGAGTAGCAGTTCAGCAACATGTGGAAGGCCACAGATTCCCTGCTCCATCTTGGAACAAAGAAAGTGGCAGTGGATTGAGTATATCAGGCAATTCTGTCTTGTTCACAAATAATTCTTTAATTTCTGAAGAAATGCTGCAGATTAAAAACACACAACAGCAGCATATAAGAACTTCCATTTAAGCTATTTCTCTGTTCCTACAGCCATGGTTTTTTAATTCATTTTTTCTTCAACTGCTCATAGTGCCAGGATCCCGAATTTGTTTAAACTTATCATCAAATAATTATATTGAAAACTTAATTGCTTAGATCCCCCCCCCAATGTATCCTATCCTTTTAGCTTCATAGCTTTGTATTTTTTGTTATGGGCAACATGCCCATTTATCTGTATGAACAGAGTAAGTAGTTGTATAACGCAAAGGCCATCAAAAAGAGCCGAAAGAGAAAACAGACTTGCATACAGCTGATTAATGGTAAAGTGGCTTTTTTAAAAGCTAAAAATGTAAATTATTTTACTTTCCTGAGAAAATGCAGAAGGCAACGATATAGTGGTCACAATCATATGCCTGGCTGATTTTAGGTCAGTATTGGAAAGAGGGCTGTTAGTTAGGCCATTTCATTATCTAGGTATAAATAGCATTTTACAAAATTAGAATTGCACCACAGTATTTCTGTTAGTCATGTTAACCTCCCACACAACTGATACATTTTTAACCACCATATCTTCCATTAGAAGTATGAGTCCTAATACATTCTTCTTAAGTCTTCACAATAAATTGTAAAATGGTAGAATACTAATTGTGCCAAAGATAGATGACTAAAATTTATTTGAAAATACACACACACAATCACATTACTTCTGAATAGTCTCATTAACAGTTTTATCTTTGTTTATATTTAAATTTGCCCCATTAAAATTCATGAATTCCATTTATATACTAATCCAATTTTTTAGTTTATTTCAGTTTGAGGTTTTTGCAACCTCCATAAACATTAGGAGCTAAAATATTTATTCATTTAAGAAGCTTCTGCCCCACCTAATTAATTACACATCCTCAAGGTGGCCTATAACAATAATTAAAAGGAAGGTCTTGGATTCTATATCCCAGTGAGCAGAATTCCACTCATTTGAATAGACCACTGATGGAAGGTTACCTGTATCCTCAGAAGAATCTAAGAAGAGCCTGCAGGATCAGACCAATGGCCCATCTAGTCCAGCATCCTGTTCTCACCATGGCCACTCAGAGACCTGTGGGAGTCTGGCAAGCAGGACTCAAACACATTCTCCTCCCCTGCGCTTTCCACAGAGCATAGCCATCATGGCTAACAGCCATTGACAGCCTTACCCTCAATGGATTTATCCAATCCTCTTTTAAAGCCATCCTTGTTAGTGGCTAGCTCTGTCTCCTGCAGGAGCAAGTTCCATAGTTTAGCTGTGCACTGTGTGAAGACATCCTTGGTTTAGTTTGTCATGAATCTTCTTCTTTTTTAAAAATATAATTTTTATTAAATTTCCCAAATAAACAGCATTCAACAACAACAAAACAATAAACAACAAACACAACAACAAACAAACATGTCCCATTTTATCATCTATTCAACTATTCTACTTCTCTTGCTCTGCCAAGCTTTGACTTCCCTTCCTCCCATCATTCGGTTTTCTTTCCCACTCTTATCTCACAGTTCCTTTTGGTCCACCTACTTAAAGTCAATTCGTAGGATTCATTTCAGTCCTGCAAGTGTCTTCAGACTTAGAATCATAGAATCATAGAATCATAGAGTTGGAAGAGACCACAAGAGCCATCCAGTCCAACCCCCTGCCAAGCAGGAAACACCATCAAAGCATTCTTGACATATGGCTGTCAAGCCTCTGCTTAAAGACCTCCAAAGAAGGAGACTCCACCACACTCCTTGGTAGCAAATTCCACTGCCAAACAGCTCTTACTGTCAGGAAGTTCTTCCTAATGTTTAGGTGGAATCTTCTACGGTTCTTCTCCATATAGTCCACAAATTTACTCCATTCCTTTTGGAACCTTGTCTCTCCCTGGTTTCGGATCCCGCAGGTCAACTTAGCTAACTCTGCATAGTCAATCATTTTCGTCTGCCACTCCTCAATCATCGGTAACTCCTGTACTTTCCATTTTTGGTCTAATAGAGTCCTAGCCGCGGTTGTAGCATACATAAATAATTTTTGATCTCCCTTTGCAATCTCCTCTCCTATGAGTCCTAATTGAAAAGCCTCCGTTTTTTTTGGGAAAGGTATACTTAAAAATCTTTTTAATTTCATTATATATCATTTCCCAAAATCTTTTTACTTAGTTTGTCATGAATCTTCTGGCGTTTATCTTCACTGGAGGTCCACAAGTTCTAGTGTCAAATTGCTTCAGTGGGCTAGGCGAAGCTCTGGCACAATCAGGATAGGGGCTGCAGTGGGAAATGGGGGAAACTGCATTTCCCTGACTTCTGTAAGCAGAAGCCTCCACTGGATCAGAATCTGTTCCATGAATAGAAGGAACCCTTCCATTTGCAAAAGGGCAAATCAGGATCCAAGGAATTATATATAAAGTATAAAACTATTGTAACTTAAACCTATTGAAGGCAGGAGTTCTAGACAGCAGGCAGAAACACGTCTAACTGGAAATCAATCAAAGAAAACATGGGTAGATTTAGGCTGCAAATATAACACTATAATGGGAGGTATAACAACTCAGTTGTTAGCAAGAGAACAGACATTGGATTGTGAGATAATGGGTACATGTTTAGCCACGTGACTGAAACCAGTAGGCTTAATGTATTGAACAGTGCTAAGTGTCTATAGTCTAAAAGTATACAGTAGTCAGTGCTATTTTTCTAGAATAGCAGAATTCACCATGAATGCCTCCCTTGTTCTCTTATAATGGCAATGGCACCTACCTATATCTGGCTAGGCTTGCTGAAATTAAAAAAAATGGTTTTGGCACGCCTGACTAATATGAATAGACAAGGAGTTTCAAAGCATATGGGCTGCCATGCTAAAAGACTGTCCCCTCACAAGTGTAGAACCAACATTATAGGGAACTTGTAAAAGTGCAAGTTCTGTCTTGGCTACTAAGCAGGCTGATTCTACAGGGGCGTGGAGTGTTATTTGCAACTCTGCCTCAGCAAAATGTCTTGCTTCAGCCCTGTAGAAATGGGAGTGGCAGGCTGTGTGTACTAATTTTGCATCGCTAAAAAATTTCCCTACAATTCATTGTCCCATTGGCCTATGCCATATGGTTCCAAAGAGTGTGAAAAATAAGCGATCTAGCTGAGTAGGGGCTATGAAGCAGCATCACAAGGGGAAATGATTCCTCTCAGGCGCAGTGAGATTGGCATAAACCTTGAAGCATGATGTTCAACCACCTGAGATTTCTGGAGTTTTTGAATCTTTCTCAATCCCTCTACACACTCTAGTCAACAACTCTAATTTCGTTTGGCATAGGCTAGCACAAAATCTCCAAGTAGGCTTCAGTTTATTATCGGTTACTCCAGGAGGCCTCATCAGTAGCCGCACTGGAATAGAGCGCCTGTGGTGAAATCATTCCCCCATTCAGCTTCGCTTTTAGGCTTGTTGTGTTCCATAATGCTATAGTGGAATGACTTGAAGACTTTCCACTTTATTTTTAGACTCCATTGAACTAAACAACAGGATAAGCGTGAGATGTGAAACGCACAGACCGAACATTTTTAAATATGGCAATAAGGGGTCTAGTGAACTCTGGAAAACAAATGTTATGTTCTGGTAGGGGGAAAGCAATGCCTTTAAAATATTCTAAATGCAAGTTTGATGCCTTCATCCCAACAGACTGAATTTCAGTGTTGCTTATACTGAGAAGCAAGAGGACTGAAAGTGTTGGCTGGAAATCAAACAGGTAAATTCCTTTTTGTTCACATAGCCTAAGCATCTCCAGCAACTGGCCTTTACTTATTCAAATCCAGAGCAATAGTTTGGACTGAGCTGTGCTGGAGACTGGAAACAGAGAATAAATTTGGATCCCTTCCAGTTGGGGTTCGGGGTTCAGGCCTCATCATGGGACTGAAACTGCCTTGGTCGCACTGGTCGATGATCTCCGGCGGGCTAGGGACAAAGGTGAGAGCTGTTTCCTAGTTCTGCTGGATCTCTCAGCAGCTTTTGACACCATCAACCATAACATCCTTCTGAACCGTCTAGAGGGGTTCTGCTCCTTCCTCCTGGGCCATGTTCAGAAAGTGGTGGTGCCTCAGGGTTCTGTCCTCTCCCCCATTCTTTTCAACATCTACATGCAGCCACTGGGAGAGATCATCAGGGGGGTTGGACTGGGTGTTCATCAGTATGCGGATGATACCCAGCTCTACCTCTCTTTCAAATCAAATCAAATCAAATCAAAACCAGTGAAGAGAAGAAGAGTTTGGATTTGTTATCCCGCTTTATCACTACCCGAAGGAGTCTCAAAGTGGCTCACAATCTCCTTTCCCTTCCTCCCCCACAACAAACAACTCTGTGAGGTGAGTGGGGCTGAGAGACTTCAGAGAACTGTGACTAGCCCAAGGTCACCCATCAGCTGCATGTGGAGGTGTGGAGATGTGAACCCAGTTCCCCAGATTACGAGTCCACTGCTCTTAACCACTACATCACACTGAAGGTGGTGAAGGTCCTGTGTGAGTGTCTGGAGGTGGTTGGAGGATAGATGGTGGCTTACAGATTGAGGTTGAATCCTGACAAGACAGGAACAGAAGGCGGGCATGTGTGGAGGACTCCCTGGTCCTGAATGGGGTAACTGTGCCCCTGAAGGACCAGGTGTGCAACCTGGGAGTCATTTTGGACTCACAGCTGTCCATGGAGGTGCAGGTCAATTCTGTGTCCAGGGCAGCAGTTTATCAGCTCCATCTGGTACGCAGGCTGAGACCCTACCTGCCTGCAGACTGTCTCGCCAGAGTGGTGCATGCTCTAGTTATCTCTCGCTTGGACTACTGCAATGTGCTCTATGTGGGGCTACCTTTGAAGGTGACCCGGAAACTACAACTAATCCAGAATACGGCAGCTAGACTGGTGACTGGGAGCAGCTACCGAGACCACATAACACTGGTCTTGAAAGACCTATATTGGCTCCCAGTACGTTTCCGAGCACAATTCAAAGTGTTGGTACTGACCTTTAAAGCCCTAAACGGCCTCGGTCCAGTATACCTGAAGGAGCGTATCCACCCCCATCGTTCTGTCCAGACACTGAGGTCCAGTGCCGAGGGGCTTCTGGCTGCGAGAAGCCAAGTTACAGGGAACCAAGCAGAGGGTCTTCTCAGTAGTGGCACCAGCCCTGTGGAATGCCCTCTCACCAGATGTCAAAGAGAAAAACAACTACCAGACTTTTAGAAGACATCTACCTCCTCCAGTAACTTACTGGCAATTCAGGCAGTGTGGCGCTGTGGGTTAAATCACTGAGCCTAGGGCTTGCTGATCAGAAGGTCGGCGGTTCGAATCCCTGTGATGGGGTGAGCTTCCGTTGCTTGGTCCCAGCTCCTGCCAACCTAGCAGTTCGAAAGCACGTCAAAATGCCAGTAGACAAATAGGAAACGGGAAGGTAAATGGCGTTTCCATGTGCTGCTCTGGTTTGCCAGAAGCGGCTTTGTCTTGCTGGCCACATGACCTGGAAGCTATACGCCGGCTCCCTCGGCCAATAATGCGAGATGAGCGCGCAACCCCAGAGTTGGTCACGACTGAACCTAATGGTCAGGGGTCCCTTTACATTTAATTGAATTGCTTCCCTTGTGGAGCCTTTTGCCTATGGGTCAGCATCCATTCTTGGCTGAAATATTGAACAGCATTCCTTTCCATTTTTTGAAAGAAGCAAAACTGATGAGGGCTAAATTCAAATGCTGAACTACCTTTTAACCTATTAGCAGCAATCATTTGCTGCCAACAGCTAATGCAAATCACACACAAAAGAAGACAATGTTCCATACTTGTGTTTTGTCTTTTGTTGTTTTTGTCTTATTCTTGTTGTTTTATCTTATTCGTGTTTAAATACCATTGTTCTGTTGCATATTGCCTAGGCTTCCTGTAATATTTATTACATGTTTAATTATTAGAAAGATTTCGAACTTCCCTTTCCATATAATGGCCAAGGTGAAATACCATCTTGTTATCATAATAGAATTTTAGAGTTGGAAGGAACCACAAGGGTCATCTAGAGCCGGTGTGGTGTAGTGGTTAAGAGTGCTGGACTCGTAATCTGGTGAACCGGGTTCGCTTTCCCACTCCTCCACATGCAGCTGCTGGGTGACTTTGGGCTAGTTACACTTCTTTGAAGTCTCTCAGCCTCACTCACCTCACAGACTGTTTGTTTTGGGGGAGGAAGGGAAAGGAGATTGTTAGCCTCTTTGAGACACCTTAGGGTAGTGATAAAACGGGATATCAAATCCAAAACTCTTCTTCTTATTCTAGTCCAACCCCCTGCAATGCAGGAATCTCAACTAAAGCATCCATGACAGATGGCCACCCAACCTCTGCTTATAAATTTCCATGGAAGGAGAGTCAACCACTTCCCAAGAGAGTCTGTTACACTGTCAAACAGCTCTTGCTGTCAGAAAGGTATTCCTGATGTTTAATCAGAACCTCCTTTCTAATAACTTGATTTCATTGGTTCAAGTTCTATTGTCATGAACTGGCAGGATGATGGGGAGGAGGAAGAGAATCCCGGCAAGGGCTGTAGCCAGGACTGGGAAACACTGGGGCAAGCAGGGGATGGGGAAGAAAATACTCACAGAGGAAGAAGCATCACATTTGAAGAGCACCCCTAGCCTAGAGCCACCCCTAGCCTGGAGCAACAGGTGTTGGCAGGAAACACCAACATACTTCCTTCCTCATTCTCTGGCAGGTTCCAAATCTATACATACACTCTTCTACGACCTCCATGGGTGACGGCACAAAACACTTTGTACAAAATATTGTCAACCATTCCGGACTTTCCATTCCGGACAACCTGCAAAATATAAATATTCCACGTACATAAAAATAACAGAACAAAGCTACACACTAATGGCAAGATAATATTAAGCAGTGGTAAGATGTCAAACAAATCTTACCCTCCGTGTCTTATTATTTACATACGATTTGACAAGACCCAGGCTGTTTATAAAAGTCATATGGGGGGGCACTTATGGAGTACAAAATTACCACATGGAAAAGGAAGGTCAAATGAGTTTTTCCATCATGTGATCACAGTCCAACAGATGGAGAAAACGGCTGAAGACAGAGGGACTAGAAATATCATCTGCAATGCAAAGGGGACTCTGTTGGAGAAGAAAAAGGAGCCACAAAGTATTTAAGGCTGCAAAACACATATTTGGTAATAGGCCCTATTGAACACACAGGAATTAACAACTGAGTAAATATTTATTGTATTGCATTGCATAGGACCTAAAGGAAACCAACCTCTTTTTTTCTTTTCCTCTTTGTCCTCCATAAATATTCATAGTCTACTCATTCAAAATATTATTTTGTGGAACTAAAAGTATTTAATGTTGTTAGTCTCCTTTCTCCATCTGCAATTACCTTCACTATTTTTAAAATCACTCTTCTGTGTATTATTAAATTAACATAGAATTCTGCATATATGACACTTAAAAAAAAGTGCTGGCTTTTTTTAAGTGCCTGAAAAGTTGTTACGCTCCCTAACAAAAAGTGTTTGAAATTAATTGTTGCACTCTGGTGAAATACACATTTCTGGATTTCCAGTCATACGTTGGAAATATATATGGCATCTTTTTGGTGGGTAATTTTATTGATGTAAGAAAGATATGCAGCTATGTGATGGCTGGCGCCCATTGGGACTGGTAGGGCAAAAGGCAGAGAGACACACTAGGTGGAGTAAGAGCTAATGGCAGGCAGAGCCATCCTCCTCTCTGCTGAGTTTTACAAGGGCAATCCTGAGACAAAGTAGGAAAAAGGTTATGGCCAGTGTTACCCCCTGGACTGGTTGTAAGTAAAATTTGCTTGTAGGGTGTTTATACATTTTCCCATTAGACATTCATTCTCCTTTCACTTTTCAATGGATTTCCCCATCACTTTCTGATCCACAAAAAGACTGATTCATTTTAAAAGTGGATTTGTTGCACTGGGGCCACAGAGCCCTAGAATCCCCTTTAGGTAAAGGGACGTGGTGCTGTAGCCCCTTGGGCTTGTCGATCGGAAGGTTGGCAGTTTGAATCCCCGCAACGGGATGAGCTCCCATTGCTCTGTCCCAGCTCCTGCCAACCTAGCTGTTCAAAAGCATGCCAATGCAAGTAGATAAATAGGTACTGTTGTGGCAAGAAGATGTTTCCGTGAGCTCTGGTTTCTGTCACAGTGTTCCATTGCGCCAGAAGCAGTTTAGTCATGCTGGCGACATGACCCGGAAAGCTGTCTACGGAAAAACGCCAGCTCCATCGGCCTGAAAGTGAGATGAGCACTGCAACCTTTGACTGGACTTAACTGTCCAGGGGTCCTTTACCTTTTACCTTTACCTTTTTACCTATAATCCACTTTAACTGCATAAAGCTAACATTCCAGTATAAACCTGCATCCCTCCTGCAACATTGCGACTGTCTGCAGGCACAGTCTGTGGTACTGTTTACTACTACTATTCTTACTACTACTCCAGCATGCAAGTACAAAATAGAGATTGATGGCCCCTTAAAGAATCTCAGAATCTTTCTCTTCCTGTATTTGGAATTCAGTTAATATATTTTGGTGAGTTATGATACTGAACACGGAAATCAATAGGATGGTGAACTTAAATTGGAAAGCAACTTGATGAATTTCTTTGTGCACAATGATCCTAGTAAACCATGGTGCCAGAGTTAACTCACTTGCCATTTTAGACCAATGACAGGGTCTTTTGTTCTCATGCCGAAGCTCACATACTTCAAGAGAAAGAGAATCTGCAACATCTGTCACCTGGAATTTTTAAAGACAAGCAATACTGGTACCAAATTTGTTTGGTTGTCTGGTTCATGATGAAGTGTGCTTTGTGCGTGTCAGATAAAAATAACAGAATACTTCAGTTGCTTGTCAAGACACATTCTTTTAAAGTATTTTTCTTTCAAAGTTACTATTCTTTCCACATTTCAAGGAGAAACCCTACAGTAATAATGGTGTATATATATATATATATATATATATATATATATATATATATATATATATATATACACACACACACACACACACACACACACACCTGCATTTAAACACACACACACACAGTAAGAAATGAAATGAAAGAACTTCAGGGCATGATATTGTAACCTTTATTTAGTTTACATGATTTTCACAGGAAAGCACTTGTCAACTGTGGTCTATATAGGGACACAAAGGAACGTCGTGGCATTCATATTATAGAAGTATGTTTAAATAATATGGAATAATCACTTAGTGGACAATTTTATTTTAAATGTCATTTGATACACTTTCCCAGTTATTGTTTTGTCATCCTTCTTTCCTTTCTTCTAAATCCTTCCTGTCCTCATGGAATAATGCTGAGTTCTACTGCCAGCATACCGGCATCATTATGCCTTTTCATTCATTAATTCATAAGTAAATAGATAAAATTTTAATGTCTGATAGCCCTGGCCCCTGAACCTTGCACAGGGAGCACAATAACAGTATCTAAAGAATCCAGAGGCGTAGCTGTGTCTGTTGCAGTAAGAATGAGGAAGACTCTTGTGCAATTTAAAGGCTAATAGATTTAGAGCAAGTGCCTATACATGCTTACTCAGAAGTCCCATTGAGTTCAGCAGGGCTTACTCTCAGGTAAGAGAGCAGAGGATTTTACCCTTATTGTGAAGTAACCTTTCATGAACTAGAACCAGAGGCATGGGGTGTTATTCTTGCTTTCCATATATATATATGGGGTGAAATAAAAGCAATAACTAAGTCAAAAGGCCTTGAAATACATAAAATCTCACTATTTGTGATGTGTCCTATTTTTTTATCATTTCTATTCTGACAACCAAAGTCCTGAATATGGTACAAAACTATAGAACATGTTCAAATAAAAACCCACTGTTTCTAATAGGATGGAAATACATTCTGGACAATACTTCACAGTACGAGATAAGGCAGCGAAGCCCTGCAAGCTTATATACAGTTGATTTCCCAGTCAAGTGGTGGGACCAAAAAGTTGTGGAGAAAGAGGCAGAAATTCTAACTCCATTTTGCGTAATGCTTTATTCTGTTCTTTATTGTACTGATGGACAAACAACCCAATCTAGAGTAGATAGGCCTGAATAAATCTCATTGAATTCAATGTGTTTTCCAGTCAGATTTATGGATGTTTACTTCCAAGTTACTTTACAAGTCCCATTTATTTTATTGTGACTAGTGCCCTATAACATACTAGGATAGAATACTGTTTCTTTTTTCACTAGAAGCTCTCGTGTTTTTGTATAGTACATAGTTAACCCATTAATACCAACAATACCACATCTGCAACATAAAAATATGCTTCAAACTCCCAGCATCTTGAAGAGCGGGTTATATAACTTTTTCTGATAATGGAATTGAGTGAAATGCATGCTGGATGACAGTTGTTTGCTGGTGGCGTGGTTTGCCTCCTGAATTGTGACATACTTCAGTCAAGAAGCCATTGTGTGACATGCTTTTGTATTCATCAAGAGGCAGGCCCCATGCCATGAAGTAAAAGAAGCCTTCTCTTAAATTTCCTAGGAGCAATTTTCATACTGTTGTGTTCTTTCCTTCATGGGGCTTGGCTAGTATGAAAAG
The DNA here is from genome assembly GCF_963506605.1 of Zootoca vivipara. Classification (NCBI taxonomy): domain Eukaryota; kingdom Metazoa; phylum Chordata; class Lepidosauria; order Squamata; family Lacertidae; genus Zootoca; species Zootoca vivipara. Next base: position 29,756,053 of record NC_083285.1, read on the forward strand.
AAAAAAACTACACCCAATTTGTTTAGCCCAGCAGCCTGACAGTTCAAAGGACATGACGCAGTTTTCTCAAGATGAATGCAATGGGAACATGTATCCTCCCACTATTTCTTTTTTGTAACAGAAAGCAAGTTTAAATGACAATTGCTGAACAGCCCTAGTTATTACAGAGGTTTTTGAAGTGCTTGATTGAAATGTGGGAAAGGGATTGTATTTGCTACATATGAAAATGCCATATTTATGTCCCATTGTTATATACTGCTCAGTGCTCTGAAACTCAAAGCCAGTGCAGAGCAACTTGGGGTAAGCACTGCTGAATCTGGGAGGGTTTACTTCTGTGAAAACATACAGTACTTCAGTATCAGATTATGTGCCCAGGAAATGCAAACACACACTGCGAAGGAAGACCAGGAAGACCAAACAAAGGTGTATGGTCTTATTCCTAGCCTGGAGGAGGAGGGGTCCCAAAGCCCTCGCCCACAAAGGGAGGAAGGGAGTTCTCATGCAGCCTTCTACATACATGTACACTTGGAGGAAGAAGTTGCTAACAAAAAGGAAGCTCTTCCCCCACGTACACCCTCCCACATTTTGAGCAGCGTAGCCTTTTGCCAATCGCCATATGGGTCTAGTAGGATTTGGGGGGGGGTCTCTCCGATTGCCCTTGTTCACTTACTCTGCCCTACCTTTAATTCATTTGGTTTTGGGTGGGTTGGATTTAATCTGACTGGTCCCATGTAGTGTGGGCAGATGCATGGATTTTAACATGGTCCTTCAGCCATTAGTGCCTTAGGGTGCTGACTATCACCATCAGGTTTTGCTTCTGGAATGGAAGTTTTGCTGAAAACATCCAGGTTTGGAAGGATGAGAAGCCATTAACATGTTTTTGAAACCTCTATAATCTTGAATCTCATCCCCAAATTTCCTCCTATTGTCAACCGGCTTAGAGGGGGCAACTTGGTTTAGCGCTCTCAGGACCTATGTGTGCCATCTGTTAACCATTGGAGGTGGCTAGCCCAGATCAGGTGGCACACCCATGACTGCCATTTAGGGGGAGGTGCTATTTCTACCACCATGCCTCCATGGGTGATGAAGTTCATCTGGGGTGGTTTGGCTCCCAGAGGCAGGCGGGCAGATTTCCTACCCACTTTTGCAGGTTATACCTTGTTTATCTTGATTGACACAATTTCTTCTTTCTTATGCTAATAAATACAGCCTTTTAGCAAATGCTTGATTTGTCAAGTCTTTGTTGTGTGGGGTAAAAAACAAAATGTGTAAAACAATCACATGTGATTTATCCTGAGAATTCCAATACTGATTCTACCCTTCCAAAGGCTTACTCGGTAGCAAATATCCAAAATATAAAGCTGTTTCCCTCAACAGCTTGCATTCCTGCAAGGATCTGAAGCTGTCAGAATTATTCATTCATTCAGCGTGCCTGGCACTGGCCAATTGACAGCCCCACGGGAGCACACAAAGCCATCATAACAACAGGGGTCATGCAGATCTCAGAATCTGCCTGGAAGCAGGAGGAGATTAAAATCGCTTCAGATATCTAGGGCAGGAGGCCTTCTGCCAACACCTCAAATGCAATTTGCAATTCACTGCACATTGTACAAAAAGCATACGACCCTTAGCATTTGGACCTAATTTTTACTTTGGGACACTAAATTGCCTCCTTATCACATTAACATTTAATGCCGCCACACAAGTTTGAAACCCAAGTTTAAAACCTTGTCGCTGTCACAATTTCATTTAAGTCCCATCAGCTCCTGCCATTATGTTTCTCTCACTCTAGTGCCACAATTTAAATATAGAATCTCATTTTTTTTTATTTGCTTGTGCAGTATTCCAGAGAGGTAAATTAATAAGAAACCCTTATGTATTTAAAAGCAATGATGGAATCTCACTATAAAATAAGGATATTAGTGATCTGCATGACACAACATAGCATATTTGATTGCATTTCTGAGATCCAATGTCCAGTGAGAGAGAACTGAATTTGCACCTGGGTGATCTGGGTTTAAGTCTCACTTTTATCATGGGAGTCATGATTATCTGGCCACATAGGTACTACTTTTGACCACATGAGCTCTGAGGTGTATACAGAAACCCCACATCTTCAAGGGCTATCCCATTCATCTCAGTTGAGGCATCAGACCCCCCCACAGCAAACATATTGTTACTGGCCACCCCAATTTCTGCCGAGCCATGCATAGGATTCCAGGGGTCTTGGTCCTCAACCAGGGTCTGTGCTCCTTTGGAGAATTGAAGACACAGCGGAGGCTGTCATGGCTTTGAGAAAGATGCTTTATTCACATATTTACACCTGAATCTAGTAGATAGAGGGAGTCCAGATTTTACAGCATGGCCATCTCAAGAGAAGCTTGTTCCCCACAGCAGTACAGTACTAGAGTCCCAAGGCATCTCTTCCAGCCTGCCTTCAACAAGTCTGCCCAAGGTCGATCTCCGTCTTTGTTCTTTCCTTTCTCCTTCCCAGCACACCTTGCTAAATACTCTATTTTCCTATCACCTCTCTCACACACACCGTCACCCCAAGGATTCCTCTTAGATGGGTCCTCAACACCTGTTGTCATGTTTACACCTCTGTCCCAGGTAAGGCACTGGCTTGGAAAGAAAGCTTCGCTCGTATTATTCCACTGGCCTGCAATCTTCCCTTCAATACTCCAAATCTTCCCTTCAATACTCCAAAAAATCAAAATCCTACCATTTATTAATTTCTAGGGTTTAGGAGTTTAGGGGGTGGGTCCCCAACTTATAACAATATATTTCTTTATTTGTGGGGAAATCTGTGCCTGTAGCTGTGGCAGTCTGGATGTTCTTGTGGCCTGTGTTCAAATATTGTTTTAGATAGTGTGAATTCAGAGTCACCTTTAAATATGACTTTTGTTAAATCCCAGCGCTCGTTCCTACAAACAACCCTTATTTTGGGGAAAATAAGTGCTCTCTCTTTCCCTGAGTCCCAAATGACTTCTCTCATTCCCAAAGTCCCACTCACTTATTGCATTTTTTTTCAGTTTTGCATTTCAAAGAGGCATCCAATGAGAGAAGATTCTAAGTCTCTCTGAACAAGAGCCCATGAGAAACTCTGGGGCTGGAGTGCAGGGAACCTACTGGCATCTTGCCCAATGTGAAGAAACTCAAGGCCCAGTTTTGCAAGAGCCCTCTAATAAGCGTAGCTCTTCATTTAACTAGAAAGATGCTTTTGGTTTTTATGTGTTTTACACAACCCATGCGGTGGGCCACTACTGTGTTAATGTAACCATGCATAATAATTTAATGTGGTTTTGAAAAGAAGAACAAAAAAAGACTTCCACAAATATATGAATGTATTACACACCATATGGTTAGATTCCCCAACAGGCAAGGCTTTCCATTAAAAGCAACGAAGCACAGGAAGAAAACCTTGCGGGTAATTTTCAGTTAGCATTTAATATTTAGGGATATATTTGATACACGTGATGCAGCCATCTTTCCTTCCAAACTGCAGATAGTTTCACTGTTCAGAAAACTAGGTGGATAATATGTGTTTGTGAGAAAGAGAGAGAGAGATGGGGGGGAAACCTATCTATTTTAATTGAAGTTTCCCCCCCCCTCTCTTGTCAATGTGAAAGATTCCTCCCAAAACTGGAGGAAGAGTCTACTAATTCTCTATAATGAGTGTGTTTCACATCACTCACCCAACACATTTCTGAAAAGAGAGTTTAGGTGACAAACTCATACTCAACAAGGCTGTCATTTCTCATCCATCACCTCAAATATAGATGAATATAATTTTGAAAACCTGCTTGCTCTCTCCCTCTCCCTCTCCCTTGTGTTTTTTCTTCCCTGAAGTTGAGGATGGAATTTGTTGATGTTCTAAAATATTCCTTTCCTCGCTACTCAGCATTAACCCTCACAAACACCCTCCCATCCATGATCCTGCAGCTCAATCTGCAAAATGTGCAGAGCCTGATTCAAGCACACTGAGATACCATGCCTCCCAATATGGAAGCATGTCATTAATGTTTCTGCTTCCTCACGCCTGTCATTCTGTGAGTTGCGCGAGTATTCATATATAGCCGTAAATAGAATGTAATTCTCTAGAACAGTAGGAGACGAGCGATCCTCACTATGTCCTGTGGAGAAAGCAATGCCCGCTCCTTTCATTTGTTTTCAACTGCTGGGTGAAGGGAGGATGTCATATCTTCCCATTCTGTGAGGAGAATGGGGTTGTGGTTTTTTAAAGTATGGGTTCTTCTTTTTCATTCTTTTTTTTAAAGATCATATGAAGAACTCTGCTGTCTGAGTCCAATAGCCCATCTCATCCAGGATCCTGTTTTCCCTGTTGCAAAGGAGATGCCCAGGGGAAACCCACAAGCAGAATCTGAACACAACAGCACTTACCCCAATTTGCAGTTCCCAGCCACTGTTTTTCAGAGGTATACGAACAAGCTTAACAAATTGCAGGAAAGTAGCGGAAAATTCACACACACACACACACACGCGCACACACACACACACACGGATGTCTCAGGATGCAGCTATATGAGGTAGGCCTCTAGGGATGGCACCCTGATCAGGTATGAATATGCCATATTGACTTGCATATTATTTGTTCCTTAGCAGATGTCTTCTTTCATCACTCTTCCTTATAAAGGAACATCATTTTTTCTGATTATGAAAGCTGATTATAAACCTGTCAAGGAACAAGACATGCTTGTGATGGCCAAATGGTCGGAGGAAGCAGAACCACCGTTTAAGATGCTAGGGTGAGGTATGAAATTAAATATTCACTTTCCCATTGGCCTTACACAGTCCCTGCCTGCCCTTTGGCTTCCAATCTAAGAAGACACAGAAAGAAAAAGGAATGGAGAGCGAAGAGGACACAATCAGACTCTGATTTTGCCATTTTCTTATAGCCCTGAGGTGTTAGAATGCAGCTGGTTAGTGGTACTGCAGCCAGGCAGTAAATCTGTTGTACTTCCTGCACCAGCCACAATTTCTGAGCTGTTTTTGAAGGCAGCTCCACACATAGCACCAGTGGCGTAGTAATGGGGGGGCGGGGGTGTGCAGCCCGGGGCGGCAGGCTGGGCAAGGGGGCAGCAGGCTGGACAGGAGGCATATGATGCGGCGACGCAGCAACCCCCATGAACAAGCCATTGAGTGAGGCAGTCTCGCTTGCATCGCCACTATCGAGGAGAAGCCCCGATGCAAGCGAGGCTGCCTCACTCTGCGGCTTGCTCGCGGGGTTTGCCATGGCGCCGCATCGTATGCCTCCTGTGCGCGCATGTGCCGTGCGCTGCAACACGTACACCGTGCGTCATGATGCGTGTGTTGTGCGTCGTGCGTCATGACGCATGCGGTGTGATGTGCGACGGACATCCCCCCCTGCGGGGTGTCTTCGGGTTTGCCACCCCGGGCGGCCAGACAGCTAGCTACGCCGCTGCATAGCACATTGCAGTAATCCAACCTATGATTTACCAGCGCATAGATAAGTCAAGTTATCCCTGTTTAGATAAAGGGGCAGCTAGTAGAAGGCCATTGCACTACAGAGACCACCTGTGCCTCTAGTAAAAGTGCAAGATCCTGGAGAATCCCCAACCTATGGATCTACTCCTTCCGAGGGAGTGTGACTCTATCTAGAACAGACTGAACACCAGTCATCTGGTCAGAGAAACCTTCGGCTAATATCACCATAATGAGGCTCGCCCACCGCTAATGGTCTTTCATGTGTTGAATGGTTTGCAAGCAAAAGGGCAATGCCTTAGGATGCAGAGAGATAATGAACAAATCACAAGGAACAAGGATTTTTCAGCAACTCCATCTCCTTCCAATGTTTGTTTGTTTGTTTGTTGACTATGATTGTCAAGGTCAGATGAGCATCAGATCCCTTTACAGGCTCAAGGTTGGAGCCTACAGCCACATGAAGAACATCAGTGTGCATCCCATGTGGTAAAAGGAAACACCTAAATTGAGCCTGCTGTCTGATTACTAGGATGAATTCTGGGCCTGTGGGATCTAACAGTTGGGACAATCTTGTGATTTGCAGTCATGAGGGATTCCTGCTGTTGCCGTGGGAGAAGGAAGCCTCCTTAAGAATTCTGACAAGGCTGGCAGTTTCTTCCCGGATGAATAAAAGCATAGCTGGGCCTGTTTTATTACAAAGTGGATTAGTGAACAGCCTAATGATTTTGAGCATAGAGTCTTGACTCAGATATTTATAGCAAAGTAGAGGTGCTGTTAGAAACCTTCTAAACGTGGTGAAGGCCCTCTGCTGCTGCAGTTGGGAAGGGCCACAGCTCATTAGCAGAGCATCACTTTGCATGCAGGAAGCCACAAGTTCAATTCTCAACATCTCCAGATAAGGCTGAGACCATACAATACTGAGCTAGATAGACCAATTGTCTGATAAGGCAGCTTTGTATTGTCTGTAATAGGCTTCCTACATGGTGGTGTCACGATCCAGAGACCCACCTTACAGGCATCCTATTGTAGGTGTTATTTATTTGAAAGCATTTATCAAGGCAAAATATTTTTGTGTACAATATCTTTTAGAAACAATATCATTGCAAATGCAGCCTGAAGCCAATATGGAACAGCAATATAAAAGCTGATCAACTGGAATCAGGAGATTCAAACGCGTAAAACAGGGCTCAACCTTATGGGTCAGGGAAAGCCTGGGCAGCAATTTAAGTCTTTTCAAGATTTCCAAAGCAACTGAAGGCTTCACAGAGGGAAGGGCATTCTGCAGCACGGAGACTAACAGCAGAAAATTCTCCTTTTCAGGTCACTGCTCTATGATATTCTGCAGGGAGCGATGGCACAAGTAGACCCCAGGCGATGTAAGTGAGCTTACATGTGGGCTTTCAGGTAAAGTGGTCCTGAGTGTGGCAGGATGAGGCCTTCACAAATTGGAAGCAAAGTTATACGCAACATTATGCCTCTATAGCAGCATTTTTAATCTGACTAGGTTGGAGAGATAATTGCATTGTGGAAAGGCTGTGTTGCCCAGTGTGGTAAACAGATGTAATTAAAGGATATGTTTCTGTTCTTTGTTCTTCCCTTTTTGGAAGGGGCTGCTTCATTCTTCACATCTATGTGCTTCCAAAAAAGAGAGAATTATTTATAAGTCTATCACCTAGAAATTTTATAAAGAAAAAATAAATAAGGACTTAAACCAGACTCTGGGTAGGGCCTGACACTACCCTTAGGGAGGGGGGTGAAATGTCCCTGAGAGGTGCTATTTGTTTTATCAAAACAACCTTAGTTTCCTTTGAAACTCCTAAAGTGGTTTGCTTATGCAGCCATCTCTATTCACCTCATATCTCACGATAGACATAACTCTATGGCAACCTAGAGCAATGGGAAGGCCTGCTGAGAAATGTTGTTTGTTTAATCAACATTCTTTTAATTTCTATTGAAATTCCTGGGAAGTTTTTGGCTAAGCAGGAACCTCCATCCTACCAAAATCAAATAGCTGGCTGGTTACTTTGTTTTGAGAGTTGAGAGTGTTTAAATAGGTAAGAGGGCAGCCAACAGGAGTTTACTAATTCCTCACTGCTTCAGGGTAGAATGACTCTTCGCTGAAGCAATTCTGGAAAGAATATTACCTGTGGATGGTTATTGTATTTATAAAGCTCTTCAGCACTAGGTGCTATAACACCAGGCATTAAAGGGAATAACTGTGTGTTCAGGTTTATAATTCAGAACAGTCCAGTACATCTCCCTATCACCTTCCTAACAGCAGGAGTATGTGGGTCTCCCCCCCCCTTTTTTTGGAAGTAGGGCTGTTGCTCAAAATAAACAAATCCACTTTAATTGTGCAGTATATGACTGAACCGCACTTGCAAAACGGCAATAGTTGAGTACGTCCAAAATAGCAATAGCTAAGTGCCCTAAAATTTCAAACTGCACGGGCAGGTGGAGACCCACCCACCCCCAAGTGACACCCGGGAGGAATCATGACACCTGACAACGTGTTATGGGATTAAAATTGGCCACAACTTTATTAAAACTTTCAGATATAGGGAGACCTTGGCTTAGGCATTGGGTGTTTATCCCTCCCAGTCCCCAGCCAGGGAGCTGGGGAACATCAAGGTTATCCAAAATGTGGGGGGATTGGGCTGACTCTGGAGAACATCTGTTCAAGCAAAGAGACCGCCCACCCCCATTTCGCCGCGTTGCAGGGGAGAGCACTGACAACCTATTAGCGTATGGCCAATGCCTCCCCTCAAAACACCCCCTTTAATGGGGAACCCTGGGATCGCTGCTGTAGGGGGGTGTGGGTCACCTCTGCATGCCCCCCCCGCCCCATTTAGGAAAGATAGAGCAAAGGATTCCGCCCAAGGCCTGAAACTGCCAAAGTTGTGATGTTTTGCTACAGGGAAGGTGAAACCTGCCAATGCAGGGCAGGGAAATTCCTTTCCGGCCCTTCAACAGCAACCATCAAAGATCACAGCAGTGCCCACATAGCTGTAAAGAAGGTTAAACTTCAAAAGAAGGCATAAACTGAGGGAGGGCAGGGTGGGCAAAGCTCTAGAGCCGACTGAGAAATCCCAGGTGAGTTACACCCTCTCTTGTGTGTGTGTGTGTGGGTGGGTGGGTGGTCCCAACCCTACCTGGCCAACTCCCCTGGTGAAGCCATCCCCAACTAGGATTGGTTGACTGTCTGAGGCTAGGCGGGAACCTCCAGGTATCCAGTTTGGGGGGGGATGGCAGGCTGTTTATCCAGGAGTCGTGTAGGATGGGGGGGAGCTGTGCGCGCCCTCGCAAAGGACACCCCCTTTTAATGTGGGGAGTGATCATTACATTAGGTGTACTGTTTATTATTATTATTATTATTCAATCCTGCCATATTTTTTATTATATGCTTTTTGGAAAACATCAATGTATGATAAATCTAAAAAGCAAGTTTTTACTTAGGTCTCACAGCCTTATGTTACACACAGCATAGTGCACTGCCCTAGCCTGCCCAAAGATCACCAAAATGGAAATGGCTTGTAGCAAAGCCATTGAACTCCGTGCTACAAAGACCGTGAATCTCACAGCGGAAGATGCAAATTGCTGCTCTCCTTTTCTTTCCTGGTTTCCTGTATCATTCTGAAAACACATTTTCATGTAAAAAGTTCAGCTGCAGCTTGGACTCAATCTAATCTCTGCATATGATTTGTTGTCTGTAGCTTTCTGTATGCAGCATTTGAATATCAAGGATTATTTTTTTTGAACGCCATCCCTTAAATGCTCTTTATCTATCGAGCAGTTTAGAATACCGCAAACATATCTAAGGGCACATTTGCATCTTCTACAGAATTATCTTACCCTCCCCTCGGGTTGCTGGTTTTCAAGCACTAACATAATTAAATCTTAACATAAAAGAAGCTTATTTATTTCCTTACAATCAATAAATTCATCCGGTATTCAAATAGAAAGCCTGTACAATAGGAATACTGAAGATGTTTCAGTGCCCTTCTTAGCATTTATGCACATTTCATCGCTGTCAAGAAGCCATTACAGCATTTTCTTTTTACACTGGAGCTTCATGAGAGTTGGAGACTTGTGTACAAAAAGCGTATTTCATAAATCTACATTTCATAAACCTTATTGGTAGTGGCACCCACCCTGTGGAACACCCTCCCACCAGATGTCAAAGAGAAAAACAGCTACCAGACTTTTAGAAGACATCTGAAGGCAGCCCTGTTTAGGGAAGCTTTTAATGTTTAATAGATTATTGCATTTTAATGTTCTGTTGGAAGCCGCCCAGAGTGGCTGGGGAAACTCAGCCAGATGGGCGGAGTATAAATATATTATATTATTATTATTATTATTATTATTATTATTATTATTATTATTATTATTATATTTTAAAATATTGCAAACCTTTAAATAATATTTTAGACAGGCCATACTATCCAGAGTTTTGTGCAGTGTCTGAGCTATGTGTGGAGCTCTTTTACCAAGCAGGCTTTCGTGTTTACCAAAGGTACAGCTCCATTTGTATGTGGGACCCCGGCCAACTGTTTGCATGAATGAATTCACAGCAAGTGAAAGACTCCCTTTAAATCCTGAAACTACATACAACTACTTGACTGAGGTTTACTACAGAGCAGATTTTGTGCTATAAATTGGGTTACTACGCAAAGAAGAGCCTTCACACTTGCCCGCTTCCACTCCATTCCCACAGCATTCCTACAGGGTATATTCTCCAACACTCCCCATGACCTTCGACTCTGTCCGTGGAACAAGGGAAAGACAAAGGACTTTATCCACTTTTTCTTTCACTGTCCCCTATACGATGCAATAAGACCGAGGCTCCTTCTACTAATTCCACCGTTCATTGCCTTGGAAGATGACTGCATGAAATTTCTATTGGTGGACGCTAACCCCAGGGTTATCTGCGGAGTGGCCATCTATATCTTGCAGGCCCTGAAACTCAGGGCCCTTTTGACAGGCTAACTTTCTCTAGCCTCGGATCTCTCTAAATATTTTGCAACGGACGAAACCCACATGATTTGTCATAGTTTTACCAAACTCTGTCTTATATAACATGTTTTTATATTCACTGTTTTGCAAGTATATTTGATACATTCTCTGTATAATAGCGGTAGATTACCGCCTGGATCCTTTATTTTTTATTTATTTGTGTAATTATTTTTATTAAGGATTTTCTTGGGTTACAAAGGTAGTGCAATGTGTCATTTTTCTCTCTCTCCCATGTATCATTTTTACACATCCATTTTACTTGTTGAGACATTATGAGGAAGGGGGGAAAGAGATGGGTGGGATGGGGAGTTGGGTGTGGTGGATTGAGAATGTTTCTGTTTTTCTTGATATGTATAGGGGTTCTGCGTCAGCGTCGCCCTGGATCCTTTATGTGCTATGGCCAACCAGATAATGCAATAAAATTTTGTTTGTTTGAATAAATTGGGTTGAGGAACTTAGGCCTCGCACATAATGCTAGACTACAATGCCCTCATCCCTGACCATCAGCCATGTTGGCTGGGGGTGATAGGAGTTGACAGCCAACATCTGGATGGCAATACGTTAGCTATCCTGGTTTCAATACTAGGCCAAAACCTAACCCCTCCCCCCACTCCTGACAGAACTGTATGCTCAGGAGAGGATGAGCTCTACATAAGGCTCAATGGAGCCCTCTTCATTCAATTCCTGGCTCCATTCCTCAGACATATGGGCAGATGATTACAGTTCACCAGCCATTACTTGCAACAGGAAGCCAGCGCGTGATCTTTGCCAACACATAAGTCCGCCTCTCTTTTATCCAAGTCCACATGTACCTTGTGCTACAGGTTTCTATCAACCTTAAATCTGGCCCTGCATATTTTTTGTGGATGGTTTATCAATGTCCACAATTGTGACCACACATTGCTAAAGGCAGTGTATGAAGAAATATTCACAATCATATAAAGACTCCTTTTTAGCAGTGTTCATACACACATGGAAGGTGGAAAGGCAGGAAGGAGCTGCAGGACTAAACGCTGTGGTAAACTATGCAAACACAATTTCTGTAGTCTGTACACAGTTCAGGTTTTTTTTTGGGGGGGGGAAGAGCAATGGAGGATTACTAAAGTATTGATTCCACACTGAAACGACAACCATTTAATTTCGGACATCAGACTATGTGAAGAAAAGGGGGATAAGGGAAATTTCAGAAGCATACCAAAATGAGGGTAGTAATGGTTTCTGTGTTTTGGAGGGACTTGACTGTAACCAGCATTAAGTGGTTATAGTATTACACTTTAAAAACCATTACCCATTATATCAATTTCTTAAAGGTCAGACAGGATCGAAGTCAATCTCTATATGACATGTTATTGCAGTGCTTACCTATTATGTGAATGTTGCTACTTGCCTATTCCGTTACATTCTTCTGCCTCATAAAGCAAATAATAATACTAATAGAATTCGGATAATTGTCAAATGCATGGACTGAGATACAGAAATCCTGTTCTGCCTGCTAAAATGGCTTTTCCATGTGAGCACCAATTTTAGAACAAGAAGCATGGGCAAGGAAAGCTGCACCTGGCATATACCTGAAGCCTATTTTGCACAGCTTATCATGGACGTAGAATCATAGAATTGTAGAGCTGGAAGAGACCAAGAGGGTCATGCAGGGATCTTTTGCCTAACGTGGAGCTTGAATTCGTGACCCCAAGATTAAGTGTTTTGTGCTCTCCCGACTGAGCTATCCCAGCTACTATGAAAAGTCTTTCCCCCACATTTCAACAGAAAAAATAAAATAAAAATGACAACTGAAAGAAATATAAAATGCTAAGGGGTCAGTGCAGCCCAATGAACAGAGTTTTACTCCCTTTTCCTGCAGTTGATGGGGTCAAAAGTGGGAAATCTGGGTGGCCATTTGCCCAGGCAGGCCCATGGAAGACCTCTTACTTTCTTCCTTTCAAGCTGCAATATGGCTGTCCACCAATGAAGTGGGAACAAGTCTGGTGACAATCTGGACAGACAGGCCAAATGAAAGCACCTCACTTTCTAGTCAGGGCTAGTACTGAAAAAGCCCTGGCCCTAGTTGAAACCAACCTAACCATCTTATGGCTCAGGATCTCCAAAGTGTTATTTGTGGACCTTAAGGTCTCCGCAGGGCATACCAGGAGAGGCGGTCCCGTAGGTACGAGGGTCCTAAGCCACATAGGGCTTTAAAGGTCAAAACCAGCAGCTTAAACCTGATCCTGTTGTTGTTGTTTAGTCATTTAGTCGTGTCCGACTCTTCGTGACACCATGGACCAGAGCACGCCAGGCACTCCTGTCTTCCACTGCCTCCCGCAGTTTGGTCAAACTCATGTTCATAGCTTCAAGAACACTGTCCAACCATCTAGTCCTCTGTTGTCCCCTTCTCCTTGTGCTCTCCATCTTTCCCAACATCAGGGTCTTTTACAAGGAGTCTTCTCTTCTTATGAGGTGGCCAAAGAAGCTCAACATCAAAAAACCAAAATTATGGCCACTGGTCCCATCACCTCCTGGCAAATAGAAGGGGAAGAAATGAAGGCAGTGAGAGATTTTACTTTCTTGGGCTCCTTGATCACTGCAGATGGTGACAGCAGTCACGAAATTAAAAAACAACAACAACACCTGATCCTGTACTCCACTTGAAAATGTGTCCATGTGTTGGGTGTTTGCATAGGAGGCTAGACTCCTTGTGATAGTTGGCTCAGATTGCCATCTGAACCAGCGACGGAGCAAGCCAATCGGGCACCATGGGACAGGGCGAGCCAGGGCAGGACTCCGAGGGGCCTCCAAGGAGTCTGCCTGCCTCCTCCCACTCAGCCACCCTACAGCTGAGGGAGAGGCGGCGGGAGGACCGTTTGGGGCAGTGCAGAACCTGCAGGCGCCCAAGCCACTGCATCACTCCCAGGAGAGACACATGGCTCAGGTGTGCTGCAGGCCCCGCAGTGAGTGCCACCCGGCATTTTGTCACCGCCTTCAGTGGTGACACCCGGGGCAACCCGCCCACCCCCACTGCACTCCGCTTCCTCCGCCCCGATCTGAACACCACAATATGAATTTATCATGTTGACTGCACATGCAATTTGATATCTCCAGAGGCCTGGGAGCTATCATTAATGAGACTTTACAAAAATGCAATTAACTTCAGGGGCGAGGATGTGAAAATATTTACATGAGATTTTATCGTCTGTCTAAACGTTGTCTTGGCCATTAAAAGAATTCAGTGGGATTTATTAGAAATGCAAAGGAATTTCTTACATTTCAGGAAAGGCAGGAAAGCCTTTGGCTAGGATGAAAGTGAATATAATGGAAAGGCAGACACATTATCCAAATGCAAGAGTTGACAAAAGCACTTATGAAAAATGGTAATTGCCAACCAGTGACATAATTAAAATGTTATGTATGTTCTCACCTTAAAATGTGCTTTTTAAATGTTATAAGCACATTCGAAGCTATGCAGGCAACATGCATATAAAATATGATCAAAGAGTACAAAGCCATGAAACAGTGTTGCAATTACTATAATTTAAACATCTAAAGATGACACTGTGCCATTGAACAGCGTCATGTTAATGTGGATGCTGAAAACTATGGTAGGGATTTTCTTGAAAAGAAAGAAATAACATTGGACTTCCATTGGGTACTCAAATGGAATGTCCTCATAATGACCCCACCCCCACCCCCAAAAAATATGTAGCTCCTTTAATTATATAGTAGAAGAGCATCCTTTGAAAAGCTTTGAAATTTAAAGGCCATTTTCCTGTCATCATAACCCAGTCATTAAACTTGTGCTGCAATCTGAAGAACCTTGCCGTACTGAAATGTCTGCACACCTTATAGCTGATGGACAGCCAAAAATAAGACAAAGATTTGACGAAACGCATAGAGATGTAGAAACATCTCAGATCAATTTCCTGAAAAAAGTAAGACAGAAAAGTGCAAATAGATGTGCGTGACTTCTCTGTGCTTCTGCCAATTTATAGCTCTTCAGAACCGCCTACAGCGTTAACTTGATAAACAGAGAGTGCTAATGGGACATTCAGAAACCCGCTGCTGCATAATATGCAATCTGTAACTTCTTTGTGGGTGACTAGAATCTGTAGGTGAGACGGAAACCACATGGGTACCGTCTACAAGGAGCACTTCCAGTAAGGATGTCTCCCAGCAGGTGTTCTATATTACTCCTCAACAGCACATTTTGTCCCCAAGGAACCTGCTATTGATTTCAAGAGGACCTTTCCAGGAGATCTCCCTGATACTCATTTTCTCAACCAGCTGCTTGCCTCACAACAACTCTTTGAAATGACTGGAGGGCAGAAGAAAACTCCATGAAGGTTAAAGGTTAAGTCCATTCCATTCTACAACTTGATAATAATTCTTTCTGTGCTTTTCTGTTGCGTAGCACTTGCATGAGTTAAGCAAATGCAGCAGAGTTCTTGTGAAAGAACATAGGGTAACTTGAGCTGGAAGGTTTTATTCAGATAGTGGCTGTGACTGATGGACTCCCTCAAGACCACCAGCCAGCTAACTATGCCTGTACTGGACAGGGTATATTCTCACTTACAAAATGCTTGTAATTTCATTTTTAGAGCATGCACGATAAAAGCCCAACAATAGATGCTGATGCAAATCTGGTTGTGGCAAGGCAGCTCAGGATTGGATAAAGTCAAGAAGCCCGAAACCGAATCCATACGAAAAGTAATTATAAATGACAGAACCTATGACTTGAAGAAAGTGTTTATGACTATCACTGATGGGTTTAGACTACATGGGTCATAGAGGTTAAGTTTTCAGCCTTGAGGTTCTCATAGCCTTAGTAGCATGACTGACAGTTTACATCACAAAAATGGCCAGAAGTGCTTAAGTTTTCTGTTGAGAATAATAGTATGATGTTAAGGCCAGATTTCTCCAGAGATGTGGCCGGTGCCACAGACAGGAGAGCTATACCATGATTATTTTTTAAAGAATAAATAAAGAAAGAACAATCAAGTGATGCCATAGAAATTAACTGCAGAAAATTTAATATATCCAAAGCTGCAGAGATTCACTTCCAGAGGAATGATAAGCTAGTTTTCAGTATCCATGCATACATGTGTATTCTGGCCATTGTTTTTACTCTTTGGCAAATCTGACAGGATTTAGTGTCCCTTCAAGAGCTGGGTAGATATGGAATGTACTTTTAAATATGCACCAGTAAGTTACTAACACCTGTAACCCTCAGTGCCATTACCTGTATGTGCATATATATCTTCAGTTTGTACAAGAAACTTTTACAGAAGTCTTCAGAGTACCTGCCTGGTCTATGTTTGTACATCGTCCATGACCGGTATGTAAGTATTAATGTTCTATTGTAAGTTTGACATGATTGATACATGTTTCTTTATAATATTCTTCTGTAGGCTGGATATATATGTCAGATAAATGATTCTATGTTTCTTCATTATAATTTCATTTAGTACTTTCACTGCTGATGAAGCCATAATGGTGAAACAAGGAAAATAGTCCGGATATCCTTCTTCTGTTTGCTTTGATTCTTCGCGGAAACATTATGCTTATCCTTTGGACTACTATGATACTACACACATCACTGCCAAATTATGTTTAATCATGTTTTGGAACTATCATTTAATTTGTGTGGACGACAGCGGACTTGTTGCAAACTCACGTGGAGCTCCATACATGAGCCTTCGCACATATTATGGAGTTTTAGTGTGGACATATAGTATGTGTATTTACTTACGTTATATTACACATTTGATCTGATTATCTGCGTGTTTCTTGTGATTATCATTCATATGATATGATATCGGAATTATTATTTATCAGCCGGTTACGTCCTGTTGTATGATTTAAATATGCACCAGCAAATTCAGTCACACCAATTTAGCTTTAGTTGCAGACAGCAGGTCTGGATGAAGGGGGGAGGTGCAAGAGGGGAAGCTACCCCAAGTGGCAGGTTTAGGGGAGAGAAGAGAGTGGAATAATGTCATGATTTCCCAGTGCGGTGGCAGCCAATCACTGCTTCTAGTAAGTGGAACATAGCTGCCAAGTTCTCCCTTTTTTTAAGGGAAATTCCCTTATGCTGAATAGGCTTCCTCGCAAGAAAAGGGAAAACTTGGCAGCTATGAAGTGGAACCGTTCCGTAGTGGTGCTGAACATCAGGAGTCTACATCGCAGCTGATGTTGGGCACCTCTTATTAGAAGTGTGGGGTGGGCCATAGTCTGCCATGCACATCACATTATCATCAGGACTTGGCTCCACCTTTACAATCCTGCCGTATTTTACACTTTAGTCTGTGTAATATTAGCCATGAAAAAGTGTTGAAAGCCACAGGACTGGGTAGCAATATATTAATGAGATGTTTATGATAAAGTCGACTAAACATAATTACAACTGCAAAGTGTACGTTTTAGCAAGGCTTACGAAGAACCATATCTTTCTTCTTTGGCGATCCCTCGTAGCTGTGTAAGATTGTCTTCCAAAACAGGGTTTTAGCAGTGAGTCCGTAAGTGACTGTGGAGGCCAATTCTGGATCCACATGCCCTTCCACAGTGTTGACATAGGTTTCTGGGTGGGAGTTGATCACGGTGTGGATTTGCCAAGTGTGCCTTCCTCCTAGCACATTTCTCCCTTTCGTCCTGAGTTCAAGTGTCTCAAAGCCCATGACACCTTTGGTAAAGGTGGTTCTCCAATTGGAGTGCTCACAGGCCAGTGTTTCCCAGTTGTCGGTGTTTATATTACATTTTTTAAAAAAATTGCCTTGAGAGAGTCTTTAATCCTCTTTTGTTGACCACCAACATTATGCTTTCCATTTTTAAGTTCAGAATAGAGTAGTTGCACAAAACTAATTTTGATCACATTGAAGAGCGGCTGACAGCAGATAGGCTTCTGAACAAGGTCCTGTTTCTAAGATCTTCCCCCAATGATAACCTCAAAAACGTTTCAAACTGATTGCCATTTTCACAGCTGAGAGGACTTAAGAGATGTTTATCTCCCTAAAGAAGTTACTTGATTCCAAGGGTTCAAACAAAATTGTTGTCTTTTTTATCTGCTTATGCAGCAGAACAACCCTTTCATCTCCTTTATATGTATAGTTCCATATCTGAAATGACATATTCAGTATGAAAAACAATGCATTGGTGTGATACTCAATACAGTTGATTCTTTTACTCTCTGCTTCCTTTGTGGAAGGAAAGCAAGGCAGCTAATTTCTTTGACCTGTTCTCTTTTCCCATTTTGCATCAACATCCTTATATACCTGTCCAGAGATGAGGCATGCTAAAGATGAAGAGACAAAAAGCATCTCATCATATTTATGAGGGGGAAAAGAGAGTTCACAAGAGTGCTTAAGCAATGAATAGAGGTGCCAGGGCCACAATCTGAGAAAATTAAACCATCGAGGTGGAAGTGAAAAGTAAAATTACAGATCAGCAGAGTGGACAAAATGGGTAGCATTTATTTTTTAAAATCTGGCTGTGATGCATGCTGGTATAAGCAATTATCTTGGAAGGTTTGGAGAATCTAGTCAGCATTGATAGTTGTATTCTAAAGGTTTCAGAGAGCATAGCCAAATTGATTCAGTGAGAAGCGTGGAAAATTAATTCTGCAAGTGCAAAGGAAGGAGGTCAGGATCAAACTTTCTTCCTTGTGAAAATGGAGAACTGGTTTTGCCCATTCTATTACATTAAACAAAAAGACGGCTTCTCATGAATAATATGAACATAATGAAATAATATTCAGATTTTATATTTGTGATGAGATTAATATTCCTACTAATAACTGCCCAAAGAAGCCTGGAATCAAAGCACCAAAAAGTTGGAAGGGACGTGAAGATTAGTTAAAAGAAAACCCTTTCCCTGAGGACGTTTCATATTCTATGCATGTAGACACAGACATGAGAATGTAAAAAACCATTGACACTGATAGCATACTTTAAATACTTAGGGCACAATCAAAACAAACACTTTTAAGTGGGACTGTTGTGCTTAATTCTGAGCCACAATAAGCATAGACTCAATTCTTTTCCTCTGAAATCAATGTGACTTGAACGTATTTAACTTTACAGGAACCCCACAGCAAAAATATTGGTAAATGGTCCAATGGCTTGTGAATTACTACCGGGGGGGGGCACAAGACAAGGTTGCCCTCGTTGGTGGAAGAGAAAAATAGGTATAAAAAGAGAATTCCCTGAATGCCAAGATCCAGGCAAGTATTTTTTGGTGAGAGAACCCCAGCAGAGATTTAAAATCACAAAAGTAATTCATGGAAATATAAGCTGTTACACCTTGCGAGTTCCAAAATAATCCCCTATGCCTCAACATAGGAAAAGACCATGTTTCATAAGTTAAAAATGGTTTACTTACAAACCCTCCAAAGGTCAGATGAGACAGAAGGGAATTACTGTATGCCTAGAACAAGTTGTGGAAGGAGGCTGGGGTATGATGGAGCAAGTCTGTCTATAAAAGAAATGTCATATAAATTGCTTCCAATGTAGTAGTTAACAATAGCAGGATTAAACAGAATCTACAGGGTTTAATATTTCAGTGTTGGAAGTGTCAGGCAGGCTAGGCACATCTTCACATGTGGTGGGAATGTCTGCCTGCTACAAATTATTGGAGAGCAATTTTACAATGCATCTCAGATATAATGGGCACTGTTGTAAGTTCTACTGTTTTGTTGATTCTGTTTAATGCCATCAGAAACAAGACAAAGGAAAGATTAACACCTCTAGTCTCTTATCTTTTTAATGGCTGTTAAAATTGCCTGGTCCAGAAACTGGAAGGACCAGAACTTGCCATCTGTTTGGGAACGGCTAATTAAATGTGTTGAATTGGCACTATTGGACAAACTGGCAGACACAAATCAGAAGAGAGAAGGTATAAAATGAAATACCATTTACACAGAGAGATGGAACTACTTTGAGGATTATTAGAATGAACAACATGGAGGTGAAATATTAGGGGAAAAATTTGTTTATTTAGGTTTTTCTTGGACACTTGGACACTCAGTTCGTTTCGAAGTTCAGATGTTTGGCTTCTGGCCATTGTGGGCCAATTTGCAGTATTTCATGCAAAACATTTCACGCAGTACCATTTTACATTAACTGCATACATTTTTTTTATTAAGCAATATACACATCTTGTTAAGTAATAAATAAAAATAAATAAGTAAATAAGTAAATAAATAAATGGCTGTGTTTTCCCATTCACGTTTCACTATTATTATTTTTGGTACAGTTAGTTAGTTAGTTAGTTAGTTAGTTAGTTAGTTAGTTAAGGCAGGCAGGCAGGCTTTTTGGAGTTTAAGCTGAATTGGCAAGGGCTGTGCCTGTTTTATATATTTTATCCAACATCTAACAATACTAAACAATGGCCTTCCCGATAACATGCCATGATTTTGTATTTAGGGATGCAATGTGAACAAACATCTATCAGGAACTCTAAAAAATACTATCATTTTGAAGTACAGAACAAGGGTGCAATGTTAGATTCATAAGGAGGCAGTGTCAAAAATGCTTAATGCAATTCACCAGTTCAATAAGCTTGATTACATTTACTAGGACAAAAGATCACAGAAACCCTATTTATATTCATCGGTGAAAGCCGGAATGATAACTACCTAATGCTTCCCCATCTTTAGGCTCATTAGCTGTGGCTATTAGATTTGTTAGATACCATAACATCCAGATGTTTTTGGACAGCTCGCTTGACATTTTACCCAGATGTAGCATAACTATTAATGGACTACAGGTGAAGAAATGAATTGGCTGCTGTGTTTTGGACACTTTTCAAAATGGCCATATATTTTTCCTTGCCCATGTGTTGCTCTTCTGGTGCATTAAAAAACAAAGAAGGCAAACGGATTGCCCTGTCTCAAGAGCTCAGTCACTTGCTTATATCGGTGCAGGGTTCACATGTGAAGAGAGTTCATACGCTATACAAGCAATTCCTTAATGTGCTGCCCAAACCATTTCTAGATCACTTCGTGGAAAAGATCCCCTTTTCAACCAGGCACTTTTGAACTGCACAACTGTGTTGTCAGTTTTGTTTGGCAGGTATATTGTATTCCATTTATTTGTTTGATTTCTAGCCTGCCTTTCAGTCTAGAGGGCTCACTACCCTCTAGGCAGCTTACATAAAACAATACAAAATATATAGTAACACTGGGAGGATTGTCACATGACATTGCTTGGTATATAGCATGTCTTGCCCTCCCCCTCCCAAGGACTGCATTCCATTTTACTGCTTTAAGGGCAGAGAAGGAGGAGCCAGGGAGGAACAGCAAGAATTTTGCAAAAATGGCATTTCCCCCTGAAAGCAACATAGTCTACATCAGGCATCCCCAAACTTCGGCCCTCCAGATGTTTTGGACTACAATTCCCATCATCCCTGACTACTGGTCCAGTTAGCTAGGGATCATGGGAGTTGTAGGCCAAAACATCTGGAGGGCTGCAGTTTGGGGATGCCTGGTCTACATTATCCTAGGAATCCATAACCAAGGGGGAAGAAGAGACTAGTGGCAGCAACTATTGCAGATATTAATATTGTGCAGGTTGAAGTGATTGGATGTAAATAAAACATTGTCAAGGCCCATAAATTTACAGCTTTACTTACAGAACTTTTTTCAAGGGAACAAAACATGATACATCCAAAATATCCATAAGATCATGTGCAAGTACAGCACAGGCTCAGCTTCTTATAACATATTAAATACTCCAAACAGATATAAAACAGGGGTCTGTCTCTCCTCACAGTCTCCTTTTTGCTTGGAGCTGTATTCACTCACAGAGAACAAAGACTTCAGCCACCAATTTTCCAGTTTTTTAAGATGATGATTTGCAATTCAATACCTTAATCACATGTTCAAAAGACAAACAATCAATGTTAGAGCAGAAAATTTTCTACAGTTAATTATCAGCTCAGTTAGAGCTCAAAGTCCTATTCTTGGCTTTCAATATAGTCCCATGAAAAATCAGACACCCCCACCTAAATTTTGCTTTCCATATGAAGCGGGTGGGGAGAATTGTACCACTGCTTTTCAGGTTTTCTCCACAGAAGAGATGTTCCAGGCTTGGTGGATCTTCTGGGCTGAGTCTTCAGTAATACACATTCAGGCATTCTCCATTTCAGTGTTAAGTAAACAATTATACTTAACAGCCACATACCATGGATTAAAATCTGATAATTTTTGCTCCTACATATGAGAAGTCACTCCCAGCTTAGAATGCTTCCAGATTGCTGCTATTTCCAAGTGGGATTCAATCACATACAAGCAAATTCAAGTTACACGAGTATAGTTGATGGGGAAGGTCTTGCATAACATACCCACTTCCCCACTGCTCTTAACCTCCCCACAAATTGATCATGATGAATGCTCAAACAGGTTTTCTGGAAGCTCTCTTGCTTAAAGAGTAGTTTGGTCTAACCAATGATATCACTGAAGCTTTTTCAAGTGTAGAGTACAATATATCAGAAACTGATGCTTAGCAGATTAAAAACCACTGTGCATTGATGGAGGCAGTTCTTTTTTACACTTTGGCAAAATTGTGCAATCCACAATCATTAACAAAAAGAGATTTTTGCCACTGCCCAGTAATTCACTGGAAAATCTGAGCAAGGGAGGGGAAACGAAATGTTCAGCCCAAAATTCATGTCCCCGAATTTGAACTAAAAGTGTGTTCTGGTTTTGCAAGCTTTAAGTGAAAAATCTAACGATGATTTTTGCCAGATAATCCGGGCACTTGGCAGTACTACCACAATAATGAAATATTTACTTAGCACTGATAAGGTGCTATAGGAATAAACAAATAACAGATCCCTATCATATGCAAATATAATTTGATCGCCTCGGCACTGTCAGAGGTTCGCTTCGCAGTCAAACAAAAGAGGTTAGGTGCAGAATATTACTGGTACTCTGAGCTGCCTTCCACCTTCAAGGGTCAGCATCCTTTTCTCTAGATACTCTTGTCTCTCTTTCTGCACCACGGTCCCTCCTCCCTACTTGGCATTCTGCCACCTTTGCTCTTGGTTGGCTGCTGAGAATTTTAACCAATAGGAATGGGATCTGGAGCATCCCCCCCAAATCCAGACACCTCTTCAGACCCAGCAATGGAAGGAGGATCATGTTCAAGTCAGTTGTGACTAGAGAGCTGAAATAAAGTCAATTCATGAAATTAGCAGGACTCAAAAATATGCTTCCACTTATGTTTAGAGGAGTCTGTTTATTAAGAGCTATCTGATGAACGCTAAGGTTAAGGTTAGTTCAGAGCTCAGCTTCGTCCTCCTCATTTGATGAAGTACAACCTGAAGTGACTTATTTACAAGAGGATGGCTCTCTTCAGCTTATAGCAGTAGTGGCATCAGATAAGCGTGCTCCCAGCCACAAGAAAGATTGCACAGACCAAATAGCTCTTGTTCGAAAGGATGCTTACTCACAGCTCTTAGCTAACTATAGTTATGTATGGCCTTCACCTCTATTCAAGGGCAGCCATCCCTCTAAGATACTAAGCTAAAGAAGACCTCAGCTCAAGGAGCACCTGTCATAGATTAATTTTGCTTAGTCATCCACTCAGAAGCTGAAATGAATAGCATAATCACTTCACTGTAACTTATAAAAGCTGGCTGTCCTGGCCAGCATAGCCTTCATAATATACACCTTTAGGCGCCAGGTACAAACATTCCTTCATAACCAGGCCTTTGGTTGATCCGATTTACACCCTATGCCCTTTTAAAATGTGTTTGGGTTTTTTGTTGGGGGGGGGAGCTATTGGGTTGTTGTTTTTATTTTTATTAGGTATTTTATGGTTTTATATCTTGATTTTATTCTGTGAACCACCTTGAGACCCCCCTGAGGTATAGGGCGGTATATAAATTCAATAAAACAACAACAACCCAATAATAATAATAGCCTGCATTGTGTTAACTGCTGGGTTGGGTGGTTGGTACTACTGCTGCTTGTGTTGCTTTAATTAGCAGGGAATTTAAAGCATCATATACAACAGGATCATGCATGAAATCATGTATCAGATTTGTGAAATGCAATTTCAAAAACAGAGGAGAAAGAGAAAAATGGAGATATAATGAACCCTAGAAGGAAGAATATATTGTGTGGGTGGTGTACATTCAAATTCTGTTGGAAAGAAAGTGTGTTGAACCTAGATAATCTTAAAGTTGAGGATATGAACTGGTGCTTTTTAAAATACCTACGGTATATAGTCTCTTGAGTCTGCATTCACCCTGCATATTAGGTAAAAAAGGGACTCCAGAATTTTCTGCATTTACTTTCCATTCCCTTCTAAACAAAGAATCATTCATACTTCAAAAGCAGACCACATAACAATCCAAAATTGTAAGGAAGATTCACTTAATTTATTGGAATTCACACAGCTTTAATTAGTAAATTTGCATATGCTTCCTGTCTCAGTTTGCTTTCTCAGCTCTAGGAGTCAGGGGAGTCAGCTTTATTGTACTGATGAATGCTGCCTCTCTCCCAGCACTTGAGATTTACAAGAATGCATGTATCAGAGAGAAACTCCAGGGGCTTGAGAGCTTATAGGATGTCCATTGCCGTCAGTGTTCACAGTTAATGTCACTCAGCTGTCTGTTTTAAATGACAGCATAAATCCAAAGCTGATCCAAAAATAACTGCCTTGAAACTGGTCTACAGCTGTGGAGCTGTGGGGGGAGCAGGCAGGAGAGAGAAAAGTGAATATCCTGAAATTTCCGAATATGTGCTTCCTTAAGGACTTTAGAATTATCTACCTCAGTCAAGACCAACAGATTAATTTTGAAGGCTGAAAGTACTCCATCAACTAAAAACAAACACCCAGAGATGGCCAATTTCATCTTGCTGTGCTGCGGAAATATTCTTCAACACTGTAGTTTTGGCATTTCACCTCAGGGGCTATCATTAAGGATTTACAATCTGCTTGGCAGTGAACTTGCATATGTAATAGAAGAGATAAAGCGATAAAAGTGGGGTTAAAATTCAGGAGGTGGTGTGCAGCTTTAAAATATAAAGAGAGGTTTGAGAGTGGGTGGCAAGAGATCAGAGTTGGAGATGAGAGAAGAAAATACAGTAATAGTCAATGTTTTGTCAGCAGCCAATAGCTGAGAGGCACTATTTTGAGGCATTATTTTGTGCCTAACTAGAATAACTGACCCATGAACCCAAATACACACATTTTCAGCTGACTCTAACACCATAAATAAACAGCCTAACCTGGGACAAAATTACAAGTTTAACAGCTCTTAGATTATCATAGCTGAAGAAAATGCAGGCTTAAAGCTTTGAAAAAAGATGATAAAGCCTGACAAAATTCATTAAACCATATTAGCCATGTAAATGTTTAATTAGGCCTATTATTTATGATGAGATGCAAAATCTTTGGCGTCCTGATAACTGATAAATACTAGAGCACAAGGGACTGTTAAAGACCAGTTCCAGGTACTGTGGTTTCTTACTCCTTTTATAGTTTTCAGCTGTATTCAGCTGTCTCCATGAATACTATCTCCTCGTAACCATGGGAACAATGTCCACTGTGACTTCTTAAAGTGGAAGCATTGGCAATGCCTAAAGTAATCTCGTCCATGGGAATATATATGAACGTAATTACTTTCTAATTATTGTATACAACATCTCACGTTGCATTTTTTTTTTTTTTTATGTTCTCGGGGCTGAATGAAGAATGAGTTTGGTGACCTTTTCTCCACTAGTGATGGTGGTAGTTTTAAGAATGTGTGTAGTTTCCAGAGAGTTTCCTTTTCTTGAGAAATGGAAAGCATTTTACACAATAAAGCTCATTTAATAAAAAACCAAGATGGCATTTCTGAATATCAAACCATTTCCCACTCCCTGCCAAAATAGTTCTGTTTCATGTGTGTATATCCATTTAATAAAGTGAATTCTTGAAACTTAGTGGTTATTTCATTTTTGTATTTATTAACTACATTGGGATCCTGCCTCTCCTCCAATTCATTGTTCCTCCCTTCTCCTCAACTTTGCCCTTGTAGCAAACCTATTGTAAACCACTCTGTGATCTTTGGATGAAGGGCAGTACAGAAATTCTATTATTATTATTATTATTATTATTATTGCCTGTGAAGAAGGGCAGGCTGAGAGATGACTGACCCAAGGTCACCTAGTGAGCTTTATGACTATGTTGGATCCTTAATTCAGCCAAAAGAATTGCCAGGCTCAAATGTGGGGTATGGAGGGTATGCAAAAGCAGGGCTCCAACTCTGCTGCAATAATCCATTCTTCAGTTTTCCTCTTGCACCTGTTAGAGTGACCCTTAGAGCAGACATGTTGCTTTACTGAGTCCCATTGAGCTCAACAGGGCTTACTTCTAAGTAGATATTAAGAGAGGCAGATTTAGGGGAGTGTGACTGGTTCAGTCTCACTGGGTGCCGCAACTATGAAGTAGAATGGAAGGTGAGAGTTGGGGGGCACACAATTTTGGCACCACACAGGGTGCTGCTGATATTTGAGACCCCAACGTCTGCCACTGATATTATAGGATTGTGATATAAAGCTACTGCTTATGTAATTCACCATCTTTGCAGGACAAAGACTAACAATACGTGACAATAATGCTGTCTTAATTTTGCACTGCTTCATAAGCAACAGCTACCTTAAGAGCCGAGTCTGGTTGAATTCTAACTACGGATCAGTAGCTGCTTATGGAACAGGAAGCGGAGAGCAGAAATTAATGGATGAAATAAATGGACTGTGAAAAATACCAATTCCATGTTAGGGATTACTAGGAAAGGGTTGAAAATAAAACTGCCAATATTCTAATGCCATTATACGAATGCATGGTGGAAGCCTGCTTTGAATATTGTGCATACTTCTGGTCATCCCTTCTCAGGGGTATTGTAGAAGTGAAAAAGTGCTCAGAAAGGGGCAACCAAAATAATCAACAGGCTGCAGCAACTTCCATAGTGATTGGACAAGTTGACAACTTTTGGGCCTTTTTAGTTTAGAAAAAAGGCAAGTAAGGGGCAACGTGGTAGAGCTGTATAAGATTTTGCATGGTATGGAGAAAGTGGATAGGGACAGAGGTGTACCTAGGGTCCCTTGCACCCTTGGCAAGGAGCTGCATCGGTGCCCCCACCCCAAATCACTTTATCACAATTGTCGCAGCCCAGGGGTGCCAACAGGGATGTATGTGTGTAGGGGGGACCCCTAGGTATGCCCCTGGATAGGGTGGACATTTTATCTCCCTCTCTCATAATAGTAAAACCTGGAGACATCCAGTGAATGTTGGAAGATCCAGGATAGACAAAAGAGAGTGCTATTTACAGAGTGCATAGACTGTGGAATTCCCTCTTAGTTAAATGTAGTGATGTCCACCAACTTGGATTACTTTAAAAGAGAATTAGACAAATTCATGGAGGTTAAGGCTAGTCCTGATGTCTACACCGAACCTCCCCAGCCAGAGGCAGCATGCCACTGGACACCAGCTGCAAGGCATCGCAAATGGGGAGTGTGTTGTTAACATGCAAGTCATGCTCACAGGCATGTTGGACTCTAGTCCCATCAGGCAATAGTCATCAATGATAACTGTAGTCCAGCAATGTTTGGTGGACCTTGAGTTAGCTACCCCTGCCCTAAGGGCTCAGAAGAGTTTACTATGCCAGAAATTGAATCACGAACCTTCTGCAAGCAAATAATGAGTTCTGACATTGAGTTACGGTCCCTGTCTACAGAATGTTGTATGCCAGGCATCCCCAAACTCAACCCTCCAGATGTTTTGGGACTACAACTCCCATCATCCCTAGCTAGCAGGACCAGTGGTCAGGGATGATGGGAGTTGTAGCTCCAAAACATCTGGAGGGCCGAGTTTGGGGATGCCTGTTGTATGCCTCTTAAAGCCGGTTGCTGAGAAACACATCTGAGGAGTGTGCTCGCGTTCGGTTTTGGGTTGCTGGACATTTTGGTAAATGGACTATTTAGAAGTGTCCACCTATTCAGAAATCATTGCCTCACTCTGAACCGACTTTGCCCTCTGTGATAGCAGTGTGTAACCAAGTCTGTTTGAGTGTGTGGCGGTTGTGAAATCACATTTGCTGTGTGATATTTGATTGCCTAGCATCATCAAGACAACATTGCCTTCACTATGACTGTGTTTGCCTCAGTGACAGCCGCAACATTAACCAGACCAAATTCACTGCTGAACTTCATGAAAATACAATATGGATGTTTCAGCACAAACATTCTGTGTTGTTTCCAAATGAGCAGCAAATCTGTCCTCATGTAGCATCATGATCCTGTTTGTCTCCTGTGGCAACACTTGAAAGGGACGCAGCAGTCCTGTTTACAGTTATGAACAATTAAACTCATTGATTCCTCTGCTCATTGGCAGAACACAAGGACAACAGGAAGGATAATAAAAACTGAACATGCTGTTCAGTTTGGCTAACGCAAACCAATATCTGTTGAAGCCATTAGTGATTTTAAAATGGAAAACTGTACTCAGAAAATATAAATCTTCAGACATATACTCCCCTATCAAAATAACTGTGTGCAGATAAGTACTGTCCTTAGAGTTAGGGAATAAAGCTGGGGTTTTTTTTGGTCTATTTCTGTTTGAATTTTTCTCCCAAGTAGATTCAAACACATAACAGATACTGCGCTGAAAATCTATGAACACAGAAGTGAGAAAGAAGATGCCAAACATTTAGAAAGGCACAAAGAAAAATGGAACTTAAAAAATGATAAGGTTTAGCTCATTTTTGTGCTCTTTCTCATGTCTTCAGTTATGTCAGTAGTTCCATGACTTCACGTGAATGATATCCCACTAGTATTTTGTTTTCAACCTCTGTCTGTTAGATTTCAGTTTGGAAAGTGCATGCAGAAGGAGGTAGGGAAGCTATTTGTAATTTTATAATAGTTGTGATTGTTCAAGGGTTTATTTTCATGTTCTTTCTGTCAGGATCCCTTCATTTTCATGTGCACAGCTTCTCTCACAACCATTTTGATATTTGCAGTTGTTCTTTGATGTGTGTATAAATCCAGAAATGTGTCATTCTGAGAAAATGCACACTGCAAAACATGGCTTTGTGTGCATTTACCTTAAGCAATGAAGACGGCTTTGAATTCCTTGCTGTTCCCTTGTAGGTAGTTTAATCAGGAGAGCACCTACGTTTTGCGGCTATACATATTCATAGCTTGCTGCTTTTCTTTCAATGACAATTTTTTTTTGTCTGCATAGAATTCTCATTCTATGTTCCTCATCTTATTTTGGTTAGTTCAATAGCCTTTTCTGAATCTTACATTATATTTTCAACCGGAGAGTGTGCAAAACCACCTTGAAATATTCTGTTAGGACTTCTTTTCTCCTTTTAGCCCCTGTCAAATATGAATTATACATCTTCTTCTTTGCCGATCACTCGTAGCTGAGTAAGATTGTCTTCCATGAACATGATCTTAACAGTGAGTCCATAAGTGACTGTGGAAGCCAATTCTGGATCCACACTTCCTTCCACAGTGGGACACAGGTTTCCAGGCAGGACATGATCATGGTGAGGGTTTGCCAAAGGTGCTTTCCTCTTAGCATGTTTCTCCCTTTCATCCTGAGTTTGAGCGTTTTCAAAGTCCATGACACCTTTGGTAAAGGCTGTTCTCCAATTGGAGCTCTCGCAGGCCAGTATTGCCCAGTTGTCGGGGTTTAGACTACATTTTTTATATTTGCCTTGAGAGAGTCTTTAAACCTCTTTTGTTGACCACCAGCATTACGCTTTCCATTTTTAAGTTTGGAATAGAGTAGTTGCGTTCAAAGACAGTCCTCAGGCATCTGCACAACATGACCAGTCCAACGAAGCTGATGTCGAAGAATCATTGCTTCTACACTGGTGATCTTTGCATCTTCCAGTACACTGACCTTAGTTCACCTGTCCTCCCAAGTGATGTGTAAAATTATTCAGAGACACCATTGATGGAATCTTTCAAGGAGATGGAAATGGCATTCATAAGTGGTCCATGTTTCAGAAGCATACAGTAAGGTTGGTAGTACAATAGCTTTGTAAATGAGCATTTTGGTCTCCCTGTGAATGTCCTGTCAGTCATACTGTTTGAGTGACTTTGCCATCACCTCCACACCTGAATTCTTTCAAAATAGCCCAACCTTGATTTGAGCATAACGATTCTTCTTGAGTCCCTTTGAGACCCTAGAAGTCCCAATAAGACCCTAACCATGAAAGCAAAAGTCTATCCTCTG
Organism: Zootoca vivipara; assembly: GCF_963506605.1. NCBI lineage: Eukaryota > Metazoa > Chordata > Lepidosauria > Squamata > Lacertidae > Zootoca > Zootoca vivipara. The sequence goes on from NC_083285.1 coordinate 29,785,746, forward strand.
GGCATTCCTACATTTTTGCTGATCCTTTAACATGGGGGAACCTTATACCAAGTCTAATTATTGGTATAATAGTTACTATCTATGCTGCTTGGCATTGGCTCTCCCGGGCTTCAGACAGGAATCTGTCCTGGCTCTACCTGAAGATGCTGGGGGAGGGCTAAACCTGCACACAAAGCAGATGCTTTATATCACTGAGCTACACCTAGATACCTATACAATTCAGACTTCCATTTTTTAGCAGACAGTAACAGAAGCCAAGCAAACTGGCAGTGCAGAGAAGCAAGCTGTCTCTTTCTGCCCTTACCCTTCATACAGAAACAGCTGAGAAAAATAGAGATGATGTATCCTTGGAAGGGACATGGCTATCCTTGGAGAAGGAAGAAGGAGGGCTTGAGGACAAGCATAGTGAGCTGCATCCTGGTTCCTTTCCTTGTTTTAACTTAAACCAGGTGTGGTGCAATATGACACAAGAAGCAAGTCCCACAGAGATCAATAGGGCTTTCTCCTACATAAGTGTACATCCTTAACTTGTGGGATGATAGAATTTGTAATCTGTTAACACAATTTTCTAGTAGAGGGTATTAGTTCTTGTTCCCCAGGCAGGCGCATTATGTGACCCATGAGAGCAGCAAAATAACTAGACCGCACAACACTGATGGGATAAAATCAAGCCAAATCTTTATTGACAGCAGCAGGCAGGGTAAGGGTTGGTGAGACATTAGGGCTGGGATCGGTTCACCATTTCACAAGCCCCCATTGATGGAATTGGTCTGTCAGGTTTGGACCACCCCAAAACGTTTCCATGAGAGTTGTCCGGTGTTGAACCTTGCCATGGGTGACCAGGGTGCAGATTCCAACCTGGCAGATACCCCAACCCAAGTTTTGGGGTGCTACGGTCAATTTTCCCCTCAGGCCCCTTTTGTCCCGTCCCCCCATTGACCTTGCCCAATGCTATTCCTTCAAACAACATTCTTCCACCTAACAAAGAAAGGCCATAATTTCACTGAGGGAAAGGGGTGAACCCAACCAAGTGCCAATCAGGTTGAGAGAGAGAATTCATTTCTGGCCTTGTCAACCAACGTCCCAAAATTGCTCAGTGAAGCCTCTAACCCAAGGGTGGGTGGGAAGGAAGCTCTTGAGGCTAAATTGCCCTGAGCTCAAGGGAAAACAGCCTTCTATAGCCCCCCCCCCTTGTAAGAGCTCATGGGATGGCTTTTTCTCAAAAGCCCATCACACAGACAAGATACTGGGCAAAACCTTGCCCAGCATTTTGCTCCAATCTATGGGCCCCTGCTCTGCCGAGCAAAGGCACCCCATGCTTATTGGACACAGAACGAGGCATATTAAACTGCTCCTCATTCTTGGTGCCTGTTCTTTAACCCAGAAACGTAACAATCTGTTTCAGTGCTTTTGTTTCCTCCCTAAACAACTGCAAAACTGTTATGGGATAAGCAAAGTTACGGAAGGTGTTTCTGCTGCTTTTTTTACACTCTCTATTTTAAACAGTGTTTTGTGAAGATTTCCCACTAGATGTCTCGTGGGATAGCAGAGAATATCTGCTTCTTGTAACACTCAATATTTTTGTAAAGTAGGATACAAAGGCCGTTGACCCCGACAGTGGGACTTGGCTAATGTGTACAAGCAAACAAGCTGGCAGCTTTTGACCTGATTCTGTGTATTAAAAAATTCCTTTTTGACTTTAGAAAACTTGTCCTAGGTACGTAAATACAAAATAAAATAAAATAAGGAAAACCATTGTGGGCAGTGCGACCTGAGTATAAAGTGTATATATAGACCCTACCCAACTCAGTCTGAGACAGATTTGCAGAAGAAATCTCAGAGGTGGAAATGGAGTCTGGGGAGGGAGGTAAAAAAAATAGAGGCTTGTCGGAGAAAGCCAGCAAGATGTCCTCCCTTCTAAACGCTTTGACCTGAATGTTTTGACAGTTGAAATCTCAATTGTAGATTTGCATCTGTGCTTTCAGTATCAAACCCACTATGTTTTAGAAAGGTTAACATATGCTGTGAGACAGCTGCTCCTCCTTAGTGAAATGAGTAAACTTGGGTATGTAAATATGAAGCAACCGTAAAAGGAGGAACATCTAAAAAGGGCTAAAGAAATTGGAAGGGCTGTATAGAAGACAAAACAAAAGCAAAATAAGCTTTTCTCAAGTGGAGCTTTGAGCTGCATATTCAGACTAGAGCCAAGCATAAGAACTTGCATTGTGGCCCAAGACTAAACTGATGCTATTGAAACTATCAGGACTGCTTTCCTAAGGCTTCTCAACAGAGATGAGAGAGCAATTTGCTTCATATTGTATTTGAAGGCAAACTTCCATAAGTCACACTTCCTGAAGCAATATGCAAGCCAAAGTTGCACACTTCTCTGAATTTTGCAAAGCTGTTCCTTGGTTAGTATTTGATTACAAATGCATACATATATTTGTGAAAATAACAAAGAAAAATGCATCACTTTAGGGGAAATCGCTTGCAAAAATTTGCATGGAAATGCTAACGGGTTTTTATTTATTTTTAATTGCAAACGGATGTGAAAATGTGGAGAATCAAACTGGAGAAACTGAAATTCATAGCTTTGCCTGTCCCCATACTCCAATCAACTGAGCTACAAACTATAGGGAGGATAACTGATGGGTGTATACACACCTGTGGGCTGAGGCTCTTTGGACCCCCTCAATGTTTTATTTTTGGAGGGGGCCGGGGCCCCCAATTATTCAAAGCATATACGAATCTGGGCATGAAGTGATGTCAGGACATCACGTTGGGCCCCCTCAATGGTATTTAGAAGATGCCGCCTCTGAATGAGTGGGCTTATATGTGATTCAGAAACCCATAAATATATGTCTATATTTTTATATCATAAAGAATAGTACTTTTCTGTCTTTTACATCCACGTGGCATAAATATATTCATACAGCCAAATGGGCAAGAGTTTGTCAAAACACAAACACAACCGAATAATGCATTAAAACATAAATATTTTAGCAGTAGCTAAAGTTGGGAGAATCTTAAAATGCAATTTTTTCCCTCACAGATGCTGAGCAATCATTCTGGTTTCTTCTCTCCCCACCTACCCCACCCCCACCCCCGCTTACTGCAGTGAAACTGGAGTCCTCAGGGAATGCTCCGCTTTGCTCTGTTGGCAGTTCTTGATCCTTACACACTCAAGTCTGAAATCCTGATCCCCTGAACTACAAGCTCTTCTGGGTATAAATGTTGACAGGCATAGCTGCCAAGTTTTCCCTTTTCTCGCGAGGAAGCCTATTCAGCATAAGGGAAAATCCCTTAAAAAAAGGGATAACTTGGCAGCTATGTTGACAGGCCTGCAGGAAATATGTTACTATCCCACTCTCCAGAACAGGAGAGACCCAACTATTCTGCTCCAACTGCTTTAGCATCCCTTCCTTCCTCTTATGCGTTTCAGTGGCTGGGTGTGTGGACACCCAGTTTCCATACCCATAAGAGCACCAGGCTTCTTTGTCTAATTCTGTCACCCCAAGTGCTGTCTCTAACACTGTTGCCAAAATTAATGGGGACTTGAGGGGGGCAGAAAATTATATTGCATGCCCAGGCAGAGACCCCCCCCCCAACCCCGAGGGACCACCAAAATGAATGAATAACTCATGACAACGTGTTATGGAATTAAAATTGGCTACAACTTTCAGATGTAGGAAGACCTTGGCTTAGGCATTGGGCATGTATCCCTCCCAGCCCCCCAGCTGGGTGACTGAGGCACATCAGGGTTAATCGGATATGAGGAGGAGGCTGTCACGGTCCAGTCGGCGGGCGGTTGAAGCCCTGACTGAGGACGTCAGGACCAGAGGCAAGATGGTGATTTAGAAGCAGGAACAGGTGCAGGGCTGAGGGTCCAGCAGCAGGCAGTCCTAGGGTCAAGGAGAAAGGCAGAGGCGAAGGTCTGGGAGTCAAGGAGCAAGGCGTTGGCAAGGCAAAGATCCAAGGGTCGAGGATCAAGGCATCGGCAAGGCAAGGGTCCAAGGAGCGAGAGGCCAGAGGCAACCAGGCAGGGGTAGCATTGCTGTGGCAAAGAGCTGAAGGGAAATGCTGAGCTTGTATCCCTCCCAGCTCCTGCCACCAGGTGCAGTGAGGTATCAAGTGGCCTCACCTGAGTGACTACTCCTTGCCTCTCCAGCTGAGGTCTTCGCCTGAGTGGCCACTCCTTGCTTCTCCAGCACAAGCTGAGGCAGGCCCCAGTTCTGCAAAGCACTACAGGCCCCAGAGCCTGACTCCTGCCCATACATAGGCACTGCAAGATGTCTGTTTACGGAGCCCTACACAGGGGAGTTCACTGACAACCTTTCAGTGTATGGCCAGTGACTCCCTTCACACAAACCCCTTTAACGGGGAACCCGGTGGGGTGAGTCACCACTTCACACACACCCCAATTAGGGAAGATAGACTAAAAGTTTTCACCCAAGGCCTAAAACTGCCAAAGTTGTGACAATTGCTACGGGGGAGGCAAAACCTGCGGAGCAGGGAAAATTCCTTCCCAGCTCTTTAAGAGCAACCATCATAAGACCATAGCAATGCCCGCTGACCAGGAAGGAAAATGATTAACCTGCATTCAAGCATTAGACAAAAGGAGAGTTGGGAGGGTGAAGCTCCGGAGCCGACTACATGCTTTGCTGCTGGATCTGCCCCCTTAAATTTACCTCAAGTGGGCCAGAGTGAAGCCTGCCCACTCACGGTCCGCTCGGCTGGCCCTGCCACTACCAAAGGCACTGATTGGATTGAACCTGGGTTTGGCGGGAACCCCCAATGACTGCGACTTCAGAGAGGTGGGCCAGCACAACCAGCTGGTAAGTCTCATGTGGCTCGGGGGTGCTGCGTACAGTCCCGCAAAGGGTGCCCGCAATCGGAGGTGCGAGCATTCATTGGGAGGCAGGTGGGTGGAGCAGGTTCCTGGGGCAGGAATTAGCCACCTCTGGTTTAGTAGCTTAATATCCCTCTCTTAATATCCCTCTGAGAGCCAGTGTGGTGTAGTGGTTAAGAGAGGTAGACTTGTAATCTGGGGAACCAAGTTCACATCTCCACTCCTCCACATGCAGATGCTGGGTGACCTTGGGCTAGTCACACTTCTTTGAAGTCTCTCAGCCCCACCCACCTCACAGAGTGTTTGTTGTGGGGGAGGAAGGGAAAGGAGAATGTTAGCCGCTTTGAGACTCCTTCAGGTAGTGATAAAGCGGGATATCAAATCCAAATTATTATTCTTATTATTCTCTTATTCAACAAGCTGCAGCACTGGAAATAAGCTGGTATGGCTGCCTTATTCTTAAAAGGGGTTCTTTTTCCAATAATTCTTCACATGCAGGGGACACTGCAGGTCTCTTGTGGAGCTTGGAAGAACTAGAGCTCCCCACTTCACCTCTCTTTCCCAACTCAGGCGGCATATAAAAATATGAAAATTCAAAAGTGACAATCTGAATTGGCTCTCACATTGTAATCACCTCCTCACCTGAATGCAGAGAAGATGCCCGTTTGGGGGGTACAGGAAGAAGAAACCCCAATTTAGATGTTGGGGATTGTGTGTGTGTGTGTGTGTGTGTGTGTGTGTGTGTGTGTATACGCGGCCCTGGCCCTGTATACCTGAAGGAGCGTCTCCACCCCCATCGTTCAACCCGGACACTAAGGTCCAGTGCCGAGGGCCTTCTCGGTAGTGGCACCTGCCCTGTGGAACGCCCTCCCAGCAGATGTCAAGGAAATAAGCAACTATATGACATTTAGAAGACATCTGAAGGCAGCTCTGTTTAGGGAAGTTTTTAATGACTGATGTTCTAATGTATTTTTAATCTTTTGTTGGAAGCAGCCCAGAGTGGCTGGGGAAACCCAGCCAGATGGGCAGGGTATAAATGAATTATTGTTATTATTATTATTATTATTATTATTATTATTATTATTATTATTATTATTCGTGTGTGTGTGTATTTGTGACCAATTTCCAATTCGTAAAAGCAAACTGTTTGACTGAGAAATCCATAGGAGACTGTTGACAAGTCTTTAACATTAATTTAAATCTTTGTTGGCAGATGAGTTCCAAATAGATAGAAAAGGAATATTTTTCATTCAATACAAAATTCTGTCATTATACATATACTGCCTTCCATGCATTTCACTTCCCCTTCACAACTACCAGACAATTCCCTGAAAGCAGTTTTGACACTAATTAAAGTTGTGTCTGTATAGCGAGGCAGAGAAGCAGATCTATGTAAATATCATTAATGTGCATAACGGGAGCCAACTTTGCATTTTCTGATTATTGGCTTTTGGGGTTGTTAGCACATTAATCTAGCCTCCTTTTTATGTTTCTATGAATCCAGTTCACTGTTATTTGCATCTATGAAGTATGATTAATTAACTAATGTGTTTGTATAAAGAAATCAAGTCCAAATTAAACACTTACGACCAAATTGCATTTTCAGCTATGAGTTCATCCAGCAGGAATTAAACATATCTAACATAGGGTAGAATGTTTGTACTTCCATAAGCAAAGCAAAACAAAATCAGATTATTTTTGGGTGCTTACGTTAATTTTGTTAATTACTTTTAATTTTCTTAAGCATTATTTAACAAGATAAAAAATACAGGACATAGAATGCTTTTCAGTGAATCCATTGTTATTTATTGGCTCAAAAATAGTGCCATTTTAAAATCTCTCAAAAATGATGGATCCATTTTTGGCAAAATACAATATGCTATAATTTTAGCTCTTTACTTAGGAAATCTTCGTTTACTGAAAGCAACCTTTAAATCAAATGTATCCATTTAACCCATTATAATCTTGTATGACTAGAAGCAGCTTATTCACTGGTGTTTGGTGGCTTATTCCTATTATTAATAATAATTACACTCCTCTGCTTGCTGGTTTGGCACAATTTTGTTCTGTTTTTCAAAACGGGATTCTTCCCGTACTGGAAACAGTAAAATGGCCAAACCTCTGTGTTTACCCAGACATGATTTGGCCTTAAATTCCAAGGCGCTCTATATCCTGTTGGATAGCAACAGCAGAAACAAACTTTGTGTGCTTCTCCTTTGCTTGCTTCTGTCCTTTTGATGATTTATGGGCACTGTAGCCAGCCTCATCAGCCTCTTTTTCTTCCCCTTGGAGTCTTAAGTGGCAGTCTTTTCTCACACTGTATGCCCCAACTTGCCACAACGATAACATGCATTCTTCCTGCAGTGTAGAAGCTGTGGCACATGTACTGCTGTTTAGCAATAGTATACATTCATTCAGCCTTTGGCACAATTTTGCCCTGAAAAATAGGTTACTTTCCACAAATATGAAATCGTGTTATCCCCTTATATATGATATTAATTGGAATGTTGCACTCCTCTGTATAGTGAGCCGGTGTGTATAAATTAGAACTGGAGCGCTGCAGCTTTGAACATTAAAATCCATGTTATTAGCAGGCATTGAAAATACTACCTGAGGCGAAACTTTAGATTCTCAATACTTTGCAAGGGTTAAATAAAACACACAGGCCAATAAAATACTGTATGTGGAAGGGTGGGAGTCATAGGTTGAGTGTTGGTGTGTGGAGGAGCTGCCTCTGACAGCTGGAGGCACAACACATCAGTACTTTGGAAGAGATGGCTCTGATCTCCATCAAACCTGTTGTCAAAATAAAAGGGTTGGTGTTCATAGAGATTGTCCATCATGTTTAACCCAGCAGGGGGTCAGAGTTTTCCAAGGCAGAGAGCCAACTGGAACCAAAACTTGACATAGAAAACAGTAATCAATTTCCCCAGACCCCTTATCACGACAAGCTGTGAAGGATGTAGGCTCTTATTTGTTTCCACCTTCCAGAGGAATCTGGTTAGTGTGGCAGGGGACAGAATTCCACAGCAAGGCTGCCAAGTTCATATAGGTCTGCTTACAAGCAAGCAGTGCATTGCATGATAGGCTGACGTGCGGATCTGTTTGTGCCTAACAAGACCATCTTTCAACCTCTTGAAAGTTGTCTTGAAGGTTTTCCTTCAGACAGCTTTGAGCTAGTTTTGTCCTAGGGATGAATGGAAGAGCTCCAAATAAGGCAGAGTTTTGTTCATTTAGCTTATAAAAAAGGCATTATGGGGCCCATTTTATTAATGCCATCTATGCTTCACCCAAAAAAGGGCAATTTCATATTGTCATACCCAGGTGACCAGGATGATACAGAGTTTCCCCAAGTTGACTTCGCCACTGTTGTTGTTTAGTTAGTCGTTTAGTCGTGTCCGACTCTTTGTGACCCCATGGACCAGAACACACCAGGCATTCCTGTCTTCCACTGCCTCCCGCAGTTTGGTCAGACTCATGTTCATAGCTTCAAGAACGCTGTCCAACCATCTCGTCCTCTGTCGCCCCCTTCTCCTTGTGCCCTTAATCTTTCCCAACATCAGGATCTTTTCCAGCACCATAATTCAAAAGCATCAATTCTTCGGCAATCAGCCTTCTTTGTGGTCCAGCTCTCACTTCCATACATCACTACTGGGAAAACCATAACTTTAACTATACAGACATTAGTTGGCAAAGTGATGGTTACTACCCTGTCCCCAGTTTCCAAAGGGTGACACTGCAACACTACCATCCTAACCTCATGACTGGTCTCATGTTGCCCTGTATTTGGCCTTTTTCACAGTATAAGCAAGACACAAAAAGAAAGGAGGAACAAAACAACAATTAGACTGGTAAATGAGTAACAGGAAAATGATTTGATCATGGCATCACCACAAGATGCAATCCTGTTCTGCCTTGGATTAATGATGCCTCACATTGGGAGAGGTTTTCAAATTGCTATTATTTTGAAATTCAGTGAGCACACACACACACACAGGAAAAGGCAGGTGTCGCAGGCAGACAAAAAACTAAAGTAAATAAGTCATTAGGATCAAAAAGCTAATCCCAAATAAAAAATATTTTTTCAATATTTGGAATTAACAGTATACTATTATAATACACTTTGCCATTAGCAAGTTTGTTCTCTAAGGTGCTACTGGACAATTTTTTAATTTTGTTATTTATTTTGACTGTGTCAGACAAACATGGCTACCTGCCTGAATCTAGAATCATGGTATGACTACCGTTTTAAAACTCTAATTAAACATTAGCCCTGCTTGGGATGCTGTATGTGCAAGACCCCCCTGCTTTGGGCAAAGCATTGAGCTCGGTGACCTTGAAGGTGCTTTTCAACTTTAGTATTCTATGACTATAGGCTGATAGACACAGGACACACAGAGAGTAAGAGGGTGGGAGAGAATTGTGCGCAAATAGGGGGGGTTATATAAATCTACCACAGCTTGCATTTTATTTTGTTTTCCTACAGAATCTCTCCCCCCCCCCCCCCGACATGGAAGCCAATATTTTTTTAGCATGAAAAACATCTTGTATGTCAGTGAAATATAAAACTAGTTTTTGAACTCCTGCAAGAGCCAATTCAGACAGAAGGTGAGGTGGACTGCTTGGGATCATAGCATTCGTATGGCTCACAGAATTCTGCATTAGCTACAGCCAACTCTCGTGCCTCGAATGGTTAAAAAAGAAGAAGAAGAAGAGAGAGAGAGAGCACTCTCCGGTAATCATAAGACACGCTTTCTGATCTGGACAGCATCGTTTCCTTGGAATAAGGCAAGGCCAGGCACAGCCTTGGCAACTCAAAGGAAATGCTTCATTGGAGATATTCTATTCTCTACAAAGCAGAAAAGGGAAAGAATTTCGAAAATATCTCCCAAGCCAAAATGTCAGTCGCAAACATTAATACCAATGTGCTTCATCCAAACTAGGTCTGGACACATTATATCCTGATTTCACTTTTGTGACTCCATGAATGTGCGGCTGTGGTTTGGGGCTGGCTAGCTGTTCTAATTTGTGTTCAACTGACCATAGCCTTAAGGGATTTTCTGATAGATGGAGGTTGCTGGAGCACAGAATCTCCATTTATTTCCTCCCTCTTGCCTTGCCAAGCAGCCTATAAAGGAGGGGATGGCAAAGAGCTCGTTGCGTCATTCAAAACACTTCTCTGTGCAACACAAGCTACTTGAAGCTTTTCCCGTGAACGTGCAGGTTAAAAAAAGAAAAAGTCTTTCTACTGCTGTCAAGGATTCTGCTCCTTATTTACTTTGTAGTATAATAATAATAATACTAAAGTTCAAACTGTTTAGGTCTCTTCAGACTACAAGACCTATATGCCTCTCTTTTGTTTTTGCCTCAGGTCTACTGAGCTGGAAAACAGGCATCAGCACAGCGCAAGAGAAGCAAGGAGCTGGTTGAGCTCCTCTCAAAGGCATGCCAGAAAACCTACAGCCTTTGCCACCTTTTCTTCAAGTGTTTGTTTCCAGCATAGTGAAATTCTAATGCCTGGGTGTCCCCTATCAACAGATATTCTCGATGTCTCATGTGCTGCTCTCAATGTCTGTTGCCATTCACACCATACATCCCAAGCACATGATTTCCCCCAAAGAATTGTGGGAACTGCTTCTCAGGGCTAAAATGCCCAGCACTCTTAAGAAACTACACTTCCCAACGTCTGTTTTTGAAAACTGTTGTGTCCCCGAGTATATTTCTACTTCAGAGAAAATGTCCATCCAAGTCCCTCAAGTCTATTATCTTGTTATAGCTGTGTTTAGCATAGATGATAGATGATAGATAGATAGATAGATAGATAGATAGATGATAGATAGATAGATAGATGATAGATAGATAGATAGATAGATAGATAGATAGATAGATAGATAGATAGATAGATAGATTTTATATAAATGGAAACCATCATATTAGCCAATAGGTCCTGATATGCTACTCCTACTACTAGGTATTGTTTATGAAAACCCTGTTCCAAATTTATATTTATTTATATTCATGCTTATATGAATGTTTATATACCACCCTTCACCCCATGGTTGCAGGGCTGTGTACAGAAATAAAACAAGCTTAATTCAGAAAAAAATGCCAAACTTTAGTTATAACTGCATTAAAAAAGCAACATCACAAAACAACAGTACTGTTCATTTATTTAATACTGCTAGTAATTAAGTGTTTGCAATCCAGCTCTCCATGTTGGGGCAGAGGACAGTGTCCTTTTATATTCAAGGAGAGATAAATGCTCCTTCTCCTTAAAATATAAGGAGAGATAAATGTTCCAGTTCCATAATGGAATCAGCTTTCCCTTTCCTGAGAAATATACTAGGAACAGTCAAGGACAACTATTAAAAGCTGTTAGATTGCAAAGAGAGCTAACATTCTATTTAAGTCCTCTCTCCAAGTTTCCTGTCGAGAATTAAATGGGGTCAATAAATGATTAGGCAACTTGTGGATGCCTGGAAGCAGGTAACTGTTCAGGTTGAGCTGCAACGGCCATCATCCCCGAACAGTACTGGCCATGGTGGCTGGAACTGCTGGGAATTAGGGCCCACAATGCACCTTTTGCATCCCTGCCATACGGAGTGGAAAAGCCCACTCGTTTATCCATATTGGTCCATGATTTTGTTATGGTTTCAACTTGTATTGAGGGGCTAGAAACTTGATAAATAGAAAGTCTGGACCAGTCCCATAGGTGTGGGGCTGTGAGTGTGAGACATGCCTAAGACCTTCCGGTCTGACAATGGTAATGTTCCCATGATAAATAGTGGCAGAGAGTTAGACCTCGCCATTGGTATCTGGGCTTTGGCACATGCCTGCCTGTTGTAACTGATATCCATTTGAAAGCTGCTTTGAATTCCTAAAAATGTGCATTGTGTGGGGGCAAATAACTCCATTCGCACTGCTGATTGCCCTTCTGCCTTGCTATCCCTAGGATTAAGGGGCGGGGGAGGCAGGATTTAAATACATTTCTGAAGTGGCCACAGAACATCTGCATGCCACCACTGATGGCAATTTGGTCAGTTTGGTTTCCATCCAGTTAGGCAAGCCAAGCCACCGAGGTGCCAGAAATTTGCAAGTGTGTGGTTCCCAAACCAATATTTCAACACATTCTGCAAAAACTATTGTACAGGATGAGAATATAAATTCAGCATCGCACAGTGATGGTGATTCATTATTACAGTGTTGCTTTCTCTTTTTTGTACAAAAAGAGTTACATTTTGCAAAACCGCAGCAGCATACAGAACATATTATCTAGACCTCTACAGTCTATGCCTAATGTTCGTGCATTGTTGAGAAGTTTAGAAGACTGTATTATGCATGCAGATGTGACACAGCTCATTAAAGATCAAAAGGTTTTGGGTTATTAAGTCAATTTGCTGGTACAAAAACTACCAGGCAGTTTTGCATTCAGAACTGAACTTTCGCAATACACCATTCGGAAGCAAGAGGTGAGACTAGTTGCTGCCTATAAATAGTTGAGCTTTGCAGTCTTACAGCACTGCTCTCTTGTGTGCTGCCAGCACAATCGTGTACATCCAAGCACTGATTAACATGAGCAACCTGACTAAAACATGCCTATATATTAGGAAATGTGGGTGCCAAGCATCAGTGCTTAATTCTGATTTTATTCCGGTTGAAATTTCCATTTAAAGCCTATCTGGGACAGATAATTTAACATGATTTATAAATATTGCCCAATATATATGTGGAAATTCTATATTTTACTGCAACACTCAACCCTGCATTTTTATTTTTTTAAAAAAGGTTTTAGGGAATGAAATTGGGGGAGCGAAGGGAGGTAAAAAAAAAATCACATTAAACAGGTAGTAGCAGATAGATTTAGCAACCTTTTGTAAAGTGCATAAAGCACATTTCTAAAATGCATTTCACAGGACATCTTTAGACTTTCCAATGAAAAATTCATGAACTTGGTAGATGAATGAATACTGCACTTCACCGCCAGACATTCAAGAATTACAATTATGGGGCACGTATACAAAACTAGGTAGATACTGTAGGCAAGTTACTTACATTCTCTATGTGCCTTTGGACAAATGAACGGTTGGGACCTAATTCACACTTAAATCCAGCAACGTTTAGGTTCCTAACTGGTATTTACGTCTTTGAAAGCACAGCAAATACTCTATTATCTGACATTTGCTTATCTAGATGTTGACATTAAGCAGCAGCAATCCCACACCAAAGTTATTTAGGTATTATTGGATATGACTAAACATAAATACTAGCTCTCTGTATACCCCAAATTATGAGACAAATCGGGGTTATTGGGGGAAGGTTCTCACATTTCCAAGTTGGATCACACTATTAACAAGCTTCCCTGAGTCCAGTCTGAGACTCCTTGCACTTCTCAGTGGCTCTGTAGCCAAATGTAACTGGTTACTTCTTCTGAGAAATGAGACCAAGCTGACTACAGAAATGCCTAGAGCTCATGAGGTGAGGCTATCTTTTATTTTGACAGACAGGTCCAATCGGAGTTAGTTATTTTCCTAATATTGGATGTGGACAGGTATCTATGCCTTCCTCTATGCAATGACCTTAGGACTACAGGGTCCTTTGCAAGCTACAACTGCAAGTCAGGTGGGTATCAGATGTTCTATATTACAATGGTTCCATCGCAAACTACCGGGCCAAGTCCAGACAGCATCACTGGTGGAGTGTTCTTTGGGCCATTGGCACCCGAACTACAGGGATCCAGGGGCACTGTTCTGTCACCAATGTTATTTAGCAGCTATATGAAACCTTTGGGAGTGGTCTTCAGGAGTTTTGGAGTGAGGTGTCATCGGGACATACCATCTAAATGGGGGCTGGCTGTTCAAGCCCTGGATACAGTGGTGAACTGGATGAGGGCTAGGCCTGGGCAATTTAGTGATATATCACTGAGAACCGTTCTGAAATCTACATTGTGATAACCGGTTCAAAATATCTGCCCCGGTGATAGCCTGCACGAGGCCAATGCTTTTGTCTGTTGCCCTGCTGCTCAGCTCTCTCCTGTCTCCTGCAGGGAGCAGCAAACCACAGAGTAGGTGCAGATTTGGAACTTTTCTCTGTCAACACTGCTATGCAGGCGGTAGCAAAAATCACATGAGAAAAACCAGCTGATGCCTGGCACGGCGTGGGGTGGGAGAAGCAAGGAGGAAAAAGAGAGTGGTAGAGCCTGCAGGGCTGATTTAAAGGGACGTTCATTGCATCTCAATTAATTAGGAGGAAGAGGAAGAGGAGGCGGGGGGGCATGAAAAAATGGTAAAGGACCCCTGGACAAATTCGACTATGGGGTGAGGCACTCATTTTCACTTTCAGGCCGAGGGACCTGGCGTTTGTCCACAGACAGCTTTTCTGGGTCATGTGGCGAGCATGACTAAACAGCTTCTGGCGCAATAGAACACCGTGACGAGTGCCAGAGCGCATAGAAATGCTGTTTATCTCCCCGCTGTGGCGGTGCCTATTTATCTATTTGCACTGGAGTGCTTTCAAACTGCTAGGGACAGAACAACAGGAGCTCAACCCCCCCCCCCCCGGATTCGAACTGCTGACTTTACGATTGGGAAACCCAAGAGACTCAGTGATTTAGACCACAGCACACGCCCCTTGGGGGGCATGAAGCAAGATGTGAGAAGCAAGATCAGTTGTGCATAGGAGAGGCAGGAAAAGCAGCAACACCGCAAGCCATAGTAGGGTCTCTCTCTCTCTCTCTCTCTCTCTCTCTCTCTCTCTCTCTCTCTCTTAGCTAGGTGGGTGCAGTAGGTGCGGTCTGCCCCAGGTGTCCCCACTGAGGGGGTGACAAAATGGTGGGCGGCACTCACCACAGGGCCTGCAGCATGCCCGAGCCACTCCTCTCTCCTGGGAGTGACGCAGTGGCTTGAGCGCCCACAGGCTCCACACTGTCCCAAACAGTCCACCTGTTGTCTCCCCCTCAGCTGTAGGGTGGCTGAGTGGGAGGAGACAGGCAGACTCCTCAGAGGCCCCACGGTGCCCCCATGGGCAGCTGGCCCTGCCCCCGGGCACAGGGCACACCCGCTACCACCCCAGATGCCCAATCGACTTGCTCCATCGCTGTAGCTAGCTAGCTATTTAAATGCCTTTCCTTTTGCTGAATGAAAGAAAGGCATCAAAAAGATTTAATTGGAGCGTTATTCTCTCCAGAAGAGGGGAGAAGTGAAAGGCAATGCTTGATCTGGCATAGTGATTAGGGAGGTTCATTCAGGGATTCATTAACAGAAAAAGAGGAGGGAGTTCCTAATAGCCCGGGCGCTAGGAAGCGGAGGCATGGCTGCACCCTGCGAGTTCCTATGGCTGGAGCACCAGCAGTAAGGAGGAACAGAGCCCGCTTTCCATGCCTTGCGCAGGCGGGAGCCAATGCTTCGGAGGGTGGCTCCTCATAGCCGCCATTTGCATGACAAGAGGCAATCGTCAATGTGAGCTGGAGCTGGTGGCTTTCAGAAGCGCCCCGGGCCTCCTTGTTTGCGTTTGTTTGCTGCTGTTTGATGCATTTCTCCTCAAACCAAATCCATCCAATTCGAAAACGTACACTCATGTGATGTGATGTAACCATTCAACAGGTGAAGATGGCAGAAGTTGTCCACATTACTGCCCTGACCTGCACTACTAGCTGAACTTGAGCTCTCTGGAGAAATGACAGAGTCCTTTGGGAAGACGGGCATGATACAAATGCAAGAAGCAAATAAATGGATGCAACAAATGAGTAAAACAATAAAAAATATAATTAAAACCATTTAAAGAAGTGCCCCTTAAATCAGGGCTTTTTTGTATGCGTTATTGGCAGCATTGACAGAAATATACATATGTTTCAAGATGCTTGTCTTCCACTTTCTGTTGCATATTAACCTTCATAAAGGATGCAGTTCCAGACAATATCTGTGTCACTAATGAAAATGATCTGAATATCTGGGGGGTTTCCCCCCCTAATGCCATGCTGCTAAATAACTATTATAAGTCCAAACAGATTTTTTAGTACTAAACTTCTGTTTGCCTTGCAGTCAGGATTGAACACAATTGAATCTAGTTGCAGTATTCCCCAAAGCTCTCTCTGGAGGCTGCTACAATTTCTACTCCCCCCTTTTTTATTATCAAAAGCCTCTTTAAACTGAACATTTCATTGATAATACAAGAGTCAGACATGTATTGTTAGGTCAGAATTGGGCTGATTTTGCCATTCCATGCTGCACAGATATCCGTACTAATTAAGGAAGTCTCAAGTGGTTCCAATTGGAAAGTACTGTGATTCTCAATTAAAGCAGAAGAAAAGCAAATAACTCTTCACTCACTGAGGGATGAAATGGGTCCTGGGAAAATTAAAATTTCAGAATTGCAATATTCTGTCACTCATGAAGAAAGCTAATTCTCCTATCAGTTGTATTTTATTGTGGCTCTCATCTGAAACGAGGAAAGAATGCATTTTTTGATAATAACTAATATCAATCAGGAATAATTACAAAGAAGTATGAGTACATTAGCATTGCCTCCTGCCAGCACTGAAGTGAGAAATTGCTACATAGGAAAAGGGGGGGGGGAAGGATGGCGTTTATGTGTCTGTGTGAGTACAACAGTAGCAAGCTCGATATGTACAGGGGAACAAGACTGCAGGGAAAGTTTTAAAAAATCAATTTGCTTTTGTTTCCAGTTCCAAACTGTTCTTCTGCTGGCAAACATGAAGGAACAAACATGTCCTTTAGGAGGAAACTTCATTTACACTTGACAATGTGAGTTCGGCAAAACACCACTTGGTTTAAGTCTTTGCTACTGGTTTATAGAAGTTGGCTCTGGGGACTCAAATAAAAGGACTTCAACTTGCTTCATATCTTTAGGCAGTTGGCTAAAATAACACTCTTTTTCAGGGAACCTTTGGGGCTCTCTGATTGTTGTTTGGGGAAGCGTTCGCCGCAGTCTCAGCTGTATTTTTCAGCTCATTTTTATTTGATGCCCTGTATTGTTTCTTCGGGCTTTATATTGCTGTTTTCACTTGTATTTTTAAATGCAGATTGCAAGCTGCCTTGTAGATCTGCCATGACAAAAGGTGGTGTGAATAATACCCAGTGGATGAATCCCCTAACAAGAACACATATACAAAATTGGCACTTCTTTAGCCAGCAGTGAAGCAATATAGGAGGACTGTTGTCTTTTGAAAAAGAAATAAAAGCTTCTCCTGCCACTGTGATTATGCTCAGCTATCTGCAGGCAAATATCTTTATCAGGCATCTAGGTTTGCTGCTACCAAAAACAAACACTGGATCTACTCCTGTGCATTTAATAGCAACCTAACACAGATAAATTTAACAGGCAATTATTATTTTCTGGCACGGAAAGAAAATGGTAAGAAAAGCTTCACCTGCTGGAGTTGTTTGTGTTGTGAAAAAGGAAGGTCAGGAAAAATCTGGACAGCACTATACAACACACACCAGTTGACTGGAGTTATATTTACTATGAATCATAGCCACAATCTTTCCTACTGTGGTGAAATGCATTGTCTTCCTATTTAAAATATAGTATTTATTTCTGAATTTGCACCTGTAAGTATAAATTAGCATAGGCAATTTTTGCCCCGATAGGTGGTACCTTTTTGTGCTCTTTTTTCATGGTGTGTTTCTTCTTTTTTGGAATTGCTTAAGTAGTGACCTTAAGTAGTGAGAAGGTGCTTAAGAGAGCCACCATGTCTGCTACCCATGGCTCCACCAACAGATGTTGCAGGGAACAGTGGAGAACTTATTTTACATCTAGCTCCCTCCATACGATGAAGGGATAACTCAGCTCCTAGGTGATCTGATTGTCCCAAATGAGTGCCCTTGCAGATTTCCATGTAATCAGTTATGACCATTACTGGTCTTAATCACTAGCATGTTTTGCAATTTGATTTAAATAAACTTGTCATCTGTTTAATCCCAGTTATCGAAGACAGCCTCTATATTTATTTCTGCCTTCAACTTGATCTTGTAAAACTGAGTAGGCAGGTCATGAGTCAGTGGACAGAATCATTTGCATCGTTTCTTCTGCTTGCACCTCCAAACCTGCAAAATTGTCTTTATGTGGTTGTTGGGATTTGATGGGCTCTGGACATAATAAATTGTGAACCTTTTATCCTACCCATTTTTACATGCAAAGCAAAATGTAAGCAGGAAACTGCATTAAAGCAGGAAAACATCACACAGACTAAATATTTGGCAAGACTGAAGAATAGCAGAAGGAGAAACAGGTTGGAGTGTGGCTGGATGTGGGAATCCAAGTATTCGAGCATGTATGTGATATTCATGGATTACAGAAGAGCAAACATTTTTTAAAAAAAATGAAACAGGAAAGGTAAGCAACTTATAATTATTCTTTGGTGCAATGGTGACATCTCCAACCAGTCAAAGTGCCATGCTCCTTGTTAATTATGCTGTCATTGGAGCCCCTATCAACGTATTTATAGCTTTGCACTTTACTGTCACTGTACTGATGAATTATTCATTGCACCTTGAACATATTGTTCTTTGATTCATCAGACTGTGCTAAAAAGGTGCAAGAGTCAAACACAAGTCTGGGTTTTCCCAGACTCCACTCACCTGGTGGCACTAAAAGAGCTCACTTCCCAAAGAAGCAGGTGGTTGTTCACCCCGCAAAATGGCATGAGCTCTGGAGGCCAAGACCGATCACCTTTTGCCTCTGGAATACTTTCTCTGTGAAATCACACAATATTCAACTCTAGAATCAATGGAAACTGAATACTTTTGGGTCCGTCCATCCCCCCACATACACACAAGCTAGAACTATTGTGTGTGTGTGTGTGTGTGTGTGTATGTATGTATATATATATATATATATATACACACACACACACACACACACACACACACACACATACACACACACACACACACACACAGCACCTGAAAACTTTCTTGAGAAACTGGTTTCGCTGTAAAAATAAAATCTCATTGAAGATTTACTCCACAGTGTGTTTGTTCATTTGAAAACACATGTAGGTGGTTGCTGCTAAGTGATGTTGTGGGTGGACATTTAAACAAGATTGCAATCACTACTTCCTTCATCATTCACCCGGGACATGCACAAGGAGAAAAATGTATGGATGACCTAATCAAGTGTGTGTCAAGTGATCACCCTTGTATATAGCAGGATCTAGACTCAATCAACATTGACAGCAGCTTGTTGAGGGTGAAAATGAAGGGTTCTGAATCAAGAAAAACTACGTTTTTTGTGCTACATATTGATTGGGGTATGTTCAGCCTATGTCTGTTGTATCAGATATGGGAGTACCCAGCATAGCTGAAGGTAAATAGATTGAACCTGATCACTGCCTGCATGGGAGGCTATTGGAAGGGTGCCACACATAGGTTCATTTCCAAAAGGAAAGGGGAATATAAGTGCAATAAATAAAATAAACAGAATAACTAAACCTCTTGGCTTTCCTGTCATTTTCCAAATATTTGGAAGCCTGCTGAGTCAGAGGGCCTGTGTTGCAAAATGGTTGCGTCTCTGAGGTAAAGTTTTTATGTTAAAAATGTATACGTGGTTGGATGTAAAGGGTTAACTGTCTGCAAACTGTCATGAGTGTCTGCTGGGATTATGGTGGGTCAGCGGTGGGGCCTGTATGATAGTTAAGCTGTCACTGTTTCCAATGTGTCATACTAGACAGAGGTTTCTTTCTACTTCAGTAGGAACCAAGGCTTCAAAAACTGGTAGACTGGAATAAATCAGGGTGAAGCAGAATGTTCACTAACTATTGGATCATAATTATGGGTCGATGTGGAGGCAGAATTTCATGCAAATTAAAATTATTGGGCTCCATATTGAGTGGGAGTTTGTTGGTCGCCTGAAGGAAAAGCTGGAAGGAGACAATGAGGAATCTAAGAAGTACAGCTCACAGCCCAGAGTCAGCAGGATTGTTGAGAACCTGAAGCAATGGTGGTTGCAAAGGGGGAAAGCCTGCAAGACTGCAGAGGAAAAAGGCTGTGGACCTGAGTGAAGACTCCAAGTATAGTTTTCAGTGCTTGGTTGATGAATGCTGGTTGAGAAGGAGCGATATAGCCAAGTTGGGTTGTAGGTTTGAGTAGGGGGAGGCACTCATAACTATCCTCTTCTGTTGAGACTAATGGTATACAGGCGACTCACAGCTTTAGTGCATTTAACATGTGCAAATTCAGCTTTATGTGCCTGAAAAGATTTTAAAAATGGGCAGGCATCCAGGGGTGGACAGAACTGGCAATCCCCTTTTGCCACTACACTCACCATGGGAGAGCATTCAGAGGTGCAGGGAGGGCGTACTTTGACTATAAGCAGATTTTGGCTTTATGAACTATCCCTGGAATATAACCCCCATGTAAGTTGAGAGTTGTGTTTGCTGTATTGTATTTGCTGTACTGCTGTATTGTATTTGTTTAAAGGGACAGTAACCGTATAGTGTAAACACTCTTATTCAAAGCAACTGTAACAAAGTGAGGCATACCTACAAACATCACCATCTGTTTATATTAATAATTACATTTAGATCAATAACTTTTAAATATAATATGATTATTTTGTTTTTGCCTTCTGTCTGGATCTCTGTGTTGTTTTGTCCTGTGCTTAACCATGGCTACTGATGGATAGACTGAAACAGAAAATAGATGGTTTTGAGAATCATGGTGGCAGCAGTAACAAATTAATAAGAAAAAAAATGGTAGGTCATAGCTAAGGAAAAGCTTAAGTGTGAGACACTAATCCATAACAATAAATAAAGAAGGAGTGGAGGGGTTCTTCACAGACTGTCATGAAAACAGATATTCATGTAACAAATCTTATCTGCATAATATACTAAAATAAATTTTG
Organism: Zootoca vivipara; assembly: GCF_963506605.1. Lineage (NCBI taxonomy): Eukaryota > Metazoa > Chordata > Lepidosauria > Squamata > Lacertidae > Zootoca > Zootoca vivipara. The sequence goes on from NC_083285.1 coordinate 29,806,453, forward strand.
GTACAGCTGTGACCTATAAGGTCCAACTCATGTGCCATGATAGGAATTGCCTTTAATGCTTTAATTCCAAATATCAGTTTGCTGTTTATTACAAAGCGTGTGAAGGGCAAATGCTTGTTTCCATTCAGTTTAATCAATCCCTGACCCCAAAGAATGCAACCGCTTCACTAGATTAAACATTTCAAATGATTTGCACTGCAGACATGAGCAGAAAAGAGATTGCTTGCATCACATTGAATTTCCATGGCACAGTGTTGAGATTATCTTCTTTATCTGTCTCTATGCACAATGAAAATTCAGTAAGGACACTAATACGTTCTCTGTAAACATGAAGCTATTCGTTTAGGAAAGAGCTGGGGAGAAAATGAAGAGGGTGAGATTTGTCAACATACCAGTCTTGAATTATTAAATTTCAGTGTAGGTACTTTCTATTTTTTATTTTATAATAAAACTCAATCTCATGATGCAAGTAACCACAAATACAGTCATGTGCATCCAATAAACTTCAATGTTTCCTTTTCCTTGCATGTAGCAATGAGCTGCAAAAGGATTGACCAAGTGAAGTCTAGCAGTGCCTGCACTGAGCAGATTCACACCCATCCTCCAGCCTAGCCAGCATTACAAATGGGATGGCATTGCTCCTTTTGGAAAGGTAATATGTGTGGCAGATGACACCATCTGGTTGTATGAACCTTGCCCAACATACTTGACCAAAGCCCTTTTTGAACAGTAAACCAAGAAGAAATTGAACCTGCATGGACATCATTGTGGTGGCCAGGCAGGGCCATCTTAAGCACATCCAGCGCCGTGGCACAAAGGTCCCTCCGGCGCCCCCTCCCTTTCCCAAAATTTAGCCTGGGGTGGAGGCCGCCGTTGGGCCTGCCTGACTACAGCCCACTGCCGGAGCTCTCGCTGCTGCCCAGTGGCCCAAGGAGCAGGAGGCGGTTGCCACGGCACCGCGGGCACTGGTGATGTGGAGGAGGCCCCTCGGGAGCCGCTCCCGCCACCAACGCTCCCGCCGCTCCCTCAGGCGACAGTGGCTCGGTGGGCAAGGGATTCCCATGGCCGAGGGAGAGGAGGAGGCGGTGGCGGAGGAGCCATAGGGCTTAGTGGCTCATTGCACCCCGCCAATGCTGGGGCGCCCCTGAGAGGCTAGCACCCTGGCGCAACGAGCCAATAGCTCCTATGGGAAGGATGTCTCTGTGGCCAGGCCCACCACAACCTACATTAATTGAGTAGTGCCATTGAAATCAGTGGGTTTGAGTTAGTCATGGTGAACTTAAGGGCATTGATTATAATGGGTCTCTTCTACTAGTGTGACTTCACTGAATGCAACTCATTTGTTTTAAGGTTGCAATAGAGGCTATGCATCCAGCATATGGCACTCTTCTCACAATCGGGAACTCTGTCCTGGCTTTGCAGACCTAGCAATTGAATGTGGAGAACCTATGCATATATACTTGTATGTACACAAACTCTCTTAATAAGCAGACACCAAGTTGCATAGGCTACACGTATGCTATGATGCCACCCCTCTGCCCTGTACACATTCGTTTCCTTCAGGTATAACATTTGAAAAGGCTTTTGAAAAAGGACAGTTGAAACAATGCACACACTTGGAGGACAGATTAGAATTACAGCTCCAAATTTCAGCCAAGCCCCTGTGTAAATGGTAATTTCCAGTTAACAGATGAAAAGATTTATATTATTACAGTGGTACCTCGGTTTAAGTACACAATTGGTTCCAGAAGTCTGTACTTAACCTGAAGCGTACTTAACCTGAAGCGAACTTTCCCATTGAAAGTAATGGAAAGTGGATTAATCCGTTCCAGACAGGTCCGCGGAGTACTTAAACTGAAAGTACTCAAACCGAAGCTTACTTAAACCGAGGTATGACTGTAATTCATTTTAGTTCCTTTACCTATTGTCTTAGGCAGTATATATTTGATAGGCTATCAATATGCACATAGCACATAGCTGCCAGGTATCCCGTATCCGCCGGGAAAACCCCTTTTTTCTTACCGTTTCCCGGCGGTCTCCCGTTTAGCGAAAAATCCCGGTATTGTCCCTTAAATCGGGATACTTGGCAGCTATGAGTGGAGGAGAATTACCCGGCCATTTTTCTGGTGCCGCTTGCCCTTCTATGGGCACCAGAAAATGGCGGCGCCGGCGCCGGCAGTCGCTTCCGCGCATGACCGGAAGTTGCGTGACGCGACTTCCGGTGGCGCTTTGCCCTTCTATGGGCATCAGAAAATGGCGGCGCTGGCGCCGGAAGTCGCTTTTACGTGTTTCCGGTCATGCGCGGAAGCGACTTCCGGCGCTGGCGCCGCCATTTTCTGATGCCCATAGAAGGGCAAAGCGCTACTGGAAGTTGCGTCACGCAACTTCCGGTCATGCGCGCGCTGCCGATCCCGGATATTTACGACCCGGACTTGGCAGGTATGACATAGCAAGAACTTTGCAAGAAACATTTAAATCACCATTGTATCTGAAATATACTCGGAGTCCTGTAGTGACTTCATGCTCTTTATTGCAGCTTGTAAAACAGTGAATCAAATGCCCCCCAAACCTATTTATATACCATACATTATTTACACAATGATTACCGTCTGATTGGCTGATTCTGCTTCCTCCTGGAGCCTGATTGGTCTTTTCCTACAGGCCAATCAGTTGTTGTACCAGCCTAATAGGCTGATTAGCTTCTTCCTGGAGCCTGATTGGTCTTCTCCTGCAAGCCAAACAGTTGTTGCATTCTAGGATCCTACTTGCCTATTGTTCTAGGATCCAAGCTTAGTACATAACAGTATCCATCTGCCATGTCCTTACATACCCCCTAAAGAGAAAAAATGTCTAGGCCTCAGACACAGCAGCCGGAATAAGGTAGCTATGAAGATATGAAGAGCCTCCAATTTGGTCACGGGAATGATGTGAGGAACTTTAAATCAGCTCCTTAAAATAGATGAAATAGACTAGCATAAGATAGGAGAGATGCAATGGAGACTGTAGGAGAGGTTTTTTGGGTTTTTTTTTTTAACCAAGTCCCTCTATGGAACCAACCCTTGGTAATTTCGATAAATAATGAGCTGTGAATTTATGGAAGAAAATACAGGCTGAAGAGCCATAAGGTATCCTGATATCATAAGATATTCCATAAATCTATTCCACTGCCTTCATGCTTTTCTCATAAAGCTTCAAATTTATGACTCTCCCTTTTGCTCCAGAGGACTCCTACCTTCGTACCCTGGAGCAGGGAAAATGCTTTGAAAACGGAAATGGTCCTTTACACGACTTTACTAGGGTGCACAAATCTGAAAGCATGCAAAGTACTCCTCGGGATACAATAACTTAAATTATCTACCATAATTTTTCCTAATCTTAATGAATCCCCTAGATGTCAAGGTGTCCACTGTTAAACTAGCAAGACATATTTATCTAATGTGTAAATATGACTGTGTGTGATATTCAGCAATTAACTCATTTGGTGGCCTTGGGAAACTCATAATTTCATTCACCTGGTTAGGTTTATTGTCTCGTTTCAGCTGCAAAGGCCCTCAAAGCAGTTTACTATAAAAGCATCATAAAAATAATTTAAAAAGTGTATCATAGCCGCCACCCCCAACCTACCTGTAATACAATAATTAATAGGCCTACCTCATGAGAGCTGAGCAGAAGCAAAATACACTTCAAACTGAAGAATCCAAGTCTGTGCTCTGGAACGCAGAGCATTAAATCAGACTAAGAAGTCCATCTTCGCATCGCAGCAGCCATGAAAGCCATTAAGTGGATTGTGACAAGGCTCCCCAAAACACATTCTTCTCCCGTATGTGAATATCAAGATCCTCTTTGGACAAGATGTTTGCTCCTGTTAAATGAAGTGAGGTGTGCAGCTACCATGAAGAGGGCCTTTTTGGTATTGGCATACCGGTTATGGAATGGCTTTCCCTGAGAAGCTTCCCTGGTGCTTGCTGTGTGGTCTTTTGTGTGCCACTCAAAAGTATTTTTGTTTACCCAAAACTTTTAAACAAAATATGTAGTCTGGGTATCTATTTTTTTTTCAAATTGGTTTTTAATTTTTGGGATGCAGTGAGTTCTCTCCTTTAGGGTGTGTATATGTTGATAGATAGATAGATAGATAGATAGATAGATAGATAGATAGATATAGAGATATATGCCCACACAGAGCGTATAAAGTCTTTTTTTAATTGTACACAGCACAAAAAACATTGCCATGTTATAAATATACAAACACTTATCTGATGAAGTGGACTGTATACTTCAAATCCAAGGGCTGCTGCCTCTTGGATTTGGGTGACTGTTCAGGCTTGTGTGGGTGTTTGTTTCTGGCTGTGACCTTGTTTGTTTCTGGCTGTGACCTTTCACCTAGAAGTGTGAGTCAGGAAGTTCAGGTGATTAGCTGTGGGCGGAGCTAGTCAGAGCTTGGAGTGCAGCGACTGAGGAAGGAGCAGAAGGGCTGCTGCCTCTTGGATTTGGGTGACTGTTCAGGCTTGTGTGGGTGTTTGTTTCTGGCTGTGACCTTGTTTGTTTCTGGCTGTGACCTTTCACCTAGAAGTGTGAGTCAGGAAGTTCAGGTGATTAGCTGTGGGCGGAGCTAGTCAGAGCTTGGAGTGCAGCGACTGAGGAAGGAGCAGAAGGGCTGCTGCCTCTTGGATTTGGGTGACTGTTTAGGCTTGTGAGGGTGTTTGTTTCTGGCTGTGACCTTGTTTGTTTCTGGCTGTGACCTTTCACCTAGAAGTGTGAGTCAGGAAGTTCAGGTGATTAGCTGTGGGCGGAGCTAGTCAGAGCTTGGAGTGCAGCGACTGAGGAAGGAGCAGAAGGGCTGCTGCCTCTTGGATTTGGGTGACTGTTCAGGCTTGTGTGGGTGTTTGTTTCTGGCTGTGACCTTGTTTGTTTCTGGCTGTGACCTTTCACCTAGAAGTGTGAGTCAGGAAGTTCAGGTGATTAGCTGTGGGCGGAGCTAGTCAGAGCTTGGAGTGCAGCGACTGAGGAAGGAGCAGAAGGGCTGCTGCCTCTTGGATTTGGGTGACTGTTCAGGCTTGTGTGGGTGTTTGTTTCTGGCTGTGACCTTGTTTGTTTCTGGCTGTGACCTTTCACCTAGAAGTGTGAGTCAGGAAGTTCAGGTGATTAGCTGTGGGCGGAGCTAGTCAGAGCTTGGAGTGCAGCGACTGAGGAAGGAGCAGAAGGGCTGCTGCCTCTTGGATTTGGGTGACTGTTTAGGCTTGTGAGGGTGTTTGTTTCTGGCTGTGACCTTGTCTGTTTCTGGCTGTGACCTTTCACCTAGAAGTGTGAGTCAGGAAGTTCAGGTGATTAGCTGTGGGCGGAGCTAGTCAGAGCTTGGAGTGCAGCGACTGAGGAAGGAGCAGAAGGGCTGCTGCCTCTTGGATTTGGGTGACTGTTCAGGCTTGTGTGGGTGTTTGTTTCTGGCTGTGACCTTGTTTGTTTCTGGCTGTGACCTTTCACCTAGAAGTGTGAGTCAGGAAGTTCAGGTGATTAGCTGTGGGCGGAGCTAGTCAGAGCTTGGAGTGCAGCGACTGAGGAAGGAGCAGAAGGGCTGCTGCCTCTTGGATTTGGGTGACTGTTCAGGCTTGTGTGGGTGTTTGTTTCTGGCTGTGACCTTTCACCTAGAAGTGTGAGTCAGGAAGAGCTTGAAGTGCTCATGGAAGACGAGAAACAGACTCCACCTGAGGATCTCTCCCTCATCACAGTTGATGAGGAATATGAAGACGAGCAACCAAGTCAGTCCTCTGGGAATATGCAGGTAACCTTGGAAGGGACAGCACATGGAAGAATCCCAACCAAGCCTATGAAGAGGCGAGTAGTGGTGATTGGGGATTCCCTACTGAGGGGTACAGAAGCAGTAATCTGTGGGCCTGACAAGATGTCTCGAGAGGTGTGCTGTCTACCTGGGGCCAAGATCAAAGATGTAACAGAACGGCTGCAAGGAATCATAAAACCCACCGACAAATACCCCTTCCTTTTGGTGCATGTGGGAACCAACGACATGGCCCAGGGAGAGAGGGAAAAATAGGGGAAGTGAACAACTGGCTTCGCAAATGGTGCAAACAGGAACGGTTTGGATTCCTAGATCACGGTCTGCAGTTTCTTGAAGATGGACTTCTGGCAAGTGATGGACTGCACCTCACAAAAGTTGGGAGGAATGTTTTTGCCACGAAACTCAAAAACCTCATCAGGAGGGCTTTAAACTGACTTATGTGGGGGAGGGAGACAGTGGTCCTGAAGGTAGGAGTCTATCAAATGCTGAAGATGATCATCCGAATGTCAAGGACCAAATGGAGCAAGCAGCATGCAGACCTAGTGGTGGGACGAAAATATCCTTAAATAAGAGACATGGGGGAATGATCAACGGTCTTCAATGTCTGTATACTAATGCACAGAGCATGGGAAATAAACAAGATGAACTTGAGCTCTTGGTACAGCAAACTAAATATGACATAATAGGCATCACTGAAACCTGGTGGGATGAGTCTCATGACTGGAATGTAGTAATAGAGGGATACAATCTATTTAAGAGAAATAGACCAAACAGGAAAGGAGGAGGAGTAGCTTTATATGTTAGGGATATGTATACCTGTGAAGAGATCCAGGATTTAAAACTTCAAAGCCAAATTGAGAGTATCTGGGTCAAAATTAAGGGAGAGAAAAACAACAGTGATCTCATTGTGGGAGTTTACTATAGATCCCCAAGCCAAACTGAGGACACAGATGATGCCTTCCTGGAACAGATGGCCAAGCATTCCAAAGGAAGTGAGATAGTAGTAATGGGGGATTTCAACTATCCTGATATTTGTTGGATGTCAAACTCAGCCAAGAGCATAAGGTCGAACAGATTCCTCACTGGCCTTGCAGACAACTTCATTGTCCAGAAAGTGGGAGAAGCAACAAGAGGATCAGCCATTTTAGATCTGGTCCTAACCAATAGTGATGACTTGGTTAGTGGGGTAGAAGTGGCAGGATCATTAGGTGGGAGTGACCATGCTCTTCTGGAGTTTATTATCCAGCGGAAAGGAGCAACCAAGCATACTAAGGTCCAAATTCTAGACTTTAAGAAAGCCGACTTCAGAAAACTTAGGGAAACGCTGGGTGAAATCCCATGGACAGTAATACTAAAAGGGAAGGGAGTTCATGATGGTTGGGAGTTTGTTAAAAGGGAGATATTAAAAGCACAACTTCAGGCAATACCAATGAGACGGAAACATGGAAGGTGCCTAAAGAAGCCAGGCTGGCTATCTAAAGAACTTTTGACTGAGTTAAGATTTAAAAGGGATATGTACAAAAAATGGAAAAGGGGGGAAATCTCCAGAGAGGAATTCAAACATATAGCCAGCACGTGTAGAGACAAAGTCAGAAAAGCTAAAGCACAGAATGAACTCAGGCTCGCCAGAGAGGTTAAAAGCAACAAAAAGGGCTTTTATGGGTATGTCCGTAGCAAAAGGAAAAACAAGGAAACAGTGGGGTCACTCAGAGGAGAAGATGGTGAAATGCAAACAGGGGACAGAGAAAGGGCAGAACTCCTCAATGCCTTCTTTGCCTCAGTCTTCTCCAAGAAAGAAAAAAACGCCCGACCTGAAGAATATGGAGCAGATGATTCAGCAGGGGAAACACAGCCCAGAATAAGTAAGGAGGTAGTACAAGAATACTTGGCTAGTTTAGATGTATTCAAGTCTCCAGGGCCAGATGAACTACATCCAAGAGTATTAAAAGAACTGGCAGAGGTGATTTCAGAACCACTGGCAATAATCTTTGAAAATTCCTGGAGAACAGGCGAAGTTCCAGCAGACTGGAGGAGGGCAAATGTTGTCCCTATTTTCAAAAAGGGGAAAAGAGAGGACCCAAACAATTACCGCCCAGTCAGCCTGACATCAATACCAGGAAAGATTCTAGAGCAGATCATTAAGCAAACAGTCTGTGAGCACCTAGAAAGAAACTCTGTGATCACTAAAAGTCAGCATGGGTTCCTGAAAAATAAGTCATGTCAGACTAATCTGATCTCATTTTTTGACAGAATTACAAGCCTGGTAGATGAAGGGAACGCTGTGGATGTAGCTTATCTTGATTTCAGCAAGGCCTTTGACAAAGTGCCCCATGGTATTCTTGTAAAGAAGCTGGTAAAATGTGGGCTAGACAATGCTACCATTCAGTGGATTTGTAGCTGGCTTACTGACCGAACCCAAAGGGTGCTCATCAATGGCTCCTCCTCATCCTGGAGAGTAGTGACTAGTGGGGTGCCACAGGGTTCTGTCTTGGGCCCAGTCTTGTTCAACATCTTTATCAATGACTTGGATGATGGGCTTGAGGACATCCTAAGCAAGTTTGCAGATGACACCAAATTGGGAGGGGTGGCTAATACCCCAGAGGACAGGATCACACTTCAAAATGACCTGAACAGATTAGACAACTGGGCCAAAGCAAACAAGATGAATTTTAACAAGGAGAAATGTAAAGTACTACACTTGGGCAAAAAAAATGAAAGGCACAAATACAGGATGGGAGACACCTGGCTTGAGAGCAGTACATGTGAAAAGGATCTAGGAGTTTTGGTTGACCACAAACTTGACATGAGTCAGCAGTGTGATGCAGCAGCTAAAAAAGCCAATGCAATTCTGGGCTGCATCAATAGGAGTATAGCATCTAGATCAAGGGAAGTAATAGTACCACTGTATTCTGCTCTGGTCAGACCTCACCTGGAGTATTGTGTCCAGTTCTGGGCACCACAGTTCAAGAAGGATACTGATAAGCTGGAACGTGTCCAGAAGAGGGCAACCAAAATGGTTAAAGGCCTGGAAACGATGCCTTATGAGGAACAGCTTAGGGAGCTGGGTATGTTTAGCCTGGAGAAGAGAAGGTTAAGGGGTGATATGATAACCATGTTCAAATATATAAAAGGATGTCATATAGAGGAGGGAGAACGGTTGTTTTCTGCTGCTCCAGAGAAGCGGACACGGAGCAACGGATTCAAACTACAAGAAAGAAAATTCCACCTAAACATTAGGAAGAACTTCCTGACAGTAAGAGCTGTTCGGCAGTGGAATTTGCTGCCAAGGAGTGTGGTGGAGTCTCCTTCTTTGGAGGTCTTTAAGCAGAGGCTTGACAGCCATCTGTCAGGAATGCTTTGATGGTGTTTCCTGCTTGGCAGGGGGTTGGACTGGATGGCCCTTGTGGTCTCTTCCAACTCTATGATTCTATGATTCTACCATAATAAATGTTAGCCGAGCTTGGAAAGATCCGTTTTAAAAAGGAACTAGTTCTCATGTCCAAAAAGGAAGAAAAAAAACTCAAGTTCTTGTTTGTCCATTTGCAAAGAAATTGAGTTTGGTTCAGGTTCAGCTCAGTTCAATTTAAGTTCATCCAAATAATCCTCTGCCATATAAAATGTACTGAAGAAGACCAAGAAACATAATAACACACACAGTGGAATGTGAATTATTTATTTATTCCCCCCAACATTTGTGATCTTTAAGCTTAAACCACAAAGAGTTTAGAAACTTTGTAAAGAGAAAGAACCTAAAGATCACCTAGAAATCAAATTTCTTCCCCAAAATGAACTTAATTCATGTTCAGTTCATTCAGCAATTATGGGAAATACTTTGAGGTATAGTTCAGAGATTTTTTGAATTAATTCAGTAAGCCTAGGTATACTAAACTAGTTCATTCCAAGTAGGTGACATACTCTTTGTTGCTTTTGCTACAATGGACTGACTCAGCTTCCCCCTGAAACTGAATAAATAATGTTTTTGCCTCAGTATAAAAAGGAAACTCTTGTAAAGTTCAAGAGTAAAAGGCTCTAGTGATTTCTGTTTGGTTTTAAAGTCAAGTGGGGTGAAGTTATCCAGCTCTGCTTGTTTTCTACTGCACAAGAATATTATTGTAGGCAGCACAACACACTGTTTTACTGAAACAGTCACAGAAAGGTATAGGACAGGCATCCCCAAACTTCGGCCCTCCATATGTTTTGGACTACAATTCCCATTATCCCTGACCACTGGTCCTGTTAGCTAGGGATCATGGGAGCTGTAGGCCAAAACATCTGGAGGGCCGCAGTTTGGGGATGCCTGGTATAGGATCAGGATATAAAAGTGTTCTATATGTAAATGGTTTGTATTTGCACAAGTTAAACATGCTTAAGTGGTGAGTTGACTGTACCATGGAACCATAGGACTCTTTCATTGGTCTATGGCAGGCACGTCCAACAGGTAGATCGTGATCTACCGGTAGATCACTGGACATTTTGGTAGATCACTGGTAGATCACTGGTTCCCCTAAAAAAGCTCAACAACTTTGGCTCCCCTAAAAAATGCTCAACATTTTAGCCCTTCACCCCCCCCCAAAAGAGGGCTTTCCTCCCACCTCAGAAAAGCTCAACAACTCTGACCTGAACCCCTAAAAATGGCCTTCCTCCTTCCTAAAAAATCTCAACAACGGGCTTTCCTCCTCCCTAAAGAAAGCTTAACAACTTTGACCTGAAACCCCCCCCAAAAGGGGGTTGATCACTGCCAGTTTTTAACTCTGTGAGTAGATCGCAGTCTCTTTGGAGTTGGCCACCCCTGGTCTATGGGGACTCTGACCACATGCGCTTCTCAAACAGCAGCACCCCTTGCCCCCATGCCTCTGTCAGGGACTGGACAGAGGAGGAATGGTGGAGACCACCTCCTCAGCCTGACCCTTCCAGAGAAGAAGAATACAGTTCTGAATTACAACAGGGGTTTGAGGGAGGTCACAGCTCTGAGGAAGAAGAGGGGAAAGTTGGGAAATAATGGGAGAGGAGGAGGAGTCAGAGACGGAGCAGCTGGCTGACACATTGTCACTAGAAACCATTCCAGACCCATCATCTCCCAGAACCCAGCAAACCTTAAAAGTAAAATGGCAAAGGGCTCAGAGACAGATGGTCCTAAGCGGCAACGTGGGCTTTAGACTTCCCATCACTTCCAATCACTACAGATGTACTGTAGACTTCGACTAGGGCTTTTCAGACAAAGCCTTTGTTTGTTTATTTGTTTGTTTGTTTGTTTGTTTGTTACATCACATCCCATAAAATATCCCAAAGCAGTTTTGCAATTTAAAAACAAAATTCAGGTCCAATACATAGGCAGACTGGGACAAAAAATGCTCAATTTAGAAGAAAAAAGGAAAGGTCTTCAACAGACACTGAAAAGACAACAGAGCCGACATCCCTCTTTCCAGTAATGGGAATGATTTTCAAGAGGCAGGTGCTATCACACCAAAGTCCCAATTTCTGTATTCTACCAAACGGTTGTCCTAATAAGATGGTGCTCCCTGTTCATTAATATTAGGCATGTGACTTCACTGTATTGTTTTCTGCACCTGCTAATAACTTTTATTACAGTTGTTGATTAAATCTGTATACCACCCTTCACCCGAAGATTGCAGGGCGGTTCGCAACATAAAAATACAAAAGTAAGAACACAAAATACATTCATCTAGAGCTTCCACAGGAAAGCCAACAAGCAATAAGCGCTGTTGATTACAGTTAGCTACACAGCTACGCAGTCTTCTGTCTGCTGCTTGCTGCTTTTCCAAGACGCAAAGTGGTTTGATTTAAAACCAAATAAAAGGGTAAAACTAAATTTAAAAGCTTAAAAAGCTGCTGCGCTGTAAATCTAGCTGCTGATTCTGTCCTCAACCAGAACCATCATCTGGTCCAACTCCTCTGATGTTTAAACTGCTATAATACAGTGGTACTTCCAGCTGCAGATAGGATCCGTTCCAGAGCTCCAGTCGGATCCCGAGGTTTCCGCAACCAGAGGAACCGCTTCTGCGCAAGCGCACGGCACAATATAGTGATTCTGCACATGCGCGCACGGCGAAACACTTCCGGGTTTGCACCTTTTGCAACCCAAAGTTTACGTTACCCGAGGGTAACGTAAGCCGAGGTGCTACTGTATTACTTTAAATGTGTAGTGCAGAGTTCCGCTTCCGCTTGCAGGAATGGCTGACCCTTGTTTCATCCCTCCGACCTTCATGGGGAATTTGGCGGTTGCTAGGGGAGTAAATGGCCGCCGAACTCCCCATGAATAGTGCAGTTTGGACTGTAGTGCAGTTGGGACTTCAGAGCAGACAATGCTGGAACAAATATTTTACAGCAGATTCATATCTTCCTACACCACTTTCAGCTATACTGTAGAAATTCTTTAGCCAGAGTAGATTTTATTTGCCCGCCCGTGCCATGTTGCTTTGGCATGAGCCCTGAGGCATATAACATTTATCTCATGAATTCTACAGCTGCTTACATATTGTGAGGGGGTTGAAAATGTAAGGATTTGGTACTCAGTTGAATAAACAAGTTCTTGTTTTCTCTCCTTCTTTAATGTGGCACATCAGTACCTTATTTTACCCTTTCCCTGCTATTGAATGTGTTATTGCAGCATTTAGAGTAAACTTGGAAGCATTTAGAGTAAACTTGGAAGTATCCTCACCTGGAGTACTGTGTCCAGTTCTGGGCACCACAGTTCAAGAAGGATACTGGCAAGCTGGAACATGTCTAGAGGAGGGCAACCAAAATGGTCAAAGGCCTGGAAATGATGCCTTATGAGGAACGGCTTAGGGAGCTGGGTATGTTTAGCCTGGAGAAGAGAAGGTTAAGGGGTGATATGATAGCCATGTTCAAATATATTAAAGGATGCCATATAGAGGAGGGAGAAAGGTTGTTTTCTGCTGCTCCAGAGAAGCGGACACGGAGCAATGGATTCAAACTACAAGAAAGAAGATTCCACCTAAACATTAGGAAGAACTTCCTGACAGTAAGAGCTGTTCGGCAGTGGAATTTGCTGCCAAGGCGTGTGGTGGAGTCTCCTTCTTTGGAGGTCTTTAAGTGGAGGCTTGAAGGCCCTATGTCAAGAATGCTTTGATGGTGTTTGCTGCTTGGCAGGGGGTTGGACTGGATGGCCCTTGTGGTTTCTTCCAACTCTATAATTCTATGATTTCTGAAATGATTAAGACAGAAAAACATGACTGAATGGTCGCATTTTCTAGTGCCTTTTTCCTCTTCTACATGACCGCCAGAGATTCCTTTTTTTCTCACTCCTGATAGAAACAATGGTTCTTAGAAACACAGATTATGCCTTCAGAATGCTGCTCAGGCCATAGGTGAAGACATTTTTTTTTAAAAGTCATATGGAATTTTTCACAGAGACATCAAAGCTATTTCACAGCAAAGACTTCAGAAAAAGCTTTTGTTTAAGGTATGATGCTCATTGTCACAAGGGCAGAAGTGTTTGAATAGAGATCTGCCTGATATAAACGTGATATACTGTTCCCTCGCCCCCAGTCCTGAGCACACAATAAGTTTGCTTCCAGGATCATGGTGCTAGGCTGCACTTACAAAAAGATCCATGCGTGGTTTAATTTATTGCAGCTGTGCGAAAGATCGCATAGATTATAATTATTATCTTTTCACATCCTTTCATGTGGCTGTGATGATCTGCAACCTTTCAGGTAAGCATTTATTTCAACAAATGTCACTTGGTTCATAAGACAAAGATGCTAAACTCTCAAGAGGAGGGATCCAGGCTACTCTCCTGCCTTTATGGGGGATGCATTTTCATTTAGTTACGGATACAGTGAATAAACTTCTGTTTCTCCACGTAACATTTACCGGGAGACCACCAATGTACAAAAACTATGAACTATGAGCCATTGGCGGAGGAAGAGGGCGGGGGGACCGCACTGCCCCCAGCACCATGATCCCGGTGAGATGCCATCGCAGTTCAAAAGACAAAGATGTGCTGGGTGCCACGCCCCTGCAGGCAACACAACGTGCCACGCCCCCCAGGACGCTCGCCACCCACGCCCCTGCCTGCTCTCCGCCCCTGGTGCCACAGCATGAAGCTCCACTACTGCTATGAGCAATATGTAATGGAGCTGACATTATCTTAAAGGTAAAGGTAAAGGGGCCCCTGACCATCAGGTCCAGTCGTGTCCGACTCTGGGGTTGCGGCGCTCATCTCGCTCTATAGGCCGAATCCCATTGCAGGGATTCGAACCGCCGACCTTCTGATCAGCAAGCCCTAGACTCTGTGGTTTAACCCACAGCGCCACATTATCTTAGGACAACATAATATGTCGGAGAACCAGCCGACTCTTAGGTGCGAGCAAATCATGAGACGAGAGTCGAGAGTTTCAGATAGAGAGCATGAGCAGAGTGCTGAGCGAAGTGCGCTGACTGCCTCTCAGCCTCAGCTCCTTTATTAAGGATTCTGTCCTCGTAAAAAACATTAACCTTTTAACCTATACATGACTCATGCAAACAAGGAAGATGTGTAAACAGACAGGCTGGCGCCAGTGGTCACTTGATTGATTACCCCCAATAAACCTGTGCCTTACACAGCGAACTCCATTTGTACATTCCCACAGAGTGTTTCCTGTGTATTTTCCCACAGAGTGTTTCCTGTGTACATTCCCACATCACCTCTTTCTGTTTATTTTTAAGCAACAGGGTAAATTAACACGTGGGAAGCCAGATAGGGAGTCGCTGATACCTCGCAATGAAGGCTCCACGTGAAATTCCAGTGGAGAGGTGTGCAGCCTGAAACCAGGTCATACATTGACCAAAGAGGGAGGGTAAACATTGAATGCAGCAACATAACATAACCAAGCCACAGGCTAATCCTATAACCGTCAAAAGTGTTTTCCTGATCCAGGCACCGTTAGGCAACCAAGACAGCAGCCATTCCCATGGATCAAAACCCACGGCAGGTTGCAAGGGCTGTGCAGCCACCAAGTTCTCCATTTCTTGTATAGTATGAGTAATGTCAGGACCATTATCTTGCACATACATGCAACAATGACTATGTATTAAGGCACATACGCCTCTTTCCGAGGCTAAAATAACATCCTGTAATTCTGTATTGATCAATTTCATGCCTTTAACTGTGTCATTGAACAAAGCCTCTGTCCAGTTAGCTAAGTGATGCAAATCTCTATAATTCATTGCTACTCCTAATAATGGCAAAATACTACGAGCTATCTGAGTATCAGTATATTGTGTAAAAGGGGGATTGACTTCGTGTTTATTGCGCAAGCGGGTGTGAGGAAGAGCATCTAACTTATACACCAGTTGTATCACTACCCCTAGAGTGCAAGTCCCTGAAAAAGCAGAGGGAATCTCTTTGTATGCTTTCTTACCACACAAAAGCCACATATTTGATTGTAACACGCATGTGGATCTCCAACTCTTCTTCATCCAATCAAACCATGAATGAAAATCACGGCATGTAGCCTGTTGGTAAAATGTCATGTATCTGGTAACATTATTAATTGTTACCTTGGGCCTGCCTCTTTGGGTAGTGACGTTAAGAAAACAAGAGCTACCATTAATATATAAGTCCAATTACAATAAGGATAAGGACCTAAAAATCTGCTACTATCGTGATTAAAACGAAAACATCGTGGAGCTACTTCTAATAATGATAATATAACAGGGGGTGAACTAATACGATTATCTCTCATATTATTACTAATTCTAAAAGAATCATTAATAGGAATACCATGCAGTAATATCCCCTGAATGACTTGACTGTGAGGGAATATGTAAGCAAATCCAACAATCAGAACAGTCAAGCAATTTCGCAAACTGAGAAATATCCTGTACATAGGTATTATTATTCCATATGGAATGATAAGAGTCATGTCTTTGATACTTCTGTAAAATGGCAGCACGCCTAGAGCGATAATGGCTTGCAGATCGAATAAATGGAAGGTGATCTTAACGGAGTGCAGCCATATTTAGAGCACGATGCCGCCAGGTGCCATGGTGTTTCAGACCGGGTGACAGGTGCTGTCCTCCAGAAAGAGTGTAGAAAGGTCTGCCTCCTCCCTCTGCGGGATCTGCGACGACTGGGCTGAAGAAGAAACTGTAGATGATCGCCAGGGTCGTACACAACGTGCTGGCACCCACAGAGGGTCCCCATCGATATCTACCGCGGCGTATCCGCGTCCCCAGGTAATCAGCGGTACAGGGCCACGCCATGCTGGATCCGGAAGTTTCCTGAAAGACACAAGGGGGCGAGGCAGCTCCTCCTCTTTTCTAAAATGTAATTCTGCAGGAGTATGCTGCTTATTATGCGGGTATAAAAGATGATTCAAAGTAAAGAGCACTTGATGCACAATGTTAGGAATTTCGACAATAGGAGCGTTCTTTCCACTTAGTTGCTTAAAAAGCAGAGATTTAAAAGTTGAATGTGCTCGCTCAACAATTGCTTGTCCTGTAGAATTAAAAGGAACACCGTGAGTTAATTTCACATTCCACAATGTACAGAAATCAGAAAATCGCTTAGAAATGTACGCTGGGCCATTATCCGTTTTGATGCTGCTAGGCTTTCCCATGACCGAAAAACAGCGCAGAGTGTGCTGTATTACGTGCCTGGCTGTCTCCCCTTTTAAGGGCGTCGCCCAGATGAAGCTCAAAGACGTGTCCACCGTGAGGTGCAGTCTTGAAAGAAGAGGCTAACAACGGGGTGAGAGTGACATCCATTTGCCAAATTGAGAGAGGGGCAATCCCCCTGGGATTGGCAGCATCAAAAGGAAACATGGTAGGGGCTTTAGAACAAGAAGAACATTGCGAGACAACGTCTCGTGCCTGAGAAATTGGTATTGGAAAAGACTTGGCTAAAACCTTGGCAGATTGATGAAAGGTGGCATGGCTCAGCAGAGGGTCAAAAAACAAAGAAAAGACCTGCTCTTGCTTCAAAGCAGCATCTGCTACAGCATTGCCATGTGCCAGAAATCCTGGCAGATTAGAATGAGAACGCAGGTGGGCCACGAAAAAGGAGTGGCTACGAGCCTGTAGCAGACGCTGCAAAGAGAGAAACAATTGCAACAAAATCATCATCCAGAGCAGGGAAATGTATGCCACTGACAAGAATGTTAAAAATCTGGAGACATACTGAATATCAACAGTCAGGTTAAACTTCACATTCTGAAATGGATCAAATGCCAAGATCACCACAGCCAATTCAGAACGCTGAGCGGATTCCTGCTCCGTTGTAAATCTTGTCTTCCAGGCCCCCTCCTCCCTCCACACAACCACCCCCCTCGTCTTTGTCCCATCTGTGAAGAGGGTGAGAGCAAAGGGGATAGGGGAGGGGGAGCACAGTGAACGGAGGGAATAGGAGACAGAGGAAAGAAAGATCAATGCCACAGCACATTGTCTTCCCTTGATAACAACGTCCATAACAACTGCTGGAGAAGTATAGACATTTTGCAGTGGTGCATGGGGCAGGTGTAGCCATTCAACAAGACAAACGCGAGACTCAGAAAATTCTGCAGGCCGGTAGAAAACAGCTGTGGGCAGCAATTTTGTGGCAAAAACAGCCAATGACAATAGTCCTGTGGAATCCAGGCGATCCACCATAGATTTTTGCAAATGGTGATTAATCGTTGCCAGGGCTGATTCCATATCCAGTATGATGTCTGCCGGTTGCTTATGTCCTTTCAGGGCATTGTACAAAGGTGATAGTACACACGTTGGCAAGTCTATGTATGATTTTGCCCAATTCGAATGTCCTAACAGCAGTTGTAGATCCACCAGCCAGAGTACAGCTGGAAAATGCAGCTGCAGTATCAGGGGGGGTGCTGCTTGTTGCGTTTCCTTGTGTTCCAGGTATGTGATAGGCAGGGTGCGTTGAATTTTTTCCGGGGCGATTTTAAGCCCTGCAGAGGTGAGATCCTCTGTCAGCTGGTGCACCCATGTTTCAGGAATGTCTTTAGCGGCAAGCAATTTTGCTGTGTGGGATTCAGAGCCGATTGATTGACAGGCTTTTAACATGTCGGCTATTGCCACATTAGGTGTAGCCACCAGCGGGCGCAAAGATTGTTTACAGTCATCATTGGCATTATCAAAGGCTAATTGTCTGATAATTACTTGTGCTGCTGTATCTTGAACCTGGCGTCTGAGGGTATTGTACAGTCTATTTATGAAAGCGTCATAAGGTTCAGTGGGTCCTTGCTGCACGCTCCCCCATCGCCCCCCTTTTCCTAACTTCTCAGGAGGAACAGACATCAAAGCCTCCTGGGCAGCTGAACTTGTGGCGTCCCAGTACTGAGGATCCAGAGCCAATTGCTGCGCAGTTGTTAAAAAATTTCCAGACCCTGTGAGACCATCCAGGACGTCTGCAGGTGTTAACATAACAGGGGGAGGGAGGGGGGGTGCCCCTGCTGCCAAGGCTGCAACGGCATTGGCATGTGCTGCCAGTGTAGCATTATTCAAATATATTTGGATATCATGGACTCGGCGTTGACAAGCCCAGGTCCAACTTTGCATAAAAATGATCACTTGATTTGGTTTGAGCACTGTTCTAGCCAGTAATTTGATATCCTCTGGCAATAATTGCTGTTGAAAAATAGTGCCAAAGAGACCAAGAGTATACGGGGAATGCAATCCATTGTCTCTTACTGACTGATACAATTCTTTGATGTATCGGAGTTCAAATTGCTCGTGCCGTGGTGCCCCGCCCCCAGGTCCCACAGGCACAATCACAGTAGACTCAAAAGGCAGCAAAGGAGCTGCTGCTTTAAGAGATTCCTGGAGCTTTGTAGTATTCCCCCCCTCCTGCTTCACAGTGGGCATGGTACTTTGAAATGCAGGCAAAACCTGAGAGACATAGGCTGGAGGGGGTGGGGTGGCAGACAAAGAGAGTTGCTGTTTTCCTGGCGGAGCTAAATTAGGTGGGTCCGGACCAGGGGGCATGGGGGGAGGCAATGCTGGATAAACAGAAGGCTTCAGTGGGGGGGGCGTGCATGCGGGCGGTGCAGAGGGGAGGCTTGAAGCAGCTGCCAGAGAGATATTCTTTGGCACGACTAGTGCCAAGCATGCTCTTATTTTTCCCCACGTAATTAAGACACGTACTCCAATGCTGGGATGAGCATGAAAATGTTCACCTAGTTTGTCCCAAAAATCTAATTCCCAAGTTCCATCCTCCGGAAACCATGGACAATGCTCATAAGCAGTATGAATAAAAGCAATGAGATCGTCTTCTGAGGCATGCTGATTGTTAGAAGTCAGCAGGTATTTTAAGTCTTGAAGAAAACGTTTCTGTGGCACGGAAAGCGAAGAGCCCATTGTAAATGCAGGAAGAGAAAGATAAGCAACAGCTGGGAGCTAACTCACCGGGGATCCTGAGATGAGGTAGACGTCTGAACCCTTGCCGGGCGGGTGAGTAGCTGATGCAGGACCACGGCGTGCGTCCTTTCAACAATGGCGTAGAACTTTTGAGCCTCACACGGGGCACCACTTGTCGGAGAACCAGCCGACTCTTAGGTGCGAGCAAATCATGAGACGAGAGTCGAGAGTTTCAGATAGAGAGCATGAGCAGAGTGCTGAGCGAAGTGCGCTGACTGCCTCTCAGCCTCAGCTCCTTTATTAAGGATTCTGTCCTCGTAAAAAACATTAACCTTTTAACCTATACATGACTCATGCAAACAAGGAAGATGTGTAAACAGACAGGCTGGCGCCAGTGGTCACTTGATTGATTACCCCCAATAAACCTGTGCCTTACACAGCGAACTCCATTTGTACATTCCCACAGAGTGTTTCCTGTGTATTTTCCCACAGAGTGTTTCCTGTGTACATTCCCACAATAATAAAATGTTTTGGCTAAGAAATCAAGTTGCACTTTGCATCCAGGGAAGAACATTAATGGGCATTCTGTTTTAACAGCCAGGCTATACATTTAAAGCACATGGCTTTAGCACTCACAGAGCTATGATTCTTAGAACCCTTAACAAACTACAGTTCCCAGGACTCTTTGGAGGGAAGCCAAGTGCGTTAAATGTGCTTTAAATATATGGCATGGATGTGATCAAAGTGCCATCCACATCCAACATCAACTTCTTAGACTGCAATTCTATATTCACTTGTTCAAGAGTAATTCCCATTGGACCCAGTGGAACTCATTTTTGAGTACACGTGTATAGGATTGCACAGAGTGAATCACTTGTGGATATTAAACAGGGATCCGCAGACAGGGAGCAGACTTCTCCAACCCCACCCCAACCACCTTCAACCACAATGGTAAGGTAAAGGTTAAAGGTAAGTTAAAGGACCCCTGGATGGTTTGTTGTTGTTTAGTCGTTTAGTCGTGTCCGACTCTTCGTGACCCCATGCACCATAGCACGCCAGGCACTCCTGTCTTCCCTGGATGGTTAAGTCCAGTCAAAGGCGACTATGGGGTTGTGGTGCTCATCTTGCTTTCAGCCTGAGGGAGCTGGTATTTGTCCACAGACAGCTTTCTGGGTCATGTGGCCAGCATGACTAAACCGCTTCTGGCGCAACAGAACACCGTGACGGAAACCAGAGCACACAGAAATGCCATTTATCTTCCCGCCACAGCGGTACTTGCACTGGCATGCTTTCGAACTACTAGGTTGGCAGGAGCTGGGAAAGAGCAATGGGAGCTCACCCCATTGTGTGGATTCAAACCACTGACCTTCTGATCGGCAAGCCCAAGAGGCTCAGTGGTTTAGACCACAGCGCCACCCATGTTCCTAACCACAATGGTAGACAATGGAAATATAGATGCCAGGTAGTAGAGATTGCTCACAGTAGAACAACTTTATCCAATGCTGGATAATTGGATGCAAGCCACAGCAGCCTTATCCTGGGTTGGCTACGATTTCTCAAAAGCAAGTTAGTCTTGGAGTTAGACATTTGTTTGCAAGTGAGAGCCTGGGCCTCGGACGCCAATCAGCTTTTGCAAACTAGAATCTAGATAGTGATATAAAGAAATTTTGAAGATAAGGTGGAAAACAAGATGTGTTTGTTTGCATTATTTTGTAAATCATATCAAATGACAAAGTTCTCAATCACTAATTATATAACAAATTAAAGATTATGGAAGGATGAAGGAGTTTAAACTAAATTACAACTAATCCATCTGGTCATTATGGGATTTGGAATACCAAAAGATTTTCAGATTAGACTGTAAAGGCAATATATTTGTAAAGAGACAAAAGCAGGTATTAAATACTTAGAAATAAGTGTATTACCATTGTTAGGGATTTAGTAGTAAGCCAACTGTACACCATTGCTTATAATACACAAATCGGCTTTGTCACCCCAGAATAAGATACCAATCTTTTATGAAGGTAGAATGCCATGTATTAAATAATATTGTTCTAAGCAGTCAAATATTTATTTGCCAAGGTATCATTTAAATTATCCAAACAAGCATTTTGAAAGCTAAGAGACCTGTGGCAATATATGCAGAGTTCATAAGAAGGAAAGGTTCTACGGGAGTTTGAAAGCAAACACTTGTTTAGCCATCAAAATATTCTAAACAAATCTGGTAGCTGCAGTGTAGAGAATCACAAACTTGCAAAGCTTAGAGGAGGCCAGAGAAGATCTTGGCCTCAGAACATACTGTTACACGCCATCCCAATCTCTGAGTGTTACGAGATCCCAGGGGTTCCAGTCAGTTTGCTTTCTTCAGAAGGAGAGAGAGTGGAAACCGTAGTGTCTTTATGATATATGGTTTATTTATACATATATACAACCTGAGCCTATGATGGAAGTGCGTACAGAAGGTCTTGTTTCTCCCATAGTCAAAGCCTTGGAATCAAGCAGAAATCAAGCACGGTGCTCACTCCCTGGATTCTGCCTGCTTCTAGCCCAGTTCACACAACTCTGCCCTTTGTCTTTCTCACTACAAGTCGGGGGGGAACCCATTTGCCCTCTAGCACAGAGCCTCTTCTTTTGTCAGACAACAACCATACTTAGGCAGTAACTTTGGCCCTTGCATGGCTAATTCAAAAATTGAGTCCTCTATTGGATTTTTACCCTTACTGGATCCAGGACCCAAAGGGTTAGAAGGGACTCGGGTATCATACAGAATAACACACACACACATACACACCGAAAAAGAAAAAAAACATCTCACAACACAGCTTACCACACGTTCTAAGTGAATCTGTAGCTACCGGGGGAAATCATGAACTTGCAAAGCTAGAGGAGTTGAAAAAGAAAGTCTTGCCCCCAGAACATACTTTTGTTCTCTTGAATTGCATTTTGTATTTTTTTAAAAAAACAAGCAACCCACTTGCTTCAGTAAACTGTGAAATAAAAATCAGTGTAAACCTGTTACTAGCAACCAGCCTGAATCAATGAATTGGCTGTAGTACCACAGCAGTCTCTTCTGAGCCAGAAAAAAAAACATGTCCTAATTCTGGCAGGTAGAGCAGAGAGCAATATCTTTTCCTAATCCAAGGTACATCAGAGTTATCACTGGGACAAAATTGCTTCCCGTGGCTGCATAGTAACATTCTGGGAACCTAGAATATCCACATGGCTGAGCCAACAGCACTCTTCCTTGCGTTTTTGTGTGTGTTTACCTTTATATTGTTTACTGTTCTTGACAGATACCTTGAGCATTCTTTAAAAAAAATGTGTGCAATGGGAATTCATCTTTCTTTCTCTCCCCCCCCCCCAACACACTATCAAAATCAGCTGCATGGGGTTGGGAGACCCTTTAGAGAAGATTTTGTGTGTGAACAATAGAGGAAATGGAAGTTTCATTGCACCAGTTGAGCTATGTGTGCGGAGTATTGAATACAATCCAATGGCTATGATCCTCCCAGACAGGAAGGTCCTATACAATTGTCCTCAGTCACATAGGTTTGGCTTCCAACTCTTAATGGGATGATGTAGGAATAAACCACGGGGATTCAGTTCCCATACTATTGTGGCAAGTTTCCTAGGAGCCCCAAAATGCATTTAAATATATTGCTAGTAAGGGAAAGTCTTCATGCTAAAAAATATTCTGAACAGCCACAGAGCTCAGCTTAAAAAACCAACACTGCCAGTCTCTGAAAAGGGCCTTTGCAGTACCCAGGAAATGTGGAATTCTCAAGAGTGTTGATAGAACCGTTCCAATGTAGCCTGAATGAGTTTGAAGAACATGACATGACTGTCCCCTTTACATCTACTTTGGGTCTTCTCTACCAAGCTTCATAGTTTTCATTTTCATTTCCATTTTGACTTTCCATGTAAATTGTATTTCATGATATTCCCTGCTCCTTTTCCCTAAAGAGCATAGCTCCTGTTTGTTACCTAAGCACCTCCACCAAGTCAGGTCACATTCTTCAGGAATTTAATTAGCACCTTAATAAAGATAAATGAAATCATTTTAAGGCATTGGTCCAAGGAAGTGAATCTTTGCTCTTTATTTCACCCTCCTCAATCTGGTTTCCAATGAGGTGCAAGTTACTGATTTATGTAATATTTTATCTCCCATTGCCTTTTAAACAATGTCAGAACATATAAGGATTAACAACAACATCATTAATTTTAGGTACATCTGAAACGTCCATCAAAATGACAGTCCTATCACAGTCTAATCAATGAGAAATACTTGAATAATTATGCAGGGAATAGTCTAAACTTGTAGCCAGAATGCCCCGCCAATATCTGAATGAAGTTCAAAATGGTAGATGCACAGCAGACATTTTGGTTTTTAGGCAACCTGTGTTATTTCTTAACCAGATTGCTATATGCTGAACTTAAAAGGTAAAGGGACCCCTGACCATTAGGTCCAGTCGTGACCGACTCTGGGGTTGCGGCACTCATCTCGCTTTACTGGCCAAGGGAGCCGGCGTACAGCTTCCGGGTCATGTGGCCAGCATGACTAAGCTGCTTCTGGCAAACCAGAGCAATGCACAGAAACGTCATTTACCTTCCCGCCAGAGAGATACCTATTTATCTACTTGCACTTTGACGTGCTTTCGAACTGCCAGGTTGGCAGGAGCAGGGACGGAACAAGAGGAGCTCACCCCATCGTGGGGATTCGAACCGCCAACCTTCTGATCGGCAAGCCTTAGGCTCTGTGGTTTAACCCACAGCGCCACCCGCTGAGCTTAGTGAATGCCTAATGAGCCTACACACACACACACACACACACACACAAACACACGATTAAAAACAAAAACACAAAGATACACTCATCCAAGAGTTGGGATTGGTTGTGGTTCTCAGTCAACTGTACACTCAATAATATACCAAGGTGAATGTGTGAAACATGTCATGAAGTCTTGTGCTCAAATGAATACCATTGTGCTGTAGCCAGTTATAGTGAGGGAAACACTGTCTGCCTCACTCTGGGAAGAATCAATGACCATCTGCTGCCAAGACACTGGAGAGTATATTTACCATGAGATATATATGGAGAAATCCATCAATTTCAGTTTCTCTCAGTTTCTCATTTTTCCAAACATAGGTTCTAGTTTTAGTTCAGAACTAATTCCATTTCACATTCATCCTTTTACAAAACAATCTAGTTTGGTTCACATCCCGTTCACAGCTCACAGTTCAATTCAAGTTCATCCAACGTACCCTCAGTACAAGTTTTCCCAGCATTCAGAATGTTACAAGCTGCTGTTACAAGAACAAAATATACTTAAGAAGAGAACATCAAAATGTGCACACAGTGGAATGTTACTATTTGATATATTGCATGCAAAAGTGCATACAATTTTTTTAATATGTTGTGGTCTTGTTTGTGAACCGCCCTGAGACCTCCGGGTATAGGGTGGTGTATAAACTGAATTTAATAATAATAATAATAATAATAATAATAATAATAATAATATATTTATTATTAAGAGAAATGCACACTTAAAATGCTCATAAATTATCATGAGGCCTTTCTTCCTCTTCTTCTTTTAAAGCAAACTGATGAAGGAACGCTTGCTTTTAGGGCCAAACTAGACATGACAATAAATGCTGCTTCATATTTAACATTCATTTTTAAAAAATGCATAGCATTCAGGGGCTGAAAGTTACTGGGATCTCAACAGTTAAGGTGGTTAAAAGCTCCTCCAAAGCTGCTGTTTGCTTTGCTGTGGTTAAAATAACTCCTATTTGCTTTGCAAGGAAATCTTCCACTGGTCCCAAGGGGATCTTTTCTTACAAGTCAAACAGAAGCTGGAAGGAACTTTTTGCAAACTGATGCTTCGTACTCCGTCCCCTACTCTGACGTGTTTTCTGCTTTATATGAACACGCCTCTCCATAACCTCTAGCACACTCTGCCCTATATATGCAAAGATCAAACAGATTATGCGAAAAATATGGTTAAAAACACGTATCACCCATCAGCTTAAGCCTACAGTGTATTATGTTCCTTCCCCTTCTCAATCAAAGGTGATAAATCATTTCCCTCTACTAACAAATGGAAATTAGTATCTCCTAAATCTCCATGCATGGATATGATTAATATTAACATAATCATGCCACACTGTTCTCCTTCCCAGGTATTAGACCTGGAGCATTTATATTAATATTAAATGCAGAGTCTTTTAATATATGACAAGATGAGTGTAAAATAAAAAAATTCCTTCAGTAGCACCTTAAAGACCAACTAAGTTTTTATTTTGGTATGAGCTTTCGTGTGCATGCACACTTCTTCAGATACCATGAGTGTGTTAGCCTTCAAAAAAAAGGTGTTGTCATAACCAAGCACCTTTCTACTCTTAAGGATTTAATTAACATGTCTTCAAATATTGCACTTTCTGCAAAAGTTTTACACACAGGCAGGCTTTCTCAGTGATTTTCTTCAGTTCACAGAGAACTTGGAGAAGAGGTGGAGAGCCTTCTTCTCACTGTTGAAGACGGAAACATCACTGAACATTGCAGTGCAGAGGCAGAAAAAGCCACTTCCTTTCCCTTGAGATCTACATTATGCACTTGTGCTGGCAGGCACCTATAAACCAATAAGATGATGATGATGATGATGATGATGATGATGATGATGATGATGATGATGATGATACAGTGGTAAAGGTGAAAGTACCCCTGACCATTAGGTCCAGTCGCGGACGACTCTGGGGTTACGGTGCTCATCTGGCTCTATAGGCCAAGGGAGCTGGCATTTGTCTGCAGACAGCTTCCGGGTCATGTGGCCAGCATGACTAAGCCGCTTCTGGCGAATCAGAGCAGCGCATGGAAACGCCGTTTACCTTCCCGCCAGAGCGGTACCTATTTATCTACTTGCACTTGACATGCTTTCGAACTGCTAGGTGGGCAGGAGCTGGGACTGAACAATGGGAGCTCACCCCGTCGGGGGGGGGTCGAACCACCAACCTTCCACCGCGCCACCAGTGGTACCTCTGGTTAAGAACTTGATTTGTTCCAGGGGTCCGTTCTTAATCTGAAACTGTTCTTAACCTGAGACACCACTTTAGCTAATGGGGGCTCCTGCTGCCGCTGCGCCGCCGGATCATGATTTCTGTTCTCATCCTGAAGCAAAGTTCTTAACCCGAGGTACTATTTCTAGGTTAGCGGAGTCTGTAACCTGAAGCGTTTGTAACCTGAAGTGTTTGTAACCCGAGGTACCACTGTAATAAGAATAAGAATAAGTGGACTCCTGGAAATCACTAAAGAAATTCCGTGGAATATGAAGAAATGGCAAAACTTAACGGAAGTTAAATAGATAACAAACTTTTTACAAAAGAATGGAAATGGTTTATTGAATATTTACAGGTACATTGCAAACAGATAAAAATGTTGGCAAGATTATTGTAAAACCTGAAGTTTCATAAGAATATATTTTTAAAGTAGATAATTAAATGTGCAAATTAAATGAATTTGGATATGCAGAAGATATTAAAAAATAAATTTAAGGAACCGCAGAAAGTGGGGGGGGGAGTCAAACTTTGAAATGTTAAAATGATTGTTAAAATTAATAAAATGTATAAATTTGAAAAGTATAATTAAAAACTTTAAAAATGAAAAGAAAGAAATTCAAACAATTCTGAGTGATTCACTAAAGGTGTCAAAATGAGAAGTCCTGGCTCATCTTAATGAACTAAAACCAGGGCTGGATTAGACGCCTCAAGCACTTAAAAGATGTTGGTGCCCCCATACACAGTATATCCAATTCAAAATATAAAGAATAATAAACTGTCAAATATGAATTTATTTTTTCAAAATGGCAGAAAAAACCTACAGTAAGATTGAAAATAATGTATTGATAATGTTTATTTTTGTTCAGCTGCACCATGGTCCATGGTAAATCCGGCAATTGACAATTTCTGTGGTGCCCCCCCTTGATGCACTGAGCATGTGTTTATTTTGCTTAATGGTTCATTCAGCCCTGACAAAAACATGAAGCCTCAATATTGCAAACACAATGCAGTGTGCAACACAAATGGCAATTCTGAGTGAGCACATAACCGTATCTGCATGTCGTTGTTGTTGCTTTTTTATTACCAGGCCCTCACTCTAAGGTCTTTTTAAGTTTCATGATGATTTGATAGTAAGCTACTTTGAGGGCCTTCACAAATGAAAAGAGCTGTTAAATGGTCAAAGCAAAAAGGACTCTTTTATAGCCACATGCTTCAACTTTATTGATAACACAAATCGGAGGGAACACGGCAGGTCTCCACTCTTAGTGAACATGCAGTTATGGATATTGTGGATTTCTTTGTTTCTCACCCTGCATGTTTTTCGTAATAGTTACCTGCAAAATCTTGGCAAGTGTCATGTTTTCCTGTCAATAAGTGACATAAGGCCGTAGTAAGTGATAGACTTGTCATTGCTTTATAACTCTGCAGCCCACCCTCCCATGGTTTCCTTTATTTTGTGTGTGTTAAGTTATGTCGTGTGTGTGTGTGTGTGTGTTTCGTTATATAATAACCTGAAATCCTAACTTAAAAATATTGTTACTATTGCTGGATAACAGGGACCCTGAGATCTCCATCCAGGTATGGGTGTAGCTGTCATGACAGCCAAAGCTGATAAAAAGACACTTCAAATCACAGAATACATTTGATCTTCTAATTACAATGCTGGAGCACAAAGTCTTCAAACTTCATCTTTCAGGAGGAGTGAAACATCATATAGAATGGGCTGAATATCTTCATCTGAGTGGATGGACAACCAGCCAACAGTACTTCAGACAAAGCAAACTTATCCTGATGTCACGGTCTGGGCTGCTTATGAGCAAAGTCCCAGCAAGGAGCGTCGGGACCGGGGGCAAGATGGTAGGCACAAGCGTCCGAAGAGCAAAGGTCCAAGGGTCAAGAAGCACAAGGGAAGAAGTCGCAGTCCGAAGGTCAAAACACGAAGTCACAGCCCGAGTGTCAAAGCAAAAGTCACAGTCCAGGGGTCAAGGCACGAGTCACAGTCAAAAGGTAAGGAGGCACACGGTGAGGCAGAATGTGCATTGCTGTGGCAAAGAGCTGAGGGAAAATGCTGGCCTTATATCCCCTGCCGGCTCTTGCCACCAAGTGCAGCGAGTACCAAGTGGCCTCACCTGTGCAGCCGCGCCCTACCTTTCT
Source organism: Zootoca vivipara (assembly GCF_963506605.1). NCBI lineage: Eukaryota > Metazoa > Chordata > Lepidosauria > Squamata > Lacertidae > Zootoca > Zootoca vivipara. Next base: position 29,834,771 of record NC_083285.1, read on the forward strand.
GGAACAAGCCGAAGAGGATCCCAGTCCTGCAAAGCCCTGCTGGTCCCAGGGCCCGGCTCCTGCACAAACTCCTGACACCTGATATATGTATGTATATTTTTATTAAACGCAGGAAGAACCAGCCTCACAAATTTAAAATGGGAGGCACCTGGATTGCCAGAAGTACATGTGAAAAGGATCTAGGGGTCTTAGCAGACCACAACTTAACATGAGTCAACAGTGTGGTGCAAAAAAACCTAATGCTATTTTAGGTTGCATCTTCTTAGTATCTCCTCCTCCTCCTCCTCCTCCTCCTCCTCCTCCTCCTCCACTCATAGCCAAGTAAGATTGTCTTCCATAAACACAGTTTTAACAATGAGTCCGTAAGTGACTGTGGAAGCCAATTCTGGATCCACATGTCCTTCCACAGTGTGGACATTGGTTTCCAGCCGGGAGTTGATCACTGTGTGGCTCTGCCAAGCGTGCCGTCCTCTTAGCATGTTTTTCCCTTGCATCCTGAGATCGAGTGTCTTCAAAGCCCATGACACCTTTGGTAAAGGCTGTTCTCCAACTGGAGCACTCGCAGGCCAGTGTTTCCCAGTATAGAGTCCAGGTGAAGGGAAAGAATAGCACTGCTCTATTCTGCCATACTCAGACCGCACCTAATGTAGTGCGCCCAGTTCTGGGCACCATAATTTAAGAAGGATATTGACAAACTAGAATGTGTGCAGAGGAGGGCAACCAAGATGATCAAGGGTCTGGAAAGCCAGCCTTATGAGGAATGGTTCAAGGAATTGGGTATGTTTAGCCTGGGAAAGAGGAGACTGAGAGGCGATAGGATAACCATCTTCAAATATCTAAAAGGCTGTCACATGGAAGATGGAGCAAGCTTGTTCTCTAGTGCTCCAGAGCCATAACTAAGGGCTTCAAATGACAAGAAATGAGATTCCAGCTAAGCATCAAGAAGAACTTTCTGACAGTAAGATCTGTTTGGCAGTGGAACAGACTTCCACGGGAAGTGGTAGACTCTCCTTCCTTGGAGGTTTTTAAGCGGAGGTTGGATGGCCATCTGCCATGGATGGTTTAGTTGAGATTTCTGCATTGCTGGGGGTTGGACTACAATACATGATCCTCAGGGTCCCTTCCAACTCTACAATTCTGTGATTCTATAACACAGAGATGTCATGCACACACAGAGGCATACCTAGAGGATGGCAAAACCTGGCCCCACACCTGCTTTGCCCACAGACGGAATCCACTATGCTCTCAATCAGGAAAAGCTGCCGCTGCTGCTATAGGAGGGAACAGGAAAGGGTCTTCAGAGCAGCTTCCAAACAGAGAGCAGAACAGGTGCTCCGCCCAGTTCCAAGGAGGTGCATTCCTCCTGTCCCGGCAACCTCACCTGCTTCTCAGAATTTGCAGGGAAGCGGTCGCCCATATAGCTCCTTGCCAAGGTGCAACATTCAACGAGACTTGGTGTTTGATTGTCACCAGCTGTTAAGTGGTACAATGGATTAAGAGCAGAAGTGAAAGATGAAATGTGATGCAGGCAAGGGAGAACCAGGTTCTCAAAAAAGTGCCATTTTTTTAATTTTCTTAATTTTTATTGAGCCCGAGTGGTGCTTTTGGACAATGTTTATTACCACAGTGCTGCCATCTGTTGTTTTCTTCCCGAAGCTCATCGCACAGACTTAAGACTCGTAAATCGATGGAGAATGATTTATGCCAACTGATTGACTCCTGTTTTTGTACACCCCTATGAAAGAGTTGTGGGATCAGGCATTTTATCTTCGGATTGGAGTGAGCGGTGTATAACAAATCTCTGCAGGCTATCAGAAGCCATTGCACGAGGGGAGAAAGAATGGCTTCTTATTCAAATGTCTCCTATTCCACCCCCAAGTTATATTTCTAGGTGATTTCTAGATCACCCCCAGAACTGAATGTCCCTGTATGTTTCTCGGTCAGAAGATCTCAAGGACAGGAGTTCACCCCCCAAAAAACCATTATTGAGATCAATGGGATACTATATGTTTTAATTGGTGCAGGATTGAACTTTTTAATTTTTCTCTTATTCTCCATACTGTCATTACCTTATTTTTTTAAAGTAACTCTTAAATAAGGAATGCCAAAGGTAAGACTTTCTGATCATAATAAAAATGTTACAATAACAAGGAACTACTGTACTTTGGGAATTAGGTAATGGGCACCAATGCCATGTAGGACAGCATTATTATTGCCAGCCACAAATTTCCTTTAAAATGGATCTTGACTGTTCCTTAAATTTACCCACACCAAACCACATTCACCACCTTCCCTAGCAAAACATGCATCAGCATCCACTTTGACTTACAAGGTCTCTACACCTTCTTATCTTTCACAGATCCTCCTGTTTTACCTGGAGATTTCTTCATTTGGGCCACAACATGCTTCCCTTTCCCTCTTCCATAACTTCTTCAAAGAGCATTGCTGAGCAAAATGGTCCATTTCCGAGTGTAGGCACATATGTTAATTCAGACTGCATGCTGTCAAGTCTTTGTTTTCAAGCATGGTGCATTGAGCTTGCATATGGCACATGCAGGAGCCTGGGGTTTCATGGCACATGATCATTCCTGTAGTCCAGGAAACCATCACTTCACATGAATTTATTTCCCCTGCCTATTCAATCTGCACCCTACCAGAAACAGTCAGATCTGCTTATTCACTTGTCTATGTTTTGGCCAGCGGGATTGTAACCAAATGGATATCCAATTTGGAAGGTGCTCATTAAAAGAAAAAAAAGAAAAAGCACAGCTATTTATTTTGCCTCTTGCTTGAAATGCCTTGACACAATGAATATTTTATTTGCATTCCATTTAAGCTTGCAGATAAACTGGACAAACTATATCTTTGTATTTGCTTCCCATTAGACTCCACTCAACTCAATTAGCTGAGTGAAGCTGTATTGTTTGCTTGCCACAACAGCAGAAACTGCAGAAGGCATGTCAATTAACTTTAATGGGAGAAAATTAAAAGCCCAGTCAGCTTCCAATAGAGAAATGGCGACACTGTGATGTGCAGCAAATGTAAACTGCGGTGGAGAATTACTACAAATGGACGCAAGTGTTTCAACCTCAAACCAAATCTACTGAAGAGCGTTTACTGACCTCTATTAAATGTTTTGAGGGATCTGTTTCCTTTTTATCCAAGGTAATAGCACCTTTATAGCTTGCTGTGGTAGCCAACCTTTGCTTAAATTGAACTGGATATAGATATACCTGCTGGGTGCAATGGCAATTGAACTCAAACCTTAAATTACTGTTTGAACTATTAAAATATATTCCATACATTTTGTTAAGAGTAGGGTGACTATGGTAAGATGACAAAGATGGACTTTATGTAGGTCACCTCTGGACTGTCAGTACTTCGCAGGAGGAATTCAAGCCCATGCTAGAAATTTAAGTTTGTGCTATGAAAGTGGGTTAAAGAGTTTCTGACAGCCTAGCAAACCCACATTTCCAAATGAAATGTACTTTTTTTGCGGTTAGGAGAACAGAAGGGAACTGTGCTGAAAAGTGTGGGGTGAACAAATGATGCATTTGACCACCACACAAGCAAATCAGGATGAATTTAGGGTGAATGCTCATTGTTCTGTGACCTCTTGAGATAACGTTGACAAACTTGGCATGAGAGTTTCCATCTCAGAGAAGGTAGGGGTTTTACATTTATTTAAATTGAATTGCATCTGCCACTTTGTTTTCCATTCACCCAGTTTGATAATACACTTTTGGAAATTCTTCACAGTCTCTTTTATTTTCATCTGTAGAATGACTATCACAATGACTATCAGGTATTCTAGATTTTGAACCGTACAGCTAAATTCTGGCACAGTTTTGGAAAATGTCAGCTGGATTGCTTTAGTTGAGATTCCTGCATTGCAGGGGATTGGACTAGATGGCCCTTGGGCTCCCTTTCCGCTATACAGTTCTATGATTCTATGAGTTAACTAAGCTAAGTTGACCTAGGTTTTAGGCTTTATTAGGTGATCATCAAGAGAAGGGCTCATTCATAATTCGAACACTGCATAGGCACTCAGGAGTCTTACAATTGAATGAGTGCCTGAAGGATCTCAGAAACCCAAACTCACAGGCATACTAAACATAGCTTTGATTCAATTTACTATCTTCAGAATATTGGAAAGTGTGTACTGTTCCCTCGTAACCACCACTGTGTTCTAATCGTTTTGCCTTTGCAGAAAAGATGCATTTGCATGAGCAAAAAATACTGAGAAGCCAGAATGAGGTTTGGGAGCCCATAGGATGATGGTTCACGAGATGGCAGAGTCTCAAATTCCACCGGGGTTCATGTCATCCATCTACTGCCGCATACCTTTCAGATGGCCAGGCACAAATATCATCACCCCCATTTTGCTACATGACATTTCAGATATAATATGCCGCAAGTAAACGTGCACTGCTGACTTCGAGGGTTTGCAACTGAGTACCTTAGAGCATAAGCAGATTATTCTGAAGTGCTGCACTGAATTAATTTTGCTTACACTGATCTTGCCCTGGAATCCCTAATTTACAGTTTGCTGGAAGGTGCTAATTCCCTAATCTAACTAAATAAGAATGTATCACTGCAAATAAATTAGAGCCCCAAATGAAGAACATGGTCTTTTGACTTAGAATTAGAATATCTCAGCATCTTTGTTTGTTCGTGGCCTTAAGGTTACAGATTCCTAAGTGACTGCCGCAGACAATAGCTCAGATCTGGAAAACACAACCGAAATGAGCTGGCTCTTTAAAAAGTGATTGGCAGGGAGAATATGTAGCTTTGAAGAGGCAATACCTGTTACATTGGTACCAAGAGAATGAATGATAAGATATAATGTAATTATTTTAATTGGACCAACTTCTGTTGACTACAGGTTTTTGTGTATGAAGAAATTTGAATACTCCTACATCAGGTCTTATTATAATTATTGTTATTATGAATCATTTATTATGCGGTTCCTAGAAATATATTCGGTACTTTGCAGAAATAAAACAAAAAGATCCCAGATCAAAAGACCCTACAGCTGAAAACACAAACACAGAAGAATAGCAAATAAAAAATGGGAAACTAGATCGCTGCTTGGTTATATCAGGAGGTATCACCCCGTATAATATATTTTCCATATAGGTAAAGCAAGCGGTAAAGGCAAAATATATAGCAATTTAAGCTATGTATTACTCCTGAGTAATAAGCATGCATAGGACTGCTTTCTGACTAGGCAATTTGCTTTACAACCTTTGCCTGGCTTACCACCCTCGCAACAGTTCCATAAAGTAGGTAGGTCCACTGGAAACCTACTTTTATAGATGGGTGGAGTTGAAGCAGGCAGTTAAATAGATAGATCCACCCAAGGTTAGGCTGAGCCTATTGCTAAAATTGGATTGAATCACATCCACTAGACCAGGCATGAGGCATCCCCAAACTGCGGCCCTCCAGAAATTTTGGCCTACAACTCCCATCATCCCTAGCTAACAGGACCAGTGGTTGGGGAAGATGGGAATTGTAGTCTCAAAACATCAGGAGGGCCGAAGTTTTGGGATGCCTGCACTGGACAAAACATATGGCCTCTCTTGCATGCACTGCAATACAAATAGGAACCCCTTCTGTTAAGTCAGTAGTTTTCAACCAGTGTGCTGTGGCACCCTAGGGTGCCTTGATTGATGGTCAGGGGTGCCTGCCCTCCCTCTTTCCCTCCTGCCCTCCCTCTTTCCCCCCTCCCTCCTCTGATGCCCTCTTGCATCTCTGCCTCACAAAGGCTTGCATAGCTGTTTGTTGCAGCAGCCCTGGCTACAGGCTCCCCAGGCGGATGGTGCCTCTGGGGCTGACCAGGAGTTTCTTCCCAGGCCCCTGTGGGGCAGTGTGAAGAGGCACCTCTCTTGGGGGCAGGGGCGGCAGCTCAGAGACCAGAGGCAGCAGCTGGGGCTGCATGGAGGACTCCCAAGGAGAGGGAAGAGGAGAGGAGGCTGAGGGAATGCTCCACAAGGGAGGGTGTTTGAAAAAGGGTGAGAGGCTGGCAGCTCTGCAGGCAAGGGGTGACATAACTGGGCTCCTGAGCCCCACAGTAGTGCCGCAGAAAGAATGTAGTTGGCCAAGGGAGCCATGGACTCAAAAAGGTTGAAAACCTCTGTGTTAAGGAACAAAACCTAGCCAAGAATAGCTTCTCCGTTGCCCTTGTGGCTCTAAGGTTTTTTCTTGGACAAGCACACATCTCTCATATTTCTATTTCTTCCATCAAGCTATAGGAATGTCAGGTGTCCTTTCCTGCATGCTTATTATTCAGATACTCTGTTGGGGGATGGGGGACGGGGGCGTTGTGTGAGAGAGATAATCCTGTCTGCATCACTTAGCGCCTGTCTCTTTGTCATGTTTTGAGACCCTTCTGCCTGCCTGCCTGCCTGCCTAGGCATCAGACTTCCAGTTCAGGCTCCAGTGCAGAATACCTTAGCAAATAAACTAATTTTTCATGCAGTATCACAGACAAGCAGGACATGCAAATGTCAGTCTCTAGATGCCGGTGATTCAGACCTAGAGGATATTACATCTGTTTAAGCCTTTGTAGATTCTTGAATTCTCTTTGAACGCTGTTCCTCAGAGCGCATTTATTCTCACAACATTCCAGCATTTCACTGAAGGTTGAGAAAGAAAAGCCCGTGCAACCTTTCCTCCAGATCATTTTTATTTAGAGTTTCAAAATAGCAGAAACCAAAATGCTTAAAATTAATGGAATTATACGCCTTCCCCCCTTCCACACACACAACATTCAGGTTTATTTATCTTGTTTCCTTCTGCCACTGGCTGTTCTTTCATCCTCCATTTGTTTTTGGAATATATATATATATATATATATATATACCTTTCCCATTCCTTCGGATCAAAGCGGAGGCAGTACTTGAGCTGCTGGCATCAACTTCTCTTTCTGTGATTTGTACTTGTGCTCCACTGCTGGCAGCAAGCCGAAATTGCTGTCTCCATTTCCTTTAAGTCCACCAGCCTCCCCCCCCCCCGGGTGATTCCCTACAGTGCTGAACTGCTGATGTCAATCCCAGCTTTTGCAGGAGCCTCCCGTACAGCCTGCCAGGTCTGCTCCTTTCAAAGTCTTAACAAGCTTGAAACATTTGGGTAAACTTTATGGGGAATTTTGATGGAACAGCTGCATGGGGACTGAGCAGATAGCACTCATTAGGAGCAAGGCGAGGTGGACAGCAGCCAGCTGGCTGAGTTCTCATTTTACAGGCTGCTGCTTGGACAGCTAGATCTGGAGGAACTGCTATCCTGTGCCCCACCAAAAGCCGACTAGCTTTTCAAGGCCTGAACCTAATCCCACTGGCATTTTGGCATTCGCTTCATTGTGTTTTGGAGCAGGTCCTTTCAACAGAGTTCTGTGATTTGCTTGTGCTTATAGCTTGCTTCAGATAACAGGACTTCCGCAAGATAGCAACTATTTTAAAATTATCACTGAGATTCTTACTAAGCCCCTGTTAATTTGGAAGCACAATCAGATTTTAAAAATAAACAAATAGAGCCATTTGGGTATGCTTGGATTACTTTTTCGTGGTTGGCAAAACACCTTGGAAAAAACCCTCTGCGATTTTGAAATACATGTAGAATTATTGAACAGAACTCCTTGAAAGTTACATTGAAAACTACAGACTGTGAAAGGTGGTTATTGTTATGGTTTTGTTGAGCCACCTTCTCTTGGAGAAAGAACACAGCAGCTTTTGATGCTCACCAAACAGTCTGATGAGGAAGCCTGGCAAAAAAACTCTTTGCAGTATTGACAAGGATCTTTCAGTGATGGAACTTGAGCAAATGAAAGACATCAATCAGCTTTTGCCTGGTTTGTAGCCTTCCTTTTTCTCTCAGTTTCAATCTTTGCGAGGAAGACATTTGCTCTCCCAATGCTTGTTTGTGAAACACTGGCTCTGTTCTTGCCGAGCACATTGTTGTCTGACTTGCGTGGGTTCATCAGTGGTGAGGCTTCTGGGAATGTAGTACTGCCTTTGACTGTATTATTGTGTCTGAGGCAAACATGGCGTTAAAACTATACAAAAATAATTACTTTTAAAAGGTCAGCTAAAATAGGAGCAAAGAGAGGAGCAGGCAGCATTGTACTCGGCATGTCCATATTAACCTCTTGCATAGAAATTTAAGGCTAGTCTCTTATCATCTCATCCATAGGCAATGCGTATGGCTGGCTTTGATTCCTGAGAAAGACATCCATTAGCACCAGGACAAAGTTAACATGATTGGTTTAATGTAGGAAGTTGCCTCCACCGTCTAAGGCCTGGGAAAAGTATAATATGAATCAACCTTTTGCAACCTATACATTTCTGGACTAATTTGGGGGCCTAAGTAGAAGCATTTTCAATCTGGAGCAATTGTGTTTCCTATGGAATGGTGGAAATGCAGGATGTTTGTTAAAATAAAACAGAAAAAACGGTCACGGCAGAATTCTTACAAAAATAATTTTCTGCTGCCACCTTGTGGTATTGATGACTTATGAAGTTTTAGAAATTGAATTCCTGTTATCATAGATCAAAATAAAATAACAACCTATAACATCAGTAGCTATTATCTTTTGAGGATGGTTGGGATTCTTGCTTAACCTTCATTCTTCATATACAGTTGAAATATGTAACTTAGGCGTTTTTTAATCTTATCATTTAGAGAAGAGTCCTCTGGATGCCTGCTAGACAAGAACTCCTGTAATTGCTAACCATAGGCAATGTTGCTGGGGCTGATGAGAACTGGAGTCCAATGACCTCTGGAGGGTACCATGTTGACTACTCCTGATTTAGAGGGGTCATATTATATTGCCCACTGGATGACAAATGAAGGTCAATGGGCATTCCATGTTGCTGACCCTTCCATAATGGTAAAGGTACCCCTGGCCATTAGGTTCAGTTGTGGTCGACTCTGGGGTTGCGGCGCTCATCTCGCTCTATAGGCCGAGGAGCCGGCGTTTGTCCACAGACAGCTTCTGGGTCATGTGGCCAGCATGACTAAGCAGCTTCTGGCGAACAAGAGCAGCGCACGGAAACGCCGTTTACCTTCCCACTGGAGCAGTACCTATTTATCTACTTGGACTTTTTTGGTGTGCTTTTGAACTGCTAGGTTGGCAGGAGCTGGGACCAAGCAACGGGAGCTCACCCCGTCACAGGGATTTGAACCGCCAACCTTCTGATCGGCAAGCCCTAGGCTCTAACATCAAAGAAGCATAAATACAAAGGGGTCCTTCACTGGTTTACTATCAGAATAGCAAATGCTCTTGACTGAATTCAGTGAAAACACCTGGTGTTGCTGTAGAACATGGAGTTGCTAATCTGTGATCCTCCATAAACTGATGGACAACAGCTCTCATCCTCCTTGCCCATTGGCCATACTGGGCGGGGGCTGATGGGAGCTGGGAGTCCAACATTTGGCAAGCCAAAGTTTCTGTAGAACTTATAGCAAAGGGGGAAATGCAGAATTGTTTTAAAAACATGCTTCTAAAAAGAATGGGAAATGGTTATTTCTAAATCCTCCTTCTGCTTCCCTACTTTCTGCTTCCACAAGAAGCTCATTGCACTGCAAACATTCTCAGAAGTCACTTCTTAATATATGTGAAATTGTAGCGCAGCAGCAAATTGAAAGCTGCCATGCTGCAGCCACTTGGCAAGCGATTCCCCCACACCATTGCTACCAGTTCCTTTTTATGCAACAAAGCATCCCTCCATCACAGCATGCCCAAGACAGGAGAAGACTGCAATGGTGGGGCATTTTTCTTCTGAGCAGCAGCAAGAGGAGGAGACTTTGGAATCAGCCACAGTGAGAGAGTTCCTTGTGTGGAAGGGGAGGGGTGGACCAGTTTATTGGTGTGTGGGGTGGTGGTCTGCATCCTTGCTATTATCACTGCCAGCTCCTGCTGCTGAGAAAGAAAAGTGTCTCAGAAATTTGAAGTTGTAAGCTCCTCGGGACAGGGATCTGCCTCTTTCTTTGTGAAGCCTTGTGCACATTGAGAGCACTGTGGTGGTGGTAGTAGTAAATTAAAAAATGATAACAAGTCAAGGTAAAGCCATTATCGTGAATGGAAAGTTAAAACATTATTTCTATGGTCCTTCCTGTTTTGGGTTAGCTGCGGATTCTTTAGGTCTGCCATGGTCTAAACAACATACTCTGAAGTTTCACATAGTAATTGGCTGCTGTGGGAGTGAGCTTAGAGTGAGGCATGTGCCTGAGGAATTGTAGACTTGTGCTGTTGGAATAACTTAATCTAGGGCTTTACAGAGATCATAAAGCATTTCAGATGACTGAAACTCTCCATGATATTTCAGACAAGTCATGTTTGCTTTTGCCTCTGGCACATTTTGCTCAACTTTTGTCATTAGAACTAACAAGTACATCTCCACAATGCCTGGGAGGGTGAATCGGTACTTGGTGTTCTCATATTATTGAGCTATGGTCATTTTCTCAGGTTACAAATCTGAATTCAAATCCTATTGAGTAATCAGTGATGCCCAGCCCTGCAACAGTTCACTGATATGGTTTCTTTTCAGGAAGAAGACCAAGGTGAATAGCCTATCCTGGTGGGATGAATGCTTCTTTCTTGGTTTATATCAGGTGTGGTAACGTTTTTGGTTGAATGGGCCCATTCACCCTTGGCCAACCTTCTGGAGGTCATAGGCCAGAAGGGTGTGGCCAAAAGTGGACCAAAAGTTGCTTCAAAACAAATTATACACAGAGAGACATAGCTAGTGCTCCTCCCTCTCATCAAATGATCGGCCTGATGACCAAGGACATTGGGCACTGAGCTGGGCCACAGAGAGGCTTAACTTTATTTAAAATGTCTATTTTGTTTCTTTTTGCAACAGTCTCCCAAACTGGTGGATTCTTGGGGGGGGGTGTCAGTTCAGTTATTTGTACCATGGATTAGCCCCCTCCCCACCTCCTTTGTATTGTTGTGCCCCATGGCCACTGGCTTAAAAGATTTCACAATTGCTATTTGCAATCTACATGAAACTGACTTTGAATTGGGCTCAGATGTAAATAGGCAGCCAGCATAGCTGTAGAATCTGGCCCTTCAGAAGTAGTACAGTCTCATCCAACAGAACCAGTTAAAGTCTCTTGTCAAGAGTAAACAGTCTCCCCCTTTCAGCCTTGTCTAGGGAAGTTTCACTTTGCTCATCTTCATATTAAAACTGTTTCCAAAAACCCTTTCAAGAGTTCCACAGCCTCTCTGGGATTAGTAGGTGCAAATGTGAGTTGTGTATCATCCCTATACAGTTGACATTGCAATCTAAAGCTCTGAATGACTTCACCCAGCGGCTCCCCAGAAACCACCTAGTGATTTCACATGCATCTGATGCAGTGGGCTCTAATCCACAAAAGTTTGCACCATAATAAAATGCGTCAGTCTTTTTGGGTGCAACCAGGCTTTTTTTGTTGCTGTTAAATATTCAGTATGATTTAAATGTTTAATTACTGGGCTCTTGGGGTCATTATGATTTTCTTATTCATCAATAATGTATTATAAATGGTCATATAATACACTGACGGTTTTGTGATTAGAATATCTACAGGATAAATTTGCTATGCTAATCCTTGGCAGGCTTTTCCAACAAGTGATGAGCCTTACCGTTGAAGTGTGTGGCTTTTTCTAATCCTTCACATTTGTCTTCTCTACAGCTTGGCCTTAAGCCATTTTTCAAACGCCTATTCCATTTGTGTCCCTCATTTACAATATTATGATCATCTTAGGATCTATTCTTTGACTCGTGGAGAAAGCTACGCAAGCTTTGGTCTGTTGTTCCCAAGCATTTGGGTGAATGCATCGTGGTTTAAACTGAGTAGGTGCTGTGGGGGGCACGCATGCCCCACATCCCCATTGTACTGCAGCACCAGCCCTTCCCCCTCCTGATCTTTGTGCATGTGGCAAAGGTCTGAAGGAATATTTCCTTGGAATCCTCTTTGCAACCAGAACTCTGTGTGATCAGGGTTTCCAGCTCAAGGGAGTGTTCTAATCCCGTTTAGCTGAACACGGTTAGAATTGCTCTTGCAGACCTTCATGCTCAATACGTTAAGGTCAGGAGAAGAGGCAGCAGGGCTGCTACAAATGTGTACCTGCACTCACATGTGTGCATCCAGCATTCGTCTAGGTCTTACCTTCCAAGTCCTGGACTGCAGAATCTGGGACCGGCAGCCGTGTGACACCGGAAGTTGTGTCGACGTAACTTCCGGTGTCGCTTTGCCCTTCTATGGGCACCAAAAATGGCCACCGCCAGCTTCGAAAGTCACTTGTACGCATGTCAGGAAGTGCGTCGACGCAACTTCCGGTGCCCCTCCACCATAGCTGCCAAGTTTTCCCTTTTCTCACGAGGAAGCCTATTCAGCATAAGGGAAAATCCCTTTTAAAAAGGGATAACTTGGCAGCTATGCCCTCCACCCATCTATGGGCGCCAAAAATAGCCGCCGCCGACACCGGAAGTCGCGTCTATGCACTTCCGGACATGCGTAGATGCGACTTTTGAAGCCGGCGGCAGCCATTTTTTATGCCCATAGAAGGGCAAATCGGAAAGAAAAAAAATGGCCACCAGCAGGAGAAAATAACGGAGAAAAACGGGAGACAAAGTGATACGGGGACCACCGGGAAAAGGTAAGTAAAATCGGGGTTTTCCTGGAGAAAACGGGGCACGTGGTAGCTATGGTCTAGGTTCATATAAAAGGTAAGGGACGCCTGGAAGGTTATTTCCAGTCAAAGGCGACTATGGGGTTATGGCGCCCATCTCACCTTCAGGCCGAGGGAGCCGACGTTTTTCCACAGACAGCTTTCCGGGTCATGTGTCCAGCATGACTAAACCGCTTCTGGCACAACGGAACACCGTGACAGAAACCAGAGCACACAGAAATGGTATTTACCTTCCCACCACAGCGGTACCTAATTTTCTACTTGCACTGGTGTGCTTTTGAGCTGCTAGGTTGTCAGGAGCTGGGACAGAGCAAAGGGAGCTCACCCCGTCGTGGGGATTCAAACCGTTGAACTTCTGATCGGCAAGCCCAAGAGGCTCTGTGGTTTAGACCACAGCACCACCCAGTTCATATATGCACTGCTGAGAGGCTTAGGATCTTTTGCTGGAGTTAGAACATACACTTGTCTAGGAGTATGTGTTAACCTTATGCCCACAAGAACTTCTCATGTTTATTTATATGAAATAGAAGTGACAGTATATATTCCCCACCACACTTCTCCCCCAACCTTATACTGTATACAACATTAAAGTCTCACATTGAATATAAATTACAGGTAGGTAGCCATGTTGGTCTGCCGTAGTCGAAAGAAATTTTTTAAAAAATCATTCCAGTAGCACCTTAGAGACCAACTAAGTTTGTTATTGGTATGAGATCTATCTGAAGAAGTGTGCATGCACACGAAAGCTCATACTGGAGTGGTTTGCCAGTTCCTTCTCCAGGTCAAGAAGATCAAACCTATCCATTCTTAAGGAAATCAGCCCTGAGTGCTCACTGGAAGGACAGATCCTGAAGCTGAGGCTCCAATACTTTGGCCACCTCATGAGAAGAGAAGACTCCCTGGAAAGAATGTTGGTAAAGAATGAGGGCACAAGGAGAAGGGGACGACAGAGGATGAGATGGTTGGACACTGTTCTTGAAGCTACCAACATGAGTTTGACCAAACTGCGGGAAGCAATGGAAGACAGGAGTGCCTGACATGCTCTGGTCCATGGGGTCATGAAGAGTCGGACATGACTAAACAACTAAACAACAACAGTAGATAGGTTAGGATATCCCTGAATGCCTTACAGGGGTGAGGCTGGACTCAGGCTTGTCCCATGGTCACCCAACTTCATCATGGATGGTCTCCTGTCATATTAGAGTTATATCAACCTTATTATTAATGCCGTAATCTACAGTGATTAATGTTTGGATTGATGCACACCTATTACAGGTCTGTTACATATGACTTCCTCAAATGAGCCCTGGGAACTGAAGTTTTTTTAAAGGATGCTGGGAACAAGGAATAAGGATGCTGTAAGGGATAAACTACAGTATTATTTGGGGGAAGACATGTACTTTAAATATATGGTGTGTATGCAGTCTGAGACACATTATTTTAATGACCCGTTAATTCTCTCCTGTTTTTTGTATAATCTTGGCTAATGTGGAGCTAATCATTCATTTTGTGTTTGCTTTAACCAATTGCAAAACGAAAAATATCCCCAAAACGTTCGATATAGATAGCTATTCTGCATACAATAGAAATGGAGCCCACTGCATTTCCAGCAATCAGCCTCACAAGGACATGCAATGCTATTATGGAAATTGTACTGCTTTTTTAAAAATGGAAAGCATTAAAACTAAGAGCAACCATTTTAAGCATCTTTTCTTCTTTTAAAGGAACACTCTAAAAGGAGTTATTTTGTATTGTGGATGTTAACTCCACTGCTAGCCTTTACTTGGATCAAGCAAAAAGTTATTGTCATGGTGTAGAGTTGCTGAAGGCAAATTTGAAGATGACACAGGAACAGGAATTGAAAAAGCAGGAATTGCATCACATTTCCGAATTCCTGCTTCTAATATAACATGTTGAACAAGGAGATGGACCTTACTAACATTGAAACCCTATGCTTCAGAAATTATATTTCCCAGTACATTTCCGAGCACAATTCAAAGTGTTGGTGCTGACCTTTAAAGCCCTAAATGGCCTCGGTCCTGTATACCTGAAGGAGCGTCTCCACCCCCATTGTTCAGCCCGGACACTGAGATCCAGCGCAGAGGGCCTTCTGGCAGTTCCCTCACTGCAAGAAGCAAAGGGAACCAGGCAGAGGTCCTTTTCGGTAGTGGTGCCCTCCCATCGGAGGTCAAGGAGATAAACAACTACCTGACATTTAAGGTAAAGGTAAAGGGACCCCTGACCATTAGGTCCAGTCGTGACCGACTCTGGGGTTGCACGCTCATCTCGCATTATTGGCCGAGGGAGCCGGCGTATAGCTTCCAGGTCATGTGGCCAGCATGACAAAGCCACTTCTGGCAAACCAGAGCAGCACATGGAAACGCCGTTTACCTTCCCGCTGTAGCGGTTCCTATTTATCTACTTGCATTTTTGACATGCTTTCGAACTGCTAGGTTGGCAGGAGCTGGGACCAAGCAACGGGAGCTCACCCCGTCACAGGGATTCGAACCGCCGACCTTCTGATCAGCAAGCCCTAGGCTCAGTGGTTTAACCACAGCGCCACCTGGGTCCCTACCTGACATTTAGAAAACACCTAAAGGCAGCCCTGTTTAGGGAAGTTTTTAATCTGTGATATTTTAATGTATTTTGGTATTTGTTGGAAGCCGCCCAGAGTGGCGGGGGAAACCCAGCCAGATGGGCAGGGTATAAATAATAATAATAATAATAATAATAATAATAATAATAATAATAAATACGCAGAAATCCACTGAAGTGAAACCGCATTTTGTTCAGGGTTGGCCTTGGGGTGGGTGAGACGGGCAGTTGCCTGGGGTGCCAAGCTGAGTTCAGTGGCTGTTGTTTTTTAATGTAGTCTCTGCTGTGTGCTTTGGTGACAAAAAGCAAGTGTCTATAACCTCCCCCAACCCCCACCCTGGTTCTGTGTTTGGGTACTAACTAGGAAAATGACTGTCCTTCATTAGCTTTAAAGTATGTTCCCTTTTCAATTTTCCCTTTGATGTCGTTTGTGCTAGGTAAAAATCAATGAACACAGGCTTTACTTTGAGCAGCATTACCCAGCACTTAGCACTTCAAATACTATTTTTTTAAAAAAAAAAACCTATAAGCATTATATAAATAATCATAAAATAAAGCTATGAACTTTTCTTCCTTTCTTTTTTAAGATTAAAAATATGGTTATTCTAAAATAAAGAAGGCTTATCAAGAAACTGCTACAAAACAAAACATATTAAAATGTTTTGTGATAGTTCTGCTGTGACGCCTAGTGCCACTGCTCAGAATGTGGCTTTTGAAGCTTTGCCTTCTGCAAACTTTGATGGAAAAATGAAGGTTTTGTGCAATGTCATTCTCAGTGGGTAGGGTAAGCAATGATGTGAGCCTCTCATCCATCACGGTAGATCTCAAGTACATCTTGATGAGCCTCAATTTTGAGAAGTTCCACTAGGCAGTAGGAACTGGAGCTGGAAGTGCCAGGAGAATTTGTAATGGGAAGACATTGGTAATTTGAGTATCATGAATGTATCACAGGACATCTCATGGTGAGCCTTTTTCAGAAGGTAGCATGTGGTGGAGATGGCCTAACCCAACACAAAGATCTGCACCATCTCTGTCAGGGTGGTTGCCATCATTGAGGGATCTGTGTAGATCCATACAGTGGATGGCGAATGTCTCTTCCAGTAGCTTTTCAAGGTTGTCAAGGAATCCCCATGAGATTTGAACTGCTCAAGTTGCTCTTCAGTTTGAACACAGTGTTGAGAAAAGTGTAGAACTTCTTTTTTTTTTTGGACTGCCACACTTGTCATCAAGAGTCAGACCCACATTTTCAAACTGCTTCTTCTTGCAGCACTTACCGTACGTGAGTGCTCCTTGAAAGTGGCATCAGCATCAAGGGTTTCTGAGAGCTCTTTAGCTGTGATAACCACCTCTGCAAAACCACTTATCCTATATGAGGCAATAAACTCCGCACATTTCTTCATGAGGGGAGGCAGTAGTTACTCTGACAGGCATGAGCAAACTCGGCCCTCCAGATGTTTTGGGACTACAACTCCCATCATCTCTGACTACTGGTCCTGTTAGCTAGGGATGGTGGGAGTTGTAGTCCCAAAACATCTGGAGGGCCGAGTTTGCCTATGCCTGCACTATGTCCTTTGTAAGGCATTGCATAGCCTTACTTACAATATTCACATGAAATAGACTGTCATACCATAATATGATTGATATCAAGAACTTGAAGTCTGTTATTTGGTCCACTGGGCATTGTGCTTCATAGCAAAGATCTGCATCTGCTTAACCGGGGTGCCCAAACTTTTTTCAAAGAGGGCCAGATTTGATGAAGTGAAAATGTGTGAGGGCCAACCCAAGTTGTTGAGCTCTTTTTTTTTTTAGAATTGCAGTTGTTAAGCTTTTTTTTTAGGATTTTTGCCAGATTAAATCGACTGGCAGGCCAGATTATGCCTCCGAAACAGACTTTGGACATGCCTGGTTTAAGGCAACTCTGCCACTTCCATCGAAGCAACATAACCTTACAGTATTTTGTTCGATATTGAATAGGCTTCACACTGCCTACACAACTTTCCCAATGTGGGCCATTCAGTGGCTTCATAGTGAGGTTGAAGTCATTGTCTTTTAGAATCTGCCACTATAGAACACAAGCAGAGAATAGCATAAACATGCACTGCAGCATGCCAAAAGGGGTAATGGATTATTTAATTATGAAGCTGCATCTGAAACTACCAGATTGAGAGAATCACAGCCACAGGGTATGAACGAATCTTATCAGTTCAGTGTAAGGAGGCCTTGCCTTGACACTACCCCTCTCTGCTCTCTCTTGGCACCATTATCATAGCCTTTGCCATGCCAGTTCTTAGTGTTAATATTGTTTTCCCTCAAGGTCTTAAGCAAGAGTTCATGAACTGTGCTGAATTCGACGAAGCGTTTCTTTACACAAATCTTTCCCCTGTTTTCATCAACACATCTCACTGTGAGTGACATCTTCTCAGAGTGACTTACATCAGGCATGCAATCCAGTATGGCAGAGTAATACTTAGCTTTGTCCAACCTGCTCTGTATGTTTTTATTAATGTATCGATGTAATATTTTTGCCTGCAACTGTATATTTTTTGTAATATTTTGTTGAAGTTGTCTGAAGGAGCATCACCACTCCCATCCTTCAGCCCAGACACTGAGGTCCAGCTCCAAGGGCCTTCTGGCGGTTCCCTCACTATGGGAAGTGAAGTTACAGGGAACCAGGCAGAGGGCCTTCTTGGTAGTGGCACCCGCCCTGTGGAACGCCCTACCATCAGATGTCAAGGAAATAAACAAATGAATTTTAGAAGACAACTTAATGCAGCCCTGTTTAGGGAAGTTTTTAATGTTTGATGTTTTATTGTATTTTTAATATTTTGTTGGAAGCCACCAAGAGTGGCTGGGTAAACCCAGTCAGATGGGTGGGGTATAAATATGTTGTTGTTGTTGTTAATTATTATTATTTTTCTTCAGTTTTCTGTACACCACTTAGATATATTTTTAAATATATTTGCGTGTTCAGACCTAGAGACCTCCCCCCTAAATAAATTCACACTTGACTCAAATTTTAGTTTGGTTTCTGGCAGAATTTAGGCCACAACTATTGATTACAGAAAGTGAGTGGTTGCATAGGCTCTGGTTCAACTAGCTCCCTGCACCCTTGCAGGTAGCGCTGACGCAGGGCACCAGCATAGATCAGCCAAGGGTGAACACCTGGATAGGCGAAAAGCCAGGAACAGACTATGTTTGCCACCCAGATGTCCCCCTGGACTCAGGCGCGGGCACAACCTGCTCTCAGGGGTTGACCAAACCATTTGAATCCCTGGATTCCTTTAACGGAATACCTTTCACATAGGGATGGCGAGAGCATTCTCCCATCCCTATCACCTGAACCAGTGCCTATCCGCAACCTTACAAGTTGTGACAATTTGCTACATGGCAGGCGAAACCCAAATGGCAACAGCCAAGCAGCCAAGAGGGGAAAATTCCTGCCGTGCCCCTGTCCCAACGACAGATGACACATGACGGCATAGCAAGATCAAGTGCACAAAAGCCCTAAATGTAAGGAGAGGTGGGCGGGTGTTCCGAATGCACACACCGAAAGAGGAAGCTCTGTGTCACATGCATGGATATATACAGCTCCCTCGATCCATTTGGACTGTGCCCCATTGGCCAGATTGGGACCTACCAATCAGGTGTTGCGGCTGACCAATCTTACCCACCCACAACACAGGAGGTCGGTCTCCAGGTCTCACCGCAACACGTGCCCTCTTTTAGGGAGGACATGATTTAGCAGGATAGAAAATCAATAATCAATGTTCTCTAATACTTCCTTGGCCATGAAGACCAAGGTCAGTTCATTCTGAATGGTTTTCCCACAGTAGGGAGAATTACATTGCTCCCCCATTACCTCATCATAATCTTCAAGCAGCTGTACAAGTACCAGAAAATGTCCATTGTTGTCTGTACATTCCCAGAATGCTGAGTTCTGGGCCACCAGGAGCAGTGCAATATCCATTAGGTTTTTCAACACGCCCCTCCGATGCTGAGTGTTTCAGCTGATGTTCTGCATCAATACACTCAAAACCTATATTCTGTTTCTATCCACTTGCAGTATGCAGTGAAATGCCTGGGTGACTTTTCATGCAGTTTCAGAATACACAACAAATGTTTCCAGTCATTTGTCCTGGTACTCCCAAGTGACAAACTGTCAATGGCAGAGCCACCACTAGGAAATGTTTTGCAGAAGGGGGGGGGAACCTTGTTGGTACTCTTAGAACCTGAAGTGTGAGTAATAGGAACTTGTAAAATACCATGCAAAGGAAGAACCTGCTGATTTCCACATCTTCCTGAACTTCAGTATCCCACCCCAGGGAAGTGTACAAGCCCTCTGTGTACAAGTTCAGAGGCTTACAACCCACCACATGCAGCAACAGCATTGTGCTGAGGGTTTGCTTTTGCTAATACTGTGCAGAATCCATGCAAGAAAATTACTTCTGGGCAGAGGAAACTTTCCCCTGCATCACAAGGGCAGCAAAGGTGTGGCAACCGTAAGTCACAGGAAAGGAAGGAATAGGTCTTCCTCAGTATTGGGTCAAACAGACATTGTTCTGCACTGCATTTCAGAAATCAGAAAAAGGCTCAGTGTTCAGAGACCATGGTGCACGTTTGATTTGTGCCACTGAATTTTAAGCCAACCTATAGAATTGGGCTGTCAGAAACAATATCCCGTCTAACTACAGATCTGTTCTAACATACAAAAAGCAACCTGGAGCTACTGATTATCATGACTGACAATATCTCAGAAGACATGATATCAGGAAGATGGATATGTGAAGGGTCTCGGAAAGTCAAATATTATATTTTTAAAAAATGCAGGACAAAATATACATAACAATCCTATATATATATAAAGAACAGAATTACTGAAATATAGAAAACAGTGTAAACCAAACACCATGAATTTCACCGGTGAAGTGAAAGTGAGCAGGGGGTGAAATCTGTAAAGGTTCCAACATGTTTGTGCTGCCAAAAATGAAATTATTGCAGTTTGAACCCTAATGCCTTGGCCATCAGCAAATGTACTGTGAAAGGGAACAATAAAGTGCTAGCAATGTGAATGTACATCTGTTGTGCCAGGCAGATTCAAAAGCATCTGAAACAAGAGGGGAAGCGCCATGACACTCACCCACATTTATTCATTTAGTTAAATGGAAAAGTGTTGGACTGTGAAGCAGCGCTGCAGACAATTTCAGTGCCTGTCAGCGTATATTAGAGAGACATTTACAAATTTGACAAAAATGAATATACTTCAGTTGGGGTCATCCATAACTCACAGGCAGACAAGTCAGTCACTAGGATTTTGAATGACAGTTTGCTCTGCTTCTTCCAAATAGAAAACCAGATGGCAGAGGGGAAGCCATGCACTTATTCTGCTTTCTCAAAGAGACAAATTACAAGTCTCTTCTCTTGAGTCACATTAGTTTTTGTTTCTTTTAATGGTAAGAGCCCTATCTTTCTGATACCATGTCCAGTAATATGGGTGATCTGCATTGGCAGGTGGGACCGCCAAGATACATCACTTGCTGCAGGACAGTAGAGTTTTTCTTGGTCCAGATGTAATATAATCCTGTGTATGAATGGGAATGTGTGGAACAAATTCTGTTCTGGCCAGATGGTATATAGGTTCTGACTCTGGAATATAGAAGCAGCAGAGGTTTATTGGAGGGCTGTACATTAGTCCTTCATGTGTATATTGTAATAGAGGGGTAGGGACCTCTGGCCTTCCAGATGTTGCTAGCAACTTCCACCCAGAACATTATCTATGCTAGCAGGGGCTGATGGAAGCCGGAGTCCAACAACATCTGGAAGGCTACAGATTGCCCACCCAAGCTTCAAATGCACAGGTTTTCCAAGCTTGGCCTAATGTGTGAAAAGCCCTCTTCATGCAGTACATAGTTAAACTATGGGAGTCACTGCCACAGGAGGTAGTGATGACCATCAACCTGAAAAGGCTTTAAAAGAGGATTAGATTATTTCATTAGAGTGGCCTTTCTAAGCCTTGGGTACCCAGATGTTGTTGTTCTTCATCTCCCTTCGTCCCTAGCTGGTTGTGGTCAGGGACATTGTCAACTGGTGCCAGCCGAACCTCCCTGGGGAGAACATTCCACAAACAAGGAGCCACTGCAGAATAGGCCCATTCTCATGTTGCCACCCTCTGGAGCTCTCATGGAGAAGGCACGTGAAAAAGGGCCTCAGATGATGATCTTAGGGTTTGGGTAGGTTCATATGGAGAGAGGTGGTCCTTGAAGTTCTGCGGTCCTGAGGGTAGACAAAGCCATGGGGGTTAAGGCTATCAATGGCTACTTGATGGCCATTTACTTCCTTCAGAAGCAGAAGTGGCAAGCCTCCGAATACTAGTTATTGGGGAACTTACAATCTTATGGCCTTGGGTCTGATCCAGCAGGAGTCATGTTCCTGTGAGAAGGAGAAGGAGAGGCTTGAAAATAAAGGAGTAATAATAGCGGCCTAAATTACAGTACTCCTGTAAGGATTGCTGGGATAATATATGTGAAGTACTTTGAACACTTGAAATGTGCTATATAAATGCTAAGTATTATTATTATCACTCCTGCAACCGCACAAATAATCCCATGAATATTCACAGCAAAGCAAAAAAATTAATAAATAAAGCCACTCCAAGAATAGCGTTGCTGTATCTGCAAGCTTCTGAAATGTTTGTGTTTGTGATGACCTGTAATTTCCTACTGCATTAATCTTGAAGGCCACCACATTTTGAGTAGCCTGTTCTTAATCAGAACAGGGAGATGTATCATGTCTAAAATAAACTTTATATATTCTTCCACACAGTAGATGGAGATGAATTATCCCGTGGCTACAATATCTTTCTCTAGTTGGCACTTAAACATCTTGAATATATGATGGATGGAAAAATAAATGTATAACTGTTATTTCCAAAATAGATTATTCTAACTAACGTAGCTAACAGTCTTCTGTGTGCGTTTTAATGAACATTTCCTTTACATTCAGGATGATAATTACATTTTTTTTCTAATATATTATGGAAAACCCGCCGTTTCAAGAAGCTTGGTCTCTCTGGCATGTACGTGACAGAATTTTAATTGGTACTAAGAGCATGCTTGAGTTTCCCGTTTACTAAGTTACATCAGGGCTGGCTCTAGGTAGAGTCCTGGTGGTGCGGGGCGCTAGGGCGCCGGGCCAGTAGGCAGGGCGCTGCGCCCTGCGAGGGCGGGGGAGCTGGAGCGATCTCCGCCCCTCAGCGCCAGGGCGCGTGACCTGCTCGAGACTGCCCTGAGTTACATTCACATTGCTTCACTTTCAAGTGTGCTATTCTGTGTAAGGGAAAATAATTTCCATTCAGCTTCACTGGTATGTTATTAATGAAAGTATAACAGTGCTTTCTCTTAAAAGTTAAAGTGAAACTGACCCAAAAAAGGGAGATGTGTTTGCAGTAATTCTGCATCTTACATTTTTGTGAGGTGAAGAATGTAACATTAGGTTGTAAATCGATGTGATGGGCTGTTCGTAACACTTTGATGCTTAGTGATTAAGTGTTTTATACGTTGCTAAATAGCCCTAAGAACATTAACATTGATAATGCAACAATTTGGTCCAATTAATGTTTGTGGAAACCTTCAATGATGGCTCCATTTTCGAGCTGAGGAAAGAGGGAGATGTTATCATTTATTACAAACCTTTTCAGCAGCATCAAAAAGCACTAAGGCTCTTTGGGTGTGTTTGTTTGTTTGTTTGTTACAGTGATTGCTGTGAAAGGGCCTGGAAGTATTTGCCAGTTCAGGAAACTTAATTTTCACCCTATATTGGCTTCCATGGTGATGTTTTCATGTAGCTAAATCTTATTGGCTGAGAACCATACTGTTAATGGTAAACTTTGTCACTTGTGCACACAAACCCAAAATATTCACCTCATGCCAGAATTTGTGCTTTTGTAAAATAAAAAGTCTGTATCAGTTTCTAAGTTGCTCTTTGCTCTCTCCACTTCAATCTGTGTTGCAGGTGGTTAGGGATCAGTTTCTCGTTTTGCATGTTCAGACCCAGAGACCTCCCCCCTAAATAAATTCACACTTGACTCAAATTTTAGTTTTAGTTTTTGGCATAATTTAGGCCACAACTTTATTGATTACAGAAAGTGAGTGGTTGCATAGGCTCTGGTTCGACTAGCTCCCTGCACCCTTGCAGGCAGCGCTGACCCAGGGCACCAGCATAGGTCAGCCAAGGGTGAACACCTGGATAGGTGAAAAGCCAGGAACAGACTATGTTCGCCACCCAGATGTCCCCCTGGACTCAGGCACGGGAACAACCCACTCTCAGGGGTTGACCAAACCATTTGAGTCCCTGAATTCCTTTAATGGAATACCCTTCACATAGGGATGGTGAGACCGTTCTCCCATCCCTATCACCTGAACCAGTGCCTATCCACAACCTTACAAGTTGTGACGATTTGCTACGCGGCAGGCAAAACGCAAATGGCAACAGCCAATCAGCCAAGTGGGGGAAATTCCTTCCGTGCCCCTGTCCCAACGACAGACGACACACAACGGCATAGCAAGGTCAATCACAAAATGCCCTAAAAGTAGGGAGAGGTGGGCGGGTGTTCCAAATGCACGAGCCAAAAGAGGAAGCTCTGGGTCATGTGCATGGGTCCCTCGATCCGTTTGTACTGTGCCCCATTGGCCAGATTGAACCCAACATTGAGGGACCTACCAATCGGGTGTTGCGGCTGACCAATCTTACCCACCCACACCACACCAGGTCAGTCTCCAGGTCTCACCATAACACGTGCCCTTTTTAGGGAGGACACGATTTTCCAGTCTTAAGTTCAGTTCCCCACATTTACAGATCGATTTTCAATTATTTATTTTTTCAAGTCCTCGTGAAAACCCACCAGCAATTTGGTGCAAGTTTATCCCGATACACACATTATTTTACCCAATATACACATTTTGCCAAAACATATTTTCCCTAGCATGCCTCCATGCCATTTTCAGTGAAATATGCTGAACTCCAGTGATTGTTAAAGTTTCAGACAAAATTATGAATGAGTCAACAAAAGCATACCTACAGAGGCACTCCTATAAAACAATAGTAACTTATAGTGGGGTGTGCTTTTTTTTCATTACTAGTTTTAAACCACTACAGAGTTGCTGTTTTTCTATAACCTCAGAGGGCTCACTCTTCAGTTACACTAAAAAGTGGACCATCTAGTCGTAACTGAATAAACTTTACCCATGTAATAGTCAGTGATTTGGCAGTGGCGATTTTTTTCTTCTTCTTCTTCCCACGATGGCATTTTATCAATTGCTGTCTGGCTATCCTGCATCTTCAGATACAGAAAGGTAGTAGAAAGTACTGAAGTGATACATGTGGCAGATGCCCTGCAGCATTGATTAAGGAACCCATCCAAGTCAGTGTCTTTCCACCCACACAGTTAATCTCTGTAGTGGATTTTGAAGGGAAATTTTTCTTCCCACTTGAATGTTTCTTAAATATCACCTCCGTTATCTCCCCAGTATACCAACCAGTATTTGAAGCACCCTGCCATTAAAAGGTGATTGTGCATATGCACTTACTTTCTTTGGTATACACCAAGATATACATAGTATTTATTACTGCTGAATTTTAAGTATTTGCCAAATGATTTCCATGGGAACGTTATGCTATAGGAAAAAGTCACTCTGGGAGCAGAGGCAGATGTTACAATGGCACAGGCACAAGCCATTAATTTACACCTGAGAGAATTCTCTTCTGGCAACATTTGGCCTCAAATTAAGAACCAGCGAGATGGTCAGAGATAATGACAAAACAAGACTGAACAGAGACAAGGAGCAGAGGCTGTGGTCATCCATCAACCCTTTAGCTGCTTCTGGTGTTTTGCTGCAAAGTCCATGGACATTGCTAATGGAAGGCCAGCCAATAAGGTTCAGACCTGCTGGTTCCTGTGAGGAATTGATGCTCTGAGATCAGTTGAATATGAGGGCTGAGATACATCATGGTAAGGCGCAATGGAAGCAGAATGACTGTTGTTTCTATAATCAAACCACTTCCTTTTTTTAAAAAAGGTAAAAGACCCCTAGACCAGGCATGGCCAAACTTGGCCTTCCAGCTGTTTGGGGACTACAATTCCCATCATCCCTGACCACTGGTCCTATTAGATACGGATTATGGAAGCTGTAGTCCCAAAACAGCTGGAGGGCCAAGTTTGGCCGTGCCTGCCCCTACCTATTTATCTACTTGCACTGGTGTGCTTTCAAACTGCTAGGTTGGCAGGACCTAGGACGGAGCAACGGGAGCTCACCCCGCCATGGGGATTTCAACTGCCAACCTTCTGATTGGCAAGCCCAAGAGGCTCAGTGGTTTAGACCACAGCGCCTTAAAGGTCTGCCAGCATGTTCATTCCCATGCCTTCAGATTGGTAGTGCTTGTCTCTGTCCCATCTTTAAGGGATATGACTACCATTTGTGTTTTGAATCATACCTCCTCTGTGGTTACTTCCTCTGCATAATCTTCTGGTAACAGAAACACACATGTGGTTTCTTTGCTGCCGAATGGGTTAGTGGCCAACAGTGCCAAATTTATGTATATAGGCTAAATAGGCTGAAGCCTAGGGCCTCTAAATCTAGGGGGCCTCACCAGCCTACCCGCTCCCCAGTGGACAGTCTCCCCTCTCCCAAAATTGCAAACCAAAGAAGCCAAGAATAGCAGCAAATAAAATCTGCTCATACGTCAGCGACTGATAAGATTTGTCAACCAGTTCTTCCAAAGTCTTCCTAAATTATAAAGCTCCAAAATACAGGCCCAACGAGAACAGGTCTGGGAAGAGTGAGGCATACAACGGGCACCACCAGTGAAAAGGCCCTGCTCCGTG
Organism: Zootoca vivipara; assembly: GCF_963506605.1. Lineage (NCBI taxonomy): Eukaryota > Metazoa > Chordata > Lepidosauria > Squamata > Lacertidae > Zootoca > Zootoca vivipara. The sequence goes on from NC_083285.1 coordinate 29,860,918, forward strand.
TAGCTCCTGCCCTGTCATTTGATAGGGTGCCCACTTGCCCTCCTTCTTGACATGGAATGCTCTCTATTGGAGTCTCCAGGTCCAGTACAAAGAGCATAAGAAGAGAGAGCAGGGACACATGCAACTGCTGGGTGACCTTGGGCTAGTCACACTTCTCTGAAGTCTCTCAGCCCCACCCACCTCACAGGGTGTCTGTTGTGGGGGAGGGGGGAAGGAGATTGTTAGCCGCTTTGAGACTCCTTCGGGTAGTGATAAAGCGGGATATCAAATCCAAACTCTTCTTAATAACACTCTTCCATTTTCTTCTAGTTGTGAGGGTGGGGGATGGGGGAGTGGCTTCATCTAAATCCGGCCCTGGTGGCCAAGGACCTACGTTTTGCTGTTTTATTGCTGTTGTTACATTCAATTTAACTGTGACAGTGCTGATTTTAAGCTTAGTTTTAACATGCTGTGATGACTTCAGAATGGCACTACACAGATAATAGCTGGGTCAAATAAATAAATAATTTTGGAAGAATTACAACATAAGGCCTCAACTTCATTTTTGATAACATTTCCAATGCAGTTGCCATGTCCTGAATATGTAAATCAATGTACATTTGTGCCACGTCAGAAATGTGTAGAGGCAGTAATTGAGTTCATAAATGCTAGACCATAATTGCTTAGCATTTAAGTGACCTTTTAAGTAACAGAAGCTCCCCTACTGTTATTTAAATTTCTCAGGTTTGGGGGGGGGGTTGACATATTTATTGCAAAAGAAATCTTTGACTTGGTTCCTTTTATTAATGATGTCAACCGGGCCCCGTGTGCATTCTGAAGCACTATCTGAGGAAATGCTATCAGCAGATTTAAAAGCAAACAAAAGCATTGTGCTCAAATTTAAGAAGAAAAATGACCCATCATTATGACTGTACACGAAGAAACAAGAGGTTATTTATTTCATAACAGACTATGAAGAAGATAAGTTTTAGAACTTAACCAGATGTCCTTGGGAAGGGTTATAGCACAATATAGCAAAGTTTGATCAGTTATTTGACTGCCCCTTGGGTTGATACATAGGTTTGGATTAAATATTATTTGGGCTAAAGTTGGGCCAAATTTCACTTGCCTTTACGGATGAACATTCCCCTCTGCAAAACAATGGGCAAGAAACTTTTCTGTACTTTAAACTGCATGTGGTTGCCCCATACCTCTCTCTATACCTCCAAGCTGCTTTTTTTTAATCACAGAAAGAAGCACTGACGGAGGAAGAGGGGGGCGGGGGGAGCGTACCACCCCCAGCAGTGTGATCCTGGTGGGGTGCCATTGCGACTGCCCCCCCACCCGGCATAGCTGCCAAGTTCTCCCTTTTTTTAAGGGAAATTCCATTATGCTGAATAGGCTTCCTCGCGAGAAAAGGGAAAACTTGGCAGCTATGCCCCACCCACGCTGGGCACCATGCACCTGCAGGCAGCATGCCACGCCCCTGGGACACACGCCACGCCACTGCGGGCGGTGTGCCATGCCCCCGTGACGCACGCCACCTGCTCTGCACCATAGCTGCCAAGTTATCCCTTTTTTACAGGGATTTTCCCTTATGCTGAATAGGCTTCCTTGCGAGAAAAGGGAAAACCTGGCAGCTATGCTCTGCACACACACACACCCCGATGCCGGAGCACGAAGCTCCGCCACTGGAAATAAGTACAGGCAGGTGACTGTAACATGAACTGTGAGGCCACTGTTTGAGGGCTTTTAAAAAAAACAGCTCAGCTGAATGACCAAGAAATTTGCAGCAACTGTACAATAGAGTTGCTGTTTTTTTAATTAAAGAGCAAAGAAGACATCACCCTCAGCCATCTCATTACTGCCTCATCCTGATACCTTCAATGAAAATCCCCTCCCCCTGCAAGTCCTCATTTTCATGAGGTTTCAGTTCACACATCCCCCTTTGTGAGCAGCTCAAAAAATGTGGTGAACAACCTGATTTGCACTGTCACTAGGGATGGGAAAGAAATTCAATCCAGATTGTATTTAAAGGCAAATCTACTGAATTCACACTTTCTCAAACAGTATGTGAACGGAGACATAGCAATCCATTGAAATGTGCATTTCTCTGCATTTTGCAGTCCTGTACTCAAGACAAGTAATAAGTAAGGGCATATATTAGGGTCAGGTGTGCATAAGAATGGCCACATGTCAGTCATAACAACGTATAAAAATGTGTTGTACTAGGAAACATTGCTTTCCAAGAATGTGTATATCAGGCAAATTTGTATTCAAGTGTGTGTATATTAAGGAGGAAATTGGACTAAAATACTGGTGAATTTCTTGAGGACTTTAAAACAGAGAGATTGCAAACTAAAAATGAGAAACTGAGAAAAAAACAAAATTAAAAAATCTGTTCATCTCTAACTGTCCCCTGGTTCTAGTAATACATAAATCATCCGCTCCAAGTGATTAGGGTTTATGGTGTGTCACCTGCTGTAAATGGAACACAAAATTGGGGAGGAAAGCCAGGCATTTGTTGCGTCTTTTGGACCTGGTTGGGCTGGTCCATGGCATTAAAACCACTTGACCTGAGGAAAGAGATGGTTCTGTCTCCTCATATGCAATGAGTGTTTGGAAAGCCCCTAAGCCTTGATCCCACCTCACAGATGGCATTGTGTGTGTTTTTCACCCCTCCTCCTGGCTCATCAAGGAGGTATTAAAACTACAAATCCCAGTGCTGACCTCTCTGCTGTCCATTTCCCCAGACTCTCCTGCTACCAATTTTCCTTGCCCTTTTTGCAAAGCAAGCTTGGGAAAGGAGAAATGGTGGCAGGAAAGGCTGTCGAATGGATGGCTGCAACACAAGTTGATTGCGAACCAAACCAATCTTCAAATCGAAGCTCCCCACCACCACCACTATTTCATCAGAATGTCATTTCCAAACTGGGAAAGTTCTGTTCTGCACCCCCACAATTCCAATATTTGGCACCTTAAGCCTACTTAAAAGAAAGGACCCTTAATTGTAATGATGAATTACACTATCCATAAAAAAGGTATTGCCTAAAGAGGATTGCATTACAAATTGAAAAGCCATGGATAATAACTGCAGGAAGGAAGGAAACAGGAAGTCAGTAAACATTAAATCAATAGAAAGACAGCTGCTAGATTATTTCAAATAAAACCATTTACTTCTGGCGGGCATTTGCACCATCCTGTGCATACCAATAGTCACTATCCATGCTCATTCATATTCTTGAGTCTGTACAGAAACTAAATGATGTCTGATTCTAAAGAGTAGCAATAGGTGAGGAACATAGGAAACTGCCTTATACTGAGTCCAACCTTTGGTTCGTTTTAGCTCGGTATTGTCAACACACACTGGCAACAGCTCTCCAGACTTCAGAGAAGACTCCTTCTCAGTCCTGCCTAGAGATGCCACAGATGTCTTACACATACAGTACAACTGAGCTCTGGCCCAAAACAGGGCTGCCGACTTGAATAAAGTATTGCGGGAGCTCAGCTATGCCCTGCCCCACTTAATTGATCACATGATGCAGTGCATGCAAACCATATGAATGGCAATGCCCACCAACTGGGGGTGCGGCCCTCTCAAATATTTTATTGCAGGAGCCAAAGCCCTCATAGCCTCTAGAGGTTGGCTCCTATGGCCCAAAAATTTAGTCTTGGTTCGGACTAGAGCTAGTTAGAGCTTAAGAAAACAAGGCATCTTTACATACTGTTCCATGCTGGGATATTATCCTGGCCTCGGATGAAACTGGCCCCCATAAAAAGTAAATCAATAAAAAGCCTTGAAATTTCTGTGCCTCCTTCCTTTAGGACAGGAATGGGGAACCCCTATCCCTGCCCCCAGATTCCAACTTCCCTCAACATGGCCAATGGTCAGGGATAATGGGAGGTGTAGCTCAGCAACATCTAGCATTCTCCATCCCTTCTTTAGTAAACTGGTTGTCAGAGTTGTCCCCCAAGCAAGCTTGTGATAAGCTGCTTCACTTTTCAGGTGTCCCTAAAGTTTTCAACCCAGCTTCCACTTTATCAGCATTGTTATGGAAACTGGCCTAAAGACACACACTCATAATTTTCTTATATTTTGCATTTGGATGTATCATAAACATTCAGCTTTTTGATAAAAGATATGAAAAATGAATTAAAACCTGAGGGAGAATTTCACATATATTCCACCCATGTAGCTGAGTGGTTTTAAAACTTAAAACACCTGTGAGAAATAGCAAAAGTCATATAGATTAGGATGAAAGTCCAGTCTGAGGTCTGCCTGCCAGTCTAGATCCATCTACGGTTTTTCTCCCCATGGTATCTTGCAATCATTGGTGATTATTTTTATCCGCAAAGCTTCGCTGTCAGATTGTGAAGTGCTATTATCCTCATGGTCCGCTTGCAGACCTGAAGCATACAGTCAGTGAAGCAATTTAATTAATGCCACACACACTTTGTGCTCATTCCATAGAGTCAAGCCAAATCTGTCATCTGATCCCAAGTCAAGCATCTTATCCACTAATGCATTCTTATATGCCATACTGAGACACTCACCTACGTATCCCAGTACTTGATCAAGTCTCCTGACTTCCACTGACATTCTATTAATTTGAACAGGAGCTTTGCACATACGTATACTATGGAATTAGAGCAAAGCTCTGTTTGCTTTAGGTGATTGATTATAATTAGTAGATAGCTCACAAATATGAAGCAGGACAGTACCTAAGTAGGAGACAGGGAGATTTCCTGAGTGTTGAAGTTATTTGTTTGCTTGAGTTCTTTTATGTTTCTTTGACATGTCAAATAGAAATCTGTCTGTACCTGTGCAATATATCTTAGCTTCTACCTGGAGCCAAAGGTGGCAGCCGAGGAGATGGATGGCAGTTCCACACAAGTATAAACTGACACTCGCAGCCTGGCTTAGATGGAATTTTGAGCATGAGCTAATATTAGGATTGATACTTATCCCGCTGCTTTTTAGAATATTAAGTTGAGAAACCACAACATGGTGGCCAAACAACATTTGATTTGACAACAATGCAAAACGTGTTGGAAATGCATTATAAAACCAGTTGCGTGCCGAGGTTCCAAGACATCCCCCCAATAACTCACACTTCACACAATATTTTAAGTTTAAGGTTTTTGGCATTAATTTGACCACAACTTTACTTAAATACAGCTGAATGTGAGTGGTTGCTTAGGCATTGGTTCTTGCCATCTGTCCCCCACTAGCCTAGTAGGGGAGCCAGTAGGTAAGCACCCTCTGGGAGAGATCGGGGCAGGGGCCCACACCCTTGACCTCATCCCTCAGATGCTCCCCGAGGCTCATGCACGGCCCTGGCCCCTAACGGGGATAAATGGACAAACATGTAGAGCCCCAGGATTCCTTTAAAGGAATACCCCTAAAGGCAGCAGCAACCATGAGGGGCAGGCCCAACCAAAATCTGTATCCCTCCACCATCCAATTTGAACCAATGCCTAACCACCAACCTTACAACATAGCTGCCAAGTTATCCCTTTTTTTAAGGGATTTTCCCTTATGCTGAATAGGCTTCCTCGCGAGAAAAAGGAAAACTTGGCAGCTATGCCTTACAAGTTGTGACTTATTGCAGCGTAGTAGGCAAAAACCACCTGGCACCAGCCAATCAGCCAAGTGGCAAAATTCCTACCAGGCCCCTGATCCAAAACAGGCGACCCCATGAGAGGCGCAGCAAGGTCAATGCAAGAACGCCTAAAATTAGAGGCGGGAGGGTGGGAGATTCGTTGCGAGCAGCAAAAGTGGAACTGAAAGCTGCTCGCTAAGCATATATAGGGTAAGGCTGTCAATCAATCATTTGCTACATGCAAACTTCCCCAGTAACAGCACATCCACCAATCACACATGTGGCCATCCAAACTGACCCGCCTCTCCAACCCTGGGATGTCTTGTTAACCCTTCCGCAACCCATGTTCTCCTCTATGGGGAGAACCTGCTTTGTATTAGTTAAAGGACACTGAACGCTGCTTCATGTGAATTATGAACCAGGATTCTTCAACATTGTGCTGTTGAGAAAATAGAAAAATAAAAATGCCTGCCAAAATCACTTACCTCTCAATTAAGATAGAAATATGTGCATAATTCCATAATCAGAACAATCCAAGGTTTAGAACTACATACAGTGATTCTAATGTTACTTTAGAACTACTCTTTACTAATTTTATTTGTTTTTATAATTGCTTTAATATCATCATGTTAAGTATTTCTCTTTAAGATACAGCACAGGCATGAAAACAGGATTAAAATGTGATCATTGTACAGGGAAAAAACATTTAAAAACTCTTTATTTCCATGAACTTTTAATAGAATCCAAACCGACAGAAGGAAAAACTGGAGGTGTGTTATTGGTGTGGAACAAATGGACAGCAAACAGATGGAAATTGCACATCAAAGGAAAATCTTTAAACTGATGTGACTCAACCATTTCTTTCTGAAATGCAGCCAGAGGCATCCCATCTCTTTCCTGCCATTTGATTGCAGGTTTGCGAGACTCTCCCTCAACTCCCCCAGGTTCTCCTGTAGCACCCAAGCCCCTATCTCTAGTGCTTTCATTTGTGTTTTGCTTTGGGCTATTGTCTCCATCTTCCTAATAATTTAGTTTAAAGCCCACTTTGACAGCTTTACCAAGCTTCAGCCAAACATGTTCCTCCCAGTCCTTGCGACGTCCAGTCCATCTCTGGCCAGCAGTTCTTCATTAGAGAACCTAAGACCACAGACCCAGAAACTGAACCCGTTTCATGGACACCATCTGAGTAACGATTCTTCTGAAGTATTCTTCTCTCTCTCCGTAGTCTTCTGTGTTATCTTTTACGAGAACCCAAACTGATCCCCAAGAGCAGGGCATAGGCAAACTCGGCCCTCCAGATATTTTGGGACTACAACTCCCATCATCCCTGACCACTGGTCCTATTAGCTAGGGATGATGGGAGTTGTAGTCCCAAAACATCTGGAGGGCCGAGTTTGCCTATGCCTGCCCAAGAGCTTGTCTCTTCCTCCCCAAAGTTTCAAATGCAGAGGTAGATGAGCAAGAAGTGGGCTTGATAAGATTTGGTCTTATCAAATAATATAAGATTTGCATGATTATATGATTATAATCATAGATTTGCATGATTATATGATCAAGGAGCCCAAGAAAGTAAAATGTCTCACTGCCTCCATTTCTTCCCCTCCTGGCAAATAGAAGGGGAAGAAATGGAGGCAGTGAGACATTTTACTTTCTTGGGCTCCTTGATCACTGCAGATGGTGACAGCAGTCACAAAATTAAAAGACGCCTGCTTCTTGGGAGAAAAGCAATGACAAACCTAGACAGCATCTTAAAAAGCAGAGACATCACCTTGCCTACAAAGGTCCGTATAGTTAAAGCTATGGTTTTCCCAGTAGTGATGTATGGAAGTGAGAGCTGGACCATAAAGAAGGCTGATCACCGAAGAATTGATGCTTTAGAATTATGGTGCTGGAGGAGACTCTTGAGAGTCCCATGGACTGCAAGAAGATCAAACCTCTCCATTCTGAAGGAAATCAACCCTGGGTGCTCACTGGACGGACAGATCGTGAAGCTGAGGCTCCAATACTTTGGCCACCTCATGAGAAGAGAAGACTCCCTGGAAAAGACCCTGATGTTGGGAAAAATTGAGGGCACTAGGAGAAGGGGACGACAGAGGACGAGATGGTTGGACAGTGTTCTCGAAGCTACGATCATGAGTTTGACCAAACGGCGGGAGGCAGTGCAAGACAGGAGTGCCTGGTGTGCTATGGTCCATGGGGTCACGAAGAGTCGGACACGACTAAACGACTAAACAACAACAATGATTACCATTCTATGACTTGAAAGCTGCTGTGAGAGCATTACGAAGTTGCAGCTGATGAATAACTTTGGATAGCTTTTCCTTGCCCAAACAATCAATCAATATACTTTATTCGACCGATAGTCAGAACAAAAACATTTCACAATACAAAGATAAACATATAAAACTGAAGGCATCAGGAGGATACATAAAATATAAAAAATATAAAACTGAAGACATCAGCGGGATACATAAAAATATAAAACTGAGGGCATCAGCGGGATACATAAATGGGGTATGACCGCACTACTAAACCTCCTACAGGTAACCCACATCAAGACATTCGATTATACGTTTCCGACACTTGAGCGCCAGGAAAAGGAATTTAGCCACTGAGAAGGTTATTTTCCCAGTGGGCTTGTTTAGCAAATATGCTGCCTGCCGTTCTCTTGGTCGGGAACTAAACTGAGATAAATACGGGTCTATAAGATATTGCCTTAAATCATTATAAAAGGGACAACTCAGTAGAATGTGTTCTGTGGATTCTACCTCACCCAAGGCACAATGGCACATTCTCTGACCATATGGGACTCCTCCAAATCTTCCCCTCAAAACCGCCGAATCAAGGACATTCAGTCTAGCCGCAGTAAGTAGTCTGCGGTATTCCACGTAGTGGATATCCGCCAGGTAACGGGCTGGTGCAGACCGATACACCTGCTCCCCTAAAAACATCCCAGATTTCACGCGGGCTATGTCCTCCTGTCTGGCGATATCCCCCAATCTCTGAGCGATCATCGCTTTAGCGCGACTGAACGTCATGGACTCAATATAAAGGGAGGACAGACCGCACTTTTGCACTTCCTCTACCACTTCCCTTTCCCATGGAGATTTAAAATTATCCCTCAGAATCAGGGGGGCCAAACCCATCGGTCTGAAACATAGTTTGAGCCATAGCCATAATTTCGCTTTCAGGGCCACATACGTAAAGGCTTGGCAACCGGTCTCCAATCTCATGATCGCACCCGCAACAGAAGGGGGGATCCTGAGAATGGCCCTGAGGAATTGTGATTGGATGGATTCCAATCTTACAAAGTCCCTACGCGTACCCAAGGCAATGCCCACCAAAAGTAGTGGGAGAACTTTCATTTTAAAGAGTCGCAGGGCAACATCCACTGTTTGTGCCTGTTTCTTGGAGTACAGGGATCTAATCAACAGAGCTGCTTTAGAAGCATTTGCGGCTATATATTCTCTGTGTGCCAAGAAGGACCTGTTTGATCGAACTATCTGACCCAGGTATTTGAAGCAACTAACCTGCTCTATGGGAATACCATTAATTGACCACAAATTAGGTTTTGGTCGAGCAGCAAAGACCATTATTTTGGTCTTGGCATAATTAAGATGGAGCTCGTGTTGGGTCACGTATTCATGAAGAGCTCGAAGCATCCTCCTTAACCCAATGGGGGAGGTAGCTAAAAGGGCGGCGTCATCCGCATACAGGAGGACATTCAAGGCTCTACCTGCTAATTTTGGCGGGTGGAAAGCAGCATTGGTCATATGGGCCACTAGTGAGTTAATATAGAAATTAAATAGGGCAGGGGCAAGCAAGCAGCCCTGTCTTACCCCTCTAGTGGTGGCAACCGGATTAGAGACTAACCCCTTGCCATCTAGCCTAATTCTCAGGAAGGTATTTGTATGCAGATTCATAATCAGCAAAAGGAGGCGGCGGTCAATAGACGTCGCTGCCAGTTTTGTCCATAGCTGGTTCCTGGGGATTAGATCAAAGGCCTGCTTAAGGTCGATAAAGGCGACATGGAGGGCTTTTAGGCCTTTGCCAGCATATTTGTCGGCCAGATGGTTCAGGATTAGAATTTGGTCTGTTGTCGATCTTCCAGGGCGGAAACCCGCTTGTTCCTCTGCGATAATATTATTGCTCTCCATCCAGATCGTTAATTTATTGAGCAGAAACCTTGAGTAAATCTTCCCGATAACATTCAGCAAGCTGATTGGCCTAAAATTGGCCGGGTCAGTACGCGGCCCTTTCTTATGTATTAATACAATCAGTGCTGAGTTCCAGCTTGGGGGGAACTTCGCTGTTTTATTTATATGAGTATAAAGTGCTGCTAGGAGTGGGCACCACCAATCCTTATTAGCTTTGATAACATCAATGGATATAAGGTCATCTCCGGGTGCCTTGCCCGCCTTAAATTGGTCTATAAGTGTTTCCACTTCAGAGTAGGTAACTGGGTCCCACTCAGGCATGGGGGCCAAATCTGGTCTTTCTCCGCCAGCAGCATGGGCTGCATATAAATCAGCGAAAAAGCTCTCCCAGGTGTCAGCTGAAATTTGGGGTTCTATCCTTATCGACGGTCTGCCCAGATATTGGGAAATTTGATACCAAAAGGAGGAGGGATTTCTATTCTCTGCAGCTTTTAGAAGGTTGTTCCAGTTGTTTCTTTCTGCCGCAAGCTTCTTATCCTTTAATAGAGCTTTATATTTTCTCTTGAGGTTCATAAGGTGACTACTAGGCACGGGATCATTTGATGCCCTATATGCCAAGAATTCATTATACAGATGGCTCTTAAAGTGTCTACATTCCTCATCGAACCACTTTTTATGAGGGAAATGATTACTATTCATTACCGGAACCCGAGCCATAGATGGTTTTAGCAGATCTACTAGCTTATCATATATTGGCAGTGGCTCATCTGCCTGGATAAGGGAGTCCCTTGTCGCTTGAAGTTGGTCAGACCAAAGGAATTCATTTACCCGTTGAGCCATTTTGTCGGACCATTTTGAGGCAATAGGCCTCATCTGCAGCTGATTGTTTGTTAAAGGCACACAGGAATACGTGTCCAGATTTCCAGCCAGGGTCAGGGAAAGTTCTAAGGGGAAATGATCACTTTCCAGCCTTGTTACCACCTTAAAGTTAGTGATTTTGGGAATCAACTCTACTGATGTCCAGATAAAATCAATGGTAGAGGCTCGGGAACCTGACCAGAAAGTAAATTCAGCTGGGTAATCAGAACTAAGAGCTCCGTTTAACAGATGAAAATTAAGGGCCAACAAGGTTTGCCTACATTTAAGGCCTGCATATGTGGCAACACTGTCTTTAAAGTTCCTGGGTAAAAGGTCTGTAGTTAGGATGGATAATGGAGGGTATTTCTTGTATTTAGTAAATAAGGATTTATCAGAGTAAGACAATCGGCCATTAAAATCTCCTGCGACCAGGAAGGTGGCTTCAGAGTATTTATCGAGGAGAGTTTCGAGTGTCGACTGAATTTCCTTCCATCTCTGGTCAACCAGATTTTTCTTATAAACTGGGTGCAGGTAGACATTGATTACCACAAACACTTCCTCTGCTGTTTGTAGCTTTACACCTAGCATGGATGACGATTGGATGTCGATTTGTTCCGCCTGGAGATTTAAGGCCAAGGAGACAAAGGTAGCCAGCCCACCTTGCGGCCTACCTGGTGATGACGGATTCTGTTTTGCACTCAGGTAGAAGCCCTTATACCCTGATAAAAAGAAGTCCTCACAAGCCCATGTCTCCTGCAGTAAAAGGATACGGTTGCTTTTTATGTAAGCAACAAAGGATGGGTCCATCAACTTAGGTTTAATACCAGCTACATTCCAGGATAAGAAAGTAAGTGACCTCCTGGTCACCCCTTTGGGTCATGCTGGCCCTTGCGGAATCTGCTCAGAGAAATCCACCCGGGAATGCCTGCTACAAGGGGGAGCAATAGGCTGGAAGAAGGAAGTAATTGTAGCTTGCTTGCCAGACAGTTTCCGAGCCTCACTTACTGCAGCAACAGCCAAAGACTGGGGCTTAATTATTGGTAACTGCAGGGGTAAGTCCTGATGCACAGGGGTATCACTTAGTGACAGATCCATGGCCTCTGCATCTAAGGTGGAGGGAGATGGACCTTTTAGGTCAACAGTTGCTGTAGGGAACATGCAATGTAAGGCAGGTGGAAGGCAACCTTTTCGGTTTGCCTCCAAAAGGGCGTTCAGCCGTGCCACAGCTTCCGAGTTTGACCAAAGGGCTGTCGAATCTCCCACTGGTTCCTGCACAGGCTTAGCATCCCCATGGAATGTACTGCCATATTGAAGATTGGGGGTTATTAAAACAGGCTCCACTTGGGCTTCAGTAGGATGGTCTAAAATTGGGGGGGGATTCATCTTATTTATATGGGCATGGTCTTCTGAGTTACGGAGCCAGAGCAACAATTCGTCCAATCTGTCCGTTATCTCTGTTCGTTCAGATTTTGGCAGGTGGGAAAAGGATAGAAGTAATTCATGCTCTATGGAATTCTCCAAATGGGTAGCCTTCGTCAGTGGCGGAAGGGGGACATCAATCCAGCTGATTAGGTCTGCAACCAGGGGAGTTGGAGTCGTGGTAACTGGTAGGCCCTCAGACTTAACTGCTTTCTTTTTGAGCAAGCAGTTAGGTAAAAGAGGGTATATCTTGGTATTAGCAAAAACTCTTGTAGCAAAAATTCCAAAATTGATTAAATATCTTCTTATGGACATAATACGTGTAGGGAACCTTTTGGATTCAAATGAGAGCAGCACTCTCTGCATCTGAGGCCTGCTGCTAACATGATCAATATGGATCAAATCAATAGAGTAAGGATTTACCCCCAAAAGTCCAGCTAGATGCCTCCTTATCTCACTCTTGTAATACCAGTTAATCACCTGGCCTCTGAAGGGGCAAACTGTTAGGCAGATTTTGGTAGCTTGCAGCAACAGTTTATGGGAAGGTATAGAATGTTGTTCATCCTTATTTTGTTCATTTTCATGGTTGCAAGCAGCCTGAGGGGTTATGCGAGGTGTGTGAGGTAAAACAGGTGCTCTGGGCATTTGTGTAGTTCTAGTCTCTGGTAATGCCTCCTGAGGACTGTCTTTACCTTTTAGTGATACAAGAGAAATAATCTTCTCTAAGGATCCTCGGATGTCTCTTATATATTTAAAGATACAGTCCACCGTTTTTGCAACAAGGTCTAAAGTGGTCGAATGTTCAGATAATGCACCAGCGAGGCAGCTTTCTTGATCTTTAATACAGTCTTTCGAATGGATATCAGTGATTGTAGATCTTCTTAAATTGATGTTATTATTACTTGAAGGGTTAGCATCCAGGTTATCAAAAGGTTCTTTCAGGGTGACTTCCTCATCAGTCATCTCTGCTAGCAGGGCGAAAGTGTTTGAAACCGGAATATTAAAAGTATCCTTTGTCCTTTCAAAGGAAGGTTCACTAATTTTAGTTTGCTTGGCAAGAGGCAGGCACCCCAGTTCCTCTATGTCCTCTATATCTCTGGTACGTTTCCCAATTCCTCTCCTATTATCAGCAGTGCTGTGCGGTTGTTGAGTCATTTCTCTCTTCATGCAGCTGCCCCCAGGATTCCAGGTCAGTGGATATCTCCTAGATAACCTCGTAAATACTAAAATAACTAAAGTACTAGCTTAAAAAGTAAACTAAAAAACTAAAAAACTAAAAACTAAAAAAGCCTAAAGGGTACCAAGACGATACCGAATTTAACAAATTTCTATAGTAATTAAAAACAGTCTTTTAAAAAGATAGATCGGAGAGCTCACGCTGACTGGGTGCCGTTCGCCATCTTTTCGCTGCCGGAGAAGACAGCAATCCAGCTCGTTAAAACTGATTTACAACGCCGACTTCACAAGTATCAACAGTGTGAATTCCTGGCGTTATCAACAGAGCAACCTCAATCCGTCTTCGAGAAGTTTGAAGGGATATAAGGCCACTAATTAAACTTAAAAGAAGAGCTCTAATAAAACTTAAAAAGAGGAGCTCCGGCAAGCACGTCTTACCTTGACGCCATCTTGCAGCTCCCCAAACAATCAACTCTGTTATGCACGGAGACAACAGCAACCTAATTTGGGATGAGGGGGTTGAGAGAGAAAATAAAATAAAAAGGCTCTTTAGGAATTCAAATGTAGTATTAAAATTATAATGGGTCTTGTCTTAAAACTACAGCCGGCATTTATTAGTGTGTTGTTGTTTTTTAAAAAAAAGGTAATAGCAAGTGGCTTTGCTAAATGAAAAAGTCTTATATTTGAGATTATAGCCATTGTTGAAAGCAGCAAATGCATTAAAATGACATTTATGTTTCAGACTTGTTGTGTAGGAGTGTAAGGTTAATGAAAGAACTACAAGATCACATTTGTAAGAAATATTTCTTTTGGTAGGAGTAATGTGCAGCTACCTGGTGCTGTTAATATTCTTTGCCAACAGTCAGTAGACTCTAAGGTCTGACATGTTATTTATTTGATAAAGTGCTTTATTCCAAAGCTCCATTTTTTTGTATGTCATTTATTTCCACTATGTTTTCAAAGTAAATTCAATAAGCCATCCTATTTGTTAAACAGAACTTAACCAATCAGCTATTTCCGAAATCTTGGGGATGTGAACTCCTTCAAGTTATGAACTTAGTGGGTCAGGAAAAGGATGGTGGATGATTTCTTAGTAACCTTTCTCTAAATAACCTAAGGCAACTTGCAGAGAACTGCCATAGCCATCTTCATGTTAAAATAGGAAGTTCCTCTCCTTCTACAATGTCTCACTTTTAAAGACTTCTTCTTTTCTTTTCTCTCCCAATTTAAAATTCTTAGGAGCTTGTAGCCTCAGTGACCCCAGAAGGTCATATTACACTAGTCAAATCTCCACAGTTCTTGATGCACAAAAAGATAATTTAGTTATCTGTATTAGTGTTGAATTGCTGTGTTATAATAAATCAAGCTATGTCTCATATAAAGCACGAGTGTGTCATAGACAAACATAAAAGAGCAGAAATCAAGAGGTAGCAATCAGGAAAGAGAAATGCTCCTTAAATACATTCATCCCGGTGCAATTCAATGGTTAAAACAGCAGAAAATCAAGAGCATTGTTTCACAACCGGAGGTAACTATACTAAGGACAAAGATTCTAAATTACATCTCTGAAGGAACTTGTAAAATAAAATGCACTCATCTTAGAACTTAGAATTTCATATAGAAACAGAATCACCGATGTCCTATTTCAGCTTACTGCTGTTGCCTTAGGGGGAATCTAGTGCGCTCTTTTTGAGTTTTCTAGCTCCTGTCACACATAGCTGCCAAGTCTCCCGTTTTCCCCGGGAAACCCCCATTTTTCCAGCTGTCCCCAGCCGGAAAAATTGAATTTTTTGTTTTTTCCCGGTTTATTCTGGTGCGACGGCCATTTTGGAACTGGGCGGAGCATGCTCAGAAGCGACTTTTGATGCTGCTCTGCCCGGTTCCAAAATGGCTGCAGTGTGACTTCTGGTGCGGCAGCCATTTTAGAACTGGGCACAGCAGCATCAAAAGTCACTTCTGAGCATGCTCCGCCCAGTTCCAAAATGGCCACCGTGCTACTTCTGGTATGCTAATTTTGGTCCGGCCCCTTTTTTTTCAGAGAGGAACTTGGCAGGTATGCTGTCACAAAATGGTAATTATATTTTGCATCAGGTAGAATGAATTAAGAATAAACCATTTACTAAGTTGGGCCGGCCTGAGCCTGAATGACTATACTGACAAGATTGACAGGTGTTGGATCCAACGATACTTCTCCCACAATCCAGCCTGGCACATAGTAGGAAAGAAGCAAGCAAGCAAGCTGGCACATTTCCTGGCTCACACACAGCATGTGTGATTGATAACTTGCAACAAAATATGGAACGGGTTCTGAAGCGGGTGACAACAGTTAGCAGTACGGTGAACAAGTCCTATAAGGAATGGTCCTGTTTAGTATGGAGAAGACTGTGGGGAGAGATGAAAACAGTCTTCAAATACCTGAAGGTCTGTCACAGAGAAGATAGTGAGGACATGGCTTCCAGGGCAGCAGAGAAAATAACTAGATCCCTACAGACCTCCTCCAGCTTTGAGATCAGCAAAGGGGGTCCTCTTGGTAGGTCTGCCGCCCTCAGAAACTTGGGGGGTGGGTGGCAGCCCAGCAGAGGACCCTGTCTGAGGCAGCTCCTGACTTGTCAAGCTCCATTCCCACAGAGGTGTGCTTGGCACTTTCATTATACAGTTTTTATCAAATGCTTGAAGGCAGACCTCTTTTCCCTGGCCTTCGAAACCCGAGATGTCCATTTCCCTTTTTGTGACTGTAAATTGTATAAAGCTATTTTTAATGTTGCATTTTAAATTGTTGTAACATCCCCTGAGGCTTTCGGGTGAGGGTCTGGCAATGAAATCGTCATTATCATCATTTATGTTCATAGAAGGATAGAATTGTACAGTTGGAAGGGACCGTGAGAGCCATCTAGTCCAACCCCCTGCAATGCAGGAATCTTTTTGCCCAACGTGGGGCTCAAACCCATGACTCTGAGATGAAGAGTCTTATGCGCTACCAACCGAACTATGGTACGCACTTTAAGTTAAGCTACAGGACAGTAGACTTCAGGTCAACATAGGAGAAACCTCTTGATGGTATTACTAGTTTGACTATACAGTGGTACCTCGGTTTACAAACACAATTGGTTCCGGAAGTCTGTACTTAACCTGAAGCGTACTTAACCTGAAACGAACTTTCCCATTGAAAGTAATGGAAAGTGGATTAATCTGTTCCAGACGGGTCCGCGGAGTACTCAACCTGAAGCGTATTTAACCCAAGGTATGAGTGTAGAGGGACCCAGGTGGCGCTGTGGGTTAAACCACTGAGCCTAGGGCTTGCTGATCAGAAGGTCGGGGGTTCGAATCCCTGTGACGGGGTGAGCTCCTGTTGCTCGGTCCCAGCTCCTGCCAACCTGGCAGTTCGAAAGCACGTCAAAGTGCAAGTAGATAAATAGGGACCGCTCCGGCGGGAAGTTAAACGGTGTTTCCATGTGCTGCTCTGGTTCGCCAGAAGCAGCTTTGTCATGCTGGCCACATGACCTGGAAGCTGTACGCCGGCTCCCTTGGCCAATAACGCGAGATGAGCGCCGCAACCCCAGAGTCGGTCACAACTGGACCTAATGGTCAGGGGTCCCTTTACCTTTACCTTTTATGAGTGTAGAAACAAACACCTAGAGGAATGTTGAACTCTGTGGGTGGTATTCAGTGCTAGCCCAAGTTAGAGTAGACTATTGAAGTTATTGGACAGGGCAAACTTATATTCATTAATTTCAATGGATCTAACCAATAGTTTGAATACAACTCTCTCTCTCTCTTGCTAGAGGACAGTAGAGGTTGGGCAGAGAGCTCTTGGAGATGCTTTTGCTCTGGATTTCCTGCCCTGATTAGGGGGAAGGCACCCTCCAAATCCAAGACTGTATTTGGAGAGCCATGTACATGATTATTCAGCTAGGTGGTGGTCCATCTGATTAATATGAAAGGCCAATTGCTGGGGCATGAAGTCAAGGACAAATGCTGGAAGCTCAACCCTCAGAAAAGGTGCATACCTAGTGACATTTATTTATTTCAAAGTTATACTTCTACTTGCATAGTGACAAAAAGGATATCTGCTACTGAAATCATTCTGGTTTCTGGCTATGTAAAGCAATCATCATAAATGCAGTATTTCAGCAACCTTTTATGAAAATCTCATGTTGTTGTTATTCAAACAGGGCAAATGTTATTTATACCGGTATCTATTTATAAAGCTGCTTTCAAGAACATCACCTCCTAACAGAACTGTGAAATGAAACTTTTACAAGTAGGTAATAAAAGACACATCTGCTCCAAGAGAAGGAGCTATTTCTGGCTATAAAGTAGGTCTAGAGGAGGCCTGCATGACTTGCGACCCACCAAGCAAAACACAACCCAGCCCGCCAGCTGCTTGCATTGCAAGACACCCTCTTCTTTTTGCCACAATGACAGAAAAGGCAGGAGACTTTGGAGCCTCTTGTAGGTCATGCATAGTTGGTAGGCTGTGTGCCTAGTGGCAGGCATCTCGCCGGCACCAGTTCTCCTTGGAACAGAAACGGAATCGAGAAATAGCATGGGACAGCTCAGCTTATTCTAGCAAAACTGAGTTAAACTGAAAGCCAGTGCCAGGAGACTAGCGACAACTGTGTTTGCCAATGCTCGCAACACCTGGCGGGGAAGAGAGAGAAGGCGTGTTCTCTCACTTTCTCTCTCCTGCTGCTGCTAAGATCAGCAGCCAAGCAGGCCGGCAGGAGAGTAGGGATCAGAGACGGGGGAAGGAAAAAAATCTCTCAAATTGGGTTTCACTCAGCTTCTTATATATTTTTTCCAATCTTAAATTTTGTTCTCCATATTTCTGCAGCAATTTTTAATCTTCACAAAATTTCATTAGCGTTTCAGTGTGAATTTCTCCTAATAAAACCCATTTTGTATGCAGTTTTGACTAAGCTACATTCCCTAATGTAATGCATTATGTAGATTTTCACTGGTGTATGCATTTTTAATGCACATTTTCCCCATATCTGTATTTTTCTACACATCACATGGTTGGTCAAGTGAATCTGAAAATTTGGAGTAGTACAAAGTTCGAAGGCTAGCTGTGTTGTTTTTGTTCGCATATTGGTTCAATAATACGATTTTTGGGTCCCCCCCCCCTTTAAATGCAAACAAAAACATATCAGAGACACACACGTTGTTGGAGTAGCGATAGAGACAAGTGTGTGAGACAGATGGAGGCTCAGAGAAGAATCCATAAGTCATAATGTTCATCTCACATTTGAGGTGAACATTAGGAGCAGCTGAACTTTATTTTCCAAGCAAGATATTATGAAGAGCCTATGATACAGTGTGTGTATCATAGAGTTCACTTGGTTGGTCACAAAATGCATTGATGCTCTGGAGTGTCCTATTGTGATATATAACTATTAGAAGAAAAACTTCTCATATAAATAACGTTTGGGTTCCTTATAGGAGAGCAAGCCTATATGAAATACTATGCTCTTTTTATATATAATAATATTTTTATTAATTTTTCATTAATATAGACCACCTTAATACAATACCAAATCATAATTCAATTTAAAAAGCCAATTGTCAGATTCCAATTTAAACATTTTTGTTGACTTCCCATGTTCTGATTTTAGGAGATTTTTAGGAGATATTGATTCCTTGTTCCCACTCCAATCCACTTATTTGATCCAAATAATAAAGTTCCAGTGTTGATCCTTTATTTTAACAGCCACTGATGTGTTGACTTTCGTTCGTATTTAACTGTTCCAAATCCTTTAATTTGCAAGAGGAGTTTATATCTGGTAACTTTCTGTTTGGGGTTTGTTTGTTTTTAACGCTCGACCTTCCTTTCTTGTTGCAATCCATCATTTTCGGCATTCCCACACACACACACCAAGGACTCAATTTTACCGCATAGTGACCTTTCGCCATCTTGCTTTTCTTAAAACCGAAAGTGGTCTGGTGTCCAGCATCTGGCCATTACTCCAGGCAGACTTCCAGCATTTTCTCTGAAATCTTTCCCATCCGATAGCAAGCTTATATCTCACCAACACCATAATACAGTGGACGCTCAGGTTGTGAACATGATCCGTGTGGGAGGCACATTCACAACCCACAGCGTTTGCAACCTACTTTTCACTTCTGCGCATGCGCAAAGTGGGATTTAGCGCTTCTGCACATGCGCACATGCCAAAACCTGGAGGTAACTTGTTCCAGTATTTCTGGGTTCGGCGCGAAGCGCAACCTGAAGCAGCTGAAACCCGAGGTATGAATGTAAATCAAAGTTAGAGTCCCCTGTATGAGGGTATTGCCGGGGAACATCCCAATATTTTTCACACAGTTCTTTTCTTTCAATTAATCCATCAGCATTATAAAGTTCTTGTTGATTCCCTCTTGCAGTCCATTAATAATTGCAATCCATTAATAATTACAGTCCATTAGTAGCTAATTTTGTCTTCTTCGGTGAAGAGCTTCCAAATCATAAAACAGCATAGTAAATATATAAAGAGAAAACAAAGGCTTTCCTCCACCACATACCAATTCAATTATGACGAAAAATCTTCTCCAGATCTTCTCCAGACCTTGGCACTCAGTGGCTGATTCATTTAGCAGGTTAACTTGTCTCCTTCTTCCAGAACATGCCTGTTTCTTAAGTCCGAATTCTGATATATCTTAAAAAACAGAATAATCTCCACTCATGGTGACTGCGTTGGAGAGTTTCCAATGCATGCAGTACTATGCACTCAGTGCCCCCTGCATTCCGTAGGAGCAGGCGGCAGGTACCGGACAATCTGTGAGTGGAGGCTTGCACCCTGTGGAGGGGCTTGCAAGGATAATTATTCTCAAATTATCCTTAATTGTCTGCATGCCTGGGGTCCACTATCGTGGGAACCACTGTTCACCATGGTGGCAAAACCAGAAGTCATGAAATACTTTTCTCAGGTGGGTGGGGAGCATGAGCTAGGTCTCTGCATGGCACTTGGGTACTCAGATGCAAAAGAGGACAGGACTCCTGCATCTTTCATAATTATGCAAATGAGGGTAATTCAGTAGGCATAGCTTTAAGCTACACCTCTCCTCCTTTTTGCCTGCACACACTACCTATGCCACAACTCTGATGGAATATCCACAGAACACAAATCCAGAAATGATGCCAAGATCAGAATTATAGAGTCCTGCTCACACATTGGTAAATATAGCTATATCTATCTATGGTTCTTGCCCTTTGCAAAATTCATTTTGGACATTTCATCAGGTTCATATAAATGCAAGTAACTCAGAAGTTATCTCGTACACCAAGACGGCCCCTTGAACAAAAGACACTTAATTTGGTTTGGGTCAGTGGCACATCTTCATTAACCTTCAGATTGTAGACCTCTTCCAGGAAAATCTTTTACCCTCGAACACCCCCAATGATCAGATAGTTTTTAATTAACTGAGAGTGAAATGAGCTTCTTGTTCCTCTTTGTAACACCAACTTGTATGATTTCGCATCTGAATGACTGTTCTGCGATCTAGTGCACAGAAACCCACTGATCAAAATAGCTTTCTGTGTTCTCTAAGTCTTGCCTTTCCCCTCCTGGATGCGACTTCATGCCACACACTTTGACTCACCCCTCATATTGCTCATTCTTGAATTGCATGTTGCCTGGTTAAAAGTTTGGGGGAAATGATCTGGGGAACTAGTCTTCTGTTTGACCAGATACTCAGTGAAAAACAAGAGGGAACTTTCAACTTCTCATATGAAGGATGAAAAGTATAATTACGAATGATGCTTTGAGGACCCCTGAGTCCTCACCAAGGTCTTATTCAATACAGCTTTGGAAATCTTTCAGTGAAGCTTATTCCTCAGGATGGTTTATGAGCTGTACTTTAGACTGCTTGCTGATCAGAATGACATTTTTTAAGCTAAAATATTTTTTTATGTTAAAAGCTATGGGGATACTTTATGTTGTTAATACTCTAGTGATATGCATGGAGTGCTCACAACACTTTATATTTCTTCAATCAGACGCAATCCTGTGTGGCTATAAATCTCTCCAACATTCAATATTAATGCAAATCTTACAGTGCTTTTAAGAAATGCATCCCACAAACCCAAGTTAGTTAGCCTGCAGTCTTTTCTTGGAAAGTAGATTAGTGCTATTTACAAGAGGCTGGAATGCAGATACTTCGAGTCTTGATGATGCAAATTACTTTGCTCTGTCATTAATGTGTTGTAATCTGCAGCTGCCACAGTATCTATCAGCCAGACAGGCAAAGAGGCATCATCCACAAGTGATGTCTGGGCAATTTAAATTATATTAGCTAGGGAAATATTCCAGAGGAGGAGAGGAAGTAAAGTATATAGCCAGGAATATTTTTAGAGTCTCATGATATCTGTGGTCGCAAAGCCTCAAATAGCCAGAGTAAGGATCCTCATCATCTCATGTTATTTGATTTTTTCAATGATCAGGAGTATCTCCAATCTCTGACAAATATACTTCGTGGGTAATTGTTTTGGAGTATCACAGTTGTGCTGTTCCTTCGAGGAATGGCAGGAAGTGGCGGTAGAATCAAACGTCTACCCCCATGATGTGAGAACCCTTGTGTTTTTTGGGGAGCTAAGGCAAAGGAATGAACCAAACAGGAAGAAACATTCAGGGAGGGACAAAGTAACAGCAGGGACAGATCATTTATGACCCACAAGTAGGGATGGGAGAATCTCTGAGTTTTGGTTTCTCATTTTTCCAGTCTTAAATTCAGTTCTCCATATTTCCACATCAGTTTGGTGTTGTGTGACTGCCTGACTGAGTGTGTGTCCATGAAACTTCATTAACAGTTTGTTGTGAATCTCTCCGTATGTCTATGTTTTGTATACAATTTTGCCTAATACAGTGGAACCTCGGTTGTCGAAGGCATCAGAAGTCGAATGGTCTTCCGGAATGGATTACGTTCGACAACTGAGGTTCCACTGTGCACACATTTCTTCAACGCAAGTTCCACTAAAATAATGTAATTTTTTTCCCTATTTTATTTTCACTAATATTTTCATGGACACTTGCATCTCAGTCTATGTATTTTTCTACACATTACTTGGCTGGAGAACTGCATTGCAAAATTCAGAAAGTGCAAATTTTGAAGGATGGCTGCTTTTCAGTTCTCATATTGTTCTGGAAAATGTGAACTGGGGTAAGTTGCCTTTAAATGACAAAGTTGGGGTAGGTTTGCCTTTAAATAGGTATCTAGAAATTCTGTTTTGAAATATGCTTGCAATAGCCCATCAACACTTAGCAGAAAGAAACACCCCAAACCTACATTTCTAGTGCCACTGCAAAGCTGCCAAAAGTTTGAGTTACAAACTGGAATAATGTTTAATAATGATTAAATGCCTCAATGGGTGTCAAACTTCATCTTCCTGGTTATTTCAGCTTCCAAGCAGTGAGCGTTCTGGATTCTGGCACACTGCTTCCTTCCAACTTAGGTGTTGGTGGCAAAAGCAAACTAGGGTAGGTAGATCAGAAGCTGTGGGAATGAAAATCAGAGGTAGGCTCTACCCAACATGCTGAACATGCTTGAAATAACAGCCAATGTCATGGGATAAAAAGATTGACAAACCTGACCAGCTGATCCACCAGGAACACAAAAGGGTAAAAAAGAGCTTTAGACAAGCCAGTGTGCAAGCATACTGGTGCCTGGGCTGGATATATAAGTGTGGTATGACTTAGGCTAAGTGGTTCCCCAGAGCAGGTAGTATACGAAGCCGTAGAAGTCTGCTCAACATTGCAGAAAAACAAAATGAACACAAAATGAATGCCAGAGGGTGCATGCTCTAGTTATCTCCCGCTTGGACTACTGCAATGCACTCTACATGGGTCTACCTTTGAACTACAACAAATCCAGAATGCGGCAGCCAGACTGGTTACTGGGAGTGGCCGCTGAGACCACATAACACCAGCCCTAAAGGTGTTGACTCCCAGTACGTTTCCAAGCACAATTCGAAGTGTTGGTGCTGACCTTTAAAGCCCTAAACAGCCTCAGCCCAGTACACCTGAAGGAGCGTCTCCACCCCCATCATTCAGCCCAGACACTGAGGTCCAGTGCCAAGGGCCTTCTGGCGGTTCCCTCACTGCTAGAAACGAAGTTACAGGGAACCAGGCAGAGGGCCTTCTTGGTAGTGGCGAGGAAATAAACAACTACCTGACTTTTAGAAGACATCTGAAGGCAGCCCTGTTTAGGGAAGTTTTTAATGTTTGATGTTTTATTCTGTTTTTAATATTTTGTTCGGAGCTGCCCAGAGTGGCTGGGGAAACCCAGCCAGATGGGTGGGGTATAAATAATAAATTCTTCTTCTTCTTCTTCTTCTTCTTCTTCTTCTTCTTCTTCTTCTTCTTCTTCTTCGTCTTCGTCTTCGTCTTCGTCTTCGTCTTCGTCTTCGTCTTCCCTCAAGTATCGGCATGAGTCATTGCTCAAAATAAGTAAGCTGATTCAGGCCTTTTAATTCTCCAGCGAAGGATCTGACAATATTTCAAACATACAGTAATTATAGAAGTTGCAGAGGTCCAAATTGCCAAGGAAATTCAGTTCAGGAAGCCGTAAATGCCCAACTGCATGCAACTGTTTTGAATGCCAAATGAAGCTAATTACAGTACTCTACTGGTCTCCGGCAAATGAAGACTCTTAACTGTTGGCTTTTCATCTGCCAGATGGAGTGAGTCAGAATAATCTGTACCAGGCAATTACTAATGGGCAAATCTCAAAATGTGAAATTCCAGATCCTGAAAGTTTGTATGTATGAACCATACAGTGCTTCTATCAGGTATCATTGCAATGATTAATGTAGCGTCTATGATCCATTCAAAGCCCAGAAATCACTTTCATTCTTATCAGGTCCAGGTTTTTTGTTTTGTTGTTGTTTTAAAAAAGATGTTGGTTTAAATGCTTTAATCTAATATTATTGTACCTTTCAGACCACTTTTTGCTTTTGCTGATTGCTTGGTTCTTTTGTTTCCATTACGCTATCAGTGGAAACTAAGTTGTAGTTGCTTTTTACAATGTGGAATCTTTTAGGGACAGTGTAGATCTTTGAGAACCGGTGGAATATGGTCCAGTCAGCCTCTCCCAGTCACCAGTCTAGCTGCCGCATTCTGGATTAGTTGTAGTTTCTGAGTCACCTTCAAAGGTAAACCCAGGTACAGCGCATTGCAGTAGTCCAAGCGGGAGATAACCAGAGCATGTACCACTCTGGCGAGACAGTGCTCAGGCAGGTAGGGTCTTCCAGACAGAGCTGGTAGGCTCCCGCCCTGGACACAGAATTGGCCTGCATCTCCATGGACAGCTGTGAGTCCAAAATGACTCCCAGGCTGCACACCTGGTCCTTCAGAGTCACAGTTACCCCATTCAGGACCAGGGAGTTCTCAACACCTGCCTGCCCCTTGTTCCCCAGAAACAATACTTCTTTCTTGTCAGGATTCAACCTCAATCCACTAGCTGTCATCCATTCTCCAATGGCCGTTTAAAGATCATATTTGTTGCCATTGTAGACAAACACGGAATAGATGTGCCTAGTATAGAAATGAGCTCCATTCAGTACTTGTCCAGTCAGCCGAATTGCTACTTCAGGTGAAACATAGCTGTTTCATTTAATGTGTTCCAGTCTTATTGACTTCAATGGGATCAAGTCTACTATTATGATTTCACTAAGCCATTGATTCAGCTGCTGGGCCTTTCATTGATGCATAAAGTTAACTGGTACAGGGACATTTGATTCATTCAGTATATCTTAGACCTGGCACTTTCCTCCCTACTCATTTCTCAAGATAAGCTGGAATGTACTTGAAATTTGTTTGTTTCTGCCACCTAGTGGCTACTATTTGTAAATGCATCACAACTGTGAAAGAGTTGATGGCAGTTAATTTATAATTTCTTATCAGTTCCACTTTATGTAAAATTTCCTTGAAGGACAATGGATTCTTTGGAGGAGACTAGCAGAGTGAATAGTCCATCTATTGTGGAACTGGAGAATATAATATTCAATTCACACGTGCAAACTTGTCTGAACTGAACTGAAATATTTACTGAAAGCATTTATACCCTGCCCAAAAGGCCCCCAGAGTGCCTTACAAAAATCAGTAGTAAGACAGCCCATGCCCTCTGGCTTGCAGTCAAAAAAGACAGGACACACAAAGAAAAATGGATGGGAGGGAAGAGGGAAAATGCAATCTCAGACACCAGTTTTTTGATTTCTTGTTCTGGTCATATAGATCTGTCTGTGCAAATTCTAATCTCTAGGAGAGCAAAGCCTCCCTAGAAAAACACCCTGCTTAATTCCCAGGCCAAGGAGACAAGGCTGCTCTATGGTGACAGGCTTTCAAATAGAGGAGAACACTCTGTAAAGTATTCTGTCCAACTATGGACTACTGGATGAACTCAGCGCAGGGTTTTTAGACACACATTGACACACTTCACCAAGATTCCCCACATTGGATCCAGTTGGCCTGGCTTGTTGGTATTTCAGAACACAGTCAGTGGCAAAA
This sequence comes from Zootoca vivipara, assembly GCF_963506605.1. NCBI lineage: Eukaryota > Metazoa > Chordata > Lepidosauria > Squamata > Lacertidae > Zootoca > Zootoca vivipara. Next base: position 29,886,607 of record NC_083285.1, read on the forward strand.
CATCTTCCTGATAACATTTTAGATTTTATGTGTTATGGTGAACCTCAGCCCAGGAGTGATATGTGCCTCTCCATGCCTCTTTGTCCGCCCCCTGGGAATGTCTGCAGCCACACCTCTTGCTGGTCCTGCATTGCACCCTCATTGAGGTACAACATCCTATATGAAGCCACTGGGACTGATCACCAGGGGGGTTGGGCTGGGTGTTCACCAGTATGTGGATGATACCCAGCTCTGCCTCTTGTTTGAATCGGAACCAGTGAAGGTGGTGAAATATTTGACTTTTAGAAGACATCTGAAGGCAGCCCTGCATAGGGAAGTTTTTTATGTTTGATGTATTATTGTGTTTTTACTATTTTGTTGGGAGCCGTCCAGAGTGGTTGGAACAACCCAGTCAGAAGGGTGTCCTTCTTCTTCTTCTTCTTCTTCTTCTTCTTCTTCTTCTTCTTCTTCTTCTTCTTCTTCTTCTTCTTCTTCTTCTTCTTCCTCTTCTTCCTCTTCTTCCTCTTCTTCCTCTTCTTCTTCCTCTTCTTCTTCTTCTTCTTCTTCTTCTTCTGCTGCTGCTGCTGGAATATGTCGTTGAACTCTGATAATGCTACCTGCTTGCCCAGGTGGAGAATAGCGAAGGTTGTGTCAGTGTGCATAGAAAATAGCTTAATGTACAAAGGTAAAATTCACATTTGTTAGTCTGTCCACTTTTACGCGGGTGGTGCTGTGGGTTAAACCACAGAGCCTAGGGCTTGCTGATCAGAAGGTCAGCAGTTCGAATCCCTGTGATGGGGTGAGCTCCCATTGCTCAGTCCCAGCTCCTGCCAACCTAGCAGTTCGAAAGCACATCAAAGTGCAAGTAGATAAATAGGAACCGCTACAGCGGGAAGGTAGATAACGGCATTTCCGTGCGCTGCTCTGGTTAGCCAGAAGTGGCTTTGTCATGCTGGCCACATGACCTGGAAGCTGTACGCCGGCTCCCTCGGCCAATAACGTGAGATGAGCGCCGCAACCCCAGAGTCGGTCACGACTGGACCTAATGGTCAGGGGTCCCTTTACCTTTACCATTTTTACCTCAGGCTTTGTCAGCTGCTTGCACATGACCCCTAAATGGTTGACCAGAACGGGCAACTCTTTGTCAAACCTTGTGTCCTCAAAGGTTTCCCACCCCTGTATTATAGATTTTATTACTCTATAAATGGGATCCACAACAAAGTAAAATGTTTGCATTCAATGAAGGGTTTCATCTATCATTCTGAAATTTTGGCTCAGGCCACCTTACCTATGGTTATTGGTGGTTTTTCTGCATACGCTATATATATATATATATATATATATATATATATATATATATATATATATATATATTGCCTTGTTCATTTGGGGCTTATGAGAGAGCTACTGCAGCTCCATGTGGCCCATTTCCTAAGCTGCATAAAGTTCCCAGTACAAAACAATCCAGGTTTAATGGCTTTCTCAGCATAAGGAACGAAATATCTCCATCTTATTTATATCATGGCACTTTCTTCTTCGAACTGGAACTCCTAATACTGACGCAGATGAGAATTCCTAGGACCTAAATCTCATTGAATTTAATTATTTTCCATTAAACTTCATTTTATTACTTTTAATGATAGTTGGAAACAAACATCTGCTTAGAGACAGAATTACAAACCATCTTCATTACACACAGTGTGGTCTCCCTGTCATGAGGATTTATATCATAGTTCTGATTTAACTCAGTTCTATCGCCCCTGTTACTAATATTACCGGAATATTCCATAAAATTTCTTACAAACTTGATTTTTTTAAGTACAACAATTTTTCAAAAACAATATATTTCCTTTCCTTTTCCTTAAAAAGGGAGCTAAGATGCATAAAAGCAGTTCCTCTATCCTGCCTGCCAATATCTGCTTTTACAATAAAGTAATCAAGAATTACTTTGCCAACTGTGCCCAATTAACTTTTTTACGCTTAATTTGTACAACTGAATTACAAACAGATGGAATCTGGATAGTAAAGTGATCATAAATTAGTATTATATATTAAAGGGAGTCTGGTAAACTTGTAAAGGGCAGCTGGAATCATCTGGGTGTATGCTATATACTTTAAAGGGGAAAAAAGTTAATAGAATAGTTCACAGTCTTGAAAAGCTAGTTAAAAACTCAACCATCCCATTAATCGCTAAAAAATTACAAAATCAGTTAAGCTTTCAGAACCAAAGCTAGGATGCATGAACAACTCTTGCATTATAAAACTGATTGCATTATTTCAAACTGTTCTGTGGTGACTGTTTTGTTTTAATATTGTTTGGTATACTGAATGGTTCTAACACTGCCCCCCCCCAACATTAAAACGTAAGCCAATTAAAAAGACATGGTATAAAATATTTCAAATCAAATCACAATGAAGTGGGGTCTCTGTGAAAATAAGTTGTCTGAAGGGGGCCAAAATGCAATGTTGGCCACTGATACCAGTTCTGTGGCATAAAGCTCATGGTTGGCATAACTACAAGTCTTATATTTGATTCCTTGCTAACCAGCTGGCGTGAAGAGCAGTTTAATTTGATTTAAGAAGAAATGCAAATCTTATATGATGATGACATAACCTTAAAACACACAGAGAAAATGAAAATTCAAAGTCACAAACAACGGAGCACAATTTAATCATTGCCATTTCCATCTACGTTACCACAGCAGCACTTTCCCTTCTTTAGAGGGTTTTTCGGTCCAACAACTTGCCTTCAACAAAAGCACAAAGTAGTGGTAAGACTTGTTACACTTACAGAAATACTGTTCTTTACGGGCGTCCTTGACGGCCGTAGGATCTGATATGACCTATGGCATTGTCAGTATTCCAAGTAGCTCTCCCTGTAGACTCTCAAAAGAGCACTTTTGTGGTCTACTGATGTACATCTTCCAGCAGTCATAGCTTTCAAGCCATGGTGACCTGTTATCTAAGCCATCAAGGAATACTTTAGTAATTCAGCCTGTCAAGAATGCCTTAAGTACAGGGGTGTAGCTGCATTGGGACTTCCTGTAATGTTTGTTCTGCCCTTTGGTCAAAAATAGGAAATGCAACAGGCAGTAACTCTAAAAACAGACAGCACCTCTAAAAACAGACAGCGAGGCCAAGCTAACTACACACCAAGAGGGCTTCATTTTACACTACAGTGTGCAGATTCCCATGTGTTCTATGTGAACACAACCCCCACACAAATCAGCATAGCTGCAAAGTACCCCGTATTTCCCGGGAAACCCCCGTTTTTACTTACCGTTTCCTGGAGGTCTCCCATTCCAGCTCCTCTCCCATTAATTTCCCTTTTTTTCCCCTGTCAGCGGCCATTTTTCTGGTGCCGCTTTGCCTATGGGCACCAGAAAATGGCCGGCGCCGGAAGTCGTGTCTACGCATGTCCGTAATTGCGTAGATGCAACTTCCAGTGTCGCTTTGCCCATCTATGGGCACCAAAAATGGCCAGTGTCGACACCGGAAGTTACATCTACGCACTTCCGGACATGCATAGACGCGACTTTCGGTGCCGGCGCCGGCCATTTTCAGTGCCCATAGATGGGCAAACGACACTGGAAGTTGTGTCTACGCAACCTCCGGTGTCGCGCAGCTGCCAATCCCAGATTTCTCTGCCGGGTACGTGGCAGCTATGCAAATCAGGGGTTCTCTATATTGTCCAAAATGGGTTCATGGGCTGCATTCAGAAGTGTGGTGGGCCTGAGAAACTGCACAGATCAGAGGTTCTCTGCTGCTGGTCTACAGTCACTGGAAGTCACTCTCCAGGGCTTCTAGACAGAAGTCTACCCTGGCCTTACTGAAAGATACAGTCGTACCTTGAAAGTCAAATGAAATTTGTTCCGGAAGTCAGTTCGACTTCCAGATTGCAGCTTCTGATTGGCTGCAGGAAGCTCCTGCAGCCAATCAGAAGTCGTGGAAGCCCCGTCGGACGTTCAGCTTCAAAAAGAATGTTCGAAAACCAGAACACTCACTTCTGGGTTTTGTTCGTTCAGGAGCCAAAACATTCGAGAACTAGGCTGTTTGAAAACCAAGGTACAACTGTACCAAGAATTTCACCTGGGGCCTCTGCTGGTATAGCACATGCTCTGCTATTGAGTCTTTATGTCTTGCAATTGCCACTCTTAATGTCTTCTCCCTGGAACAGTTTTGAATAAACCCCAGTTCAGTGTTGAGTTGTTTTATATCTAGACACAAGACCAGTCTGAGATAGTTCACTGAACAAGCACACTCACAAATTCCTGCGAGTAAACACATAACCCTACGTGTCTAATCGCCTAAAAGTGGCCTGTTTGATCTTCAACATCCAAATGTTGCTAAAAGCCTCCCCCCCCCCGGGCCCTTAGAGACACTAGTCTGTGAGTTATGTATGAGAGCAGCCCATTCTAACACTAAAGTAAGTGTTTCCTTTTATATAACTTTTGGAGTTTTTTGTTTTGTTTTTGCTTCTCAGACATTGTTCATACCTTTGATTCTTATAGAGTGAGAAGTGCTATTGCTTCTAAAACCTTAATGGGCTGTATTCAATAGACCCCAAAACACAATGACCCTAGAATTGCCGGTATGTGTCATAACACTGCTACCAACTTTGGTGATAAATATGTAAAGAAAAAAGATGAGCTATTTGGAAGACAGACCAGTTTTCTGAAATGTACCATAACATGCTTCTATTACTTTCAAACTGCTGGAGGGTGTTTCATATTCCTGCTATAACACAGCAATGGATTTTTGCATTTAACCATGAGCTTAGTGAACTTGTTCAAAATATAGTCTTCCATTGGGACTTCCCTGCTGCTATAAATGTAAACAATAAAAGCGGTAGAAATACACACTTCTTGCAAAACGTGGGATTTAGGTGTGCTTATTAATGTCTTCTACTAAATCAGCCTCAACCACTTACCCAAGGCTTCCTAGGGAAGATAATTGTTTTTCCCCCTTTTGATTTTAATGGGCTTAAATCAGTGTGGGTGCAACCCAGCCAAAGGGTCATACCTGCCAAGTCTGCCGCTGAAAAATGCGGGATCAGCAGCGGCGCGGCACCGGAAGTTGCGTAGAAGCAACTTCCGGGACCGCTCTTCCCATGTGTGGGCACCGGAAATCGGGTAGAGCGGCACCAGAAGTCGCTTCTACGCATGCCCGGTGGCCATCTTGGTGGTGGCCGCATGGCGGCGGCCATCTTGGTGGTGGCCACATGGCAGCAGCCGTCTTGGTGATGGCCGCCGCCATGCAGCCACCACCAAGATGGCCGTCGGGCATGCGTAGAAACAACTTCTGGTGCCACTCTACTCGATTTCCGGTGCCCACACATGGGAAGAGCAGCACCCAAAATTGAGGCTCCCTGGCAGGTAGGAAATCCGGGGGATTTCCGGGATTTTTCTCCATTCGGTAGAACAGCGGGAAATGGATTAAAATCCGGGGGTTTCCCGCGAAAAATTGGGTATTTGGCAGCTAAGCTTAGGGTGCAATCCTATCCTCAAGTCTCAGCAGGTGAAAGCTCCAGAATCTGGTAGAAGCCCTGTTGTGCTGACAGCCTGTTGCTGCCATGATAGCAGAACACCTCAGGCACACTGACAGAATGGTAAAATGATCCTGAATTGAGGCAGGGGTTAAAGTGCCAAACATACACCATATCCTAGCCCCCCACGCCAACTCTGGTATCCATAAGGTGCCCTTGTCAATCGTCAAACTTTGCACCAGCTGGGGAAAAGGTGTAAAGAAATACCAGCCCATTGATTTCAATGGGACATAGAAATGGGGGGAAATCCTGTCAATAACTACACCGACCACAGAGTTTGTGATGTGCTATAGATAGGTTGTAGCATGTGGGCTTCAGCTTCCTGTGTTTATTTCACATACACTTAGAGCTGACTAGGTGGGGATTTGGTAATGGGAAACACAAAGGCATCCCTTTGCACAAATAGACTGTCTCCAGAAAATTCCTAGGAACTGGAGTACAGTTCTAACAGTTCCATGCCTAGATTACTGCGGTTTGTCTGTCTGTGGCTTCCCCTTCCCTTCCTGGCCTTAGCTGTTTGGTGAAAGGGTCTGAAACCTTGTTTACCAAAATCATGCTTCAACTCAGGGAGGAAAGAAACACCCTTTGCCTTCTTATTTTGCCTACACACAAAACCACTGAACATTCCTAATATTTGACCATTCTCTCTCTCTCTCTCTCTCTCTCTCTCTCTCTCTCTCTCTCTCTCTCTCTCTCTCTCTCTCTCTCATATCTTCAGGCCTTCTAAATCAAGGCAATAACAGTGTTTTAGCAAGAAAAGCAGTGCTTTAACAACAGGAATACTGAATCAAGGGAATTGGAACCAGATTGGGTATATTTCTTGCAGGTAACTGCATCATAATATTCTTTTAACTAGTACTAGTAAGTTAAAGCAGCACCGGCAGATAAAATCACCTTCCCACCCCACCCCGTGTTTTTTTAAAAAAAACATATTTTTATTAAAGATTTCTTGGTTTACAAAAAGTATGTGCAATGTCTCTTTTTTCAAGTTACATTTTCTACAGATCAGTTTATATTGTTGAGACATTAGTGTTACATCACCTTTTTATTATAGAAAACAACTGTTCAGACACACAGTAGAAATTCATTGTGTTAGATATACTGCCATCTGCTGGAAATTACATGTTCCAAAAATAGTTCTGGAAGAATAATGTTGTATCTTCTAAATTCTGGTAAGTCAGCTCCCCATTAGCAACCCTGGAGTGGGAGGAGGTAAGCCACCCATGTAAGCAGGGTCCCCGGCTGTGTCTCCTTCAGCCCAACCAATTGGGCTTGCATAGAGGCATGGCTTCACCTGCTTAAATGTTGGCGCGGCCGGGGATGCTGCCTTTTCTGCTCCCAGTCGTCGGATCTGGATCTCTCGCTCCCTCGCTGCTTCCTTCATTGCCTTCGGTCGAGCTGCATGTGCTGCCTAAAGCATGCCCTGAGGACTTTCTCCTGTCATCACCTGAGCCACGCTTGCTGCTTGTATTTATGTCTGATGCAGATTTGTTTCTTTTTCTATTATTTTTGGCTCTTTTTGTCTAATTTGATCACAATTTATCAAATGAAAATGAAACTGGACACCATGACTTGTACAAATCAGCCTATTGTTATACGCAAGCCAAAACCTAACCCAGTTAATGGATTGACTCTGGCTCCCCCTCCCATGCTTATTCTGAAACTGCCTTGCTTTTCTTTCTATTCATATGGTTAGGCAGTGACTCCCTTCGGTACCCTGGCTCCCTTGCATAGCTGCCAAGTTTTCCCTTTTCTCGCGAGGAAGCCTATTCAGCATAAGGGAAAATCCCTTAAAAAAAGGGATAACTTGGCAGCTATGCTCCCTTGGAGAAAAGGTGAATAGCAAACTCCCTTCCATACCAGTGGGATAATTTTGTATGTATAGAATCATAGAGTTGGAAGAGACCACAAGGGCCATCCAGTCCAACCCCCTGCCAAGCAGGAAACACCATCAAAGCATTCTTGACATATGGCTGTCAAGCCTCTGCTTAAAGACCTCCAAAGAAGGAGACTCCACCACACTTCTTGGCAGCAAATTCCACTCTCAAACAGCTCTTACTGTCAGGAAGTTCTTCCTAATGTTTAGGTGGAATCTTCTTACTTGTAGTTTGAATCCATTGCTCCGTGTCCACTTCTCTGGAGCAGCAGAAAACAATCTTTCACCCTCCTCTATATGACATCCTTTTATGTAGTTTTACAATAGATTCTCAGTGGAAGAACTGTCAAGTGGAAGCGCTGTCAAGACCCACCCACACACCTGAATTTCAAAAGCACAACAGAGTCCCTCTGAAACTCTAGAAACCTGTCTTGCTAGTTCTGTAGGTTGAGGCATCATAAACAGTATCTGGTGAACAGTACTCCCCCCCCCTTTCTTCCTAACTACTGGAGAAATTATGGAGAGATTTTGGAAGACATTCACCATGGATCACTTATCCCTGCCTGCATGAGATCTCTGGCCTCCATCTTTTTAATCTTGAAGTACAAATGCCTATCCTAACATTTCAGGGTTGGGGGGGGGAGTTGATAAGCCCACTGTTACAGACCTACCTTTTATTTAAGGTATGAGGAACCTGTGACCTTGCAGATATTGCTCTACTTCAACTTGGAACGATGGAAGGAGTTGGGTATGTTTAGCCAGGAAAAGAGGAGACTGAAAATACCCATCATCAAACATCTAAAGGGCTGTGTCACATGGAAGATGGAGCAAGCTTGTTTGCACCTGCTCTGGAGGGTAGGACCCAAACAAATGGACTCAAGTTACAAAAAGGAGATTCCGACTAAACATCAGGAAGAACTTTCTGACAGTAAGAGCTGCTTGGCATTGGAACAGACAGAACAGTGGTGGACTGTCCTTCATTGGAGGTTTTTAAGCAGATGTTGGATGGCCACCTGTCACGAATGCTTTAGTTGAGATTCCTGCAGTGCAGGGGGTTAAACTATATGACCCTTGGAGTCTTTTCCAACTATACAATTGTATGATTGTATGAACTTCCATCACTCCCAGTTAGCCCAGTGAATGGGCAGGAGTAATAAGGAATCCAACAAGGTCTAGAGCAGGCATGTCCAACCGGCCAATCGCCATCTACTGGTCGATCGCAGGGTGTCCCTGGTCAATCCTGATTGATCACAAAAAAACAAAAAAAAAACAGCTCAACAACTCTTCCTACCCTCAGAAAGCACAGCAACTTTGGTCAATCCAATGGACAGATCACTGCCAAGTGTGTGTGTGTATGCAGTAGATTGTAGTCTCTTGGAATTTGGACATGTCTGGTCTAGAGGGTCACAAGAGATGGGTTACTCATCTCTGCTCTAAGGCAAATTGAGCCTTCCTTTTCCCTTGTAAGAACACTGAGATAAAAAGGGAGTGGTGAAGCTTGAGTGGTGAAGCCATCTTGCCACGTGTGCAATGTTTTAGGCATGCACTTTGAATAAGAGTAGAATCAGCCTTTGGGATACAATGATGCCCTGAATGAAGAATGCTGAGTAGAGAGGGAGAATAATTTATACACTTCAGAGCATGTTTGGGACAAAGAGGGATGTTTTCTGCACTGATCCTTCTTCCAAATACCATAGCAACCAAGCTTGCCGAAGAATAGTGAATGGCTTTCTACTGCATTTGGCTGAACCTGGCAGTTTCTTATTAGTACAGTGTTAGAGCTTGTGTTTACTGACTGCAGTGGGGCAAATAATTCATCAACACATTCAGTCACTTTTAAGAAATTCAGTCAAAGTGACAATGAAAATCATATTGTTTGGCTTTGGCAATATATATATATATATATATATATATATATATATATATATAGTCCACTAAGGCTGAAGTTAGCACAAGAGACTGAAATATAGAGAATGCACTTCATCTGTGGGTCTTGAGCTGACATTTATAAACTTAAGTTTCATGTAAGTAGACATATGATAGAGATTCACAAGGGAAGAGGGGTTTAACATGAAAGACCCCTTTTGAAATTTTCAATGAAGCCTTCTTCCCAGCTGTAGCCAATGGAGCTGAGGTTCATTCAAGTGGTTAGCAATGAGCCTGTGGATTTGTGGCCAAAGATAGGAGACTGTGCATCCATCGCATTGAATATTCACATTGATTTTTAATTGTATTTGATTGCTTTTTATTTCTTATACAATGGTATCTCGGGTAACAGACGCTTCAGGTTACAGACTCCGCTAACCCAGAAATAGTACCTTGGGTTAAGATCTTTGCTTCAGGATGAGAACAGAAATCGTGTGGTGGCGGCATGGTGGTAGTGGGAGTCCCCATTAGCTAAAGCGGTACCTCAGGTTAAGAACAGTTTCAGGTTAAGAATGGACCTCCAGAACAAATTAAGTTCTTAACCTGAGGTACCACTGTATTGTATTTTACTGTATTACAGCTTGAAAAACAACTACCAGACTTTTAGAAGACATCTGAAGGCAGCCCTGTTTAGGGAAGCTTTTGATATCTGAAAGACTACTGTATTTTAATATTTTGTTGGAAGCAGGGTATTATTATTATTATTATTATTATTATTATTATTATTGAAACTACAATTGTGATTCCAATTGCAGAAAAAACATTGAGTGGTCTGCCAAAACCCTGAGAAATTTCCAAGTGGCCTGGAGGGGGTGGGGTGTTGGGGAACTGCTATTCTAAACCACCACCACCCCTTTTTTTCCTTTTGAGGACTAAAATTGTTCTACCCTTATGTTTTAAGGCTCTGAGTAAACCCAATGGCAAAAAATTGTCATTGGTTTTGAACAGCAAGGACAAAACTTGCAAAGCTTTTGGTCATTTGTTTATTGCTGAATCAACTTAGCTCACAATGACGAGCCTTTCTCTGACCAGAGATACAAATCAAGTAGGTTGAAAATGCTGGCTGGGTAGTCTTTTATTCTCTTATTTTTGCAGCTACCAGATTATTCTGAATAGTTCCTCCTATCTCAGCCACGCAGCAGATAAAGTGTCCGATTAGAGCATAACCTTGGAGGCGGAAAGAGTGAAATAGGCAGCATTTATCAAAATAAGATTTGGCAGTTTTCAATACTTGTGAAGCAGGAAAGACACTATAGATTTATTTATTTTAAGTGAGCCTTCTGTATAACTTTAGCCTAAGTCATATTTTGATTGTGCTTTGCCCCTGAAGTCATTCTAGCTGTTATTTAGGATTTAGTTCCTCAAATATGCACTCCTATCTACACCATAATTTAGAAGAGAGCATATTCACAGAAAAGCAGGTTGATGCATAGCTGCCAAGTTATCCCTTTTTAAAAGGGATTTTCCCTTATGCTGAATAGGCTTCCCCGCGAAAAAAGGGAAAACTTGGCAGCTATGTTGATGTGGGAGAAGACAATTGTTACCTTGGACTCAGTTATACAGCTACAAATAAAACGTTTAAAATGTGTTGTAAAGTGCAATACCCAAATGTGACACCAGATGGCGACAGTGAGCTATACAAAATCCAATGTATTTTTCAAAACATTTTAAAGCATTTTTACAGCGTTTTTTATATGTGTGTAGATTCCACCCTTTTTTCCTCAGGCAGGCATTTCCAGATGCATCTACAGGAGACGGCTGTGTACACATTACTGGCTTAAACTTCTGCTAGGTTGCTTTCTTCCAATACAGATCAAACTGGTTTGGAGAAAAACACCTCAAAGTGCAATGTGCTATAGGAAACAACAGGATAGATGCAGGATGGATAGCCATTGGGTGTACTCTGCTTCCCAAACCGGCAGCGGGAGTGCACTAGATGCAGATTAAAGTGGTTCGGGGAGTAAGTCCTACTTACCTGGGTTTGGGGAGTAGCAACTGCCCTCTGGGTAGACACTGGGGTGGCAAACTGAACATGTAGACATATCTCTCCCAATATTATACTCAATGGCCCTTAGAGGTCACAAAAGTAGCAATGACCATGATGAATGAATCCACATTGCCAATAAGGAGCTTTGGAGAGCTCCTTGCTGCCATTCCTCCTGAGCTCCAAAATTTGATGGATACAGCAGCTTATCTTCCTGATTCATGGGCAAGGAGGGTCTGATGAGCCACAGGTCTGGAGCCAGTGGAGAAGGCAATGGGCAAGAATGTCCTTGAGTTTCATCAGGAAGAAGTAACTTCCCCCCTCGGTAGCTTTCCCCCAAGCTACACAATACATACTTCTTTTGCCCAATGCACACACCCACACCACATACACACAAATGTACACATGGAAAATGAGGGCCAAACAACAGACAAAATAGCCACTTTATTTTCCTGATAGATTGTGTAGTTAGTAAGCAATGAATTGGGGGGGGGGGAATTACAGCAGAAACAACAAAGATAATAAGGCACTCACCGAAATGTACACATCATTATAATGGAGGCCAATGCATTCAACCACAGGCATCATCATTTGTGGGTGCATTTTATTTGCTCTTGGGAAGGTGAAGGGGGGAAATGACACTTGTACATTCATATGTGATTTTAAATGATGTGAAATATCCCGTTGTGTCAGTATGCATTGTATTACAATGTTCTGTAATAATGTAAAAGATTTTAAATACTTTATGACACCAGCACTTTCCAAAGTCAATTTTTGGTCATTTTAACTATAGTCAACAATTCATAGTTGCTTGTATTTCACCTTCGGTTTACCCCTGTTTCTTAATTTCCCCCAGTGATTTCTGTGACATGTTTTTCTCCCCCCCCCCTGACACTTCATACAATACATTTCTGCCCAAACAAAGCCAACTGTTCTCAGATTCATACTTTTGTGAGGGCAAAGATATCACTCCAGTCTGAGTAAGAGACATGTGCACATGAGAACAAGTTTCCTGTGTGTAGATGGATGCCACACCTAGGATTTCCAAGCCTGATTGTGCATTTGAAGTGCAATGCGCATACCCGACTCTCTCAAATAAGCTGCAAATTGACTACGTGTTCAGGATGGAAAGGGAGGTCAAATTAGTTCCTCCACCCCCCAAGTTGGCCACTGGAGCAATTTTCATCTTATTTAACAGAAAGCCCATCTGCACAATACTTTTAAAGTGGTATCAATGCCACTTTAAACAGTCCAAGATTCCTGGGAACAGCGGTGTTGTGTTGAAGGGACGGTTGTTAGAAGACCCATATTCCCCTCACAGATCTACAGTTCCCAGAGTTCCCTGAGAAGAGGGACTGACTGTTAAACCACTCTGAGAATTTTAGTTCTGTGAGGAGAATAGGGGGTCTCTTAGCAACTCTCAGCACCCTTAACAAACCACAGTTCTCAAGATTCTTTGGACTACAGATGGACTACATCTCCCCCAACCACTGGTCTTGTTAGCTAGGGATCATGGGAGTTGTAGGCCAAAACATCTGGAGGGCCACCATTTTGGGATGCCTGGCATAGACTGTAAGGCAATCATGACAGTTTTATGCAGCTGAAAGATATATTGTGTGAACTCTTTGTCAACCCTTATTACACTTCTAGGCCTCTTAAATTGTTTTGAGGCGATCTTTATCTATTTCTTTGCCAAACTTTTAATAAGGATATTTTCATTCTGCTAAAAGAACATCCCTTTGAGCGAGGTCTCCTCAGGATCTCCTTGTGAATTCCTTAAAAAAAACAATTCTATTTCAGTTACCCCAAGGTGCTTGTTTTCTCCTTGTTAATCAATCATGCTTCCTTTTATATATTTCTCTTCTGTACTTCATCTGAACCAGATTTTCTATTAACACTGGTTCAGTTAGTGCATCTTATCGTGCTGCATATCTAATTCACCAGCGGCAGCCCATTAGATCTCTGAAGTACCACAAAGTCAAGTGATACACGCAAAGTCACTGTACAAACTTGGAAAAGACTCTACACCGAGACGGGTATGAAATGGTGTTGTCTATCCAGGAAAGAAACATTGGAACTATTTGTAGCAGTTGGGGGAGGGGGGCGCTTCTTATTCATTCGTTTGTTTGTTTGTTTGTTTTAACAAGGGTCATTACTTACGTATTAGCCCCACACCTCGCCTAAATTCTAGTGTCTTTAGCCACAATTATATACACACTTACATGGGAGTAAGTGCCATTGGACTCGGTGGGACTTCCTTCTTGAGAAGATATAATTTGGATTGTACTGTTAAGAGTTATTGACTTAGATTGCTGCTGCCCACCATCTAATGTCAAGATCAAGAGAAAGGAACTCTTTTTTCATTACCGATTGCTCTTTGTAAACTGAAGCAAGCAGCATACAAATCCTGTTACCTAAATATATAACAAGAGTGGGCTTTGCTATCACACTGCTTTTACAATTTGGTTTTGAGGCTTTCGGATGCACTTTCCATCAAAGAACCAATTTACCAGTAACTGCATTGCTTAAATAACTGAAATTGCATCAATGTCTCAACAGGAAAAATCCTTTTCTTTGTACAGTATTACCAGATGCTATGGTATTTGCTGAGGAATCGAGCTCTGGAGCTGTACTAATAAAGAATAAGATAGCTGAGAAGGCTTTGGGTTTCTATCTGTTGGTGGAAAGACTTCAGGTTTTTCTGAACAATAATTAACTAATAGAAAACCGAACTTTATATTTTACATGTAGTCTCATAATGCAGGGTAAAAAAAGTTTAAATCAAGCCATTTTCACGGGGCTTTCACTTAGTTAAACATCCAACTGCCTATGTCGGCTTTATAGACACTGGGGATCAATTCCACTTTAGGCTCTTGCTCAAGCATCAAATATCCCATTTATGATGATCTAGCTAGCTACATTAAGAGGACCTGTCATTTTATATTTTATTATTCATAAATGTTGGGCCATGCTTGGCATTCATTAGTGCCATTCACCAAATGTCTGAAACTCAGAAGCTCACTCACAGCACAACATCTTAGGGCAAGGATGATGGGGCCCTGCTGATATTATTGATCTCCAGTTCCCATCAGCCTCAGCTAACATGGCCATGCTCAAAGACAATTGGAGGTGGAATCCAGTGAGAGTTGGAGGGCCACATGCTCCCCATCCCTAATCAAGAGGGGAGAATAGATGTAACCAGCGATTCAGAGCAGAGCAGCACATTTTTAATTCGAGTTTTCTGTGGCAAACTGTGTGTTCTTATCCTGGGATTTTTTTTTCCAGTTCTTGTAGTCAAATCAGAATCAAGAAGGGGGTGGGGAATAGTATATTGCTAAAAAAATCCTCCCCTTTATTCCCCTGTGTATATAAATCTGCTGTACTGAAATATGCAGAAGACCTTTGTTGTCTCAAGGAGTAAGGCAGGTTCCTGCAATTGCCCTGGCATTGTGCCTCAGAACAGACCTGGATTTTAATACAAATGAGTGATGGGCTAAAAGGGAGGATCAAAACCTGAAACTATCTGGCTGGTTATCTTTTACAGATAAGCCGAGACAGTTTCTCACACTGTTGCTTTTAGTGTCAGGTGATCCCTCTTTTCTCCCAAGAACGCATAAGGAATATTAATGTCAATCACATGTATACATTTCATTCATCAAGTTGTTTTATCAGTGTAAAGGTAGAGTATAAATGCAAGAGATAAAAGCACCATTAAAGAAAGAAAGAACTCAGGAGAAGACCAGAGTTCCCACAACGGTGTTATGCATTATTCTGCTCCTGCTTTGAGGGTGTCGCAACTGCTGCCATGTCTATGGGTTCAACAGCAACAGAAAGGGCTTTATATATGCTATGGCAGGCTTTTATTTGTGCTTAACTTTTCACTAATGTGCCTTATTTAATTTTCTTAAGGTTTGATTAGAATTATTTGTGTATTGTTTCAGTTGTATGCTTGCTGCGCATTAATAGAAGAGGAGGAGGAGGAGGAGTTTGGATTTAAAATCCCGCTTTATCACTACCCGAAGGAGTCTCAAAGCGGCTAACATTCTCCTTTCCCTTCCTCCCCCACAACAAACACTCTGTGAGGTAAGTGGGGCTGAGAGACTTCAAAGAAGTGTGACTAGCCCAAGGTCACCCAGCAGCTGCATGTGGAGGAGCGGAGACGCCAACCCGGTTCACCAGATTACGAGTCTACCACCCATAAACATGCTCATTACTCCCGAATCTGAAAAAAGCAGCTGTCTTCGGTAGAAAACCTGCCAGTGCAGGATGGCACTTAACGTATCTGAAGAAGTAGACTTTAGTCCACTAAATCTAATACCACAATTATTAAGTCTTGAATGTCAAGACTTTGGACCTCTATGAACATTCTTAATAATGATAATAATAATAATAATAATAATAATAATAATAATAATAATAATAAATTTTTATTTATACCCCGCCCTCCCCAATCAAAAACCAGGCCCAGGGCGGCTCACACCAACAAAACCACAATAAAACATAAAAACAATTAATTAAAATACAGATTAAAATACAGTATTAAAATTTAAAATGCAGCCTCATTTCAAGTAGTCCATAAATCCAGACCATGAGGGAGGAAAACACAGGGGTCAGGCTAAGTCCAACCCAAAGGCCAGGCGGAACAGCTCTGTCTTGCAGGCCCTGCGGAAAGATGACAAATCCCGCAGGGCCCTGGTCTCCTGGGAAAGAGCGTTCCACCAAGTTGGGGCCAATACTGAAAAGACCCTGGCTCTAGTAGAGGCCAATCTAGCCACCTTATGGCTCGGGATCTACAAAGTGTTGTTGTTTGTGGACCTTAAGGTCCTCCGCGGGGTAGCCTCGAGAACCTCCCTGAACACCCAGTTCCCATCAACTACAGAAGTGAATGGATAGCATTTGCCAGAATTAGCAAAAGTAATCATTATACTTTAGTGGCATGCCACACACAGGCAAAAGGAGTGCCATTTCTGCTTTCTTTTTCACATTCACCAATAATCCAGTGGTGAAAAGATGACTTGGCTTTCCTTACCTGTTCCCTTGATGAACTGAAAGCCACCAGCAGTGGAAATAAGGTGGCTCTGCAAGATGTTTCTGCAATGTGGATATTGACATTGAGAGAGGCCAGGGGCCATGGCCCACTGAAAGCAAAATCAACCTACATCTGATGTCACGAACCACTCCAGCCACTTTGGGACAGTCCTTCAAATACAACCAAGTATAAATAGAAGTGTAGCCCTGCAAGTAAGGCAATTAGCTATTGTGAACATGAGTGATCATCTTCCTCTACTATCATGGCCCTGGCTATCTCACAGAGGGAACTCCAGAGAAGGATTTGCTGGAAACAACTTCCAGAGTAGACCTCGTGCTTGGACCACTCTAAACAAGAGGACCACTCCCCTTCTCTATTTTTGGGTGCAGCGATTGCATCCTGCCGCAGCCCTTGGCCAGGGCAGGGCAGCCATTTGGGTGGGCCCTACACAGCACTCTAGGGACACCATTTCCTCTTCTGCAGGCTGCGGGAGCTGCTGGGGCTCACTCAAGGTTTCAGCCAATCACTAGCAAGCCAGGGACATGTCTTTGGATGAGGACCAGGGAGAAGACTTCAGGCACTGGTCTTCCCTCTGATAACTTGAGTGGTGGATAAAGCATTGAGTTGGATCTGTAGTGAACGCAAAGGGCGGGGGTTCAAGGAATTCCAGTACACAGGGGTCCAAAGGGAAGTGCTTCTGTCCGAATGCCCAGACAGGGACTGATGGGCTATAGCACCCTCCCCAAATGACAATCTTGGTGAGGTCGCTCCAATTTGATGTATGTCATTTGGTGATCCTTAACCCAGGTTCAACCCTGCCAAACAAGTATTCAGGAAAGAAGATATCAATACCTGTCACAATCTATCAGAAATAATCCACAGAAAGACATTTTTCACAAAAACGGACCCAAATTAATGATGTAGCAAGGAAACCACAGTTTGGCGAAGCTGGCAAACATATTTCTGACTCAAGACACAGAAATCGGGAATCTGTGTCATCAATACTTAAATACTGTCAAAAGCAATGAACCATCACCAATGAAGCCTCCTGCTCTCTGAACTCCCACTGGGTTATTTTAAGCTGCAACTGACATTGTTTCACCTGCCTTTCACCTGCTTATCAGTCACATTCAGGCATCAATCTGAATTTCCTGAATCATTTTCCTATTTAAGTGTCATTCATGTTTCTCTCCATCCTATCTTGTCAAGATTTCTCAAAGGCTTTTTACGCTTCCAGTATCAGACCTGATCATGTTAATGATATTTAAAGAATGACGAGTGTATCTTAAAAAGAAAAAAGAAAAAATCACCACCTGATCAGTTTTTTTTTCTCGATGCCAGTTATAGACCTCTGAAACTTCTCGGGAAGGAAGGAACTGCACTCTCAAACTGGCAAGGGCACAGGGAGAACCAAGAAGCAGAACTGCAGATCAATTGCGGTATAATTAATTAGAATCATGAGACTTGCACTTCAGACTGGTGATCGTTCAATTACACTTGCAGAAGACAGGGCACAAATTGATTCTGCCCCAAAGAACAAAGGAAGAGAGGTCACTGTGTCTTTCTTTTCCTGTCCCCAAAGGAAGCCGATTGAGGGTGGGTATGTGAGGAGCTATGTCTTTAAGAAATTTGATGAAAATGAATCTAAAATGGTTGTTATAGTTAAAATAGATTGTTTGTTTATATATTTGATTCCTTACCTGCCCTCCATGCCCCTCTTTTTACCTTTGAGAGGTGCTGTATATTTGTAGGAACCACTTTGGTTTTGTAATGTTGCATTGTTTAAAACTGTTTTTAATATTTTGTTTTAATAATAATGTTGTGTTTTGGTAGTCGTAAACCATGCCCTGGGATCCTAGGGTGAAGGCTGGGTGATAAACTGTGATAGCAACATCAACATCATCATCAACAGCTGCAGCAGCAACAACAACAACAACAACAACACCATTAAGGTCCCAGCCAGGGCATGTTACAACAGTGCAGTATAATCAGCAGTGGGGCGCAGTGTGGCACAGGTGGGGCTGTATTGCTGGCCTGACTTTCCAAGAGCAGTTACTGGGAGGGCATGGGGGAGGGACAAGCCAGCAGGGAGCTCAGAATGGTGCAGGTGCAGTGATGGGAGCACTGGATTGGCTCTGCTGCCGTGCCGGGCACAGCATGCCAAGCTCCCCAGCGCTTTGCTTCTCAGTAAGAACATTGCAATTTGAAAACAAGTAGAGCAACTGGAAGTGGAATAAAACACCGGAAATCCGTGGTGGGCCTCACAAAACAAAATACTTAAACTGCCAAAGGCCAGGATAAAGAGGTGTGTCCACTGGTGGAGGAATAGGGGACGGGAGGCGTATCGCCCCTGGCACAATTGGGGAGAGGGATAGCATCATGGCTGCCCCCCAGACATGAGCCCCCCAGACATGGGGCACCATGCCCCTGGGATGCATGCCACGCCCCCGTGGGTGGCATGCCACGCCCTGGGACACATGCCAGGCATGCCCCCACCTGCTCTCCGCCCCCCAGTGCCAGAGCATGCAGCTTTGCCACTGGGTGTGTCTTGAGGAAGTGTTGCTTTTGATTAACACTGGCTGGAAACCACAGGAAGGGAGAGTGCTCTTGTGCTCCAGTTCTGCTCGCTGGTTCCCCACAGGCATCAGGTTGGCCACTGTGAGAACAAGATGCTGGCCTAAATGGACCCTTGGGCCAATCCAGCAGGTTCTTGTTATGTTCCTAAGCAGCAAAATCTGTAGATGCAAGACACCACAGTTTAGGGGCAGCCGCAAAGAAAGCTGTCTGCCAGCCTGCCATTCCCCACACTTCTGAGGATGGAGGACCTGAACACCTGAGAACGTTGTTGGGGTGGAGGCGGTTGTTCAAATACCATGCCATAACTATAGGATCCGTAAGATGGATGCTCATAGCTATAAGATGCACATGGTGCCCTTACAACATAGAAGGGGAAAATTCACAAGTTAAACAAATGAACTATAAATTAGCAAGTTAGGGGGAAGAATCGGTGGAAGAAGATTGGAAGAAATTTAAAGTTTATTTAGAAAAGAATTGTAAGATTGATAGCTTTCAGTATAAAGAGGTTGTGGAATATTATTAGTTGAGTTATTATAATATATTAAGATTTAGTTAAGTGTTGTTATTGTATTGAGTTTTAAGATTTAAGATTTAATTTGTATTTTGAGATAATTATAAGAGATTATAAGATTGATAAATTAGTAAGTGAGATAACTTGTTTAGATAATTGTTAAGAAGATTGGAATCAAGATATGGAAGTACTAAGGAAGTAATATAATGAAACGTAGTGGGGAAGGATTGGAGGAAGTCGACAAAGATAGAATTTTTTTGATAGAAGAATGTTTTGATATTTTTTCTTGTAGTGTTTGTAATATGTTTTTGTGTATATCTTGTGTGTGTTTTGTGTGTGTCTTGTATGTTTTATTTTGCAAAATCAATTAATATATTTTAAAAAATAGCAAGTAAGAGCAAGTAACTTTCGATCAGTATTAAAGCTGGCGTCATGCCAGTAGTATTAACTATGGCCATTGACTTCTAGTAGCCCTTGAAGCTACATTTCCCAGGTCCGTTTGTAGTTCTTCCCTCCCTCTTGCTGCCACTAGACTGCATCAGCCAGGGAAGTGAATGGAGGGAAGAGAGGCTTGGAGAAATGGAGAAGGATGTGGAGATTATTTAGGATGGGAAGAACAGAAAGAGATTGTGAGGAGCCAAGTCTATAGTGCAACTGCGCTTGGAATACTGTGTACATTTCTGGTCACTGCAACTCAAGAAGTATATGGTCGAGCTGGGAAAGCTGCAGAAAAGGGCAACCGAAATGATTATGGGAGACCTTGACCATGCAAGATGCACAGAACGTGGGTGGATATAGGTTTGTCTCCCTTTTTCATAATACGAGAAGTTGGGGTTCTTCAATGAAGTTGAATATGGGGAGATTTAGGACAGACCAAAGGAAGTACTTCTTCCAATAGCACTAGGGACGTGGGAGAAATCAAATTCAACCTGCATTCAAAGGCAAACCTGCCTAATTCACACTTTATGAAAGAGTAGGCAAACTGACATGCAGGCATCCTTTGAAGTTTGCATGTCTCTGAATTTTGCAAGGCCTTTCTCCAAGCAAGAAAATGAACATACTGAGGTGAATTGTGCATCTTTATTACATACAATATATATACTGATCGATTATAGAAAACCTCAAGGCAGCCAAACCATCAAGTTGGTGGCTATTACTACATCTTGTGATAGAAAAGACTATCGTTTATGTGCTGTGTAGGGTTGGGCAACCTTGTTTATTTCAGTTTCTTTCCGTTTCTCATTTTTTTTCAGTTTTCTCCAATTCAGCTCTCCATGTGTCCATATCAAATTGTGATTTTTTTAAAAAAAAATGTCCTCATAAAAAATCACCAGCATTTCAGTGTGAATTTCTGCCATTGCTCATATTTCTGCATGCAATTATCCCCCAACAGACACATTTTTTGGTAAATCAATATTCCCTAATATTTTGTATGCTATTTTCACTATGTTTTTTTTAAAAAAGTGAACAAACGCAGTAATCAAAAGAGCATCAGATTAAAAACATATATAGCCAGTCAGCAGTCAAATCAATAAAAAGCCTGATTTATTCTGAATTTTACAGGCTATTTCTAGCAGAATCAGGGAGCCTGTGACCCTCCAGATAACATTGGACTACAACTCCCATCATCCCCAAATTTGACCATAAGCCGTTCTGACTGGGGCTGATGAGAGTACCTTGAGAGATACCTAGAGAGATGCAAATTCAGACTTAGAAGAAACTGGATAAGTGGTAGAATCAGACATCAGTGATAGTGGGCAGGGAAGGAATTTCTAATTTTAATTAAATCAGCATATTGACGATAGCAGCCAAATTTCTCTTAATTCTATTAAAAACTTGAGATCAAGAGCATGAACGAGGAGGAAGAACAAGGACTACTTGGGTCCTTTGTTTGTTTGTTTGTTTGTTTTTAAACCATAGCACCAGAAATTTTCAGAAGTTTCTCAGGACTCATTAGGACAAATCAAAATGTGCATATTTAACTGAGTTCCTTTGAGCTGGCAGTTATGCCAGAGCACAAAGGAATCAAACAACGTATGAATCATCTGTTTGGGCCCTGCCAAAGCCTTGCCAAGAAAGTGGCTTATTTAAATCTTAATAGATTGATCTATGGCTCGAATGTGACAAGGGCATTTGAAATACGGTAATTCTAATGGTTACAAGGCAGCTTTGCCTGGCATGTCAAAGTTTTACTCTGACAGAGCAGCATTGTAATTTTTTTATTAAAAAAAAAAAAACCACAACGTTTCCATGTTAGGTCACCCAATTTTGTGACTTTTTTTTAAATGCCTTTGTTTGGTATTAAATGTCACAGCTGACTAAATAAGCATCTTTAGATCTAAGCCTTTTTGCATCAACCCTTAAATGTCGTACATTTCTAGTCCAGAAAATAATTGTTTTGACCATAACTGCCTTCCTTTTACACATAAGGCAATCCCACTTGAATCATAGTATCACTTCATGACAACTGTCTCACCTGAGCAATACTCCCTTTCTTTAGGATTCTCTTTATTATCTTCCCAAATAGCCCTCGGGGTACATTTCCATGTTAATTCATCTGGAGGAACCCTTAGGATCATACGAAACTACGGAATCAGATCACTGGTCCATTTAGCTCAGCATTGCGCGACAATGCATCTCTAGGGTAGAGTTGGGATTCTCCTCAATTTGCCTGCAGAGGCAAGAGATTGGACCTGAGGTGTTTTGCATAGAAAGCCTGCTTATATTGTATATTGCCTTATCCCATATTTTCTCAGTTTGGACTCCAATAAAATGGGAGGGGATTCTGGGATATGCTTTATGATGCAGTTTAAATTTAAATTTAGGGAAGCGGTCAGGACCATGTGAACTGTGGCCGAAAATCCAGCCAAATCTAATAGTTTCTCTTCTGCCCTGACTAGCCCAAGTAGCAGAACTCCAGGTGTAGCAGTGAAGTTGCCACTTGTTTCTACACTCCAGGTCAGGGCTTAAAACTGTTCTGTCTGGTGTGATTTTTGTAGCACTAACAGCTTCAAGAGATATCTGAAATAAATAAATAAAGTGATCGTTTTTATTACTGTTATTCAATAATCATTTGGAACATGAATGGAAAATCAGAAATTCCACAAGGGGGAAATAGATACTTAGTAATAACCCAGTCAGTGCCTGTTATTGAAATCAGCAGTGGAAACAGCATTCATGACATTATAAAGCATTGCATACCCACTGAATACAATGTCTATTTCATTTTATTCATGACCTTGAGCTTGTCAATGGTTTAAGTTGTCACTAGTCATTCTGCCATACCCCAGAGCCGCCTTGTAGGATTGTAGAATATAGACTGGTTCCCTCCTTCTTATCTTTCTGCTATCTTGTAGTTTATGTTATGAACTGCCCTGAGATCTACAGATGAAGGAAGGTATACAAATTTAATGAATAAAATAAAACAAAGCCACTAATCAGGAAAACAAAAAAATCCACATGGCACAGGAATTGCTTTCTTAGCTGCTGCAGCAGGGGCAAGGCTCTTAACAGGGCATTATTAGCTTTATAGCCAGTCTAAACCCTATGAGTGAGTCCCTTGCACTGATATCTATCTATCATCTATCTATCTATCTATGTCTGCAAATATAACAAAAGAAAAGGGGAGAGTGTAAATTGGCAATGCGGGTGTGTGTGTGTGTGTGTCAGCTCCCATTAACAATAAGAGGAACCCACCACTACAGCAAGAAAGTTTAGAATAATCCATTAAACCATGTGGACAGGATCGAAAGAGCCTCAGACTGACGGGTAAAAGAGGTTGGTGTTCTTTATTCTTCCAAACTTGAAGTATCTCTCTTTGCAACCATAAGGGCTCAGAGGGTCATTTTTTGTTGTCCATCTATTAGTCCCCACACCACTGGAATATAATTTAGCACTTCCAAACTTCTATTTCCTTGCGCTGGTTTTTGAGTCCTGCTAACTCCTCTTGCTATTGCAGTTTCACGATACTGCCTCTGCTTATGTCTCGTGCGGGGAAATGAATCGAGAGCATTGTCTGTGAAGGTGCACAAGAACTGTGTTTACTAATGGAATATGAACAATTCGGATGTTAACATCAAAACGTGCTCTTTCTGCTAGATATTTGCTTTCTGAATGGGGAGACTGCTATAAGTGCAGGAACTTTGTCACTAACGACTACTGTATTCTACATTAAACCTTCACCACATTGTGTACTTGGAGTTACAGAGAAGCACTATTTAGAACAGGTGTATCCAACATGGTTCCCTCCAGACGTTCTTGGTCTCCAGCCAGTATGGATGATAGTCAGGGATGATAGGAGCTGTAGTCCAGCAGCAAATGAAGGGTACCACATTGGCTACCTCTGATTTACAACAGTTGCTTATGCTGCCTCCTATTCTGCTTAGGGTGGCACTGTGGGTTAAACCACAGAGCCTAGGGTTTGCCGATCAGAAGGTCAGTGGTTCGAATCCCCATGACAGGGTGAGCTGCCATTGCTCGCTCCCAGCTTCTGCCAACATATCAGTTCCAAAGCACACCAAAGCGCAAGTAGATAAATAGGTACCACTCCGGCAGGAAGGTAATCGGCATTTCTGTGTGCTGCTCTGGTTCACCAGAAGCGGCTTAATCATGCTGGCCACATGACCCAGAAGCTGTACTCCGGCTCCCTTGCCCAGTAAAGCGAGATGAGCGCCACAACCCCAGAGTCGTCCGCGACTGGCCCCTATGGTCAGGGGTCCCTTTACCCTTACCTTTATTCTGCTTAGGTAGAGTTGAGGAACCCGTGCACTCCAGATGTTGTAGGATTATAATTCCCATCTTTCCTGACCACTGGCTATGCCGGCTGCATCTAATGGAAGTCGGAGTCCAACAACATTTTGGAGAGCCACAGTTTCCCCATCCTTGTGCTAGGGCTAGAATGGGAACCTGTGACTCTCCAAATATTGTTGAACTCCAGCTCCTACCATCCAATGGCCAGGAATGGTGGCAGCTGTTCTGCAATATCTGAGGTCCCATAGCCCTGTGCTAGGGCATTGGCAATATGCTTGAACAGAAAGACAAGTACCAGCTCAGAAAATTATGGAACATTATGTCTATCTCTAAATAATCTGCTGTGGTTAAGTGCTAGCTCAAGTTAAAGCAATGACAGTGTTTAGAGAACACTGGGAGAGGTCACAGGAACAAAAGTGTTCTAGATGTTTATTCTTCTAAAACTATCATCAATGCTGTAAGTTAATTTGAAGTTATATCTTGCTTATTCCACTGGATCATATTGATTTTAACATTTATAATTCTTGTTTCGCATTCATATGAATAAAGCTTGAATATATTGTTATATAGGAGATTTTTAACAATCAGCTCTAGCTGCCTCCCCTATCCTTAATTGTGCAAATGTCGGTCAAGAATCTTACTTTTTATTGCCAGCTTGCCTTTTCTTTTCCTGATCTATAGCCAGTATCTCCTCTGTGTACTTTTTAAATAGCAAAGTCGTGACAAACTCTGACTCATTATAGATATTGTTCTTTTGTGAATATGTAGCATGCAGCTGAATAATTAAGGCACTTCGCTTTCCAATTACTTCTTTTAACAGCCTAATCAAGTATATTTTAGCTAGAAAGGAACAGTGTTCAAAACTTAAATATATAAAATATTTAAATATACAGGATATCTAATCAATGGGGCTTGGGTGTCGCAAACAGAAGGATCTGTTTGTAGCAAAACTCCGGTTATCCTTGGTATATTTGCATGATCACTTATTTTTCCCCAACCATTTTCCAGTCTCTTTCTGAAAGTCCAATTATTTTGTTTTGTTTTGTTTTGTTTTTTGCATTTGCATTTGCATTTTGCCAGGTCTAAGGAATAACGTTGTATTGCCTCTTCCTGGTTGGTGGCAGTACTCCAGCGATATTATTTTTTGCTTCCTGTTGTTTTAGGGTACAAAAATGTAGCTCCCTCCATATTTTTTTTTAAGTTCCTTGTGCAAGATCCTGCATCACCTTAATATTGGTGCCCTAATATTGTATAAAAGTGAGATCCTTTATCCTGAACTATACGTCCTCTTTCTTTTTGTAGTGAGCAAAGGAGGGGTTCCGTCTCGTCTCGTGAGGTGAAGCAATGCGCTCCATGCGCACACACCAAATCATCCATAGATAATTTCATATCAGGGAGCAGGGTCATCAGCCATAAATTGTGAAAAGGGGTCTCCTTTTGCAGCTTCTGTTTGAAAAAAATGAAAAATGAAGAATAGCTCTGATCTGTTTTCCAAGTCCGTTAGTTCATTACTCATTTTCAGCTGTAAGACGGGGAAGTTCTTCCTCGCGTGCCTGGGTCTGTAACTTTGTGTGTTAAGACCCACAAAACCACCCCAAATAAAAACACAATAGACGCAGATTTTAGTTTAAGGTTTTTGGCATGATTTTGACCACAACTTTATTGATTACAGGCTGTGAGTGGTTTTCTTAGGCATTGGTTCCAAACTATCTGAACCTGCCCAGGACAGGAGCAGAACTGACAACTGCCAGTGCAGAGGTCACAAGGGTAAACACCCTGGGGGATTGATTGGTCTGGGAGCAGTCCCAAGATCACCCCAAAATGATCCCAGGGGCTCTCGCGTAGCCCTATCCCCTTTTCAGGCGTCGGACAAAGCAAGGCGAGCCCCTGGATTCCTTTAATGGAAAATCGCACACCGCAAGAATTGGAGGGGCAGGCCACAGCCAAACCACACCCCCTCCAAGAACACCGTGAACCAATGCCTAACCGCAAACCTTGCAAAGTTGTGACAATTTGCTAAGCAGTAGGCAAAAACCAAGAGGCAACAGCCTATCAGCCAAATGGCAAAATTCCTACTGTGCCCCTGCTCCAAACAGGCAACACCAAATGGCAAGATCAGGAAAAAAAATCCTAAATATAGGGAGGGTGGGAGGGTGATCCAATGCACAATGCGAAGAGGAAGCTCAAGGCAATGTGCAGCAGGATATAAATGGTCCCTGGCTGCTATTTGTGAACTCCCATTGGCCAGAATCTGCCCCAA
This sequence comes from Zootoca vivipara, assembly GCF_963506605.1. Taxonomy (NCBI): domain Eukaryota; kingdom Metazoa; phylum Chordata; class Lepidosauria; order Squamata; family Lacertidae; genus Zootoca; species Zootoca vivipara. The sequence goes on from NC_083285.1 coordinate 29,913,043, forward strand.
TCAGGGAACAATCAGGTACTGTAGTTGTGGCTGTCCAAACACACCCACCCCAGCAACCATGAGGGCAATTTTTGTGATCTCACTGCAGCATGTGCTAGAGGACACAATTTGTCATTGTTGTAGATTCCTTCAGGGCTTCAAGCTTTGTGTTAAATCCCTGAAGTTGTTTCTCTATAGGGCACAGCAGGGTTTTAATTAAGTCCTTAGAGTTTCCTGTTGAGTTGCTAATAGAGTTGTAAATTCTGCCTTTGTCATGTCCGCTACAGAGTCTCTTACTAATGTCTGCTATTGTCTTTAAATTGCCTCTGTATTCTGTGGAGTCTCCATTTTAGGTTCCTCTCATCTTTGTGAACACGTTAGGCTTTGACTTTGTTATTGATGCTGAAAAAAGTTTGTAAGATCATTTGGGGGGGGTTAAATCCCTCATTAATTTGCAAATTTGGAGATGTTTTTGCTAGCCTGGGTTTTTATTATTGGAAAATAATATATATAATAAGAATAATATTGGAGAAAACTGGGTATTGAAACTTGCTAAATCTAAATCATATATCCCAGTTTACAGCGGCCCTTTAAAGTACGCTTCACGCAGAGTATACACCAGGCATGTCAAACCTGCGGCCCTCCAGATGTTTTGGCCTACAACTCCCATGATCCCTAGCTAGCAGGACCAGTGGTTGGGGAAGATGGGAATTGTAGTCCAAAACATCTGGAGGGCCGCAGGTTTGACATGCCTGGTATACACAGTCAGAAGTTGACCTGGCTAAGAAAACACCACCAAGAGCGTAGGGTATTATCTCCCTTATATGGAACCCCTTACTAGCTGCACACTTGTAAAAGTATGCAGATGAAAATACAAACGGTTGGGTTTCTTTAACTGAAAAACAAACCGACTCTAAAGAGACTTTAAACTAAAGATAAATGCTTTCTCTCTTAGCAATGTAATCTACCCACATTCAAAACCTCCCACAAACCTCCCATTAAAACTACCCAAGAATTAACAGCAAACTAGCATTATAACTAAGCAACTCTCATACTAAGATTCAACTAAAGAATCTCTTAAACTGAGAACAACTGAGAGAGTGATCTACTTAGAGATGAATCAAACTGAAAGATCTAACTAAGAGATGCAGAAGGCTTTCTGGCAGAGCCTTATATACAAGAAGCAGAGCCCACGCCTGTGAGCAATTAACAGAAACGCCGGCACCTGTTTCTCTTAAACAGACAGTATTTACATTAGACCGGCTCTAAAGTAACTTGACTATTCAAAAAATCCAACATTTATACCAAAGCCGGCTTTGCGGGTGGCTATAGAGAAGCTGAGATTCCAAGCAGCCATCTCGGATCTATGACCACGCTGTAAGGAATACCAGTGTTGTTGGATTCCAGCTCCCATCAGTCTCAGCTAGTATAGCCAAAGATTGGGAGTGATGGGAGCTGCAGGCCCACAACACCTGGAAAGCTGCATATCCCTGACCTGCAGTTGTTGGCCTAAATTTAAAGAAGAGCTAGACTTGTTTAAGCAATATTAAGTCTGCCTTGGGTTTAGGTCTTTAAAGACTACAGTCCTTTATACTGAACTCAGTGATGTATACAGGGACGCAGGTGGCGCTGTGGTTAAACCACAGACCCTAGGGCTTGCTGATCAGAAGGTCGGCGGTTCGAATCCCTGTGACGGGGTGAGCTCCCATTGCTTGGTCCCAGCTCCTGCCAACCTAGCAGTTCAAAAGCACGTCAAAATGCAAGTAGATAAATAGGAACTGCTACAGCGGGAAGGTAAACGGCGTTTCCATGTGCTGCTCTGGTTTGCCAGAAGCGGCTTTGTCATGCTGGCCACATGACCTGGAAGCTGTACGCCGGCTCCCTCGGCCAATAATGCGAGATGAGCGCGCAACCCCAGAGTCGGTCACGACTGGACCTAATGGTCAGGGGTCCCTTTACCTTTACCTTTACAGTGATGTATACATGGATAAGACTGCTGTCCAAAATGACTGCGGTATTTACATCAGAACATAAGAAGAGCTTGCTAGATCTAGTCCAGCATCCTGTTTTCATGGATGCCTTTGAGGAGCCCGCATGAAGGACTGAGCGCAAGAGCATTCTCTCCTCCTGCAGTTTCCATCAACTAGGATGGTATGTACAGAAGCATACTGCCTCCAGCAGATGGAGACATTGGCAGGATTTTGATTTCACTTGTAGTGTGATAATTACTATGGATAATATGGTCTGATATAAAAATTGGGGTATGGAAGAATATGCAGTAGTAAATGTTTAAAATGCGACCCCATGGAGGGGATGGGGGGAGGGAGTCCTGAGATTTGGAAGAATCTCTTTATATGGATATACTGTACTTTTTGATTCTCTGTTTATAACTTTGTATTTGTAAAACTAAGAAGAATGATTTCAAAAAGAAGGAAGGAAGGAAGGAAGGAAGGAAGGAAGGAAGGAAGGAAGGAAGGAAGGAAGGAAGGAAGGAAGGAAGCGTACTGCCTCCAAAAGTGGAGAAATAGTAGTTCGGAAGTCATGTATGTGTTGAAACAGACATGTTGGGATTTTGTGGTACAAACAAGAGAATCTGAACCCAATTTGTAATGAAGTGGATGAATTTATTTTAAATGTCAAAGATGATCTCAACTTCTCCCACCCTAAATTGTCTATTCTCCATTGAAAGAGATTCATGGAAAGGTGTCTCCTTGAATTATTTTGAAACTGTCCAATGCCTTCAAAGGCTCTGGGTTATTCTGAGTCTCTTTTTTTTCTCATGAAGAATGCATTCTCTGCAAGAGATTCATTGTAGAAAAGCATTAGTAACCATATATTACAGAGTTAACAACATCTGATTGCACTGAGTTAGAAATCAGACAGTATTATCAAAGACACTACAAAAATATTAGCAATCACAGTCAGTGTAAAGAAAAAAAGACTTAAGATTATTCAGGTCCCAGGCTCTAATTTTAGCCAGACTTCACCAGGGCTCCAGAACCTACTTCAGATATAAGGAATATGTGGTCCTCCTGATGTTGTGGGACTCCAGCTATCAACAGCACCAGCCAGCAATATCTGGAGCTCTTTGAATGTCAGGTGCTTTAAGTACTTTTTTTAAAAAAAGCATTATATTGAGAGCTAATGTCATGAAGTCAAGGTAAAAGGGGAAATGCAACAGTCTTCAAAATACTGTATGAAAACCAATGCTGCTAACAATGGGAAGAGCATAATATAAATCCAGGCATATAACACTGAGCTTCTTCCTGTTGTTTACAAACCATATGACAAGAACAAGGCTTACACATCCTGCTCCTAGGAAGGACATCAACACACATGAATTGAGTCACCTGTTTTGTAGTAAAGTACATTTCATCATTGGTATTCAATACAGAGTAAATTGCAAATAATATAAATGCAAAAATAATACACAGCACATTGCATGTAGAATATTTAAGTGGGATAATTTATCTTTTCCTAATTACACAAGATTTTATAAGGAGCCCTATTTCTTATCCTAGGGGAATATTAATATGTTTTAGTGAAAGAAGTTGACAAATACAAAAAGTAGACAGAGAAGTCTTTGAGAAGAATTGCTTTACTGTACTGCAATCACCAAAGCAATAGAAATGTTTTACAAAGTACTATAGTAAATGTTCTTATTATGTGAACATTTCTGGTGCATAAAGGGGGCTTTGCGGAGAAGCCAAAGTGATTTCTTAAGGATTGAGAAACAAAAAAGGCTGTTATCAGTGCTTTTTTCCTGGGGGGGGGGGAGGTGGGGGAACTCATCATGAAGTTAGTTACCGTAATTCTAGTTACAGGTAGGTAGCCGTGTTGGTCTGAGTCGAAGCAAAATAAAAAAAATTCCTTCAGTAGCACCTTAAAGACCAACTAAGTTTATATTTAACTAAAAATTAACTAAGTTAATTTTTTTAGTTACCGTAGTTAGTTAGTTAGTTAGTTAGTTAGTTAGTTAGTTAGTTAGTTAGTTAGTTACAGTGCTACACACACACCCCAGGCAGTAGCTAAAAGTAAGATATGATTAATGAACTCAAGCAGGCAACGATCTGGATTAGAAATGGCCACAACTTTATTGATTACAGATATAGGCAGATTTTTAGCTCTGGCATTGGATGTATATACATTTCAGTTCCTTCAGAGAGAGAGAGAAACTATTTAATTCAGGCATCCCCAAACTGCGGCCCTCCAGATGTTTTGGCCTACAACTCCCATGATCCCTACATAACAGGACCAGTGGTCAGGGAAGATGGGAATTGTAGTCCAAAACATCTGGAGGGCCAAAGTTTGGGGATGCCTGATTTAATTTAAAAGAATATAAGGGAACTCAGTTCCCCTGAGTTCCTGCTTTAAAAAAACCAAACCCTGGCTGTTGTTGTTTACAAACTACTGTTGTTGACTGCTAGGCTGAGCAGCTGATGCAGCTTTTAAAAAACTACAATAACCACGGGGACTTTGTCTTTTCCACAATATGACCCAAGCCAATTAGAGACCGTGTTGTGAACAAGCTGGCATCACAGTGCCAAATACCTAGTTTAACTTGGCGTTGTGATAATGTCAGTAAGGACATGTGAAGCCACGTCAGAGTGAGCTCACTGCTTCCTATATATCACATAACCCTCATTCTGGACACATAGGGAAAGGGACCTGCTTACCCTGAATACATGCTTATTTGCATTTGTTTGATACCTCCAAGTGGAGTACAGCAAACTAAAACAGCCAAATGCATCCTAAGTTGCATCCTAAGATGATACAGGATCTACAGCTCCTGGGTGTTACAGAAATCTGGGTCCTGGCCCCAAAGAAACAAGCCCATATGTTTTTAAGTCTCCCTGATGCAGGGATAAAGTGCCATTGTTGTTGTTTAGTCATTTAGTCGTGTCTGACTTTTCGTGACCCTATGGACCATAGCACGCCAGGCACTCCTGTCTTGCACTGCCTCCCGCAGTTTGGTCAAACTCATGTTGGTAGCTTCGAGAACACTGTCCAACCATCTCGTCCTCTGTCGTCCCCTTCTCCTAGTGCCATCAATCTTTCCCAACATCAGGGTCTTTTCCAGGGAGTCTTCTCTTCTCATGAGGTGGCCAAAGTATTGGAGCCTCAGCTTCACGATCTGTCCTTCCAGTGAGCACTCAGGGCTGATTTCCTTAAGAATGTCATAAAGTTCTTAGTGATGGGGGAATGGAGTACGTCCATTTTCAACTCAGATGTTCTACAGCGCAGCCTTCATCCTACTATATAAAATACATAGCCCAAAAGCTAATTTGGCCCTGGAAAGAAAGGCTTATCTGAGTCCATGTGTGTACCTCAACCTCTTCCATATTTCATCTGGCCATGGTGGAGTCATCTACATCTTATGTCCTGCTGAATACACTTTAGCAAGACACTAAATCCTGGTTTAACTTCCCAGATTACACAATATATATAGAATCTTGGACATTGCTGATCACATAGAACAGCCCACAAGATATTCAGATATGTAAATGTATCCCTGTGTGAACCCGCTCCTCCCATCAGATTCTTTCTAACTTATTTTTACATTCTGTGTTGAAATCCCAAGGCAAACGCTCAAGGTACTAGGTATATTTAAATAATCTTGCCCCAAGAGATGAAACACGTTTTCAACAGTAGTACATGTTCCAGAACTACTTTGTTTGAATTTTATATACAGAAAATATCACTCAAGAAAATTACTTCAGGCTGAATAGATCTGCCAGTTATAATGTCACAATGTTTCTTCTTCAAGACTCTTAAGATTAATTCAACTCTTCAAGTAAAGTTACTTTAACAGCTCTTATCATTAGAATTCTGTGTCAGCCTGAATTATATAACTTCCTTCCATTTGATGGCCTACTTGAATTCTGGGGTATCTTTCTCCCTCCTCAATAGAAGCTTCCATGTATCCAGAAAAAGCTAACAAGATGACAGCATGGATCAACAAGACAATGGTTACATTTGCACATCACACTGAACCATGGTTTGGAGTGACATGCACAAGCTGTGATGAACCTGAATGAGCTCCAGACTTCTTTCCCTATCCTCCTCCAGCAGAGGAGAAGCACAACCAGGAGAATGCCCCATGGGCTTGAAGAGGTTGGCAAACCTTATGTTCTAATGCTTTTAATCCTTTGGTAAGCAAGCACCTGAATCTGTGATACCTACTTGTATGAGCTTCACTAATCCAAATGGGAAAGGATTTTGATGTGTGACACTATGGACAGCTGGTTCATTGAGTTATATATGGATGTCAAACTTTAGCACAGGTGCCAAATGGCTTGTATGTATCTATGCAAGCCATGCCTCAGATAAAGAGGTTTGCATCCAATGTGTTCCATTGTATCACATGAAAGGACCATTTTTCAGGGCATTTCGCTTTGGAGCAAATACGGATTCCAAGATGCTGGTTGAGTCTTGTGCCAAAATGGAGTCAAAAGTGACCTTTGTGTGCCACTGTTATTGGCAGAAGGTCCAGACATTTATTCACTCTCAGAACTTCATAAACCTGTTCAGTCCAAAGTCACTTTTACTTGCAAAATATGACCCTCTCTGAATCTGGCTCTGTCTCCGTCTGAATTTATCCTGGGCCCTGTAAAAATAGCACCTAGAAGAAGATAAGGAGTGCTTCACTAATGAGCCAGCTCTGTAACCACTCCAAAATTCCTACCATGGGGAAGGCAGATTAGTGAGCCTGGCACAAACAGAGCAAATTAGTTGCCTTTCATCATGCTTTCAGAGCAGGAAGCATTTCCGTTCTATTGATTTTCATCCTTCATTCTGCCCAAGCCTTCCTTTCAGGGAGAGAAAATGCTAAGCTGTTTGCGTGTTCCTTTCAAATTAGGTATGGAATTTGATTACAAACTATATCAAAGCTGCCCCAAGAATACAATGTCTATCTAGAAGGGCAGGAGAAAATGACAAATGCAGATTACAATCAATCTTTAACTGCTGCCTGCATTTAGTGGGTGGAGAAAGACTTGTGTTTTTGGAGTTGTTTTTTTAAGCGGCAGCTGTGTCACAAGCATCGATGCGAGGAAGGTTCTGCACCAAGAAAGATAACTTCTTGGGTAGGGTACCCCCAAGCAAGGGGATAGAATTGTATCTTCAAAAAGGTTTCTATACAAAAAAAAAACCCCACCAGTTATTGCAAACACTATATCCTCACCTGAGTAGCCTCCCCTCCACTTCTAACACATACTTCTCAATTGTGGATCTTGTAAATTTTTGGAGTGCTAGTTGTGGGATATAATGCCAGTGGGCCTACTCAGGCTGAGCCAGGAAGTGGGTCCATCTCCCACTGCTACTACTGCTCAAGAACCCCGGCACTTGTCTGCAATGGTTCTACTTTTGCACCACTTGTTATCAGCCTTGCTACCAAATGAGTTTTACAGAAATTCCAAAAAAGGTAGGGAAAAAACAGTTCCTGAACATGATAAATTACTCTCCCGAACTGGGTATGGTTATGTAAATTACCTTAGGCCAGAAAAAAATAAAATGGAAAATAACAAACCCTTCTTTTCTGGCCTTTCCATTTTTGAAAGAGGTTGATTTATTTGCTACTCTAAATAAATAGAGAGCTATTAGCCCTGCATATATATATTTTTTTATCAATTCAGCCAAAATAATATAGAATATCAACTAGAGCATTGTGACTTATGATAAATGCTGTTATGCATTTGTCAGGTGATGCATTGGGGCAGCATTATCATACTGCAAATTCTCCTTCCACAGAAAACTCAAACATAAGTTTTACTGAATTGCAGTTTAATTGTCCATGGGTTTTGACAGCAATTTAAATTAGGAAGCACCAGAATCATACAGACTATCACTACTTATAAAATGGTATTTATTTCATAGCCTCAAGAAATGGGAAGGGCATCATTGCTGTACTTGGACCACTTCCTATCTTTAACTATAAAATTTTAAAACTATGTAAAAACTAGAAAAATGAATCTGCCCAAACTAATCAGCCATGTTATTTATTACTTAAATATAATATAAAGTCTACATCAATAAAATCTCTTTTGAATCTTTAGGAGTTCAAAATTTGAAGTGAACTGCTAATTTGAAATCCAAAAAATAATTATTATTTGAGCATTTCATAGAAGATCTATTTCCCATTGATCTACTGTTGTCAAGATCACACTCCAAAGTCATGGGTTAAAGTTTCTATTCCAGGGGGGGGGGGGACAGAATTATTTGACAATTGATTGAACTCAGACCTTTCCTTCTGCTCAAGGAAGAGGTTTTTCCATAAGTAGGATGTTCCTTTCATAAGGTAGACTTGTTGGCATAACTGTTTTATATCCTCATCAATCCTGGATTACAGAAATTCAGCACATGGACTATTTTGTCAACACAAGCCACAAATAGCATATACCAGCACAAGCATTCTTACTAACATTGTTCCCTATCCTCCATCTTCCTTTTTTTCTTGCTGGCCACTCTCAAGATGCAACATTCCTGCTGCAAACCTGTGAATGGGGTTTAATTTGTTAAAATGATTTATAACTGAACTGAATAAATATATGAGAGTATTTCATGCCCATATAGAATTCTACCGCAATAGCAGAGGGTATTGGGAAATATGAATCATCTGCTATCTTCAGAATACCCCAGTGTGTACAATTCAGGAATACAGAGCCTTTTATTTATACTGTAGGTGCCTATTATAGATAGCAGCTTATGATGTACAAAAATAGGTAACCATCTGCAACAAGTTGCAATAATTAATGCTAGCTCTTTTTATAGTTCATTTTGGAGAATATGATTGGACACCAAAGCACCCAAGAAGAGGAAGGCATTGTAGATATGTGACATATGTTCGCCAGCACAATTAATATAGTCAGGATTACTCTAATTTTCAAGTCCCTCAGCAAAATATGGTGTTTAGAATGGCTACTTTAGTTCAATAATATTCCCATGGTTTGGGAATGGGCAAGACATTTTTCTGCCTGAGGCTGAACCACATTCATTTCTTTGTGTACTGCCCATAAGCTTCTTCCTTTGTTTTCACAGCACCTCTCCAGGCCCTACCATTTGACAATGCCTTGCTTATTGTGGCAACTTTGCTGCTGCAGTAAAGCAATCGGTGGTGTTACTTGTTATCTCTCCAGCAGCGGCAAGGCCAGGCCAGGCTCCGGATCCCAGAGACCCTGGGCGGCAGGCAGCGCAGGTTGGGAATTCCTGCATGGGGGCACCTGGTTTGTACACCCACACCCACACTGCACCCCTGCTCTTCAGTGGTGTCCACACCAGAAGGAGTCACTCAGAGGGCAGGCTTTTCCCCGGGTGTCACGGTCCGGTTGGCGGGCGTCAGGACCAGAGGCAAGATGGTGGGGTAGAAGCAGGAACAGGTGCAGGGCTGAGGGTCCAGCCGCAGGCAGTTGCAGGGTCAAGGAGCAAGGCAGAGACGAAGGTCCAAGGAGCAAGAAGCAAGGCGAAGGCTCAAGGAACAAGAAGCGAGGCGAAGGCTCAAGGAACAAGAAGCAAGGCGAAGGTCCATGGGTCGAGGAGCAAGGCGAAGGCAAAGCAAGGGTCCAAGGGTCGAGGATCCAGGCGTCGGCAAGGCAAGGGTCCAAGGAACAAGGAGCAAGGCGAAGGCTCAAGGAACAAGAAGCACGGCGAAGGTTCAAGGAACAAGAAGCAAGGCGAAGGTTCAAGGAACAAGAAGCAAGGCGAAGGTCCACGGAGCAAGGATCAATACGTCGGCAAGGCAAGGGTCCACGGAGCAAGGATCACGACGTCCTTTTATCCCTCCCAGCTCCTGCCACCAGGTGCAGTGAGATCTCAAGTGGCCTCACCTGGGTGACTACTCCTTGCCTCTCCAGCACAAGCTGAGGTCTTCACCTGTGTGGCCACGCCTTGCTTCCCCAGCACAAGCTGAGGCAGGCCCCAGTCCTGCAAGGCACTACAGGCCCCAGAGCCTGACTCCTGCCCATACTCCTGACGGTGGGTGAGGCATTGTGTTGCTTTCAGCTGGCATCAGTAGGTGCAAATATTATTAAAAGATTAAGAGTAAAGGTAAAGGTAACCCTGACTGTTAGGTCCAGTCATGGACGACTCTGGGGTTGCACGTTCATCTCTCTCTCTATAGGCCGAGGGAGCTGGCATTTGTCCGCAGACAGCTTCCAGATCATGTGGCCAGCATGACAAAGCCACTTCTGGTGAACCAGAGCAGCGCATGGAAACACCGTTTACCTTCCTGCCAGAGCGGTACCTATTTATCTACTTGCACTTGGAGTGCTTTCGAACTGCTAGGTGGGCAGGAGCTGGGACCGAACAACGGGAGCTCACCCCATCGCAGGGATTCAAACCGCCAACCTTCTGATCGGCAAGCCCTGGGCTCTGTGGTTTACACCACAGCGCCACCCACGTTTAAGAGTAGCAACTTGAAATAGTTTACTACTGTTAAATGTAAACAGTAGTCACTGTGGCAAAGCAGCAGCACAGGTGATCAACATGACCACCTTTCCCATAATGCCTCACTCCAAGGAAGGACGCTTCATCACAGTGAGGCATTCTGCCATAAGCCCTGCTAGAGAGCGCTACAGGACCTCCACTGACCACTTTGGCTGCAACAACAGTGCTCCTGGAGCGGTAAATGTTAGCAGGTGGGTGGGCAAGGGTGTGTAAACTCACTGCCCTCTCCCTTGTACCACATAAGATGTGACCAAGAGACACACCAGCCTTGCTCCTGCATCTTGAACAGCAGCATGACATACAGAAAGTTAGCAAGTTTTGCTTTTTTCTACCACTAATGTTCTTGCTAGGATGTAGCTACCTCTGCTACATTACTGTGTGTCGGGCTGATTCTACAGGCAAAGGATCAAGGTCGGTGAAAAAGCAGCTACTCTAATAAGGGTGGTAAAGAAAGCTCATGATTATTAAAAAAAAAGAGGCCACAGTCCAGCACTGACTAATGCATGGTTAAGCCTATTGATTTCCATTTACTTAAGTATGCTTAACTCTGAGCTATATGCGGCCAATGCATTTTGGATTTGGGCCAGAACTGAACGAAGAGGCCTTTCAAACAAATACTTGAATATCCATTATTTAAGAATGACATAGAAGGGACAATAGGTTTGTATTCCATTAAATATTCTGAAGGCCACTTTACAATGGGCATTTGAGCCGATTAATTGCATCACTAATTATGTTTATGAAAGCTGTTGCATACAAATATGAATATGCCTGATAGACCTCACTGTTGACTATGTGGCATTTGAATTAATTGTATTTGGGCTGAGTCAAGTGTTACCCAGTTGCTCCTCTGCTATTGTCCTCTGAGCTGCCCATAACAATTCCTCATTTTCATTTGTGGCTGGAAGATGAAGACTGTGACTGTTGCCTATGCATTTTCTTCATAGCTGCCAAGTCTCCCGTTTTCCACAGGAAACCCCCATTTTTCCAGCTGTCCCCAGCCGAAAAAACAGATTTTTTTGTTTTTTCCCGGTTTATTCTGGCACGGCGGTCATTTTGGAACTGGGCGGAGCATGCTCAGAAGCGACTTTTGATGCTGCTCTGCCCAGTTCCAAAATGGCTGCAGCGCTACTTCCGGTATGCTAATTTCGGTCCGGTCCCTTATTTTTCAGAGAGGAACTTGGCAGGTATGATTTTCTTCCATTTATGCCCGGACCTTCCCTTCAGCCTACGGTATGTCCACTCTTCCTCTTTATAATCTTGTAACAAAAAACAACCAATAACCCTGAACCTTTGGGGGAAGTACAGATTTCAGAAAGCACCAATTAGATGCAATTCAGCAGACATTTGGTGTGTGCATTCCAATATTTTCTCTAGAATCATGGCCAGAAGCATTTTAAATACATATAAAGAGTCAAAAAGGCCTTCTCTTTCGTTCAGCAGGAAGGCAGTTACTCAGCAGCCTCTGATTTATACCACCAGCAATCACAGAACTTCACCATCTGCCTGTTTGTCATAACCCTTCACGGAGAATGATTTGGTCCATCTGAAAAAGGAGTAGGCTAATCTGCCCTAATCACCATCATCACTCACTGGCTTTGTTACGTCATAAAGCAGCTGCAATCAATTTTCTTTATCTTCAACCCTGGAACTACAAAAAGGCTTTCAGCTACAGTACTGGAAATCTTTTCATCTTATGCATTAAATGGGGGGGGGAGAGAGAGAGACAGGAATATAATGTTGTAATCTAGGGTGACCAGTTATGTATGTCCGGGGGAAAATAGGATTTCATTCACCAAAGAAGAGAGCCCCGGATTGTGTAAAATTTGCATACATAGGCAAAGGCATAAGTTTTTTAAAAATATTAGAATTTAAATGGAAATACAATAACCTCACCAGAGTAGAGAAGGCATCAGGTTAATTGCATGGCTTTTTTTTTTCAGCCAGAGCTCACTGGAGCTTAGCTCCATCATCTTTCAGGTGGGCGCCATTGCTATTCTAAGAAAACAAGGTAGAAGTTCACAGTGAGCTCTGGCACCTCTTTTTCTAGAAAAATAGCATTGGTTATTGGGGTGCCTACTCAGTCTGCTATGTGTAGAGGTTCCTGTCTGCATCTTTTGACTGCCATGAACACATCTGTTGACTTCAGACTAGCCACTCTTTCCAGTCTCAGACGTCCATCCCCAATAAGAACTAAAACTAAAAGTGATATGATGCTGTTATATTGTGAAATCTAAGCAGGTTTGATAGCCTAGTCCAGGCATGTCCAACCCATTGATCCTGATCGATCAGTTGATCACGGGGTTGATCTGGGTTGATCGCAGGCCCAAAGCAGCTGGAGCACAGCACTCTCCTCAATAGCCAGAAAGGCAACAGCTCCAAAGCTCCAGTCCAGCTGGTTTGAGGAGACGTGTGTCTCTCTGTATGTGTGGGGGGGGAGGGAGGCGAGAAGGAGTCGGGTCTCTGACAAAGGAAGGTGGGATCAGGACCAGCAACAGCATTCACCTGCGCAGGTGGTAGATCACTGCCAGTTTTTATATAGGATCGTAGATCACACCCTACTTCTTGTTGGACATGCCTGGCCTAGTCAGCCCCTGGCTTTAAGATTGAGAACTTTTTGTAAGTTGCTCAGATCTTTCCCAAAGAAGAGCGGAACATGAGCATTTTTTCCCCCTCCCAAGCCAAGAAATTAGCAGCAAGTCATTTTACTGGCAGATTTCCGCCCAGCATATCTTTACATATTTACATATTTCAGTAGTTTATTTCTAAATATTACTCACCCTGAGCCTTTTGGGATGGCGGAGAGGAAATGCACAGATAAAGAATCCCAAAAAATTGCAATGGGCAATTCATAGTTTGTGTTGTGGTGTGATATCTTTTCCCAGTGCTTTTTTTTTTCTGGGGGTACACAGGGGTACGCATACCCCTAAACATTTTGTGAATCTAAGTTTGGCCTCATTGAGGGGCAGTGTTTCAATATAAGTAGGGAAATGAGAAAGCCGCTTCTGGCGAACCAGAGCAGCACATGGAAACGCCGTTTACCTTCCCGCTGTAGCGGTTCCTATTTATCTACTTGCATTTTGACGTGCTTTCGAACTGCTAGGTTGGCAGGAGCTGGGACCAAGCAACGGGAGCTCACCCCGTCACAGGGATTCGAACCGCCGACCTTCTGATCAGCAAGCCCTAGGCTCAGTGGTTTAACCACAGCGCCACCTGGGTCCCCTAGCATTTCTCTAGCATGTATTTAGCATTTCTCTAGCATGTATTTAAAATGGTATCTCATTCGGCTAGGACTGATTAGGTCCAACAGTGACTCATCAGTGATTTAAAACACAAAGGTAAAGAAATGCAGTATAAGCACAGAGAACAAAACATATCAAACTGTGGATATGCAGGTACGTGTTCACTTTAGATAAGATAATGCCAACAAGAAACAAATCAGCTGTACCACGAGGGGAGCTGCACACCTGTAGCAAATAACACAAGTACCGGAGTCTTTTTAATTAGAGAAAAGGTGCAACATGACAGACATTTAATGACAGGACTCGGATGATGCTTTCCTAGAGCAGATTACCAAACATTCAAAAAGGAGATATACTGCAGCCATCATGGGAGACTTCAACTACCTTGATATCTGTTGGAACTCAAACTGTGCCAAGAATGTAAGGTTCAAAAAATTCCTCACTTGCCTTTCTGACCATTTTATTTCCCAGAAGGTAGAAGCAGCAACAAGGGGGAACGTCTCTCTTGGACCTGGTCCTCACCAATAGGGAGGAACTGATCAATGAAGTGAATATACAAGGGACTTTGGGAGGATATGATCCTGTCCTCTTGGGTTTCATTACACAGCTCAAGACCTCATTACATTAAGTACTGTCTCTTCCCATACGAACCAACCCAGACCCTGCACTTGTCATCCTAGGCCCTTCTCTAGGTCCCCCTCTCCCAGAGAGGTTCAGAGGGTGACATGAGAATGAGCCTTTACTGTGGTGCTCCCTGTCTGTGGAATGTTCTTGCCTGGTGTCATTATTACACATATTTAGGTTCTAGGAGAAAACATTTCTCTTTACCCAGGCCTTCAGCCATTAAATAATCTATAGTCTGTTAAAGGGGGAGGGCTGTTATTATGATTAGTGGTCCGGTTTTCCTATGCTTACGTTATGCTGGGCTATTTGTTGTTTGTATTTATTACAAGGTAGGTGTTTTGAATTTTATTAGATTATTGTTTACGGGTTGTGTTTTGATGTGATTTTGCAAGCAATTTTATGAAGAAAGTCTCTTAACATTGCTCTGATCTTGAGAACTTGTTCAGCTTGGATAGAAAATAAAACTTGGGCACATTACACAAAGGAAATATAAAGCAGAGAAGTCTTCATTCAACCTGTGTGTTTCTCTCAGTCAGAGCATCTTTGTTTTGTTACCCAGAGTGTGTGTGTGATCTTCATCAGATCAAAACTTGAGCTTTTAAACCAATTTACTTTCACATAAGGCATAAACTCGCTGTGTGAACCACTGCATTGCTGTACTGAGGTAAGAATGACTCTGCCTTCATTTTCCTCATGCTTAATTCAGCTGCTGGATCTAAACAGAAATTTAAGAATGTGATTATACTTATGATTGCTCCTTGAACAGATAAGATTTAATATTGCCTTTGATAATACAGTCTTAACTTAATCAATATTCATTTCATACATTCACTTTGGAAACTAAGGCTCATTTGTCATTCACCAAAATATTTAATTCATTCTTAACTGTGTGTCTTGTAGAATTAACACATGAACAGAAACTTATTTAAACTGATACTGTATCCTATTTCAATGTTTTGTCATTAAGAAGGCTCTTTCTTTTTCATCACCCACCTTACTTCTAATGCTAATTACAAGTTAATTAAAGTGAGGGACCATGCCCAGGAGGACTGGTTTTCAATAAATGTCTCATATCTCCTATATCAGGCATCCCCAAACTGCGGCCCTCCAGATGTTTGGCCTACAACTCCCATGATCCCTAGCTAACAGGACCAGTGGTCGGGGAAGATGGGAATTGTAGTCCAGAACATCTGGAGGGACGAAGTTTGGGGATGCCTGTCCTATATTATGTATTGCCTAACACTCTTCCAATATGTGCCATGCCGGAGCATCCGCTAAAGATTTGCAGAGAGCCAACCGTCATTACTTACAACACTACTGAGAAAATGTGGTTAGTGCCTTGCCAATACAGTAGTACCTTGGTTAACAAACACCTTGTGACTCAAACGTTTTGGCTCCCGAATGCCGCAAACCTGGAAGTGAGTGTTCCAGTTTGCAAATGTTCTTTGGAACCTGAACGTCCGATGCAGCTTCTGTGGCTTCCAATTGGCTGCAGGAGCTTCCTGCAGCCAATCGGAAGCTACGCCTTGGTTTCCAAACGTTTTGGAAGTTGAACAGACTTTCGGAACAGATTCCATTCAACTTCCAAGGTACCACTGTATAGGTCCACGGTTACCAGATTGTTTCAGGTCAGTAGGCATAGCATCAAGACAGATTCAAACTGTTATTTTTCCTTTCACAGATTCACCTGAGAGAGGCTGAAACCTTCACATACTATGTTGTGCACCATAATGAAGATATGTTATTGAAGTCCTCCACTGCTACCATAAGGACAACCAAGACATGGAAACTGCTTAAACACTAATATCCTCAGACTCCGTTGTGCATGAACTGAAAGTAGAAGTTTCCTAATTCTGTGCAATTTCTGGGCTTTCTATGCAATTTCTGGGCTTTCTATGCAATTTCTGGGCTTCACAATAGTTTTTTTGGTTTTAGACACCACATTTGTAGAGGATGTACAGCATTCATATAGATTGAGTTCATTCCATTCTTTCTTTGTACAAATGTAGTCCAAGACAAGTGCAACTCCAAGGAAGTCTTCAAGTAGGAAATTTGGCACCACTTCTGCTACCCCTGCCCTAGAACTTCACTTAAAGCAAGGTTAATAGGTAGGATGGTTACAACAGTGTTCTGTCAACTGTGCAAATCAAGACCTACCTGTACAAATACTCGTTTGAGAGCGATCCAGCTCTCCAACATGCTTGCAAAATTTTAGTGAACACTGAGAGAAGAATTAGGGCTGTCCACTCCTATAGCACCCACAAAGATGATCAGATAAATTAAGCTTGTGGCAGATGTATGTGTGTAACTGATAACCATAGGCTCAGCTTGGCATGAGCTTCCCCTATACATCACATTCTTCTCCCGGCAGTCCCTAATATTTTAAATGACTGTGGCATTATTTCACTCTAGAAAGAAACCATGAATTTCCATACCATATATGCTACCCTTTGGCAGCAGCAGCTAAGCTAATGAGCTCTGAACTGATGCTAACCGAGTAGCATTTCTGTTAGGTAAAGGTAAAGGGACCCCTGACCATTAGGTCCAGTCATGACCGACTCTGGGATTGCAGCGCTCATTTCACTCTATTGGCCGATGGAGCCGGCGTATAGCTTCCAGGTCATGTGGCCAGCATGACAAAGCCGCTTCTGGCAAGCCAGAGCAGCACAAGGAAATGCCGTTTACCTTCCCACCGGAGCGGTCCCTATTTATCTACTTGCACTTTGACGTACTTTCGAATTGCTAGGTTGGCAGGAGCTGGGACCGAGCAACAGGAGCTCACCCCCTCGCAGGGATTCGAACCACTGACCTTCTGATCGGCAAGCCCTAGGCTCTGTGGTTTAACCCACAGCGCCACCTGCATCTGCTACTCCCAACCAAAAAGTGCAGTACACTGTCTGAATTTATTTCCAGTGCAAATCACTTCCTTGAAAGACAAATTATTTGGCTATATAATAAACGAGGGCCACATATCTTGTTTCGGATTTAACAACTGATATATGTTGAAACAACACTGTGATAAGGAAAAATAGTAAATTATATTACAGTATTCCATAGGCATGTGCGTAAGTCCCAAGATTTACTTTCTATCTGGATCGGGGTGGGTTGGTGTGTTTGTTTTAATTTAAAAACCCAAAGCCTTTTAAAGTTTGTGAGCACATCTGCCCTGACCATTTTTAGCCTACAGATGTAAAAGTATAGTTCTCTACACAAAAGAAATCCAAAAGCAACATATTTTCCTTTGTAGGAGGAACCTTTGGGAAGTTTAGGCGAGCTTTCTCCTGCATTTCTAAACAATAAGGTGATTCCTTAGATAACAAACTGATGTGCTCTGCTGTACAGTAATTTGGTATCAGAAGAACCCCAACAGCGAATATTAATAGCCTTGAAAAGTCTTCACTTTTTTGTGGCAAGACAGGTCTGAATTATCATGTCAAAGATTTAAAATAATGGCTGTCTAGAAAGTTAGGAATCATAGTAATTAACCACCTGCTAGTGCTGCCTTTTAGCCTGTCATTTGAAATAGGCATGTATAGGAACGCCTAAATTTTGTGTTGTTGTTATTGTATTTAAATAAAAACCGACATCGAGTTTTGGAGCATCATTAATCCACAACATCTGTTCATCTCTGCCTAAATTTAGGGCATAATTAGGAATTATGTTCTGGACAGAACTGTTCTAACCTAAAATGCCTCCCAGGTGGACAAGCCATTCACATTACACTATATTATGCTACCAGGCCCCAATTTAAGGTTTCGATATTTGTAGCTAAAGCTCTCAACATGTTGGGACCAGATCACCTCCAGAAATACCTCACCTTGTATTCCTCTCTCTGGTTACTTCAGTCCTCAGGAAAGATACTCTGAATGGTGTTGCATGCTCTTGAGGTTTGTCTTACGTTCCCTGGAATCAGGGCCTTTAGTGTGGTGGCACCTGCCTATTAGATTGCTCTGCAAATGAACACCAAGCAGACACCTACAGCATTGGCACTTAAAACTTACCTTTTCCTGAGGGGTGATCCAGTTGTGTTTATGTATTAAGCTAATCTACTAATTTGTGATGCATTTTGTGTTTATTTAGGAATGTATCTTTATTGTTAATGTTATGCTATTTACAATCATGATACAAATGTAAATTTTTGCAAATAAGTAATATTAGGGACAAGGTAGTCAATGAATTGGGTTGCATGGTATTTTTGTGAACACAGAATCTCCTTGGCTGTCAAGTTTAACTGTTTCAGTTGGCTGTTGACTGTTTCCTAAAACAGGTTGTGTTGTTAGGGTCATCCTTGTCCAATACACATAATAATAATACAGCCTGTTACTTTGCCCTCACAGTAAAAGAAAAGCAATGGCCTAAGTCCCATTTTATTTCAATAACTGTCCACAAAACAGGTCTTTTACCGAATATCTATTGAGCTTCAACCACACACAAGCACAAAACAAATGGAAGGCCATGGTGCGGCCAACCCAAACAGGGGGGAAGCTATTTTACATACATCGATTTGAAGGTCAGAAGTGAAATATCAGAGTCCACAATGTTTATTTTGAGCTTTCCTTTTTTAAAAAAATATATTTATTAAAGATTTTTCACACATACAAAAATACAAAATGCTTACAAAAATACAATACACATACAAAAAATACAAAAGAATACATAATACAGAAAACGAAACACACAAAAAGTAAAAATTGCAAGAACCAAAACTTCTTATTTATAAACCTTATTTCTAATCTAATTAGATTAGATTAGTATATTTTGAGCTTTCCAGTACAGTTTGAATTAGTAAGATTTTTTTTTACACAGATATTTCACAGAGCCCCCAAACTCACAATTAGCTCATCCTGGTGGTTAATAGACATCTAGTTTTGGGATTTTACTGCATTAACTAGAAATGAATATCAGATTTGAATGAATCCTAAATCCCGGGGTGAAGCGGGATGCCTCGGAGGTGCTGAGGGATTATCAGAAGCAAAGCAGAATCCCTATCATGTAGTGAGAATCCAAGCAGAGACCCCTGAAGTGCTTCATGGCACCTTGGCAATCCAGACACTTTAAAAAAGTGGTGGACAAGTGTCTGCTGAAAGTGAAAGTAATGTCTCTCAGCCAAAGTTGGATGATCGGGGAAGGGTGAGCAATCATCAGGGTGGGGATAGGGCACAGAAGTAGACCTCTCTTGTAAGTGGCAGGTCTAGCTTTTGGAATGAGTTTTTCAGCACTCTTCAATCCCAGCGCTTCAGAGGAGGGAACATCATTGGAAGGACAAACTGTATGTCTCTAAGATGCCAACATGGATAGAGGGTGCTCCTTCATGACTGACAGATCTAACTTGTAATTAGAGGGAATGGTTTCACCTAGGAACATGAATCCCATGTAGTTCTTTCCATTCCAAATGCAACTTCAGGTGTGCCTAATAAAAAAGCCCTCGAACCTATTTGTCTGAATCCTTAAAAGAGGCATCTATCTACATGGTCCTCAATTTTCAGACCAATTGCACACAACATATAAACGGAAATTAAGTGAATCGTTTTTCATTCGCTCCAAAACAATAACTGCTGCCTTTAAAATGGCAGCTATACTTCTTAAATTTGGTAGAATTCATGAAATGTAAGGGTGGCCTTACATTTAAATTTTATCCAAAAGAAAGTAACATGTTATATGTGGTTCCTTTTAGAGGGGATCACATTTAAAAGTATCCCAGACATATGGTACTTGCCTAAATATTTTTGCAGTTTTGGCATTTTGGACTGTTATTCCCACTTCTGTCAAAGGGGGGAAAGATTATAGCCAGAGATGGGGGAAACAAAATGGGATTAGACCCCTGAGCTCTATTCATCAGCCTCCAAATCGGTCTGTGCCAAAGTGGGCTGTTTTTTACAAAATGGTGAATTGGGATGTGGTTCATCTGAACAAAATCTTGTGGTCTTTTAACATATACCAGAGTAATGTTGTGACTATTACTACTCTTGATTTACCTTCAGGATATACATCTATCTAATTACATAAATCATTGGACTGAGTAACAATTACATACGATTAAAGTAAAATTCAAGCAGACTGCAATCATAGAAGCAAACCAGTGCTTGAACCATTTTGCCATCACAATAAATCTGCCATGTTATAGCAGATTTCTTTCTAATACACAATTTAATATATCTAGAAATGGTATAAACTGTGATAATCTGTGGTAGACAAAAAGAATCCTGTTTACTTTTGCTGCTTCAATATTATAAGCTTTAAGCATTTCAGTATCATTTAGGAAATTGGCCATGTTACAGAGCCTCAACATAGGCTAAAACCCAAAGGGCAAAGGAAGAGAGGTTAAACTATGCTATCAGCACTGTCCAGTAGTATATTTCCCCTTATTATAAGCCATCCCACAGGATGGAACTTTATGTCTCCAATTTATTTAGAATGTTTCCAAGGGAACTGCTGTATATTTGATCTATCAACAAAGGTTCGTTCTGGACCAGAGTTTTTTCTTTTTTTTCTTTTTGGCAGCTGTACAATACTGTAAATCGTCTGCAGAAACAGATTAATTAGTGGCTTCAATTTTCAATTATGATACTGTTCTGAATTATGCCACATTGAACCCTGGGCTCTATCTGGCAAAAGGAAAATGAACAATTGGAAATGGGAACAGTGAACAAGAATTGTCCCCCCAAAATGCTTATTACAGTCATTCGCCACTTCATAACATCAATCCAGGGTTATTGCAAAATTGCAAACGTATATATCACTGAAAAATGAAGTTAGAATTGAGATAGCTGGAGCTTGGGCAGCCTGTTTTTGGGATCCCACTATGCCACCATCAGCTATGCCACATCATGCCAGTGTTATGTCAGAGTAACACACTGTAGCTACAAATCTATGGTCGCTATAAGGGTTGCCACCACATAAAAGAGCACTTTAGTATTCTACAAGGAGAAACAAGTGTTTACATTATCACTTATACTAAATATAGTATAAGCATCTGATTCATCCATTATGAGCATATTTCTGTGTTTCCATAACGCATTGTGCAAAGTTTGTATTTCTGCTCCAGCAACATGGATATGCTATGTGCCAATTTCCACCCTGCAAATCTGGAGAGTTCTCAGCTTGCATAGAATAAATATCTTACCATCATTATACATATGACTCAGCAGCAAATGTTAGTCATGGATAATGCCTGAAAGTGGGGTTCCCTTTCATTTGTTTTCCAAATCTTGTTTGAATTACATCTAATCCTTGCCCTGCCATTGAGGTCAAAAATTCACTTCAATCAAAGCTCGCTGATGTTCACCCACATAGAATCGTAGAATTGTAGAGCTGGAACCTTTAGAAGACATATATAACTATATAACCTATATATAATCAGAAGGCAGCCCTGTATAGAGAAGCTTTTTAATGTTTTACTATGTTTTTATATATGTTGGAAGCTGCCCAGAGTGACAATGCAGTCAGGTGGTTGGGGCACAAATAAAATTGTTCTTTCTATTGTTATTCAGGAATATACAGGGATCGAACCTGCAACCTTAGCATTATCAGCACCATGCTCTAACCAACTGAGCTATCCACACGGTTCATGGATTTCACTTGTGCTTACTTGTGTAGTTTGTACTGTAGTTATTATCATGAACAGGTTATGTTGGTATCAGGGGCGTACCAAGGATCAAAACTGGGGGGGGGGAGCAAGCCATGGTCATTCAGGATGTGACATTTCAATACGGAAAAGGCGAATGAAACCAAAATTTTAAAAAAATTGTATATAATTAGAGCAGTGCTTTATTACAGTAGTTATTACAATTATTTGCTTGAAATTTTTTTTAATTTTTATTCTAGTTACATGTCTTATACTAATATCATTTTTCTTGGGTTTGAATAAAACTTGTTCAAAACTTTCATTTCAATCCAGTCCTGATTTTCCTTGAAGAATTTACGATGGACGCTCATCAAACACAACCCAGTCCGTCTGTCCTCTCCCATTGTACTTCTAAGCCAGGTCTTTGCCCTTTAAAATTTAATTTCCCACAGAAATTACTTAACTTACCTTTTTGGAACCAGTTTCTTATATCCATTTAGGCAGCCTCGATGTCTTCTAAATGTAAATAAGAAGGTAAACTAATAGCAGGCGGCTCAGTTTAGTGACGCGGAACTCACTAGACCCCTCTAGAAGATTCCCTCTTCTCTCTGCTAGAGCCCGCTAGAGACCTCTCCTTCGCCTTGAATCCCAATGGCTGGCTGACATAGATTCCTCTACCAGTCGCTAGGTGGCTCTAGATACTTCTCGGTTTTTACACCATTTCAGTGTGGTAAACAACTGATTATTCACCATCGCCCTACCTAATTTTGTTTTGTTTCATCACTTTATAACCATTTAATTTATTTTTGCTTCTAGGGGGGGGGCAGCTGCCCTCCCCCGCCCCTCGCTGCATATGCCCATGGTTGATATAACATCTGGAGAGCCACCAGGCCACCTCTGGATTACAACTGAAGTCTGCTATCCCTGCTCCCTTTGCACACAGCGGGAATTAATTCTGAGTAAACATGCATAGGAAATGTCTAGAAAATATTCAGAACTGGAACTTATGCTCATTAGTTGATGCAGACCTCTTTTTCTCCCCATTCATAAAGATTTAAGAAGCATTCCTGACATCTTATTCCCCAGTCATCCATATTAATAGCAACATTATCTCCCATAAACATTAGCACTATATTCTGCATTATGTCAGCCATAATGTCATGGTTTCCAACACTGAACTGGGGCAGGAATTGGCAAGCATCGTCTAAGCACTTTATTTGCTGCCAAAGCAAATCTCAGCCTCAGACTAAAGATGTTATAAACTGCATAAAGATCTGCTAGTGCTGCTTGTGCATAGGAAAACAGGAGAATAGCTGTCCTAGGAGACTTTGCAAGTGAAGGGAACCTACAAAAAGCTTTGCAATGCCGTTACTTGAAATTGCCTCTTTTCCATATTCCATCATAGAATTAAGCAGGTGTTTGGTTTCTAACATACTTGAGATGCTTTCTGCAGCCATCGTCGTTCTTAACGTGGCAGCCTGCGGCTGAAACATTTCCAAGAGTTCATTTGCATGCTCCTGTTTGAAAAGAGATCAAATGCCATTAAGTGTTATTTTCATAGATGGAATTGAATAGAAATGGGATATTTCTAATGCTTTGCTCTCTCTTCAGCATTGCATCACAAAGTGAGGAATGTCCATGCTGACATTTATTTGAGCAGATTCCCTTCCACTGCAGTTCAGCATCCAATGCTATTCATCTTGCTGACCACTGTGGCAGAATTATTTCTGGGCCAAAGCAAACAAGATGAATTTTAACAGGGAGAAATATAAAGTACTACACTTGGGGGGGGGATGAAAGGCACAAATACAGGATGGGTGACACCTGGCTTGAGA
Organism: Zootoca vivipara; assembly: GCF_963506605.1. Lineage (NCBI taxonomy): Eukaryota > Metazoa > Chordata > Lepidosauria > Squamata > Lacertidae > Zootoca > Zootoca vivipara. The sequence goes on from NC_083285.1 coordinate 29,936,727, forward strand.
GCAGTACATGGTAGACCACAAACTTGACATGAGTCAACAGTGTGATGCAGCAGCTAAAAAAGCCAATGCAATTCTGGGCTGCATCAATAGGAGTATAGCATCTAGATCAAGGGAAGTAATAGTACCACTGTATTCTGCTCTGGTCAGACCTCATCTGGAGTACTGTGTCCAATTCTGGGCACCACAGTTCAAGAAGGATACTGACAAGCTGGAACGTGTCCAGAGGAGGGCAACCAAAATGGTCAAAGGCCTGGAAACGATGCCTTATGAGGAACGGCTTAGGGAGCTGGGTATGTTTAGCCTGGAGAAGAGAAGGTTAAGGAGTGATATGATAGCCATGTTCAAATATATAAAAGGATGTCATAAAGCAGAGGGTGAAAGATTGTTTTCTGCTGCTCCAGAGAAGCGGACACGGAGCAATGGATTCAAGCTACAAGAAAGAAGATTCCACCTAAACATTAGGAAGAACTTCCTGACAGTAAGAGCTGTTCAACAGTGAAATTTTCTGCCAAGGAGTGTGGTGGAGTCTCCTTCTTTGAAGGTCTTTAAGCGGAGGCTTGACAGCCATCTGTCAGGAATGCTTTGATGGTGTTTCCTGCTTGGCAGGGGGTTGGACTGGATGGCCCTTGTGGTCTCTTCCAACTCTATGATTCTATGATTCTATTTGTATTTCTGGTCACTGTTCAGACATTTTAATGTGATTCACACTATTTATTTCAGTGTTTCTTTAATTGCAGTGGAATTACGGTATATGTATTTTTTTTGTACAGTAATTGCTGTTGTGGTCTACAGCTAGACCCCTTTCTATGTGTTTTTACAGTATTTCAGTGGATTCATCTTCACACACCATGGACCTTTCCCCCCATCCAAGTAACTAATTCCATTTAGGCTATTGCAATGCATTAAGGCCTCTGCTGTCTTTGGAAGTAATTTGCGCTTTCGGAAGTTGCTTTGTCAGGGCGTGCATGCATGTGTTTAATTTGGATTAGAGCAACTAACAGTCTTACGTACAATGAGATCCAATTAACAACGATGTCGCTAATAATGATTAAATGCAGGTGGCAATGCACGACTTGAAAAGGAAAAGGGTACTTGTTGCCATACCAGTCCAGGCTGAAAGGCCAGAGGATGGGGGAAATCACTGTAGTTCACAAAGTTGTAAGCAGGCAAAACAGGTGAGGGAGGGGGACCTGACACCCCCTGGTGATCTCCAGCCAACCATTTAAGAAATGAATACCAAAGTAGATAGACCAATGGTATGACTTGCTATAAAATAGCACCTTATCTTCTTGCAATGTATTGTGTTCAATTACTCTTTATCTTTTGAGATTCTAGTTAGAGATTTTTCCCCCGCCATTATTCCTCAATCCAAACTGTACTGGAAATAGCAGTAAATACACACCCCTAGCATCTTCTCTTGGACGCAGCCCAAATTTTTCAATAAAGAATTCCTATCAGATGCTGAAGGTGAATATGTAATTTATAAAGGCTTCTACATTCAGCTGTTGGATAATGCGAATCCTCATCACCGGATAAAGATTTCTGAGTGAGGCCATATAAATTGCCAAAGTGTTATCAAATAATGAAAATGCCAGAAATGAAGGATGTTTCATGATTATAAACAAAAAATTTAATTAAGGAAACTCTGTTAGCATGTATGTTAACTCAATCAGACCAAAGGAAATCGTTGTAAAACGATTCCCATAAACAGATACATCTTACATCTGGCCTTTACAAGGAATTTAAAGCATAGCATCTATTTGGAAAGACTATTTGTTTCTGTCATTGGCAAGAGATAGCACATTCTCTCTTGCCTCTGCTCACTTTATCCTTCCTCAGATGATTTACAAGAGGAGCTCTTAGCCTCACTTGTATTATATCATATCTCTTTACAAAAAGATCTACAATTCCCAAAAAACGCCTACATACTCAAAACCTAACTGCGAGAGAGCGAGCTATTTTATTTCAGTAAATCCTTTTCTCTGTCACCTCTCTAGTATTCATTTGATGGGAAAAACATCTTGATATACATTGGGGAGGGGGCCTGTAGCCAATCATGCTTACCTATCAGGTCAGGCGCAACTTGTGGGATCAAAGCCGAGACAATGGGCCAATGCTGCCAAAACGTGCAGAGTTCAAATGTGATACAACACAGGCAGAACACGAAGGCACAGAAATAACCAAAGTCTTAATGTATTAACAGGAAATAAGGTAAACACAAAGTACAGACGATACAAGGTGGATCAGCAACGACGCGACAGACAGGTTGCCGGCGTTTAAGACCTGTTTCGCCCAATATTGGGCTTCTTCAGTGGTATCTTCTTCTTTAGTGAAAGTACAGTTTCTTATTTAGGCTTAGGCCACAGTGTTTTCTTGTTAATTTTGCAAATTCAAGTGAAAGTACATTTTCTTATTTAGGCTTAGGCCCCATAGTTTTCTTGTTAATTTTTCTTAGGCCACCACATTCTACTCTAACTAAGAATATAAAAAATACAAGATGTTGGTTAGTTCTGTATCACATTCTCTATTTACCAGTCTTCCGAAACACATCTGTGTTACCAAAGAGCAAGTGGAATGCTTCATGGGGGCAGGCAAGAAGGTGTTCAGCAAAAACATTGGTTTCAGGCATGCTTTATATATTCATTGCAGCTCCTTGAAGCGTCTATACAGCCAAGCTTTTAAGTGTAGCAGCAGATTTGAATATTCAAAGATGAATGAAAACAAGGCACTATGGATGAGGAGTGTGAACAGTTCCAGGATTTTTTTAAAAAAATTAATGTTCTCTTTCATACACTTCCATTGTTGCCTAGGATACATCATCCAAGGAGCAGCTTGTATGATTGACCCTATTTCTTCAAATACTTTTCTGAGAGGATATTTTTTAAAAAAAACAAAACCTGTACTGCATTCATTCATATGACCCCTGGTATTATTCCACAACAGCTGCAATGTGAATTGATGAGTTGTACTATATCAAAAGAACGAGTCACAGGCTGTTGTAAGTTTCTATTATATTTTTCATTAATTGCACACACACAAAATGTTGTCCTTGCTTTCTTTTCAAGACTTCAACTTTCATAATCCTATCAAGCTGTTTTCGAAGTTCGTAATTCTCTGGAGACTCCCCCCCCCCCCATTTTATTATGACTGTTCTGCAGCTAATGGTTTCTCATCGCTTTTGATGTTCCTGCGTTGGTTCACTGCACTCGGCACAATTGACCAAACAAAGCTTGTATACTGCTGGGCTTTATTTGCTGCCTGAAGATTCATGGTCAAATCTATGTTCCCTGCATGAGGCTATAGTAAATATATATAGACTCTTAGAAGGTCAGGTCTTTGTCATCAGGGAAGGGAAGGTAAACTTCTCAGAACAGCAGGTGGGAGCTAAAAACCTGTCTGTTTCTATCCCGGCAACTGATGCCCCGGCACTGCAGAGAACTAACACTTCTTTACTATCGATGAAGCAGGGGCCCTCGACTGTGGGAGCAGCCCTAATCAAAATATTGCAAGCAGAATTGAAGGGTACAAGCCCACAGCCAGAAGGCCCTCTGCCTCTATTCCACATGTATCCACAACACCACACTGTGTGCCTACCCTTTCTCATGGGTGGAAAAAACATCCCCTAAATCTGGGGGAGGTGATGAGGGATTTGGCTGGAGAGTCTAGATTAAATGGGGGGATACAGTCTTTTATTCTGGTGCCAATGACATCATGTGAAAAACATGCATGCATAATAAGAAGCACTCATCCCACAATAGTCACTGGGAAGCACACCAGTTGCACCAAGAAAGCTTATCAATACCCAGTTGCTGAAGGTGAGGCAAGTTCTCTCATCGCTCATAATGTGTAAATTGATGCAAAATAGATCCTGCTACCTTCATAATCCTTTCTTTATCTTCCATTATGCTGTACACTTCTGTACCAATATCTCCCTGCCTGAGTTTTATCTCTTTCACTTCTGAGAGGATTATCATTTATCTCCTGAGTTAGGTAAAGCCTGACAGTTGTGTACTTAGGAAATGCCATCTTTGCAGATCTATTGCCCTGCTTCCATTTCCAACAAGCATGGCATGGCTATTCTTCTTCAGACAAAAGGACACATTCAGACACAGCTGTACCCTTCTTTATAAATAAACCCTGATACCTCTTACAAGATCCATCATAACTAATAAGGTGACAATGTGTATAAAGAGGAGTGCTGGCAGAGTAATTCCTGTTGAAAAGGGGGTTTATTTCATTGTCAGCAAGTCATCTGACTAAATATCAGCACAAAAGGAAAGCAACAGGGATGAGGGACTTCAGGCCTGTGCACAAGATTTGGTAAAAGACGGAGGCAAATCAGGTCTATATGGAGGGCGTTGGGCCTAAGATGAGTGGGGTACCACAACCCCCCATCACTGCGAACCAGGTTGGTTTGGCCCAGACCAATCCATGACTGTTGGGGGGGGGGGCATCAGGCAGTGAGCAAAAAGGCTGAGACCTACCAGACAGACAGCTACATCTTCCCAGGAGAAGGTAGACTCAAGCCAGGGCTCTCCTCCCTGCCTAACACCACACAGGATCAACACATGCACTCAACAGCTGTTAAGCAGAAGGACCTGGTCCTGTGCAGTGCTGTGCATGCCCCCAATCTATTTAAAGGGTTCTTAAGGGTTTAAAAGCATTTTAAAAAGACTTAGCCCCCCCCCATCTGGAAATTTGTTTCAGAGATGACTCTAAGGCTGAGTGGGTGGCCTTGGCCCTTGGCTGAGTGGGGGCCACAGATGTGGGGGCTACAGAGTAGATTAAGGGGCCTATGCAGAGCCCTATCAAATATACCACTTCAGGCTCTAGCTCCTGGGTTTTCCCCAGGCCACACACCTCTCAAGCCATAGCTCTCACCAGCCCTGCTTTGTACCCTCCTTGAATGTTCCTGCCTGGCTAGAATGTGTCCTTGAACTCTTGCTTGCCTGGACGGAACATAGAAAGCAGTTTCTGCTAGCCTATCATACAAAGGTACAGTTCACATATTTCACCCACCGGGGCCATATGGCTCCCATAAGGTTCTTCCAAAAGAAATGTGGCCCTTGGGCTGGAAAACTTTCCCCGCTCCTGAAATGAAACATTAGAATCAGTGTAGGGCCTCCCATTGATGAGCATTTCCTCTCTGTGGTTGACTGCTTCTCAAAGGTCAAAGAAACATCAGGATTCAAGGCAAGTCACATAGAACAGCAGTCCTAAAAGGACTGTTTATCTGGTGAATCAGCCCAAACCAATGGAGCAGGACGAGCAGGTATGGATCGTACTCATAAATAGTATTTACAAGACTTTTTAGACCAAAAGTGTTACGAAGAATGATTGAGTTTGCTCAAGAACACCCATCTCTGGCCAACTCACAGGCTTCCCATTGAGTGAAAAGTTATAAACATCTGCATATGCCTGTGTAGTGGGTGTGTGGCTGCCTGACACAAATCCATTTGCTTAAGCATGGGGTGAATGTTTGGTCTGTGTTGATGACATTTCCACAGTTATGAACCATGAGCAGACCAATGAATTTTGCTAAGAACGTCTTCCCCTTCTTGCCCCTAAGATGTAATCCGTAATGGTAACCTCTGCTTGGTTAGACTTTGAGAGCACTGTGAAATATTAGCAAACAAGATGATTTCCAATTATTTTTGTGTTGCGTTTCTAAGACACATGAATGCACCACTAATTGTCTCTTGAGACTGGAGTAATGTTTCCTAGTTTAAATTTCATTTGAACAGAAGCAAATCTCTGGCTAGGTACTTAATTGGTTACAGGGCCTCAAGTCATAATTTAGTTTGTTCCTGGTTTTTTTTAAAAAATTAGGTTAAAAATGAATTAGGGAGGCTAATTCAGTTAATAGCCTCCTGAGAAGTTACTTGTATTTTGACCTTTGTTTAACAGACTGGACATAGACTATTGATCCACAAGGGACTCTTTTTTTCTTTGAAAAAATAGATTTTAACCAATGTTTGGACAATACTACATTTTTATATTGCCCAACAGACCACAGTCTGGTGGGTTTGGCTTTCAATCTCATGGGGCTTTCATGTTCAAGTCTGCAATGGCTTCAGAAGGATGGGGGTGGGGGAGAGATTCTGGCAGGTCACCTTTAGATGCACAAGTCAAATGTACTTTACTTCTGTGTTGCTGCATTAATGCAGACAAAAGTCAGCACAAACTGTTACCGGAATCCATCCCTTTATCAGCAGAATAAACTGGTGCAACGTATTCCATATGTGGTCATTTCAGAAGGAGTATAATAACAGAATACAGTCTCAGGGAAAATGTTTTAATATCTAGGCTTATTTTGCTAAACTCACAAGGTGGCAGCATTTCAGCACAGTCTTTGAAGCCTTGTAGCCTGCTTTTAGTGTTAGAGAACTAGCAGAGATAAGGCAGAAACAATTCCTTGCTCCAGAAAGTGAGGATCCTTTGACTATTGAAATTGGTGCCTGTATTCCTAGCAAATTCAAAATCCCCCAAATATTCCTGTTTAGAACCCAAGAATACTGTTGGGGCCTGCCAACCTATTGGGACCTATTCCATCACAAATATAGGGAGCTTGTCAGGCACAGTCTCTACAGTCTCTACATTCTACAGATGCCACTGTAGAAGCAGGAGAGCAACAATCACCTGCAATGTCATCAGCATCAATTGTTGGTAGTACATACATTTTTCAGTTTGTTTGGGGGGGGTTCCAAGGAAGCACCCAGATAGAGTGATGTCCTTCTTGAGGAGGAGAAAAGAATACTAGCCTCACAGCTGGTGGTGGAATCCATGGTCACCACACATTTAAATTGGCCTAAGAAGCCCAGCTTGCTAGATTGCTGCAGAGACCACAGTGAAGTAGATGCCTTCAGAGAACTTGCCTGAGTCTCTGAGAGCCAGTTTGGTGTAGTGGTTAAGAGCAGTAGTCTCATAATCTGGGGAACCGGGTTCGCGTCTCCGCTCCTCCACATGCAGCTGCTGGGTGACCTTGGGCTACTCACACTTCTTTGAAGTCTCTCAGCTCCAATCACCTCACAGAGTGTTTGTTGTGGGAGAGGAAGGGAAAGGAGATTGTTAGCCGCTTTGAGACTCCTTCGGGTAGTGATAAAGGGAGTGGGGAGTGCTGGCAATTATGTTCTCAGAAAAGTCAAAACACTTCTGAGTCTTGAGAACACTGAGCATCATCTGCTATGGACTAATTGGGTGTCCGTATGAAAGGAACATAGGATTCCTCCCAGAAATGTGCCATGGGCATTACCAAAGATTCACCCTGTGTGCACGTCTGCAAAAATATAGGGGGGCGCTTTCCTATGATGAGATCCCACATTGGTGGCAAGTATCTGTGAATGCAATGGACAAATGGCCTGACTGGGAGAACACTGTGATTGGCTCCCTGATGTTCATGCTTCCTTCCATATAGTGCAGGATTATCCTGTAGGACTAAAGTTGAAAAAATTTGTAAAGCTCATGCTATAGAAACTACAACACTAAAATGAACTATGATACAATACAATACAATACAATACAATACAATACAATACAGTCGTACTTTGGTTGCGGAACGCCTTGGAACTCATACGTTTCAGCTCCCGAATAATCAAAAACCAGAAGTGAGTGTTCCAGTTTCCGAACAGTTTTCAGAAGCCGAACGTCCAGCATGACTTCCGCTGCTTCCAATTGCAGCATCTTGATTTTTGAACAGTCCCGGAAGTCGAACTGACTCCCAGAACACATTTTGTTCGAGAACCAAGGTACAACTGTACAATACAATACAATACAATACAATACAATACAATACAATACAATATAGAAGCCAGTCCTAATGTTTAATTAGGGTTTTTAATCCTAATTAAACTTGTAGTGAAGAAAGAGGAAGAAGGAGACGCTGCACTTCCTTTCCCCTCCTTCCAAATGCATGCTTAATAGGGGTTTTAAATCCTAATTAAGCCTGCAGTTAGGAGCGAGAGGGGGAGGAAGGAAATGTTGCATCTCCCCACCCCAACCTTATATTTAATTGGGGTTTAAAAACTGTTTTAAACCACATTTTTAGACACTCTTTAAAACTGCATGTTTAATCAGCGTTTACAGCCAGGAGCAGGTGGGGAAGAAGGAAATATGTTGCTTTTAGATCTTAGGCACTAATTTAGACCCTGCCATTATTTAACACCTTAGGGATCAAGTTGTGCATTATTTCCCTTTGGATGTAGTGTAAACTTTTGAGTTCAGTACCATGGACAGCAGTGGAAAGGTCCCCTACCGTTTGCGATTGAACCTGCTTTATTATATAGTAAAAGTCCATGACTTTGCAAGTTGTATTGCCATTTCCTTCCCTTTCAGTGTGCTTTTCCAATGCAAGAGGGTAGGATCTGAAAGCTGAGGAGGAGATAATGAGCTATATTTAAGGAGTGTGTTACAGTTTTCCTTGAAGAAAGCTTTCCCAATGCCCTTTTGCCTAGAAAATGCTTATGGGATAGCCAGATAGAATATGAGGTGCAGGAAATACATATGGGATATCTGTGGATTATCCCTATCCCTACTTAAAGGTGTAAGGCATGGTTTTTTGGTAGGCTGGTCAACAATTGCAGTTGCTGCATATCATAGGGAGCAGTTCAGTCTTGTCCCCTCTGACTGGAAACAACTCTACAATTTTCAGAATAGAATCTTTTGCCAGCTGAACCTGAAGATGCCGGAAACTGAACCTGGGATCTTCTGCATGTGAAGCATGTTCTCTACCATTGACACCACGTGTCTTCCTTTCTTCTGTTGTTTAGTAACCTTTGGACTGCTTTCTCCGATTTGACTCTTCACTTGACCTTGATTTCCTGCATATATGAGTTATGGGAGCAGGTGACCAATTACGGCACACTTCCACATACTCATTTCCACAGCTGGTAGACCATTTGGTGACCATTCTGCTGCTTAAATATGATTTAATTGTTTGGCGCAATCATCACTTCTATCTGAGAGGCATGCATCTTTTCAGCACAGCGAAATATTATACAGGTAACAAAAACCCGAGTAGCACCCCACAATGTGTTTCTCCTAAGTGCACCTTAATTTGTATTTTTAACGTTCTTCATCTTGATCCTGCAAACGAAACGCTATTTCTCATCCATTACCCCTGTTAAAGCCAACTCCAATGCCTTGCATAGTTCTACGATTTATGAAAGCCTCTTTAACAAATGGCTTTGCTTTGATAAACCTTGGGGAATGCTAATTAAAAAGCAATAACTTCTTCCAGCTCTCAGCCAGCAGGGGCACGTACAGTAATAGCGAACTCCATGTTTGCTCAAATAATTGTAGCCATCTCATCTAGTAATTTTCCTAATCAAAGCACAATGTATGTTAAATAGTATGGAGTCTGATTCCTGGGAAAGGGCACAGCGCTTCAGACACATCCATCATGAAAAACATTTTTATCTCCTTGAGCATAGTAAACAGCTTGAATTCAGCAGGAAGCTCAGTGTGCTCCTTTCCTTCCTTAAAAATGCATGAAGTGCTTGATTAATGGTTCTGTTTCACAGATGAGCAGGAAGCAAGTTTTTCTTTGGGATCAATGTTGCAAAGATGTTGACAATCCCGTAACACTGTTAGCCCTGCTTACTAAAATGTAGCTGTATCAAATAGGCATTCTACAGTATAGTAACTACAGTGGAGCCTCGGTTTCCGAACATGATCCGTTCTGGAAGACCGTTCAACTTCCGAAACGTTCGAAAACCAAGGCACAATAGGCAGTCAGCAAAATCAATTGAGAAAAATGAGAAGCCGTTTGGCTTCCAAGGCGCGATTGAAAATGGAAGCATTTCCTTCCAGGTTTTCAGCATTCAGCTTCTGAAACGTTCGGCAACCGAGACATTCAAAAACCGAGGTTCCATTGTATTAACATTTGTACAACATTCTACATACGAGAATTATAACTTACCCGGTTTAAGGCTGAAACAAGTTGAAAATATTATATTACATCTATATTCTGAAAATATATTCTGCTGACTAGGATAAAATATAAAAACCCTCAAACTTAAGGCTAATTAAAGCACAGCTGTTGAGATGGTATAGTTCTCACACACAATTGTGCTAAATTAAATGTTACCAATTGGGAGAATGCACAATTTGAATGTGAGCTTGCAAAAATGCAACTGGTCCACAAGAAATCTGAAGTCACAGAGTCATGTGACAAAAGTGTATCACCTCAGAAGCTGCATGTTTGGCTTGGCCATCAGTTGGGAAGAAAGACATTGTATGTATTCAAAATTAATATATTAGTGAAAGCATCAAACAGAATGTATGATATTAGGAACAAAAAATGAGTACAATTAGTCAAAACAGCAGACAAAAATATGTTTAGTAGAAGAAATTGGCACCCAAATGCCAATGAATTTGCATGAGCTTTTAAAATATGCAAATTACTGTAGAAATCTGTAAAACTGAATTTAAGATTGGAAAAATGAAGACTCGAGAGAACCAAAATCACAGATCCTGGGATCCCTATCACATGACAGCTTTCTCAGTTCAAATGTCCATGCCAGCAGATGGGCACCCAGAGGTGGGGGGTAGAGGTGGGGCCAGTAGTATGCCTGACACTGGGGGCAGAGACAGAAGCACAGCTCACCTTTCCTGTGGTGCCTCTTTCATAAGAAGCTACTTTATATTGAGTCAGACCTTTGCTCCATCTAGTTCAGTATTTTCTATGCCGGTTGACAGTGGCTCCCCAGGGTTTCAGACAGGGGAGATCCCCAGTCTTACCTGGAGATTCTTGGGGACAGAACCTCGGACCTTCTCATGCAAAGCAGATGCTCTACCATTAACTACAACTCTTCCCCTTCATGCAGCTCGTATGTGAAAGGGGCACACGTGTCAGTACTCAGCAGGGTCTCTTCTAGGCAGGTAACTGGAGGAAGAGGGCAGAGAGAAGGGTGTGGTCCATTGCAGGTGAAGAGTAAGACTCAAGAGCAGAGGCAGGTGAGCAGTCCAACGAGCCCGCAGGTCATGCTCTTAAGCAGCCAAACACCAGAAGAGTCAGAGGCAGGAGAAAAGTTTTACAGGAGTCATGATCTCCTAGACATCAAGAACCGAGAGCAGGTATGTAAGCAGAGGCCTCATACAGTGGTACCTCGGGTTAAGAACTTAATACGTTCCGGAGGTCCGTTCTTAACCTGAAACTGTTCTTAACCTGAGGTACCACCTTAGCTAATGGGGCCTCCCGCTGCTGCTACGCCACCGCCACATGATTTCTGTTCTCATCCTGAAGCAAAGTTCTTAACCCGAGGTACTATTTCTGGGTTAGCGGAGTCTGTAACCTGAAGTGTCCGTAACCCGAGGTACCACTGTATTCAAGCTACAGGGAGAAGAGGAAGCAATTAGGATCAGGAGCCCAATGCATAAAGTTTTAACCCTGCACCAAGGTAGCAACAATAATTCCGTCCCAAAGCTGCTATTCCTCAAGAAGAGAATACAGGAATTCTACCTCATGGCAGAGTACAAATCATGATGTTGGGAGTGATGCTGGCTGCCAGGCACTGTTCCGCCAGTTTGGGGTTTTTTAGGGTCTTAATGCATTTGCTTTTTGCTCAACATTTGACAAGTTGATTTTTTTGAATATATAATACAATTGCTGATGACAGGCTACAACGTTCTCATTGCAAATGATTTAAGCATCAGAGCTGTAAGTCTTGCCATATGCCACCAGGTACCGTCAACAAGCTACACTACTTTATTCTTAGAGGTGATTACAGTGTCAACAACACAGCAGTTTATATCAGCCCATGTGGCGGTGAACAATAGCCTGCTACTGCTCCCAGTAGGGAAGTCCTTGTAAGTTTCATAGCACTTAAACCATTCTGTACACAGACAGTTGACTTCACTTGTCTCCATTTCCCTTTCATTTACTTCCCTTGTGTAGTTCCCACAGAGCTGGAAGGCTTCAACTATACTCAAATAGATTTATGAATGATCGCTTATATTAGCTTACTGCCCATTAAGCTAATGTAAGCTATCATTCATAAATCTATAGACTTACAGCGGAGATCCAAGTCATAAAAACCAAGAAAGCCTGGAAAGGTTTGTTACAAACTGCTCTTTAAATGAAAAACAAACAATGGGTACTTAGCAATATGTTATATGGTATGGAAGACAGGATGGAAATTGTCCAAACTGTTCAGTTCTGAGCAGATGATGCAACAAGATCAACTGAAATGAGAGAGTGCAGAACCAAGCAGGTCCAGAAACTGGGAGTGGTCCTGGAATCCGGAAAAGGGATGGGAAGTAAGGGGGGCAGGATATGGCAAATATGGCTATAAAGAAACTCCTAAAGAGTCAGAGGTAGCAGGTACATGCAGGGGCGTACCCAGGATCAAAACTAGGGTGGGGGCAAGCCATGGTCATTCAGGTTGTGACGTTTCAGCTCGGAAAAGGTGAATGAAACCAAAATTTAAAGAAAATTATATATAATTATAGCAGTGCTTTATTGCGGTAGTTATTACAATTATTTGCTTGAAAAAAAATAATTTTTATTCTAGTTACGTGTCTTATACTAATATCATTTTCTTGGGTTTGAAGAAAACTTGTTCAAAACTTTCATTTCAATCCAGTCCTGATTTTCCTTGAAGAACTAGTTTTTTTGTATGGCCTTGGTTTGCCACTTAGTAATGGCATTTACATTAGAAATATGTTGTCCTGTTGCCATGGAGACAAATGGGAGTATCCCCCTCCCTCACATAGTTGGAAGCAACATCACTTTGTAAGGAAGAACAGTAGCCAGAGGGTTTTTTTGTGTGTGAAAGTTTTGGCTGATTCTGGAAGCTGGAGACACAGGGGCATGTCTTAGCATCAAAGAATTGTAGAGTTGGAAGGGACCATAAAGGTCATCTAGTCCAATACAGAAATCTTTTGCCCACCGTGGGTTTCAAACCCCGAACCCTGGGATTAAAAGTCTCATGCTCCACCCGACTGATCATTCCATTTGTTTTGTGTTTATGCTGTTGGGAGGGGAGCAAAATGTGTGGGTTCCACATTTTACTAGGTTAGCCCAACTTTGATGTGAGCACAACTGACACGCTGGGTCACTGCTTCTCTTCAAAAAGGACCAAAAAAATTGAAACCAGGACCTATTTAAGCCACTGTTCATTTTACCTTTCAGATATCCTCTTTTCCTTCCTGACATCTTCTCTGTGTGAATGTAGCCTTTGGCCTAGTACCATCTGCAGGGAAGACTGATATTATTAGACAGCTCAGCAGGGGGTGGCAACACTTTCTGCAGGGGCATTTGCTGTGAAATTTGTTCCACCAACAAAATGATGCATTTATTTTCCCTGGCATCGGTCTTATTTTCTTTTGTGTTCTGGGGAATATTCCCAGGGAACATTCCCTTTAAGGGGAAGTCCCTGACTTTTACTGAGAGGCCATATGTGTGATTGTGCTTAAGGATGCCAATTCTCCAATATCTGCCTTATGGTCTGGGTTATCATTTATCTCTGCTTCTGCCCTCCAGCACAACCATCTCTCAAAATACCATAATGTTAAGGACAGCAGCAATGCCCGTGGTTTCAAATGGCTGACACATTCTCAAGATATTTTCAGGGTTAGCCAAAGTGATACGCTGCAGATGTTTCTAGGCTCTTTGCAGCCCAACCAGCATGGCCAATGGTCAGGGGTGATTGACATTATAGTCACGTAACATCTGGAGGGCTTTGTGCTAGATCTGCTTTTAGGGAATCCACTGGTGCCCTAATGAATTTTTCATTTACCCTAGAAGCATATAGTAGCTTTTCAGTGTTAAAGCAAGGAGTGGGAAGGGAGGTGTGTGCCTGTTTGCTTTTTGGTAACAGTTTTTCAGTGGATTTTGTGAAGAGTCCTTTAAATTCTGCACAAGAATGTGGTAGTACATAAAGAGCCGCAGACTGAAGCAAGATGAGATGGAGTAGGGTAGATTCCCATCACCTCCTGGCAAATAGAAGGGGAAGAAATGGAGGCAGTGAGAGATTTTACTTTCTGGAGAAAAGCAATGACAAACCTAGACAGCATCTTAAAAAGCAGAGACATCACCTTGCCGACAAAGGTCCATATAGTTAAAGCTATGGTTTTCCCAGTAGTGATGTATGGAAGTGAGAGCTGGACCATAAAGAAGACTGATCGCCGAAGAATTGATGCTTTTGAATTATGGTGCTGGAGGAGACTCTTGAGAGTCCCATGGACTGCAAGAAGATCAAACCTATCCATTCTGAAGGAAATCAGCCCTGAGTGCTCACTGGAAGGACAGATCGTGAAGCTGAGGCTCCAATACTTTGGCCACCTCATGAGAAGAGAAGACTCCCTGGAAAAGACCCTGATGTTGGGAAAGATTGATGGCACTAGGAGAAGGGGACGACAGAGGACGAGATGGTTGGACAGTGTTCTCGAAGCTACAAACATGAGTTTGACCAAACTGTGGGAGGCAGTGGAAGACAGGAGTGCCTGGCGTGCTATGCTCCATGGGGTCACAAAGAGTCGGACACGACTAAACGACTAAACAACAACAAGAAGAAGATTCATTCATCCCTACCCCCCACTGAAGTCCTGCAGAAGTTCCCTCTTCTGAAGCAGCTATTTGCATTGGTGCCAATGGAGGGTGTCCTCCCCATACCTCAGGACTGCAGGTGGAGTTAAATCACATTCCATGACCGCTGAAGCAGCCATAATAATCAGCCCCCACTGCCAGTAGCTGGTGCTACTTGTCTTTGGAAAAACTGATATATTAAATGCAAAAACTAAGTTGACCCTGACTAAGTTGACCCTGAATTTGACTGCTTTGTGATGCATCTTTGCACTTGTGTTAAACAGATGTACAACAAATGGTGTCTGTTCAACTTCATTCCTGAGATATTCGATAATTTAAGTATGGGGCCTAAATTAATGCAATGGCTCTTTAATGAACGATACAGTGACTGGCTGATCTAAAGATGACATTGCAGGATCAAGCCTAGGGCTATAAATATCCATATTAGAACTCTAGTATCAAAACAGAATTACCTTTCTAATTCAAGCTAGTAAACTCTTTTAATGGAAAGATCACAGCGCTAAAGTTTGCTAATGATAATGTCTTCCATTTATTGTATATCATCTGCCTAGATGGTATCTGTCAGTCACAAGCATGACCTCAGTAAGGACAGGTTTCTAAATCTAGTAATGT
Source organism: Zootoca vivipara (assembly GCF_963506605.1). Lineage (NCBI taxonomy): Eukaryota > Metazoa > Chordata > Lepidosauria > Squamata > Lacertidae > Zootoca > Zootoca vivipara. The sequence continues at coordinate 29,951,884 of NC_083285.1, forward strand.
CAGATAGCGATGGCAGTTAGCTAGAGGCGGTTCACTCTGAAGAAGCAAGTGCACTTTCTCCACATCAGGGACTTCTAAAGCTGTCTCTGTATAATTAATTTTAAAAGCAATGCCAGTCATCAGCAAAGCTGTAACGATATTTTTAAAGGCCTAGTTTCTGGTTGACAAGAAGAAATTAAATGAAACCACCACCTTGCCACAGCTGCACTAATTTAGTCGCAGTGGCTACATATGCACCTTACAAACACACTAATTTGGAAACAGAATTATTGGGAGGTAATACTTGGGCTAGAGTCTTTGAAATCAAATAACTTAAGTTAGTAAATGATATCATCTGCTACAAAACGTTTACTTTTTACATTGCTTCAATAAGGCCACAAACCAGCAAAAGACCTAAAATTATGACACCACCGAAACCCCAAAGTAGGCACTATTTTAAAATTTTCTTACTCGCTTTTCAAGACAGTGAGCATTACCAATTATGAATCCCCTAAAATTAAAGAAAATTATATATTTATCTACAAAGGCAGCCACAGTTCAGTACGCATTTTTGATAAATACGTTCATTTGGTTTGTATTGAGACAGTTGCGTAAACCATCTCGGGAGAGTTTTAATGAAGGGTGGAATATAAATCAAATAGACAGAAGCCAAAAATAAAACCCCAAAAGTTCAAATGAGTTATTTAATGTAGGAACCTTTCAGTGAATAAGAGATAAATCTACCTGTGGCAGCATTTTGTTAGACACTCCTGGTCTATGAGATATGGGCCAAGCGTTAAGGCTGTAATTCTATACCCAGTAACCTGGGAGAATCTCACTGAACTCACCTGCACAAGATCAGTGGCAGCTCCACCTGCGCTAGGTGTCCCTACTAGACAGTCTTCTGTGGCTGCTGGCCATTTGCTTGCCCCCAACCCACATGGCCCAGAGGTAAGGTAAGTCTGGACAACTGCTCATTTCCCTTGTTCCCATCACTGCTTACTTGGAGACGACAGACAAACAAGCAAAACTTAGGAGGTTGGCAGCGGGGGCCCTGCTAATACTTGAGTCTTGAGGCTTGTCATTGCAGTCTTTGTGTTGCAATTAAATGTAATGGATTTCATTTTACATTATTGCCAGCTGGTGAAGAATTATCATTGAAACAGTTCATTATCCTGGAAGAACTGTTCTGTCTGCTGCTGTGCTTGGAGCACCATATTGCTACATTTGGAGCACCCATCATCTCATGATTGCAGGACATTGACTCTGGAAAGGCTTTCTGCCTCCATTTCAGTATCTTTAACAGTGACTTACCACTCTTACTATCCCTGTTCATGGAACATTTATTTGTTGTTTATTAGGTTGTGACTCCATGCACATATTGTATACCTTCTGTTTATGATTTTTGACACAGTATAGTGTTATAAAAATATTGTTAGTGTATTATTAGCCGACGTGTTGCTCGTTGGAATGCTCTGTTTTGCAACACAGGAGATTTTCTTTGTTGTGTAATACTTGAGTCTTCGCAAGTGCCTGTTGATAGCAACCCATGATGCCGGCACTGGATTCTGCTGTAAATGGACTAATGTCTAAATGCAGGTTTTAATGTCACTGAGGCAATTGACACATTGTTGGAAATCTTTGTAAAGTTTTAAGGAAGAAAATGTTTGTGAAGTACAAACATAGACTGTATTGGCCCAAATATAAGCAGCACCCACAAATAAGCCACACCCTTAAAATTCAAGGGGGGGGGGGAGAGAGAGAAAGACAATACCCGAATATAAGCCTTTAAATTGTGTTACAGGCTGAAAATCACTGCAGTTGGTAGAGTTGTAACTCCGAGCCAATTTAAGCCTGTGATCTTGCAAGCCTGCAAAAGGTATCGTACAATTGCTAAAATCACAAATGCTATTCAATTGCTACAATTCCACAGGCACTTAAGCTCGCAAATCGGCAATAAAACATTTTTTTTGTTCTGTATGTAAAAGTGTGGCTTATATTCGGGCAGTACTTCCTACACTAAACTTCCTACACTAAACTAGCCAATGACCACAGCAAATTACCGTATTTTTCTGTCTATAAGACGCCCCATGTATAAGATGCCCCTATTTTGGGGGACTCAGATTTAAGAAAGGGGGGATGTATCTGTGTATAAGACGCCCCCTAATTTTTTGACATTATTTTTAGGGGGGGAAACCTGGTCTTATACATGGAAAAATACAGTAATTAATTCATTCATTTGTTTCATTCCCTCACCCCCTACCTGCAGTTCCAGCAATGAGAGCTTAACTGTTCATTCTTTGAATGCTTTGATTCCCTTGCCTTTCCCTTCCACCTCTGTCTTGTCCTTGCTCAATGCTCTGTCAAAATCTAGAAATCGTAGGGATCTATATTTGTTCTACTCAGTCAAGTGTCATGTACAGTGATGGCACTGTATTAAAAATATATTATTCTATTTGTGTTTACTCAGTACTGTGGAATGGCTTATTTAGGTGACGCTGGAATGATCAGAAACCACAAGTGACAGCCTACCAAGAGAAAAGTAATAATCATAAATATGCATGCGTATCACTGAAGTTGCCTCCGACTAAAGAATACATATGTTTGCTCTCCAAATTAATTAGCAAAATAGTCAGCCATTTGGGGAATTTTGCAAGGTAAGAGAAAAAATATATTGTCCCTTAAAAAAAAAAGTCCCTAGTGCCCCAAAGCAATAACTTGTTCGAGCCAAAATATAAGAATGTTTTAGAATGTGACTCTAGACCCCATGCACAGAAGACAGATTGAAATGACAGATTAGAGTAGCTCCAAAGGGTTATTATTGCACATAATCTCAGTGATCCACAAAACGAAAGGCATTTATACAAAAGACCCACCAATCCCATAGGAAATAATGTAGCTCCGTAGCAGGTCAGTTATCAGCTACACAGAAAAGGCTAGAAAACCCTATTCAACTGAAGGTCAGAGGTGATATTCCAAATCTTATTGATAAGATGGGGCTGTGGAGCAACTGCACATTATACACTGCACTGCACATTATACACTGGTGTGTATAACCTTCTTCCCCATTTGTTCTAGGGAGAATCAATTTTGAGAGATGGCAATTTGGGGGAGAAAAGCAACGAGCTGCTTCATCCTTTCCTGGAATAACAATCTCCCCCTGTAATTTTGTCCCCATGTAGCTTTCCCTCTGTGGGGTTCTAGATACATGTTTATCCTTGGTAGCACACATCTGGAACCCCACAATGGAAAATTTTTGAAAGGGTAGTTGCCAAAACATGGCAAGTAGGGAAAGGGTTAAGCAGCCCTCGGTCAACCATTGCAAATTATCCTACCCCAGGCATCCCCAAACTTCGGCCCTCCAGATGTTTTGGACTACAATTCCCATCTTCCCCGACCACTGGTCCTGTTAGCTAGGGATCATGGGAGTTGTAGGCCAAAACATCTGGAGGGCCGCAGTTTGGGGATGCCTGTCCTACCCCAAATACTTTTGCCATAGGTCAATGGTGGAGAACCTCGGGTCCTTTGGATTTTGTTGTTCTCCAGTTCCCATCAACCCCAGACTGCATGACCAGGGGTGACAGAAACAACGTCTGGAAGGCCACAGGATCCCCACCCCTGCCAGAGGAGGAGCAGCCTTGAGGGGTTTTGTCCCACACATCCATGTGTAATCCAGATCAAGGAAACTTGGACTAGGATATTGATATTTCCTGCCCTTCTTGTTACAACCATGTGTTGCTTTCTCTCTGGTTAAAGACAGTCTTTAAAGACATTTAAAGCATTTAAAGACATTGCTAGAAAACCATTTTGCTTCTCAATCATACCTGAACTGTTCCTGCTACTTTCAGGTCAAGTGAGGTTCATTTATGGAAAGGGGTTAATTAATACAACTCTTACTCACTCACTTTCTCAAGCACACTTCAGGCATTCAGCATTAGGTTAAGGCAGGAATGTGGAACCAGTGGAATCCTCCAAATGCTGGACTACAACTCCCATAGTCCATGACCATTGGCTATGCTAGCTGGGGATGATGGGAGTTGTAGTCCAACATCATCTGGAGGGCCATGGGTCCCTCATCCTTGGGTTAAACTAGGCAGGCAAGGGACAGCAGTGATGATAAGCATGCTAGCTGTAACTTCCCACTGTAACTTCCCACTATTTTACATACTTCTTTTCAGTTAACATCTATCACCCTTTGGCCCAAAGTATGAAGTCTGAAGGTACTGTTAGGTAAGAGTTCTCTGCTGTCTCTCTGTTGGAGACATCTGATGATATTATCCTCTAGGGAAGAACTACTAGGGCTATTCCAAGACTCACGGTAACATCTCAGCTGTCAAATAAACAAGCTACTCGGGCTTCTTCTACCATGAAATTCCATCTTATTTTGTGGCACTGAAAACTATTTGGCTAAGGAATTCATATTAATGGTCCACATGTTGCCTTTGCCTTTTCTAGTCTAGGGTGACTTTTTAAAACCTACAGACTTGACCAGCCTAATTAGCTGCTGGAACACAACTCTGGCTCAGAGCTTTCCCAACTGTGTGTCATGACACGTTAGTGTGTCGGCTGCAGTGTGAAGGTGTCTCACGCGAATGCTCCCCAGACTCCTCCCGGGGCTGGAAAGGGGTTAACATAACCTCTGGTTTGCTAGTAAAACTGAATTACTGTGTCACGAAATGATGCATGACTAAAAAGTGTGTCACCAACATCAGAAGTTTGGAAAGCACTGCTCTAGCTCCTACCACAACCCACCCTTAGCACACCATAAGCCCATTTACACATTTGTAGATGTGCTCCAGTTTCTCCAATTTGCCCTCTGTTTGATATGATGGGTGGGGTATTCCTTTTCTCAATATCCCCGCCCTCTCTCTCTCTCTCTCTCTCACACACACACCCAAAATCAGAGAGATGTAATTAACATGGGCCCTTTTATACATGTTCTGAGAGGTATGTTTCTGTGGTGGATATGGACAGGCTCACAGTTTTTAAAAAGTAAGGAAAAAGGGATTTGTGAAGCAGCTCAGCTATTGATGCAGTGTGCGCATAGCATTTGCAAATGTGTCACCCCCACCCCGCCCCTCCACCTTAATGGAAAAATTCATCAGATAACAACTTTCATGTCTAAGTGGATGTGCTCAGCCTCTAAAGATCCAAAGATTTAGAAACCTGAAGGTACTGAAAATGTTGCAAACCATGAATGATCACTCTTCACAGAAGCATGTGGCTGTCATCTGTAACATGCCTCATTAATCATTATTCAGAAGGGACTCACTAGCTGGGAGGGAAGAAGAAGATCCTTATATTTTCCCAGACACTAGAGAAGGGGCTTGTCCCTCACCCACTCAATATAATAGGAGTTCTACCTTCAAGGAAGGTATCTAGAGAGATCCCTTCTAAAGTTATCGCCTGTTCTCTTGGAGTACGTGAGTGAATGTCCCTATTTCCAGTGCCCAGGTAAGTTATATAATGCTTAAAGAAAAACAAGCTCTCCTGTCATTCGCTCTGCTACTTCAACCACACTAGATATCTCAGCTTTGCCTCTAGTTTATCACTCCATTTCCAAAAAAAGGAATTTTACTTATTTCTTTGTTCTTTCATTTCAGGGGCATTAATTAAAATGATTGATTGATTTGTTTACCATTCTTTGAAGTTTTTACTTTAGTCAGGCCTAACATGTTAGCATTTTCATACTTTGTACTTTTTAAACTTCTTTCTTTTTTATTATCTATTTATCACAATGCGTAACTTTAAAGGTGCCCCCCCCCAGCCTCATTGCAGCTTTATCAATTTATTATTAACCATCACAAGATCACCACAGTTATTCAGGTATGTTTTATCTTGTTCCAGAAGCTTCCTGGAGGATTCCACTGAACCTTAAGGCCGGGCATGCTTACTTTGTTGTTGTTGTTGTTGTTGGCCTGAGGGTGGCATTCCTTCATTGTGGATGCATGCCGGTGCTGGACAGGTCATCAAAGTGGGCATGAATGCCCCTAACTCCCACTCATGCAAGCACATCAGCGCATACACAAACAGTCTCTCACACAGTGCAGACCCTCTCTGCTCCTCAGCTGATCCACGCACATCACGAGAGGAGCAGAAAGGGCATTTTCCTCTCTATCATAGCACTGGGCAGGGTACCTGAACTCAGAGGAAGCCAATGAAACTGAATGCTGGGAGATTCAGAACAGACAACAGAAATACTTCACACAGACCCTCCAAGTGTCCCTATTTTCCAGGGGCAGTCCCGGATTTACAAAAGCCATCCCGGTTTCTGATTTGATCCCGGAATGTCCTGCTTTTCCTTAGCACCTTCCTATTTTCAGAGAAGAAATGTTGGAGGGTAGGGAGTTATGCGACCCCCGAGTCAAGGAGATATGTAATAATACAACCTTTGGAAGACATCTGAAGGCAGCCCTGTATAGGGAAGTTTTTAATAATAATAATAATAATAATAATAATAATAATAATAATAATGTTTTTATATATGGTGGAAGCTGCCCAGAATGGCTGGAGAAACCCAGTCAGATGGACAAGGTATTATTATTATTATTATTATTATTATTATTATTATTATTATTAAATAGGACCCCTGACCATTAGGTCTAGTCGTGACCGACTCTGGGGTTGCGCGCTCATCTCGCATTATTGGCCGAGGGAGCCGGCGTATAGCTTCCAGGTCATGTGGCCAGCATGACAAAGCCACTTCTGGCGAACCAGAGCAGCACACGGAAACGCCGTTTACCTTCCCTCTGTAGTGGTTCCTATTTATCTATTTGCATTTTGACGTGCTTTCGAACTGCTAGGTTGGCAGGAGCTGGGACCGAGCAACAGGAGCTCACCCCCTCGTGGGGATTCGAACCGCTGACCTTCTGATCGGCGAGCCCTAGGCGCTGTGGTTTAACCCACAGCACCACCTGCATCTGTTACTCCCAACCAAAGAACACAGTAAACTGTCTGAACTTATTTCCAGTGCAAATCACTTCCTTGAAAGACAAATTATTCGAACCGCTGACCTTCTGATCAGCAAGCCCTAGACTCTGTGGTTTAACCCACAGCACCACCTGGGTCCCTATTATTTTTAAATAGGACATCCCTATTTTCATTGGTGAAATGTTGGAGGGTGTGAAGTTATGGAATTGACTCCCACAAGAGGCAGTGGTTGCTACCATCTTGGATGGCTTTAAAGGAGGATTAGACAAATTCGTGGAGGAGAGGGATATCAGTGGCTACTAACTCTGATGATGATGCTGTGCCTCCACTATCAGAGGCAGCATGCTTCTGAATGCCAGGTGCCGGGATGCTACAGGAGAGGAGAGAGCTGTTGCATTCAGGTCCTGCTTGCGAGCTTCACCCATAAGCTACTGCTTGGTTACTGTGAGCACAGGATGCTGGACTAGATGGGCCACTGCCCTGATCCATCAGATTCTTCTTATGAGCTTGATCTGGAGTGTGTGGGTGTTGCCTTTTGCTGTTCCACCTCTGCAAAATGTCTTGGGTCATCCTCGACACATGGAGTCTTTTAGCGATGGCCTACTTTAGTATCTCAACCTTGGTCATCAAACCAGTCACATGGATTCTTTCTACTTCCCCCCCCCCCATCCAGCAGCCCTTTCATTTGCTTATTATACAAACAGCATTGTTCATTTGTACCCTGAACTTGCCTGATAAGCTATTTTAAGGAGCCCAATCTGTTAGGATATCTGCTGGCCTCCATATGTGAAGAGCTGAATGGATTATATCCAAGATAAGCGGGAGAAATACACAAAGCTGCAATCACTACATAATTATATTTAATCAGCTTAAACAGCAGGCTAGAGGGGATTCTAGGAGTAGGAAACCATTGCTTATTGGCACAGAAGGTGCCTGGCCAAGAAAGTGTTTGAAGGGCAGTGAATCTTTGTCATCACAGTGTCTGTGCTTTGAAGCTGTTGCCATGGTACATCTTACCTACCACGTCCTCAAGGTAGTCAGTCACAAATGGTGCTGCTGTGTCCTGTGCTTCACCCTTAAGCTGGCTAGTGGGAAATTAGATAAGGCAACTGAAGGAAGAATTTCCAGATAAAGCCTAGTTTCATATAGTGTTTCTGGCAAGCTGCCTAGTTCAACCACAAAACCTTCCCACTGCCATTTGCCAGTATTTTGGGCAAGGGAGGCTGGAGAGGCAGCAATAGGCTCTTCCTAACACTGACCACCCTCAAGCCTCACATTGCACATGAATGTCTCAAAGGTGAGTTAAAGAAGAAAGTGCACAAATGTTTTCAGCAGATGGGATACCACTTTCCTTTAAAGGGTAAGATTTATTGACTGAAATCAATTTATTGACCCACACTCACCCCAAAATAGGTGCCAATGGAGGGTAGTGGTTAAAAGTGTCAACTGAGAAGCTCCTACTTCAGACCACACCTAGATAGGAATGTTATCCCTCTTTTTATTTATTTTCATATGATACATTTAGTTTTTCCATTGTGGAACTCAAGGAGGCATGCACAGGGTACTTGTGTGGTCTCCCATCCTGGCACTGACCATACCCAGACTTGCTTAGCAAGGTGAGCAGCCTCATCTGTCTTCAGGGGCCATGCCCTGCAACCTTTATTCATGCAGCGCAGTTTGGAACCGATTTTTCAACAGTGCAACAATATGGCTTGGGGCTGGGATACTTCTTATTACTTAATAGCATTCTGCCTTAGGTTAGATCTAAGTGGCAAATCTGAAGCATGAGAACTGGCCTTGCTTTGCAGTTAAAAGTATAAGCTCCTAACAGGTCAGGCTTTAGAAATCATGTTCTAAGGGAAGAGGCTCTGATTGGCAGGAACATCTCACTCCCAAACTGTTGTAAAAGCACCCTGTTTTGCTGAACTACCCATGACCTGGCAGAGGAGAAGCGTTTCCTCTAATATCCCACGGAAGAGGATTACTACTGTAGGTCCTTGCCTCCATATATGGACTGCAACTGCCATCATTCATGACCGTCGGCAAGGGCGTACCCACCATTCGGCAAGTTAGGGCAGCTGCCCTACTCTAGAAGCAGGGCTGGTGGGCAGAGGCGGAGCACAGCCCGGCGGAGCGCGAGTTCGCCATTCCCGCCGCACCGCGCCGCACCCTCCCTCCAGCTCCCCGGCGCGCCCTCAGGCAAGGCCAAGCGCGGCGGGGAACCAGGGAGCGCGGCGCGGCGGGCGGGAACGCTGAACTCGCGCTCCGCTGGGCTGGGCTCCGCCTCCGCCCACCAGCCCTGCTTCTAGGGAGGGGCACAGCCCGGCGGAGCGCGAGTTCAGTGTTCCCGCCCACTTTGTGGCCCCTCCCCTTCCGTGCCTTGGCCCCTCCCCTTGCCCCCCCCCTAGTTTTGATCCTGGGTACGCCCATGACCGTCGGCCATGCTGGCTGGGGCTGATAGGAGCTGGAGTCCAACATCATCTGGAGGGCCTCTGAGGCCTCTGGCTCTCTACATCCCAGCAGAGGAATCCTGTCATGTAAGTCTCCTCTGGCCTATCTCCTCTACCTCTAGCCTAGTCTCCCCACACCATGATAAAGGGGCTTTTCTTCCTTTCATCCAGAGGGAAGGGGGGTCAAATGAAGGACTTCTAACATGTATTCTTGACAGTCTGCTTGTCTGAAAAAAAGCTCACCTACTTAAGCCAATTCAGGAATAAATCAGGTAGCTTTGCTACCTAACCTGAGAAGGGGTTAGTGGACCACTTAACAGAATCTCATAGGTACCAATTTCATGCCTGTTTGCCTATTCTTCACCCTAAAAAAGAGAGAGATCCCTATCCGAGTTTGCTCTCCTTGCAAATGTAAGTACACTAGCAGCTTCAAGAGAGCAATTTTCATCAGGACAAAATTAGAGCGAAAAGGCATAAACTGCCCCTTTCGAGATGCTGCGATTCTGATAGTTATCAGCCAGCATTCATAGTGGCTACTAACCTCCTTTTAAAATGTACATTAAATGCAAAGATGCATTTAACATCCCACCTTGTTTGGCCCTTTGACTATAGGTCAAAGGGCCAACTTTTCTAACACGGAAAGTTGCCTGGTAGTTTCCAATTTCAACAACCACATCCCTTGTGATGCCTGGACCAATTCCAAGGATCCATACCAATTCAGCTCTATCTCCACTTAATTATCTGAGTTGCTTTAACAATCACATCTCTCGGCCGGAAGAACACAGGAGGAATTGAAAAGCAGAGTTATGGTGCTTCCCAGAGAATATTATAAGACCTTGGGAATTGCAGCTGCTGCAGAAGACCCCTTACAAGGTAAACGTAAAAAAAAGCAGGCAAAGATCACACAATTCTTCAAAAATAAAGGGGGTGCTGGTGGAGCTGAGAAGAAATTATTCAACTCTCCAAGTGCCATTTTCGATTGGCAAAAGGAATGTCCAGGTACCAGCTGAGGATTTAATATGTAAAGACTTGGCAGCAGAGCTGGTGTTTGCTGAACAGAAACTTCCCTCAGGACGAGGGCAGCCAGCTGTAGATGATAAAATTAAGAAAACCAAACAATTAAATGATGCAATCCTTAGATATCTCCATAGTTGCTTTTCTGGGGAAGAAAAAGACAGTGGGGACTCCAAAGACTGGACTTCCACATCACATCCACTTTGACCCTCAGAAAGAAGAGGCTTGAACATGAAAATGAGAGCTATGTATGCTTGAGAGTGTTTGTGGCCAAAAATGAGGAACAAGGCGCCCAACTAGGCCAGCCAAGCTATCGGGATGGCCACACTGGTAGGGAATGATGGGAGCTAGACTCCAGGAGTACCTGAAGGACTGCATTCCTGCTGCAGCATGTGAATGATAGTGGAATTGCCTACTTGAGAGCTTTAACCCTGAAATGTGTTGCTTCAGGAAAAATGGACTAAACTATGGATACATTGTGACCTGCTTCTTTTCTTTTTTCCCCCTCGCTGGTGACAAACCAGCAAACAAAAAGCAGAGTGACGAAATGCAGGAGAGGTCCAAGCTTTCATCTTTACCAGCTGTATAGAAGAAATTTAGATGCTCCTCTTCCTCTGGCACTAAAACACAGTAAACGGCATTTACTGCAATTGCAGGATACACAGACCCCTAATGTGCCGTGGTGACATCTAGCATCAACAGCTGAGGTCAGTGGAAGAGCAATGGCTTTTCCTTGAAAAGAGTGGCCTCTGATTGTGCTCTATAAAGGAACAATACCCTTACAATGTTCTACCTATTCCAAAAATAGCAATGCTTTTATCCCAGAGTTGCTATCTAATATGCACTGAAAGCTCACTGCTACTTCTTGAATCAGCCAGACAACGCCCTATGTTCCCCAGTGAGATCTCAAGCATTCTCACATCCAGTAAGGGACTAGCCATCTTTCTTTCTTCACGCACTGTGCCCTTCTGATTATTATTTTTCTGGAAACTGATTGCCAGCCATTCTCTGAGTATGGATGAGCAAGGGCTGTTCCAGACTTCCGGAAAAAGTATTTGTACTTTCTGTTCACATGAATCCACCCACATACCATTTAAAAGCAGGAATTCCCATTGGGCAAGGGATATGAATATGCTTACATTTGGCGTTCTTTCAAAGAGAACAACAGCAAGAAAACTCTGCTATTACATCAGTGACCCCCCCCCCCAAAAAAAATCTCAATGATCCACTCTGTGACTTGGGCAATGATGGCAATAAACAATGTTACAAAGAAGCAATCTCAGGTTGTTCCCCTTTGTGTTTTCACTTTACATTTAGTGTAAGGGACAGAGTCCACGAGCCATTACTTAAATTATTCAGAAACTACTGATATGAATTCTAAGTACAATTAAAATCCAGTCCCCTACTTCTCATAGAGCTGCCACTGCCACCCACCAAGGAGGGAGGGAGGAAGAAGAAGGTTGGAAAGCACCGCCAGAGCCATGCGCATTGTCCAGAGTGCCTCACTGCAAGGAAAAGAGGGCAAGGTGACACAGCGGAGCTTCCGAAAGGAGGGTGGCCGCGATGTTGGTGATTATGGTAAGGGCAGCAGGGCCACCTCCCTTTCATGAAAAACTGTGGTTGAAATGTCACAAATGTGCAAATGGCTACTTTGTCAATTGCATTGCTGGGAGATTGTCTTCTCTTGCTTGTCTTTCCCAGAAATCGTGTCCTCCATCATGGAGCGCATGTGTTGCGGTGAAATCACCATAAACTGTCTCGCTGTGGTGTGGTGGGGCAGGACCATTTGGATGGCCACAACACCCCATTGATTGCCCCTCAGTTGCAAGAGCAGAGATTTGGCTAATTGGGATGGCTATTGGCTGCTGAGGGGCTATATAAGTGGCTACATGTCGCTGGAGAGTTTCACTTTCTTGTGATGTGCAGCGGATCACCTGCCCTGCCCTCCCTTTGGTTAGGTTTGTTCTTTGGACCTTGCTATGCCTGTCTAGGGGTTGTCTGTTTTTGGAGCAGGGGCCTGGTAGGAATTTTGCCATTTGGCCAATTTGCTGGTGCCATTTGGTTTTTGCCTACCGTGTAGCAAATCATCACGACTTTGTAAGGTTGGCGGTTAGGCATTGGTTCAGTGTTGTTCGGAGGGGATGTGGTTGGCTGTGCCTGCCCCTCCATTGCTGCTGCTAGGGAATTCCGTTAAAGGAATCCAGGGGTTCGCATTGCTTGTCCGAACCCTGTCAAGGGGCTAGGGCCATGCCAGAGCCCCTCGGAGCATCTGGGGTGAGCTGTGATATTGAAGCCAGCTTCTCGCTCCCCCAGGATGCTTTCCCTTACTGACATATGGTGGTGCCCAGTATCAGTCCTGTTCCTGCCACCATGCAGGTTCAGGTAATCTGGAACCAATGCCTAAGCAACCACTCACCCTGCAGCTGCAATTCCTTCCAGGCTCAATTTGTTCCTTCCTTTCTTCCTCTCCTCCCCTCCCCTTGCCTTGTCATGAACGCCCTTTCCCCTTCTCTGCTCCCAGGTTCGGGCTAGTTTGCAAGGAGAGGCTCCCTTGATTAGATGCTGGCTGGTGAAGGGACTGACCGCTGCCCAGTCTACTAGGGGGGCACAACACTTGCCTCACTGGGCACCGGCAACCCATGCTATGCCCCGGCTTAGTAGTATTGCATTCAAAATCTGTCCAAATTCTTGTAATCAAATTATATCTTCATGAAGTTTTTATCTAAATTAAGAACCCATAAATTGGTAGGTGCTAAACAGTCCCTGAACTAGAGCACCTGTAAGTAATAAAAAAAAGTCACTCTTTGGTTATTTTGTACTTTTCAACTACCCCTTAAATCCTTGTACCCACCCCAACTAGCTTGACTCCGTCTAAATTGCCTGAGATAGAGGCAGCCAATGGGAATATGCAGCCACATTTGCCGCAGACAGTGCTTTACAGACTGCCAGAAAAGATACACGGTCATCTCTTGGCACATCGTAAGTGTTCTCCTTCATCACTGTCACCATGGTATTTTCATGCCATGGACAAAACAATGTAAGAGGCAGAAACAGCACTGTTCATTTTGAAGGCACCTGTTTTAAGTACTGCATTCCATATCCAGTGCCTATAACATACGCAGGAAGGTCATAATGCACTCATAGATCCTCATAAAAGCAAAGGTTGCCCACTGACATCAATGACAATGCTAAGCTTTTCCTTGTTTCATGCTACCTGGGTAACTTGCAAAGCAGATCACACATTTCCCTCCTAGAGCAATGGATAAGATCCACACAAATATGATATGTTCACATCTCTCTGCAAGGCATGAGTCTCCATTTTGTATGTTGTACAAGGAGTGCTTGTCACCTAGATTTTCTAAGCCACTGTTTTTGCATACTCTATGAAGCAGCCCTGCAGAAATCCCCCCCCAAAAAAACACCTTATATGTTCTCTAGTCAAGAACAACTCAGCCCTGAGAGCTGGATATTCACAGTATAGGATGTCACCTACAACTGAGTTGAAATCTTAACCTCAGTATAGTTTTGTATAAACCAAATAAATCATGGGATTTTAACCACTCCAACCAAGGACAAAGCATAGTCCTTGATCTGCAGCTTATGTAAAACTGGAAGCAGAGGGCATGCTTATAGAAAACGTTGAGTCTAAAATGCTGCCAATTAAAAAGAAAAAAGAAAAGAGCAGCTCAAGAAGCCCAGGGCTAGATCTGATTTCGACCAACAGGAAAAACAACAACTATATTTTATTCTGGTTCATACTACTTAACTTTCCTTTTGGAGGAAGCAGGTGAAGTCCAAGGGAAAACCAACCCGGATTTCATTTTCATTCCATCTTTACATTTTGCCAGCATGCGCTGAATAGTTTCTAAGCTCTGAGAGTAAAGGGAAAACATCACCACAGATCACTGATATATTTCTGCATGAATGATTTATCAACCCTGAAATTATAACAACCTTTAATTCAAAGGAACACATCAGGCAGCAGAATGGGGCGTGTGGTTCGTGTAAAGTTATATTTATTGTGAGAAGCCATAAATGAATTCAAAGCTTGGTGTCCTACTTATTTTCTGAGAAACATGGTACGCAGGAGCTCAGAATGGTTATTATTCAGCAACTTGTATTTGTAAGCTATGGGTATTGATTGCACTGTGTTCTGTATTGATCCTAACCATTGCAGAGGGTTGCATTAGATGACCCTCGGGGTCCCTTCCAGTACTACGATTCTACAATTTACTTTTGGTCTAAGCTGAAACTGGAAGTCTGAAAACAGTGGCCATTTGTTTCGCATAGGTTAAATATGAGCGTTTTTATGATGGCACTGTTAGGATCATCCTACTCACGTGTAGGGCCCTGTCAGAGACACATGCCCGACTGGCATGTTCTCTCCCTCCTGGTCGATCATTTGGGAGCTTCAAAAGCTTTCTCCAGCCCAAACATCACAGCGACTGATATCAAGTGACATTAGCACGCTTAGGATCCTGCAAAGTGTTAGCAGTTTGCGTAACAGAACTCAGTAGCACAGCATTTTGGCTAATCTACTTTATTTACATATAATACACTCGGAGCATTCTGACTTAGCTCCTTCCTCTTTCTCATCAGACAGCAAAGAGAAAGAACAAAGAACAATAGTCCCACAGCACAGAGCAAGAATCCTAACAGGCACCAGTCCAATCCTATCCATGCTTATTTTGGCATTAGGTCCAGCTGAGTTCAAGGCAGACTGTAAGGCTCAGCCACTTAAAGTTACATAGCCTCAATTCATATATTCAGGGCGGGAGGGCTGCTGAAATGCTTGGGAAATCATTCAGAAAAGGAAACAACAAACTGCTGTAACTCATGTTTGTCAGAGGTCGGGAGCAGAAATTATGCAAGCAGTATTTTCTACCATTTTCTCTCTCTTTAGTTTGATAAAAAGCTGTGTAAATAACTACATTGCTTTTGCACTTGAATTCCATTAAAATGCATTGAAATTAAGTATAGAAATCATACTGGTTTCAGCCAAAGCAGATAGCAAGAAAAACAGCATAGGTCTTAGTGGGAGCTGAAATGTAGTGTAATGGAAACAGTGGTGATTGTGGGGGAAAAAGCAGGATGGGAGAGATATTGCTGCTTCTTTACATCCCTAGCAAGAACAGAGATCATTCTAAAGCACCCGGCAAGTATATTAGTGACCTCAGATTTCAGCTATGAACAAATTAGTTGCCATGTGCCTAAGTTAAGTCAGTAAAAATGCAATCCTTATGTAAATAATAATACTATGGGAGTTATTGTTTCTGTTTGCTACTATATTCTGTGTTTTTGTGTTTTTATATTTTAAACTGTCCTGTGATCCTTGGATTATGGGTGGTAACAACAACAACAACAACAACAACAACAACAACAACAACAACAACAACAACAACAACAACAACGCTTGCTTACCTGGGAGTAAGCTCCACTGAACCCAGTGGGACTAACTTCTCAGTAGACATGTATACAACTCATGGGGGATGAATTGTGAAACCACACACCATTCTTCCAGTAAGCACAAAGTTTCTCCCTCAAACCACATGGTTCTCTTTGATCCTCCTCAGTGATTTCTCACTGCAAGAGCAAAACAGTCTGCAGTGGACGGCAGTCTTTCAGCTTTCAGTAGGGTGTAATTATTTTTGAAGCCATGGACAGCATTATGTTCTGCAGGACTGAGATTATATGGCTAGCCATTCTGTTTCTCTTTCTGCTGCTAAAGACTAACGTGGCTATTCTTCTGGAAACACATGATTATTCAGCTGGAAAGAATTCAATAAACTGGGAATTCAGTGTGTGTGTGTGTGTGTGTGTGTGTGTGTGGCATCTCCTAAGTAGCTTTGAGAGCTGACAAAATCTATTTTCCCCCAGCACCTCCCAGTATATTGAATATTATGACTGCACGCTGCACAATATGTACACTGATGTTATAAAATGAGAGGTAGCCTTCTTTCAACTTATGCAATCGAATAGCATCAAACACACAAGCAATCTGTATGCAGTATAGCCCAATATATAAAAAACAAAAATGAAAAAGGACAATGTTTCCATCTGAATGATTGATTTGCTCACCAAGAGGTAAGGCCAGCATAATGTCAGACCTTAACATCTATAGGGAAATATGCTACAGTGATTTGTTTCTCTCTTTTTTATCATGGAGAATTTAAGAAGGCTAGATCTGATGACGGCATCATAAAAAATGCTAGCTGTGTAAGAAGCTGTAATTCTCCCTTCTCATTCTCTGTTGGCTTCAATAAATTCATTTCAGATGATTGCAAAGGAAGCATCTTGCAGTATAATCCTATACATGTCTATTCAGACGTTAGTCCCACTGCTAATTTTTAAAGTCTTCATAATTCAATATAAGCAAACTGTACACATTTTTTAAAAAAAAAACTATGTCTCCAGTGAGTTTTCTGCATGTGAAGGGAATCTGACCATTAATTAGCACAAAGTCCCTTAAATTCCAGTTTCAAGAGATAGTGAACATCCACTCATTGGATGACGTGCCCACATTTCACTCTGTATCTTCTGCCTTACTTAGTATTGTTTGCGTTTGTTTGTATGTAAACAGGGCTTCAAGGTGCCAGAATCCATTTAGCCGTTCATCATATCAGTACAATACTAAGAGTGGGATGTACAGAGAAGAACTTCAGAAATCGAAAGTGGAGATGCCACCAAGACCTCCATGTTCAAGCTCAAACCAAGTATGAAATGAGCATTACAGCTCCCAAATCTCTTTCTTCAGATGCTGGAATTCTAGAACAGCAGTGGGAAGCCTCCATTCCATGGACCTATGGGGCCCACTAGACCTCCAAGTTTGGCACATGAGGCTGTTTTGGCAAATCCACAGCCCCCTTTGTGTGGCAGGTAAAGATGGGGCTTGCACCAAAGATGAGGCTTTCAAGTACCAACAAGCCATCTGTATATAGCCCAATATCTAAAAAACAATAATGAAAAAGGACCATGTTTCCATCTGAGTGATTGATTTGTCAGTAGAGTTCCTTTGCCAGCACGGTATGAAATTCAACTGTGATAGCAAAGGAAAATGCTCGCCTGTCAAACTTGATCCACGAGATCAGCCCACTGGAGTGATCCAGTTCCCCACCATTGTTCTAAAAGATAACTAATGTTTGCCTAGTGATAGATTGTTGCTGCTGTTAACAGTCAAAAAAAATTCAAGAATTATATCCATACCTAACTTGACCACCCAATACATCCAGATATTGCACCTAATATCAACTTAGAAGAGAACCCCCATTTTATTTTATATTTTATGTCAAAATGCTTTTAATAATGGGCCCTTCCACCAACTATGGAGGAAAGAAACAGAAGTCAATTTTAAGATAATCCATCCCAGCTTTTAACTGCATGCTGGGGCGGAGAGACTTTACGTTTCGTCGAAATAAACACAGGGGACAGTGCTATGCACCTCAAAATATAAAGCTATTTGAGATTTGCTTTTGTGTCTAAAGCAACCCATTTATTTTACACTAAATTTTAAAATTGTAATTGAGCCGGTTCCTTCTTGGCCATTGCTGCAAAACCTGCAGGGTACATTTCTTATCTCACCTACAGAATATGGAATTGGCTTTTTCAATATAATTAAGTCTTTGGAACTGGCTTTTAGAGTGCACGCTGATGCCAATTCACATGGGCTTGAAAAGATCTCCTCAAATTATACATGACAGCCCAGATGCATTCCCATCACAATGTTCCAATCTTATGGATTAATTCAAAGAGAGGCATTGCTCAATCTTTCAACTGTTGGCTCCGGGCAGGTGTTTCTGCTCCTTCCAGCAGAAGAACAGATGAATGGAGTTTGACAAGGTTTCCCCTTCAGTGACATTCTAAGGAAAATGAGTTAGACTTGTCTTTTGGCTAAGGCAGAGGTGAGTGACAAACAACTGTCAGTCAACGGCTTCCCTCCAACTGCAACTCTATGGCACTTTCTTAGACAAGCCAGGCGATGAAGAAATGAGCTCTTCTTGGAGCATTACTATTTTTTTAAATCTGCATTTTTAATCTTAGTTCTTTTATAACTAGTTGGAAAAGTTTTCAGCACTATTGGTACCCAAGGAGATTGTAATAATGAGAAACTTCACAGGATCTTTCCCAAATATATTTTTTTTATACTTTTCCAATGCTCAAACTGGACATGGGGCGGGGGGAGTGGAGTGGAGGAATCAGTTGCAGTTATATTAGTGACATTTTCACAAGGATATAGCATTATGATGAACTGGAGTTACCAGTAAAAGCTCTTGGCATTCCTATGAAGCTTGCCAGAGTTAAGCCTAGAAATGAGTTTCAGGATCTCTACAAGTCTCTTTTCTTCTTCTTTTTGGTCTGTGTAAAACCTGTTAGAGCACAAAACAAAGAACAGGCAGATATAATTCCTTCATGTCACATCTTACATTGCCTAATAATTTTATAATCTGTGACAAGGCTTCCCAAGCTTGGGTCTCCAGCTGTTTTTGGACTACAACTCCCATCATCCCTAGCTAGCAGGACCAGTGGTCAGAGATGATGGGAACTGAAGTCCAAAAACAGCTGGAGACCCAAGCTTGGGAAACACTGATCTAGGGTTACCTAACTACTGAGAGGATGAAACTCTCCTAAGAAGGGCAGAAACATGGCAAAATCTTCACTATTTTATGCCGTTTTATTTGGTTCTAATTGTTGGGAAAGATTGAAGGCACAAGGAGAAGGGGACGACAGAGGACAAGATGGTTGGACAGTGTTCTCGAAGCTACCAACATGAGTTTGACCAAACTGTGGGAGGCAGTGGAAGACAGGAGTGCCTGGTCCATGGGGTCACAAAGAGTCGGACATGACTAAACGACTAAACAACAACAACAACAACAACAACAAAAAGGGCTACAGCATTTAATTGATCATTCAATTACAATAATCAAATTAAAAACATTTTATTGACTAAAAGGGGCTTATTGATTCATCAGGCAACAGGTTTAATGAATGAATATATGAACACTGTTTTTAATATAAATACATTTGGGGGGGATGCAGGTGGCATTGTCAGGAGACCACCAGGGGTCAGCCGAGAGCCTGGCGAGGCGGTGCAAGGGGTCAGGGATGCAGGAAGCTCAGAGCACCATCAGGGGAGGCCGAGAATGTCATGCCAGAGCTCTGCAGAGGGAGAGGTCTCAGACGCCAGAGACCCTGATCAGCACTTGAAAGGCTCAGGAGGCGAGGGGAACATCATCGCCCCGTCTCCTCAACAGCGGGGGTCAAAAGTACAGAGAGGAGAGGAGACTGAGGGCGCTCAAGATACTATGCTGGAGGTGGTCCTATTGATCGGCACTTCCGGAATCTGATAGTGACTGAATGGTCATGGAAACTTTAGCTCCGTCTTGTACATATGTGTATAATAAAACTCTGTAAATAAA
The DNA here is from genome assembly GCF_963506605.1 of Zootoca vivipara. NCBI lineage: Eukaryota > Metazoa > Chordata > Lepidosauria > Squamata > Lacertidae > Zootoca > Zootoca vivipara. Next base: position 29,971,670 of record NC_083285.1, read on the forward strand.
CCGGAGATGAATCGAGAGTCGTGACATGTGGAAAGCACCATCAGTGTCCTCACAGGCCACTTAGAAAAGACATTTTCTCATGTGAGCAGAGATAGGGTGCAATGGTGAACCTACCTTATTCACGCTTTCCAAAAACAATATGCGAACTAAAACACAGCTATCTGTTGAAATTTGCACCCATCCCACTTTTGCAATGCAATTCTCCAGCCAAGTAATGGGTACAAAATGCATATGCCGTGGTTAAGTCTGCACAAAAATAAATATATTAGTAAAAAATAACACACCAAGGTGCATTATATTAGGGAAACTTGCTTTGCAAAAAATAATAATTGTTTTTTAAGGCAGAATTCAATACAGCAATGTGTGTATTTAGAGAAATTTGCACTTAACTGCAGGTGAATTTTCATAAGAACTTTCTTTTTTTCTTTTTTAATTGCAACCTGATGTGGAAATGTGGAGAAGTGAATTTAAGATTGGAAAAAATGGGAAACAGGGAGAAACCAACATTTACAGATCCACCCATCCCTACCTGTAAGAGAGAAGGAGATGGGGACTGACTCTCTTAATCTTAGGTCAGATGCAACACACATGCATCAGTTAAAAGGCATCAAATAAAAAGTATGCTCTTTGCTTTGGAACTATTGATTTTGCTCATGCGCAAACTAATAAATTAATCAGCTAAAATTAAACAGACAAATCAACTGAAAAAATTAATTGACTACAAACCTTTATTCTAAATAAAGGTATTGTGCTACTTTCTCCTGCGGGCTTTTTTTTTAGTCATTCTGACCAACACACAGCTGCCTGCTATTTTTGTCTATATTACAAATGTGAATTTACTGCAAGAATGACTATCTTTCACAGCACATGAAGGCCCAGGAATGCCTCGGGAATATTTCCTCCTACAATGATTCATCTGCCGAAATAAATATCCTTCAGTAGAAAAGGATATTTTGCAGAATATACTAAACTGAAATCAAATTCCAACCAGTTCGAAAGCTGACCAGGTAAGAATATATATATTTTTCTACTATCAATAGCATTCTCTGTGGTTTATCGGGTAATCTAAAAATGCATAGAAGCACGAGACACTTCTCCAAAGCCACATTAATTTACCATAGTAACTTTCATTAGAAGTTCTGTCTTAGAAACAATGCTCTTTCTACCCCTCCTCTGAGTGTCACCATTGCTCATTTCACTTACGCTCTCCCTCTGGGTCCATTCTACACAACTACTCAGGGGGGCAAGGTAAGGTAAGTGGAGAGGCCTGCTGCACCTTCTCACTCTAGTTGCACCTTCTCACTCTAGTGGTCTCAATGCAGTGGGAGAGCCCTGGCAAATGGCCAGCAATGCCGAGCTCTGATACCAAACCTGCCTAGAGGGATCAAGGGTACCAAAATTAAGTTCACTGGAATAAACAGTTAAAAACTGCTGAAATAGATAGAGGCCTAGATAACCTGGTTTTCTAGGCAGGAAGATATAATCAACCAACACAGTGTTCCTGGCATCTCCAGAACAGGTGGATATTACATAGAATCATAGAGTTGGAAGGAACCCCCAAGGCAACCTCCTGCAGTGCAGGAATCCAGCCCACAACAGCCAATCTTCTGGTTAACAGCCAGCAACACTGACCAATGGTACAGTTAAGTAGGGCTTGTTCACAGTAGGTGGAGTTAGGGTTGCAGCCTTAATCATGCTTTGGATTGGAAAGCAGTCTGGAAGTTTGGGCCGCTTGTAAATTCAGATGGGTTTTTTTATTAGTAGTAGTAAGGTTCTGGACAATAGAAGCAGTTGCCAATTGCCCTAAGATGTGAGACACAATAAATGGGTTTAAGTTTGATCTGCAACACCCTTAGCTATTTAACTGCCACGTCTCGCTAGTTCAACACAGGTAGACTTGCTGCCCAGGTAACCATACTTTCCTGCCACCCAATGTGTTAGGACAACCCCAGCCTACCCCCATGCATTGGATCAGTAACATAATTGTCTTTCCCTTCGGCACCTTACAGAGCATTGAAAAGCACTGGAAGTGACCGGACTCCCACTCAATTATCCTCTCTGCAGTTTGTTGCAAACAATGGTATTACCCTGCATTCCAAACTGCTGCACGTTTTTATTCTGCTCAAAGAGTTGATCGCTAAATCAACATTACTGAAAGAGAAATTAGTTTAGGGGTAAGGTAAAGGCAAAGGGACCCCTGACCATTAGGTCCAGTCGTGACCGACTCTGGGGTTGCGGCGCTCATCTCGTGTTATTGGCCGAGGGAGCTGGCGTACAGCTTCCAGGTCATGTGGCCAGCATGACTAAGCCGCTTCTGGCGAACCAGAGCAGTGCACGGAAACACCGTTTACCTTCCCCGCTTGGAAGGTCTACTTGTACTTTGACGTGCTTTCGAACTGCTAGGTTGGCAGGAGCTGGGACTGAGCAATGGGAGTTTGTGATGGATCCCCCACCTCACTGCTTTAACCTCAGAGGCTCTCCCTGTGCTTCTCCACAAACAGGAGAAAAAAAACCTCCAGAGTCCAAATTGGACTTGTCTCCAGAGTACCTCAGGCTCTGCATTCGAAACCTATGGCCACCAGTGGGGTCTCCCTCCCTGGGATCCCTACTGCTACAGTGTGCCTCTCCCTTAGGCAACTATGTGGCTCCTTCGGCTTCGCTAACCAGCCCTTTGTATGACAGGAGAAACAGCAAACAGTTTCCTCTTCCCCAGGAAAGCTTTGTTCTCCCCTCTTTGTCACACCTCTGAAGGTACCGAGACACTGCCGAGTCAGTGAACGTTTAAGCACATTTAACTTTATTATTTAACTTATAAACATGAGTTTCTTTGGTTCTTAAAAGCACATATCTTCTTTTTTTATTTAACACAGTTTTCTTTATACAGCTCCTGCATCCCTCTTTAACACTCTACCCTCTACCAACTCCCTAACTCCCAACTGTCAATCCCCAACTCCCAACTGCCATTTAGAATGCCCCCCCCAAGCTCCGCCTCTCAGGGAACACTTGTCTAGAATGGGAGTGAGGGATTAACCCATGATGAACCAGAATCATCATCAGGCACCATTCCGCCACATTAGGTTGGCAGGAGCTGGGACTGAGCAATGGGAGCTCACCCCATCACGGGGATTCAAACCGCCGACCTTCTGATCAGCAAGCTCAGTGGTTTAACCCACAGCGCCACCCACGTCTGTTTTTAGTTTAGGGGTAGGTAAGTTCAAAATATGTTGTCATAGCTTGAAAAACAGTCCTAGAGTGGGAGGCCAGATGCTGACGACGTGATGTATCAGAGCTGACATTTGCCAGGGCCGCCCTTGCTGGGAAATTCCAGACTCTGCCCACACACTGTTCACACTTTTCTCCATAGCCATAAGGGCTAAAAAGCAGGCTGTCACATTTTGTAAGGAAGGCTGAGATTCAGGGGACTCTTTCTGTGCCAGGTGCTGTGCCTATATAGGAAGCTCGCAGCCACGTGCAATACACACCGGTGTTTGGCGAGGGTGATCATGTGCTTGGAGACACCATCCCAGCACTCACCACTGTTCTGCTTTCATTAAGATACGACCACACAGCAGTTTTCCAAAACAGCAGCAGTTTAGGAATGCTTCTTAGGAAATAGGAAGCTGCCTTATAACAAGTCAACTCAGCATTGTGGGTGCTGATTGTGTGTCGAGGCTTACCAGAAATTACCTTAAAATAACTCACAACTGACACGAGAATTATGGTTTGGTTTTTGGCAATTAATTTAGGGCCACAACTTTATTTAAATACACAATTTAATCTGAGTGTTGGCTTAGGCTTTTGGTCAACCACTCGTCCTTCCCTAAGAAGGACTGTCTCCATCTGTCCACTGAGGACAGGAGGCAGCTCATCTGTCCACTTAGGACAGGACTCAATCATCTGTCCCCTTCGGACAGGACTCACATCATCTGCCCACTTGGGGCAGGACTCACTTCAGCTGTCCCCATGGGACAGGACTCACCACTGTCCGCTCGGACAGTACCCGCTCCGACTTCCTAAAGGGAAGTCAAGTGAACATCCCTGGGAGAGGAGGTGGCTGAGCCCAGGCATTCCCTCCTCTCTTTTTCCAAGAATGTTCTCCAAGGCTTGTACTCTTATAATTGGCCCCTCCATCCCCGCCAATGGCAGGATGGTAAGGACAAGAGCGTAAGCCCCAGGATTCCTTTAACGAAATACTTCTATGTGGAGCAAAAAGGTGGAGGGGGTAGGCATCTGGATGCCACACCCCTCTTCCAACCGATTAACCAACCAAAAGCCTAACCGCCAACCTAACAAGTTGTGACAATTTGCTAAGCAGTAGGTGAAAACCAAGAGGCAAAGCCAATCCATAGCTGCCAAGTTTTCCCTTTTCTCGTGAGGAAGCCTATTCAGCATAATGGAATTTCCCTTTTAAAAAGGGATAACTTGGCAGCTATGAGCCAACCAGCCAATAGGAAAAATTCCTACTGGCCCCTGAATACAGGCGGCCCCAAAGGCATAGCAATGTCAGGCTAACCTGCAAAAGAAAGCGGCGGGTGGGAGGGGATTCGAACGCCAAGGCAAAAGTGAATTTAAAATGGAGGACAGAAGCTTAAAAGGGGGCTCCCTCCACCAATCATAGAACCGGGATTTGCATAACCACGTCCCCATTACTCAGCATGACCTGTGGCCTAAGCTACAGCCCCAAACCCTATATTAAATTTCCTAGCAGCCCTACCACAACCCGCTTTATATTGGATGATATAAAGCGCTATAACAGGCATGAGTTTTCTCCAGCCCTACCTGGAAATGCCAGGGATTGAACCTGGGACATTTTGCAAGCAAGCCATGTGTTCTGCAATGGAATTAAAGTCCTTTCCCAAACTTCCAGGTCTATTGCAGTGCAGTAAATTCCAGTACATAAATAATACTGACTGAGATTACCAGTGGCAACAGCATTTACTTTGAGGCTTCAGTCTATACTGCTGAAAGTTGGATTGCGACCCAGAGACCACATTCAGGGATCTCGCTGGTTAGTGGTGGTCTTGTTGTTAGCAGATCCTTGGCTTTATTTCAGAATTCTGCTCCTGCAGAGGCACCTGACTTTTACGCTATATAAATTATTTATTGTTATTTGCTCTTCAGCCCTTGTTTCACATCCATCTCTTCTCTTCTCCTCCCCTGGTTCCAAGGATTTAACTGATCTTTAAAATCATGTCTCTGTGAAAAGGTATTAGGAAGACCTTTGAAATCAGCCAGGAGGCTTTGTGTTCACAAAAAAAAAAACAGGTGGAAAGGTAGAAAACATCCTTCACTTCGCAGTGTTTGATGTTTGCTTCAGACCTTTAATCCTCCCCCTTAAATGAATTCACACAAGACTCAAATTTTGGTTTGGTTTTTGGCAGAATTTAGGCCACAGCTCTATTGTTTACAGCAAGTGAGTGGTTGCATAGGCTCTGGTTGGACTAGCTCCCTGCCATGCAGGTAGCGCTGACCCAGGGTTCCAGCATAGGTCAGCCAAGGGTGAAGACCCGGATAGGCAAAAAGCCAGGGACATGCTATGTCCATCACCCAGATGTCCCCCTGGACTCAGGCATGGGCACAACCCCTCACAGGGTTGACCAAACCATTGAGTCCCTGGATTCCTTTAACGGAATACCCTTCGCATAGGGATGGAAAGAGCGTTCCCCCATCCCTATCACCTGAACCAGAGCCTATCCGCAACCAGGTGGGGGAAATTCCTGTCGTGCCCCTGTCCCAACGACAGAGGACACACGGCGGCATAGCAAGGTCAAACACACAAGCCCTAAAAGTAGGGAGTGGTGGGTGGGTGTTCTGATGCACGCACCAAAAGAGGAAGCTCTGGGTCATGTGCATGGGCATATATAGGTCCCTTGATCCATTTAGCTTGCATCCCATTGGCCTGATTGAACCCAGCATCAAGGGACCTACCAATTGGGTGTTGTGGCTGTCCAATCCTTCCCACCCACAACACAAGGGTGTGGTTGCCAGGTCTCACTGCAACGCGTGCCCTCTTTAAGGGAGGACACGATTTGTGTCTTACCAGAAGCACAAAGCTTAGGCTAATGTAGTCATTGTCAATCTGTCAGGATGTGGCGGGGGGGCACCACGCTTCTGTTCTAAACATAATAATAAATAAAATACTTGGGTTCTCTTCTGTGGGACTTATTAAAACAAAAGTAATCAACTTTAAATGAACAATGATCTCACCCCTCCCGGACAGGACTGGAACTTAGAGGGGAGGGGTGCTATGTACTGAGCTGAATCCTAGAACAATAGGATTCAGAATCAGCGGGAGCTACCCAATCCAACTCCAGGTGGAAGTGAATCCGCAACCTGATTGGCCTGCTGGAGCAGCCAATCAGGCGGCTGGCAGAAGTGAATCTGCTACCTGATTGGCCTGTAGGAGCAGCCAATCAGGCTGCAGGCAGAAGTCAATCCACAATATAATTGGCCCACAGGTGTAGCCCTGAAGTAGCCAATCACGCAAGGCCCATTGTGTAAATAATGTATATAAGCAGATGGTTTTGGGAAAAGAGCCATTCGTCTTCTCTTCTTCTCCTTGATGAATATGAGCTGAATAAAGAGCATGAAATTCACTCTCGACTCCGAGTATATTTCAGAAAGGTTTAATCTAGGTTTAATTAACTACCATGAACAATGGGTACATTTCCTTTTAACATACTGTAACTAGCTTTGAAGAAAGTCCTTCTTTTTAAGAACTTTTTATTTGCACTCCCTCAAATTTCCACTAAAAAAAGATGGCTATTTTTACCTGTCCTGTCTCGACCTTCCGTAGAAGCTCATTGGCACACCAGGTCACCTGAGGACAATATACTGTACACAAGCAGGTAAGCTTGCTTGGCATGTTGTACATGTCTCTCCACATTTGCTGCCACACAATAAGCCAGTTGTGGTTTGTCCCCCACATTAGCTCTGTGTGATGTGTCGCTTCCAGTTGTAAGAACACTACCTTACTCTGTTGCTTGGTATCACAGAGTGCTTCCTAACCCTAGCTAAAGACAAATTACTGGATCAGTGCTGGTGCAGCAGTTCACAGAATCAGTCTGTAAGTCGCATCAGCTGTACATGTTGTTTAGTCGTTTAGCCGTGTCCGACTCTTCGTGACCCCATGGACCATAGCACGCCAGGCACTCCTGTCTTCCACTGCCTCCCGCAGTTTGGTCAAACTCATGTTTGTAGCTTCGAGAACACTGTCCAACCATCTCGTCCTCTGTCATCCCCTTCTCCTAGTGCCCTCAATCTTTCCCAACATCAGGGTCTTTTCCAGAGAGTCTTCTCTTCTCATGAGGTGGCCAAAGTATTGGAGCCTCAGCTTCACGATCTGTCCTTCCAGTGAGCACTCGGGGCTGATTTCCTTCAGAATGGATAGGTTTGATCTTCTTGCAACATATCCATTCTGAAGGAAATCAGCCCCAAGTGCTCACTGGAAGGACAGATCGTGAAGCTGAGGCTCCAATACTTTGGCCACCTCATGAGAAGAGAAGACTCCTTCACCATTTTATCCGCAGAATGAAGGAGGCTAGGGGGGAAATTTACTGCGTGGTGAACTACATGGCTAGTAGAAAAGGGGGGATTAAAAAGTATGAAATTAAAGAAATGTGTAATGCCTGGTTGTGCTTAGATAGGCATTTTTAACATGATAGACACATTTTTTGCTATTTGCATCTAACTCGTTTATAAAATTCCTTTCTTATTTTGTTTTAGTGACTTCTCTGCCTCTGTTTGGACAATGACCCTCATAGGACTTTTCCCTTCTTCACAGAGGACAAGGTATGAAGTAGATATTTTTTGCTGGGGATGCTTATCATAAAGCTCGGGAGCCCGTGGCCCTCCAGATATTGCTGATCTCCATTTCCCACCAGCCCCTGCCAGCAATATGGCCCATTGATATAAGAAGGTATAATCAGAATTGTGTTCCAACAACATCCAGAGGGCACCAGGCTTTCTGTCCCTGCTCTGTATGTTCTGACATGCACACAGAGCTTTGGACAAGTTGGGACAGTTCTGTGTTGTATGGTACCAGGGATTGCTCTGCATGAACAAGTGATTCAGATTTCCATGCACACTGAAGCCACCAGATCAAATGAGATATGCTTCATGCAGCCAACTAAGTCCCTGTTTAATTGGGTAATGGGTTCTTCCTAGCTCAGGTAGCTCAACTATGAATTATTTAGGAACAAAAAGCTCCCCCGTGCACTTGTTTTTCTTACTTTACGAAGCAGTCTGCCGAATAAGTACCTCAGTAACTGAACTGCTTCTTCCCTTCCCTTCGCATAATCCTAAACCCAACAGGCTCATGTGATTAAAATTAAATGGAGCAAGAGACTCCTAAAATAGCAGCAGGAACAAGAAGCAATAATCTTAAGAGTTCGCAGTGATCACTCAAAATCATTGTAGTGGCTAATGTGGCTGATTCTTCTGTAAAATAAAAGCAATGGAATTTGCTCACTTGAACTGATGACATCCCAAATATCATATCTGTTTTGCTCACCTACAGCAAGTGCCTTCCATTTAAAATCTGGCCAGTAATGTGGATCAGTTTCAAAACGAAGGAGGAATGCAGCAACTAATGCTGATGAAGAAAATAGGAGGCAAAGAAAGAACCACTTACGCAGAGCTTAATTTCTAAAAAAATAGCCAACAAAATACAGACAAAATAAAAAAAATCCTTCCAGCAGCACCTTAAAGACCAACTAAGTTTTTATTTTGGTATGAGCTTTTGTGTGCATGCACACTTCTTCAGAAGGTTGATGGACTTCCATTTCATGCGGCTCAATGTGGTGCCTTCCATAGTTCTAGTTACAGGTACCGGTAGGTAGCCGTGTTGGTCTGACGTAGTAGAAACAAAATAAAAAAATTCCTTCCAGCAGCACCTTAAAGACCAACTAAGTTTTTATTTTGGTATGAGCTTTCGTGTGAAGAAGTGTGCATGCACACGAAAGCTCATACCAAAATAAAAAAATTAGTTGGTCTTTAAGGTGCTGCTGGAAGGAATTTTTTTATTTTGTTTCGACTACGTCAGACCAACACAGCTACCTACCTGTAACTAAAATACAGACAGTGTAGCATAGTGTAGTGGTTAGAGAGTTGGACAAAGAACAAAAGGGTTAAATCCTCACTCAGCCATCAAGCTCCATGGGTGACCTTCGGCCAGTCACTGTCTCTTAAACTTACCTACTTTGCAGGGTTGTTGTGAGGATAAAATGGAGGAAGGGATGTACACTCCCTCCATTCAATTTTAGGGATCCCAGTAACATACCTTGATGTTCCCTAATGTGAATCTGACTTCTGAGCAGAGAAGTTGTTACCTGTTTTTTTTCTCTCCTCTCCCTCTGGTATAGCTTTCACAGATCATAGAATGAGGGACTGAAATCCAGCTTTCTTTTCCTTCTCTCTCTCTCTCTCTCTCTCTTGGCCTTAGGTTGGAGGATCAGATGCAATCCAAAGAGCCATATTTTCAAGGCTGAGATGTGCTGGGCCTATTTCAACCCCCCCCCCCAAGATGTGTGGGATTTACTAGTTACTCAGCAGGAGGGAAATGTCACTCTGCACATGCTTCAAAACTTTTTGATTTTTTTATTGGCTAAATGTTCTGGTAAGCCAGAATCTGACAGTAAATAATGCTATATCCTGCCTCAAATTAATTTCAGATATGTAAGATTTACTGGTTAGTAAGCAGTGGGGCAGGGAATGCCCTGCATATGCCTGAAAGGTCTTTTTTTTACCCTTTATTATTGCTCTGAATGTTCTAGTAAACATGTGCCATTGAAACCAGGTTCTTATAATCCTCAGATTAAGCTCTTTCTCAGAGCAACAAGGATTCTGATGAGATGCTAGTCTGGTACATAATGGGTGGAGAGAAAAGGAGTTCAGTTTCTCCCAAACCTTTCTCCCATGGCATGGACTCAAGCAATGGATTGAGCACTGCCTAAAGATGGTGTTATATTGCAGGAAGAGGTTTCAGATTTGGAACTCAAGTATGGAGACAGCTCTTCAAAAAGGATTGCTAGGGAATGTCAGTTCTTTCTTTGATCTCAGCTTTTACAAGCAATCTAAACACACACCACTTTTTTTCCTTACAAGAAAGCTTTCAAAAGTTTGCATTCTCAAAAATATCAATAAGAAGAAGAAGAGTTTGGATTTGATATCACACTTTATCACTACCCGAAGGAGTCTCAAAGCGGCTAACATTCTCCTTTCCCTTCCTCCCCCACAACAAACACTCTGTGAGGCGAGTGGGGCTGAGAGACTTCAAAGAAGTGTGACTAGCCCAAGGTTACCCAGCAGCTGCATGTGGAGGAGCGGAGACGCGAACCCAGTTCCCCAGATTAGGAGTCTACCGCTCTTAACCACTACACCACACTGGCACACTGGTGAAGACATACTTTTCCTTCTTTCTTGTTTCTGAAATGCACATGCTCCTTTTTTCTATAATGAACATGGCTGCAGTTCTATACACATCTGGGAATTAGTCCCATGGAACTAAATGAGGTTTACTTCCAAGTAGACGCGTAGTGAACCACACTGTAAATGTCCTATACTTGGAAATACAAGCCTACCATTCCATAAAAAGCTATTCTCATCACAACAGAAAAAAGAAGGTATCCAGATTCATATCTATATTCATATGCCGCGCACCGGAACACTACAGCATTTCTCAAATGCCTCTAACGATCCATCTGTTTGCTCAGGGCTTCTGATCTGAGAGGCAATACAGAGATACAGAGCACTTAAAGAGATAGAAACCACAGGCTGAGCCTCTTGTCCTCATTCTGTCCATGCACTTCAAAGAGAGTGAATTCTGAGGTGTGGAATTTAAACAGACTTTCATGTGAATTAGAGGTCATCAAAAGTTCTCCTTTGAGCCTCCCGAGTTTGCACATATTGTTGTATTGCTAGATTAAAGAATCCCAAAGCTGGGACCAGGACTCATTCTGAACTTCTTCACTTCATGACTGGTTTTTTTATTCTCCCCAAAATAATTAGGCCTATAAAAAGATGCCAGCAAATGGGAGCATGTGACTGATCAGCCCCAGCCAGCATAATGAAGACTAATGAGAGTTGTAGGCCAGCAAAATCTGAAAACTCACACCTTCCTCACCTCTTCTCCAAGCCTTCTTAGCTCCACAGAGAGCTATGTTGAATAAAGTTAGGAGAGCAGCCCGGTAGGAAAGTTTCCCAGTAGGAAAGCAGCCAAAAGTCTGGGATAAGGACCACAAGGAATTCAAAACATTGACAAGCCAAAGTGATGGTCGTTGCTCTGCCTCAAGAGGTTGCTGTGCTGTGAAGATAGGAGTGCGGTTAAGAATTTATGAAGCCCGAAACAATGAAATTTACTGCATGTACCGCCCTGAAAGAAAATGTTATGAAAATGATGTATAGATGGTACTTAACACTAGTAAAATTAGCTAAGATGTAGCAGATTGAGATTCCACTGACAGTCAGCCTTGTATTTGCATTATGTTCCTGATAGTAGCTGGAAAAGTAGAATCTATTTAACCAAATTTAGTGATTTTCATAAATCTCACGTGCCACTATTTTATTCTATGGGTTCTTTCAGATGCTGTATTTTTTTCCCTTCAAATTAAAGCTCATGTGGGTCAATGTTACACATTCTGAAACTACTCCCCTCTCGGTAAAAAGAAAAGAATATCACGAAGTTGATCCAAACAGCCCTTAGCTGTATGCACCTGTCTCTACAGAGCCACCTCCTGTAGAATTTGAAACAGCCTTGCATGTGATCCAGGCTCAGTAACTGAAGACAGCAAGCGGAGCTGATTCTATGCTATTTCAAAGTACCTTAATCTTTGACTACTTTTGATTTGAAATGAATATACATACATCTGTTGCAAGCATTAAAAGATGAAAAATATCTTTTCCGTTGCACTGCGGAACCAGAGAAGAGGAAATGTACTCATTTTAGGTGGTATAGGACGAGTAGGGGACCCAGGTGGCACTGTGGGTTAAACCACTGAGCCTAGGGCTTGCTGTGAATCCCTGTGACGGGGTGAGCTCCCGTTGCTTGGTCCCATCTCCTGCCAACCTAGCTGATGGACTATGCTGAACTGGCAAAGTTGACCTGCGGGATCCGAAACCAGGGAGAGAAAAAGTTCCAGAGAGAATGGAGTAAATTCATTGACTACATGGAGAAAAACTGTACAAGTTTAAAGACACTTGCAGGACTGAAATAAATCCTACGAAATTAGACTGGGTTTGCAAAAAAAAAAAAAAAAACCACCTGCGAGATAAGAGTGAAGCCGTATGGAGGGAGGGAGGGAAGTCACAGCTCGGCAGAGCAAAAGGAGATTAAATGAGGAATATATGATGCAATGTAATTAATAAGTTTTATTTTTGTGTATGTTTGTGTGTATGTGTGTTTTGTGTTTTCTTTAATTGGAAAACTGAATAAAAATTATTATTAAAAAAGAAGAATTTCTGAAGCCTGAATACTCGATAGATGGGAAACCAAAGATCTAAATGGTGGTTTGCCTATGTTTGGCAATTTCAAAAGCATTGTGCTAGAGTTTTCACTATGCTTAGCACAGATCATGTTTTGGTATGATGTTCTGTGAGGTTTAATGTTCTGCACTGAATTCATAAATTGTTACCTGTGCATAATGTACAATGCTCTCAAGTTAATAGTTCATAGAAAGAGATGGGTCCTTTAAGAATTGAATTTTTTCCATTCAGCACTAGAACAAAGGTTATAGGTACTGCAGCAAATGCTGCTTCAGAGGCTCGGATTGAAGAGAGCTAGCAGGTCCTGGTGTTCACTGTTCCCTCATGTATAGCCTAGGATGATGGTGTAGATGGTGATTTAAATTTGTATGCTGCCCTTCATCTGAAGATCATCCATGAAGTTATGCTGGCTGGGGCTGATAAGAGTTGAAGTCCACAACATCTGGAGGTCAGCATTAGCTACCCTTGACACAGACTGTGAGCACCTATTCACTGAGACTCTGCAAGAGATAGGTTTCTTAGTACTATACCACACCTGATTTCCACAAGAGAGGGGACAACTTAAAAAACATGACTTCTACTGGAAGCCCTTGTCCTCTATCATCAGATGTGTGGCTTGAATTGTTGATCACATGATTTGAGGCACTCTCTGCTTTATTCTTCCACAGCTCCATCAAGGAATAAGCTATCGGGTCATATATTAGGCTGTGATTGAGTCTACTGTCTCCAACAACCTATGTATAACAAGGGATGCCTATTTCACATTGAAATCAATGCTATTAGGGCCTGTCAGGATTGTGTACACATGGCACCCAAGCCTATGGCAGCACTGTTGTTTATTGATTTGAAATGTCTTGTTTTGCATGGTTTCTTCCAGTTCAATTCGCAAATTCCCTGTTGTTCTAAAACTGATTTGAGATGGCATGCCGCTGTCTAGGCCATAAGAGATCTAGATGAAAACTTCACCTTTCACGCTTTAAACTATTAAGAAGGAAATGTAGCTATTGGTGTTGATTAAGGTTTTATCTGTCACCATTATGTTTCTTTTCTATGAAAGAGAAATGTTTTTATGCTCCATCAGAGCATGTCAATGGAGCCTTCAACCACTAGCAAATGCCACGATCCAGAATGTAACGTTCCTGCCCAGCCTGTTCAGAATGCAGCAATAGGGGAGAGAATTCAAGCCTAGCCTCTAGCCACTGAAAAGGCAAACTTCATAATGAAGCAGTTTCCAGGGGGGAGGCCATGTTTGATGTTTTCGTGGCGAGTCCTGTGGCACCTTAAAGACTAAAGGAGTTAATCTTAAAAGTGCCACAAGATTCTTGGTTGTTTTTCCATTAAACGGGTTAGACTAGACTCCTGCAGCAGATGTACTTGCTATCAATCTGTTTACATGTGAGGATTTATTCATTACTGACATCATTATTAGTAGTAGTGATAGTAATTCAATTTCTTACCTGTCCTTCAAAATAACATCCGATAGTGGGTTACAGAAGTTTAAAAATGCAATATTAAAAACAACTCAGTACAAATCACAGTCACAAGGTTATAAAGGTAAAGGGACCCCTGACCATTAGGTCCAGTCGTGACCGACTCTGGGGTTGCGGCGCTCATCTCGCATTATTGGCCGAGGGAGCTGGCGTACAGCTTCCAGGTCATGTGGCCAGCATGACAAAGCCGCTTCTGGTGAACCAGAGCAGCACACGGAAATGCTGTTCACCTTCACGCTGTAGCGATACCTATTTATCTACTTGCACTTTGACATGCTTTTGAACTGCTAGGTTGGCAGGAGCTGGGACCGAGCAATGGGAACAAGGTTATAGTGTGGCCTAAAATATACATCTCAAGAGGTGTGTCTTCAGCATATAATGGAAACTATATAATGAAGGTGTTCCATCTTATCAATGCATGAGCCATGCCTTTGACCATGCAAACAAAGTTATATTATTTTCAAGTATTTTCTTAGTTGTGCATCACAATTGTTTTGGTCACTGACCATAATCAGTGACTGGGCAGTTCTAAACCTCATTTCCACACTGTACATGCTAAGAATGGACTAGACATGTTGTAATCATTATTTCATTCAAACAATTTAAAAGAAATCCTGAAAATGACATGAAATTTTTAAGTTTTCCTGCCTACTAAGATATTAAGGGAAAGACAGCTAATGTATTACTGAAACATAATGGAAAAATCAAGCCACCACTGCTCATTTAATCAAAGGACTTGCACCTTGCCTTCAATCTAATCAGTCCTCCTTGATTTCAGTTATTTTAAAACACTATTTACAAAAATAGCACCATAATTGAGTCTAATTATGGTTTTTAAGAATCTAGGCTTAGGATGATGTTTAAGGTTTACTCTCTTTTGCCTTTTTTTATTTCCTTCCCAAACCTCTAGAGTTAGCATGGGGTAACTGGAAAACCCATCTGATTCTTTTCACAGTATTTGCTTCTACACAAGCCAATAGACTGCCTATTTAGCACTGCAGATAAGGTGATCTCAGAGAACTGAAAGTGTAGACAGGGCAATCTCAGAGAAGTGGACAAAGTGGAAAGGCAAATGCCAGGCAATTGAGAAATGGCAGTTTAAGCATCAGCAGACTAGGGAGAGAAAAGAGGTGTGATGAGACCTGAAAAGGCCTTTGCAATAGGTATGGAACATCATAAGCAAGTTCCAGGAAGTGGTATGAAAGGTGGGAAATGTGGTGGGTGACGCATTTTTCCTATTTCTGTGCTGTTGCCAAAGAAAAAAATTTTCTTCAAAATTACATTATAACATATATCAAAATTCACCAATCCCAATAATCCCTTCCTTTCCTCCCACCCCCAGGACTTCCCTCAACCTCCTTTTCTGATTTATTTTAACATAATATCAATTCCGGCTTATTTCCTTTCCATTCATTTTTTTATATTTAATCTTATAAATTTTATTATTTGTAAATGTTTGCTCAAACCTCCTAATAAGTCCAATTCCTTGTGTTGTTTCTATAAATAAGCCGTAAATGGTTCCCAGTCTTCTTTAAAGGATTTTTTTGTCCTATTTTGTAATCTGTCAGTTAGTTTTGCCATTTCAGCATATTCTGTAAGCTTTTTTTTTTTTTTGCCATTCTTCTTTCGCTTTTTCCATCTTTGTGCCAATAACATCCTTGCCGCCGTTGTAGCATACATAAAAAGACTGTGTTTTCCCCTTGGTAAATCTTGACCTAATATTCCTAACAAAAAGACTTCTGGTTTGTTTGTTTTTACAAAAGTTATCTTAAACATTTTTTTCATTTCATTATATCTCTTTTCTTAATAATTTTTAACTACTTTACAATTCCACCATAAATGATAAAAAGTGCCTGCCTTCTCTTTACATTTCCAACACTTATTGGGGCTTGATCTGTACATTTCTGCCATTTTCATTGGTGTGATATACCACCCGTACATCATTTTCATATAATTCTCTTTTAATAGTATACAATCGGTAAATTTCAAATTTACTCTCCATAATTTCCTCCATAAATTGTGGTCTTCATCAGCTTGGATAGCTTTAAAAGATAATTGGACAAATTCATGGAGGATCAGGCTGCCAGTGGCTACTGGCCAAAATTCATCTTCCACTGTGAGAGGCAAGTACCCCACCAGTTGCCGAGAATTGCAGATGGAGAGATCAGGAGGTCTTGCTTGTGGGTTTTCCATAAGCATCTGGCTGGCAACTATGATAACTGGATTAGATGGGGCTTTAGGCTGACCCAGCAAAACTCTTTCAAAGGACTATTTCCAAGAGTAATGCATGAGATAAGTGACCCCAACTCTTGGGAGGTACTAGGGAGGACCCCCACTACAGTCATACCTCGGATTAAGTACGCTTCGGTTTGAGTACTTTCAGTTTAAGTACTCCGTGGACCTGTCTGGAATGGATTAATTCACTTTTCATTACTTTCAATGGGAAAGTTCGCTTCAGGTTAAGTACGGACTTCCAGAACCAATTACACTCATACTTCGGGTTATGTACGCTTCAGGGAGAGGGCTGAGAGAACAGTGACTTGCTTGATGATGAGGCTGAACCCAGATTTTGGTTTACAGCTGAGAATGTCATCCACAATTTTATCGAAGCTCACATAATCTTATTGCATTACACTGAATCAAAATGATGCAATTTTCTTGTCAGTAGCACAATTTCCAAAAAAAATTAATGTTTTCATTCCAGAACATTCCTACCCATTGGAGAGTTCTAAGAGGTTTGTTATGAGTAGACATAATTACTTATAATATGAAAGTCAGTCAAATGAAAAATGCGAGATTCAGCACCACCATTTGTGGTGGGGGAGGAATCTCAGCCATCCAATGAAGCCAAAGGGTGGGAGATTCAGGGCACACGAAAAGAAGTTCTTCTCCACACAGCACATGCTTCAACTATGGAACACACTTCCACAAGATATGTTGGTAGTCACCAACCGCAACAGATTAAAAGGGGACTTAGGCAAATTAATGATGGAGAAAGCTATCAATGGCTACTAGTCATGATATGTATATACTGCTTCCAGGATCAAAGGCAACATATTATTGGGGAACAACAGCAGAAGATGACTATAGCCCTCAAGTTCCGCTTGAGGACTTATCATCGGCATCTGGCCACTGTGGAAAAGAGGGTGCTGGACTATATAAGCCTTTGATCCAGCAGGACTTTTGTTATGTTCTTAACGCCATCTCATTTATGCGCTGGTTGCCGTGACCCTTGCCCTCCTCCACTCCCACACAGACGCTAACTCATATTCATTCCTTCTCTTTGCCATGGCAACCATCTTCTTTCTGCAGGCTGTCATACACTCCGGTGATAGCTCGAAACAGCCCAAACTTTGCTTTCATGTCACCAAATATCATTTTGCCCGTGCTGCACTCTTGCTTTAATCATGTTATCTCTCTTCTAGTCTGCTTGGCGTGATGTCGTTTCAAACGATTCCGCTCCTTTTCTCCTGTTTTGATGTGTGTGTGTTTTCTTATCTGGTACAACCTTTAAAGCTATAAATAGGCCAACGTAACTCTTTCTTGGTCTTACTTGATGGACGTTTTATATAGAAGGCAAAATATCCTGATGAACATTTTACCTGGGGAGAGCTTTTCATTTAGTGGTAATAAAGCATTGCCAGGTTCTTATGGCACCATTCTTGGTATTGGACTGCATAATGTGCTGGTCTATTAGGCTACATGTAGAAAGAAAGAAAAAAGGGATCCCACTTCAACAGTGCTGAAATTTGGGAGGCAGCTATCCATCATAGACAAAACTGATTTTATTTTTATTTTTTTTTAAGACACACTAGGGAAACTACTGAAGGGAAATACTTGAGCTCTCATTAAAGAAAGACAAAGATCAGATTCACACAAGGGGTAGCACAGGTGGCTGGTTGCAATTGTAGCCACATCGGCATGTATGGAACAGCTCTCTATGTAATAATTCCCCAACCTAATGCCCTCCATATTGTGCTGAACACACACACACCCAATCATTCCTTATCTTGGGCCTTGGTGGCTGCAGCTGAGAGGAGTTGGAGTCCAACAACATCTGGAAGGCATCAGGTTAGGAAGACTGTCATAAAACTTTTTTCAAAAAAAAAAGGAGTTGTGTGGCGATGCCCCAATCCCTCCCGGAATAAATAAAGACACAGGACACATTGCATAAGGTTAATGGGCGTAAAAGGCCACAACTTTATTGATTACGGGTGTAGAGAGGTATTGGCCTAGGCATTGGATCTAACCGTCTATATCCGACTCCAGCCTGCTCTGCTGGCAGTCTGTGAAGGGTTATATTTATTTATTTATTTATTTATTTATTTATTTATTTATTTATTTATTATACCCTGCCCATCTGGCTGGGTTTCCCCTGCCACTCTGTGAAGGGTTTATTATTTATTTATTTATTTATACCCCGCCCATCTGGCTGGGTTTCCCCTGCCACTCTGGGCGGCTTCCAACAAATACCAAAAGACATTAAAATATCACAGATGAAGAAGAAGAAGAGGAGGAGGAGGAGGAGGAGGAGGAGGAGGAGTAGGAGGAGTTTGGATTTGATATCCCGCTTTATCACTACCCAAAGGAGTCTCAAAGCGGCTAACATTCTCCTTTCCCTTCCTCCCCCACTACAGACACCCTGTGAGGTACGTGGGGCTGAGAGACTGAGATTAAAAACTTCCCTAAACAGGGCTGCCTTTTCTAAATGTCAGGTAGTTGTTTATCTCCTTGATCTCCGATGGGAGGGTGTTCCACAGGGCAGGCACCACTACCAAAAAGGCCCTCTGCCTGGTTCCCTGTAGCTTTGCTTCTCGCAGTGAGGGAACCACCAGAAGGCCCTCGGCGCTGGATCTCAGTGTCCCGGCTGAACGATGGGGGTGAAGACGGTTAACCACCGTTGGGTGAGCCCTGCGATGCAGATCAACTAGGAACTCACCGTGGGGCCACCACTAGGGGGCGTGCCTTAGGCCCTCACCTATCATGGCTTCGGACATGGCCACGCCCCCAGACTCCTTAAGGGAGTACCCTTCCGCATTTTGGGGGAGGTGATGGCAGCAAAAAATCCAACACATCTGTAACCTTTCAGAGATAATCCAATGCCTACCGCCAAAAACCAAAGTTGTGACGAGTTGCTACGAGGTAGGCGAAAACCACCAGGCCAGAGCCAATTTGCCAAGTAGGAAAATTCTTACCAGGACCCTCAACAGCGACCAACTGAGGTCCATAGCAATGTCAAAAGGAGAGCCTTGTCTAAAGGGAGGGTGGGCGGGAAAACAAAGCGACTGGGGCGTCCAGGAAAGAGAGGCAGCCTCCCGGCCGCGCTTGCTTAAATCAGCGAGCCACGCCCCCTTGGAACGTCCGGATTGAACGCACCAAGGGAGCGCCCATCCGGGAGCTAGCCAATGGGCTGGGGGGGGGATGGCAACCATCCCCCCAGCACGTGAGGGCCTCGTGGTGCCCACAACCCCTCCCCCTCCTTCTACTGTGGAAGGGGCTTTGACATATTTGACAAGAACTGAATGTCACAGGAAACTACTTCTCATGTGATGGCAACCCCCTCATGGATGTGCTAGAAGCAGCCATGCATATGGGTCACTGTTGTTGTGACTCAGGCCACACCATATACATGAGGATGCAAGGGACCTCAAGAGTCATTTAAAAAGTTTATTGAATAAAACAATATACCTGAAGGAGCGTCTCCACCTCCATCGTTCTGCCCGGACACTGAGGTCCAGCTCCGAGGGCCTTCTGGCGGTTCCCTCACTACGAGAAGCCAAGTTACAGGGAACCAGGCAGAGGGCCTTCTCAGTAGTGGCGTCCATCCTGTGGAATGCCCTCCCACTAGAGGTCAAAGAGAACAACAATTACCAGACCTTTAGAAGGCATCTCAAGGCAGCCCTGTTTAGGGAAGCTTTTAATGTTTGATGGATTTCTGTATTTTAATGTTTGATGGATTTCTGTATTTTAATGTTTGATGGATTTCTGTATTTTAGAATTTCTGTTTTGTTGGAAGCCGCCCAGAGTGGCTGGGGGAACCCGGCCAGATGGGCGGGGTATAAATAATAAATTATTATTATTATTATTATTATATATATATATATATATATATATATATATATATATATATATAATTACAAAGTTTCTTTAAAAAAAATCTGCAGAGGGTCCAGTCCTTTTCCTCTGTCACAATAAGAGAAGAGAAGAAACCACCCCAGGTTAGCTTACTTCACAACCCACAGCTATTATTCTAGCATTTGGGGAAATTTTCAAATCTAAATGAGTTGTTTGTGTTAGTTTTTAGGCCAGGGGTGACTAACCACTGGTCTAGAAGACTGGAATAGGCCCCAAGCGATTTCTGCACCCTTGTACTGGACTATGTATTTTAAATGTTTGAAAATGATGCCAATAAAGGTTTTGATTGGTTGATTTCTGCACCCTCCTATAACCCCAGGCAGGGTGGCAAAAGTAAATTGAAGGGTTGCAGCAGAAGCAACAGTCTTTCCCAAAGTGAAATGACATATTTTGACACAACACCAATTCAGATCGTCCAATGAAACATTTTAAAATTATAGTAGGTTTCTCTGGGGCACGTTCTTTTAAGACTCCACTTACATAAGGTACTGTGCTCATTCAAAAATGATTTCTTTATTCCTAAACTACAAGGCAAGGAGGATTTCTATATGTGCTGTCTCTGACCTGATTTTAGCTCTTTGTCTCTAGTTCCTTGCTCTTTCTTCCCCTGTCTCCTCCTGCATTATTCTGTCTGATTTTCCTCTGTGTCGCTTCCTAATTGCAAGACGCTTCAGGGTTTGCGATAGCACTTTTGTTTAGCACATGGAAGGAACTGACCTTTCTGCCTAGTGCTTTTTTGTGGGAAATCTCCACATGCATTTGCCACAAAAGCTTTAAAAGGGCAGAGACTCATTCACACGTTCAGTTTTCATTTGTTAAAAAGTTGCTATCCACGACTTACATTTATCCAATACAGAGACCCATATAATATTAAAAGTTCTTATTCACTGAGAATTTTGAGGGGTTAAGGGTTTGTCAAGGGAGTAGCAGACTTATTGAGGTGGGTTTGTTGTTGTTGTTTAGTCGTTTAGTCGTGTCCGACTCTTCGTGACCCCATGGACCATAGCACGCCAGGCACTCCTGTCTTGCACTGCCTCCCGCAGTTTGGTCAAACTCATGTTCGTAGCTTCGAGAACACTGTCCAACAATCTCGTCCTCTGTCATCCCCTTCTCCTTGTGCCCTCCATCTTTCCCAACATCAGGGTCTAGCAGAGGTGCGTTTAGCATTCCCTTCTAGAGAACTGGCAGAAGGGAGCTATGGAGGATGAAGAAAGCCCTGCTTGCCAATGCCTTACTCTCACTTTCACATTGAGCCTATGAAGCTACTCTATTCTGAGTCAAATTATGGAGCCATCTAGCAAAGCATTGTCTACAGAGCTGGCTTGATCACGATTCACACTGAGCCAGGTGGCTGAAGTGGTGGATTGAAGCTGGGGGGAACGGACTTTTGGAGAAACAAAATCTGTTCAACAAACTCCTTTGCATTGTTTTCATGTGTGAGTGGGGTAGGTGGGTGTTTTGGATCAGGATAGCCATATTGATTCGTATGCTGTTGGTGGATTCTTGTCGTCTTGTTGGGCTGTGTATGTGATAAAGGGGAGCCATACCGGGGTGAAGGCGTCTTCTTCTATTTGTCCCTGTGTCAGTTTCAGTCACCACAGCCAATCACAAATGAACAACTTCACCCCAGGCCACCTGCAACCTCTCTCACCAGCAAAGGAACACAAGCGAATAGCAGAGAACCTGCACAAGCAACGCTGACACGAAACCCCACACATATATTAAGTAAAATAGAGACATTGCTATCCGACCCTACCCCCACTCGCCTTTCCCCCCTCCACCTCTCTCCCCCTTTTCTTCCTAATGTAAATAGGAAGAGGGCACGTGTTGAGGTGCGACCTGGCAACCAAACCCTGTGTTGTGGGTGGGTACGATTGGATAGCCACAACACCCTATTGGTAGGTCCCTTGATGCTAGGTTGAATCAGGCCAATGGGATGCTAGCCAAACTGATCAAGGGACCTATATATGCTCATGCACGTGACTCAGAGCTTCCTCTTTTGGTCAGTGCATCGGAACACCCGCCCACCTCTCCCTACTTTTAGGGCTTGTGCGCTTGACTTTGCTATGCTGCTGTGTTGTCTGTCATTGGGAAAGGGGCACGGCAGGCATTTTCCCCACTTGGCTGGTGCCATTTGAGTTTCGCCTGCCGTGTCGCAAATCGTCACAACTTGTAAGGTTGTGGATAGGCTCTGGTTTAGGTGATAGGGATGGGGGAACGCTCTCGCCATCCCTATGTGAAGGGTATTCCGTTAAAGGATTCCAGGGACTCAACTTGGTTTGGTCAACCCTAAGAGGGGTTGTGCCCATGCCTGAGTCCAGGGGGACATCTGGGTGGTGGACATAGCATGTCCCCAGCTTTCCGCCATTCCAGGTGTTCACCCTTGGCTGACCTATGCCGGTGCCCTGGGTCAGCACTACCTGCAACGGTGCAGGGAGCTAGTCGAACCAGAGCCTATGCAACCACTCACCTGATGTAATCAATAAAGCCTAAATTCTGCCAAAAACCAAACCAAAATTTGAGTCTTGTCTGAATTTACTTAAGGAATTTATTTGTCTCAACAAATGAAACTGATCTGTAAAAATGTTACTAGGAATAATTTAAAAAAAACTCCTTTGCAAATGAATTCAAGATATTGTGATTAATAGTCCCCCCTCCCCCCCCCCCCCCAAAAGACCCCCTCTTTTCACTACACGATGTGTACTTAGCTCAATGTGTTAAAATATGCTTGGATTTCTTTCCTATATATTGCCTGTGTCTTATTTTACGAGGCGACAGCTGCAAAGAGAAGGAAAGGTCTGTGGAAAGATGCCCTCCAACTCCCTGTCAATCTTTCCTCCCTGGAATGGAAAGAACCAACCACAGTTTGCTGACGAGCCAAATAACTGCTACATTAGAGACTGCCTTGCATCCTTGCAATTAGATTGATTGTGCAAAGTAGCAAGCATCTGAGCACAAGCCCAGGAAGGGAGAGGAAACTAAAATCCGTTAATGTGAAGTTTTCTGATGTTGGAAACAGCAGCAGCTGCATGAGTCTGGAGATAGCCGTGTATGTATGAACCTTTATTCTCCCCCTTCCAACATTTGAAAGGAAGTCTAATGATGAATCATACACTGCTCTATAAATAAAACATGACGATGGATTGCCAGACTCAGAAACATTCTCATTAAAGCCTGTTGTTTTTAAATCCAAAGAGCCTCGTTTATTATTTTAATCTCTGAATCATTTGGGGACAATTGCACCATAATGTCAAATGCACTTCAGTTGTGCAGTGAAATTTAACTATGTTACATGCAATAGAAATTCACGTCCAGTTTAGGATTCTGAATAAGTAGCTGCCACTGTAGGATGACTCACTGATATGATATATATCCACAAATTTCCGTCTACAGAGTCAGGAGGAAGAACAAGGACCTGCCAGATTTCCATCTTCATTCCAAAAAAGCACTTGCTAAGTGGCTATTGAGTTTCCAATACTACTCTTAAAGGAGTATTCATTTTCTTCTTGAATTAAAAACAAAAACTAGCACATGGTGACGAGTGGGAAACTCACAGTCAAGAAAATCTTCTCTTCGCTGTTAATGAGTTAGAATAGTCCACAGTGTATCTCTAGATACATAAATAATAGAAAGCTGCATAAATTGTTAAGAGACACTTGGCCCCAATAGTGATCATTCTTCTTCTTCTAAATAGGACCTGATTAATACTACGTATAAGCACCTGTGATTACCACGGAAGCAGTTCAGCAGATTGCAGTTGTTACCTCATTGCCTCCAGAGCAGCTCTTCAGAACTCAGAGAGGATTATTCCAGCATCAGAAGAGCAGAGCCTAAAAGGAAGATCCACAAATAATTTAAATGAGAGTGCTTCTTTGTATGTACAGACAACCCACAAAGAAGCCAATTCAGTCTTGAGTGTAAGCCTGAGGGTCCATGACGCATTGTCTCAATATTCATAAAATATATTTTTGTCAAGCAATATCTTGGCGAAGAAAGAAAATAAAAAAACCCAACAACACATAGGTGTAAAGGTCAAATATCCATTCCTATTACAATAAACTAATTCCCTTTTCTATCATGAATATGGAGGCTAGAGGAACATGCTACTGTACATCTCTTATCATATTGGAGAAGAATTTTAGATAGGGCATTAGGTTTGCAATCTGCTGTATGCAAAACCTTACATTTGCCCTTATGTTGTCCCTTTGGGCATTTTATTACCACCTTCAGCTAATGGGCTGTCAGTGGGATTGTTCCAACATGGGTATTAAATAGGTCTCTGTTTTATTCTCTATTACAAGTTTGCATTGTTATTTTGGCATTAATTCCCTTGTTTTATTCATCCTGTTCAACTGATTGCGTGTGGAGGTCTTCAAAACCACCCCTCAAATAACTCACGCCATAGACAGAATTTTTGTTTAATGGTTTTTGGCATGAATTTGGCCACAACTTTTATTGAATACAAATCAAACCAGTGAGTGGTTGCTTAGGCATTGGTTCGCCAACTGTCACCTAAGGACAGAAATAAACTCGCCTTGTCAACAAGGGGAAACCCTACAGGGGGAGACAGGGAGTTGGGTCCAATAGGCTCTCCCCTCTCCCCTCAGGCTCCCAGGGGCTCATGTGTGTTGCTGGTCCCCTACCGGGGATATGAACACTGCATAGAGCCCCTGTATTCCTGACCGGAATTTCCCCTAACTCAGGCATTAACACAAGGGGCCAACGAAGTCAACAAACCCCATATACAACCAATAACCAATGCCTAACCGCCAACCTTACAAGTTGTGACTTATTTGCTATGCTGTAGGCAAAAACCAGATGGCACCAGCCAATCAGCCAAATGGATAAATTCCTACCATGCCCCTGAATCAGGCGACCCCCTTGAGAGGAACAGCAATGTCAACACAGAGGCCTAAAAAACAGCGGAGGGAGGGTGGAGATCCAAAAACGCAGCCAAAGAGAAAGAGAAACCTCTTTCCTTGGCTTTTAAACCCAGGGGGCTGACCCTCAAAATCACAGCATCAGAATTTGCCCAGCAACAGAGGAGTGACCACCATAGCTGCCAAGTACCCCGTTTTCCTCGGGAAACCCCCGTTTTTACTTACCTTTTCCCGGTGGTCCCCCGTATTACTTCGTCTCCCGTTTTTCTCCGTTATTTTCTCCTGCTGGTGGCCTTTTTTTTCCTTTCCGATTTGCCCTTCTATGGGCACCAAAAATGGCCACCGCTGGCTTCGAAAGTCACATCTACGCATGTCCGGAAGTGCATAGGCGCGACTTCCGGTGTTGGCGGCGGCCATTTTTGGTGCCCATAGATGGGCGGAGCGACACCGGACTTTGCATCGACACACTTCCTGACATGCGTACAAGCAACTTTCGAAGCCGGTGGCGGCCATTTTTGGTGCCCATAGAAGGGCAAAGCGACACCGGAAGTTACGTTGACGCAACTTCCGGTGTCACACGGCTGCCAGTCCTGGATTCTGCAGTCCGGGACTTGGAAGGTAAGGTGACCACTCATGCCCCTACCTTTGGACTCAGGAGTGGTTTGTTAAGCCCCCACCGCAAATCGTGCTCACCATGATGGTGAACCCGCATTCTGAACTGGTTGCTTTGTCGATCATCCTTTCTCCTAAGTACAGAGTAACTCTAGCTGTTATTTCTTTATTTGCTTATTCATTTGTTGCCTTCTTTTTATACTATCTTGCCTCCATTTTATGTAATGGGTCTGGTGCCAGAATAAAGTCTTAAATTCATTTTAGTTACATAACTGGTTTGTGGTCACTTTTGTTGCTTAAGCTTTGTCCGTGGGAGTGTGATTACAGTTCACACCCCTGTGAAAATATGAGAGTTGCAATATGGCCACAACATTTATCCTTAGCCCCATTTATCACTAGGATCAAACCAGCCCAAGTGCATGTCTGCCAATAAGAATTTGTTCCCAGGCACTGGTATATCTAGTCCCACCAGAAATTTCCACTAGCGTGTATAATGTGTGGGCCTCCACCTTCCAACTAATTGCAGTCAATGTTCCTTGTAAGTATGAAATATTGTTTCTCTCTCTTTTTCTTCATTCAGGCAGCTTTATATATTTAAGTTTCATAACTTCTCTTCATTATGCTTTTTGAGTCGTCTTCTTGCTCAGTATTTGTATCAAATACTTATACCATTGCCTCAAAGGACAAATAAATACCTTTTGAACTATGTGTTTGCAGTATGAGTTAAATTGTTCTGGTTTTCCTTTACTGGGAGCTCATATAGCATTCAGAAGTTTATCTAGTTGCTTGCCATATGGGTAACCCTGCTTAAAGATGGGCCATCTGCCTTGCGGTTCCCTAACATGTGTTCCTATTTTCTATTTTGAGCAGTGTCTCCGGTTTATGAATGTTGTGTCTGTTTAGCTCTTTGGCTGGTCACCTGACATTACTATATTTATGAATTAGTCTCTCTCGCTCTCACATACACACCCTACCAATTGTTCTGGTTTCGGATAATGGTGGGAATTTAGTCTTTATGGCATTGAACCTCTCTTTACAACAAGTGCTCATGAACGTTCCAATTATTCTATACTATGTGCATCCATGTGAAATCCTGGCAACTTTCTGCTTTAAAAAAGAATACTGTCGCTGAGTTTGCTGAGAGCTTGCAACTTCAAGTCACAATTGTCTCCATTAAGATCTGACATCTTTTAGGCAACAACCAGTGCTATTGGCTCCCAGTACGTTTCCGAGCACAATTCAAAGTGTTGGTGTTGACCTTTAAAGCCTTAAATGGCCTCGATCCAGTATACCTGAAGGAGCATCTCCACCCCCATCGTTCTGCCCGGACACTGAGGTCCAGCACCGAGGGCCTTCTGGCGGTTCCCTCGTTGCAATAAACCAAGTTGCAGGGAACCAGGCAGAGGGCCTTCTCGGTGGTGGCGCCCGCCCTGTGGAACACCCTCCCATCAGATGTCAAAGAGACAAACAGCTACCAGATTTTTAGAGGACATCTGAAGGCAGCCCTGTTTAGGGAGGCTTTTAATGTTTAATCGATTATTTTATTTTTCTGTTGGAAGCCGCCCAGAGTGGCTGGGGAAACCCAGCCAGATGGGCGTGGTATAAATAATAAATTGTTGTTGTTGTTGTTGTTGTTGTTGTTGTTGTTGTTGTTGTCTTATAATGGCAATAGTGTCCACCTTGGAGGTGCTGGAACTGAGTTCTGGTGACTTCCAGCTGAATAAAAGCCCTGGCAATAATACTCAGTTGCTTGACTGGTTGAAATTATCAGCAGTCCTCCTATTAATGTATTTATTAAATGCATATTCTGCCATTTGTCTGAGGATCACAGGGCAGTTTACAGTAAAAAAAACACACACATGCATAACCTAATAACACACAAAACAATACCACCACCACCCAGTTTAAAAGGATGTAGGTTGTTTAATTAAACGAAAGCCTAGGAGAAAAGGAATGTTTTAGCATGGGCACCTAAAGATATGTAACTAAGGCACCAGGCGAGCCTCCCTGGGAAGAACATTCCACAAGTGGGAACCCACTGCAGAAAAGAGCTTTCATGGAGGGGGCACATGAAGAAGGTCCTCAGATGATGATTTCCGGGTCTGGGGTCCTTGAAGTACTGTGGACCTGAGCCATTTAAGGCTTTATAGGTCAAAACCAGCACTTTGAATTGGGCCCAGAAACTAATTGGCAGCCAGTGCAGTCGGACCGGTATCTGTGTAATATGCTCAAACCATCTTGCCCTGGCGAGCAACCTGGCTACTGAATTCTGCACCAGCTGAAGTTTCGGAACCGTCTTCAGAGACAGCACCATGTATAACGGGTTGCAGCAATCTAACCCAGAGGTTACCAGAACATAGACAGCCCTCAGTCCTACTAGTGATTTCAGTTGTCGAAAAGCTTCTAAGGGGGAAACTGTATCCTATGCTTAAGGTGTAGTGTGCAGCTACATCTCCATCCAAGTTCAAGAAATGTAGGAGGGAAGAGAGAAAGGGGAGGGGAGGGGAGGGGATTGAGGAAATGACTATCATTTTAGGTATATATTAACTTAGAGTTTCCGTTCAGTAGGCATGTGCGGAGAGACAGAGAGAGAGAGAGAGAGAGAGAGAGAGAGAGAGAGAGAGAGAGAGAGAGAGAGAGAGAGAGAGAGAGCACTTACCTTTTTCCCTGATGGGACTCAAGGCACCTTACAGATAAAAATAAAAATCGCTAAAAGCATGGGGGGGTGAAGTAACTAAACTGATTAAACTGATTAAACTAAACTGATTAAAACTATATGAAATTGATTAAAACCATACAAATAATGGCAATAAAAACAGCACCGTATTTAATGCATCTTCTAAAAAATTTTTTAAAAAATAATGATTTGCAGTAGTTACATACATAAATGTCAAAAAATGGGGGAAATGCATGCAGAGTTTAAAGTTCCACAAAGTTATTCTGGTGGTTACTTTGTCTCATCTCTGAGGCCTTTATATAATATTGATTTAAAATAGGGTTAGGGTTCTCATTGCAATATTACCCCAAATCATAACCCCACGAACCGAAGAAGCAGTTCCAAGGTGCATGTACATTACTGCTTCGCCTGCTTGAGTTCTTTGCCATTTCCATAGCAGTTTGGATTTCATGCATCAGCAATAACAAGCCTCTTTAAAAACAACAACATACAATCCCCTTATCCTGGATGAAGCAGAGGTAAATCAAGGCCTGATGTTCTTTGCCAGAGGTTATTCCCTGCCTTCCCATCTGTGATTCAACCCTGAAACTAACTCAGGGAAGATAATGAATCGAGGGGGTGTTATTCTGAAAGAACTGTGTGTAATTTATCCTGCTGGAAGATAGGGACGCATCCTCTTCTCCATATTGAATTTTAATGCAGCTTAAATTATAGGCGTGATTTCCAAGAGCACATCAGGGCCTTCTTACAATGACACAAATATGACTTTCTTTTTCTAATACACTTGGTAGTCTTTGCCTTGTATGAATACCCAGCATTGATTCCAGCAGCTGCATAAGAAAAAGATCACTACAACAGAATCCAGTATGTACTTCATCTTTCTGGAGCAGAATGTAAAGTGCCCAAGTTCCTGATGAATGTATTATGCAACTTCTTTGATATATGAATCAGCTAGATGTTATGCTCTCAAAATTCATTAAAAGTCCTCAGGCAGTTAAGCTTCATGCTTATTATAAATTATTCTGCCCAGCTGGGCTAATCATAACTTTTTACCCAGCCAACTCATAATGTAATCAGTTACCTTCCTGAAACGTAACCAGCAGCACACAGTCTTCTGGTTGTTCAGAATCTCCAGGTTAGCCAGGTGATAATCTTTCCTGGTATGTTCAAAAATGATACAGAAGGGGACTCCTAATAAATTATAAGCTTCAATACAAACAGTAAGTTGACGGTAACAGCATAATTCATATGCCTTATATCAAGCCTAACCTAATTCTCACCAATTCAATTCTGTCCTAATCTGTCCCGCATCACTTTTCTAAAGTCGGGGAATTCTTTCTCCAAATTGCAATGCACACACATACACAAAGTTGTTTCCATTTTCATAGATTAAACTTAATTGTGGAAATCAGTATCAAAACAAGGGACTTGTTAATTTAAGTAACATATATTGTCATATTGTTAAAAAAGGGACTTTCTGTTTTCCCACAATTAAAGCCAATATTGATTTAGTTTTTAAAGTGAGCTTAACGTGTGTGTATCCCAATATAATTTTAATTTTCACCAGGCTATTTTTTTTAAGGAAAATACTTTAAAATGATTAAATCTGATTTTTAGAAATCTGCTATTTTTTAAATCTACCCAGAATGTCATATTAAAACCAATACTCACAATCATACATATATGAATGCAATGCAGTAAATTAATATACACTGATTCATGCATGTCCCACCAGCCCACTTGTCCACATACAGTATGTGTACATCTGCAATGGCTGTGAATTACACATCTTGTTGGCCCCTAAGCAGAGTGTGGAATAAAAGTGAAATGTATTTCTGGAGCTGAATCGGTGAGCTACAGTACTGATATGCTTTGGCTTGAAGTACACATATAATTATTATATGCGTACATCAAGATCTCAGATCTACTGCGATACCTCAAGGACCTTCTTCATCGCATATGAACCGACCTGGACCCTGTGATCAACAGCTGAGGCCCTTCTTGTGCCTCCTCAAGAGGTCTGGAGGGTGGCAACACAAGAACGCGTC
This sequence comes from Zootoca vivipara, assembly GCF_963506605.1. Classification (NCBI taxonomy): domain Eukaryota; kingdom Metazoa; phylum Chordata; class Lepidosauria; order Squamata; family Lacertidae; genus Zootoca; species Zootoca vivipara. The sequence goes on from NC_083285.1 coordinate 30,001,992, forward strand.
TTTTCTCTGGGGGCTTCTCCCTTGTGAAATGTTCTCCCCAGTGAACCTCACTTGGCGTCTTCATTACATACCTTTAGGCACCAGGCAGAACATTCCTCTTCTCTCAGACATTTGGCTAATTAAACAATCTATGACCTGTTGGGGGGGGTGTTGGTTTTATTTGTTATTATGCTATTTATTTGGTGTTTTCTATATTGTAAACTGCCCTGTGATCTTCAGATGAAGGATGGTATAGAAGTTTTAATCATAATGCATTCAACAGATTGAACAATTGTGAACTTACCAGAATTTCACATCAAGAGCATCTATTTCTGTGGGTCTTGTCTGCTGAGAAGTCAAGACTGCTTAGACTTATTAGAATATGAGCTATAAATTATTCACATTGATTCAAAGATGAATATTCTAATGACAGAGATAACCTCCTATCATGCAGGAGATAGAGACGAAGAAAGGGTTGACCGAGGCAGTATTCTCTCTCTAGCTCCCTTGCATAGGATCCTATAAGCTTCTTTGGCCTTCTACTCTGTGGATGGCAGTATAATTTGGCACACTCTCAATCAGAAACCAACACATGTACAGAACAAATGTTCTATCACTTTCTGGATGTCTGAATGAGAAAAGCTTCCAGTTATCCTCCGCCAATCTGCACCATTGCTGCCCAAAGTAGCTGAGCATGTAGGACACACTCGGACTGGTCACCAGCTCAGATGACTTTAAAAGGGGATGAGACAGATTTCTGGAGAATAAAGTTGTCAGTGGCTACTAATTATGATGGCTATATATCTCCAGGGTCAGAGGCGGCAAGTCTCTGAATACTTGTTTCTGCGGAACAACAGCAGGAGTGTCCTCTGGCACTCATGGTCTGCTTGTGAGCTTCTCATACACATCTGGTTGGGGAAAAGGATGCTGGACTAGACAGGGTTTTTTTTTATCTGAGCCAGCAGGACTCTCCTTATGTTCAGATAGATAGATAGATAGATAGATAGATAGATAGATAGATAGATAGATAGATATAGCAATTGAAACTGTAAGTGCAGAATGTTTAGAGGAGGTGGTGGCGGCAACCATGGAAGCAACCCAAACTGGAGTTGTTCATAAATCTGGTGGAAAGGTTCCCCTTTAATAAAGCTAAGGAAGTTAGCTCTGCCGCCCCAAAACTTTATCTACTGTTATGCATAAATATATACATTACGGTTACATCCTTTTTTGAACAAAACCCATGGTAGAATACATCACCCCTTGGCATACTGGAGAAACTCATGTCATGTAGCATCGGAATCCCTGTCACAAACAGTCATGCTTCAGGGCTTTGTCAGGCTTATTTGGTAGAATAGGCACCTTCTAAGTGACAGCTCTTAAAAAGACAGAACTTTGCTGATGCTTTTCGCATTAAAACAGCTGTAATAAATTGCAACATGTCTGCTCGTCAACAGGCTGGCTCCATTTTTGTGATAGCCAGGAGACTCCTATAACAAACACGATGAATTTATCCAACTTGGGCAGGGAGGAAAGTGTCTCTAACGTGTGTGTGTGTGTGTGTAGATGATGGATAGATAGATAGATAGATAGACAGATAGGCAGATATATATAGGATAGATAGATAGATAGATAGATAGATAGATAGATAGATAGATAGATACTGGGTGTTGAATAATGCCACTGAGCATAATTTTGTTGTGCAATTTAAACGGCAGCTTTCAGAAGTCCTTCGGTTGCCAAGGAGAGGGGATTAATCAGCTTTAATCAGAGTTAGTCTAACTATCTGCCACACTGGAGTTTCACTTCAGATCATGCTCCTCCTGTGCCTGCAGTTTGATTTAATAGTCCATTCAGGCAATTGCTAATTGTGGAAATGGTGTCCTAGGCAGGCTGCAAGCTTTGATAACCAAAATCAGGATTTTCACAGGTATGATATAATGAAATTACAAAATATCAGACTGTAATGATGAGGGTTCTATTATTTTCTCCCATTCAAAGAGTACAACAATTTCTTGTTTCTGAATTTAAACCATCTTCATGACCTGGCAATAAGGGGTACCCCCTCCCACCCAAAAATAACCTCATCAATAAATGGTAGATATGTATATAGAAGGGAGCATTGCTGTTCACAAGAGGCTGGTTAAAGCAGGATACTTTCATTTCAACAAGTCACTGCAAGTTTAGGACTCCTTCAATGTCTAGGTGTGTTTTGTATTGTTCTGTTTTGTTACATACAGTGGTACCTCGGGTTATGACATAATTCATTCTGGAAGTCCATTCTTAACCCGAAGCGTTCTTAACCTGAGGCGTGCATTCCCTACATAGGCCTCCCGTGGCCCCGGAAGCAGATTGCATTCGTATCCCGGGGCAAAGTTCGCAACCCAGGATACCTACTTCAGGGTTTGTGGAGTTTGTAACCCGAAGTGTCCATAAACAGTACTGTTTTTAACCTGAGGTACCACCAATGGTTTTAACATTTCACAGGTCAGCAATTGGCCATCCTTGGACAGTCTGGGGCAAATCCTTTTCAAAAATGGAAAGTGGTTCAATATTAACAATCAGTATCACCCCTAAATAAATTTCTAGAATTTCTTGAGAATAATATTAGCACCAGGTGGCACTGTGGGTTAAATCACAGAGTCTAGGGCTTGCTGATCAGAAGGTCGGTGGTTCGAATCCCTGCAACGGGGTGAGCTCCCATTGCTTGGTCCCAGCTCCTGCCCATCTAGCAGTTCGAAAGCACATCAAAGTGCAAGTAGATAAATAGGGACCGCTCCGGCGGGAAGGTAAACGGCGTTTCCGTGCGCTGCTCTGGTTCGCCAGAAGCAGCTTTGTCATGCTGGCCACATGACCCGGAAGCTGTCTGTGGACAAACGCTGGCTCCCTCGGCCTATAGAGTGAGATGAGCGCCGCAACCCCAGAGTCGGACACGACTGGACCTGATGGTCAGGGGCCCCTTTACCTTTACCTTTAAGGGCTTTCCGTTCTCACTTTTAAGTCTGTCCAGAAGCAATGACCTCTTACATGTCCCAGTTGATATGTTGGAGGGCCGCTGGTCTCCACAAAATCTTGCTGGAAAAGTTGATAGGACCTTTTCTCATTTTGTAGAATCCCCAGGCTCCAGACCGTTATCCTGTAATTGATCCGAGGGCTCTCAATTGCTTCCCTGCAGCTTGCCAAACCTTTGCCACCCTTGAAAGCTTTTCCATGTTAAAAGTCTTACACTGGTGTCTGAGGTTACATGTTAAATTTAAGAAAAATGAAAAATGGTGTTCCGATTGCATAATGGCTGGTGAGTAGTATGAGTGTACATAATATTAAACTCTATGCAGGCCATTCATTTGCACTGACATAATGAGTGCATGTCCAATCTAATTTCTCTTAGTTGTAAAATACAAAGAGCTGTTATTTGAAACTAGGGTAAGATAGCAGGAGGTTTAATTTATACCAGGGCTGCTAGTATTATTCAATTTAATCATGAGCTTATTTAACGAAAGCTTTAGTTGCCTATTATAATTTGCTCCAATTACTGAAATTTGAGGGCACAGAGCCACGAAGGCTACACCACCTCCCTCACTCTGACAAACCTGTGAGAAAGAGATCTAAATATGGATTTTCCTTCTGTTTATTAATAAAATTGTAAAGTCCTCAGGTAGACTCCAGCTTTTTAATGTGTTTAGTGCAAGATCTAGGTTTTTTTCAGCTGTTTGCAAATAAATAAGTATTGCATATTATCAGATGTTTTTTGCATTTCAGGGGGAAACCAATAGGAATCTTCTTCTAGAACCAGGGGGAGAACCCATTTCAACCCAAATGGCCACATGATGGTGGAGGGGAGGCCAGAGACAAAAACAGATGGAGCAACGAATGCCAATTTTACCTTTTTACAGTAGTCTAGTTTCTATACCTGCAGGCCCCTCCCCTAGGAAAGCAAGAGGTATTATCGAGAACAGGCCAAAACACTCAGGAAGGGTGGCTTGTCTGGAAACCATTGTTTAAGTAAGCATAGTTACCTCAGTTTGACCATCACATGGAACTGTGGGTTGTTTAAGACTGGATGTGTTCGGCATCAAAGTGAAAGCTTTCAGTCTCCTCCTTGTGAGAATACTGTAAATGATGCATATTCTGAACTGGTTCAATTACTGTTACAGCAGTAAAATTCATTCCAGTAGCACCTTAGAGACCAACTAAGTTTGTCGTTGGTATATGACAATATTACCAATGACAAACTTAGTTGGTCTCTACGGTGCTACCGGAAGGAATTTTTTATTTTGATTCGACTATGTCAGACCAACACGGCTACCTACCTGTAACTGGTATCCATGCATTTGTGAACCAACCACTCACCACACAAATCTTTCTGTCTTCTCCCCTTGCATTCTCCAACAAAAAGATCTCATTTATTACCACATTACCTGCAGCATTTTCAGGTAACAAATGGTTACATTTTGCAATGGATAGAAAGAAGCTGCCCAGTTTCACAACTACCCGGTTGCTTCCATTACAGAGAGACAAAGAACACCACATTCATTCCAGCCTACACTTAAATATTATTGAACTAAATCTGGTCATTGCTATTCTACATGAAATCTGAATGAAATATTTAAAAATCCATTTTATAGAGGTCATGTTTTACTGAGAAGGCCATTGTTCAATGCCTCGTGCAAAAACTGCATAATTTGTGGTTACTGTGGAGATTTTTGAGGTGTAAAATATGGAATCTCCTTCTTTGGAGGTCTTTAAGCAGAGGCTTGACAGGCATATGTCAAGAATGCTTTGATGGTGTTTCCTGCTTGGCAGGGGGTTGGACTGGATGGCCCTTGTGGTCTTTTCCAACTCTATGATTCTATGAATTCATTAGGAGAAGAACAGTGAGCAAACTGAACTATTTTGTTTATTTTGAAGGTCAAATTTTGCACTGCATATCAAATCAAAACAAATGTGCTGCATTTTAAACAATACACACATTTTTGTATTACAACAATAAAAATGGCTCCTCTTCTCTACCAAACTACTATGATTGTCGGGAGGTAATTATAATGGGAATAAAACTCATTAACGGATAAGTACCAATGGTACTGTACCATTCCTTTCTAATAATCTGGATGGAAAACTCCACAAAGTCCTGTTGATTATGGTTGAAAATAGCAGTGTCTGGAAGATTGTGCTCAATATAAACTACTCACATTGCAATAGTTTTCTGAAATTTTTATCTTCTGCCAACAAATCAATCATCAGTAATTACTTTTTTGTTTCTATCTCTTATGTGCTTTTGCTTTCCCTGTCTCTCTCTCTTTTTTCTTTTTTCTTTTCTTTTTTCTTTTTGGAACAAGAAATGAAAAGGTCACAGAACTGACTGAATGGCAAGAACAATAAAACAAAAGGGCAACTTCTAAATATTGACTTGATTCTTCAAAATAGCAACCTGAATTCAACTGACAGCTTACGGGGAAAATATGCTTGGCTAAATTTACTGTTTCACTTAAAAGTCGCTCTCATATTGTGTTTGTACAATTTCCCAAAACAACTTTGGTAAAAATGAAATTGACTTTTATTTTAATCTTTAACATACATACAGTTTCCCAAAATATCTTTGAATTTATGTAGATTAAATGCATAGAGATTTTAGCAGTGGAAATGGATTTTTTTGACATTGCTTTCAGGACTGCTACTTTTAAGAAAACAATGCTAAGAACAGAAAAGTACTGTTGCTCTATTGAACACCCATTTCTGCTGCTCTGCTCTGCTTTCTTCCATTTTTCTCTCTTTGATTACCTCGGCTCTCTTTGAAATTTTTTAGTTTGATCTCTGATTGTTCTTTTGATCTTTCATATTGATCTCCATAGCCTAGATCCTGTTTCTTTGGCAGAGAATGGAAATTTTGCTGTTATCTCAGTGAGTTCAAATTCAGGCTCATCTCTGTTTGAATATTTCCCCCTGTTTACCTCTTCCTTTTGTTTTGCCTCTGTGCAACAATTCAGCTCTGCTTCTGTTGGGGGAAGCCTTTTGCAATTAAAAGGACCCTACTGGTTTAGCCACTATTGGCACCTTTGGCATTGGGGGTGGGTTGGGAGGACTTTGACTCAATTGTAATTCCCAGACTGGAGTACTTGGGAGTAAAAAGATAATAGAAATGTAATCACCTAACCCTAAGGCCAGGAAGGTGCTGAAGATGAACTCTTCATGCACTGTGGCTTCTATGGAAGTGGTTTCACTTGCAGTTGGGCTCCACACTCCTTATCACCAAACGAGTGGGGCTTACTGTTAGTAGTTATCTATAGCAAGGACGTCCAACTCCCAAGAGACTGTGATCTACTCACAGAATAAAAAACTGGCTGTGTTGAGCTTTTTTGGGGGGAGGAAAGTCAAATTTGTTGAGCTTTTTTTAGAGGGGCGGGTCAAAAATGTTGAGCTTTCTTTAGGGGGAAGAGGAAAAAGTCACTCACCAAAAGATTGATCAGGAAACAAACAGCCTCACAGCAAAAACTCTGTCTTCCATTCTAGCGATCATGCAGGAATGGAGGAGGGGGGCAGATCCTCTTTTTTCCACGCAAAGGAAAAAGAGCCCGCAATTGACCGCGATCAACCCAAACCTCCCAGGGATCGACCAGTCGATCACAATCGACTGGTTGGACACCCCTCATCTATAGGATCTTTGTGGGATTCCTTCTGGGAACTGCAGAGCAGGACGTGAAAGCAACAGCCCTCCCCTTCTGTCCATTCACTGGTATCACTGGTCTTTTCATGTTCCTTATCAAGAGCAGTTGGTACCACTGAAGAACAACCTTGAAAATTCCCATCCAGTTTCTCAGCTAAGTCATGAACACTCAACACCATCAAAGACTGTTGAAAGGTCTTGGGGGGCGAATAAGGTACAGAATTGTTGGGAAGTTTTTAAGCCGTAGTTGAACTACAGTAGATCTGAAGCCATTCTGCACTCTGGTTTCCCTAATAGAAGCATTTGTTGATCCATTCAGAAAAGGAGACTCAGGCTGTATTTAGACATTGGGATTGTTGCATAATGTCTTCCTGGTGATTATGATAGCACTTCTGTCCTGGAGTCTAACATTCCTTTTACATGGCATTAGCTGCTACACTGTGGAACTGTAGCTTTCTGAGTGATATACCACCGCATGTCACACTAAATTTTATTTACACCAGTGGGCGTTGTGTGACATCATTGGGACACCACCCTTTACGCACGTGTTTCTGTTTCCCCATTATAACCAATGAAAATGGAAGGAAAGAACTGTACGCCCCAAATTTCATCACACAGCATCATTCATGAAAACAGCAGGAAAATCGCAATGCAAAACTCTTGTAATTGTCTAGGTTAACAATGTTGCAAACAGTTGTGTGTGCTTTTCTGGAAGCAATTGACATGGAAATGAGTGCAAAACATCTGCTAGATTTGCAGAAGTGGCGTTTACACCATGTGAAAGATTCCATAAAATGTGAAAAATATCAGGTAAGCAAACACTGGGAAAATAAAATAAAAGGAGGTCTGAATGCATCCTCAACTTCTCCCAGCTGGCACAAGGCTCAACGGAAAAGCAGGGGACTGCTAGCAATAAATTGAATGGGTAATCTTTACCAAGGAAACAGCATGTGGAAGAATGGTCAAACACCCTATAGTAAAATAACCAGTCACTTTCCAATCTGTAGTTCCAACTGGAATTTTATGGTGCGACATTTTTATTTCACTCTGAGGTAAGCATACACAATAATACAGTAGTGAACTGTAATGGATCACTTCATATACTTAAAAGTGGACCAGGGAATTCGACGTTGTGCTATGATAGTTTTATCAGAACAAGCATTTCTGCTTGCCAGATGAAACTATCTCCCTTCTTGGCCCCCCACCCCACCGTTCTGGAGTTTCTCCCAAACCTCTAAAGTGGATCTAGGGGAGGCACAAGGGAGAGAGAAAAGGGAAAGCCAATTGCACTAGGGGGAGTCATTACTCTGGCTTATGCTAGCACACCGGGTTAGTTGAATCTGGCTCAAGGAAGCAGACGTTCTCTCAAAATTGTAACAAACATTTGTACTTCATTTCTGGGTTTTACACAGCAAGCCCTAACCTATCGGTTTTAGATCAAAAGTCTTCAGCAAGAATGTTTCGGCTAATTGCTTTCCATTAGTTTTAATACCCGCTGCTGATTAAAAACACCTCTTTTTAAGTGGTTGAACAATTCGAACGTAATTAAAGCAAAATAAGCCCATTAAATACCGAGACTTTTGTAGAGAAATAATGCTAATTGTGTAATATCAAAGAAATGTAATGTGAATTTAAGAGTCTCTCTGTTCAACCACCAAGGGAAATATCAAAATACCTTAAGTATTTACACTCTCCTTTTAAATCATTGCTCTGATTTGACCATTAGAGATTGCTGACTAAGGAACATTCATAGTTGCAAGATGGTTACTGATGCCCTCCACCCTGCTTTATTTATGGCATTCTTCATGCTTATCTATTAATACTAAACACAGAAGTAACAAGTCCTGGAATCAGCGACTTGCTTCCTTTCTGCCTTTAATTCAAAGAGTGAATGGAGACTGCCAAGCAATTTTGCAATAAAAATCCAGTTGGAGTGTTGCTTTCAGTTATCTCCTTTCGTATCTTGTTTTAAAAATTCCCTAACAGCTGATCTACCCATCACATGAAATCACATGAGGCAGGATTTTATGTCCATATGTATTTTATGTTTATATCTGAAGGCAGCACTTTCTAGGGAAGTTTAATGACTGATGTTTTAATGTATTTTTAATCTCTTGTTGGAAGCCGCCCAGAGTGGCTGGGGAAACCCAATAAGTAATAAATAATAATAATAATAATAATAACTTTAGATTGTATGGATTTCTTGCGTGAATGATTCCACCGTTAAAACAATTCCCTGCAATGAGAAAATCCTATTTCATATTGGAATAAGGGTGTAGTATATCTTCTTATTAGTGTGCTAGTTCCCTGTGCCCTGGAGGTTTGGGGGGGGGGGCATTCAAACATTATAGTATACCCATCTACAGTAGAAAGTGGGACTGTCCAGGGAACATTAATTATGCTATTAAGATGTTTGTGTGGTTTAAAACATGATTCAATGAAAGTTGAAGGAACTGCAAAATAATAATAGGTGTGCCTAATAGGAGAGGGCTCACTGGAAGGACCGATCGTGAAGCTGAGGCTCCAATACTTTGGCCACCTCATGAGAAGAGAAGACTCCCTGGAAAAGACCCTGATGTTGGGAAAGATTGAGGGCATAAGGAGAAGGGGACAACAGAGGAAGAGATGGTTGGACAGTGTTCTCGAAGCTACCGACATGAGTCTGCCCAAACTGCGGGAGGCAGTGCAAGACAGGAGTGCTTGGCGTGCTCTGGTCCATGGGGTCACGAAGAGTCGGACACGACTAAACGACTAAACAACAACAATAATAGGAGCGGTGTTTAGGTAATGGCAGTACATAATGGTCTCTGTAGAACCCTGATTTATTCCCGTATTATTGTACAAGCCAATAGCATACCTTCAGAACATTCTCGTTCTCACATCTTTAAAAGTCCTTGATAACATAGATTCTCTGTCCAACATGGACCTACTCACCAAATCATGGCTTCATGCAAATTATACCACACCAAGGAAAAGGATGGGTATCTCAGCCATCATCATCCACATCTGAGCACATGCAATGCAACTTGAACTCTTTTCTGCTTAACAATGAAATCAAGTACTAACCTTAGGAGGAAATCTTAAAAGGTCAAATGGCTGGAACATAAACATCAAAAGATTATTTCAGATAAATACTCCAAGCAGAAATAACTGCCGTGGAAAATTATTCGCACTACTACAAGCTTCAACCTCTAGGACAGTCAGAAGGAAAAATAGCAGCATCTCTCAGACACTTGAAAACAATGGCCTCAGGCTTACACAAATGACTAGAAAATGTAAATGGAGATCTTTAAAGGACACCGGTGCCTGATGGGCATTTAACCTAACAAAACTGAATATTTCAGTGATAAAGACAGCCAACAAATGAGAAATATTTATAGACCAGTCACATGAAATCCTGTCTGCTTTCTGAAGGGAATTCCCTTTCACATTCATTGTGCATAATCATAGCTGCCAAGTTTTCCCTTTTCTCGCGAGGAAGCCTATTCAGCATAAGGGAAAATCCCTTTAAAAAAGGGATAACTTGGCAGCTATGCATAATAAGGAGTTTCCTGTAGAGAAACTGAAATGAAAATGCTGTATTCTAAACAAAAAATTGTGACAACAGTTTTATTAGTCTTAAACACAACTCATTAAGTGTTTCACATAACTTTGATGTAAGAATATAGTAGTGTAATGCTGGAATATGCTACTGACCAAAACATCTCGCTCTAAGGATGTCTAGAAAGCATTATTCAGAATGCTATCTTTAGAATTGTAGGGATTGAAGAGATGGGCATTTTCATCAGCAATCCCCACATCATAGAAATTGTTCCTCTGGGAAGCTCAAGGTTATGGTTTTTAGTAACAGACTTTTTGGGGGGACTTATGTCGGTCACGACTGGACCTAATGTTCAGGGGTCCCTTTACCTTTATGATAATTTTTAAATTGCTTTAATGGGATTTTAATACCTGTATGCTTTGTGCTGTTTTGTTGCTTTAAGGATGTGTGTATATACATCTTCCTATATACATAAAATGTAATGCTGCCATCGCAAAGCCCTCTTTTGAGGACTTGTAGTGCTGCATCACTATCCTTGATTTGCATGAAGTCAAGGGAAGGGAGAAAAAAGAGAGAGATGGTTTTAAAATGCCCGTTTTAAGCAACCTAAGTTTGTACAAAGCAGGGATGGGGAAACAGATGAGCTGTGAGAATATGCGGGATTTGAAGAAGCTATGAAGAGCCAAGGGGCTTAAAGGAGCTGTTGGGCCTTGGGTGAGGTATAAAGGAAGGGGGTAATCAAGGGGGAAGGGGGCACGTTCAGTTGACAAGCAATGCAACAGCCCGTAAAATATATATACATTTTCATGTTATTGCTATTTTTAGTATAGTCTATGCCATGGTGCAAGGGACGCGGGTGGCACTGTGGTCTAAACCACAGAGCCTTGGGCTTGCTGATCAGAAGGTTGGCGGTTCGAATCCCTGCGACGGGGTGAGCTCCTGTTGCTTGGTCCCAGCTCCTGCCCACCTAGCAGTTCAAAAGCACGTCAAAGTGCAAGTAGATAAATAGGTACCACTCCAGCGGGAAGGTAAACGGTGTTTCCGTGCACTGCTCTGGTTTGCCAGAAGCAGCTTAGTCATGCTGGCCACATGACCTGTCTGCAGACAAACGCCAGCTCCCTCAGCCTACAGAGCAAGATGAGTGCCGCAACCGCAACCCCAGAGTCATCCGCAACTGGACCTATCGGTCAGGGGTACCTTTACCTTTACCTTTTTATGCTATGGTGTAGGCCTGTGGCAGGGTATAAATATTAAAATAAAGGAAGAACAAATAAAGTAGTGGTCCTATGAAAACATTCTCTAGCAGGGATGTCCAACCGGTCGATCGCGGGGCGTTCCTGGTCGATCTCGTGATCCCGATTGATCGGCAAAAAAGAAGAAGTGCTCAACAACTTTGCTGAAGCCTCCCCCGAAGTAGATCAACAACTGTGACTGTTCCTCCCCAAAAGAAGCTTAACAACTTTGGTCTATCCAACGGGTAGATCGCTGCCAGTGTTTTTATACTGGGAGTAGATCGCAGTCTCTTGGAAGTTGGACATTCTTAGGGACATGAATTCTTATACTTTAGAAAATCAAACACTGCTAGCAGGAAGGCAGTATCAATAACACCATATGAGATTGTTTAAAGCTATGACAATCAAGCTCTGGAATTGCCCAAAGGCAGAAGTCATAGGCAACTTCTGCTGGTGTTGTGCTACATTTCAAAAATTACAAACTTAGCTTACCTTTTTCTCCCCTCCTTTTTTCTGCAAAGATGTTCTCGCTTCCAGTTTCGTTTTCCAGCAGAGCTGATGCCTTCTTCCAAATGTGTGTAACAAAGGAAAATACCCCTCAGCAAGCAGGAACACGTAGCTTGCTGCGATCATTTAAAACCTATAGGAATGTCACCATTTTCTGAAGGCTCAAGAGAGCTTGATGAATTATATTCCCTGCCTGATGATATTTCTAGAGCTCAATTTTAAGGACTGTTAGCTCTTCAAAATGTGTTTTATGCTGCTCCATTCAGAGCTGCAGTTCAATTCCAGTGTGTTCAAAACCATAACCAGTAGTCTCCTTCATTTCACATTTTCCCATCCCTTAGCTTTATGAGACTTGGAGGTTTGATGCAATTTACACTCCAAGAGGGCAAGAATGAAGGTGCTGATACACCATTTCCTAGAGGAACCAGGAAACCTAGGTAGAGAAATGGGGAAATGTCTCTTGGCTACACAACGTTTCCAAAGCAGTGTGGCCTCCTTTATGTAGTGTGTATAAAAAATATACCGTATAAAGTGTGAGGCACAGAAACAGGCACATCACTAGTGAAGGAATAGGTAATGCGGTGACTTGAGAATCACAGAGGTAATTGGTGGTAGAGTAGACAGAAATATGAACTGTTATTTGTCCCATGACAAATACTCCAAAACATTAAGTCCTAAATATTGGTTTTAAGTTTTCATATGGAATTCAATTATCTCCAAAACAACAACAAGGCTTTTCAAGGATTTCTGTGGCTTGTCTAGGCCAGTCTGGCCAAAGGGGACACAACCTTTTATTTCCATCCTCAAACTGTCACCGTATGTTTCTAATATTTCCTAATTTTCATTTAGAAATCCTTTATGTTCTTCCCTTGGGGTTTATTAGTATTAATGAAATCACTGGCACTACTGCTTTGTAATCAAGCATATTAAGCAACCCATTTTTCCTTCCCTAGCTTCCATATTCTTTTCCTATTTTCATTATTGGCATCATTATTGAAAATAGGTGCTGCATGATTTATTTAGATAATAACATGCTTTCTCAGTCTAATCCATTTGAGACTTGTAAATTCACATCTCTGCATTACAAACAAAGCCAATTATTTTCAAATCTAATTGTTTTACCCAGCTTTCGCTTTAAAAACCTCAGGAATATTATTATTATTTTTAAAAAACACTTTAAAATAATGTTTTTAAAAAATAATTTAAAGTCCACCCATCTATTTTTCAACCTAAATAGATAGCTATACATTTTCACACTTCAAAAGGCACCTGCGGTTCAGCTGGACATTATTCTACAGTGTATCTTTCTCTGTAACTCTCCTACTTTTAGCCTAAAGCTTTTTAATTATATAGAAAATAAAAGTATTTTCTCCTCCTCCTCCTTCCCTCTAAAGCCACTATTGTGTGTCAGCAGAGTGAAGTTTCACCAGAAGTAGAATACCAGCACTAGAGTAGAGGGATGAAACAGGCTTACGCAGCCAAGGGCCCAGTAGGTATGAGGAAGGAAATGATGGGAGCAATGAAGGATGTAAGGGTGAGGTTTGGAAGCAGCGGAACCATGTCTGAGATTGGCCAGCAAGGACCTTTCCTGAGGACTCTGAAGCAGGAATGAAGCCGACTGAAATAGAATGGGAATTGAGGAAATCAGTGAGCTATAGGAAGGTTCTGCATCTTCCTTGCTCACTATGACTGCAGACGAGGTCAAAATGAGTCAGGCTACTACAACCTGGCATCAAAAGTGTACACAGCGTTTACGTGGAGTTCCTCTTGCTATGCTGTAAAACTGCTGCCACACGTCCATCTATTCAAAGTCCAAAAGCATATTTGTGAGGCTTCGGCTTCGGCCAGCTACAAATGAAGCCAAATCACTTCCACTGCAGTGGTAGTCCATGTCCCCATGCTTCACATAGACTGACACTTTAATCTAACACCCCAATCCTATATACTTCTATATGTCCTATGCAAACACCATGTTTGCATACAGATGCATACATAGTGGTGAGCTATTCCTGGTCCCTCTGTCTCATCACACCTGAGTTTAAAGGAAAGTCAAATGGGGTTATTTTCAGGCAAGTGTGTACAAAATTTAGCCTGAGGAACACAGTTTGGGGAGCAGAAGGTGAAGACAGCTTCCAGAAGAATCATTTGCAAAGGCAGAAGAGCTCAAAACCGAGTAGGAAAGGATATATGATGTGAAGCAGCATTGCATTATAAAAAATATAGTGTTCTCTTGTGCAACATTTCAAATTTTCAGTAAGAAGGCACTGTTTCATAAAAGGGGGGGGGATGTAGTATAGCTTGGAACAAACTTTTTAGCTTATGTTGTGACAGCAAGGGCGTGACACAGAGATATCCTTGGTGTGAATGTGAGCGGTCTTACAAGAGTAAATGCTTATCACATGTCCACCTCCTGCTTAACAGCAGATGGGAAGCTCATTCTGCTTGATATGTTGCTACTTTATGCAACTACTTGGAAAAGGGAATATGGGAACCCATCCCCAAAAATTATGTGGGCGCAAAGAGTATTGTGTAGAATGGGTAAGACTTGCTGTTGCATATGTATAATAGATGGTTGTAAGCAACTTCTGGACATCTATGAATAACTTGAGTAATATCTTGGTTAATGTGTGTCAACTAATTACTAAACTGTTCAAGTAGGAAAAATGAATTATATAACTAACTTTTAAAGCATGAAAAAATGCTGTCAAAAATACAGGAATACAGGACTTCTCACTAGCACTAACCTCCTAACCCCTTGCTTGTTTGAGATCCGGTTTCAAATAACTGAGGAAGCCTTCAAGGTCCCATTCTTAAGAGCTGGGCTGCCTTGGACTTCCACAGCTAAGAATCTGAAAATGCTACATACAGTCGTACCTTGGAAGGCGAACAGAATACATTCTGGAAGTCCATTTGACTTCCAAAACGTTCAGAAACTAAAGTGCGGCTTCTGATTGGCTGCAGGAAGCTCCTGCAGCCAAGCACAAGCCACAGAAAGCCCATCGGACGTTCGGCTTCCAGTCAGTCACTTCCGGGTTTGTGGCGTTCAGGAGCCAAAACGTTTGTGAACTAAGCTGTTCAAAAACCAAGGTATGATTGTATATATGGGAATTATAAGTGAGCAGTATAAAACAGAGCTAAAAGTTAGTGGCGGGCAGTAATTTGTTTAAGGGGTAACAATTAGGAGAGGGATGAGCTTCACCCCTGTTCCCCCTTCCATCCGTCTCTCCTCTTTCATTAAACCAAGGGACATTGGTTTACTCCCGAAAAAATTTGTGAGAAAGATGCAAGCAACAATTAGAATGGCCATGCACTCTTGAACTAGATAGAAGGAATGACAAAACAGGAAACACTAAAGAAAGATGATAAGCCACATTTTTGTAAGGTATGTTCCAACTTCCTCCCTGGATCTTTTGAATTTTATTCTCCATTTCTGTTAGTTACATGGCCACTGGCTTCTACCAGGCTTATGCATGCACCTTGACATATTCACAAAAATGTCTACAATACAGAATTTCAGAGGTGGGAAAGGTCCTTACATTCAAAATACCAGGGTGACACACAGTTTCTGGAGAAGGTCTTATTGAACAGGATGGAGAGAATGTAATTTATTACACAGTACCCGGCTACAAAGTATCATAGACATAGAATAGACTTCAACAATTTGCCACAAAAATCACAAAAAGGTAAAGAATATCTCTCTTATGCAAAATATACATTTTTAGGATCTATTTTATATTTTATATTTACTGATGCTGTTTCTGTGATAGTTTCCATTAAAAAACCTATAATATTTTTACTGCCAGTATTTTATTTCTCTCAATACCTAAAGTCTGAGGTAACAATGAACTAAAAAAACACACACGCTTCTATAGAACTCTAGACAAAGACTGTGGTCTCTCTCTCTCTCTCTCTTTCTCTCTCTCTCTCTCTCTCTACTGTTTATGTCTGCAGTCACATATTTCTTATCCATTTCAAAAGTAAACCACAACATTGGCATGTTCACTAGTATTCATAAAAATATAGATATGGCGAACTGAGAGCATAAAGACTTGTAGCAAAATCCCATGCCAGGAACGTTCATGAGTTACAAACTTTGCAAAAATACAGTTGTTATGAGGAAACCTATGACAGACAGCGTTTACATCACTATTGTTAAACATGTGTGCCTCTGTATGATCCACAGCATAACCTACTGTAGGGACCAGGAAGAATACACAGAGAGGTGTGTCGGCCTTTTTTTTTTCCCCGTGGAGTCTCAGAGATGATGTCTTTGAATTCAGCATCTCTTGGCATAGATGACTAAAGCTGATATTCCATGCACACACAACCTATGTACAGCTGATTCATCAATAGTGACTAATAATTGCGTCTGCTGGCGGCGGCGGCAGTTGCAATTGGTCCTTAATCCCCATAACAAGCTCCACTTCCATAGGAAATTGGAAGGATCTCTTCAAGGCGGCAGGTGATTATCAGGACCCATTCAGGAGGAGCAGTCTCTTTCCAGTACAGTCCTTGGTATGGCTAAATTCCATTGTCCCTTTTTCAGCAGTCAAAAATCCATGATAAATTCTGTATAACACTGTAGCCAATAACAGCAGCACCAGATATTAATTCCTTTGCTAGAAGCTGTTTGCATATTAAGTATATACATTACATTTAATCTATATCTGCCAGCGCTCTTTACCAAAACTAAATCAATGTACATCTCTATGTATCAGAAAGGTAAGTACTGATAAATACATTCTTGTGCAAGAAATTTTCACATGCAGTTCATGCTAGGCTATATACAGAATAATATGTTACATGGTCAAATAAACTTCTTTTCCTAACAAAAATAAACATACAAAAATCAGGGATTTTTCAACAATCTCAAGGATTTCTTATGACACTGTTTGATTTTCTTTCTCCCCACCCCCACCCCACCCCCTTATATTTCTAAGGCTTTTACGTTGCTGGGTGTTTTCCTCACCAGCCCAAAACGTCGTAATTGCGACTGCATTCATGGTGTTGCATAAACAAGGCTGTCTTGTTTTATTGTAAAGAAAAAGCTGATGTAGGGGATAAAGTCTCAACACAAGAATGAATGCAGATTGCTAAGGGTGTGGGATTGAAGCAGGAACCCTATTGAAATGGCAGAACCGTTGCTAAATCCCACACTCGGGGGAAATGTCAAAGAAGTGCTCACTAAAAGGATATCAGCTTACACTTGAGATATGCATAGATACATATATCAAAAAGTGGGGGAAAGAAGGAAATGCATTTAGCAGCTAATCTTATATGAAGGGAGCATTTTTGAAAAAGGCAACTGTGCTTTATGGAGACAGATGAAAAATACAGTCAGACAGTCAACCAGACTGACAAACAGAAACAACATATAAGACAAAGCATCTTTTAAAAAATATATGACGGAAACAAAATTGTGAAAGCTTGGGAGTTAAGAGGTTTAAGGCTGGTCAAAAAACCCTTTTGAAAACTATTGCCCTCCTATACCTATAGCAAAAATAATAATAAATAAAATTAAAACTCCAGTATACTTCTTGCTTTTACATGGCACTCAGCCTCTGAAAATGTTGAAGAACCCTGCAGAAGAGAAATCACTATAGGGCCAAGCAGCACTTGCTCTCTTAAAATTGCAAGCCTGAATGGTGTTTACCTTTCTTTCATGTTTTGTGCCTTCCCCAAGCCATTAAGAAAGAGATCTGGCTTCTGCTTGCGTGTAACCAGTAATGACAACCTCTTTGCAGTTATCTGTGTGCAAACAACCGAAAACATTCAGAACTCTGATACATCAGTCCAGTACCAAAATTATTCAATCAAGAAATAGACATTATTGGGTGGGGGGAGTTATAAATAAATAAAAAGAACTAAAAAGCAGCACAATAAAAACAGCCCAATCCCACATGCGGACCTGTTGGTCGTGGGTTTTTTTTTCTGATTTCAGCAAGATGGTACAATGAATAAAACAACAAACCCACACAATCCAGAGCCATCTGTGGTCTTGGTTAGTCTGCAAGACGGATTTCAAGTGATTGAGACAGTATGGTCCATGCAAATGATCAGACTGAAGTCACATTCTATGCAATCAAGACAAGATTCCAGACATCTTCGAGATGGGTTAGAGTCACAATAAATGGTCCAATGGAATGGTTTTCAATTGGAAGCACATTGGTTTTACTGTCTCTCCCTGAAAATACGCTTATTTATTTGTACTGGCCAGTGAAGTCCACTAACTGCCCTTTTATTGCTGTGGTAAGATAGGACAAAATCAGGTAAAAGGTGAGGGGGGAATCTACTTTAGACGATCTTATAAGCAAAATTGGGATCTCCAGCTACCCAAGTGGCATTGCTTGCTTCTGACAGTTATATCACACAATATTTATACTTGTATTAGTGGAAACCACAGCTAATGCTACACTTATTTCCATTAGGTGATAAACAGCACTTCAGTTAAAGCTATGTAGCCAGCTGATGCCATCTGGTTTACAAAATAGATGGGATGGGAGACCGAGAGCGTC
Organism: Zootoca vivipara; assembly: GCF_963506605.1. Taxonomy (NCBI): domain Eukaryota; kingdom Metazoa; phylum Chordata; class Lepidosauria; order Squamata; family Lacertidae; genus Zootoca; species Zootoca vivipara. Next base: position 30,020,424 of record NC_083285.1, read on the forward strand.
TCAGAGGACAAGGTGAGCTGTAGGGTGATGTCACTGGAGACAGTCTCAGGGCATTGCCTGCCATGCCAGCTATGTTGTTTAAACTTCGGGATTTTTCGTAGCCTTCACGAGAAAATGCACAGAAATCAGTTGAGTTCAACCAGAAAGTAGTCAAACAATACAATTGCAATGCAATGTAATCGTTCTTGCTCATTGGGTTCTAAGAGAGTAGGGTGCTAAGACTATTTACAACAACAGAGAAAAACATAAAATGGTGCTATTCTTACTAATGACATTAAATGAATTCAGACCATTTACATACTTAATTTTATTAAGGCCAATCCAATGAGCTGGGGTGTATACTTAGTACAAGCCCACTGGTTTTAGTAGAACTGCAATTATAGCACATAGAGAATGTTGTGGTAGAATTCAGAGTGATAAGCGAGACAGACGAAGAAAGCATTTGATATATACAGGTATATAGATATATATATTGTGTCAATTCCAGTTCTTAATATTTTAAACCACAATCATTTCTTACCTAATTTTATGAAGTTATTTTGCAATCATAAATGCAGAGGAATAAATTATGTATTGTTTTAAAATCTTCTCCAGAAGCGCTTTGATTTAGCATCTGACGCTCTGTCTAATACTATTTAAAGTGTGTCTTGTTTGCAAGATTTAACTGATTTGCAATTCATTAAAATGTGTTATTTATATGTAGGTTTTTAGTGATCTATGCAGTACATACTATTTGCGATCCAACTGATATTCTAGGAACAAAGCATGGCTTCTTTTAAGCCTAAAATAACCAGAATTTACATATTATAGAGCAACATTCACCATAGCGTAGAATTCTGCACCCCCAGACATTTTCATTTCACAGATACTGTGAAAGTGTCTACTTTTAAAGCAAGATATGGGTGCTTTATTTAAAACAGAACAGCATTACTATTTAATGTCACAGAGTGTTGTGCATGGAAAGCGGACCACGGTTCTTACAGCACACTGAAAATCCAAAACTGTGAATTGGCCTTAATCTAAACAAGTTTACCTGGGAGTGAAGTCCCATTTATCTTCATGGGGCTTCCCCATACACACAAATCTCTGCTTGACAGAAAAGAGATAGAAGCACATCTTGTTTAGGCTAGTGGTTCTCAAACGGGGGAGCCAACCCCATGTGAAAAGACACCCACAATTTAAGCACACGATTGCTGCAACCACCACCAGTATTTCCCAAAAGAAAGACAAGAAAGATGACTGAGAAAGCTATATTTTAAAAAACTCATGTATACACAGCTGGTAGGCCATATTGGACTGAAACTCAATAATTCATGTATGCAGTTGTTTCAAAATGCAAATATGCCATTGACCTTTCCATAGCTTGTCATGGGAAACAGTTATTTAACACTGGCCTACCTGCAGCAATATTGTGCTGGGTAAGTGGGTTCACCTTTAGCCTATTAGCCTATGACATCAAAGCCTCACATTTCAATGTCAATGTTTTCCAAAATACTAAGTGTATTGCATATTAGGGCCCTGGCCTTTAGAACTACAGTGGTACCTTGGTTCTCAAACTTAATTCGTTCCAGAAGTTCATTCGACTCCGAAACTGCTCAAAAACTAAGGCACGGCTTTCAATTGGCTGCAGGAGTTTCCTGCACTCAAGCGGAAGCTACGTCGGACGTTTGGCTTCCAAAAAACGTTCGCAAACCGGAACACATACTTCCGGGTTTGCGGCATTCGGGAGCTGATATGTTTGGGAGCCAAGCCTTTCAAGTACCAAGGTACCACTGTACAATACATTCTTTACTGAACCATTAGTAAATTAAACAAGTGAGTCCTTAACTGGAATTTAAGACATCCCAAAGCAATTTCTAAAGGACTGTTATGAAAGTGATTTAATGAACATGACCTAAATTACATTTATCTATGTACAAGACAGACAAATGAAAGCATGAATGATACACCTATCAGAAACAATCTTTGGATGGATTGATGAGCCAAGACCATTATTTAAGAGGAAGCAAGAAAGGGACAAAAGAAGAAGGGAGAAGGGAGAAGGGAGAAGGGGAAGGAGGGGGAGGGGGAGGAGGAGGAGGAGGAGGAGGAGGAGGAGGAGGAGGAGGAGGAGGAGGAGGAGGAGGAGGAGAAGGAGGAGAAGGAGGAGAAGGAGAAGGAGAAGGAGAAGGAGAAGGAGAAGGAGAAGGAGAAGGAGAAGGAGAAGGAGAAGGAGAAGGAGAAGGAGAAGAAGAAGAAGAAGAAGAAGAAGAAGAAGAAGAAGAAGAAGAAGAAGAAGAAGAAGAAGAAGAAGAAGAAGAAATGCATTCGTCTGAATAAAATGTTTCCTACATTGCATTTGTTCGCATCTCCTTCATTCCAGGTTTGTTTACTCAGCAGAACAGTGTTGGATGAACTTTTATAGTCTAAGGAAAGAGTCCGTACCTTTCCTGATCCCTCCATCAGTAGCACACGCGTAATCACCTGCTGTCAGCAGGAAACATGTTCCCCCTCTTCTGTTTTTGTCTCTGGTACTAGAGCGTCTGATGGGTGGGAGCCTTTCCACAGGTGACAGTGGCTGCTCACTTTCTGAACTGTCTTCACCTGATAACACTGGTTAAAGCACCATGCCCATTTACATAATATAGCCAGAGAGGAAACGAAACATCACAAACAACTTGCCTGACAGCCTGCTACTTAAGTTAATATGTGTTTGTTTGTTTGTTTAAAAAAACTACTAGGTCTTGATATTTGGGGGGCAGTGGCAGAGATGGCCGTTCATGGTCATTCGTTAATATAGAAATGGAACAAAGTTGCACAGCTGTATTATTTGGTTAAGGGAAAAAATATTTTAATGTTGATTTTTGGCCTTTCAGACGGTTGCCATCTTCAATATTATACTCATTGCCTCTGTGTCTTCAGTACTTAAAAACAAGTCAGATTTTGCTGCCAAATAATAATAGTAAATACTAAATATTGAAATACAGATGGCACACTCATATCCACTACTAAAATAAATTCGCATGTAATAATGGAATAGCTTATTTGGGTCTACTGCTAACTAATATATTGGGCGCTTACTCAAGAGTAAGAGACCGTGCCTGAGTCGTGACTTCACATCAGGCAAGCCCAACTTGAACGCAGCTGGCAAACCATGTCCTATGGCCTGCCAAAAGCTCGATAAACCTCTTTTTCCCCCTGTCTTCCTGGGATTGTTTTGCAAACCATAGTACATACACAGCTTGCTGGCTCACAGGCTGTGCAGGTCTGCTGAACACTATTATATGAGTAGCACATGACTAAGTGGTCCTTCACTAAGAAGCACACAGGGTGTCATGTTGGGTTAAGGGTAAAGGCAATAGCTCTCCCTTCCACATGGCACCAAGTTTAGGGAGGAATCTTGTCGCTTCTCTAATAGTGCATGTACACACAGAGGTAGGCATGGATCAGACTGTCAATTTGGGGTTCTCTCGGTTTCTCCTTTTTCCCGTTTCAAAGTTCTCCACATTTCTGCAGCAATTTGCAATTTTTAAAAATAAAATCCACATGGAAATTCATCAGCATTTTAGCACAAATTTTTACTAAAATGCACAAAATACAGCTTTGGCTAAAGTGCAAATTTTTGCAAGCAGATTCCCCTTATATAATGCATTTAGGTATGCTGTTTTATGTGTGCAATGTTATGCTTGTACATTGTTTGGTAGGAGAACTGAGCTGCAAAAGTGGGAGAGGTGTGATTGATTGATTGATTGATTGATTACTAAATTTATATCCCACTTTTCCTTCAAGGAGCTCAATATGGCATACATGCTTCCCACCCACCCCTCTGTTTTATCCTCATAATAGCCCTGTGAAGCTGAGAGGCAGTGACTGACCCAAGGTCACCCAGCGAGCTTCATGGCTGAGTGGGGATTTTAACCCTGGCCTCTTCCAGGTCTTAGCCCAGCACTCTAACCACTACACCACACTGAATCTTTGGAAGGGTAATTGTGCTTTGGGCTGTGTGTTGGTTTGAGGGTGATCTGAACAGCCCTAATCTCTTCATGTGGTCTGGCTGGCTGCAGCCTAGGCAAGGATTAGCAAACCAAACGGTGTGTTTTATTTTCCCTTTAGTTACACTCACATGGCGTGTCCATCTTAAAAGCTATCTGTGGCAATACCGAATAGAGCTTGGGGAGGGGGAAGTAAAAAGTCCTGCTGTAGAGCAGTTAATAGTTATTAAAATGCCTAATCCCTCTTTAAACATCCACAGTTTTTGATTAATAGGCTCTTTTGGCATGATAATAGGGCTTTTAATATTTCAGAACAATGATCTATTTTATTACTTTTAAAATGCTAACCATAATGATTCTAGAATTTAAAATGGGGATGGGAAACCTCTGGCCCTCCAGGTACTTCTGTCATCTGTGGCCATTGGTTATGCAAACTGGGGCTGCTGGGAATTGCTCTGTCAACATCTGGAGAGCCAGATGTTAAAGGCACTGGAAAGGGAAAAGACACATTTTATTATCTTATTGCATTTTTCCCCCTTCTCAAGATTTCTCTTGTTATAACCTTTCCCTACCACTGCCATGTAACTGAACACTGAGGACTTCATATTGACCCGTAAACAGGGTGGCCCTAATCACTTTGGTCATTTTGGTATGTATTAATCAAGCACAGAATATTCCAACCCCTGTATCTAATCTCTTCCAAGATTTTTCCATACTTTCCCAAATGTTCAAATTTAGTATCCCCATCCCAAATCCCAGGAAAACTCCCAGTATAAACACTTTTGATTCACTACCTCCAAGGGAGTTTGAAATTAGCTGTGATAGCTGTGGAGTTGTAAGAGCACCTATTTTCAGTGATATCCTTAAAAGACAAATCACTGGGACCATAAATCCAGAAATCAGGAGTTTTCTCTCTCTTTGCATCTCCATTATTACTTTGATTTATTTTATTGGGGGGGAGCATTGTGAATCATTACAGTAATTGATCATTTAAACGGCTGGCAACCACAATGATCAAGGAAGGTGAAGCAACTGTTCTATGGAGGGTTACAATATTTGAGGATGGGTTTGGGGGGGGGATGCAGTTTTAAAAGGGGGGGGAACCACCAAGATATATACAATTATGCATCCTACAGAGAAAGTAGGGAAAGATGGATTTTTTTCTGTTTCATAATACTAGAATGTGGGACCATCTAATGAGGCTGAATGCTGAAAGATTCAGGACAGAAAAAATGCATTTCTTCACATTGTGCATAGTTAAATTCTGGGATTCACTACCACAACATGTAGTCATGGCTTTACAAGGAATTAAGAGAGATTAATGGGGAAGGTACAGCTATCAATGGCAACCAGCCATGATGATGACATACTATCTCCAGGGTTGGAGACAGTATACATCTCAACACTAGTTATAGTCGTACCTTGGAAGTTGAACAGAATCCATTCCGGAAGTCCGTTCGACTTCCAAAATGTTCAAAAACCAAATAGTGGCTTCTGATTGGCTGCAGGAAGCTCCTGCAGCCAATCAGAAGTCATGGAAGCCCCATCGGACATTCGGGTTCCAAAAGAACATTTGCAGCGTTCAGGAGCCAAAACAAGTTCCAGGGCGTTCAGGATCCAAGGTACAACTGTACTGGGAATCACAAGGGGAAAGTGTCCGCTGTGTTCATGCTCTGCTTGTGGTCTTCCCATTTGTATCTTGGCTGAACAGGACGCTGGATTAGAAGGGCCTTTGGTCTGATCCAGGAGAAATTTTATGCTTCTATATATTAAATATAATGATGAAAAGTCTCTAAGATTACAGCACCATGGCTGCAATGCTATACATACTTACCTGGGAATAAGCTCCACTGAACTCAGTGGGACTTACTTCTTAGTAGGCATTTATAGAATTGCACGGTTAGTTAAAATCTTGTCCATGTTGTAACCTCTGCCTACAAGGAGATGTGAGGTTCTAAGCATCCTAACAGGGGGGAAGCTTCAAATGAAATTAAATGGGCCTCTTCATGAGCATCACCGGTTCCCTTAGGTCTAAGAAAAAAGAAATGCTCTCCTTGAAATCTAGAGAACGCCCTTCTGTATTACTTGTTGCACTGAATGTAGGCCCAGATTAATCATCCATGTTTAAATGAATGTTTCTTTATACCACTTCTGGTATTTCATGCCACCAGTGTGGCACAGGCAAAGCCAACAAAAGAAGACAAAGCAGACAGTAGAGACAAACACCACGCAAAACGCCATGAAGTTCAACAAAATGGAGGCACAGCTGTAACAGGAACAGGCATGCAGAAAACAAAACGAAACACTGTACAGTGCAACAGGCAAAAGGAACAGTAGATGCCACCAGTAAAACAAAAGAATTATGAAGAAAGAAGGAAAATTAAAGGAAGCTCAGCATTCACAATCAGTGCTTTTTTTTTCTTTTTGGTAAAAATAAATAAATGAATAAAAATGAGGTGTTGGTACTTCTGTTTTGATAAAAGTGCTGTGGGTGCCAGCACAAAATGGCTGCTATAGGCAGCAAAAAAAAAAGAGGTGATTGTACTCGGTACCATTGAGTACTGTCACAAAAAAGCACTGTTCACGAAACACCTAGCAAACACTACAGACCAGCAATGCACAGATCTGGGAACATCATTCTTATGCTGTAACTATTTTGCCATCTACAAGACTGACGTATACAAACAGTGAGTGACGGGAGAGGTGTGTCAACTACCTCCTCTAGCTGCAGAAAGATTCGATGCTTTCTGACGCCTTGTACTGCCAAACATACCAGACATGCGTTTCGGACGGTGTCCTACCTGATTTATTGTGTTCCATCAGCCGGTTGTCTCTGCCCAGACAGACTTCCCCCTGTGTGCTATTGCAGGCTGTATTCAAGTCTGTCTTGCAAAATGTAGGGGAGCTTGCCTGAGGAGCAGGTGGAATGTGCTTCTTTCTCTTTCTCGGAAGCTTCTGTTTCGCCATGGCCAGAGAGTAGTACATTCCAAAGTTGTTGACAATAACAGGCACAGGCATGGCTATAGTCAGCACCCCAGCTAAAGCACACAGAGCACCCACTAGCATCCCTGACCATGTCTTTGGATACATGTCTCCATAGCCAAGAGTGGTCATGGTGACCACAGCCCACCAGAAACCAATGGGGATGTTTTTGAACTCTGTGTGTTCGCTAGCAGAAGGGTCGTTGGGTCTGGCTCCTATTCGCTCAGCATAGTAGATCATGGTGGCAAATATCAATACTCCTAATGCCAAAAATATTATCAGCAGCAAAAACTCATTGGTGCTCGCTCGGAGCGTGTGACCCAGCACCCTGAGGCCCACGAAATGTCGGGTGAGCTTGAAGATTCGCAGGATTCTCACAAACCTGACCACCCTGAGGAAACCAAGCACATCCTTAGCAGCTTTGGAGGACAGCCCACTGAGGCCCACCTCGAGATAGAAGGGCAAAATTGCCACAAAGTCAATGATATTCAAGAGGTTTTTGATGAATTCAAGTTTGTTGGGTGAAAAAACAACGCGGACTAAAAATTCAAATGTAAACCACACCACACATACTCCTTCAACATACGTCAGAGCAGGGTCCGTCTCTATTTCATACTGCAGAACCACCTCGGAACCATTAATTGTTGGCTCTGTTTTGTTTTTGATGGTGTTGAATGCTTCGTGGGTTTCCAGGCAAAAGGTTGTGATTGAAAGTAGGATGAAGAATAAAGAGGCAAACGCAATGAACTGCAAAGAAAAATAAATTAGACACTTATCAGAATCAGAGAGTTAAAAAAAAAAACCATAATGAGAACTATCATACAGCTTAACTTATAGCATGCTTGAGTGCAAAGACTCCCCATTGGGTTGCTTCTAATAATATAGATATCAAGAATTCAACTGCTGGTCACCCCAGTTGGAACACCAAAACAAGCATCGTGCGTAATGAACTGGGCAAATAGACTTTTTAGAAGTAGCTTTTATTGGGAAACTATAGTCAAGGCTTAAATTAAGCCAGATGTACTGACTCCATTCATAAACTCTCTAGGAAGTAACTCTGAAAATTATTGTGAAGGGTCATCCGTATTATGTCTAGTTTGCACAGTGTGTCCCCCTCCATATTTGGGATTAGAATAAATAACAGAGGATGTGACAACTATTAGTCATAATTGATAAGCAAAATGAAGGTTCCTGAATAAAATGTAGCATTGTTTATGCAAATCCTCGGGATTGTGTTCATTTTGGCTTTTGTATATGCAGTATAGAGTCCTTATAAGGTTTCCGGAATGGTCTATTGAAGCATCAGTATGGAAAGTTGCTGTTTTGGCTTCACCTGCTCAGAAAAAAATATATATTAAAACCTTTTTAGTGAACTAAAACATTTCCTTATTAAGAGGTCCTTATACATCTAGCATTTCTGCAACAGAGATGGCAGCTAAGAAACATGTTGAAAATCATGTGCTCAGCTTCTACCACATACCTTAGCCAGCATTGATTTTATGAACTTCAGAATGCTATGAACTGCCTGAAGGGCTTAATCACAGATGGCAATTAGACCAAAGGCCTATCTAGTCCAGCATATAGCTGCCACAGCTACCAACCAGATGCTTATGTCAATACACAGGATGTCAGCAATCAAATATTATTTCTAAAGTATCCTGAAGGCTCATGTTTCTTTTTTACTTTATTTTATAATATACTGTACATATAACACTCTGGAGAACTCTAGTAAATGTAGAGATGTCCTGAATTTGAATAATGCATGTTGGTGAGATTCTCAGCAGCAGGGCCGTTTTTCCCATTGGGTTTACTGGCACATTGTGCCAGGGCGCCGGCCTCTCAGGGGCGCCCCAGCGAGTGGGGGAGCTGTGCGGCCTTGCCGGTGGCCTCCCCTTTCCCTCCTGCATGCCCACCAGCTTCACCCTGTCAACCATATAGCTGGCGGGCATGCAGCTTGCCTCCTAAGCCTCCAAGCGAGGAGAGCGATCCCCGCAGAGGCTTAGGATGGAAGCTACGGCCCGCCAACTATATGGCTGGCGTGCGTGCAGCTTCCTTCCCAAGCCCCTGCGGGAGAAGAGCGATCGGCACAGAGGCTTGGGCAAACGTTTAGAACTCTGGGAAACAGGGGGTGGGGCACCGGAGGGTTCTTTACACCACGACGCCGGATATACTTAAGACGGCCCTGCTCAGCAGACTTCAGATACTTTTACCACGATGCTAAGCCTTTCATTCCTTACTACTTTTTCACTGAAGCTGTGTATGTCTTCACACACTGCACATCTGCAGTGACAGTGGGTGGCAGCGCTCAATTGGCCTCCTACATCACCTCAGGGCATGAAAATGTCCTTAATCCCTAATTAAATAAAGATGCGTAGGGCAACATCCAGTGAAGTAGTACCAGAACAAGGATTTCCACTGTGCAAAGGAACATCCCTTCCCTTCCCTTTCCCCTTGCATCTGCTCCAGAGGTTTGGGAGAAAACCCATCACAGATTTAGTGGTGTACAGGGAATGAAGAGCAAGAGGAAGTTGGGTTGGTTGACCCAAAGTCCTTATGCTAGTGGAACTAGTTCATAGGTTACCACCCATAGACTAAATTGGGACAGCAGAAAGTTAATTCTCCAGTGAACCCATTTGCATTGTTACCCCTCCAGGTAATGTAAAAAGGAAGCACCTTGGAAGAGACAGCTGTGTGAAGAATATTGACCTGTTTATTTATTGTAGGTTATTCCACCTTTCAGAGGGATGCAGGTGGCACTGTGGTCTAAATCACTGAGCCCCTTGGGTTTGCCAATCAGAAGGTCAGCGGTTCGAATCCACACAATCGGGTGAACTCCTGTTGCTCTGTCTCAGCTCCTGCCAACCTAGCAGTTTGAAAGCATGCCAGTGCAAGTAGATAAATAGGTACCACTGTGGCGGGAAGGTAAACGGCATTTCCGTGCACTCTGGTTTACGTCACGGTGTTCCATTGCGCCAGAAGCAGTTTAGTCATGCTGGCCACATGACCCAGAAAGCTGTCTGTCCAGCTCCCTCGGCCTGAAAGCGAGATGACGCCACAACTCCATAGTCGCCTTTAACTAGACTTAACCGTCCAGGAGTCATTTCCTTTTCCTTTTTACCTATTCCACCCTCATATAAAGTTCTAGGCTGTAAAATGTTTCCCAGAACCAACTTCACAAAACAGATTGATGTAAACCCTTCAAAGCTCAACTGTCACCTGTACCTGGACTAAACCTCAACCGGGAAGTCAGAGACAACTATGACTTGTTCTTAATTTCAAAGACTTGGCAGATAAAGAACTATAACAATGACAGACTATAAACTTTGTATATGATTAGATTGCACAAGAAGAGAAATAGTAATATTACTATTTCTGTACAACATCTTGAAGGATGCATTTATCTCTGTATCTTTAAATACATTTTTGACATTTCATTTTAATTATTGCAGAATGCAGACCTAAAATTAGCTTGCTTAAGCTGTTATCACAAAGGGCACAGAGTAATAATCACTATAAAATCCACAGAGCATCATTAGTAATTACATTAAAAACCCTCCCCAAAATCTGCTTAGAGCACTCCTAATTTTAACACAATCAAGTAATCACAACCATAAATCCAGGCCACACTTGGTAAATGCTTAAAATAAAAATAAAACTCCAGAGCATTTCCTTATTCCTAATTTTCACCTCAGGGTGTTAAAGTGTCTCTTAGTCCCTGCTGAACTGGGACCATTGCATTCAAGTGCTGCAAAATACTGAACTGGTCAATGCAGGAAGCTCATAAAGATCAAGTCAAAAGTAAGTTGCAGGAAATGAGAGCCTCAGTAAGGAAAGTCTTTTCCTTATAGTTAGCTGCTTTCTTGAAAATATACTGCTGTAATCTTCGCACAACAACAGACTATAAAAGTATATATGGAAGCAACAATGCAACTCTTTGTAATATTGAAAGGACATCAGTGTAATCAACATTCCACACATTTTGCTGAACTAAAATGGAATCCAATGTGTATTTTAGCTCACCCAGGTGAAACTGGGCTATTAGGGGCGAAGGGGCAAAAATATGGAAACTTCCACAAATTGTAGGCTGATCCCATGGTTCCGCTAAATTCTTCTGGCGTATCTTGTCCTCCCTAAAAGAGGCCACGTGTTGCAGTGAGACCTGGAAACTGACCTCCTAGTTGTGGGTGGGTCTGTTGGATAGCCACAACACCCAATTGGTAGGTCCCTTGTCACTGGGTTTAAGCTGGCCAATGGGTGCAGTCTAAACGGATCGAGGGACCTATATATACCTATGCACGTGTCCCAGAGCTTCCTCTTTTGGCTTGTGTATCAGAACAGCCGCCCACCTCTCCCTATTTTTAGGGCATTTTGCGATTGATCTTGCTATGCCGTCATGTGTCGTCTGTGTCGACAGGGGCACGGCAGGAATTTTCCCCATTGGCTGATTGGCTGTTGCCATTTGGGTTTCGCCTGCCACATAGCAAATCGTCACAACTTGTAAGGTTGCTGATACATACTGGTTCAGGTGATAGGGATGGAAGAACGGTCTCACCATCCCTATGTGAAGGGTATTCCGTGGGACTCAACTTGGTTTGGTCAACCCCCGGAAGGGGTTTGTGCCCATGCCTGAGTCCAGGGGAGCATCTGGGGAGTGAACAGAGTCTGTTCCCGGGCTTTTCACCTACCTCAGGTGTTCACCCTTGACTGACCTATGATGAAGCTCTGGGTCAGTGCTACCTGCAAGGGTGCAGGGAGCTAGTCGAACCAGAGCCTATGCAACCACTCACTTTTCTGTAATCAATAAAGTTGTGGCCCAAATTCTGCCAAAAAGCAAACTAAAATTTGAGTCAAATGTGTTTTTATTTAGGGGGGAGGTCTCTGGGTCTGAACACACAAAATGCCAATGTCACCACAATCCTGTTCACTCCTGACAAAGCAGAACAACACGAAAAGAAGCAAGAGAAAATGTAAATCATCAACAGACTGTTTTTAGGGATCCCCTATTCCCCACACAGAGCCACAGGGGCCTCCTAACAACTCTCAGCACCCTTAATGAGCTACGGTTCCCGGGATTCTTTGGCCAAAGCCATGAATTAAGCATCATATGATACTCCTTTAAGGATACAGAACAAACGAGCCCTATATCTGTTGCCCTTGCAAAAGAAATTCAAAGGAGCCCAGTATATCACTATCACCATCACCATCAAAGTGACTGCACTGTTCCACAGTCTACCAAGTGACATCCTGAGAACAGAAGGAAGAAAGGAAGGCCATAGGGATAAGATGTTCCTAATTTTGGTAACAGAATGGTCGATAACCTTGCAATCTTATCCAATCCAAGCTACGTTCTTGGCATGCATACATGGGATAGGGAGGGAGGGAAGACGACACAGCTTCTTATTAGAAACAAATATACGCATTATGTTTTTAAGCTCTTCATTCTGACATCACAAAAGCATATTTTGTGCACAAAAGCATACATATTTTATTGGAACTTCCTAATTTATTATTTTTCTGTTTATTGTAGGGCTTTTTTAAATTGTACTGTGAACTGCTTTGGTATCCTCCGAATGAAACCTGGTATACAAATGATTTCAATAATAAAATAGGCAATCATAATTACAGAAAGTTCATACAAATGATTATCATGCCAACCTACGGCCAGGCTGGGTGGCGCAGGGCGCCACGGTGCCAGCCCACCAGGGGGGCACTGTGCAGTTGCACCCGCCCGCCGGCCGTTCCGTTGCGCAGCTGTGCCCGCCCGCCTGCGGCAGCTGTGCTACGCGCTGCGCCCACCCGCCGCGCTGGGAAACGGGGCGGGGGGCGCCGGAGGGATCCGTCACACCACGGCACCAGGGCGCCAGAGGTGCTTAAGACGGCCCTGACGCCAACAAAATGAGATTTATCTTTGCTTACATTGCATTGTGTCTTGGGGCTCATTCTCATGACCCTTTCATACAGCTGTAGTTTTGAGTCAACCTGTGCTACTTTTCTGCACCAGAAGCGAAACTCAACACGGATAATGTTATTATGCGCTGTTGTTTAAGGACATGTTACATGTGTCTTTTCCCTGGTTCCCTCCCACGCCTTTATGGAAAAGCAGCCTTGGAGGCTGCTATCAGGAGTGGAAGTACAGCAGGAAAAACTGCATCCCCACCCCCAAAAAACCCTAACCCAAGGTGTTTTTCTCCTGTGGGTGGAAAAGTGATGGCAATTCCGTTTCTCTTCCCCATGGGTGTGAAAGCAGCTTTGGGCATGTGCTAATGAACACAAAAGAGCAGAAAAGAAAGGTGTAAGGGTTAAGCAAGCCCATACGTCTTGCACACTTAATTACGGCCTCTGAGAATGCTTTTCAGCTATTTAAAAAACACACACACACACACACACACTAGGGGAAAGAGGCGTGAGTGGCTTTTCAAGTAAGCGTAGCCATCTTGGGGGGGGGAGGTGACAGCTCAATTTCAAACTGCTCCTGGAAGTCAACATAGATGGACTAAAAACTAAAATGGCCACATGCTGAGAAAGTAGTAAAAATGTGGCCACATGTGCACTTGAGCAGCTTCCATGGTGCTCATACAGGGGTGGAATCTACACACACATATAAAAACGCTGTGAAAATGCTTTTTTAAAAAAAAAAGTTTTGAAAAATACATTGAAATTGCCGTAGCTCACTGTCGCCATCCAGTGTCACCTTAGTACATTGCACTTCACAACACACTGAAAACGTTTTATTTGCAGCTGTATAGCTGAGTCCTGGGTCAAAGCAAAATCACTTTGTTAATTTAACTGGGATGCGTGTCGCATGGCATGCAAACATCACCTTCCATCACCTTTTCATTTTGAAATGTGTGCCGCTTTAATCGACTCAATAAGATGGTTTTTATTAAGGATGAAAAAAGGGTGATGATTTAGGATGGATGACACATTGTCTTTCATTTGGGGGGCGGGGTCATTCATCCAGTGTGATGCTGCTTACCCATCTATTCCCATCTGTGCCTGTTCTGAAGGCAATGAACCTTGAGCATGAGTCATCCGTGTTTGTTTGCATCATTCAGCAATAGGGCACAGGTGGAGTTGGTGCAGCTGCTTGCCAATTGTTCGCATATACTCACAAATGATCCTCTTGTTTCAGGCTACAAATGATAGCGCTCTTCAGCAATAGTAACGGTAGCAGAAATAACTACTTGGGATTTATTTATACTCCCACATAGGATCTCCATGAACCCTAGAACAACCTTGCAAGGTTGTATTGTAACCCTTAATGCAGATGCAGGGCTTACACAAAGGCCACCCATGAAGGTTATGGCTCCGGTGAAATCTGAACAAGAGACTACTGGAATCATGATTCATGGCCTTGCACGGCCTTGCCTCCCAGAAAAACTCCCAACAAAAACTGGAATAATATTTCCAAGAAACAGACAAAACTTATTTTTAGTTACAAACAGATATATTTCAACTGACATGTGCAATGTCCCTATGCAATTTACCCTGACGACATTGGCAGAAACCCAAACTGCTCTATGGAAATCAATATAGTTAGCTTTTATAGCAAAGGTCTGACTGGTGGGATACAGAATCCAACAGCGTTCTTAATACAGGGACAAAAGTCATGTAAATTCCAGTGGCAAAAAGTCTTCTATTATTGGGGGGGGGGTCTTGAGAACAGCATGAGAGAAAACACAGGGGCCTGTTGGGTTATAGGGGATTCAGCAAAAACTGATTCCTTTTCCTTCCGCTGGTGGGATCCTGTACTGAATCAGGATCCCTTCTATCAACAGATAAGAGTTTTTCTGCTTGCAGATGCTTAGCTATAAGCAAGCCAATATAAATCATATATAAACTCTGAAGCGCAAAAGCCTTGTGGGCTACATGACAACTGCTATTCGATTATTCTCCTGCATGACCATTGGTTTTAGATTGTTATATATATATATATATATATATATATATATATATATATATATATATATATATATATATATACTGTGCTTCTCCTAAAATAAGACACGTCTTATATTTATTTTTCCTCCAAAAAAACACACCACGGCTTATTTTCAGGGGATGTCTTATTTTTTCGAGCGGGAGCTGGCAACAGCATGCTGCGCCGAGCCCTGACCCGTTGAGAGCCGGCAGCAGCACACCGCGCGGGACCCGTTGAGAGCCAGGGAGCAGAAAATAAAAATGGCAAGGCTGCCCTTGTAACAAAGCACAATAATACCGTAATACTGCGGAGCTCAGCGGGGTTCCGGCCCTCCCATTTGCGTTCTGCTGGGGAGCAGAAGAAACGCCGTGATCCAAGAATCCAAACGCATCGGCAGAGCAGGAAGCAGCCGCAGAGGCGGCTGTGAGAGAAGAGGTGGCGGAGGAACCGGCAAGAGGCGGCTGCACGGGAGCCACTTCGGGGAGCGCAGCACAGCGTGAAGAGCCTGGTGAGAGGCAGCTGCGGCTGCAAGTGAAGCCCAGGATCTGCCTGGGCGACTGGGGACGAGCGCCCTGAGTGCTGCGGCGGTAGCGAAGAGGCGCCTGATCAGCCCGCTTCTCAGCTGATCGGGCGCCTCTTCACCACCGCCGCAGCGCTCAGGGCGTTCGCCCCCAGTCGCCCACGCAGATCCCGGGCTTCACCTGCAGCCGCAGCCGCCTCTCACCAGGCTCTTCGCGCTGCGCTGCGCTCCCCGAAGCGGCTTATTTTCGGGGGATGTCTTATATTTATTCTACTAATGAAAAGCCTGACATGGCTTATTTTTGAGGACCGTCTTATTTTAGGAGAAACACGGTATATATAGCAATTAGAAAGCAGCCTTTTTAATAAATATGAGAATTTAAAAATTAGAGCATTGATTTAAACCTGGAAAGTATAAACCGTATGAGATCTGATGATGAATTAAGTGGTGTATTTTAATAGATCTGTGAAGTGACACCTTTCTGTAATACCAGTAGTAGTGTTGACAAAGATTGACCATTTTCGGCAGCAGCCGTATGCTGGATCCCTTACAAGGCAATGGTAATGATGAACTAACTGCTCATCTGAACTCCTTGTCTCCTTACCTACTATGAATATTCTGTTAAGTATCCTACCAAAAAGAAGTGAAGCTGAATTATCGTAGGGTATACAAGTGTAGAGTCTCAGAATCACACATTTTGTTCTACATGCGATGGGGATGTGTCAGCAAACCTCAAAACACAAACCTCAAAAAGTGTTCCAAGAAAATTGCTTCATTTATTTGCAAAGCACCCCAGCTTCTCGCCATGCCTCACACATTTTTAGTCCCTGCACGGCAAATAGCCCAAAATGCTATCCTTCATCTCACCATGTACTTCATCTCACCATCCGGGAACTGCTCCCAATTCCCCCAACAGCTTGGATTCACTGACTGCAGTGTTGAAAAATCCCTGGTCACCGAGAAATGTGATGCTGACAATCAGAAGCGTGATATATTCTTCTAGCCCTCATTCACTGTTTCCCACATATCCCCACCCCAACCAAATCTAGGTACAACTCTTCCCTTTTTGTATCTGATTACTCATTCATTTTAGCTACCCCCAGAGCATTAAGAAAACTTCATTGCTCGTTCAAGAAATTATCAGTTTTAATACTGTATTCTGAAGGGACACAGTGGGGCTAGCAAAAGTTTATTCCTATTTGTTTCATGCTGCTATAAAAATGTCTTCCTTGCCTTGCCAGTAACCTTTGAAAAATATGCTGCTTTTTATTCTCATCACCTTCTTTTCCACTTCCCCTTGCCATGTAATATAATGCTATGTAAATACAGCGTCTAACCAGAGGGTTCAATAGCAGATTTTAAGGTTCAGTTAGCTTATTTGCATTGATTTCAGGACTTACAAGACTGCCCTTGATACAGTGACTACAGAAAAAGGCTTAAATATTTAATAGGCTCTTGAAAATACAACATTTAATATTATCTGGTAAGAGGCCCAAGATGGACATAAAAAGAAAACAGAAGCATCTCTTAAAAAACAAAACAAAACTGGAAGCACATTGTTTGCAAGGACACTGAAAACGGAAAATGTAGGTGTCATAGGTAAGAAGTTCACTGTCTCAAGTTCAGTCAAATGCAGCTTAGTGGACATAAATTGTGGCCTGCCAGTTGCTTGACAATCACTATATTTGCAGTCTCAGGAAGGCAAGAAAGCCAAGACATTGAGACACTGATGGGCAACCACTTGTGGCTTGATGACTATGTCATGGCAAAGGATGCAACTTGGGTAGGTCTGCTCTCCAAACACATTCAATCTGCTGGTTAATCTAAAAAGTGATCTTTATCTGTGATGGTATCTGAAGAAGTGTGCATGCACATGAAAGCTCATACCAATGACAAACTTAGTTGGTCTCTAAGGTGCTACTGTAAGGAATTTTTTAATTTTGTTTCGACTATGTCAGACCAACATGGCTACCTATCTGTAACTAAAAAGTGATAGGAACTGTTTGTAGCCAATGAAAGGCCAAAGAGGAAAGCAACTCTGGGCCATAGCTGTCAAGCTCCCCCTTTTTTTAAGGGAAATTCCCTTATGCTGAATAGGCTTCCTCACGAGAAAAGGGAAAACTTGACAGCTATGCTCTGGGCAGATCCACACCAGGATTCTTCGGGTGGGTAGGTGGGTGTGCTTTAAATGTGTGTTGGATGCATTTATTTAATATGGTGTGGCTCTGCCCCCAATCTCACCTAGCTTCAACCCACCAGGACCATCCACTGTTCCCACATCAGTCTCAGATCCTCAGGCTGTACTTGCCTCCACTATTGAGCCACAAAACAATGCACACAGACTTGGTTGTTTCAAGCAAGCCAAGCTTCTGGCACCCCTGAGACAAAACCATTAGCAGGAATCAGGGGGACAAGCAGCATTGACCCTCACATTTCCTAGGAGATTCCTAAGGTCTTCTGGGATTGTTTGGTGGTCCATAGTTATAGCATCACACATTGTTTATCTTTTTAAACATTTTTTGGAACGGGTTTGTTGGAAACATCCTTCTATTATCAGAATGTAGCTTAAGGTATCATTTTAATTATCTTATTTTTACCTAAACTAGTATTTTAACAAGAAAACAAGTTCTGGATAGAACTAAAAACCTAAAAGCTGAGTTTCTTTTTTGTTTTTGAAACAGACCAGATTACTATAGTTTATGCATCCCTAGATGGTCTAGACAGTAATTGATCCTTTCCCCCAAGGTAATGTTAAATGAGTTCAGAGTTGCTCTTATTAAACGAGCCAGGACAAATTTATG
This sequence comes from Zootoca vivipara, assembly GCF_963506605.1. NCBI lineage: Eukaryota > Metazoa > Chordata > Lepidosauria > Squamata > Lacertidae > Zootoca > Zootoca vivipara. The sequence continues at coordinate 30,038,619 of NC_083285.1, forward strand.
TAACCTTATTTAAATGCATAATGATTATCCTTTTAAAACGAAATTCTGAAATACAGTCATAGAGCTCTCAACTTCAGTTACAGAGGTATTAAGTGTCTTCTAACCAACCAAAACTGGAATAAGAAAAAATAAACAAGTATTTTTAATTATTATTATTATTATTATTATTATTATTATTATTATTATTATTATTGGTGTCTCCTATGGATGAACACCTGTTCTGCAACTGTAAAGCCGCCCAGAGTGGCTGGGAGACTCAGCCAGATGGACGGGGTACAAATAAAAAAATATTATTATTATTATTATTATTATTATTATTATTATTATTGGGATCTTTACTGTATCTACTGAAATTCAGCAAAACAAAAGGGGTAAGGAGGGCCAAGTTTCTGATTTTTAGAAGTGAATCTCCCATACTGAATTTCTGGTAACTGAGATTACTTTTGATGTCCCTCTTACAGAGAAGTCAGTTTTACTCAGTAGTTTTGTCAGGTATTTTGGTCAGGGAAAGTTTGACAAAGTGACTACCTAGAGCACAACAAGCTAAAGAAATTCTCTGCTGCATGACAACAGACAAGCTTGGAAAGAAACAAAACATATCTTCAATCATATGCATAAACAGCACTTTTGGGGTGGACATCACAAAGCACTTCTGCAGTAGCCTCAGGTATCAAGGGGAGTATTTCATAAAGATTAACTCCCTCAAAAAAGAAGAAGAGAAAGATTAAAACTGAACTGCAGGAATCTGCACAATTGGCCCATGAGTTCAGCAGTCACATGCTATTGTGATAGAGATTTCCTTATTGCTCATCCCATCCTTTACTTTCCATTGGGCACCCAAACTATGTGTTCTAAAAGTGAAATTGGTGACCATGCTTATAAGTAGGGCAGCTAAACAGAACCATCCAGTCAAAAATGGAATTTCTGCACACTTGGGGGACTCCTCAGATGGCAAAAATATACGTTGTTGTTGTTGTTGTTGTTGTTGTTGTTGTTGTTGTTGTTGTTGTTAATAATAATAATAATAATAATAATAATAATTTATTTCTACTCAGCCCATTTGGCTAGGTTTCCCCAGCCACTCTGGGCAGGTCCCAACAAAAGCTTTAAAATACATTAAAACATCAGTCATTAAAAACGTCCCTAAACAGGGCTGCCTTCAGATCTCTTCTAAATGTCATATACCGGTAGTTGTTTATTTCCACGACATCTGATGGGAGGGTGTTCCACAGGGTGGGCGCCACTACCAAGAAGGCCCTCTGCCTGGTTCCCTGGTTCCCTGTAACTTAGCTTCTCGCAGTGAGGAAACCGCCAGACGGCCCTTGGCGCTGGACCTCAGTGTCCGGACAATGGGGGTGGAGACGCTCCTTCAGGTCTACTGAGCTGAGGCAGTCAATCACTGGGTTCATATGGAATGTATGAAGTGCCCCCTCATAAGTCTTTCGTTTGACTGTATGATTGTGTGGTGACAGTACTATATAGTTCTCTAGCACAGACTCCTGTGTTCTAGGCTTGCTGCTTCTCCTTTTTCTCCAAACTCACTGCTGCAGGTAGGACACCTCTTGTGGTGTCACTAAACCATACCTCAGTGGAGGGACTCAAGTCCACATATTCTACTTCCCATTGCCTTGCACCTTTCCTCTGAGAAACCAGACACCTTACAAGGTTACACCCAATGAGCTCACTGTTGCAATTGCTGTTCTTCCTTGTCTTTAGATTCATGAAACAAACATTGACATTTCAACTGACATCTCTAGTTACAAGTATCATTATTTGTGGAAGTGATCGGATGGTTTCCATCATCAAAAAATATATTTTCAGACTACTTGTGGGGCAAGAAAAGTGATGTTGTTAAAGTTCTCCTCCAGGATGCAGAGGTCAGAAACATTTCTTTCATGAAAACTTTAGAGTATGGGCTATAATTATCCCAGCTGTAAATGCTGTGAAAAATCCAGCCGTTGCATAATTGGTTGAGAAATATGAGCAAAGAGTACTGCTGTTTATTATGCACAGCCATGCAGAGAACCTTTGGAGTATGATATTATAATCAACCCCAGAAACAGCCATATTGTACACATTAAAGATGCATCATCAGCTTATCCTTCAAAGGCAGAAATGTGCGATATTGTGCAAAGTACTAAAGAAATTACAATATTTCATTTCATTTCATTTCTGAGTAGTGTATGCTGAAATTGTTGGGCTGTATACAAAAGAGTTGTCCCACACCAGGACTTCCATTTGTGCAACAGAACTTCCCTTCCTCTCAACTCCCTACACTCTCCCAAGTCTGTTTTGGTGTTCCCCAACTTTTCCAGAGCATTTTTTGGGGGGTGGGGAGGGGAGGGACTTCTGCTGTGCCACCATAAGTCCTTGCACAGGCAGAACATAGCTCACGGTTTTCAGAAATAGAATGCATGCTCATGTTTAACCCTGGTAGAAAAGGAGGACTATGTTAGCATTATTGTACCTGCGATGTGCATGGTACAGACCAAAAAAGTCAAAAATAGGTTTCTAGATGTGGTTGTCCTTACTACCATAAAAAAAAGAAGAAACTGATCTATGTGGGAGAAAAAATAATTTCCCAGAACAAGACTCTGGGGTTATGTAGGATTCTTTTTTTAAAGCACATATCTTTTCTGTGAACTGCCCTGAGACCTCCAAGTATAGGATGGTATATACGGTAAATTCAATAAATAAATAAACATACATACATTTCTCTACTACTGAACTGTGAATGGACAAGTAGTTTGTTTTAGTCACAGGTTTATTTGGGAATTGTACTGTGTAGAATGAACATGCATGGGGAGGGGGTGTCCAATGCTGGGCTTAGCACAAGGTAAGTAAGCTTCTTAATGAAATAATGAATTTCAAGACTTTAGTCTCAGATAATAATGCAAATGTTTTGCATTTTATGTTATGGCTCTCTCTCACACACACAGTGCATGTTGCATTGCTTCTTCCATTTAGTAAGTGCTAAGCTCCTTTGTTGCTAGACATTAAGTTTTCTTACATCCTAAGAAATCATACAGTATTTTCATTTAAAGGTATTTCATATGCAAACAAACTTATTGCACTATTTATGCTTTAGTTAGATTGTTAGCCTTTAGTTGCATCCTTGCCTATGTGCCAGTATAAATGCAAATATAAAACTTTATTAGCTCTCTCTCTTTTTTTGTCCTGTCTTTTAGAATAATACACATTTTTGTTTTGTAATGCTGTGGGGGCCTCTAAAACTTGACATAGTTTAGGGCCTCAGCATGTCTTAATCTGGCCCTGGAGGCAGTGGCAGAGCTTCATGCTCTGGCACCGGAGGGCAGAGAGCAGGCGGGGGCGGGGGTGGTGCGCATCCCAGGGGCATGGCATGCCATCCACAGGGGCATGGCGGGCATCCTGGGGGTGTGGCATGCCACCTGCAGGGGCATGGCACCCAGAGAGGGCAGGGGCAGCCACAAAGGCACCCCACCAGGATCGTGCTGCTGGGGGTGGTGCGCTCCCCTCGCACTCCTCTTCCTCCACCACTGCCTGGAGGTGGCATAGAGGCAGTAGGCTCCATCCCCAGAAACCAGCTGTAGCAATCAGCTTAAAAGTTAGCCAGGTTGTAGAGGGTTAATCTTAGTAGAACTCTGAGAACCCAGGGGGGAGGGCTCTGGGAGAGTATAAAAACCCCACCCCTTGGAGTCACTTAGTGAGTTGAGTTGTTGAGTTGGTGTGGAGTTAGGAGTTGGTTGGTTATTCGCAGAGATAGCTGATTTAATATTGAGGTGGACATTAGATAGTGATTATAGGCAGACAGGATACAGAGCTGTGTGAATATTTACAAATATTTATTTAGTTGACTTAGCGGTAATAGGACAGTAATTTATATTTAGAGGTAATAGGCCGGTATAGGAACCACCTGTACTTTGGAACATCTAAGATTTTTACTGCAACCATTATGCTTATGTACACAATAAATCATCTTGTTTTATTTTACCTTATTTTGGTCTGAGGTGTGTGTGTGTCTGAAGGTATTTATTTTGTCGTTGGCACATCATCAATAGACCGTGAAACGTCCGGGAGTGATGTGCAGGTCAGAGTGACCGCAACACCAGCTAAGAGATTAAAAATACAAAACATGTACCTGAGAAGCACACCTTGAAGCTTGGTCAAGTCACAGCATCCATCTCTTTATCTCATCAGCACAATGGGAATGTGAGTAATGAGTACATGCAAAAAATGCAGCCAGGCAGTTTGCAACTTTTAAGAAACATATGAAATAATAAATAACAACAGCCTTGCAGCCAAATGTTCTACTCCACGCTACTGTGATGGCTCTAATGACCACTCTGGCTCCTTGCCTTACTGTTTCTGAGACTCCAAAGCTCTTAAGTCTACAACAACCCAATGCCTGGGTTTATATTTTTGTCTAAATCCTCTTTTTCCTTGGCTCTCTCTTTTCTTCTTCTCATCAACCCATTCCTTCCCGCAGGTTTCTGGTTCTAGTTGTCCACTGCACGCTATCCTTTTTAGTTTCTGTCTTGATGCCTCTGTCCTTCCTTGTAGTACATATTTCCTCTTATTCTTTCTCTGGAGAAGTATTCAGCTAAGTTTTAATCAGAGGAGATCAACTGAAAATAATTCACATTACAAAGTTACTAACATTATCCCCCTTGGTTCCCAAGCCAATATGTCTCTCTATGCCTACAAAAGCTGCTGTTTTTCAACATTGCGCTCTTGATAATTTCACCCTGGGCATTAAGAATGTTTATGAGCATTCCATATATCACTGCAGTCCAGTCAATGGCTGGAACAGGAAATAGGCAAGTGACAAATACAGTTTGGCTCAGTGGTTTGAAGGAATTCTACAGAGACATTGGCATATTCTTTCTTCCTCTGGCAATTACTCATTTCAGGTTTCTTATTGCATTCAGTCACAGAGGAATTATACCAGAAAGATATGGAGGTCTCGTACACCTCAGGTAGTGTGGTTGCTGACCTTGAGCCAGACATCTTGGAGAGTGAAGTCAAATGGGCCTTAGAAAGCATTGCTAATAACAAGGCCAGTGGAAGTGATGATATTCCAGCTGAACTGTTTAAAATTTTAAAAGATGATGCTGTTAAGTTGCTACACCCAATATGCCAGCAAGTTTGGAAAACTCAGCAATGGCCAGAGGATTGGAGAAGATCAGTCTACATCCCAATTCCAAAGAAGGGCAGTGCCAAAGAATGCTCCAACTACCGCACAATTGCGCTCATTTCACACGCTAGCAAGGTTATGCTTAAAATTCTACAAGGCAGGCTTAGGCAGTATGTGGACCGAGAACTCCCAGAAGTGCAAGCTGGATTTCGAAAGGGCAGAGGAACCAGAGACCAAATAGCAAACATGCGCTGGATTATGGAGAAAGCTAGAGAGTTCCAGAAAAACGTCTACTTCTGCTTCATTGACTATGCAAAAGCCTTTGACTGTGTCGACCACAGCAAACTATGGCAAGTTCTTAAAGAAATGGGAGTGCCTGATCACCTCATCTGTCTCCTGAGAAATCTCTATGTGGGACAAGAAGCTACAGTTAGAACTGGATATGGAACAACTGATTGGTTCAAAATTGGGAAAGGAGTACGACAAGGTTGTATATTGTCTCCCTGCTTATTTAACTTATATGCAGAATTCATCATGCGAAAGGCTGGACTAGATGAATCCCAAGCCGGAATTAAGATTGCTGGAAGAAATATCAACAACCTCAGATATGCAGATGACACAACCTTGATGGCAGAAAGCGAGGAGGAATTAAAGAACCTTTTAATGAGGGTGAAAGAGGAGAGCGCAAAATATGGTCTGAAGCTCAACATCAAAAAAACCAAGATCATGGCCACTGGTCCCATCACCTCCTGGCAAATAGAAGGGGAAGAAATGGAGGCAGTGAGAGATTTTACTTTCTTGGGCTCCTTGATCACTGCAGATGGTGACAGCAGTCACGAAATTAAAAGACGCCTGCTTCTTGGGAGAAAAGCAATGACAAACCTAGACAGCATCTTAAAAAGCAGAGACATCACCTTGCCGACAAAGGTCCGTATAGTTAAAGCTATGGTTTTCCCAGTAGTGATGTATGGAAGTGAGAGTTGGACCATAAAGAAGGCTGATCGCCGAAGAATTGATGCTTTCGAATTATGGTGCTGGAGGAGACTCTTGAGAGTCCCATGGACTGCAAGAAGATCAAACCTATCCATTCTTAAGGAAATCAGCCCTGAGTGCTCCCTGGAAGGACAGATCGTGAAGCTGAGGCTCCAATACTTTGGCCACCTCATGAGAAGAGAAGAATCCTTGGAAAAGACCCTGATGTTGGGAAAGATGGAGGGCACTAGGAGAAGGGGACGACAGAGGACAAGATGGTTGGACAGTGTTCTCGAAGCTACGAACATGAGTTTGACCAAACTGCGGGAGGCAGTGCAAGACAGGAGTGCCTGGCGTGCTATGGTCCATGGGGTCACGAAGAGTCGGACACGACTAAACGACTAAACAACAACAAAATTGCATTCAGTAGATTATCAGACCGTTCATCGGTGAACCAATTATATGCACATGATTTTCCTCTCCATACCCTGTTGACTTTGGTGAAATTCTCAACTACAATCTCCTCTCTTCAATAAACTTGCTTATTTCTCAATCACGTTCCCATATCGGCCAATATGCCACACTTGCTGCCTCTAAGTGTGTGTTTTCCAGACTACACTTAAAGATCCTCATGCTCACTGTATCTTTGCAGCCCTTCCAGTGTAGGTCCTTCATCCTTGAGCTACAGTAGGTTTGCTTGGGAAGAAGAGAGTATGGCATGGAAGATGAGGCATGAAGCATATTCTGAGAATTCTATGCGAAAAGCTGGTGGAGTTTGCCCGTCATCAATGGCATACCTCATCAGCATATAGAGAAAGTTAATGTTGATATCAATGTATGTTTGAAAGGGATTGTATGCAATCCAGTGAATGAGTCCCACTCTTAAAACTCAGCTGGGGAAGAAAGTGACTGTGTAACTCAACCCCTGTGCTCTACCAAGGATAGGCTTAAGCAGTAATAATCACTGCAGAAACATTTCATGCTTGGTCATCAGGAACCATCTCCGCATTAGCAATATTCAGAAAGAGAAAGTGCCGCAAAGTTAACATCATGTTAGGAAACTATGAAATATGGACCTAAAGAAAAGTGCAATCAATAAGAACAGGTGTCAAGGCTGCCTTGAAAGATTAACCTAATCACATTCTGAAAGAAGAAAATAGCTTTGGTTGGGTTTCTAGCACTTCAAAAATGCAAAGAGAGGAAGGATGAAAAAATCAAACAAGTCAATGGAACTTCAGAGCAGATGCCACAAATGTGCATAACATTTCTTAAACAATAACTGCTCAGAGCCAGTGTGGTGTAATAATAATAATAATAATAAATTTTTATTTATACCCCGCCCTCCCCAGTCAAAAACCGGGCTCAGGGCGGCTGACACCAACAGAATTACAATAAAACATAAAAACAATTAATTAAAATACAGATTAAAATACAGTATTAAAATTTAAAGTGCAGCCTCATTTCAAGTAGGCCATAAATCCAAGCCATGAGGGAGGAAAACACAGGGGTCAGGCTGAGTCTAACCCAAAGGCCAGGCGGAACAGCTCTGTCTTGCAGGCCCTGCGGAAAGAAGACAAATCCCGCAGGGCCCTGGTCTCCTGGGAAAGAGCGTTCCACCAGGTTGGGGCCAGTACTGAAAAGGCCCTGGCTCTCGTAGAGGCCAATCTAGCCATCTTATGACTCGGGATCTCCAGAATATTATTATTTGTGGACCTTAAGGTCCTCCGCGGGGCATACCAGGAGAGGCGGTCCCGTAGGTACGAGGGTCCCAAGTCGCATAGGGCTTTAAAGGTCAAAACCAGCACCTTAAACCTGATCCTGTACTCCACCGGGAGCCAGTGCAGCTGGTAAAGCACTGGATGAATGTGATCCCGCGGCCGGGACCCTGTAAGGAGCCTCGCCGCGGCATTCTGCACCCGCTGGAGTTTCTGGGTCAGCTTTAAGGGCAACCCTGCGTAGAGCGAGTTACAATAGTCAAGCCTGGAGGTGATCGTCGCATGGATCACTGTGGCCAGATCGGGGCGAGAGAGGTAAGGGACCAACTGCTTGATGCGGCGGAGATGGAAAAATGCCACCTTTGCTGTGGATGCAACCTGCGCCTCCATGGAAAGGGAGGCGTCAAAGGTTACACCCAAACTCTTGACAGAAGGCGCTGGTACCAATTGAGCCCCTGCAAAAGATGGGAGTGGTTAAGAGCAGTAGACTTGTAATCTGGTGAACCGGGTTCGCGTCTCTGCTCCTCCACATGCAGCTGCTGGATGACCTTGGGCTACTCACACTTCTCTGAAGTCTCTCAGCCCCACTCACCTCACAGAGTGTTTGTTGTGGAGGAGGAAGGGAAAGGAGGATGTTAGCGGCTTTGAGACTCCTTAAGGGGAGTGAAAAGCGGGATATCAAATCCAAACTCTTCTTATTCTTCTTCTTCAGAAAAATATCTTTACAAAAGGTATTTTATTTGAAGTTAAGCATCTGGGAAAGTCATGTATTAATTATAGAAAAAGATGGGCAAGAAAGTGGCTGCTTTAATGTGCTGCACTGGATAGCAAGACTTGGAATTTAAGACAAGATGGGTATAATTTCAAGCAAAATTTCAGTCTGCTTCATCATTAAATTTAAATAGCATTCACAGCAGTACAAAAAGCAAGGTATGGTCTCCAATTTCATAGCTGACATTCTCACCCAGAAAGCACATTCTTCAAATTAGGTCACCTTAAAATCAACAATACTTAAACGTATGATTAAGCTAGATTCTATAAGCTTCACTCAAAAGTTTCTAACTAGCCTATTATGTCAAAACGCCACAGTCGCTTAAGCTTTTAAAATTTCCATAACAGCAAGACGCCCTCTTGATCTCACCATAATTTTCAAATGTCTTGCACTGTAGGATATATTGGAATGATTCTGCATTTTCAGTATAAAACCAAGCTGTTATTATTACACGTATGCGAAGGTGACAAAGAATATACTGTAACTGATTTATGAACAGGGATGAGGTTTCTCGGTACCTGCTCATTTAGTAATCATGGCATTTGTAACTCAAGCTCGGATCATACCAGTTCACAGTTGGTAACATTTGTATGGACCCAAGATGCAAAAATATCATAACTGATCTTGACTGTCCTGCCCCAAGCTTGTCTATTTAGAAGAAAACTCCATTTAATTAAATGCAGCTTACTCCCAGGCAAGTGGTATAAAACAAATAGTGGTACCTCTACTTATGAATAACTCTACTTACAAATGTTTCTACTTACGAATGGAGCTGCGTCCGCCATCTTGGATGTGGTTTAGATAGGATTTTTTGCTTCGACTTACGAATTTTTTCTCCCAATGCATTCCTATGGGATTCGACTTACAATTTTTTTCGACTTACGAATGTGCGTTCGGAACGCATTAAATTCGTAAGTAGAGGTACCACTGTAGGCATATGTGTTTAAAAACAGAGATACTCTGAGTCTTGACCAAGCAGCCAGACAAAAGTGAGCAGATTTTTAAAACTGAAGCTTTGGGATTTTCTTTTCTTGTTTTGGAACAGCAAAACGTGCTCTAAACAGTCCGTCCGTCCGTCCCCCCATATGATACAACTGGGTTGCACTCCTATACAAAATGAATTCATTGGCTTTTACTTCTGAATAAACAGGTACTGTATAGGAATGCACTGTGTCATAATATGAGAAAAGGGACTTCATATCATCAATCCAACCATGCAATGAAGCTTTTCTTCCTAAAACTTTGGCTGAAAATTGTAATCCTTGCTGTTGTATTCAAAATTAGTACAGAGTATGATTAGAGATGAGTAATTTTTTTCCCCTGGCCACACACCAGAACCACAGACTGGCACAAATATAGCCAACTGCCAGCAACCTTTGCTGCTTGGATCCCTGAAGTTCATCCCAGTTCACATAGCTTTTTATTATTCCAATCTTAAATTCAGTTTTCCTAGCTCAACAATTTTGGGGTCTTCCTAAAAAAAAGCACAACCCTAGTTTTCCACATTTTGCTGCAAATTGCATTCTGGGGGGGGCATCAATAATTTGGTGTGAATTTCTCATAATAAACACTTTTGAATATGAAGTTTTGACTAACGTACACATTTTAGCAAGCAATTTCCTCCAGTAGAATGCATATTTCAGTGTTATTTCACCAATATATTCATTTTTGTGCACACTTTCCCCTAATATATGCATTTTGTAAACATTGGGTGGTGAACCGCCTAGCAAAAAGTTCAGTTAAGTGCAAATTTAGAAAGATAACTGTGTTCCGGTTGGCATATTGGTTCAGAAAGTGCAAATTTTGATCGATTTGGCTTCAAAAAAGATTTGTACTGAATTTCTCCTCCACCCTTACCTAAAAGTAAAAGACCTGTCCCAGAATTGCTTAACAATTCAGGTCATTTTGTCTATTATCACCAAAGGAACGAAAACAATTTTATTGGGTCAAGAAAAAACTATGCAGTAGAATTCTGACCATATTCTATAGCAGGCACATCCAACAGGTAGATCATGATCTACCAGCAGATCACTGGATGTCTGTGGTAGATCACTAGTAGATCACTGGTTCCCCCCCAAAGAAGCTCAACAACTTTGGCTCCCCTTAACAAAGCTCAACATTTTTGCCCTGCACCCCAAAGAAATGGGGCTTTCCTCCCCCCTAAAAAGCTTTGACCTGAACCCCCCAAAACAGGGTAGTTCACCGCCAGTTTTTAACTCTGTGAGTAGATCACAGTCTCTTGGGAGTTGGCCACCCCTGTTCTATAGAATAACTGGGCACATCTGTGCCCTTGTCAATACAGATGAAAAGAGCTTCAGAACACACACAAAAGCAGAGCAAAATGGTATAACAATACATTAAAGTAGACGATCCTCTGGGGGGGGGGGGAGTCCAACACCACTATAATCATTATCAAACATTGCAAAAGCAGTACTATTCTTGCTGAACACCTGTGGAACACTGGAGGGGAAATAAGAGAATTCACCCTTAAAAATCTAAGTCTAGAGTTTCTGTAAGATTCATGGCATATGACTTTTGCCAAAGCTTTCTTTTTATAGTGTTTGGCTTGAAATCATTTTATAGATCGTCTCACGGAAGTCTAAAACATGGCAGATGATTGCTTCATTCAGGGGTGGATGTGGCTTGGCTGCAACTAGGCCACAAACATCCTTCAGGCATCATTATTGATCCCATTAGAATCTGCCCATGGAATGAGACAAAAAGTAAGAACCACTTTCTCAACATAAGCTAAAGCTTTCTATACTCCCCAGTCACATGGAAAGCGCTCATGTTCAGGATGTGATGTTCAGATTGGGTCAAATCCTGTTTCATGTTCATTACATGAATAAGTATTGGATCAACACTCATTTAACAATTGTACGTGGCTGAATATAAAATAAAAGGGTTGGATCCATATCGGTTTAATTAGTGGCACTTAATTTCCATTGAAACCAATGGGTTGCATTCAATGTTAATCATACCCAGTGTAGATTCATTTAAATCACTGTAATTAAGTCTAACAGTTTCAGTATGTCTAGTCCGGCTAAAATTGTACGCACCAATGGGATTTAAGTTAGGATTAATTTGTCCCACTGATGTAAATGCAATTTAAGTTATTATGGATCTACCCCATCACCAATTTATATCCCACCCCACCCCCCTAAATATAATGGAATGTTTTCATGTTTTGCACAGCATACCGGTAGGGATTTTAAAAAACACAGGGGTGGGGTAGGAATAAATCAAGGACGTTTCAGAAAGAAAGATTGCACTGCTATAAAAACTGGATAATTCCAGTAATACATAAGATATGGAATTCTAAAAGACTTATTTATGGGTGGGTTCTGCAACACACTGCATCACAATGTTCTCAAAATGAAAAAATTTTTTTTACTATTATTGTAAGACAGCTCCCTGCCTACAACTGCAAAAACAGAGGAAGCTGTCAAGTATCTGGCAGACCAGAAATAATGTCTGGTAAGCAGAGTTCATCTTAGAAGGTCACCATTTGCGGAGGTCTGGTTTTCATTGTTCTGAAAATGCAAAGAGTATTGTGGCACTATTCCTGCTAAACATTGGGGGGGGGGACACAACCACCCGATACATTTTAAAAAATAAATAGTCAGCCACGAATTATTACACAGCCAAATAACAACTTCATTAAATTGATGTACAAAGAATAATGGCAAATATTTCAAAATAGATTGTCTGGTCAAGTGACAGGAAGAGTGATAAGTCTATTACAGGCATCCCCAAACTTCGGCCCTCCAGATGTTTTGGACTACAATTCCCATCATCCCTGACCACTGGTCCTGTTAGCTAGGGATCATGGGAGTTGTAGGCCAAAACATCTGGAGGGCCGCAGTTTGGGGGTGCCTGGTCTATTAAGTCTATAAGTCTAATACAACCTTAAAATGGACTTTTATTGTGGTTTATTCTTACAAGGCATTCTGTTGATTTAATTATGCTAATATAATTCATTTCAATTAGGCGAGATGACAGTCCATTTGTTAAAAGGATGATCTATAGCACCAATGTATATTCGAGAAAGAAGTCATTTGGCTGAATTAAGAATTATAATAGCCAATTATATCCATTCTAGAAAGCAGGCATAGTTGAATGCTGTTTAATTTTCCTTTGAATGGTCAAGGCATTTTAGAGGGACAGATTTACTGACAGGTTTTGATTTGACTCGGCTAACCCGGAACAGGCCTCCAGATCTATTGCCTCAAAATGTCATATGGAAATACTTCTGACACCGGTCCCAGAAGTTACATCTGGAGCACCTCACATTTATGAGGCTGCAACCTAGCTGAATGCTTTTATGGGTATGCAATTTATGTATCTGCCGCTCTGCTCTCCGTTCAGACAGGGGCTAAAGATGGTTACTATTGATGCAACAAGATCAACTCTATAAGCAACCCCGTCATTTTTATAACACTGTCTCAATAGATTAATTGAAAATTATTATGAAGTACTGTAAAAAAAAAAAAGCATGTGCTTCCATTCTACTCTAAAGTTTCATTCGGAGGGGAGGCCCTTCCTTTTAAAGCTTTTAAAGGCTTGCAAGGTCCCAAGATTAAAAACCACAGCTGTCCTCTGCTATTTCGCCTCCTATGTTCTGCCAACATACCTCCCCTCTCTGCCCCATCTATTTCAATGATGCAAAGAGAGCAAAGAGAGAATGCTGGGTAGATTCTCTCTTACATCAATGTCTTCTTAGTTACAGCTTAGGCCATCTTTTTGAATTTATTCATTTATTAAATTTATATCTTGCCATTCTTCACAAAGGACATCAGAATAATGTGAGGAGGAGGTATGGTAGAATGGTTTAAGGTAACCATCCCGTCACCACCAAAACATATGGCTCACAAATACAGTCAGGATTACTTTATATGCCAAATGGTGAGAGACTACACCCAACTCCGGCTTCTGAGCATACGCCTCGGTATAATATACAATTTTGCAATCATTCACTTTTTCTATATACATGTGAAAACATTAATGTGTCAAATGTCTAGAAAAATGCTGCAATTCACAGAGAAAAGAATCCGCAGAAAGACTACAGATCCTTCAAGAGGAAAAATTAAATCGCTCATCTCATCTACACTGAAACTACCCATTGCGGAAGCTGAACAACAGAATGACAGCTATCAAGGTGATAAGATGGCACAACTCGCTCCTCCCCTTCCAATTGAACTGTTGAGGCGATAATACCCTATTAGAGGCCATAAGGACCATCTGGGGCCATCTGGCAATGCAGATGGTTCTACCTAGCATCAATGAGCGGCATGCCCCTTCAAAAGGTGTAGAATTCTCGTGACAAAACTGTTTAAACAGGAGCTACTGATGGCAAGGTGAGTTTCCCCAGCTAGACTTAGGAGTGGCTGCAAGTCGAAAGAGTAACACTGAAATATTTCTAACCTGGCAAGAAGTGTCAGATGGGAGTAGGGCTAAACATACAACTCCAGGCTCATTTAGACACACTTTCCCTCTACTTGTGAGTAATGTCTAAAGAGGGAAACTGACATCAGGAGTCTATCAATTTAATGTATGCATGGTCCTAGCCACTGTGCATCTAAATATATAGGTAGCTTGTAATTTACACCCATGCATTAAACAGTTGAAGACCAATCAGTTGAAATTAAAAAAAAATGAAATGCACAGAAGGCAAAGAGATTAAAAGCTCTTTTTGCAAAGGGTTTTCCCAGCACGGAAAGAGCTTTTAAGCTCTCATACCTGCTTACTGGGCTTTGGAAGGCTCTTGTGAAATCTCATGGGAATTCGGAAGGCCCTGTGAGACCCTAATAAAACAACCACTAACTCTTCAGTAGCCCTCCGGACCCATTCAGAACAACTATGGGCTACCATCGCTCCTCCTCAGAGGACAGTAGACATAGAAGGCCCCAGGCGATGGCATGTTGTGCAATAAAACAGAGAGAAACAGCACACAGGTGCTGAAACGTTACAAGTTTAAAAATATACAAACCAGAACTAGAACAAACCATTCATGCCTAGGGTTACCTGACTTTCTAAAAGCATCCAAGAAATCTACAAGGCATAAACTTTCATACATGAATGCACATGCAAATAACAGGTCATTCTGTGGAAAAGTTGGTTATTGTTTCCTCTAGTAATACTGTTTCTTTAGATCTCTTGGTAGATTCATGATCACCTTTCATTCCATTCAGGGGTATGCAAAGCTGCATGTTAACATTGATGAAAAGGTAGTACAAGAAGTTTATCGCACATCTGTTCCTGAGGGAAGGCTGGTGCAGGCTCCCAGAAGTTGCTCTATTGATCAGGCTTCTTGTCCAAAGAACAAACGTTTCTCACGTTTTTAACCAGCATCCTGCTTCCTGGACCCCGTGATAAGCATAGTTAATAGCTATACATGCAAAGGCAAACAAACAATGATTGTGCATTTTCTTTTGAAAGAACTCTGAAAAGCTGTTTGATTTAAAAAGAAACCCAAATAACTCTACCAAATCATCCTGCATTTTGAGAGGCATTGCAGCCTAATATTATGCTACTAGCACTACTGCTCTTACCATAACTACTACTACACTGCTCCTGATATCATCCATTTTACTCAGTGCTAACACGTGATATATTCTAGGAACAAACCACTACAATAAGTTTATGTGTTCCAGACATCTACACCAACTTTTTTTCATTTCCTCTAACAGCAGTGGTCTTGTAGTTATATACTTGAAAGCAGATACCCCCAAAACAGGTAGCCATGACAATGGAACTGCAATTGTCTCCATTAATATAACTTTTGCCATGGGCTGGAAAATATTTATTCATGTATTTAGCATATTCATATTGGGCTGGATCCAGACAGACAGGGCAGTCCTAAACCATATACAACATGCATGTCTATTCAGAAGTAGCCCTGTTGCATTGAATGCAATTTACTTTCAGGTAAGTGGGTATCATAGCTGCCAAGTTATCCCTTATTTTAAGGGATTTTCCCTTATGCTGAATAGGCTTCCTCGCGAGAAAAGGGAAAACTTGGCAGCTATGGTGGGTATAGGGTTGCATCCTAAGTGAAATCATTTAAATCAACAGGACGTAAGTCATGACTAACTTATCCCATTGATTTAAATGGGAATTGAGTTCCGTTTCAAAGGAAAACAATATAGAAATGCAACTCAATTTTCAAACAAGTGCTTTCAGCGCCATCTTAAACCTCCTTTTGCCCACCACATAACCTATGAAGTGCCCTTGAGTAATATTCGGTTCTTCTGCTTTGTTTTAAACGTTGGATATTGCTTTCTAATATGAAGAAACTGAAGGGGTTGGCTTGAATTTTAGATATTAACCAGACTGGAGAGCCAAAGACTCAAAATTGCCCTTTTGTCCACATTCACAATGTCCAACAAACACCGCCAGGCCCCACTGTGAACTCTTCCATCCTTACCCGCCAATCTTTAGTTCCGGCGCTGGAGACAGGTGAGGGGAAAGCAGAAAATTGCTTTCATTTGCCGCTCAAATTCAATAAGCTTTGAAATCACACTAGTACAACATTTCACTTTGGAAGAAATAAGGCAATATTTCTGAAGAAAAATAATCGAGTTCCAATTGCTCATTCCTGCAATGGAAAGTGACAGCATATGCACACACATAATCACATGGGAAGTAATAATAGTACCGTATGTCCCAATACACTGCAGAGCCCCAGAAATCCTGCTGCCCAAGGGATGTGTCGAGAGTGATTTATTTGTATACAGTGTTCTTTCCCCCGTGTGTCACTAGCTGATTTCATCAATAGAAATCTCTACAGCCTCTGCTGAAACAGAGCTATATTTTGCACCTCTGCCTTTCAGTTGACCCTGTTACTCAGCAACTGAGTGAATTTCCTCTGGAAAGCAGTTCCTTTCCCTAATAGTATTTCAGAAAATCATCAGGGCTAAAATTCCTACAGAGCTCCTATTTCAGCAGCTAAAGGATTCAGAATCAAACAGAAGCATCAGAAGGTGTTAATACATCGAGATGTGCTAGACACAAACAAAGTAAGTTGTCCCAAGGAAAGTCTTGCTGAGGAGGCAATCCATTCTGAACCACAGCACCATTTTTCTTCCAAGTTCTATAATTTTATGATCAAATTATCTGTGCGGGGACAGCTAAATCCTAAATATATTAATCCCTTGTTGTTGAACTAAAGTGTGCTGAATTATAAACTTATAAAAGGTACTTTGAACTCTCCAGCAATGTCCAGTATGTGACACGTTTTTTAAAAAAACCAACGAAGTGCCCTAGATCTTATCAGCTGAATGAAATTACCTTGAGATGAACTGAATTCTTCGCAAGAACTGGATTCTTACTGCTGCAGAAGCTTTGTGACTGTGTCATCATGTTTTAAATGCAAAATTTTTAGAACTAGTTATTCACACACACAACATTTTGTGGTTCGCTAAACAGGGCATGGAAATCACAGCTTCTTTGTTTAGCTCCAAGACTCAGCCTCTGGGCAGATTTCCAGAAATAAATATCATTGTTCTGCCAATCCTTGTTTCCTCCTCAACGAGGCGATTTTCTAGCTTGCTACAATAGAGGACACTTAAATGAAATGCTTTTACTTAAGCCCAGATGTTCACATGTGGCTTGCTGCTTTCTTCAGCCAAGAGTTCGGTTCTGTGCCAGTCTTCCACTTGACAGCAGTAGTGCCACTGACAACTGGTTCCCTTCAGGTTATTTTTCTCATCAAATATGGACAATTGGGTCACTGCTTCAGGGTATTTTAGCAAAGGCATGTTTGGTTGCCCTGCTTCTTAACTGGTCGTCTTGCATGAATCATTACTATCTAACAGAAAAATATAGGCATCCTCTTTCTTTCTCTAGTGAGGATTTGAAGGTTATTATCTGGAGGTGTGCATTAGGGGCCCATACTAGAAACTGAAGGTGTTCACACTTGCCATTAATGTTTAAAGAAACAAGAGCAGGCTTCCCAGTGTTCCATTTCCAGGCCTAAGTCAAGGTGAAGGTGCTTAGGACCAAGCTATCTGACAGGCTATCTCCTTCTAAATGAACCTGCCCGTAGGTTAAGATGATCTTCCAAGCCCTGTTGCATGCCGTACCATGAAAAGAGATACACCTGATGGAGACATGAGAGAGGGCCTTTTCTGTGGCAGCCCTTGTTATGGAATTTTCTCTCCTGGGAGCTTAGATTGGCATAACCTTTAGGTGGGCAGTAAAAACATTTTTATTCTGCTTGGTTTTTAGTGATTGTTATGCAAGATTAAGATCGGAGGTTTTAACTGCTTTTCTCGGTTTTGTGCATTTTGTGTGTGTGTGTGTGTGTGTGTGTGTGTGTGTGTGTGAGAGAGAGAGAGAGAGAGAGAGAGAGAGAGAGAGAGAGAGAGAGAGAGAGAGAGAGAGAGAGAACCACTTTGGAGTTTTTATAAGGGTTGAAAGGTGGTACAACAATCTTTTTAATACATAAAATGCATAAATAAAATTTAGCTCCACTTCTAGTTTGGCAGTTGGAAAGCAGAGAGATGCCTGGTTTCTTTCTCATATCTCAAAAACTCAGCACAGGCTTCATTAATTAAAAATGCATTTAATTAAAAATGCATTGGCCAGCAACACATTTGTGGACTCCAGCATAAGAAGAAGAAAAATGTCCACACATTTTTCAGTAGTATATCCATAAAAGCACCTAAACAAACATTTTTGGCAGACATCCCACCTGGGAGTTATCCTGAGAGGATTTGCATCTGAAACTGAATGTGGTACTTGAAGAAAAATTTGTATATACAAAATATGAACAAATATGTATGTTTTTATTTAAGTAACTCAAATGTGTGTGGCACTTCAGCTGAGCTTCCAGACAGCGGCGTCACAACGGGGGGGGCAGTGCGCTCCCGGTGCCACGTCTCCGGGGGTGACAAGGTGGCGCCCCAGCACAGCGGCGCATGTGGAAGATTCTCCATTCGTGGCTGCAGCCGCAAGCAGAGGATCCCAGCAGCGTCTCTATGGCACTGGAGTGGTGGCGGCAAACCGCTACATAGTGTGCATGTGCAACGCTGCTACGTACGGCACATGCATCATATGTAATGATGCTGCACATGCATGCTACGTAGCGATGCCCCGCGCGTGGGTTCACGTTATGTTTGCCGCTCCGGGTGCCCAAGCAGCTTCCTCCGCCACTGCTTCCAGGGCACTAAATACATATGTATTTACATTCATCGCTGAACAGAGTAATTCAATCCGATATGGTGATGACAACGACATGTTTATTTATGAATATTTACTTGGCATACAACACATTTTCTTATCATAACTCGAATAATGTATCATAATGGAATATCAACATGGCACATAAATTGATAAATGTTGGAATAATTGCTTGAGAACTCAGTGTTTGTGCAGTGGGTAGGAGAAATGGAGCAGGGCAGAGTGGTGTCTGCATGGCCAGGCCCTTCCTGAGGGACCAGCAGTTCAGAAGGACCCATTGCCACCTTGCTACCATCCAGCTCCCCACCATCTGCCATCCAGGTGACCAGGGCCGTCTTAAGGGTATCCAGCGCCATGGTGCAACAATCCCTCCGGCGCCCCCCCCATTTCCCTCCAGCCTGAACTCACCTCCGGGAAGGATCACCTGCTGTACCCTGGCTGCAGCGGGGAAAGGCGGGCGGCAGGCATTTATTTTTAAAAAATAAATGAAAGTAAAAAAGTAAAAATAAAAATAATAGTAATGATGATGATGATGATGATAAAAAGGTGGCGATAGCGGTGGCAGCGGCAGGGACGGCAAGACTGAGGCTCCTCGCCTCAAAGGGTCCCTCTCCCCTTCTCCCTGTCCAGGGCGGGGACAGCAATGGCAGCGGCCACGAGGCCGGGGCTCTCCCTCTTCCCCTCCGGAGCACCCTCGGCTCCGGCCTGGTGTGATCGCTGTGGGGCAGCGGCTCCCCGGCCGGTCCACCAGGTTCCCCGGGCACCTGCGCAGCGGCGGCGGCAGGCTTGGTGGCTCTCGGCGGCTCGGCCAGGGCTCTCCCTCTTCCCCTCCGGAGCACCAGTGCCCCTCAGGCCGGGCTAACTCGGCTCCGCAGGCTGGGCTAACTCGGCTCTGGCCTGGCATGATTGCTGGGGGGGGGCAGAGGCTCCCCGGCCAAACCACCGGGTTTCCCCGGCAACCGCGCAGCAGCAGCAGCGGGCTCGGTGGCTGCTGGGCGCCAACAAATTTAATAGTGTCGCATGAGGAGCTGTCTGGTGGCGCCCCTGGTGGCCAGGTGCCCTGGTGGGAGGCGGGCCCCACATGCAATCACTTCCCTCCAGAAGGGAGGAAAGTCCTTCTCTTCAGGGAGGAAAGTCTTTCTCATCAGCTGTCTGGCACGGCAGCGCAAACATCAGCTGTCTGGCGGCGCGGCGGCGCCCCTGGTGCCGAGGCGCCCTGGTGCATTGCGCCACCCAGCCCAGGCCTAGAGACGGCCCTGCTGGTGACCCCACTGCCACACGTCACTGCACTGCCGCTGTTTGTCACTGCCAGTCACTCACCTTACCGCCCGCTCCTCACAGGCATGTTTACCTGGAGATGGCATTCCCTGTGGGAAACAGCAACTGTCCCATAGTGTCATGAACTGGCAGGACGATGGGGAGGATGAAGAGGAGGACATCCACCACACCCTGTATTCACCCAAACTGGCGCAGCAGATCTACAAAAGCATGTTGCACGGTCAGGCGGAGTCCCCCAAAGCCCCCAGGCAGCCCCCAAGCGGAATGATGACACAAGACCACGTTCTATGGAGCCGTCGACTGCTTCCTAGGAATGACTCTGCTTCAGCCGTGTTCAAGGTAATCCCCCCCCCCGGTAACGCCTGCCCAAGCTGGATTGGACAGGTAACTGCGTGGGTGGAGATCACCAGTATCCAGCCTGGGAAGGCAGTGCCGGCCCCCGAACTTCCAGGGCTGCCCCAGGGATCCCAGGGGGTTGCGCGCAACCGCGCAAAATACGCCTCCCCATTTTATGTGGGGAACGGTCATTCTTCAACTAAAATCATGTTCTTCCACAAACTGCTCATATTTATATTGCCATCTTTTTTTTTTATCTTTCACCATTCTAAGAGAAATCCCCCAGTGTGCTGTTAAGTGTTGCAAAGTAAGGGGCTGCAAAACACTTTGAATGCTTTGTGAATTATGAAATCACTCAAGGGGCATCCTGCTTCCATCCAGATTTCAACATTCTATAAAAAGTGTGGCATGGCCCAGGAAACAGATAATAAAATGGCTTTACTTTAGCAACTAAAAGTCAGATTAGGTGCTAAACAAGTGAATCTGGAGAAGGCTTTTCATAATCAAGAGTGCCACCTCAGTAGTCACCTGCCTCCCCACCGAAGATGGGGGTCCCAAGAGCACAGCCTCAGGCAATTACCTCAAAGAACACACAGGTTCAGAAGTAAAGCAGTCTTTCAGATTTCCTCAGTTGTCTGAGTCTCAGCTATTTAGATCACTTTAGGTCAAAACCAGCTCTTTGCAAGCAAGCCCAGATCTTTAAGCAATGACACTTTAGAGCAGGCATCCCCAAACTTTGGCCCTCCAGATGTTTTGGACTACAATTCCCATCTTCCGACCATTGGTCCTGTTAGCTAGGGATCATGGGAGTTGTAGGCCAAAACATCTGGAGGGCCGTAGTTTGGGGATGCCTGCTTTAGAGCAATCTGAGTTCACAACCTAGCACCACACTTTGAGCTAGTTGAAATTTCCAGATGCTCCTCAAACATAATCCTGCATATAAATTTTATACATTTGTTTATTATTAAATGTATATATTGCCCTTCATCCGACGATCGCAGGGTGGTTCACAACACACTACTGCATTGCATTAATCCAACCTAACTGTTACCCAAAGCATGGATAATGGAAAAAGTTATCCCTTTCCAAGGAGGATGCGCTTGAAGCACCAATCACAGTTGGTGAATGACTCTCCGTGTCTTAGATGTCACAGGTCCCCATAGGCAGGGACAGATCCAAACCATAGGGTTGCCAGACTCAATTGTGGACAGGACTTCTGTGCCTTTAATTGCCCTGCTCTCTTTTGAATCTGGAAACCTTAAAGAGAAACCAGCAGACCCTTTGTTTATTTTCCAAGCAAAGGGTCTGCTGGTTTCTCTTGAAGGTTTCCAGACTCAAAAGAGAGCAGGGCAATTAAAGGCACAGAAGTCCTGTCCACTATTGAGTCTGGCAACCCTACCAAACCATGGGGCTGTTTCTTAATGGGAAATGCAACCTCCATCCCTTAAGAGATGGAGCTATGCCTCAGCTATGCCACCTATCAACAAAACCTACCATCTCCATCTGATATGGACACCCATTGAGCGCACCCACTGTTCCATCTAGATAGGATGAGAAGTTTGTCTGTTTCTCATTTGGGCTAGACCACTACAAGTGACTATCCAAAATGATAAGCCAAACTTTTAATTGCAGAGACAGCGGATACATTTTATTTGGCTATTTCTGATAAAAGCTACTGGTAACAATCGATGCACAGAGCCTAGTGTGGTCTGGTCTTCATTCAGAAAGCACAGCACATGTATTAAAAGCCAACACCCAATATATCTAAAAATACTTTTTGACACATGCATCTTCTTCATATGCTGACAACAGCCAGAAATGCGGGGATTTATGAGGCTTCAGAAAGACAAATTGGCTGTTTAACAGAGGAAAATGGAACACTATGCCTGGAATGTAAGGCTGAAGGATCAGAAAATAAACAAAGGGCGGGGAAAGTGAGAGGATAAATGATAAGAGTGAAATCAACTAGATGAATATCTAGATGAATTGTATTTTCATATTCTGCTGGAAGCCGCCCAGAGTGGCTGGGGAAACGCAGCCAGATGGGCAGGGGATTAAATATATATATATATATATATATATATATATATATATATATATATATATATATATATTATAATATATGGGGGGGGTGCATTTTACTTGCCTGTTGAAACAACCAACATGACTTACAGTGAATATATATATATATATATATATTTAAAAACATTAAAACCAATACTCAATACTTCCATTAAAACAATTGCAGCTGAAACATTAAAATACAGTAGTGCTAAATAATAATAATAATAATAATAATAATAATAATTTATTATTTATACCCCGCCCATCTGGCTGGGTTTCCCCAGCCACTCTGGGTGGCTTACAACAGAAAAATGAAATAAAATAATCTATTAAACATTAAAAGCCTCCCTAAACAGGGCTGCCTTTAGATGTCTTCTAAAAATCTGGTAGCTGTTTTTTTCTTTGACATCTGATGGGAGGGCGTTCCACAGGGCGGGCGCCACCACCGATAAGACCCTCTGCCTGGTTCCCTGCAACTTGGCTTCTCGCAACGAGGGAACCGCCAGAAGGCCCTCGGTACTGGACCTCAGTGTCTAAGCAGAACGATGGGGGTGGAGACGCTCCTTCAGAAAAAAACTTCCAGGAAATAGCCAATTTAAAATAACAAAACAGCAGACTATACATTAAAAGTAATCTGGAAAAACTCTTAATGCCAACCCTCTGAATAATGAAAGACAGACTTCTGAGATTCTCACCAGAAGGGAGTTTCATTATATCAGCAGCACCAGCCATTTCTCATACCCACCCAGCTGATCTCATGGATGGGCATAGCTGCCAAGTTTTCCCTTTTCTCGCGAGGAAGCCTATTCAGCATAAGGGAAAATCCCTTTAAAAAAGGGATAACTTGGCAGCTATGTGGATGGGTGGGACAGAAAATAAGGACTCCAGAATGGATGTTTAAAGGCTGCACAAGTCCATATGTGTTCAGGCAGTTTCTGAGGTCATCTGGGGCTAAGTAGTTTGGGGCTTTAGAATTAAAGGTACAGCCTCATTTTTCAACAGTGGCCAGCTTTTAAATCCATAAATGTGTGTTTTCATTCCCACCATCATTTACAACATTATTATTCATTGTGGCAAAGTTAAGCACACATATTAGTGTTTAGAGGATCTGGCCCATAAAAACCTGGCTGATTCTCAAGAGAACACTGAAATGTCTGCTTCAGCCTGTAGATAACATTATGTTTCCCAGTAGAGTGGTACCTCGGGTTAAGAACTTAATTTGTTCTGGAGGTCCATTCTTAACCTGAAACTGTTCTTAACCTGAGGTCCCACCATAGCTGCCAAGTTATCCCTTTTTTACAGGGATTTTCCCTTATGCTGAATAGGCTTCCTCGCGAGAAAAGGGAAAACTTGGCAGCTATGGGTACCACTTTAGCTCGTGGGACCCAGGTGGTGCTGTGGTTAAACCACTAAGCCTAGGGCTTGCTGATCAGAAGGTCGGCGGTTCAAATCCCTGTGACGGGGTGAGCTCCCGTTGCTTGGTCCCAGCTCCTGCCAACCTAGCAGTTCGAAAGCACGTCAAAATGCAAGTAGATAAATAGGAACTGCTACAGCAGGAAGGTAAACGGCGTTTCCATGTGCTGCTCTGGTTTGCCAGAAGCGTCTTTGTCATGCTGGCCACATGACCTGGAAGCTATACGCCGGCTCCCTCGGCCAATAATGCGAGATGAGCGCTGCAACCCCAGAGTCGGTCACGACTGGACCTAATGGTCAGGGGTACCTTTACCTTTACCACTTTAGCTAATGGGGCCTCCTGCTGCCGCCGCACTGCCACCACGTGATTTCTGTTCTCATCCTGAAGCAAAGTTCTTAACCCAAGGTACTATTTCTGGATTAGCGGAGTCTGTAACCTAAAGCATCTGTAACCCAAGGTACCACTATACTGCTTCATAATTGATTAAGTCAATTGCATATGACAAGTAGATGTTAAATTCCTAAGGTACCTTATGAAGGACTCACTGACTGATAAAGTTTTACATAACACATCATAATGAATTCCACTAGACAGATACACGCAATTTTTTCTATTCATGTTTCAGGGGAGACTTTTTTCTAAAGATGTCTGCTGATGCAGGAAGCTCATTTCGGTAGTTTACTACAGTCCCAATACACTAACTGATATTGACACACATACATTTTTACTAATCAGATACCTGCTGACACAATTATCCATTATATCATGCTCTGAAAATCAAATCTAGAAAGCTGAACTGATGGGAATTCAGGATGGGTAAGAAGATACATAATTTGGAGCAAACTATGTAAGTACCTTGTTTTCAAATAAAGAGATTAAGCCCAATAGTGGCCTAATTTAATTTCTGTAAGTCATTATTTTAAATGTGTTCAGAACTTAGCACAGATGGTTGGTGTTTTACACACAGGACTGTTCCCCTGTTAAGTTTCTTCCTAACAGACTGTATTTTACATAATGATGACAAATGCAAGTAAGCAGATGTCAGCAGTGTTCAATACGACAATATCGTTCAATCTGGTAGTAACATATTTGCCCTTACAGGGGACAAAATGTTTTCAAACCGCCACCATCAGTGTCTTAAACAAACATCCAGTACCAGTTAATGGCTACAGCTAGACATTAGGCAGCATTAATATCTGAGAGCAAGGTTTGCTTGTGAATTATTTGTTGGGAAACCAAAATCCACTGTCCATGGGAATACAGCACAGCTGCCCTGTAGTAATATTAACAGCAAAGTCCTAAACACAGTCACTTAGAATGTCCTAACTCTCATGGTAAGTGTGCACAGAATTGCACCATTAAAGCCTTAGTCATACCATAGGCTCAGAGCAAAAGGGTAGGAAGAGGAATATATATAAAAAAAAACCTTCATTGAGCCATAACCAAATTAAGCCACTGAAGAATTCTCTAAATTCTGATGTGTATTCCCAAATTCCTAGACTTGCTCTATAAATAACTGGTTTTGCTGTGGAGTATGAAATAATAGGTTCTCTTTTTTAAAACAAAACAAAACACCAATGACTTTAAAGACAAAACACCAATGGATGTGTTCCTCTTGTCAGAAGTGACTAATTTCAGTGATCTTTCTCCAAGTATTTAATGGAAAGGTCAATATGTAAACGAATGACAGATTGACCATAAGTTCTTGGTTTTGCCTTACTTTCTGCTTACTTTTTCTGAAAGTTGGTTATGTGTCCATTACGACACATTCAGAAAAACCAGTTGGTATGGGAGCTGATTATAAAAGCAAAGAAAAATAACAGGAGCCCACTCCAACCATTGAAACTTGAGCAGACACAGCAAACCAGAGGACTGGGCAAATAGGCAAACAGGTAGCAAGGAGATTTAACATGACTACAGGCATGACATTTCCACAACCTATTATTCAATTAGTTAGTAGATTTGTATCAATCTTCTGCAGAACAGGATGAGTTTCTAAAGCATTGCACTGCCTGTGTCCCTATCACAAAAACAGTTGAGACATCAGATGATTTGGATAGCTCTGAGTGTTAGAAAGCACAGCTCAAGACATGCACACCAAGGATGGGGAGAAAGTAGATAGGAATCTACTAGTAGATATGTGAATCGGCAAAAGTTCACTCCCAGTTCTTTAGGAATAGCAACATCAAACACCTGTCACACATAGGAGGGGCTATTCTATGAAAATGAATTCCTAGTCTCTGAACATATAGCTTGCTGCTATTTAATTCTAAGTATAGACATTTTGCTGATTGGTAGGTCTTGAGATTCTCGTAAAATAACTAGGAGTAACAAGCATGAACTCTGCCCACTCCTGTTGCACTGTTTTCTGAAGAAGAAAAAAGTTAAACTGTGCCTGGTTCTAAAGAGAGTGAGATGGTTAACTGGCAGTGCACTGCGTAGCTATGTTCAGTGACAAAAATAGTGAACATCAGTAAAAAATCAACACTGGATTCAAGCCCTAACTATTCAGTCTTAACACTGGGTGGGTGATATAACAATTAACCTCTTTCTGTATTTCTGGAAGGAAACCTACAAGTCACTCCTTCCTGTACTACTGTGGAACTGAACAAATTATAATCAATGAGTGAAAAAGAAAAAGGAAACCTAATATTTTTAACTACAGGGAGTCAACAAGTGTGACAGGCAGAATGTAAGAGCCACAGACTTTACAACAACCCAAACTGGGAGTCTTTATCAATATGTTCTTTATCAATTTAGCGCAGTTTGCATACATAAACACCATGCACCATTATTCTAGTGCCAGTTCTTACGCACTGTCAACGCAGAACTTTGATACCAGGCACACATTAGAGATGCCTGAAATCAGCCCATATCTGTGGGAAACTACTATTTCAGGCAAGATCTTCCCAGGAAATCACCAGCCGCACTATTTTCAAAGGAACTGCTACTACAAAAAGATGGCAATCGTTTAAGGATCAGAGTCAAGCATTCTGTGATATGCCACCTAACAAATGTGGGCTCGTCTGCTTCTGATTTCAAAAGGCAGATACCCAACTCAACATTTTGCTAATGGCCAGGCTGGTGGTGAGTTTAACAATGGCTGTTCCATGCAGATGTAGGACTGTTTGAACCACTTTTTCCTGGACTGGGTAGGAAGTAAACACATTAGCATCACCGGCATCCAATGAAGTGCAACACAGCTGTAGTTTTCCAATATGATCTTGCATACCACATGGTGCTGAGATTTATATGCTTTCTTATCCCATCCAACCCAATAGGAGGCCCCAACATGTGGGTGCTGTTGGAATCATAGAATTGTAGAGTTGGAAGGGACTGAGGGTCACCTAGTCCAAACCCCTGAAATGCAGGAATCTCAACTCTGCAATGTCCATGTTACTAACAGATGGTTTGTGCCATGTCTACTTTTTGGAACAGGTAAGCCAATATAGATATTGTCAGGTGGTATGTACTGCCATCCACTGGCTCATTCCTTGGTCCTTTTGCATCTAACCATCTTTTTTCTACACTCTTCCTCTCTTTGGGCACTCCACTTAAAAAGCTGGGGGAGGGAAGAGATGATTAGCTGAGAAGCCATCAGAAAATTCAACTTAGAGCATTTAGCCGACACACTTATTTTCAGCCATATGAAATCAGATTGCTCTTATTTGTCTGCTGATTTTTCTTTCTAAGCAAAGTTTTTTCCCATTTGATTCCTTGCAGAAACAGACTAGTCCCTCATTAGTTGAAAAAGCCTATTTTAACCTAAATTTAAATCTATTCATTCCCCCCCCCCATTTCAAAGGGCTCATGCCAATCCAGATGGTAGCTTCTCCAGCTGAAAATCACAGATGGAGACCAGGTGTACATTAAAGCAGAGATAAAGAATCAAAGCAATCACAGCCCATCTTTAGCATACAGCCTACACACATGGCTATTAGCTCAATTGCGGATCAAAACGAAGAAACATAATAAGTTATCAATCTCTGTAATAAGCATACAAGTAAATTCCATGCCTTTAACACTGCAATTTAGTGTTGATTAGAGGGGCACAACAGCAAAATGCAAAGCATATTCTGTGGTATTGTATTAGTATAAGCAAGTGGGGAAGACCATCAGGAACATTAAGAGCTGTTTTAAAGATCACAGCTAAATCCTAATAGATAACGGGTGTTAAACAGTAACAAGTCAAAGACTAAATGCAAGACAGGGCAGAGGTACAAAGGTTTTGCATGGGTGCAAATGCAGCTGTTGAGGTCAGAAATGCATTCCAATCAGATTCACCTGTTCTTCAAAATTGAGGTGCTCATTAGGAAATGAGGATCTCGGATCACAGAGAATCTAAAGGCTATTTTAGCACTTTGGTTGCATTTAAGTTTGTGAGATTTAGGAAGGGAATGAATTTTACTCTTGGATAGCTCTAGTAATGTTTTGAATGACAGGTATTTTTTTAAAAAAAAGCTAAGTGAAATTACAATTTGTTCTAAACCTAAGAATTCACTTCCTACATCAGGCAAGAGGCACATTATGTATCCTCTCAACAGTCTGGCTCCAGCAATGACCAGAAACCTCCAAAAAGCTCACAAGCCAGGCATGAAGCATAAAGACAATCCAAGGTTTCGCTTGTTTGTTTTTTTGCCAGCATTTGATAATCTGTAGGTATGAAGGTTACATTGTCAGTGGAAAGCCAGTAGAGAAAGAAAAATAATATTTAGACACAGAAATATTTTGTTCACAAAAAAAATGATGCTGGGTGACCTTACAGGCCAATTAAACAAAAATTTGAAGCTCATAGTTGTGTTCATAGTTTACTTGTCTTTTTCGTACAGCCCTTCTCATGGAATACACCTTGCCCATTCTTGTTCCTTTGTGATGACTTGCAATATGGTAAATTCTTCTACTCACATCCCGTTGTAAAGAAATACTTGACTACAGGGGCTCTCCTCCTGTTACAAATACAGTGGAACCTCGGTTTTCGAACTTAATCCATTCCGGAAGACCGTTTGGCTTCCGAAAAGTTTGAAAACCGAAAATCAATGGGTTGTCAGCAAAGTCATTGGGGGGAAAAATGAAAAATGCAGCTTGGAAGCTGTTTGGCTTCCGAAAATCATTTGAAAACCGGACCAGTTACTTCCAGGTTTTCAGTGTTTGGGAGCCAAAACATTTCAAAACTGAGGCGTACGGGAACCAAGGTTTAACTGTAGCAAGTATGTGGGCAGAATTTCCATAATGTCACAGGACTAAAACCCCTCTTCTCCCTTTTCATTACATTGTCCTGATCCAGGTTTTCCACCACCCCCCCACTTTCTTTTTAACAGCTTCACAAGACCAAATCATGTGACAACCATTGTGTCAGGTTTGACCAACAGGTTATCATTGGAAGATTCTTTTTTTATATAATTATTTATTAAATTTTCCAAAATAAACACATTTAAAACATTATACAAGACAAACAAACACATAAACAAACATTCAAAAGTACAAACATCCCAAAAAAACATGCTCCGCCGAGCTTGACTTCCCTCCCTCCCCTCAAAAGGTTTTCTAATCAGTTCTTATCTCGCAGTTCCTTTGTATCTAATCTTTAGGGTCAATTCGTAGGATTTATTTCACGCCTGCAAGTGTCTTTAAACCTTTACAGTTCATTTCCATATAGTCCACAAATTTACTCCAATCCCTTAGAAACCTTGTCTCCCTCTGGTTTCGAATCCTGCTAGTCAGTCTCGCTAATTCTGCATATTCAATCATCTTTGTCTGCCAGTCTCCAATTGTCGGTAAGTCCTGGGTTTTCCATTTTTGGGCTAATAATGTCCTCGCCGCGGTTGTCGCATATAAGAAAAGGGTACTATCCTCCCTAGTTATCTCTTGGCCTATCAGTCCTAACAGAAAGGCCTCTGGTCTTTTGGGAAAAGTATATTTAAATATCTTTTTCAGTTCGTTATATATCATTTCCCAATATCCTTTAACCTTTTCACATTTCCACCACATATGATAAAAGTCCCCTTCCTTTTCATTACATTTCCAGCACATTCTGTTACTCATTCTATACATTTTCGCTAATTTCACTGGAGTTAAGTGCCATCTATACATCATCTTCCAAACATTCTCTTTCAAAGCAGTACATGCTGTAAATTTTATTGTTTGGTTCCATAATTTCAACCACGCATCATATTCAATATTATGCCCAAAATCCTTAGCCCATTTTATCATTACCTCTTTCGTCAACTCATCTTTAGTATACCACTCTACCAGCAAGTTATACATTTTGGACAACAATTTCACTCTGCCCCCTAGCAACTCTGTTTGAAATTTGGACCTTCTCTCCTCAAAACCAATTTTTTTTATCTTGCACAAATACATCATTAATTTGATGATATTGCAACCAACTCGTCAAATATACTTTCACCTCTTCATACGGTTTCAGTTTCCAACCTTGTTCCGATTGTCTTAGAAAATTTTCATATGTTGGTCTCTCACCTTCCATATTCACTTTTTTCACTATAATCACTTCCATTGGTGAGATCCACCATGGCGTCTTGGTCTCTAACAAGGCTTTATTTCTTTCCCATACTTCAAATAACGATCTTCTTATAACATGGTTCGTAAATCCTTTATGGGTTTTTTTCTTATCATACCATAGATATGAATGCCAACCTGCTCTGTTGTCAAATCCCTCCAAGTCCAACAAGTCCGTATTTTCCAATGTTATCCATTCTTTTATCCAACAGAGACATGACGCTTCAAAGTATAATTTCAAGTCTGGCATGGAGAATCCGCCTCTTTCGGTCTTGTCTACCAATATTTTATATTTTATTCTTGGTTTCTTCCCCTGCCAGACAAATCTTTGTAAATCTTTTTGCCATTCCTTGAATTGTCTTGTCCCCTTTATAATAGGTATTGTTTGAAACAAGAATAACATTTTGGGCAATACGTTCATCTTTACAGCTGCAATTCTACCAAGGAATGACAACTTCCTCCTATTCCATATCTCTAAATCTTTCTTTATTTCTTTCCATACCAATTCATAGTTATCATTAAACAAATTTATATTTTTGGTTGTCATCCATATTCCAAGGTATTGTAATCATTGGAAGATTCTAACGTCACTGTGCTCCACTCTCGGCAGAAGTGTTAGCGATGGCTTGATCTGATGCAGAGTTAGGCATACAAATGGTCTCGGTGAAGCCTAAATCTGCATTAGGCTCGGCTGCAGATCAATGATAATAATTTCAGAAAGTTCAAGGGAGATAAAAAGCCGATTCATCTAGACAAAAACTGAAAAGGATAAAAAAGGGGGGGTAGAATAAGCAAAATAAAAAATGCAGGAGGTTGTATTTTTGCTACACGGTTACTTTTCATATCCACTAATGAAATATTCATGATTTTTGCAGCTTGGAACTGTTCGGTGGCTTTAAAAAAAACAGTGAACTCTGTAGCAGGATGATGTGCTGTGTGGGTTTTATACATTTGGAGATTCAATTTTTCATGTGGCACTTTTAGGATTTTAATGTATTTCACAGTTTTATGAATTCAACAGTTCACCGCAGAAGCCTTTCTCAAAAGGCTTACACAAGGGAACAGGCCAAACAGATCTGGAGAATATTCTTCTGCGCAAACCCACTCGGAGCCAAACTGCATGCTATGCTGGCAGGTTCATGACTGATTTCCAGTGTTTGTTACCAAAGCCAGGGCTCTGGCTCCTAAGCTGAAACAGTGCCGGGGGGTGGGGTGGGGTGGAGATCCCTTTCTCTCAATCTAAACTGATCCTCAAAAGCTGCTTTTTATTTAAAAAACAAAACGTGAGGAGACCTTTTTTTTTGTAAACCGCTTTGAGTTTCTTTTTTCTACAACCAAGCGGTATATAATTTTTATAAGATATTACACTGCAACATATAGTTTGGCCTGCCAAGGAACTACCCTACTAGGAAGTTTGATTTGGCATGTTGTCCATATCCAAGGTCATGGGTTTGGCTCTCTCTCCAGACTAATCACAATCTGTAACCATGGTTTGCTCTTGGTTTGTGGCTAGTGGTTAGTCTGGAGAGAGTTAAACCACATGCTAAGCAATGTGGCATGCCAAGGAAAACTTTGACTTAGGTGCAGCCTATGTTTCAGTCTAAATATTGTGTTGCAAGAAATGCTGCTGTAATGCAACTGATAAAGAAATAGGGCTCCACATTTTTGCTACAAGCTACATACCTATAGAGTAGGGGTCTCAAAACTGGAAAATGAGAATTCGTTTACAAGAGAGAGGGCATATTCCCCTAACTCTTTTCATGTGCATACCTTATGTCACTTTCTAGGCCATTTTTCTGACCTTCCACACTGTATCACTGAAAATCTAGAACTATCTTTGACCACTGAACAGAGGGGAGGGCACACCAGGAATGAGTTGCTGGTAGTTGCATATGCTCCTCAGTTGCAACCTACCTTTCCCCTTCACACACAGTTCTCAAAATCACAATTTCCTTTTTTTTTTTCATATTCATTTTTATTGTTTTTCTGTATACAAAGCAAAACACCCGAAAGAAAGTATCACAAAAATTTCAAAAAATAATCAAGTCCATTTCATACAAATATTATCATAATAGTACAATCAAATATATACAAATGTTCTGCTAAACATGACTTCCTTCCTTCCTCTCACTTGGTTTTCCATTTTTCTCATCCTTTATGCGCTTTCTCCCTTTTATCCTTGTCCTTCTCTTAAATAGGTCTTATTTTATTCAAAGACATGGCTTTCTGTCTTTTATGTTGCAGTTTTTATGTTAATCCTACTAGTGTTTTCACATTTTTACAATGTTCCTTTAAATACTCTACAAATTTGCTCCATTCCTTTTGGAACCTCTGGTCTTTTTGTTCTCTTATTCTTCCCGTCAACCTTGCCAATTCTGAGTATTCCATCAATTTAGCCTGCCACTCATCTACTGTTGGAATTTCTGCTATTTTCCACCTTTGAGCTAGTATCATTCTAGCAGCGGTGGTGGCATACATAAATAATCTTTGGTCATTTTTCTTAATTTCACTTCCCATCAAAATCACAATTTCCTAGTTACCATGGCTCAAGAGAAAGTTTCATGACTATTGATATGCTTTTTGGTTTCTGTAATGTCACCAGTGTATAAAGCATCAATCTTTTTTAGCCTACCTGTCTGGGAGTTCCACAATGTCTGCAGGCTTGAATGGAATGAGAAGGCTACAGTACTACTTCAGAGGGGAAATCTCCTTACTTGAGCTTAGAATATGTTAGAGCAGTGTGTGCCACTGTTGAGCTGGCAGACACAACACACATGTGCCCACAAAGGCCTTCCCTGGTGGCCACAGTCTCCCCCTCCATTGAAATTAGACATGGAAGAGGTTTTCTCTTGTGGCCAAAGGTATAAGTTGGGGGGGGTGCTTGATAGTGGGGTGGGGTGCCCATGACAGTTTTTCCCATTTGCAGATGGGCCCATGAGCCCCAAAAGGTGGTAGCCTGTGTGGAAAACTGCCTAATAGGATTTCAGTTGAGATACAGACAGATGGGCCGGGCTTCAATTCCTGGCTGGGATGGAAGAGATGGTGTCAATCATCTTTCCCTATCAATGTTTGCACTCTACTGAAGGCCCACCATGGAAGAAAAAAAGAACTGCAATTCCCACAGCCTTTTCAACATAATGGGGATAAAGTCTTGTTTATCTTAATAGATTTTTAATGTGAAATATGTAGTTAAGCAACATTTAAAACATCAGAGGATACATAGTGGAATTAAGAAACAGAATTCTGTTGTTATGCTTCTCTGAAATCTACTGTGTTCTGCATAATTCAAAACACCACTGACATTTTCTCTGGGTTAAGAAAATTGCCTTAAGATTCAAGGAACTGGAAATAAAAGCTCCAGATCAATGTATACTGGATTCCTCTTACCTTTAAGCAGGTTGATTCATGCGTTTTAACCCACAGAGAAATGTATTGACATTTCAGGTCCATTTTACACACAAAAATTGAAGCAATTATGCAGGAATAAAAGTTGCATACACATTAACTTGAATTTTGTTCCACTGGAGCACCATACGAACCTGTCTTTTATGGCATAGGAAACATTGGAATATTTTCTAGGATAAAAATTCTTCCTGCCTGAGAACTGAAAAATCCAAAACAAAAACAACTCATTGATGGAGAACTAGAGCCAAGTGCCTGTCTTGGAAGACTAATAATAATAATAATAATAATTTATACCCCGCCCATCTGGCTGGGTTTCCCCAGCCGCTCTGGGCGGCTTCCAACAGACATTAAAATGCAATAATCTATTAAACATTAAAAGCTTCCCTAAACAGGGCTGCCTTCAGATGTATCCTAAAAGTCTGGTAGTTGTTTAGCTCTTTGACATCTGGTGGGAGGGCGTTCCACAGGGTGAGTGCCACTACCGAGAAGGCCCTCTGCCTGGTTCCCTGTAACTTGGCTTCTCGTAGCAAGGGAACCGCCTGAAGGCCCTCGGCACTGGACCTCAGTGTCTGGGCAGAACGATGGTGGTGGAGACGCTCTTTCAGGTATACTGGACCGAGGCCGTTTAGGGCTTTAAAAGTCAGCACCAACACTTTGAATTGTGCTCGGAAACGTACTGGGAGCCAATGTAAGTCTTTCAAGACCGATGTTACGTGGTCTTTAACATGAGTTAAAATTATTAGCTAATGGCTGAAATGTACACTTATTGCAATGTACACTGCCAAGGGGCCAATACAAATCCTGACTTTTTCATCAACGTAGAACAGTGGCTAGTGGAGTGCAACTACGGGATCCTACATTAATGATGCATCGGTCTTTTATAAATTAAATGTTATTCAGCTACAGAGAAGTTAAGCTCCATCAGATTTTGCTAGCCTGTTATTTCAAAAGATGCTCACTTAAATATACTCACTTTAAACAGATTTATTGTCTATTATTCAACAGAAACTAATGAAGCAACTCTTAGATCTCTGCACTTTCCCCCTGTTGGGATCTACTTCCCAACTTACAACTAGTCGAGGGGATCACACTTTTTGTCTGCTTCATCCCTTCCTTGGTCTCTGTGCTGCCCTTGTAGAATTCAGCAGGAAGGTGGACGGGGACAAAACTAGATATTAGTTGGCTCTGCCTGACAGTGGATCTGGCCTCGCATCCTGTTGGCCTTCCTGCCTTCTCCCCTACCAGTCACAATGGGCACAACTGGGCAAACACCATCATAACAAGGATGTTGAGGTGTTTTACAAATGCCAGAACATATTTCAGTAAATGAACCTGACACTAGATCATAGGAAACAGTTCTAAAGCACATTTCTTATATAACTGAAGCACAAGATGCCATATTTCCAGCTATAAACACAAATCAGGCAGCCAGGTTTTCAAGAAGCTTAGACAAAAGCAAGCAAAAACAAAAACTGAAGAATTACCCATCAATGGACCATTTTTTCAAAACTGTCTAGGCAATCTGTGCAGGGTGTGTATGCATCTTTGTGACAGATCTGAGCTGGGCCCAGAAAGAGTATGCTTCTGCCCTGAAGGACAGCTGTTGCCAACAGGAAGATTATAGCTTAACATCTTCCAGAATGAAGCACAAGGTTCAAATTATGCTTAGGTCTGAAATGCCACTTTTAAGAAGCTACATAAATGTGCTGCTTTCACAAGCAGTAACATGACGTCATTCTTTTAGATACAGTTGTACCTTGGTTCTTGAACAGAATGCATTTCGCAAGTCCATTCAATTCAGGGCATGAGCTATAGCACACACTTGTTCCATTTCCATCTACTGTAATTGCAGAAAAAACACTATCAGCTGTACTAAAGGAAGCACCGTAGACTTGATGAATCTCAGCTGTCCTACTTTCAATGGGATTGCACTCTTGGAAGAACGTCAAATTTTCCCAGTGGCTAGAAATCGCAGAGAAAGGCTAGTAGAATTGAGCTATCCACCATTATCTACCTTCTTACTGAGTAACCCCTGAAACATTTCCGTTGAAACCCCAAGATTCCCCAGAACCACTAGCTCATTCTCTCTACAGGGTTCCGAAAGGCAAATCTCCGTTCTGGATCAGTTATCAATACTAGCTGCCCTAATGTCAGCTGTCATTAAAAAGAATGTTCCAGCTAAAATGATCAGTCCATATCTAAGCGATAGAATCCATCATGTGATAAATGGGGCATCACATTGAGGTATTAATTGGGATGAAAAAGCACAAGTCCAAAAATACAGCACATAATCTAGCAGCAGAATTCAAACAAGAGGCATCAAGCCAGCAAGAAGCTTACATAATTGGAAACCTAATCAGGTCAAGGGAATGTTTTCATCATGTATTGAACTGACCTTTGATGGAAGCTCTGCATGCAGCTTACAGTGTCGTTCACAGTTGTGCTGAATATGCTTGCACATCCGCAGTCATTCCAAGCTGAATTAATTTTGCAGGTTTCACAAACCTACCAATCCATTCTTATTGCCAAACTATCAAGCACTTTCCCGTAATTGAGAATGATAGAACTGTGGTAGAGTAATCTGAAATAGTTTAAGAAATGACGCGTCTAAATTTGCCAGGTAGTACACAACTTCTACCACTTATTCCTCGGGGATGTAAAATGTTCTCTGCTGCCAAGACAAAACATAAAACAGATATGGAAATTTTCCACTGAAAGGTTAGGAGGAAGCAATTACCTGCAACACTCTGATTCATGCTTAAGGAAATGAATGAGATAATAAAATGGGGTAAAAAAAATTGACAAGAATAACAGGATTTTCTTCTCAGTGTAGGCTCTGCCATGGAGAACAAACTGAACCACTGCATTGTTGATAATTTCCCATTTAATTGGGCAGGTTTGATCCAGATTGATCAATTTCTGTCTTCCGTATTTACCCCTAGAGCTGCTTCAGTTGATGGGCCATTGGCCATGGTCACCCAAAAGTGTAGATCATACCATTGGAATTCATGTAACATGAATTCCAGTTAAGCTTGACCGCATCAAACCTCCCACTCACCCCATCAACATTCAACTTTGCTATCAGGATAAAAAGACGTGAATATAAAACTTGGAACATTCTGCAACTTAAAAGGGCAGCAATAAACAGGGTAGAAGGAATGTACTCAACGGCCACAAGAGCTCCCTAATGCTGGTTACAGGTTTCCAGAAACCCATTTATGAATTAATGTTATAAATACCAACATGTGAAGCTCAGGAATTTTTCCATCCAATCAACTCTTTGTCCACCTTTGCTCCACTGAGGGTGATATCCAGGCTTGAGGCAATTCTAGGATCTTTATACAATAAATAAGCAGGAGGTTTTATTAAATGGGCCTTTCAGAGAGTGCTACACACTCAAAGAAGATGATGTGTTCAACTTACTTTTCCCTTCTCTGCATTCTAAAAGATATATGACTTCTTCCATAGAATGAATTTGGCAACCCAATCCCTAAATCCATTTGGCTCACAGAGCCAGTGTTAGAAACAGAGATAAGAAAGCTAGGAGCTATATGGCACCTTAATCCGAGGTTATGGGCGCAACAACAGAATGTCTAGGCACAATTTTTAAATAACAAGAATACAAAGCTAAAAATGAATGAACTGCAGCTAAAATATTATGTTCATTTTTCACATGGTCTACTCCTTTCCCTGCCCACCTCCCTAATATTCTTAAGAGGGTCTTTTAAGTCAATAGCTGAAAGTGGGGAGGCAGAAAAAAGTCCTCCTTTCCTTCCACTCTGCAGATTTAATCTGAAATCTTAGGCGTAGTACTGCGCCCTGAGCTCAGAAACTGCTCATGCTAATGAAATTCCCTGTCGCAAAAGGCGCCTAGAACAATGGGAGTTTCGAACACTGCACAGAGCAACTCAGATTTCAGAAGTTCCCTTTGCTTGTTCCCTCCTTTCCTTTCAACCATTTCAGCTCTGTTTTCCCCTCCCCTAGGATTTCCCCATCAAAAGCATATAGTAG
Organism: Zootoca vivipara; assembly: GCF_963506605.1. NCBI lineage: Eukaryota > Metazoa > Chordata > Lepidosauria > Squamata > Lacertidae > Zootoca > Zootoca vivipara. The sequence goes on from NC_083285.1 coordinate 30,076,400, forward strand.
GCATCCCCAAACTGCGGCCCTCCAGATGTTTTGGCCTACAACTCCCATGATCCCTAGCTAACAGGACCAGAGGTCAGGGATGATGGGAATTGTAGGCCAAAACATCTGGACGGCCGAAGTTTGGGGATGCCTGGCATATAGTATTTGTCCCTGTGCCATACGCCAACCATTTTAAAGCATTGACACAAAGAGTAAATGTTTATGTTACTGAGATATGTGTGACTATGGTGAGGTCTTTCTCCAGGTACAGGCAACTGTTGCTGGATACAGTTGCTGTCTGGACATCCACTTCACTCAGCACACCTCATTTTTCAAGAGGAGTGCAACTAACAACAGCTAGCATAAAATGCAGCAACTACTTATCAATCTTGACTGGCCCTGGTTACTTGTAGCATACAGTATGACTTCAGTATTGTACAACCCTGGTTTCCACTCCAATTCACTGCCCAATTCAGAGTGCTGGTTATTATCTATAAAGCCTGATAAGGTGCTGTCACAGGGTCGTCGTGGCTACTCTAGAGTAACTCCGCTTGAATCCAATTTGTCTTTAAAGACCTTTATTGTGCAAGATATTTACAGTGCAGAGACAGCTTAAAACATGACCTCTCATTCCAAATCAGAATCCAGCAATGGCGTATGTCTGTTCTTACACCAGCAAAGTAGTCGGGGCACCCCAAAATGCCTCCCCCTTGACCTGCGTCACGGTGCTCTCCTTAACTCTTGTGCCAGAAGGAGCGATGCACTCTCAGTCGCCTCCCTGAGCTGGTGGTTGCAAGGCTCTCCAGCATCCCTGAGCTCTTGCCTGCATCTCTCCGCCCCTGAGCTTTCCCATTGTTCCTCACCCTGCTTTCTCTCTCCCTCCGAGTCTTTCCCCTCCCCTCTGGCTGCTTCAGACCCACTGCTGCTCTCTGTGCTTGGCGAGGTGGACGTTCCCTGTAAGGAGTCACCCTTACAGGTCCCAAAGGACCTTAAAATTACATCCTTAACATCTCATTTAATTTTAAATTTTCTAAAATGCCCTTCACCCAAATAGATTCTGGGGCAGGGTACAATACTAAATATGCAAGATAACAGCATAATAGCATTTATGCAAGCAATAAAACAAAACTGCAGAACTATTGAGCAAGCAAAGCTGTTATCAGCCATGGGCATCTAAGATACGGGATGGAAATCACGACATAAATAAAGGCATTTTAAATAAGAGATTTATCTATGTAGGATAGATGCATACATGCCATCCCATTGTACTATACCCAGTGTAATGTAGGTATGTTGAGCTACTAGAAAACCACATGACTGCCACTATTTTACTAATTTGGGAAGAAATGAAGAGGGTGGCTGTCACACCATGTGCCCTAATAGCGAACTCTTTTATTATTATTCTCAACCAGTTAACATTATCTAGTTTGACTTTCCCTTAAAACAAAGCCATCTGGAAAATCTTAACAAAAGTCTGTTGTGATAGAAGATTAATAGAAAACTAATGTGAAAATGACAGTAAAAATCTTTCTATAGTTCATTTAGATATAATCCATCTAATGAACAAAATGGCAAATTAAGTGATGCAATTATCACTGGAGAATTGTTATTTTTTTAGTACAATTCATAAAGATGTGTACTGACAACGCATTAATAACTACAGTATAATAGTTATCGGTCTGGTACTGTATATGTTAAGATTGCAGATAAAGCTGTGTTAGCATAAAATAAGAAAACCTTATAGATATAAAAGCCACAGGAACCAATTACAATTGCTCTTTGGACATTGCAGTTCTTCTTATCGGTCATCAGTTTGCTTTCATGCCAACCAGCCCTGCAAAAAAAAAAGGGAAAAGGAAAGAGAAAAGCAACACAATGTTGTCCTTTTCAGGACCGTAGAATACTAACTAAGCTACCTGGGCTGCTAAATTTGAAGATATTCCTACGTCAGAAACTCAACACCAGAGTTACACCAGCATAACGAATGCCAGGAACTGCTAACTCCGGGTGCAGAAATGGGCAGCACTGGGGCAAATCAGCAGAGGAGCGGGATTTAGCTGAGATGCTAAGCTCCTTCAGACCTGAGGTTCATCTCCCGCAGCAGCATAAGGAAATTAGGGGTTAAACAGGATAAAGGAGGAGTTTTGATGCCGAAAAGGCAGTTTATGTTCTTGTAGCAACAACCCTACCCATTATACCCTGAATTAAGAGAGTATAAGTGCTCTGAGGGGATTCTGGGGGTCGGGAGCTGATAGATAAACATAGAATAAATATAAAATACTGTTATATAAAATCCTGATGAATGTGCAGATCAAAAGGTGAGGACAAATCTAGCAACAAAGTTAGACAGTGGAAAGTTAGGGTGTATACAGCTACTTGCTATGGCTTTTTATTTGCTGGAGAGAAAAACTAATGGGAAGAATCAAAGTGACCGGCTTTGGGGGGGGGGGGTGGATGCTGTACAGCACAATGGAAGGGACTCTACTGCCCAAGTGACGATTGAAGCAAAAGATGGCAGCAGTATCCAAAACAGTGCTACACCTCCTAAACATGTGGAATGTCTCTCCCAATAGGAACATACCCAGACCATTAGCTCTTCTTCTGAGGCCCTTCCCCAGGTCCTCCCTCTGAGAGAGGCCCAAATGGTGGTGGCGAGAAAGAAGGCCTTTCCAGTTGTGGCTCCCCATCTGTCGGATGCTGTCCCCAGCCTGGTCCACCCCGGCGCTGTCACTGAAATATTTTCGGTGCTGGGAAAGCTTTTCTGTAGCTGCTTTTGCTCTGTTTTTCATTGTATACTGTAATGTATTTATATTTAACATGTGTTGTGAGTCGCTTGGAAACCTTTGGGTAACAAGCTAACAAGTCTAATAAATCATCATTATCATCTGTCCCATTCTCTGTACGAAGAGTGCCCTGTACCGAAGGGATGGTTTTTAAAAATAGGGTGTCCTGAACAGACCGGTATATAGCAAAGTCATCTTCCATGTTACTCCTATTCTTCCAAGACCTTTTGCATTGCTCTCTCCAGCTTCTTACCGACCAACCTGCAACTTTCAGCTTTAGCCATGTAATCTTCCTATTAGGTTGTCCTATCTCAGCTTCCTAAATACAGGAAATATATGCAAATATGAGTGTGAGTCTTAATCATGCATATTAAGTAAACTAAAATTAGAACACCTCATGTGTATGACTTTCAGTATGTGCTGCATCTAAAATATCAGTGTGTGGAAACTGCCAAGGACGCACCTCTTTCACATTAAAGATTTGGTTTCCAGAACCTGTCTTGAGATTCTAATTCTAACCAGTGCTGGGGGGGGTTTTTGGGGGGGTGCCGGTACTCACTGTGAAGTTGTTACAGTAAGTGCCACAGTTTTAACATTTGATGGGGTGCCGGTACTGCGTACCCTCAAGTGCCCCCAGAAAAGCACTGTTTCTAATGTAAGAGAATGTTGCTGGAAGAAATATTTAGTCACATTATGCTGAACAGTAGTATAGAAAAGAGGCAAGTGGTTTCTTTTTGGGAGCTGAGTGACAATAATCTTAGAGAAATCATATCCACTCTAATTCCTAAATATACAGACATTTCATTGTAGGCTTACAGTTGGCTTGGTGGTCCACTGCTGCAACTAGAATTATCACCTGACCTGGGTCAGGGGAAATAAATCTGGAAGGCTCCTTCTCACAGAGTTATACAAAAACTTGACCACGCAAAGTACAGGGTGTGCTTTACTTGATTGCATCAGAGAACTGCAGGAACACAGCTTTTAACCTGCACTTCATTACTGAGGTATGAATGGGGAAGGTGGAAGGAAGGGAACATAGCAAAAAGAGTGCCATGGACTGTTAAATGTGCGGAAGTTAGCTGATCATATTGATGTGAAAACACCTGCTTTCAGTACAACAGGATAGAATAAAATTGGCAGTTCTAAAAATAAGGAAATTGTGAGAAACTCTAATGAGTGCTTTCTACGTTTAGCCGATCCTTTCCTTGCAAAATGACATTCATGTGAGCTTTTCACTTTCTCAGCACAAGTCACTTCAGTTCACAACCCTCAGCCTTCAAGATTATATGCTTTCATTATTTCGTCATTTTCTGTCCATTTATAGCAAGGTCACTTATTTGTTCTAAGTGGGGAAAGTGTCCTGTGACATTTGGAATGCCAGGGAAGAATATGCAGTGGCAAGCTGCAAGATCAAGCTTTCACTCATCAGGAATTTAACACTCCTGCTGAAATATCTGCTACAGCCAGTTAACCTTGACAGTGCCCTGGGCAAGACTTTAATAAGAAAACAACCCCTACACGACGGGCAGATGACTTCCCTGATTGTTCCTTTCCAAAAGGCTCTCACCTGTCTCTTTCAATATTCATTTGCTTTCTCAGTATCGAGCAGGCAACCAAAATGAGTCAGCAAAATTTTAGCTCTTTATTTTAGCACTCTGAGGACAGTAATAATAGTGCAGCTGCCATTTCAGATGAATATTCATCTGGTATTTTGATAACATCAGAGGGAGATTGCACTCTACCCACACCCAGAAAATGTGTCAAGGTTGAAAAGACAAGTTTTATGTAGGGAAATAACAGGTCTTGAGAGTTTACTTTGCTCAACATTCACGCCAGGGGGTTCCCAAGTGAAATAGCAGAAAGCTTTACCACCATTGCTGAGGCATGTTGGGAAGGCCACAGATCCTAAACTCATTCTGCAATCCCCTCCTCAAAAAAACAGACCCTGTTTGACTCAGTGGGAGGAGGTAATGACTAAAAGAAGGCGGAAACCCCATCCCACCTTCCAACCTGGTCAGAATTTAAGAAATGGCGTCTCCTCCAATCACAGATTTTCAACGCTTTAGCAACGCTCAGTTAGTCTCAAAGGGCTATAGTAATAACTTTTGCGGCTGGAAAAAAACCCCGAATTCAAATTGTAAAATTACACTCCATTACTTCTTCCTAATTTTGAGACATAATAATAGCTGCAGAAAAAAGCTGCTTTTGGAAATTATCTAAAAGATGAAAAAGGGTTGTTATCTACGGCTTATTTAAACTGAGAAATGCTAACCATAAGCCTATATATAAGGCAAACTAGACAGTGTGCTTGTGCTGTCAGGTTGGATAAATTGATTTTGACATAATACATTTAATTCTAGGTTTTAAAGTGTAGCGATCACTACAAGGAAGGGTCAGCGTGTACTTTGGGGCCAAAAATAGGAGACTGAAAATAACTCTTCTTCACGCCTGTTTATTTGGTCGAAATGGCAAACAAAGGTCAGCTGCTCACAAGACAGTAGACAGGTCAAAGCAGGTTGCACTTATTTTTATCTCTCCTTGCTCTATTGTCTCTCTATATATGAAGGTCCTGTAACAGGCTGGTCCTTCTGCAGAACCAGGGTGCTGCAATAGATCATCTAGGGGTGCGGGCATAGGCAAACACCTCTGAAACCTCCCTGTGCACCTGCCTGAACACCAAACAAGACACAAAGGCAGAGAAAGCAACATTGGGATTGCCGTCAGGTTGCAACATCCAATGCTTGCTTTAACTCGGCCTTGCCCAAGGGAAGCTTTTGGTAAGTGCTTTCCAAATGAAATAGTGTCCAGTGCTCCTCCCCACCTAGTCTTTCAAAAGGGAAAAGCTGAGTAGTGGAGGAGAGCATGCACTTTTGGACTGTTGGACACCACTTACTAAAGTGGTGGAGCTGCCAGAGCTGGCTGATGTCAGAGGCTGAGTTGCCTACTCACGAGAAGGACCTTGGAAGAGACACATGCCCGACTGGAATGTTCCCCCCTCCTGGGCAATCGTTCAGGAACTTCAAAAGCATTCCTTAGCCTGAACATCACAGCGACTGGTGCCAGAAGACACCAGCACACTTTAGGGATCTGCAGAAGTTTGTGCAGTAGCGTAACAGAACTCAGTAGCTCAGCATCTTGGCTAATCTACGTTTATTTACATATAAACACACATGGAGCACTGCAACATGGCTCCCTCTCTCTCTAGCATCAGACAGCAAGGAAAAAGAACAAAGAACAACAGTTCCACTTCAGGAACACAGTAAGACAAACATCCTGTCTACGTCACTTCCCACTCTGTGGAATGAAAACAGATACAGTCATATGACAGACAACAATCCCATGACTGCACACGGGGGATGAATCTCCAACAATTCAGGCATGCGCTGAATGTGGACCAATCCTGGTCTACATTGATTGCCAGCAGTTCTTCATGGCTTTAGTCTTTTCCAGACCTATCTGGAAATGCCAGAGAGTAAAGCTGGAGCTTTGGCAAGCGAAGTACATGCTCTCCCAGTGAACTAATATTCTGTCCTCCAAGTCTGCTTAATTGTCTCCCTGCTTGAGGCAACTGGGGTTGTCTGAGGTGCAGTGTTAAAGTCTGGGTGACTTCAACATTTGTGCTGTGGCCCCCACATGTGGTGCAGTTCAGGATCTGATTGCCTCCACAATAACCATGGATGTGTCTCAGTTTATATCAAGGCCCCCTCATTTGACAGATCACGTGCTCAAGATAGTGTTTTGTAGTGGCAAGGAGTATTAGAAACTGGTATAGAAAAGCTAGGAGCCAAATGGCTTCTGGGACCTGGGTGCCAAAACAGAATGTCTAGTTGCCATTTGGAGGGGGGATCGGCAACACATTTTAATTATGATTTTGAACTAATATGCAATTCACATAAGTGACACATTGTTAAGATCACATTTTTAGCAGAAATTGTTAATACATGTTTAATTTGGTGCTTGCAGTAAAAATATTGGTACCAACCATACTTCAGTTTTCAAAACACGCTACTCTTGACTGTTTAACTCCTTAACATATTGTCTATCTTTAACATTTACTTTGAGACTTCAAAGCACATACATTTCAGTAATCCTTGAGTGTCAGCCAGATGCAAAAAATGGCACCCAGGTTTGTGGAGGTGTACACAAATGGAGAATCTTTAGGCGCGAAATGCACCTGGCGCCCTGCTAATTTCAAACCCTGGTGGCAAGACAGTTGTAGTCTGAAGGTGGTCTTACGAGTTTGGGGTGGTTACCTTTGTAATCATGTTGTTAAAAGGTTGAGGCTTATGAGAATCTCTAAGCTCTGCAGGGGTAGAAGGATATACCGTATTTCCCCCTTTTTAAGACACCGTCTTATAACTTTTTTTTCCTCAAAAAAACACTGGGTGGCTTACTTTCGGTGGGATGTCTTATTTTTTTATTACCGGTACGGTTTTTATGGCTCAGGGCGCTGGCGGTCTCTCTTGAGTGCTCGGCGCTGCAGCAGCCACCGGTTCCAGGCGGCGGGGCAGCAGGCGTCCTTGGCCAAGCCAGGTGGAGGCCGCTGGCTCAGGCGCTCCGCCCGCCGCTGCAGGGCGCTCCAAGCTTCTTGGCCGGGCCAGGAAAGGAGGAAGCAGTGAGCCCAGCGGTGGTGGCAAGCACGGAAGCGGCAGGGACGGCGGTGGACAAGAAGGCGGAGCGCGGGGATGCAGCCAGCAAGGCGGGAGCGCGATCAGCTGTTAAGCGGAGCTCTTGGAGCGCCGCTTCACAGCTGATTGCGCTCCTGCAGTGCCGGCCGCATGGAGTGACTCTGCGAGTGGAGGTGCCTGTGGGGGTTGGTTTCCGCGGCGCGGGAGTATGGCTTATTTTGGGGGTATGTCTTATATTTCTCAAATGCTTAAAAACCCTGCCACGGCTTACTTTATGACTACGTATTAAAAAGGGGGAAACAGGGTTTCAGAATATCCCATTCATAATATTTAAAAACCTTTGTGTGCTTACAGTCTGAAAAGTAAGCTGATACCACTTTATCCAAGTGACAACAAACATTCAAGAAGTAGGTCTGAAGACAATTTAATAAGAATAAACAACAAGCCTTGTGTTCTGAACCTGCACACTTTTCATCTGTAGGTAGTATATATCACTCTCTCTGTATGCCTTATGCAACTAAGAAATCAAACTACACAATTCTTTTTATATTCCCTGTTGAAGAGCGTTTGGACTTGAAATGTGCCAGGATTTGGCTTTTTTTTTTACTCTCATAAAATTTCTTTCATATCCACTTCTAGAATGTCTGCTGTGTGATAAAAGAATAAATATTTAGTAACAAATCAGTAGGTATTTGCTTTAATAAGGTGGCTGAAACAGTACTATTAATTAAATTTATATCCTCCCGTTCCTCCAAAAGGAGTCCAAGGTAGCAAACAAGTGATAAAACAATAAAAACATCTCAAAACAATTCCAGTAGTAAATGCAGATTGGGAAAGATGTCTACTTAAAAGCCACCGAAAAGACAAGTTGGATCCTCCTAACAGAGGGTCCATGTTGCGCGCAGCCCTGCGACTCCCCACAACCAGCTTGGAGGTGGGGCTTTGCCCCGCTCCAGCCACTGGTGCCATAACCATGCCACTGGCCTTTAGCCAATCGGCAATTTGGCCGGGGGCTGGGGGTTTGGGGGTACTTAATTGGAAGCGCGACATAGGGACCTCCTCTTGTTTCGTGCTGCCCAAACACCCATCCACCCAGCCGTTGGTTAGGTCGTGTCTGACCTTGCTTTAGACTTCGGTTGGTCACCTGCTTTGGAACAGGGGCCAGGTAGGAATTTTTCCCAATGTGGCAGATTGGCAGTGGCCACTTGATTTTTGTCCCTTAGCAATCGTCACAACTTTGTAAGGTTTGGCGGTTAGGCATTGGTTTTGGGGGGATGTGGGGAGGGGAGGTGCGGCCATCACCTGCCCCTCCATTTGATAGGGCATTCCATTAAAGGGGTCTGGATCTCATCCAAAGCCCGGGGAGAGCCCCAGGGGTGAGCTCCAGTTAATATAATAATAAATAATAATAATTTTTTATTTATACCTCGCCCTCCCCAGTCAAAACCAGGCTCAGGGCAGCTAACACCAATAAAATTACAATAAGACATAAAAGAAAAGAAAACAATTAAAATACAGATTAAAATACAATATTAAAATTTAAATTGCAGCCTCATTTTAAGTAGTCCATAAATCCAAACCATGAGGTAGGGGTCACAGGGGTCAGACTGAGTCTAACCCAAAGGCCAGGCAGAACAGCTCTGTCTTGCAGGCCCTGCAGAAAGATGACAAATCCTGCAGGGCCCTGGTCTCCTGGGAAAGAGCGTTCCACCAGGTTGGGGCCAGTACTGAAAAGGCCCTGGGTCTAGTAGAGGCCAATCTAGCCACCTTATGGCTTGGGATCTCCGGAATATTGTTGTTTGTGGACCTTAAGGTCCTCCGCGGGGCATACCAGGAGAGGTGGTCCCGTAGGTACGAGGGTCCCAAGCCGCATAGGGCTTTAAAGGTCAATACCAATGCACAATATGCATTGATGGAGCTCCCTCTGCTGGTAGTTTACCCTTGCAGGCTCCCTGCTGGGTGGGCAGGAGCCAGTATAGTCATTAGATACCAATGCCTAAGCCAATACCAGTCACACTTGTGTATTCAATAAAGTTGTGGCCTAAATTTGCCCATTAACCTTTAAACTAAAATTCTGTCTCCACTGTGTCTTATTTCCATGGGGTGGGTTTCAGGGCTTGACGTGCAACTGAGACGGCATCTGACTATTATCCAAGGGGAGGGAATTAAAAAAGGTAGATGCCACCACACTGAAAACCCGATTTCTATACGGGGCAGAACACACCTCCTAAAAAGATGGTATTTGCCAGACGTCATCATGTACACAACGCAGTGACAAATTGGGTATATAAGAGATGAGACAATCTTTCAGGTATCCTGGTGGCCAGCTGTATAGGACTTTGGACCATCAGCTAGTGGTCAACAAAAGAGGTTTAAAGACTGTCTCAAGGCAAATCTAAAAAATGTAGTATAAACACCGACAACTGGGAAACACTGGCCTGCGAGCGCTCCAGTTGGAGAACAGCCTTTCCCAAAGGTGTCATGGGCTTTGAAGACACTCGATCTCAGGACACAAGAGAGAAACGTGCTAAGAGGATGGCACACTTGGCAAATCCACACCGTGATCAATTCCTGCCCGGAAACCAATGTCCCCACTGTGGAAGGACATGCGGATCCAGAATTGGCCTCCACAGTCACTTACAAACTCATTGTTAAAACCGTGTTTATGGAAGACAATCTCACTGGGCTACGAGTGATCGCCAAAGAGAGAAGAGGACTTTAGAAACCAAAACTAGCACCTTGAGTTTAGCCCAGTACCAAGTGTATTTGCACACTGGCACTTAACACATTTGCAAATACACTTCTCGGTCAACATTCCCTTAAGATTAATGGGAAAGTTCCTGACACTGTTTTCTATCCCTTTGGATTCAAGTTCCATGATATCACATTATTGTATCTGTGATCCTTACTCACTTGGCAATAAATTAGTCTTTCATACCACCCAACATTTTGGAAGGGCAAAGCGAGACCCACCCACCATCCTGCATGGCTGCTGCATTGTTTGAAAGATGTTCAGTTATTTTCTCTTTTGTTTTGTTAGGAATGACTCAATAAAACTTCAACAAAATCTACTTCTTCAGTTTCCTGCGTATCCTTCTCTGAGGCAAAAAAACAAAGATCCTGAAGAGACATGCATATTTAAAAATGTATGATAATATTGATAGACTGATAACCAATTAAATGTAAAGAGCTACTGGATATAAGAAAACCTATCCAATTAGGATGCACGTCTGTGATTGATGGAGAAGATATGACCTTCATGCTATTTCTTATCTGACAATGAATATTGTTATACGTCAAAATTAAATAACTCCAAATTTATCAACATCTTTACACCATGTGTCCTTGGATAGATTCTTCACTAGCATGACCTGCTGCTTTGAAAGCTAAATCAAGTTATTTCCAACTTTATGACATTTCCTGTGGCATTTAGTCAACCAATCAATCTGGTTCTGAAGCTCTGGAAACAGTATCTATAAACAGAGGGAGCTCTTATGTTCAGTCAAGCAAACAGAGTTAGCTTATGGCTTCAATGAAGGTCTTTAGGGGTGGTAGAGTAAATAGGGGCAGCTTCTCTCGCGAAGCAAAAGGATGCTGTTCTTCATTTTCCATTTCCTCTCCCTCCTCCCCATGATGTCTTTGTGAAGGAGTGTGGCTAACAATGCACATAAATTTTATCCGTTCTCCTTGGCGGCTCACTGAATATCACTGCTCATTTTAGTGCACCGCCCAAGCATCTGCAACAGGAAAACCATGTGCTAAAATTCCTATACCCAAGAAAACAGAACAGGATTCAAGGCAGCAAAATATTATTGTAACAATGAAGCGTTCATCGCAAGTAAAACTATGGTGAGTCTTAACTATGGTTTATTAGTACAAGTGACCTCCCAACTTGTGGTTTGCAAAGTTTATTTTACTAAACCGCAGGTAAGTTCAGATTTCAGATGTAACACTAAACTGTGAATAATTAAATACACAAGCTTCCAATCTGTCCCTTGTTGCCATACTGGAGAAAAGATGGGGGAGGTATGCAAGCCTGAACTTTGCACAAGCTCATCCTTACGATGCTAAATAAAGGATGGGAAGCTATGGCCCTCCAGAGGGTGTTGGATTCCAACTCTAATCAGCCCTAGTCAGCATGGGCAATGCAAAATCTGGAAGACCACAGATTCCCTATCCCTATGCTAAACTATGGTTTAGCATTATGTATGGACACAGCCCGTCACTTTTGCTTTTATCCTCTCCTACCTTTATTCCTTTTGTACTATTTTTCCTATTGCTAACATTATTATTTGGAAGATTTATAAACTGCTTTAAGCATGCTAGCTAGCAAAGCAGCATACAAAAAAATTAAAGAATGTCATAAGAGGGCAGTGTGGAGGCATGAGGCTCCAACTTCAGCATTCTGCAGGCACCGAGCTGTTGGGTGAGTAATGGCACCAGGCACTGACATTATCATCCAGCAGTTGTATTATTGTTGTTAGCATCTTTAGAGGGGGGGGGTTGAGATGGTGGCCCTGAAAAACAGCACAACTGAACTCAACTTAGAAGTACATAAAATCAAAATGACAGATGAAATATGACATCTAAAAAGATTGGCTGGAAAGATCAGGAACATAAAATTAGGGAAAAGAAAAGCAATATGTGACCAGACTGAGGAAGGCAATGAAATGAGACGTTCACAAAATGTCACATAAACAAATGAGGGGAGAACAATAAATGGTAAACGAAAATTGATCTAACTAGAATCAGTTAAAGAATTGATTTTGTATAGCCAGACAGATTTACAATTTTAAACAATAAACAGCAAAGTCTCTCCAGAACACAGCTCATGACAAAGATGCTAGCTATTAAATCACTATCACGTAAGACCTCAAGCTTTTATCTTTGCACCTCTTCAGTTTTCAAAAGACTTCCATTTTTACAATATGGTTTAACAACAGTGAGTGAGTGAGAGACGTTTTAAATTGTGTATGACAGTTTTAATATATATCACTAAGATTATTAGAATGTAAAGGGGTATTTTAAAACTCAGGCTTCAGTTCCAGTGGTGACTTTTCTCTGTATTACATTTTGTATTTTCAGGTGTGTCTTCTCAATTGGAACCAAATCACACAACCTAATATGAAAAATAATCTATAGAGCAGCTAGTCAACATATGTCCATTACTTCAGCCAATCATTCTTTTTCCAATTCTGTGTATCTGCTTCTATAACAAATTCAGTTAACTGCTGAAGCTGTGCTCTTTGAAGAAGAATGAAGGCTCCTTTAAGAAGATAGTCGTGACAGTTGAGGGCAAAAATCCTGCTTTCGCTTTATACTTCTATTTCATAACAGAAATAATTCTCTGTGGAATTCCCTTTTTAAAAAATCAAGGAGTCCACAGCTAAAAACTACTCAGCTCACATATGGATATGACTCATTCAAACAGCCATTTGATTTAAGCAGAGTTTCCGTAAATGGCCCTGTGGTTAAAACAAGGGGCTATTTTGAGGGAGATTTTTCTTTTCACATTGCTAGATTTCACAAGACTTTATTTGCAGTTCTTAACTTTAGCACATTAAACTCAGGACACTCTGGCTCAGGTGGTATAAAAAAGGACCGTTTTCTTTTCAGATGTGGTTCTTAAGTTGCCATTTTTTAAAATAAAATAAAAAAGTGGTCAAGAGACTGGACTGTATTTCTGCAATCTATAGGTTCAGGTCCCAGTTTTTAAAAAGTAGAAGAAACTGAAATGAAATTGTGGTACTCGTAATCTTTTCCATGTTGAGACATTTATAGCTTTTTAGTGCTTTTCTTCTAAGAAGTTATTTTCTGTTGCTTCCTAAATCTCAATCCCTTATTTATAGCTTGTGGAAGTGTCAAGACTGGAATCTCTAGCAGATAGCCTGCATTACTGGAGTCAACAGAGTCTGCAGGCAAGGATAAATTGAGGGAAATTCTTGTGAACTGAATGGGTTTCTCCCCTGAATTTAGGAGTTGTTGCACTAAACTCTAGTCCCACCTGTCAATTATGATGAGTCCATAGTGACATGAGTTCTGGCTGTTCTCTGAAATGAGGAAATGGGCCAGACAGTTGACACTATCACTCCCTAGTACCCTCTATCAATCAGTGTACCTCAGGCTCCTAAGTTTTCTGAGGTGATTTGAGGTGATGAAAGAAGTGGATAGACAGCTAAAGTGATGGTGGAGACAGACTCAGGATGAAGCCACCTAAGCACACACTGAACTGGGCGCCACTGAAATTTGAAAGGCCAAAGTCCCCCACTGCCTCCTGAACACTGTTTGATGGGACATTTGGGCTGCTGCTGGAAGGGTGAAACTGCTGAAAATCAGTCTGATTTTGGGTGATCCCTTCCTCTCCCAGAAACCTCCTCACCCCATTCCATTTTGTTCAGGGAGGGTCACAATCCTCCAAGATGCTTTTCAGTGGGTGTTGTTGTCTACAGTGAGGTACACTAGACTTTCCTTTCATTAACTTCTTTCCACTCAGTTACCACAGGATCCAAACCATTATATTAAAATATTTTAAAATACTGTAAACGGGGGAAAAGATGACTATAATTGGCTAACTCGTTCAGTTGAGCGCCACAGTTATTAAGTGAATAAAAGATTTTTGTGGGGGTTTTGCCTGTTCTTTTTATAGTTCATTTGGTTTCCAGGAAGTAATACTCACAATACAATTAATGTGCTTAGCTGTCGCTGCAGTCTTACCTATCAAACATTTATCAAATTAGCCTCTTCGTTATGTTTAAAATGGCCTATTTTTCAATTTCTTGTTTGCTACAAACAGGTTGTGAGAAATCTGTCTGGAACTTGTATTCTTGGAAATGTCTCTTTCTCTGAATAAATCAATATACTGAACATTTAGTGTATCTAAATGTTATATCTAAATATTTAGGGCAGGAACAAGGAGGAGGAGGAGGAGGAGGAGGAGGAGGAGGAGGAGGAGGAGGAGGAGGAGGAGGAGGAGGAGGAGGAAGCATTATTGGCCCTGGCTTTATTAATAAAACCACACACTGATATTTCTACATAGTAAAGTGGTTACTAAATGTCTTATAAAATACAGTGGGACCTCGGTTTAAGTACACAATTGGTTCCGGAAGTCTGTACTTAACCTGAAGTGAACTTTCCCATTCAAAGTAATGGAAAGTGGATTAATTCGTTCCAGACGGGTCCGCGGAGTACTTAAACTGAAAGTACTCAAACCGAAGCATACTTAAACCGAGGTATGACTGTAAAAAGAATTTATTTCTCATGAGCACCCTGTGAATTATGAACATAAGAAGAACCTGCTGGATCAGGTAAGCGGTCCATCCAGCTCAGCATCCTGTTCTCACAATGGCTAACTGGATGCCCATAGGAAGTTCAGAAGCACTCTCTGCACCTGTAATTCCTAGCAACTGGGATTCAATGGCATATTGCCTCTGGCAGTAGCAGCAGAATCTACCCCATGGCTGGTAGCCATTGATAATCTTCTCCTTTGTGAATTTGTCTAGTCCTCTTTTAACATCATCCAAGTTGGTGGCCATCTTGTGGGAAAAAATTCTATAGCTTAACAATGCACAAGTACTTTCTTTTGTGTGTCCTGAATCTTCCAACATTCCGTTTCATTGGATGGCGCCAATGTCTAATATTTTGATCCACTTTCTCCACAACACGCATAATTTTCTACGTATCTATCATGTCTACTCTTCCTCAACACTGAATGAAATAGGTAAGCTCACTAGCTAGTATGTGTATTAGAGGTGCTATGTACATTAGTACATAAGGGCTGTTTTATATGTTATAAGAGCAAGATTATTCTAGAAATTCTCTAAGCCATTCCTCCATTTTGGGAAAGGATTGGCTCTTTTGAGGAGGGTAGGGTCTGGTTTACGCAGCTAGCTATAAAATAAATATACACACACATATGCACACATATACCTAACGTTCTGCAAAATTCTATCCTTATGGTCTTCTTTAGGGATTGTGTATTAGGACCTCCATACACAATGCCCAAGCTTGTGCCCCAAGGAGGTCACTTTGGCCCTGCTAACACAGCAAATTGACTTCACCCCCAGAGGTACACTCTGTAGTCCCTTGAGACAGACGAACGCCAAAAATCTAAATGCACAAACATTTGACGTAGCAGATTGTCAGGTATTGTGGTCTAGGGGTCAGACAGGCAGCCACAAATGGACAATCTAACAGCACCTCAGGCAAAGGAACAAGCCACATTTGGCAGCTTTATAGGGCCAGGTAGAATCTATTGACCAATTGATTAACTGCTGGCTGGAATCAGCTAGTTATCACTCTCGACTCTCTGTAGTAGTAACATTTCAGCGCAAGGATGCCAAGGCATCAGCTCCTTCTTCTTTCAAGCTGTCTTAATGGCATGCAAAGAAAGGAAAGAAATTAAGATTTCTGCTTAATGTAAAACTCCACTAACAAAGCAATTTGGAAAGTCCATTGCAGGCAGCAGAATCCTCTTTACTGAATCACAAGCCTACAAAGGATAAAAAGCACAAAGCCCCCCCCCCCTCTCTCTTTCCATGTACATAATTATGTCCAAGAACACTTTACGGATCAAAGATCAGTATGAATTAAATATTTTTTTCCCTTATTGCCGCACAATAATCAGTTCAAGAATTCCCAAGGTCTGTGATAAATGCAAATAATTTTAGTCTACAAAATTGTTAACATGCATTTTCTCTTCCCTAGGCAGCAAAATAAAAGGGATCAAGAAGATACTACAACCAAATGCAGCCTGTATTTCAAGGCAATGGCATTATCTAGTTCTCCCGTCTGCCTCCTGCCTTTCTGTCTTCCAAAGCTTTCGCCCTCAATCTTTTCCAGTGGTTTTATTTCCTGGCCTTTCATCCTAATTAACTGCCATTTCATGGGCACCAGCTTTTTTCTGGCAACTCCTGGGTTATCCATCCACAAGGTCTTAATATGTTTTTTTCACATTGGTATCCTAACTGTAGAAGCTCTAGCATGCCAGAACGTCAGTAAGTGTGTCAGCTCACTTGCTTGGATTCCCTGCATGTTGCAATAAATCCACAGCCAATTTAGAAAACCCTCACAACCATGCAGGAAGCAGGAAAGAGAGAGATACCAGGTAGTTTCCCAAGACACACATATTCAATTAATTTTACCAACAAAGAGATTTTTTTCAAAATATTCTTTTAGGATCCCATGTTAAGATACATTGCTAATCCGTGATATGGGAATGATGAGGGTGCATGAACCTTGGGTTCATGTCCTCTTTTCTCTTCATTTCAATGTATAAGATCTACCCACCATTCCCCCATGACATAAAACTCTAAAACTCTGGTTTGTTCTAACTATGTCTACTTAAAACAAACCAGAGTTTGATATCCTTGTTTGTTACTTAATTATAATTAGGGAAGGGAAAATATGCCAGTCTAGACTTGTGCAAGCTCATTCCCACAATTCTAAACCATGTTTTATAGTATTATTTATTCATAAAAGTATTTATAAACTGCAATATCAGGGCAGTACACAGCAATAACACATCGCTAAAAATGGGGGGTTGTATTCAGCTATAAGTGCAACGCAGTGTAAACCCACTGAAATTAATTAACCTGAGGTAGTCATGGCAATAGGGACCCAGGTGGCGCTGTGGGTTAAACCACAGAGTCTAGGGCTTGCTGATCAGAAGGTCGGCGGTTCAAATCCCTGCAACGGGGTGAGCTCCCGTTGCTCGGTCCCAGCTCCTGCCCACCTAGCAGTTCGAAAGCACATCAAAGTGCAAGTAGATAAATAGGGACCGCTCCGGCGGGAAGGTAAACGGCGTTTCCATGCAGAGCGAGATGAGCGCCGCAACCCCAGAGTCGGACACGACTGGACCTGATGGTCAGGGGCCCCTTTACCTTTACCTTTACCTAGTCATAGCAATAGGTGGTGCTGTGGTCCATACCACAGAGTCTAGGACTTGCCAATCAGAAAGTCGATGGTTTGAATCCCCACAACGGGGTGAGCGCCCGTTGCTCAGTCCCTGCTCCTGCCAACCTAGCAGTTTGAAAGCACATCAAAGTGCAAGTAGATAAATAGCTACCACTGTGGTGGGAAGGTAAACGGTGTTTCCGTGCGCTGCTCTGGTTCGCCAGAAGCAGCTTAGTCATGCTGGCCACATGACCCGGAAGCTGTACACTGGCTCCCTTAGCCAATACAGTAAAGCGAGATGAGCACTGCACCCCAGAGTCATCTGTGACTGGACCTAACGGTCAGGGGTCCCTTTACCCTTTAGTCATGGCAATAGTCTATTCTGAATAGGACAAATGTTGAAAACCACCCAATATAATCAGTAAAATGACTGGCCAGCATAGGTGCTGGTTCCAGGGGACCAAGGCACTAGGGGTCCCTCAATATACTTTTTTAGGGATCTGGGACCCCCTATTGTTGGAGCTGGGCAGAGAGTGACACTGTGCAACATTGTGTGTGTGATGTCAGGACATCACATTGGGGCCCCTCAATGTGCTTCAGAAGATGGTGCCTCTGTTGACCAGTCAAAAAAATTTCAAGCAGCTACGCAGGCCTGTCAGCATAAAAAAAAGTCCTGAAGAGATTCCTTGAAATAAGAAGCAATTATGACTTCCGAATCACTGCTAGAAGTGTGTTCTGTGGCATGGGACCAATGGCAATAAATGCCCATCTTCTAGTGGATGCCTGTTGGGCTTCTGTAATTCTAGTTGGGAGACAACGAACACTGTTCCTTTTATTGGTCTCAGTGAACAAGCTGGGATATAAAGGCTCCTGTGGGCTTTAAGGCATCCTGAGCCCATGTTGGTCAGGACTTTGTATATCAGCCTTGAGTCTAGCTAAGTCGCATATTGGCACCCAATGGAAATGTTTTAACCGATGTGTTGCATTGGCCATCTGCTCCAATTAGTCATTTAGCACTGCATTACGCCGTTGGGGCCAAAGGACAGCGTCAAGAGGCATATCGTCAGCCAAAATCTATACAGTGGTACCTCGGTTTAAGTAGACAATTGGTTCTGGAAGTCTGTACTTAACCTGAAGCGAACTTAACCTGAAGCGAACTTTCCCATTGAAAGTAATGGAAAGTGAATTAATCCGTTCCAGACGGGTCTGCGGAGTACTCAACCTGAAGCGTACTTAACCCGAAATATGAGTGTAATTGGTTCTGGAAGTCAGTACTTAACCTGAAGCGTACTTAACCTGAAGCAAACTTTCCCATTGAAAGTAATGGAAAGTGGATTAATCTGTTCCAGACAGGTCCGCGGAGTACTTAAATTGAAAGTACTCAAACCGAAGCGTACTTAAACCCAGGGCTGTCTTAAGCATGTCGGGCGCCCGGGCGCCGTGGTGCAGAGATCGCTCCGGCACCCCGCCCCGCCCTGTTTCTTGCCGCAGCTGGTGGGCGGCCCGGCGCCCTGGCGCCCCGGGCCACCCAGCCTACCCCTAGAGCCGACCCTGCTTAAACCGAGGTATGACTGTATAGTGAAGAAGCCAGGCGTACACCTCTGTGGAGAGGGAATTCCACAATTTAGGGGCTGCCACAGAGAATGCCCTGAGAAGGCAACCGCTACCCGAACTTCTGAGATGGAACTATCAAGAGAACCCCCTTTGCTGATCGTAACACCTAGGAGGGTTGGTAGGGAAGGAAGCAGTCTTTCAGATATTTGGGGCCTAAGTCATTTGGGGCTTCAAACATGAACATGAGCACCTTGACTTGGGCCCAGAAATGAACTGGCAGCCAACGCAGTTGGGTTTAAAGCTGGTTATACAAGTTCTAAAGTCAACTCAAGAGAATAATAGGGACCAGTTGAAGTTCCCTACTTGGCTTCAAGGCCAGCCTCATTCAGTAATCCAATCTGAAAGTCACCAGAGAATGGAGTATCATGCCAAGTCATCTCTGTCCAAAAAGGGCCATACGAGCTGGTAAATAAGCCATAGATAGAAACAGACATGCCTAGCCATCAAGGCAACCTGGGCTTCAAGTGACAATGTTGGACCCCAGAGTACCTGAAAGCTATGAGCCTGCTCCAGCCGTGGTGAGCAGGAATCAAGAGGGCACACTGTTGGCCTCACTGCCACAAGCATCTTGTCTACATTCGCAGGCTGCAACAACCGAAAGTGATCTCACTAGGTGTAATTCAATGGTGTTCAAGGAGCCTCCAGTAGACCAGAACCAATTGTGGCATCAACAATATATGGCACTTTGAAGACAATACCCCGATCAGCAGCTTTAAAAATACAGTGGTCCCACAACTTATGTGTAATTTACTTAGATGATTGCAGCTTTAAGTGGATGGTGGGGAAATGGAGAATGGGAGGGGAGCCAGAAGGGGCTGTCTGAGATCTCTTGCGACCTTCCCAGAGCCCAGTAAGCATGGTAGAGGGCTTAAAATCTCCTTTCTGTGGCAGTTTGTGCTTTCTGAGGCCCCCACCTTGCTTACTAGGCTGTGGGAAAGCCATGCAAGGAGCCCTGGGAGCATCTCAGGACCTTTGCACAACCTTTCCAGAGCCCATTAAGCAAAGCAGAGGCCAAGGCCCACTCCAGACAGGAGTTGCATGAAGGGGCAGTTCCAAAGGTTTCCTGACTTTACTTGATTTTGCCTTGTGCGTGGACTGCCAGAACTGAACCTTCACGTAGGTTGGGGACCCACTGTACACACAAACTAGAAGTATTCACAACAGCAGAAGAATAAGGATAATTCTAGAGAGCTGCATCCACTCCCACCCCCACCCCCACCATTTTTATAATTACAGTCAACTTGATTATTAGCGTACATTCAAAAGGAAAGATGTGAATGACATACATACTGTTTTTGTAGAATCATGTATGCTTCATTTCAACTACTTGGAGGAAAGGCAGGAAGGTATGATAAATAAATAAAAAACATTTTCATTTCTGTTATACTAGGTTTTGCAGAAGTGGTAGAAAAAGGAATGAATCATAATGAAAAGCTATATGTTTTTTTTTCCCCAATTCAAATGACAGCAGTTTAATGCATGTAATATCTGCCTTATACACAAAAACAAGTCAGAGTGTTATTATTTATTATTAGAATTCTAGAAGTAACTGACTCAATTATATTTTTACTCGGCACATCATTTCATATAAGCCTATCCTTAAAATGCTCAACGAAAACCAAAGCAAACCAAGCGACAAAAGCAAGTGTTTCTGTGGCAATCACCAAATTTGATCTCGGACACAGATATTATTGTGCTGGTTGAGGCAACTATTTCAGACTACCTGCTTCTGCCTGATTTAAGGAGAATATATTGGCAGCTAGATGTGCCAGCTCCTTTGCATGCTGCTCAGGGAAAAGAAATATTGGGCAGATAGCTGTGCAGCATATTGTACAAACATGAGAGACATATGCACAAAGTCTGCACAGTAAAATGGTGACGCTGTCAGCTTCTTCCCAACCCCACCCCTCCTGAGACAAGTCTGGAGACACTTATCCACTGTAGTTGTCACTGCCAAGGATTTTAAACTGTCCGTCTGAATCTAACCAGGAGCCCACAACCATAGGCATTCTGAGGGAGATGGCAAATCAACGCCCTTGATAGCAAAAACATTGAGCAAGGACCCCTGGATCTGACCAAGTGCAAAGGTTTTCAGTGGAAGGAACAAAGAAATACCCAAGCCCTGCCATCCATCCATCTACTGTGATTAGTCAGGCTACATAAATAATCAAACATGCCTGAAGACAACTGTTCCCAGCTCTCTAAGATCATGACTTGGCTCACATGGACTGTAATGTGAGGTGAGGAAGAACTTCCACTCCACAGCCAATTCTGCATGTGCGTGTTGAACTTCTACAGGCGCCCACATCCTGACAGCTTCCCTTGCCTTTTGCTTCTGCTAGCTCTTGGCATCTGCTTTTTCTTCCTCTGTGGAGCTCTTAGGACAGCAGTTTGTTAGAAATGAGTATCTTAGCCCTTCTGCCATGCAGATCAGGAGCCCTATGAATTTCAGCATGGAAAAGAGATACCCTTCGCCAATGAGCATTGCAACATGGTGGACACATTCTTTATAGCACCGACCACCATTGTAGTGAGGGCAGAATTATAACAGCTGCAGAGAACTGTAGAATACATCAGATGAAACCCCAGAAAACAGGAAAGAAGAAATTGAAAGATAAATCAAACATTTGTCCATTGCTTGAAATCAGTGGCCTTCCCGTGAAGAAGTTTATGAGAACTGTAGGAATTACCATAAAGCAGGCGATATTAAAAAATGACTCCATATTTTCCCAGCTCCTTTGGGTCAATTTTTTGTTTTGTGTAAACACCGTTTGCTGTTGTAAAGACACTGTTCAGCAACACAGACGCATAGCCTTCCATGCTGAAAGCTAGATATGATCCTGCTGCTTTGAAAGCCCCAAGGATGATTGCAAACTGGCTAATTAGAATGCTCAAAGGGTAGTGCTTCCCAAGAATAATGACTTCCAGCAGTAATGTAAAAGGAATGATAAACTTCCTAAGGACTGTAAACATTGGCAAACTTATCCTTGCTTGTGCTTGATAATCCACTTAAGTGATTTCCAACATAAATCAGAGGAAGCAGAAACAGCTTCATGGGGGTCTCCTTATGAAAATCAGGGAAGTGAATGATTTTATTATTATTCTTTTTTTTACAATAAAATAGTGCTGTCTGTTCCAAGATGCACTGGAGATGGGAATCTGTAATCAGTCAGCCCCACCTTGTTTACCATAATGATGAAGAAAGAGCAGATTCCAAAGAAGAGGGCAGAAAGTAGCTTGAACAGAGAGGAAGGGGTGGCGGCAGCAGCAGAAGTGAGTGACTCCTCTTCCTCTTGTCTGCCTTTCATCTCTTGGCATGTGTAGCAACAAGCCCCAATCTGTTGGCCATACCAGATGGCATCCCTGCCACTCTGGCAAGCCACCACACCCCCTCCTCATCAAAGGGGCTGAATGACATTTCTGCTTAACAGAGGAAATTCTCAAAACCTAAGGCATGTCACCTGAAGATCTACAAGAGGGGTTGTACAAGAATAAAAACCAAGACCAAGAATCAAAAACAACATGAAATCAAGGGAGCATGACTTCCATGGAATTCCATTTAATATGGAACCAACAAAATACTTCAGATCCTTGAATGGGTTGGACTCATCATACAACCTGTTTCCAGCAGATGTGTAGTTTCCCCTTGAAGTACCAGGCAGGGTTGCATCCTGCGTTTACTAATCGATCCAGCTTTGTTCCTGGATCTTCCAATGGTGGTTGTCACTAGGGACACTTTTGCATGCACCAGCTGAACCTTTTCCTGGTAAAGGACACCACGCATGCCTGATTAACATCCTAGTTGGAATAGTACAGTATGCTCTACATTGGGCTGCCCCAAGCTGGTACACAGTGCCTCAGCAAGAATTTTGACTGGTGCATGCATATGCGATTCCAATATTACAGCATCTTCACTGACGCCCTGCCTGTTTCCAAACCCAGTTCAAATGGTCAAAGAGGAACATGATATTTAAAGGACCATCTTCTCCCACAACATCCTGACTGCCTAGTCAGGTCTTCTAAACTTTCTCGCCTCATGCAGAAATAGGGAGAAAAGGGGAGAGGGTAAAAATGCAAGCTCAAGGTTTGATGCAGCACATCCTTGGTTTGTTGTGACAGCTGGACCAGACTAAATAATTGAGTGTGTGGTCATCATGTTATGCATCCTTTGATATTTGTTGCTTAAATGGCTTACAAATTGGCTCATCTTGCAATTAGTGTTCATTAAGGAGCAAAATGAGGTTAATAGTCAGATCCTGTCCTCTGCTGTATTTGTATTTGAGCAGAAAGGCATGTAGCATTTGGAAATGTTGAGCAGAATTCAACTGAATCAATGCACAAGCAGTACGACTTCCACTTGCACAACATACTTTTTCACCCTCTCCTTTCCCAGTGCACACCCCCCACAGTGCCCAAAACTGCTCCAGAGGGTTGATAGGAAACCCAGGATGGATTTTGGGGGATCGCAGTGGGGGAATGATAGCAGAGCACATTGGCAGAGCACACAGGAGGTCCCAGATTCCATTCACTGCCACTCAAAGCAGGCAATACTTGGCTAGATGGATAAATAGCATGATCTAATAAAAGGCAGTTTCCCATGAAGCTGCTATTTGTCCCGCTGGAGAAAACAGATAGGTACCAATACTGTCCTAATCTCTCCCACTTCCCTCCCGCACCTAATAGAAACGTGAGGTAGAGGAATGTCATCTGGGGAAAGAGCAAAGAGGTGAAGATGACACACCTTCTCCTCTAAGGCTACTTATCTTAATCCAATATTCTTCCTTCCCTTCCACCCCTGACTCCCAGCTGCTTAGGTTTTTTTATAAAAAAATGTTGAGATTCAAGTGTTGGGTACACCATGTTGAAAATTCTGTAGCTTTAAGTTCTCCTCAATGCCTATGCGTAGTCAGCAGAAATCCTACATGGGCTGATCTCAACAAGAAATCGTAACCATACACATGTGCCCAAGCCTATAAAAAGTAGTATCTTTTTAAACAGAATTGTGTTCCAGTCATAAAATTGTGGATTTGACCATTCACCTCATCTGGCATGTCCACCTTCCAACTGGAAAATGGTTCTCTCAGGGCAGCTTTCCTCGGAGAACATCACAGATATCTCTTGGTAGGCAAGTCTATCTTATAAAGAAGTTGAGTTGACTCCACTCTAGACATGGCCAGTAGCAGCACTGGTTTACAGAGCAGTTCCCACTCCTGGCTAGCCCTGGGAACAGATTATAGGTAAGGCAGTAATTATAACACGGCCCATAGCTTCCAGAATCATTACCCAAAAGCAAAGCAGTAGACTTATATGATTGGAGAGGAATCCCTGTTGAGAGCATGCAGAAGTTTGTGTCAGTGAAAAGACAAGGCAGTGAATTAACCTGTCAATCTGAAAACTAAATGCAGAGAGATACTGTGGAGCACTTCAGACAGAAAAGGGGGAAACATGCAGTAACAGTGTCTAGGTTGAGAATCTGGCTACCACACAGACTGTACAATCATGGTTTTTATTTTATTTTACAAGACTATAGCTTTTGTCAAAAGTAGCTCACCAAAACAAGAAGTAAATAGCGTCACCATTGTTGTTGTTGTTGTTGTTGTTTAGTCATGTCCAACTCTTCATGACCCCATGGACCAGAGCATGCCAGGCACTCCAGTGTCTTCCACTGCCTCCTGCAGTTGGGTCAAACTCATGTTAGTAGCTTCGAGAACACTGTCCAACCATCTTGTCCTCTGTCATCCCCTTCTCTTTGTGCCCTCAAACTTTCCCAACATCAGGGTCTTTTCCAGGGAGTCTTCTCTTCTCATGAGGTAGCCAAAGTATTGGATCCTCAGCTTCAGGATCTGTCCTTCCAGGGAGCACTCAGGGCTGGTTTCCTTCACCATAGAAGTATTCTATTCTGGATTGTTGAGAAACCTGAGAATGGCAGCTTACTATCTAAACATAGCTTTCAATATGCTGGTTATAAAAGCTGGAAAAATATTCAGAATTCTAGGTCCCAGAATTGCCCCTCTACACACCTGAGCAATGAAGCAGGTGGAATTTTTCCAGCCTGCCTGCCCCCCCCATCATCTCCTCTTTGCTGTATGTATCCCAATATTCCAAGTCAGTGCAATATCAAGATCTTTGGCAACAGACTGGAATTTCTCCAAGCTATCTCTGTAGCCATCCATTTCAGAGACCCCATTCCCATATATGTTTTCTTATTTTTTTTAAAAAAAAATAAGTATAAACAAGTGTTGAAACATGAACAGTGAAAATATAAACAGTGCTGAAACATTTTTAAAAAGCAGAACATAATGTTGTCAGTAAAGCTTTCCAAATGAAAAGGAAGCCCACACTTTATTTATCAGTAGCTGCATATGTGAGCATTGCAATTTGGAGCCAACTTCCGCTCCCAGCTACACTAATGCAGATTATGACTGAATCATGACTTTGAAGGTGTTCTCTGGGTTATTCCACCACAGCGGAATGTGTACATATGTACATGCATTCACACGCAACCATCATCTGAAATGACAGCACACATCATCTATGTGATGTTTATGTCAGAACAATGCGGAAATGTTTAAATAAATGGCAGAGGGATGCTGTTTTCAATTTTAAAAAAAACGAAGCCAGAAGCTGACCTGTTTCCATGGAAACAAGAGGAGGACTAGACAGTGCTGCTCTAGAAGGGAAAATTGCAGATGCTGGGCAGGGTGTGGGGGAACTGAAGTATCTCTTATGTTACCTTTTTCACATATCTTTTTCACACAGTTACCATCAAAATATTAGGCCGACTGACTCCATTTTTCTTCCATTTCTAAACTTATTAGGCAACAGGTGTCAGCCAGTCCTCCAGCTGCCATCCTCTCACACTACTGCAGGGTTGTTCCAAAAGGCAACTATTACAGTCTTCTCACAATGATTCATACCACCTTTGGAAAACGGATAAAACAAAATAGAAATGTCAGCAAAAGAGCTTTATTGCCATGCTTGACGTTTAATCAAAAACCTTTTCACTTCTCTTTCATGTAGCAAACTGTCCCTAAAGAGCCATTATTTTCAAATAGCATGGCTGGAACTTGATAGCTTATGCTAATATATTGTTTTCTAAATAAGTAGAGCAGGTTTCTCTTACCATAATGACAAAGTGGTTCTCCATATTTATTTACTGGAGGCAGTTTAGTAATAAGTTCCTGATAGAAGACATCTGTATCATCAATAGCTGAGGATGACACTGAGCACAATGCACTCGCACTGAGGGCTCTGCATCCCAGTAGCAAACATAGCCTGGTTTATTTCCATCCATTCATCCATGTGTGCAGACAGGTAAACATAGAGGTCACACAACAGGATGTTAGAGGGAAAGGGAGGTCTGTGTGCTGTCCGTAGCCTCATGCAGCTGGAGCATTTATAAGGCACAGAGAGAGATGGCCAGATGGGAATGCAAGAGGCACATATGTACAGTATCTCCTACTCAGCCTAACATCCTGTTGCACTTGTGCACATAAGTAGTGGTGGGAGGGGAACTGGGTCCTATTGAGTCCTATCAAGTACTCTGAGCATGGGCGCTGTACTCATGGTGCAAGAAAGTGGATCGTGCTTCTTGTGCAGGTGAAATAAAGTAACTAAATAGTAATATGCTGCTTTAAATAAAAACTTAAGAGGTGGGTGGGTGTTACCAATGCAACCAACTATGTCCTGGCCAGATGAAACCAGTAGTATTGTGCTTGCTGCCATAGGAGGAAGTGGTTCTGAAAGTCCTGCTTTCAACAGCGATTCTCTTTTACTTATTTCCATCTTACACACAGTCACATAGTGTGGGTTGCCAGAGCCCAGGACAGCATGGAGGGAGGGGTGGGAGGGAAACAGGCAGAGTACGCATGTGCATTCAACTGCCTAATGGCGTCAGTGTCACCCAGGAAATCACAACCGCAGTGATAGGCAAAGAAGAGTTGTTCCGTTGTCTGGAGACATCACTTCCTGGTTCACATGGATAAACCATTTTCAACCAAGCCTAGCAACGGAAGTGTGCAGCTGTATTGAGGCACCAGTAGGTGTGAAAATGTTGTGTCCCTAACAATTTTGTGCCTGGGACAACCATCCCGTCCCCCGTCCCCGCACAATGTTACATCACTGTAGGCCCATAACCATCTTTATAGGATGCCCCTAAAAGGCTACTGTAAGCCAAACGCAGTCCTTGGACTTTGTGCTGTCATTTTGCTGCTGCTTTTATCTTCCTGTAGCAAACTGCCCACAATTCACCAACATCCATTCAAACAGCTGATCCATTTGAGGTCCAACTGCCTGCATATATTGCTCTTTGGAAACTTTATATATTATAACAAAATGACTATTTTTGTTGTTGTGGTGGTGGTTGTTATGCTTCCTACCCAGTAAGCCTACAGGTGAGGAGGCAGTAACAGTAAAACCAGCAATGATGAAACGCTAAAAGACTTTAGACCTAGATAATTCTATCAGGTTATCCATGGACTAAAACAACACAGATTGTGTAACACAGTATGCAGTTCTGAGTTTACTCTACTAACCTACTTTCTCATACTTCTAGACTTCTCATACTGCCAAGCACCACACTGACAGCTCTTTAGGACAAGCATCTCAGGATAAGAACCTCCTCCTAAAGTACTTGAGCTTTTCTCCTGAAAATGTGTTAGTGAGAAAATTGCCATTGGGAGTGAGGCCCTAAGAAAGAAAGAGTAAAAAACATTTCAGCCTGAAATTTTATTTACATCAAACCCACTATTGGTGCATTTCACAGCTTACAATGTGGGCAATACCCAGTACAAAAGCAATACTCTCCAAATGTTGTGGGATTCCAGTTCTGACCAGAGTCAGCCAGCATGGCCAATGGTCACAGATGATGGGAGTTGTATTCCAAGAACATCTGGAAAGCACCATAAGAAAAGCAGCGTTGCTATACATGCTTACTCAGAAATAAGTCACACTGTGTTCATCAGGGTTTCCTTTCAGGTAAGAGGTACAGGACCTTTAACCTAAATCTGGTTTATGGAATGGGACCTTAACGTGAAAAGTCCTTCACAATTCCTATTTCTAACAGTTCTCTGAATTTTTTTTAATACTCTGCTTTTTCCTTGCTTGGTGCTCCAGGTAACTATCAATAACATAGTAATGCAATACATAAAGAAATGTGATAAATATCAGATAAATGTATCCTGTCTCTCCTCCAAGGGCCTCAGATACACTTTATACTATTGCAACAACCCTCTGAGAAAGGTCAGGCAAAGAGACTGCAGCAAGGTCACCCACAGAACTTTGTGTCTGCGGAGATATTACAACCTTCATCTCAGCAGCCCAACTACCCATTCCTTTATGCCACCACATCATTTTAAAGATGGAGAATAAGCTTTTCAATACACAGTTCAATGCAGTATAAATGGACAAACCCTGCATTTCAATATGAGGTACTATAAACTGAGTTAACATTCAAGCAAACAACTGTACAGCAGGATGAAGAGCATGATTTCAAAGATACATGCTGATCAAGTGAAGAACAAGTCAACATATATAGTCTCGGTCTCAAATGCTGCATGCATTCCTATTCTTCTTTGGCCATAATCAAAAGACAAGCAGTCTGACTGTGTTACAGATACCTGTGCTGCTCACATCATCAAATAACAACATAGGTATGTATTCACCACAAGACAATGATGTCCAAGCATCTATTCTTTAACAGAAATATGTTTGTTATACTCTATAACACTGTGTGATTATACTGGGTGGTATTCAACTAAGTTTAATAAAAAAAAACATGGCTAGGTTAGGTTCATTAATTTCTGTAGATCAACTTCATTGAATACCACCCACTATATCCTCCTTGTACATGTGGACAAGGATATATAAAATACCTTTTTCCTCCACAGAAGGAAGAGCAGCATGGATTGGGGAAACATACATTTTGAGTAGATTTTGAGTGGAGATTTTGAGTGGGAAAACAGCCTGAAGAGAAAGGGTTAAGCAGCTCTTCTTCCATCCCCTGCTGCTTGACTAAAATGGGCTACTTTTGGTTTAACAAATGTGTTTTTGAAAATTGGGAAATGTACTTTGGCCCTAATACAGACAAGGGAAGTTATGGACAATGGCCTCGTTCACAAAGCACGGTAAGCCACACTATGGTATTGGGAACTCATAAAGGTGCTGGCTGCTGGAGAGTAGCTTGTAGCTGCTTGACTCCCTCCTGGTCCTTTCTGCTTCTTGGTTACAGTGCATGGCTATTGAGTTGAAATTAACCCCAAGAGCTCCTAGTTCAGATGACACGCTAAGCCCAACCTTGTGTTAATTCACTGTGGTGCAACAGTAAACGGGACCAGGGAGGAGGAAAGCAGCTGCAAGCTCATCTTCAGGAGCCCCCATGGTCCCAATAAGCCATACTTTGCTTGACTGTGTCAGATGAACCAGGCCATTAAGCAGCGGAACGTGTATCCTGCTATAAAAATTCCAGCTCCGCACAGGTGCCACTGTTTTTCACTACCTATCAGCCTCAGTTTCTTATCTACAAAACAGACAAATTAAGACACAGGAGCTGTAAAATAACTTTGCAGTTAAAAATGTAGTTTAAAAAATGACACAAGCATTGAATAAAACTAATGAAAGCCTACTCGCATTGCAGAGAAGCTGTGCAAATGTAACCTCAGACATTTATTCTACATTCGTTCAAACAAGGCCAGATCCAAAACAGATTTTTTTAGATGGACCCCAACGAACCGACAGGTATATGCGGTATATGTTTTGTCCCCAAGGCACACCCTGACAGCCTTAGTTTTGGGAACTGAGAGCACTGTTTCAGTATTTCCAGCCCTTGCTGTTCAGTGGTTTGGTGTGCTTCATTCTGCCTTGAGCTCCACTGATCCACACAGCAAACAATGACCAAGCCAAGACCAATGTAGGCAGCCCTGACTCTCTGTACCAAAATCAGGAGTTGGTATCTGCTTTTTCAGGAGACTTTCCCTAAGCAAACCCTGTAAGCTAAAGTATCCTGCTTCATTGATATGGCTTGTTGGATCACAGAAACATAAGGCAACTTCAGACGTGCAGCACATAGCATCCTGTTGCTTCCATACAGCTGCTCTTAAATGGTGTACTATCTTTAAGATGCACATTTCAACAGTGTGCTCATGCATAATAGAAAGAATCACACAAAAGGGGGAGGCAGATTTAGCATTATGCTGGCAATTAGACATATTCAACCGAGGTTAGTTTTTCTTTATGAGAAAGTTGGACAGAAACTCTATTCTGATTAAACTTTTCTCACAGGTGTATCAGAGCCATTCAGGAAACCATCTTACAGATGACAAATCTACAGATATGAACAGAAAACTGGGGGGAACTGACCCTCGTTTTCATGCCTCTCCCTTTGAGGCTGCTAAAGCCTGCTGATATTGAAGACAGTAGTGGCTGCATGCTCTCAGTTTGCGTGGAAGACCTGCCTTCTAGGCTCCCTTCCTGCTTTGTCAGTTACTACAAGACATTCTTCCATCCAAGATCGCCATCAAGCCCATACAGCTGGTGAACCATGAGCCGGGCTTCCATGTGGAAGACTTGGGTTCACATCTCGTGGTACTGACAGAGCCCCATGGCCTTCAATAAGCGGGGGAAGATGTGACACACTCTATGGATAAAGCACCAGCCCATTTGCATATAGTGTTAACAGGGCAACTGGTGCCATTCACCACTAGCATGGTAACAGTCCATACTAATACACTGCTGCCCATGGCAAGTACATCTATTCATGTCAATTATTGCTCTCCACGGGCTAATTCTCCCCCCTCCCCATATGAGGGAGTTTATCTAAAACACATGCTTGAGAAGGCCCCCTTAATGGGAACAATAAGGCATCTCACATGGTTAAGAGCACTAAGAAAGATGGCAATCTCTCACACACCTGAGAGTGTGTGAGGACCCAATGGGACCTAGCTACACATAATAGCTCTTTAAAAAATAATAATGAAGAAGTTACAAGAATAGGAGAAGCAACAACAAGTATTCGATCCTATGCATGTTTACCCCGAACGAAACTCTCCCAGGGTTACTCCTAGGAAGAGGAGCCAAATCCTAGGGGCCAAGGGCCCTTTGCCCCCCATTAAAATATATGAGGGTATGGGGCACCCCCAAGTTGATGAACATTGCCATTCAAATGGTGTGGTTGAGCCCCATCATGTGATTGATTATGTGGGGTGGGACTCCCCCCCCCCAATATTTTATTCAAGTTGACAACCCTGCTCCAAGGTCACAGCAGCCTCCTTCGAAGGGATGGTGGGTGGGTTTTTAAGGGGAGCACCCAGGGGGAGAGAGGTTGGACCTTCCCCTCCCCTCCCCACACCCCACCTCATCCCCCTCGGCCTCCTTCTCCTTACCCTGGCGGCGCGGGAAGAGTAGGGGTCCTCGAAGAGCGCCCACATGCGCGGCTGGAGTCTCTTCCAGCGGCCGCCCTTGCCGTCGAGCGGGGCTCCGAGGGCGGCGGCAGCTGCGGCGGCGGCGCTCACGTCGTCGATGCCCAGTCGCTTGGCGGCCAGCTCGTCGTCGTCAGGCTCGGCGGGCGGCTCTCCGGTGATGAGGTCGGGCGCCTCGAAGATGTCGAGCGCCTCCTCGGCGTCGCGGTGCTGCCGGTACGTCATCCAGCAGCAGGGCTCCACGTCGGTCTCGTCGATGCCCCAGAAAGCCAGCTCCTCCTCGAAGAGCGGCCCGCACACGTCGGCGGGGCAGTGCAGCTTGCCCGTGCGGTAGTAGTTGAGCACGTAGGCGAAGACGCCCGGGTGCCGGTCGAAGAAGAACTCGCAGCACGTGGCGCCGCCACCACCGCCATTGCTGCGCGGACTCCAGGCACTGCCGCCCGCGCCGTCCAGGGGGCCGCCCGCGCCGCCGCCGCTGCCTCCGCCCGGGTTAGGTCCCGGGTTGGGGGCGGGCAGGGGCGGCGGGGGAGCCGGCAGGGGCGGCGCTTGGTGCTCTTCCCCGCCGCCGGGGGACTCGCAGGCCAGCAGAGCCAGGCGGGTGCCCGGCAGCGTCTTGAGGGTGCTCCGGTAGGTCTCGTGCCTCGTGCCCCCGACGTTGAGGATCACCCTCTCGTGGTCCTCGAGCTTCCCCATCTCTGTGGCTCAGACATGACTGCGGGAGAGAAAAGGAGAAGAAGGAGGAAAAAGGCGCCCAGAGGCAACGGAGCCTGGTGGCTATTTTTAGGCCGCCTGGGGAAAGGAAGACGTCGATTGTCATGGAAGAGTGGGGGAGGGGCCACGGCCACCACCACGTGATAATTGCCCCCAGATATGAATGGGATGTAGCAAGGAGGGGTAAGCAGCTTCCTAGAGGTTGCACCTTGCATGGTAGCTAGTTGCATCTTCATGAGGAAGGGACGAAGCCCTTCGAGAAGAGCCGTACAGCCAGGCGTCGCATACTCGTCCTGAGCCTACAGTCCCCTGCTGGTCGTGTCCAAGAGAGGGCGCTCTTCCCAACCTACACCGTTTCCTGTTGGAACCCAGAGCCAGGTCACCAGAGGGACCTCCCCATGTTGCTGCCTCCGTTTCCCTTGTCCGGCGTTTGCCTCCCCCACTCCCAATATCCGCCGTTCTCCTTAACAAAACTCAACCCCATGTCCCATCCCTTTTGGCCACCCTAGACTCTGAACCCTCAAGTTTCCCGTCTAAGTTCCTCGCAAGCAGTGGCAAAGAACGCAGCTCAAGGGAAAAGTTGCTCTGCCAACGACCCTGGAACCAACCTGGAGCTCCTGCCAGCTCTTTTCTGGGCACAATCCGGAGAAGCCCCCTTGCCCCACACTCCTTCCGCCTTCTCCTCTCCTGCTTTCAGATGGCTGCTCTTCCTCATCCTTCCATCTTCTCGCCCTCCCTCCGCTTGAGATGATCTGGACTCTGCCTCAAAGCGCCCCCTCCCTCCACACACGCACACAAACACCCCAATACAGCCAAGGCTCACACCGGAATAGAGCCGCTTCTCCTTGCTAGCTATCAGTAGTCACCTTCGTCAACCCTCTTCATCCCTCGTCTCTGAATTCTTTCGCCCAAGTTGTCTGGACAAACATGAGGAATTAAAACGAGGTGCCCTTTGTCCATCTTCTATTAGGAGAGAAATCTACAGGAGACATCTGGGGTTGACTAGTGATAACCAAACACTCTTTGCAACCCCCCCCCCTTCCCAAATCCAGCAGCGGGCACACCCTATAGGATCTGTTGTCGTGTAACCTTAGCAGCAGATTTCTACGTTCCTCATCCTCGCCAGATTATACATGCAGGTTAATTTAAGGACCGAGAAGCAGATGTAATCAGAAATGCGCTGCTATGGTTATCCCCCTCCCCACGCCATCCTTCCTCATACCTTGGTGACACGAGAGAAAGAGGCTGCTCTTCACATTGCAAACGCTCTTTCCTTCGCAGCTGCCTCCAGACTCGGTTGTGTTGGTGTCAAACGAAGAACTACTTGTTGTAGCGGGGAAGGGGGGGCGCTCCTCCCATCTTCAGGTGGCCATGCCAGCGCCCTTGACTGCCAACCCCGAAGGCAAGGGAAGCAGCCCCCACCTGCTGCTAGGAAACCTCTCTTCAGTCATTGTGCCAGATCGAGGAGACGCTTTAGCTTATCGGAGGAGAAAAAAGCATCACAAAAACATGGGGGGGGGAGGAGGCGAGGGTGTCCTCGGCAGGGTGGGCTCAAAGCGTCTGAAGGAGTCGGCACTGCTCCATCCAAGAGCCTCTCCACTCGCTCCAGCTCCAAGGTGAAAGGAGCGCTGCTGCCAAGGCTTCCCCTGCGTTTCAAGAGAGGCAAGGTGGGAGCTGTCCCTTCAGCACCATTCTTCAGCAATTACGTGGCAGGCGACCCCATTAGCCTTGTTTTCTCGGGTTGCGCGATTTGCTTCGATCGCTGAAAGCACACCAAACGCAACGCAAAAGCCATTTCTGAGGAACGCACCTCCGCTCCTTTCACACGCTGATTTCACTTCGGGAGAAACAGAGCATCCGGTTGGGGAAGAGTTGTTTACCTGACAGGAGCAATGAGGATGGCACCTAGCTACAGGTGAAAATGACACGGAGTAGGCTTTTAGAAGAAGAATTCTGGATGTAGGAAGTGCAACTGCAGTCAACAGCAAGGATGAGGGGAAAGACACAAGGATGTGGCTGAACGTTGTTGTTTCGTGTCTATGGACCTCTGTTTCTAGTCCTGCCTCCTTATTCACTACACTCACAGGAGCATTTTAAAGGTTTGCTGTGTGTGTCACTACTATATCCCATCTCCATAGAATGTTCCTTCACAATCTCACCACAACCTCTGGGAGCTCAACATGAACAGAATGGTTCCAAAATCTCTCTCTCTCTCTCTCTCTTACATACACACATACACACACACATTGAAAAGTACCTGGAACAGAAGGATCTAGTGGCTACTCTGCTTTCATTAGGTAGCCATTGTGTCACCATGATCCATGAAAAAAATGAAACTGTTCAAGGGTAATGAGACTGCTTTCAGATGTAATCATAAATACACTTGCACACCCCATCCCACTAATTCTGTAGTCCTTTCCTTGGTGGTAGAAAAGCTCACCTAGATCATCTGACATCAGGAAGAGCCACTATCCAGAAAGCAGAGGACCAACCCCGCATTACCTAATATGATGTTTTGTCCTAAGGGTCCAAGGAGGCTGAAGGAGAACAAAGAGGTGTGATTTTTCATTCAGCATAAAAACTGGTAGAGATCACTTGATAACAACAGACAGAATCAAGTAGGGAATCTGAAGTCCCTTCTCAGTGCAAGCCTGAAAATCT
Organism: Zootoca vivipara; assembly: GCF_963506605.1. NCBI lineage: Eukaryota > Metazoa > Chordata > Lepidosauria > Squamata > Lacertidae > Zootoca > Zootoca vivipara. The sequence continues at coordinate 30,111,080 of NC_083285.1, forward strand.
TTAAATCCACCGTTACAAGTGCATACACAAGATTTCAAAAGCAAATGTAATTTTTCACTGGATTGCTCTACATACAGTTGTAGGCAGACTACATCCCAAGAGAAGCAACCACATATTCCTGACATCTATAAAGAATGCTAGCCCTCAACAAGACCTAAGACCATAACTGCACTGCAGGTTACAGCTTATCTTCATATTTTTGCATTTCTGTGCATCTTCACTCCTCCCAATTTGCTAGTATTAGAAACACCTCCTGTATCTGTGTAACAAAGTTTTAAGCTTTTGGGTGCAACCAATCTGCTCCTAGAAATATGTTGTTGTTGTTTAGTCGTTTAGTCGTGTCTGACTCTTCATGACCCCATGGACCATAGCACGCCAGGCACTCCTGTCTTGCACTGCCTCCCGCAGTTTGGTCAAACTCATGTTCGTAGCTTCAAGAACACTGTCCAACCATCTTGTCCTCTGACGTCCCCTTCTCCTAGTGCCCTCAATCTTTCCCAACATCAGGGTCTTTCCCAAGGATTCTCCTCTTCTCATGAGGTGGCCAAAGTATTGGAGCCTCAGCTTCACGATCTGTCCTTCCAGGGAGCACTCAGGGCTGATTTCCTTCAGAATGGATAGGTTTGATCTTCTTGCAGTCCATGGGACTCTCAAGAGTCTCCTCCAGCACCATAATTCAAAAGCATCAATTCTTCGGCGATCAGCCTTCTTTATGGTCCAGCTCTCACTTCCATACATCACTACTGGGAAAACCATAGCTTTAACTATACGGACCTTTGTTGGCAAGGTGATGTCTCTGCTTTTTATATATGTAGCTATAGTTTTATTTCTATGATCTTGCAGGTTCTTGCCTTTAAAAAATCTCCCTTATGAGAATTTCACAATTATGCTTATACACTATAATCACACTTACTGGTAAAGTAACTTTGGCTTATTATGGCCAGGATAGCAGGGAAGATGCTCATTGTTTACCAAGAAGCAAAAGAAATCTCAGTGATCAGCTTGAACTATCCTTGAAGAGTCACCAAACAAAGAAGTACAAGACAAACCATGAGAAGCTCCACTGACAGATGGGGGGGGAACAATGATGAAATGTCTGGTTACATTTCTTATAGCAAGGAAACTGAAATATGGAGACTAACAGCTCCTAAAAGTTTTTAGCAAATGCTGTGAGCTGCTTCTACATGAAGCCAATATTAACCAGGTATAATCATACTCAGTCAATCTTTCTTTGCAGGACAATCTACCTACATGCTAAGGAATGAATGTAGGCAAGATAGTTTAGTAGAAAAGAAGTCAAAAGGCAATGTGTGCAAATACCACAGACATGCCCTAAGATGTAACACAGTCTGAACATCACATTATTTCACACATTTGAAGATCATCTGCTAGGGGAAAAAAATCTCTCCCCCCCCCATAGAACGCCATTGACGCATCACAAAAGTCAACCAGGGGGCTTAGCCAATGGTGGGAGGATTAAGATCCAAAAGCTGGCAGAGATTGTAGCATTACCTAGCTATTCCTATGTGCCACCATCGCTTTTCTCTACCTCACATATACACATTGGGGCATAAGAGGAATCAATTGCAATCTGGCAAGCAATAATGGGCCTGCAGCACCTGCAGAGTTGGATGGTGGTTCAAGCTGTGTGTCATCAGGCCAATAGCCACAAGTTTCCAATTCCAGTGCTAGAACATCAAAGATTCAAGAATACCTTGGATATTAGGTCTCCTTGTGATCAATGCTGGTAATTGTCCATAAGAAGGGGCTGTCTTTCTCGATGACTTCCAGTGTCTGTGCCACAGCTGCTGAATCCATTGAAAACTATCTGCAACATCTGAAGCATGGCACAAGGTATTATTTTGTACCATTGCCCAATTGGTGTGCTCATAGCAAAAAGAAAAGTTTCTTATCTAAAAGCTATGTCTATATTTGTTTTGTATTTTTGTGGAAGAACACAGTAACATATAGTGACCTTTAAATGGGTCACCATTCCCCTAATTAATTTCATTAGTGCCTACAGCTTTCTTTTTTTGGTTCCCACTTCTGGGAGAAACCCTGGCTTTTTGTAGGCCTTTGACTTTATTATATCCCTCTTCTAGGGACATTTAAATATATTTTTGGTCCATTTGGCCTCATTCTTTCCTTCCCTTTTGTTGTGATTTGCTTCAAGTGATTCCTAGGGAATCACTATCTATGCCTATTATCAAGATCCTATACACATCCAACAGTCAAAATCATCTGGATCCCCACCCCCCATACTGCATGCAGAGCTGCCTAAATCATCTAATCTGTTCTTTCAACTTTTGTTTTCTTAAGCGGTTTTAAGGACATTTATAACTTTTTCCTCTGGCAACAATTTTAAATTACTTAAGTATTAGAAGAATGGCAACATATATGCTTTTCTGCTAAAAGAAAAACAGAAAAAATATATATCCCCTTGTTTTTAAAAGTATTTGCACATTTATTTTGTCCAAATTTGTTTCTGTGTAGTAGAATGCAATATAGATTGGATAAATATTATAACATCTCCTTAAATCAGTCCCAACTGAATTTCACATACAGTATGATAACATCTTCAGGTGGCGCTGTGGTTAAACCACTGAGCCTAGGGCTTGCTGATCAGAAGGTTGGCGGTTCGAATCCCTGTGACGGGGTGAGCTCCTGTTGCTTGGTCCCAGCTCCTGCCAACCTAGCAGTTCGAAAGCACGTCAAAATGCAAGTAGATAAATAGGAACTGCTACAGCGGGAAGGTAAACGGCGTTTCCATGTGCTGCTCTGGTTTGCCAGAAGCAGCTTTGTCATGCTGGCCACATGACCTGGAAGCTATACGCCGGCTCCCTCGGCCAATAATGCGAGATGAGCGCGCAACCCCAGAGTCGGTCACGACTGGACCTAATGGTCAGGGGTCCCTTTACCTTTACCTTATGATAATATCTTAAATTCATTTAACTTGTGTGATTTCAAACTTACATGGTTGAAGACTGACCAGTTGAAAACACACAAATTAAATGCATGGAAGGTGGAGAGTTTAAAAGCTCTTTGCCTTGCTTGGGGGACAAGGCCTGCTCAGTGCACTGTCCAGAAAAGTAACCTTGGCTATGCTCTGACCTTGGCTATGCTGGCTGAAGCTGATGGGATTGTAGTCCAACACATCTGGAAGATTACCGGTTCCCCACCCCTACACTATGCTCAGCCGGGCTTCGCTGAGCATAGCATAGATGCAAAAAAAAAAGAGAGATGCAAATCAGCTGCAATCTGCTCTCCGGGATATCACACACCCATGTTAGCATGATGTGTGAAAGGGCCAAAGAGAATAGAAAGTATAAAACAGGTTAAACCACAGACTTTTTGAGAAGGTTGTTAGAAACTTCTTCCTGCCTCTCATTTGTATGAGTTTCAAGTGGATTGAACTGGGCTTTCATTCTTGCCCACAAGAGCACCTACTGATGCATTGAGCAAGATACTGGTGTGTTAAACAGCTACCGGTAAGTGATGCTGCTAGTGTGGATCCCTGTGTGGCAGCGAAAACTTCTCCCTCTTTTCAAGAATCATGGGGCAGGGAAAGGGATCAGCAAGTCCTGTAAGTAGCTGCTGCTGGAAGACACCCTGTTGCTTTCTTCTAGATTCCAAGTCAGGCAGAGAGATACCGTAATACTGTAAACATATTTCTTTTAAGAGGCTAATGTGTAAATCAACTACAATGGATGCCATTCTCAAAGTTGCAGCCACATATGTGGATGCAGGAAAAACTTTATTCCCATTTCAGAATTTACAAAAGATCACAGTAGAAGTGATAGGCTTACTTGTAGATCAGATGCTTTCCACCTTCATTTGGGTTGCGTTTCCCCCTCCCCTGTGTAACTTTTGCAGAGAAACCTGTTTCTGTTTGGATGGAGCTGTCTACTGCCATGGAAACAGAACAATCTTCTGCAAAGGACCAATGCTGAGATTGCTCTGCCTATTTTCCAGCAGCATTTCCCACTAAAGTCTCTGGGAAGAGCTTCAGTGGCTTCCTGTTATATCTTGTAAAATGAATGTGTTGCTTCCCTATGTAGAAAGGGGTAATGGTCAAGTACTATTATTGTATCTATATAGTAAAAAAGTGGGAATGTCACTGTGCAGCCTCCATTCAGGATTCATAGTGCCAAATCATATTCCTGGATTTGCACATGAAACCAGTCACTCAAACCAATTATTTGCTTCCTGGATCAAATTGTATGATGGATAGTAAGACTCCTCCAAGTCAAATTTATATAGGCAAGTATGCTTTAAATCAGGCATAGGCAAACTTGGCCCTCCAGATGTTTTGGACTACAACTCCCATCATCCCTAGCTAACAGGACCAGTGGTCAGGGATGATGGGAGTTGTACTTCCAATACATCTGAAGGGCCAAGTTTGCCTATGGCTTTAAATGCATCTAGTCTTCTTCCTCGTTGCCTTGTAGCTTTGAAGCACAGAAGTTCAATAGTCCGGGCTCTCACTTCTGCTGTCTGTTGTTTCTCTTTTCAATCTACAAAGATAAATGACACTCTAAAATAACTAACACAGGGTGACATTGAGCCATAATAAATATAGGGACCAGCCATTCTAGCAGAGTAGACCCAAAGGCACATGAAGCCACTATGCTGTAGTAGATTACAAAACTGTTCTTAGGTTAGGTTATGGAATAATTTGCATATTTCTGACTTAGTGTGCTAATTAAAAAGAAGCCAATAGTTTGTCCCTGTGGCAATTCTAAACCTTTTAACTCCAAGATTCATTTGTAAACCTTGATTAACCAGCCAAATAGCTTTAGTGCAGAAGACATCTGGCTTGGTAACCCTTTAATGCTTTCCTTTAATCCTATTTAGAGTACCTCTAATTTATACCATGAAAAATAAGCATTATATTTTGTCTCCATTGTAAGGTTATGCTACAACTGTCCATATCCCTGTTTCTTTGCGACTGAATGTCATCCTAAGAGACTGAAAAATCTAAAGCTTATGCAGAATGTCATGCTTTGCAGATTAATTCATCAGTTCAGGAGCATGTTGCAGGATCTGAATTAGCTTCTGATAAGTTTCCAGCTGGAATTCAAAGTGGTGGTTTTATAGCTTTCTCAGTTGTAAATGACATGGGATTATTCAGATGGTATCAGGGTGCAGCTGCAGTAGGGGATGGATTTGCAGTTGATACAAACTGAATGGGGCTGTTTTGTGTCACAAGGCTTTTTCCTCCTGAAAGAAGATTCATTAGTTTCCTTTTAAGACAACTGCAAATATATGTTAAGACAGGCTTTACAACACAATCACATGTCCCTCCCCCCTCCCCTGTCTCTAGAGTTGTATACTGTAGGTTGAAAGCTTTCAGGCCATTCCAAAATGTTATTTTTAAAAGAGTGAAATTGGAGCACTGGCTTGACATTCAAGCACCTTAAATCCTCTTATCCTTAGAACACTACGTGAAGTCAGCCATTGAAGCTTCAAGTTTCCAAATCTCAGGTACTTTTTTCTGGTTTCTGAAACACTGTAGGAAGAGGTAGGTATTAATTGAATCCCAGTGCAGGCATGTTTACTGGATTCACATATACCATATGCAGTTTCTCTAGTGCTCCTATGTAAACACGGTCATAAAACAAAAATAATTCAGAAGCAAAAAGCTTTGTATCAGCTTGATTACAGGATTTAATTTGTGTCAAGAAAAATAGCAGGATCTCGGAATTAGATTGAGCTCTAAAGAGTATTAAGGATTCACTTAATAAAGTTTGAAACAGAATAAAATATTGCTGCCTCGGCCAATTAAGTACAGCTACAGTGGTACCTTGGGTTACAGACGCTTCAGGTTACAGAACCCAGAAAGGTTATGCTAACCCAGAAATAGTACCTCGGATTAAGAACTTTGCTTCAGGATGAGAACAGAAATCGCATGGCAACACCGCAGCGGCAGTGGGAGGCCCCATTAGCTAAAGTGGTACCTCAGGTTAAGAACAGTTTCAGGTTAAGAACAGACCTCCAGAACGAATTAAGTTCTTAACCCGAGGTACCACTGTATTTAACTCACACTTTACTACAATGGAATCTTCTCCTCACATCACAATGGATATTTGTTGAAAAGTGACTAAGCTGCGTCATGTGATGGGGTCCTTCAGATATAGTCCTTATCCCTCTCTGTACCATTCCACACCCTATGGATCACAAAGTAAGAAAATTAGCATGTGTCTTCACCATTTTCACTGGAATTAAACCAAACATGGATTGGCAGCTGCCACCACCCACTGATTTCTGAGTAGCAAGACCCTCCAATATTGTTGGGAGGAAAGAAAACATTTGAATAGAAAACAGAGTCACAGAATCATAGAATCTTAAGAGTTGGAAGGGACCGCGAAAGTCATCTAGCCCAATCCCCTGCAATGCAGGAATCTCAATGAAAGCATTCATGAATGATAGCCACTCAACCTCTGCTTAAAAACCTCCAAGGAAGGATGGTCCACAACCTCAATTCCACGGTCAAACAGCTCTTACTGTCAGAAAGTTCTTCCTGATGTTTAGTCAGAATCTCATTTCTTGTAACTTGAATCCATTGCTTTGAGCCATACTCCCTGGAGCAGGAGAAAACAAGCTTGCTCCATCTTCTATGTGCCAGCCCTTTAGAAATTTGAAGGTGGCTGTCATATCGCCTCTCATCAGTCTCTTCTTTTCCAGCTAATCATACCCAGCTCTCTCAACTGTTCCTTATAAGGCTTGGTTTCCAGACCCTTTATCATCTTGGTTGCTCTCCTCTGCAAAATGCTGGAGGGGCTGCACTTCCATTGGAACACATTTCCACATGTGGTGGGACTGTAAGGAACCAGAGGATTTCTGGAACATAACTTTCTTGGAATTTGAAAAAAAAACACCTAAATTTGTTTATGAACCAAAATGTGGATTTAATGAATGAGGACCTAATAAGTCATTTTATCACTGCAGTTGGGGTAATCATAGCCAGGAGGCACATTAGAGGCATGGTACCACCAAGTGTGGCATATAGTGTTTAGGAAAATATTTCCCAGATTTCCTGAAATGAATATCCTGCTTTCATTTTAGTTTTAATGGTTTTTAACTGTTTTAACTGTTATGCTGTTTTAATGAGCTTCTGTATTTTATATTTTAATTATGGATATTTTAATGTAGTTGTATTTTAATTACAGGTAACTGTATTCTTGGTTTTATTCTTGTTATTTTGTACTTGGATTTTATTTGTTTGTGAACCGCCTTGGTATTTGTTCTTGAAATGAAAGGTGGGGTAACATAATAAAAGAGGCCAACACTTGCATGCATAGTAAACATCCATAGTTTAATACTACATAATTAAAAATGAAATTTTGTTATGAAAAGTCTCTAACATTAAATTGAATATTTCACATAACAAGCTTGCCAAGGTTTTTTACTGCATAAAAATAATAAATCTCTTCAGCATCAATATAATCTGTATTTCAAAGGCACAATTTAAGACATAATATTAGTGGGATGAGTAAAAAAATGTGTGCATTAAGATCAAATAAGCTGTTCTCTACCTTTTTAGTAAAAGCAAACCAACACCCAACAAAATAATGGCAGATCATAACAATAGAATATATGCAAACCATATACCCGTCAACCAAGGCATTTATTTATTTATTTATTTGTTTATAAGTATTTTTATAACCTGTATGTATGTATGTATGTATGTATGTATGTATGTATGTATGTATGTGTGTAATCTCAAAGTGGTATACAACTCAGTTAAAACGTAACAGATGAGATCATATAAAATTACAACCATTTCCAGTAATCACAATAAAACAAATCTTCAGTAGGTGTTGTCATGTGCTGTCAATATAAACAACCACTACCACAGTCAGGAAAGCACGTGGGTCAAGAAGTAAAATGTACAATGAGTTCTAGAAATAGCTAAGAAATCAATGTGTTTTCAAAACGTCATTTTACAAAAGTAAAATGCTTCAATTAGAACACACTTTTCAGATAAAATTTGCAGTTAACAAGAAATGTAGCTACTTCTATGAGATGCATGTCAGTCTTACCATGGACAACTTCTAAAATGTCGTAAGAGCACATCTGCATATAACTTTCCATGCTATTGGATTTGTACTTAAGGAAAAACATAAGAAGCACCTGGGAAAATCACTGAAAGAGTTGTTGATACATTTTGTAGTGTGATCTGTCAGAAACAGGTAGGGAATTGCAATAGTATCAGCCTTTCTGGTAATAAGCCTTTTAAAAGTACTTCATAGCTGCCAAGTTTTCCCTTTTCTCGCGAGGAAGCCTATTCAGCATAAGGGAAAATCCCTTTAAAAAAGGGATAACTTGGCAGCTATGAAGTACTTATAAATCTATAGAGACTTATGAGAAGTAGTCATTGTATAGTGGTGGCATACAATCACTTAAAAAAATTAGCTATATTGATCAAACCTGTAACTTCCTCTCATATCTCCTTTTACTCAGTTCCGATTCAACAAAACACAGTTTCCTTATCTAGGATGTAGTCTTAATAACAGTTTTCAGAGGCAGGAAAATATTCTGAATTTGTACCAAAACACAGCTTTCATATTAAGAATATTCAGAGTGTAAAAGTGTAAAGTTCAAAAGAGATGAACAAACAACAATCTAAAAAATTACTGAAATATCTTTAGACTATTCAGGCTAATTTGAGACATTTTCATGCAAGAAGTTAACATGTTTCAAATTCTGGTACTGCTTCCCACCTGGATGTTTACACTAAATCCCCCAGGGGTTCCTTAATGTGTTAACAAAATCTTCATCATTCAAAATTCCAATACTTAATCCTTCATAATAGTCCTCAAACTCACAGAATGACACTTCATTAGCATTGCTGCAGGCATCCTCCAGAGTTTCTAGAAATGAAGATCTAATTTCTTCTGCTGTTGCATCACCTGTTAAAATATTGCTTATTATTAAAGACGTTAGCAGGGATGCCAAGAGAGCAGAAAAATAGACAAAATCAAAATCCATGTGTCATTGTTATTAAAAGTACGATAAGAATTTAACATAAATGGATTTCTTAAGTGAAAATTGCAGGAGGCAAACCAAGGCAGGAGAAGGTCAAAGGGAATCTTGGAAAGGGAATTTTATCTCAGATTTTTTAGTCTTTCATTATATCAATCTGTAGATATGAATGAGGAAATTAACCAAAGCAATCTTGTACTATAGTATGGATTTGAAGAATTATTGATAAATATACACAGAATAGTGGCTTGGAAGTTACCAGCCATCATTGCTATGTCCATGATATTATCACTACCCTGTTTTCAATACCGTAATGATTATAATCAATACTTGTATTCATATTTCAGATAATATTTTCAAGTTCAATTAACACAAATTAAACTTTAGTTGCTGTTAAAAGCACTGGAGCAGGATAGTCCATTTTTTGAGTCAGCTGGTAACTTTATTATCAAAATGTAAGGCAAGCCATTCAAATAAGATGTGAATTGCTGACAAGAAGATGCTACCGTAGCTCCCCTCTTTCCCACATTCCCAAAGTGTGACTAAAATGGGTCAGAAAGCAATGTGCAAGGTATCTACCCCTTTCAATCACGATCAACCCAAAGCAAAAAGCTTTGAGCCCTTCTGAGTTGTTACATCAGTATTGAGGGGGCTGGGGATTCTATCACAAAGATTTCTGTATACTTTGTGAGCCTTCTTCATACCTTTTCAGACTATACGATGGACACAGCATTCACATTGGGATGAATGAGTGCGTATTAATTTTTTGTCTCGTGTTCAGCAGAGTTCATTACAGCTTATTGTGGTACCAAAAGGTTGTAATGGTATCTGTTCAAAGGTATGTACAGTGGTACCTCGACATCTGAACAATTCGACTTCTGAAGGTTTCGACTTCCGAAGTCGACAACCCTGGAAGTATTTTTGCCTTGTGCGTTCTGCGCCTGTGCAAAGTGGCACAGTCAGTCGGCGCAGAAGCACGAAATCGCTCTTCGCGCATGCGCAGAAGCGCCGCTTCGACAACCAAAGTCTTCAACTTACGAAGATGGCCGCGGAACGGATCGTCTTCGTAAGTCAAGGTACCACTGTACATGGAAATCTGGTACTTAATCCAAACATTTTTTTTTCCTAATGGACAAACTTAGGCATCCACAAATAGCCTTTGTGACCAGTCATTAATTGTTGTAACCTCAGTCCCTCCCATCCTGTAGCACATCTAGAAGTCCTAAGGGAGAAGAACCTTCCTTCTGGGTGCTCTGACACCGCAGCATGGTGGAAATGTTGGATTCTGCCTGTCTGCCGTTGATCATAAGGTGACTGCGGGAGTAGCTGAGTTTTTGGCAGCAGTGTCTCAAGGAGTAGTTTAATAGGAAGAAATCTCAGATTATATATATATACACATACAATTAGTATATGCAGTTTACTGTTGCCTCTTTGTATGCATTTTAAATACTTTTGTATGTGATTCTTTTTCTTGCGATTCTGTTTGTAAAATGCCTAATAAAGGTTTGATAGTATAGTACAGTGGTACCTCGGTTTATGAACACAATTGGTTCCGGAAGTCTGTTCATAAACTGAAGCGTTCATAAACTGAAGCGAAATTTCCCATTGAAAGTAATGGAAAGTGAATTAATCCATTCCAGACGGTCCGCAGAGTAAGCGTTCATAAACTGAAGCAAACTTTCCCATTGAAAGTAATGGAAAGTGGATTAATCCGTTCCAGACGGGTCCGCGGAGTACTTAAACTGAAGCGTTCATAAACTGAAGCATGGGTGTAATTGGTTCTGGAAGTCTGTTCATAAACTGAAGCGTTCATAAACTGAAGCAAACTTTCCCATTGAAAGTAATGGAAAATGAATTAATCCGTTCCAGATGGGTCTGCAGCGTTCATAAACCGAAAATTCATAAACCGAGGTGTTCATAAACCGAGGTTCCACTGTATATAGAGAAGAACCTTCCTTTTTGTATGAAGAAACCCTTCTGGGACCCCACATTTAAACTCTTCCCTGGTCTCCTTGCTGGCCCTAGCAGGACCAACTTGGCCAGTTAGCCCTGGCAATCACTTGATGTTTCCTAAACTGGGTTCCCCCCCCCCCAAAAAAATGACCCTGAATTTTTTGAATTTTATTGACATGAATGCTACATTTATGTTGCATTTTATGCTGTTTTTAAGCTGTATTTTAAGTCGCTTTAAATCAATGTTTTTATTTGTTGTTAGCTGCCCTGAGCCTGGCTTTCAAATCGGGTGGGGTATAATTATTATTATTATTATTATTATTATTATTATTATTATTATTATTATTGGCCTCTTATTCCAGTTAGGCTGAGAGAATGCAGTTGTGGCAAACAACAACAACAACAAAAACCACCTTTTGCCATTTACACCAAAACAGGGCACACAATATGAGTGACTCGCCCTGCCTTCCCCGCAAGTTCAGAGCAGTCAGAATAGAAATCGTCCTTTCACTTTGTGTTGTTGGGCTAGTCAGAAGAAGTGGGATAGATAATACGATGTTGGTAACAAGACAAATCAACAATTACTTTATTGTACATTAATTACCTGTTACGACTTGAGGATGTTTTATAGCACAATAACATTTCATGATATCTGTCATAGGAACACTGCCAGTTTTGTTATAATCCAGCTTCATATAAGCCTGAAACAAAGACAACGGTCAGAAAAGAGCAAGGAAGAGAAACACAAATTATGCTTACATACACCTGGCATCTTGAATGATAAGAATTAATTGGTTGGTTTGACCTTAAAAAGACAGAATGTGCATTTTTTAAAAACAAAAACAAAACCCATAAGTGAAGAAATCATCTTAGTTGTGAACCTACACCCCCATGTTGAGTATGGAGAAAGATAAAAAATGGAATAGTAAAGTAAATAGCTCAGTGTGCTTAACTACACACACTTCACTGGAAGCAAGCATTTAATTTTATTTATTTACTAGCTGGTCCTGCCACGTGTTGCCGTGGGTAATCCCTGTGACTGCCACCACCCTGTGTCCGCCCCCTCCTCCCCCCACCCCCGGGTCATCCCTGTGATTCCCCCCAACCCGTCCCATCCCATGACGTATCATGCCCCCTCTTCCCCCCACCGCCGGGGTCATCCCTGTGACTGTTCCCACTGTGTCCTGACCTATCTCGTCCTTTCCTCCCCCAAACCCCCACCCAGGCGAGTCAGTACCTCCATTCGGCCTAGTCTGTAAAGGCTTCGGCCTAGTATGTAAATGGCAGTTGAGGTGCTATTGAGAGGGAAGGTTCTATAGGTACCAATGTAGCCGCTGCTAGAGGGTGCTGGTTTGTAACCTGGTTCTTTTCCCAGCATGCACTTTTGGGTGAGTTGTGTGTTCTGTAACATGGGGTTTTGGGTTTTTTACGCGACATAGGTGTGACATCTGTCTTAGCAAACTTTATAAGATTAATCTCATGGTAGCATGGGACGTTGTGTGCAAATTTGAACGCCATCGGTCAAGCGGGTTCGGTGAAAAGTGGAAACACACCCACATGCCGTTTTTACATTTTATATATATATAGATTAAAATATTTATATACAACTTTTAAAAAAATGTATTGAAGTGGCATACAATTTAAAACAGTAACTTTTGTAACTGGTAGCAGGAAAGCAGGCTGTTTAATGACTTTTACGTCAAAATATAAATTGTTGTCTCCAATGTTATTCCTACTCAAAGACTAAGCCCATTGAAATTAATAGACCTGAAGTACATCAGTTTCATACTGTGAGTGTAACTTGGATCCAAGTCAGGTTTAGGGTGAAGGGTTTTGTTTTGTTTTTTAGATTTTTTTGGTCAACACTGCCAATTCATTAACACTTTTTTCAGCCTGATGCATAGCCTTTTCTCACTGACTCACTCATTTTCTCACCAACTGACAAATTTTATTCAAATGACCTAGAAAGAAAATTCTTCTCTCTTTCTGCACATCCGTTGCCAAAGGGGGGGGGGAGATTGGTACTGTTCAAAACAGGAGTTACATTTTCACAAAGTGAAATGCCTAATTGGTTCAAGGACCATAGGATTAAATACCAGGAATGATACCTTTATTCTAGCATGCAAAACAGACCTGCAGGTGAAAGATTATTTTGCAGTGCTTGCCTTTAATCTGTTTTGATATTTGCAGGGCATTATTGTGGCACACATAACCAATTTCTGGCCTTAAGGGGTCACATTTTGTGGGGTTATGCATGCAAAAAAGTGCAAAAGAGAGGAAGAGGGACTGAAAGAGAGCAAAGATAGAGAAACAAATTACAAACTGAAATGCTTATAATAAATATTAAGAAGGGTGGTATAGAAATGCTTTTAGTAAATGAAATCATGATTAGTTTTTTATAATTACACGATCTGGAAATATTTATCAGAAAACATATACAGTATTCCTCTTTTACAGGTGAAACAAAATTTTAAAAAATCCTTCCAGTAGCACCTTAGAGACCAACTAAGTTTGTCATTGGTATGAGTTTTCGTGTGCATGCACACTTCTTCAGATACAGTGAAATAGAAGTCACCAGACCCTTATATATAGTGAGAGGGTGGGGAGGGGTATTACTCAGAAGGGTAATACCATCTTTTACATGGGACATTACCATCTTTTACAGATGGTAAGAAACACATTTTAGTAACTTGTCCAGTCTGAATCACCCATCCCTGCCCCCAAAAGGAGTACAGAATAAAATCAAATGACTAAAATTTGTATCAACACTTGCAGAATTCTGGTTGCAGTTTCAAAGGTATTTATTTGTTGTTCCAGAAAAGTCAACGGGGCAAGTCAATTATTATAAAGGGAACAAGAACTGTTAAATAACAAACCAGAGGAAGCACACTTTTCTTCAAAACATATAGTGATTAATGATCTTAAAGTATATATATTGGGTACTAGATAGCATTTAACAATAAAGCATTAAGCAGATCAGTACTTCTTAGTTATCTGTAATAAATTTCTTGTTGTTTAGTCGTTTATTCGTGTCCAACTCTTCATGACCCCATGGACCAGAGCATGCCAGGCACTCCTGTCTTGCACTGCCTCCCGCAGTTTGGTCAGACTCATATTGGTAGCTTCAAGAACACTGTCCAACCATCTCGTCCTCTGTCGTCCCCTTCTCCTTGTGCTGTCAATCTTTCCCAACATCAGGGTCTTTTCCAGGGTGTCTTCTCTTCTCTTCCAGTGAGCACTCAGGGCTGATTTCCTTCAGAATGGATAGGTTTGATCTTCTTGCAGTCCATGGGACTCTCAAGAGTCTCCTCCAGCACAATTCAAAAACATCAATTCTTCAGCCATCAGCCTTCCTTATGGTCCAGCTCTCACTTCCATACATCACTACAGGGAACAGGGCAGTCTCGAGCAGGTCGGGCGCCCTGGCACTGAGATCACTCCGGCGCCCCTGCCCTCGCAGCGCGCAGCACGGCTTCCATGCGGCTTCGCCGCGCAGCGCCCTGCCTGCCGGCCCGACGCCCCACACCACCGGGACTCTACCTAGAGCTGGCCCTGACTGGGAAAACTATATGGGCCTTTGTCGGCAAGGTGATGTCTCTGCTTTTTAAGAAGTTGTCTAGGTTTGTCACTGCTTTTCTCCCAAGAAGCAGGGGTCTTTTAATTATGTGACTGCTGTCACCACCTGCAGTGATCTTGGAGCCCAAGAAGGTAAAATCTGTCATTGCCTCCATTTCTTCCCCTTCTATCTGCCAGGATGGGATCAGTGGTCATGTTCTTAGTATTTTTGATGTTGAGCTTCAGACCATATTTTGCACTCTCCTCTTTCACTCTCATTAAGAGGTTCTTTAATTCCTCCTCACTTTCTGCCATCAAAATTGTGTCATCTGCATATCTGAAGTTGTTGATATTTCTTCCGGCAATCTTAACTCCGGCTTGGGATTCATCCAGTTCAGCCTTTCACATGATGTATTCTGCATATAAATTAAATAAGCAGGGAGACAATATACAGCCTTGTTGTACTCCATTCCTAATTTTGAACCAATCAGTTGTTCCATATCCAGTTCTAACTGTTGCTTCTTGTCCCACATAGAGATTTCTCAGGAGACAGATAAGCTGATCAGGCACTCCCATTTCTTTAAGAACCCCCCATAGTCTTCTGTGATCCACACAGATATGCAGATAAACTACATATATGTATATACAGTATTTAAAACCCACTTACTTTTCTCACAAATGCTTTCCTATATTCATTCATTTCACCAAGGATGACACGAGTAAACTCAGCATAATCAACTTCATCATTTCTGTTGTCATTAAGCATTAACCACAAAGATTCAAACTCCTAAAATGAAAGAATTTTGTGTCAAATAAGTTGCAATTCAGCACATAGCCTAACACTACCACATAATGCAACAATAGCAGAAGCCACGTTTTTATTAAACTTCTATCCTACTCATCCCAAAGAAGTACAGGGCAGCAAACAGGTGACAAAACAATAAAAAACACATTTAAAACAATTTCAATATAGATGCAGACTTCAAGATTAAGTGTTTTAATTTTAACATAGCACAGTAGAAGGAAATCTGTATTTTCCAAGTAACCCAGATGTGAGGTGCAGACTATGTGTCCTAGGTTATAATGGAAGATATATTTTCACCTTCACATGCATGATGAAAAAGCCCTTTTGGCTACAATTTTGTTAACCTAATGGTATTTAAATTAAAAACTGACTCCAAGTTTGCCATGAGAGCAAGCTAACATAATCTCATGTCAGGAAATAGTAAATGGTATTTTAGGAAGAGATCTCACAACTATTGCCTCTGACATCCCCAGGAAATGTCTTTCTCAAGTGACAGCCACTTTCCTTTTTTTAAAAAAAGGTCTATAAGATACGTGTTCTGCTGATGCCAACTCTGTGTTCTCTAAATAAAAATACATTTAACTGTTCTAGACTGGTACAGGGAAGCTGCTTTCTACCCTGGGAAAGAAACTATCCATAGAGGGTTGGTGGCAGCAATTTACCTCTGAGATATACCCAAAGTAGTTTTTTTAGATGGAACATACTAGGCTGTTTGCAGGTGGGGATCAGTAGATTCCCTCAGAAGAGTGGGTTCATGATAGCATACCTTTTCAGAAACGTCTAAATGAAACACTTTCAGTGCTTGTTCGAAGTCCGCTTTTGTAAGAATTGCATGCTGTTTCTTTTCCAGCTCCCGGAAGTACTTTCCTAATCTTGTAATTGTACGAACTCCTCTTTTACTTAGTTTTTCTCTTAGCCTGTCTGAAAAAAAAGGTAAAGGGAACATTTTAATATTGTCTATTCTGACTTATAATTATTCTCCAAGATCTTAGGCAGAGGACTTTGAAAGTCCTGCTACGTGATATATTTTTCACTGGAGTTGCTGCGTATTTAACCTCAGACCTTTTGCATGCAAAAATATTTTCTTCCACTGTGCTAAGAGATAACCTTAAATAAATAAAGTACAGTAAACAAATAAATGGATACATAAAGGTTTTGTTTTGCATCAGTAAATAACTATATTTCTTAGTAACAACCTAAAGTCTATTTATTCTGGACATGTAATAATGTCGCAGAATAAAAGAACTTTAGATTGTAACTAATAATTATAGTTATTCACTGACACAAATGGAATAAAATGGAATAAATATCACCAGAAACTTTTTTTAAAAAATCCAAGAACATGGAGAACATTATGAAATGAAAGTTACACAAGTTAATGTTTTTACGTTATAAAAACTGTTTGAATTGTAAATAGTTTGCTGAATGTGATGGTCAATTTATTTCTAACAGAGGCCTGGCAGATATAATGTATACAAAACCAATATGTTTGTATAGTTACTAAAGAGGTGACTGTGTCTTGTGAAATTTTCCATTATGTCTGCACTGGAGACTGTTACATTTATAAATGTAACATGGGTCAACAGAATAAAAAACGCCAAGCTGTAACAGACCATTTAATGGACGTTCCATTTGAACTCACAGGTTCTTAATTAAAGGCCAGTGGCATGTCAGAGAGACCCTTTTGATTGGTTAAAGGAGTCTGACAGGAAAGAATAAAAGGGCAGACACAGCACTACTGTGGGAGAGTCTGGAATCGGAGTCTGAAATAAGAAAGAAAAGAGAGTATGAAAAGAATGGGAGCTGAAGAAGCCCCTGTCGTCAAGAGGAAGCAGCTGGATGAGTGAGAAGTCCTAGTGGCAGCATGCAGTTGTCTAGGAAGAAGCAGCCAGGACACCATGGCTGAAATTCTTAGAAAGTCTGCAGAGAAAGAAAGAGTAAAACAGCAGTGCTCTAAAATAACAGAACCCAGATTTATCAGCTGTTCACAATTGTCCGTGTTGGATACACTGGGTTTCCACAGCTTCACTTGTGTATAAACACAGAGGTTTAGCTATCAAGGCTTTTAAAAACTGAATGCCATGCCATCACTGATGGCAGCATAAATAAAAGGGATAAGATAAGCAGGTACATTCAGTTTATATGTATAAGCAGTAGCGGTTCTAGCTGGCATTCTGCTCTTAATTGCTGTTTCCACTTTAGTTGGGTGGGGACGTATGTATCCTTTTTATGCTATTGCAGGATGAGCACTTTAAGTCAATAACTTTTTGATATATTTTAATTTGGAATTATATGCTTTTTGAAAGAAATTGTAAGTTGCTATGAGACAAGTTTTTTGTAGCAAGCAGCAAATAAATATTAATAATCAGAGCTTTTTCTGTGAAAGCACTCACTAGCACAAAGTATCAGCACCTCCTTTCTTACTGGAAAACATAATAATACTAATAGTAATAGTAATAAAGGTGGGATTCTACACCTAGATATTTTAATGTAGTTAAAAAGCAAAAGCCATCCTTTCACGAAGGTACATGGTATGGGATATACAAACCTTGAACATTCCGGAGAATAATATTGTCTTCATCTTCTTGTTTGATAGAATGTTCCTCATTTTCCACATCAAAATTCCTATAATATATTAATTCATTAGAACCACGCTACACATAACAGAAGTTAATTTTCATAGATCTACTCAAATTATCACCTACAACTATGTTAGGAAAAGGCAGTTATTTGTAATTTATAAAATGCTTTATAGTAACTGATCAAAATTCAGTATTTTTTAAAACCAATTTATTTAAGTGCCATGAAGCACCCTTTCTTAGGTTGGCAAACCAGCCAGAGCTAGTATAAGTGCTCTTAGTTACCTACACAACCTGGTCAACCAGAGCTTGATTCTTCAGAGGGAGTTCAACCCAATTCAAAATAAGTTGCATATTTCCACCCAGCTTAGAAGATTATCCAACCACCACCTATATTGTCATTTTAGCATCTTTACCATCCTTGCTTCTGATTACTACCTCTCTTCTA
Source organism: Zootoca vivipara (assembly GCF_963506605.1). NCBI lineage: Eukaryota > Metazoa > Chordata > Lepidosauria > Squamata > Lacertidae > Zootoca > Zootoca vivipara. The sequence continues at coordinate 30,129,405 of NC_083285.1, forward strand.
ATTTGTCTTGCTAAAGAGTTCTTTCCCTCACTCACCTCCCAAAAATCCCACTATGATTTTACTGATGATCTCTAAACCTTAGGCCTGCTATGCTATCAGGGAAGTCCTAGAAGTACAGATCAAGGATTATAGGAATGCAAGTGGCATTTATGGCAGCAGAAACCCTGGGTGAATCTACATTCGTGGTTTGTAACATTAATAATGTGTTATTAAAATATGACACCAGAGTGTACTGCAGAGCAACGAGCCACCAGCCATAGAGAAACTGCATGTTAAAGGTAAGGTGATGCTTTATAACAATGTATCTACTATTGTTCTAATAATGTTTAAAAGATCATTGTAGATCCAGCTCCTAATATTTTCTCCATTCTTGTTCTGCTCCCTACTTCAGGGCTCCCTTTATCTTCAACAGAATAACTGCTTATTAATTCCCACCTTTTCAGGATATCATGCATTTCTTTTTTTTAACAGAAAGTGTTTTGTTTTATAAAATGGGTAAGCTACAGCTGCAATTTGAAGAGAAATTTGTGCTGTTTCTTTTCTCTTGCAGAGTCCAAGCAGCTAAAGGAGGGAAATGGCATGAAGAGAAAGTATTAAGGAGCCTCTCACCACCCACAACACTAGATTCCCCCTTCAGATAAAATTTCAGTTGCATTTTCTGAAAGAAAACATAAGAATGTATTAATCTAATATAGTGCTGCCTGTATGTTTCCTCCATTTATCTGGAGCTTCATAAAAGGAAGGATTATGACCCTCCCACTTCCCCATTTTAGTAATTTCAGCTTCACAGTATCTGTCTAATCAGATATAACACTTATGCCCATAGAGATCCAGAAAAAAACCCAAATCTCCAGAGTCAACATAAACCTTTATTTGTGAACATATTTTCAAGACAAGAAATAAAATCTGACCCGTGAATTCACTTACTTTAGAAAAGCTCTAGCAGTTTCATCAATATTTGTGACACGGATTGTAAATACCGGTTTCTGTTTAATGCTTTCCGGAAGGGCAGGGTGTTGCACACTCAAAAAAGTTAGGTCTGCTCCCTGTCGGCAATAAAAGTGATTTACAAGCATGCCCTATTATTTTTTACTTACAATATTCCATAAAATATAACTCACTCATCACTACTATCTTCATAAAGATGAACAATTTCACATGTTTCTCTTATGCAAGCACAGACACCATTTGGTTCCTATACTCAATCTTCTCCTTTCTTCTAAGCAGTTTATCTAATGTTCTCTAGCAATACTAACAACAATAGCTACTACAGTACTCAATTAGAACTCTCAATCCTCAGCTGTCCTTGCTCATTCTGCCAACCAGCCACCCACGAGCTCCATCCACCTTGTCTATTCCCACAATGCCCCAAGTGCCTGCAGTAAGTTAGCTCTATTTCCTAACAATTCCCTCATTTAGTAACATGATTTTATCTGCTCCCTGCCTTTGTTGATTGCTCCCATTGTCATAGAACCTCTCTACTTGCATAGCCTGGAAACGTTCTAGTTACTAGAACAATTACAAATACAGTGACATGAACAAATGCATTCAAAGTGGTGCACTCAATTAAAGATATGCCTAGTTATGGGAATTGGATGGGGGAAGGGGAAAGCAGTATTTAGTGATTCATAGCAATATGAATTAGGAGTGCTCACCTGTTCAAGGTGATGTGCCCCCCATGATGTGGCATCTTTAACAATGACTAGTTACCAAGAATCTATCTAAACTTAAGAGCTTATTTCCAAAATATGTATAATACTAAAGAAGTCTCTTTCAATGCATGTACTGAGGAACAGATGAGCAGCTAACAGAACTATCCTGTCCAATGACCACGGAGGAAATGCAGAGGAGCTTGCAATACCCTTTTATCCAGCTAGAAACTTGTTACTAGAGACTCAATTGTGGCAGAATCAAAGACTGCTCCAAATAATATGGGTCACAGATTCTCAAAAGCCCAAGTTTGCTTTATCCCTCTGTTCACAGAATGATTGCAAAAACCTCACAATAGGAGTATTCTCTTTGTATTAACTGCCCAGAATAATTTGGCACCTCTTCAAATTAATTTACACATTTAGTTCTCACCCAAGGTTCTGGACCATATAATAAAAAGTGAACACAATTCTTCTGTCACCTATTATTCAGTAATTAGTTACTTTTCTTGAATGCTAAAAAGAATAGCAATATCTAAAACAATACACCCAAAAACGACAGCTGTAGTGTCTTAAAATTTTGCAATAAATCCTTTTAGACTCTAATAAATTATGATCAATTTGCAAAAGGCATGCCATTGCATTTTGCAGTCAGTCAATAAAAGGAAATGTGCATTAAGAAACAAAGCTGTTGTAATTTGATTATAAAAGTTAACAATTAATAACCCCTTCCTGACTGCTACTGATTGCCCTCTTGTGGGAAAAGTAAGACATGCAGTCTTATTCTACTACAGTACAGTAATACAGTACTGTACTATTCACAAGTGATATATTCAACAGAACAATTCATAAAGCCAAGATTTAGGCACAGAATGCAAATCCACTGGCATGTGACAGGTCACACTCCCAAGTCCGCACTCTGGAAAGTGCCTACACAAATGCCTTTGTTAAAACTATCTTTATTATTAATGAGGGAAAGAATAGCTTTACCTTTCTTGTACAATTAACAGACACTGCACCACTTTCCCCCAGCCGAGTCCCTTATGATGGTGTGGTGTTCCTAAGAAGGGACACTCATACTTTGCTCCAGACTGACGTGCATAACCAGTCCTGTTCCCCATTCGTTCTGTCTCTACCCCCACAGCTGCTTTCAGCAATTGATCATTCTCCCCCCACCAGATGCTCACAACACTTTTTCCTTCCTCATTAGCCCTCCATTCCTTCTCTTCATCTCCCAAGTCTAACAGTTCAAACAGTTACTTTCCCAATATTCTGAGTCCTTTAGCGGCAGTTGCCAAGCTGGCCCAGGCTGCCGCATCCCCCATTTCTCACATTAGTACTTATCCCTGTTTTTCCTAGGCAACTGGCCTTATGAAATATATTAAAACCAAAATAGGAACATTAAACAAACATCTCATCACAAAACTACACAAATATACATATATCATCTGCCACATTACATACCCTCCAGTTTTCTTTAGTCAGTCTTCAGGCACTTCGGATTAAGTAGATTTTTACCGCTTACTTATACTTTTGCACTGAGGTGTTATGGAAGCCCCCACCTCCACCCATGAATTCAACAACAGACTTCAGATTATTCAGTTTGCAAATGTATGTCTCCTTTCCATAATACTCCCAGATTAACATTCTTCAAACCACCTTTGTAGTTGCACAGCTTTGTTCCAACTTAGAGAAATTTACTGTGCTTGTGGAACCAATATTTTATCCAACCAACTTTGGATAAAATTCCATTCAATTCATGGGATTGCTGAGCAGTCTTCCTCTCTGCTTGCCAACTTGTGCCACTATCTTCCAACATCTGAGCCCAATCTTGCATAACTTCCTATGGTGCACATTCAGTCTTTCTCAACCTTTCAAAACACCTCCATGCAAATTTGGCAGATCCGATTGTACCCACTAAATAACACACACACACCTGATGCCGCCCCAATTTTAAGATGTTGTTCCTGGCTCATTTTTCCTTGGCCACAGAAATCAATAGATAACTTAATTTGTCTAGTTTAGTTCTGACGAACTAGAGTAAAATCCTTCTGAACATTTCATTGGAACAATTTTGAAATTTCAAAAACATCATCCTAACATGACACGCTAGAAAAATATTATGGAAAGATCAAATCATCACACCTAACAACTGCAGATCCACAAGCCCTTAGGTAAGCATTGTCATGGAGGTTCACCATACTTACAACATAGACATCACTTAGACAGTATTGCTTTCCTTTTCTCTGTCCACGCTGATGAGTATAAACTCCCTTCTGAATGAAAGGTAGAGCATTTGTTCTGGGTGAAATTAAAAAGCAAAACCAAACCTTTAAGTTCATTTCCTGAGCAGTAATGATTTGATAAAATTCTGAAGTTATTCCTTGTTCTACGTACCTATTTTTACCAAACTGTCGATATTCGTATACAGTTAGAGATTTGTCATATGCAAAGAAAAATCCAATCAGTTCTCGACAAGCATCACGACCATTTCTATAATGGTAACAGAAGCTATCGTAAGTTTTTTTTATATAAAAAAAGTGGAAACCCTATCAACTGAACAGACAAGAACTTGGCAAGCTGGTACATCAACATCTACCATAAGAATAATTTTCTAGATACAAAGTAAACGAACAAATGAATTACTTCTATGCTTGCGGGCATACCCCTACCTCTTACCTCCTCTAAGCAAATGAAAGAGTTTTGTCAACAACTTGGGGCTACGTTCACAAAACTCTTGTTTATGAATGAAGCTTTTCAGTCAATTTAAATGTGCATACAGCAGCCCACTGTTTTGTTTATGTAATGTTACATTAAGGTCACAGTACACAGGTTGTGCAATATTTTACATTACTTTTTTAGTTTCTTATTATCCTGTCCTTCCTCCGAACTGCAGCTCAGGGTGGTTAACAACCAACAAATAAAACAATCATACAAAGTAACACATAAGTCATCAGCATAGCTGCCAAGTTCTCCCTTTTTTTAAAGGGAAATTCCATTATGCTGAATAGGCTTCCTCGCGAGAAAAGGGAAAACTTGGCAGCTATGGTCATCAGCAACAATTCAACAGTGAATAACCTCAATAAAAGAGCATCTAAAGATAATTACCCCATTATGCAAACACCAGGGCAGTGTAATATATATATAGCCTCCTTGCAAAAAAATAGTATTCTGTGCCTCCTCCCCTCTATCCACCACTGCCCAGATGCATATTGTCTCAAGTAAACAACTGAAACCCTACAACGCACAGTACTTAATATGTCAAACAATAATTTAACTAATCAGAAATAACAAAGCAGTAAAATAAAAACTAATAAAAACCACAAAAGACAGTATCATACCTGACCCTCTTTTCTTTCCTTCATCAATAGCAGCAGCAGTTTGATTTTACAGAGAGAGAGCGCAAAAGAGCTAAACTATCACCATTTCCACGTGGCTTACGGTGACTCCAATCTTATCCACTGTATCTCAGTAATCAAATAATCTTCCAGTGACACCAAGGGCCGCCCTTCCTTCCAACCCTCCCAGTTCTTACGCAGAAGGATTCCTCACCTAGTCTGCCACCCTGGGTTGCCTTTCTTCCAAGACTTCCTCAGGGAGAAACATGCAATATTCTTTCATTATCTTATTAGAAAGTATGAAAGTAGCATCCTCAGTTAAAACATACTTGCGTTACAAAATACTTTAAAAGTTTTAGGCATACCTTGATAGTAATCTACCATCAAAGCGTAATTTGTTGGAAAGCACATTTTCAGTTAATGATGACCTAGTCCTTATTCTGTAAAAATAATTCACAATATTAGTTAAGATCTACACAAGCAAAATTAAACATTATTCATGCAAGCTACTTATGAAACTACAAACGCTCTTGAATTACGCGGAGAACAAATCATGAAAGCAGTGGGCCAAGTCAACATGTGAATTCAAACTGCTAACAAACCAACAACAAATACAACAGGAAATATGTGCTCACTATTTATGCTATCAGCCACATCCCTTTTTCACAGCTCTCTGGTGGAGATCAAAACTGTGAAGAAATTCCTTAATGATCTAAACTGCCCACTTCAGTTCAGCGTTACTGATGTTGGTAACACTATTTATTTATCAAAATATTTATATCCCATTGTTCTGCAAACGACTTGAGGCAGCTTACAATTACGTAAATGAAAACTATGTAATAAATAAAACACCAATTGTAACATTGATTGATGTTCAACCAAGTCATACACAGGGTAGGCCCAATGAGTAGAGAGTGGAGCTGCACTGCTGGCCCTTGCACACAGCTGGCTCACCTCAGGTGTTCATAGAATCATAGAATCATAGAATCATAGAGTTGGAAGAGACCACAAGGGCCATCCAGTCCAACCCCCTGCCAAGCAGGAAACACCATCAAAGCATTCCTGACAGATGGCTGTCAAGCCTCTGCTTAAAGACCTCCAAAGAAGGAGACTCCACCACACTCCTTGGCAGCAAATTCCACTGCCGAACAGCTCTTACTGTCAGGAAGTTCTTCCTAATGTTTAGGTGGAATTTTCTTTCTTGTAGTTTGAATCCGTTGCTCCGTGTCCGCTTCTCTGGAGCAGCAGAAAACAACCTTTCTCCCTCCTTTATATGACATCCTTTTATATATTTGAACATGGTTATCATATCACCCCTTAACCTTCTCTTCTCCAGGCTAAACATACCCAGCTCCCTAAGCCGTTCCTCATAAGGCATAGTTTCCAGGCCTTTGACCATTTTGGTTGCCCTCTTCTGGACACGTTCCAGCTTATCAGTATCCTTCTTGAACTGTGGTGTCCAGAACTGGACACAATACTCCAGGTGAGGTCTGACCAGAGCAGAATACAGTGGTACTATTACTTCCCTTGATCTAGATGCTATACTCCTATTGATGCAGCCCAGAATTGCATTGGCTTTTTTAGCTGCTGCATCACACTGCTGACTCATGTCAAGTTTGTGGTCAACCAAAACTCCTAGATCCTTTTCACATGTACTGCTCTCAAGCCAGGTGTCTCCCATCCTGTATTTGTGCCTTTCATTTTTTTTGCCCAAGTGTAGTACTTTACATTTCTCCTTGTTAAAATTCATCTTGTTTGCTTTGGCCCAGTTGTCTAATCTGTTAAGGTCATTCTGAAGTGTGATCCTGTCCTCTGGGGTGTTAGCCACCCCTCCCAATTTGGTGTCATCTGCAAACTTGCTCAGGATTCCCTCAAGCCCATCATCCAAGTCATTGATAAAGATGTTGAACAAGACTGGGCCCAAGACAGAACCCTGTGGCACCCCACTAGTCACTACTCTCCAGGATGAGGAGGAGCCATTGATGAGCACCCTTTGGGTTCGGTCAGTAAGCCAGCTACAAATCCACTGAATGGTAGCATTGTCTAGCCCACATTTTACCAGCTTCTTTACAAGAATATCATGGGGCACCTTGTCAAAGGCCTTGCTGAAATCAAGATAGGCTACATCCACAGCGTTCCCTTCATCTACCAGGCTTGTAATTCTGTCAAAAAATGAGATCAGATTAGTCTGACATGACTTATTTTTCAGGAACCCATGCTGACTTTTAGTGATCACAGAGTTTCTTTCTAGGTGCTCACAGACTGTTTGCTTAATGATCTGCTCTAGAATCTTTCCTGGTATTGATGTCAGGCTGACTGGGCGGTAATTGTTTGGGTCCTCTCTTTTCCCCTTTTTGAAAATAGGGACAACATTTGCCCTCCTCCAGTCTGCTGGAACTTCGCCTGTTCTCCAGGAATTTTCAAAGATTATTGCCAGTGGTTCTGAAATCACCTCTGCCAGTTGTTTTAATACTCTTGGATGTAGTTCATCTGGCCCTGGAGACTTGAATACATCTAAACTAGCCAAGTATTCTTGTACTACCTCCTTACTTATTCTGGGCTGTGTTTCCCCTGCTGAATCATCTGCTCCATATTCTTCAGGTCGGGCGTTTTTTTCTTTCTTGGAGAAGACTGAGGCAAAGAAGGCATTGAGGAGTTCTGCCCTTTCTCTGTCCCCTGTTTGCATTTCACCATCTTCTCCTCTGAGTGACCCCACTGTTTCCTTGTTTTTCCTTTTGCTACGGACATACCCATAAAAGCCCTTTTTGTTGCTTTTAACCTCTCTGGCGAGCCTGAGTTCATTCTGTGCTTTAGCTTTTCTGACTTTGTCTCTACACGTGCTGGCTATATGTTTGAATTCCTCTCTGGAGATTTCCCCCCTTTTCCATTTTTTGTACATATCCCTTTTAAATCTTAACTCAGTCAAAAGTTCTTTAGATAGCCAGCCTGGCTTCTTTAGGCACCTTCCATGTTTCCGTCTCATTGGTATTGCCTGAAGTTGTGCTTTTAATATCTCCCTTTTAACAAACTCCCAACCATCATGAACTCCCTTCCCTTTTAGTATTACTGTCCATGGGATTTCACCCAGCGTTTCCCTAAGTTTTCTGAAGTTGGCTTTCTTAAAGTCTAGAATTTGGACCTTAGTATGCTTGGTTGCTCCTTTCTGCTGGATAATAAACTCCAGAAGAGCATGGTCACTCCCACCTAATGATCCTGCCACTTCTACCCTACTAACCAAGTCATCACTATTGGTTAGGACCAGATCTAAAATGACTGATCCTCTTGTTGCTTCTCCCACTTTCTGGACAATGAAGTTGTCTGCAAGGCCAGTGAGGAATCTGTTCGACCTTATGCTCTTGGCTGAGTTTGACATCCAACAAATATCAGGATAGTTGAAATCCCCCATTACTACTATCTCACTTCCTTTGGAATGCTTGGCCATCTGTTCCAGGAAGGCATCATCTGTGTCCTCAAGAGTTGTTCAAGAGTTGGCATGGATGTCAGCAGTAAAAAGGCCTAAGGATGAATAGCTGCTGCTTGTGCACAAGCTTCCATGTGTTGGGCTTCCATATGGTTAGTAATCCCTATGTGTCATACAGACTTCTTAAGTGCAGATATGGCCCACAGCCACTGGCGGAGGAAGTGGGGTGCAATCCTCCCCGTGTGTCATCCCTGAGGGGGGTGACATTGCCATGCAGCCCCCCCCGGACGCTCACCCCGCCCCTGCACATGGCTAGCCCCACCTCCGGCATGTGCGCCGCTCCGAGTGCTGGAGCAGCTAGCTCCACCTCTGCCCACAGCATGCAAGACACTGGTCTTTCCAAGATGCCTCCATGAGATTTTCACATGAAAGGGGCTACAATCTCCATTTCATCTAGATTATTGACATCTGGCAAGACACACTAAGGACTAGATAAGACAACTCTGGGGATGTTACCAAACTGGCTGTCGGCTATGAAACTGTAGTAAAATGTTATTATCCACCCTTCACTCTTAAGGTCCCAGTATGGTTTTCATACTGAAGCACAATTGAAACACAATTTAAAACAGTTTTTAAAAACTTAAAATAAAAAATTCAATTAAAAATAAGGTGGGTCCTAAAAATATGTATCTCATTTACCAACGGGCAGGTCAAAGAAGCACATCTTCAGCATTCATCAAGGACTGTATAATGAGGTTGCCAGATGCACCTCTGTGGAACAGGAGTTCCACACAATTTAGAAACTGCCATAGAGCATGCCCTCTCCTGGGCTGCTACCTCCTGAGCTTCTGAACAACCAAGAGGGCCCCCGCTTCTGATCTTAGCACCCTAGAGGGTCTGTAGGGAAAGAGATGGTATTTCAGATATTTGGGGGCTAAGTGGTTTATGGCTTTAAACACTAAAGTGAACAGGTAAACTGGCAACTAATGCAGATATTTTAAAACTGGAGTTATATGTGATCCAAAGGGAACCACAGTTGGTAATCTTACTACTGTATACTGGACCAATTGAAGTTTCCAAGTCATCTTCAAGGGCAACCCCACATTGCCATAATCCCAGGAAAGACCCAGGGAAGAACAGTTGCCACATGAGGTCCAACTGGCTGTGCTCCAATTCAACAGCTTTGTTTACTAGAATGAAATCAAGCAGAATACTGCTGTCTGGTTGGACACCTAATAATGAACGATATGTTTATGTTCATTACGGTAATTTCAATGGGTCTAGTCTTAGGAAAATTTAGTTGAATATCACTCTTAGTCTCAATCTGTAGTAAAGATTGTTGGATTGGTCCCATCAAAATATATGGACATATAATATGTTCCTGTCAAAATATACTGATGAAATCTTTTAGGGTCCTGTCTCCAAAGCAGAGTTTTTGTAAGGAACATAGTACAACTGATCAGTGATCTATTTTGAATAATCTTATTTAAAAGTTTAATTAGAAATGATCATCCAAGGGTGTATATTGCATTTGTTGATTTCATCTGCTTATTTCCATTTGTGGAAAAAAAGCTAGCTGTTATTTTGTTACAAAAAATAACTCACGTTTCTTATACCTGGGCTCTTTCAGATTTAATGATCCAGTTAAAACTTCACAATAAGCCACAGTTTGTCTTAAATCATAACTGAATTGTGAATATGAAGAAAAAACAAAACATTTACTGTATTTCAAAGACAAAACAGGTCTGAGTGATTGGCACTCTTTTAGATGAAACAAAGAAACGCAGTTACGCTGTCTTAGATCAACCAAAGCTTCATTGAAATAATTTTAAGGCTATATTCAGTAAGACAACCCAACACAACAGCACATACTTACCTTGTTTCATGTAATGTTCTTTTTCTAAAGCGTAGAGGTGCTGTCCTTAATCCTGGAAGCATAAGATCCTTCTCATAAGTAGCATTCCCATTTTGTTCTGGATCACTTATCACAGCTCTAACAAACAAACAAACAAACAAACAAACAAAAAACCCCAAACCCCACATGATTTCATGGAAATAGTTTTATAGAATTAAAATATAAAGTCAAATTCTTACACTGGAACTAGCTATACATAGATATCAAGCTATACATAGATATCAAGAGACAGCCGCAGAATCTATGCATTCAAATTTATGCATACAATTTTTAAATAATGAATGTTTTATCTAAATTACACAGTATAACTAAGTTACAGGTAGGTAGCTGTGTTGGTCTGAGTCAAAGCAAAATAAAAAAATTCCTTCAGTAGCACCTGAAAGACCAACTAAGTTTTTATTTTGGTATGAGTTTTCGTGTGCATGCACACTTCTTCAGATACACTTGAAACAGAAGAGTCAGGCCCTTATGTATATACAGAGGGTGGTGGGGGTGGGTGGGAATGGGTGATGGGCTGATGGGAGTGGTAAACCTGTATAGTGGTAAACCAGTATAACTAAGTTAGCAATGCTTTCACCATTTAACCCTATTCACAACAAAAGATTTGGTCACAATTCTGTCGCAGAGGCAGGATGCGCTGGAAACAAGCGCAGGGACTGATGAGCGGAGGGGGAAGTGGGAGAGAAAAGGACAGTCACACCTGGTGTATTCTACCTCCTCCCTAAACTCTTTCTCCCATCCTTCTTGCCGCTCAGCTCACAGTGCATCACAACATGATTCTCTTCTGGGTTCTTTTAAATACATGCAACTCCCCATTTACACAGAGGCTATGTTCCGAGGCACCTTGTGTTTAAGTGAAATCACGTATATTGGGAACACCACTGGAAAAACCCCTAAACCTCTGGCAACCCTTGAAAAACACTTTTTAAAAAACCAAAAATCCACCATACTCAACCACAATTGTTCCCTCCAAACATCCTTGCTCAAACTCCAACTCTTCACAGGCCTCAAAGGTGAGTGCAAAGGATTCTGGGATTTCACTTGCAAAGCTTCATGGGATTGTTTGACACTATTTTCACACCATTTTTGCCATTTTCACACTCTTTTAGGGCTGATCTTGCACTGTTTCGTGCCACTTATGGGTTCGTAGAAATGTGTGTGTGTGTGTGTGTGTGTGTGTGTGTGGTTGCACATGCCTAGAATATGTGTAAATGGGAAGTTGCCTGTCCTCCTTCCCTAACACCAGGAATAGGAATACCTCCATGTGCAGGCCTGAGATGATGGATGTGAACAAGTAAGGAGTATTCTGTCAGCCACAAAAAGGAAAAGTAAGGTGTCAGTCCTATCTTGTTCCACATTAGACCTTGCTTGCCAGATTCTTTTATATTTGTTCTACATCCTGTTCCAAGGTACCAGATTATGACCATTACATATTTACAAAATCAATTTCAATTGATCTTATGCACAAATCAGTATGCCTAACATAATAATCTTATGGCATAATCTTATATTTACACAGCAGTATGCCACTGAACATAAGGAGACCTTCTAAGTGTGCATGCTTAATAAGAGTAGTGGGTTAAACCACAGAGTCTAGGGCTTGCCGATCAGAAGGTCGTCGGTTCGATTCCTTGCGACGGGGTAAGCTCCCGTTGCTCCATCCCAGCTCCTGCCAACCTAGCAGTTCGAAAGCACGTCAAAGTGCAAGTAGATAAATAGGTACCGCTACAGCTGGAAGGTAAACGGCGTTTCCATATGCTGCTCTGGTTTGCCAGAAGCGGCTTTGTCATGCTGGCCACATGACCTGGAAGCTGTATGCCGGCTCCCTCAGCCAATAACGCGAGATGAGCGCCGCAACCCCAGAGTCAGTCACGACTGGACCTAATGGTCAGGGGTCCCTTTACCTTTACCTTTTTAAGTTTATCATTTTCAACATCTTTTTTGTTTTCATGTTTTATGATGCAAATTACTGTGTGGATATGTGAAAGTTGGGTTATAGAATCAATAATAAACAGTGACATAATCCTATTGAATTTAGAAAATTTGGCTGCAATCCATTTACTTGTGAATAACCTCGTTGAATTCAATAGGACTTAATTCACAGTAGACATGGTTAGCATTGGAACCTTAGGCACTTTGAATTAATTTGCATCCATTTTTCTGGAAAAAATACATATATCTACACTGTATTTATTATATTTTATATATCAACATTTATATATCAACATTTGTATTTATTATCTTACCTAGATAACTGATCTATCATTACTTGTTCCACTACAGTTTGTTTTTTTCTTTCTTCTGCTACATCCTCCTGCAAGGCAAACATTAAAGAGAAAAATATATAATTACAGCAGTTAAGAAAATATTGTTAAAATGTTAGGATCATTTGGATTTCCTAAAAATTGATAGTGGATTTGGGTTGTAAAACTGGGACACACATAAAATGTTACCCAATAAAAAGCTTTCACAGCTTATTTATAAACTCAGTTATGGTTATTAGAGACTCATTTTTATTCAACTAGGTAAGAAAAGATAATTTGAGTGTCTGTCATATGTGCAAATATCATTCTAACAGAAAGAAAAACTGTTTCCATTACTTCTGCTTCCATTCAGAGCATCACAGCATAATAGACTAGTTGAACCTGTGTGACTACAGTGATATGAATTAATTTTAACACATTTTATACACTGCTCAGAAATGAAACACACATAGTCAATCATATGAAACTTGGATCCTATGTCACTGAGATAAAGCTAAACACAAGGTTTTGAGTAAGTAGGAAAGCCTCCTTATTTAAAAATGCTTGGAACAGAAACTAGTATATACAGAATTTTATAACAAGTTAACATTTCCCAGAAGACTTACAGCTTCCAATTTTCTTATGCTGTGCTGTACTGTGTAGGGTTTGCTTGTATAGCATTGCTGCAGAAGGGCCTTCTCATCATACGTTTTGTTTTCAGGCTGTAAATCCTATGTGGGAATAAAACATGTTCTCTAGATATTATCACTGATAATCAGTGGCCAAGACCAGCACTCTTGTTGCATTTGATTTGTGTTCCTCACCATCCAGAATGTGCAAGAAACATTTGTAGGCTCCAACCTCTGCTAGTGTCTTGCACATAACTCCTTTTTTTTTTAACTTCCCAGTATTATGAGCTGGTTTAAACTTGCACTGTTCACCTATATACTGTATATGCTGATAAATTGAAATGATGTAGATTTTGAGTACCTAGGAGAACTTATTTCTGCAGTGCTAATTCTGTTCTCTGGATCAAGGCAGTATGCAACTTATAAAAATAGTGTAGTATGTTATATGAATCCTGCATGCATAAATTCTATATACTTGTCTCAGCACAGTACTTTTACATAAAGGTTAGTGGAGTTCCCAGTGTCAAATGAAGTATGAATGTTACCTTTTCCTCAGCCATTCTTTCTGGAGGTTTGTGTTGTTGGTCATCCTTTGCTTTTTTTTCTGCAACTCTTTGAGAATACTGTTTATATCCCTCTTTCATTTCTGCTTCATACTGCTGATACTTGAGTTTGTATTTATCTGTTGGGGGTGGCAAATTTTCTGGTACAATGCTTTGCTCCCACAAAGAAAGCTGAAAATGAATCATGGGGAGCAGTCAAAACAGCAACTGCAATTGTGAAAGTTTAATAGCGAACACTTTGTTTTTTAAAAGTTGCCAAAAACTATCATGGTAATTGTAAGATGAAAGTAGAGTTATTTGTCAATAGGGCAGTTTATTATTGTACCAATTAACTACACAATGGGTGAAATGGACAAAGATTTCTACAAACTTCCATTATTATCTTGAATATAGCAATCCACACTTCATAGGCAAATCATAAATGGGAAATATAAACTGGCAAACTTTTTCTAGAATATTTGGGGGGATTTCAGCATTTGGATGCTTTATTTTTCTATTATTGGACTGAAGCAGAAATATTAATGATTTCATTATTATTTTGAGACACACACACACAAAATAAATGTGTTTAAGGTGTTTCTTTAACTATCTTACCTCAGCTTTCTCCAGCTCTGTTTTTCTTGCTGTCTGTGTAAAAGAAAGAGCAGAAACATAAATAAAAAATTTTTAATTTTTTTTTAGAGTTAATCAATATACTGTAATTCAAACAGAAATTAATTTCAGATATGACTTTAGGGGGAAATTAAATGAGTTATAAATATTTAAGTGCAACTCAATGCTTGTCTACTCAGAAATTGCCTCTAATGAACTCTGTAAGGCTTACTCGCATCTAAACCAACAGACCTTATACATAACCCAGAGCCACACATGCATATTCTATACACTTTGGTGTTATTAGACAGGACATGCATGAAAGGATCTACTACAGACCCTTTAATCATGGCCATTCAGTTGAATGTTCCACTGAAACAACTGCCTGCCATAATTAGTAATGTCATGCTAATGGACGATGCAGCTCATGAATGAATAAGACTCTTTTCCTCTATAAATGGGTATGGTAGAGCCATACTGAATACAATCAAGACCAGCGTATTTAGGGTGGTGATGATGCATGTTAAACAGTGAACAAGATCACAACATAAAAATGTAATATGTATTTAAAAGTAGAAGTCAAACAGTTACCCTTTTGCACTTTTCCAGCACCTTCATGATAAATGAACTGCCGCATCCAATCCCTCCTGAGCTTGCACCAGTTGGGACAGAAGCTGGGTAGGAGCAGCTCTTTTCCTGGTAATTCTGGTGCTTTCCCACCCCTCCAGTTTCCCTCCCATTGATTCCCATGGAAGGGCAATTCACTAAAGCAGCTCCAGGACTGGCATAGTTTTCTTTCTGGTTTGTGGGTTTAATGAGAGAAAAAATTGGATCATGGGGATTCAATGCCTCCTTCTGTCTGCCCTGGCACTCCCTGCTGTAGCACCCACCTATCCAATGCATCTCTGAATTCAGCTGCAGTACACTAGCCCTCATTCAGCCCACCACTTGGTCATGCACCACTTATGATCATGTCATGGATGAGTGATGTTTTATTATGGACTGGCATGGCATTTACCAGAAGCACCACCAGGTCACATAGCCACCCAAGCCTTGTTGGATGAGAGCCAATCTGTAGAGAAGAGCAGGCTTTACTTATACTTTATGGTCTTCCTTCCAAGATAGTACATCCTTGTGCCTCATCTCCCAGTACCTATAACCCTGAAGATGATATAGCTTGAAAATACTCCTGTTAACAAACTAACCTGTTGAATATCATAATGCTGTGCATAAGGGCTCTGTAATGGAGTACCCCAGCTGATATTCGAAGATGAAAGTAGTAGACCAGTATGAGGCTGTCCACCATTGTATGGAATGTAGGGATCACCATCCTAAAATGAAAAGGACTTTTTAAAGGGCAAAGTGTTATGCTTTGTTAAACTCGTGCAGAATATCAATTGCCCAAGAATTCAGGAAGCAAATTCGTAAAAATTATGGACATTGGAAATACACAAGGATAAGCTATCTGACCACATTAGTCAGACACAAGTATCATGTGTGTTATGGCAAGAGTTTTATCACACACAAGTAACAATACGAATTTCAGAGAGAAGCGTTGTTTTTTACATAAACCTAATCCGAATAATTAGGGTCACGAATTGGGGTCACGAAGAGTCGGACACAACTAAATGACTAAACAACAACAACAATCCAAATAATGCCAATTACCGGTAGGAACTGCAAAACAGTTTTCTATCCTGAAATATCACACACAGCTGCATATTCCACCCAACTTATTAAAAGAATGTTCTAATAAATTCAGAAAATTAGTTAGATGACTGGTAAGTGACATCAAGGGCAGCATATTCAAACTAGCACTATGAGATCTAGATATTATTTTGTTTTTTTACTTCCAGCAACTGCCACATCTAAAAGTTGGCTAATTTTCTGAAATTAATAGATAATTGTTACCTCATCCTCTGAATCTCCCAGCTTTCCCAGATCAAGGCACGGAACTCTGTAGAAAATCAGAAATTAGAAAATGTAACAAGCTTTCAAAACTTCCTTTGGTTTTCAGATGCCACAATATGTTTTCCTTTCAAGAAGTTTCATTGATTTCTAAAAGGGTCTAATTAAAAAGTTCCAACCCTCCTTTTCCTTATGGAATCAGGTAAAAGAAGAAAATAAAGAAAATAAATCCACTTCAGACTATTTCCAGCCCCATTTGCAAAGGACCCTTGAAGTTCTGTGAGGAAGTTCTGGAAGGCAATTTTTTGTTACCATCTCCTAAAGCTTGAGCCAATGAAGATTATTTCTTTTTCACTCTCCACTCATATAAGTAATGCATTTGTGAATATTTATGATTTAGAAAGAGGCATTCAGTCTGCTATTAATATTTAGCATCTGAAACCACTCTAGTTCTGTGAAATAATTGAAATGTGTAAAGATCTGCAAGAAGAAAACAGTGCCCAGAAAGGCTGCACTGCCACTAAACATTATCTATAATAACACTTCTACTTACTTAGATCTAGGGAAGTAATAGTACCACTGTATTCTGCTCTGGTCAGACCTCACCTGGAGTACTGTGTCCAGTTCTGGGCACCACAGTTCAAGAAGGATACTGACAAGCTGGAACGTGTCCAGAAGAGGGCAACCAAAATGGTCAAAGGCCTGGAAACGATGCCTTATGAGGAACGGCTTAGGGAGCTGGGTATGCTTAGCCTGGAGAAGAGAAGGTTAAGGGGTGATATGATAGCCATGTTGAAATATATAAAAGGATGTCATATGGAGGAGGGAGAAAGGTTGTTTTCTCCTGCTCCAGAGAAGCGGACACGGAGCAATGGATTCAAACTTCAAGAAAGAAGATTCCACCTAAACATTAGGAAGAACTTCCTGACAGTAAGAGCTGTTCAGCAGTGGAATTTGCTACCAAGGAGTGTGGTGGAGTCTCCTTCTTTGGAGGTCTTTAAGTAGAGGCTTGACAGCCATATGTCAAGAATGCGTTGATGGTGTTTCCTGCTTGGCAGGGGGTTGGACTGGATGGCCCTTGTGGTCTCTTCCAACTCTATGATTCTATGATTCTATACTTCACCCATTGTACATAGATGCATGCTCAGCAGCAATCCCTATCTTTCTGCCTTCATAGTCCTCCTAAATCCTCTCTAGCTCACATTAAAAGTCCCTAAACATTCTTTTCACATCAGTTGGCTAGTTTTTCTCCTTTGTCTACATGTCTTTCATTCCTGAACCCAACAGCCCTCCATACCTATATAACTTTAATCCCCATGTAAAATTTAATTTTCAAGTACAAAACCCGTTTAAAAAGCACATGAAACTCTGGAATAATTGTAGTAAAAAGAATGATACATTTCTCTCCACATAGTCTTCTTCAATGTATGAACTTGTTCATTGAGAAATACGTGAAAGCACTATTATAAAAACAAGAACACGGACCTTATAGATACACACATACCATACACACACAATGATTAAAATTTGATGAGAATTACTATTTCTCTTTGTAGAATTATGTAAGAAAAGTCTGGTATTAAGCAATTCTTATTTTCAGAGAGTTAGAGCTAGAGATCCTAAGGCTGAAGTTCTACTCACGAAAGCAGAAAGTAGGTTTTTGGGGGGATTCCCCCTTCCCCTGCAAATCTGCTCTGGAGGACTGGAACGCCCTCAAGAACAATGTGGAAGGTGGGGAAAGAAGAGACGGGAGGAATCTGAGAAAATAGCCATTCTCCTTCCAAGAGGAACAACATCCACTGGACCACCTGACCTTCCATTAACAGAAGAAAGGGCTGCTTTGGATTCATATGAAATGAAAAATGTGACAGTGCTGTGAAGGGGGAGGCAGTAAACAAAACATAGGCAGTAAAAAAGAAAAGAAAACATTGACTTACTCAGCTGGTCGAGGGCCATGTTTTGTTTTTGTATGTGGCCTCCATCCCTAAGGGAAGAAAAAAATAGAACCATGTTTAATTCCAGGGTTTTTCCCATACTTCTAAACCCTAAGATTTGAAATCTTTTAAATGAGTATCAATCCGGGTCGAAATACATTTAATTGATGGGCACAGTCGGGGAGAAACCAAGGTTTGTTCTTGGGTTTACAGCATGTGATTTGTCTGGAGGAGACAAATCATAGCCCCAGGATTGGATGACACATTAAACCTTGCAGCAGCGCAGCAGCAGGAAGACCAGGGTTGCAGTGCAGCAACTGAAATCTCCTCTCCGGGAACCCTCATGTTTGCACTGAGGCCAAACCATGATTTGACTTAGTGTTACACACTAAGCAGCTCTTACAGTATTTAGTGACACGTCAGTTTAGTGACATGGTATTTTTCATACCACAACAGGATAGGACAGATGCGGTATCTGATAGTATGTTGTAACAAGGGATTGTTTTGAAAAATTATAACGCAAGCAATGAGACAAATATGAAGGAGGATCCAATACTGAACTTCACTTACCGTATGTACCAATGACTCTCCAGATAATGGTTAATGATTTTTATCTTTTATTTTTTTAAAATATTAATCTTTAATATGTTCAACTTACTTGAGCAAGTTTGTAGTTCCTTGAGGACAGGGCTGCTTGCTTTCTTGGAGATGCAGCAACTCCTTTAATCTCCAGATCCATTTGAATTCAGGTATTAACTACCTGGGGGGGGGAAGGAAAGCAAAAAAAGGTTATTCTCCCAGGATGGGAGAAAAAATGACTTGTGCTAAGACGGATATTAACAAAACAGTATTTCCCATAATACAGCAATTAATTCCCTCCTGAACTGCACTTCTCCCCATAAGCATTCAATTCCGTTACCAATTTATTGTTTAAAATGAGAGCATCTATCAGCTTTAACAAATTTCATACTTCAGGCTCAACCAGATGCAGCTTGAAACCAGAGTCTCAAAAACCATCCTTGGATACTCTAAGTCAGGCATCCCCAAACTGCGGCCCTCCAGATGTTTTGGCCTACAACTCCCATGATCCCTAGCTAACAGGACCAGTGGTCAGGGATGATGGGAATTGTAGTCCAAAACACCTGGAGGGCCGCAGTTTGGGGATGCCTGCTCTAAGTTCTAAATTTTCATTTCAACATACAAGCACAAATAAGCCATTACACCATGAAGGACTTTTTCTGCAGTTTTATTCAATTTTCTCATATTCATGCAACAAATAAATTAACTCAGGGATACATGCTCACTACATAGAACAAACCAGTTAAATGTACAGTACTAAAAATAATGAAACCTCTATTTATATGGGTACCAATGCAAAGTAGTCAGAAGGGTGACTGAGTTGTTTCAACTATGATGTAGTGTGCTTGCAAGCATGCATAGAACAGAATACAAGAGGGAGTATGACATGAAAGTAAGAAATATTGTATGGGGGGGGTCCTCTCTCAGGGCACCATACTGTATTACCAAAGTCCACCCCTGAACATAGTTTCCATGATGGCTAGTAGCCACTGATTCCCTTGGAAGCCTCAGTTAGGGTTAGGGTTCTGCTGTCCTTTGAGGACACTGATTCATCTCTCATGGTGGCAGAGCCAGTAACTATGGAAGGGCTAGCCAGGCTTTTTGTCCCAGGGTTAAGTGAGGGGTGTCATTGAGGCTCCCAGCCTCTCTCTGTGTGTACACATGTACGCAAAAAAGCATTTTGGAGGGGGTGCCAAACTGGGTCTTTGGGGTGAAATAAAGCCTACCAGTTTTGCCCCTGCTGGTGGGAAACGCTGTAACCCTGTCTGAGACCATAGAACAGGGCTGGTAATAAAATATATTTTAACAAAATCGTAGAATTAAACCAGCAGACCTGTTTACAGAACCACAGAATGGCAGAGTTGGAAGGGACCCTCTTCTGATCATCTACTCCCCTCCCGCGACAACATATTATATCTGCAAATAAATGTATTGGGGGGCTGCCCTGCAGCTGAAGGACAGTTTTTAAAGTAACTTGGGAGTTAAAAGTGATCTAAAAGCAGGTGGGCCCCCTGGGACTTCCTTTGGGCTCTGCTACATATATAGTTAGCTTCGATCGCGGCGCCTTCGGGCACTTCGCTCGCGCACGGTCCCGTTTTCCCGCCACCAGAAGCGAGCGCGGCCATGGAGCTCTCTCACCACCGCCTGCTGCCGGGCTGGGGATCCGCGGCCAAGCACGGCGGCCGCCTCTCGGCGAACGCGGCTCCGTCCATGGCTCCTCGCTCTCCCTCGGCGAGGTCGGTGCGTGCGCGGGAGGAGGAGGGCGGCGAAGGCGGCCCGTAGTAGTCTAGGCTGCCCGTCAACAAATCTTTTCTCTCTTTCACATACCACTCGGTGGAGGTACGACTTTGGTGCTAAGGGCGGCGGAGAAACGGCGGTTGGAATTTGAAAAGGCCCCGCTAGTTTGTCCGTTAACGGCTCCCGGGAAGGGATGCGTTGGGGGCGCGCCCCCGCGGTTGCCTAGGCCACCGGTAAACAAGACGGAACGCCGCTCCCTCCTCAACCGCCACTTCGGCGCGTTAAGTTGAAAAGGCGCCCCGAGAGGCAAACGGGGAGGCCGGGCGAGCGCCCTGATCTGCTCCTCTCACCTCAGCGACGACGTCCCTTCCTCCCTCGGCCTCTTCCCGCCTGGGCGCTTCCTTGTCCAGCCTCCTTCCCAGCCCCCAGCCCCCCCCCCGCTCTCTCTTCTTGGCTTGCTCCTCCGTGAGCTCCTCCCTAGGAAGCGGGTCTAGAGGTGCTGGTGCTGCCCTAGTAGGAGCGCAGTCACAGAGACCCGGGGGGATGTAGGGAAGCGGGCATCCACCCCACCTTCCCCTAAAATCGCAGAGCATTTGTAAAAATGCGGCAGCTCCTCTCTCACCTGGAGCTTGCGCACTTTTTTTTTTACCAGGCATACCTCCAAGCGGGAAGGAGGGGCGACTACTAAAGGCCACCGTTGCAACAACCTCTCTACTCCATACGCTGCTGCCATAACAACATCGCGGTGCTCGGGACAAGTTCCGGGGGTAATTCCACAAATCGGATTACGAGGTATATATGAGCCAACTTTTGCTATGATGATTGCCTTAAACTGCCTTAAACGGGCGGTCCTGGTTTGTGTGCTTTTATAAAGTTCCTGTACCAGCCAGCTTTCTCATAATGCAAGAAACTACTATTACACTCATGATCCCAAGCAAGCGTGGTGTTGTACGATGGAACCATATATATATACCGGTATATATATTTACACCCAGTCTGCAGGGCAATCCATGTCAGGTTTTTCTATCATGACAAAAAGTTTTTTTCCTCATAATGTATTTTATGCTGCTCTCAGTAATGGATACAATCTTGAAATTAAGTTTACTGTATGTAGAATACACAAGTGTGAATTCAAAGATAGCTTTATTTCTGTTAAATAAATCATGACAGTGTAATATGCCATGTTTTGTTGCTCATCTGAGGATGCATTTACCTGATTTTAAGACCTACTAAGGAAAAGATTATTATTATTACGTAAAACCACCTATGATTAATACTTCTTCAATCCTACTGAAGCCCTACGTAAAAAAGATTTGTCATAGAATTCTGTCTTCATAGTATTTGCAGGGATCAAATAAGTAAGAAATATTTTTCCTCAAATTTCAAACTTAGGGAACATTTTCCATCTGTTTTTGTCCACTTATACCTAAATATGGATTATATGACACCCCATCAGGTAAGTTACAACATTTCACTATTGTTAGCTAGTCAGTTTTTCAGTACTTCTGATGCTCTATACAATTTTCAGGGAGGCTGGCAAAAATTATTAAGATTGAGGTAACAGAATCATAGAATTGTACAGTTGGAAGGGACCAATTCCCTGCAATGCAGGAATCTTTCACCCAACACGAGGCTCATGCTCTACCAACTAAGCTATCCCAGTACTGTACCTTTCCACAGTGAATTGTATAAAGTTTCCAGAGTATTTCAATTGTTTCATAACAAAAGAAAAACAAAACAGGACTCACTGCTTGTCAGTACACAGTATTGGCTCAAAATCTTTTCTGTTGAGACATTCATGTGAAACATGTAGACTTTAAAAGTAAGAAATTGAAAAAAAATGTATACAACATAATCTGTTACCATTCCTTGACTTTAATAGTTGTAAAAAAAATGTTGCATCTTTACAGTGTAGTGGAATACTATACTGTATAGAGCTTTTAGTGTAATATATACAGAAATACCTTTATATAGAATAAATAGAAAAGTTTCATAAATATATTGTATCAATGCATATTGCAGCAAATGTGAACCTGTTCCATAATAATTTAAAAGTGCATTATAATATGTGCAATAATTCATCACAAGTTTTTAAATATGATTTATCTTATCTATCTAATTCATTTTTAATACGTCGTCTTAACCCAGTCTCTGGTTCTGCTGTTTCTTGATCAATTACTTCATCATCTTCCATCTTCTTTGGGTCTTCTGTTGGACTAAGCAAGAACTCATGATCATAGTGCTTATGCACCTCTTCATCACAGTGTTCCTCAATATCTTCAAACAGCTCTTTATGCCCACAGTTTTCATTATCACCCTCACCCATCTCTGCCTCAGGATGTGAACTGAATGACTGAATAAGATCTTCAAGCCGCTCTTGGCAAGTGTGGCTAACGTCTGAATTTCCCAAAAAAAAAAAAACGGGGAGGGGAGAAAATGAGAGATTTAAAATTATAATTAAGTCCACTGTGTGTATAATAATTAAAACAGAGCTGCTATCAGAGAATTGCAAATGAGCAACCAGCTTTATTAGATGGCAGTATACACTACATTAAAGTATACAGTTCTTTAACTTGTCTATTAAATCGTAAGTCATGTTTCTTTTGTTCTGTAGCATAAACAAATATTTAGATAATTCACAGGTCCATCTTCCTCTATAAAAATGAGTGAGGAACACCATAGAAGCTGCAGATCTGCATCCACTAATAATGTAATGAAAGGGTGGGCAACCTTTGGCCTGTCCTCCCCTGTTTTCCCCAAACCACACCTATCGGCCCTACACCTTATGTCAAAGCTTTCCAAACTTTTCATGTTGGTGACACACTTTTTAGACATGCATCATTTCACAACACAGTAATTCAGTTTTACTAGCAAACCAGAGGTTAAACTAACCTCTTTCCAGCACTGGGAGGAGCACAGGAAGTGTTCACACAACACCCCTACACATGTTGCGACACAGTTTGGAAAGTTCTGCCTTATGTCATATATGGTCAGGTAGCGGCACAGCTGGATCAGCTGCATGCCTAAGTATTCCATGGCAAACTCAATAGCACCACTGATTTATGCAGAAAGCAGGGTTGAAGTCACAGCCTATCAGCCAATGGGCAGTGAGTTCAAGCCTGCTAAATTAGCTGACTGTGCTCCCAGCCCTATGCTCAGCACTGTGGTCCCCAAGTGTCCAACAAACAGCTGAGTGTTAGACACTTGGAAACTACTGGACAAGGACTTGGGACAGGTTGGCAGGACAGCCTGGCTGTTGAAGCTGGACAACATAGGTGGGGACAAATAGCAATTTGGCCTGCTGGGCTAAAAAGTTTCCCCACCCCTGAGCTAATGGGAAGGTATGCTGTGCCCTCTAATTGCTTAGAAAGAACAATACTACACTATACCACCAAGTCATACAAATATGTCAAGACCTGCAAAATCATATGCAAAACCTTCAGCCAGAGTCTCAAGCAGGGGTTATTACAGTGTGATTTTAACATATTAAACATGTAAGTACCTTCTGGTTTCATTGTTGATTTGTCCAATCCACTTTCTTTCATCAGCTTCCTAATGGACTCAAGCTGTACCATAATTTCATCTTTCTGTTCCGAAGCCAAGGCATTAATGCTGACATGAAATTAATTGAAAAGTCAGCAGGTAGTAATAGGGAACAGCTGTTAATATGCCACCAAAATACTTTTTCTAGCCCTCTTATAAGAAAACTCTTAATTATATATTCTTATGACAGCACTTAAAAATCAGACAGGTTGTGGAAACATCTTTCAACTATGCCAGTCACTAGGGACCACCTTTCATCACATCAAGGAAGCAATAGGAATTCTCCTGCTGTCAGGATTCTGCAATCCAGATTAAAACCACAGACACAAACTGGCAAGTGCAAAGAAGCAAACAACATTGTATTGATAATACAGGCACAAAACCTAACTGCATCTGCCATGATGTGGCCAGAAGCTGATAAATGGATCTATGTAATATTGCTCAAGATAAGGGACCCAGGTGGCTCTTTGGGTTAAACCACTGAGCCTAGGGCTTGCTGATCAGAAGGTCAGCGGTTTGAATCCCTGTGGCGGGGTGAGCTCCCGTTGCTCGGTCCCAGCTCCTGCCAACCTAGCAGTTCGAAAGCACATCAAAATGCAAGTAGATAAATAGGAAGGTAAACGGCGGGAAGGTAAACGGCGTTTCCGTGTGCTGCTCTGGTTCGCCAGAAGTGGCTTTGTCATGCTGGCCACATGACCTGGAAACTATACGCTGGCTCCCTCGGCCAATAATGCGAGATGAGCGCACAACCCCAGAGTCGGTCACAACTGGACCAAATGGTCAGGGGTCCCTTTACCTTAATATTGCTCAAGACACATGCAAAAGAAGAGGTCCAAGATATACTCAAACTCTCATCTACTGTACTTATCTACCACTGTTAGTCTAATAAATGTTTAAATGGATCATTCAAGTGATACTGGTATAATTTATTTTTCAATCGTAAAATATTCAGATCTGTAAGTACTCCAAATGCATGAAAAGCCTGTATGAAGAAAACTTAACATTGGCACCTTGTAATTTGAATTACTCATCCAATCTTGTGTAGCCTGCCTTGCCAGAATGCTATTTAGGGTCTAGGAAGGGAGTGTAAAGATTGTTCCAGGATTATTATTTTTTATATTGTCAATTATTGTTAATGCAGAAAATATGGAGACAGCAAGGCAATTCACATGCTAATATTCTTGTGATGTTTAATCACATTTACCAATTCACAATTGTCTTGAGAGCTGAAATATTACTAAATCAAATCTCCACCAAAATACTCACCAGCTTGAAAGTGGATCTAACTGATTCAATAAAGAATTTAACATTTTCTCTGTCTGTGCTAGATGTTGCTCCAACTCCATAAGCTGGCGTTCTACAAGTGAGAACAAATACTTTTAAATCAGTGTTGCTAATAGGTATTTAAAAACCAATAATCTATATATCTACTTTTCAAGAGGAGCTATGTAATTGGACTAAAGCATTCAAGGGCTGTAATCTTAAACCTACCGTATTTTTTAATAATAATAAAAAAACTAAGTTTCACTGAACTCAGTAGAATTTACTTCAGGATAAACATGCCTGGGACTGCACAATAAATAATATAATGAAGAGAAAATTTGAAAAGGCCATTTTACCAGCAAAATTTGCTAGGAAAAAACAGCTTCACTTATTTGATTAAATGAGCAGCATTTGATCTGACAGACATTTTTTCCTAAAAACCAAATACACATTAAGTAATGCATTCCCCCACATTATCAACACTCCCAAGAATTCTGTTCTCCAAAGTAGATTGCTCTAGTCTGTGCTAAGGAATAATGATACAAAGTAGCTTTGCCATAACTATCAGTAAGCAGTGAGTGGAATGCATTTTCAGGAATGCACTCAACTCGAAAAACAGCAGCCCAAAAAGCAATTAAGATTATACAATTCTAGCAATTTGATTGCTGTTCACACAAACGGGAAGAGAAGGGCTGTAGAAAAAAATCTATCAAGCTTCTTAAGCTGAGGTGTGATTGCCTGAACTACTATGTCCAAACTATATGATAAAGATCTCTAGGCCTGAGATTTCTGAACAAACTTCTACCTGTTTCTTTTGTCTTAACTTCTGTAGTTTTTTCTTTCTTGGACAAGCTTTCCTCTTGAGATTTCATCTACAAAAAAGTAAACAAAATTTACCACAAAAGCTTTTAATATTGAAAATAACTAAACCTCAAGAAAATGTTTCACTCATTTAAATTAATGTGAAGACACGAGGCAGGTAATAATACTTTATCTTGGAAATAAAGTGTAATCCAAAATATATTTCCCCATCTGCTTAATTTAGGTTCCAGCCTCTTTATTCTCACTGACTTCACTATGACAAAACCAGCATCAATCCAAAGTTTCCAGTTGAACTAAGCTGAAAACGAGTCCCTTCCTAGTCATGATGTTTTAACTTACAGTTCAGTTTTACTGATTTAGTCATACCGATTTTAGTATAATTTCTTATTCCAGATACAATCCTAAGATTAAAATTCCCACTGCTACGATCAAAATTCCCACTGTCTACGGCCATACTACCCTGAACACGCCCGATCTCGTCTGATCTCGGAAGCTAAGCAGGGTCAGGCCTGGTTAGTACTTGGATGGGAGAACCTAGTATGCCAATGAATATTTCAAGTGTTGCTGGAGAAATACACTTCTCTGCTTGGTTATCATTTCCACTTGCACTATCTGTAGACACCCTTTCCTGTGATGCAGGCAACCTTCTAAGCAAGGGGTTGCCACCATTACACAGACAGAGGAATGAGTTTAATGCTTATTCTAGCTTTGGAGCAGAGCACTTGGTAGAGTCGGAAAGGCCCAACCACCTCCAACTCCAGTTGGCTTTGCTGTTGACTTCTCTCCTTTTTGTAGGCAATAATTTTTCTAGGCATAGCTTGCGGCTATGTTTGTTTTACTGCCTGCTGGCGCATAAAGTAGGAAGCTACTTGAGGGGTCTCAGCTGAATATGGTGGTGAGGGGAGGATGTGGCATCCTAAATAGTAGTAGTAGTAGTAGTAGTAATTTATACCCTGCACATCTGGCTGGGTTTCCCCAGCCATTCTGGGTGGCTTCCAACAAAAGATTAAAAATACATTAAAAGATCAGTCATTAAAAACTTCCCTAAACAGGGCTGCCTTCAGATGTCTTCTAAATGTCAGATAGTTGTTAATTTCTTTGACATCTGATGGGAGGACGTTCCATGGGGCGGACGCCACTACTGAGAAGGCCCTCTGCCTAGTTCCCTGTAACTTCACTTCTCGCAGTGAGGGAATCTTGTCTTGTTTCTGCTTTGCGTCAGAACAGAGACTGTTCTAAAAGCTATGTGCAAAGGCATCATTATCATCACCTTTTCCTGCATTGTTCCAAAGTTGTTTGGGAGTGGGGCATGTTTGTGGCATTATCATTACGCACATGACTGAACAAATCCCAGTTCTGTACAATTACGTGGATCATAAATTCTCTTGCTTACTAATAGTTACCTTTAAGAACTTGTATAAAGCAAATACACCCACACCAACAGCATACAAGGGCATGAGTGTTAAAGCAAAGTCTTTGCCATTCCCTCTAGTCCTCTCAGTCTTCATCTCCTTCTCCATTGCATTTCTCATTTGTTGGATGCTTTGGTATGTTTTGCTTTCAGAACCCTCTGAATTCATCTGTGACTGCAAGATTCTCTCAGATCCACCTGAAAAACAAATCATACATACATGTATGTAATACATACATACATGTGTGTAATACATACATGTGTGGGGTTTACTCATGAGTGTAGGAAAGAATAGCAAAAGGGGAAAAGAAAGACAGACAGATACTTTGACCTGCAAAGCCTGTGGAGTAAGTGCGACCCCGCATTTACCCCTCAGGTCATTTTTATTACAATCAGAACACGTCACAGATTTCAAACGCTCCAATGACAATTCATTCAGCTTTCCCCAGCTCCTCCCAAAGGTTCCCAAATGGCAGGAAGGTGGGATACTTGCCTGAAAGCAACTCAGGATGAAACGTGAGTTTTAAGTATAGAGAAATGGAGACTTAAGCATCCTGTGGACTTTATATCGCAAATCTTACATTCTATAACCCAGGTGGAAAAAGTCTGACATAATGAATTATAAAATTCAGATCATCCTCTTCAACCACACACATGATCATAAATCTATTATTTCTTTCAATAAATCCCTGGGATGCTACTGCTACATATATGCACATACAAACAGGTGGAAATAAAAAACATGAGAAGTGCGCAAGTCTGTGAAGAAGAGAATTGTTCTGCAGCATGGAGAAATAAGCTTCACTGTGATAAGCAATTCTAGGTACAGCCTCAATGTATTAATGTGAGATTGGCTGATGCTAATGAACATGGCAAGAGGCTTCTCCACTCCACTCTTAAAATTAGCCCCTCTTAAAAACTCTTATAAGTCTCCTCTTTGCAGATGGAGCTCTGCGGTCAGAGTCACATAAGACACAGGAATTGGCTGGGAATGTTTTAATTTCATTTTGTGCTATACTGTATGTTGACATTTTGTTTGATTTTATGTCCTGCTGGAGCTTGAAAGACTTCTATACTTTAGCCATCTTGTTATAATGGAAAAGCTGGAGTGGTACCTATTTATCTACTTGCACTCTGATGTGCTTTTGAACTGCTACTGGTAGGTTGGCAGGAGCAGGGACCAAGCAACAGGAGCTCACCCCGTCGCAGGGATTCGAACCGCTGACCTTCTGATCGGCAAGCCCTAGGCTCTGTGGTTTAACCCACAGTGCCACCCGCGTCCCACACAAAAAAAGATAGCTTAAATCTGAACTAAGGAGACATACCTCATGCTGCTATAGAAATGTCTGAAATTTTAATTTCTAATTTTCTTGATGGATTTTAGGCCAAAAGGAAGTTAGCCAGGCTTTCCCCCTGAAAATAATGATCTTCCAAGACTTTATCAATATTAAGAACATAGAAACAAAAGTGGGTTTTTCTCATTCTGCCCATCTATACCCTAGAAGTTGTGTTTCCCAGAATGCATAAAAGGCAGAAAACACCAGTTTTTCACCTTCCTTGGGACTAATTCAATACTACCACTCGAAACATTATTGTTCCAGAAGAAAAGAAGAAGAAGAAGAAGAAGAAGAAGAAGAAGAAGAAGAAGAAGAAGAAGAAGAAGAAGAAGAAGAAGAAGAAGAAGAAGAAGAAGAAAGAAGAAGAAGAAGAAGAAGAATTAATGAGTTAAAGGGGGAAGGTAACATCCAAACGTTGGAGCTCTTCGTAGCACACTAACAACATAAGAGACGCCAATGACCGTTAATGCCCAGCATCACCTTTCTCCTCCAGTATCACCCATGCCTACCTTTACAACAAAAAAATCTTTTAAAATGGGGGCGGGACTTAAGGAAGATGGCTTGCAAAAATGAACTTCTTGAAAGAAAAACACCGTTCGCTAACTAGTCTAATGAAGCTCCCTCGTTTCCCTCTGTAACCGGACTGAAGGGATGGGACGGGGACGGGGACGGGGAAGGTGGCTGACACCACATACCGTGGCGCTGCTGATGGAGATCGTGGCGACCAGGGGAGGCCTTGGCCCCTCGCGGGGACCTGCCGCTTCCGCCGAACATCCTCGGCATGACCACGAAAACGCAGAGCACCAGCAAGACGGAGATGAACACCTGCTGCACCGACGACAGCACCATCGCGATGGCAGCGGGGAAAGGAGCAGCAAGAACGGCAGCAGCGGAGGAAACAACCGAAAGGAGAAGCAGAGGGCGGCAAACGGCCCTCGGCCAGCCGGGAATCGTCGAGCGGTTCGTGTCGGCTTCGTCCACCGGAAAGACGCCTGGGGAAAGCGAGAGTCAGGAGCGAGGGAAGTTAGGCGAGGAAACCATAAACGTGGGAAGGGTGACTTCCGGCCCCGCGACGCCTCCGCTTTTCCTTTCTGGTGCCCCCTGGCGGGCTCCAGGCGACACGGAAAAGCGAAGTGCCTTTTGCCTCCATAGGAAATTAGAGAGCGATGTTAGCTAGTTCAACTCGGGGCCTAATCGGCTCTCTGAGGAAAACTTAGCGGAGGGGAAATCTGCGCGGCTACTGCCGATTGCCTTTACTGTATCCCTCTTCCTGTGGGCGGGAACATCATCCCGAGGCGGAGACCGTTAGGGCAACGGTCGCTGCGCGCTCTGTCCAGCCCGCGCGTTCCTGTCAGGGCGCAGCGGCCATGAGGCGGTTGTGGCCGTGGCTCGTCTTGGGGCTGGTCGTCCCCGAGGAGGAGCCCATCCAGCAGAAATTCCGAACCTACCCCCAGATTACTGACCAGACCTTTATCCGTCAGTACCTGGACGCCCACAACAACTTCCGCGCCAGGGTCCAGCCCACTGCTTCCAACATGCTGTACATGGTGTGTCCCCGGCGCGGGGTGGAAGGAGGAAAGGGAGTTGTGGGCGAAGCCGGGGTGTGGGTGTGCAGGCAGGGGGCAGTGCTGGATCTACGAATAACCCAAACAAGCTATAGCAGGCATAGGCAAATTCGGCCCTCCAGATGTTTTGGAACTACAACTCCCATCATCCCTAGCTAGCAGGACAAGTGGTCAGGGATGATAGGAGTTGTAGTCCCAAAACTTCTGGAGGGCCTTAGGGTCCCACTCTCTTGGGAGCCCCAAAAAATTTAAAGGAAAAAACAAAACTGGATATACATTTCCAAAATATAATTTAAAAAACAAATAAAATAAAACCTACATACAGCAACAGTGTTTTGTGTTGTGTAGGCTCCTATGATGTAAGTAATGGGCTCTGCCTGCTAGCCTGCTCCCTAAAATATCACTGGTATTAGATACCTATTAAAAGGTAAAGGCAACCCTGACCGTTAGGTCCAGTCGCGAACGACTCTCGGGTTGCGCACTCATCTTGTTCTATAGGCCGAGGGAGCCGGTGTTTGTCCGCAGACAGCTTCCGGGTCATGTGGCCTGCATGACTAAGCCGCTTCTGGCGAACCAGAGCAGCGCACAGAAACGCCATTTACCTTCCCACCGGAGCGGTACCTATTTATCTACTTGCACTTGACATGCTTTTGAACTGCTAAGTGGGCAGGAGCTGGGACTGAACGGGAGCTCACCCTGTCGCGGGGATTCGAACCGCCAACCTTCTGATTGGCAAGCCCTAGGCTCTGTGGTTTAAACCAGAGCGCCATCCGCATCCCTAGATACCTATTAGGTCCATAAATTACCATATAGCATACCGGTATATTCAACACACAAAAACAGCAACAATTTGTTGTTGACAAAGGACAGCCCCATTGCCTTCAGTAGCTTAGGGCCTCATCAAACCAAAATCCGGCCCTGGGGAAATAAATGTGAATCCTTCACTCTGACCAATTGTGTCACAGATAGCTCGGTTCTGCTCCCCCTTCCAAAAAATAATACCTGGCTACGCCCGTGAAGGGAGGCAAGACAATTTGCGGGGCCGCTGGAGAGGTGAACCCCTCCCCCAGCTTCCCCTTTGGCCTTGAATGGGAGAAACTTCCACTGTCATCCACTGCATCTTAAGGATAGTCAATGAACATTGGACGTTTTTGAGAAGCAAACCATGGCTGCCCTACAAGTGGGGTAGTGGGGGGTGCCTACCTCAGGCAGCCAGTGTTGGCTGCTATTGAGGGCAGTGAGAAGACCCGACAAGTGTTTAACAAGGAATAGCAGTGATGGGTAGAACACAAAAGTGAATAATATCACTGTACTCAAACCTTAGTTTCAACTGCTATTTCCTTACCTGGGCAGGGTCATTGTTTAAAACTGCCATTTTCCTTTGTGCCCCTCCATCCCTGCTTTATTCAAACATCTGTCATCTTTAAAACTGCTATTTTCCTATCAGTTCTCTCCATCTCTACTTCACTTTAACTTCTGCTGTTGTTTTAAACCACTGGTTTTCCCATGCCAGGTCATTCATTGGTGGGTGTACTCCACCTACCCCACTCTGATTTCATGCAAATCCAGGATTGTGCTAAGGCAATACAAATCCACCAATGAGGGCTGTGTCATATGTCTTTTTTATATGTAAAGGAAGACATTGTTTGAGAGCTCAGTGGGAAAGGTATTGAAAGAAAGACTCGTAATCTGAATTTTGACTAAACTGAAAATGTGACATTGTTGCATTTACTGTATAACAAAAATAATTAATAGCTGTGTGTGATACTTTTGTATTTTGCAGACATTTGATCTCGCCTTAGCTAAAATAGCCAGAGAATGGGGAAAGAAATGCATATTTGAACATAACCCAATTAATAATATTCATCCTGATCATGCATTTAGGCCGTTTGGAGAAACTATGTACAGGGCACCTGCCAAAAGTAAATCATTTGATCCTGCTATTCCTATTTCAGTATTTCATGCTCAAGTATTATACTACAACTACAGCAGCAACACATGTGAAATGCTATGTAAACATTATCTTCAGGTAAGTTGTATTTTTTGCTGGTCAGATTGCCAACCATTTATCTATCTTCAGAAACAGAAGCACCTTAAGGTTACACATTTTCCTGGTACATGCAAATAATGAGTACAGCTGTTAATCAGACACCAAAGATTTAACAGTTATCACCCCCAAATTAACAGAAATAGTATTCTATTTACATACATCTTTTATGTCAACCAGGATGATTGAATACTAACATAAAACATAAAGGTACCTTTAGCCAAATGACAATAAAGAGAGGAGTCTGAAGAGCAACTGAATATTACATAACTTAGTTTATATTATATAATCTACTTTTTTTCCAGATTGTTTCGGCTAATACTTATAAAGTTGGCTGTGCTGTCATCTTCTGTCGTAAATCACAAGATGGAAGGAGGAGAAGTGTGACATTTGTGTGCAATTATGGCCCATCGTAAGTTAATGAATGTTAAAGAGATCCAAACTTGTGTTTACACACAGTGTTCTAACTTGCAGAATTGCATGAGTATTCACAGTTGATTTAAGGAGCAATCTTAACTGCTCTTTACAGAGCTGCAGAGCCATTGGTGCATCTGCAGTTTTGCCATGCACAATGACTGGGACAGAAAGTACAGGACAGGCATATCACTGTGCCGGCCTCTTGCAGCATGTAGGTGGCAGCTCAGTCCCTCCCCACCCGTTTAAAACTGCTATCAGTGGGAACCCCACAGGCATCACCCCACTGGCAGCAACCAGAAGGAAGCTGGCAGGCCTGTAGGGCTGGGCAAAGGTACACCCTTTCCTAATCCAAACCTCCCTAGCCTGCTGTAAAAGAGGTTGGATTGCTTTCTTTATGTATGTATTGCATCTTTTACTGTTGATTGCAAAGCAAACAGAATACTCAACTGCTGCTTTCCAGCCATTTCTATGATTAACAATTTCTGTTATCCAAATTGTTACATACAAAATGTGATTAAAAAGACATTCACAATTCTGTTACAATAGTTTAAATTTTTATTGTATTATAAGTACTGTATTTTTCCATGTACTGTATAAGACGAGGGTTTTTTTACTCTAAAATTATGTTCAAAAACTTCCCTCGTCTAATACAAGGATAGTGTATGGGGTGGACGGGTGATTGGCTGCAGCTGCAAGCAGGAGCTTGTCAACAACAATGCTAGAAGGGCTGCTTTGGATTGGCTGCTGCTTCTCTAATTGGGTTGGTGATTGGCTTCTGTAGCAAATACTGCTGTTGATTGGCTGTCACTGCCACGATTGGCGGCGGCTGTTCTGGGACACGCGTGATTGCCAGCAAACAGCTTTTCTCAGTCGGGTAAGAAATTTTTTATTGGGGAAGGGTCTGTTTGTGATTGGCTGTCGCTGTGGCA
The DNA here is from genome assembly GCF_963506605.1 of Zootoca vivipara. Lineage (NCBI taxonomy): Eukaryota > Metazoa > Chordata > Lepidosauria > Squamata > Lacertidae > Zootoca > Zootoca vivipara. The sequence continues at coordinate 30,163,246 of NC_083285.1, forward strand.
AGTGGGCGATTGTCTGCTGCCGGTGATTGTCAGCGTTGATGCTGCGTGTGAGTGATTTTGGGCAAAAAAACCCCCAACAAGCTGTAAAACTGGGCAGTCCTCTGCAAAAAGCTCAACAGCTCTGAGCCATCTCTCCCCTCCCCCCATTTTCTTAAATTTGAGTCCCCAAATTTATAGACGGGAAAGTATGGTATGTTGTCTCCCTAGCAGGGAGGAGACATCAATAATATAATGCATCCTTCCATGAAGACGTTTCTTGGTTCAGTCCTCAGTATCTCCGCTTAAATAATCATGTACTGTACTAGGTGCTGGGGAAATACTTGACATTCCAGGAGAATCACCAAATCAGCTTCATGCACCCAAGAAAGTGGGCTCTGGTCCATGAAAACTTAGACCAAAATAACTTTTTGACAATGGCACTTTTTGTAGTTTTGACTACCATTTTTTGTGTTTTTAACAGTGTTGTAAGTCACTTGGAGACCTTTAGGTAACAAGCAACTAAAGTTAATAAATAATAATACCACAGATACCCCTTTGCAACTTTACTACACAAACCTTGTAGGTCACCAATCCAACCCCCTACATGAGGGCTGCACTTGCTCACAGGTGAACTTCTGGGGCATTATACGTACAGTGAGTGGGGCCAGAGGCAAAGGAGGGCATGGCGGTAGATGAAACATTTACTTTTGTACAGTATGCTACATTCCAGTGACCAAGAGAGACCCAAGCAAATAGACCAGTGTTGCAGAGCCAACACTGGTGACATTGGCACTTTGACAGGGCAGCAGCAAGATTTTGGTTACATGGGTGTACCAGCGAAAACACTGGATTTACTCCACTGCTGTTCCCTCACAACCCAATCTTGCCTTTGCTTCATCCTGTTAAGCGGCAGTGATGTCAGTACTGTATCAGAAGGGTAGGCCTGCAGCACCACACTGGTCACTCCTGCCAGCCATGAAAAGTGAGAGGTCTCTACAACCCATTCATATCCACATTTCTTAGTTTTCTGGCCAGTGCAAAGCTGGAAGGGAGTGTGGCCCAGGCAGAACTGTAAAGCCAGGATAGAAAGGCTTAGAGGGATGCATTCAGCGCCCAGGACTGAGGTTGTCCACTCTTCACAATTTGTTAGCATCTGTAACTTTTATTATATTTATCATAGCCTTCGTTTTATTTTTCAGTAACTTTGTGTACTTAATTTGTTATTACCTTCATAAACTTTTGTTCTCTAGGATGAAAGTTGGAGTTCGACCATATAAACCAGGAACGTCATGTAGTAACTGCCCAGAAGGCGACAAGTGTCACAACAGACTCTGTAGTAAGTATAGTGAATGATGCAAATGTTCATGAAAAAAGATGATTTAAACTATCAAATATGCCGGTTTTTGGGTTCCATGTATATCACCTCCAGTAGGACATTCTAATGTGCTTAAGGCATGGAACGCAGGAAAGGCTAGTAGAGTTCTGGTATTCACCTCTTTGCTTTGTCCCATGTCTGTCAGTCAATCCTTTGGGAAAAGGGGAATAATTGTCGTTTGGTACACTGTTGCAGTAGAGAGACAACAGTTGCTTCCTTCTTTAATCTACCGGTATGTAACCTAGCTTTTGAGAGGGATCTCACAGGAGGTCAGTGTCTCTGGGTGCTGTAGAGTGCAGAGTTGCATTTTCATTCATTCCTGAAAAGCAGTCCTTAAAATATTTGCCAGTACTAGTACTGAGCTAGTGTAGAGAAACAAAATGGAACATTCCATTATACCTACCAGTATTAGTAGTTCCATTCATGATTCAAGAAACCATGTTCAGATATTTTACTGATTAATCTGTGTTCATGTTTAGAGCTTTACAAATGACTGGATGTTAGAAAAGTATGTGATTCCAAGGATACATAAAGTGCCTTTTGATTAGAGCTAAAGATAAGTGAGAAAACACAGTGCTCCCTGTTAGTTGCTAGCTCATCAAAAATTATTACAGTATGTATCTGTTGGTTACTGGATAAACACGTTTTTGCCTGTTATTAGGTGTACTTTGTCCATGTCTCTGGTTTTGAAAGGTGTCTAATGATTGTGGTGGTAGCCACCACTGTGTGCACTGCCTGATAATGCAATATTCTAGGCTAGTTAAACACAACAGATCATGACATTGTCACCTAATCCGGGGTCCTATCTGAATGCATAGAATTATAGTGTAGAATAAGAACTGCTTTTTGCTTTGGTGAAATTACATGCGCCTGAATCATGAAGCTATATTTTTATTTGAAATATTACAGGCTGAAAATGCCTTTTGCATAAACAAAAGAGCATCCTTCCTACCCGAAATGCAATAAAAAGTCTTATTACAGCAGAGGAGAACCTCCTGGACTAGGTTACTCCTCCCATCCACGCCAGTAAAAAGGTAAAGGGACCCCTAACCGCTAGGTCCAGTTACGGATGACTCTGGGGTTGCGGCGCTCATCTAGCATTACTGGCCCATGGAGCTGGCGTACAGCTTACGGGTCATGTGGTCAGCATGACTAAGCTGCTTCTGGTGAAACCAGAGCAGAACACGGAAACGCCATTTACCTTCCTGCTGGAGTGGTACCTATTTATTTACTTGCACTTCATGCTTTCAAACAGCTAGCTTGGCAGGAGCAGGGACCGAGCAATGGGAGCTCACCCTGTCACGGGGTTTCAAACTGCTGTAGACAGGACCAAAACTCTTGCACAGGCTTTCAATAACCTTCCTGTGTGGGAGAGCAGATACTCTTCCAATCTCAGTCCTACTTAAACTATGGAAACAAGATTTTAGCCATACTTGCTCACCTCACAATTCCCTACAATCTTTCTGTTATTTTTTTCCTTCCCTCATGGGCATTTGCCAAGAGGTTGAAATAGGTATTAGGGGAGACAAATCTTTCCTCTGCCAAGGGATTCTACCGGTACTAATCTAGCCATTGACACTGGATTTCTCTGAGGTGTTTTCTAAGGGCTAAAGCAGATACAAATGTCTAGACCCCAAAGCAAAGTCCACTCCTGGTGATAGTAAGGTTTCCCTTCTGACTGGTGAACAAGCAGAGTCCCCGTGTATACCACCTATATAACACTGAATATCTGTGAGGTAGTGCAGAAACACTGGGTGGGTGCTCTGTATTCTGTATAGAGGGGCAAGTAGCATGAGACTCTGAAATACTAGGGGTACTGTAGGTGCTTGGGTTTCCTAACAAAACTCATCACTACAAGTAATTGAGGGTGCTCCCTCCATCTAGTGTTCTGCCCCTGGGTCTGCCAAGTTCTTGTCAAGGGTCACATTCCAGAAGATCACTTAAGCAACCATGGTCAACAATACTGCATCATGTGCATGAAAAACAGGAAGTGTCTGCCCATGATCCCTCTCCTCCAGTCATTTTCCCAGCTGCTTTCATACTGGCAAGCTACCACCTAAGAAGGTGGGAACACTCATCCTTTTCTTGCTATTTGCACATGGCAGTGATTCTGGCCTCAGATAAAGACCACATTTTCCCCTGCAGGCATAGACTCAGCTGTCCTTTGGAATCTAACAGATGGAACTCTCTGAGTTAGGTATCAGGTTCATTCCTGGATCCAAATTTCTTGTAAAATTCCACAGAATGCTGTACTCTTACCAGGGGATTAGAAAATTGGCAAATTCAAGATGGGATGCAGGTCAGTTTTATTCCAGAGCCATGGCTTGGATGTGGCAGTCACATGGCATTTCTGGTTATAAAGCTAGAACATGGATAGCGGGTCCAAAACCAATTTGATCACTACTCCCTTTAAAGGTAGGGAGAGGAGACTTTTTAAGGAGCCTCTGGACAAGGTATTACTGAAAACCAAATAAAATAACTTCTTCCTTTCAGCTTCCAGATTATAGAAGAAAGGTTATAGGCAGGGCAGCAGATAGACTACAATCTGAGCCTTCAAACCATCAGTATTGGGGGGCAGTGGTGTGGCAGAATTTCACTGTAATTTTGTTATCAAAATTGGTTACTTACCCTACTCTTAACTTAAAACCTAATAGACTTGGGGTAAGGAGGGGAGCTTTCAACTTATTTATCAAATAAATCACTGTAAATTTTGGATGCTGAAATTTAATGGAAATGCTTTCACATTTCCTGCCATATGGCTGAAAATAAAATAGCAAAATGCTAACATTTTTAAAGCCTTTTTTCACTTGTTACAACTATTTCCCTTTTGCAGGAAATCCTAAACGTGATGAAGTAAACAACCGTATGTATTACATTTGTTTTATACTTTAATTTACTTCAAGAACAAAATTCAAATTCAGTAAAACTTTTTTACATTTTTGAAAAATAGGCTATTCACAATGGAATCCATCCAATGAATTCGAGTTTAGATGTGATGACTTCTGCATCGCTGTTGTACTTTTAAGGCTATTATTAATGTTTGTAGCATTTGCAGCTGTTTACGTCTTAAAACTCCGTTATCCAGATTTAGTTTTTAATACTAGGGTAGGTTACTGAGCATATTTACATGAATGATAAAGATATTCCTGCATTTTATATTAAAGTAGATTTGCTTTGTTGCATTGTTTCACGTTATTTTGTGTTTTCTCAAATTGTATAAATTTACCTGTTACATATTAAGTATTTTTAAACTGGAAAGATAAATTTAAAGTAAAATATATGGTTATCTTGAATATTTTGTACAAATAAAAATTAAGCGTATTAAATTGGTTGGCATCTGTTTGTCTCAGGAGACAATGGAGGAGTGCGCCTTTGGGGGTGAGGTCAAGCTGCTGGAAGGTTGCATCGCCTGCTGTGGCTGTAGAGACCTATACAGGAAAGACAAATTTTGTTGCAGCTGGGGCAAATTAAGGCGTTCAGTTGTGCTGCTGCAGATGCACATACAGTACATTAAAGATAAGATAAATACTTTATTGTCCACCCCGTCCACTCACTCTTACCTCCAGTTCTATTCAATATGTACACTATGTGAGGGAGTATTCTGTGGTGGCTCCCCATCTTTGGAATGTTGTCTCCAAGGAAGCCTGCCTGGAAACTGCATTACTACGGTACCATTTCAGCAACAGGGAAAATATTTGTTTTCCCAGGCTTTCAAAAACTGCTAGTATCAACATTTTAACTTAAAAGAGTTTGATTTTACTATTTAAATGGGCTGTAGCTGCTTTAGTTGTTTTATCTTTATTATTACCAGTTGTTAACTTGAAGGTTTTTTTAAATAGTTTTTTAGTAGCCTACTGTTCGCAACTCTGGGGCCATGAATTTATGTTGAAAGTGCATGATATAAATTATGTAAAAAAAATATTCTGTATATAATATCCATAAAAAGATGTAAACTCCTTCCACTTAGATATCCTTATAACAGCACACTTTTGGATGTATATTGAGGTAGATCAAAAATGCTTTCTCTCTTTTAGGAACGTCTCTTTTCAAAGTCTAGTTTTAAACTTTTAATTTATTTGAATGTGTTTTTCTTGGGGAGGAGTGGAGAGAGAAGAGCATTGGCTATCTTCTAGTCCAGGGTTTCCCAAATGTGGGTCCCCAGCTGCTGTTGGACTACAACTCCCATCATCCTTTGCTACCAAGACCTGTGCTCAGGGGTGATGGGAGTTGTAGTACATGTCGCACAGGTTGACTGAACAACAAATGCTCCCCACACCAAGAGCATGAGTATTAAAGCAAAGGATTCACCATTTCCTCGACTGCACTGAGTCTTCAAGTTCAACTCCTCCATTGCAATCCTTTTTTTGATGCTTTGGCAGGTTTTGCTGTCCGAACTCTCTGAATTAATATGCGACTGCAGCATTCTGTCATTCATAGCCACCTGAAAAACACTTAAATATATATATATATTACTTAGGCTCAAGTAGCTTCTGAATGGAATTGCTTGGGATTCTCCAGAGTAAGCCACTTCCCCCGTAGCATTTCGGCTAAACTACAGCTCAGACGAATTTAACACAACCACAGTAGCCAATTCGCCTATGTATGGACTGAAATGGCGGAAGAGACAGAGAGGAGAGATAGAAAGGGACCAGCAAATGTCCCCTTTAAAAAGAGAGGAGGGCGGGGAGAGGGGTCCATCCAGTGCATAAACCGGGAAAGAGAAGAATCGTTCCGGAGATGGAGGTACAGTCTCGAAACTGGCTGGTGCTGTTTAAAACAGCAAGAGGTTTCTGAGCTCCACGCTCAACATCCCGTGCAAGTCTCGTCCGTGCAGGTGGAGCTCTGTAGTCGGTGGGGTCACACCAAGCAAAGGAACGGCATGGAAGCGTTCTAAGTGGAGAGCGGGAGTTCGGCGCGGGGGCGGGAGGTAGTAGCGCCGCTTGAGGCCGTTAGGGAGCAACGGTCTCTTCGCGCGGGTCCCTAACTCGGCGCTGCAGCCATGAGGCGCTTCTGGCCGTGCGTCGTCGTCGTGCTGGGGCTGCTCGCCGTCGAGGGCGTGCGCGGCGCGCAGAAATTCGCCGCCTATCCCGAAATTACCAACAAGACCTTCATCGACGAGTATATCAACGCGCACAACAAGCACCGCAGCGAAGTCCAGCCCACCGCTTCCAACATGCTGTACATGGTGTGTGTCCCGGGCGCGGCGGGGTGGAAGGAGGAAAGGGAGCCGAGAGCAGCGGGGACGATCTGAGCGACTCACGGGGGAAGGCGAGCCCTCGCTTCCAGCTGGGCGCTTAGGAGAAGAAGCTTCCCACTGAACCCGCCGCCACCTTTTTTTCTGGAGGGCTCTTTGCCTACGATTTAAAAAGGCAAACCCTTCAGAAAGTCACGCCTTTGGGCATAAGATGACGGTCTCAGGCAGCTCGTGGTGGTTATATCTGGGAAGGGATGAAGGAGTAGCCCCTTGTGAGGTTTTATGCCTCAGATTGCGAAGTAACCGCAGCAGCTCGAGGCTGAGAATAGTCATTTGTGGTTTTCTTTTCTTTTGACACTAACACCCTTTGACCCGCCTCTGAAAGCTGTATGCCTGATTCACATGATGGCATGAGAATAGATCGCTGGTTCTTTAAAAGCCTGGCAGTTATACTTACTGGTGGTGCCAGTGAGTAATATCTAAGTAAGTTACTAGTAAAGGATCTACCAGTGTGAAGGGATATGATCATAAAGGGAAGACAAAGTGACTACAGTAACATTAAAACCAATAAAGCACATTCAATAAAACTATCTAAAAACATAACTAAACAGTTAAAAGGGGGCAGAACTTGTTTGTTTTAGTGAGACTGAAGGCATGTTATCCATTAATTTACTAGAAGTGGGAAATGTTATTAAAAGCTGTGCATGGTACTTTTCTGTTTTGCAGAGTTTTGATCTAGGTTTAGCTAAAATAGCGAGATCATGGGGACGGAAATGCATTTTTGGACATAATCCAAATAGAAAAGTCCACCCTGAAACTAAGTATAGGCCATTTGGAGAAAATATATGGCGGGGATCTGCCTCCAGCAAACCATTTAATGCTGCTGCTGCCATTAGCTCATTTAACAGTGAAGTAAAATACTATACCTACGATGACCACACATGTTCCAAAGTATGTGGTCATTATACTCAGGTAAGTTTCATCCTCATCTGCTTAGAAAATTAAAGAACTTGAATAATTTGAGACTCTGGGTCAGGCACCCTCAAACTGCAGCCTTCCAGATGTTTTGGCCTTCAACTCCCATGATCCCTAGCTAACAGGACCAGTGGTCGGGGAAGATGGGAATTGTAGTCCAAAACATCTGGAGGGCCGAAGTTTGGGGATGCCTGCTCTGGGTGCTTCCAGACTGTCATATTTTGATGTGATTCAGTCACATCCTGGAAAATTCAAGCTGTGCAATTAAAGTTAATTTGGAGCTCTTGCAAAACAAACCTGCTTCCCCAAAAGATTGGACTTTTTACAATCAGGAAAGTGATGGGGAAATGACCTGGAAAGTGTGGCATAACATTTGCTTCACACAATGCTGTCTAATCTCTCCACAAATAAATCAGGTTGATGCAGGGCTTATGCATGGCAACAAAGTGCTTACCATGAGCATTAAAGGCAAATTGTCTTAAGACAGCCCTTCTTTTAATGTCCTGTTCTGCTCTTTGCAGGTGTGCAGTTTACCCATGCAAAAAGCAACAAAGGTATAATTTACAAAGAAATGACACCCTTGGTCATGACACACAGCAGACAAACAACTCCAAAAGAAATATTAAATGTTTGTTTGTAGTACTTTTGTACCCCTTGTTTGTTAAAGTTGCACAAAGCAGTATGATAATACTGATTAACAATTGTAACAACCCAAATTCAGTAGAAATAATTGCTAAGCTGTCAGCACAAATTACTGACAAATAGGCCAGGAAGCCCAAAGGTGTTTTATTCAATAGCCATGCTATTATTCAAAAACAAAGCATTACAAGTTACTGTGTTGAAGTTTGGTAGTCCATGATATTTCCTAACAAATGTCTCTTCACAACACAACTTACTGAGTTTGTAGCTTCCTTCTATATCAATTGAATCACATCAATAAAAATGAAATATTTAATTGGGGATAGTGTTCTGTTGCTTTATATTGGAAAACCATTGTTTTATCCTCACAAATATGTTGGATACATATTTCCCTGGCACAGACAATGATCAATACAGTTGCTCACCTTGAGCAATGAATGAGCAATGATTTAATTTTCGATATTACAGTATATTTCCATCGGCCAAGATGAACAGAAATCATACGCCATTTTACATATATATATTTTAAGAACATAAGATAAACACCTGTGGCCCATTAGGGTACTTGAATATAAGGTATGTATTCTAATATAATATAAAGATGCCTTTAGCCAAATGCCAAGTGAGGGCAGGAATCTGGAGAGAAACTGATTGTTAGAAATGGTAACTATTAACACAACTTGTACCTTTATCGTATATAATAAAACATATCCTTTCCAGGTTGTATGGGCTGATTCTTACAAGGTTGGCTGTGCTATTGTTTACTGCTCTCGAGCAGCAGATGGAAAGAGAGATATTTTGCAATTCGTGTGCAATTATGCTCCAACGTAAGTTAACAAATGCTAAAGAGATTGTGTTGACACTTAGTAGTCTAAAATGCATGTGTTGGGCAGCTACAGGTGATTTGGAGGAAATTAGGCATGTTAGGTGAAGGTTCCCCTCTGCTGCCATCGCAGGACAGTCCATATGACTTCAAACGTACTGTATTTATAAGCTTTTTTGGGGACATAAACATATTTTATACATGGTGTCTATCTCTCAAAATATCTTTGGCATATGCATTTTGCCCAAATGTGATTTGGCCTCTTTGAATTGCTATCATGTTCCCCTGTACTTCCCCTATATATTTTCTAGCTCCAGCCCATTCCCATTTGGACATTCGTAAAGATTTTCACCCTCATTCCTGAGAGGTGAACTATCCTGAACTGAATATTCCATTTAAAAACTGATTGGTCAGCATTTGATTTTAAATGCCAACTGCCTGCTTCCATTCTGGTTAGAGTGGTCCCTTTTTAAGCTTGTCCTGTCTGGCTTGTCCTGAAACATTAACAAATGCCTAACAAATCTACCACTGCAAATCCACCTGTCTAGCTGGCCCTGTGCAAGGAATAAGAAGCATTTCAAAGAAAGCTATCTTGAAGGGCCTTGTTTTCCCACCTAGCCACAAAATTCTTGCTGCCAGGACCCCATGACTACATTTCGCCACATCATTTGTGCCAACATGCACCACACACCCCTTTCCAGCACTATCTATCAGGATATCTAAATGATGCTTGTCACCCACAACCTTTCCACCATTGTTTACAGGTGTACATGTCTTGCTATTATTTATTGCTACTGTTGATTTCTGTAACACACAAAAGTACAAGTTTGAGACATGTCTGTGCGTCTAGACATTTACAGCATTGAACATGCGTCATTTGTATCTGATCAAATGAAAGAATCGATCCCTTACAGCAGTTTCCTTCAGATTATTTCGGAAAGCTTTAACCTTTGTTCAAGCACAGGTGTTTCTACTACAGCTGGCTGACCCTTGCAAGAGTGTTCAAGTGAATAGTGTGAACTGTGATAAGGTAACTTAAATAACTTCACAATGTAAGACCACTCATTTGAGCATTGTTACCAGGGTGACTTGGACCACTTCAGTATCCTCTGTATGAGACCCAAATTTTAGTGAACAAAGGCAATGGTGTGTCTGAACTAGGCATAATACAGTACCTAAATATATTTGGCAGCTCTATTCTGTGTAAGTCATTTTTTATATCCATTCCTTCACATTCTAAGACTTGTCAACTCTTCCAGCTCAATATACTCCACTGTGATATTTGGTCTTGTGTGTGGATGCCTTTATACCTAGGACTGCATTCCCTCTCAGACAATTTTACGGGAACTGCATGACAGTGACGGGTAGGGCCAGAGACAAAAAATAGGAAGAATAAGAATAGTGGACAAACACCCGTCACCATCACCATAAGTAAGAGGCATGATCACAGTTCAAGGGCTCAGTACAGCCAGAAAAAACGTTCAAGAGTGCAGAGTAGGGCTGATGAGGCCCTTGGAGAATTTCAAGGACCAAATGAGAGAGACCTGGAAGGCTGCATTTGGCCCCCAGACCTAGACAACTTATTCATTACATCTAAAATCTTTAATTATATGACCAGTAGCTTGCATTTTAATTTTCAGTTTAGCTTTGTGTACTGAATACATAATGTTATATAATATTTTGTTCTGTAGGGGCAATTACCGGGGAGTTCGTCCTTATAAAAAAGGAACTTCATGTAGCAAGTGCCCAGAAGGAGACACTTGTCAAAATCAACTCTGTAGTAAGTATGATGATAAACTATCATACTGTATTTTAAAAAATGTATTTAGTTAGATAATTTCTATATTGCTTAACACTTCTGAGAAAAAAATAAATGATTTGCAGCGTACCATTAAAAACTACAAATACATTATTACAAAATATCAGAACATTTCAAATGGAAAGATGCTATAAATAGCTACATTTAAAGTTGGATAGTTATGATTATTATGATTATTATATGCCATTTATGAGACTGGGTTGCTCCAGGCAGCTCCCAACAGAATATTAAAAACATGATAAAACATCAAACATTAAAAACGTCCCTAAACAGGGCTGCCTTTAGATGTCTTCTAAAAGTCAAATGGTTGTTTATTTCCTTGACATCTGATTAAAGGGCATTCCACAGGGTGAGTGCGACTACTGCACATAAACATAAAAAATTACAATAAAAATCAGATACTGTACAAAAATATAATTTTTAATCATTAGTGGCTAAACAAGATAGAGATTTTCCACTGAGGTGGAAGTTGTACTCACAGTAATTTGAAACACATTCCTAACACTTTCCCATAGAAGCATTCCCACCAACCATGTCCATAACACATTTATTCCTCAAGCAAGCATATAACACCACAAAGCGAATGTTTGGTCTGCAGAGAATCTCTGGCATTATAATTTACAATTAACTAATGCAGCATAACCACCCACTTCCTGTGTCCCACGCAGGTAGATACTAATTCTGCTTCTTATACTGAGTAAAATAACTTTATAACACATGAAAATCCCAGAATCTCTCTGGCTAGCATGATCCCAGTTTCTCCCTAATATTGCATCATTTGTTTTCCAGGGAGTATTCAATAATACAAACTGCCTTTTCCCTCACGGCACCCCAAAAGGCTGGCTTAGTGGCAAAATAAAATAAAATAAATAAAAGAAATATACACATGTAAAATATTTTCCAATCTCTGAAGCACTAATCGGCTCATCCTCCGCACCCTGTCCTGAGCACACGCGGCCCAAGGTGGATGGATGGCCAGTAGTTTAAATATTTATGGACAAAGCCTGAACTTACAGCTCCTGGTGCGTCCTGTCCTTCCTCCAGCTCTGGCTCCTACCCTGCATCTTGCACCTCCTCCCTGGCCTTACTGCTCAGAACCTATAAAACCCCATAAATAGCTACCTCTTTTCCCTGGATCAGTCTCTTGCCCCACCAAAGGGAAGTTTTTAATGGTTGATGTTTCATTATGTTTTTTATATTTTGTTGGGAGCTGCCCAGAGTGCTTGGGGCAACCCAGTCAGATGGGCAGAATAATAATAATAATAATAATAATAATAATAATAATAATAATAATAATAATACCTCTTCCACCCCCTCCTCAGAGCCGCCAGTCCTTTACACACCCGCTGTACTATTTAATACTCCTTTCCCATCTCTCACCTGAGAGAGGCCCAGCTCTATAAAGGCTCCCACCCTGCGTTGTGAAAAACTACTTCCAGTTACTCACTCCCATGTGAGGAAACATGGCACTACACTCTGCGGTGTCCAAATTTTCCTTTCCCCAGATGGTACAGGACTCCGGGGGGGGGGGTCCTGGCTGGGTGCCATCACACTTCTCATATACAAATTTAGATAGGTGTGGGTGTGGCATAGTAGTCTAATCTGAATGGGAGGGAAGTGGATTGACAGCTAAAGAATGTTTGCATGTGGACAAGCCCACCCAGTGAGCAAAACTGGGTCCTCTGCCTGCAATAGAAGTTCTGATAACCGGTAGCAGAGAATATATGCTGCCGACACCAGGGGAGTAGCGTTGTACAGGCAGTGACCATTTTGTGCATGTTTGCTTGATGCACAATAGCCAACACGTATGTCGTTTTCAGCCCCGGAATATGGCAGGGGAAGAATGCAACCCCCTGCACAAACAGGGAGTTGTCTGAACTTTACGTAGTCTTTGGCTATGAACATTAGTTATTTATGGTCTACTTAAAGCCTATGAGGTAGGGGGCAATGAGCGGGTGTGCGGGTGTGATCTATATATCAAATAAATTTGTGTACATTTTTGAATGCTGAAAATGAAATTCAATGGAAATACTCTTCCATTCCCTGTTATATGACCCAAGGTAAAATAGTAACACTTTTAAAGCTTTCTTTTGCTTGTTATATGTATTTTCTCTCTTTTCCAGGAAATTCTGAACGCGATAAAGAAAGGAATGAGAGTATGTATTACATTTTTATTTTGTTGTTTAAATTTAGAGCAAAATTCACATTCAGTAAAAATTACCTTCTTTTTTTAAAATATAGATTATAAACGATGGAATCCACCCTATGAATTCCACATTACATGTGATGAATCCTGTGTTGCTGTTGCGGTATTAAGGCCATTATTAATGTTTGTAGCATTTGCAGCTGTTTACTACTTAAAATTACGTTATCCAGGTTTAAATTTAAAACATTAATCTTCAATATGCACATAAGACACACAACGATTTTCTTTGAGTATGTTATATAGCTAACAGAGGGCACTAACACAAATGCTAATATTTTCTTGTGTTTTATACTGTAAAACTAAATTTGGCTTGCTTTATTGCGTCATATCATATTTTGTTCTTTTTTTCAAAATTGTAAAAAGTTCTGTTTCATATTGATTCATTGTGAAGATTTTTTAAATCTGTAAGATAATTAATATAAAATAAAATATATGGTCATATCTTGTATGTTAAATATCATGTAAAAAATAAAGATCAAGCATATTAAAATAAGCTTAATTATTTGACATGATTAAGCTATACACAAGTCTTTTTTCTCCTTCCAAAATTATGAACTGACAATTTTTAGTGTTCTACTTTAGTTTTATACCTGCTTTTATAAATTTAATATGATTTTTTAAAAATGCTGTAGAATAGAAGCTGGAGACAGTTATTATTGCTAAGTAGCTGAGTCCTGTGATTGTTAGCTAGCCAAGTTTCGTTTCTGCTAAAATAAGTTAATGATAGAATTACACAATGGTGCAAAGATAAAGTTTGTTTGGTTTTTAAGCTATTAATGCTTTTTAAGAAGTGTTTTTAATATTGAAGAGATTTATACCAAAAAGAAAAATTAAGTGGTTCTAAAAATGAAATATGAAACTTTCACAATAAGGCTTACATGGTTCCATGGATCTCTTGACTTTAGTATTATGATTCTGCATCCAGACTGCTGGCTGTCTTAGGTTGTAATCCTTAAATTCTTTTTATGAGAAGAGCAATACTTTTTAGGTCAGTGGAACTAAGTATATACCGTAGTAGTTTCAGAAGTGCATGTATCTTTTGAAAGAGCTATACAAAATCGGGCCTGTATAAAAAGTGAAGTGAAAGCTTGAAAGATCTTTGAACTGTTCCATGTTGTCCTCCCTGGTGGAGAAAACAGTTCGCCAACAGGTACTGAACAAGTGGATGGATGCTCAGACTCTAGGGACTGAATAAGCAGCTTTAAAAAGAAGGCTGTGCACATAAATTTGCAGAAAGTTTTCCACATGGGAATGTGCATGAGGTTCTCTGTGTGATGCTGTTTACTAGATGTGGTCTTTCCCTCCCATCTAGTAGGATTTTGAAAATCTGGTATAGCTGATCCACCTATGGGAATTTGTTTCTACTGTGTTGATTTTGTTCTTTGAATCAAGGCAGTATGCTATTTATGAAAGCAGTATACTGTACAGTATTAAATAATGGAATATACCGGTAACTAGGTTTTAGAAGTCTGTTTCATCCATCTTGAATTAAAACAATCTACATTTCAATTGCAAATCAGAAAGAGTAAATATGAAAATGCAAGTTGCTATAGTTTTTGTAAAACCATAGGCTTTTGGGTTGGGAGACTAATTTTGGCCATCTCACCCCTTGCTTTTTTCCTGTAAGACCAACTGCAGTCGTCAACAGGTTTACCACACCTATCAGCCAATCACCCATTCCCACCACCCTTCTGAGTAATACCCCTCCCCACCCTCTCACTATATGTAAGGGTCTGGTGACTTCTGTTTCAGTGTATCTGAAGAAGTGTGCATGCACACGGAAGCTCATACCAATGACAAACTTAGTTGGTCTCTAAGGTTCTACTGGAAGGAATTTTTCTATTTTATTTTTATTTTGTTTCGACGGCAGACCAACATGGCTACCTACCTGTAATTAAACCTTTTTGTAAGCAATATTCTATTATTTTCAATAACACAAAAGGAATTTACAAAGATTACTACTAAGTAAAATTATTTGAGCACTGTGAAATCAAATATAAGTGGTTTAAATTCAGTTTGGGTACACTGGGATTTGTTATGAATAGTTGCAGGGGGTTGGGTTTGCATCGACTGCTCTGTGACACAGATGCCCTGCTTCACCCTTTGCCCTTTATTCACAGAAGAATACGTACTATGGTACATACAGATCACACAGGTGCCACCTTCGCTGGGATCATACCAGTGCCGGATTTACGTATGAGCTAAACAAGCTATAGCTTAGGGCCCCACTCTCTTGGGGGCCCCCCAAAAAATTTAAAGGGAAAAAAGTGGGTGTACATTTCCAAAATATAAGATAAAAAACAAATAAAATAAAACCTACATACAGCTAGAGCAGGCATCCCCAAACTTCAGCCCTCCAGATGTTTTGGACTACAATTCCCATCATCCCTGACCACTGGTCCTGTTAGCTAGGGATCATGGGAGTTGTAGGCCAAAACATCTGGAGGGCCACAGTTTGGGGATGCCTGAGCTAGAGCTTAATAATTATTTCAGTATTAATATACTTCTTAATTGTATTTCACTATAAATATATACATCTTCTTAATTGTATTTCAGTTCAACATTTACTTTGATAAAATACATACTTTGTTATGTGCAAATGGCTTTAGATACCCGGGTAGGGGTGACGGGTGCCATCACGCGGGAGGAAGATGACGCCACGCAGCGGGAGAGAGGGGTGTCGTGACGGTGAGGAACGGGGGCGCTGAGTAGCCTTGGGGAGGTTGAATGGGACAGCGGGGTGGGGGATTTAACAGAACACGCGTGGGCAAGTCTCTTTTGGGGGGGGGGATGATTGCTTTCTCTTTTTGAGCCACAGCAACGGTTGGCCGGGAGCGGGAACAACTAATAATAAATATTAACAGCAGCACTCAGAGATGTCCAACTGCGCTTTTCCCAACGGTAAGGGTTTTATAAAAAAATAAAAATGCTCATCGCAGGACCCCGCTTCTCCTCAGACTGGTTGCCAAAGTTACTGGGAACCAAGCGGAACTCCTCCCCTAACCAAAGTTAGATGTCTCTACACCCAAACGGGCATTGCAGGGGGTTGGACTAGATGACCCCTAGGGGTACCTTCCACTTCCAACTCTACAATCCTACGATTCTATGACATCATCATCGCCTCCTTCCTGTGTTTCCCGGACGCTTCCTAGTGGGGCTGCCCCAACTTGTGGCGCTGATGCAAGTCGGCTCGCGCTGGATTTGGCAGGGATACATACAGTAACGGACGTAGAACATGCGGGGGGGGGGGTTCGGAGGAGGAACCGTGTGAGCCACGCGCGCACTAAACGTGGCGCGAGAACGTTTAACCATCCACGCTCCAGACCGTCCCCTGCAGTTAGACCGTTAAAGCGCAGCTATGCTCGCTGCGCGCGCCGCCGCCCGACGCGCGCTTTTCCCCCGTCGGGGCGCCATAAGCCATGGGGCTGCTGAGGTGGCTGCGGGTGGCGCTGGCGCTCGTCGCCTTGGAGTTCGCGAGCGTGCGCAGCTTCCCCGACATCAACAACAGGACCTTCATCAATCAGTACCTCGACACCCACAACAACTACCGCAGCGGAGTCAATCCCCCCGCTTCCAACATGCTGTACATGGTGTGTGTCCACGGGGTGGAAGGAGGAAAGGGAGTCGAGGGCGGGGAGTGTGTGGGGAGAAGCTGCCCCTGTCAACCGGCTGCCTTACCCTGGCTGCCTCAGGCAGCCGGTGTTGGCTGCTGTGGAGATGCTGGGAGAAGGCTTAGCCAAGGGAGGCAAGGGGCAGCTGCCCCCCTAAATCAAGTAAATCAATAATAGTTGTCTTTCTAGCTGACGTTCTGCCCCTCCCCAATACTACTACTAGTCTACTACTACAGTATTATAGTAGTTTATATACTGCCCTACACTTGGAGGTCTCAGGACTGTTCACAGAAAAAAATCGCAACATAATAGAATAAAAACAGCAACCCAATATCACCCAGCCCCAGAAAAGAGCCATATTTTAAAAGGGTATATGAAACCTGCCTCCCCCCAAAACATAAATCCTGGCTACACCCATGGGAGAAGTCTGGTGAATTGCTGAGGTTTTTTTTTTTTTTTTTGCCACAGATTACAGAATAACAGACCAGCCTTTGTTTACTACATACAGTACCTTGATGCGTTGTTGTCAGCAGTGACGACAATCTTTTCTCTTTTTTAGGGTTTTCTGTCCATTTAGAATTACACTTCGTGTCTTGCTTCTGAACCGTAGACATAATTTTTACTTAGTCGAATGAGGAAAACTTGTTGGCTCTTAAAAGACCTAGCAGTTACATTTACTGCTGCTAAGTGTGTAATGCTTTATTTAAAATAATACTTAAGTATAGAAGTACCAGGGCTCAGGCCCCGATTCTCTATGAGGTGGGTCATGGCATGTCTTCCTTAAATAAATAAATATTGCCTTCAGGTTCCTGGGTGATGATTACATTTTCCAGGGTTTAACTGATTCCAGAAATCAATCCCTGCATAAATTGAACCCTAACTAGTGTGGCTGTTTTAGGTTGAGCCAAGACTGACTATCACCTGTCCTGCATCCAAGTTAGCTTTTTACCCACAGGGGGTTTACCCACAGAGACCAAGAAAAATAGGTTGCTTACTTGTAACTGATTAAGTCATCTTGTTAGTATTTCAAAGAATTGTTTATGTAACAAAAAGAGTGGCGATCAGAGTAAAAAACAAATCCATCCTTTTTATAATTCTTTAATAGGATGTTATGATTTTTACTATAACTGCAACCCTCTTTTTTGTTGCACCAAATATGAGTATAGTTCTAGATGCTTTTCTTTGCCTTTCTTTAAATGCCTTTCTTTCAAACAATATATATGCTTTTTCTTATTCCAGTAACTTTACATATTTTTCCTTTTGTAAAGAAAGTCTAGAGACTGTTCATTAAGTGGGATATAAAATCAATTCATTATTTTATTGTTTCAAAACGACCAAAACAAAACAAAACAAAAAGTCTGAATCACTTCTACCTTTGGGAGTATTTGTTTAAAGTGTTGATTATCCAAGGCAGCCACTTGTTTTGCATCTCTTGATTGTTTTTATTCATTATTAATACAGATTTTTAATTTGAATGACACACTCCAATTGTAGAAGATCCCATATTTGCAGTTTCTCTAGTAAGAACCGAAAATCAATTTTCTTGATAGTATTTCTGAACATAAAGACTAAGATTTCTGTAGTTTCAACAATCCGTTTCTTTTTGGCCACACATTCCTCTAAATAACAGCATGAAAGTAATAAAAATGTATTTTAATTCATTCAGTTTCTTTGACATTTTAGTTCCTATACAATTTGTGGTCCCCACAATCAAGAAAAGCAATAAAATACTTAACTGAGGCTCTGCCCCCCAACATGAAGCCTGATACAACATGTTGTTGTTGTTTAGTCGTTTAGTCGTGTCCGACTCTTCGTGACCCCATGGACCATAGCACGCCAGGCACTCCTGTCTTGCACTGCCTCCCGCAGTTTGGTCAAACTCATGTTCGTAGCTTCGAGAACAAACATGAGTTTGACCAAACTGCGGGAGGCAGTGCAAGACAGGAGTGCCTGGCGTGCTATGGTCCATGGGGTCACGAAGAGTCGGACACGACTAAACGACTAAACAACAACAACATGTTGTATCAGGCTTCATGTTGGGGGGCAGAGCCTGATACAACATAAATTCTGCTTATGCCCATGCCTGTGGGTAGATTCCCTTGAACTCAATGGGGCTTTCTTCTGAGTAGACATGTATAGAATTTCATCATTCGACAGCTTGATGCAAGTAAATATTTCCGAAGAAATACTTGCTAGAACTCAAGATGTATTATCAGCATGTTTACTATACATGTATAATGTTGTGATTAAAAACTCACAATTTTTTTATATTTTGCAGACATTTGATCTAGCTTTGGCTAGAATAGCTAGAGCATGGGCACAAAAATGCGTTGTTATGCATAACCCATCTGATATGGTCCACCCTGATCCTAAATTTAGGCCTGTTGGAGAAAATATATGGGTTGTAACTGGCTATAAACACCCATTTGATCCTGCTGGCCCCATTGCAGCTTTTTATAACGAAGTAAAACACTACACCTACAAAACCAACGAATGTACACGTGTTTGTGGTCATTATACTCAGGTAAGTTATTCTCTTCTCTGCTTAGTCCACAGAATTTGAAGGAAACTGCAATAACTTCAATTATTTCAGTCAATAAAAATATGAAGTAAATATTGTAGTTGCTCATAAACTGATAATCTGCATTCTATTATTATCAAGTATACTTAGTTATAAAGTATATGGAGTGCTTACAATTAATTTAGAGGCAATTGACAAAATAAACCTCCACTTTATTTCAGTTCCAATATTAAGTTAACATGTATTGCTGATGGTTGTTGTTGTTGTTTAGTCGTGTCCGACTCTTCGTGACCCCATGGACCATAGCCTGCTAGGCACTCCTGTCTTCCACTGCCTCCCGCAGTTTAAGATTCGTAAAAACAGCTACTAGCACTTACCTGGCCAGCACTAACTGTTACAGGGCATATACATAACAGCAGAGTTCTTACTATGAAAAAGAAGGACAGCCTGCCTTTGGGCAGCCTTTCCTTCTGTTAACCTCCTGTCCTCAGAATGGGAGAGAGAAACACACTAAATAATGACTCCAAATGGAACTTTGATGTAGATAGCACTCGGATGTATCTATAAAAACAAGCTGGTTTGAATCATCAAAGGTTTTAATGTGAGCAAAGGAGACTATGCCCTTTTTTCTGCTCCACCTAGTCTGTTTTATTTAGGTTACAGGTAGGTAGCCGTGTTGGTCTGGGTCGAAGTAAAATAAAAAAATTCCTTCAGTAGCACCTTAAAGACCAACTAAGTTTTTATTTTGGTATGAGCTTTTGTGTGCATGCACACTTCTTCAGATAGCATGCACACGAAAGCTCATACCAAAATAAAAACTTAGTTGGTCTTTAAGGTGCTACTGAAGGAATTTTTTTTGTTTTATTTAGGAAACACTTTTCTAGCAAGAAGAAAAATATGTGGCCAGAAAGGCCAAGTTTACTTGATGCAAGATCCATGCTATTGTAGGTCATAGTTAAAAGCTAGTGCATGGACCGGTTGAGATTTTGGTATCCTGTAATTTTTTCAGACACTTGTCCATCTTTATAACACATTGAGTTTTGTTTGTAGCCTACTTCTGTTTAGTTTTAATTATCTACAATAAGACTTAAATATGGGACAAAAAGTTGGGATACTTGTGGGGGAGAATCTGGTGTTTTTCCATCTTTTTTTGTTATTTGTGGGGGCTGGCATGTATTTTATTGTGGAAAAATTTAATATACACACATGCATATACAGTGATACCTTGGTTTACAACCACAATCCGTTCCGGAGGTCTGGTTGTAAACCAAATCAGGTTGTAACCCAAGGCGCACTTTCACCAAAGGGGCCTCCCAAGAAAAATTGGTTGTAATTGAAAAAAAGGGACACGCACTTCCGGGTTAGACGTGGTTGTAATCTGAAACGGTTGTAATCCAAAGCAGTTGCAAACCAAGGTACCACTGTATATAACATGCATCACCTTGTCCCCGTGATTGAGGGACCCCGGGGCAGTGTGTCATCAGTGTGGGGTGTGCCCTGCGGTGTGTGCGCATGACATCAGTGTGCCCCGTGGCATGCTAACATGCCGCAGGGCATGCTGTTGCACATACCACAGTGCATGCTGACCACGTCGTTTGGAAGCCATGCAGCGTGCGCTTGCCGCCGCTATAAAGTTGGGGGGGCATGGCCCCCTGATTTGGAATATATGAATGACTTAAAATACTTGTAGTTATCAGCAGAATGCTAGCTCTGTGTTCACAAATTGAATCACCATGAATTTATACATTTTCCTGACAGGAAAAATAATCAGTGAAGCTTGAAATCAGACATCTAAGACAGATCATTCATCAGCCAGGATTAGCAAAAAATACTATTCCATTTACATGGTTCAATGGTAGAGCACTTGCTTTGCATGCAGAAGGTCTCAGGTTCAGTCCCCAGCATCTCCAGGTAGTGCTGGGAGATGCCTTTCTGAAAACTTTAGGAGTACAGAATAGGATACTAGAATATTAATCTAAGGTATAAATGCGCCTTTAGCTAAATGCCGATAAAAGTGGAAGGAGGGAGAGCGAAATCTGGAGGAAAAAGTGAATGTAAAAAATGATACTAATGAACAAAGCTTGGACTTTATATTGTATAATCAAACATGTTTTTTTCAGGTTGTTTGGGCTAATACTTATAAGATTGGCTGTGCTATTGTTCACTGTCCTGCGTCAACTAATAGCAAAGGAGCCAAGACCAAGAATTTTTCATATTTTGTGTGCAATTATGCTCCACCGTAAGTTAACTAATCTTAAAGTGATCTAAACTTGTGTTACACTTAGTAATTATAAAATACCAAACTGTATGCCTGTTTGAAACTGAATGTATTAATTTTGGATTTTGTAAGCTGATTTACTTTTCAATTATTTTTTAATTATGAATTAAAAGATGTATGGAGACTCAGAAACTCGATGGAAAGGAAATATTCTTATTCCGGAGCCAAAAAATTGGCTTCTAGAATAGATATAATTTGGTTATCGACGGGATTAGCAAAATATATTAAAAAATGTGAGATTATGCCAAAATCCATAACAGATCACAACCCAATCATGATAAAACTTAAGGAGAAAGACAACAGTGTTAAGAGATGGCGTATGGATGATAGGGTATTAGATGATGAAACATTATTAAATAAAATGAAAGAGTTTGTAAAGGAATTTTTCCAAATCAATATATCACATGAGGTAGAATTAACAACAGTCTGGGATGCTAGTAAAGCCTTTATGAGAGGATTGTATATACAACAAAAGAGTAAATATAAAAAAGAAAAAACAGAGAAATTAGAGAGAATAAAAAGAGAGATAGAATTAAAGGAGATAGATCTGGGGGGAAATCCCAAAGATAATAAATCAATAACACAAATAAGAATGCTACAGAATAAATTGAAACAATTAATGAATGAAGAAATGGAAAACAGGATTAAGTGGGCTAAATAAAGAACATTCGAGCTTGGAAATAGGTCAGGGAAGTTATTGGCTTGACAGATGAGGAAAAAACAAAGTGAAAGGTTAATCACGTCAATAAAGGAAGGGGAAAGGAGATAGACCAACCCAAACGAAATACAGAAATGGTTTGTAAAATATAGGAAGTTATATAAAGGCGAGGATATTTATAAAAACAAACTGGAAGAATATCTGGATAGCTTTAAGGGAGTTCCCATCAACCCCGATGAGAATGAAATATTAAACCAGTATCAAGGCAAGAAATAAAGGATGCTATAGCCAAAGTTAAATTAGGAAAATCACCTGGAACGGATGGCCTCTCTGGGAAGCATAAAATATTTAAGAGTGAATTGGCAGAGGTGTATGGAAAATTAGTTAATGAGATTTTAGAAAGAGGAGTAATACCTAAGACGTGGCAAAATACATATATAATCCTGATACCAAAAGAAAAAGGAGGCACAGAAGAGGTGGGGAATTATAGGCCAATTTCACTACTGAATATTGATTACAAATTATTTGCTGGAATATTGGCTAATAGAATTAAAGAGGTGTTAAACAAAGTCATAGGCCAGGAACAACAAGGCTTCCTACCCAAAAGGAAGATGTATAGTACTGTAATATAAGAACTCTACTGAACCTAATGGAGTATGCAGACTGGAACCCCAGTAAGAAAATAGCATTCATCTTTTTGGATGCCGAAAAGGCTTTCGACAACCTAGCTTGAAAAGAGCATTAAAGAAATTGGGGATAAAAGATTCATGGAGGGAGTAGACACAATTCATAGCAAACTATTAGCGAGATTGATTATCAATGGAAGGGTAACATAATTCGAAATATCGAAAGGAACGCGACAGGGGTGCCCGCTATCCCCACTGTTGTTTATATGGTCACTAGAGTTCTTGATAAGGGATATAAAATATGATAAAGATCTCAAAGGTATTGCGGTGGGTAAGAGTAATAACAAATTGAAGGGCTTTGCGGACGACATGATAATAATGATGGAAGACCCTACAGAGACATTAATTAAGTTGAAAAATAAATTAGCAATTTATGGAGAGGTAGCAGGATTCAAAGTTAATAATAAGAAAACTAAAATAATGATTAAAAATATGAGAAAGGAAGAAATGGAGAAATTACAAAGGATTAGTGAATGGGAAGTGGTAAAAAAGTGAAATATTTAGGGATTATGATAACTAATAGCAATGTGGATTTATTCGACAATAATTATGCCAAAACATGGAAAAGTATCAAAGAGGTGTTGAAGACCAAACCAACTAAAAACAGGTAGGTAGCCGTGTTGGTCTGATATAGTCGAAACAAAATTAAAAAATTCCTTCCAGCAACACCTTAGTTGGTCCAAGATCAACTAAGGTGCTGCTGGAAGGAATATTATTATTTTGTTTAAACTGAAAACAGGCCTTTTCCAGCAACAAGGCCAAACATTACATTACCAAGTGGAGGTAGGTGCCTGCCGGGGGGGGGGGGGATGAGGGGCCGAATAGGGAGCAGGGATACGTAATGGGTCAGAACAGGGTGGGGGGAGACACAGGGATGAAACCTGCCCTCTCCACAGTATCTCGACTCAGGGGGTCTCTGAGGCTCCGGGGGAACTGAAGGGGGGCTATTACCCTCCATTTCACATATACTACGACTGAATGCAACCCTCTGCGTCTTTTTTTTTTAAACCATGCACTTTCTCTCCCCAGTTTAAGTCCTCAGATATCTGCAGTGCCCAATTCCCCCCCCCTCGATTTATTATCCCCTACCTTCCCCTTGCCACTTCCTGGGTTTTTTTTATGGAACTGAACAACTCGGGTGCTTCAGAACGCACCTTCTGTTGCCAGCCCCTTTGGATTCGGAGGCCCGCGCCAAGTGGCCCATATGACCCCCCCCCTCCTGTCTGGGCCTGTCTGTTGCTACGGGGCTTCACTATTTAACACCCCCCCCCCCGGTCGGGATTTTTAAAGTATTTTTCTGGGTCCCAGGGCGCATCATCACCCCCGATCCTTAATCTAAATATATAGAAATGTTCACGATGCGTGCACAGGGGCCAATGTATGGAGATACAGGGGGGAGGGGACAACAGAGGGCTCAGACAAAAGTAAATACTGGGAAATGGAACCTAGAAGCTGACAGTTCCTTTTCCAAGGGTGGGGGCCAAGGTATGGAGATACAGAGGGGAGGGGGGTCAACACTCCCCAGGGACAACAGAAGGAAGGGTATCCTACCGAAACACAGGGATGAGCCGGGGTGGAGGGAGGAGGGGCAGGATATGTCATGGATCGGGACAGGGTGGGTGGGGATCACAGGGAAGAACCACAGCAACACGTGGCCAGGTCAGCTAGTATGTCTATAAATTAACATATTGATCAGGTGTGTGTGCCTGTGTTAAGGGTGCGTTAGTCTGTGAAATGGAGGGTAATAGCCCCCCTTCAGATCCCCCTAAGCCTCAGAGTCCCCCTGAGTCGAGGCGAGATACTGTGGAGAGGGCAGGTTTCATCCCTGTGCCTTCCCCACCCTGTTCTGACCCATTACGTATCCCTGCTCCCTATTCGGGGGGCCCACCCCCCCAGGCAGGCCCCTACCTCCACTTGGCAATGTTCGGCCTTGTTGCTATAAAAGGCCTGTTTTCAGTTGAAACAAAATAAAAATATTCCTTCCAGCAGCACTGGAAGGAATTTTTATATTTTGTTTCGACTACGTCAGACCAACACGGCTACCTACCTGTTTTCAGTTGGGTTGGTCTTCAACACCTCTGCCAGATAGATGTATGTGAGTGGTGGATCTCGTGGTGGAGGCGGGGTTTGTGGGTTGCTGTGCGTTAGTCTGTCAAATGGACGGTAATAGGCCCCCTTCAGATCCCCCTGTTTTACAGGGTCTCGTGGCGGAGGCGGGGTTTGTGGGTGTGACGCGTTGTTGTGGCTAATCCCTGTGACTGCCCCCACGTGTCCCGATCCATGATCTATTCTGTTTGCCCCCCCCCCCCCCCCGTGACCAGTGTATCTCATGACGTTTTGAAGGATGGTATTTATTTTTGTCTTGTGATTATTTGGGGGGATTTGGGGGGGGTAGTGGTGCTAAATTTTAAAGTAAAAATCCCTTGCCGTACCCCCAAGTGCGTTGCTGTGGGTTATTCCTACATAAAACAAAGGCCATGCTGCGGCCTGTGATCCATGCGCTTGTCCTCTTCCCCCCCCCCCGGGCCTAGTGGGGGCCTGGCAGGGGGCTACATAAAACAAATGCCGTGCTGCGACCTGCGATCTGGGCACTCGCCCTCTTCCCCCCCCCCCCCGGGCCTAGTAGGGGCCTAGCAGCCTGGCAGGGGCCTAGGGGTCTGATAATGGCCGCCTTGGTGGTTTCAGTTGCTTGGCTGATGATGCCATTTGGTTTGTGGGTGTGGTGTAGATTTCACAGGAAGGAGGAGGAGCTGAGGGAATAACGCCACTTGAGGGCGCTGTTTGACTTGGTGGAAAACCTGGTTTATACCTGCCTAGGTGTGCGATTTGAGGGATTTTCGTTTCCAACAACGCTCGGGGAGTGGCCTGGATCGTTGTGTCAAAATTTCAGGACGATCGGTCAAGCAGTTACGGAGAAAAGTGGAACACGCACTTTCATGATTTTTACATTTTTATACATATAGATACAGTAGATTGCATTTTCATTTTTAGTTTTGTGCACTTTGTGTACTGAATACATAACGTTATGTAATATTTTGTTCTTTAGGGGCAACTACAAGGGAGTTCGTCCTTATAAAGAGGGAGCTCCATGTAGCAACTGCCCAATAGGAGACACTTGTCAAAATAAACTCTGCAGTAAGTATAGAATTGAATGATACGAACAGTCATGGAAAAGATGGTATCAACCATCACATATATTAAAGTCATTTCTGGGTTTCATCTGTGAGTTCTAGTGGGGCATTCTAATGTGCTCAAGGCATTGGGTTCATGCAAGGCTAATGCTGTCTTTGAAGTTCTGTCTGATTGAACAGCAGCTATCAGGACATAAGTGAGTGAGCAAAAAAGACCCTATGTTATAAATTTTGCCTGTCTTCTCTAGGAACATTATTTCTATTGCATTTTAAAGTCCTGGATAAGATGGACTAGCAATTTTATCATGTATTAATTTAATACAATGCCTTTTTTGGCCGCACTTGCATTTGTTTTGTTGAATTCTTCCGTTATAAAATGCATCTAAAAACTGAAATTTCCTACCACCCTGAATAAACTTCTTTACTTTATCCTGTGTAGGTAAATACCTGCCATTCACTCCTAATCATTTCATTACAGAATGTTTTCATGACAGAGTAAGGTACAGGCACTGAAGCAGAGTATACCATTCCCATGGGAATCAGGTGCATGCAGAGGAAGATTTAACAAAGTCATAGTAGGAACTAACATATAGCAAGACATGTGAGTCCTTTCCATGGGAGGTGGGCAGCAGGTCAGTCCAGATATGTAGTGCTGAGGAAAGGAGATCAGAGCAAAGTTAGTCTCTCCTTGTGTGGGACCAGTTGTCCTTTACCAATTGCAGCCTCTAGTCATGGGTCCTTGGCAGTGATAGTGCTTCTCCAGGACTAGAGACAGGGCCCATACTCCTGCCATTTGGGGTCCTAAGCAGTCACAGGTCAAAGCCAACACTATAATTTGAGCTTCGAAACGTAAGGTAGCCAATGTCAGAATCAGTGTTATATGACTGGTTTGCCTTAGGCCTACCGTAGCATTGCAGTTTTCATATTTTAAAGCCTTTCTTCATTTGTTATAACTATTCTCTCTTCCAGGAAATCCTGAACGTGAGAAAGAAAACAGCCGACGTATGTATTATATTTTTGTATTATAGTTTAAACTTACTTCAAGAACAAAACTCACATTTCATAAAAATCCTTTTATCTTTTTTAAAATAGGCTATTCACGATGGTATCCACCCTTTGAATTCCGGATTATATGTGATGAATCCTGCATTGCAGTTGCAATTTTAAGACCATTATTAATGTTTCTAGCTTTTGCGGGTGTTTATTACTTAAAACTCCGTTATCCAGGTTTAGGTTTTAAAGCATAATTTTTGATAGGCATATATAATTTGAATATCAGAGGTAACGAACAATAATATTTATAAGAATACTGTATTGTTTTCCTGCATTTTATATTTTAAAAGTAGATTTGGTTTGTTTCTAAAATACTTCAAATTTTCTGAACTTGTAAAAGGTTACTTGTTGCATATTAATGAGTTGTAAATACTTTTAAAACTAGAATACATTAGTGTAAGTAGAATATATGGGGTGGTGTTCAACTGTTTTACTCAGAGTAGACTCATTTAAATTAATGAACATGATTAAGTTGTAGTTTCATTACTTTTAATGGATTTACTCTGAGTAAAACTTAGCTGAATACTATCCATGGCCATATCTAGTACTGCATGTTCAACATTAAGTGAAAATAAAGGCTAAGCATTATTTAAAGAAGTTTATTTATTTATTGTATTATTTTGCATGATTAACAGAATGCAATGAATGAATACTGATATGATACAATGTCACAAAGTGGTCCATCTGGCTTCACATGTTCTATATAAAGTTTTCCCCAACTTTTTACATTCTTTTCCTGTGAGCACTTTTCACTGCACTGTCCCGTGTCATTCATTTATTTATCACAAAGGTTAGGTGATTAAAGTTGATTTGCTGGAAAGACTATCAAATCAACTTTAATCACCTAACCTGAATTTTCTGGTATGTACCCCACTCAAAAATAGCAAGTCTAAAAGAGCCCTTCATTTCTCTCTTTATGAGGTTTAGTGTGTGTGATTAGCCTAAGATTAGCCATCTATATGGCAGAGAATCATCCACAGTTTTTAAATGAATACCAGCCTTAAATCCTATTCTATGTCTGGGGAAAATTAAGGCTTCAGAGACATTACAACCTGCTCATGTATCAGGAAACTGTGCATATGACTATATCCTTTCTATGAACCCATCTTACAACTACAGTCAGAAAATGAGCCTGTGTTCATGTGTTTACTCAGATGTGAGTTGTGCTAACTTAATCAAGATTTACTCTCAAGTAATTGTATATAAACTGCAGCTTTACAGAGCAAGCCTTACTAGGTAGATTTGCTAGTGTATCTCCTGTGTATGTTCAGCTGTGTCCTAACTGCTTCTGACCAGAATGTATGTGGCCAGGGAGGCAAGGTGAACTTTCATCTTCTACCCTTCTATTTACTCCTGTAGTGAATTTAGTTATACCTGGTGGTGTATTTTATATCAAGCTCTGTAGATGAGACCAGTGAACGCAGGGAGTTAGGAAACAGCGTAACTTTGTTTGGCCCTCTCCCTGACTTGGCATAACCACTCCCCACCCTTGATATGGCCCTTTTTTGCCATCTACACCAATGTAACTTACACTGGCTTAATTTACACCAACTGGGCTTTCCCCAGTCAGTGTAAGAAGATACTCTGCGGCCATCTCAAATGGTGTATCTGGGGGCTGGGATTGCACTGTAAGCAAAGTGAACACTCAGTGAATATTCAAAGGGGAATTGTGGAATTGTGCTAAAAAGAAAAAGACAGCAGAGTGGTGTCATTGTTAATAGGAATGTCTCCCCTCCACCTGCCTGCCACTGTCCCTCTGTCGCTATCTGCCTGGTACATCAGGGGAACTTACCATAGCTGCCAAGTCTCCCGTTTTTCGCGGGAAAGCCCCGTTTTCAAAGCCATTTCCCGCTGGCAGCCCGGATCGAACAAAATCCCATAAATCACCCGGATTTACGTTGCGCGTTGCTCCAGGCCTCTAGGGGGCACCCCAGCGAGTCCTGCCAGCTCCATGCAAAGTGGCTCCCCCGCCCCCTCCCTCCCTGCCGACTCTCCTGCAAGGCAGCGGCTCCAGTCAGGACTCAGGAGCAGCAGCCTTGCCAAAGCTGTTCCTCTCCCTTCGGCTCCTTCACTGTCTCGCAGCCCCGGTCCCCCCTTAGCTGATTCTCCGGCATCCGCTTGCAGCTCGCTCCTTTCCCGGCGGGGAAAGAGGCAGTTCCCTACCTGCGGCTGCAAGCGGTGGGGGTCAGACGCCTGTGTGGCGCTTTGCTTTGCTTTGCTTTGCTTTGCTTTGCTTTGCTTTGCTTTGCTTTGCCTCCCCCCCCTCTCAGCCAAAAGGGAAAGGGGGATGGGGAGAGAGAAGGCAGCATTTGCATTAATTAAGCTATGCAGTTCGCTGCATACCGGTAGACACTGATACAAAGGAATCCTCGCTTTACACAGCCTGATCCTGGCTGGACCCCCGCCCCCTTTCTGACAAGGGATGAGGTCAGTCTCCGTCCTGCAACTTTGGGAAAGAGCTTGCAGGAGGACGCGCTTCCCTTACAGGCATGGGCGCTCTCTCTCTCGCTCTCGCTGCCTCTCTCTCTCTCTCACACACACACACACACACACAGACACCTCCCCGGCGGCTGGCCGGCAATGCTCCTGCGTCTGGATCCCGTTTAAGAGGCTGCAACCCCCCTCCCTCCCTCCCAATAGTACAAAATGCTGGGCATGTACGTGCAGGACAGGGTTGCCTTGAAGTCATCTAACATTCAAGACGGGCTGGGCTCTTTATGGCCCAGAGAGTAAAAAAGGTGAGTGATCCTTGCTGTTGCCCATTAAGGTGAGGGATCGATAGGACGGGTGGGGAGGAGCTCTGCCAGGCTTTTCCTGCAAGCTCTCCCCCTTCCTCTTCCTCTCTCTTTCTTTTGTTTTATTCCCCAGGAGCATTTAAATCCTAACCCCCTCTTCCTCTTGTGACACTCTAGTTCACTTCCATCTGGCAAATTGTGAAAATTATTACGATAAATGGCCTCAAAAGTTTTGTTTTTTAATATATCTTTTTAGCAGCACCTCCTCCTGTGCCCAGCCACATAAAAGGAGCTGTGAGCTCAAATCCAATTTGCACCCCAAGTACAATAGATTTGCCTGGGGGCAGGGATTCAATTTGCATCTTGCAAATCCGTGACATTCCTTGGTTTCAAATAAACAAAAGGTGCCTTTTGCAAGCCACTCTCTTGAGCTGGTTTAGGTAGCCAAAGCTTGCCAAATTATAGCAAACTGTTATTGTCCTTTCTTACTGTAATTGCCTCTCTGTTCCTGGTTTATGCTTTCTGGGCTGTAGCTCAGTATAGCCATAGCTGCCCTGCATTGCCTCAGGTTCAGTTGCAGGCATGCCCAGGTAGAGTCAGAAACTCTGGAAAGCTGCTGCCAGTCAGTGGACAATACTCAACAAGATTGTCTTATATAGTTGTCTCTTGAGAGCATACCTATTGCCATGGCAGAGAATCACATTATTGGTGTGTGTGTGTGTGTGTGTGTGTGTGTGTAACCAATATGATCCATGGATTGGAGCAATTCCCCTATGAGGAAATGTTCCAAAATCTGGGGCATTTTAACTTTTAGAAAAAAGGCAAGTAATTGTGGGTGGGAATGAAGAGATTTTTTTTCCCCTTCTCATAATACTAGAACCAGGGAATATCCAATAAAGTGGATGTGAAATTCAATCTATTTTAGTATTTTAACTTTTTGTACGTTTTAAGTTTTGAGATCCCCCCCCTTAATTTTATTGTTTTATCCGTTTGTAAACTGCTTTGAGGTTGTTGTTGCTGTTGTTATTTTACAATCGATTGTAGTAAATAAAAATAAAATAAACCTGAAGGCTAGAGGGTGGTTTTGCAGGGCACATACCAAACTTTCTGTGGGATGCCCCCCCCCCCCCGGAGCCCTTTCCAATGACTGCCACAGAGAAGCCCGTTTATTTATTTCTTGGAGTATTTTAATCATAGTATCACAGAACTGGACGGTTGGAAGGGACCCCCAAGGGTCCTCTAGACCAACCCCCTCCAGTGCAGGAATCACAGCACAAGCATCTCCCTGAAGCATCACTGTATTAGTGCATTTGGCATCCTTTTTTTGCAAGCATTTATTTCCTGCATCTGAGCCAGTGCCGCTCCGCCCATGTCTGGGCACCGGAAATTGGGCAGCGCCAGCATCGAAAGTCACTTCTACGCATGTCTGGACATGCATAGAAGTGACTTCCGGTGTCGCGCCGCTGCGATCCCTTATTTTTCTACCTGGAACTTGGCAGCTATGGAACTTACACAATAAAAAAGCCAAGCCTATCTGGACAAGAGATAATATTAACTAACATGTATCTTACAGTTCCCAGTTCCCATCTGTGCTCTGGTGCCTAATTGCAGAAAGAACTACAGTACAGTACTATCTTCCAATGCCCCAATCCCAGGAGGAGGCCATTTCCTCCTTCAGTGTAACAAATTCCCTCCTCAAATCAGTCTCTGGTGCCAGTAAGCCAGTAACATTCCTGTGTTGTTCTCTCTTGGTGGGCTTCATTGCTATTGCTGAACTCATCTCCTTCTCTCCCCTTCCTAATGGCGTTTTGAAATGGCCCAGTGGAGGCGATGGGAAGCAACAGCAGCAGCACCATTGCTTCTGCTATCGACTTCAGTTTCTTGAGTGCTCTGCCCGTCGCTTTCAGTGCCTCCAGGGCTGACCATGAGGTCTCAAAGGCAACGCGCCGGATAGAGGGAACACCACCATGGGTTTAGATCCGGCTGCACCACTGTTCAGGCTGTGAGTCACAGGACACTTGGAACGACCACCATCTTACTCCGGAAGAGTAAACTCGGTTAGAACGGCAGTGCACGGCAGCGATGAGTTGGAGGCAATTCTAGGAGAAATTCCCCTTGAATTCAACAGAGCTGCAGACACGCGCGCACAGCATCAGACCAACACGCGTGAAGAGCGGGGCAGGCAAGGGCTTGATTTGAGCCAAAGCTCGCGAGATATAAACCCTGGAAGCTGAAGAACAACAAAAGATCAGAGAATAGAGTAAGGCTAAAATCCTGTACTGTACACGCCTGGTTAGAAATAAGCAATGGGATCGATTTCGGATGAAGCGTGCCGCAAGACCTCGGCCTCGAGCGCCGACCGTTGAAGGAGAACAGCCGGCGCCGCGCATGCGCGCCCGTCCGCCCGTCCCGCGCTTCCGACGTGCGAGGGCGCTGCTGCTGCCGCCATGCCGAGGCTGTGGTCGTGGGTGCTGCTTGGGCTCGTCGCCCTCGAAGGCGCGCGCGGGAGGAAAACGTTTCGGCCGCTGGCTTACCCCAGAATTACCAGCAAGACCTTTATCGGTCAGTACGTCGACATCCACAATAGGCTTCGCTCCCAAGTGCAGCCCCCGGCCGCCGACATGCTTCACATGGTGTGTGTGCCCGGAATACGGCCGGCAGAATCGCAGGAAGGGGGCGGGCGGGGAGGGGGAAGGCGCTCGAAGGGGAGCTCGCCTCTCGCTCCGCCGCCTTTTCCTCAGGTGCGGAAGGAGGGAGGGCGAGGCAAGCGCTGCAGCGCTTAGCCCACCCTTTTTAAAACGCGAAGGTCAAAAGGGTGTGTGGCCCAAGTCTGCTCTTGGTGGGCTTTTTTCCGTTTGAACCCAGCGACGTACCTTCTGAAGCGGCTACTGTGCCTAATTGCGGATTTCGGTATTTCTCTGCGGGTATGTTTTAACTACAGTACAGTAGGAAGGTACTGGCGTGCTTAGGCCCTCGAATTTCTTGAGAGCGAGCTGTGAGGTAACTCGAGGGCCGCAGCCTTCTGTGTTTGTATGTATTTGAATTTTCTAGGGCTTACTCCTGGCACTGAAAACACCCCAGCGCTAAAACCTATTAGAAAAATGCGCTGGCCTAGGCCTGTCACAAAATTGAAGATAGCAGGGTCCCCAAGGACGTGATCTGCGGGGACCTGGCTTCTGGCACCAGGCACCTTGAGTACATTGCTCCAAAGGCAGCATGTAGTAAAGGAAGCAGTCCTAGAGATAATTCCACTGACAGGAGTTCTGAAAGTGGTTTGCTTCAAAGTAATACAGTGGAACCTCGGTTTATGAACACCTCGGTTTATGAATTTTCGGTTTATGAACGCCGCAGACCCATCTGGAACGGATTAATTCACTTTCCATTACTTTTAATGGGAAAGTTCGCTTCAGTTTATGAACGCTTCAGTTTATGAACAGACTTCCGGAACCAATTACACCCATGTTTCAGTTTATGAACGCTTCAGTTTAAGTACTCCGCGGACCCGTCTGGAACGGATTAATCCACTTTCCATTACTTTCAATGGGAAGGTTCGCTTCAGTTTATGAACGGTTACTCTGCAGACCGTCTGGAACGGATTAATCCACTTTCCATTACTTTCAATGGGAAAGTTCGCTTCAGTTTATGAACGCTTCAGTTTATGAACAGACTTCCGGAACCAATTGTGTTCATAAACCGAGGTACCACTGTAGATGTTTATAAATACTGTAGATATTACCTGTTTTGAAATGCATAAAAGATACAGAATTTCAAAAGCCCTAAACTGTCTAGAACCAGGATACCTGCCTAATCCCTAGAACTGCAGTGGCAGCTGATAACTACTCAGCTATTTTCAAGATCTTGTTACTAACATATAAAGTTAAGTCCAGAACAGTATAAGATTGTTCTGCTTAAGTGCTTGATCCAAATAAATATTTGCATTATGTTTGCAGTTGAAATGTGGATGTGGAAAGCTAGCCAGACGGGTGGGGTATAGTAATAATAATAATAATAACAATAACAACAACAACAGTAATACTATATTTATAGACACTAGTACGAGTTAGCTAATGAAAATGTGATAAAAGACAATGCATTATATATTTCTTGTATCCTGCAGACATGGGATCTAGCTTTAGCTAGAACTGCTAGAGCATGGGGACAGAAATGTATTTTTCAACGTAACCATTTTATGAAGCAAAAAGGAGCTGGCCATCCTGATCCTACACTTAATCCTGTCGGAGAAAATCTATGGTTTGGACATGCCCGCAGAGTGCCATTTAATTCTTCTAATGCCATCTATTCATGGTACTCAGATAAAGATTTCTATGATTACCAGGACAATTCGTGTTCACAAGTTTGCAGACGCTATAAACAGGTAACTTCTGTTCTCAATTAAGATCGTCTTAAAACATCAAGAAACATTGATCACTTAAGACAGCAAGTACATGAAGTGATTGTTATAATGGTGCTATATCATACTTTTTAAAGTAATCATCTGGAGGCTATCACAATAATATCCATTTAGTTTTAAATGACATTGGATATTGAATTTATAACTAATGTCATGATGTCAGGATCCCAATACCTCAGGGATCACCTCTCCCCATATGAATCAACCAGGACCCTGTGATCATCATCTGAAGCTCGTCTGGGTTGGCAACATGTGAACAGGCCTTTTCTGCATTGGCTCCCCATTTATGGAATGCTCTTTCCAGGGAGGCTCGGCTGATACCTTCTTTGCATATCTTTAGGCGCCAGGCAGAAATGTTTCTCTGTAACCAGGCTTTTGGCTGATTAATATTCTATGGCCTTTTAAATGTGTTTGTGGGAGTGGGGAGTTCTGGTTTTGGTTTTATGGTGTATTTTGTATTTTTATCTTGTGAACCACCCTGTTATCTTTG
This sequence comes from Zootoca vivipara, assembly GCF_963506605.1. NCBI lineage: Eukaryota > Metazoa > Chordata > Lepidosauria > Squamata > Lacertidae > Zootoca > Zootoca vivipara. The sequence continues at coordinate 30,197,830 of NC_083285.1, forward strand.
GATGAAGGCCAGTACACAAATTTAAATCATGAACATCATCATCCAAAGAAGCACTACCTGAAGAGAAGAGGTAGAACGGGACTTTCCCATCCCCTTTGCACCTAAGCCACCTGAAAAACCTCTACCGAAGTGGGTCAAGAAATCCTACTGAATGGAGTGGGCTCTGGCACAGGGGAAGAGGAGATCACTAAAAATCAGGCACCTTCCACGAGAGAAACTTACATTCACAGAATATTTCTCTGCCTGGTTTTCAGCACCTTGCCTACTAGAGCCCCTTTCAGTTCCTCATGTCATAGCCCACCCTACTCAGTAGGGTCCCCCAACCCCTCAGAAGTGGCTTTGAGGAGATTGCGACCTGGTGATGATTGCTGCTGGGAGAAAAACTGGTGGAAATCACCTTGCCTTGGCGCTACTCTGCTTCCAAGTTATAAAACGGTAGAAATTCATGTAGAGATCATTTCTAAAATTTCTGAATATATTTTTGTCAACTTCAGTTTTAATGAAGTTATATAATTTTAATGAGATTATATAAATTGCAAGAATTATAGCTTTAATGAAAGTATATAAATTGCAAGACGTATAGCTCAGGATGCTGGAAGCTCCTTGAAATATCTGTAAAAACTTGAGATCTTCGCCTGCTGTTCTACTTTTGTTCCATCTAGGAAACCCTGTTCTAGAAATGGGAGGGAAAAAACAATTGTTAAGCAATGGTTTTTAAGATGGGCACCCAAGGAATTTATTTATTTATTTATTTGTTCATGATGCTTTCATACCACTTTTCTGTTGAAATACACAAAGCAGCATACAATATTAAATCGAATAATAAAACAACATCAAGTGGCAGCAAAGGACCCTTGCTGACAGGAGATATAGGATAGCAACATGTGGAGTCACCGTGCTATGCCAGTACCTGCCCTCGGTGCATCAATGTGGTGGCTTGGATCTACAGTATACCTGATTTGTGTATTGGAAGGATTAGTTTGCTTTAATCACTCAGGCAGATGCTCTCTCATCCATTATATACCCAACCAATCACTGCACTCTGCAGGAGAGGGCTTTTTGTATATGCGGCCCTCATGAGGAGATCCACTCCATATGATGTAGGAATTGCCTTTAGTGTGGTGTCACCTATCAATTGGAACTTTCTTCTGCATATGAGACATGTGTCATTTCTATTATCTTTTCTGAATCTATGCTGCACACCTTTTATGGCCTTTCCATCAGCAAATATTCAAGGTTTTGGTTTGGCCAGCATTCTGTACATGCACCAGAACAAGTTGGATCCACTAAAGGTGAATGGTAATGTACATTCTTGCAAACAGGACAGAAGAAACAAAGCTTGGTTTAAGCTTGCTGCTTTCAAGTAACACACATGGGATGGAGAGGACGCCTGATTATGCGCCTGCCACTTCTGAAAAGCATATGCTTTTATTCGGTTATTAATCAGCCTCCTTACTAAAATGCTCCATCATTTTTTAAATCAACTTGTCATTAACATTTAGAACAAGTCAGTTGCCTCTGGTCACCTGAGCACGTTTTTTTATTGGCTCAAGGCACTCCTGAGACCTCCCAGTCAGACAAACCTGTTCCTTCTGCTGTAACTCAGTACCTCTGCCTATTGGCATGCCATATCTATTCTGTCTTGCTTCATCTTCAATGTTAATCCTTTGTCTCTCAGGAACCCCCTCTCTTCAGGAAACCTAGTCTTTAAAATACCATTTCATTCAGTCATCCCTATGGAGGCTGCTCCACAATCCTTGGCACTTAAACTTCTTCCTGAAAACAAAAATGTCCAGTTGTAGCTATTTTCCGCCTTGTATCCTCTTCATCGTACCCTTGCATCTTATCTGTGTTTTGTTGTTTTATTTGTCTTGGTTACGGCCTCTTGAGGTGGGGTGAAGAATCTTTTTCAGCCTAAGGCCCCCATTCTGGATGCTACATTCTACACTAGGTGCTGGGTGGGACCAGAGGCAAAAATGGGCAGAGCAAAGGGTATTAATTTTACCTTCATACAATAAACCACATTCCAGCCACACGAACGTCTGAGATTTGTGCACTCCCATTTCTCCACCCTCGGTCATGGCAAGCAAGAGACATTATCAAAGTTCACGAACACATTTCAGCCTGGCAAAAGCACTAGAGGAGGGAGTGGAGCAGGGTTTAGTAGTGTGGCCTAGGGAGAGGGATGTGGCATATGGAGGATATCTCCTGTAAATCTTGATATCCTTCTGTCTTTGTATAGTCCAGACCAGGCATCCCCAAACTGCGGCCCTCCAGATGCTTTGGCCTACAACTCCCATGATCCCTAGCTAACAGGACCAGTGGTTGGGGAAGATGGGAATTGTAGTCCAAAACATCTGGAGGGCCGAAGTTTGGGAATGCTTGGTCCAGACCAAGCTTGGTTTTGCCCAAAGCTGTTGAGCTTTTTTTGCAAGATCTAGAAGAAGAAGTTTTTGAGCTATTTTAAAGGAAACTCGCCAAAATCTACACTTCCAACATGGGTTGCCATATGTCCAGATTTTGTCAAACATTAAAGCTATTTCCACCCAGATACTGTTTCCAACGGCTGAATCCCAACAATGTCTGGGAAATTCTGGACGTATGGCAACCCTAGTCTGGATAATAGAAGGATAACCAAGTATAATCTGTTGGTCAAGGGAATATGGATTTAGATGACCCGTGCATAATCTTGTGATAACTAACAATAATTTTCAAGGGCGTAGCCAGGATTTTTGGTTTTTTTTTTGGGGGGGGAGCAGAACTGATGTGATTGGTCAGTTAAATATTTCTATTGTTTTACTTGATGGGGGGGGGGACAGCTGCCCACTCCCCTTGGCTAGGCCCATGATCTTTTTATTCTGTAATTTTTGTTGGTGCTGGAAGCCACAACACAGTATTGCTTATTGGCTGCAACTTTGGCAGTGTAAATAAATAAATATTACTCTGTATTACCCCAAATTGGGAATCAGCTGTCTTTGCTAATTCCACCAAATAATTAAGTGAGTGGAGATACCATGTACCAGCCTCTGTGGCAGGTAACAATCCCTAGATTGAAGATCACCAATAATACACCTGGGTAGGCAGATATGTAACTTTTAGAGGACACAGATAAGCTGATAAGGTTCAGCTGGTGAAGGCTGATCCACTGCAGGATGTTGGTGTAGTGGGCCTAACAGAAGTTCCTTTCCACCAGTGCAGGCACTTCTGCCACATCCTGACCCCAAAGAGAAAAACTATTCACAGTTCTTTGTTCTGAAAACTGGAGGATTTGTACTAAATCTCTAAAGCCTAAATACTGGACTTGGTAACTATTAACACAAATTGTACCTTTCTGTGTAAAATAAAATCTGCTTTTCCCCCCAGGTTGTTCGGGCATCTACTTATAAGGTTGGCTGTGCTGTTGTTTTCTGTCGTAGACTTGATCGACATAGAAATACTGAATATTTCGTTTGCTATTATGGTCCAACGTAAGTTAACAAATGTTTAAGAGAATAAGAGATAAACCCAGCCAGTGACCTAAGAAATGTAGGATTTTAGGTGATTTTTTAATTGACATCGTGCACAAAGTGGCTGTGTAAATTTTCTAAGGCTTTGACATTTTATTTAACTTAAGTACTATAAATATTTAAGGAGGCAGTCCTATAAATAGATATCTGGGATTAAGTTTTATTGGACCCAATAGGGCTCACTTCTGCAAAGACATGTATGGGATTTGGCTGTAAGTGTCCAATTTTTTTTCATAAATGAGTGCTGGTAGATATTAAGCAAATAAGTGTTTCTGAAGTGCATAGAATTAAATGTTCATGTTATTTGTCTTGCACTTAATTCAAATTTAATTTTAAATCAGGTGATGGCTTCTTAAAAGAATCACACTGCAAAAAATAAACAAACAAATGAAGAGGCTCATAGAAGTTCACATTGCAGACCCCTCACATAAGCAAGTATGGTATTCATAGGGGATGGAGTTCATGTAGTCATTACTGAACTGATCAAGGTTGCAGTGCAGTGGTTGGCCTGTTTGCTGTAACTTTAAAGGTCACATTTGGCAGTCCTAAATGTTCACAGCCCTATTAATTGTGTATATCAGTGTTTCTCAACCTTTTTTGGGCCACGGTACACTTGTTCCGTGAAAAAAATCACGAGGCACACCACCATTTAAAAAGTTAAAAAAATTAACTCTGTGCCGCCCTATATTATAATTATGACTGTAAGAAACACTTGTCAAATATTGCTTTCCGGCGGGTCAGCGCTGCTGAGTTCTTAAAAGATCCGGGTTTCTGATCCACCCCACCCGACCCCGCCGTCCCGTATCTTACCCTGTGTGTGTTCTCGGACTTGTGAGAGGACGATTTGGTCTTCATGCCTCCGTGAATTAGCAACAAACTACCTTTTTAATGATGGAGATTGAATATTTTAAAAGTAGCTACTTGAAGTCCGCTCGATTTTCCAAAAAAGAGACACACGTGCGCCACTATTAGCTGCTGGGGGCTGCCATCTTGGCTAAAGGATTCTGGGATGATCCTGTCACGTGAGGCATGGGGAAAATGGAAATAATGAAAGCTGATTGGTCTGTGGAAACTAGAAGGGGCGAAGAAATAGGACGCCCAGGGAGGTGGAGTTTGCAGCTGCAAAATCGCCCTTCTCGTCGCCGCACGTCGTGGCACACCAGCCAGCGTCTCGCGGCACACTAGTGTGCCGCGGAACAGCGGTTGAGAAACGCTGGTGTATATGTCACAATCTATATCTAATCTACAGTATAGGACTGTTCAACTCTTCTAACTCAGGATACTCCACTGTATAACCAAATTTTTTTTAGTTGAACCCTCAATGCATAGGCAGTTCATTTGTTACAACTAAATAATTATTATATTCAGAATAGCTTGTCCTTCAGTCTTCTGTTTAGCTTGTGAATTCAGTACCTTATTACATTCTATGCTCTTTATCCTTCTGAGTAAATACCCCTCCCCACCCTCTGACTATACATAAGGGTCTGGTGACTTCTGTTTCAGTGTATCTGAAGAAGTGTGCATGCACACGAAAGCTCATATCAATGACAAACTTAGTTGGTCTCTAAGGTGCTACTGGAAGGATTTTTTTTTATTTTTGGTTTCAATTATGCTCTTTAGTGACACCTACCCTTCAAGACCTTATAAAACAGGACAGCCCTGTAGCGCATGCCCAAAAGGAGACACTTGTCAAGACAATCTCTGTAGTAAGTACAGATCTGAGTAAAATGAACATTCATGAAAGGCTTTCTCACGCACTTATGTATATATTTCTATTAATTTCAAAGCAATACGAGCTTCTCTTTTGTATACATGTATGGATATGCATGCATGTGTCTATGTATGTGTATGCACACACATACATGTATGTTTCTCAGAGCAGGGCAGGTTTGGTTGTCAAAGCAAACAATCTGCAATCTGCAAGACTTGGAAGGAAACCCAATCTTTTAAATGCATTGTAGAATGGCTGCAATTTCACAGCACTCTGAAAAAGTAAAATGCTGCACTATTCCAATGGGAACAAAGCCTGCCTCCCAATCTAATACTGTATGCCTTGGATTCTGCTAGGAAGAACTCAAAAGGGGAGGGTGGGGAGGGTTCCCACACACCCCACCCCGCAAAAAAAAAATCCATGTATCTTTACATCTCCTATCACAATGATAGAATTGTGCTACACAATTGTACAAAATCTAGCTTCAAGGTTCCAACAATTTTACATCCTTGTCTACAGTAGTGTGACAATGGTGTCAGACAATGCAATCACAGGCATTGCACTACCACAGATTTGCTTACACAACTCATAATCTATGGAGATGCTTTCAGGCTGTATCCTGACTTGTTTGTTAATTCATGCAAAATAAAGTTCAAGAGTTTGGCGATGAGGTGATTTTTACCAAATAAATGATCGTGTCATACACCGAAGATTGCACATTCTGGATGCTGGAATTCTGTAGAAATGCTATGAGTGACCTGCCATGCTCTGACTGAAAACAAGTAAACCCCATTGATAATATATTAATATTGTGAAACGGGTTTCTCCACTAGTTATAATGCTACTTTTCTCCTTTTGCAGGAAATTCAAGTCGTGAAAAAATATACATCAAGCGTATGTATTACAATTAAATTATAAAGCTCAAGTTTGCATTAAAAATGACATTCTTGCCTAGTAAAAATATGTTGTTGTTTTTTTAAATAGGCTATTCACGATGGTATCCACCTTGGGAGCACCGACTTATATGTGATGACTCCTGTATTGTACTTGCAGTTTTAAGGCCATCACTAACGCTTCTAGCATTTGTAGCTGTTTACTGCTTACAGAAACTTTATCCAGATTTAATGCTGCAAACAGAAACTGTATGAGATCCATATAACACAAAACATTATCCTTAATATCTAAGACTCAACTCATATTTACATGGATGTTTATGTTTTTTAAAATAGATTTGGTTAATTACATTGTTTTATATGATATTTTCAATTCAATAAAATTATTAAAAGTTTGTTCATTTTAATGATTTGGGGATATTTTTAAAAGCAGAAAAATGAATACTAATATTGTGTGTGTGTCAGTGTGCAATATTATGGGTTTTACTATTCCGTAGAAACCTGTCTTTGGAATTGCCATTCTTTTATTGCTCACTTTTTCTGGAGCAGTCCAGTTCTTTTCATGTTGTCCTCCAAAGTTCTTTGCAGATTTTTTTCTTCATGCAATTGTAACAGCAGTATGTCTGTTATGGGCACACAAAACACTACAAGGGTTTTTTCTGAAGTCTTGTGCCTTTAATTTACAAATTCAGCCCACTTTATTGCTATTTTTTGTTTCTAGCTGGGATATTATACGTAGGCTACCTGTTGATTACCCTGTGGATCAACTCCTTGAATTGCCCCAATGTTAGATTGTGTAGCGAAGACTTTCTTTCCTACTTTGTTCACATTGTTTTCAACATAAATGAAAAGAGGAACTTGGTAACTAATCCTCACTCCATCAACCTTGGCTGTAGTACATTTTGGTTCCCAAACACCGCAAACCATTGATTGTTCCAGTTTACAAACATTCTTTTGGAAACCAAACGTCCAGTGGGGCTTTCATGACTTCTGATTGGAAGCTCCTGCGTTTTGGAAGTCCGTTCAACTTCCAAAACGTTTGCAAACCAAATTGTGGCTTCTGATTGGCTGCAGGAAGCTCCTGCAGCCAATCAGAAGCCACAATTTGGTTTGGAAACGTTTTGGAAGTTGAACAGACTTCCAGAATGGATTCCATTCGACTTCCAAGATATGACTGTAGAGGATTCCCATGCATGCACAGAAGTGTACCAGAAACATCTTCTGGGCAATTCAAAGTGGTTATTCAAAGGGTAATTAACAGGCTATTCATCTGTAGGGATGAACAGGAAGCAATAAAACTAGCTACATTTTTAAACCATATACTTTAAATTGAAGTTGCCACAGATCTTTGCTTAATGGGATTCTCCTTGTAAGTAAACGTCATAAGAAAAACTTGTCTATGGAAGAGTGCATTGTTGGTTAATTAGTGTACTGTTTTAATTCCATTTCCAGTTAATTGTGATAAAGCAATACCTTAGAAACAAAGTGTGGAAGCAACCGAGGGCTTGAACAGTAAAATCTGCAGGGGTTAATCAAGTGAGCCCCTGCATGTGCAGAAGACGCTTCAGGTGCAGAAAGAAACAAAAATGTACACCAACCCCTGCAACTGACAGGTAGTAGGAAGCCTACAGAGGAGCCAGGCCTGGTATACATGTGTTTCTCTAGCCCGCTGAGCAGTGTCTCCTGCTTACTGTACTTTGTATGTTGGTTCAAGGCGCTGAACTCAGGAGCCTTCAGCTGAGGAACACACATCGGATACGGGAACAGCTTCTCCTAGTCCTGACACAATGGGCAGTGCAAGCCCACACTGAATATAGTTACCATGGGACAAAAATCTCTATATTTGGGGTAGAGTCTAAACTGGGTTGCATGCATTCCTAGTACTGACAAGATGACTGACGAGCTTTTTCAGCAACTCGGCCATTGTGTTCATCTTACTTGACTTACAATGCTGAGCTGGGGAATATCAGTGGATTCGAGACCTCACAAATGTGAGGCCTTTGTCACAGCCTTCGATAAGCCAGCAGTAACTTCGTGGGGGTGGGGAGAGAGATAGTCTCACTCCATTGGTGTCTTAAGTCTGAGTCCTCTTTAGAACTAGGCCGCCTTCTAAATAAGTCACATTTCTCGTTCTGTCTGGCAGGAGTGCTGGCCAAACAGCTTCCCCATCCTGAAGAAGGACCTGAATATGGGAAAGTGCTTCTTCAAAGGAAGAATCTAATTATGTAGGATTTAAACAATATTTTACTTGTGTATTCTTCTATGGGCAGATTCCACTTCATATTTTGTTTGGAGGAAGTCCTATTCAAATGAGTGAGATCTATACAGCCAGAGTGCTTTAGGGCCAGTTCACACAAGAACAGGGTTCTAAATTCAGCCCACAGTCTTAAAAACCAAACAGCCAATTCAGTGTTTCTCCTTTAAGTTCTACAATTCCCAAAACATTGCATGTGGGCATTTGGAGCTCCAACAGGGTCACAGGGTTTAAGAAGCTTGACAAACCACCACTGTCTTGCTCAGTTGGTACAGCATAGACTATTATTATTATTCCTGTTAATCTCAGGGTTGTGGGTTCAAACCCCATGTTGAGCAAAAGATTCCTGCATTGCAGGCGGCTGGACTAGATTACGATTCTATGATTCTATGAAACATACCTCTATCTTCTGTGCACCCTCTCTCAGAATTGGTCCTAGTCTTGCTATACACCAGAAACATTTTTATTCATCAGATTAAAATGCTGTATCTGGGCTTCCCTGTTTTGGTTTTGTTTCAACATGCATGTTAAAGAAACCACTTCCTGTACACTTATTTCAGAATACTGATGCAACTCTTTCCTGCTGTTTTTTTCAAAAAATATGTTTGAAGTATAAGTGATCAGTTTCCCAAAATATACACCTTATATTTAATCAGTTTCACTAATCTGGAATTGAATATTTTGCCCATATCTATATAATGAATGAATTGTTATTGCCAAACACATATTTGGGACTGGTGTGCAAATGCCTAGAAAGTATGTGATCACTATTTTTCTTGTAATTCTGTCTGTCTATATCAATGTCGTCTGGGGATCCTATGCTAAGATATTGGTTGATACCTCTGCTTTCTACACTTCATAATTCTTGAACACTAATAATTGTAAATGAACTTCCCAAAAATAGTAATGATGCCAGTGGAGGCTCTTCCACACTAGGGCTGGTGTAGCACAGCTCTGCCAAGAAGAATGCCAGGCATTAACTACCCACCCCCCCAAAACCCATCAAATCCACACACTCCATTGTTAGCAAACCTCTATTAATCTCAGAAAGCTACAATTGTTAAACCATTCTGTGTAGCTCTGGGGTGAATAGGGGTCTCCCTAATATCTCTTAGCGCCCTTAACAAACTACAGCTGTCATGCTGCTTTACAGGGAAGTCATGACTGTGATATGATACTGCTTTAAAGGTATAGTGCAGATGGGCCCTTAGTTGTGTCCTAAGTATTCATAAACCTGGTCCTTAAGCGTCCATTGTTTCTTTGCATGGAAGAAGAGAATGGGGAGAAAACCTGAACAGGTGAGTCCATGCACCATTCCTGCATGACTTAACTAGCAGTCCAGGCAGGTCCAATGGGCATCAACTGCCATTGAATGATGCTGAGAATAGGAACTTAAATTGTATTAATAGCCTAGCTATCAAGGGGAAATGTGCAATCCCCCCAAAATTGGGAATTTCTTATTGAGATCCATAGCCCCACTCAAAATTACCAGGGGACTACATATCCAACTATATATTGTAAATCTGTTGATGCTGCTTAACTTCCACTTCACATATTGTTCATATATATTTCAGGTGAAATTCAATCAATAAGGAATTGCATGCTTAGAACATCACACTTCTGAAAATGCAATGGTGTCTACATGAGTGTAGGCAGGATTTTTGTTGGGGCAGAACCAAGCTATCTGACATGATTGGTCAGTTAGTTAAGTATTTTTTTTATTTACTTGATTAGGGGAGGGCAGCTGCCCCCCACCCCTTAATCTACCCACGGCACCTGCTTTGTGTATTGTTTTGTGTCACAAATGGATCATTACTTGTACATCTGGCATTCTCACATTCATTTAGAAAAAAACATAGCTGAAACACGTGCATTTGCACATTGACCCTGGACTGAAGAGATTCATAAATTCTTCCAGTAATATGTCTCTTTGTGGTTATTGGGTGGCCATGTGGTTTTTATACTAGGACAAACAGAAAATATAAAATATTGATGTGGGAAAATGCTGTGTATAAGTCTATATGTTTTGAAAGAAATATATATATTCTGCGGCTATAAAGGTTTGGGGCTTGTACTGTTGCAGTGTTGCAGGCCTGTGGCAGTAGATCTTGGTTGCAAGGTTCTGTGGGGTGGGAAGAACGAAACAATCACTTTGGGAATTTACTTGGTGGGGCCTGGATCAGGTAAATTCTCTGTGATCTGGGTGGCAGCAGAATCTGACTGAATGGAAGTTCCAGTCAGTTGGGAGTTAACTGTCAATACGGGAAAGAGTTGAATTTAGTCAGTTGAGTTGAAGGGGAGAAAGAGAGTTGATGAGGACGGGGTGACGAATAGACACAAGAAAAACTGAGGCCTTGGTATTTATATCCATTTTGAATTATTTTTTCCCTTTGTGGCGAAGATCAAGGGAAGGGAGCTGGTGACTGAGTTGATAAGAGATGCTGACCTATGTAAAAAGTCTTACCAGGCAGGTTTTTTAAAGCTGAACAAACTGTCCAAGCAAGCCAGAAATACAACCAGAGGAGACTTGGGATAGAGAGGCAGATTGTATCCAGTAGCAGGACTAGGATACTGGAGGTATTTGGCTAGGGTGGGAGGTATAAAGAATATCACCTGAGGTAAAAGCTGCTTAGAGGCTGCTGTCTATTGAGTCCACAGAAATTGTCAACTAGTGCCTTTGAGGTCCCTAATATAAGTGTCAGTACTGTATCCTGTTGCATACACAGTATCCTTTTAATAAACCAACGATCTTAATTTCAAGTTCATTCTGTCTATAGTGTTGATGCCCATCTCACACCTAAGTTTTATATACATGCCATTAGGAGGTTTTGAAAGCATTCTGAGGGAAACTGGTGGCAGCAGAAAATTAAATAAGCATAGGTACCTAAACCTGTGTTTATAGAAAGTGCTGCTGAGGGAACTGGATATTCTGGATGGGATATTTTACTGTTGAGTGTAGTACTGTATTTCCCCCCCCCCTTAAGAGTCCTTAAATCATAAACCACTTCGAAATGTGACTAGGACCGGTGTACAAGCCAAAATTGGGGTGGGGGGAGTGAAGAGGTTTTAACATTATTGCACATCTTATACATGCAATTCTGGAATATGTACAGATCTGCACACTTGACAACTATCAGTATTTTGACATTGTGAACTATTATTACTTAAATTATTCTATTATTTGTAGTGATTCAATTTTTTCTGTATATGGACACTGCAGTTCCAATATTCTGTTGTACAAGTCATCAGTTGTGGATTTTTTTAAAGTTTACTTGTTTTTTTATATTTCATATTTGTTTTAATTATTTATTTTGTGTTGTTGTTGTTGTTGTTGTTATTATTTCCTTCCCTTCCCCAGCAAACAAATTGGTGACAAGAATAGAGTGGATCCGGAAAACACATCTCCAGTGCCAAAGAGGTGCTTTTATGAAGTTTATTCATTTCATTTAAAAAATATATTGCATCAAGAAGCTACTGAAAAAGGATTGTTGTACATGCTAACATGAGGCATTTTATAATGCTCGTTATGGTACTTAAATAGTAAAGGACTTACACATACAAAGAGATGTTAGAGAAGCATATAAGGAAGTATAAGAAAAGGAACAGTTCAGATGCAAAATTGACTCATGGTCTCTGCCTTCTACTGAAGCTCCTTCCGATGATTCATTTCCTGTAGTCTTTATTCTTATAAAGCAGAACAAGTGAGATAAAAGGCAGCTTGATGTTTTCAAGCTAAATATAAAATGCACAACAAAGAGAATTTTTAAAAAGCTAATACATTTTGGCACTCTAAGAAATCAACACAGTGGCTGGAGAATGCCAGAAATCCATTTTTTCTTTGGTGTTTTGCTTTTCCTGAATCTCTCTGTTTCCTGCTACTTTTATGAGTCAAATACTTTGCCAGACATTGGAAATCCACACTTTATTGAGGAATGTGTCAGAGGGCATAACAAATTCCGATCCAGCGTGAATCCACCAGCTACCAACATGAAACGGATGGTAAGGGAATTTTCACTCTAGCTATGGAAAATGTAAACATTGCTTTATGTGTCTTGAAGATTTAAAATTACTTACTGGCAGGTGTTTTTAATTAAGGTATTGGATGCTACAGGTGTGTGCATAGCCCTGTGTTATCACATTTCCTAATGAAATGTAAGTTGTATTTTACTAGCCATGGCCTCTAAAGTTCTTTCAAATGCATTTCGGCATGTTTTTTGTTTTTAACTGAAAGGGGTTTCTGATGCACTTACCATATTTCCTTTACTTGATTCCTATAAGCCAAATAGCACCAATGCTGCTTTCATAGCATTATCTGATGCAAACTATCGGAATTAAGGGGCTCAACCTAGGTAGCAAAGTCCAAATGAATACACTGGTGCCTTGCAAAACTGGTGCCTTTTTCATGATAATGTTTGGATTGATTTGGGAGCTTGGAAAGCACACAGCACCACTAACTATGGGTAAATCCAGCCAGGATAAGAATTCAATACCTTTATGAGGAACAGCTATGCATCAGAACAAAAAGTCATTGCTTTTGAGTTTTAAAGAACTCTTCCACCACCATTATTATTATTATTATTATTATTATTATTATTATTATTATTATTAAAGCTTATTGTTTGCCTTTTGTTGCCAATGCAACCCAAAGCAATGTACAAAAATAAATTCTTTAGAGAAAGGATTATGAGGGGATGATACTGTATGTTGTCGATAATGGAGAGAGGCTTGTCTTCATGCTTACAGTTTTAAGATAGTGATTCAAAACTTTGCAATGTGCCCCTTAGATGCAACTGCAGATGGCTCTAAGGCATATTGAGATAACTGTTGAAAATTATAAAACATGCAATTATTTGGATTGCTCTTTAATATCAGGGCAGTGTAGGGTGGCTAACCCTTTCCTTCCAAAAAAAATATTTTAAAAATCCCCCAGCAGCTGTAAGCTATGGGAGAGAATTTGTTCATTTGTCTGATATCTTACCCACCCTTCCCCATAAGATATTGGATGACTTCCAGCTTCCATGTCCATTGCCAACACAACTCCCCCACTCCTGCCTGCCCCACATAATCAACTCTCCAATATCTCACTCAGTTAGCACCTGATGAGAGCAAGTAATCATTAAGCAGCTAGCAGGTGCTCACTGCTTCCTAGATTGGCCTTAATTTCAGTGTTGCTACTCCCTAGCTTGCAGAAGAGAGTGTGGGCTGAAGTATGGATGCATAAAGCCTAAACTAAATTAGAACAGCATGTAGCACTCTTTATCATTTTTATTTCTAAGGTAAAGAATTTGTTTTAAATGAATATATAGTTCCTGTTTCAGGAAGCTTTTAATGTTTGATGTTTCATTGTGTTCTATTATATTTTGTTGAAGCTGCCCAGAGTGGCTGGGGAAACCCAGTTAGATGGGTGGGGTACAAGAAAGTTTGTGTTGGTGTTAGTTCACACTGTTGAATGAAAATGGCTAACTGTAGGTAAACTATTTTGACTTTCTGCTGAGAGTTGTGGAGATACAGTAATAAGGCAGGAGGACTGCAGATAGTTTGACTGGCTGTTTAACTGCCAGTTAAATTCTTTCAAAACAAGGATAGGTTTGGGAGAAAAGTTTCTGTCTTAATATACAGGCACAGTAGATTCAAAACTGGTGGGTTCTAATTGGTCATTCAGTGTATATTCTTCCTCAACCCATTCCAGGGGTGGCCAACTTCCAAGAGACTGAGATCTACTCACAGAGTTAAAAACTGACAGTGATCAACCCCCTTTTGGAGGGTTCAGGTCAAAGTTGTTGAGCTTTTTCTTACGAAGGAGAGCCCTGTTTTTTTGGGTTCACGTAGAAGTTGTTGTGCTTTAGGAAGGAGGAAAGTGACATTGAACTTTTTTAAAGGAAGGAAAGCCCTGTTTTTGGTGGTTCAGGTCATTTTAGGGGTGCAGGGCAAAGGTGTTGAGGGTTTTTTTAGGGGAGCCAAAGTTTTTTAGCTTCTTTGGGGGGGAGCCACTGATCTACCGGTGATCTACCACAGATGTCCAGTGATCTACCGGTAGATCATGATCTACCTGTTGGACATGCCTGCATTTGACCATAGTTACAACCTGATTTGCGGGGATGTGCTGAAATTTGAAATGATTGGCTGGAAAAAGAAAGGGTTGTTTAGACTTCAGTCATGCTTAGTCAGAGGAAACATGAAGAAGAAGACAGAATATCAGTTGCAGGAATAACTAGAAGCTGGAGGCAGGCAGAGGGCACTGGTGCTTAGAGGTTTGGGAAGTCTAAAGAAAATCCAATAGAAGAAATCCCTGCAGACTTCCTCAGATCCAACCATTTAAGAGCATACGTCCCAAGAGGCAGCCTTCAAGAGAGTTCTATAGACGAGTCAGTCAGATGCTGAATGTCTGAGGAAGCAGAGAGTGCTGGACCAGGATGAAGACTGCATCAGAAGTCCTAAGAAAAACCTAGAGGACTCTAGAGCTGGAGGCAAGGGCGTACCCACCATGGGGCAAGTTAGGGCAGCTGCCCTACTCTAGAAGCCAGCTGCCCCCCCCAAGCTAAAAAGAAAGAAGAAATCTCAATGCAAAAAGCAGGGGGCGCGGCCCCAGCCAGAAAGAAACAGACCAGCCCTCCCCCCTTTCCATAACCCATCGCACTTTCTCCTCTCCCCCTCCCACTATCGAGCTGCAAAAGCGGTGGGGTGTAAATGTAAGAGACGGAGGGATCCTCGCTTGTTCTCCCCACCCCACCCCGACCACCTCCACCAAGAAGTCACTTCTTTGTAGTTTTCTCCCCTGCAGCAGGAGAAACAGACACTCCCCCAATTCAAAATACAGCCAGTCAGCAGCAGCAAACGCACACACACACACACGTGCGCGCGCGCGCACACACACACACACTGCAGGCTCCTTCAACCCTTCCAAGATCCTCCCTCCCCCCACTTTCTCCCCGGATCGAGGCACTCACACTCACTTTTCTGGCTGGGTGCCTTGATGTCTATGCAGAGCAGCTGCAGGGGCAGCTCAGCCAGGGACAGTGGCTGCGGAGCCAGCCCAGGAGTCACAGTGGGGAGCCGGGTGGGAAGCAGAGGAGGAGGAGGCTGAGCCATCTGCGCTCGGGGCAGAAACAGCGCACCCGGGGGATGGGGCGAGCTGCCCAGAGGGGCGACCAGTGCCGTGGGCAGGAGGGGACAATTGCCCCCCCTAGAAGCAAAAGGCTAAGGGGCGCAGCATGGCAGCCCCAGGCTCCGGCTCCCAGCGCAAAGCTCCAGAGGCGCGAGGGGAGCATAAGTGGAGGAGCGCTAAGCGGGAGCGGGGAGTGTAAGTGGAGGAGACAGCCACAGGCTCGCGTTCCCCGCGCACCTCTGGAGCTTCGCGAGGGAGCTTGGGGCCGCCTCCTCGGAAGACCTGGGAGGCGCGGAGGAGGCAGCCCCAGGCTTGCGTTCCCTGCGCGCCTCTGGAGCTTCACGCCGGGAACAAGAGCCTGGGGCTGCCTCCTCAGAAGAGCTGGGAGGACGCAGGCCACGTAGCCCCGCCCACATTCCCACTGTGGCCCCTCCCCTCCCGCCCCTTGCCCCCGCCCCTTGCCCCCCCCTAATTTTGATCCTGGGTACGCCCCTGGCTGGAGGGCTGCAAGTAAGGAGGTGCTGGGCTTTGGGAAGGAAATATGAGGGCTCTGAGTCCTAGAGTCCTCCCACCTCCTTCCCAAAGCCTAGTTAGCGCTTTCCCAGCTTTGGGAAGGAGGTGGTAGGACCCTGCCAGAGACTTGTACTTCCTTTCCCAAAGCCTGGCGCCCCACTTTGCCGACTTTGAGAAGGCAGTGCAGGGGCTGATAGGTGTCACTGCAACAATGTAGTGTGTGGCCCACAGGTTCCGTGTTGAAGTACTATTGTGGCCCACTTGGTATGAAAATGTGGACCATCCTGCTCTATAGGGAAGAGGTGGTGGACCTGAGTGAAGAGTGCAAGTCCTCAGTGCCTAGCTGGAGTGTTACCTGGGTAAGCATGGTTTAGGGCAGGCATCCTCAAACTGCGACCCTCCAGATGTTTTGGCCTACAACTCCCATGATCCCTAGCTAAGAGGACCAGTGGTCAGGGATGATGGGAATTGTAGTCCAAAACATCTGGAGGGCCGAAGTTTGGGGATGTCTGGTTTAGGGGAATTGGCTATAGAGCTGAAGAGGGATGGAACTGAATCTCCCATCTTCCTTTTGAAACACAACAATAGCCTTATAGTGTAACAATTCTAACTAAAAAAAAAAAGTAGCAAAGTGAACTTCAACATATAGTAACCATACAAGTTAATATCATCTGTTTATAACAGCAATTATTTAAGATTAAAGTGAAAATGAAGTAAATTATATTTTAAGTTGATACTGTGCTATTCTGTCCTACACTTATAGCTGCTGGTAGGTAAACTTAGGGCATACGGTAAATTGGTACATGGATATATGGTGGCAACAGTAAAAGGGTTAGAAAAATAAGTAAAAAATTATAGTTTAAGAAAATAAAATCTAAAGGTGCAAGGTACCTTTACATAACAAGTAGTGGAGGAGTTTGCGAACTCCACCGATACATTCAAGTTAACACAGAAGACTTAATTTGACAAAAGACTTAATTTGACAGTTATTGCTATGCTTGGGGGGAGGGGGGGCTAAATTTGTAAGAGCCCTAATTCTTCTAAACTTTTAAAAATTATATTGTAAACGAAATAATCTGTCTTTTCTGTAGAGCTGGGACCACAAACTAGCAGAGATTGCCAAAGGCTGGGCAAAGAAGTGCCGATTTCAACATAATCCTG
Organism: Zootoca vivipara; assembly: GCF_963506605.1. Taxonomy (NCBI): domain Eukaryota; kingdom Metazoa; phylum Chordata; class Lepidosauria; order Squamata; family Lacertidae; genus Zootoca; species Zootoca vivipara. The sequence goes on from NC_083285.1 coordinate 30,214,973, forward strand.
ACATCAAAGTACCAGGGAAGGTACACCCCAACTTCACAACAGCTGGAGAAAATATTTGGACTGGCTCCCTTCATATTTTTAATGTGACTTCAGCCCTCACTGATTGGTACAATGAAGTCAGGCATTACAACTATGATACCACATACTGCAGTGATGTATGTGGACATTACACTCAGGTAAGCCAATGCTTACATCAGGCATCCCCAAACTTCGGCCCTCCAGATGTTTTGGACTACAGTTCCCATCTTCCCCGACCACTGGTCCTGTTAGCTAAGGATCATGGGAGTTGTAGGCCAAAACATCTGGAGGGCCGCAGTTTGGGGATGCCTGGTTTACATCTTGACAGCTGATGTAGTATGCTTTCTAACATGTGCTGTGAGTCAGAAAATCTCTGCTTCAGATTTTACCCTAATCAGTAAGCATAACAGTATCCCACAGATGCAGATACGAGTAGAAACCTACTAACAGATGTTTTAAATTGTTAATGTATTTTTAAATAGCTGTAATTTGTCCTGGAACCTTGTGAAGGGTAAGTAAGAAACTGAATTGATGATGATGATAACAGGGTAATTCGAAAGATAACTCACATCATATATGTGAAGCATTGAACATTCTGAAGCTCAGTATAAGTGCTCCATGTGTTATATTTTTCCATCTAAATCTCAAGGTTTTTCCACTGAAATACCAATAGTGTTATGATGTGGTACCTCTACTTACGAATTTAATGCGTTCCGAACGCACATTCGTAAGTCGAAAAAAATTGTAAGTCGAATCCAATAGGAATGCATTGGGAGAAAAAATTCGTAAGTAGAAGCAACCCTATCTAAAAATTCGTAAGTAGAAAAAATCCTATGTGAACCGCATCGAAGATGGCGGATGGAGCTCCGTTCGTAAGTAGAAACATTCGTAAGTAGAGTTATTCGTAAGTAGAGGTACCACTGTATTTTCTGGACAGAGGGAAAGCAGCATTGAAATCTTAGTTGTACACACTTAATGGCAGAGAACGAAGTAGCAGTCTAGTTTACAGTTCCGACTCTGAAAGGGGGAGGGAGCCCTCAATATCCCTTAATCTGCTTTGCTTTGAAAAACAAAGCAGCTGGGTAAGTTAGCTGTTACTCTAGATCAGATGTTTTCAACCTTTCTGAGTCCATGGCTCCCTTGACCACCTACATTCTTTCTGTGGCACCCCTGTGGGGCTCAGGAACCCAGTTATGTCACCCCTTACCTGCAGAGCTGGCAGCCTCTCACCCTTTTGGGGGGGGGACATGCTCCCTTTTGAACAGCCTCCTCTCCTCTCCTTCACAGTCCTACGGGCAGCTGCAGCTGCTGCCCCTGGTCTCTGAACTGCCCTCCCCCTCCCTCAAAGAGAGAGATGCCTCCTCCCACTGCCCACAGATTGGGACTTCATGTCCATTCCCAACAGGAAGAGCTGGCGGCAGGGGCGTAGCAAATTGCCATGCACCCAGGGGCGTGGCGTCACTACGTAACGACGCATGCGTATTACATAGCACCGGATCCAGCGCGTGCACAGTCAGCATGGGGGCACCGTGACGTCACTGACTCCGTGCTGACTGCACATGCGCTAGATCTGGCGCTTGCGCAGTACGATCGGGGTGTCGCTGGCCTGCAGCGGCTCCACAGAGCACCACTCACGCACGGCGGCCCGTTAAGGGGTGCCGCGAGAGAGCGGCACCCCGTAAGGGCCGCCAAGTGTGTGCGGAACACTGGAGGGAGCCGCCACACGCCAGCGGCACCCCAGACTGTGCATTTGCGGGCGGAGGCAAGGGGCGGGCCAGGAAGGCTGAGTGTCTGTCACCCCCACACCCCCGGGCGTCACTCACGGAGGACTGCCCCCCGAGTTGGCGGACTGGTTGGCTTGGCTCCCTTGCCCGCTTGCTTTCTTACTTACTCCAAGGCCGCCTCAGCTCCTGGCAACCAGCATTCGAGATACCATTCGCCTGGGGAGCTTATGGCCAGGGCTGCTGCAACAAACAGCTGTGCAAGCCTTTGGGAGGCAGAGTCAAGAAGTATCAGAGAGGGGAGGGAAGGACAAAGGCTAGTGTTGCCTGCGGCACCACTGACCAGCAGTCAAGGCACCCCAGGGTTCCATGGCACACTGCTCTAGATAAATCTCAAGATCTGACTTTATTTTTTCTCTATACAGGGAAGATGGCAAGCTTTCATTGTATTAGGTAACTAATCTCTATATATCCAAAATTTCTAATCAGACAAATGGATCTGGTAGATTTGGCGATAAGTGAAATATATATTGATCAATCCTGAATTAATCTTGGTAATTAATATGGCTCTCACCAAGAATGTAAGGAATTGCAGGAATAAATCATCCCTTCCCCATTGTGCAACAGTGGCAGTCTGCTAAATTATGGGTTAACCTAAGTAGCTTCTTGGGCCTGAATTTAGTAGTCTAGCACTGTGGTGCAATTTATCTTTAGCTAAAAGTTGCTCATCTAGCCCTAAACCTGACCACTACAACTTGGAGTATATTTCTCCCTCTGGAAGGATGGTTGGGGTAATGCAGGTTATCACATCCCCAGATCTTGTCTTTACTTCTCCTTCCAGAATACTTTAAAGATCTTATGGGTTCTGTCCCCTTTATAGCTTAAATTACCTGGAGCAGTGATTAGTTAGATTGATTTGCCTGTGGTCCTAATGAACCTCCTCCTGATTCCTTTAGCTTCAAACTGACCAGAGCCCATAAACACCTATATTATTCTAGAATAGCAATAGCATAAGCTGCTAGGATAACAAGCCAGTTACCCACTTCCCTCCCATCTGATACCTAAGGTGTACATGTTATTAATTGAGACAATATATTCACGTGTATTCGGATGGGAGAAAGGTCATGTTTCTCTCAAGAGCAGAGGTCATTTATTACCGGTATTACGGTAGTAGAAGCACAGCCTGTCTGAAGAAACACCGAGCATTTTTGAGCTCTGGTAGAATGGCACATGCACTTATATTAAGGAGTATGCTGATGTTACATGGATAGTTCTTACTGTCACTGGTTAAGTCATCCTGCTTGTAAAGGAAACTCTTTATCTCTTAATCCCTTTTCACTACCATTAAAACTTCAAACCACAGGTTTTCTATTGGTTCTACGCACCCACATCCATCTCTCTCTCTCTCTCTCTCTCTCTCTCTCTCTCTCTCTCTCTCTCTCTCTCTCTCTCTGTGTGTGTGTGTGTGTGTGTGTGTATGCATTTCTACCCTACCTATAGGAGTTCAAGGGGACATACTCTCCATTTTACCCTCACAACAACCCTACGAGGAAGGTTAGGCAGAGAGATGATGCCTGGCCCAAGGTCACCTAGGAAGTTTATGGCTGAGTTGGAATTTGAACTCTGGTCTCCAAGCTCCCAACCTGAATGTAACCACTGTGCCACAGAGGCAACTCCAACAGTCCATATAGTAGATGTAAATGTAGCAGAGATTTAGTTTTAGCTACTGTAAATCTTAATTAATACTAAATAATCATCACAATCTACCCATTTAATTTCAGGTGGTTTGGGCCGCAACCTACAAAGTTGGTTGTGCCGTTCTCTACTGTCGTCAGATAACAGGCTTTACTATATCGAATGCTGCACATTTCATTTGTAACTATGGGCCTAGGTAAGTGTCAAAGAATGATTAGCGCGTCGGTTGAGAAGCACAGTTGGACGTTAGAGAAGCTTAATGGGATTAGGCAGAGGAGAGGCGGTTGGTTGTTCTGTTCATTAAAGGCTAATGGTCCGGATAGGAAAAAGGAAAATCAAGTATGGTAGGATAGTTGACAGAATTGTTTATTATTATTATTATTATTATTATTATTATTATTAAATTCAGATTGTGCTTCTCTTGCTTTCTTATTTAAAATCATGATTTGTCCTGCTGAAGAATTTTAAGAAAAATATATCTAATCCCATGTGTTAGCTTTGATATGCAGAGTTTAGCAAACAGCGGGAGAATAATGTGGTGGCAGCTGTTTATTTTGGTTAAGGCTGCAGGGAGTCTGGACCCAGTGATCTTGAGCGCTCAGGGCATGGTAGGCAACTGCTGCAGCATTACAGGGAGCTTTTTGATTTATTCATGCAAGAAGTTTTCTTGTGTAGGAAATACTCTTGCATCTTCTAGAATCAAGACGCTGGCAACTATGTTTGGGTTAAGGCTAGTAAGTCCTTTCTGATCATGGTAAGAATTAAAGTTCAGCTTCAGGATCAACAGCATATCCAGCAATAGACCTTGTCTTTTTAAAAATATATTTATTGATTTTATAAAACTGAAAAAACATATAAAACACAGAAATACAAAAATACAAAGAATCACATAAAACACAAAAATACAGAAAGAAAAAACAAACCATATTTATCATTCATATGTTCTGACATTGTTGACTTCCTCATGTCCCTCCTAACTGTGTTTCAATGTATATCATCTTTAGTAATTTCTATATCATACTCATCTTACTTCCTTAACAAACATTTCAATTCTTATTTAACACTTATAATACCTCTACAAATCCTCCTCTACAACCTCCATGTACTTCCAAATCTTATATTAAACATTTCCAATATTGCTATTATTTCTTAAATTTATTTTGAATTTATTCCAATCTTCTTCCACCGACTCTTCCCTCTGGTCACGAAGTCTCCCGGTCAGTTCAGCCAGTTCCATAAATTCAATCATCTTCATCTGCCATTCATCCACTGTAGGTAGATCTTCACTCTTCCAATTCTTAGCCAATAAAATTCTCACTGCTGTTGTGGCATACAGAAAAATCATAGTATCTTTTTAAGGTATTTCCTCTCTAACTATCCCAAGTAAAAAACCTTCTGGTTTCTTAACAAAGGTGTTTTTCAACACTTTTTTCATTTCATTATAAATCTTTTCCCAGAAGTTCTTTACTTGGGGGCAAATCCACCACATATGGTAAAAGGTTCCTTCTGCTTTCTTGCATTTCTAACATTTGTTATCATGTTTATGATAAATCTTGGCTAGTTTTACCGGTGTGAGATACCATCTATACATCATTTTCATCATATTTTCTCTTAAAGCATTACACGTGGTCAACTTTATATTCTTCTTCCACAACCTTTCCCAATCCTCCATCATAATGTTATGACCCACGTCTTTTGCCCAATCAATCATTACAGATTTCACTTGTTCATCTTTAGTATGCCATTCCAGCAGTAAATTATACATCTTTGAAAGATTCTTTGTTTTAGACTCTAACAATTCCATCTTCAATTTAGACATTTTTGCTTGAAAACCTATTTTTATCCATTTTAAACATTTCATTTATTTGATGATATTGTAACCAATCACTTATACAATTCTTCAACTGTTCATATGTTTTTAACTTGAAATGATCTCCTTCATCCACCAATATGTCTTTATACCTTAACCACTTGGTTTCCAAGCAATAGACTTTGTCTGGTGAATGTAGACATAGTCTTCATTACACATATACACTGATTTCATCCATAATAATTTAATAATTTATTATTTATACCCAGCCCATCTGGATGGGTTTCCTCAGTCACTCTGGGTGGCTTCCAGCATATATAAAAGCGTAATAAAAGGTCAAACATTTAAAAAAATTCCTGATACAGGGCTGCCTTCAGATGTCTTCTAAAAGTTGGGAGGGTGTCCCACAGGGAAGGTGCTACTGCCGAGAAGAGTAGGCTACTGTAAAGCTCTCTACACAGGGCTACTTTTAAATACTATGTTAATTGAAGAGACCATTACCAGGGTGTTGGAGGAGCAAAGCCGCATTTAACACAAAAATCACTTGCATTACCAGTTTCTATCCAGGCTGAATGTAAAGTGAATATGTTAACCCCCCATGTTGTTGTTGTTTAGTCGTTTAGTCGTGTCCGACTCTTCGTGACCCCATGGACCATAGCACGCCAGGCACTCCTGTCTTGCACTGCCTCCTGCAGTTTGGTCAAACTCATGTTCGTAGCTTCAAGAACACTGTCCAACCATCTTGTCCTCTGACGTCCCCTTCTCCTAGTGCCCTCAATCTTTCCCAACATCAGGGTCTTATCCAAGGATTCTTCTCTTCTCATGAGGTGGCCAAAGTATTGGAGCCTCAGCTTCACGATCTGTCCTTCCAATGAGCACTCAGGGCTGATTTCCTTAAGAATGGATAGGTTTGATCTTCTTGCAGTCCATGGGACTCTCAAGAGTCTCCTCCAGCACCATAATTCAAAAGCATCAATTCTTTGGCGATCAGCCTTCTTTATGGTCCAGCTCTCACTTCCATACATCACTACTGGGAAAACCATAGCTTTAACTATACGGATCTTTGTCGGCAAGGTGATGTCTCTGCTTTTTAAGATGCTATCTAGGTTTGTCATTGCTTTTCTCCCAAGAAGCAGGCGTCTTTTAATTTCGTGACTACTGTCACCATCTGCAGTGATCAAGGAGCCCAAGAAAGTAAAATCTCTCACTGCCTCCATTTCTTCCCCTTCTATTTGCCAGGAGGTGATGGGACCAGTGGCCATGATCTTGGTTTTTTTGATGTTGAGCTTCAGACCATATTTTGCGCTCTCCTCTTTCACCCTCATTAAAAGGTTCTTTAATTCCTCCTCACTTTCTGCCATCAAGGTTGTGTCATCTGCATAGAGCTCTGAATTGTCCAAGATCAGGTTATCTTAAGAACCGATGCTGCACATATGAACCATTCTAAGCCTGCTCTCTGGTCCATCATAAAATAGTTACTGAACCCTGGGTGGGGAATATAGTTTTCAATGCTAATGCAGGTTGGCGGAATAGCTGGGGACAGAAAGTTCTAGGAGAGGAAGGGTCCATGGAAGTTGGTCCTAGGCAGGATGATGGAGGCCTCACTGTCTCTACCTTTGGTTGTTTAGTCATATAGCTGTGTCTGACTCTTCGTGACCCCATGGACCAGAGCACGCCAGGCACTCCTGTCTTCCACTGCCTCCCGCAGTTTGGTCAGACTCATGATTTAGCTTCGAGAACACTGCCCAACCATCTTGTCCTCTGTTGTCCCCTTCTACTTGTGCCTTGTGTCTCTATCATACTTACCGGTAGGAATAGGGTGAGGAAGGGAGGCAGGGAACCCCTGAAGACTGGGGTTCAAGACTCTCACAAACTATTTACCATTGTAAGCAGTGGCCTGGTTCAGTATGTTATAAATACCAGAGCTTTTGTGTAATATTGCCCTGTTTAGGGAAGCTTTGAATATGTAATGCTGTATTGTTTTAATATTTGATTGGGAGCCGCCCAGAGTGGCTAGGGAGACTCAGCCAGATGGGCGGGGTATAAATAATAATAATAATAATAATTATTATTATTATTATTATTATTATTATTATTATTATTATTATTATTACCATCATCACTCTCTGGCATTCCTTAAACCAGTAATGGGGGAAACCCATGCTCTTCCTGATGTTGTTGGACTACAACTTCCAACAGTGGCTATACTGGCTGGGGCTGTCGGGAGCAGAAATAACACCTGGAGGGCCACAGCTTCCCCATTCCTACCTTAAACAATAAGAAAAGGTATGCATTCATTAAACATGGGAGGTTTGCAGTAAACACATTCTAGTGTATTGGTATAAAAACAACTCGTATTGTTTAGATGCCTATGAACATTACGTTCAGGCAATGTAGGTAAGATTCTGATAACATGTGCTTTGGTTTGAGAGTTCATTATAGACAAATATTTCCCCAAAACATCTTTATTAAAACAAGTTGACATGGAAACAAATGTATTCCATTGTACATTAAGAACATTAATATTTATTTAGCTTGCCAATTCCCAGTCTCCAAGTTTCGGCAAATGCAAATACATAAACAAAAGGGGAAAATATAACTCAACAGAAAATCATTAAATGTTAAAGTTTCTCCTTTTGTTTCCTTAGCATCGTACAGTGATGCCCCTACCTGGTCTCAAATCTCCAAATATATGGTTCCCATCTTACATTGGAGGAGGGGGTTTAAATTCCCAGTTAATCATTGGAATGGCTAGACCAGTATCAGCACTATCAATATAAAACAATTCCTTTCAACTATTGCATGGCAAATGTATCACCTCTCAGTTTATATTAATTTTCAAAATTGTATCAGTTAGATGTGTAGAAGAAAGGGATCATGATACATCAGTGCCTTGGGGAGTAGTTGGAATCTCATTTGCCACTTTCTGCAGTTGTCCAATAGAAAACAGCAATAATCCAAACTGCGGTTTAACCCATCATTAAACTCAGGCACATAGTTGGGAAATAATACTTGATGAATGCAGTAGGTTCAGTCTTGATTTCGAAAAGGTGGCTGCATCACCAATTTAATACCCTAAAATGTCCCTTCTTATGTCTGGCTGAGAAACTAATTATTCCTACTCATTATTTCTACTTATTAAGAATTTATACAGACAGCAAGCAGTTTGAATGTAACTGGAATAAGAATCTTTAATTCACATTCTGTACCCCCCACCCTTTCCACTAAGTGATCTGACAAAGCTGTTCTTTTACAGTGGCAATTTTCCAACATGGCCATACAAAACAGGAACACCCTGCAGCGAGTGTGACGAAGAACCATGTGTAGACAAACTATGTGGTAAGTGAAAATGAATTGGACTTGCATGGTGAAAGAAGGTCGGCGGTTTGAATCCCTGCGACGGGGTGAGCTCCCGTTGCTTGGTCCCAGCTCCTGCCAACCTAGCAGTTCAAAAGCACATAAAAGTGCAAGTTGATAAATAGGTACCGCTACAGCGGGAAGGTAAACAGTTTCTGTGTGCTGCTCTGGTTCGCCAGAAGCGCCTTAGTCATGCTGGCCACATGACCTGGCAGCTGTACGCCGGCTCCCTCGGCCAATAATGTGAGATGAGCGCCGCAACCCCAGAGTTGGGGGACCTAATGGTCAGGGGTCCCTTTACCTTTACCGTATTGTATTTAGAACTTGCCATGGTAGATTCTTCTCCTAGTTCTAATGTTAAGTCCCATCTCCTCCTGGAAAAATAGGGACATCCTACGTCATACCAATAGCCAGAGATGGCTGTAAATATTCAAGGTCCTGAAGCTGGAAATGTAATGTATGTAGAAGCTCATATGAGAACAGATGACTTGCACTCATTACTGTCTATTGGATCATGTGGAGGTGATACTTTATAAAAAGTTAAGTGTGGAGCAGACAATCGGGACGCATTTTCAGGCTTTTTTTCAGCGGTGGTGCGTCTGTTGTAGAACTCCACCCCTTCACAATGGATCACAAAGAAAATTTCTGGTGAAGTATCTATTTGCTTGGAAGGAAGTATAATCCCAGGGAGTGCTCTTATGTCCATTTTTGTGCCTGTACAATGGTTTTTAATTGCAATTATGTAGTTGGTTGTGTGTGTCTCCCTGCCGCCCGCCACCAATAATTGCTGTAATTGTAGCAACTTTGCAAAATAGTGTTGGAACTGGGTTGTTAGTGTACAGCTTTGTTCATACTGAAGTTTCTCTACGCAGAATGTTCACATGGGGAAAAAGTTCCCCATTATTTTAGGTGAGTTAAACATAGTGAGATCTGGAACCTCTTTGCTAGTTTTCCAGCAGCAGCCAATATCCAGCCAGATACATTCCTCAATGCACCCTGTAGTGAGAAATGTGTTGTTTCTAGAACGTGATTTGTTTTTCACGAACAACATATCTGTAACTCCCAATCCATAAGATCTTGATAACATTTAATCTGGTGTAGCCTAATTTCTGTTTCTGATACCTAGACAGCTGTGAATGCTGACTCCCTTGCAAATTTGATGCATGCTGTAGAATTAGTCAACTAATTAGTTTTCTGCATGTATCTAATATTTTCAGCACACTCCAGGGAGTTTTGACTTTGTAGAGGCATGGAAGAGGGGAGGGGGGTCACAGATTTACAGTGGTACCTTGCAAGATGAACGAGTTGCGCGAGGGAATCGCAAGACAAGGTTTTCTATGGCCGCGCTTTGCAAGACCATAGTGCAGGGGCTGCCACGGCCTGTCTTCCCCTCAGGGAAGCCAGGTGGTGGCAGCCCCGGCAAGCAGCACCCGGAGCCGGGTGTCGCAGTGGGGAGAAGCTGAGAATAAGGATCCTTATTCTCCGCTTCCCCGCCGCCTCGCACACATCAGACGGGGCTTCGGAGAAGGCGCGGGGCTTCTCCGAAGCCCCATCTGATGCTCCCGGGTGTCCACGGTGCGGTGGCGGGGGGAGAAGCGGAGAATAAGGATTCTTATTCTCCACTTCTCCCCCCCCCCCCGCCGCCTCACACACAGCCGACATCGGCTCGCGGTTTCCCATAGGAATGCATTGAAACTTAATCAATGCGTTCCTATGGGCTCCGGAAGACTGGCAGCGGCGCTTGCTCTCTTGGCTCGGGGAAGGCAGGCGGCCACAGCCCCAGAGCCGATAGGAACTGCCTGCCTGCCTCCCCCGAGCCAAGAGAGCAAGCGCCGCTGCCAGTCCCCCAGAGCCCATAGGAACGCATTGATTACGTTTCAATGCATTCCTATGGGAAACCGCGACTCGCAAGACGAATTGAGTCCTGGAACGAATCAAATTCGTCTTGCAAGGCACCACTGTATTTCTTAAACAGCAGGCTGCCTATGGTCCTAAAATGAAGACCATGAACTCTGGCTTTTTGCATAGACCCCAATAAGTTTTTATTTTGAGCATTATTTACAAGCCTAATAATCTAGGAAGTTTCAAACTTCAGCTACTCTATGTCTTTTTACTTTTATTTATAGGTAAAGTCCAGGATCAGTCAACTGAAACTAAAGTCCAGAAGGAGTCAACTTGTGACCAGTACTGTATCACCATTCTAATATTGAGACCATCTTTTGCTTTAGGGACTTTAGCAGCAGTCTTCTTTGTGAAGCGACATTATCCCACAATATTTTTTAATGAATAAACTAGCAATGGAAAACTAAATTTCTGAACTGTGTGAGGAAAATATTAAAGAGCTGGTGAATTAAGCAAGTCAACTGGTACATGGGATTAACGATTAAATGTCAAGTCAGAAGTCTGCTTTAGAGCAGGCTAGTCAACAAATCCCATGAACTGTAGTCAGACATCTGCAGGACAGCACACTGGCTATCCTGGCCTGTTTTGTTTTGAAGTTATTTAGATGTTTAAAAATTGACAGCAGTGAAACCCTTTTAGTTCATGGTTCAAAAGTGGTTTATGTCTGTTTCTGGGATGGTTTATTTCTTTACTTACCTGATTTTAATGCATTTATGTGTTCATGTACATCAATAAAGCATATCAGGGAGGAGGCATAAAAATAGTTTATGTAAATTGTTGGTAGGGTCTAAAATGTAAACAGTACTTGGGGAAAATAAAATTTAACATTTTCTCAGAATCTGCCTTCTTTCCCTAAGTCACACATCACAATATCACAAATAAATGCCAGGTACAGGTGTGCAGGCAGCTGGGCATGCAAACAAGTCTTGCTTTGCTATCCTCACAACTACATAGCTGCCAAGTTATCCCTTTTTTACAGGGATTTCCCCTCATGCTGAATAGGCTTCCTCGCGAGAAAAGGGAAAACTTGGCAGCTATGCAACTACTGCATCCCCACCCCAAATTCCTCTGTTACAGAGGGATAAAACAGGATTTGTGATTGCAAATGACCCCACAATATACTGTACAAAATAATATCTCTGGTAATATTGTGTATGCTAAAAACCTTCATACAAAAAACTTACAATGCAAAGAACAAGCTACCAATTTTACTTTCTGCAAACCTTGAAATCACTGGGGGTGGGTTTCCAGGCCATGGAGAAAGTGAGATTTGCAAGTAGTTTGCAGTTTATGAAAACTTCCTCCTGGAAAAAAATGGAGCACTACAACCTTAAGGAAAGATCATTTCTTTTTCTTTGCATCTGCTGCAATTTTTAACTTTACTTCTTCCTCTGGAAGTGCTCCCAACTTCTTCTTCTTTGCCTTTTTAACCTTTTCTTTAATAGCTTGGATATCAATTTTTGTTTCAGCCGAAGCTACATAAAAAAATAAAATATGGGTTATATATTTTTAGGAAAACAAATTGGACCCCCAATGTATAGTCAAAACTTTTACAAACATCCACTGAACCAAGTAACATGACATCAAGTTGTGCTTAGCAAAACCTGTCCTGATTCACATGTCATTTATTAGCTAGAGTGAATTACCATGACCGCGTGAATGTACTGCCTCCCAGAGAAGAGCTTGCACCAACTCCTCAGGCTCTTTTACGGCAGCACAGGATGGCAGTTAAGCAAAGATTTGGGTTTAGTGTCATCAGAACCTGGGATGGTGGTTAAAGGCTCTCTTCCTTAACCACAGGGCTAACCTTGACTACAATGTTGACTCTGTGTGTTGCAGCTGTGAAAAGCAATTTACATTAGCAGTCATTAAGAAAGGGATTAAAAAATACAACTGCCAATACAATGTCATTAAATAAATATATAGTGCAACTGCATCTGAAATATTGTGAACAGTTCTAGTCATCTCACCTCAAAATTATACTGCAGCACTGGAAAAGGTTCAAAAATAGGCAACCAAAATGATCAAGCAGTTTGAAGCAACTCTCCAGAACTACGGCACTACTTGTTACTTGGTGTTATCCTTCATTAATGTTCAAGCCATCAATGACTAGTAGACATAGTGGCTATGTTCTCCCTCCCCTGGTGGTAGCAATACTGTATGCTTCCAAACACAAGCTGCTGGGAATCACAGGTGGGAGATGCATCACTCAGGATGGGCTCATGGCCTTGCAGCAGGCCTGTTTGGCCTTTGTGAGAACAGGATGCTAGATGAAATGAGCCTTTGGTGTGATCCAGCAGGCTGCTTGTGTGTTTAACACATCACTAACCAGAAACATAATTCCTTCACTTTTCTCTTCCTCAGAAGACTTGTTACCATGTCAGCATTGGAGGCCAACATTAATTCATTACTGTACACAGAAAGGCCAAAATATTTTCCTTTCATCATGTCAGTACTGAAAAGAGAACTCAATTATAAAAGGTGTTGGGTTTTTTTTTACAGCAAATAATAATTTGGACCCATCTTACCTTTCTTTGGTTTTACAACTGGTTTTTCCTTGGGTGGAATAAAAGCTTTGTTTCTCTCCTCTTGCCTCCGACTGATTGCTTCTGCTTGTTTTGCCTAAGTTTGAAAAGGTCATACATTTCAGACAGAGCACATACAGTTAACATGCATATTTTAAAACAACTTCAAAAGACAGAGTAGCTGTACCTTTATCTCCTCTACCCTCTTACGCTTCTTTTGACTTTCTTTCAAGAAATATTCACCACTTGCCAATTCCTTATCAATCTGTAAAAATAAAAATTATGATTAGTATGTTCCATACTGAATAATTTTTTTAAAGTATAAAATAATCAGAAGGCATTTTTTAAAAAAATATTCATTAAATCTGTATTCTTTCCTTTCTCCCAAAAGTACGTATTGAAATGAAGCTCCAGCAAATTCTACAAAACTGGCAGTGTTTAACTAAGGTTTTATGTATGAGCACGCAGTACACAAAGGATCATAAATGGATTAAGTACTACCATAACTTACCCTGCAGTTCTGATACCCATATACTATGAATAAACTCCACTTAATGAGACTTATTTCTGAGTGAAGCATTCAGAGTCAAGCAATCAGCAAATTTCTTTTGGATGGCAAATAATTTTATATGAATGGCTCTAAGTTTTGAAACTGGTAGCAAATAAACAGTTTAAGTAAAAACTAAAATGTCTCTATAAATAATACAAAATAGTATTTAGTCACCAACACCAAATAAATATGCAATTGCGGAGTCATTTGTACATATGAGGAAACATTTATTAAACACTACAACTCACTAAACCTATCAAGAGTGACCATGGAAATTTCAGCAGGGGGTTAACATGCAAGCAACCCCTGCTGAAATTTCCCTTTACATGACTATTAATAATGCAGAAGCTCTGTTTTCATTTCTCCACTCCCCACCTTAAGGCCAGCATAATTTTCATCCACACCTAAGTGAAACAAATTAAATTCAAAATGGCCAGCATACATTTGCTATCGTTCTGGTAGGAAATTGTCATCTGCTTTACAGAGCAATCCAAACCCCTGATCCGCCAAACTAGAGGTGGTTTGAGTAAAGCAGAGGAGTTATGTCTGTCTGTGTCAGCAAGAGGCAGCCCTGGTTCCTAAGCTGCTTCAGCTTCCAGCAAACTATAGCAAGGGGCTTCATTTAAACTGGTTTGCTGTGACAACCTAGAGCTGGCACAGTAAACATGTAGACTTTTTCAAGCCCCAGGCTGGCACAAGCAGTAGAGCTCTGGATGCTGTGAAGGCTGCACAGCTCTGTCAAGTGTTAGTACTGCAACACTTTTATACAGATTGTAGATTCTACTCTTCTGACTATTCTTATTTGCCACTGCCTTGAGATTTCCTTTGTTGAGACAGAAAGGCAGGCAAATTCCCTTTTAAATGTATATTTGGATACCTTGACATGCAATCAATTAATTCAAACTCATCAATGTTCTTCAGTAAAATTCAAGAGATATATATAACAGACCTGACTCTCTGGTTGTGGAGGTGGGAAGGGAGTATATTCCTTCTTGACATTTTTCTTCTGTGGTTCTTTCCGTTTGTTTAAATTCTTGTGTTTGAATTTAGGCAAAAAACGTTCCCAGTTCTGCAATCTTAATTCGGGGTCTTTTGACAATTCCCTTTTAATCATCAGAGTCTTCAATTACATTAAAACAACAAATTAGAACATAATATTTGCTCTGCTCCATTTTTAAAAATACAGAGACACAGAGAAAGCGAGGTTATAGTAGATAAATAACAACATAATTTAATTATAGCAGATACTGTAATGTAAGGTATCAAATGGAAGAATGATCAGATTTATAAACTAAGTAATCAAGCCTAATTATGCTATGTTCTTTTCATGTTTTTCAATGTGACCAATGACAAAATAATTTTGTTATAGGAGAATGTTTAAAAGGTAACCAGCACCTCAACTGAAAATTGTTAGACTAAGAAGGAAAGAGTGATACTTACATTTTATGCAATAAAGAAAACTGTACTCACCTTGATGTTGTATATGGGATGAATATTCTTCATTGTATCAAGAACAACTTTCCTAACCTAGATTTTTTTTTGAAAAAAAAGAATGCAAATGGAGTAGTTTTAATGGCTAAACTGCTTAATTTATAAACCACTGTATTTTAAAAGATAATACTAAGAAGCCTATTTCAATAAGCAATGTTTATTTAATAAATCTTATATTTAATTGATCTTTTCAGAACCATTCACTAAGTTTTGGAAGAAGCAGACCGACAAACTGATCCTAGAGTTTCCAGAAAAGCTTGCATGCTATGGACAGTTTAGGCAATAGTTAACATTTTTGGTACTTGTACCCTGAAGCAATACTGCACCCATGTAAGGAAATTTGTGTGTGTGTCTAGCAAAAACTTTGACATCATGTTTTCCACTTGTCCTAGTGCATTTACTAGATGCAAATACTTGGTGCTTAAAGCACTTTTTGTCTAATACAAAAGGACCACAGAACTTAGCTGCATGATAAAAGTTCTATGCCAGCGTATGCCAGCGACTAACAGTGTAATAACAAAGTGAATTCCTTGGACAAAAACTGAACATTTAAATCCTATATAATAATATGCAAGTGTCCCTGCGTCCAGTCCCTGTGTCCCTGTGCCCCACGGACACAGGGATTGGACGAAGAGGCACTTCGGAGAGGGGAGCTTGGTGCCCGCTCGGCCCGGCAGGGAGACGAGCCAGGCTGAGGCGGCGAGGTGGGCAAGAGGACCGTCCCCCCCCCCCGGCCGGCCGCTCCCCTTCAATCCCCTCACAGCCGGAGCGGCCGCCTCGAGCTCCGGGCTCCTTCCTCCTTCTCCTCCAGCAGCAGCAGGAGCGCGACACCTCTGGCCGGGACAATGGCGGGACCCCCACCTCCCGGCAGCTCCGGCCGCCCCTCGCGGCTCCTCACGGGCGCGCCTCGCCCTCATGCGGCAGGCAACCAAAGGGCGGAAAGGAGGCGACGGTGGGTGGATCCCGGGGCCGGCGAGCCTACTCCCTGTAGGCCGGGCCAGGCCTGGCCGAGGAGGCGGCGCCGCGGCCCTGGCTTCTCATATAGCCGAGCGCCGGGGTTGCGATCCGGTCTTGCCGCTGCCGCGACATGCGCTCTAGCACCCGTTATTTCAACAGGCTTCAAGATACTAGTAAGGTATAATTACCAGGGTTTTTTTTGGGGGGGGGGGATTAACTGCATGGAATTTCTAGAACATTATTTCCTGTGGAAAAGAGATCTTACCTCTTTTAAGCCATTAAAAGGTCCAAGAGCTGAAACGGTATTCCCCTGAACCATGATGTAGCAGTTTGTTAGCAATTCCAGGGCCTATGTCAGGAAAAAATATGGGAAATATTTCAGGACTCAAATCATGTAAGCAGCTTTCTTAACAAACACTAAGGCTTCAGTCTTAAATTCACTCACAGGAAGTAAACCACACTGCACAGACTGTGACTTATTTCTAAGTAAACATACATAGGATTGATCTGTAAGTATGTAAGACCAACCTTGAGAGTAGATCCATTGGGACCAATAAGTCTTTGTCTTCTTTTTATAAATCTTTCTCTGTTTCTGACCAAGGACCCAATTTTAATAATGTCACATGCAACGTCATCTTCAAGGATACGTACAGCCTAAATGGAACAGCAGAGACAGTTAAACAGACACAAATATGGGCAGAAACTTATTTAATATTACTTCACTCTGAGAAACTATTCTGCAAAATGATTCTACATCCAAGTTAGACTGCCACTTCCACTGAATGACTATTCTAATAAATCCAGGATATTAATTCACAGATTTGTGGGTTTTCCCCCCTGACAAAATTCACTGACAATTTAATAGAAATGTAGCAATGGCAGACCACAATTATTTTATCACTGAACAAACCTGCTCAAATGGAACACTTCTTGCTAAAAGCTTTATTAAGTCTCTGGCTCTGATGATTATATATGGGTCAAAGGTCTTCTTTGTTGTGCTGACAGTCATGCTTCCCTCTATTAAGTCTAAAGCTGCGTTGATGTGCTGTAAGACAAAGATGGAAGTAACAGGCTATATAGAAACTTTACTGTTTAACAGGCTC
Organism: Zootoca vivipara; assembly: GCF_963506605.1. NCBI lineage: Eukaryota > Metazoa > Chordata > Lepidosauria > Squamata > Lacertidae > Zootoca > Zootoca vivipara. The sequence continues at coordinate 30,232,102 of NC_083285.1, forward strand.
AGGGTTTTAAATTGAAAAACAAATTTTACAATCAGAATATATATTGAATACCAAACAAACAAAAAGGAAGTTATTTTGATAATTTTCATGAGTGTGACATAGGAATTGTAAAGAAACATTTTTAAATTAACAGGACTTTCAGGACTGGTATCATGCTCCAGTAGGGAGATCATTCTTGGTCTTGTTACTGCTGTTCCTCCTTGCTTTTGCAGCTTATTTACAGTACCTACCCTCTCTGAGTGAACCAAGAGAGGAGCAAAGAAGAGCAGTAATCTGCACATGGCTTATTCTTTCCCTCTGAAAAGAGGTCAGAATGGGCCCAGAGAGGCAGCCAAATGAACTTGCAACAATGAGGAGGAAGTGGACACATGGAGAAAAAATCCCATTGAGAACATATTGGCCAAAGGACCCTCCAAACAAAATGTGGAATCAGCATTAAAGATTCCCGGTAATTATTCCTGCTAACTGCAAAAATATCCATTAACATCACATAGATCTCATGTTACTTCAAACATCTGCTACTGAGAAACATGTGATTTATTTCCAATGGATCTTGCAGGCTGCTCCCACTTCTAAACAGTAGATAGATGCTCACAGAGTAATGTAAAATGCTGTGAAAACAGTCATTTATTCTTTTAAGTAACTGGAGCCCCTGTGCCCGTTTCCATTCATGGAAGCAGAGATAAGAACACAACCTGGGCCATCAGCAATCTAGACTCTTAAGTGGAAAGTTAACAGGCTCCATTTAAGTATAGAAAATATTCTTACATGTTCCGTCAAAGTTTTCTGCACCAGTGGCCAGCATTCTTTCAGATAAGCTTCTCTGTATTTTGGGAAAAGAGTGGCAAAGCTGCTTTCTTCCAGGAGACCTCTAGGATTATCTTCCCTTGCAAATGCTGGCTCTTTCCACCCATCAGGAACAGTGAGAAGTTCAGAATCGTCCACTGCTAGCAATAAAGAAACATATTCGTTTTCCCTAAATGAAAAAGTGGGGAGGGACTAATGCAGGAGAGACCAAGGAAGGTGCCACAACTACTACTCCAGATGTTTTTTTTGAAATCTGAAGTGAGAAAAACACGCAAACCTTCGGGAAGCAGTACAGCAGCTGTAAAATAAATAAACCAGGCTACAAAAATGCCCTGCAATATTCCAAATTGCAACCTTAAAGAAACATACACAACTTGGCTTCTGGGAAATCATTTCCACGCGGAACATTACCATTACAAGCTAGTTCACCCATCTCGGCCTTGACTTAGTCCTCCACCGACTGGGCACCACCTTTCTGCGTGCCAGAAAAGCTCACGCCACCAGAAAATAGTGCAATCTCTTTATGTTTCCCAAGAAGCATAGATCAGATGTCAAAGAAATAAACAACTATCTGACGTTTAGAAAACATCTGAAGGCAGCCTTGTTTAGGGAAGTTTTTAATGACTGTTTTAATGCAGGCATCCCCCAACTCGGCCCTCCAGCTGTTTTGAGACTACAACTCCCATCATACCTAGCTAACAGGACCAGTGGTCAGGGATGATGGGAATTGTAGTCCCAAAACATCTGGAGGGCCAAGTCTGGTGATGCCTGTTTTAATGTATTTTTAATCTTTTGTTGGAAAACCAGCCCAGACAGATGGGCGGGGTATAAAAATAAATCAAATTATTATTATTATTATTATTATTATTGAAAAACAAAAGCAAGAAGTGGCCAATTTTGAAATACTCCTTCCTAACCCTTCTTCCCTCTCCCCCAAAGGAAACAAGACACACAAAAAGTAGCCAAGGCATGCCAAGGACCAAGGCGAGTTTCACGGGGGTCTACAGAATACGAAGCGACCCAAACCTCGAAAAAGCACCGCACGTGGCGGGAGGAACCCGCGTGAAACACCTACGCGTGGAGGGGGGGGAAAATATGACGTCACCTTTGCTCGCTTTCTTGGCTTTGGGAGTCCGCCCCGCCGCGGCTCCCTCCTCACTCTCAGCCTCCTTGAGGGTCGCCATGGTGCCCCTCTCTCCACCCGGCAAACGCTGCACCTGGGCGACCCGGAAGCGCAGCGTGAAAGTGAAAGAGCGCGATGCCTCCTGGGAGCCGCTATCTTCCCTCTAGGATTTGTCATGTAGAGATAGGAAAATATAGAACAGGCTGAAAGCTTAACGGAAGCGGAAAGTCGCCACAGGTTTCCTAGGACTATCATGCCGTTGCGCTTACTGGTTCCATAGCCAGGCTGCTGTTGTTTTAATAAAAGCACCTTACTCTGCGTTGGAAGTGGAAACCTTTTCTATTTTTAGGCCCTTAAAGATTGGGATGGGTCGCGCCTCTTGTTCTTCCCACTTCTATGGCGTCTTAGCGCTCCCAGCCCCGCCCAGCAGCCATGCTTTCTGGGCTTTGCAGTTTTCCGCATTAGTTCCTGGACGCATATAAACTGCTGCGCACGCGGGTTTCTTTTCTGTGTGAGTTGCCGCTGCCAAGGCAACCCGCAGCAGATTCAGAGCGCGATTTCAGTTTTGCTGTTTCGGAACTTTGTATGCTCGTTTTACCAAAAGAAATAGGTCTCCCCTAAAATGTATTGCCTTTTAAATCTCCTCCTTTGGCACCGACTCTCAGGATCAGACCATTGCACCAAGTCACGCATAGTGATTAGACATCATAGGAGCCAACTCCTAGGGGGCACCCCCAAAAGTTGCTATTTAAATACCGTATGCGTACGGCACATCTTGTGATGGATTATGTGGGGCAGGGTTTGCCTCCCCCTGGCCCCTCCCCAATATTTTATTCAAGTCGGCATCCCTGTTAGAGATGCAGCATGCATGAATCTCAAAAGCAATTCATACTGAAATGGTAGTCTGAAACCCGATGGTCGTTTACAACGGAATAAATCCGTTTGAACTCAGTGGCAATCAGTTTCAGGTAAATATGCAGCGGAACACAGTACAGTACAGTACTTTTATCCCTAACTTCAAAGCAGACACTGAAACCTTTATGTACCTCCCCCCACCCGCGCGCCAAAACAGGAAAGGATTGTACTGATACATGTATTCAATACATGTAGCTACTGTTTGTATTTCTCACTGTTACATTTTACATACACATCTCTGTACTGTACTGCTAGCATATTTTAGTTCATCAAAGCCCAAGATTTACCATGCATGTCCCACAACAATAAAAATAATGTGTTCTCTTTCCAAACTTGGAAATAAATCTTACTGAGTAATAGTTTGAGCAATCATTTGAGGTCAGTTTCAGCAAGCAAGGACCTAAACTTTTAAAGAACTCCATGTTCTCAGACTAGAATTCACTTTTCATGTGGTGAAAATTTACTTAGCAAAAATGCCTTCAACTCACAATGCATATCCAAGCCTTACTCAAATCCTCTGGTTACAACCAGACTTTTTAGTGTCTTTTTAGGTAAGCCAACTTCCTATATGACACTTCAGTACTCCTATTTGTAAGACAAAGAAAAAAGAAAAAGAATGTGGTTATTCAAATGTTCAGGACATCTTTATTCCTCAAAAAAGATTTTTTTTTTGGCAGTCCTGCACATATGGATGTGGATATAAAGGTTTTTTTGGGGGTGACTCAGGAGCTTGCTCTCAGCTTCAGTTGGAATGGCTTTTCAATGAGAAGAACTTCACATCTGCAAATTTCCATTTTCATTCCACCCTTCTTTCCTTAGGCTAAGGGTGGCATACATTGAATGAATAATCCATAGTATCCCTACAACATGCCTAAGAGAGGTATGTGGGGCTGAGAAACTCTGATTTCCCCAAAGTCACTTGGAGTAGAGATTCAATTCCAGGCCTTCTCAGTCCAATGCTCTAGCAACTATACAACAATTGCTCTCTTACTGCAATTCTCAGTCTAAGGAAATAAAAATAATAATAAAAGAAATTCCAGTTAAGACTCTGATTTCCCTGTGTTCTATATATCATAAGTTCTAACCATTCAAGGCGGGAGTTGGATAAATGCAAGGATAGTATCTCTACATGAATAGACCACTCAGTACATATTGGAACAGAAATACCTAGAATCATAGAGCTGAAAGTCCAACCCCCTGCAACACAGGAATATGCAGCTGTCCTCTAAAGGGGATCAAACCGGCATATTTGGCATTATCAGCACCATGCTGTAACCAACTGAGCTATCTGGGCAGTCTTCTTCATCTTGTTTCCTCAAGGACAACATGGGGTGAGGGGAATGCTTCTATAAATGCTACACTAAATCACTTTCAAACCACCACAAAGCCTGCTTCTCAGTAACCTTATGATCGAACCACAATGAAATGCCAAATACAAATGAGCATATTATGCAAACCTCATGAAGCTTCTCTGAGTTTCAGATGGTGAGCCCTTGGATGCCTGGTGTGTGTGGGAGAATTTAGTAGGTCAGAAGCTTGAACTGAGCTAGCAACATGGCCTTCTCCTTGAAGCATTAACAGTACCAGCCACTGCAACTTTTTCCAACCTTGAAACTCGGCGGCAGCAAGACAGACAGAGTGGTGAAACTATGAGTGCAGTTCCTTGTTCTATTGGTTTCCTTTTCGTGTGGCACTTTACTGTACCACTTATTATATACCCCCCCAAAATTTACATTTCTCCCCTTGCTAAGAGACATTATGATTATTTCACACATAGCCAGTTTTCTGGAAATAGGGTCTTTAATGTCCCAGGTGATCAGATTGCTTCCCTTCGTTATGCTGTCCTGTAAAATTCAATTACTTGGAGCCTGAGAGAGATGCTTTTGTCTAGCACGCTTCGGTTGTGTGCCCTGTATGGATTATCTTCACCATTACAATTACCTAGTGCCCCATGAATCATATAGAAGCTTTCATAGCTTTGTAATTGAGAAAAGGTTACAACTCCAGTATATTAGATTCAACTATAACCTAGAGAGCTTTTAAAGAACACACATGAATATTCAATTTGATCCGTGAAGTACAAAATATGCTGATCTTGCTTATAGTTTGGTGGTGAGTTCTCGTATGCATGCCAAACAGGTATTCCATCTCATTCCCCCCCCCCCCTGCATGTAAAACAGGAAGAATCCTTGAAGTCTGTTGGAAAGCGAGTCAGCAACATGCCCTCTTAAAAATGGCTGGAGCCCTTTGCAAAAAGATATTGTTGCACACCACCCCAATCTCTGAGCACTGCAAGATTCCAGGTGCTTACCCAGGGTTCGTGTTTCTTTCAGAATGAGGGACAGCAGAGACTGTGGTGTCTTTATGATATATGGTTTGTTCACACATATATATGATCTGAACGATGGAGAGGCTCACAGCATTAACACCCCAAGGGGCCTTGCTTCCCCCATAGCTGCAGCCATGGATTCCAACAGAAATCAGGCATCACTCTGCCTCTCTAGCTTCACAGCCTGGTGCTTCCTGCATTTAATATCTAGCTCACATCCCTCAACTTTTCTTCTGGCCTTTATCTTTCTAATTGTCAGCCGGTTGAGGGAGAGGGCCCATCCCTTTGGCGCTGAGCCACTTCCTTTGTTTTCTTAATGGCCAGTTACCTAGACTATCATCTCACCGGGTAGCTAGCCAGGTATTCCAGGAATATATAGCTTACTCCGCCTCCAAATTCATAACAACATATTGCAAACAAATGTTCATCAATTAATATGGGGGGAGGGAGATGGACATGATACACTGCATTCCCACATTCTGATGATTTACAGTATTTTAGTAAACCACTCTTTAAAATATTAATTCATAATAATAATTCACAATAATAAAATCAGATCATATATTAAAAAATGGTACCATATGGCCCCCAAGCTGTGGCAGCAACAAAGAGAATCTGTCCAGTCCTTCAGGTTTTCCTGCTGCCTCTACTGCTCTGAACTCATTACATCAAAGATTTCCCACTGATTAAAAATGTCCACAATTAATTGGCAATCACTTCAAGAAACTGGTAGATTAACCCTTCTCTCTCACGCAGGAGAACATTCATCTTTCAAAATATGAGCAAAATATGAGCCTTTTCAAATATGAGCAAAAATAATCCAAAAGCAAATGAAGTGTGATTTTAGAGCTATTGGTTTTATTCATAGGAATGAATTAAAGCTTCACTGAACACAGTTGGACTTTAGTACAAATATACATTTATAGCATTGCACTGTCTCATACTACAGCCAGATTCCTGACAGAGTGTGATAGTCCTATAATAATGTTAGACTGTATATTATTACATGTTAAATAATAATAATAAGGTACATTTATAATCTGGAGATGTTGAGAACAATAATCTGAGCATTCTATAGTTAAAGAGGGTTAGTGCAGCAAATACTCAGCAACCCAGGGAACATGTGAGAAGATGTAGGATGTAGTAATAATAATAATAATAATAATAATAATAATAATAATAATTTATTCATACCCCGCCCATCTGGCTGGGTTTCCCTAGCCACTCTGGGCGGCTTCCAACAGAAATATTAAAATACACTAATTTCTTAAAGATTAAAAGCCTCCCTAAACAGGGCTGCCTTCAGATGTCCTCTAAAAGTCTGGTAGTTGTTTTTCTTTTTGACATCTGGTGGGAGGGCGTTCCACAGGGCGGGTGCCCCTACCGAGAAGGTCCTCTGCCTGGTTCCCTGTAACTTGGCTTCTTGCAGCGAGGGAACCGCCAGAAGGCCTTCAGCACTGGACCTCAGTGTCCGGGCAGAGCGATGGAGGTGGAGACGCTCCTTCAGGTATACTGGACCGAGGCCATATAGGGCTTTAAAGTTCAGCACCAACACTTTGAATTGTGCTCAGAAACGTACTGGGAGCCAATGCAGGTCTTTCAGGAACGGTGTTATGTAAGGATGCAAAGGGAGAGTTTAATGGGTCAGGAAGGATTTTGGACTGTTTCATTTCCAGTTCCTCCTCCTTCCATGACATTGTCCTGAAACCACAGAATGCTCTGAAAAGATAGGGCATAGACTGTATTGAGAAATTAAACAGCCGGTATAGGAAAACAAACACTGATAACAGTCTTCTTTTCCGACACCAACTATTTAATTTCCCAATGCTTACGGAATATTGTAGGCAAATGTATAATGTGTGCAGGTAAAGCTCTGATAACATCTCTTGGAACAACTGTCTTTTGGAAAGCCAAAAAAATTAATACCCCGCACGCATAAAGTTGATGCAGATGAGAATTGATTCTAACAGTCTTATACTGTACAGTATGTGCAAAGTGGAAGAGACAAAGGGTGGGTGGGGGAGAAGAGAGGAATGTCTTGTAACAAGAGAGGGCTTTTTTTATCCCTACCACTAGGTGGGAGTCGTTGCTCAATTCCATTTATTTGAAGCTGGGCTAGTATTTGTTCTTTTCCTTTCATTATGACTTCTGTACTTTTTGCAGTTTGATGTTTTTTGTAGGAGCAGCATGTTTGGCTTGCAAGAGAGTCAGGAGGAGGAGATGACTGCTGGTTAAACCTGCCACTAATCTAAAAGAGTTAAGTAAAATAATCGGCTAGACAGCAATTCTGAAACCCTCTAATAAATGCTAAACTCTGGGGGTCCATAGCATCCTCCTTTGATAGTAATTAAATTTCCCTATTGCCGGAAGATTTACCCAATCAATGAAAAAGTTTACTGATTGAAATTAAAAAGCACATACACACATATTTGTGTATGCACCCACATACACACAAAACTCAAACACCGGGTAGACATAAAATCATTCACACAACTAGTAATGTTTAACTTTAAAATGCACACTCAGAAAATTAATATAAACACCACAGATGCATTTATCAACTCCTCTCCCAAGCCAAACTCTCTCCCCTCATTTTTTAAGGATATTTGAGTCACAGAAATCACTTCATATTTGTTTTACACCAGATTCCAGAGAAGCACAGCACTTGGGAGGGCCTGAAATGGTGCTTTCAAATGTTCAAAGCAGCAGAGAGGGTACAGGGACACAGAGGGAATGTGATGTGTCAGTGTTGCTGTTTTGCCAAACATACTATCTTCCATACCCCACAAACTATCTAGCTCCGACTTGGTGGAACGCTGTCCCACAGGAGACCAGGGCCCTGCGGGATTTGACATCTTTCCGCAGGGCCTGCAAGACGGAGCTTTTTCCACCTGGCCTTTGGGCTGGACTTAGTATGACCACTATGTTTTTTCCTCCCTTATGGTTTTGTTTGGGGCCATTTTAAAACGAGGCTGCATTTTTTTTAAAAAAACATAAATCTAAACTGTATTTTAATCCGCATTTTAATCAATTGTTTTTCTTTCTTTTACATTTTATTGTAATTATATTGATGTCAGCTGCCCTGATCCTGGTTCTCACTGGGGAGGGCAGGGTATAAATAAAATTATTATTATTATTATTATTATTATTATTATTATTATTATTATTACCACCAAAAATAATGCCACACAAAGACAATTTGAAAGCCAGAATGTGGAAATCCCCAAAAATCTAGTGCTCTCTACAGTGCATCTCCCCTTGACTTTGATCTCTGGTTTATTCCCCACCATTTACACTCTAAATGTCCAGAAGCTTTTCAAATAGATTGGTTTAAATGTATACGATGTACTTCTGTATTATTTCTATCCCATTCCTAAGCCCCAAATACTTTCCTTGCCTTCCAGTGCTCCAGGAAATTAGCCACAATGATTTTAAGATACCTTGTGTGGTAATAATTCCAAAAGACAACAGCAGCATATTTCCCCCATCCAGCCATTAAATAAAAATTGAAACACACGTTTATTATTTCTACACAGGGGCTAATGGTTGTTCAGACTTCAATAACTTAAGCGATTCACTCTTTCTAGATTGTTATTACTCCCTAGTACACGTTTTGCGCCTTGATCGATAGCACAGAATTGACTGGCCATTATTATCTTCTAAGCATGTAACTTATAGATTTGAAATATGTTCAACTGTGCTTGACTGCTATTGTTTAAAGTAGATGAAAGGAGGAAGTAATAACACCTGCCACCTTTTTCCTGCTCTGTTCTTTTGTATTCTGTTTCTTTGTAGCAGGCAGAAGTTCAACAAGTGTGGCTTTCCGCAAGATAGCCAAGCGGAGATGGAAAGCCCACCTGTTGCATTTCTTCCTGCCATCCACATGTTATGACACAGCAGTCTGCCAAAGGTTGCCATCAAAGGAAGACACCCCTACCTGCATAATTCATAGCTACTACACAAAGAGTGAAAGCATCGCTGTCTTGTTTCCTTTATTACAACATTATGGCAGAATAAATAGCTCCCATCGACAATGAAAGCGAATCCCATAACTCCAGCACCAATACTACTCACACATCTTTGCTATTCAAGAGGCAGGAAATAACTTGCATAAAATATCATACTCTGTACTATACAAACTGCTAGTTTCACCACTCATTGAATACATTTGGCAGCTGGTACTTATTTTCTGACTTCAATGAGCCAAGGAAACAACAGCTGTTCATTAAGTAGAGGACATTTTAGAAGTATGTATATTATATTCTGTAAGTAGCTAAAGGGGCATCTCTCTGAAAGATTTCAGGGAACAGATTAGATTTATCAGGTCGCTTTTACATTAGGTCGTGATAGTTAATTCGGTTCGTTCAAGATCAGTATTACCTAATTATTTTGCAAATATGGCCAATTATTTTCATATAAAGTTATGATTTTCCCCCTTGAGCTGTTCTAGAGAGGAGGAGATGATTTTTCACACAGTGGTCTGGTTCACACGCTACGCTATCTCAAACCATGGCATTGCAAACATGCCGGCTCCTGGAGAAGAGATTGTACCCTGGTCTTAAGAAGTGGTGGCAGTGGCGGAGTTTTCACAGTCCAGCAGTGCCAAAAATCAGCACCCTGTGCCTCTCACCTTCCATTGTTGCAGTGCCCCCTGTGACGCCCTCTCAGCTCAGTGCCCAGTGCTGGCAAACTGGTTGTGCTCCCCCTGGTAGAGGTCAACACCAGCACTTTGAGGCCAGAAATGGACCAAGAGGAAAGCACAAATGACAAAGCACTGACCTGATTTCAACACACAGTACTGGTTAGTCTATTCTGAGTCATAACCGTAAACAAGTTTCCAAACTGTTGCATGCATGCATAGTGCACTTGTCTAAATGTGCAGAATATCTGTACATCAACAATGTACGCAGATCCTTTTCCTTGCATGGTTCCTATTCCCATTCATGCAAGTTGTGGCACTACCAACTGAACATTTTCCTTTAAAACCACAAAAGCAGACATTAAAATAAGTAGCCTTGCCGAATCATTAGTTACCAGACAGCGAAGGCACCTTCCCAGAAGCGCTGCAGAATGCAGCCCCAGAATGTTCACAAACTTATGAATAGATTCTCTCCTGATAAAACAACGTAGTCGACAACACAGCTGTTGTTAGTGGACAGAGTTGTAACCTGAGATTCCAAGGAAGGAGAATAATCAACAGGTGGTGTTTACAGCTTGTTCAGTAATCACTTGAACTACTGATGGCTTTTCAATGCAAGGAAGCTCCATGACAGTCTCCAATCCAAGTTCCGCAAAGCATTTAAAGTAAAGGCTTAAAGTTAAGTTGATGAGCACTGCTTGTTAAATCAATGGGATATCTCACGTGAAAGGAGATATTGGTGTTTAGAAAAGACTAGAGTTTTCCATGTGTGAAGCTCCAGGACTCGGCCTGTTTCGTGTAAAGTAGCAAGGCTCTGGAATATAATTGCCTATTTACCCTGAATTTTGTTCGTCATCACAGCTATGCAAGGATCAATGGAGCTCTCCGTCTTGGTTTTCTGTTTTTCCAATCTTAAATTCAGTTCTTCACCTTTCTGCAGCAATTTCTCCCTTTTTAAATCCTCATGAAAATTCACCAGCATTTTAGTGTGAATTTTGTATAAATTTTTGCCTAATGCACATTTTTGCAAAGAATATGAGTTCATCCAAAGACTCCTAGGAGCTGTAATTTGCCCCTACAGAGTTACAATTCCCAGCCCCCTTTACATTTCCCAGGATTCTTTGAGGAAAGTTGTGTACCTTAAATGTGCATTGGATGACCGTTATATGTACGGTGTGTGGATCTGCCTTTTGTTCTTAGGGAGGGAGAAATTGCCACTGTTAAAGAAATAGTGCTGATCAGAAGGATACAAAATATGTTTAGCTGTACAATATTTAGGGCTTCTCCAGATGACATTTTCATTCAGTATTTATCCTGAATTGTTTGCACTTGGCTTACATGATGGTTTGACTATGTTCTTTATTCAGCCAGTTATATGACAATGAACATTCATCCTGATTTGCTGTTGGACCTTCCATTTAACCACTCATTCATCCCATGCTTTTCAATGCATTTCCTTGTCACTTTCCAAACTGCAAAAAGTCAGTTGTTGTTGTTTTTTTTTTAAGTGTATTTGTTGCACCAGGGCAACAGAACAGTCTAATCAATTTTAATTGTGCAAATCTAAATTTATAGTATGTATCATAAAATAGTGACAGTCTGTAGGCACCCTTCGAGTGAATGGCTGCAATGAGGGTACAGTTCCATACCTTTATGCCCCAAAGCTGCTAACACAGTGGTTTGACTTCACCCCCCCCCCCGGAAGCACACTCCATTGTCTCTCGAGACAGACTGATGTCAACAAATGCCGAAGTAGAAGAGGGAGCCAAATTCTCTCTTCTCTACAGCTATTGAAGGTACAGAATTCTCATTTCCTTTGCATCCGACAATATTGTAACCTGATAAAGGGCAAAAGTTCATGCATTTGTAGAATGCAAAGCAAGAGCACGGCAGAGCAGAAGTACCAGCGACATCTACTTTTGGAAAATAAAATCAAATATTCAGTCCACACTTGCATAAACAGCAGATTCTTTTTTTAAAAAAAAAAAGACAACAGCACAGAAATTATTTTGTTTTCAAGGCCTCAAGCTGGCTTTATTTCAAACTTCTTAACTCCCACTGTTTGCAGCATATGTGGCAAAGGGATGTGGTTATTTTCTGAGAACTATTTGGCAGCAGCGTTAAATCCAAGAGGATGAGAGAAAACGGAAAAACGAACTATTTGCAGTCATTTTTAAAGGTAGCTCAGGGAACTCTTATCTGCTACAGCTGGCACAAGCAGGCATTCTAATCAGCTCTGGAACATTTCTATGAGGTACCAGCTAGTTTCCTAGGTGAGAAATAATTGCCCTCTCATTGGTTGGTCCAGGGTACTGTGGCTTCTAAAAAGCCCAAATTCATGTGGTGTTAATCATATGGTTTGCCCTTGAAAAAGGCACAACTCTTCTTCAAGAAATAATTAGCTCAGGGGGCCCATTCCAGATTGGAATGAGGGGCAAGGGCCTTAGCCTTTTGATCCCCACAGTGGTCTTATTCTGTATCAAGAAGATTTCACCTGCAATCTGGAAGTGTTGTGGAAAGCTCCCGTTTCAACCTGGAAAAGGCCAACTTACACGAGAGTTGAGCCACTGCCAAACTTTCAGTCAGCAGCAGAAGGGATTCACTCGCATACCAGAAATTTAGGCTTGTGCAATTAAAGCGGATCTAAGTGCTCTGGTGCAGCAAACCCACTGTAACAAATACACACAGACCTTTTGCAGTTAGGAAAGTGACAGGGGAATGCACCAAATGCATCCTGTCTCTCGTTATGCAAGCAGTCACCCAGGTGACTTTCAATAGCTCTTGGCAAGAACTTCTGCCTTGCATGCAGAAGGTTCTAGGTTCAATCCCTGGCATCTCCAGGCAGGCCTGTAAGAGATGGTTTTTGCTATATACATTCTCCATGAGCCAGGAAATCTCTGGCTAAGCCTTTTTTCTGCCCAATTTATAGGCTGTTGTCTGTATTGTCACCAATCTGCTACCTGCACACCAGAGTGCAAGTGACATATTCAGCCTGCACTGTCCTGTGAATCAGTTTAATTTTGTAGATGTAGCTTTTATTGATTCATTGTTTCATTATAACTTATTGGTACTAGCTCATCCCACACCACACCATCTCTCATTTTCCCTTCATAATTAGTATGTCAAACACTCATTGTTCAAGAGATATGGCCACTGTATGTTATCTATTAAATAAAAAGTTAGCGTATTTTTCCATGTATAACACGCCCCCGTGCAAAAGATGCCCCCGTGTCTAACATGCCCCCCCTTTGGGGGGGACTCCAAAGTAAGAAAATGGGGGGGGTTTACACTATCCGTGTATAAGACGACCCCCAATTTTTAACATAAATTTTAAAGAAAAAAATCCTAGTCTAATACACGGAAAAGTACGGTATATACGGTATATCACCTGATTGTAGGAAAAAATCTCAAAGAGGTTTGCAAAGAAGGTAAAACAATAAAACCATCACCAAAAACAACAACTAGAAGTATAATTTAAAACATAAATTATAACTATAGTGTCTCCACCCCCATTGTTCAACCCGGACACTGAGCTCCAGCGTCGAGGGCATTCTGGCAGTTCCCTCACTGCGAGAAGCGAAGTTAACAAGGAACCAGGCAGAGGGCCTTCTCGGTAGTGGCGCCGATCCTGTGGAACACCCTCCTATCAGAGGTCAAGGCAATAAACAACTATCTAACATCTTCTTTAGGGAAGTTTTTAATGACTGATATTTTAAAGTATTTTTAATCTTTTGTTGGAAGCTGCCCAGAGTGGCTGTGGAAACCCAGCCAGATGGGTGGGGTATAAATAAATAAATAATAGCAAAGACAAAAAATAATTAAAACTTATACAAGCTTTCTAAACATATAGGCTCGCTTTGGCAGCATGAATAGTACATATACATAATAATGTATTCAGCAGGTGCTGAAAAGAATACAGTGAATGATATCAAAGGCAGGGAGTTCCAAAATTCATGTTACACAGCAGTGTTTTCTGAATGGCTGCAGTGTAAGGATCCCATTGTTTCAAGACGTATGTGAACAACCCATTCCAGCATAATTTTCCAATGTGTTCATAAATGTTCATGTGATCTTCTCCAGAATCACTGGAGCAGACGCTGTTATGCCGTAATAATTTATCACATTTATATTCCCTTTGGTCAGTCTGCATATGTTTGGGTTTTCCCCCTCCTTCAACATTACAATCCCTGAAGGATCAGACTGGTTGAGCACAGCTGCACATTCCTTACCCTCTCCAAAGGAGCAGCTAATACTAATCGGTTTAGGAAAGACCTCGTATATTTTTGGACAGGATATAAATACAGAACTTCCTGTGTGGCAGTTCATCTTCTTGGTTGGGGAAGTCTGCTGTGTAAATTGACGGTTTCCCCCTTTCCAGTTCTTAATTGCAATCTCCTGTTAACTCATGGTATTTCAGACATGTGCTTTGCAGATGAAGAGTTGTCAGCTAGGACAACAATGTGCCGCAGGCATTCTCATTCTCTCTCTCTCTCTCTCTCTCTCTCACACACACACACACACACACACACACCGCCCTTCACACAGAAAAGCAGGAAGTTTTCTATTATCATAATTGTTTAGCGGTTGTAAATATTAAACCTCGGTGCTTAAAGAGCCTCAGAACTTTGGGCAAATAAATTTCAAAAAGCTATGGCCTATGCAGTTCTCAGCACTGGTGAAAATGCCTACTTGCTGGTGTGCAAGTCTAAGACTCTATGAACAGATTTGGAAGAAAAATATAGTACATTTTAATAGGAAGAAAATAATCACACTACACTTTTTATTTAATAGGGTTTCTGTGAACCAAACAAGTAATGACTCTTTTATATCATTAAGTCATTTCCCACAATTAAACAAGATATTAATGCTATTGCTCTATCAACACATCCAATTAAAATGTACCATATAAATATAATTTCTCTTACCCCACGTATAGAATATATCTTTTTTTGGGGAGTATAAAACAATATAACAGGCAGACAATGTGTTCCAGACAGTTTTTTAAAAAATTATTATTCCTATGGTATTTTCATTTAAAAGTGTAGCTAATCTGTTTCTTTTAGCATCCTCCCTTTGATAACCCAAAGGGCTCATAAATGTTTTAATACCATTTTCTATGGGCATTTACTTGGCCGGATATACTTGCTCCCAATGCAACGTTTGATGTTTTCAAATGTAGGTCACACTTCTCTGCTAAGGAAAGAAGAAAGGCCGCACGGCTTCAAAGCAATCCAGAATTTGTTTCATTGGCACTTAGCATGATGGTGCCTTCTCTGGTTGGTGGAAGGAGCCTGCCATTGCTGGGTTAATGCCTAAGACAAGAAACTTCTCATGTGATTTGCACATGCTCCTCCTCCTCTGCGCCAGGAGACCTCAGTTTAATTTCTTGGCCAAGCTTTGGAAGACATACCCTCCAAGTGTCCCTATTTTCCAGGGACAGTCCTGGAATTACGAAAGCCATACCGGCTTATGATTTGATCCCGGAACATCCCTATTTCCTCTGCTGGTGGTGCTCAGGGAGGAGGATGAGCTGGTGCAATGGTAACCCCACAATTTATGCACATTTAACTTCCGTGCATTTAGTTTTACATGTTTGACAATTTATTTATTTTTATTAAAGGAGTCTGGAAAGGGTGCGAGTGTCATTGCACCCTGTGTGTTTTGACTATACTGTACACAATTTGGCTTTGGACACCATCTCCAGAATGTAACCACCGTGTACATTGCAGGCTTACTGTACCGTATGCTGAGGGCATGCAATAGGACAAAGCCTTCCTGTCTTGGTTGTATACTTCCCAGAAGCATCTCTCTAGCCATTGTTGGAAATGTGATGCTAGGTCAAATGGCTCTTTTGTCTGATCGAAGAGGGCTATTTTTCCTGTTAAATTCATTTGGTGGTTGTAGCTATCATCACGTTTAAATGACACTGCAAAAAGAAAAATGCAAAGCCTATATAGAAGGAGTCAGCAGGAGGTGAAGGTAATGACTCCATAGAACTCAGCACTGCCTCCTATTCTGCCAAGCCCAAACAAACTGGTGGCTATTTTTACGTTTGGAATTTACTCCAGCCGTGAGCACATAACCTCCACATATTTCCAGATGGGATTCTTGTCCTTTAACAGCCGCATTTGATACTTCTAAAATGGCTTGCTGACTGATCTGCTAGAATGGCATTGTGCCAGCTCATCAGCTTTCCCTCCTCTTTCAATCGCTATGCAGAGATAAATTTAGATGGGCAGCCTGCAACACTAGGGCTACATCTTCCTTCAGGAAGTGCGAGAGCACCAGCTCTGAAACCTGAATGCCTCGTGTGCCACTATATACTTGACATCTGATGCTTGAAGTATGTGACAAAAGGAATAGCTCAACGAAAGCGGAAAGGAAGCTCTGTTGTTTATATAATGGTGGCTGGCTGCCCATGCTGGCGATACTCAGCATCTTGAGACTGGAAAACCCCATAAAGAATTACTGAGGGGAGAGTACAGTATTTAATATAAGGGCACTGGCTGCAGTTATTCACTTATGAGGCAATGCTACAGCATAGCACAACCGTGAGAGCACTACACCTGGGGCTGGCAACATGCATGGGCCTGTGAGGACATTCATAAACCAGAGAACGTGTGATGGCACCACACACACATTTGCAGCCAAACACACCACAACCTGTTCTACTGACTGCAATGCAGTGGTACTTTGGTTCTCGAACAGCTTAGTTGTCGGACAAATCAGCTCCCAAACGCTGCAAACCCAGAAGTGTGTGTTCTGGTTTGCAAATGTTTTTCAGATGTCAAACGTCCGACGCCAATTGGAAGCCGTTTGGTTTTCAAACGGTTTCAGGAGTCAAATCGACTCCCGGAACGGATTAAGTTCGAGAACCAAGGTACCACTGTAGAATGTTTCTTTCAATCCCAAATTCAAGGCCCCAAGTTTATCTGCCAGCTAAGCAAGAAGTATCTACAAAAAGTGACCATATCTCTTCCATATTTGCTACAGTAACAAAAGTAAGCCATTTAGAAGACAAAATTGCCTCTTATACTTTTAAATATACTTACAAACAAGCACTTTAAGGGCCAAACGAAACATGCTAAGGGTGTCACTGGAGCTCAAAACAACCTAAAGGGCACCTAAAATTTGGAAAACAAAAGAACCAAATGCAGAATGACATTTTAAAAAGGACAGGTTGCTACTTGCATCCTGTGGGATTTTAAGACGTTTGTGCACAGTTAGCTTCCCCTCTTTTAGGGAAAGGGAATAGCAACATGTGCTTGTTTTCCTCATTCTCCTCATTCTTTATTTTCTACCCTTTGCTCTTTATCAAAGCCTTGCTGGGTTTCATCTTGCTGTTGGAAACAAGCCACAACAGACTAGGTTGGTTAGAACTACATATCTAAGTGCATCACAGAACTATTCTCCAGAGTGCAGGTAGCCATTTTTAGTGAAAAACAATGAATCTCAAAGCATTTCAAGCAGTACTGCTTTTTTATCCAAGACAGACAACTTATTGCAGAATACAGTTATTATACAATTACATTTGGGGTGTGTAAAAAGAGATTTAAAACTACAGTAGTCAGTGTTTTCTTGATGAAGAGCTGGCATACTTGTTGGGACTCACTGGGTTGTCCACCCCCACCCCCCAATATTTTTGATTTTGCTATATATTGCTGAAATCAAGTGCATGGTTAGAAGATAATTGGTAAAGCAACCGTAATCTGGCTGAAAGGAACACTTTACAGGTCTGCAGGAAAATGATAATCAGGTTGCTATTCTATGCACACTTACTTAGAAATGAGTCCCATTGAATGCAGTGGAAACTACTTCTGAATAGATATGGGCTGGCTGAGATGGCATGTGTGCCCGTGTAAAATGCTATTTCATCTCTGCCTGTGCACACCCAACAGATCTCAAATAATTTATTTGAATCATGTGTTGTAAATGCATTGTAGGGTTACAGCCCCTTTTTTTTAAGTAGTGTTTCATGTAGTTGTATGTTTAGAGCTGTGTATTTTTGGGTCACAAAAGCCTTGACCAGCACCATCTAGGTAATATGGTCTCTTCCAGAACCTTTCTCCACATTTTAAATGTTATTTTACAACCATGAGTGAATCCTGTGATTCTCAAAATGATGAATATCAGCTTATAGACTCAGGTGATGGGCTAGTTTCTACTTACAATGAACAAGCTGACCCTCGCCCTGATAGAGGTCCAGTGTAATATTGAAGGTCCCTGTTTTTAACTATCTGATGCTGTGTGAGGAAGATATGACAGCAAAAGTATGGCCGTTTGTTCCTCTGTTGCATAAAGCTTTGTTCACTATAGCAATTTTTAAAATCCCCAATGTTTTCATTTTCAGGTCTTTTCTTTGGTAGAACTTTGACATACCTGGGTAGAAACAGCAGCAAGTTAAACCTGTGTGACAGTTTTTAATATTACATAACTTGAGAAAGAAAGGTCCTAAAGGTTTTAGGAGAAGTACACAACTCCTGGTTTTTGCAGGATTTTACTGGTGGTTTATCAAGCAAAAACATGTTTTTCATCCATCATCCTTGAGAAGATGTCAGCAGCACCAAAGAGTAAAAGAATAAGGATCTCAAAAAACATTTTCTGAACTGCCTCCAAAACCAGTGTCTTTTTTCCAGGGTCCAGATTTCTTCCCTATATGACACATCCACTTGCATTTTAGTCTTGTAACTCTTAAAGGGCCAAAGTACTAAATGACTTTCTTTGAGCCTCATAAACTGGAGAAAAGCTTGAGCAGAATTAAATGGTGCTCTGTAAATCTTTTCAAATGTTCAGCCCAAAAAACTAGAGACCTTAAAATTCAACCAAAGGCAAGTTATTAGGTATTCAGAGCTCGTTTATGAGAAGGATGCCTACTGGCAAATTTTATTCAGTGATTATAAGTGTCCTCTCACACAGAAAGAAACAAAGTTTGTAAACAAATATTTTAAACTTGCATGCAAAATGGCACCGTTAGATATCAACTATGCTATCTCGAATGAAGAGTTTAGCCATTTTTGCTTAAGCACAGTTGGTTGTTTTGTTTGTGCTGAAAAACCAATTCCAAATCACATGATGATCAGGATGACATCTCAATATCAAACGAGCAATCAGATTCGCTTATGGGATCTACATGATGAAATCACTGAGAGATGAAATCAGTTCAGGGAGCAAGACGGGGATATTATGAGAACAAATAGATCAACTATTTGTGAAAACCCATTTAATCATTTTGGTTCAGCCCTAAATTTATATAACGCACCAATTTTTTTTCTCATTTCATTTTTCTTTGGCACATTGAGATCAGTCTATTTCAAAGCAAGGGAGTCTGTTTCTCCCAGATGACTCATGAGAAAAAAGAACTACAGCTTCCATTTGACAATGACAGAGCTTGAGGCACTCATTTGAGGAAATGGGAGAGATAGGTTGCCTACAATCTCTGCCATCACTCTTCCTTTGCTCTGACAAGAACTACATTCTCTTCATTAAAGGTCACAGAGCTCAGACAGATATGTGATTGCATGCTATGCAGACCAAGCCATTCAAAGCCGAAGTAACCACACAGAAATCAGCGTTGGTGCCGACGATTGACTCTGAGAGACCTGGGTCATATGCTCACTTTTAAAAGCTATGTATAGTATGGTGATGTTAGACTGGGTCCTAATATTATTTCACTACAAATAAAAATATAGGTTTTATTCAGTGCTAATCCTACGCAGAGTAGGCCGAATAGCCGTCGCTAACAGGTAAAACAGGCATAGGCAACCTTGGCTCTCCAGATGTTTTGGAACTACAACTCCCATGATCCCTGGCCCTGTTAGCTAGGGATCATGGGAGTTGTAGTGCCAAAACATCTGGAGAGCCAAGGTTGCCTATGCCTGAGGTAAAACTTAATTGGATACAACTCACTGACCCCAAGTGTTCACATACATGTTCTTCAGTAAGTTCTCCCAAGTTCTGTTTTAACCTTACTTCTGTTTGTGTGAAGTTTTATATCAACAGGGCAGTCAATGATTCAGTCCAGAGAGAAAGTGTATGTTCAGAATCTTTCAGCTGGACACTGTTGCTGAATGCCCAAACTCAATAGTGAGTTCTTGGGCTGGGCCCCTGAGAAGCACACCACTCACCACCCCCTGAGCTTATCATCCGCAGCCACCACCTGGGAAGAGCAGGACCACCAATGCCTGCTCCTCTCAGGCCTCCTTTTTTCTCCCAGTCCACCCTGGGCTGCTTCCAGTCACCTCAAGTGGCGGTGGGAGTGACAGAGGAGGAGGTGGGGGGCGCCATTTTCTGTTTTGCCTCGGGTGGCAAAATGACTTGGGCAAGCTGCTGCAAAAGGTGAAATCCACCAGTGACAAACTGTTGGAGAACTTCTCCTCCCCTGGAGAAACTTGATGAAATTGTTTCCTCAATTTCTATGTCCAGAAATAGGGTGGAGAATTTTAAGAGGCCGTTTGTGCACCGTTCCAATTCCCTCATCTAACCAGTGGGCTTTGGTAGTATGGGAAGGTGGGAGTCTTTCTCAAGCTGCAGTTTTGTTTTTTTGAGCTAGAGGAGAGTTGTTGTTGTTTAGTCGTTTAGTCGTGTCCGACTCTTCGTGACCCCATGGACCATATCAGCAACTTCTTTTTGTAAATGCAATGCTTGCTCAAGCAGGCATCTGGTTACTTTCATTCTCTGAAGCACTGTTTCTCAGCTTTCAGACTGAAGGGGGGAAATCCAAGGGGGGAAATGCACTCTGCTACCTTTCAGGCTTTACCAGAACAACTCTTAGGTTCCTTGCTTTCTAAGTATGCAATTGTGCACAATCTTCTGTTGAGGCAGAAAACCAATTTCTGGAACAAAAATATAATACAAATATGCAGTCTATACAAAAAAAGGAGGTTTAGAGTGGTAGGTGACAAAGAGCAGGCCTTTAAGCTGACTGTATTTACTCAAGGAATAGCAAAATATTCCAACAATGTGGTCCGTGTGATATAGTGGATATGGTGGAATGCTCTGCCAATTCAGCAGGTGCCTTCTGCTTCATCTTTTAAAGACCTGTTGAAAACATTTCTGTTCCCTGCTAATGCACAGTCTGTGACACTATCAAAGAAGAAACATTTTGTCAATGTTATCCATGAATGCCTTGCATAGTATGATCTCTGTGGCTACTTTTCCTTTTATACAGTATTGTGGTTCCAAAGCAGTGCAGAACCTTCTTAAAACAGCGACTCTTAATTTTTCCTGCTGTGTAATAGTAGAATGAATTTTGCACTAAGTACTCAGCCAGCCAAACAGCAATTTCTTTGGCTTGTGTGATTAATTCATGCTGTTTTTCAAGTTTTACCATTCTGTTCCTTACTCTTAAACAATGTGAACTTGCAATGAGGAAATGAACTGTGTACAATATTTTCAGTAACCTGTGTATAATATTTTCTCATGCAAACCATAGTGTTTGGAGAGTTCAAACTAAGACATTAGAAAATTAAGACATAAGGGCATTTGAAAGTGTTTACAATACACTTACAGCAAAAAGTAGAACAGCTCCAAATAATTTTAAAAATATTTAAGTGGGTTGCCCTTTATATTGTAGCTCATTATAAAGTGTATCTCCACTTGTCTGAAATTCCAGTGAACCAAACATTTAATATGAAGCACACCCCTTCAGATAAAGGATTTGACACTGTACTTCCTTTACTTTTTACCTTTTTCAACTTAGATGTCAACTATCTGCAGACAAACAGTTCATATAAATGCAAAGCTGGAAGTCAAATTCTATAATTATCCCCCCAGTATCAAAATACTGCTAGTTCAGCACTAATACTTGCAAAAGCAAAATAGTCTCTGCTCTGGCACAATGTTTAGTATGACCTTGGGTAAGTCATTTGATAAGTCTGCTTGGCATTGCCTGCCTGTTCTGTGGACATAACATTTCTTTTATTTGCACTGTCTACATAAATAGCTAACTCTTCCTTACAGAGCTGGTTCTTAATGTGTTGGTACATGTCAAATGCCTAGCACAATGTGATCCTAATCTGCACTCGAGCCTCTAGGTACCACAGTGTAACAAAAAGGTTATCAGTATGGACAACTGAGTTTGGAAAACTGTAGATCACTTTATGCCGAACTAAGTAACCACTCTGTTTCCTTTCCAAAATAAGTCGCTAAACACAAACGTTGGAAATAGCAATGCCCTTGAATAATATAACATTTGTAGCAAGCAAACAGAAAGGCTTTTCACTTTTTCCTCCTCCTTCCCTTGGGTTGTACAAAGGCTTTCATAATGGATGTTATTCCTGGCACATGCTACCTGATCATCAAGAATACTCTTTTGAAGTTTGACCAGGGCAAATGCAGTTTAACAGTATGGACGGCACTAAAAGAAAAGAAAAAGCCTTAATTCCTGAAAGCACCTTTAGCCCTTCTGCCGGCAGGCACTAAGGCAAGCAACATGGAATGAGTTCAAAGGGTGACCAGTTTGGGTGGAATTATTTTGCACTCATGTCTCCCCTTCTTTGTTAACAGGAATTTGCACTTTAGGCAAATTAAGAAGACAACCAGTCTTTCAATAGAAGGGTTTGAATGTCACAATAAACCATAGTTAATGGTTCACTGTGCATGAGCCAATCACAACCACTTTGCTCCTCACCACTATCACAGTTCCTGACTTAGTGCCATGGTGGACTTTGGGTTTTCAAATTTCACTGATGACCTGTGCAACAATAAGATTTGTGTCCCCCCCCGCCTCTCGCACTCTGTTCTACAGTATTGTTGTGGCACCCCCTCCATTGCGGTGCCCAATGTGGCCACACCGGTTATGCTACCCTAAAACCGTCTCTGCTTGGTGTCACGTACAAACCAAGGATTGTGGTTTCTTTTGCTCAAGCAAAACATGATCAGTGGGCCAATAACTACCAAACTAGGCTAGCAACTGTGTTTCTTATGGAGTAAAGCAAACCACTGCTCCTTGTTCAGATGCAGTGCTAAGTCAAGGATTATGATTTTACAAAACAGGCACTCTCCAGAAAATATGGTTCACTGTGAGCTATGGAAAACTAGGATTTACTGTGCTGTCCAAGCATACCCACCATAAGTACTTTAGTTTTATTTTATTTTTCTTTGAAATAATCTACTTTACATGATAAACTATCAATAAAAATAAACACACATTTCTTCAACCTTATTTTTGGCCCAGTAAGACAAAGCAGAAATAAGCAAAATGTTGTTGTTTAGTCGTTTAGTCATGTCCGACTCTTCGTGACCCCATGGACCATAGCATGCCAGGCACTCCTGTCTTGCACTGCCTCCCGCAGTTTGGTCAAACCCTTCTCCTTGTGCCCTCAATCTTTCCCAACATCAGGGTCTTTTCCAAGGATTCTTCTCTTCTCATGAGGTGGCCAAAGTATTGGAGCCTCAGCTTCACGATCTGTCCTTCCAGTGCAAAATAATGTCCTCTAAGTGTTGTGGAAATTTATTGTTTTATTATTATTAAATTTGTATACCGCCCTATACCTGTAGATCTCAGGGTGGTTCACAACTACAGCTCCCATCAGCCCCAGCTGGTCTGGCCAAAGGTTAGGGATGATGGGAGTAGTAGTCTACAACATCTGAAGGCCACCCCATTGGCTAACAGGATATCGGTGCTCACAACTCTCTAGAACAGTGGTCCTCAACCTTGGGCTGCCAGATGTTTTTGGCCTACAACTCCCATGATCCCTAGCTAGCAGGACCAGTGGTCAGGGATGATGGGAATTGTAGTCTCAAAACATCTGGAGGCCCAAGGTTGAGGACCACTGCTCTAGAGAACATACTTGGCAAATATCAGCAATTAACAGCCAAGGGCAGTTAAATCATGTGTTTATTATGCAATCCACAGCAGGTGCTAGCTCGCTTGATCACGGAAAAAATACCTCTCTCCGTCTCACACACGTTCCAGTCAGACTGTCTCCTCAGCCTCCAGACATTCAACTGCCCCTTTCTAATCTCCAGACAATAAAACACAAACTGTCCCAACTTCCTTGGAATGGATTCTATGCAAATGAACCTGCCGCTTTGCTCATGACCGTAAAACGTTTCTGTCTCCTCATGCTATAACTACAGGACTCAACAGTGAAACAAGGAATATCTATTTCAGAAGCCCCTATGTAGCCCCTGCCCTCAAGTATGTAGGGATATGTGAAAGGGTTCACTTAGACAAGGCAATAACTTCTGTTAATAGTACAGACACCTTGTAGGTTAATGGTATAGACAATGGCTTGTAGACCTACCCAAAATAGCAAGGGAAACTGATTTCCCATGCCAGAGGTTCATAGGTGCCAAGTTCCGGATTGAAAAATCCAGGATCAGCAGCGCCACGGCAGCGAAAGTCACTTTTACACACTTCCGGACATGCGTAGAATCCACACTCACTAGATCATACTACGCAATGTGCTTGTAAGCTTGGAAGTAAATGTGCATTACCGGTATGTGTGCATTATGAGCCGTGCCTTCCGGCATTGCCACCAGGGTGACATTTGCTGTTCCTCTCCAATATAGACATCTGACTACACTAAGAATGTACTCTGTGTTTCAAAAATCTCATGGTCAACTATTTGTGTGGCATCGTGTAAAAAATACAACGTTTGGCACAAGCATTATCGTTTTAATTCTTACAGCAACCAGTTGAGGGAGTCATAATAACATTCACATTCCAAATGAGCATCTAACCTGTGAGACAATAACTTGCCTAAGGCATCCTAGCAACCCACAGCTGAGTCGGGCCTTTGAACTCGGATTTCACAAATGCAAAATCAGCATCTTATCCGCTGAACCACACAGGCTCAAATTTAAGCAAAACAGATGGGAGTACATTATTATTATTATTATTATTATTATTATTATTATTATTATTATTAAATTTTCCATATTTGCTAAGTCTCACATATTTACTAAGTATCAGACTAACCTAGATGCATTCATTGAAATATTAGGAAGTAACATATTGCTGGAAATGAGAGCAGCAAACACTTCAGGACAAGACTGAAGCAATAAAACTCATCTTGAGTAGGATGCAGCAGATCATTGCACTGTCAAGTCTATGGAAACTGTAGAGGCAGAATTTAACAAGCTGGCGGAGAGGAAACATGGAAAAGGGGAAATTACCTAGCCCTTACAGATCTAAAACTGCTCTCTAATCTATACATACTTGGGAGTATGTCTCGCTAAAACCAGTAAACTTAGTTCTGAGTGAACATGCCCTGGATCTGAATATTAGAGAACTAAATGTAGTGCTTGAAGCAGGAGAAAAAAAGGGATCTCTAAGCCATTCAGTGCAGCCAGCTGTAGATATTTCCTGCTGTAGCTGCCAAGAGCTCTTAGGTTTTCTGGCTTCTGTTCTTCTGATGAAGGGGAGAAGAGATAAATCCTTGTTTCCTTCTTCATTGTGGGGTATAAAAGATGCTTCCCCTCTCTGCCTATATACACCTTCCCTTATGAGAAATGGTTTGGGAGGGGCCCTACCCTGCAAAGTAGGACATTACTTATTGATCAGAGAATGGGAAGCACAAGCAAACAAACTCCTTAGGATCCACTGGTCACTTCTAAAGTGCTTCCAAACCCTTCACAGAGCATGCACAACTGTTAGGGCATTTCTCTTTAACGTTCGGGACCCTCTTTAGTGCCGGGGGTAATAATGAAGCATGGGAATTCAATAAGCACTTTGCAAGGATAGCAATACATTAAATAAAATATTAAAACACATGCAGCCCGGGCAACTGCAACCAGTCTTCTGAAGCAGTAAAAGGAATGCAGAAACAAAGGCTTAAATCTCACCAGCAGGTGGGAGAACAGATTATGTGGTCAGCAAACATATTTGATGGCCATTTAATCAGCCACCCACACTAACAATCTATTGGGCTTAGTGGTACAGTTGCTAAATACCAGGCTGGTTCATATTAAGACACTGAAACAGGGCCCTTTGACCCAAATACAATTCTAGAAGAGGGTGTCAACTGGGATGAATGTATCTGTCTCAATGCAGTAGCAACATAGCCTCATGGTTGGGAAGGGATGAGTTGCAGTGGGCTGCAACAATTGCATCTCCGTCGCCTGTCCAGCTGAGAGCTAATTTTGAACATTTGGGTCTGGTATATCTGATACCAGGCATTGTGTCAGCAAAATCCCTGTATCAGGGAGAAGCTCTGATACAGTTCTACACTATTTTAAGGTAGTATAAAAATAGGCTACCATTTTTCATAGTATGAAGATAGGCCCGCTTATGGCTTGGATAGTTACTTCTGCTGCATAGATTAATGTGCTCTATATGAATTCATTAATGAGCTGTGAAGTGCTTTCCAGACAGAGATGGAGCCATAAAAAACAATCTTACAGAATGTTAGCTTTGCACCCCAAACCTTTGTCCTAATCCTGCAAACGCATACTTAATTGTGATCTGTTTTTCCACTGCAAGTTCAACATATGCTCTTAACATTTGCACAAACCAACCCTTTTTTTCATTAAGACCATCTGCCAAGTGTCAAAGCAAAAACTGCACACACGAGAAATGTGAGGCTGTCCTGATTAATTTTTAAAGCCCGCAGGTGCAGCAGTAATGGTGGCCTTTTAATAAGCCAGAATGACAGGAACATAATAAATAAAAGCATTAGACAAAGGCACTGCAAGGCTAGCCAAAAGAAGAAATTACACAAAAGAACTTTGTTTTCTAAGACAAAGCTGCCACAATCGAAATGCTCCTAACAAGCTGTGGAGCACATAACCAATAATCTATCACAAATAGGCAGTTGAAAGTAATCCATTAATAAATTTCAGATATGCACGTAATACATGAGCATGCCGGAGGAGCCTCTGTAACACTGACATGTTTTATTTCCAGGATGATGAGATTCCGCTCATTTTATTTAATCATAAAACTTACATTGCTGCCTCTAAAAGTGTTTTAAAGGACTATTAAAATTGCCCCTCTATTGTTAGAATTGTGCGGAGGCTAGTAAATGTCTTTTAGGGGGGAAAGGCAGGGCATATAATCTCTTGCCCATGCATGTCATGGTCTTTACACTTAGTATCTGTTTGTTAAAACATCCATCCATTTAACAACGTACCTGTTTCTCTCCTTTATTTACACCACAGTAAATAAAGCTGCATCCTGCTCAGCTTTTTGCCAACTTCGTTAAGACATAACATGATCCCTGCTGGATTGTTCTCAATCATGGTCAGCCAAATGCCTATGGAAAACATGGCATGAGTGCAGTGGCATAGAGGGAACTCTCAGCTTACGTGGGGGATTATGTTCCAGAACAGCACGTAAAGCCAAAAACACACATAGTCAAAACACATTGGGCTCAGTGGTGGGTGGAGTGGTCAAAGTCTTTTCTCCCAGATGCCCATCCACTTTACGGACAAGTTAAAGGCATCTAAGTTGCGAGCTCCCTGTGCTCCCATGTACTGACTCTGATACTGAAGGCAACGGATAGCCATCGTGTTTATGAGACAGTGAGAGCCTTATACTCCATGAATCTGGTGCAGACCAAGTATCCAATGGAGCCCCACTCTCAAAGAATTGGAGCAGTAGCTTCAGCAGAAGGAAGATGCACAACAGAGCTGAGGACGAGGCATTCCTGAAGACATGGGAAAGCACACAGCAGGATGCTTGGCTTTGGTCAAGATGATCTGCAGGTTCACTGAACAGGAATGCCACATGTGGAGATGGGACACCCGACTGAAATAGAAGTGTGCTGAAGAGTTAAGAAAATGTTATTGCTGGAGGCTCTTCAGTAGAGTAATTTTGCTTTTACTCTCTGGACTTAGTTGAGGAGCTCTACGTTATTTGTTGGGAATGTACAACTATGTACAAAACCTATGCCTCCTCAGGATCACAGACAGAGCTTCAGCCAACCTTCTTTAATTAGATGAAATTATTTAGTTCATTCTATCCCAACAAGGATATCAGTAGAAATACTTCCCCCAGCCAACCTCAGAGACCAAAAGAAGCCCAGATGTGTAGAAAACTGGCAAGGGTGGGACATTTTCAGGCCCAAGGTCAAGAAGAATTAAGAACTCCCATTCTCTCCTAGTCACCAAATTCCCCAGTAATTAACCAGGAGATGCAGGTTGCACGTATTTTCTAGTATAAGCTAGTCCTATAATATGCATATTTTATACTAGTCTCACCATTCCCTGTTATAGGTCCAAGGAAAAACACAGTAGACCTTTACCGTTATCTACAGTATTTTATTATGCTCTCTTTTCACATGTTCAGCTGAGCAGGAAAATGTTCTCCACAGTTTGCTACTCTCCTTTGCCATTATGTTCTGTGCAGGAGTGTGGTTTGCTCTCCCTTGCGCTACCTCAAGCCAAATTAAACAGCTGTAATGAGGACAATTCCCTGTTGTTATGCTCAACGAGTCTGAGGAACACTTTCCCTCTGCGGGGGTGAACTGATTAATCAGCCTACAAAGTTGCACACCCAGGCACCAAAGGTGGTTTTACCTTTCCAGTAATGGAAAAGGTGCGTCAAGATTCAAAATGCTTTGGAGCTAGATATATATATAAAATAATAATATACCTATAAATTTTAGGTAGAAAACAGGAACATGCTGTTTTCGATAGGGTACTTACACTACTTATCTTGGCAACACCACTGGGTGATCAGGCTCAAATGTCAGAAGCAGAAGCTGCCAATTTCGCATGCAGCCAGGTAGTTTTGTAACAGAACGTTTCCATTCAGTGCACTGAATAAATCCGATTAGTGTCTTGACATGATATACCGTAGCTTGAAAAAAGCTAGCAGCGACTTTAAAAAAATAGTGCATAGATATCTGGGTGTTGTTGGGGGCACTGTAAAGCAATCGCACAGTTATGACTCTGTGTTCCAAACTCTTCTTGGATCATGCCACAAATGCGCTTCCATGTGCCAAGTGATGCTGTGAATTGGTGCCTCCTAACCGTGAGGATTCATTGACATGTCTGCAAGTGTAGCATTGCTAATTTCTCAGGCCACAGAGATTGCCTGGCCCTCAATTTGTTTATGTTCCATTCTGGAAATAAAAAGCTGAGCTCTGTGGCAGCCGCTCAACCTGGCAGCATAAATTGCAGCAGTATTTCTTAAAAAACAAAAGCTGCCCTCCCCCCACCCTTAATGGGGAAAGCTGCTCCTTAAAATGAAATGGAAACAAGCCAAAGGCTGCCCTTGTTATCTATGTTTGTATTCACCGGCTCCATTCATTTAATCCATGCATGCTGACAGAATGTCTGCACCTGAGGAAAGAACTGAGCATTATTGCTTTAAATCTTGCTATTATACTAATGCTTTTTTTTTTTGCTGCAGCAGAAAGAAAGAGGTGGAAATTCTGACAAACAGGAGAGTGTAAATTCAAGAGCTGAAAGACATTGAAGGGACAGCAGGTGCTTCCACATCAAAGCTTTTCTCCATGCAGCTGTAACTTTCATGACTATCATTGACATGGCTGATAAATCAAAGATGTGTTGACCTTGGACAGCATTGCACAAGCAATTCCCTTTATTCAACTAGGCTTTCTGCTAGGATATAGTTGGCCCAATTGGCTACCATATATAAGGGACAAACAGGCTTTTCTTGAGCTTCCTCAGTTTCTTCCCCAGTAGTTTTGTTGCAGATGTCATTTGTCGTGAGCCATGAAAAGAAAACAAGGCCTGCTTACAACTGAATATCCTCATGTTCTCTTCGCAATAACAATTTAAGGTATTCATGCTGCATAGAAGGCACAGTACATCTTTGTTCCTGGCAAAGCATTGCAGTTGTTTATCAGCTGGAAGTCTTTGATAACATGCTTTGCCCGGAACTCTGGAATCTCAGAAGTTGCTTAATAAAATGTAAGTATGTTAAGCCCGCAATCCTTTGCATGCTTAACTTGGAGGAAATCTCACTGAACTCAAAGGAGCTTACTTCTGAGTAGATATGTATAGGGTTGCACTGTAAGTACAGTGGTACCTCTACTTTCGAATTTAATGCGTTCCGAACACACATTTGTAAGTTGAAAAAAATTGTAAGTCGAATCCCATAGGAATGCATTGGGAGAAAAAATCTGTAAGTAGAAGCAACCCTATCTAAAAATTCGTAAGTAGAAAAAATCCTATCTAAACCGCATCCAAGATGGTGGACGAAGCTCCATTCGTAAGTAGAAACATTCGTAAGTAGAGTTATTCGTAAGTAGAGGTACCACTGTATACCTCTCAAAATGCATTAAGAATGAATTTTATATTATTTTGTTTAATATTATTTAAAACACGCAAACAATTGTCATTCTCTTGACTGTAGACTTAGATCAAGATGGCAGATGTGACTGGAGGCTCACACTGCATATGTATATAATATCATGTGGACTTTCCTTCCTCCTTCTTCTGCATAACTTGAAGAAGGCAGGATGACCCCAACCATAAAGAACTGAATGAATGGATGGGGAAATAGGAGGCGGTAGAAACATACTACTGTAGAAATGGGGAAGCGTACTGCAATTTAAACATATTTTAAAATTGCAAATTGCCCAGAAACCTCATGGTGAAGAGCAGTTTAGTAAACTAAATAACAAGAACAATACAGTGAGCCTTCTCTCTTAACCCAAAATATTACTCGGGAGGAATGCAAGAGGAATTGGATCTGAAATATACCAACTTTTGATAAAATTGCTAGGACTGTAATGCGGTCTTTTATAGTAGGAATATAACACTATCCCTTAAAAAAAAATGAATTTGCTAGATTTTAAGCCATCCTTTTCCATCAGGCTTACAATAAATGACATACTGGTAATAGCAAAAGCATAAAGTATACCATTACATTATAACTAAAAGCAGATACCAGGCTCAAAATCAGTCACATATGTAATCCAATCCTTATTCTAGTCACTTCCTCCTACATAACAAAATGTGCACGGAGAAATGTTTTGGAGGACACCAGAATTTATACGCTGTTTTTGCAATTACGTCTGCATCCTACAGAAAATGCTGATTTAGGAAGCTGAGGCCCACCTCCTCAGCAAAAGGTGAAGGTATTTTGTCAAATTATCTGCTATCTAATTAAATTCAGGGTATACATTAATTTAGTGCAACTAACTATCTAGCAATTACATCAAGGCTTCCCAAACTTCCCAGAGCAGGCTAATAAAAATTGAACGCTGTACATTGATTCTTAAGAGCCATGTCCTGCCAGCTGCCATGAAAACAAATAGAGTTCATCTGAGGTCATAGCTTCAGCCAGTGCTTGTAACTACTGTTGAGATTTTTGTTTGTTTGGCAAAATTCTTTCCCTCTATTAAAAGGTTTAAAATGCAAAACGGCTTTAGTTGTGAAGTGGCATGCAAATCAAGCCACCTTATTTAAAGAAAATGAGAATTTTGTTCTGCATGATAAGCAGTTGTTCCTCAACAAACACATGGCATGTGGATGATTACGATCACCCCCTGACTGTCAGTAATTTATAGGAGGAATTAAAGCACATACTGAATTGCAATGGCAGTGAATTAAAGCTCTCTGCTATCTTAGCGTAACAAATCCGTTGTTTTTTAAATGGACTTTTTGCAGTTAGGTAAGTGACTGGGAAATGCGCTGAACTGGTGGGATGAACCATTGAAGGGATTGAAGAACTCCAAGCACGCCTGGAGGATGCGGACCATTTGGATCCCTTCCAATTGGGATTCAGGCCTCATCATGGGACTGAAACTGCCTTGGTCGCACTGGTTGATGATCTCCGGCGGGCTAGGGACAAAGGTGAGAGCTGTTTCCTAGTTCTGCTGGATCTCTCAGCGGCCTTTGATACAATCGACCATAACATCCTTCTGGACCGTCTAAAGGGGTTGGGAGCTGGGGGGACTCTCATACAGTGGTTCCACTCCTTCCTTCTGGGCCGTGTTCAGAAAGTGGTGGTGGGGGGATGAGTGTTCAGACCCCTAGGCTCTCACTTGTGGGGTGCCTCAGGGTTCCGTCCTCTCCCCCATGCTTTTTAACATCTATATGAAGCCGCTGGGAGAGATCATCAGGGGGGTTGGGCTGGGTGTTCATCAGTATGCGGATGACACCCAGCTCTACCTCTCTTTTAAATCAGAACCAGTGAAGGCAGTGAATGTCCTGTGTGAGTGCCTGGAGGCGGTTGGAGGATGGATGGCGGCTAACAGATTGAGGTTGAATCCTGACAAGACAGAAGTACTGTTTTGGGGGGACAGGGGGCGGATGTGGGGGACTCCCTGGTCCTGAATGGGATAACTGTGCCCTTGAAGGACCAGGTGTGCAGCCTGGAAGTCATTTTGGACTTACAGCTGTCCATGGAGGCACAGGTCAATTCTGTGTCCAGGGCAGCTATCTATCAGCTCCATCTGGTACGCAGGTTGAGACCCTACCTGCCTGCAGACTGTCTCACCAGAGTGGTACATGCTCTAGTTATCTCCAGCTTGGACTACTGCAATGTGCTCTACGTGGGGCTACCATTGAAGGTGACCCAGAAACTGCAATTAATCCAGAATGCGGCAGCTAGACTGATGACTGGGAGCGGCCGCTGAGACCACATAACACCGGTCCTAAGAGACCTACATTGGCTCCCAGTACATTTCCGAGCATAATTCAAAGTGTTGGTGCTGACCTTTAAAGCCCTAAACGGCCTCGGTCCTGTATACCTGAAGGAGTGTCTCCACCTCCATCATTCTGCCCGGACACTGAGATCCAGCGCCGAGGGCCTTCTGGCGGTTCCCTTACTGCGAGAAGCAAAGCTACAGGGAACCAGGCAGAGGGCCTTCTCGGTAGGGGCGCCTGCCCTGTGGAACGCCCTCCCATCGGAGGTCAAGGAGATAAACAACTACCTGACATTTAGAAAACACCTAAAGCAGCCCTGTTTAGGGAAGTTTTAAATCTGTGATATTTTAATGTATTTTGGTACAGTGCTACCTCTACTTACGAATAACTCTACTTACGAATGCTTCTACTTACGAATGGAGCTTCATCCACCATCTTGGATGCGGTTTAGATAGGATTTTTTCTACTTACGAATTTTTAGATAGGGTTGCTTCTACTTACGGATTTTTTCTCCCAATGCATTCCTATGGGATTTGACTTGCAATTTTTTTCGACTTACAAATGTGCGTTCGGAACGCATTAAATTCATAAGTAGAGGTACCACTGTATTTGTTGGAAGCCGCCCAGAGTGGCGGGGGAAACCCAGCCAGATGGGTGGGGTATAAATAATAATAAATAATAATAATAATAATAATAATAATAATAATAATAATAATTGAAGGGAAGACAGATAAACAACACACAAGCAAATCAGGGTGAGTGTTCACTGCTGTGTAACCTCCCTGCAAGCAAATCAGAATGAAAGACTACCCATACGTCTAACCTCCGTGTAAACATACTCAATAAAAAGGTCATTTGGAGGAGCCCTGTGTGTGTGTGGATGGATCTCATCTATTTCATAATGCGTCATATACTTCTATAGTCCCTATATCATAAAATTAATATACTCTACAAGCTAAACTAAGGTTGAATGCCTTCCTCTTTGAAACTTGCCAAAGCCTGAAAGCCTGAAGAGCAGTCTTGATCATGAATGGGAAACTGGAAATAACCTCCATCTATTGCACAGGTGTCAAACACAAGGCCCGGGGGCCAAATCCGGCCCGCCAGACCTTGTCATGTGGCCCGCCGAGCGCCCCAGCCAGCAGGACCCAGCAGTGGGACCTTGCTGCTGAAGCGCCACGCCAACAAAGCGGCGACAAACTGCTGGGGCCGGGGAAATGCTTTTTGCCCCTGGGTCCCTTCGCGCTCTTTTCTGGCGCTGAATCAAGGCGGTGACCCCCCTTCCCTTTCTTCCTTCCGCTCTCTCGTTCTTATTCTTTCTTTCCCTCTCCTTCCTTCCTTCTTTATCTCTGTCTTCTCTCCCTCTTTCTTTTTCTTTCCTTCTTTATTCCTTCTTTCCTACTCTTCTTTCTCTCACCTCTTTCCTTCCTCTCTCCCTCCTGCTCCCTCTTTTCTTTCTTTCTTTCTTTCTTCCTTCCTTCCTTCCGTCCTTCCCAACTTTCTTCCTCTCCCTCATTCTTATTCTTTCTTTCCCTCTACTTCCTTCCTTCTTTCTCCCTTTCCGTCTTCTCTCCCTCTTTCTTTTTCTTTCCTTCTTTATTCTCTTCCTGATTTCCTACTCTTCTTTCTCTCCCCTCTTTCCTTCCTTCCTTCCTCTCTCCCTCCCACTCCCTCTTTTCTTCCTTCCTTCCTTCCTTCCTTCCTTCCTTCCTTCCTTCCTTTCCCCCCCTCCCCTCCCCTCCCTCCCCTCAGAAACATAGGATGCTGCTTTATACTTCTGGCCCTTAAACCCTGGAACCAGGAGAGCAGCTCCAGTGAGTCAACCTCAGCCAGTCCCTTTGGTGAAGGGTGGTGGCTCACTGGCAGAACATCTGTCCTGCATGCAGAAGGACCCCAGCATCTCCAGGTACTAGTAGCTCTGCAAAGGTCCTGCATGAAACCCTAGCGAGCCTCCACCACCCAGTGCAGTTACCAAAAATCATTTTTCAATAAATTGTACAATAATTGTACATTTGAATATCTACTTGCCATTATTCTGACTATGTTTCTGCTTTCAGAGCTAGTTATTACTTACATTATTACAAAAAACAGTAATAATTGAATGCAGTGACAATAATTTATGATAATAAAGAGTG
Organism: Zootoca vivipara; assembly: GCF_963506605.1. Taxonomy (NCBI): domain Eukaryota; kingdom Metazoa; phylum Chordata; class Lepidosauria; order Squamata; family Lacertidae; genus Zootoca; species Zootoca vivipara. The sequence goes on from NC_083285.1 coordinate 30,266,559, forward strand.
GACACATAGTCCTACAGATACAACCGGCCCTTTGAGGGTGACCAAACTGCTGATGCGGCCCCCGATGAATTTGAGTTTGACACCCCTGATCTATTGGATTCTCCATGGCAGCACTGCAAAAAAGGGGGGATTCTTCTCCCTGGCATGCCCAGTGCAGCCTGCCCTTAAATTAACTGCCTCTTAACAACTAGCTCAGCAGAACTGCAGCCCTTCTCTTTGTTCTTGTAATGCAAAGCCTTTTCTCTAGATTTCAAGTAATAGTTGGACTGAAAACAACATTTTGGTTTGGAACATGAAAAGGGAAAATTATGCATTCTTGGGATATGAACTAAATTTTACCCAAATGCAGGACTTGGGGGAGAAAATGGAGACCTGATCCACAGTTCTGGTCAGATTTTAACATTTCACTGAAATTGGAACAATAGAGCACAGCTTATTTTCTGCTTGCTCCAACACAGCACAGTATTTTGATGCTGAAATAAAGGCTTCAGATATCAGTTCCAAGGGTTGGATTTTATGTGTTGTTGTTTCTTTAATTGCTCCTCCAGATACTTGCCACCAGCAGTCCATTGGGGCAGATTCAGCGTGGGCTTGGGATACACAATTCTCTTGTGGAAGAGAATATATTCATAGCATGTTTATAATATTTTCTTAATCAGGAAAGCTAATAAATACCAAGATGGCAAAGCATTTTCAGACATTGTTATTCACTAGAGGAAAGTAGAATTCTAATAAGCACAAAACCTCCCACATTTCATCACCCACAAATTTCTCTTTTATTGCTCTAAACACATTAAACTTTGTTTTCTTAAGGACAACTGAAATTGCTTCCTTGCCTGTGGGGATGCTAATATGTATCTGTGATAAGAAAGGAAACCATATACAAAAAGAGAAAGCTATAGTATGTACTGAAGATTTAGGCAATAAGGAGGAAACCAAAATATTTTCTTTTTCTTGGAATCATTTCCCCTTTGGCTACTCAGGTTTGATAAAACTAAAGCAAGATTAATGTTCAGCCCACTCCAGGAGATGAATGATCATATTTCAAAGTCAAGGAATTCCCAAGCTCAGGCACATTACGACTTCAGAATATATTCACCAGAGTGCAGAGGAAAACTAATTTGTAATCCCAGATAATTTGGACAGTTCCTTTTAGCGGATTTGCACCTTGGAGTTACAAAGTGTTTACTTAGAAATAAATCTCATTTGTACCTTCAAGGGAGGGCCAATTTCATGCCAATAACACTCAAAATTCTGATCAAAAGCCTTTACATTCTGTGCTCAAAATAAATGATGCAGATCATTATTCTTTATGTGCATCTTTTAATCAGATACAGGAACCCTGGACACAAGATGGCCAACATGAGATGGAACTGTCTCTCCATCTTCACTTGGAAGAAGTGAATTAAAGAATACCCACTTATATAATCCGACAGAGGGTTCTTCACCTGCTCATCCACTATGGAACAGGAGCAGAGTGTACTCCAAGCCACCCATCTGGTACTTAAAAGCCAAAAATGTACAGGTGTCCCCCCACTCAAGCGTGATCGACTCACATGTGACCATGTATATGTGCGACACCAGGGAAAGTACCACAAGAAGTGGCCCTTAGTGTAATAAGCAATCAAATACAGTTATGGTTAACATCACAAACTATGCCTTCACTGCTCAAGTCTCTTCATACTAAACCTGTCCTCCTTCCTGATTCGCAGTTTAAACTTATATCCACACAATATATTGCACTGCAGTTTAAATGGCTGCAAGTTTAATACTATATTGCTAGCCAAACACCCACACGTACTTCCCATGTGTCATTCAGTGCCCTGAAGGCTGTTTTTCACCCTTGTATAACCATTGCAACACGTGTTATGCAGTGAGCTGAACCTCTGAAATTTTTATAAGGTTAGCATTCCTAGAGAGCAAAGAAGGCGAGCATGTTCATCAAATATTAATTTGCATGGTTTGTAAACTGCAGGATGCTAACATTTCATTTTGCACCTTCACACACACAAAAATCTTCAAAAGGCACAACTCTTCTTTTGATCTTCCAAGATAACCGATTCCTTTGGGCTTTGACCTTTCTGCCTGTCATCTTACTGACAGTGTTCTAACTTCTGAACTTGGGCTATACTGCTGTGAGACAGGCAGGTGAGCTGGCTTGCAGGGGATGGATATGCTGAAAGACCACTCAAGAGCCCTGAAAGTAGCAAAGGCTACTTTCCTTTGGAGTGTGTTCGCCTTCCATACCTGGTTACAACAACAGAGCTGTAGCAAAATGAACATGTCTACCTTTGCTATTGCCAGTTTGGGTTTGCAGGAACATTATTGCATCAGCAAGTGATCTCTATTCTCCTCCACTCCTACCCTGACAAGATGCTTCCCATATTGCTTTCTCTTCTCTCTCTCTCTCTCTCTCTCTCTCTCTCCATAAATATATATACGTTATGATTAGTACTAGTGAACTTGCCCTGACCTATTATTGAAATGGACTGAGCAGAACTCTAATGAATTTGGGCCCAATTTGAATTAAGACTGGGGGCAGGAGGCTCAGAGAGCTTTCCACCTCTCTTACAAGATTAGTGCCAAAGACCCGTGCTGCCCCAAGACCTCTCAAAGTATGTTTGGGAAAGGAAGGGGCTAGAGTCGGGAACTCTTTGGGCGCAGAGGAATTGTGGAAGGAAGCACCTGGGGAACCCCCAAGAGAAGGAGGCTCAGAGCCCAAGGATTAGTGGTGGGACAGTAATGAGTGGTCAGAGGGAGAAGACTGGGCAGAGAAGGTGTCGGAAGCTGAAGAGGCAACAGGGCTTAGTGAGCTGGGAGAGTCTGTGGCAGAGAGAAGTGCAGAAACTGAACTAGGAGAGTGGGATGAGGTAGGCTAAGAGGCAGAGATGAGTCAGTCACAGGTGAGTTCTTAACCCTTACCACCCACAGAGGGCAGTAGTCCCTTCCCAGCTCTCACCTGGGATCTTTCGTTTCTCCTCCTTTCCTTCCTGGTCTCCCAGAACCAGAAGAGGCATGAAAAGGGCAGAGGAGAGGTTGGCTGCATGCAGACACAGTCTCCAATTACCCTGGAGAGGAGGAGACTTTCAGTCTCAGCAACTGACCCATGGAGCAAGATCTACCAGGGATGATCTGCTGTGCTCATTAGGCTTACTTTGCCAAATCTATGCAGATCATGTTCTTGCTAATAAATAGTTAACTCCAACTTGAGTGGTGTGATTTCCTGCTGGCTTGCTCCTATCAACAGGTGGTACATATCTGGTCTTAATTTGCTCAGGAGCAGGGGCTAGAATAGATGGTTGGTGCCAACATTACTTTTGATTTTTTTTAATACCAAAACATCAAACAGCTGGGTGAAAATACAGATATGCCATGTTGTGGCAGTAACCTCTAACAGAATTATATGGATGTCATCAATATTTGTTCCCAGAAACAGCTGATTCTTTAGGTCTGCCCCTTCATATCTCAGAGCGGATCCTTGTGGGACTTTGGAAATGGTTTGGAAAGGTCTCCCCATGTGAAACTTCATGAGGCCTGAACAAATCAGGCACCATACCAGGCCTGTGCCCTGTCATTGCTGTTCACCACCTGCTCAATCATTTTTCAGGTGGCCCATTAAGAAGCAGAGTACTGGAGCTGAAATCGTTTCAAAGCATCAGGCAGCCTTAGAGAGTTGAGACTGATAACACAATCAGGAAGGCAGGAATGCGCTGTTATCTTTTCTTAAAAGAAAGCCACAGTCTTTTATATCAGGGATGGGAAACCTGTGATGCTCCAGATGTTGGTGGATTACAGCTCCCATCATTCTTTATTAGTCATCACATTGGCTGGAGCTGATGGGGCTGTATTCCACAAACATCTGTAGGGCCACAGGTTTCCACCCCCATTTTATATGAAACAATTGTTTCAGTTAGGATCCCTAAACTTACTATTTACTGGATAGAAACTTCAGTAGGTCAGGTTGATTGACTGATTGCAAAACAAAGTACACTAATCTCATCCACATACGCTACAGAACAATATACATTCAAGTTGCATTTGCTCCTGGGTTGTTGTTTTTTTTAAAAAGAAGTTCCTTCTCCCACTTTCCCCCCATTAACACTTTTATTAAAGTTTTTTTCATGACACAATAGGATGTAAAAAATTAATATACAAAACAAACAGCTACAAAAAGTAAAAATAGAGTATGGATTCTTCTCCTAAAGGTAGTTCTTAACCCTTACCACCCACAGAGGGCAGTAGTCCCTTCCCAGCTCTCACCTGGGATCTTTCGTTTCTCCTCCCAGCTTCTCACCCTTGGGAGACCGACATTTCTCTGTCTCCCAGCCAGGGTCCCTCCATCAAGCATCTACTACCCCCATGAGTGTACAATCCCTGGATCCTAATAAAGGCCCTGAGCAGAGGACACCGAAGAAGAAAAGAAAAGAAAAAGGGGGGGCTGAAAAAGCAAAAAGAATAAAGGAAAGAGTGAAAAGAAAAGAGAAACAATTAAGAAAAATAAAAAAGGACGTCCCATTTTCCATCTTCCAATTGCAATAAAGGAAAAAATTATTTAAGAAATTCATTCCCTGAAAACAGGGAATGCAAGTGTGGTTCCAAAATTATTATTATTGCTAGTAAATGTCCAATAAGAGAATATACTTAAATACCAGCAAAAAACTGTTTTGGTAGAACATGATATCTACTCCAAGCCCATTCATATGGGAGTCTGAAAGGACTCCAAGGCTACAACCCTATACGCATTTACCTGGGAATAAGCCCTATTAAACCAAGAGGTTTAATATTAAACCAAGAGGTTTAATATCCTGTCTGAATAGGCATGAATAGGCTTGCACTCTTAATCTTCCTGTGATTTACATGTCAAGCTCAAGTATTCCAATAAGAGTTTGGGATATGCATACTGGGATTAAGATTAGAGGTTTATATCAAATCTCCGACAATTGGGTGGGTCTCATAATCAGGTGTCTGATTATTGTAAAAGGAACCCCACAGCAATGTTAAGAGATCATATAAGAGAGCATTAAAACCACCATAAAGGATTCAATCACAAACACCCTCTTTAACATTTTACTGTTTTCCAGTCGTATTCTTTTACACTACATTTAGTTTTAGGTGTGAGGCATGCTGCTAATGGGGGACGATCAGGTTCCTGCAATTTGCTGGCGAAAGCCAAAGCTCATAGGACCACAGGTAAAACTGAATCTTGCATAAATGTGGGGGGGAACTTGTAGATTACCGTAACTATCTCAGGTTTGACCATCTTCCTTCACATGGACTCCAGGGTCCTTGGCAAGCCATAATACCGTGGTACCTTCGGTTTACGAACTTAATCCGTTCCGGAAGTCCATTCTTAAACAGAGGCATGCTTTCCCTAATGAGGCCTCCCGCTGCTGGTGCCCTTCCACCATTCGGCTTCCATTCTTAGACCAAGGTAAAGTTCACAAACCAGGACACTACTTCTGGTTTTGAGGAGTTCGTAAACTGAATAGTTCGTAAACAGGGCTGTTCTTAAACTGAGGTAAAGGTAAAGGTAAAGGGACCCCTGACCATTAGGTCCAGTCGTGACCAACTCTGGGGCTGCGGCGCTCATCTCACGTTATTGGCCGAGGGAGCCAGCGTACAGCTTCCAGGTCATGTGGCCAGCATGACAAAGCCACTTCTGGCGAACCAGAGCAGCACATGGAAATGCCGTTTACCTTCCTGCTGTAGGTATTTATTTATAAGATAAGATAAGATATCTTTATTGTCATTTTCCCCTTGCGGGAACAACGAAATTAGTCGTTATCTACTTACACTTTGACGTGCTTTCGAACTGCTAGGTTGGCAGGAGCTGGGACCGAGCAACGAGAGCTCACCTTGTTGCGGGGATTCAAACCGCCTACCTTCTGATCTGCAAGCTCTAGGCTCTGTGGTTTAACCCACAGCACCACCCTTTGTCCCACCCGTGTCCCTTGTCCCGAGATACCACTGTACAAAGAAGGCAATATACTGGGGTTTTCCCTGGTCGCACTTGTAGAGAGTCTTTATTAAGACCAATTAAAATATCACCCCAAAATCAATAGTGCTATTTTCAATTATGTGGGTTTTCTGGAAAATTTCGAAGACATATTCTGGTCCCAAACACTGTATTGGTACATTGCTTAGGAATAATGTCCCTACAATGACTTATGAAGGTGCTCTGCACGAATACTGGAATACTTTTTAAAACTGCAATATGCTACTTTAAGTTATTCTTAATTTCTGTGACAGTGAAACAGGCCTTCAGCTCAGATAAACTGGAAATCATTTCGTCACTTGATATGAGTACATATCATTCTCTTTTTTTACCCCTATGAAGCTTTGGAGTCACTTAAACCGAATGAGAAGCAGCAGCAGCAAGGAAAATGGATAAAAATAAATTGTAATAAAAATACCCCAACTGTACCAGCTCAGGGACGACACATTCTCGCTCTCAATAAGTAGAACACACTCAGGTATGTAGTAGTATCATAAAAATCAATCATTAGAGCAGGAAGAACAAGCCGCTTCGTTATGTATTTTAAACTGGCATTCAGGCTATTTTGTTATAGCAAAGACAATCATTTCCCCCGAACTAATCTAAATCATATTCTAGCTTTAGGAGACAGACACTCTTCTGGTATTTTCCTCATTTTCATACTAATAACAAGATGGCCATAGAAGCAATATGCTTAGTAGAATTAGTTTTACACTGCAACCCCATACCCTCCAACATTTCTCTGATGAAAATAGAGACATCTTATTCAATAATGATGATGACGATTTTATTATTTGTACCCAACCCATCTGACTGGATTGCCATATATGGCTTCCAACATATATAAAAAACATAATAAAACATTAAAGAAACTTCCCTATACAGGGCTGCCTTCTAATGTCTTCTAAAGATTATATAGTTACTTATCTCCTTGGCTCAGGGATCACATAACTCCATACCCTCCAACATTTCACTGTTGAAAATAGGGGCACCCTTCAATATTTCTTCAATGAAAATAGGGCCATCCTAAGGAAAAGCAGAACATTCCAGGATCAAATCAGAAACCAGGATGGCTTCTGTAGATCCAGGACTGTCTTTGGGAAATAGGGACATACTTGGAGGGTCTAAGTTTCTTACTTACAGCCCTTGAGATTGGAGCAGAGAGAGAGAGAACCGCCCCACTTGCTCCATGGGGTGGGTTCACAGCTGTGCTAGGACGAGAAAGGAAGCAGACCCTGGTTGCTTATCAGTTTTATAAATTAAACTAGGACTCCTCTCAATTAAATACCTCCCAGACTTGCAATTTCAACCACATAAGACATGCTGTAAGAGCCAGGGCTGTAGTCAGTGATCATGGGAGTTGTAGTACAATAACATCTGGAGAACTACAGATTCCCTATTCCTTGTGATAACTGAAGCACAAAAATTTAGTTTCCTTGGAGAGAATACCAAGGAGGAAATGTCAGTATCTTCAAAGGTGAGGAAGTAACTTGACAAGGTACAGAACCACACAGAGAACAAAGATAAGATGGAACAGATATACAACCTGCCACCCACAGACAGAAACCCAGAAAGCACATTCTTGGATATTGAAGTTGAAACGTACTAAAACTGATCATTACTGCTCTGCTACCATCTGCTTTTGGGGAATGAGGCTGCCGGGGTATTTAAAATTTTGTATGTATATACTCTCCAGATCTCCTGCCAACCTAGCAGTTCGAAAGCACAGAGTGCAAGTAGACAAACAGCGGGAAGGTAAACGGCGTTTCCGTGTGCTGCTCTGGTTCGCCAGAAGCGGTTTAGTCATGCTGGCCACATGACCTGGAAGCTGTCTGCGGACAAACGGCAGCTCCCTCAGCCTATAGAGCGATATGAGCGCGAAACCCCAGAGTCATTCGCGACTGGACCCAACGGTCAGGGGTACCTTTACCTTTACTCTCCAGATCTGTGTACAGTGGTACCTCGGTTTACGGACTTAAACTGTTCCGGAAGTCCGTTCTTAAACCAAAACAGTTCTTAAACCGAGGCACGCTCTCCCTAATGAGGCCTCCCACTGCCGGTGCCCTTCCACCATTTGGATTCTGTTCTTAGACGGAGGTAAAATTCTCAAACCAAGACACTATTTCCAGTTTTGTGGAGGGAGTTTGTAAACCAAATTCTTCTTAAACCAAACTGTTCTTAAACTGAGGTACTTCTGTACTTCCTTTCTTCCACAAGAATGATCAAAACCTAGGTTTCTTCTTATAAATACAGTACAGAGTGTCTACCACCAACGTCTGAAGAGTTTTGTCAGTGAGGGACAGGAAGTGCTTACGTAAGTTTTAATAAAAGAAATGTCTGACAACTCTGTTCAAGTCTGACTGAAGCCAACACAATCTGATCTGGCAGCTCTCCCCCAAATCCTTAAGGTGTGGATAGTCTGCTTATTTAAAAATTTGTATTTTCATTCTAATTAAAGTTGTATAATTTGTTTCTTTGATCTGAAGAAAATCCTCCACTTTAAACCAGTTCAGGGGAATTTTTTATCAGTTATTGTTTTATATACGCCCTGGCACTGAAAACAGATGCTGTGGGTGAGCCCTGTTAATTTCTGGCAAAAAATAAACCTTGGAATGAGGTAGGGGGGAGGGCATAGCACAGCTGCCATAACTGAGAAACACTTGCAGTACCATAATGATTAAATATAAACCTGACTGTATGAGGATGCATTAATAAGAAATGCTTTCCATATTATAGTAAGTGGGCAAAGTCACCACCCAATGCTTTTTCTAGTCATAAATTGAACTTCCATAACTAACTATGAAATTCCTAGCCAGGCTGTCATGGAGTATGGTAAGGATATGGTTTGCAAGTTTACATACATAACTTAAATTGTCCATAGAGGACTCTATCGAAGATATGCATTTGGGGGCTTTGGAAATTCTTTGTTTGCATGGGTGCATAATGCTTGGTGCCATTCATACAAGTGCATTCATAGACCCGTCCTGATTCACAAATTCCGTCCTGATTCATTCCATCCAAATGAACACAAATACTCTCGTGGGATGGGGTTCTCTGGTGCATGCGCATTACAACTTCCACACTTGTAGTCATATCCTGGCTTGGAACAGTTGCTTTGCTTTACCCAATCTGCATTTCAAGTTTTCCAATACACCAAGCATTATAATTAAAATAAACACATTTATTAGTCATGTGATAATCATCGCCATCTGTTCAGGGGGGTTGCTTCTTAATAAAGAAAGCTCACAGGATACAGAGGTGGAACATCCAAAATGTGAGCCATTCTGGAACTCTGAACAACTGCCATTCCCTTGGGTCTGTAGACAGGATTGCCCTGATAGGCACCCAAATTCATTTCTGCATTTTCTTCTCCATCTAACAAAGCACAAACCAGATGGATAACAATATGTTTGCAATATGATTTGCATTGGTTGTCGAATAATTGTTTTAATATATAGCTGTTGCGAGCAGTGAACTTGCTTCCTAAAAGTCTGGTTACAAATTGTTGTTGTTGTTGTTTAAATTAAGCTTTTAGTTATTGTATATATAATCAACATCAGTGCTTTTTTCTGAGGGTACGCAGGGGTACGCATACCCCTAAACATTTTGTGAATCTAATGGGAGAAAAAACTAAAAAATTTAACATTTTTAGTTTCTTCTCTAGCACAGTGAATCGTCAGTTCCGTTGCTACCTCCAATGACGGCGCCATTCCCTGTCACGGTGTTTTCTGAGTCTCAGGCGGAATGAGAGTACCCCTAAACATTTTTTTAGAAAGAAAGCACTGATCAACATGGTGTACCTACGCTGATGGCAGTAAACACAGGGGAAACCAGCCAGATGGGCAGGGTATAAATAATAAAAATTATCATCATCATCATCATTATTGTTTGGTGTGTTTAGTGGTGAAAGAGAAGGGGCGCAGAGGAAAAGTGGCAGGTAGAGGAAGGACTTACCTGATTAATCAACTATACTTCATGTGACAAACTAATGTTTATTAACTGGATGAAAGCCCTAAAAACAGCACCTTACTATTTTTAGGCATGGAAACTCATCCATCACAGAAAAAGTCTCGGCATCATGAGTGAGAAGCCACTGAAGAGATGCTAAATGTTTGATGACGTATTATGCTTTTATATCTTTTGGAAGCTGCACAGAGTGGCAGGCATAGCCCTGCCAGATTTGGGGGGGGGGGTGTATTATTATTATTATTATTATTATTATTATTATTATTGGTAGATTCTTTGTCCCACATTTAATTTTAGTGCTGAATAGGTTTGTCAACATAAGATATACTGTCTGTCTCTGGCTTTTTTGTTTTTTGCTTTTGACCAGTATCCAGAGTTCTGGAGCTGGCTAGGAAAAACAAAATATAGAATGACTCAGCTGCAGCAGCCTCCGTTCTATGAATAAAAACTCCATGTCTTCAGAAGGGAATTCCAATAAATGGCTATTTCAGTTAAGCCGTTTTTCTCGTAAGTCGCAGACTTAATAAGGTCAAGGCCTTTGGGTTCGAAGTCAGTATAATTACATCAGGTTCAGCGCCTTAATGTTAAGGAAAACCAAGCCCTTAAGCAGAAGTAATCGTGTATGTGTTCACATGGCTGCAGGAATGACAACTTGAGGACCCAAGGAGAAATAACAAAGACTTACAAAATGGCTTGCGTGAATCTCTGATATAAACTTGGATGAGAACAAATAAAGAAAAGCACATTAGAGTTAAGAGACTCTTCTCCACTGGGAGAAATCACCCCCCAATACATTGCGCTAAGTTAGTGTGCACCCAGATTTCCCACAGCAGCCAATCCACACTGATTGATGTGGGGCACATTGATGTGGATTGTTTGTTTTTATTATACCCAGCTTCTCCAGTCAAAAGAGGCCACAGAGTTTGTTCCTTTTCATTTGGGAATATTTGTTCCTGCACTTCCAGTTAAGTACTGAACAGCTCCGACAAAGAAGCGCATGAAGCTTCTCTGCAGCATTCACCATCAAGGACAACACACAGAAACCACACAGTGCCTGCTTTTTAGAGAGCTCTCGTCATGTGGCCGATGAAACATCTGGCAAAGCAGCTGCCTGGTAGGTCTTTGATGAGTAATGCAGCAGCCCAACTAGGCTAGATAGCAATTACTTGAATGCAATCCCTGCGACAGCTAGGAAGCCTGAGCAGAAGTTGGAGTGGTTGTTGGTGTGAAAGAGGGGAGCTGAACTCTCTCCCCTCTCATGTCCCAACAGAGAAATGCACTTTTGAAGAGGCTATTTGCCTTTCAAAGGAAGGATCTACATTGGGCACCAGTAGGAGCTTTTTGTAAAATATGTATCAATTGCATCTATGTGATTAACATCCTGCTGACCCCTAAGCCCCATGCTGTCATCCATTTAAGAGGCGTGGCATTGGGTATTTCTACAACACAAACACCCCTAATAACACCGCAGCTTTAGACCCAGTGTAGTCTGTTTAGCTCAGGCATTCCCAAACTCGGCCCTCCAGATGTTTTGGGACTACAACTCCCATCATCCCTGACCACTGGTCCTGTTAGCTAGGGATGATGGGAGTTGTAGTCCCAAAACAGCTGGAGGGCTGAGTTTGGGGATGCCTGGTTTAGCTCCCCAGAACACCAAAGAAGTCACAATGGAAATGAAGGAATGGGAAATAAAGTGAAGTAATAAAGGGGGGGAGCATTGCAAGGGGAAAGATGAAAAAAGAAAGAAAAATAATTGAAATTAAAAGACCTAAGCAAGCATAGCACATGCCCTCCCTAAAGCAGCAACTTTCAAAATGCAGACTGAGTGTGCAGAAAGAATAAATGATAATGGAGCAAGATAGGGAACAACAAACAATATTGCAAAGCTGACTTCCTAGCCCTGCATAAAAATTAGAATATGTTCGCCTCTCCCTGTAGGACTGGGGCTGAAAGTCAATTTCCTTTCATCTGCTTCAGTGAAGCAGACAGACTCTGAGGGAATGTATCAATTAATGAAATATTGAAATACAGTGTTTTATATATCTCGGGTTACAGAAAAGGAAGATGTAGCTGAAGACATGTGAACCTATATTAACTCTAGAACAATGCAGTGAAAATTTATGCAGAGTGGGAGCGGATTTAAGAAAGCAGTTTCCCACTGAATACAGCCTACGGGGATGTGTTTGATATCATCAGGCTAATACGTGTGCCTTTGGTTGCTAGCCATGTTGAATTATAAATATTTAGATTCAGCTGTCTATTTTCCATCAGTGTGAATAGGCTGCTGTTTTCAGTTTTAGTACTGTATTCCATTTATGCCTTTTTATTTGCTACTACGTACTAAATTTCCTTTATGAGCTTAGAGTTACCAAATTTTAATGAACACAGAAGTGAAATGTTTCTCTCACCCTGGTGGTCCTTGTTAATTTCTGTGCCTGACTCTTTTGCAGAATAAACTGCAGGGCTGTGCATATTTACTAGGAAGCTAAGTTCCACTGTGCCCAATAAGGCTTGCTCCCAAGTAACAGTTTTATGGATTTCAATCTAAAATTGTGGCAATTCTAAGCCCCATTTTTTTCAGGGGGCGGGGAAGCCACAACTGCTTAAAGTGGTATGATATTTCTTTAAATGTCAAGTGCAGATGGGGGATATGTCTAATAGTACTCCTAAAAGTACGTCTAATAGTAATCCTGGTCCGACTGAACTGGCAACCAGTTGGTTTCTGGGCCCAATTCAAAGTGCTGGTTTTGACCTATAAAGCCTTAAACCAGGGGTCCCCCAAACTACGGCCCGGGGGCCAGATGCGGCCCAATTGGCCTCCCAATCCGGCCCGCGACGACCCCCGCCGCTCGCCGCCGCAGCAGAAGAGGTCATTTTTGGTGCACTTCCGGGTCGGGGGAGGCCCATATGCATGCGCACAAACGATTTCCGGCGCTTTTTTCGACCTGGAAGCGCGCCGCCGCGCCAGTAAGCGCCCCCGCCCGCCGGCCCGCACGGACACACACTCCCCCGCCCTCCGGCCCGCCGCGCGATTGGCGCGGTGGGAACCGGCCCAAAGCCCGGAAAGTCTGGGGACCCCTGCCTTAAACAATGACCTATAAAGACCACAATACCTCAAGGACCGCCTCTTTCCATATGAACCTACCCGGACCCTGAGATAATCTTCTGAAGCCCTCCATGTGCCTCTTCCATGTGAGGTTCAGAGGGTGGCAACATGAGAACAGGCCTTCTCTGCAGTGGCTCCCCATCTGTGGAATGCTGTCCCCAGGGAAGTTTGCCTGGCACCTTCATCACACACCTTTAGGCACCAGGCAAAAACGTTTCTTTTTAAACAGGCCTTTGGTTGATCATATGCCCTTTTAAAATGTGTTATTTGGGGGGGGGCTATTGGGTTGTTTTTGTTTTTTGTTTATGTATTTTGTGATATTTTTTTCTGTGAACTGCCCTGAGAGCCCCGGGTATAGGGTGGTATATAAATAAAATTCAATAAATAAAATAAAATAATAAATAAAATAGGCATTTACCTCCTGGTTTGCTCATTTTCTACCTGAAGTGATGTAGCTGCTGCTCTCAGATATCTCCATCATATAGTGTTAGCTTCCTGCATAAGGCATTTCTTAGAGAAACCTCAATGGGAATCGGACTATTAAATGAAGATTGCCTGCTGTGAGGCTTCCGGTTCTGCTCTGCCTTAATGGAGGCAGCCCCCACAACAGCGGGAGATCCTTGGTGAAGGAAAAACAAAGATGATGGAGGGTAATCATCCTTGCAAATTCCCCCCAGGGGAGGGGGGGGATGGGCTTCACTTGCAGTTCATCTCAGTACCTGGCTCTCACTCTGGCATGGAATGTGGGTGAGCAGGGAGGCGCTGAGTGCAAAAGCACTTTGCCTGCCGGAAACCCTCTAACGCCCCATTAAGAAGCAGAGGTTTTTCTTGTTAATTAAAGCTTAATTGGACTAAAGTACAGGCACGTGCTAGAAGAGATGAGATCACAAAGTGTGGAACAAAACCATCTGCAAGGATTTTAAAGTTTGAACTTGAGATAAGACTTCATTCGGTGCAAAAGACATGGAGGGGAGGGGAGCCTTCGGTTTCTTTAAAGTTTTCTTTTCTACATTTATGATTCGACAACCCTTCTCTGAATGTCATCTTCCACAGACAACCAGACTAGATGGTGAATGGAAGGGAGCTACTTAAGTCTTATGACATCCATTTTAAGTTAATTGAGGGTTCTGAGCTCTGTTTGAGCAGTTGAATTCTTTTGACTTAGGAAGAGTATCATGTTATTGTTAAGTCATACAAAAAGTAAAAGGTAGCTTTCCTGGCCCATAAGGGGGGGGGGGATCCAAATTAGGACATTGCTTCGATGAGGCCAACCAAAATGTTACAAAATAGTGTGCAAGCTTCTCTAGAATTCTTCAGTAGACTTACTTGAACACCTGCTTCTTCCTTCTCGCATTCCATCAAAAAACTGTGACCAGATGCAGATGCCATGGTGTCAACATTAGTCAACGTCCCTCTCTACTTGTTTTCTTTACCATCTAGCTTGAGTAAGAGTTCTGGAGAACTTGAAAGCTTGCACACTCAATTGTGGCATTTTTGTATGCCTGGAAAAATGGTGTTACCCTTTAATATGGATTTTGAGATGTTACTGCTTGTAATCTATGTGCTAATACTATAATACCCATCTCCACATATTGACGCTACCTGCTGATGTCCTTCTCTAGGTGACCCCACCATCCGATGTGAGGCAGGTGGCAACAAGATGCATTATTGCTTGTGGCACCCAGTTTGTGGAACTCAACCCCCAAGGAGGTTAAATTTGATTTTTCTTTGTTTAGGCTTCATGATTTGGGGGGGCCAGGGTTCACACTGCTTTTTAAGGTAGGCTGGGAACTCTGCATTCTGTTTTATTGTAGCTTTACCAAAGATGACTTATTTTTGTGTGTTTTCATGAAATTGCTAACCACCCTGAGATGAGTGGGTTGCATGCTGAAGAGCACAGAATATGCAGCACTTATATCCCTGCATTCATTCCCACTGTGCCATTTTCATTGTATAAATTAGCTGTATAAAAGGGCATGGTTCAAAATTTTTTGAAGGCAATAAAAACAAATCTAACAGACCCAACTGGATTTGTTTTAGTCCCATTTAATTGGCATTACTGCATCTCTTGATGTGCAGTTCTATGAAATGTTTGGCAATGTTCCTGTGTTATGTCTCAGGTACAGTCAGTGATAGAGATCTGCTTGTTTAAATTACCACTATAAGACATCAGTACAGATGCCTCCTGAAAATTTGGAGGGTTCTGGAAATTTCATTTCAACCTCTGGTATCAGTAAAAGCAATGACTCATTCACAGTATCTTCATATATAATTATTTTCTCACAGTGAATAAATCACATCAGGCGCAGTGATCGGTGTGAGAAATTATAACACAAGAACAGCTGACTCTTTAAAGACAAACTGTTGATTTTTTTTTTTTTTGCTGTCCAGACGGGTTTGTCCTGCCGCATAAAATTTAGATCTTCATTTCCATAAGCCGAGGGTTTGGGTTTTTTTGCCTCATTGTGGTCATTTTTAAAACCCCTCCCAGAGTAGAAACTTCATCTACAAGCTGCCAAGCAAGAAAAGAGGCACATTTTCCTACAAGAGATTACATTTTCCTAGTATGAACCAGGAGACATTTTAAAGCCCAGATGATCTACTATTACATACCAGCCAAAGTGGGTTCATTGTGTGTGAGGGGGGAGGGACCTTGTAGGTGAATGATATGAGATACTGTTCATATGCTAGCCTCCAAGATCACAATCCCTCAATTTACTTCTGATTTGTTTGGACACAGAAGGGATTAATCAGAGACTGACTGTGGCTGAAGTAGAGTCAGCAACTCTTGGCAAAACACAAGGCACTTGGTCCAGATGATCATATAAAGAAGAGCAGAACTGGTGACTATGTATGTGTTACATGCAACCCTTGGGGTTGTGATTTTGAGAGGAGGAATGGCAATGCGGGTGCAATTTCCCCCTCTGCTGGCACTCAAAGGCACTCCCAAGCTGCTGACACACACACAAATGCACGCGCACACATGCACACAGTTCCACATGTGATAATTAGCCCTATAAAGAGGCATCTGCATTAACTTCAATTCTCAGCTGGCATAAGGCCTTTTTTTTTTTTTTACATTAGAGCAATGGCTGGAAGGAATCCCTCAGCCAACCACGAAGATAGGATGCAAGCTTCTTTGAATCAACAGAGTATCTCAGTACGACAGCTTTATAATCTTTGTTGCCAGGATAGCCAATATTTTAGGAAGTTGCTAATCGCTCGTGTCATAAGATATACTAATTAGGAACCCTCATTCTTTATCCCCCACAACCAGTGTTTTTTTCTGGGGGGACGCAGGGCTATGCATACCCCTAAACATTTTGTGAATCTAAGTTTGACCTCATTGAGGAGCAGTATTTCAATATGAGTAGGAAAATGAGAGTACCACTTAACATTTTTTTGGGGGGGGGAGCACTGCTCATACCTAACATTTTACTTCTATGTAATATTGCATAGCTGCACTAACATGTTTTGTTCGTTGGTCAATAAAATGCAATGTGAAATAAACCAGACAGTTTGAAGAGCTGACATCAACAACGTGCTATAGAAGGCAGAGAGCCTTCTCCATCAGATTTCTCTCTTAGCTGTCATCATCATCAACCATTAAATCAGGCTGAGGACAAAAAGAGAAAGGAGACTACAAAGCCTGTGTGCTAAAAGACTAGAAATTTTTGGCTCCCCCCTCTGCTTGAAATAGTCCCATTCCAGCTGGACATTACAAGAGCTCTGCGAGGAGTTTCCAGCTAATTTCTTCAGCTCAACTCAAAATACCCATATCGAGCTTTAAAGCCCTACATGACTTTGCCCCCAGATATCTAAAATACATCCTCCTTCCCTAAAGACCTTCTGGTCATTAATACTGGCAAAGGAAGTAAGAAATTTGAGGAGCAGTGGCCCACACAGGAGGGGGATTTCTCTAGGTTGCTTCAAAATTGTGGAATTTCCCCGCCGTGGTCCCTTATTCTTCACCTTTCTTTGGATGCTAACGGCATTCCTCCTAACTCGTAGGCTTTGACAGCTGAAAAGTATTTTTTGTAACCAGTATAAATTAACCTGCTGATGGTTGCATATATAGTTCGTTAGCTTTATTTTGTTTTGAATGTTGTAAAAAACAAAAAAAAACACCACCCTGATGAAGAACAGCTAAGAAATCTAAAAGAAGGAGGAGAAACAGTGTCTGGGTTTTATTTTTTCTGCCTCCCTCCCAAATACTTTTCCTTCTATGGGATATATTTAGGATTGTAAGCGTAAAGATGAGGACTAGCTGATTAACATTTGTAAACCTCTGTGGGAACCTTTTTTTGGGGGGGGGTTGAAGAACAAGATAAAATGATTTAAATAAAGACGCTCATGCCCTGGGTGGATAAACTCTTGTCCTCCACTCCAATTAAAAGCAAACCCTAGCCACACATTAAATGAATGTTTAATTAACTTCCATGTTGTTATTTGGCTTTCACACCGAAATGGCTGAGCAGTATCTGGCAAGACACAAAGGCTGGCCATATTGCTGCCAAGTAGACTTGGCACAAAATGGCTCAATTCATCTTCACAGGCCCCTGTTATTTAATGCCCCAATGTAGACTACATCTTCTCAAATTGCTAAACACAACAGGCATTTCTTATCCCCAAGTAGTACGGTTTAACATGGAAAATAAAGATTCTTATGTTTTTGTTATCTCCAGGAGCAGAAATTATACATTTCTGAATACCAGTTGAAAGGGAACTATGGGAGAGGGTTATTGCTCTCATATCCTGGTGTTGGGCTTCTTCATCTGGACTACATAGGCCTCTGGCCCGATCCAACAAAGCTCCTCTTCTTTTCTTATGGCTACAAGAGGGTAGGTTTCAATTCAAGACAGGGAACTTTTATAGTCCTCCAAATGTTGTTGGACTCCAAATCCCATCAATGCCAGCCAGCAAGGCTAACCGTCAGGGGGGATGGGAATCAAACAATATTTAAAGGCCTACAGCTTCCCCAACCATGGTTTAGAATAAAACATTAGGAAACATCTCCACAACCAAGGTTTACCTAACAATAGCTACGCTGCCACCAGTCATTACCAGGTGATAGACCCTTCCAGATACACTGCAACCTTGCAGAAAAATGTGAGGATTTGTCAAGAGAACTATTAACAGGGAAACATGGTATGTTTTTAATGGAGCAGCAGTATTTCTTTCACAACCTCCTACTTTGGTTTTTAAACTTAGGAGAGCTGCTCTATGTGCATGACTCTGGATTCCTAGGAACAGAAAAACCTAACTAGGTTGGCTTCTGCAGAGAAGCCAAATGCTGCACCGGGGGGGGGGGGTGTCTTCAGAAATCTTGTCTTAGAGCAGGAAGTTGGAGCCAAAAATGTCCCCTCGAGTCTATGAAAACAGCAGTGGGTGCAGTTCAGCTGAAATTCCCTTGCGTGAGCCTCACTGAAATGAAGATATTATTTATCTCAGAGAGCAAACCCTTTTCTTTATACTTCAGAAAGGTATTGTGAGAACGGCTTCCCTTGGGGTCGAAATGGCAATATCCCAGGCTGACAAGAGCAGGTGCAGTGAGGGGAAGGATTGTAAATTGAAAAAAGATGGGGAGGGTTACTAATGAGAGGTATTCCTGTAAAAGAAGCAGGTCTGGACCATTGACACCTTGCTTTTCACTTGAATGTAATTTTATCCAAGCTGTGTAGTGTGAGTGGCCTCATGTATATTTTCCCACCCGTTTTAATGCAAAGAGGGCATTAGTTGCTGG
Source organism: Zootoca vivipara (assembly GCF_963506605.1). Lineage (NCBI taxonomy): Eukaryota > Metazoa > Chordata > Lepidosauria > Squamata > Lacertidae > Zootoca > Zootoca vivipara. Next base: position 30,285,369 of record NC_083285.1, read on the forward strand.
GCTTTCTAATGGCTCCCTTTTGTTATTTCACATATCATCTAAGCCTCAGATTGTAACCTAATAACCAAAGAGGTCTGTAATTGGACCCTCAGTGATTGTTCGGATTGAGCTGGGCATGACATGCATTCTTCTGCCTTGATAGGTATTGTGCAAGTGATGTGCTCTGAGCAGACATTATCTTTATACTTAATGGCACAGGTAATTATACCACTTAGCACCACCTTGGAGCAAACTCGATTCCTCTACAAATAATTCTCCAAAGCAACCACTACCATCTCAGTTCTTTCTCCCAGTTTGGTTCAGAGTCAGAACATATGTGTTAGAGCCATGGCAGAAATGCAAACCCTCTCCTTTAAATCCATGGAAGAGAAGCGGGTGTTCTGGTTATATCAGGCACAATTTATGGTTCTGTTGGCCAACTGTACTAAAACAAACAAAAAATGGAATACAGGTTCAAGTTGACAAGGGCCAGTCCACAAAATTCCTCAACCGCTTCACTTCATCAATTTGGCACAGGAAATGTTTGATTTGAACACATGCTCACACCGTGAATTCTCACAGTAAGAGCAGGCAACTCTTGCTTTCAGAGGATTCATTTCATAATAATAATAATAATAATAATAATAATAATAATAATAATAATAATAATAAATAAATTTTTATTTATACCCCGCCCTCCCCAGTCAAAAACCGGGCTCAGGGCGGCTGACACCAACAGAACCACAATAAAACATAAAAACAATTAATTAAAATACAGTATTAAAATTTAAAATGCAGCCTCATTTCAAGTAGGCCATAAGTGGCTGACACCAACAGAACCACAATAAAACATAAAAACAATTAAAATACAGATTAAAATACAGTATTAAAATTTAAAGTGCAGCCTCATTTCAAGTAGTCCATAAGTCCAAGCCATGAGGGAGGAAAACACAGGGGTCAGGCTGAGTCTAACCCAAAGGCCAGGCGGAACAGCTCTGTCTTGCAGGCCCTGCGGAAATATGACAAATCCCGCAGGGCCCTGGTCTCCTGGGAAAGAGCGTTCCACCAGGTTGGGGCCAGTACTGAAAAGGCCCTGGCTCTAGTAGAGGCCAATCTAGCCATCTTATGACTCGGGATCTCCAGAATATTATTATTTGTGGACCTTAAGGTCCTCCGCGGGGCATACCAGGAGAGGCGGTCCCGTAGGTACGAGGGTCCCAAGTCGCATAGGGCTGAATACCAGATCGTACCGTGCCTTCAAATACAATATTCATCACATGAGGCTAATGCTGCAAGGTCATCTCATGAAAAAGACTGGGCAAGGTTCCTGGTGAAGATGAGCAATGAAGAATGCTCGCCTTGTGCCCTTGTCATTCATATTTGGGGTAAATCTAGATTCTACATGAACAACAATATATCATGTTGGTAACTTATGAAATTTGGAACACAGGCTTCTGCTGAAATAAGTTAGCTTCTCCCCAAGCTGTTGCTTAAACATGCTGTAGCTTAATTCTTGCGATGGTTCTTATGCATTTTTGCTAGGTTGTGCATTAATACTGTTTCTGCATGCAGTCAGCATTACTTCATAGAACAAATAAAGAGATTTCCTTCACAAATAGTCTTTCCACTTTCATTGTGTATGAAAGGGAGGGAGAAATCTGTGGGAATTTGTACTTCCTTAATAGACAAGACTACGAGAGAAAACTTGACCTGATCACCTAAGAGAGAACATAGAACATTTGAAGTGTGAAATAGGCATTTCCACTGATGTCGGGCTGTAACTGCGGGGACGGGGGGCGGGAATCAGAGAACCACACAGGAGGATACAGATAATGGAAGTTACCTGACATGCCATTTAAGTCATATGGTTCCAGGGGTGTACCTTGGGGTTGGCCAGGTTGGCACCTGCCAAGGCACAGGTCCCGAGGGATAAAAAAAATGCTCTAGTTCAGCTCTTCTGGCAAGGGCAGAAGGAATGGGTCGGGGAATGCCAATACAGCTTCTTGCCAAGGGTACAAGGAAGCCTAGGTATATGCTTCTGAATGTTTCCAACCTTCAAAACACTAATTGTTTTGGAACAGGATTCAGGTAGGTAGCCATGTTGGTCTGACGCAGTAGATAGATAGATAGATAGATAGATAGATAGATAGATAGATAGATAGATAGATAGATAGATAGATAGACAGACAATTATCCAGTAGCGGCTTAGGTGCCAACTAAGTTTGTTCTTGGTATGAGCTTTCCTTAAGGAAATCTTTTCATCACAGGAGCCTGCTTGGATACAAAGGCCTTTCTCAAAAGCGCTGCTCAGGACCTCCCTACCTGTGGAAGGTGAGCAGCTGCTGGGCTACAAAAGGGCCTTTTTGGAGTAAGCTTACTCTGCTAAGTGATGTTGAGACCTATTTTGTAGGTGCTAATTTGAGTGCTAGAAGGGTACAATGGGAGGAGACAGTGCAACATGCAAAAGACACCAGCTATGAACAAAAAGAACAGAATACAGTATATAAAACAAAGTACATTAAAAACATATCCTTCAGCATTGCTTCAAAACTTGCTCCATTTTATTCATACTGCAGAGTAACTGATAATGAAGAACATGAAATGCCCAGCGTGAAATGTCATTTTGTTAGCACACCCTTATTTTTTTAAAAAAGGAAAAGGAAACTGTTCTGTAGATTTCTCTCACTTGGCCTCTTAGCCCTTTTTATGAGACCCATCATACAGTATGTATATGATGTGTCAACTTGCTGAATAAGCAGAAATGGGTGTAGCAGTAGCGTGGAAAACAGATAGTTTAGGAGCCTATTCCACCTAATGTATAATGCATCCATTTACAGAAAAAGAGACCTCATTCTCTTTTGTGTGTAATGTTAACAGCTTTCATTTGAAATGATCTTCATGAACCCAGTGAAATTCTTCTTTATTCTACAAGCAAGAGTTTTGCTAGTAATCAGTTCCTTTTAAAGGCTTTTGTTTAGCAGCAAGGCATAGACAGAGACTGATAAGACATATTCACCCAGAGCAGCACCAAAAGATATTAATAATTCCCCTGAAACAGCATTTAAAACGGCCTGCAAGCTGGGGTGTGTGTGCGCGCTCGCTGCAATCTGAAGATTTTGTAACAAAAGCTACTGTGGAAAAATATTCTGGTGATTTCCAGATAGCTTTTTACTCTCCTTTCAGGAAACGACCTGTGTGTTGCCATACACACACACACAAAATATGGAGCAGGGTACAGCAAACACAAGGACATCCAACTGGTTGGGGGGAAATGGACCCATAGGCTAGCAGTAATTTGCCCTTTCTAATGTCTAATGTCTACCAGACAAATAGTCCTCCCACCTAAGGTGGTAAGTCATTTGTGACACATCCAACTTCCAATCCCCCCCCAAACAGTTTACAAATTATCTTCACAATACCAGTTTCTTACCTCACCATAGGCAAAAATAGGCTATTTATAAGCCTGTAACAATTATTTATTGGGTTTATATCCCTCTCTCATGTTGCACATAGGGTTCCCAAGCAGCCTCCCACCCCGAGACTGAGCAACACCCCCCTCCCATGCAGTTTCTGTAAAATTTACTTTCAGACCACGGGTAAATAGACAGTGAATTTACCAGATTTGCCAATAATGATAAGTGGAAAGATTGCAAATATTTTATACACACACACACACACACACATATGGAACTTGTAGTGCTTTCAAAATGACCTACTTTATCTGCATTATTAAACCTGCTGGCTTTTAAAATAACCATTATGAAGATAGCAGTTTGAAAGGAAAAAGTTAATCACTTAAATAGAAAATGCAAATCTCAGGACTCAGCTACACAGCTGCAAATAAAACATTTTAAATGTGTTGTAAAGTGCAATATACAAGGGTGACACTAGGTGGCGACATTGAGCTATGCAAAATTGAATGTATTTTTCAAAATGTTTTAAAATGAAGCATTTTCACAGCCAATTTTTTTATACGTGTGTAGATTCCACCTCAGTTTCTAGTCTAAGAAAGGGTTTGCTCCTCTTACCTCGTCTTCAGTATTGTGATCCTGTTAGAGATTCTGTTGCTTCACTCTAATTAAATCGTGAGCATAAAGAGTGATCTGTAGGGGGAAGCATCAGGGACATCTGTAAATACGTTTGTCCTCAAACTGACAGGCAACTCCAGTTCCAAAAAATGTAGCAGATGTGCAAGCGTGCCAACCACCTACAACGCACAGCATGACTTTTTAAACAAGGCGATGGCTTGGTGCTGTGCTATTTTTAATAGAGAACCAGCATGCTTAGTGTGTCAAAGTAGAATTAAGTAGTCTCCCACTCTAATCCCACCGCAGAGGATTGTTGCAAGGAAAGAATGGGAGGTAGGAACATAAATGCTGCCTTGAGCTCTGCGGAAGAAAGCATAAAATATGTCCCAAGTCTCATTGGTGTTTTTTACAGGTATTGTTTCAGTTTAGCTAGAAGGGCATAGGATCTTGATGCCATTAAGCCAGCTGACCTCACCATAGATGTGGTGGCACAGTAGAAGCACAAAACTCTTAGTTGCAGCTGCAGTCCTACATATACTTACCGGTACTTGGGAGTAAGCCTTATGGATTTACATTGGTATTCTAAGGAAACATGGTTAGGCTCAGACTGTATGTGCCATTCATATGCGTAACTTTCTCTGGCAATTACTGTATGTTTATTTTTCAATACACTCTGAAACCCAGCAGCTCTGTTAAGCTAGAAGTGCTGGTGCAGTGCCCTCGTCTGTTTCGAAAGCTGAAGCTTGCAAAGTAAGAGACCCTATTTTTTTGGATTAACAATTTCTTGGGTGGAAGTCTCTCAAAGGCAAAGTCAGGCAGGCAAGCTGGCCATTCATTACATTCTGCACAGTGAAATTTGGTCCATCTGCTTTGCTTGTAATGAGCTTGCTTGCCTCATCAGGCGTAGTTTTGCATTGCCCCAGCTGTTGCTCAACATATACCGGTATTAAAAGGTTCCAATCAGCTGCAACCTTTTACCAGAGTTACAGCAGCTTATTTTATTTTTATTTTTATTTTAATATAAATAAATTAGTGGGCCTTAAAACAAAGTTAACATTGTAAAATTAGCGCACAGTTGGCACTTTCTACAGAGGGAATCAGAAGTTCTGTTTATTCTGAATTAAATTCTACAGAGAACGGTGCAACGTGAAGAGCAGATGTTTGAAAACATAACTTGAAAAGGACAAATACACACGAGCAGATGGAAATAGTCCAACGGTACTCAACGACTGCAGAAGTAGCCTGACCACTTTCATTTGACAATACTTGCAGGATTTGAATCGTGGAAGTTTTCCTATTTTCAATTTCATTTCTCACATTCCACCTTTCACAGGGTTATGTCTCCTGCTCCCTCCCAAGAACCCCCCCCCCCAAAAAAAACCTTTGAGATGGGTGAAGCTGAAAAAGTTAATACACCCAAGGTTGCATAGAGAACTGCATAGTTCCTGGTTTTCCGGTCCTAATTGAACACTCTTAACTTTTGACAGCATCCTGGCTCTCAGAGATACAATTAGAACAGGCATCCCCAAACTTTGGCCCTCCAGATGTTTTGGACTACAATTCCCATCTTCACTGACCACTGGTCCTGTTAGCTAGGGATCATGCGAGTTGTGGGCCAAAACATCTGGAGGGCCGCAGTTTGGGGATGCCTGAATTAGAATGTACTTTTTTAAAAAAACAAAAACACCACTCTGTCTAATAGCAACTCAGGTGGTAAGTGTCAAGATTCTAGCTAAAATGGAGTCACCGAGAGGAGGGAAATATATTCACACATTTTGGGGAAGCCCAAGGAAGGACGGGAACCTTAAAACATAACCCCCCTAAAAAAAAAGACTGAGCTTGCTCAGTAGTCAAAGAATGTAGAGTGACCTTTGAAAAAGAAAAGGGAGCATGAGGCACAAGGAAACATGGTATGTCCTGCTTGGAAGAGATGGCTAGCTGGGAAGGAAGCTTATTTGTTCAATTGTTGCTGTTTTATTTTGTTTTTTTTAAAAAAATGTTTTAAAATAAAGTGAAAAGAAAAAAGGAACATAATACAGGACATGGAGACTTTACACCATGGGTCAGCAAACTAAGACCAGGGGTCAGATTCAGCCTAATTGCCTTCTGGATTCGGCCTGTGGAAGGTCCAGGAATTGTCGTGTGGATCGGCATGGGGATTCTGATCGTTCAGGCTGTTCTATCCCCCCCCCCTTCCTCATACCCCCCGCGGTGGCGCCTCCTCCTTCCCTCCTCCTGGCTTCTCCCCGCCCTGCCTAGAGGAGGAAAAGGGCTGGGCTTTGTTGAGCCGTGGTTGGCTGAGCGCCATTTTAAGCAGCCCCTCCCTGGAGCCAGCCCTTTTGCAACCCTCATCGTCCCGCCACTGCCAGCCCGCCTCTCACAAGGCACAGGTAATCAGCCACCGGGGCTCATCCGGTGCTCTGGAGAAGAGAGGGGAGAGTTGTGGGGTTCCCCCCCAAAAAAATAGTCCGGCCCCCCACAAGGTCTGAGGGACAGTGGACTGGCCCCCTGTGGAAGAAGTTTGCTGGCCCCTGTTTTACACACACAAACACATATATATTATAGGACTGTTGTAGCAGGAAACACATCCCATGTTAGACAAATAGGAAGTCAAATGACACAGAGAGGGCTGCAGCCCACATCGGACGTAGTCTGATAAATGGACCACATCCCAAAAGCATTTAGGATGCTGAGATAGTTGAGTAGATTAAGCTGTCCAAGGATGTTCTAGGTCCTGCTACCATGCCGTGGTTGCCTGAACCAAGGTTAGCCATGATATATTGCTGAATCCAACCTCCCATAAATATGGCCAAGTTATCTCTGGGATACAGCCAGGTTATCTGACACCACCTAATAATACCAGACCTCCCACATCTCTTGACAGCATACACATCCCACACTATGGTGGGTGCGGAACTGGCACACAGCTACACAACTGCACTTTCTGGCTCCCTCCAGCACCCAGGTAAGGCTGGAAATTTGTCCCCACTCCCACCCCCATATAGTCCTAAATCAGCCCTAATGTGCCTATTCTTATTCTTTCACAGGTGGCAAACATGCTGACACATAATGAATTGTTGAAGACTACACAGCGGGTTCAAGTTGAATCTGTCCTGTACGTTTGCCTAATCTTGCAATAAAACCATGCTACCTGCTATAGTTTATTGTCAACAATACACTGATGACATTTAAGTGGCAACTTAACACCAAGACATATTTCAGTGACTTCACACTTCTTTTTTTGGAAAAGCAAATAAAAGTTTGAAGAGTGAGGAATTGACATCGAAGATAGGATGGGAAAAGGAAGGCCAATTGCCCCACTCCAAACCGTACCCCCTAGTGCAGAGGTTTTCAACCTTTTTGAGTCCACGGCTCCCTTGACCAACTACATTCTTTCTGTGGCAGCCCTGCGGGGTTCAGGAGCCCAGTTATGTCACCCCTTGCCTGCAGAGCTGGCAGCCTCTCACCCTTTTTCAAGCACCATCCCTTGTGGAGCGTTCCCTCAGCCTCCTCTCCTCTCCGCTCTCCTTGGGAATCCTCCAGGCAGCTGCTGCTGCTCCTGGTCTCTGAGCGGGGGGGGGGGCTGACCCAAGAGAGGTGCCTCCTCACACTGCTCCACAGGGGCCTGGGAAGAAACCCCTGGTCAGCCCCAGAGGCACCATTTGCCTGGGCAGCTTGCAGCTAGAGCTGCTGCAACAAACAGCTGTGCAATAAATAATAATAATAATAATAATAATAATAATAATAATAATAATAAATTATTTATACCCCAGCCACTCTGGGCGGCTTCCAACAGAAAAATAAAACAATCGATTAAACATTAAAAGCCTCCCTAAACAGGGCTGCCTTCAGATGTCTTCTAAAAGTGAGATACTGTAGTTGTTTATTTCCTTGACATCCCCTGGGAGGGCGTTCCACAGGGCAGGCGCCACCACCGAGAAGGCCCTCTGCCTGCTTCCCTGTAACCTTACTTCTCGCAGTGAGGGAACTGCCAGAAGGCCCTCGGTACTGGACCTCAGTGTCTGGGCAGAACGATGGGGGATGGAGACACTCCTTCAGGTATACTTTGGGAGGCAGAGATGCGAGAGGGCATCAGAGGAGGGAGGGAAGGAAAGAAGGGCAGAGGCCACTGTTGCCTTTGGCACCCTTGTCCATCAATCAAGGCACCTTAGGGACGCCTAGGGTGCCAAAGCACATTGGTAGAAAACCACTGCCTTAGTGGTTTCTATCCTTGCTATGGTGTTTCAAATGTGTTAAGAGTCAGAAAATGGCAGACGGGGATTGTGTTAAATGCCTGTCCCTCACCTGCTGGCTGTCCCACTAAATCCCCTCCTTCCAGAGCTGGCCCCAATTGTGGGGAAACAATAAATAACTTGAACATTTGCTAAACAACTACAGTGGTACCTCGGTTTATGAACACAATTGGTTCCGGAAGTCTGTTCATAAACTGAAGCGAACTTTCCCATTGAAAGTAATGGAAAGTGGATTAATCCGTTCCAGACGGGTCCGTGGAGTACTCATCCTGAAGCGTACTTAACCTGAAGCATGGGTGTAATTGGTTCCAGAAGTCTGTTCATAAACTGAAGTGTTCATAAACTGAAGCGAACTTTCCCATTGAAAGTAATGCAAAGTGAATTAATCCGTTCCAGATGGGTCCGCAGCGTTCGTAAACCGAAAATTCATAAACCAAGGTGTTCATAAACCGAGGTTCCACTGTACAGTACTAAGAAATTGCTGCACAGTGAAATATGAACATAAGACTCAATGAAATACAACTATTTGCTGACGTGAGAGAACAGTCCATAATACTCTTCCGAACTATGAGAAATGAAACCAAATGTTAATGAGATCCACTTTTGTGGTATCTTACCATCCTTTGTCATGCCAATACTTGTGGCATTTCACTGTTACTGTGGAAGGCATGCCCCCATTTCAAATATTTACTTGTTTAGCAGACTGTAGAAATTCTGCATTTGACTAACTTCGTAAATGTGTGAAAGTAGAAAACAGTAAAATGCAGGTGGGTGTGTAACACACAGAGAGCTAAAACATAAAGGGCATGTTTTATTAAATCTGCCCTTATTTAGAGTCAGATTCTAATTGCAGTTTAATTGCAAAGGGCTATATGTTTGCAATTGGGATGCTATCTTTGGGTTTAGTCTCTGTGGTTGCAAATAACTTTCAATTAGATTCTTCTTTGCCTTTCTAGTTCAGGGATTTTTTTTATGAATAATCTCATTTAACTGTGGAAATGAGAAAATGACATCTGCAAACAATAACAGGACCTAAATTACATGAACATCAAGATCATTAACAAGGTTATTCCTTTGTTTGTATTCCTTTCAGGAGATTGAAGCAGAAGATTTTAATAGACTGTTTCTTTTGCAATTACATCATTTCTGGCATTTTCGCCGATACTATTGACAGCCTGTGCTGAAATATTATAATACGAACTTACGTATAATTGTAAAATATGTAGTGGGTGATATCTAATATTAGTCAATTAATAATTGCAACAGATCCACTCTAAGTACAGTATAAGTTAGTTGGACATCATTAAAAATGGATATAGCAGTCAGATAAAAAGGTCTGCCAGATTAATTTTTATGATGCCAAAAATGTGTTTCATGAGATACATCATAAAATAATATAATTAGGCAGTTGTTTTGAATCAATTATTTTTAATACAAGTAGTTGCAAAAAAACAACAACCCTCCAGCTGGCAAGCACCATCTTTAGCAAGCTATTATCTGCTATGAGACATGTGTAAGAACTTATGTTTTTTTCTCATATGTAGATTGAGGCTGTAATTCTATACACACTGACAGTAAACCCTTGTGAAGTCAGTGGGCTTACTTCCGAGTAAACTTACACAGGTTTGCACTATTAATTATCTAATTAAGTAATTAACTAAAATGTGATAGCCTTAGCTTAAAAAAAGCTCCACAAGCCTAGAATAATATAGTTAGTAGTACCTTCATTTTAATAGTGTTCAGTTTTTTAAAAGTACTGTACAGTTGAACAAATAGGCTAGGCAATAAATAATACATAGCAAATGAAGAAATAACTTTCATTGCTCAAAAAAAAATTACTTTGTAAGCATTTGGATTATACTGAACTCTTTATTGGAACAGAATGGGAAGATAGACAATTTCAGCCACGCAGAGGCTAAGATTATTTGCAAATGCTAATAATTGTAATAATTATTGCGCTAACTAGAAAATGTGAGCCATATCAAATATGTATAATCCGCTGATAAAGCAGCAGTTACGGAAAGCTAGGATGACCTCCAAATCAAAGACTTCTATTTAGGCTGTTGTTTTCTATGTTAAGAATGCACGATTCCCAAGTATTTTTCCAGTTTTTCCTCTATACAAATACTAATGCCAGTCCACACTTATGAACGCTTTAGGAAAAATGCATCAGTACATTTACTGAGAAAACAATGTTTTAAACAAATGAATTAAAAAAAAAACAAAAACCCATGCTCTAGGAAAATAGTACGGAAGAGATGAGCTTCTGCACTGAAATTCAGATAAATCAATAAAATGAAAGAATTTGTTTGTACCACATATACAGTATGACTCACTACAGTATCAGAGATGAAGAAGCGCTGGAATACACTAGAGATTGCCCTGTGCTAATATGTGGGAAATAAGATATTTCCTCTAAGGTCACTTCTATGCAGCCTGTTTTGTTTGCACAAAGTCTGCAAGGTGGGATGATTATGTCAGTAATTTTCCCTCCCTTCTTCCTTCTTTTCTTTCCAATCCCTGGCGACGTCAGTCAGTTATTCAACATTCATTCCGATTTGTTGGCAGGGACGTTATACAATGTTGCATCAAATAAACGTTATTCCACACTTCCCAGTGAATTTTCCTGTCCCTTTCCTTATTGTTAATTTTTTTTGGGTGGTATGGAAGTTTGATGGGGTTTGCATTTTCAGGCAAACCTATCCAATGTTCACTGTCTGATTTAAAAGCTGCACGTAGTCAGATTTTGCAATGCAATTCTCCAGTCAAAGATTGCATAAAAGAATGAATCTATAGGGAAAATGTTCATACAAATGCTTATATCAGGGAAAATACCATAGAAAAAAAAAACAATCACAGAACCATAAAACCATAGCGCTGGAAGGGACCCCAAGGGTAATTGAGTCCAACTTTTGCCCAAAGTGGGGCTCAAACCCACAACCCTGAGGTTAAGAGCCTCTAGGCAAAATTGCATACAAATATGTGTATAACAAAGAAATGTAAACTAACATGCTGGTGAATTTTTATGATGCCTTTCTTTAAAACAAAAAAAAACCCCGCTGATGTAGAAATGTGGAGAGCTGAATTTAAAATTGGAGTAATGAGAAACAGAGAGAATTGATTCTGACCTATTTGCCCATCCATAGTGTCCTGAACCCCTGGCCTACCTGGCAGCAAGTCAGTATGTCAAATCTGAAGTCCAAATCCAGGGGTGTAGCAACACGAGCAAAGTCCAAAGGTCAGGAAACGCAGTCCAGGGTCAATTCAAGTAGCCAAGACTGAAGCCCATCAGTCAGAATACACCCCAGAGTCAAATCCAAAGCACAGTCCTGTAGAGGTCCAGGAGCATCCAAGCCAAGGTCCATCATTATGGGCAGTTGAGCAGACACAGCACTTCAGCTCTGCTTCCCTTTTGCACTTTGCATGCTCACTGCAGCATCTGGGCTTGATGAGGCAGGCAATCCTCACCTGTTCTGAGCCTACTCCAGCTGAGGAAGCACACACCTTCTCCCAGAGCTAATGGGCCTCACCTGGCCAGCTAGGGAGCTGGGCTGTGGGCCCTTGCCTGCATAACTCTATCACTAATTTGATGACCTACTAACACTTAGGCCATGTGTACTTGATTTGGAGCCATCTGTGTAACAAGTATTGTAAGACTTTTTCCTCCCTCTTCCTTTTCCTCCAATTTGCTTGTTTTATTTGTTCTATGCTGAAAAGGGAATTACTTGGTGAAGAATAGGTGTCAGGCTCAACAAGGACTTTTTGTAAGTTAATTTCGACAACCTACAGAATGGGGGATACTGCACAGTACTGCTCATACAGGCACCCCCTGACTCAGAAGAGGATTTGTTGAGATTGATTCTAGGCTAAGGGGCCATCCCCACTTCCATTTGCCCTGGGATTTCCAGTATTTTGTATAGATCTATTATTATGGGCAGTGCTATTTTTCTAGAAAAAGAGGTGCCGGAACTCACCATGAATGCCTCCCTTGTTCTGTTATAATGGCAACGGCACCCATCTGGGAGGTGCTGGAACTGAGTTCTGGTGAGTTCCAGCTGAAAAAAAGCCCTGATTACGGGTCTGAGCTTTCCCCGGGGAAACTTGCTGTTTACTGCTGAATCGGAGCAAACATCAGCTTGAAGAAAAATTTGATCTGCTTCTGAACCAGTCCTAAAATAGTTTCTGAATGAGATTTCATGTACTTTCCCAGGAACTGTGTTAGGGGCGGTCTGCTCCCACCTTCTTTCCTCCTTTTTCAGGCGATTCCATTGCATAATTTTTCCTGCTGTCTCTTTTTCTCCAGCTTTGAGCAACACACTTCTGGCTTTCTCAGCGTACTTATTTCCTGCCCCGCCCCCTCACTTTCCCCTGTGAAGCACTTTGAGGTGCTGTGCCTCTGAATGCTGGGGAACACAAATGGGGTGAGTACTGTGGGACTCCTGTCCTGTTTTAGCGATTCCCATAGTCCACTGACGCACCTGGCGGGCCATACCTGCCCCGGGCAATACATTTGGAGGGGCGCATGGCTGTAATCATAGTGTTTAGTGGCACAACTGGTGAGCGCAATCCCACTCTCCTGGAGATCTTCGAGATCTTTCTTTTCACCTTCTCTGTAATGACACCAGGGGGGGGGGGGAACCTCAGGCTCAGGTAGCAAATGCTGCTCTCCATGCCTCTCTGTTTGATTATTGGACTTTCCCCAAGCCACATCCTTTCCCACAAGCCACTGCTTCCTGGAGCCCTTTTGCCAGAGCTGTAGTCTGTCCATATGTATATGTGTTTGTGGTTGGATCTACAGTACAACCTTTTAAACATTGTTAGAACAATATTACATAGGAGGCTGTTTATAACTAAACTGTACAGTGAATAAACAATAAAGAGAATAACATTTTTTTTTCTTTCAGCGTTCATGATCATGATTAAGCTGACATTTTCCATGCTCAACTATGTGTTTAACATTTATAGGTAATTTTATCCTCATCTGCATCGCAATTTTGTTTCACATCATAAATACGAGTTTTACTGCTTTTTATGACTCTCCTGTATTGCATTTACATAAAGCCATATCTCTCTCTCTCTCTGTGTGTGTGTGTGTGTGTGTGTGTGTGTGTTTGTGTGTGGTGGTGTGTGCTTTTTAAAAGCTTTATTAAATGAACTTGTCTAACTGCCAAGGAGATGCTGTTGCCATGGTAACAAGGGTATGTCTCCAAGCCTATTTTCTGGTATCTTTGGTCTCTGTGAAGTAGAAAAATTGTCATATAATACTCACAGTGCACACAGAATCTGTAAGGACCCACTAACACGCAACCAACATTGTGGCAGTAACGTCACAGTGGAAAATAATGCTCAAAGCGTACTAATTGAAACAAAAAAAATAAATGTACTGGGTCTATTAAAAGATGTGGGTGCATGGGTAGCACATCATTTATGCATAGCGGAGAGAAAAATTACCTCAGAACCTGTGTTTGTCTTTTGGGACAAAATATCCATTAAAGCTGCCCATGACAGATCTAAATTATATTTGCATCCTCTCCTTCCCCACCCCCACCCCCACTCTCTCATCCTTCACAACCTGAATCTTTTCTCTTAAGCTATGTGTTCTTGTCAGAAACTTTTTCTGCTCTGGTGATTTAACTTTGTATCCCAGCCCTCGGGCGCCTGTTGATATTCCTGCATGTCAGAAGCTATATTATCAGAGGAGTTCCAGCGCAGCAGAAAGTCTGGGTTTAGGCTCACCAAATGACTTCAAAAAGCTTCCTGCCTACCTGTTTGACAAAGGAAATTCCAGAAATAGCAAGTGGTGATAGATCCCAGAGAGTTTGGAGAAGCAAAGCCGTTCTAACAATTCTACGCTCCAAGTATTTACCAGCACATAGGGCATAAGCGTGTAGAATGTGGAGCAAGGCCTCACTTTTAACCCCACCATCTTATTTCTACACCTACGAGTTGCACATAATCGTTTGTAAAGAAAAGTCACCATGTAAAGCTGCTGCTTACAAGTAGGACCCACACGTGATCAGGGCAACCATTGATTCTGTGGAGCCACAACACAAAGAAGGAGGTCACACACGGGTATTTCTTTACAGACATGGTTCATGCAGGAAGCAAGCAGATGTGATGTTGGGTCACCCCACTTCCAAGTCAACATGCCATTGCCTTACGTGCAAGTAACATGTGCAAAGGGTTCTTGACTTAAAATGCCAATATGCTGGTTCTAACATTGAAAGTACTAAACAACTCCAGTCCTAGTATATCTGGGACTTCCTTTTCCTGTATATGTTGTCCACACATCTAAAGTCCTGCTTTGGGTCACCCTTTCATCTGAGGTTTGGCAGGTGGGCACAAGTAACAAGGCTCATTGGGCTGTAATACCAATGCTTTGGAGTGCTCATGATGAGATGCATTTTCAGATATCCTAGAAACAGTCCAGGGCAAGTCTGTGTTTAGAAAGCAGGAAACCAGCTTGCCATATAATCCAGGGGGTGGTTTGAAGGCACATGATGATGCAGCAACCCTGTTGAAGCAAAGCAGGCCTAGGTCTGGCCGATGCCTTGGCATGGAGACCACCTGGTAACCTTGCATAATCTGTCTTTGGTTCAACAGCGTCCTAAATAAAGCAAGAGTTTTGTTTAAGATGATTGTTGTAATGGCTGAAAACATCTAAAAATATCCTCAAGCACTTTAGAACCATTTTTGCATATCAAATTGCTTATAAGTTAAATGTTTCTCCCTTCTATTTATTTAGATTAGTTCAGTGAATAAATTACCCTCTGTTTATAGTAAAAAAGGGGGGGTGGGGAGGAAGCCAGACCATGGATCCTTTCTCATCAATCTTTCCACTGCCGGTAATTGTACTGGTATTTACCGCATTTGAAATTCTACTTAAATAACAACCAGTCATCTCTCGAGCAAATTCAAATGAGGAATGTTCCCATGGACTCTTTTATAGCAGTGACTATTTTTTAATGGAGAAAAATATCTCTGGTGATGGATGGCTAACTCAGCCAATGTTAATTTTTTTAAAAAAAAATATGTGGACATATTCAGCAGATATTGGTGGAAAATTAACCCTAGAGTTTCTATGGTTCTGAAGAGAGTAATTTTCAGGCACTGTATTTAATTATAATAATAATAATAATAATAGCAATTATAAGTGTATGTATAACTATAATTATTTTATTATTTATACCCTGCCCATCATGTTGATTGTGCCAAACAGAAACGCAATATATTGAATCCTCGGAAATGAGAGTAGATGTTTGACAGTTTTTCAGCCTGGAAAAAATGTACTAGCTTAAATTTAAGATAATAGGGCTAGATCTACACAGCTATAAAAAAAAATGCTCTGAGCGGGGGGAAAACCCGTTGTAAAGCTCACAATGGAAAATATCGCCAAGTTGCGATTTCAGCTCTACCGCGCCATCTGGTGTCACAGTGTTATGACACATTTATAACATTGTACAGTAATTTGACTAATATAGCTGAGTCCTAGGTCAGCACAACTACTTAGCTATGTCGGTGCTGGGGTCGCTAACCTTTTTGGGCCTCTGGATATGTTTGCAACCAAAAACACAGACCACAACCAAGTACATGCCACAAAATAGTCTACAGACTGCAATGCACAATTCATTCTACACTAAGTAGGTAGGACTTAACTGGATACAACCCAAGATTTTTACCCCACCAAGTGTGTACATCACATATGCTAATAGGCTGCTGGTGTCATTGGCCACAACATAATGCCCACAACATCATTACAAAGGCAGACCAGTTGCTCTGTCTGTTTAAGTGGTCACAGAATGGACCTTATTTTGGGGGAGTGGGGAGTCATGCTCAGGGATGTTTTACTTTTTCATTTGTGCGCATGGCTCCTATGGTGAGGAAAACCTCCAGCTGTTCTCTTGAGGAAGTTCTCACTGCAACAAAGCTAGTTTCACTTCTTTCTTCCTTGTACATGGGAAGAGGTGAACATCACAAAATGAATTGAGCCCTAGTGAAGCACTATGAGGCAGTTAACACAGCTTTTCATCAGGCAAAGCACAGCTAGCTCTACATCACACAATACCTATCAGCTTTCTAACCACTCAACACTCAGAACGCCCTCAGTGATGCACAATAAGGATCACTTAGGCTGCATTCCTGTAAACTTACCTGCATTCAATGGGACTTGCTCCTGCAAACATGCATAGAACTGCACTGTTAATGATCTATTGTTGTCATTATGACTTATGATGATGATGATTTGATGATGATGATTTTATTATTAGGCTGTCAGCATGTATCTTTACTATGTTTTTATTATGTTTTTATCATTGACGTTCTGTAATGTGTTTTTAATGCTGTGCACTGCCCTGGAATCTTTTGATGAAGGGTGCTATATAAATTGCATTAATAATATTTTTAGTACTATCATATGTGTTTACACATATTAGTGCTTATTAGTGTTTAAACTAATTTTAGAAATGTAGAATAGTCCTTTGGAAGTACAAGTTCTCCAAGAAACCCAAGAAAATGTTTAATCAATTTTTTGTGCATCTCTTGTATCAGGAGTGTATATTTTTTCCACATTATGGCAAAACTATAAAGCTGAAACCAGTCCCCCCCCCAGGAGCTATTTTGAAAGGAGAGGCTGAGACCTGATGGTAGCAGTGAGAGGAAAGAACTTCTTCCTGGTTTGTTGTGATCTGATGATTCACTGACCCTCTTCCCCTTTGCTGTGCTGGTCTGCAGCCATTCCAACCACTGCTTCCCATCTTTCAGATGGGAAGCTGTACTGACATGCCCCAGGAAGCCCTAGCTCATACTGGGGAAGAAAGCAATGGCTTTGGGAGAGAAGCACCAGATTGCATAGTGGGGGAAAATCTTTTCCCCTTTGGGTGGTAAAGCCAACTTAGCGGTGACAATATTGAACAAATGATAGGCAAAGAAAACACACTCTCCTCCCCACTTCCCCGCAATCTTCTGCTTGCTCAAACTGAATCTAAACCAGCTGTTGCTGCTTTGTATGAAGAAAGAAAAAAGGCAGGGGAAAGCCAGGGAGAGAGAATAACAGAACTACTTGTATCATATACCGTAGCTTGAAGCAAAGATGGAAGGAGGGGAACCAGCCGGTTTGTAGGTCCTGGGTGTTTGCACAAAATCTGTTACAGATTTCTTGGGCATACCTCAGTAATAAGTGCTATCATTCATACTTATTCCTATTACAATTATGTTTAGACCAGTTTTTGGTTGCACCTAGACTGAACACAAAGTTAATTCACACCCATTTCAATAAAGTTATCCTGAATGAACTCCAGTGCAGACTCCAGATACTAGAACTTGATATTAGATTAAAACTACATCATAGCAATTTCTTTATTTCTTTTTTAAAAAGGATTCAGTCAGAGTAATGGAATGTGGATTAATTACAGTTTATTTGCTGAATGGTCACAATAAATGGAAGCAACACAGAACTGTTTATAGATATTCTGACGTTTTATAAACATCATGTGTCATTAAACTAATGGGCGCTAGTGCATCTGGGAGGCAAGAAGTTTTAGTACTTGAAAATCACTGAGCAGACACGTCTGCTTTGCAATTATTTTAGACCGTTTCTAGCACACAATGTCGCACCACAGTCCCAAATAGGCAGTTACATCCCCTTTATGAACTCTGAATGCAAGTCACTCCCTTTGTGTGTTTATAAAACCTCTGCAGCATGTAATTGAATTTATTTCTCTTGGTGGGCCTGCCTTATGTAGAAGAATTTGACAAGCTTCGAACTTTGTGCAGATACTCCCTTTAATTAAAATGCTTAGATTCATGCTCTTTTACACTGACATTTATTAACTACATCCTTAGCTTTTGTCCAGGCTAGAGGAGCAGGAGCCCTCCCTCTGCCTGCTGGGCAGATTGTGTTTGCTAGGAGTCCTAAGTTGACCCACGAAGCCATTTTCTCCTAGCCACGCCATGTGCCCCACACCTGATGTTGTATATCAGGTGTGGAGTAAGTACCACGGTTTTCGCTCCATAGGACGCACCTGACCATAGGACGCACCTAGTTTTTAGAGGAGGAAAACAAGAAAAAATATTTTGATTTCTTGAATTGTCCTAGGCAGGCACCCCCAAACTGCGGTCCTCCAGATGTTTTGGCCTACAACTCCCATGAACCCTAGCTAACAGGACCAGTGGTCAGGAATGATGGGAATTGTAGTCCAAAACATCTGGAGGGCCAAATTTTGGGGATGCCTGGTCCTTAGCATAGCAGCCAACTCCTAGAGGCCTAGGTGCCTTTGTCCCCCCACTAAATATTTGAGGAAACTTATTTTGCAAAGGGGGAGAGCTCCATTTTTTAAGGATCAGCTCAACGTTGTGCATCTTTTTTGCAAAGGGGTAAGCTCCATTTTTAAGGATCAGCTCAAAGTTTCTGAGTTTCCTTGCAAAGGGAAAAAATCCTGTTTTTATGGGGTTCAACTCACAGTTCTGCAGCTTCTCTAGGAAGGGGACCCATTTCTACAGTTTCCAGACAGATAATCTAATCAGCCAGTCACATGTCTCCCTCTGCAGACAACAATTGAGGCCTAGGCAAGGGGCCGGGAGGGGCGGGAAGGGAGATAGCTCTCTTATCTCCCTCCCCGATCTCTTGCAATCAGCTGCTGAGCGGGTTCCTTTCTCTTTCCCTCTTGTTAGCCTTTAGCTCTTTCTTTAAAAAAGAAGAAGAAGCAGGATTTGCCTTTAGCCCCTGGGCAATTTGGCTCCAGGGACCACGCATTCGCTCCGTAAGACGCACAGACATTTCCTCTTACTTTTTAGGAGGAAAAAAAGTGCATCTTATGGAACGAAAAATATGGTAAATCTGTGGCTGCAAATAAGCAATGGGGAGCCTCCTGAGCATCCCTCTGTAAATCGGTCTTGCATTTGCCACCTTGTAAATTTTGTGCAAAATGGAGGCCCTGCAACTGCAGGGATTCTGCTCCGGAGTTTCACCAGGCAGTGGTCAGTGGTGGAGCTTCAAGCTCCTGGGGGGGGAGAGAGAACGGGGGGGAGAACAGGCAGGAGTGTGGCTGACGCGCATCCTGGGGGCATGACACACCATCCGCAGGGGCATTGCGTGTGTCCTGGGGGCATGGCACTCATCCTGGGGGAGTGGTGCGACACCTTTGGGGGCATGGCGCCCAGCGTGGGGGGCAACCGCGATGGCACCCCACCGGGATCGTGCCACCGGGGGCAGTGCGCTCCCCCTGCACCCCTGTTCCTCTGCCAGTGGCAGTGGTCTGCCCACGACAATGGAGTTAATTTACGTACACACCAGTACATCTTGCTGCAAAAACAAGATTGATCTGTAACATGACCTAGATTCACAATGCACTGAGACAGAGCCATGGTTGTTGTAGTGACCTTAAAGTCCTGAGCTGGCCCTGAGGAGGTTGCGTTGACGTGGACATTGCAGTCCCCCAATATGACTGCCAAGACCATCTTGGGCAGCTTAGTGGGAGAAGTTCTTGGGCAGCCGGGTAGATGATACACCTGTCTCTCTGGCCCAGGTTAACTGCAGTTAATAAATAACCACACTTCTCATCACTAGTAGCCTTTAAATTGAAAACAGCCAGACTATGCAGTACAGATCCCATCAGTGAACCTGTGGGAGACATTTTGCTTAAATTAACTTCAAGACAGAAGAGTTTGCATTATGCTGACAAGATTGTTTGTTTCACCTGCACTTCTGTTTGACAATGTAACTGTTGGTAAATGGGTACTTTATTATATTTGATAGTTAATATTCTTAGTAAGTACAATAACCATAGCTGCCAAGTTATCCCTTTTTTAAAGGGATTTTCCCTTATGCTGAATAGGCTTCCTCGCGAGAAAAGGAAAAACTTGGCAGCTATGAAAATAACTATATAAGTAAGAGAGAAACTTTCTGTCTTCTATAAGCGAGCATTTGATCACGATCCACAAGTTTCTCTAGAATTAATATTTTCCCTTGCTGCTTAATTTATTGCAGGTAGGTGTGACACGAAAATACGTTTGATTCACTTCTATTGCCCCAAGGTCAGATTGTACATAAATAAGCCTGTTACAATTCCACTGAACTTAGAGACATCTCAGGGCTGTAGCTTCAAGTTCCAGTGTACTATAGTATTATTAATGTACAACATCACTGTCATTGCTGTGATGCAAAAAAAAGAAAAAAGAAAAAAAGCTATTTTATTCTTCCTGAATCGAAGGCATGAACACACAGGAACTGTCACTGTAAATGCACACTTTAGGCTAGTAGAAATTAATGAAGAACATGAGCACAAGGTCCCAATAAAAGCCAAGAAGAATGGATAGTGTTTTGGGAAGTTGCTATGGAATACAAAACAGGCATATCTAATGAAGACATAACGGATAAACAAAGGTGAGTCCCAGTGTTGTAATGAGAGTCATAATTATGCTTAAGCAGCATTGTTTCCTGCCTAATTAATCTTCCTTAAAAACCCTATTACTAACCTGCTACGTCAGCACATCAATAATGGTTTGGGTTTTTTTTTTTTAAATATCCAATAACCATCTGGAAAGTTGTTGAAATAAACTAGCACCAGAACTGCACCGATTAGAGTGCAATTTATATATTACAATATGGGGATCTGTTAATGCAGAGGTCGCCAATTTTTTTCCAGACCAGTGGGCACATATTGAATATTGAGAGTGCCAGGGGTACCTGCCACAAAATAGCTGCTTGAGGATGGGAGGGAGACCTGGCATAACACAAAACAGCTGCCACAGAGAGTGTGACATAACACAAAATTTGAGAGACAGCCATCCTTGGCCACCTTATGCTGTGTCCTGCTGGTTCTTACTGTGGAGATCACACGATATTGATTTTACACACACACACACACACACACACAGAGAGAGAGAGAGAGAGAGAGAGAGAGAGAGAGAGAGAGAGAGAGAGAGAGGAGTTGCTGTTTAATAGTAGTAGAGAGCATTCCTCAGTTCCAGGGGGGGGGGAGCCTCAAGGTGGTTACACCACATTCCTTCGCCTTTCACAGAAATCACTTAGAAAGTTCCTGCACATTTTGCTTCATAAATTTATTTCTTAGAAGGCTAACTTACAAGGGATTGAGGTTCCATCTTAATAGTACTTTTGAGTAAACGTGCATAGTATGCCTTACTGAGTTTAGTTGGTCTTACACAAACATACTTCTGCATAGGTTTGCACCCCCAGCCTGCAATTATAGCACCTTAATTAATAAAATACATTTAATGACTTTTCCAAATATACATTAAAATTTTGTTAACTTCACAGGTGTCCCTCACAATCAGGGGCACTTGGCTTATTATGGGTGGGGAGAAGGTGAATCAGGATATGGTGGTAGATCTCTGAGAGAACTGTAGCATATTGGCAAGGTTTTCTGATTGGCACTGTGGGTTAAACCACTGAGCCTAGGGCTTGCTGATCGGAAGGTCGGCGGTTCGAATCCCTACAACGGGGTGAGCTCCCGTTGCTCGGTCCCAGCTCCTGCCAACCTAGCAGTTCGAAAGCATGTCAAAGTGCAAGTAGATAAATAGGTACCTCTCCAAGCGGGAAGGTAAACGGCATTTCCATGCGCTGCTCTGGTTCACCAGAAGCGGCTTTGTCACGCTGGCCACATGACCTGGAAGCTGTTTCTGGACAAATGCCGGCTCCCTTGGCCAATAATGCGAGATGAGCGCGCAACCCCAGAGTCAGTCACGACTGGACCTAATGGTCAGGGGTCCCTTTACCTTTACCTACCAGCAACTTAAAAGCTGCCTTCCCCCATTAGGTTTCTTGGGCACATATTCTTGAACTGACCATGTGCTTAGAGGCACCCTATTCCTTAATGTCTGTCTGTCCCCCGGCTTTTCTTGGTGGA
The DNA here is from genome assembly GCF_963506605.1 of Zootoca vivipara. Taxonomy (NCBI): domain Eukaryota; kingdom Metazoa; phylum Chordata; class Lepidosauria; order Squamata; family Lacertidae; genus Zootoca; species Zootoca vivipara. The sequence goes on from NC_083285.1 coordinate 30,307,491, forward strand.
ACTAGCAAAAAGTAAAGCAGATCCTGAAATACCCCTGCTATACACACTGCCCAGTAGTAAAGGAGAAGAGTGTGCAGTATATTTTCCTTGAGCAGGTTTTAAAAATTCTTTATCCTTTTGTTCACATTAGTGTGAAAAGTCAGCAACTGAATGAGATTAACGTAAATGAAGAGAAAAGCTCTCTGTTTATATTGCAGTCAATTTGGAGTTTGTTTAATGTAACAGGATTATGTTGCCGTAAGAAAGCATCTACGAGGAAAATCGCTGCAATATCCTCAACTTTTTTTCTGTTTATTTAAGGAGTTTTATAGGTTTTAACCAGGGCATGAGTACATCCTGCTAGCCCAGCAGATTAAGAGGATTTTTTTATTACTGGCTTGAGAAATAATACTTATATGATTCCCTGTAAATGGAGCCGACGAGGGCCTAGATGGAATATTTGGCAGTAGCCATAGTTACCATCAGTCCTAGAAAGTTCCAGTCAATGCAATATTCTTTTATCGAAAAAAGTATGAAAAGCTCTATGATCAAACCACCATAAGAGTCCATTGATTCTGATTTATTTTTCTCCAGAAGTGGCTACACCACACCATAATTTACTCCGCAAGACTTCTCGTGGGGATCCTCCTTTATGTTTCTGTTATGTATTGGTTTAATTTGTGTACATGAGTTTCTCTGCTAGTCCTGTAACTACCTTTCCCGCTCCTGGGCAATTCAAATGGGTGCGGTGACAGTTGCTATTGGTTAACTTGTTAGCACAATTTGGATCCTCACTCTGATAGGTTCCCGCCAAAATCTAAATGTATCCTTTCCCCGACCCCTGCTCCTGAGAGTATAAAAGGAGCTCACCCTTTCCCTCCAGTTCAGTCAAGATTCCTACTGCAATAAAGAAGACTGTTCCTGCTATACTTGACTCCTAGCAGTTCCTTGCTAGTATGCTGAATCACTATTCTGAGCTGACTTCACGAAGAGCTGAAATCACACTCACGACATAACAGTTTCATCCTGACTAATGCCACTCTGCTCAAAGTCATGACGCACGTTTATGGACACCTAACAAAAATTATGAAGATCAGGGAGGGAAACCTCCCAGCCCAGAGTCAATTGAGATAGGGAGTAAAATTCATTTCCAGCCCTGTCAACCACCAACCCAAGGGCCCAGTGAAGTTCACAGGGCAAAATGGCCCCAACCACCAGGTGGCCAAGGCTCTTGCACTGGCAGCCTTCCCACCCACCTAAAGTTCTCAAGAGATGTCACATCCTCCCATGAAAACCCCTCTTTCCACATCCCAGAGCTGTCACACTTCTAAATGAATGGTGCCCTGCAGGAAGGGGTCTACAGAGTGGTGGCTTCTTACATGCACTCCAGTCTCCACATGGAAAGATATCTCAGGGATGCCAATGCATACCTTGGTTTTGGTTTCCTTAGAATGAAGGCCACTAGAAGCTTCTGGCTTTTCCTCTGATATAAGGTTTATTTATACATATGTGCACCGGGACGCAGGTGGTGCTGTGGGTTAAACCACAGAGCCTAGGGCTTGCTGATCAGAAGGTCGGTGAGCTCCCGTTGCTCGGTCCCAGCTCCTGCCAACCTAGCAGTAAAAAAACACGTCAAAGTGCAAGAAGATAAATAGGTACTGCTTCAAGCGGGAAGGTAAACGGCGTTTCCATGTGCTGCTCTGGTTCGCCAGAAGTGGCTTTGTCATGCTGGCCACATGACCTGGAAGCTGTACACTCCCTCAGCCAATAACACGAGATGAGCGCCGCAACCTCAGAGTCGGGCATGACTGGACCTAATGGTCAGGGGTCCCTTTACCTTTATACATATGGGCAGGCCTGAGAATAAGGTGGAAGGTTCCCAGTGTTAAGATTCCCACAGATCTGGCTGCCACGTTAGCTTTTTAAAGGAGCTCCATAACGCTATAGCAAAGAATCACACAGAGAGAGCAAGTCAGGTCTCTCGGTTTGTTTTCAGCATCAGTTCCAAGGTTGACTGTCTCCCTGCCCCCCTTTAATGGCAGCATTTTCAGGCATGGCAGGAGGATGAAGACATGCCCCCCCCCCTGCAATGCATATCCCCCTGAGCATTGGTTACTTCCCAGTAAATGTTGGTTTATTTGCTCGGTTTAGAAAATCTGTCTCAGCCTATTCATCTCAGTTTTGCTTTTTCTCTACTGCCTTTAACCATTTGAGGGGAGCATCAACATGGCCTAGTTTGGTTTTTCTAAATAGTCTTGTTCCTAGTTTTCAGGCCCTTGTGACATCTTAAAATTCTGACTGTTGCAGCACACAGACAAAGTTTCAAAAAGAACTCGCTAGTTCTTGCCTCATGCATCAACTTTCATTTTGGTTCTGTTGCTATAGGGCTAGAGAACTTCTGGAGCCAAGCCTAGTTAGCCAATCAAGGATCAATGGATGAAAAATATGCTCTGGTGTGCTTCCAGCCCTCCAAACAGGTGCCAACTGGGCCCCACACTGCAACTGGGATGTCAATAAAATGACTGTCGGACTAAGACTACAGCAATCCCATGGACAGATTTGGGAGCAAGTTCTCACTGAACTCAGAGGGACTTTACATTTGAGCAAATTTGGATAGAATTGGGTTCTAAGGTTCTAGTTCATGTTTCTGGAAGCATCAGCTCCCAATGGTCTTTAGTGGTTATAAAAACAGAGCAAATACTGACGCCAAGTGGCAGATTCCTTCCCTTATGACACCACCACCCTTTTATTTGCAGCTCACCATTGGGTGGGAGAGTGAAATATACTCTGAGTCGAGAGTGAATTTCATGCTCTTTATTCAGCTTGTAGTCATCAAGGAGAAGAAGAGAAGAATGATTGACCTGTGGGCCAATCAGTTTGTGGATTGACTTCTGCCAGCAGCCTGATTGGCTGCTCCTGCAGGCCAATCAGGTTGCGGATTCACTTCTGCCAGCCGCCTGATTGGCTGCTCCTGCAGGCCAATCAGGTTGCGGATTCACTTCCACCTGGAGTTGGATTGGGTGGCTCCTGCGGACCAATCAGACTGCTGATTCTGGATCCTATTGTTCTATGATTCAGCTCAGTACATAACAGAGAGAAATCAAAACAAACCACAGTGGTACAGTAAGCAAAACACAGCACCAACACAGGATCTGGAGAGTAGCAGATCTGGGAACCCATCCTCATACATCGCTTAATCCTTCAGGCTCTAAGCAAAGCTTTTGTTCTCCATCCAAGACACAATGCATGGTTCAGAGTTCAGATTCAGCACAAGCAAGCAATCAAGTCAGGCACTGGCCAGGGGCTATAGAGACGAGTGGCCTAGCCCAACTGTGCTGTCATTCACTATGGGAGCCTCAGATATCCCCCCCCCAGCAGCGAATGTCATATTCTAATAGCACCAAGCTCAGCTGTGCTGTGCTGTGCCCTGCCCAGCTCTGGTTGGGGACGGGCAGCAGCAGGGCCCATTATCAGCTCTGTGCCTCAAAGTCCAGCACCCATCCCAGGAGAAATAGCTGCTACATTGCTGGATGGCTTCACCCTCGTGAGTTCACACATTTTGGGGTGGCTTGAATGCGGAAGCCTGTTGAGCACCAATCAGATGGGCAGCCTATTAATGTTCTTCAGGCTTTCCTCTTCAGATCTTCCCCCAGCATGAGGTACAGCCAGAAGGGAAATGCAACAACAGAGTGGGCTCTTGCACGTGGCCCTATTATGTCCTCCACATGATGTTACACATATGGAGAGAAAAGCACCCTATTAGGGCTATTCTTTCTGTGTAATGTTCATATGCATGCATGCAAAAAACCAAACCCAACAACAATGGAATATCATGTGGAAGTTGGAAAGGGTCGCAGTACAAGAAATTGGTTCTGGCTTCCTAATTAAGTTGTATGGTTTTCATTAGAATATTTGGAGCATCCTGGAAGCTAGCCAAGCAGTGCCTCATTCAACTTCTATGTATGTTAAAATATAGATCTTCCATGACTGCCCCACCCTCCTCGGCAAGATACTATTGTCTTTGTTTTTCTTTCTTTGAATGGGTTTGACGCTTGCTTCTATTATGTCGGAGAGACAGTCGCTCATGTCTGCTCCAAGAGGAGCAGATGGTAGTTTGTGCTCCAAGCAAAAGCTTTGATTGACATTGACATCACAGCCAAACAACTCCAGTTACAGCTCATTAAGGGAACAAGCCCAATACTTAAAAAGTGCAGCCTTTATTCATAACTTTTATTCTTAGATTGAGGGGGGGGGGAGAATCCCATTTCTGTCCGTTTTCATTAGACGATACCATGTTATATCACACCAAACTGGCAATCGTTCTTCCGGCAATAGTAATTATCTCTCAAGTCAGCAGATAAATTATATGAATAATTCAGTGTGCTACAATTTATTTGATTTTCTGCTTCACTGAATAACTGCTTACTCTAACCACGCACCAAATGTGTCAGATCCATTTGCCACTGATAACTAAATAAGTAACATAGAAACAGGCAAAAGACTAAAAGTATACACTTTTAAATAGCTTAATGAACAAAGGCAGTCAGGTTGCTCTTCAGATGACAGAAATCAGAGCAGTTTTACCCTCTTCAAGGGAACAGTAATTCTAGGTTATGTCCTAACATAATCCTAACCCTGTCTACTGTGAAGTATGTAAGTCCCATAGAATTCAGAGGGGCTTACTGGATTTATTTGAATCTAATGCTTACCTTTTTTTGGGGGCCAAATTACACTGCAAAAATTAAGGTGTGCATTGGATTTGGTGACACATTTACATTCACCAGCAAATACATTTTTGGTTTCAAGGTTGTGAAAATTGAGGTGCGCATTAGATTCGATGGTGCATTAGACTCGAGGAAATACGGTACTTCCAGACAGGTAGGGTAGGATTGCAATGTAAGCTAGTAAAACAGCCTTCAACAATTCCCATCAGCCCCAAGAGTGCACAAGGTTGGCAAAGTGATGTAATACTGATACACTATTATATAAGAAATTCAATAAAAGTTATTTTTTTAAAAAAAGAAAAAGAAATTCTAACATTGTTTTCAGAATTCCTTCTGTTAAATATTATACAAAATGTTCTATGTTTGTTTGTTTTTTTAAAGGTGGTGGGAGGAATAAAATTGTACTGCAGAATTTCTCAAGACTAGATACAAGACTATCACATTTGTGCTTATTACAATATGCTTGTTTAAGGAAAGAAAGATTTTCACCAGTACAGTTGTCTATTAATCCAAAAGCCCAACCATACAATTAATTCAATTAAATGTGAATTTAACAGAAAACCAACACAGGCAATATACAAACCTTGCTTTTTAAAATAGGGAATAAAGAGGTCTCTCCAGGGATTGTATTGCTAATTTAATTGGGCACATGATATACAATTTATAATGTGCAGCTCTGGTTTGAAGGTATTTGCATGAATCTTTCTGACTACCGAAGTCAATAGTGCCATTCTGTATAATAAACATATCTGTGTTTGGCGGTACAACGCAGGTTATTGCGTAATCAGATCAGGCCCAATAAGCCTCCAAGCAACCAACGAGGTGATGCTTGAAATAGTGTGTTTGAAATATGGCATGTTGCACTGGACAAAGATTTGGCTTGCTTGATGGCAGAACCAAGATCAAGTCGCTCTTTAGCTATGAAGCGTTCCAAATGGTTTTGAACAAGTCACTAGCCCTCAGGCTCATGTCTCACACAGGATTTTATGAACCATATTATTAACAGTGTAGCAGAGTTTGGGGGTGCAAGGGGACCCATAACTGTTAGAGTTAGGGAACGCTGGATATTAATGGATGGAAGAATATAGATAATACTTGGAGTATTGAAGGGGAGATGCCGGATGTTAAATTTAACATGCAACCAAAACTAAGAAATTGCCTGTGGAGAAGGGCCGTCAAGGTGCAGTTAGTGGACAATGGCCAGTCATTGACCCTCTGCCTGAGCGTAAACAGAAGAGTTGGGAGGCAAAGGTTATTGGAGGCATGATGTCACATGGGGATGTCTCCATGAGCTGCTGTGAAGGCCAGAACCATCTTGGAAGGCTGACTGAAGGCACAGAGATGTCTGGGAATCCATTTCTGGGGTGCTGTGAAGGACAGGCTCCACCTGAGATGTGGGTACTGTGAAATCTCTCTCCATTGAAAATTTCCAGTGTAAATTAATCATATTTCAAAGACACTGCAGACTCTGCCATGCTTCGTTTTTGCCAGAGGAAGACAGACTCTGGTTGAGTGTGAAGACCCCTTGGAATCTCATGCACCAAGTCAGCAGATACTGACATGGTCACTACCAATTTCTATAGCAACAGTAATGTAGGACAGCCAGTTCTTGGGTGCTGTCACCCTGTGGAATGGCTGAGACATGGATTCCAGGATGGAGCTATACAAATAAGGAATGGAGCTATCCTGACCAAAGGTCTATGCAGATAAGTTGGAAAGGCAGATTGGGCTGGCTGGGTTCTCATGGGATCCCATTTAGTTCTATTGAACAAAGTAAATGTATTGCTCATCATCACCTCCATCGTTCTGCCCGGACACTGAAGTCTAGTGCCGAGGGCTTCTGGCCGTTCCTTCGCTGCGAGAAGCCAAGTTACAGGGAACCAGGCAGAGGGTCTTCTTGGTAGTGGCACCCACCCTGTGGAACGCCCTCCCACCAGATGTCAAAGAGAAAAACAACTACCAGACTTTTAGAAGACATCTGAAGGCAGCCCTGTTTAGGGAAGCTTTTAATGACTATTGTATTTTAATATTTTGTTGGAAGCTGCCCAGAGTGGCTGGGGAAACCCAGCCAGATGGGTGGGCTAGAGATAATATGTTATCATCATCATCATCATGACGACTGATATATTCATTAATAGATAATAATTTTTTAAAAATCAAGACCCAGTTTCACATATCTGGGGCAGTGGTACAAGAAACCAGCATAATTATCTCTTTTTTACTTATAATTTTATTGTTTTAAATTTAAATGGTATTGCCATTTAGTATTCCACCTTGTTATCTCTCAAGGAGAGACGTACATGACATATTGCTTTGCCAAAGATGGCAAAGTACTGACATACTGCAAACCTGTATTTTGTAATGTGGTATCAACAAGAAATGATATCATATGCTCGATTTAGTTCTCTTGAGTACAACAGTTAGGCAAACTCTGTTCCAGGAAAAACAGGCTCTTTATCTGCTTTCCCCTTGTGGTTTCTCTCACCTTCCTCTCTGCCCACTTCTCTTCTGTTGGATACTTGGGCTTATTAAACAGCTGGTGTCAGTCACATCATTCTTTATGAGTCAGCCGATAGCCAAGTTAGCCTGGACAATATTATGCTGTATCTGTAGCTGATTACCTCACTTGCAATAGCAGAACACATCTCTAAAGTGCAATCCATTTTCCCATAACAAGAATGATGCGAGAGTTGCGTGTAATACAGCGTTAACCTGACTGGTATTCTCTAATGCCTGTGATATCTTGCTCTTGATTTGATTATTTAATTATCAATTATTTTATAAACATCTCCTACAACCAGATTCTTTTCTCAGAATCTCAACAGTGCACACACACACTCTGTTAGGTGCCCTCCTTTTTAAAAAAAACAAAACCATTTTTATTGAGAAATGCATTTTTAAAGGTACAAAAACAAAACGTAAACAATAAATGTAATAGAAAAGGAAGAAGACCACATTCTCAAAGATAATAAACTATAATATGTAGAGCTAATGAAGAGACACACGTCACCCTGATCTAAGTGGTGTTTAGTGTATGATCTCTGATTTGGAAGTCCCTCTTTTATTGGATTATCCTAGCAATAGATTAGGAACTCTGAAGGCTGAAAATCTGTGATCACTGCACAAACATAGAATCTGATATCAAAAGAACTAACTAGAGCATATAAAGGGTGCATGAAGGCAATGTTTGACAGGGAACAGGAGGGAGTATCAACAGAGGCCTTATGAAAAGCATATTGAGGATCATCTAAGACAAAGTTTGAATGAGTCATTCCAAGATCAACTGCTGTGGTTTGGTTAGTAATCCTGGATGTTTCCCAGTGGAAATCATATGCCAAAATATGAAGCAACAACATTGCATGCCTACCACATATAACACAATTAACCCCAGAACATCACTGACTCTCCAGCACCTACTAGGCAGCTTTCTGAACATTCATAATTCCTCATTCTAATTTACACGAAGTACCATCCATGTACATGGGATGCAGGTGGCGCTGTGGGTTAAACCGCAGAGCCTAGGGCTTGCCAATCAGAAGGTCAGTGGTTTGAATCCCCGCAATGGGGTGAGCTCCCATCGCTCGGTCCCTGCTCCTGACAACCTAGCAGTTCAAAAGCATGTCAAAGTGCAAGTAGATAAATAGGTAGGTACCGCTCCAAGCGGGAAGGTAAACGGTGTTTCTGTGTGCTGCTCTGTTTCGCCAGAAGCGGCTTTGTCATGCTGGCCACATGACCTGGAAGCCGTACGCTGGCTCCCTCAGCCAATAACGCGAGATGAGCGCCGCAACCCCAGAGTCAGTCACAACTGGACCTAATGGTCAGGGGTCCCTTTACCTTTACCTTTTTACTATCCATGTAGCACTTTAAACATAACCTCCTTAGTTTTAGCACGTATCATCTCACACAACACATTTTGATCAATATTTGTTTCTATCTCTCTGACACCAAGCTGATGTCTGTTTCCCAGGAAACTCAAATATTTTCCACATCTCTTATAAATCAGAGACATTGCTTCCTTGGAAACAGGTAAATATGTATAGCCCAAAAGCAGATAAAAAGAGGGTTGTCTGAATTAGTGAGTCAGAGTTGATGATAAAATTATCATAATTGGTGTCCTTGAACCAATTTACCAACTGATCTTGAAATAATTTTAATTTGTTCACCCAACAAATTTCCTACAGTATATCTATAAAGCTTACCTGATTCAAGCTGCAACTTCACAAAATATGACTGCACATAAAAATAAGTGAGAGAGGGAGACTGCAGATGATAGTTTCAATTCCAGTCACTTCCACAGTAAATGGATTGCTGATGTTCTCCAAATTGCATAAACTCCATGTGAGGAATGATAGAGAAGCCAGAGGTGGAACTATACCTGGTATATATTTGAAGCAGAATCTGCATGTATATCATCCATATTCATTGCTTAAGCTGAAATATCACATAATGAAACTGAAAATCAAGAAGCTACCCAAAGCACCTTATTTGAAACAAATAGGATTTATTTGAAATGTTTCATGAGAAAGCCAATAGTTCTTTTGGGCTTTTGTTTAAGAAAGCTTAGGGGGGCCTTTGAAAAAATACAATTATTTCGTAGATGCTGTTGGTCGTGGGATTTGATAAGACAAAGTTCGACTTTGGTGTAATTGATGGACCAGTTACTGCTCCATTTCCTGCTAGTTTTGTGTGGGTGGTTGAGACTGTCTTTGCAGAGACCTTTTGTAAATACTTGCAAAAAAAAAAAGTCCTGTTAATAATTAACCTTAGAAGTGTTGCTTATTGTCACACTCTTAATTAAAGCATTGGCTTAAATTACCTGAGCGAAAAATTGCACAGAAATTCTGAGTATAATAAAAGAGGAAGGCAGGAAATGTAGATGCTTGGGCTCTTCTGCAAAGAGAAATAAAGTGTAATTGTTGTGCATTTGCATGAATAGATGCCTTCATTGGCATAGCACAGTTCTACTATTATCATTTTTAACGAGTGGAAAGGTATATGTGCCCATCTCAGATCATAACGAAAAGAAGACCATTTGATGGAAAGCATCATGAGCATTAAGGGACGTTATTACAGGTGGCTGTTAAGGTTTGGTGCTACTGTGAGCTTTTCTTTTTTAAGGTCAAAAAGTGGAATCTGAAATTGGTCAAGAAGACAAATACCCAATTTGGTATTCATGCTATCACAGTATTTGACTTAACCTGGCAACCAGGATTACCACAAATATTTCTGTATCCTGAATCAGTAACGCCATGGAGCAATATAAAATGTCTCACTTAAGTCCTTTTGAGGATTGGAGAGGGCAATAATGTGCACTTCTTTGGCAAAATTAGTAGCAACCCCTAAATCTAATGTACTATAAATGGCACTAAAGGATGCTTAAAATCTTAGAGAGTTCCCCAGTATTAGTGCAATCCTAAACATGCTTATTCAGAAGTAAGTCCTGCTGAGTTCAAGGAGATCTACTTCTGTGTAATACTTACTCCTACAGCTCCTACAGTGCAATGCAAGGATGAAATCCTAAACATAGGATGCCCGAGGCAGCTGCCATGTCTCACCTTGTCTCATGGGTGGGCTGGCCCTGGCTGTGGCTGGGTCCACAATAATATATGTTGCAGTAAAATCTAGAATCATAGAGTTGAAAGGGACCCCGAGGATCATCTAGTCCAACCCCCTGTAATGCAGGAAAATGCAGCTGTCCCTTATGGGGATCGAACACCAACCTTGGTGTTATCAGCACCACGCTCTAACCAACTGAGCTGTCTGTCGTGGAACAGAATTGCAGTCTAATTCTGAATAACTTACAGAGTGGAGTGCTTTTGCAGTGCACATACTACACATCCCCTTTGGTTATTACATCCCACTGAAGCACTGCTTGCTCCATGAAGAGCAGAATGGACAGAGACTGTCACAGAGAGGACCTGTGTTCTTCCTGCAGTACAAAGCTGCATGCCCCAAGACTTATCTTTGGCATGCCATGCCATAGTATAGTGATGGTTCATCACACAGAAAAATTACCTGGCAGGGAGGACTTTCCCATCCACTGATTAGGCAGTCAATATTCCTGCATCTGCTCTGATTACTGCCAGCAAGTTAATCAAATGTAGCACTGAAGCTTCCAGCTCATACGTAGAAAACAAAAAAGGCCGTGCCCACCCACATCCACCAATACTCTCTTATTTTAGATGTAAAAACATTTTTAAGACATAGGATCAATTCAGACATCATGCCAAATCATGATTCATTCAAACAAGAATTAAGAACCCACAGCACGATATGAGCTTCCAACATAAACAAATCGTGGCTGCTTGGCTAGCTGTTATTTTCCATCGACTCAGCATTAACCTTCACAAGTTCTCGCACACTCCTTTCACTGTGGTGTAACAGCCTCCTAGAGCCAAACTATGTCCATAACAGCGTCTTGTCGATGGCTTGTGAAGTCAGACACAACAGCCAACTGCAGTTACCAAAGAAGCAGTTTGCAGACCATAACTGGATATTCTTGAATTGTCAGCACATCATAAAACATGGATACATATGCATGTACATAGCCATACGTATGTCTACTCAGAAGTCAGTCCTATTGAATTCAGTGGGGATTGATCCTGGGTAAGTGGGGTTAGGATTGCAGCTTTAAGAGCACGGACACAGGATGTTTCTAGACCAGGCACCCCAAACTGCGCCCCTCCAGATGTTTTGGCCTACAACTCCCATGATCCCTAGCTAACAGGACCAGTGGTCGGGGAAGATGGGAATTGTAGTCCAAAACATCTGGAGGGCCAAAGTTTGGGGATGCCTGTTCTAGACTGTTACAATTTTCGGCTGGGATTCAATCATGTACCAGCAAATTCAGATTGCACAATTACAGTTGATTTGGCAGTATTGCACAACTTACCCTCCCCCCACAAAATAATAATAATAATAATAATAATAATAATAATAATAATAATAATAATCCAAGGTATCTACTTTATATCAGTTGCTATGATAAAAAACAGGTCCGAAGTGTCATAATGACATTTACACCATTTATATGGTGACCTTACATAAGCAGAAAGCATTTCTGCTCATGTAAAGCAGGACAATTTTTTCCTGCCAATCCTCCCACTATCTGCAGCTCCCTGCACATCCCAGAAACTCCATGAGAACTTGAGCAGTATTGGATATGGTGCAGATGGTTGCAGTAAGTAGGTGAGAATTAATGAAAACTGGATCCTCATCGTCCTGGGAAAGAGTGTTCTGTTGTAGGCCCATCGTTGTTCAAAGAATTTGGACAAAGGAATTGAAGGGATGCACATCAAATTGGCAGGTGGCACCAGAATTGGAAGAGGTAGCTAATGCCGCAGAAAAAGAATTGGAATTCAAGATGACCTTGACAGATTAGATAACTGGGCCCAAACTAGCGAAATGAATTTCATTAGGGACAAATATAAGGTTCTACACTCAGGACAGGTATATCCAAAGTCCGGCCAGGAGGCCTAATCCAGCCCAGTGGTCTATTTAATCTGGCCCCTGTGGCAGTTTATTTCCTGGGGTAAAATCCTAAAAGAAGGTCAACAACTTCAATCCTTGAAAAAAAGCTCAAAAACACCTGGGGTTAAATCCTAAAAAAAAGCTCAACAACTTCAATCCTAAAATTAGCTCAACAACTCTGGGGGAACCCCCAAAAAAACTCAAAAAAAATTGGTCAGCCCTCACGCATGTTCACTTCATCAAATCTGGCCCTCTTTGAAAAAAGTTTGGACACCCCTGATTTAAGCATAAATAACCAGCTCACTTGCACTATTACTTGAATTAGCAATATTATAGATCCATAATTCAACCATGCAAGTTATTTTTCTGTGGGTTCTGCACAGACAGAAAGCCTGTACAGAATTGTTTGGGACACCAAGACCTTAAACAGTGAACATGTTTTTTATTTATTTTATTTTGTTTTGTTTTATTTTGTTTTTTAAATCTAGAATTCTGAGAAAAAACATTAGTCAGACCTCGGCTCTGATTTATCAACAAAGAACTGTAGCTTCCTGGAGATGAAGTTCACTCCCTGAACTTTATTGGCACTTTTTGAGTGCAATTGTTTCCTAGCTGGATTTTTCAGAACATTTTCTGGTGATACGTCATATCTGCTACATCAAGCAGTCACTTTCCACTAGCAATAACAGTCTGGACATCTTTCTGTTGGGCCCGGTGTCTCTATGGCTGCCTGGGGTATTACACAGCCACATTTAAATGTGTGGGAAGGATTTCTCAAAACAGATGATAACGGTATTTATACAAGCACAGGAAGCAAAAGGTTATGATGAAAGACGAAATGCGGTAACTGATTATACAGTACCAGGAAGGATAACAATGATCCTTCATTCGTACTCCGTGTAGGTGACAGCTTTGTGATTTTGCCTGTTGTCTGTTTTTCATTCATAGGTTGCTTCCAGATAGGCTTTTATTGTGGGACTGGTGCCACTCATGCATGCAAGATTTTGCAGAATACACACATTGCAAGCATCAAAATCCCAGCTCACATTTGTCTCCCTTTTAATCCAGATTTACCTTTACCACAATAAAAGCCAATAAACTGGGGAGAGACTGTTGCCAGCAACCTGTTTGTGATGTCTAAACAACCCGTTTGCAGTATTGCGCTCCCATTCAGAAGCACTCACAGTCTATGTCAGGGGTAGGCAACCTAAGGCCCGGGGGCCGGATGCGGCCCAACCGCCTTCTCAATCTAGCCCATGGACGGTCCAGGAATCAGCATGTTTTTACATGAGTAGAATGTGTGCTTTTATTTAAAATTCATCTCTGGATAATTTGTGGTGCATAGGAATTCATTCATTTCCCCCCCCCCCCAAAAAAAATAGTCCGGCCCACCACATGGTCTGAAGGACGGTGGACCGGCCCATGGCTGAAAAAGGTTGCTGACCCCTGGTCTATGTACTGCAAATGTTTGAGGTCTGGAAACTTGAACAGATTGGCAAATGGTGTCCTGTGGGAAAGAATTTGGGAGACTTCTAAAACTTTAGTTAATGATATAGTGTGCAGAGGAAGGTGACCAAGATGATCAAGGGCCTGGAAACCAAGCCCTATGAGGAACGGTTGAAGGAGCTGGGTATGTTTATCCTGGAAAAGAGGAGACTGAGAGGAGATATGATTGCCATCTTCAAATATCTTAAGGGCTATCATATGGAAGATGGAGCAAGCTTGTTTTCTCCTGCTCTGGAGAGTAGGACATGAACCAGTGGCTTCAAGTAAGGAGATTCCAACTAAACATCAAGAACTTTCTAAAAAGTAAGACCTGTTCAACAGTGGAACGGACTCCCTCAGGAGGTGGTGGGTTCTCCTTCATTGGAAATTTTTAAGCAGAGGTTGGATGGCCACCTGTCATGGATGCTTTAGTTGAGATTCCTGCATTGTGGGGGGTTGGACTTTAGGGTCCCTTCCAACTCTATGACTCTATTATAGTTCCTGGCATTTCATCAGTTAATAGAGAAGGATGTTGAAAGCAATAACATTGAACGGACTGGTTCAAAAGAATGGTGCCTGCTTCAAACGGCATCTGTTTAATATTAATATGAGCCACAGTTACCTCTGTATTGAACTTTGCTGGCTAGAATCCAGATGTTTGAAAATATTCATTCCCTCCAGCAGTATATGTTGCAAACGTAAATACATGCACAGCTTTCTCTTATTTTATTTTCTATAAATTTTTACCAGCTTCCCAACCCCCGAAAAGAGCTTAATATGCCTCTCACAGACTTGCTCTATCAGTTTGCAAGTTTCTTCCTTAGCAGTTTCTGGAAAACATGGTCTGCAGTTATTTTAAAACTGATGCACTGCCCATAGAAGGTATCTGATGCTTATCTCTGGTGAGAGAAGAACTTTGCCCATTTACAGAACAAATACAATGTGATGAGTATGAGAAAGGATTTGGCATAGTCACAGCCTTGGATTCCAACAGAAATCAGACACAGTTCTGTCATTTGTCATCTGGCAGGAAGCCACTTCCTTTGTTACCTTAATGGACCAGATGTAGAGGGTCGTTACCTCACCAGGAAGCTAGCCTGGCTATTCCAGTAATTGAATCCATGCAGGAATTAGAAGGGGGTTCAAGCATACAGCCTACACCCCTCACCCAAACAAAACTCATAACAATACACTCAATTCTACGGTATGAACTTTGTATTTCAGTTCTAGGAAAAAAGGGTTTTGTGAGAGTATACGAAATTGTGAAATTGTTTTGTTTCCCTCCCCCCTTTGCTACATTTTGCAATTTTATTTCCTCGATTATGGGTGGCAGAGCTCTATGCATGTGTAAATGCCAAAGTTTCTGTAAAAAGATCACTGAATCAGGGCATCAGGTCAATAACATGGATTAGGAAAATGCCCAGGATATAGAGAGGGTTTTGCATACCCCTAGTATAGGTATCTAATAAAGTAGGCTATTGCCTGCAAATGTTTGTGGGGAAAATGTTCCCACGGCAAGAAGCAAGGGGCAGCCCATAAATAGAACCTAACAAGATATAACATGTCAGATGATCCAGCGGCATGCATTTACAATGTCATTTCAAAAAGAATCTTGTGTAAACAAGAGATGCCTCATCAGGACAATGAACTCAACCCCACACAGAAGGATTTCAGACCGATTGATGCCAATGGCGCTTTCCCAGAGAATTTATCTAAATAGGACCAAGCTAGACCACTAGCCATGCAATTTATATTGCATCAAAATCTAGGAGCATCAGAATCTAGAAACTATCTCTGTAAAGAAATGAGATTAATCATATATATTTCCCTTTTACTGCACAATCCTGAGCATCTAATCAGGGCCGTCTTGAGCAGATCGCGTGCCCTGGTGCTGAGGGGCGGAGATCGCTCCGCCGCCCGCCCCGCCCTCGCAGGGCGCAATTGGTTTCCGTGCGGCTTTGCCGCGCGGCGCCCTCCTTTCCGGGCCGGCGCCCAGCTTACCAGCCCCGCGCCATGGTGCACTGCGCCACCGGGGGTCTATGAAGAGCCGGCCCTGCATCTAATCAGGATTTTCGTGGTCTTGCCTTCAGATAAGTGTGTACGGACTTGCAGCCCTAAGAGTCCCTGCATGACATAACACTTCTGGTAGTCTTAAGGAGCCACTTTCCTCCTCCCATCACAGTATATCACAATTAACACATGAAGTCTTCAATTAAACACAGTTTTCCCTTATGTCCAGGAAACTGTATATGCCTAGAGTGCCACTGTGAATTGATAGCAAACTCAATGACTCCAACAGTCACATTATGCTGTGAGATCTATGGATCAAATGTGCGATATAAAATAATGCCTGAAAAGTGTAGGGGATGTAACATAAGAGCTCTCTGTCTTTGCTTTATACTTAAAACCCCTGGACTATGGGGTGCAACACTTATCTCCACTTTCAAGCCGAGGGACCCAGCGTTTGTCTGCAGACAGCCTTCCAGGTCTTGAGGCCAGCATGACTAAACCTCTACTGGTGCACAGAGGACCGTGACAAATTTCAGAGCGCATGGAAACACCGTTTACCATCCCGCCACAGCGGTACCTATTTATCTACTTGCACTGGTATGCTTTCAAAGGTTGGGAGAAGCTGGGACAGAGCAACGGGAGCTCACCACTGATCTTCTAATCGGCAAGCCCAAGAGACTCAGTGGTTTAGATCACAGCGCCACCCGCATCTCTGTAACACCAGTGCAGTCAATGTTTTGTCATATAATGCACTTAGTTAATTTGATCTATGAGAAATAGCTCCTGGAATCAGGAGGCATCTGTAATGTAAAGGTCTCTTTAATATAAACTTCAGTGCTCTCCAGATGTTTTGGACTACAACTCTCATCAGCCCCAGCCAGTATGGATGTGCTGTTTGAAACTGAGGCAAGCAATAGGCCAAAACATCTGGAGGGCATCAAGTTGGCAAAGCCTCATAATCCATGTCAATTATTTTTTCAGTCATTACCTTTGGTGTGTGTTTTGTTATACATTTGGGGGTGTTAAAGAAAATTCTGCATTGAGAGACTACTCAACAGCCCAGCTCGTCGGAGTTCAAGTCCCCTGTGGGTCCATGCGGTCAGTAAAAGAAGGAAATTCCAGCCAAGTAATTTAGAGCAAAACAGCAGTCAGTAGACTTAGATCCAGGTTCAAACAGCAGTAAGAACCCCGAGCTCGGGGCGACATTCACTTTTAAAACTTTCCCACCATATCCCAGAATACAGTTCGTACAGCATCATTGCTACATCATTGCTACATCACTGACATGTCACAAAAGGGGAGGGGTAGACAGGGGTTAAGGGACCCAGGTGGCGCTGTGGTTAAACCACTGAGCCTAGGGCTTGCTGATCAGAAGGTCGGCGGTTCGAATCCCTGTGACGGGGTGAGCTCCCGTTGCTTGGTCCCAGCTCCTGCCAACCTAGCAGTTCGAAAGCACATAAAAATGCAAGTAGATAAATAGGAACCGCTATAGCAGGAAGGTAAACGGCGTTTCCATGTGCTGCTCTGGTTTGCCAGAAGCGGCTTTGTCATGCTGGCCACATGACCTGGAAGCTATACGCCGGCTCCCTCGGCCAATAATGCGAGATGAGCGTGCAACCCCAGAGTCGGTCACGACTGGACCTAATGGTCAGGGGTCCCTTTACCTTTACCTTTAGACAGGGGTTACACTAGTTCAACCGTGGCAAACATGTCCAGGCAAGTCCTTGGTACAAGATTAGGATAAGCAGACATGTCAGGGCAAGACCCAGGTATAAGATGCAAAGGGAAACACCTCTGAAGTCCCACCACCCAAAGTACAACTTCCTTTGCATGTCTGGACCCCTAGGCAAGTCTGCTGATGGGATTAGGCTTTCCTTGGCCAACAATCAGCTCAGCAATTGTCACCTCTGGGCAGTTCCTGGAGTCCTTTTTTCAAGGGCAAAATAGCGTTGGAATGGAGAAACTGGCAAAGGAGATGGTTTTATATGATTTCTAAAGCTAGGTATCTTCCCTGAGCTGTCAAGTCGAAAGGATACATTCAGGCAGGGGTCAGCAAACTATTCCACTGTCCCTCAGACCTTGTGGGGGAGCAGACTATATTTTTGGGGGGAAATGAACAAATTCCTATGCCCCACAAATAACCCAGAGATGCATTTTAAATAAAAGGGCACATTCTACTCATGTAAAAACATGCTGATTCCCGGACCGTCCGCGGGCTGGATTGAGAAGGCGATTGGGCCGGATCTGGCCCCCAGGCCTTAGTTTGCTTACCCATGCATCCAGCCATAATATTTGTAACATTTAACAACAATATGTGATCCTCCCCCCCGTAATTTCCATAGCAGGGGGGACCCCCTAAACCCTAGAAATTAATAAATGGTAGGATTTTGATTAATTGGGATATGGATGAAAGTACAAGCTGCAGAGCTGTGCCAGACAAGGAATCCTTCGGCTGTCTTATGCAAACCAGCCTGGCTGGCCTAGTGAGGAGCAAATCTGTTGATGGACCATCTGAGAGGAATCCTTTGGCCTGGGGAGACAGATGTTACCAAGGTGATGAGGTGTGTGTTTGAAGTGAAAGGGAAAGGAGGTTTTTGAGCAAGATGTTCTTGGAAGAAGGGAGAAACAAGACTGGGATCCATCTTGGGCAGACTATGGGGGGACAAGCCCCTCTTGAAATGACCATGCAGTAAGATCTGAACTTCATGCAGACTGAAGGTGTAAATAGGTGAATAAACCATGTTTCTTAAAGCTACGACAGCCGGGTCTCAATTCTCCAAAGCAGCGTTTCTCAACCGAGAGCCCCCAGGATATTCTAAGGGGGCCACAGGTGAAAATTGGGGGGGCACGGCATGAGACGGGGGTAACAGGTTTCTTTGTGCAAGTATTACTGAGAAAGGAGGTATGTTGCTGCAGACCATTTTTGGATAAAGAGTACAATATCTAAAAAGTTTCCACAGCTGTGGGATAAAGCAAAAGTGTTTTTCATGGCATTTCCTACTTCGTATTTGGCAGAATCAGGTTTCAGTTACAGGTATGTGAATTATTTACTCAGCCTAATGTATAATGGACTGAGGTGATCTTCAGTTATCTCTAACAGCAATAGAATCGGATATATGATCATCAAGCACAAGGACCGCATTGATTGAGAAATACTTAAAGTATGAATTTTTATGTAATTGTACTTTGTAGAAATTATTAAAAATGATAAATTAAACATGTTCTATTTAAAAACAAAACATTAAAATAGCTACCTTTCTACCGGTAGGGTGGGGGGGCACAGGAAGGAAACTAGATCAGAAGGGCGCCACAGTTGGGGGGGTGAAAGGTTAAGAAACACAGTTCCAAAGGAACACAGACCCTGGGTGTGTGCCTGGACCCCCCTGGGATCTTGCTATCACTCGGCAGAGAGTGTGGGGTGGCACCCAACTTTTGCGACAGTATGTTTGCAATTACTATTTCTAGCGTATCTCCCAATGAACAAACTGGCTTCTCTCTCTCTCTCTGAACATAACCACAAGCAAAGAAGCTGAATTGTATGCATCTTCAGTAATGTCAGTATTTTGTTTCAACATCCTGACATTGCACTAGTCGGCTGCAACATCACAAGGGAAGCAATTTGACTCAGAATAGGTTAACAGTCCTACGGTGCTTAGGATCTTTATTTTCTTTTTTTATCTCTGCATGGTGGCTGCTGTTGATAATTACTTCCTGTCTCACACCTGCACAAAGCCCAGCGGTTTGCTCTAGCTGTTAGGAAAGAAGGTAATTGCAGCATCTTCAGTCGGAGAAGAATATTGATTTTTGAGTAAATCAGAAACTCTACCCGTCATACAGTTTTATTTACCGGAACCACAGAGAGCACTTCTTCTTTAAAAAATAATGAAACCCAAAGCCCATATTTAAGAAGACCCTGACAGTTTGTCCTGACAAAGCCTTTTTCCTTAGAACAAAACGCAATCAAAAGAAAACATACGCACAAATCTTTACCATGGGAAGCAAGCCTGGCGCTGCCTGCCTCCCCCTGCTTGTTTCTTATACTCCTTGAAAGTATCAGATGTTGAACTCATCTGCCTTTTTCACATGTTCATGAATTAACCAGGCTGCTCTCTAAACTAATGCAATGGATGTGCAATTGTCTTGTCAACATGCTACAACACTTTCCAGACAACCTGTTTGAGCATTCATCCTGATCTGTTTGCAGACAGATTGGATGAATGATATTTCATTAGCATTCTCTCAGCTTTGGTAGCAGGGAGGTTAGACGATGCTGAGTCAAGCAAGCATTATCCCACAATTTCCAGGGCATTTCCCCATTGCTTTCCTTATTACAAAAAGTCTGATCTTTTTGGGAAGCTGGTTCCTTGCCTAAGGTCTCCAAGTGAACTTTGATTGTACAACCTGAATTTGCGGGCATGTCACTGAATCCCACTCAAAAATAGACACCGTCACCTCTCCCTCCGGCTGGCACTGAGAAATAAAAGGATGGTGTCCAATCAGAGGCACAGTGGGTGTGTTTAAACTCTATGAAAAGGCCAGAGGGCAAGAAGGAAGTGCTCTGACCATGGAGAGTAGCAGGTGGGGAAAGAAGCTTTCGGAAACCCATATTTTGTTTCAATGGGTTCAGGTCCTCTTGCAGCTGCCAATGAAAGCCTTGGTGAGCACAGACGCCTACAGGGGCCACACTGTGGACCCCAGATTTATTAGAACTCCTCAGTACTGAAAATGGGGGAGGGGGCTTTCTGCCTTAAAAGCCACACATTTCAGACAGCCTGTACTAATTCTCTGCCAGCTTAAAAACATATTGTACCTTCCGGGAAGAACAGCGTAATATAAAGAGCTGGGACCAAGCAACGAGAGCTCACCCCGTCACAGGGATTCGAACCGCCAACCTTCTGATCAGCAAGCCCTAGGCTCAGTGGTTTAACCACAGCGCCACCTGGGTCCCAGGTCTGTTCTTTTAGCATTAGTCAAATTTCTGTCACAAAGCAGAACACAGCAGAAAAGAATTCTCTGAAACACTGTCCCCTAGAAACCATTTCATACTTGCTGACTTGGGAAAATTTACCTCCTGCTAAATGTGTCTGAGTTCCCACTAAATGTGAGGCTTATCTTCATCAGCCAAAGTGAATGATTACTTACTTTATTAAAATGATTTGTTATGCTCTGAAAGCTTATGTTTGACTTTAATAATTAACATTGCCTATCTTCTGCAGAGACTTCTAATATGTTGTTGCAAATGCATGCTAACAGTCGACTTACTAGGGACAGAAGGATTAAAAGTAAGTCAGGAGTTATGAGCTTCAGCAAAAGCACAGAGGCTTTTTGGAAACAAATGCCTTGCTACATACAATTATGCTATGCATAATTATGCCGCAATAAAAATTGGCTAAGCTTTGTGATAGTTCTGTCCATGGGCGGGGGGGACCTATTCAGGTGGCAAATCAGCTAATACAATTTGCTGCTTCTCGGTGGTTCCTTTATTTGAATAATTGCTTTCTGAATCAACTGACCTGTGTGATCTGCATTCTGCAGTGGGTCAGTTATAGTCAGATGCTCACCAAAGTGCAACTAAGCCATGGCATCCGCAAGGCAAACCAGCATGACCATTGTGTGGGCCTCTTTGTGGAGCCTAGCAATGTCAGTATTGAGTTACTGGAGCAATCCCTGATTTTATTGCATCTAAGGCTGTGCCGGTGGCTTCTTACATGCACTCCAGTCTCCATATGGAAAGATATCTCAGGGATGCCAATGCATACCTTGGTTTTGGTTTCCTTAGAATGAAGGCCACTAGAAGCTGCTGGCTTTTCCTCTGATATAAGGTTTATTTATACAAATGTGCACCGGGACGCAGGTGGCGCTGTGGGTTAAATCACAGAGCCTAGGGCTTGCCAATCAGAAGGTCAGCGGTTCGGATCCCCGCGACGAGGTGGGCTCCCGTTGCTCGGTCCCAGCTCCTGCCAACCTAGCAGTTCAAAAGCATGTCAAAGTGCAAGTAGATAAATAGGGACTGTACAGTGGGAAGGTAAACGGCGTTTCCGTGTGCTGCTCTGGTTCGCCAGAAGTGGCTTTGTCATGCTGGCCACATGACCTGGAAGCTGTACGCCGGCTCCCTCAGCCAATAACGCGAGATGAGCGCACAACCCCAGAGTCGGTCACGACTGGACCTAATGGTCAGGGGTCCCTTTACCTTTAAGGCTGTGCTAAGAAAGGGGTATTCACAAAAATGCATTCAACATGTGCATGATGAGGGGGTGGCAGAAAGATACGCAGCAGTCATGCCCTTCATATACCAATGTGAACACTGGACATGCATTTGCATCTCATAAGTCATGACTATCACAAAGCAAATACAGAGCTTTGGTAATTCCTGGGGTGTCTCTGGGGTCCTCTGCCGAGTCCTTATCCAGGCACCTCAGATGGTCACTTCATAAAGAGAATTAGACAGGTGGTCAAGGTATAAGCTGGCCTCCAGGGAAGGGTGCAGGCCTCAAATAAAGAGAGTGTACCCTGAGTTCACACACATTTAACAAAAATTAGGAAATGCAGAAGTTTACAAGTTGATTCTCACAACTCTTCCAGACTGAGAAGGGGTGAGTTACTGTGCACCTGTTGCTGTCTGAATGATTCATTGACCAATGGCTTCATATGAACAGAGATTGCCAACAAGCCTAGGATGTACTAAGAACATTTCATCACTTGGCTGGCCTCACTGCATTTCCAAATTGGCCCAATTTTTAAAACTACGGTGTTCAAGGTGAAGCTACTCTGATAGAACCAGAGCTAACTGGCTGTGGCTCATGTTATCTGGTTCAGTATGTTGAAACAGCTTCACAGAATCAGGCTGTGGATGTGAGGAGAATCATGGCTTACTATATACTTATAATTTGGGGCAGAGACACAACCTAAAACAAAACAATGCAGCACAGTTGCCCCACTCCAGTTAAAAGATTTTCCAAATAGTTACAAGTTTGTCTGGATGAAGTATATTTTTTAGACTTTAAAAGAAATTAAGTGGATGTTTACAATTTGAATATTGCAGGTATATTGCAGAATGTCAAAGAATAATAGACTCATAAAGTTGGAAGAGACCGCAAGGGCCATCCAGTCTAACCCCCTGCCAAGCAGGAAACACCATCAAAGCATTCTTGACATATGCCTGTCAAGCCTCTGCTTAAAGACCTCCAAAGAAGGAGACTCCACCACACTCCTTGGCAGCAAATTCCACTGCCAAACAGCTCTTACTGTAAGGAAGTTCTTCCTAATGTTTAGGTGGAATCTTCTTTCTTGTAGTTTGAATCCATTGCTCCGTGTCCGCTTCTCTGGAGCAGCAGAAAGCAACCTTTCTCCCTCCTCTATATGGCATCCTTTTATATATTTGAACCTTTTATATATTTGAACCTTCTCTTCTCCAGGCTAAACATACCCAGCTCCCTAAGCCGTTCCTCATAAGGCATCGTTTCCAGGCCTTTAACCATTTTGGTTGCCCTCTTCTGGACACGTTCCAGCTTGTCAGTATCCTTCTTGAACTGTGGTGCCCAGAACTGGACACAGTACTTCAGGTGAGGTCTGACCAGAGCAGAATACAGTGGTACTATTACTTCCCTTGATCTAGATGCTATACTCCTATTGATGCATCCCAGAATTGCATTGCATTGGCTTTTTTAGCTGCTGCATCACACTGCATATGTCATATTAATTTTTTCATCACTATGAGTCAGGACAGACTGAACACGCTGGTCATGCTGCAGAAAAGATCAAAAAGCTAAATGAGAGCATCCCAGACTGTAATGAAAGAATCCTCTTTGTATCACACATGCAAATAAGCAGGCAAATTTATTTATATCCTATACTTTCCCCTACACAGGTGGCGCTGTGGTCTAACCACTGAGCCTCTTGGCCTGGCCGATCAGAAGGTCAGTGGTTCGAATCCCCGTGACGGGGTGAGCTCCCGTTGTTCTGTCCCAGCTCCTGCCAACCTAGCAGTTCAAAAGCACGCCAATGCAAGTAGATAAATAGGTACCACTGCGGCAGGAAGGTAAACAGCATTTCTGTGTGCTCTGGTTTCCGTTGTACCAGAAGCGATTTAGTCATGCTGGCCACATGACCCGGAAAGTTGTCTGTGGACAAATGCTGGCTCCCTCAGCCTGAAAGCGAGATAAGCGCTGCAAGCCCAAAGTCACCTTTGACTGGACTTAACCGTCCAGGGGTCCTTTGCCTTTACCTACCCTGGATGGATGAGAAAGTCCTCAGGACCTCATGTAAGTCATCTGCTCTGAGTTTTCACAAGCTTTTTTGGGGGGAGTAAAAACGCTGTATTCATGTACAGTGGTACCTTGATTCTCGAACCTAATCCGTTCCAGGAGTCCGTTTCGGCTTCCGAAAACGTTCGCAAACCAGAACACTCACTTCCGGGTTTGCAGCGTTCAGGAGCCGATTTGTTTGGGAGCCAAGCCGTTCGAGTACCGAGGTACCACTGTATTGATAAAGGTACTGTGGATGTTAGCACAAAACGGCTGCCATTGGCAGCAAAAAATAGTGAGCTGGTGCTCCCCAGCAGTGAGTATTGCCACCCCACACAAACCCTGGTCAGGACAGCAAGGTCGGAGTGAGGTTAATGGGACTAGATGCTAACTGTTAAACTTCTGCTGAAGTGCACCTTGGATGATAACAAGCCAGTAAATTGCTTTCTGTAATGAATGCCGGATGGTGTTCACATAATATTTAAGGATATCTGGGAAGAAAAGACTTAGCAGCAATAAAAGCAATAAAAACTGCATCATGGACAACTCATGAGGCATGTTGTAAGAGCTGCAACACAGTGTCTGATAAATACTGAAGTAATTTGGAAATGCCCTTGAAATGTCTCAGACAATAAAATGCTGGCAACCATATTTAGCTGGACAGATGATTTTTGTTGTTTTGTGCAATATGCTTGCAGTTTGTCATCCTGCAAGAATTTGGTGAGGAAAAGGCAGCTCACTGGCTAAAAGCTGTCTGTTCCTGTCCTTTGGCTTTTCACAGTTCTTTGCTCACAGCAATATTGGAAAGCGGGTTGATGGGAAGAAAATAGAAACAGAAAATACAAAAACATTTGTGCGATCTCCTACTGGGGATGTGGAAATGTGCAGCTCCCAGGCACTTAAATTGAAAGAATCCGAGCTAACTAGAGACCTTATCCACTGGAAAAACTAAGCTTTGAAAGTTTGCCGCTTTACTACTCCCTCCAATCAAATATTACTTGCCTCATTTTTCACATGATTAATTTTTATTCTTCTAAATCATACAGCTGATGACATTGCCTTTGAGTTGTGTTTCCAAGTGGTTTCAAAGGTCTGTCTCTCAGTGCTCATCAGCTGATGGGAGCTGAGAAACTTTGCCTTTTAAGTGTGTTTTCAAGCAGTTTCTTCTGAATGTGAAAGGCCTGCATATGATGCAGAGAGTGGGACAGGTGGCTGTGTATTGGGAGCTATGGTCTTGAGGACCAAATTAGGCCCCCATTGGGCCAAACAGGACACCTGGGCTTAATGATGTTTTAGAACATGTCCAAGAGGTAGGTCATGGTCTACCAGTAGATCACTGGACGTCTGCGGTAGATCACTGGTAGATCATTGGCTCCCCCCAAAGAAGCTGAACAACTGTGGCTCCCCTAAAAAAAAAAAAAGCTCAACATTTTACCTCCTCCCTGAAAAAAACTCAATAACTTTGACCCAACCCCCCAAAATATGGGCCTTCCTCCTTCCTAAAAAAAACTGAACCCCTAAAAAGGGGGTAGATCACTGCCATTTTTTAAACTTTGTGAGTGGATTGCAGCCTCTTGGGAGTTGGCCACCCCTGGGGGCACTGCTTTTAATTAGACCACTGCAATTTCTGTTGTTGGAAATGTTGGAGAGAGGTTTAGAAGAGAGATCTTTTCACTCTCTCATAGTGTTAAGCACAATGGTGATTGATCCAAGCACACTGAAACTTGGTTAAATTTGCATCTGCCCTCATAAACAAACATTCCTCACAAAAAATACTTAGGCTAGAATAAATCACAGACACTTAGCTTTGCAAATAAGTGAACGCTTTACTCACAGTTTCCAGAAGTTACCGCAAGCAAGTCTCCATCTTCTGGCAGTAAAATAAAGATGGAAAAGGTTCCAAGGGACTTAAAAAGAAAAGTACTTTGCTTACAAAAAGAATCATGCGATCTTTGAGTTACCAAAGATGTAGATTTTAAAATCTCATTTTAGAGCGATTCTTCATTCATGTGCAGTAGAACTTCATTCAATTCTACACACTGAACACGTGAACAGAATAAGAGTGGGGCTGGCACACACAAGGACGTGCCCTTTATACAATTTGAGCCCCACCCCCCTCTTCTGAATGCGTGTGTGTGTGTGTGTGTGTATTTATGTAGCCCAATACGGTATATTGTTCCATAATGAATACTGTAATACATTCTTCGGTACCTTGCCTTTGCCATGTCTTCGGCAATGACATAGAAATATCAGATATGCCAGTGGTTGATAAAAAGTATAGATTAAGAATGCTTATAAATATAAGGTTTATCTTGTTATAGGACCTGCCACAGCGGTTTTCTACTGCTTCAGAAGGCATTTCATTAACGTTTGCTGTAATTCTACATCTTGTTCCTTAGCAATCTGAAGATCTACCAAGAAAATATGCATTTAGATAAGCATTTAGGAATTGCTGGTTTTCATGCCGGTATGATCCTTGCCAAAATGCTACTTCTAAGGGGATCCACACCTCATCTGTAGCACATACAAACTGAGTAACCCACATTATATGGTTCATTCCAGGGTCAGTGAGAATTAGCCACACAATCTAGGCAATGCTAGCCAGTGATAAAACTGTGATACAAAAATCTGCCAGCGGAAGTAGTATTTTTAGTGGTACGTAGTTACATATGAAAACAGCACAATAATACAATGTAGATGACTATGGAGTGCGAGATAACATAGTAATTGTTACCTTGAAGAATATACAATGTTGAAACAATACAACTGGGAAAGAATATTTGTATGGTTTAACATTGCAACACCACTGGCTTGAAGAACCATGTCCTCAGCATGGCAGTACCACTGACCTCAATTAGAGTACTTCCCTGATGAAATCAACAGAGTTCCTCAAACATTGCAACAGTACTCTGTATGAATTATTATTTCTCAATCTGGAGAGAAATAAAAAGAGCTCCTTAGAATGGCCTAGATTGCCAAAATCGAAAATAAGAAAAACTGAAACACTGACCCAATGTGCAGAAGCTGCAAAAAAAAAGAAAGGTGGATTATCTGCTAGATATATTAGAAAAGGAATAAAAAAATTAAAACACTGATCCAGTGTATGCCAGCTATAAAAGGCTGAATTCCATCAGTCTCTCTTCACATCAAAACTTGTTTGTGAGGCTGTGTGCACACTACAGTTTAGTGTGTATTTAGTGTGCACTGGTGGCGGTGTTTTCTATATTAACCTGGATCCAGACATATCCCGTTTCTTTCTATGAGTTAATGCATTTTTTTCACAAACCAGCTTTGATAAGGAAGCTCATATATGAATAAACATCTCTCAGATTTCAAGCTTCTAAGGTCTTTAAAAGAGAAGCACCAGCACCTTATAGTTATATGAGAAAGGCCAAATCTGTGCCATAATTTGAACCTCTCTGCGGTGCTGTCATTAATGCAGATTCACTTGTCCAGCCTAGTCAACCATGAAGCATGAAAAATATTCACTAATGCATGAATAGATTAAAATGCCGTAGGTTGGTGTGCTTTCGTGTTTTTTTTTTATAAAACAAAAAGTATGCCTATATTGTGCAATCATTTCTAGGAACTAGCAATTACTGTGTTCATGGTTTGTCATGAGCACTGTAGAATGATGCACTGGGAAAGGAATGTGATACTGTTTTCAAAATAGCCCGTGACACTTTTTCAAATCAGCTATCAGTGCAGTAATACAATGAGTAATGCCTCTATAATGCTGGGTTTCATATTTTATGTGTGCCAGTTAGAATGGTAATACTGTATTCCACCACGCACTAATACACTTTTTTGTTTTGTTTTTTAAAATGCTGTTTTCTCCTATAGATTAACAAATGCCATGTATCAGAGCAAGCTGGCATAGGGGTCAGAGGCTGGCCTACGTTTCTGCTACAAAATGGAACTGTGGTAAGATTCTTATCGAGTACACCTTGCTCTGCTTATGTCACCCGTGCTCCTACTGTAAATGGACCCAGATAGGACCCAGTCAGTGACTGATGTTGGCTGCAGCAATTTTTTGTGACCAGTGTTCCCACTTGCAGTGGTTTTTTGTCATTTCAGTAGAGGGACTAACCTACACACACACACACACACACACAGAGAGAGAGAGAGAGAGAGAAACCTTTATAAGTATGGATCAAGGTAGATACTTAACGTAGAATCCATATGAACAAATTCAGCCACATTTAATTCACATTGAAGTCAGTGGGACCGAAGTAATCATTTGCAATACCTAACCACCTATTAGCCACACACCACCAGCTTCCTATAGGATTTCTACAGAAGGCATGTCTAATGTAATTAACTTGAATCCCTTATCTGTCATGGATGCTTTAGATGAGATTTCTACACCACAGGGGGTTGGACTAGATGACCCTTGAGCAATGGCGCAAACCCGAAGGCACCCCACCAGGGGGCGGGGCGTCCATCGTGCGTCATGGCGCACAATGCACGCGTCATGACGCACAGCGCGGCACACAGGAGGCATGCAACATGGTGACGCAGAAAGCCGCGGAGTGAGGCAGTCTCGGTTGCATTGGTGTTTATCCTCCATGGCGGCGGCCGCGTCACATGGCAGCAGCAGCTGTCGGAGATGGTCAGCCCCGTCCAGCCTACTGCCCGGGGTGGCGCCCCCCTATTACTAAGCCACTGCACTTGAGGTCCCTTCTACAATTCTATGATCTTAAATGTTCTTGAACCATAGAGTTGGAAGAGATGCTGAGGATCATCTAGTCCAGGGGTCAGCAACCTTTTTCCGCTGTGGGCTGGTCCACAGTCCCTCAGACCATGTGGTGGGCCGGACTATATTTTGAAAAAATATACAGTATATGAATGAATTCTTATGCACCACAAATAACCCAGAGATGCATTTTAAATAAAAGCACACATTCTAACTCATGTCTACGCTGTCTACGCTGATTCCCAGACTGTCTGTGGGCCGGATTGAGAAGGCGATTGGGCCGCATCTGGCCCCCGGGCCTTAGGTTGCCTACCCCTAATATAGTCCAATGATTATAAAAAGTCTATTCATTTGCTACCAAATGTGGTAATGACATTAACTGTGGGACTTAAGGTGCAGTGTTGTTGTTGTTGCTGCTGCTGCTGCTGCTGCTGCTGCTGCTGCTGTTAATTTGCAACAGTTCTTGAATTTATCTGTAAGTTGCCTTGAGTCCCATCAGGGGAAAAAGTGGTGTGTGTGTGTGTGTGTGTGTGTGTGTGTGTGTGTGTGTCTGAATTGTTATTTTTTTAAAAGACAATAACATAAAGTTTCTCCACATTTGGGGGCAAATGCTGACTTGCCTGACTAATGATCCTACTGAGCCCAGGATAGTCTGGTACTTGGGCAGCAGGTGGGAAGGATTTGACTGTGCACAAGGCAATCCTTGTCCACTGTGCCAAAATTCCTCAGCAATTTCTATGGTCCCAGCTCGTTAAATATTCTCAAGTTGTAACATAACGGGTAGGTTAATTAGCATGTCCCAGATTGAACAGGCCAGCTGTCCATTTCAGAAATGTGAGATCCCTTCGGAAACCTTATAAGACAGCCTAGGTTTTTTTCTTTGAGGGGCAAAACACACACTTACTCTCCATTGAACTACCATTTATTTCAGCACGTGAATCTTCACAAGAGATCATTCCAGCATGGGGTTGCCAAACAATCAGTGTTTCAAAGTTCTAATGTTTGGCTTGTAGACTCTTCAGAGAGGCTGAAAGTGTCCCTCACACTTTTAATCATTTAAAGGGGTGCAAGGTTTCCCCTTTTCTGTGTAACCTCTCCCCCCCTCAAAAATACACAAAACACCCCTTCAGTGTTCTCCTCCAGTGGCATTGCCAGAGGAAATCAAGCTGCATCGCACAAGCCTCTTGTGTGTGTTCCCTTCACACAATTATTCAGTGCAATAGATCATGTAAATAAATATGCAAAATAAATTAGTACTGTATTTCCAATTTGCTATTGAGGAACTAAAGCAAATGGATTTATTCCAACTTGTTTCCCCTCCTCCTCCCGTCACTCTACCCCGTGGATGTCCAACCAGTAGATTGTGATCTACTGGTAGATCCCTGGCTGATCCTAGTAGATTGCGGGATCCTTATCATGTTCAAAAAGTTACCGGGGAGGGGGGGGGAGCTAAAAAAACTGTGCAATCTTCCACCAAAAAAGCTCAACAGCTCTGGGCAATCCACCCACCCCACGCACGCTCCTCCTCCCTCCAATGACAATGCATAGATCAGGGTTTTTTTATATACTGGGAGTAGATCACAGTCTCTTGGGTGTTGGACATGCCTACACAATCAAGTTTTATCATACTCAGAGATGACCCACTGAAATAAAATTGATTATTGGATGCTCCAAGTATGACAGAGTTGAAAATCACCCCAAGAGCCTATCCAAAGAGGGATAAACTCCATGACTGAAGGGAAAGTTGTGGATGCAGTGTATCTTGATTTCAGTAAGGCTTTTGACAGAGTCCCCCGGCCCCATGATATTCTTGTGGAGAAGCTGGTAAAATGTGGGCCGGACAAGGTAACAGGTGGATTTCTTTAGCTGGTTGACTGGCCAGACCCAAAGAGTGCTACGGTAACTAATGGTTCCTCATTATTATGGAAAGAAGTTACAAGTGGGTGGTTCAGGGTCCTGTCCTGGGGCCATTGCTGTTCAACCTTTTTATGAACAACTTGGACAAAGGAATTGAGGGGATGCTCATCCAATTTGCAGATGACACCAAACGGGGAGGGGTAGCTAATGTCACAGAAGACAGAATCGGGATCCAATATTACCTTAACAGATTGTGAAACTGGGCCCAAAGAAACAAAATGAATTTGAACGGGGGCGGAAATGTCATATGTCTCCAGTGACCTTATTATAAGGAAACTAAACCCCAGGTAAACAGCAGAATCGCTGAAATTCCTCACCCTCAGGGAGTTGGGGTGCATGTCTCACACTACTGGTATTAATTGAGCTGTTTTCCTTTCTCATGCCCTATCTTAAAGCACTTCTTTAGCAAAGCTTTTCCTGAGCTACTGCCTCACCATCCCTTTTTCTCCATATCCACAACTTCCTGATTCTCCTCCACAACCATTCCTTTTCAACCCTGAACTGTCCTTTTACATTGTGTAACGGATTATAAAACCTCTGTGCAAGAATTGTGTCAGTTATGCACAGCCATCAATCACACCATTGGGCTGTGTACAACTATGCAATAGTTAGAAGTGGAGATTTGCAAGATGACTATCATTCTTAGTTGCGGCCACCTTAGGGCACACATCTCTTGAATTTTGTAGCCACCCATTTCCTCATCATTCTTATATATAACATTTTATAGTGCAGGAGGGTATTTTAGATAGCTAGAAGATTAAAGGGCATCCTTGTTTACATTGTCTAGGCCTCAGGGCCTGGGGACTTGCCTTCAGAGAAGATTGCAGCCATGAGCTGTGTTTCTTGGTGATTCATTCTGTAAACCATTTTCTGGAGCTGTAGGAGGAAATGATTCATAATTACTGACCTTTACCCTTGCAAAGCAAAGCACATATGTGAGGATTAAGAGTGCTGGGACCATAGCATTCAACCATTAAACAGATCATTCGGTTAAAATGAAAATCAGATAATGTATCATAAACGTTACCTATGCTGTGCTATCAATTTGATATTTTAAAAATGGCCACAGTAGGAAGCACAGATTCTTGGAAATGCTTGACTTGAAGAAGGTGGGATGAGTGGGAGAGAGAGGAGAGAAGGGAAATGGTCCTGTTTTGAAAGGAATTCTGTGAAACTGATTCATCTAATTTCTACATTTGGGAAATGCAACACAAACAGCAGATTCATTTCAAGAAAAAAAGTTGAAGGCAGATGCAAAACCAAAACAGGTTTATGTAAATGAAAAGACTTTCCATAATTCGAGTAAGTGGCTGCTGCTTGCCACCAATTTGTTAGTCCGACTTTTTGTAGAGCTATAAACATATAATGAAGATGAACACAAAAAATAAAAGTATTATTATTATTATTATTATTATTATTATTATTATTAATGTCTATACCGCTCTTCATCTGAGCATCACAGAGCAGTTTACAATATAAAAATACAAAAATACACAACATAGTGACAAATAAAAACAATAACCCGCTACACACACACACACAGTTTAAAAGGCCATAGATTATTTAATTAACCAAAGGTTGGGAAAACAGGAAAGAAAGACAGCCTGGTCTTTTTAAAGAACACCGAATTCCAGAGGGTGCTGCATTGGTCAGGATAGCCTGGGAAGAAGTTGATACTGCAGCTAGCTACCTATAACCACAAAGACTTTATAGCATAAAGTGAAGGCATTACCACAGCTCCAGTTCACCAGCAACTTGCACAATCATAATCCCATTATCTGTAGTAGTGTGCAAGAGTTGCATTCACTAGCTCCCTCAGGTAAGTGAGCTAGAAGTTTTTCTGACATTCAGACTGGACAATTATCATTCATGCATTTCAAGCCTCAAAGACTAGACTCCTCTTAGGTGCTTTATGCAGAACTGCCTTTGAAAGCTTTGTAGCAATTGGAGGGAGCAAAAAAAAAAGTGTCAAGTTGTAATGGTGTGTTCTTTTTAGATACTTTAAATCCTGGGTGCTGCGGACAGAGCATCTTTTATTTTAAGGAAGGATAAATGGCACCTGCTTTAGGGTTCTTTGCAGAATTCACAATTTGAATGTTGTTGTTTAGTCGTTTAGTCGTGTCCGACTCTTCGTGACCCCATGGACCAGAGCATGCCAGGCACTCTTGTCTTCCACTGCCTCCCACAGTTTGGTCAAACTCATGTTGGTAGCTTCGAGAACACTGTCCAACCATCTTGTCCTCTGTCATCCCCTTCTCTTTGTACCCTCAATCTTTCCCAACATCAGGGTCTTTTCCAGGGAGTCTTCTCTTCTCATGAGGTGGCCAAAGTATTGGAGCCTCAGCTCCAGGATCTGTCCTTCCAGTGAGCACTCAGGGCTGATTTCCTTAAGAATGGATAGGTTTGATCTTCTTGCAGTCCATGGGACTCTCAAGAGTCTCCTCCAGCACCATAATTCAAAAGCATCAATTCTTCGGCAATCAGCCTTCTTTATGGTCCAGCTCTCACTTGAATACCTCTAAATAATTAGTTGGTGCATGTTTGCACTCCTGGCTTGTTGATGCTGGCTTGTTCATGTCCACAGAATGAAAGATAGCAGGAGCCTCAACAACATACTCTGCAGGGAGCTGGCTTCAGGCACTAGACCTGCTGGCAGACCAACTCTTGTGTTATAAAGATGTCTGTAAACATGTACAGTAATGAAGACTGGCAACATTAACCCTGCAGACAACCTCAGTGCCTGGAGACAGACAGTCAAGTCGTGTATCCACAGCAATGACCAGAGGAGGAATGACCACTGGGAGGAGTGCAGAAAGAAGAAACACCATGGTGTCTCTGCAGCAGCACAACTGGATGCTTTCATCTGCCCCAGCTGCAACAAAAAATGTCTCTCCTGTATTGGCCTCTACAGCCACAGCAGGCGCTGTAACTCTTCAATGGTTTGACTTCACCCCCAAAGGCACACTCCTTCATTGTCTCCCAAGACAGATGCCAACAATATCATGTAAGAAGCCTGAGCTAAATAACTGAACAAAGGAAACATAATCAATACAGTTTCTAGTAAGTTCTCATGAAAAAGTGTGTGTGTGTGGAGCAGGGTGGGATACTATTGATTTCATTAGAGTTAATGCTGCAAAACCCAAATGTCAGTCCTTCCTATACAATTTATTTTGACCCCTAACACTGTAGCGGTGAATTTGCAGGTTGCCCATTAAAACCTTAATTGGAAATATCTCATTAAACAGACAAGGATGACACAGACAGTTAACAATAAGCTATGCTATCCTATTTAATTTTCTATACATTTCCTCTGACCTATTGCTGCAGAAAAGAATGGTAATGTCAAACTACTGGCTCTGTATCTAATGCAAATATATGCAAAACAAGTTTTCAACTGGTGACTAAACACAATATTATTTTTCTTCTTATGAGACCAGGATGATGTGTTGTTGATCTCTATGAATGGGAGAGAGCAACGTTCATTAAAAGTAAAGGTAGTTGTGTCAGTCCATAAAAAACAATTTAAAATCCATATTGGGCCATTATTAGGCTAAGCCAAAAATGTCGCAAAATAGCATGCAAGTTTTCAAGTTCTCCATAACTCTTCAGCAGGCTAGATGGTAAACAAAACAGGTGTGTGTGAGGGACCACAGCTCAGTGGTAGAGCACCTGCTTTTGAACACAGAAGGTACCGTGTTCAACCTGCGGCTGTAATAAAGAGAAAATGGGTAGTGTTTTTATTAACAAAACTAGAGATTAATTGTAGGTGGTGTCCGAAATGACAGAAGCCAAACTGAGCAGATTTACTTAGCGGTTGGAGTGAATGTTCCCTCAGAGAATAAAGTACATGTTAAAGTGGTATAACACCCTCAAGTTTAGGATCCCACTGATGGTCATCTATTTGGTTGAATTAATTCAGACACCATGTCTGAATTACTGGTTGCTGGTTGCTGAATTATGGGCTGCTGGTTTGTTTTGTTTTTTAAAAAAGAATTTGTGGGAATCCTTATTTTCTGGCGGAATTAACATTGCCAACCTGCCCAAGTTTTGATTTCAGTGTTTTTCCTTTAATTAAAAATCCACGTTCCCTCTGAAGTGTACTTATTTAGGCAGACTAACTGTCCAGCACTTTTGACTAGATTAGAGTACACAAATACACACACCCCGTTTTCTTACAGGACTCATGCAGAGAAAGTGGGAATGGGGCCACTTGAAGGTTACTCACATAACTGCAGCTCAGCAGGACATTTGTGTGGAGCAATTGCCGTGTGGTGAACTTGGCACTTGTTTACATCCTCAATGTGGATTTGCAGCAGCGCATTAAACAATCC
This sequence comes from Zootoca vivipara, assembly GCF_963506605.1. Lineage (NCBI taxonomy): Eukaryota > Metazoa > Chordata > Lepidosauria > Squamata > Lacertidae > Zootoca > Zootoca vivipara. The sequence continues at coordinate 30,342,346 of NC_083285.1, forward strand.
AATGTTGTACTGCGCACAAAGCACTCTCCACAAGCTGAGAATCACTGCACAAATTGGTTTGAAGCAACTGCCATGTTTAGCCTCCCCTCCTAAAAGTTGGGTTGCCTGCACCAGAGGTGGATTTTGGTAATATTTCATAATATGGCACCTTGTATAAGGCTAACATTTGGGGCCCCCAAATGGATCTTTCTCAATATGGATCTTCTCAATGTTGCAGGCCTTGTGTGGAGAAAAACAACCGTCCCATCCTAATTCCAGCACTACTCACTACTTGGCATTCCAGGCCGATTCACACAGTTGATTCTTGCATGCATATGAACTATCAATGTAATATGGAACCAAAAAAGCAGAAGTGCAGAAATTGTATTAATTGGGTGGGGTGTACCTGGTGAGAAGAGAAGACTCCCTGGAAAAGACCCTGATGTTGGGAAAGATTGAGGGCACAAGGAGAAGGGGGCGACAGAGGACGAGATGGTTGGACAGTGTTCTCGAAGCTACGAACATGAGTCTGACCAAACTGTGGGAGGCAGTGGAAGACAGGAGTGCCTGGCGTGCTCTGGTCCATGACTCTTATGAAAATTTTAATTTCTCTTTGTGTTTAGGAATTCACACCTGGGAGGGGTGAGAAGAGGACTAGGAGAGGTGTCAAAAGTGCTCAGATTTCTACCTTGAACCCTCCTTTTTTGTGAGGTATTGATTACATAGCTGTGATGAAGGAATGATGTATTGGGGGTGTTTCTTGGTGATGGGGAAACTGATAAAAGTGGAGGTTCTCTTTTGTTCTGGGTTCCTTCCTTGTTCTCCTGCATGAGGGGAAGGACCCTGTTGCAACAGCAAATAAAGGCTTTGCTTCTCAAACTTCTCTGGTTGGCCTCTGTTATATATTCTCCGACCGATGGAGAACCCAATAAGGGCTCTTGTGTACCCCATAAGGGAATAAGGGCAGATTTTTGCTTATTACAGGGTCACGAAGAGTTGGACTAAACGACTAAACCACAACAACACCTGGTGAAAACAGAGGAATCTGCACTCTCATACCATGTAAAAATCTGTTGAAGATATTGACACAATCTAGGAGACAAAGGCATAGGGAAGTGGAAGTGGGGGATAAAAACCAAACTCTGTGTTTTCCTGAGTCTTCTGGACTGCTTTCTCTGATACTTGGTCAAATGCCCTTCACCCTGCTGTCTTGATATTAATTACAATGAACATGTCACTCCGATTCCGGTGAGATGGCTCCAAGTATGTGTTTTTTGGAGTGCAGCCAACATTTCTACTTACATTAATTGCAGTTGGGCGAAAGAGATCCAAAGGTCCTGTAAGCTGGAGTCCCGTGAGGCTTTTTTCTACATTAGGATTTTCCTGCATGTTCAAATACATCTGGCCTCAACTTCTCTGTACTTGGAATACCTTGGGAACATGTGTTACCCTGGTTCATCTTACTCCACTTCCAATAGTCACTTTTGCTGAGGGAGTATTGCCTTTCTGAAAGTTAGATGTAGTTGGAATTTCCGTGTGTAAAACTGAGCAATCTGTATTCCAGAAACAGCTGAAACACTTCTCCGGTCTTTAAAGGCGTAAGTAGCCATTGGAATAGCCATTAGAAAGGGAGCCAGGTGCTTTATATGATGTAGATTAAAACCTACAATTAAAACTGAAAGGCTGGAAAGAAAACTGGATTGGGGAAAAGACCAAAGCTATCAAAAAGGAGATGTTTATTTATGTGAATGCACAATTTATGACTGGAATTCTGGAGGGTGGGTTTTTTTAAAAAAAAATGATTGCAAATTGTTACTATGATTTTTTTTTGTATAAATATCTTTATTGCCAGCCAAATACAGTACCATTACCACCACCTGTTTGGTGTTTTATCATAAAATAGTCAACCATTTGGTTAGGACAATTAAAGTATATACCGGTATAGCCAGCCTTTTAAGGCATAACACCCACAAGGACATGTACACAATGAGATGCAAAACATTAAGCTATATTTTTATCCTGTATTTTTATCTTGTGAACTGCCCTGAGCTCTTTGGATGAAGGGTGATATATAAATTTAATAAATAATAAATTAGTTAATAATATTTGAAGTGTCAAATCTTAAGAATACACTATTTAAGGCAGCTCAAAGTCTCAAGAAACACAGATAAGGAAAAGCAACATGGAACAGACACGTTTTTAAGACCCAGTGGAACCAGGTGGGGGGAGATGAGCAAGCACTGTCCAGAAAGGGAATTCTATAACAACAGAGCCACCATCAAGAAGGATCTGTCTTTCATGCCACCAGCCTAATAGATTTTACTGGCAGGCATACAAGCTGGACCTTCGTAGCTGTTCTTAATATATGGGCAGGATTGTACAGGGATTGATAGTTTTTAGTTATCCTGGCCCAAACCAATTTAGGAATTTAAGGGTTATTAACAATGTACTTTTAATTCTGCCTGGGAACACGCCACTAACGCATGCAGCTGGTGCAAAATTGGTGCTTTGAGTTCAGGGAACCCCCTCCCCGCCCCGTTCGCTCCCATCAACATCTGGACACATTACATTTTGCACAAACTGGAGCTTTTGAACCCTCCTCAAAACCAGTCCTCCGTAGAGTAGCTTACAGTAGTCATCTTTGAAAGTAACTAGTATATGAATAACTGAAGCAGTCCAACCACTGTCACAGATAGCGTATCAACCTAAGCTGGTAAACAGAGCTCTCTTTACCACTGATGCACTTAAATTAATTCATCATTTCTATAGTGTCTTAAAATGGTACTCAGAAACGATATAGTTAAAGATTCTGTTGAGAATAGTATTGCATAAAAAATGTGATATAAGACTGAAGCTATGATCATACATATGAAAGGAAGAGGTCTTGGAAATACCACAGGGTAAATCGTTGCTATTTCGCTTCTTTCTTCCCTTTATTATAGTTGCTTGAGGCTATAGATATTTAAAAAATAAAGGGAACTGAGGAAGCAGACAGCTGCAAATTCAAACCAGATTACACCTTAATGAGTACCATTCAGTTTGCAGCTGTGAAAGGGGATGAACAATCCAGACTCGCTACTTACTTCTAATTGCTTTTAAGAACTGTGGAAAGGAGTCTTGAAGGCCATGAAGCATAATTGTCATTGAATGATTCCCCCCCCCCTCATGTCACTTGCAGCAGAGTTTTAATTATTTTCGAAGCTTTTAGCTGTACGTGAAATAATTGCTCTTGGAAGGGTTGCAAAATAAGCAATTCAAAACCCACCTCCATACTTCCCAACCACAAGCAAAGTGATGGTAATGCTGGACAATAATATAGTCTATCTATGGGCAGAGCCTAAGCACAGTTGTGTTGACAATTCAGTTTTCAAAGGTCTAACCCAGGCATCCCCAAACTGCGGCCCTCCAAATGTTTTGGCCTACAACTCCCATGATCCCTAGCTAACAGGACCAGTGGTCAGGGAAGATGGGAATTATAGTCCAAAACATCTGGAGGGCTGAAGTTTGGGGATGCCTGGTCTAACCTTACAACTAAGTCACTGTTCCTCATACTTTTTTAAATTCAGGGCTCTCCTAAAGTTACTATCGCCTGCCAATGCAACCACAACAATCAGTTACAAGAACCTTGCATCTAACCACACTGCCTTCTGAAACTCCATGTGGTATTTCTATCCATCATGGTGATTATTTCTTACCCTTTCCAGTAAGTAGCCTGCCCCATGAGAAATAAAACACACAATCCAATCTTGTATAAAGGCAAGATGAAAATGACAAGTAGGACTCCCTGACTGCATATGAAAATGTTACTCTGTTCAGAGGTGAGACAAGTCCCTTTGTGACATGAAGGTATTGTTTGCAGTATCATAGCATGCGGTAGGGCATTGTCTTTTTTGAGGCCCAAAATGTCACATTATATTGGCAACTACACATTTACCTCCATAAGACAAGGAGATCAAAGGTAAAATGTACATGCTGAAGATACAATGAAACCTCAAAATACATTTAAAATCCCATCCACAACTTTAATGCCATCTTCATTACGGAGAAACCAGCAGAAAAATGTTCACATGAAAATCTTGTTCAGATTGGATATTGCTGTGTGGCAAAGCCTCTCAAGCAGTTTTTCACCGTTTTGCTCTTATTTTCATAGGGAAAAGAGCAAGATGCACATTTATTTTAAATGGAAGCATATGTCTTACCAGTCTTCTGGCAGAACTTAAAGGTCATCCTACACCCTAGGGACCTTTTACATTCCTTAACTGCGAGTGAACAACTTCTTAAGTTTGCCTTTTGCTTCCCATAACAGTCCTGTGAAGCACATTTCACACAATCTTTTAATGGAACCATTTGTAAATATGACAAATGCAACATTGTGCTAATGAGAAAGTAGTTGCTGCCACACGACCTTAAGGGGTCATCTGCACAACAGCTTCTCAGATGACTTGAAATGGCCTTGGCTGAAATGAAGTTTGGTGCAATGCGGAGTTTGCACATGGACTGCTGCAATACCAACATCCATACCATTCTTCCCTCTGTTTGGCATGTGCATAGGCATGTAATTGACATATAATACGTGCAAAGGGACCAAATGGGTTGCTAAAGTGCATTTGTTGAATAAACTAATCAGAGACCTTAAAAACAGCATTGCAATCCCCTCCCCTTTAATCAAAGTGCTTTTATTAGTTGTGTGACAGCCAGAAATTAAGTAAGTGTAGTAGCTTCTGGCATGAAGATAAATGCTGTATGTTGAAATGCAGGAACACAGAAAACTCAGCAAAAATTGAAAGAAAACTGAAGGGGGGGGGAATAAATGTTGACTAAAGGGCAGTACTGGGAAGCTCAAAAACTTCTACCGAATTTACATTTCCCAAAGATATCAAAGCCTCCAATTTTTAGCACAATCACAGCAATGAGACCTTGATCTAAACATTTCCTAGCAAACTTATCTTTAACTTTTTACTGTTGGGCCCAGAATAGAATCAGAAACATTTCTTGACTCTCTGCAAGTAATTTAGACTGTGGGAAATGCATGTTAGCTTGTCTTTCAGAATACGATTAATGATGTACAGTGCACTGCATTATGATAAACCTTAGTTCAGGAAAGCAAGCCCCGATCTGTTCCCAAAAGCGCATCATAATTCAGAAGATTGTTTGGAAATTATTACATACTTCTTCTCATAAGTGTCTTTATTTAAATATTTACAAACTGTAAGTATACAGGCTAAAAACAAAGTATTAACAATAAAAACAATAAAAACATCAAACACATCAGTAAAAGCTGGACGGCAAAAACCTCACGTGTGAAAGGTTTGTGAATAATGTGGCTTTTAGAAGATGCCTAAAACTGAGCAGCATTTGCTACAGTAAAGGCTTGATCCTTCGTAAAGTCCAGCTGAACCTTCAGGGACATTTGGGACCACCGAAATTGCTCCATCCAAAGACCTTAGCAACTAAGGGGGGGAGCATAAGGATTCAGGCGGTCCTTAAGGTACTTGGAGTCCAAGTTGTTTAGGGAACTAACTTGAAAACCTCAGAGTTGGCCCAGAAACAGATTGGTAACCAATGCAGCTCTATGCAACCAATGCAAGTAGCCCATGGCTTCTAGGGAGGCCCCCAAGCCATAGCTTTGGAGCTAGCAGAGAGAGCACACCCAGCCTCTGTGTTTTCCCAGCTCCAGGCAAGACTAGTTCAGACTAGACCCTGAGGCTCTAGGATGAGGTGACCTCCAGCCAGGTGAGAAATGTTTTGACCACAGTTCCTTCTACTACATATCCCCACCTGACAAATACAAAACCACAGACCTGGAGGGGACCAAAATACATCATTCAAACCAACCTTCCAATCCCATAACAATAGTTTTCTGGAATAAAGCATCATCAGACTCCATGGTGCTTACCTCTCCGTATACATAGGACTGCACTGTACACCTATCCCTTCAATGCCTCACTTCCTGAGGTGGCCCACCCACTAACAACTATCCAATAACTGATGCAACATATGAACTGAGAGTCAAGTTGTTGGCATCCGTCTGTCTTGGGAGACAACAGAAGAATGCACCTGCAGGGGTAAAGTCAAACCACTGGAGAGTTGCAGTGCCTGCAGTGGCTGTAGAGACCAATATGGGAGAGACATGGTTTATTGCAAGTGGGGCAGATGAAGGGGTCTGGTTTTGCTGCTAGGGGTGCACCATGGTATTTCTTCTCTCTGTGCTCCTCCCAGCAGTCATTCCTTCTCTGGTCACTGTTGCAGATACACAATCTGTCCATCTGTCTCCAGGTACTGTGATCATCTGCAAGGGATTCCCACATGGCAGGGGTTAATGTTGCCAGCCTTCATTACATGTTTGCAGACATCTTTGTAACACAAGAGTTGGTCTGCCAGCAGGTCTAGTGCCTGAAGCCAGCTCCCCATAAAGCACGTCCTTGGGAAACTGCCATCTTCCATTCTGTGGTCATGACCAAGTCAACGCATACATCACTGAGACAGAAGTGCAAACATGCTGGGAACATGGGCTTGGGAAAGCACATATTAGTTTGAGACTTTGTCCTGCTGTACGATGCCCAAAGTGTTCCTGACGCACCACATACGAAAGGCATTAAGGCATCATTCTTGGGGGTGTTAGTTGCCCATGACTCACTTCCATAAAGCAGCATACTCAACGTGCAAGCCTGGTAGACCTTCATCTTGGTACTGGCTATTAGCATCACAAGATTCCATACCTTTTTGAAGAGGCAAGAAATTGTTGTAGCTGCTTTACTAATATGCTTGTCCAGCTCAGCATCAATGGAAAAGTTGCTGGATTTCAGGACCATGCTGAGGAGGGCTGCACTGAGGAGGAATGGTGGGAGCCACCCTCTCCTCCTGCTCCTGCATCTTCCAGGATCAGGAGGAAAGTATAGATTTGGAACACTGGTTTACAGAGGGACATAGTTCAGAAGGCAGAAGCTGGGAAATGCAGGATGGGGAACAGCTGGGAGAAGAAACACTAGAAGAGAGAGGGTAAACAGTCTCTGGACAGCATTCCTCCACTCAGCCCAAGGTCAAGAAGAGCTCAGAAAGTCTCAGAACAGAAACCACAGAGGGTACAAGCTCAGATTACAAGATGTAGGAGTGACGTAGAATAATAGTGATGGAAGGAGGTGTGATCCTTAATTGGGAGCACCACCATTTCTAGGTGGTGTTCTTTGTTCGCTCGCTGTGATTATTAAAGTTTCTAACTGGTAAGACATTCCTTTCTTTGATCATCTTATCTACTGCCACAGGGGGAGGAATCAGATTCCCCAAAGCCTTATAGCGGAGCCCAGGTAGACAAAATTGTCTACTACCTCAAGCATGTGGTCACCAATACTGATGGGTGGAGTGAAAGACCCAGCATGTTGGTCTTTCTCAGGCTGATGGTGAGGCAGAACTCCAAAACGACCGATGAGTCTCTGTAGGGTGCACTGTCCAGGCTGCATCATCTGCAAACAATATCTCTTGGATATTGTTTTGCCTGGGTGTGAAGATGGGCCAGGTTACACATTGTCTTCAGTCAAGCTGAAGGCAAAGGAGAGCAACAGGGAGAATGTGCCAAAGAGAGTTTGGGCGAGACTCTCTCTCTCTCTCTCTCTTTTTAAATAGAAAAGTGGTGGCATGTTTCGAAATAATGTCATCTGCCTTGTTGTTATCAGAAAAGAAACCAACACTTATAGAATGGATTAGGGACTTGCTTTCAGCAAAGGAAAAAGAAACCATTCCAGAGTCACCATTCAGTCATCCAAGACGACTATGATGTATTCCTCCCACTGATTTACAGAACTGCTGTGTGATGATGACTAAGCAATTCCTTTTGCAATTCCCTTGGGTAATAGGGAGGTCACAATGTTTTGATGCTGGCTGAATGCATGCCAGGCGCTAGAGTGCTGAAAATTGCCATGCATGGACAGACAAGGCCTTGTTTCAAAACATACAGTATTTTCAGTGTCTTCCCCTCCCTCCTTACTGGAAATGAGTTAACTTGTCATGTGATGGCTCCTAGTCACATAATAACACATACTTTAGTGAACTACTAAATTCCCTCTTTTTTCATATGAACATCATATTCAGCCTGGACCTTTGGAAATACGACATCGAATTCTGGCTCAGTCGTGAACCTGTTGGGTGGCCTTGTGCAATCGCTACCTCCCAGCCTCTATTACTCTTCAACCTGAAAGCAAAGCTTATAGCCTGTGGCAAACACAATTTTCTCCAAAAGGACCATGCTGTGGAGGAGGAAAGGAACAGACCCTACAGATGAAGGTTGTCATGTTGAGCAGAATGTTATAGATGCACCTTGCATTCAAGTGAGTCACAAGGGGGGAAACCCTTCTTGAAAAGATCCACTGTAATTATTAGTATTTTGTTACCTGGCCTCTCTTATGAGGCCTCTCTCTAATGAAAACCAATTATGGATTTTCTTTAAAAACAAAGCTACCTTCTATGTTGTGACCTCAAAATGGCTGAATCAATGAAAATGATATTCCACAGATGTAAGATTTACAGCAGTCTATTGAAGATTATGTCCAGAAAACTTGTTTCCATCTTCCTTTGACGATGTAGTCTTTTCATACCATATCAAGAGAACATTTCAATTAATATTTCTTTATTTGAAATGGAATGCATATTGAAAAATAAATCACATCTCTCAGAAATCATTTGCATCATATTTACACATATTTTGTGTGATAACACTTGTTTCAGCTCACAATGTGCCAGAAAACATTTGGTACATCACTGCAGCTACTTTGCAAAAGCCAGGAATTGAAAACAATGAACCAAAAAAGAAAAGGGTAGGGAGTTTTTTTTTACTTCCAAAATGTAACAGAAAAACCACAGGGGTGATTTCCTTTCTTCTGAAAACTGAAAACAGGCATCTCCTACTGAGAAACAAATGTCCAGTTTGCACGTCATTATAAAGTTTATAACGAATGTGGAGATTGCTCCAACTTCACTCCTCCCCTAGGATGAGTAAACAAACCATGACCCCTGACTTCTTGATAAATCCAAGCCGGTGATTTTGGTTTGTTTTGCTCAAACAAACCACAATTAGTAAGCCAAGAAGAAATTGTGGCTTCATACTGTAGTTTGTTTGGCGTTGAAGAAACCCTGATCCCTAGTTCCAATGTAATTTTTTGTTCAGAAAGGAGCAAAGTACGAAAAACCTCTGCAGTTCATAGGTTTACCATGACGCAGAAATTTGTTTGTTTTATTAAAGTTCTATCTTCATCCGAGGAGGATCACAGGTGGCCTACCTGTTGCTTCCCCCCCCCATTAATTTGCAACACTAATGTAAAACTTCTTTTCATTGGGACCTTATTTGGAGATAGGCTGGTAATGAAGCCACTGTAACAGGCTCCATTTGTGGGGTCTCTGCACCATGCAGAACATCACACAGAGGGGAAGCTCAAAAAAGCACATGTGCAAAACCATCCATTATTACTAAGTACCGTGTTTCTCCGAAAATAAGCCATACCCCGAAAATAAGCCATAGCGATAGGCAGTTTAACCTTGTAGGTTAAACTGTACCATACTTAATAATAATAATAAAGACATCCCCTGAAAATAAGCCACCATGTGTTTTTTTGAGGAAAAATAAATATAAGACGGTGTCTTATTTTTGGAGAAACACGGTAACTATACCCTGAACTTGGTAAAATTTGTCCTTTCCTCATGAAACTTTTATAATGGGTCTGTTCTGAGTAAAGCATAGTTGGAGACAACCCTAAAGTTGTTGCCCTCTGTCATAGTCTCAAACAGTCTAGGAATGACCTCTGTTTTATACACTGCAAAGACATTTCTTAGCAACAGAGACGCAGCGGAGCAATTCCTGTGGATATTTCTTCTAAGTCTTAAAGGTAATACAAAATAAAGCAGTCCTAAAGACCAGGTGAAGAAGCACAAAGCCACAGCCAACTTGATCATACAAGTCACATATTCTCAGTACAAAAAATGAACTTGGGATGGGAAGGAAGTTTGTCCTTAAGATACGCCCAACAGGAGGCCACAAAAAGTGAAGATGTTTATTCCTCATATCAGAGAATAAGCATGATTCCTTCACACTTCTCATATTTTTCCTACAATTTGTTCTGAGGTGACTGGAGATAATGTCTGTGGGCCTTTAGCCTAGTCAGTCATGCATTAAAGGCAGTAGCATCAGCTGAATCCACCATTACAAGGCTTAGCTAGCATCAAAGTTTTCCAATACATTGTGAAAAATAACAAAAGTTGGCATGACTGAAGACTTCTGCCACCGTTTGTTGTTGTTTTTTTTAAAAAAACAGAGTATACAGTGGTACCTCAGGTTACAAACACTTCAGGTTACAGACTCTGCTAACCCGGAAGTAGTACCTCAGGTTAAGAACTTTACCTCAGGATGAGAACAGAAATCGTGCGGCGGCAGCGGGAGGCCCCATTAGCTAGTGGTACCTCAGGTTAAGAATGGTTTCAGGTTAAAAACGAACCCCCAGAATGAATTAGGTTCATAACCAGAGGTACCACTGTATTGAGAAGTTATGACAACATCAGTTAACCTCAAGAAATTGAGCATGGAATTTAATATTTTGGTCCAATTCCCCATTCCATAACATTAAACCGTGGAAGTGGAGGTAGACAGGAAGAGAGGGGCTCTCAATGATTTGGGTGGGAAAAACGAGACTGGCAAAACTAATAATGTAAATCCTGTTTCTGAAACCACTGGTGTTTCGGGGTGATTTATTTTACAAACATTTAAACACTATTTAGATAATGTTGAGGAAAGAAGCCAGGAATACTGTCAACAGACATGAAGATTAGATCCACTGAAATCAATAGACGTAAGCCTGTTGATTTCAATAGTTCTACTCAGAGTATGACGAACACTGGGTATCACCAAAGCCTAAGACAGGCCATTCATAACTTGTATAGGCCTGCATTCTTAACAGTGCGCGCTCTGCAGTACTACTAACCCGTTGTTAATGGATGCAAAATCTCATTATTTGTTGTTGGCAGACTTAGACTAACTTGGAAATGATAAAAGGAACCACAAGGTACCCTTTATAACAGGGTTGGCTTTTGGGGAACCTTTTGGGCAAGGCAGGTTTCATAAGGTCCCTCCCTGAATGACTTTACTGGTTGTTGCTGCAATCTATTTACTTGCCTAATCTATATATCTACCTAGAGTGCCTGCATGCTCAGGTAAACAGGTTTTAACAGCAAAGAGGAGAACAGTCTTGGGTACTCAGAGGAACCTATGCTTTGAGTATCAGCAGGTGCCCAACAATGTCTGGTTAAGTTGGATTTAAGTTCAACAAAATGCTTGCAAAACCCAAGGCCTTCCCTTATCCAATTAACTACGTTAGGCTCCTTGTAACTGAATGAATCAGTTTAAAAATAACTTTTGAAAAGAAACAAAGTTATTAGAAGCCTTACTTGTTGTTCTATATTAAGACTGTAAATAGAAACAAACAAAAAAAGCAGAATCTTTGCTTAGTTTTTTTTTTTTAAGTGCTGCTCCCTGACTGAAATGTCCTGTGTTCTTAGAGGCTATGGCAGGGGGGCAATGGAAAATGTTGCGCTGAGGCTCATCTAGGGAACTCAATTACAGGAATTATGGGAAAGTTCCTCAATTAAACAGTAAGACATTTACTGGATAGGATGATTAGTGTAGCATCTGAAGAGGTTTTAGAATTATATGAACAGAATCAAGTAACAGCTCTGAGAAACATTACAGACAGGGCCCCAAACTTAAACAAAGAAGTGCACTGAACAGTTCTCTGCATGGTTCTATTATCTGAATAAAAGAACATAACATGATTGTATTTTTAAATCGATTATCCTTGATCATGAAGTCAGATTTCCTTAGCTTCTTCACGAAGCAGGAATACATACAAGTGGCATACCCAAATGCATTTACTACTGAATACAAAATATAATACTCTCCAAATGAACATATAATAAAAATTAAAGCAACCTAGAAATCAGGTTCCAAGTCATTGCTTTCCTTATTCCGGGACATATTTCACACATTAGTTTCATAATAGTCTCTCACTTGTGGAAACAGAAAATGGATGTAAAAAGTGACATGGGGGGACGGACTAGTTGTAAAGTCCATATTCTGGTACATCTCTTCATTTCGTCAACATCGCCTTCTCTCCTCTGCCTTCCTCCTCCCTTCAAGTGTAGCAATATAGCCAATGCAACTATGCTCTGTGTGTGATTCCTTTCTAAATGGCCTACATTCAGAAAAACCTTGCAAAAGTATCCACTAATAAATTAACATAAAAAATAAAAGAGATGGGGGGGGGGAGAATATGGCAGCAACAATCTCATATTTTTTGAGGCCCGGCAGGACCAATAATCCTTTCAAATCTTCGTAAGCAGTAGTCAAAGTTACAAGAGTTGAAATGCTTCCCCGGAGTAATCACGGACAGTACCAAAAGTGGAAAGACTCCAGCAGCAGAACTGATGCTCTCCCTTGTGTCTGCAGTCCCTTTGTTTGCCAAGGTTGTGATTGATGGAGAGGGTCCACCTTGCTTCCAGAAGCATTGCTTGAATTCCATCTATAACAACACAGGACAGTGATCTGAATAACTGAGCAGCATTCTTCTTTTACAGCTACGGACACACTTCCTACCTAAAACAGTGACCATACAAAGAACAGGGTATCTTGCAAAAGGCAACAACCTGAGGCTCTGGCAGCTATTTCCACAACTAGGCTTCAGCACCAGGCAGACGCTAGCTCTAAACCACCACCACCACCACCCAAATTTCTTTTTTCAGTTACATGCAAAGGGTCACTAACTGTTCTCAGCCCCACTGCTTGGAAGAAGCATGGCATGTGAACTGGATGATTTGCAGATACGGGCAGGGATTTTAAAAAGATTTTTGTGTGTGTGTTCGCTAAAGCACAGCAATCATGGTTGCAAATTCACCTGATTGGCTTTGGGTGCTCTTCACCTTGACTTGCGGAAGAGGGCATTTCTTGCTCCTTCTCCGGTGGCAAAGCACTTGGGCCAGCCTTGATCTAGCAGCTGCACAAGAATCCATCATGCCACAGTGCACTGCAAGCACATGCTGTTTGAGAAGGGCCGGAAGAGCTGTCCACCGAGGCTATTAGTCCAGCGAGCAAGACAAACAACCTGCTCTAGGGTTGCTAGAGGGATCCCATCAAGCGCTTCTAGCCTTACTCTTAATTACAGAAGAGGATTTCTGTGCAGGGAAAGGAATGAAAGTCATCCAGTGACTCTCTCTCTCTTTTACACACACAGCTAATGAAACACACACGTGCACGGACCACAGGAGAGCATTTGCGCATGTTTTTCATGCTTGAGCTCCTCATGCACAACTTCTCTCAGCGGGACAGCTCAGGAGGTTACAGCCTGGTGCTGATAACCGCCAAGGTTGCAGGTTCGACCCCATGCATGGGGCAGCTGCATATTCCTGCAGTACAGAGTGGCTGGGGAAACCCAGCCAGATGGGCAGGGTATTAAAAATATATTACTATTTATTTATTTATTTATTATTATTATTATTATTATTATTATTATTATTATTATATTGGACTAGATGATCCTCAGGGTCCCTTCCAACTCTATGACTCTAAGCAAAACATCGCGCGCGTGAAGCGGGTTAAGCGGGCGGCTGCCCATCCAGACGCGCTCTTCAGGAAAGCAACACGAGTTGGCAACCCCACACGGCACTTTTCGCCGGGCAAAACTAAGACTGCAGAGAGAGGTGATCGTTAGGGAATCCGTCTGGAGAGGCTTTTTCCAGAGAGGCGCTGGGGAAGGGCTGCAAGGGGAGTGGGGCGATCGGCGGCAGGAGAGCAGCCGGTCCCGGCTGGGAAGCTGCCCTCTCCCCGCCTGGCTCCAATGGGGCACCGGCTCCTACCTGCCCTGGCTGCCGCTGGGGCCCGGCTAGGCGGAGTTGGAGGCGCTCCGCAGGCGCGGCCCGTGCTGCTGGACGAGGTGCTGCTGCTTCTGCCGCGTGGACTTGACGGCCAGGATGGCCTGGCGGTTCTTGTACTGCACCAGCTGCAGCGTGATCTCGGCGTTCCAGCCCTGCTCCTGCGGGCACCGAAAGTCGATCTCCTTGCCCTCGGCCATCACTACCGTGAAGTACACGTACTTGCCTTTGCGCTCCACGCAGTCCACCGTCTTCATGGTGGAGAAGGGCAGCTCCTTGATCTTGGCGACGACGGAGGGCGCCGCGCTCGTCGTCGTCGTCGTCTCCAGGCCGGGGAGAGGAGCAGCAGGCGGCGGAGCAGGAGGAGCCGCCGCCACCGCCACCGCCAGCTCCTGCTGCTGCTTGGGCGGGATAAGCAGGAGCCCTTCCTCGGTGAGGATGCAGCGCTTCTTCTTCCACAGCTGCAGCAAGCCGTCGCTGCGCTTCTCCAGCACGCCCTCCTTCACGGCTTTGCAGCCGCCCTCCAACATCCTCCCGTCGCCGCCGGCGGAACAAAGTTCCCCCAAGACCCGGGGAAGGAGAGGAGGCTTCGGGGTCCCGGGAGCCTTTTCTCCGACGACGACGACGACGCCCGGGCGTCCCCCGCAGCCACTGAGGGAAGCTGCTGGGCTCGCGCTGCTTTTGAACGCGGTTCCTCCACCCCAGCTGGGCGCGTCAAGGGGGCCGAAGAAGGCGCTCGCGGAAGAGGAGGCTGGCCGAGGAGGAGGGAAGCCCCGCCACGCTCTCGCTCGCACACCCTTCGCCTCGGGGCTCGCTCGCTTCTCCGTCTCCCGCCCTCTAGCCAGAGAGGCCTGCAGCGCCTCACGCGAACCACCGCCGCGGCGCCGCCAAAGAACAAAGCGCTTCTCCCGCGCTGGCCATTTCCGCTCCTCAAACTCGAGGAGGCGAGGATCCCGGCGCGCTAGGGGCTGGAGCACTTTTTAAATGGCATCGGCAGGCAGGCTGGAGTCTTGGCGCCCCCTGGAGAATGCGCCACCCACAGGAGCTGATTCACAGGGGGGGAGGGAGGGAGGGCCGCCCTCCCGACGCCTCCCTGCCCGCCCAACTTCTCCTCCCGACGGAAGGCAACAGTTCTGCTGAGGAGCTGCTTGTGTCACGATGCGGGGCTTCCTTTTTTTTTTAAGGTGCCTCACGAATCATCCATAAGAGTTTTGTTTATTTCTGCAACGGCGGAACTCCTCCGCAGTGCGATCGTTATATTGGATTGAGGGCGGCACGCACGGTGTGAAAAAAAAACACGCCCCGAGGCATTTATATGATACATGTGCTGATGTGAAGACTAAAACTTCCTAGGGGCCCGAACGCAGAAGAAATACGCAGTCTCAAGACTGAACATATAGAGGGGTGTCATAGTCACTATCCAATGCACCTTCCCATAGGATCACCAAATAACACAATTATTTCTTGTAAGGCAACTGTACAGCCTACATTGGCTAGCAAGTGAGAGCCCACACTGCAGATCCCCAATCTTTTGGGAGACATTTGAAAATCAATGAAATGCTCTTTGCACAGACAAATGAGTGATGCTCACACACTCGTCCCCAATAAAACAGGTAACATACACCTTTCCCAAACAATACATACAATGAAGCAGGCAACCTCCTAACGAAACAAAGAAAGCACCCAAACTCCTCACTTTAAAAATAAAATAAAAAATGGCAGGGAGGGCTTAGAAGGTAGGTGGTTTGACGCTGAGGGCACAGTGGTGTGTCCAGAGGTCAGAGTGGAGTCCCAAGATACACACCAACTTATTGTGGTCTAAACTGGGTATGGGAAACCTTTGGCCCTCTAGATCAAGCATCCCCAAACTTCGGACCTCCAGATGTTTTGGACTACAATTCCCATCTTCCCCGACCACTGGTCCTGTTAGCTAGGGATCATGGGAGTTGTAGACCAAAACATCTGGAGGGCCGCAGTTTGGGGATGCCTGCTCTAGATGCTGGAGGACTCCAACTCCCATCAGCCTACAGCCACCATGGCTAATGGCCAGGGATTATAGCAGAGGTCCCCAAACTAAGGCCCAGGGGGCAGATGCGGCCCAATCACCTTCTAAATCTGGCCCGCAGACGGTCCAGGAATCAGCATGTTTTTACATGAGTAGAATGTGTCCTTTTATTAAAAAATTCATCTCTGTGTTATTTGTGGGGCATAGGAATTCCTTTTTTTTTGTTTTTTTTTTCAAAATATTGTTCGGCCCCTCACAAGGTCTGAGGGACAGTGGACCGGCCCCCTACTGAAAAAGTTTGCTGACCCCTGGATTATAGGCACTGCTCCAAATAGTAAGAGAATGAGTTATTTTAGCAGGAGTGCTGGAAAAAGCCTTTTAGAGGTATCTTTTTCAGAGACTCAAAGTGGAAGTAGTCAAGATTCCTCTGAATCTATTTCAGAGGAAGGCTGCATTCTTCTACTTTGCACCAAGTGATAGACCAACAACAGGAAAATCAAAGAAAGAATTGGATACAAGCCACCACTTTGTGACTGAAAAAATACAGAAGAAAAAAAAACAGAATTGTTGCTTGCACCCAAGTTATATCTGTCAATGGTCAAGGAAGTGTACAAATCTACGTAATCATGTGAACACAGCAGCTGAGACTTGGATCAAAACACCCTTTGCGCAACTCATGCTTTCTGAAGCCTCTAAATACCTTTGCTAAAATAGCTCTAAAATATATGTTGAAGGAAGCTACAGCATAATCCTTGCTAGTGAAGGAAGCTATTTCATAATGCCTTCTTAAAAATATAGAGTACCAGGATTTCCAAATGCATCAAATCCTTTTGCAGACCCTTTTTATAACTTGAGAGCCTACATTGTTTATAAGCAGCAAAGCTTTTTAGTTAAAATTGTAAAACCCGCTCAAATTTACCCTCTCCCTCTGCCCATCTCATAGCTCACCCCTTATTTCCACTCCCATTTCTCTTTTTAGTCCACAGATCTTTCTGATTTTAAAGCATGGTTAAATCCCCTTTTCCTCGTGCATCTTATGTCAGCCTCGTTTTGCTGTTCTGCTCATCTTACATAGCCTTGTTTCTATTACTTATAGCAGAGTTCAGCAGCAACATCTGGCTGCAAAAATGGGTGTCAACTCCCTCATACACTTCTGAATGCATGTATTAGCATTCTGCCACTCCAAGCTATCAACATTTATTTAATTTCCTCTGTGGGGGAAGGCTTTATGATATGCAGGTCTAATATAACGAATTCTTCCTGTACAAGGAAACAGCACCACTCTAGCTACCCATGGCAATCCTATATAAAATGTCTTAACATTCATAAAGCAGAATACATTTGGTAGGGATACTTATTCAATACCATTTTAAAATTCAACACATCCATGAGCATAGCATATATTCCTAAAAAATATGTTCGGGTTCCATGTTAATGGAAGTAAATGATGTTTAGACACACGGATACCTCATTATTTGAATTTGTGGCTGGCTAAATTCTGCTAGATTAGCACTTTCAAAAACCATAGTTCAACCAGCTTTGTCTGCATCTTCATATCAGATGCATTACCAAAACAAGCAGCAAGCCTAAGTAATTTGGCCTTGGATACTGTAGCACACAGACGCCCTCTAGTGTCAAACTAAATTTTGTGTGTGTTTATGCTCAACATAAAAATGTGGTACACCTATAGCTCTCACTTTAACTGTTGTGTGCCATAGTAAAAGTGTTTCCCCTCCACTTCCCAAAAAGTCTTCCGTACTCAATGTACATATAACCCAGACATCAAATCGTTTTGGCCAATGAAGGCTTATGCTAGAATAATTTATTTTTCACAGAGGAACGTAATTTGGCTGTTTTTCCTGCAGCAGATACAGCCACTTGTCTGAAAACTAAACATAGCACCAACAAACCCCAACAATCTCTAGGATCCTGTAAAAGCCCCTGCTTCAGCAGTATGCAAATTGTGATACTTACTGCACTTTCCATTCACTTGTCAGGTAACCCAAAGGGCTCATTTGTCAGTGATCAAATACGAGCGGTATGTACAAAACATTCTTAAATGTCACACTTGAAATATTTCATCTGTTAGGAATGTTGCAAAATGTAATTGCTCATATTAATCTGTGCAAAATGAATTCCTTTAAAAGCAACTCAAAGTGCATGGAAGTTGCCAAACCTGTATTGGGAAATGTTGAACTTAAAACGAACTGTAATTTCAAAGGCGTGGCTGCTTGTCTTTATCCTTTCCTGCAAACTTGCCTATTTTGTTCCTTGTGGAAAAGCATAGCTACCAGAAATACACAAACAGAACATGTTACTTGGAACATATTTACCTTGGGCCAGATGTACAGGGAATGGAGCCTTGACGAATGCCGCTACATGGAGTTAAAACTGAATTTGTTCAGTTAAGAGCCTTTTTAGTGACTGCAGTTGAACTTGTGCCTACAATCTGTTGCACTGCATCAGACCACCCCAGCAGCCACCCTGTAACCAGCTGAAAGTTATTGAGCTAATGGGTTCACAGCTGGTACTTGAGGGAGTACTAACAGAAGGCACCTCCCATCCTCCTCTGAAAGAGGGAACATTTCTAAGGAAGCTGCAGGTTCTGAGACTCATTTTTTCCACTGAATCTGCTTTGACACAGGATCAATACGCTCTCTAATAAGAATCTAAAACTCGTCTAAACAGTGATGGTACTGCCTTTGAATAAACAATGTTTCAATCTTTTCCACACATAAACTGTGCACAGCCTTTGGGGAATTCCCCCTCCCATGCTTGTTTGCTTCTCACATACTCTTCCCCCCCCCAAAAAAAAAACCAATGAAGGGTAAGATATAGTTGGGAGCTTTTTGTAGGGATTTTCATGCTTTTAAGAGTTTGGCTCCTGCACCCACTTTTCTTTATGCTGCATTTCTTCTTGGGAGCCCAAGGTCTATTTCTGGGATTCTTGTATTAAGAGTAGGCCTCCCAGTAAACAGGAAAAGATATATATTCAGCAGTGTGGGAGTAAAATATGTATGTAGTATGAAAATACATTTGTTCCGTAAGTGGTGAAATATAACTTGCTGTTCTGGCAATTGTGATATTGGTGTGAAAAACCTGCCATGTACTAAAGACAGGGCTGGCCCAAGACATTTTGGCACCTGAGGCAATCCACAAAATGGTGGCTCCCTTCCTGCCAGGGAAGAAGGGGTGAGCAAAGATCGACATTGAGGGGGGAAGAGAAAGTTCAATATCAGGATCTGCTGCCCATGTGGACCCTGCCACCTGAAGCAGTTGCTTCATCTTGCCACATAGGTGGGCTGGCCCTGGTTTTGCAGAAAGGATTATGTTGTAAGGCTTAGGACTCCTATTCAGTTTCTCCTGACTGTGGTTCCTCTTGCTGTATCAGGTGCCAGGCAAAAGGGTTTTTCCATCTTTCAGAAACATCTTTTTAGGTGGCACTAGAATTACAATAGAAAGTAGGGCATCAATAGCCTCAGAGCATTCACCAAAACTCTGCATCTCTGAGTTTGCCCAATTATCCTGAGTCTGACTAGTTTTGACACACTACTTCTAAAAAAAAGTAGTCCTGGACAAATTGTAAAGTTTGGAAAGTTTCAAGCTGACTGGATGTTTATTACTTTGGGTGTGAGTTTACTTCTCCCCAACGCATATCCAGATGGAATGTAAGTAAGTAGTGAAGGAAAAATCAAATGGTATACCTAAATTGGCCAACCTTCCAGGTGGATCTTCTGATAAACATTGGATAGTACAGCCGAGAAGTTTGTCAGACAATCACCAAATTAATTCAAAACTGGACGTACAAAATGTATTTACTGTCTGGGGCACACTGGAGATTTAGATAGGATGAATCTCAATTCAGCTACAAGTAAAGACCATGTTAAACTTTAAAGAAAGGAGTAATTGAAGAGGTCTACCCTCTGTGAAACATGCCAGAGAGAAGTACCTAATCCTATAACCTTATTTCAACAAACCGGGAATGGGGAACCTATAGCCTTCCAGATGTTAAACTACAATTCCCATCATTCTTGATCACTGATCATGCTAGTTGGGATAGAAGTCCAAAAACATATGGATGGTCAGAGGTTCTCCTGTTCTACTTTTAAGGGAACAAGGCAGTTAAAAAGTTATATATTATTACTGGAGCTTCAAAGTTTCTAGGCAGGAAAGTGCTACAGGTGTGGTGCAAAAGTCCTTTGAGATAAGTTTATGCAAGCATAATGAAACAAACTTGTGCAGGAGTACAACCCTGGAGGCATTTCAATGGTTCTTGTGCACATAACCCTTGGGGCTGGTCCTGTTCAGCAAAAACATCCTAGTGATACACTTGTAAGATTTTTTTTTTTAAAGTACACAGGCACACAACTAATTTCTGAAAATACTAGGTTTATTCACACCCCAGTGGTAAACAACCTTAATATGATGTCTCTAGTTTTTTTTCCTGTAGGTCACCATCACAAAATACAAAAACCTAGAGCATAAACAAGCAGACAGTTATGAACGTCCAATGTGGTCTTGATGGAAATTGACAGATTTGGTTGGTTCTTCAGGAAAGGAGGCAAAGATTGGTCTCCATCAACAGTTCTGGTATCTTCACAGCTGCAGTCTAATAGCTACATGACAACAGACTTCACAAGAACCAAACTATATATAGCAATGAATTAACTATTCATGCTTTAGGGATTTACTGCATTCTACATTTTGGCAGAAAAGTACTATTAAAATGCTAGGTACAAGGAACCTACATTTTAAACTGGTTCTGTCAGTTTGTTTTAACAAATTGTTTACTTAATTCTACCAAGATACAAAACATAAGGCTGTAAGTAACTAATAGTTGTGTTTAGGCTATTACAGTGCAGATAATCCTCAAGGCCACATACACACTGTTTCACTGCTGCTTGCATTCTGCTGGGTTTTGATCCTTCTGTTGAAGAAAAAAACACACCAACAAATATATCAGTGTGAAGACCACAGCTGTGCTACAGGACTTTGATAACATTATTGGAGGGAAATGATTTACAAAGATCATACGTATCAATTACTTACCTTGGGGTCATAATCTGGATCATTTTCCTCATCCGCTTCTTCTTCCCCTTCCTGAAATATACAAGATATACATTGAATGCACACTTGGTGTCATAAAGAGCAAAGTGCTACGTTTTAGCTACTGAAACCAGTTAAGCCACCATGAAACTCACCTCATCATCGGCCTCCTCACCCTCTTCGTCATACTGGGGGGGAGAAGGAGGGAGACAAAAATGAAGATAAGAGGACATTAGTACAATAGCTTTATGGACATTACTCTGCAAATTAGAGCTTTTGAGTTGCAGGTATTTCCAGACATACAATGTTAATTTACATTGCACAGGAGCACTTTGCAAAGCATGGGAACTTTTAGCAAAAACCAAATTAATGCCACAATTCTACATACACTTAAACCTTAGCATGAAAACGAAATCTGCACTCTAAACCCAAATTTCCTTGACAGCTAGTTATTGTGCGTGCTTAGGGGGGAAACTCATTCTGATTGTGTCCCAATTCGTACTTTATGTGTTCTAAAAACAAGCTCTTGCATGAAGAACATAAAGCACCCAGCCTGAAATTCAGCCCTACGTGTAACCGTACAATCTAGCACCGTAACACAACATGCACTTTGTTCTATGTCTAATTCTATTAAAATTAATGAAATCTGCGTGGTAAGTTATAGCTCTGTTTAAGCCCTTAGGTACATCTACTGTTCCAAGATAATTTTGGCACAGCTGAAAACAAGCACCACTTACATCATCATCATCATCCTCAATGGCTTCTCCTGTGAAATACAATACTGATCGTGGAACTATGCGCTCCCGTAGAAAGTGACCAATTTCAAAATCAGCTGCCAGAATTGCTTCAGCATCATCATCCTGCACAGGTAATATGAAATCAAAGCTCTATGAATTTGCATTTAGGAAAGAAAATGATACCATTCTATGACACAAAATTTGTCTAAAG
Organism: Zootoca vivipara; assembly: GCF_963506605.1. Lineage (NCBI taxonomy): Eukaryota > Metazoa > Chordata > Lepidosauria > Squamata > Lacertidae > Zootoca > Zootoca vivipara. The sequence goes on from NC_083285.1 coordinate 30,364,223, forward strand.
CCATATTCTCCCCAATTATTTATAACAGATTGCAAAATTAATTCATTATCTGCAAAAAAATTAAACAAATCTTTATTTGTACCCCGACTGAGTGATGAATTCTCAATTTTGGTCACTAGAAATAACACATTTAATTTGGGTCTGAAAACTTGAAATATTGCTTAAATCATTTCAAATTATGTTAAAGAAGCCTTAAAAATGTTCTCTTGCTACTGCTTTTATCTTAAATATTATCCAAGTTATATTTATTAGGAAATTAAACTAGAGGGACTTACCAAGTCTCCACTTTCAGGAACTGCAAAGGAAAAGTAGTAAGATATAGGATTATACTTATTTTTAAAAATCCACAATATTCAGATTTTACTGTAGTAATAATAATTAAAAAAACATCAGAAACCATTTACCTTCAGGAGGACTGAAAAAATTGAAGAAAGAATCGTTGGAAACTGTTTTTGTCACTGTTCTAACTGTTCCACGCCCCTTGTGCTTCTGTTTCTTTTTGATAGTTTTCAAAGTAACATTTTTTCCCTTTTTCCAATCTATTTGGCACCTATGAGAAAAGTAAATGAATAAATCAAGGATATCCTTATACAAGTACTGGTATTTCAGCTAGTTTAGAACACTGGTAGTTAAGTACTTGTGGGGCTGGAGTCCAATTCAATCCTATGAATAACAAGCCAGTGTTAGGCCTGTTCTTATGCTATTTTTTCCAGAGCTGTCTAGTACGAGGAAGAAAGTAACACCTGAATTAAATGAATCAATTACATTTTTCTTTCCCTCTGAACATTATTAATATTTATTGAATTTATATACCGCCCTATACCTGCAGGTCTCAGGGTGGTTCACTGGGGGGGGGGGGAATCATAAAACCGCAAAATATGTGGTTTGAAAATGAGTTCTCTCATCATACAGTATTTCAACACATATCCCACCTGCAATACATCTGAGCTGAAAGGCTGCAGGGTCTCTCTTGTTCCAGGACATTCAGTCCTCCAACAGGGTGTCCTGATCCCTTACCCTTAAACCCCCTATTTGAATCTTCTCCAAAAAACCTCTCAAGTGTATTGTAGGCAGCACTGTAGTATCAAAGTTCGAAACTCTGCCTCTAATTACTTCAAGTAATGCTGAACATGCTGGGGCGGGGGGGATTCCTCTGCCTATGCAGAGAAGGTCTGGATGTTTTTAAGTAACCATCTTTGAACATACAGATGTTTTTAAGTAACTTCCTTTGAACATGTTGCAATACAAGTTAGTTTGTCTTTAGGTTGGCAAGACAAAGCTGGGTGGATTAGTATCTAGGCAATCTTCACTGAAGTGATGATCGTGCACAGGCAGGATAACAAGCGCCATTCAACTACCAGAAATTAGGTTCATAACGCTGGTTCAAATACCAGGATCAGAAGAACCCGACTTCAAAGCAATGCACAAGACCCTAAATCAAAAAGTGAGCAATCTCAAGCTGAACCCCAGCATCCTTCCCAACATGCATATTACACAAGGAATTCAGCATATAGGCAAGGCATTAATGCTCCTAGAGGTTAGGAGAGATAAAATTGCTAATTAAAATGTAATGGTGAATACTGCAAGGCCTTTAATTTGGGCTGGACTTTGGTCATGAGTAAGAGTCAGGAAATATCTGTGAATTTAATTACACTTAAGTGAAATGGTTTGTACCAGGTTTAAATGTTTGTCATTTTCTTCACTGTGATTGCTGGGTGTAGAACATGCACATATAATTCATATCTATCTCTCTTGTGTCCATTAAAATATCATCGATTGTACTAAAGCAAATTTACATTGTGAAGTAAGCAGGCACACATTTATAAATACCCATACTGACTTCTACAGAGGCCCTGATTTATGTGCCTCCACCTTCAGAGGCAAGATGGGTGACAACAAGTGAAAGTTCTTTTCATGTGATAGCACATTGCCTATGTAAAACTCTATGTTTATTTGTCAAGCACCTACTTGCTAGCCTTTAGGTTGACAGCTAAAATCTTCTTTTACTTGAGAACTTAATAGCAGCTGCTATTAGTGGAATTTATGTTACTCTTTGTTTTACTTTGCCTCACTTTTTAATTTACTGGATTGTCATAGTTAACTTGTATATATTCTTACAATATCAGATTTTGACCTCATTTGCAAACGTGCCGGTAAGCCAAGCAGCTAAACTTTGGTTATAGCTCTTGGTTTGCCTGGAGAGAGCTAAACTATGAATGTGAACTTGAACAAGATGCTAAGCAAAACTACAGCTTGGCTCAGCAAAGTAGCAAAATGACTGGGCTGCTTTCTCCTTTTGAGGAGCCTGCAAAGAGTTTGGCTTAGAATTACATGCAAACTGGGCCAGTCTCATGTTATGGAAGACTGTCAACCACTTCTTTCAAGAGAACATCACACTTACCCTGTGCAACCCATAATTTCTGGTCCATCGAAGGAGAAAGGATCAGAATCATCAGGTTCTGACCTCATTCTGTATGTTTTTGTCACCACGTCATTTGTGAAATATTCATTGGGTTCAAAGTGGAACTCTAATGTGAAAGTCTTTTAAATAAATAAATAAATATTAAGACAGTGTTAGAAAGAAGTGAATGATGCATCATTAAGCACCACAGGCCAGCTATCCAGTACAGTGGTACCTCGACTTACGAACGACTCAACAACTGAATTTTTCGACTTACAAATGGGGCAAATGGCCGCACGCTTACAAATTCCTCGACATCCGAACGGAAACCGCAGCAGTTTTAGATAGGGTTTTTTTGACTTACGAATTTTTAGATGGGGCTGCTTCGAATTACGGTTTTTTCCATCTCCAATGCATTCCTATGGGAAATCGCGTTTCCAATGGCGCTTTTCGACTTACGAATTTTTCGACCTATGAAGGTGCCTTCGGAACGGATTAAATTCGTAAGTCGAGGCACCAGTGTATGTCTAAACAATGGAATTCTTTAGTACAATGAATCAGCAAACAGTGCTGCTTAAGTTCTATTTCTTGCTCAAATGGATACATTGAATAGAGCAGCCTTCTACAACTTCAATGTCCTCCAGATGCTTTGGACACATCAGCTGACTGGCTCAGTTGGTCAGAGTGTGGTGCTGATAACGCCAAGGTTGCAGGTTCAGTCCCCATAAGGGATGGCTGCATATTCCTGTAATGCAGAGGGCTGGACTAGAGAATTTTCAGGGTTCCTTCCAACTCTATGATTCTATGACTGTAACTTCCATCAGTCTCAGCCAGCAGGCCCATAGGTTAGGAGTTGGAGTCTAAAACATCAGGAGGGTATCAAGTTGGGGAGAGCATGTCTACACAATGTTTTGTTATACTTCAAAAGTATAGCAAAACCGTTATACTTAAATTTTGCAAAACAAACACGTAAATGTACATTTCATTTTCTGTATGGCATTCATTTGTGTTCCCCATTTTTTCAGGGAACTTACACTGATGGGATCTCATTTTCAGTAAAGTTCTCATTTAGCAATGCCCAACTGAAAACACAGATCTTTATAAAGTTCTTATGTAATCTTCACATTTCCCTATTCATAATACAGTATATCTTTTTCAATCGAGCCAGTCCACACATTCAGCTGCAAATCAGATAAATCTTTGCATGATTAAGTATCGAAATCCTACATATGTAACTCAACCCTTAGTTTCAGTTAACAAGTCATGTGGACCATAAAGTTTATGGCTACTACAAGCGTAGAATAGATTGCAAAATATTCAAGTGTTGCAGTTGATTACTGAACAGTACTGAACAGAAGCATAATTTATGTATCTCAATATTCAATGCACTCTCATCAAGAACTTACCATAGGCTGCCCAGCCTCTGAAAACTTCACTTTAATATCTTTCAAGTGTTTCAGAATTGGTTCATCATGTTCCTACAAAAAACATGACAATTATCATGTAGCTACAAAAGAGGAAAAAGCAGTGTAAAATAGCAAAAGGAAGCAAATACCAATAATCTGGGGTGAACATTTGATTCATAAATCTGTATTTCAATCCTAAAGCTAGTTCTCCAGGTAGTGGCAACCATTGAACAAGTATTCTCATAAAACACAAGCTTCTGAAAAATGAAAAGGCATACCACATGCCCAGGGCTGTATGTACTTTGCAATGTGATGCAAATGTGGAATGTGATATTGAGTGAGGTATCCAGCTTTTCAAGAAGCATAGTGTTTGTTGTATGACATGTTAATTTTAGCTCTTATGACAGCTTCTAATGTAGACTCATGTTCAGCAATGGCAGCTGAATAACATTCAACATAGATGGTAGAAAGTTCAGAAACTTAAGAGGAATTCACTGCCACAGCATGTAGCTAGGACCACTAGTTTAAAAAGCTTTTAGATTGGAACTTGATGTCCATGAAATTAACTGGGTCATCCATGTTCAGAGGCAATATGCCACCAAATATGAGATACCAGAGACAAACTTTAAATAGCTGCACCCTTCACCCCCTACTTGTGGGTTTCCCAAAAGGCATTGCTGAAACACTGTTAGGAAAAAAATATTGTACGAGATTCCACTGTAAACTGATCTAAGACACCTATGTCATGTTCTTATGGTGTAGAATTTTGAGTACATAAAGGCAAGACAAAAGAGCTATTCCAGGCCCGTCCAACAGATAGATCATGAAAACAGGGCTTTCGTTCCTAAAAAAAGCTCAACAACTTTGACCTGAACCACAAAAAAAGGGGTAGACCACTGCCAGTTTTTAACTCTGAGTTGGCTACCCCTGATCTATTCTTTCTTAATGTTTTTCAGAAAAAATGGATTACTGGATTACTAGAAACTAAAGCTGAATTCCAGAAAAGAAACCAGGCTCCTTAGAGTCTGGAACTAAATTCTACTGTAAGTGGACCCACTTAAATCAGTGAACCTGGGTTGTCATGCCCATAATTTTCAGTGGGTCTGCTCTAAGCAGGACAACATTGGATGCAACCCTTAGCTTACCAGCAAAATTGCAAGAAGTTAAAAGTCATTCTTTTACCTGAACCATATCACTGAGTAAGTCAACGTTCTTGAACACAGTCAGCCAAAATTCAGGAATTCCTTTAGGGTCATCTTTTTCTTCGTCTTTTTTCTCCTCTTCAAGCTTGGCTTTCTCTTTCATTTCCTCCTTGTTAAAATTAAGAAGTTACTCTTTCTAAAATTTGAGTGCTGCACACTAACCAAGAGATTTAGTGTTATACTAGTAACCACAACAAACAGGAAAACCTTCAAATAAATACTATCAGATTAGTGGCTGTATACTCCAATATTTATGCAAGACTATTACTATTTAAAGCTACACAGAACCTCTCAAGGCACAGATAGGATATAAGAACACTTTAACTGTTTTAAATATGAGTTGTAAAATGTTTTATGTTGCATCTGTACAGGAAGATTTCTGGCTGTCTTGTTTAAATTACATACATATATATATATATATATATATATATATATATATATATATATATATATATATATAATATGGTTCAGTATGCATATAATAGTAAGCCTAATCATGGCTTACTATGGACCATAGCTTGGCGTGCTATGGTCCATGGGGTCACGAAGAGTCGGACACGACTAAACGACAACAAAACAACAAATCAGGGCTTAGTGTGAATGCGCTCTCCACTGGTCCTTTTGCTACTGTACTGGTGTGCGCTAAACCATGGTACGATGTGCTGACCGAACCGAGGCTCTTTGTTTGTTCCCATGAGTTATAAACCCCCAAACAAAATTTGGTTACAAGCACATGGTTTCTCTGGAGGAGGCAAACCATGAATCCTGGTTCACACAGCACACTAAGATGAAGCATGGTTCTCCCTGGAGACCTAGAGATGTGACGATAGACTGCTTTGCCTCTTTTCTTTTGGCAAATGTTTTGTGCCACTGGGGAGGTGGTAATTCTGTATTGGTTTGTTATGGATGTTTATATGTGATACCAATAAAAGGTTTGATGGTGAAGCATGGCTTAGCTCCTGGCAGCAGCAGAACTAAGGAAGAGTGCAGCAGCTGCAATCTGCTCTTTGGGAATCCACATGTTTGCACTAAGCCATGTCTTATCTTAGAGCCACATGTGAACTGGGTCACTGTGTTTAATTGTTATAAAACACCCAGGAAATATTTATTGGTGGGCTGCTATATAAATCCAATACAAAACAACATCAACCAGATAAAAATGTTTACTAGCCATCAAGGGGGCAAACAAAGACTACTTTACAGAGTTATAAATTGAATGATGTGTCTGCATTTACTACTAGAATACGTCTACAGTACTTCAAACTTGTAAAGCACAAATACACAATCCTGCCCCCAATCATATTTATGTACTCACTGAAATTTCTTCTTCAACATCTGTTTTCCATTCACATTCTTCTTCAGTAGGTTCATAAACTGCATTGATGATTTCACTCCTCTGGAAGAGTAAATTGTTTATTCAGGTAGCCAGGATTTAGTTTGACCCAATACCCAACAAAAGCAACAAACAAGTGGTGGTTTGTTTGTTTGTTTTGCAAATAAAAGGTTGCAGAATTACTGAACCAGTGGGAATTTGGTCCCATTTGACTCTGCACAATTAAACTCTCATCCCTAGAGGTAAAAGTATAAAGATTACCTTGTCAAACAAGGGCTGATAAAGAGCAGCATATTTCCTTTCCAATTCATGAACTTCTTCATAGAACTTTGCTTCTATCTGTGCACATTTAACTTGAAGATTCTTGAGTGCATTTACACGTCTCTTAACTACTTTAGGCAAGCTGAGGGGGGAAATAATACTGCATTGTTACATCAATGACACTCATGTGGCTTCATTCTCCTAATAGAAAGTTTCCTTTAAACAGGTTGGATTATGCTGTTAACTTTTATTTCCAAGAGCAATAGCAGAGCAAAATTGTGAAATTAACACAAGACTGATTTTTAATTTTGAAAGTTTTATGGATATTAACATATACAATATCAATTCTGAATCACTTCCATATAGAACGAGATAGACCCCATAATCGCCCCTCCCAGGAAATTCCTTAAGTGTTTCAGACATACTTGAAGGTCAACCATATTTCTTTGTAAAAATATTATTCAATTTGAACACAATTGTTAATATCAACTATCAACTGAAATTTCAGAATTCAAGGCATATTTATGTTTTAGAAACTAACTTTTAAAATAACTTAATTTAGCACCAGAAAAGACAGGTTTAACAACTATCTGTGACTTCTTTGCAAGTAGTATATTAGGTGCACTCCATGCAGTTCAAAAGTTAAAGTGACATGACACTAACTCAACTGAAAAGTTGAGTAAACACAGTAAAAGTGCCGCTCAGGTCAGCTCATTTTAGGATAAAGAATTCAGCTGAGTGTTGAACATTGAGAGAATTTTGGAATTCTCTGGATTCTAAGAACCCACTGTTTTCTTTAATAATTCAGCACATACTGAAGTAAAAGTGAATTCTGGCAACGACCAGGCACAGACAAAGATCTATTACAGTATTCTGAGCTGGTAATTTTAATTTGTGACAAGGATAACAATTTAACAGGGTCAATCCCAGATATTGAAGTATCCTGGATGGAGTCCAGCCTGGGCCACCTTTAACCGACTCATCATGCCCCCTAGCCTTACACTGATTAAGTAACTTCAGGCTTCAGGTGTGCTTTGCACATGTCAACTTTCCAAAGATCACTAGTCAAGACTTAAGCATGCCTCTGGCGCCTCGTCATATACAAGCAGAAGACACAGAAGTACAGCATGATCATTTCCTTAACTTCTCCAATACTGCTGTCTCACCAAGCATGTCCAATAGCCAATTGCTTAAACCCTGCAGCACCAATGCTTAGGACAAAATTTTCTTGAATAGATGAGACGTGTTTAAAAAGAACATCTATACATACATACATACATACATACATGCATGGACACACACACACATATGCAATGATAGTGATAGAAGTTCCTGCAATGTTATTTCATTCAAAATATTAACATTATACACCTACTTTTTTCTCCACCCCCACCCCCCATTTTCAGATTTTAAGTTAGTCTTGGGTGGACTTAAGGACAGGTAGTATGCAAAAGCTCCAAATTCAAACGCTATCTAGGATTTATTTATATAGAGAGAGTTCACTGTAGTCAAAGTTAGATAAAAACAATCTGTTACATGATCCCCAGGATTGATATACCAGCACACAACTGCTTTACATTACAAGCTATGTCAGTATTAGGTAGAATTTGGAAGCAAAACCTTATAAAGCTGCAAGCCAGTAAAATTCAAGGTTAATTTTATATTGTTGTATCTGTTCACACCAAGTTGATACATAGTATGAAAGTTGCATATTTCAATATTGCTGCCAAAACTACAGCTTCTTACAGAAACCCATTCATATAACTTCATTTGAGTAATAAATGTGAGTGGACATGTGCCTTCTTTCATATTCAGGCCACTACTCACCTTCCTGGATGTCCAACACCAGACATCCAGGAGAGGGCTCCAGTTCTTAATGAGACAAGGTGGTCAACGGGTGGGGAATTTTAGATAGGAAATGATTTGGCTCAGAAGTCTACGAAATTGAAAATCTAGTAATTATTTCTAAATTTGATCACTATATATAGCTTAGCATTTGCATATTATCCTTGCTTTCAGTTATTCATATCCTATTTTTGGTAATGTGAAAATGTTTTGAAGCACTACCAAAACCAGAAAAGAAAAAAAGATTGCAACACATTACTAAAGCAATTTTACAAGCTGCAGAAGTGAGAACCAGGTTTGCTGTGAAGGCTATTTTAAAAAGGGGTAAGCAATACTCTTACAGAAACCTGGGGGGGGGGGAGTACCACATGGCGATATCTCCTGCTCCAATCAATGGGACACTCTACTGTGTCTATCTTTTTTCAAAATTGGGTAACTTTGCTGCCTACTCTGTTTGGGCTAATGTGGCCTATACTGGTCAATCACAAAAGCAGGGGGAATTAGTAAACACACACAAAAAGGGGGGAAATACAAAAATTCCTCTTTACATAACAAGAAATCAGGTTCTTAATAACTGCTCCATATTAAATCATACAAAAGTAGGGCTGTATTGATGGGTATTTTTTATCTATATGTGTATGTGATACTCTTTTTCCAGAAATCCAATACCAATCATTTTTGCTTCTGAGGCACTGTGGAGTAATTAAACTACTGAAGAGCCTTTTTTACAACAGGGATTCCAAAGCAGCAACTCACAGCTGGTCATAGGATGGGTTTAGGGAGTGGGAGCATCCAGATTTTGCGTGACTTTAACTTTCATCGGATATGATTTGCAGCCAAACAACACCTGAAAGTTACGATGTTTGTTACCTTTAGTTTATGGTCAAGAGAAAAACATTTAAATATTTGTAAAGAATATTAAAAGCAGAAGCTGTGTTTCCCTACAATTTTTAATGAGATACCTGTTTTTGTTTGGCTTCAGTTAAATTTCTTTAGGTTATGTTGAAAAAACAGAGACCAACAAATAATGACATAGAGAACTTCTTGTTCCTTTGCATTTTTCATACTGCACACCAACTAAGAGCCCCTGTTTGCATGAGTAAGCTGTTACAAATCAAAGGTAAGTGACATTTGTCCTCTGAAGACTCTCTTTGCAGACAGGTTTGCAGTGGGGGGAAATGTCCTATTTCCAGACATAGTTTGAATCCAAACACTGCCTGTAAATGGACCAAATGGGGTTCACTATCAGTGCCAATAAGCAAATCAATGCTGATAGTGAGCCCATTTTATGCTGTCACCTGATGGCTTAATGACAACAGGTGATTGACAGGTGGGCGCCCCATTAACTGAGTAGCAGTTGGGCCAGCCTAAGGGTAGTTAACACTGTGCCCTCAGATACTTGGACTACAGCTACCACCAGTCCTAGCCAGTATGGTAAATGGTCAGGGATTATGGGGCACCAGCCAGTTATATCAGCTGGCCAGGGGACAGTGGATGACTACTTACAAACGGGAAATGACATAGCTGAGCTTGATATGGGAGACTATATTTCAGTGTACTAGATCAAGTTAAAGATTGACAAAGGAGTAAAAGTTACAGTAATAAATTAAAAATCTGATGAAGATGAATTTCCTTTAACTTGCTACCTGGGACTTATCAAGGAGTTATTATTAGATGGTTATAATTATTGTGTGTGGTTTCTCTTTTTTGTTATACAAGATAAATGAGCATGTATAGGGAAAAAAAGGAGAACAGAAAAAGGGCTCCCAATTCTCCATCTTTCAGTTTGTGTAACAGAGAGTAGCTTCTCTTGAATCAATTTAGGCAAGGAATACATTGCATATTCTATAGATTTAGTAGTCCAAACCTGCCCTTCTAGTTCATATTCAGAGGAGATCTCAAATATGAAATGCAAAAGACATCTACAAAACATTTTAAGATCAAGCGTACATGCAAGTATTAGACAAAGCTCAAACACAGTACCCCTGTTAATTTCTTTTGCCTCAAATGCTTTAGTTGACATGCTATATAAGCTTTAGGGATGAGCTACTGTACTTGAAGTGATGAAGAGCTGGCTTTTTGAAAACTCTCTCAAAAAGGTATAGTATCTCAGTGAAAGCACAGCATGAAACTCAGTAAGGACTTGCTGATCTTGGATCAAGGACCTTGCAGGTTACTTAAATATGCTACGAGAGAAAAGAAAGCAAGTTCATAGCAGATGTGAGATTGTGGCCAGATATTAGATGGTGTGGGGACTTTTTTATTCACAGCAGCAGCTCTAGGGTGCTTGACCTTTTCTTTGCCTGCCATTTCTGCTCCAAACTGTCTGCCCAGTTGCTTCCCTCCTCCACTTCTACGCTTGCATAGAAGTAAAATGCTTATGTGGCACCTCGGGATGGGACACCTAAGAGGCTTTTTGGAACAGAAAAAGCCTGGAAGTAACAAACCAAACATGCCTCATTCTGTGGTCAAAATTGCAGCTTCCCATTACATTTTTAATTCAGAAAAACAGTTATCAGAGAATTATAGACACTTGCATGTAAAAAGGAAAAGAAAGGGGGGAAGAAAAGAAAATTGCTGGTGCTTCTTGGGGACAACACTTGTACAGATGTCTTCCCAAAAAGTGAGAAATTTTCTTTATTGAAGCTCTATTCAAATGCATACCTGCTTTTTCCTTTTTTTAAAGCAATTCTCACATTTTGGATTTATCTAAAGGACATATAATTTGAAACTCGTTTCCTTCCTCCAACCTAAAAGCAGTATATTCTACCCAGCATCCACCAGTCCAATCTTGCAGATGAGCTCAAGGTAGTGTTAACTACATTAATACTTTCCTGAAGCAGCCCACAAAATGCAAGTGATGGAGATCACTGCCCACTCAGCCGTGAGGATTGTTACTACGTGCACTACCTACCTACCAAAAACTTGTGGCTCTCCATTGTGTGGAAAGCAGTAGACTTAGGGCCTATTACACTGGCACAACGTTCACTTTTATACCTGAAGCATGAAATAGTACATGGGTGGTGAATTTTCAGCAGTATGGTCAACTGGTTTCAGTCTTCCATCCACACTCTTACAAAATGCACACCAATAAAATTTTATCACTTTATTACAATGATTTTTTTTCAGGAGTCAGTGTAACCTGAGATAAATCAGAAGATACTCAAGAGGGGCAGAATGTGCAATATGGAGCTCACACGTATGCTCTGCTAATTTCAAAGGAAACAACCTCTGTATATGTCTCAAAAATGAAATACCTGTACAGTAAATGCTGCTCAAATATACAACACCCACAAAACAGATGTGATTCAGCAACCACATTCTGATCTTCACTACTAAAAGTGCAATTGTTTCCATGTCCAACAGAGTTCAGTTAGACTTATTCTCAAGCTATATATATAACTGCAGCCTTAATTACTGTACTTAAGTTTTCTAAAGCATCAGACACTATTACTCTCTCAAGCAGATTGTTATGTCCTGATTTTAGACTACCATCCAACATCACTATTTCTAACCTGTAGGTCATACTTCTGTACTTAATATTGCAGAACAATGACCATCTAACATAATGCAAACAATTTTATCTAGTAAAGAGGTAAGAACAAACAAAGAGAAATTAATATAGGTAACTGCAGAACACTCTACCTCTCTATATATCCTGTAGGTGTTCCAACCAGACCGTCAAGTCTTTCCTGAAGGGCTGCAAGAATTTGAGGATTCTGCATCATTTGTACAGTCAGCTGGCGTGCTTAACAAAACAAAACAAGTTTTAAAAACCACTATTATACTACCCCATTATGAAATTTTAGCCCAGCGTTTGCAATTCAGATTTTACCAAGAGATATAGCATAAAATATCAAGATTTTGCATCTAGAAGTCAGGCATCAAAAGAAACCTGCCTGAACAAATCTAATGTAATAGCAGAAGGATAAAAGGTAAAGGTAAAGGACCCCTGACAGTTAAGTCCAGTCGCAGACGACTCTGGGGTTGGCAGCACTTATCTTGCTTTACAGGCCGAGGGAGCCGGCGTTTGTCCGCAGACAGTTTTCCGGGTCACGTGGCCAGCATGACTAAGCCGCTTCTGGAAGCCAGAGCAGCGCACGGAAATGCCGTTTACCTTCCTGTTGGAGCGGTACCTATTTATCTACTTGCACTTTTTGGTGTGCTTTCGAACTGCTAGGTTGGCAGGAGCTGGGACCGAGCAATAGGAGCTCAGCCTGCCGACCTTCTGATCGGCAAGCCCAAGATGCTCAGCGGTTAGACCACAGCGCCACCTATTTTTAAATGTCTACCTCCCATGTTAAGTAACCAAAAGAGGCAGCACATATAATTAGGATACATAAGGTTAAACACACACCTCAAGAGCTGCAAAATTAAAAGCTAAATATCTATGTTTATAAAGACAGCAATCCTATACACTCTACTTGGGCACCAATACTTGCCTCCAAGTAAGCATGCACAGGAAAAGCTAGATTATAAGATGGGAAACAAAAATCACACTAGCATTTAATACAATGACAATTTTGCCTAAAGCATTTAAGGTAAGCATTGCACTAAACAATCAATTTGTTTTCCCTCTGAATGACAAGATCTGCTGAAGGTGAATATTTAACTAGCAGGTATCAGACTGAACCAAGAAAAGCACTTTTTCCCTTATGCCTACAGGAGAAAACCTTTGCCTGGGCTCATTTCCCCCTTACCTTTACTGTTAGCATCTTCTCCAGTTTCTTCCTCTTCTACCTCTTCAACATCTTCCATATCTTGCTGGTCCAGCTCAGCCTGTTCTTTGCTATTAAATTCCAAGTTGAAACAGGAATTTTAATCTCTTTAACCCAAAAAATGTAGTATGAAAGTACATCTAGCAAGTTACCAATTCAGATTTGATCTAGCATATTAAAGTTCAGAAAATGCCCAGAAGCTAGTGTCTTTCAAACCATTTCCCTAATGCACACCCTATATGTTATCCCTAAGTTGGCATGGACTTGAGTTTTTTAAGGCTCTCATTGCAAAAGCACATGCAACCTGCAAAAAGCCAGTATAATCAGAGACAAACACTGTTCTATTAAGGTGTATATTAATGACCCATAAGAGGCACTCTGCATGACAGATATGGCCAATGATTTCTTCTCATCCCCAATATCCTAACTTTCCCTCCAGTTTGATTTAAAAAGCAATTATCACTGGAGGAAGAGGAGAGATGCACACTTACTCCAGAGAACCTTTGGATAGTTTGCAATTGCATGTATGTTACTGGAAGGTGTTAGGTGCAGTGTAAAGCAGATAAATTATGTGACCTTTTGCAAAAAAGAAAAATCTAGTGAAAAGTATTTTAAGCTATTATTTACACCAGAGATCTATCACAAGCAGAAGGAAGGATATAACTTTTCAAACCCTTTGGCATCAGGAGATTGAGCATAACTGTATAATGGTCACATCCTGACAATAAGCCACACTAATACTTCTGGACTGAGAGCCACAGCACAGCTTAACTCAGGCATCCCCAAACTTCGGCCCTCCAGATGTTTTGGACTACAGTTCCCATCATCCCTGACCACTGATCCTGTTAGCTAGGGATCATGGGAGTTGTAGGCCAAAACATCTGGAGGGCCGCAGTTTGGGGGTGCCTGCCTAGGACAATTCAAGAAAGCAAAATATTTTTTCTTGTTTTCCTCCTCTAAAAACTAGGTGTGTCCTATGGTCAGGTGCGTCCTAAGGAGCGAAAACCGTGGTACTTACTCCACACCTGATATACAACATCAGGTGTGGGGCACATGGCGTGGCTAGGAGAAAATGGCTTCGTGGGTCAACTTAGGACTCCTAGCAAACACAATCTGCCCAGCAGGCAGAGGGAGGGCTCCTTCTCCTCTAGCCTGGACAAAAGCAAATGTCAGTGTAAAAGAGCATGAATCTAAACATTTTAATTAAAGGGAGTATCTGCACAAAGTTCGAAGCTTGTCAAATTCTTCTACATAAGGCAGGCCCACCAAGAGAAATAAATTCAATTACATGCTGCAGAGGTTTTATAAACACACAAAGGGAGTGACTTGCATTCAGAGTTCATAAAGGGGATGCCTGGCTTAACTGGTGGGCAACAGAACAAAGATTTGTCAAGACCCTCCAAGAGTGATAAATAATTATTAGAATCTGACTTCTACAAGTTGACTGTTTGATTTTTTTTAACTTTATTGAGGGAGGGGATAAAGTAAAATTTGTACCGTTATTCACAACTTACAATCAATGTTCTACATAGACATACTGAAAATTAATTGATGTTCTACCTTCCTTGCATAAATGTTTCTACTTGCATCTTTCCCCAACTGTGCACTACCTTGCCTTTAGCATCAAAAGCAACTGTAACTGACATTTTCAGAAGGAGGTAAGACAACACTGTCTTTCTGATTTAACATTATTGTCCTAACTGAAGAGAAAACAGACAGGTCCAAAAGCAACACTGCTGGCTTTAGACATGTTAAACATCCCAAATGCACACTAGAATGGGAGTTCTGACACCCTGTCCTCACTGTGACAGAACTGAAGGCATGCAATGTTCTCTAGTTTGCACCTGATATGCGCGTCTATTGGGTAAACCACAAGCCTGCTTGCAAACAGCTACATAAGAAATGACCAGCACTTTCTGAGTCCTTTCTGAGTATGTGGTTTATAATTACTGCCAACCTTTTAAGGGACCAGGAACCATATGTACAATTAAATTGCTATGACTCAGTCAAACCTGCTGGATATGACCCTAAGTCCCAAGTAAAGTTTACTATGAATATAGTATACACTTTGCATAAATGTGCAATAACATTTAATCTGTTTTGCCATAGGAAAAGCACCAAGAGAGCCCTTACATGCAGGTCTGATACACAGGAAAAAGTGAGTAAAAACTGTGCAGTTCAGGTATGTCCCTCTACGTCAGGCATCCCCAAATTGCGGCCCTCCAGATGTTTTGGCCTACAACTCCCATGATCCCTAGCTAACAGGACCAGTGGTCAGGGATGATGGGAATTGTAGTGCAAAACATCTGGAGGGTCGAAGTTTGGGGATGCCTGCTCTACGTGGACTGCCTAATGTTGCATCATGTGCATGGTCAAAATAAGTGGTATGTATTTGCTCCTCCAACATAAACACTGTTGGTCCTTGGATAAGTATCTGAACTAAGTCTAGGATTAAAAAGTATTGCCTATAAATTTACAAATTTGTATTAACAACTGTAAGACCTAGAACAGGCATGTCAAACTTGCGGCCCTCCAGATGTTTTGGACTACAATTCCCATCTTCCCCAACCACTGGTCCTGCTAGCTAGGGATCATGGGAGTTGTAGGCCAAAACATCTGGAGGGCCGCAAGTTTGACATGCCTGACCTAGAACATTGTTTTCTACTAACTATATATGCCCTTGTAAGAAAGAACACAATTGCAGATTTCACACAATAGAACCTTTTAAAGCTAGAACGACACATTAGCCAAAATTAAGCATGCTTACTTGTCAATATCTGCCATTTTCCCAGACCTCAGAAAACCTCTAGAAAAAAACAGAAAACATTATTTTACATTTAGTTGCAGCTTAAAAAATAAACAGAATAAAATAATAAAACAGGATTGGACCCTTTTATAACGCCTGTGGGAAACAGATATTCAGTCTGAAGTTTTGTCATACTGTCAATCATTTCATATTCTAACATTACAACTAACGCCAGAGACTGCTTGAAAAAGCTAATGATTGTACAACATTACTACTACTTAAGTCCAATGTGTCTAAACTTTGTATTCCCACCCCAAAATCATATACAAAAGGTTTTAGCATTGCCAGGTTTGTGCACATTCTGAATTACAGGACTATTTGTCAGTCAAGAGACAGTACTATTTAAGGCAAATTCTTCCACTGCAGCCATCAGATGGGAGACCACTTAAAAGGCTTCTGCATGGAAGACTTAACATTGTAGTCTCACCAGGGCTGATCACTCAACCAGCCACCATTTATTGTAAGGTCTCCAACTTCCAGCCGTTTTGGGCTATGTGAGGCATGTCCCATTTCAATTCCTTCTCTGCTGTTGTTTTCCTTCTTTTCACAAACCCCTCTCACCCAGATCACCTATTTGGTCACATCCTTTCATACTCATATGAAATAATCCTGTACCTAGTGTCACAGGCCTAAGATTCAGCAGATGAAGATACAAGATTTGAAGGCTTCTGCATGATACAAAACCTTTTATATGGCAGTATTTCATGTTATCTGGAAGCACAACTTTAAACACTATGTTTAAATACTATTTTAAATACTATTTTCATTTCATAATCTTAGGGTGTTTCTTCTCACATCTCATGATATATACATTTTGGAGGATAAATTGCAGCATTGTGCATTATCAGCATGAGAAAAATTATGGTGACTCTAAGAAATTCAGGTGTGAACTGCATGGATATAACTACAGGATCCCTGTGGCTATGCTGGCAAAAGAAAAATGTATTGTTAAGGAAGTTGCTGTCAGCAATTTCCATCTACAAATTGATAAAATGCTTTCTTACAGCAGAAGTGTGGAAATTTTCCAGGTCCGTGGACCAAAATAAAGGGACCCCTGACCATTAGGTCCAGTCGTGACCGACTCTGGGGTTGCGCGCTCATCTCGCATTATTGGCCGAGGGAGCTGGCGTATAGCTTCCAGGTCATGTGGCCAGCATGACAAAGCCGCTTCTGGCAAACCAGAGCAGCACATGGAAACGCCGTTTACCTTCCCGCTGTAGCGGTTCCTATTTATCTACGTGCATTTTTGACGTGCTTTCGAACTGCTAGGTTGGCAGGAGCTGGGACCAAGCAACGGGAGCTCACCCCGTCACAGAGATTCGAACCGCCGACCTTCTGATCAGCAAGCCCTAGGCTCAGTGGGGTCAAAAATTATGTCAGGTGATTTGATGTTTGGTGCTTTGAGGTCCTGAAGTTGGACTTCAAAGCACCTTGCAGACAAGCAACACACTGATTAAAGGGGAAGTTCCAATCTCCCAGCACATTGCTGACTTCAGGACTCCAATGCCCAGCATAACCTTTTTTCCCTTAATGAATGGTGACATAGACCATTCATAACGTAGGGACATTCTTCACAACTGTAAGCAGGGCAATGGGGCGGAATAAGTGAAGACAAGCTACAACATTTAACTAACGTTCACTGCTCCTGCTCAAGCTGCACAGAAAAAGCATTTTGGTTCCTGAATTTTTTTCCAACTGTGCAGATAAAATAGAATTGATAGAACTCTAGGCATGGGCTTCCAGGTGGTGAAGATATCAGTCAGCCCAGGCATCTTCATGTGGTTACAAGTGGTCAATGGCCCGGTGCAAATTGAGCTTGGTGAATTTCGAACACTGCTCTTCACTCTGAGTAGATGCTCTGCAAGCCAAGCCATCAGATGCATCTTAAATGGGAGTAACAAAGGCCATGGAAGAACTTCAACTGAGCCCCCTGGAGCACAGGAGTAACTGTTCTTATGGTTGGAGTACAAGTATAGAAGCAACAGTGGCATGGCATAGGATTTATCAAGAGTGCCTGAGTCTTCACTACCTCATCAATGATTGCATCCCCAGAGATGAGTTGCACCCAGCAACTTCCATTTTATTTTAAAAATAAAAATATGTAAGGATAAAAAAGAAGAGTGAATAAGAGATGGGAAAGAGAGCATATTCATAAAGTATGTACAACTGAGCCTTGCATGCTAGCATAGCTGCCAAGTTTTCCCTTTTCTCGCGAGGAAGCCTATTCAGCATAAGGGAAAATCCCTTTTAAAAAGGGATAACTTGGCAGCTATGCATGCTAGGGGGTTAAAAGCATGTGGAAATTATTGAAAGTTCTCATTTATTCTTGACAAACTTATGTATCTGCAAGGATGTGACCTTACCACATTTTCAACAGTGGTATTCAAGAAATGATTCTGCCCCTCATCAAAAACCCTAATATCCACGAATCTTCCAGAACTACAGTTTCTCCGTCATTCATTCCTTCTGCACTGCAGAGCAAGTCATTTAATCTCTCATTGGAATTCTCTATCAGAATTCTCTATCAAGTATTTTCACCCCAGCACTAGGACAAAAGCAGCAGTGATATTCAAGAGACCTTCAACTGAGATTCCAGAACAGTTTTCTGCCTTGCCAGAGTTGCTGGCACAAAGTAGCAAGACATGCTGACAATGCCAGGGTTCACTCTGAAGCCTTGCTTGGTAGTGTCATCAGGCTTTACCAATGATGATCAGAACAGCTGCTTATAAAGACCAAACCCGAAGTTCAAACTCTCATTTCTTAAGCACAGTTAAATACACTTAAGTTAAACTTGGAGGACAACTAAAATATTGATATGAGGAATTAAGTTACAAAAGCACTTCTATATTAATGGAAGAAGTGAAAATAGATGCAATACAATAGAAGCAGGTTCTCAGCCCAATGAGCAGCTCGTTTCATCCTAAAAAATTTCTTGGGGGTAAAATTATGTGTGTCAGCCAATCTGCACAATGCTCAAGTCTACCAAGACTTGTGGTAAAGGAAGACATAACACTGATTCCCCCCTCCCCTTCCTTGAAATTCTCCTCACTGCCTTCAACTGGACTGTACGTTTCCTCTTTCAACTCTTGGGTGGATGGGGAATAAGTTTCAAGTTTGTGACAGTAGCTGTCTTACTTAGTGAAAACTTTGTAGTTTGATGGCCTTCTATAAAACTATTCCTGGTACAAGTTTATTCTTTAGAAAGCAATCTGCAGAAGTCAATGTATTTCAAACAAAAGTCAAATAATAACATTCAGACTTTGTCATTGCTCTTGCTAGAAAAGGATAATTAACACCAGCATGGTACCTTCTCTTTAGCTTTGAAGCAAATCTTATCTGTGATGTTCTTGGGCAGAGAGGGAGAAAAAGTATTGTTATATATACCTTATGGTTTGAAGTCTAAAGGCAGCTTAAGAAATGAAAATTGAAGCTGAATGGAAGACAGCATATTCAGCTAAACACAAAGGATTGCCAGATCCAGTTGCTTCAAATGCTAATTCTATCTACACTTTTCATATGAATTTCTCTTTTTAAAGTAAACATATACATATTTGACAAGGCAATTTGCTAAGATGATATGTCAACCAAAATGTACTAAAGAACACCATTCAAACATTAAATGGTGTAGAAATATTAGTTTCTGAAATCATGGGGGGTGGATGGGGGGGGAAGATAAAATGCATTTCCTAAAAGAGACTTTAAAATATTTAGAACAATTTCCCCCAAATATTTTATGTACATGTTAAGATGGTCTCCCTCTGCAGTCCCCTACTATCCTCCCATTGGCTCTTGAGGGTTACCCAACACCCAGAGCAGATTTTGGGGGCACATGGGGTCTGCAGGAGACCAAAAGGAAGGGTAAGTCCCACTTGAATGAGCAGAAATCAATTTACAAGCATGCTGATGCTACTAGATTCATATCTAGTTTATGTATAAAATAGTACTTGGATATACTTATGGGGAAAAAATACTAAAAATTACAACAACATGCCAGAGTCAAGATTTGTATGCTGCTGTACCCCAACATAAACAAGACTAATATTCCCAGTTAGTAAATAGAAAGTAAATCAATAAAATGAAAATTAAAAACCATCAGTTACGGTGAGCAACTAATATATGTATTATTGAGAAATAGAAATAGTATGCAGATCTCAAGATAAAACACCCTGAAAATTAATATTTCTATGATGTAACAAGCAGGTCCGATTAAGAAAAAATCAGTAATGATCCAAACTTTATTACTGCCATTACACCCTTTTAAGATGACAGTATCTCACACAGAAAATTATTTCAGTGGATGCCCCATAGAATACACAGCTCATATACTACACTACCCAAAATCCAAAACTTGTACAGTGGTACCTCGGGTTACAAACTTAATTCGTTCTGGAAGTCAATTCTTAACCAAAGATGCACATTCCCTACATAGACCTCCCGGGGCCCCAGAAGCAGATTACTTTCGTATCCAGGGGCAAAGTTCGCAACCTGGAAAACCTACTTCCAGGTTTGCAGAGTTCGTAACCCAAAGCATTCGTAAGCAGGATGGTTCGTAACAAGAGGTACCACTGTATTCCAATTCACTTGCACCAGGAAATCAAAATGACCATAACTTTGTTTTTTCACCTAGGTGCTTGAAATCTGGAGATAGAATAGCTGCTCAAAAGGATAAGATTAACCCTGCCAAATTTAAGACTAGTAGCTCTAGGGGTTTTGTGCTAGCAACCTTTGAAAGTTTGCTTTTTTGAAAAAAATTAAAATGCTGGTGTATGCACTATTATACTATATGTGTGCTCCTTGTGCACCAACTGTACACAATGTACTTACAAGACTTACCGACACAAAAGCACAAATAAAGAGACAGAAAACAGAACACCGATGTAAATAAAATGCAAACCTAACCTTAAAAAACTATGGTCCAAATGGGAGGGGTGTATGACACTGCTTAAGTAGCTAAGACAAAGACAGTGGTACCTCAGGTTAAGTACTTAATTGGTTCTGGAAGGCCGTACTTAACCTGAAGCGAACTTAACCTGAAGCGAACTTAACCTGAAGCGAACTTTCCCACTGAAAGTGGATTAATCCGTTCCAGACGGGTCCACAGAGTACTTAAATTGAAAGTATTCAACCTGAAGCGTACTTAACCCGAAGTATGACTGACTGTATGTTTAAGTTATTGTGTAGGTATGGGACTGGGATTGATCAAGAAAGAATGGGAAATGAATAAGCCTAAGGATATGTAGAGTACTGTGCAGGAAAAAGAATATAAATGCCACCAAACGACATCTAAGAGTCTGAACTCCTAAGAGA
The DNA here is from genome assembly GCF_963506605.1 of Zootoca vivipara. Taxonomy (NCBI): domain Eukaryota; kingdom Metazoa; phylum Chordata; class Lepidosauria; order Squamata; family Lacertidae; genus Zootoca; species Zootoca vivipara. The sequence goes on from NC_083285.1 coordinate 30,385,502, forward strand.
CAATGCTGGATGAGATTCTGACCCTTAATGAGCAATGTCCTGCTCCTCTCCCGCTCCTACCTCACCTGGATGTTCTCCTTATATGATGTAATAATTGCACCACTTTGGACAGAGTCTATCTGGAATTTTGTGAAACTGTTTTGAGCTCCAGATCAGCACATATCACTATCAATTTGGGTCTACCTGACATGTTCTATAGCTGCCATGACCCTATCCAGATTCAGCACAAATCAGTCTGATTCAGTTTGGGATTCAAACAAGTCTGTTGTTCAATCCTAGCTGGGAATGTTACAAGTTGTAGTCTATATATCTGACAACCACTATGTTTGCTACCCCTGTTAAGAATAAGAACTATTTCTTATAGCTATTTGTTGCATATTTGTTAATAATTTTATGGCATAAATTGTAAAAATCTAAAAAATCAATAAATATGTATTGGTAAAAAAAGAAGAACTATTTCCTAGGGCTTCCAAAGGGACTGCTGCCAATCATTGAGAAGTAACAAAGTATATTCAAGAATACACTAAAACCCTCAGATACATTCAATCAACATGCACTAGGTTAAATGTTCCAACAGACATTTCAGTGTAAAGGGGGATAGCCTCTAGAAGTGGACGAAGGCAAAGGACAACCTGAGGTGCAGTATGCAACTAATTCCTCCACCTCAAACTTTCACACATTATATTCTCTTCCTGATATTCAAGGCATCCAAGTGCCCCCTCCTTGTTTTCTGAGACTTTCCCCAAACATTTTAGTCACAGCTCACACAATCCTTACTACAACATAAAGATAGAATTCCTGCCAATATAATCAATAGAGAAGTATCAAGTTGTAAGGGAAATAATTTTATACTTAATTGAACTATGAAAACAAACTCATATCAGGAGACCTTACTGGTGAATAGAACAAGCTGTGACATTGTAGTGTGCTACCAGTATGTTAAAAAGACTAGCGGAAATACTTACACTGGTCATCAAAGTGTAAAAAAAAGTGCTGCTTTCAAGATGGTAAAAAGAGACCTGGAGTTACTTTGTCAACAAAAAAGAACTGCTAAAGAACAAATAAGAGTTCAAACATAAAAGAGTTACTGTATACTGTATGAACTAAAGGCAGAACAGCATCATAGCAGGTGTGGCTGTATTTTGGTTTCAGTGTTTGGCCAGTTCTCTCTGTCAATCTCTGTCAACATTATCCATAGTTTGCTGCTGTGACACCTTCTTTCAACTACTGTATTTTCCCCTATATTAAGCAGTTTTATAGTAGATAGGGATGCACTAGAGCAGGCATGGGCAACCTTGGCTCTCCAGGTGTTTTGGAACTACAATTCCCATGCTCCCTAGCTAACATGGCCAGTGGTATGGGATCATGGGAGCTGTAGTTCTAAAACATCTGGAGAGCCAAGGTTGCCTATGCCTGCACTAGAGCCACATACCCCTTTTCTCTACTGGGATGGATAAAATTATTACATCCCTGTCACTGTACTAAATCACTGTACTAAGGTAAACTAGGATTGTCATTCATTTAAAGGTACATGCATGGTGCCATTTGCAATCTTCTGAGACAGGGTAAGTAGACCACAAGCACATGCAGAGGGATTCCCCCCCCCCATGCACAAGTGCCCTGCATCCTCATGGCACACATGCATGGGGACAAAGAAAATGGAGGTCTGTGCAGAACTCAAATACTCCTGTTCAGCTCCCGTCACCCATAGGTTAAGGAATGTAAACAGCTGAACAAGATAAAAATCATACAGGGCTCCTCCATTCCCTTTTGCACCTACACACACAGCATCTGTGCATGCACTGTCACAGAGGAAGGGGAACAGGGATCTTCCATGCCATATTGTGATACCTCTTTCTTATGGGCAGAGCACCTACATAGGACTACCAATCTCAAACAAATTTCAATGCACACAGCATTGTTGAAATACACATTTCACATACACATACACATCTTGAGGGGCCTAAGAAATAACCACCATCACTTTAAACATAACCCCATTACCTAGTCCTGAAGAGCAACTCTTTATCTTAAGTGTGAATGTTTATTATTTACTTTATTAAATCATACTTTATTAAATCCTGAAGCACAGGAACACCTGAAGGGTCACTTTTGCAATTCTTATTTGAACTACACAGTGGTAAGTAATATCAATTGTATACCCCTTCCAGTTTCGAGCCTTAAAAGATATGCAAGCAAAGCATGGTTAATCCTATGCAGACCTATGTAGAATTAAGCCACAATGCATTCACTAACAGCACAATCCTATATATGTCTACTCAGAAGCCCAGCCAACTGCACCAGGGCTTGCTCCTAATTAACTGCTAAAAGAATTCCAGCTTTAGTGTTAAAACACACAAAATGGGAATCTGTTAAACTGATTAAACTGAGACTTTGTTATTCTGAATGTTTTATCATGGCCTGCTATGAATATCTGAATAACATGGGGAACAAAGTGCTTTACAATTCTGCAAATCCATCCTCAAACACCTTAATATTCCCATCTTACAGAAGAGTAACTGAAGCAGAGACTGGTGACTTGCTTGAGGTTACCAAGAAATCTACAGCATGTTTTTACACTGCCTATACTGCTGTAGCAATTATACTAAGGCCACAAAAATTGATATTAGCGTTACTACACAAAATTTAAGATTTGGTCGGGCACACAACATGGAGCCCAGAAAGGCCACTTTTGATCTTTAAATCCCTTGTTTGTGAAAAACTCAATATCCATTGTTCAATGAGATCTTCAAAGTAAATACGAACCTTGAAACCCACTGTTTGGAATCAAAGCCAATTTTAAAGCCCGATTTGCTTGGTATTTACAATTTAATAAAAGCTACCAACTCCAGCTGAGTGTCAGGCCTTCTCAGCACTTATCTGACCATCTCTACAGGCTGTTGCTGGATGTTAAACAAAGCCTACAGAAAACAACCATGTCTTGAAGGTCTTCCTTCCAACAACAAGTTTTTCCACTTTGCCAGCCTATCATTACAGAGACAAATCCGTCTTTTGCTGCCTTTTCAGACCCACTTTTAACCTAACCCACAACACGGACCCTTTTTAAAATATTTTACGTGGCACGTTTCTCCGTGCCCATAACCCACCGCTTCAAGAAGAGACCCACCTCGGATCAGACGCAACCCACGTGCGATGATCCATCTGCCAGTTGAAAACCAAGGCGGCAGTGGGCAGTACCTTCAAGACCCTAAGCCGCCGTGCCTCCGCCCAGCGTCATTCCCCGGGCCCTCTCGTCTTCAGTGCAACCCACCCAGGCGACTGTAAACTAACGATATAAAAAGAAAACCTCGGGTTTTGTGGCACATTAAAAAAACACCTAATAAAGGACGTTTGGAATAATTTAAAGGCAGCACAACTACCCCCCCCCCCGAGCCCAAAACGGACGGTATTTGTTACACTTCTCAAAAAGAGCAAAACGTCCATTTTTATTCCCACGCACTCACCCTGCAACCTTTCAATCTTCAAGAGTGATAAGAAAAGCACAAAAAATGCGGGAAACCGAGGCCCGCGGTTGTTTACTACCCGGTGAACGCAGCCTGGCCGGGCTCCGCCGGTGGGCAAGCCTTTCCTCGAGCAGCACCCAGCACTCCCGGAGCTGCTTTGGCCGGTCTCGCCTCTCCTCCGAACAGAAGGAAGCGTGGAGTGACTCTCAGCCTTCCCGCCACAAGCGCCCCCTCCCTCCAGGCCCGGCCCAGGCGCGGTGCCTCCCCTTCCCCATCGGGCCCTCCGCTTCCCTCCCGCTCCTGCGCCCTTCCAACTCGCCACAGTCGCCGCGAGGCTTATTTACGTTTCGGCACGACAGCGCCGCGACTCCTTTCTCCTCAACATGCCTGAGGCAGGCAGGCGGGCGGGGAGCCGGAGGCCGCCCAGCCAGAGCCCCGTCTTGTCCCCACGTGCTCGCCTGTGGCTCAGCCGGCCAGACTAGGCCAAGCCGGGGCGGCCCGCTTGACCGCAACCTCGCCCCGAGGGAGAAGCGGAGGCGGGCGGCCCTTTCCCCGCACGTACTGCCCCCCCCCACCGAGAACGGCCACGATGGGTGAAGGTTCCCCGCCAGCGGAGGGGCCGCCAGAGAAGGGGGCCGCCTCCGCTCCCTTCCTGACTATTTTCTCTCCCTTCCTCCGCCTCGGAGCAGAGCGCGAGATCCCCTCCAAGCCAGGGCAGAGGCTTCCCCTTCCCTCCCTACCAACCGCCTCCTATTGTAACAGGCGGCCCCCACCCTCCGAGCCCACGCGCTCCGCTTTACCTACCTGCGCGAGGCCGGGTCTCGCAGTGACTCAGGAGCGAGGGAGAAGCGCCGCGCGGTTGGCGGTAAAAAGACCCGAGCTCCCGCCGCTCGCGCTCATATAGAATTAACGTCACCACGTAACATCCCCCCCCTCCTCCTCCTTCCCCTCCTCCTCTCTGTCCTTCCCCCTCCCCTTCCTCTTCCCGCGCGCCCCTGTCTCCAGGCAACCCCGTGCGTGCGCGCGCCTTGGAACGGCGAGCCTTGCTGCCTAGTGACAAGCAACGGACTCTTCTTACTCTCACCTCTTTCTTTCTTTCTCTCTCTCGCCCGCCAATCAGCCCGCCAACCAAAGTCCCAGCCAACCACCGAGCCCGGGCGCGAGCCAGCAGGCCTTGGGCACGCCACAGGCAGGCCACGTGGTCCCAGGTTCCCTGAGACAAACAACAGAGCGCGAGCGCGCTTGGGTGTGTGGAGCGTGTGCGTGGAGTTGAGGGGGGGGGAATTGAAAGGGGAGGGAGGATTGCAGCGCCGCGAGCCCGGGCTGACGGGCAGTTGGCAAGGAAGGGAGAGCTGAGAGCTTGGGGCGCGCCTTGGGTGGTTCCATCCGGCCCTGCGTGACGGCCAGCCTGGCTAATCCTGGCCACAGACTGAGCAGCGCTTCAAACACATCCTGCCTGCGTTTCTTCTGTGCGCTTGCATCCATCGTGTGTACAGACAGGAGGTGGGAAGGGGTCACATGCACACGCGCTGTACACAGTATATACACACACACTCTCTCTCTCTCTCTCTCTCTGTGTGTGTGTGTGTTATAGAGAGAGATCTTCCATTCTGTCCCATTTTGGCGCTGACCTGGTCAATATTGCCATGTTGGCCTGTTCACCATTATCAAAGTCATCATTGGTACCATCCACAGACACAGTGCATTACAAAGTGTGAGAAGACAGATCTCTGCTCCAAAGAGTTTCCAGTTTGATACAGTGCAGGCAGCAGAGGAACACGGAGCCAGGAGCAGAAATTGTGTTTATTTTAGTACTTAAGCTTGATTTCAGGTCAGTGTGAAATTAATTGTCCAGGCTTCACTCAAAAAAGTGGGTTTTGAGAGAGATTTCAAGGAAATAATGCAGATGTCCTTCTGGGTGTCTGTTCTAGGCCAAAGGGTCAGCAAGGGACAAAGGATGGACTCATTTGAGGAAGCTGGAGACTTGGGACAATTGAGGATTATGGAGATGGATGAGTGAAGGTCATAGGGCGCCATTTTATCGCCAATGCTTTTAAATAGCTATATAAATCTGTTTTCGGGTGGGAAATCATCAGTATGCTGAGGACACTCAGCTCTACTTCTCTATTACATCTGAATCAGGTGAGACTGTGCAAGTCCTGAACCAATGCCAGGATGCAGTGGTGAGATGGATGGGGGCCAATAAACAGAGTTTGAGTCCCGGTAAGATGGAGGCACAGTGGGTGAGTGGTTTCTGTGTTTAGGAGACAGGTAAAGTGCCTGTCCTCAATGGGGTTATGCTAAGGAAACAGGTCTGAAGTGTGGAGGTCCTGCATCCATCTTTATCACTAGAGGCCCAAGTGGTCTCGTTGGCTAGGAGCACCTTCTATAAACTTCATCTGGTAAGATAACTGCAGCCATTCCTGGATCAAGATAGCTTGGTCTCTGTGCTTCATGCATTGGTAATCTCGAAATTACACTACTTTATGTGGGACTTCCCTTGTGGGGAAGTCACAATTTGTGTAAAATGCAACGGTCTGGCGGCTAGTGTGGGATTCCCATCATCAGTATATAGCACTTCTGCATAAGGATCTGCATTGGTTGTCTAAATGTTAATGGACCAAATTCCAGGTATTGCTAGAAGTATATAACACCCTGAACAGGTTGGGACCAGTTAATTGAGGCACTGCATTGCCCCATATAAATCTGCTCCATCATTACATTCAGCCAGAGAGGCACAGTTAAGGGTGCCACGTGATGTTTTCCTTGCTTCTACAAAGCAGAGGACATTTAGTGTCTGCACACACTAAACTTCTTGCCTATTACTCTTTAGCAAGAATCATTTCATTTCAGATGGCTACTTAAGTCTACTTAAGGATTTTTAAGATGTGTAGCTCAATTCATCAGTTATTGTGCATCATTGTCCAGGTATTGGCCAAGTATTTTTCCAGTTTTATGGATATGTTATGTTCACCTAGATACTTTGTCCTGGACTTAAGTAAATAGGCAGGGATGTACAGGATTCAAAAGCAGAGCAATCAGAAAGGGGCGAGGCCATGAAGATTCTAAGCAGAGGTGTTGCATGTCAAAGCAGAGTGCTGAATAGACAGGAGGGGACCAAGGTGAGAACAGAAGACAGGAGAAATTTGCAGTGCTCCGTCTTAACATCTTGATTTTTTAGTGTTAGGTATTGTGGGGAGTCTCATATTCAGACATTTCTTCTGATCAGTTTCCTGAACTGCATATGCACTATGTCCAGCTTTTTATCTGCTGTATAAATGTCTTGAGAAAGCTAGAGAGTTCCAGAAAAACGTCTACTTCTGCTTCATTGACTATGCAAAAGCCTTTGACTGTGTCGACCACAGCAAATTATGGCAAGTTCTTAAAGAAATGGGAGTGCCTGATCACCTCATCTGTCTCCTGAGAAATCTCTATGTGGGACAAGAAGCTACAGTTAGAACTGGATATGGAACAACTGAGTGGTTCAAAATTGGGAAAGGAGTACGACAAGGTTGTATATTGTCTCCCTGCTTATTTAACTTATATGCAGAATTCATCATGCGAAAGGCTGGACTAGATGAATCCCAAGCTGGAATTAAGATTGCCGGAAGAAATATCAACAACCTCAGATATGCAGATGACACAACCTTGATGGCAGAAAGCGAGGAGGAATTAAAGAACCTTTTAATGAGGGTGAAAGAGGAGAGCGCAAAATGTGGTCTGAAGCTCAACATCAAAAAAACCAAGATCATGGCCACTGGTCCCATCACCTCCTGGCAAATAGAAGGGGAAGAAATGGAGGCAGTGAGAGATTTTACCTTCTTGGGCTCCTTGATCACTGCAGATGGTGACAGCAGTCACGAAATTAAAAGACGCCTGCTTCTTGGGAGAAAAGCAATGACAAACCTAGACAGCATCTTAAAAAGCAGAGACATCACCTTGCCGACAAAGGTCCGTATAGTTAAAGCTATGGTTTTCCCAGTAGTGATGTATGGAAGTGAGAGCTGGACCATAAAGAAGGCTGATTGCCAAAGAATTGATGCTTTTGAATTATGGTGCTGGAGGAGACTCTTGAGAGTCCCATGGACTGCAAGAAGATCAAACCTATCCATTCTGAAGGAAATCAGCCCTGAGTGCTCCCTGGAAGGACAGATCGTGAAGCTGAGGCTCCAATACTTTGGCCACCTCATGAGAAGAGAAGAATCCTTGGAAAAGACCCTGATGTTGGGAAAGATTGAGGGCACTAGGAGAAGGGGACGTCAGAGGACAAGATGGTTGGACAGTGTTCTCGAAGCTACGAACATGAGTTTGACGAAACTGCGGGAGGCAGTGCAAGACAGGAGTGCCTGGCGTGCTATGGTCCATGGGGTCACGAAGAGTCGGACACGACTAAACGACTAAACAACAACAACATAAATGTCTTAACAATGCTGATACCACCATCACAGAGTGCTTATGAACCCAAAGAGTGCATTCCCTTCACGCCCTTGAACAGCCACAGCCTAATTCACATCTGGTGAATCAGGAGTAATAACCCCCTAGATGATTTCAAAGCAAGCTTGAGCCCTGCTGCTTTCTACTACTGAGCTGCTGTTGTTGTTTAGTCGTGTCCGACTCTTCGTGACCCCATGGACCATAGCACACCAGGCACTCCTGTCTTCCACTGCCTCCCGCAGTTTGGTCAAACTCATGTTCGTAGCTTCGAGAACACTGTCCAACCATCTCGTCCTCTGTCGTCCCCTTCTCCTAGTGCCCTCAATCTTTCCCAACATCAGGGTCTTTTCCAGGGAGTCTTCTCTTCTCATAAGGTGGCCAAAGTATTGGAGCCTCAGCTTCACAATCTGTCCTTCCAGTGAGCACTCAGGGCTGATTACTGAGCAGTTACGCTCAAAATACTCCTGACATACTCCATCAAGCCTTAATTTGCAGTAAGACTCAGCATCCACATTGCCTTTGTTTCAGGACTCAGCCCTTCCGCTTTGTGAAGCAGTAATTATTAAAGGTACTTCTACACAGAAGCCTTCTGCCAGTTTCTTTCTCCCCTTATTCTGCTTTAATCTGGATCGGGAATGGCACACAGCTTTTTGAATTTTAAGTACAGTATTCACGGCTGCTGTACCCTGTCCCCACTAGTGCATGACTCAATGTGCCTGTTTTGCATATGTCTACCGTCCCCCTTTCTTAATGCTTCCCACTGACTATCTGCTTCACCTCATTGAGCGTATGTACAAATCACAAAGCACAGCAGGAACTTTGGAATTGTATGCCCACATGAAGTTCACTGTTGTACAGTTGTCGCTGTCTGCCCACACTTATAACTCATGCAGCACCTATGGTAGCGGATGGAGGTGACAGCTGGACCTGAATGTTTTTTCATGGTGGAGTAGAACTTACGCTTCATTGAAAAGCCTGGCGTGCCTCTATTATTGGCGGCACAATAACTCACAGGACTGTGGAAGATGGTTCAGTAAATAGTCTGTGGCAGTTGTGGGGCATCAAACATGCTCACTTTTTCTTGGCAATGAAAATGTTACATATATAATCAAGATAGTAATTCAGTGAAGGACTCACAGCACCTTCCCGATTGTTCTTTACTTCCCGACTGATATTTTTAGAGCAGAGGCAGATTAGTGATTCATCAGGAAACAAGCTACATTATAGTTTAATAGAGCCCCAGTGATGCTATCACATTGCAGGGGATTCAGTTCCCCATGTAAGTTTAAATGAGATTCCCACCCATCTTTCTTTTTTCACTTGTTTCTTTTGTGTTGGCAAAAAAAGAGTAGTTTTCCACACAAGGGGACACAACAGTCAAGTAGAGAAATATAGGTGGAACCTCTTGGAACATCATGAGAAGAAAAGAAAAGGGAACAAGAATGTGGTATGGAGGGATGAAAAGTTGAAATGTGATTATACATATATATTTTTTGACATAAATACGAGTTTCTTTAAAATATCTATCTCTCACTAGTTTTTCAACTCTTCAGGGACAAACCATGATTCTTGCCTTAACACCACGAGGATTAATTATTCACACAGGGCGTACAGTGCATAGAGAAAATCAGAAAGTGGCATAAGATGCAAAACAGTGCGTTTTAGTAGCTTTGGATAACAATACTAAAGTGTGACACAGTCCTCCTCTGGGTCAAACTGCATGTTTTATGCAAATACCTCTGATGAAGCTTGACAGGGTTTGTTTGTTTCTTTAATGAAAAGAAGCATTGGAAGGATGCATTTTTGAATGAAGGCGTGGGGGTAGCCAGCGAGCCTGGCACTAGCATGGTCTCTGGGTGTTAGCGGAAACCAAGTCGAAACAGATTTGCCTTGGGATGACCACAGGGCTACAAGCAACTGTTCTAGTCAGGTTTGGGGATAGTAATATGAGAGGAGGATAAAGGGTAACTGGAGAGATACAGTAGATGTTAGAGAAATAGACCTTGAACAGTTATTACAAGATAGAATCATAGAGTTGGAAGAGAACACAAGGGCCATCCAGTCCATCCCCATCCAGACCAACAAAAGATGCTACAGTATAAATTGGTAGCAGACATCATAGAAATAGGACTGGGAGACTTCCATGTCAGACTGAGCTGAAGGTCGTGGGTTAGATATGAGTCACTTCTAGATGACAAAGTATTGATTGAAAGAAAATTGCTGCATAAATTTGTTTTCTCGGTGTCTACAGTGCTATTCAGTCTGAGTAAAACAGACTCATCTAAACCATATGATACAAAATATTTACTGTGTTTCAGGATCAATACCTATATCATCCTAGTACTGTCCAAATTACTGCAATTGGAACTGCAGATATTACACAATAAAATGAAAGTGGTTCATAAAAAATAAATAAGATCAATGTGCTGGTGAGGCATGTATAATATAGAAACATGCTCAGTGTTTATGTGTACAGTTTAAATGCTAGAGAGCAAGGGAAAGGGGTAATGCCTTACATTTTGTCACAAGCTGACTTAAGAAACTCTCTATTTTATGTATTATTGGTTTTGGGGGGGGGTTTTGTTTTGTTTTTTTCTTTTGCTGGTCTACGACCGTAATAAAGATATTATTATTATTGTCGCAAGCTGTTAAGAATCTGACATATAAGATGAACTGGCCTGCAGTAACTTACCCACAACAATTGTTTCACATATTTCCATTTGCAAGTTGTGCAGAATCATGAATTTATCAAACTGAACATATTTGTATGATTAGCGTTACATTTTGTCAGGTTTTCAAATTCAGAGTCTAATGGGCTGAGTTTTGGGACTGGGTTGCAATATTCTTCTCCTTAGTAAACTTACTTTATGATGCACAGCAGGTGTGAGAAACATTTGGACCTCCAGATGTTATTGAAAACGCTAATGGCATGGGATGATGGGAGCTATAGTTCAGCAACTACTGGGAGCCCAAAGATTCACACACCTGGCATACAGCTTGCAGCTAGTTAGAAAAGAAAGCTCAGATGATGATAAGCAGCACCTTGTCAAGTTCCCTTGACTGTAAACTTTTCCAGATATCGTGCAGAGTTATGTCATCATAGACAGTATTAGTTAAATGGCATGCCAAGTGTGCAACAGCATTCCAGCGATGGATGCACTGTCTAAGCCAGCAAAGCATCACATTTCATCAGCTACGAAATACAGCTCATCTGTCACTCAGAAAATGCAATAACTCTGCAACAGAAGAATGACCTCAAGATAGAAGGCACTAGACTATGCACAGCAAAATGAGTAAGCAGATTTGCATTTGTTGTGCTAAAATCCGATTGATAATGCTTCGATATATATCTACAAAAGACAGACATATCCTTGTGCAAGAACCTCCCTGTGCTTGCATTGACCTTGTCTCAATTATATCGGGTTCAGTGGTAATATTAGGGGTGGGATGAATGTGATATGATGTCATAAAACTCTCTCCATGTCAAATAGGTTTTTACAGTCTCAAAACCTTGCCACTTGCAGCATGTCTCAGAAGAAAGAGGTGGAAAGCATATATGGCTTGTTGGGCTCAATCAGCAGCTGTGGTTCCTGCTTTGGCCATCCACTACCAATAGGGTGTTTTTTCCAGCAGAAGGTGAAGAAGGGGAGCATTTTGAGAGGAGGCACATGCCCACCTTTAGTAACACTAGTAACACTACCAAAGTTTTGATGGACAGGTTCAAGACTTGAATGCTTAATGGCAGACAATAAACTCTGCAACTTCAAATACACCAAAAGAAGTACAGTAGCTACATTTTCATATACGTACTCCTATGGAGTCCTGAAAAGAGATTGAATAAGAGCAATGGATGAGCTCTACCTTTCTTTCACTGTCTTTGAAACATCCAACCTTCTCTTGGCTGCAAACTACTAAGAAGCCACTGGCTGAAATGTAGATCCTTAAGATTTCCTCAGGAAGAAAGCTCAGTTGGCTCTGCGGCTCTTACTCAGCAAAAAAACACACCCCTACTTGATATTGTGTAGAAAGTTCACCTTTTAAAACTTGCTGGTTCAGTTTCTATCTTTATCCAAAGCTTATCAAATGCCTCTTCTTTTCGTTGGTCTCTCTGATCTGGGAACTGTCGTATCGTGTGCTGCTATCATAAATTATTAATTGGTGTTATAATTCAGTAGGCTCTATTTTTGAAGTTTGATTAATTCACTGCCTTTTTGCTTTATTATTTTAACTGCAGTGCGCCATGCTCAGATTAATATTTAGCATTGGAATCTCAGCCCTCTGGCATCGCATCTCAAACTGAGTTCAAAGATTTATTGTTTATTTTAAAGATTTATATCCCATCTTTTCATTTAAGTGGTCCTTAAGGTGGCTTACAACTGAAGAAACTACACAGTGGAATAAAAAGCTTTTTAACTCCTCTCTTGGTGGTAGAAAATTTGTTTTGTAGTCTTACAGAACGGTATATAAGTAAAAGGCAGTCTGGAGGGTTTCCTAAAATAGTTCACCGTCCAAAATTTAAATGCTAATTTTCTCTGAATATTCTCTGAGTATTCAGTTTGAAATACTGTAGTCTTTCATATTGAAGTTTATTCTCAAATGGAGCTTTGTATTAAAGTCAAATTTCATTTCACATAGTTAAGAATAAAAAGATTATATTTCTATGCATTATTGCCCAATTCATGTAATTGACTGGTGAAGCCAGGAGACACACAACATGATATGTCTTACTCCATAAAATTCAGAAGTGAGGGGGTTTTGGCCTTCCAAATGTTGCTGAATTATTATTATTAATTATTATTATTATTATTATTATTCCGCCCATCTGCCTGGGTTTCCCCAGCCACTCTGGGTGGCTTCCAACAGAAAAATAAAATACAATAATCTATTAAACATTAAAAGCCTCCCTAAACAGGGCTGCCTTCAGATGTCTTCTAAAAATCTGGTAGCTGTTTTTATCTTTGACATCTGATGGGAGGGCGTTCCCCAGGGCGGGCCCTCCACTACTGAGAAGGCCCTCCGCTTGGTTCCCTGCAACTTGGCTTCTTGCAACGAGGGAACCGCCAGAAGGCCCTCGGTACTGGACCTCAGTGTCCGGGCAGAACGATGAGGGTGGAGACGCTCCTTCAGGTATACTGAACCAAGGCCATTTAGGGCTTTAAAGGTCAGCACCAACACTCTTCTCAGCCCCAGAACTCTTATCATCCCCAGAAAGTATGACCAGTGGCCAGAGATGAAGGGAGTTGTAATTCATTAACATCTGGAGGACAAAAGGTTCCCCACACATTGCATACATGATTCTCTCCAGCATACATGGTTCTCTCCAGCCCTTTTTTAGCACAACAATCTATGTGGTTGGTTAAGCTGAGATAGGGTAGGTTAGTTAGAGTCTCCCCAGATGTGCTCACTTAGTAAGTTATTATCATCCTATGCATACCCCAAGGTCCATACAGAAGGGGTGCAGGAAAATGACTGCACAACAATTCCAACAGCAACAATCCAGCGAGACACTCAAACTCGTAGCTGAACAGGATCTGTGCCATATTCAGGTGTACACCTTGCACCTGAAGCAATGGTCTCCTTTGTGTACATTAGTATACTTGAATAAAATAGCTGTTGCATTAAGATTCACCTTATCCTAATGCATTTTTAAGGTGTATCGTCTGCCTGTAATAAAGCTAATTGATGTTACTCAGCATCCTTATGTCAAGGATGGCATTTCTTTCTGACTCACTCTGGCTATCAGATACCTAGGCTGATAGAAAATAACCCTGCAGGAATCTATTTTTGTAGCCATGAAGAGAAGCAAAATAAGCTGGAAGGGGCCAAGCTAGTACACACCATGGAAGAGCCTTCCTCATCCTCATGCACTCAAGATGTGCTGGACTACAACTGTAGCCCTAACTACTGTGCAAGCAAGCCACTTTCTGCCCATTGTGACCACACATATCTAGAGAGCCAGGGAGGCTGTTTGGCAGGACAAAATCAAAGCGAGGGGTTCAGTCGCTTAACCTCTAGTGCGCACAATATTTGCTCTGCAAATGTATTATTGTGGGATGGATGTGTGAACCCTATTGGTTCCAGTCTATCATCCATTTGGATTTGCCAGTTACTTTTTTTGGACCTCTACTGGTCCTCAGTTTGTTATTATGGATCTGGGTATGTATTCTGCAAGGGTGAAGGGGGGGGGGAAGTAAGGAGAAACCAATATTACTATCTACCTTCATTGACCCATATGATTAAAATAACAAACTACAGCTCACATTTTAAGTGTTTGGAGGTTTCAGAAATCACCAAAGAAAAGTCAAAAGCAAGCAAACTCTGGGATCACACAGGGAAGATTGGGTACAATTCAACGTTAGGAGATTGTTCCATCAGTGAAAGCATTTCTGCTTGCCCAATAGACAAAGAATATATTTGAAATAAGATGCTTAAATCATTACTGAAATAAATACCTGAATGTGTTGGGTACTGTCAAAGGTGCAAATTGAGGGGAAAGGGAGGAGCCAGAGCTGGCCAAGGTATTTTGCTGCCCAAGGCAGAGTAGCAACTGGCAAAATGTCCCCCCAACAAATGAAGTTGCATACTACCTCAGCCCAGACCAAGTTATTTGGGCACCTGTGACAGAAAACCCCACAGGCATCTCTCCTACTCCCTGGCAATAAAGTACAATAATTACAGTTTAAGGAGCTTGACATTTTGATATCCTTTCATGTCGTCCAAAATCATCTGCTCACCTTACCTCATAGTAGGGCCAGTGAGGATTACATACCGCTATGCCTATTTGGTCCCTCCTTGCATCTCTCTTAGGGGAAAGCCTCAATTTTCTCCCCCAAAAGAGCTTCCAAGGCAGCCATTTAAATAAATAAATGAATGGTTTCCAGGCAAGTCGAAATGGGTGCACTGTCGCTGTTCACCAGTCAGCCTGCGAATTGTGGACTTATGTTTCTTTTTGACAAATATCTGGAAATGAGAAGAAAGAAGGTGTTTTGTTTTCTGAGAATTGTCTTAAAAAAGAACTGAGATCCCACAGTGTGTGTGAAGAGAAAGCTTACGCTGAAAATAGTATTTAGAGACAGTGGTTGTGTCTCTAAATCAGGCATCCCCAAACTTCGGCCCTCCAGATGTTTTGGACTACAATTCCCATCATCCCCGACCACTGGTCCTGTTAGCTAGGGATCATGGGAGTTGTAGACCAAAACATCTGGAGGGCTGCAGTTTGGGGATGCCTGCTCTAAATCAATCAATCAATGATACACACACAGTCCCTGGCCTAGGAAGTGTTTCTCTTCTTCCACCCCTGCGGGTACAATACCACACAGCCTTAAGGTTTTTAGAAGAACTGGTGGTACTCCAGTATGGGTCAAAATTGGGTGGGAGAGGGAGAGAGGTGACACTGTAGGGCCTCCTCTGCTTCAAGACCAGCAATTTTTGGCTTCTCTCCTTGAAATCACTTAGTTCTACCTGGTCAAACTCTGAAATGTAAGGAACATTGTCTTGAGTTTGCCTATTTTCTCCTCCTGCTCAATCCCTTTTCCTTTTGTGCCATGTCTGTTAGATTGTCACTCTGAGGGCAGGGACTGTCTCATGACTGCCATTTATAAACCACATTGGGATTCCTTATTCCAGAATAAATAAATAAGTAAATAAAATCTGACAAACCACTGAGACAAAGCCACAAGGCAGGGCATTACATCTTCATGGTCTCTGTAAAAGGCAGATTTTGTATTTATTTGTTTTACAGACAGTGCCTCTGGAGGTATTCTGTGCATTGGGCTACCTAAGCCACAGGTTGCAAGGAGTTTGCACACCTGGGGAGACAATTTATAAGTGATAAAACAGAAGACTATGCAATTAATGCCTTCAGTAAAGCTATGCTATTATGTTTACTAAAATCATCAAATGGCCTATAAAGGAAATCAAGCATCTGTCAAATGGCCATATTTTAAAATCCAGGTATGTTCTTACAACAACCAAGGAAGCAACAGATGGATGAAAGACTTGACTTTCCTGCACAGCATTATAAAAAGCTTGAATTCTTAGTGATAGGACTCAAGAATAGGTATATTTGCATTTAGCATAGCTTTTGAGTTTAAATATGAAAGAATGATGATCCTATAGTAATATGCTATTCATCCAGCTGTGATATTAGTTTCTGAAATGAATTCATAGTGTGGTGGCAAAATGTAACTGTTCCTTTTGAATGCATTACTAATCATTATGAGAGAGAAGAACTTACTATTAGGATCTCGCACAATGATGAATTTTTTTAATAAAAAAACACGAGTTCACAGCAACACAACCATATTATTATATGTATTTCCTATTGTTTTATAGCAGTTATTTGCTGATTGCATTAAATATACACACACACCCACACACCCCTTTTGTTTCTTCTTTTACAGATAACCCCAATTATAAAACACTCTTTTTAGGCAAGAATATACAGAATACATTATTTTGGAATTCCTCTGTCTTGGCCTACTTAGCAGGCATATGAATAATAACTGCCTTTCTCTCTAGAACTATCCTTTGTAACTGAGCATTCTGAGAACTAGTATTAAACTTAGCAACCCACAAGCGCCATAAAAGCCTCACACACCGCAACAGACCTTTCTCTCTGAAAGTGGGTGCATCAAACAATCTTACAACTAGAGTTGCTTCCACAGATTCCTTCTCGAAAGTTGCCATGTTTAGCTCATTCACTTTTTATGGAGTATGCAAACATTGCTATCAAACCATTACAGTCCAGTGGTTTCTGTGTTGCACTCCCGTGTTATTTGTATGTGCAATATAACACAATTGCAGCATCAGCCTGTCCAGTGCAGGCAGCAACCTGTTAGTTTCAGAGCACCTGTAACTTTCAGAGCTCCTGTACCTTAGATTAGAAGTCTCCTGTTTGCAGGTTCAGCCCATTCTAATGATCAAACAAACAAATTCTTGGCGATGGCTGGTGGATTACTGATGAATAGTCTTTTTATTGTCAACTGAATAATTTCTCTCAATTGTCGTAGCGTAAAAACCTAAGGTCATCTCAAGGAAGCTGAATGGTGTTGAATGTTGTGAGTTTCAGGACAGCCAGAATTGAGTACTGTACTTTTTCTCACAGCACATAGTTAGACTGTGATTCACTACCACATGATGTGCTGAGGGCAATCACATTAGATAGCTGTAAAGGTGGATTAGGGCAATTAAAAGGCTATATCTATCGCTGCTATACGCTATATATCACTACCCCAACCATGATCAACAGAAATAAAAACAGAATAGGCAAGAACTGCACAGAGAAAACTTAGAAATGATTGTTAGAAAGGACTTTTGCTGAATGGGACTTACTTTATTTTAGAAAGCTCTTGAACATGGGGAAATGAATCATTAGATAATACAATCCTTATTAAGTGCTGTGTTGAATGCTCGTATTATGTATTTATAATATTTCCTACCTGCCTTTCAAGATCCTTATAGCATAGGCCCATTCCAGCTAATTGAAGCAAAGCAATGCTTCAGCAGTGCTAAAGGTCTCCACTGTGGAAGAACAATCGACTTTTATCACTTCTGATCAGAAGAAACCTGATAAGAAAAATGCCCAGTCATCTGAAGCAGCTGAGAAATAAAATAATACGTGGGTGCACTTCTAGCAAGCATTATATAAACTGCTCTTGCACCTGCAGTCATACAGTATTAGGTAAAGAAGAGGGATCAAAGCATAAAATAAAACAGTTACTATAATTACAGCACAGTTCTCTCTGCAGGGTTGTCCCACACTGGTGAGGTAATATCAGGAGGGGCTATGGGGCGAGCAAGTGATGCCTTCAGGTGTTGTGGAGCAAAACTCCCACCAGCCCCAGCCAAGATGGTGAAGGGTCAGGGATAACAGGGTAGCTGTAGCACAACAGCATTTGAAGGGCAGCACATTGATTATCACATCACTGGAGTCTCGCCATCACTTCAGAGGACAAATCCTCTTTGGAGCAGTGGTAGATTCTGAAGTGCTGTTACTCTTCATGGCAATCCCCACAGCTACACCCCTACTAAGAATATATAACAAAAAATGAACTTTTGACCAATGCAGACATGATGGCTTCAATACCAAGTAAGGTGTCTTTTTGTTTATAGGTTTTATAGCCCCCTCCCGATTCTACACACATGGGCTCTTGTAGCAGGTCGGCACAAAGGCAACAAACAGATATAACAAATACATTTTAAAACCAATAGTCACAAAACATTACAATCGTTCATTCTGAGCACACTGTTTCCCAAAGGCCTGCTAAGACAGAGGCCTTCAGCTGCCACCAAAAAATATTCAGAGTCCGAGACAACCAAAGCTTATAGGGGGGAGTTTTCCAGATTTGGAAATGTAATACTGCTAAGAAGGCAGTAGAAGGGGTTGGGGAGGGAATGAGTTATTTGATCAATGCTGTTCAACAGCAATAGACACCAACGAAGAAACAGGAGTATGCTGAATCCCATTTGTCTAGGGTTGCCAGACTCAATAGAGGACAGGACTTCTGTGCCTTTAATTGCCCTGCTCTCTTTTGAGTTTGGAAACCTTAAAGAGAAAGCAGCGGACCCTTTGTTTAATTTCCAAGCAAAGGGGCTGCTGGTTTCTCTTTAAGGTTTCCAGACTCAAAAGAGAGCAGGGCAATTAAACGCACAGAAGTCCTGTTCTCTACTGAGTCTGGCAACCCTACATTTGTCTTGAGCATAGCTTCCAAGTTTTCCCTTTTCTCGCGAGGAAGCCTATTCAGCATAAGGGAATTTCCCTTTAAAAAAAAGGGAGAACTTGGCAGCTATGGTCTTGAGACACATTTTCAGATACTTTCCTGTTCTTTGTTAGGCATCCAGCCCTTTTCAGTTATAATGAACATAGAGCAGCTGACTGTATTGAACACTTCACTGGCTAGTTAAGCATGCAGTTAATTGTGGGATTTTAAACACCACCACCCCATATGTGCTGCAGGTAAATCCTACGAAAGCCCATTTAATTAAGTGATTGTAGCAAATCATGTAAAAGACTTTTTGTTGTATTTTAAGCAAACATTACATCCTTAATGCTTAAGAACTGAACATGTAATCCCTCATTACACAAACACTGCCTTTAGTTACTCAGATATTAAAATTTAATTTTCGTATAAAATCCTTCATTATTCATTTGCAAAGAGGCATTTGCTTAATTAGAGCGAGTTGGTTCAGTCACAGCAAGTGTAAGGATTCAAGTTGAAGATCTTCAGAATATTCAGCTATTGCTGAATCTCCCTCCCTTGCATTAGACTAGAGCAATAGAGGCAAAATTAGTTTGTTTATGCTGCATGCAAATCTGTTACAATCTCCATTTAAAAAGCAATATACATAGATACAGGGAAAAGTAGTACAGAGCAATTAAGTCCCAAATAGTGGCTGAAACCTGAGACCTAAACAAGATTTTATAAGGTCTGAACTAGCGCCCTAAAACTAGAGGTTAAGAGAGCAATAGCTCCTTATCTCCTACCCATATTTCCCCAAGAATGTTTAGTTGAAGAAGATTCATGTTATGGTGACATCATTGTACTCAGAGCTCCCTGCGCAAGTAGCAGCCAGTGAGGTGGAGTGGGAGAATTTTGAATGTAATGACATGCTATGTTAATGGGGAAGCATTCTATCAGGCTGTGCAGCAAGGGAGAGAGTGGAAGCAGAGCTATTCCATCGACTTGGGAGGTGGCTTTTCCTCAATGGTCACCTGGCTACAGACATTCCATCAGGCTGCAGACATATTTCTGTACACATTTCTTGGCTGGAGAACGGAATTGCAGAATTCATATAAGAATAAATTTCGAAAAATGGTTGTGTTTTGGTTCACATATTGTTTCCAAAAATGAGAATTGGGTAGATTTGCCTTTATATGTTACCTGAATGGAATTTCTCCCCTCACATCCCTAAGTGTAAAGGTAAAGGTAAAGGGACCCCTGACCATTAGGTCCAGTCGTGACCGACTCTGGGGTTGCGCGCTCATCTCGCATTATTGGCCGAGGGAGCCGGCGTATAGCTTCCAGGTCATGTGGCCAGCATGACAAAGCTGCTTCTGGAGAACCAGAGAAGCACATGGAAACGCCGTTTACCTTCCCGCTGTAGCGGTTCCTATTTATCTACTTGCATTTTGACGTGCTTTCGAACTGCTAGGTTGGCAGGAGCTGGGACCAAGCAACGGGAGCTCACCCCGTCACAGGGATTCGAACCGCCGACCTTCTGATCAGCAAGCCCTAGGCTCAGTGGTTTAACCACAGTGCCACCTGACACCTGTAAAAATACCATATATATACCTATATGCTGAAGAATTATCTTATCATACTTTGCAATGCAGAGCAGCTGGTATTTGATCCCAGCTCCCCCTCCCCAACCCATTCCTGCTTAACTGAGAAGCAGAAACTCACACAAGCTAGGCAAAGGGAGAGGATTGTGGGGAGCAAAAATGCAGTTGGACACTCTGCACACCCAAGTGAGCAATGAAAAGGCCAATGGAGCATTTTAGGTAGACTTTTGGATGTGAGTATATTGCCATTAGCATTTAATTCCTGTTGTTGTTTTTTTAAGTTCAGAATATTTACAGAGTATCATAGTGACTTAGGGGGAACTGCCACCAGGACTTATTAAACCAATCATCTGGAAATCCCTCTGATGAGTTCCATTTGGGAGGAACACGGCCTACTTTTCTAGCAGGATAGCCAAGGATTCTGGGAGCTGGGTGGGCAAAGAGTAAAATGAACCCAGATCTATTACAAACAGGGGTGGGGGTGGGGAAATTGGATTCAGTTAGCATTTAAAGGAGAATGTATTTAATTTGCCTTTCTCAAAACAGTATGTGAACTGAAACAAAGTTATCTTTCCAAAGTTGTACATGTCTGAATTTCTTAATTCAGTTCTCCTGCCTATGGGTTCAAAAATGCACATGCTAAGGCAAAGTGTGCGTAAAAATGCATGTATTGGTGAAAATGATTTGCAAAAATGTGTACATTAGGCCAAGTCACATACAAATATGAGTATATTAGAAATTTGCATTAAAATGCTGAGTATTTTTTAGAAACAAAATAATAATAATGAATGAATCACAATTGGATATGCAAACATGGAGAGCCAAAACTTCAGATTGGAAAAGTGAGAAACAAAGAGAAACCAAAATTGGCAGATTCACCCATCCTTAACTACCAATCACCCGTAGGGTGCCTTCATGATGAAACCTGTAGCCCAAAGTTTGAGAACCATTGTTCTAATGCAATCTAATGAATTTCACAGGGGAAACTAAGCTCACATCTCCTCTCACTAGGATAACTCTCATGGGTTTCTGAAATGGTTGTTGCCGTATGTGGAAAATTGCTGGGTTATTTGTGTTCTAAGAGGCCTCTTCTTACAATTCCAGAATTATGAGGAGCTTTGCAAAATCACCATACATTAATCTTACTTTTATCTCATTGAAAATGCATTTAGCATGAAAGGCTTTACCAGCTGCACAGTTCCCCTTCCAACTGTTAACATTAAAAGATTTTGACAGAGCCCTGTCATGGACACAGTTCAGCCTGAAGCATCTTTCAGCAGCCACATCCTCTATGGGCTCCTGTTAAACATTTGCATAGCTTTTTTTGGTAGAGGAAAAATAAGTGTTGCTCCATCGACACTGGAAGCACAGCTAGGTAGTTTTAGACCCTGGATTTACTTGGCGTTGAAGGGGAGGCCCCTTAGACAGCCATCTGTATTACCAATTTTGAAGTGCACGGTTAATGTTAGTTTTGTTCCATTGTTGCCCAACAAAGAAGAGTTGAGCCCAAGGCGTTCAGTACCTCAGAATTAGGTGTTCTTCTTTCCTTCCTTATTCAGATATCAATTAACAGACCATCAGGGGTGAGCAACATAGCACAGCATTTATTTACAAATGCTGGGTGTGGTGTTTTTTATAAAACATATGTGTATTTTTTTCAAGTATAAACAACCATGTACAACCATGGAAAATGGCAACAAAACTTGTCGTCTCACCAGTAGTAGCCATTACACCCCACCCCAATTTTCCTAGTGAGAGACTCCAGAAGTTCTGGGCATAGCTGCCAAGTTTTCCCTTTTCTCGCGAGGAAGCCTATTCAGCATAAGAGAATTTCCCTTAAAAAAAGGGAGAACTTGGCAGCTATGGTTCTGGGTGCTTTACCCAGCATTCAGCTTCCTTGGAATGAAGGTCAGTGGAGACTGTGGTGTCTTCAGGATATATGGTTTTATCACATATATACGAAGTGAGCATCAGATGGGAGTATTAACACAGCATTAACACCCCAAAGGATCTTGCTTCTCCATTCACTACTGCTTTGGACCCAGAACAGAGCAAGGCACGTGTCTTATGTCTGCAGCTCCTAGCATTCAGCTTTTCAAGTGAACGCTGAGAAAAGAGGGAGCTGTGGACCTCTAGGGCAGCTGAGAAGGAATTATAAGACTACAGGGTCCTTTGTTTCAGCCTTTGTTAGACTGCAGGAATAATTCAGCCAGAGAGTAAAATTAAAGGCTTCCTTAACTGGAGTGTCACACTTGCACAACAAGCCTACTTCCCCAAAAGAATTGGGCATTTTCAGGTGGGGAAAGGTTGGAAATGCACTGAACAAATTGTGCATAACACTTGCTTGACGCCATGTCATCTAACCTTCCTACAGACAGGAATAAACAAGTCATCTGGACATGACCAGAGAGAGAGAGAGAGAGATTCCTGATATGTGGGCCATTAACAAAAAGCTGCTTATGGGATGCTTTTGCTTTTGCATCTGCCATGGAAAGATCCTGGAATTCATGCTTTAAATTTTGACGTCACATGTTGTGAATAAAGCCGATGGTGGAGAGGGGGGGGGAGCTATCCTGGACCACAGGTCAGTCTCTCTTGTTTTAAATGTCAGGACTTAGTAATAAAAATGTATAAATAGAATTCACCCGGATAGATCACAGAGGAGAGCAAAGAGATGGTTGCTATTTGCTTGAATTCTCATATTCAGCTAAGTGATGTTGCCATTCACTCCCGAGACATCCAGAAGGCAGCACAATCCCATATTATATTTCCATACATGTTGAATATTCACTGCCCAACAGGATAAATCCCAAATGGGCAAGACTGACCATACATTGTTCTGATCATCTTGACGGAACCAAGAGTTGAAATCTCTTGCCACATAGCAGTCCCAATCACTGTGAGGTTATACTGTTCTATTTAGAGAAGGAGCGACTGATTACATATATTGCATAAGCAACCCCTGATGCAAAGCAATAGCCTTGGAAATTAATGCTCAGTGTGGGTGGTGTGTCATGACAACAGCTGCATGGATCACTAGGTCTCACCTTCCGTGTATTAGCATATCCACAGATCTCAGGGACAAAGTGCCTTTTGCACACAAATGCATGCTTCCGTTTTTTGTTTAAATGGAAAAAAGCAGCTTTGGTAAGGCGCCTTTCTTAAATAAAGGAAGAGAAGGGAAACAGGAGAGTGTAACCCTTTCCCCACCAATCATTGATCAAAGCCATTCTAGGTTGACCAAGTGTTTTTGCCAGAACAGTCACACTTTTGGGGCTCTGCATTTGGTGATAAGACCCTGCCAGATCCAAAATTTTGAATTGCTTCTCTCTGGCAAAATGAAAGGGGAAAGTTCTCAATGTGAGGTAAGCAATATACCGTACTTTCTTCTCAGCTCTGTTATGATCACCTTGAAAACACCACAGACCCACTTTTTCTTCATAACAGGAATAATAGGTGTTGCCCAATCACTCCTATCAATCTTTGTTGTCAATCCACTGGCGAGAGCCAGTGTGGTGTAGTGGTTAAGAGCGGTAGCCTCGGTTGGGCTAGTCACACTTCTTTGAAGTCTCTCAGCCCCACCCACCTCACAGAGTGTTTGTTGTGGGGGAGGAGGGGAAAGGAGATTGTTAGCTGCTTTGAGACTCCTTCGGGTAGTGATAAAGCGGGATATCAAATCCAAACTCCTCCTCTTCTTCTTCTTCTTCTTCTTCTTCTTCTTCTTCTTCTTCTTCTTCTTCTTCTTCTTCTTCTTCTTCTTCTTCTTCTTCTTCTTCTTCTTCTTCTTCGTCACTGCCACTCTGAGAGCAAGAGGTACCTGTCAGGTTTTCAAAAGCTTGAGTTTTTGCTCTGATTGTCAAAGTGATGCTAGCTTAATCTCCTTAAGGTGTCTAAATGTCCCTTTGAAAAACTGGTGCAGCTCCAGGTAAAAAGCTATTTCAGCTGCTTTGTGAATTGACTTCCCAGTGAAACTGGAAATCCTTGATACACGGCCAGTCCAATCTAATATAATATTTAACCAGTTTTGTCCAAACAGCACTAGTCTCCTTGTCAAACACGGAGATCTTGATTGTGACTACAGGTGCTTTCAAATGAGTGCCAATTATGGGATTGGTGTTTTTCACACATGAAAGGTTTTTTGCTTTTATTTTTTGCAGAGTCCACACAACGTCATTGGCATCAAAATGCCAGCCACTATTTCCCTCCATTTAATTCGGATTAACCCTTTTCGAGAAAAATCCATGCAATGGGAGGAGGAAACAGAAGAAAAGGGGTGAAAGAGGAATGTGTGGCCATGGTGCTTGTTTGCGAAGCCATAATTTGGGAAACCATAGACAACTATTTGTATGGAGAGACAAACAGGATCCTTCTTGAGGCTTGTCAACCACTGGTAGTTAGAAAGGATGGTCATATTTCATCACTTATTTTTAATGAGGGCTTTTTTGTTTTTGTTTTGGGCCATGGCACCCGTCAGCAAAAATGGCTTGGAAGGTGGGAAGTTCAAAGCTCATCAGTTTGCATTGTCACCATTCTGAGCATGAGTTCATGTAAGAGATTGTGTCAACAGTTGATGACTCTAATTAAAACTGATTACAATCAGAGCATGTTTGATGGGGTTATAATGTCCAGCATGTATGTACATCTCTGAAATCATATACCAATGAAAAAGAAAAAAATGTCACTTGTGCCATTCAATTAGTCTTAGCATCAGTTGCATTTAGTTATGTATTCTCTCACCTACAACTCGAATCTGAGACTATTAATGTAGAGGCTGAGCAATAAAGTAGGACATATCTGCAATCATGACTCTGCTTTTTGTTGTCAAAGTGGTTGTTTTGCTCTCTACTTGATGGATGGGAAAGTAGATCAAACTTTACTGATTCATCTTCCTGGGAGCATTAAGACTGCTGGGCCAAGTTGTTTGCCGATACTTAACTGATTAGCCTACTTTCCCCTCCATGAGCTGGAAACGGTTCCTTTGATTTAAAAATGCAGTCTTCTTTTATTTGACATCTGCCAAAAAAAACCCAACACAAACCCCTCCTTGCTACAAAAGCTGAAAGCACTCACCACAGAGTTGTCTTCCTAAAAGCATGAGCAATAATAGTGCTTTGAAGTCAACTCACACAGTTCATCCTCTGTAACAGTATGGATCAAATGCTAAGTCCAAGTGCTTGGCTGTGGTCTGTTTTAAAGTGTCCTGTGCCTTTGGATCAATTGCATTTTGTGTAAGAGCATCCCTTTCCCCTCTGATCCATTTTTAGCCCAATTAAGGATATGGATTAGGCAAAAGTTAGCATTCATACAGTTCTTTGAATATTCATAGCATTTCATGTGTATCATCTACGACGTAATCCTTTCAACAACCTTATATGGTAGGTCAATATTATGCTCCCAGTATTGCAGGTTCAGTGGTGGGATTCTGAGGCTGAGATGGTGAATTGCATATGGCTACTTACTCGTCCAAGCTTTGAACTGGGAACTCCTCAGCTCATACTTTTAAATACTTCTTAAGCCCATTTAATGCACCAGATGTGTGATGGAGTACAGGATGTGTCCTAGTTGCATGGAAGTCTAGGCATGAGCAGTTCATGCCTATCCAGGCGGCATGGCCCTACCACCTGGTCATCACATGAGCACTCCTTTAAGCAGGTAAATGAGGCGTTCATTTCTTTAAAACTGCTTCTCTTCTCTGTAAGAAACTGCTAGCTATACACTAACAAAACCACGAGGCACATTGGTGTTGAAAACGTCACTAGAAGGTGCATATACCAGTACTTGTACAGTGAACCTAGAGAATGGGCAAATACTGAGAATTTGGGATATGGTAACTTAACATGATGCATGCATACCTTGGTAAACTCTATTGGCCATATGTCACTGTCATCATGATGCCTTCTGCTTTGGGATTTTAGGAAGAAGAAGCGGGAAGTGGGCAGATCTCCCAGAGACCAGGGAGCATGGCTAGCTTCTCCTCTGAACCCAAGCTTGCTGAGGCTATGGGAGACGCAACAAGAGACACTATTGGGATGCAGTATTCTGAACACTCTCCATCAAAGCTAAGGTGTATATATGTGTAAATAAAACTATATAATCTTAAAGACACTGTAGTCTCCTCTGTGCCTCATTTCTCCCAAAGGAAACACAAAACCTGGTTAAGTGCCAAGACCCCTGGAATCTGACACCGCTTGGAGATTGGTGTGTCCCATAACAAAGCTGCGTGCATGTATGCTCTTTATACAATCTAGCACATTCCTGCCATGAAACTGGAGGGTGACAGGAGTGAGGGTTGAACTGGGACACTCAGCATTTGGCACCTTGCCTCCTACACCACCAGTACTCTGGCCATTCTGCAAACCTATATACTGTAGAGGGTCACCTAGGCAGCAGTAATCATCAGATGACATCCCCACCCCCCAAAAGGCCAATCTTGACCCACTTTGGCCTATGAAGCCCTGGCTTCAGGGCTTGGTCCATCAGTCCAACAGCAACTTATTGTTATGAATAGCTTCATACTCCTAGTGCCCTGCCTCATTTGGGACTCAACTTTTGACTATGCCTGTTTGGATTACATCTGCCTTTGCCCTTTGGCCCCTGTCTTGCTGCTTCGGGCCTCAGCCTTGCCTTTTTGGACTGCACCCATGTCTTGTCATCTGACAACCAGAAGCATACTCTTGATGACAGAAATGTTATGACTGCATAACAAAAGTTGCCCATTCTGCTTCCCCGGCCATCTTGACCATCTGAAAGCAGCAGTAAATAAAAGCACCACAGATTCAACTCAGAGAGAGAGTCAGGATATTGGCTTTCAGTTTTTAAGGACCTTGCTATCAGAATCCTTCATGCCTTTAGATTCTCCAGAAATTATTGCGGCTACAGGTGTGGTTCAGGGACACGGGTGGCACTGTGGGTTAAACCACTGAGCCTAGGGCTTGCCAATCAAAAGGTCAGCGGGTTGAATCTCCGCGACGGGGTGAGCTCCCGTTGTTCGGTCCCAGCTCCTGCCCACCTAGCAGTTCAAAAGCACATCAAAGCGCAAGTAGATCAATAGGTACTGCTCCGGTGGGAGGGTAAACGGCGTTTCTGTGCGCTGCTCTGGTTCGCCAGAAGCAGCTTAGTCACACTGGCCACATGACCCGGAAAAACTGTCTGTGGACAAACGCCGTCTCCCTTGGCCAGTAAAGCGAGATGAGCACCACAACTCCAGAGTCGTCGGCGACTGGACCTAATGGTCAGGGGTACCTTTACCTTTACCTTTAGAGGTGTGGTTGCCCTCGAAATCTGTTCAGAGACTTCAACTAGTGTGTCAGTCCAATTTTTAACAAGGCAGATTTAAGAGGCATATTACTTTGCAGTAGTGTTCCAGTCACCATTCTGATTTTACCTTATAGATTCCCAGATGGCTTCGCCATGCGGCAACTTTCCTTTCTCTCAGTGTCATGCCTGCGGTTAGTGGAGGGTAGCTTCTCAATGGCACCTTCTGTGTGCTCACTCTCAACTGAGAATTGAGGTGCCACCACTACCCACACACCTCTCCTTTAGAATTACCTTTAAAAGCCAGGTAAAATGAGGCAGCACAGTACCACTTGAGGGCTCCCTGTCTTTTGCATGCATGTACTGTATGCTTTACAGCGAAGATATTTAAAGGCTAGTATACTTTTTGAATTGTTAGCCTTCTCTGAAGTTTGAGAGATAGCATGGGTAAAACAAAAACAAGATCAAGAAAGAGAATATATGGCCATATGTGCCACCCACATCATTACACGAAATTTGGCAGATTTAGTTAGAGTAGTGGACTGAGGGCAGCTGTGCCTCTAGATCAGCCTTGCCCAGCTTGCTGCCATCCATATATTTTCAGCTACAACTACCATCAGTCATTGCCTGCACAGCTACGCTGGTTGGGGTATTGCAATCAGAAACATCTGGAGGGCATCTGGAAGGCTTAGTCAGATCCTGAAATCTGAAATAGTGCCTGGGTAGGCTTGTGAGCCATGTGGCTCACGCCTTGAGAAATGCTCTTCTAGAAAATTAAATAAATTGGACCCCTTGCATATTCAAGCCTACCTGGTTTCAGAAATCCTTTCCAGACTTCAGAGTTGGTGCAGATTATGTCATCACTGCTAAATTAGGTATTTTCTTTGTTGCAGGCTGGAAACCGGAATCATCTTTCTGCTGGGTCAGGCAAGTGAGGCAAGTCCAATTACATTTATCTTGCTGAAAAGTTTCCTTTGTCCTCAGGAGCAACAAGGTGACGAGAAACTAAAGCTGAAGAAGTCATAGGAATATACTTGGCATAACAGTGATAATATATTTGTGGGTTGAAGAAACAACGCATGATAGCACAATATTCACGATTCCTACCAGGCTAATGTACAACCTTTATGGCCTTTTAAATAAGAGAATAGAAATAAGAGGAAAGATAAATGCATGCTTATTGAGAATGCAGTCCTTGCAAACAAACCTGCCGGCACCATCAGTTTCTTGAGAATTGGGACGCTTTCTCTAATGCCTCAGTGCAAAGCAATGTTCTCTTGCCAAAGCATTTCAACATAAATATTTTAACAGTAGCTGGATGGATAGGAAAATAAACCATGAAGTTCCCACCTCTGGTTTCCTGCGTCCCCTTTCCTCTGTATCACCTGGATTCTCTACAGCCCAGACAAGCCTGGATTGGACACACTCAATCAACCCAAGGTCCTTGACCTTCTGGAGAACCTGAGCCTGTTAATCCTTATTATTCCATGCTACTATACCACCACATACCCAAATCTCTGTACCCAGGTCAAAGAAAGGCAGGAACATAAAGTGTACCATAAAACAGAGAGCATTCTGTTAAAAAGGGCACACTGCTACTTAACTAAATAAATAGAAGACCTTTAAAACTATCGATACAGAGACAAACGACAGTAAGCTAGTCAGTAAGCTTTAAGCATCTCAGTTGCATCTGGGAAGAAGCTGAAATAGAATATTTGCTGTGCATGTAAAAAGCTATTGTACTAGAGCCCATTTTAGGTTGGATTCCGACTTAGTCAGAACAGATCCACTGATAACTATGGGACATAAGCTAGTTGTGATTAGCCTAAATCCCGTTGATTTCAATAGGCCCACTCTAAACAGGACTAGGCCTGAATCCAACCCATTGTCTAAGTGGTTTGCCTCTAGGGAAAGGGTAGCAGAAGTGGTTCCCTTCAGGTGTTGCTGGACTACAGCTCCCGTCACCCCCAACCCTTGGCTGGGGCTTCTGGGTGCTGGAGGCCAGCAACATCTGGAAGGCACAACATTGACCACTCCTGCTCCAGAGGGTTGCTAGAGCTTTGCAGGGCAGTGGCAACAGGAGCTGACTACAGTCTCCATCTTTAGCTCAGGAGGTAGACTTGCCTGAAAATGCAGAGGCCCCACCCTCATTTGTATTAGCCAGCACGGGGCTCAAATCCACAACCTTTGGTACTCTGAGCACCACGTTCTGAGCCAGTCAGCTGCAGGAGGGAAGAAAGTGTGGGTGTTCTATTATCTATCCCTACTGTTTCCAGATAAGGATGATGAAAATGCCTGTCTGTCCTGGAGAGCTGTTTCCAGTCAATATCAATACTGAGCTAGATCGCTCAATGGCATAAGGCAGCTTTCTCTCTTGGGCTTCTTGTGTTTCTATTCAAATAGGCCTGAGCAGCTTTATGG
The DNA here is from genome assembly GCF_963506605.1 of Zootoca vivipara. NCBI lineage: Eukaryota > Metazoa > Chordata > Lepidosauria > Squamata > Lacertidae > Zootoca > Zootoca vivipara. The sequence continues at coordinate 30,415,358 of NC_083285.1, forward strand.
GATCAAATGGGACATGGTTGACACAGTGTCTATCCTAGTTGAGCAGGTAGATGCAATTGTACCCTCTTGCCACCTGCAGTGGCAGCACTGAAACATGGGAAAGAGCAGACCAACAGCTCCCTCCACTGGCAAACTAGCATTGTTGCGGAGATTAAGGCTCCTGTGTAGGAATGGACAAACCTATGGTATGTTTCTATTTTCCATGGTTCCTCATTTTTCCAAACTTAAGTTCAATTCTCTACATCTGTTTGTTATCTTTTCAAAAAGTAATAATGAAAATGCATTTGAATTTTAGTGTGAATCTCTCTTAATATACGCTTTGGAGTGCAATTTTGCCTAATACACAGTTTTGCAAGCAATTTCCCTAAAGTGATGCATTTTGTATGTTGTTTCTATCCAGTGTGCACATTTTTATACACACTTCCCCAGGGAATTCATTTCTCTACATATAACTTGGCTGCAGAACTGCACTGCAAAATTTGGAGAAGCGTGAATTTTGAAGAGCAGTGGCGTTTTGGTTGGCATCATGTTTCAGGAAGAGCAGGTGAATTCAATTTTACTTTAAATGCAAACTGAATTGAGTTTCTTCTCCCTCCCTACTCTTGTGTCTGTGCGGAGCAAAAATGTGAGGACGTCTTGTTCATTGCAGCATTCTGAAGCAGCACTCTGTGGCCAACCACAAAAGCATCACCGTGTACCATACAGAGTTTTCATTTATTTTGAGAGACATGCAAAACAATTTCTACTTCCACAAAATGACATTGTGAGGCATTAGAGGAAACAGTTTTACAACCCGCTATTTTATTTGTTTTGGCAGTCAATGTTCCTAAAGCATTTCCAATATAGAATTTTTCTAGTTTATATCTGCATAAACAAATTGTTCATAATAGAAACTTATGAAAGACATTTAAAAAAATCTCCCAGGGGCTGGCTAGTCCTGTACTTTTCTCCTTCATGTCCTGTTCTTATCGTCTGATCAACCTCATTGTGGTGGTCATATACACTTTTATATTCTGGAAACTTTATAGCAGAGATAGCATTACTACCGGTAGTTTCATTCAGTTAAACTCATATCTCTCACAGCCCTTCTTTTTATGCTTCTGCCCTAAACTTGCTATTCTGGGGGACTTGAAATCATACTAGACATAAAATCACAATGTGCCATTTGTTGTTGTTGTTTAGTCGTTTAGTCATGTCCGACTCTTCGTGACCCCATGGACCAGAGCACTCCAGGCACTCCTGTCTTGTACTGCCTCCCGCAGTTTGGTCAAACTCATGTTCGTAGCTTCAAGAACACTGTCCAACCACCTCGTTCTCTGTCGTCCCCTTCTCCTAGTGCCCTCCATCTTTCCCAACATCAGGGTCTTTTCCAGGGAGTCTTCTCTTCTCATGAGGTGGCCAAAGTATTGGAGCCTCAGCTTCACGATCTGTCCTTCCAATGAGCACTCAGGGCTGATTCCCTTCAGAATGGATAGGTTTGATCTGCTTGCAGTCCATGGGACTCTCAAGAGTCTCCTCGAGCACCATAATTCAAAAGCATCAATTCTTCGGCGATCAGCCTTCTTTATGGTCCAGCTCTCACTTCCATACATCACTGGGCATCAATGTGCCATTTAATTTACCACAATTCTTTTAATTTCCCTTAAAATTCCTACACATGTTCTGTCTACGTGGGACCCTCCAAATGAGCTTGTCTTTGGACAAAACCCAGTAGTAACTCTGATGGTAATCTACCCAGAAGAGATAATGAAAGACAGGGTTGTGATTTGTGGGGTTTTGTGTCTCCCAAAAGGCAGGAGATGGAGGATGGTGCCTGAAGGGAGGAGGCCATAAGATTCCCCTCTGTCTCCCCCCCCCCACTGCCCCCCAGGACCAGGAGGGGACTTGAAAAGGGGCATCAGAGGAGGGAGGGAAGGAAAGAAAGAGGGACAGAGGCCAGTGTTGCCCGCAGGACCCATGACCATCATTCAAGGCACCCCAGGGTGCCACGGCACACTGGTTGAAAGCCACTGGTCTAGACCAAGGATGCCTAACCTGCGGCCCTCCAGGTGTTGCTAGATTCCAACTCCCATCAACCCCAGCTAGCATGGTCTAAAAATAAAGGGGCGTATGAAATCCAGCAACATCTGGAGGTCCAGAGATAGGGGGGCACCCCTGCGCTAACTGAAGATTTTTTTTTGTGGGGGATGCAGAATCAACACTAGAGCATTTTCTTCCCCTGTGGATATTGTTCAGGGCAATTATTGTAAGCACTGGATAATATTTAGCATTCAGTAATAATGACAAAATAACATAGAACATGGCTTCAGTTTCATTTATATTTTTCAATTTAAGCTGTACCAGACAGGAATTCTTTCTCTCGGCAAATTAGCTAAAAAAGAATGCTTAGCTGGTGAAATTGGTGCCTCATAAATTTATTAAGCAATATAAAATCAGATCAGGCTCGATGGCTTTAGAGATGCATTCCCCTGGAACTTGTCTTACTTCCTATCCAATTATTAGCATTTCAAAGCTCCCGATCTCCCTTTTGAGCTTCGTAGGAAAGGTTTTTATCTGTATATTAACTTTCTCTACTTTGTAGCTGTGGGATCTCTCTATTTTAGCTGCTAGAAACAGCAACACTGTGTCCTAAACTGGGGTTGGAAAGCAGGCTAGCTCTTTCAAAATGGCTCCATGACCTAACAGATATCATTACAGTAAACCTAAACTGTGCAGGGAAAAGAAATCCCCACATGAGGGATACATGTTCAATGTGCTTTGCTTAATTTGGGCTTGGGAGATTTACTTGGGCTGTGCACTGGATTTGGCTGAAACCCAAATCTTGAATCTGGGGCTGCCAGGAGATGGGGTGTCAAGTGGGGAAGCGCTTGAGAAGGGGCACCCTACAAGACTGAATATAGCTGAATCTAGCCTGCACATATCAGACTTATTCCCCATCAGCTGATGTCAGTGTTGCATTTCATATGGAACCTGCTGGATTGTGGTTTCATCCACCCTACTCTGTAATGGTTAAAGGCCACACCTGCCAATGGCCTGGGGACTTTCTAGCCAATGGTTGCCTCCAATCCAGGTTCAGTGATAGTTGATGGGTGGTGCAGCCTGAAACCTTGTGGAAACACCATGGAATGAGTCCATGGCTAAGCGAGTCCCATGTCATAGCAAAGTCCAGTTCTCAAATTTCAAGGGGCTCATAGGGTCCCTTGTTCCCTTTACATTTGTTGTGGCTCCACTGACTACTCTTGCTAGAAGGTTGTGAGGAGCACAATCCAAAGCTACTCTCCGTTAACGTTTTTTCAGGTGGGAACGGAACCACTAAAGTTCAGTGCCACCAATTCCCATCCTACAGAGTCAGTCCAGGAGAATGTTGGTATTGAACACCACCGAGAAGTCAAGCATTATCAACGGGGTTGCAGTAACACTCTCTTGATAAAAGCCATTCATCACGGTGACCAAGACTGATTGGGTCCCAAAGCCAGACCTGAATTTGGACTGAAATGGTTCAAGATCATCAATGTCTTCCAAGAATGTCTGTGGTTGTACTGCCACCATCACTATTAGCAGCTGGCCGATAAATGTGCAGCACAGTTTTTCAATTGTCCAGAACAGGTTTTCTTCTTTAGGCATGGATATATAACAGCCTCTTTTACAGTCATTTAGAGAAAAGATCCTGTCTACTGTATCAAGGGTTGCCAGTTATAGTTTACTTCTGTCAGCCTCTCTGTATCTAATAGTGGGGTGGGAGAGCTGGAAAAAAAATCACCTACCTATGTACTATCTGAAACCAAAGCGGTGCATTGGTTGCCAGATGTGAAATATATTGGCATTATTTTCAGCAATCCCACCCCACTATAAGGAATGTGACTAAATAAACATGTGGTTAACTCTGATAACAGCCACAGGGTGATTATATCAAGCAATTGGAAGATACATATCTAGTTTCAGTGCTTCTCAAATAGTTTAGATCAGTGGTTCCCAACCTTTTTTTGGCCATGCCCCACCTAAGCATCTCTAAAATCCTGATGCTCTCCCTCTGTGACATATAATTCTTATTGTTCAAAAAGTGAACTCCTATTCACATGGAGGAAGCCTAAAACGCTATTAACTTGGTCTAACTCATTCTCAAATTGCCCCCCGTGTAACCTCCCTGAAAACTTTATAAATCAGGATGAGTGCTGAGTAAACAGGTTGTCTAGAAGTGAGTTTCATCTATGCACCTTCAAGAAAACACAAATATATACTGTATAAGGAATTTGGATCTTCTTCTTTCTTATTGGAAGCATGACTTAATCAAGATGAATGGGTTAGCTTTAGAGTGCTATCATACTACAGCCATCTATTAAACAGATGTTGTTGTGACTCTGCTGTCAGATTTATTTATTTTTTAATGCAGCTAAGGAGATAAATACTGTGTTGTTGTGCTGGAGTGGGATTGCTAGTAAAAAATCTGGATGAGGACAGAACTTACGCACATACTGCTAAGGAGAGGTCATTAGGAGGACTCCAGTGATCATTAGCAAAATTAGGCTGTAGCTTTTTCATTGCTCACAATTCTTTTACAGTAGCCTTGCTGCATAGCAACAAGAAAGATCACACCATTAAGTTTGGTGGGAGGGAGGGATTTTGAAAGCATTGCTCTTAGCAAATCGCAGCATCGTTACATAACTGATTTCACTTTCAGCTGTTGCAACCAATCCTTTTACGATCGCTCCTTCCACAATCATCATTCAGTTTAATGCCTGGCAAATATCGAGCCTTTTCATCTCTGTTCTCAAAACCGTAATGGATATTTGTATTCTGCACTCGGTCTTTGTTTCCTCCCTTGTTTGAATTGCGAATACTTGCCGGGATATTTTGTTTTTGTTTGCCATACTATTATGAATTCCATGTCTCAAGCTGGTTATTGGAGTGCACACAATAGTGAATTGCTAATATTTCCCCTCTGATGCATATTTTGCATTGAATTCAAAATATTATTAATCTCTAGAATAAGAAGTAAGTACCTGCAAGCAGGACCTGAGCACAAGATCACTCCTCCTCCTGCGGTTTCCAGCAACTGGTATTGAGAAGCCTTCCTGCCTCCGACCATGGAGGCAGAGCATAGCCATCACGGGTTGCTTGTGGTTGATAGCCTATCATCTACGAATTTGTCTCATTCTCTTTGAAAGCCATCCAAGTCAGTGGTTATTGATTTGTTTGCATTAGTGGATTTTGCAACACAGTCCTGGGGAGGATCCCTTAGAAATAAGTCCTACAGTGTAGAAAGGAGCTTGCTCACCTCTCGGTAGGTGTGCATAGGATTGGAATCTTGCACACATACCTGGGAATAAGTCCCACTTTTTACCCATTTCCTTGCTGTTCATTCACCCCATACTTTCCAAACTGCAAAAAGATCTTTAATAATAATATTAAAAAGTGCTTTAACTTTAAATGTGCTTAAAGTTCCGGTATATGCTTGAATCCCTCCTGCAAAATACTGACAAGTTGAACTTGCAGGGGGGAAACTTCCCTAAGAGCATTTCTTTTAGATGCATCTCCCAGCCACCTATACTCAGACAGGGAATTCTGGTATCTCTTCTGCCCCAGGAATATTTGCTTCTAATAGATCTCAATGACAGGGGAGATCTCAAATCTCATTCCAGGACCTACACTTAGAGCTCTTTATTGCACTAAAATGGCAGGTGCAAATCATGCTGCATTGATCCTGCTAACTCCTAATGACCTAGCCAGTCTCCATCAACTTCATCATTTCAAAGAGAGATTTGTTATCTGCTCTTAAGCTTCGTGCAAGTACTTTGTGAAGCAATGGGGATAATTTCCCATCTCTTGCTACAGTGCCTCTAACCCTCAGTTTGCTCTAAATAGTAGAAGTAAACATGCAATGATGGAGGAGAACAGGGGCCATGTTATGCTGTGGTCCAGTGCTCTCAAAACCCAGATCTTTTTTGCTAGACCTGGGGTCTCCTGACCCTTCCTGTTTTCCAAAAAAAATATTGCTTATAGGCAATCTGAGTGCACTACTAACTGCTGTGTCAGTGAAACGACAGCCACTCTCCATCTTAATTGACCCAGAAGCCTTTGCTTTAGTTTTAACATGTGCATTAGCAGCAGTTCTTGCTAATAGACTGAGAGGTCATGTGGAGGGCTCAATCCTCTCCTTTCCCTTCCTAGGAAGTGTGGGATAACACTCGTTCTGGCGTAACATCACGTAACATCCCTTAAATCAAATAAGAATGATGCTCCATAAATAGATTGCCTTAGAAACCAACTTAGTTTGTTCTTGGTATAAGCTTTCGTGTGCATGCACACTTCTTCAGATAAAAACCCCACCCCACCCTCCCACTACCGGTATATATAAAGGTCTGGTGACTTCTGTTTCAGTGTATCTGAAGAAGAGTGCATGCACACGAAAGCTTATACCCGGAACAAACTTACAGTAGTTGGTCTCTAAGGTGCTACTGGACAATTTTTTTATTTTTATATATATTTCGAATGTGTCAGACCAACACAACTACCTACCTGAAGCTAGATTGCCTGGAAACACCCAAAGTGTACCAGGCCCAGAAAAACCTGCAGGTACTCATAGCTCAGAGTACATCCTACAGTGGACTCCCCTGCCACCCACTCAGAAAACCAGCTTACATTCGCATCTATACATACAAATGGATACATGAAAATTTATGTCATGATCTGTGCCCCAAATATTTTAACTACTGTATCCCTGGAGAGGGAGGTATTCTCCCTCCCTCCCTCCCTCCCTCCCTCCCTCCCTCCCTCCCTCCCTCCCTCTCTCTCTCTCTCTCTCTCTGTTATCTCTTTTATTTTATTTTCTTAATCCCATGTGATGTTTGATCTAGAGCTGGAGAAGAGGAATACACTCTAAGTTGAAATAGCTTTTAATATGTTTAGTATTGGTAGCCTTGCACTCTTCCTTTTTCTTCTTCTAGGGAACAACTCTTACCTATCTTTCCAAATATGGTGAAATTTAACCTATGAAACACCACAAGGAATCCCCCAACATCCATCAATAGATGTTGTGTCAGCAGAATAAATACATTTTTGGAGAAATTCAGAACACCTATAACATGCCATTGACTTGGTATGTGTTGTTTTGAACACAGGGAATTGGGTATTCATTGAAGTTTTCTGTACCCAAGAAGGCAGTCAAACTTTTCTTTCCTGGGACTGATTCAAGTAATTTAAAAGGAGAAAACTGTTTTTGATCCAACTGTGTGATGGAAAGCAGACTTACTTGCATCCTTGTTTCATTCCCATGTTATGATTCTGCTAGGATGAAGCTCATAGAATTTTGATTATATCCACATTGTTGGAGTTTCATATATCAGTGTGCAATGGTCCCCTGACTTATATTGCTCATTTCAGAACTGAGGCAGAAGATTTAACACCGCCGCGGTTTCCGCTTCAAAACAATTGTGAATGTAGATGATAACAGATGGGAGTGTTCCTCCCGAGTGCATGTTTGTGCCAGATATCCTCTTTACAGCTTGTTCTGAATTGCCTAGATTACAAGAGCTGCTTAATTCCAGTGAAGGTGAAGAAACAAATAGGATGCAACATGAAAGGCAGATTCTGTGCATCCTAATGAATTTGCTCTGCTTATGTAGAGAAGAAGGATAAGTGACAGCTCAGATGGGCAGGCAAAGAGGCTGCTTGGTAAGGAGAATGAAAATTTTCTAAAGGCTGCTCTTCTCTTGAGAGTAATAAAGAAAAGAGAGGGGCTGCAGAATTTAATGAGAGGCTTCCCTTCTTAGATCTGATAACTGGGAGGAAGGGATGTAACACATTTGCCACTGGGGCTGGGGCTGGGGCTGTGAGAGATATCAGCACCAGCGACCCAGTGAAGAAGGCATGGCCTATGTGGGGCTAACACCTATCTGCTTCAAAAGCCAGGAGATTCAGCTGCAGAATGCAATTTTCTGGGGCACTGGGAAACAACGGGAAGGGGAACTTACGTACACCCAGTGCTTTTTTTCTGGGGGGATGTAGGAGTACGCATACCCTTAAGCATTTTGTGAACCTAGGTTTAGCCTTGTTGAGGGGCAGTATTTCAATATGAGTAGGAAAATGAGAGTACCACTTAACTTTTTTTAAAAAAGAAAAAAAGCACTGCATACACCTTTGCCCTGCTGTGGTGACTACTGCACAGTTGTCTGTTTTATTGTGTATTAAATATATTGTAAGCTGCCTCAATAAACTTTCGTTAGTAGGCAGGGCATAAAGGTAAAGGGACCCCTGACCATTAGGTCCAGTCATGACCGACTCTGGGGTTGCGGCACTCATCTCACGTTATTGGCCGGGGGAGCCGACTTATAGCTTCCAGGTCATGTGGCCAGCATGACAAAGCCGCTTCTGGCGAACCAGAGCAGCACACGGAAACGCCGTTTACCTTCCCGCTGTAGTGGTTCCTATTTATCTACTTGCATTTTGACGTGCTTTCGAACTGCTAGGTTGGCAGGAGCTGGGACCGAGCAACGGGAGCTCACCCCGTCACAGGGATTCGAACTACCGACCTTCTGTCCAGCAAGCCCTAGGCTCAGTGGTTTAACCCACAGCGCCACCTGGGTCCCTGGCGGGGCATAAATACACCAAAAGTTGGGTTTTTATTGTATAGTTTTACATTTTTTTATTGCTGTGAACCGCTTTGATATACATTTTAATGGCACAGCAGTACACAATTTTTTAAAATGAATAAATAATAAACTACTGCTGAATCTTCATTGCTCAGCTCCATAGACCACCAGTATATATAGAAATGCAAAATAAATGGGGAAATCCACATCAGTTTAACACAGGCATCCCCAAACTGTGGCCCTCCAGATGTTTTGGCCTACAACTCCCATGATCCCTAGCTAACAGGACCAGTGGTGAGGGATGATGGGAACTGTAGTCCAAAACATCTGGAGGGCCGAAGTTTGGGGATGCTTGGTTTAACATATTTCATCAAATAACATGCCTTCAAAAAGGAAATACTGTATTTTTCATTCTAAAAGATGCACTTTTCCCCTCCTAAAAAGTAAGTGGAAGTGTCTGTGCGTATTATGGAGCTAATGTGTGGTCCCTAGAGCCAAATTGCCCAGGGGCAAAAAGCAGATCGTGCTTTTTTTTTTTTAAAGAAAGCGCTAAAGGCTAACAAGAGGGAAAGAGGGGTGTTGAAAAGAAGCTGCTCAGCAGCTGATTGCAAGAGATTGGGGAGGGAGATAAGGGACGCTAGCTCCCTTCCAGCCACCCCCTTGCCCAGGCCTCCAATGTTGAATGTTCTGCAGAGTGAGGCTGTTTCTTTCCCCAGCAACATGTGACTGGCTGATTATCTGGCTGATTAGATTATCAGAAGCTGCAGAACTGTGAGTTGAACAGGATTTTTTCCCTTTGCAAAGTAAATTCAACAACTTTGAGCTGATCCTTTAAAAATGGGGCTTTTCCTCTTTGCAAAAGAAGCTGCACAACTGTGAGCTGATCCCCAAAAAACAGGGATTTCCCCCTTTCCTCCTCTGAAAACTAAGTGCGTCTTATGGTCAGGTGCGTCTTATGGAGTGAAAAATACTGTACATTATGTCCCCTCTCCTGAACAAAAGGGACACTGATGCCTGCCATTAATTAGCAGATAGGTACTGCAGGTATGATAGGGGTTCTGTACCCCCTTTAATGCCTGTCAGAGACTGGCTGGATACTGAGTAGTGGGCTGGATCCTGACTTGGAAGAAGGGATCAGTGATCTCGGAGAGCCTGTGACAGCCAGGAGACAAGAGTCAGAGGCAGGAGAAGCTGCAGGATTGGAGAGTGAAGAATGGGTGCAGAAGTAGGGAGAGATAGGTCAGGCTGGTGTAAAGGCTTCCACACCTGCTCCTGCTCCTGCTGCTGCCCCCACCTCCACTGCTTTACTGTCTCCTAGGGCCAGGCATATTTGGTTGGTGTGAGGGTCTTGGCGGCGAGCCCTTTAGGCTCAATTGGCCGTTAGGCATTGGAAATTGCATTAGAGCTGAGGCGAGTAGGTAGTGCCATCACCTGTCCTGCAAATGGATGAGTATTCTGTTAAATGATTTAGGGGATGTGGCCTGGTCTGAAGCCTGGGGAGGTTAGGGACATAAGGCACGCCCCTAACGGTGATCACAGGAGGAGTTCCAGTTGATGTACATCACTGCGCTCCTTACTGGTGGTTAACTCTTCCCAGACGTCCAACACATGGGTTGGAGTCGGACATAGACGGTTAGGGTCCAATGAGCTTCTCCCCCAGCCGCCTCGCACACGGCCGGCATCGGACGGGGCTTCGGAGACCTTCTCCAAAGCCCCGCCGCATGCCGCCGCCAGTCCCCCAGAGCCTATAGGAACACATTGATTAAGTTTCAATGCATTCCTATGGGAAACTGGGACTCGCTAGACGAAAAATTCGTTACACGAATTGACCCGTGGAACGGATTAATTTTGTCTAGCGAGGCACCACTGTATTCACGCTTCAAGATAGCATGGTAAGCCTTCCAAACACTGCCATTTTCAGTTATTTTAGCACTGAGTAGGTACATAGGATCATGTTGTAAATCTGCAAAGAACAGAGCAATAGAGAACTTCCGATTATCTGTGTATGCACAGACTATTTTCCTAGCAGATTTAACTCTCCCAGATTGGTTTTTTGTTAACACAACAGTGACTCACTGCAGAATGTGCTTGAACACCAATTAGAAGCATTGTGTGTCTCACTAAATGCTGCTGCGCAACTATCATGCATACCTTGCGATTTTCAGACCTTCTCCTTACAACCCTGAGTGAGAGTCATATCTTTCTGACCATTTACTGTAGCATTTTCAGTGCTCTGGAAAGCACAAGTACTTTGCTCAAGAACACTAAATACCAACCCAAAGCAAGTAACAGAGTGCAGCTGAAGAGCAGGCCGCTTCATCAAACCAACCCAAAAACTTCTCTTGGCAGCAGGCAGTAGAAGCTGGCAGAATCCTGAGGTAGCTCCATAGTAAACATTGCCCTAATAATAATAATTTATTATTTGAACCACAACCATCTGACTGAGTTGCCCCAGCCACTAAGAAGCCTAGGAAGGCCTGAACAATTGATTTCATGTGACTTGCAAAAAGCTCTCCTCTACAGTGGTACCTCGGGTTACAAACGCTTCAGGTTACAAACGCTTCAGGTTACAAACTCTGCTAACCCAGAAATAGTACCTCAGGTTAAGAACTTTGCGGCAGCAGGAGGCCCCATTAGCTATAAGAACAGTTTCAGGTTAAGAACGGACCTCCGGACCTCCGGAACAAATTAAGTTCTTAACCAGAGGTACCTACCACTGTACTGACAAACACTCTTAACTTTTTTTTTTAACAGTCATTAACATTTTCCTGTCGCTTCACACTTCATAGTACTATTTTGATGTTATTGTCCTTCGTGTGTTTCACTGGTTTCTGCAGTCCAGATCTTGAAAAGCCTAAGATTGATTTTGAGGGGGGCAAATCTCCCCCAGAAAGAGCAGGCTAGATAAGGTTTTGCTCAAGTGGGCACATTTTCATCAGTTGGACTAAGACCTGAGAGACTAGGGTTCAAATCCCAATGAAACTCACTGTGTGACCCTGGGCTAGTCACTGCCTCTCAGCCTAACCTACCTGGTTGTGGTGGTGGTGGTGGTTGTTTATTAGATTTATATACCACCCTTTATCAAAAGCTCCCAGGGAGCATAATAATAGAGCATAATCATAACATAATCATAACAGTCACCCCCCCCCACCTTAAATAGACCATAGATTATGCAATGGCCGAAAGTCTGGGTAAAGAGGAATGTGTTTTCCTGGCACCTAAAGACATGTAATGGAGCCAGGCGATCCTCTCTGCAAAGAGCATTCCACATATGGGGAGCCACCACACAAAAGGCCTGTTCTCATGTTGTAACCCTCCAAAATGCCAGGCAGGGTTCAAGGATCCTTTCAATTGCAGCAAATTAAATCAGCCCTGAGTGCTCACTGGAAGGACAGATCATGAAGCTGAGGCTCCAATACTTTGGCCACCTCATGAGAAGAGAAGACTCCCTGGAAAAGACCCTGATGTTGGGAAAGATTGAGGGCACTAGGAGAAGGGGACGACAGAGGACGAGATGGTTGGACAGTGTTCTCGAAGATACAAACATGAGTTTGACCAAACTGCGGGAGGCGGTGCAAGACAGGAGTGCCTGGCGTGCTATGGTCCATGGGGTCACGAAGAGTCAGACACGACTAAACGACTAAACAACAACAACAAAATTAATGTCATCTGCCCTTCACAATGAGGGGTGGGGATGGAAAGAAAGGCAAGCATGAAACTTTACCCCCACACCCTTTTGCAGGATTCCTATACCTTTAAAAGCCTGATGATGACAAGACTCCCACCCTGACAATGGGGAGTCTCTTCAGGATTTGTACCCCAGGCCTTCGCTTTGAAAGCCTGCTGGTTGGATAGCAGCACTGCAGCACTTGGGTTGAAAAACATGCATAGAGGCGACTTCTGGCGCTGCTGACATTTTGGAAATGGGCACAGCGGCATCGGAAGTCGCTTCTACGCATGTTTAATATTATAAATGAGTCTTCTCAAGTGTAGCAACGAGTTTTAGGTGCTGGTTTCAGCCATACAAAACAACTCAAGTGTACTGTTCTTGATCACAGCTCTTTATTTTATTTCTTCAAGTGTACAAAACTATTGACCAATGGTAGAGCTTTAAATTTACAAATGGCCTTTTAAACAAGTTGGAACTCAGCTGTACATTTAAGCATGCAACACACAATTTCCACTTCTTTCAAAGGAATTACTTGCTTCTCTTATCACACTGCATGCAGCATGATTTTTTTAAAAAAGAAAACAGTGCAATAATAATGCTACTTTACATGATATGTAGAAACAAAAAACTTTCATGAATAGGGTTTTCTTCTCTCTATATATAAAATATGTGCATTAACATTCACATTGTCTGACATAACTTCTTACTTTTCCTTACATATATTGTATGCACTGGATTAACCACTGGTCTGTACAGCTTTAGTAAAACAGCCCATTTTCAGTTAAAAAAGTGTAACAGTATAAAAATCCAAGCAATGTGTTAAAGTAAAAAAAAAATGTGGTGGGAACTGTGTGAAGCTCAAAAACTAAAGAATGTGAACAAGAGTTCAAGAATAGCAGAAGGCTTTATATTTAAAAGTGCTTTCCAGATTTGAGCCAAAGTTTAAATCCACTAAAAGTGATTTTTGGTTCACACAAGGAAGCTATTTGATTAGAAGTGTTCTTTTCCACAAGCTCCATCAAGAACTGGATACCGAATTTTCTTTCAATTCTTAGTAATTTTCCTCCTCACATCCCACACACACTTTTGTTCACAAAAGTTTGTTTTCTCAGAATGTTTTGACCCATGAAAACCAAAGTGAAGCCAAAATAATCTGTCTGTGATGTTATGATTTTTATTATGGCTATTTTTGTAGTATCACAAACAAAGCATTGCAGCTTCATTGTACAAGAAGACACACTCCAAAATATGGAGGTCTTGTTGGGTCCTAGTCATTACTAGTTATTCAAAGAAAAAAAAATCTGATGTGTTCTTCAATAAATGTGCCATATCTTTTTCAAATTGTTTGTCTGAAAGTTAATATTGGAAATATAGCAACTTCCAAGTTTAATGAATAGATATGGCACAACCTTGACAACATTGTTATCATAAACACACCTCATCTCTGTTTGAATTTCCATCAAGGCACTATTACAATACTCAAGTTTCTGATGGCCTGCTCTCAAAAGATGCCCAAAAATTGAGGATACAGTAGAAACATAGCAGTCACAAGAGTTTAGCAGTTAAGTATTCTATTTACAATAGGATAAAAACCATGAAGAGTTGTTAAAGCAAGTAACTACCATCGTGGTAGATGAGATGAATGTATTTAACTCTCATTCCATTTCATTAACATTGAATTGGCAAGAAGTTTTTCCTCAAAGGCACAGGAGGGCAGTGAACTGTAACATCCTTTGATACACACAGGTTAGCTGTTAGAATGAACTTTTCATGAAAAGGAAGCATGCTGTACTCCTATAAGGGATGCTTAATAGCTAAAAACTAACCTAACACGTGAGTTACAAGTTTTTGTGTATTGCCAGAACTCTATTTACTACTTACACCCAACACATTTAGTTTCTTTTTAGGTATGTGAATGGTTACATGGCATATTAAAGGCTTATAGTGCATTTCTTTTAAACAAACAGCCATAAATATGGCAGTAACAAGCAATTCTGAATATTTTCTACTTCTGTACATAAAATATACACAATCAAGTGAGAAATCAAGTGCTCTGCTTTAAATACTAAAAATTAACAGGGACGTCATTGCCTTCAGAGTTCTACAAACTGTACAATCAGGGTTTTTATAACTATGTGCAGAAAACAGTCGGTCTGAAGGAATTTAAGGTCATATACACATAGCTAAATATTATATACGAACAAACTAGGCCTATAATCAACCACATTGTATAAAAAAATTAATCAGGCAATAAATTCCTTTGTTTTGCTCACCCAAGGAATTCTGTAAAGGAGCAAAGCAGGAATTTAAATTTTAAGAGCTGTGCTTTTTATATTTGAGACAGGAGAAGACAGGACTCTTGTGATGTAACTTTGCCACAGAAAGTTTTCTTAAAAGCAAATAAATAAAGAAATGCTCCAAAGAATAAAGCAATTGAATACAATTTCCAGCTCTACAAAAGAAATGCACGAACAGAACATATGAGCAAGCAGGCAGGCGTGGAATATATTAGGTATGCACATTAAGCAGACAGGGGCCGAAGTCCAGTGAAAGCAAGTTAACATAACAGTGTTGACCACTGGGTATTGCAGTGTATGAACAGCTGGTTGTCCCAAATGCTCACTAATACATATAGATCATCAACCTCAGCAAAAATATTTGGTCGTGCTACTGTCACCGGAGATCTTTTACCAACTTGTATTTGTGACTATGACAGCATCCCAGGCAATCTGTAAAGCATCCAGCTATGCAGACTAAACCATCTGCTACAACCACATTAAATCTTAACTTTTGATTTGCAGCAATAGAAACCTGTTAATACACTGTTATGGAATTGTGTGTTAAAGGTGCACTATTTGATGCGTATTTAAAGATGATATTTTAAATTTGGATTTGGCAAAAAGTCCACAAGGCAGAACAAAAGGGAAAGACCTGAAAGACAGGAAAGACCAGGATGAGAAGCCTGTCCAAATATTTCTGGACTCCGAACTCTTCACTTTTACAGCCAGAAATGATGGGAGTTAAGAGTCCAACAACATCTGGAGGGCCATAGGTTCTCCATCCTATATAGGTCATATAAACAAGCAGAATAGCAGGACTAAAAATTGGTTTTGAACAGATTTGTCTTTTGGAAATTTATTTGAAAGAATCCAGTAAGACTTGAAGACTGGGTCTTTTCATTTACAGTGAGCGCAAGGATCTAGGCAAATGTTTATAAACAGCACTGTGTGGGAATTACCTGGCTCCAGGGATTTATTATTGAAACTCTGAGGTTGCTAGCAAAGACTGTATATTATAGCATAACTGTTCAGACACAATTACATTCAGATGGCTCAAATGGCTCCATTAAACCCAATGTTTGTTGAAAACCATGCTGGTGCTTCATTACCCTAGAAAGTCTTTTCTGGTATCCAACAGAACCGTTTTTCTACCCCAACAGTAACCATGGCTTCCACTGTCTGCACCTCAACATAATGAGTTTCTGAAACTGTTCACTGTATAATATACAGCACCTTGAAATTTGCCAACAGACAATGCTGTTTGGGAAGATATGAATTAAATGCTGTTGAGCACACAAAGCTCTCTCTTTGGAC
This sequence comes from Zootoca vivipara, assembly GCF_963506605.1. Lineage (NCBI taxonomy): Eukaryota > Metazoa > Chordata > Lepidosauria > Squamata > Lacertidae > Zootoca > Zootoca vivipara. Next base: position 30,431,209 of record NC_083285.1, read on the forward strand.
TGCTGTAATGGTATTTCTCCTAAATTCACTAATGCGATCAATGGAATTCCATTTTCATAAACTAAGGAAAACAGCAGATAATTAACAATCACAGAAATGTGCGATTAATGAAATGTTGGACTAACTGCGTAAACATCTTTTAATGGCAATGAACAACTGAGTAGTTTAATCTTTTTCCCACTATTAAGTTTCCAAATGAGTATCACTGGATATAATTTTCCTAATGAATGTATGAAGACCATAATTCCCACTAAACTCTGAAGACGTTTTAGGTTAGAATTCACTTGTTTTGTTAATATGACCACTGAAGATTATATGATTACAGTGAAAAAAGATATGTGTTTTTGAATTCCCAGACTGCTATATTCTGTACTGGTATTTATCAGAGCAGTCTACAACACTTTAGAATATGGAAGGCAGTTATCCAGCATTTTAAAGATGCAAAGAGAAAGGTACTGGTATGTAAGCATTGTCCATGTCATCTGGATAGGACGGAATATAACGGACATTGCTCCATGTGAGCACAGCCTTTTAAGGCCAAGACTTAAATCTTCTGTGTCCCCGTGTTTTAGATAATATTGCCTTATTTGTCGCCAAACCAAGATGAAAATATGGTCCCACGAAGAACATGATATTTCCACTTCATATATTCATCTGTCCAGTCATTCTATTTAAACCAGTAATTGATTGCAAGCTGCAAGAGAATCATCAGTAAAATGAAGACATAGTGCTTGAAGTTAAAGAAGTTATTATCTGGAGTCTGTGAGCTTGAAGTCATTCTGGTTCTTAGAGCTGTGATGTCCCTGCAAAAATTATGAACAAAGGAGGTGAATTCAAAAGGTTGCTAATTCTGAAATCAGCACCATAGAAGTTATTAAAATGTCACATACAGTCGTACCTCGGTTTATAAACACAATTGGTTCCGGAAGTCTGTTCATAAACTGAAGCGTTCATAAACTGAAGCGAACTTTCCCATTGAAAGTAATGGAAAGTGGATTAATCTGTTCCAGACGGTCCACGGAGTACTTAAACTGAAGCGTTCATAAACTGAAGCGAACTTTCCCATTGAAAGTAATGGAAAGTGGATTAATCCGTTCCAGATGGGTCCGCGGAGTACTCAACCTGAAGCGTACTTAGCCTGAAGCATGGGTGTAATTGGTTCCGGAAGTCTGTTCATAAACTGAAGCGTTCATAAACAGAAGCGAACTTTCCCATTGAAAGTAATGGAAAGTGAATTAATCCGTTCCAGATGGGTCTGCGGCGTTCGTAAACCGAAAATTCATAAACCGAGGTGTTCATAAACCGAGGTTGCACTGTACTGAATACATGGCAATTAGATCAGGATTTGTTCCAGCTATTTTAGAAATTCCTACAGTACTGGTTTTCACCAGCATCAGAGGCCACAATTAGAGCCTCGGAATGAAACCCCACGTTCTAAAAATGGGGGACCAGAGGGGGTGGGATTCACTTTAGAGCTGGCAGAAATATGTGGGCTCAACTTCTACAAGCTCCAACAGTGTAATATTTGGAAATTTCTGCTCCAAAGTAACTTTTTCAAAAGCATGTATTTGGCTATTTTGGGCATGAGTAAAGCAAAAGACATCTGTTTTAGGGATGGTAAAAACAGAACAAAAAGAAATACCAAGTGACTATCCTCTAAGCAATGCTCCTATACAGTTGCCATTAATTTCAAAGGGATTTGGCAAGAAACACACGTCAGATCGACTCCTTATTTAGAAAGCTAAAACAGACTCACATTTTTGGTCTGTGAAGCTTCAATTAGTTTCAGTAGTAGATCTATCAACTAAAGTTTTAGTTAATCTACCATAATAATAGTAATATAGAAAATTCTGGTAATCTACTTCTTCAATGTAGAACATTAGACCTAGATATTAACTCTCATCCCATAGGCAAAAATGCCTAATAACTATTCTTAAGAACCTAAGCGATCTTATGATCAAATGTTGTCTTGCTTTGGCCAAGACAAACACAAGAAACAAAATAGAGAATGAATATTGTGCAGATCTAGAGGATGCACTGAGGCACCTGAGATAAGTACTCCATGAAACAAACATGGGATTTTCCTACTACTGAATAAAACATGGGTAGAGACACAATAAAACGTGAATTCCTGGTCCACCCCACAAGTACAAAGAAACTGGTTAAAGAAAGTTCGGAGATTATATTGCGTTCATCTAAGAAACTGGTTATGCCTCACTAAAGAAGTCTGATTTACATCTTTGAGAACAGATGACCTACGAGGATGATTTGATATAATGTATTTATTTAGCAGTTGATTCACATATAAATAAGTGGTGTTTTTATTTTGAACAAAGCACTCACAGTAAAAACAGACAGAAAAAATACACACCTTCTAATGTCTTCTTGTGTCTCTCTTATAGAATCAATGGCACTTTGCAGTTCACCAAGGTCTAGCGTCTTCTTTCGAATTCTTGCACTGTGTTTGTGTTGCCCTTCAGAAATAATTAAAATAATGCAAGATAGGTTAAAGAATGGAAATCTTTAAAGAAGGCAAATGCTTTTAGTTCACCAAACAAAATCAGGCAACTTTTCTCTTTTTCTGCCTTTCATAGCTCAGGAGAAAAAAAACTGTTACCAATCCTAAAATAAGTGCACCATTTTACAACACAACCACTTCAGTCTAAAGAAGAACAAAGTAAAGGCATGTATCTACTACTGCATTCTATCCAAAAAGAAAAAAGGATAGTGTGAACTTACCTTCACTACCAGAGGAGTCCTGATTATCAGGTTCTGGCGATGAGAAGCCACTCTCCCCCTTCTTCGATTTTGCAGACCTCTTTATTTTTGCAACACTAACCTGCAATTCATAAGACATAATCTGCTCAGTAACAAGACAGATAAAACACCTGCTTTGATATTAGAAAGAGGTCAGTCTGTTCATAATTTTGACGAGGCATTGTGCTCTTTAGAGTGGTCTCTGTCAGGTTGGAGGGCTTGACTCTGGTTGTTGTGAACTTTGTGGGGTGGAAGAAACATCTGACCATATTATATGAGACTGTTTGAGGTATATGGAAGAAAGAGAGCCTCTCCTTCATAAGGTTAATGATCTGGGTACTGCTAGTCTGTTCTTAAGGGCTGCTCTTTGAGACCAAAACCTCTGGGGCTTGGTGTTGGGAGATTCTAGGGATATTTTTTGAGAGATACAAGGATTTATAAAAGACTGTGAATGCAGTGAAATAATACTGTTTCCACTAATGAGGCCTTTTCTTTTGGCCTGAAACTACAATTAAACCCAGTGAGGAGGAGGAGAGATCAACAACCCGCTTTCATGTTTGAAATGCAAGGTAAGGATGGGAAGGAGTTCTGCTGACTGCCATTTAGCTTCTTCAGTTCTGCTAACAGTGAACTTTCCTTGCTTATCATCAGGTAAGAAGGAAGGATTTCATTACAATTTTAATCTCTCTAAGGCACATAGCTGCCAAGTTTTCCCTTTTCCCGCGAGGAAGCCTATTCAGCATAAGGGAAAATCCCTTAAAAAAAGGGATAACTTGGCAGCTATGCTAAGGCAATTGGCCATGAGACAAATATTGGACTTTGCATTCTAAAGGATAATCTGCAGTTTTTTACTTGCCCACTTAATATCATACAAGAGCTTACCATTGGTGTCCGATGTCTGACTTTTGTTTGGATAGCACAATCTTTTTCAAACTGTATCATATCATTCAGTGGATCCCAAGGTCTTGTGCTGTGGGCAACAGAGAATGGACACAATGCAAGTTAAGTAAGTCTACTTAAAAAGAGAGAAATCATCCTGTTTCTTTTCAAAATGCAAGGTGCTAGCATTTCATGAAGAAGATCAAGACTGGAATATGCATCTTGTCTGATTTGGAGGGTCTCTTCATCTAAAGGAAAACATTATCTGATATATCTGCAATAAGGATCATATAGCCAAGAACTATAGCCACGTATTTAGTATGTGACAAGCTGTTTCAAAATTGCTTACTAGTACCATATCCCAAGTAGAAAGGGAAAGCAAACCAAAACTTACTCTGCAAATCTGTAGTTCCATTCCCCTGTGAGTGGATCTGGCTCAAACAGTTTGCATATCCACTCTTCATCTGCAAGTTTCCTTTCTTTGGCAGCCTTTCTCTGTGCTTCTTCAAGAATACATTTCTCCTGAGTTGCTTCTGATTGGTCTTTGCTATTTATAGCTCGGGTCACATGTTGCCAAAGTCTACCACATACAAGTAATACAACTGTTAGGAATCAGACACTGGTCCAAATATATTCATTGCAAGTTTATTTCTGCTGTATCATCTGAACAAAACTTACAATTACCACATAAGCTTGATTTCAATTTATTACCTATTTTAGAAATTACTTCTCCAATTTACTCCAACTCAAGTTCCTGTATTTTTTGCTGTACTATGTTTTTCACCCTCCACCCTTCCTGCTTCCAGCCATTAGCTGCATGATTCTTGCTATGTATTAATCTATAAGAAAACAGGTTTGATATGAACTTACTTCTCTGACTCAAAGTCACCTTGCTCATCAAACTTCACTGTGTATCTTCTTAATCTGCGCTGTCGGATCTCGGGTGTTGGATTCCAGAATGTCTCTGAAACATCTGTCTTTTTGTCCCTAATAATAACTTCACTGTCCTGTGATGTTTAACATATTAGATTACTTTGTAGTCAAAGAGTAAACAATCTTACAAAGTCAATAAGAACAAAGACCTCCTTCAGAATGTCACTTTTTGCAACCATGAGGTTTGTTCTGCCAGTTTGGCATACGTGGCTGGGAACAATTTAAAGTCAAATCTGAAAATAGATCTCTTATTTCAGCAAGAGGAACTTGATTTAAGGGAACCTGATTTACTTTCAGTCAGGTTTTGACCTTAGATGTAGTACTTCTGCAAAACTTTTTGCTACCAATGGAAGCTAGAAAACAAAGAATTTAAAGTGGAAGTTCAAACTTTCAAAAGGCCTCTAAAAAGGTACAATAAATATTTGACCTGAACGGCAATTAGGGTAATCAGAGGGGGATTGGGGGGGGGAATGTGTCATTCTTAACAGCATTACGTACCAATAATTCAATGAATGTAAGAGAAATTTTAAATGGCTACCCAACATTTGAAAAGAAATATGCGACTCACCCAGTGGCCTTCCAGAGTAGCTAGCACTTCTTTTCCCAGTTTAATTTTCCCCATTATCTGATTAACACTGTCATTGCTGCCCAAAAATGGCTGTTAAAGAAAAAAGATTAGATGCTTGATAATGCTGTGTAGAACTTTATAAGATAATATTAAAACAAATGATGGTTTAATGAAAAAGTTCCCATAGTGCTCCTTCCTTACACCTATTGTGCTGCAGATGAAGTAAGCCAAAGGGAGGTTTGCCATGTCTTCTGAACCCAGGCACGTGGTTTGTTTATTCCCAAATCATGAGTAGAAACCAATATTTGTTCTGCTTGTGGTTTGTTTGGTGGGAAACAAACCAAAAGCTCATGTTCAGAGGACACAACAAGCCAGATTCTGGCCAGAAAATGACAGCAGTAGGAGAGCAGTTCTTTGGGAACTTCTGAGCAGCGTGCAGCAGCACGCTGCTCATTCACATCCATGTACTGTTTATTTAAAGTAGGGTTTTGTGTGACAAGCAAACTAGGCTACTAAAAGCTGCTAAGAGGTTTCTGAAATGTCAGCCTAACTTATTTCAAAGATAATGTCTGTCATCATTCCCCCAGAGCTAAGTTTCTTTGAGAGATATCCGAAGAAAATTATCCACAAAGAAAAAATTATGCTGGAAGTGCACAGTACACATCATGACTACCGCAACTAATAACTATGGCACTATATCTGAGCTACAGAAGTATTAAATTTACTTCTTCATTTTTATTTAAATCAGTGCTGGGGGATCTATGGCCTCTGGATGCCATTCCCATAATCCCTGGCTGGGGCTGATGGCAGTTGGTGTCCAACACCATCTGGGAGGCAGCAGGTTCCCCATCTCTGGTTAAAATGAATGGATTAATATAAAAGTCTCGTTTTTCTGCATAGTTTCTAAATAAATGTTATGAACTATTCTACTGATTAAAAGGGATGCGGGTGGCGCAGTGGTCTAAACCACAGAGCCTAGGGCTTGCCAGTCAGAAGGTCAGCGGTTCAAATCCCCGCGACGGGATGAGCTCCCGTTGCTCGGTCCCAGCTCCTGCCCACCTAGCAGTTCGAAAGCACAAGTAGATAAATAGGTACTGCTCCAGCGGGAAGGTAAACGACGTTTCCGTGTGCTGCTCTGGTTTGCCAGAAGTGGCTTAGTCATGCTGGCCACATGACCTGGAAGCTGTACGCCGGCTCCCTCTGCCAATAACGCGAGATGAGCCCCTCAACCCCAGAGTCGTTCGCGACTGGACCTAATGGTCAGGGGTCCCTTTACCTTTACTGATTAACAAATACAGCTCACCTTTGAGTCAGATTTTTTAAATAAAAAAAACCAGAGTGTGATTTTTTTTGTCCAGAACTGTAATATGCTTAAGATTGTGCTGTTTACTCAGAAAAATGTCTCACTGAGTTCAATAGGTAAGTGTGAAAAGAACTGCAGGGCACTGGGGGGTTTATTATAATGATTATCACCATCACCACTAATGTTCAAAGATTGCTTCCAGCATTTCAAAAATAAACTAGGCTAATAAAAGAAGTCTCATTTCCTCTGCAGAACCAAAAGAATGAAACAAAATTAAAAAACTCCTTCCAGTAGCACCTTAGAGACTAACTACAGGTGAAACTCGGAAAATTAGAATATCGTCGAAAAGTGCATTTATTTCAGTAACGCAACTTAAAAGGTGAAACCAATATATGAGATAGATGCATCACATGCAAAGCAAGATATGTCAAGCCTTTATTTGTTGTAATTGTAATTATTTGTCGTTAGGCAGGTCAATTATAAATAGAATGTAATTAAAGAAATGTAATAGCGATGTTTATTTTTGTATTATTGTAACTATTTGTTTTATTACTGTGGAATTTCCAAAAGAATGCATTTGTAAAAATTAAAAGAAAAGTAAAAAAATAATAAGCTGCATTACTGAAATAAATGCACTTTTCGACAATATTCTAATTTTCCGAGTTTCACCTGTAAGTTTTTTATTGATATGAGCTTTCTTGTGCATGCACACTTCTTAAAGCTCATACCAATAACAAACTTAGTTGGTCTCTAAGGTGCTACTGGAAGGAATTTTTTTATTTTGTTTCGACTACGGCAGACCAACATGGCTACCTACCTGTAACCAAAAGAATGAATGCACTACTCTGTATGAATTACATCTCTACCCATTTTCTAACCCTAAATCCTCTGGTGCCTATAAACAGGTTTGACTAACCTTTAGCTTGAATTCAAGTGCTGCACTGTATCCAGTTTTCTCACATGTGATGCTAACAGTTCCTCCAAGCTCTAAGGTCATTGTGCCATACAGAATTCCTGTAAGAAAGAACTCGCTTTAATTCTAATTCTGCTACAAAGCTACCTCCATTTTGTACTTCCATTTCTACCTACATATAATGAAAGATGGTATACTAAAGCCCATGCCTTTTGTTACATTGCAAGAAAAATTAACTGACTGATGGATAACAAGAGGAAAAATCCACCAACATGGCTAATCCTTTTCTTTAAAAAGCCACTGTCTATCAAAGGCTCATAGCCCTCAAGCAACAAACAAAGTCAGCAGAAATCTTCAGCTGGTTAAATTCAAAAATACTAAAATCCTCGTTGGAAGACATTACTTATTGGAAGTAATTATTTAGAAGACATTTATTCTACTGCTTTATCTTCTCTGCAGAAATTCAAATTGTTTCAAGTTCAGATATGCATAACTACTGTGTGATAACCAACAGCACCATATACGGAGTAACTCTGCTGATTTTAATGAGTCTGCTGATTTTAATGAGTATGTAGCACTGTGTCCTTCATTGTCCTGTTCTTAGGTATACAGAGAATAACCTCCAAATGTCCCAGCACTGTGCAAAGCTCAGTATGACCTACAGCTATCAATTTCTCTCCCCTTGGAGACTCACAACCCTAATCTTCTTTTAGAAATGATCCAAACTATCTGGACTGTTCTTTCACATAGAGGGCTCACTTTTGCATTGAGTAGGAGGGTTTTAGCGTATTTTATGCTCCATCTATCATGTATACCCCATTATTCAATCTTACATGAAATAAAGGACACGGCTGAAGGAAGAAGTGGCCTTTGTGGAGCACAACTAAATATTTATTGAAGGATTTTTGCAGACAGGATGTGTCTGCCAAATTAGGGAAGGACCAAATTTCCACCCAAAAATGATTTTTTTGGTGTGAAAATTGGGATATACTCTGGTCCATGATTTCTCACGGGCCAAAACAAGCAACAGTTATTTTTTAGCAATCATTTTTCTCCCTGAGTTATGGTTATGAACAAAAGAAGAAACAGTAGTCATTTCTTCTCCAGTTTCTTCACTTAATCATACCTCCATACAAGTCAGCCCAGACTTTGTCTCATTCTCAAGCTATCTGTGCTTGCCAGAAGGCAGGGAAAGCACTTGTAACAAGAATGGATAGTAAGTAGGTTGGATTGGCCAAACTGGTATTTTTACCTTTACAATGTGCATATGGCATGGTCATTACATATTCCTCTCCTCTGTTTAGGAACAGCAGTCGTCCTTCACCATCCAGAATGGCAGATAATGAATTTCCTGACAGACAATAAAATGTTAAGATTCAAAGAAGCACATCCAGAGAGTGTACAGAATATTTACAAGACTAAAGAGTGTCCTCACAGAAAATTCTGTAGACTAATATTTATTTAAAAGAACTATGGCACTCTTTTTTCTGGAGAGAAAGCTATTTCAATTCATTTTTATTTAACACACTTTCATCATTAAAAATAGGCACATTTTTGTGCTTTGTGACACTGAAAAAACTAACCCAAGATCTTACCGTAAAATTTGGATTTGGCCAAGATATTACCACTAAGGCAAAATCCATCCTTTCGATTGCTTACATAGAAGGCAGATATTGGAGGATGATGAGATACCTGTTGAAAGCAACATAATTCAATATAAGCAGGTGAGTTGCTGTGAAAATCTGTGGCAACAAGCAAAGGGTGTAGAAGAATTATAATTTGGACTCCTAATCACTAGGCAAGTGGATGTAATTCACCAAATATGCAGCTAAACACCAAATATTATTGGAGATACTTGTGCAAAAACATGACATCAACATAATTAAACTAAAGAACTAACCAAAAACCTGTGGTAGTTATGACTGCTGATAATTGGCTTATTGTTAAAGAGAAAGTAATAGTTACAAGTGAGTCAAACTGAGTTACACATGCACATACCTCACAATTGCATTTCAAGCACCAGTTTTACTACTAGACAGAGCCACCATCTTTTCTTAACAATTACTTATTATTTTGCCCTTGAATTAGCATTCCACTCATAAACTCTACTCTGTTGTAGAGAACCCATCAAACTTGAGGTACTCAAACATATATCCCGAAAGAATATTTACATATGGGCTAGAAAATTTGAGAACTGTAACATGTTATTCTTAGCAAAATAAAAAAATTCCTTCAGTAGCACCTTAAAGACCAACTAAGTTTTTATTTTGGTATGAGCTTTCGTGTGCATGCACACTTCTTTCAGATCTGAAGAAGTGTGCATGCACACGAAAGCTCATACCAAAATAAAAACTTAGTTGGTCTTTAAGGTGCTACTGAAGGAATTTTTTTATTTTGCTTCGACTCAGACCAACACGGCTACCTACCTGTAACTAGAACTATGTTATTCTTAGTTAAGGTGGGAAGTACAAACAAGTCGTATCCAAATATAGAGAATCGTTCTCAAACTTCACAAGTCAGTTCTCAATATAGACACATATATCACCACAACGCTTTCCTTCAGATTACCCAACTTTGTGAAACAAGTTTATGGGTTTCGAAACATCACCAAGCATATCAGAAAGAACCTCAAGTTTTTCCTCAGCAAAGACTTGGGATGAAGTTGGCTGAGAGATTCCTGCTGACATTTGAAGGAGATATCCAGAGTGTCACATGGAATATTTTGGAATCAATGCCATCAGCAATGGAATCTGTCTAATCTGTGCAGTTAAGATTCTTTTGGAAAATACATTTGATGTATACCTCAAGTCTGATGAGTCTTCCACCATAAAAATTGCAGTCCTGTACACCACTGTATGCAAGATTTATATGAAGAGAAACCAGTCACTTGTCCTTTTGGTGTTTCCTTCAACATAGGAAAGAGCCCTATGCCTAAAATAAGAAGAAGTGTAATCTACCTGATATCCCTTAAACAGGAAAGGAAAGAAGGAAAAATAAAACATGCTAAAATAGAAGTGTTATGGTTCTGTTATGCCAAGCTCTCCTCTGGTCATCTTCATTTATTTGATGATACTGTAAATAAATACAAAACTTGAAGAAATGCTAGTAGTTATTTTTTTAAAAACCATGTTTGTTACATCTTTGGTAATACCTGTTCAGCTATATAATATGTCTTGCTATTTGTTCTTGGATGAACCCACAAGCAACGGAAGGTCTCACCGAGGATGGGGTTGTAGGGTTTTTTAAGTCCCTGAAAAGAGAGGCAATATTTGCTAAGATAATACATTGCAACTGAAAAAAGAAGGGCCTAATAGTTTTCAATTCGTAAGTATTTAAAGGAAAGCCCTACGGTGACATTCTCTCTCAGGATAAGCTATGGTAAATTTCATATTTGTAGGGCATATAGAGGCACAGCAACTATGGAAATGTATTTCAGTGACTCACATTACATTTTATTAAACTAGTCCAGTAGTCAAATCACTAGACAACATTGCCTGCCAACTTTGCACTGTAGTACCACAGTGCTCACATCAAACATAGAGAGGCAGCATTGTGTATTTATTTGACCATGTACTAGTTGCATGTACTAGTTGCATTTTTAATCCACAATTCCTCCAAGGAGCTCGAAGGGGTTTGCATGGTTCTCCCTCTCCCCATATTATTATCACAACATCCCTGTGAGGTAGGTTAGGCCTTTACCAAAGCTGCCATGGGCTTTGAAGAAACTCAATCTCAGGACGCAAGGGAGAAACGTGCTAAGAGAAAGGCACGCGTGGCAAATCCACACCGTGATCAACTCCCGCCTGGAAACCAATGTCCCCACTGTGGAAGGGCGTGTGGATCCAGAATTGGCCTCCACAGTCACTTACAGACCCATTGTTAAAATCGTGTTTATGGAAGACAATCTTACTCGGCTATGAGTGATCGCCAAAGAAGAAAGGTTAGGCTGAGACACTGGCTGGCCCAAGGTCACCAGTGAGCTTCATGGCTGAGTGGGGCTTTGAACCCTAGTCTCCCATGCCTCAGTTCAACACTATGCCACGCCAACTCTCCAAATGGCATGTATTTCACAGGGACCTTTGCCATAGCTGCTATTTGGTTTCTGAGGAGTGAGTCAACCAGACACAGAGGATTATATGATTGCTGTGTATTAGTTGTACTAGCAGAATGGTTTGCGCAGCAGGACAGAAAGCCAGGATTGTTCTCGCAGGTGGTTGTGCAACAGACTGCTGTAGCCCTGATACTTCCTGATGTACAACTTGCTGCACAACAAGCTACTGCTAACACAACTATTGTGCTAGATTTTACACTGCACAACCATTATTCTCACCCTTAAGCTCTCACAAGAGCTGTCACTATTTGGGGGCTGAGGGTAAAACTGACCAATGGCCCACCCTCCAGAAGCCACATGGTATAGTGAGCATGGTCGTGGCAAAAAGTTTTCATGGTCACAGAAGACCTTTATAATCAAATTAAATTTTTAATTCAGGAAGGTGAAGAGTGGGAGAAAAAGGACCTCTTTAACCCACCCTGCCAGCTACAGATATAACCAACAAACACCATGATTAAACCCACCACCCTACCGGCTTATTATACTAGTATCCAGTAATAGTAAAAATAATAGTAGTAGTAGTAATAATAATTTATTTATTTATTTATTTATTTATTTATTTATTTATTTATTTATTTATACCCCGCCCATCTAGCTTACATGAGTATATAGTGGGTGGTATACATGAGTATGTAGGCAAATTTTGATCTGTACCAAAGTGTTATGGGAGTGGGAGCAAGTAAAAAGAGTGAAAGGGGAAGGGATTTGCTACCACAAAAAGTGTTTGGAAAGTGTTACCTTTGGCTTTTTGTAGAATCCTGACAAATACCATTTCACAACTTGTTTCATACGATTGTAAGCATTCTCTTCAAGGGCAGCTCTAGAAAACAAAATTTGTTAGGCAAATCTAAGTACTTTTTGGATGCAGTCTTTATTTTAATTAAATAACTATGTACAATAAAATTTCAAAACTATTCACATGTGGAGAGAGTAAAAAGCAGATCTTGTCTGTACACAGTAAAGAGCAGTGTACAAAAGTGTGAATAAGAACTAATTCAAATACAAGATGGAAATACAATTTAAAGCCAGTATATATATATATATATATATATATATATATATATATATATATATATATATATATATATATAAAACTATATAACTATATATATAACAAGGCAGAAGACAAAACAAGTTAAAACTAAAAAAAATATCATGTACAAACTAGAAATAATAACAACGCTAAAATGCCTGAGCAAATAAGAAAGCCTTCTCATAACAATGAAAAACTTGCTGTGTGAAGTCCTTTAGAAAGAAATTCTAAAGTTGGGGCAAAGTCTAAAGCATAAAAGGCCCTCTACCTTGTAAAAACCATAACAAACCCCTAACTAAAGGCAGTACTTGCATCAGCACCTTTCTTGGTGCTCTCAAGACATGGGCAGGTTGGTGTGGGAATAGACACTCCTTCAGATACATGAATCCCAAGGTGCTTAGGAATTTAAAGGTAAGCCCCACAAAAGAAGGGAAAATTCTAGGGGCTAGAAGTATGATTTATTGCAGGCCTGACAAGTTTTACAACTTATTAAGAAAGCAATGTTAAAAAATGCTTCTGAAAACAAAATATTGAGCGGATACATCAAGTTAGTTTTTATTGTAGAGGAATGAAATCAACTCACTCAGATAAGAAGTCTGCATGATAGTAGTAATCAGAGAGTTTATCCAAGAAAGAACGAGTTTCCAAAATAAACGTGGGCAACACCACCTTGGAAAGGTCCATTCCTGGGCGTACTTGTTTTAGTAATGTCCATATCAAGCTTTTGTTCTCTTCTGATACTGTTTCTGTTTGGGAAGCTTCTCCTGCCTTCAACAAAAACAAAGCAGAATAGAACATAAACATGATACTAATTGAAAGAGCACATTTGCAGAAGGTATTTGGTTTCAGTCACCATGGTTTAAAATTGCCAATGCCTTCTCTATGAATTCATATTTATTTTGCATTGGTCAGAGCCCATGTTTGTCAGTAAACTTGCTTTACCCACCTATCAAAAATACATAATGCTCCAAAGAACAACTTAAGAGAAAGCACTCCAATTGTCTCAACTGTGCGCAATTTATCCCTAAGCAGTTTTGGGTTTTGGTTTTGTTTTGTTTTGAATTAAAACCCGGAGCCTGCAACCCTGAATGAGCAAGGGCCAAAACACAACATGTGAAGCAATTCATATGCTGCACTTAGGAAATGTGAACTATTTTTTTATAGAACACCAAATAGCTATTTATCAAACCAAGGCTAGATAGCCTGCAACACACTATAACTTCCAACTCAACCATGAGATTCAAAATTTCTGTTTTACTTTGATTAATGCCCTTGGGCATGTCCTCGCTGCTATAATAATAATAATAATAATAATAATAATAATAATAATAATAATAATAATAATAATTTATTTATACCCCGCCCATCTGGCTGGGTTTCCCCAGCCACTTTGGGCGGCTTCCAACAGATACATTAAAATACAATAATTTATTAAACATTAAAAGCTTCCATTATCAGTTGTCAATCTAGAATAATCTCTGTTTACCTTTGGGTCAGTTTAGTTGAATGGCTGGCTCTTAGCGTTTTTATTTGTCAAGTTATTTCTACATCTGCGTCAACTTTAGCCAACCATAGTCCCTTGGCCAAATCCTACCAGTTTCTTCTGCTTTTTATGGTGGCCTCTTATGCTTAGATATGCTTTAAAAATTAACCTACCAAAGCAATTAATCTACCAGTGGTCTGAAATCTGACCTACAGCTAGAGGGACATTACCATAGACAAGAAAGTGTGTGTTAAAAAGGCAAAGGAAACCATTTTGCAATTCGAATGTTTCCAAACTGACTATGTGAGGCCCCTCCAAGGTACAATTTTAGTTTCAAAATACTGTGTTAAAACCAAAACATTACTACTGCATAAAAACACTTTTTTTTTAACCTCTCCAAGCTCTTCGTGAACTTCTTCCAAATACGTTGTTTCCTTGATATGATCAGGTTCAGGGTCAATGTATGAGTCATCCTGCCGCTCAGATGTGTCAGTGTCACTTTCTCCCAAGCCATCATTATCCGATTCATCGCGATCATGATCATTTTCCCTATCTGATTTATCAGAATACATATCTGGATCTTTGAAGTGATGCCTTTCAATTTCACTATCATTTAGCCTACAAAAAAGAAGAGATAGGTTTCAATCCTGGGGCTTTCCTTTATACAATTTAGCAACTCAACTCAACTTATGGCTTTTGAATGGTCAGTTCAGTAAACATTAGGCACGATAAGGTCAAATTTAAGCACTTTCTGGTCTTACTTAATGGAAAAACTAAAAGCACATTTAAATGAGTGGGACATAGGAAAACTTAAATTTGGCTGGGATCTATACCAAGTTTTAATTCATGCAACTGCAATTCCAGACTTTTTCCATATGGTTTCACCTCTGTTTATACTATAGCATCATTACTTTATCACTAACCAAGTAACTATGCATATAAAAAGAACTGCAATTACTATAGCTTAGGCTGCAATTGTATGTTTTTGCTTAGGGTTTATAGCAGACCTTACCCCATAGATGCAGAGAAACGACCCATACTTTCCATTTTAGATGTTTAAAATACCTTTACATTTATACTCGCACATACATAGGTAGTGATCAAATTAAGAATGTACTTAGCTTGCCAATTAAAATTGTAGATATCATTTTAGTATTAAAATATATAGCATTTCTTGCAAAATACATCAATATGAGTTAATACAGAAATGTTTGTACAGCTACAACACTGCAATTAAAGAAATCATTGCAATAATTTATCTTTGAATTGCTACAGTCACAGTGTGGGGTCTTTTAGCAGTTCAAGCCACTGGTAAGTACCAGCATTGTGACTCACAGCTAACTCAACCAATCACCGCTCTGTAGTTTGTTGCTCCTGCAGTTGTACTGAGTGATTGAAACATGGCAAGTGAGCTGAACAGGAGTAGTAGGACAATAGTTTCTATTTGTAACCGTTTCATAACTTCTGGCAAAACAATAGCAAACCAGTTCCATATCATGAAGAATGTTTACTACAGGCGCAAGCCCTATTCCAGAACTGGTGGTACTTAGCTATTTAAATGTGCTTGGGAGGGATAAGATTGCAGGCAGCTCCCCATTTATGCACGTTCAATATGTGCACAACTGTGTATATGGAAGTGACCAGAAAACGTCATAAAGACATCACTGAAATGTCACTAAAAAAGCAGGGCAGGGGGCAGAAGGGCGTCTTTGCAGGCTTTTCCAATGGCTTTCAAATATACACAATTTCACCGACGTGTGTAATGCCTCGGAATGTAACCCCCGTGTAAACTGGGGGCTACCTGTATAGCCTCAAGGTACGGTAGAAATGGCCAGGAAATTCCATTTCCCAGGTCCCCCTACAAGTCAGCTCTATAATATTGATAACTGTTTTGTTCCTAGGGGATTTTTTTAAAAGGAAAACATTACAGTGGTACCTCGGTTTACGAACACCTCAGGTTACGAACTTTCGGTTTACGAACCATCGAAACCCGGAAGTAAGTAACCCGAGGTTTCCGAGGCCTATGGAGGCCTCCACGGAGGCATTGGAACGTCCGCGACTGGGACGCAGCCACAGAAGCGCTCCGATGCCTTCACGGAGGCTAACTGTGTGGAAAGGAGCCCTGCGGCTGCGGCCACGTCTCTTTCAAAGCGGGTGGGGGGGTCCCTTTGGAAGCGCTTACCTCACGCATAGAAAACAGCGGTGAGAGGCTTGGCTGCGCGGCGGTGGCGCTCGCAGCTCTCCTTCCCTCTCTACGTGGTGCCAGCCGGGCGACCTTTCGCCTCCTCAGAGCAGCCGCTACCACCACCAGGCGCCAGGACTGCCTGGGGTGGCTCGCGGTGCGCCTGGCTCTGCTTGGAGCGGCGGCGGCAGCAGCAGCGGCGGCTTCTCTCAAGCCCAAGCCTCTCCACTCTGCAGGGGCGCAATGGTGAAGGCCCGGCCTCGCTTCTCTTGACCCCTCCGCGAGGCCGGGCCTTCACCGTCGCGCTCCTGCAACGTCTCTCCACCTTCGCCGTCGCGCTCCGATGCCTCCGTGGAGGCCTCCATAGGCCTCGGAAACCTCTTGGCAGACAGTGAAATTCATGTTAAATTGAAGCTTTAGGGGGTGTTTTTCATCGTCTGGAACGGATTAATCCACTTTCCATTATTTTTAATGGGAATGTTTGCTTCGGTTTATGAACACTTCGGTTTATGAACAGACTTCTGGAACCAATTGTGTTCATAAACCGAGGTACCACTGTATTGTCTTAGCAGGGAACAGCAAAAAAGAATTGTAACATTGATGAAGGGTGCAGGGCCGGAGGCGGCTTTCAAATCATTTATTTGCCCATTTACCTTGTCTACAGGGACCCTCTAACAGTGTTAGAAACTGAGATATGAAAGCATCTTAAACCTAGCTTATGGGCGCAACAATGGAATGTCTAGGCCAGGGGTCCCCCAAACTACGGCCCCCGGGCTGGATGCGGCCCAATTGGCCTCCCAATCCGGCCCGCGACGACTCCCACCACCCACTGCCGCCGCCCGCTCTTACGGCGCGCGGCGGCGATCTTCAAAATCGGCAAAAAATCGCCGAAAATCCTTTGTGCGCATGCGTATGGGCCTCTCCCAACCCAGAAGAGGTCATTTCCGATGCACTTCCGGGTTGGGGGAGGCCCATACGCATGTGCACAAGCGATTTTCGGCGATTTTTTCCCGACCGTGTGCGTGTGCGCATGCGCACGGGCGCGCACTCCCCCGCCCTCCGGCCCGCTGCGTGCGCACTCCCCTGCTCTCCGGCCCGCCGCGCAGTCGGCGCGGCGGGCACCGGCCCGGAGCCCGGTAAGTCTGGGGACCCCTGGTCTAGGCGCAATTTTTTAAAATAACAATACAAAGCTGAAAATGAATGAACTGCAGCTAAAATATTATGTTCATTTTTCACATTGTCTAGTCCAGACATCCCCAAACTTCGGCCCTCCAGATGTTTTGGACTACAATTCCCATCTTCCCTGACCACTGGTCCTGTTAGCTAGGGATCATGGGAATTGTAGGCCAAAACATCTGGAGGGCTGCAGTTTGGGGGTGCCTGGTCTAGTCCTTCCCCTGCCCCTAATATTCTTAAGAGGGTCTCTTCTCCAGTCTTCAGAGAGTAGCTGGAAGTGGGGAAGCAGAAAAAGGTCCTCCTTTCATTCCACTCTGCAGTTTTAATCCGAAATCTTAGGTGCAGTACTGCACCCAAAGCTCAGAAACTGCTTGCGCATTAATGAACTTTTCCCCGTCACAAAATGTGCCCAGACAATGGGAATTTCGAACACTACCCTCTAGGATAGGTATCCACCAGCCTATGAGAAGAATATGAGGCGGGTGGTGTAAAAGAAAAAGGGACGGATGAACTGTCTCTTCCCTCCAGCTTATGCTCTTCCACAACCATAAACTAGCACATATATGAACACAATTGCATCCTTAAGCATATCTGTACTCAACAGATTAACATGTGAATATATAAAGAAACTAAAAACTTACTTTTAGATACCATTATTTTAATACCATGTGCCTTTTTTGTGTGCTTATTTAAAAATTCTAGTGATATTTTCAGTAAGTATAGCAAGCAGGAGTTTTGCCAAGACAGTGAAAAAAGTAACCAATAAAAGAAAACCTTAGAAAACTATTTAAACGACAGTAAGAATTTAACCTTGGAACAGCCATCATCACACCCCACCACCACCACCACCACCACCACCACCACCACCACAATAAAGGTTATAAATCTGAACAACTTACGGGAAGCTTTCACTACTATGCACGTTGTTTGCACGTAGCAGACCATAGAAAGACACATGTGCACCATCTGTTAAGGTCACTTCATGCTCTTTACCTTCTCTTATCATTGTGCGCTTGAGCAAACCTGAACACTTCAAAGCCAGCTCCAATGCATCCATCCAACACCTACCTAAAAATATATATTTTTTGTTAGTATAATACCCCATGTTACTGAGTTCACCATTTGAATAGTATGCTAGATCTGCATTTCATATGGGAGTACCTTTAAAGCACAGAACCAAGATTTTATATCTGACCTCTCAAGACCAGAAATGATTTATCTGTGCTCTTTCAACACATCTTATAGCCAGATTCCAACTATATTTTTTGGCTAAGTCTCATTTACTTCAGCAGGACATGATTTTATTCACGTATGCTTGGGACTGCAGCACTTGTAGCTTCTGATATACTGGGGGGGGGGAGGCACTGAACTTTGGGCTGCATCCAAAGAAGTCTTCCACTGTTAGCGCAAGGAGTTCCTCTCCCTCTTCAATTTCTGCACATCCCCCCTCCCATCTGTTCTCAAGGTCCCCCCACCCCCACCCCCTACAAAAACCAACAACTATGAAGTAGAGGCTAGGAAGAGGAAGTCTCACTGCACAGGCAGGAATCTGAATATATAGTCACAGAATCAACGAGTCATGTACATTAGACCAGCTGTGCCTTGTAAGTCTTACAAGGCTGAAGTCTTTCTGCAGGGAAGCTGTACCTATATTGCACTATCATTGTATTACCAAGCTCTGGTTTTCATATTTTTTAATCCACATGTATCCTACTGTGAATACTTTGAGAAAAAGAAATCTGGGGCCAAAAAACAACTGGGCTACACATGGTGTTGCTGGTAAAAAAAAAATTCCTGAAACTGTTTAATCACATTAGGATTTACTGTGTTGCCCTTCGCAGAAAATGTTATTTACAGAATGTGCTTTTATTTACCATCTGATTCTGAAGCTGCTCGGATGATCAAGTAGCTGCTGGGTAACGGTTGTGTTATGGATCCAACAGCTTCACCTTTAGGACCCTTAAAATACAAACAATATAGATGCAAGAGTTTTAGATTAATTTGAAGGCACAATTTTAATGAAATATCTAGGATTCTCTGTCAATCAGCAATTGCTATTGCAATAACTCTATGTGACCAATGGCCATACTTCACTGGAATCTGCTCTTCAGATTAATTTTAAAAATATCCCCTATTTTGGTCCCCCACCTCGTAAAAGGTCTTTAGAACTAAAAATTTCCAGGTGCTTCTCCCACTCATTCCTGTATTATTATTATTATTTTTAAAGAAAAAACATTGTAGAGGCCACAATGTTGGTGGCATTAAAAACTCAGATTACTCATTCATGTTGGAGTGGGAAGCAAGAAAGCAATGACAGCAAGAATACGTTTAAGTAGAACATGCAGCTGGCAAAGAAGAAGGGCACAGCCAACACCATCTGTACGCTTTCTTTCTTCAACCACTGTTGAGAAATTGGAAGGTAGCTCAGCTACAAGAAAAACATCACACATTTCAGTCTGGAGAGTTGGAATGATCCTCATTTGAAGCTCATGGACTCCCAAATGTGTGTAGATAAACAGGAGGGGGTGGACAGAGCACACTACAACTTAGTACATAAGAAGAGTCTGCTGGATAAGGTCAATGGCCGTCTAATCCAGTATCCAGTAAGTGGTAATCCAGCTGCCTGTGGGGAGCACACAAGCAGGACCTCAGTACAAGAGCATGCTGCCCAACCTGCGACTCCCAACAACTGCTGTGTCTGGGAGTGGAGGTGGAACACAGCCAACGTGGCCAGTAGCTGTTGACAGCCTTCTCCTCCATTAATTAATTTATTTAATCTTCATTAAAAACCATCTAAATTGATGACCATCACTTCCTCCTGTAGAAGTGAGTTTCATAGTTAACGATATGCTGTGTACAACCTTTCCTCATAAGGGAGTTGCCCCATCCATCCATCCACCCAAACATTGTGGTTGGGTTTACTGGTTAGCATCTGGAATATTCAGTATCAGAGCCAAAAGCCATAGAAGTTATACTGCCTTGTGTATCAAGAGATCCAAACCTCACAAGTGTAATTATGGCTTCTCACAAGAGATCCATCCACAAATGGGTTGGGCCCTTTTTGGTTGTCTTGGGCAGTGTTTCCCAACCTTGTGCCTCCAGATGTTTTGTGACTACAATTCCCATCATTCCTGACCACTGGTCTTGCTAGCTAGGGATGATGGGAGTTGTAGTCCAAAAACAGCTGGAGGCACAAGGTTGGGAAACGCTGGTCTTGGGGATGGTGGTATATATAATTCAGGTGATGCCTTTGTTCCTAATATCCAGGGCTGATTTCTGCTGCTAACCCATTTTTAAGTGAACTCTAGATGGGGTATGGAGGCACTTTGTCCTCTCCTGGTTCAATCTTCTAGCCTCCTGTTGTATCCACCCACTCTTATATAATCTCTTGGTAATCCCAGTAAATTTACAATGTAAGCAAAATAATACAAATATACATTAGGCCAATAAAAAGTAACAAACATAATTCTCACAATACACACGCTAAAATAGGAACTTAAAACAGCAAAATAAAAATGTGGCAATTTTTGATGTTTTAAAAGAGAATCTTCCCAATACGATTTTAAAGCACAAATCATTAAAAGGCCTGAGAGTATGAAAATATATTATCCTAATACCTACAAGATAATAAAATAGGTACCATTAGGGATTCAGGAGCTGTTATACAGCATTACTGTGCACATTTTATATGTGAAAAGATTATGATTAGTGGCTGCTTTCACAATAAAGACCACACAGGATTATGCAGAGGGCCAATACTTCTCTAATGCAACCACATCAGGGCTTTGGGATGTCAGAAAATCAAGCAAATTTAGCAAAGGGATAGCTGAGCTGACAACTGAAAGCACACTGAGATCATCAATATTTAACAATGCAGATAGGTTTAATGTGTCATTGGTGTAATGTTCTATTCAACGCCACCTGCATTAAGAATACATATTCACTTACCTTAACAGCCCAGATGGATTGCTCCAAAGGATGGAAAAGTTTGAAACAAAATCCATCCTTTTTTGAAGGCCGCTCAATGAGTTCACAAGCGTTCAGAAGTACTGTTCCCACCCACTGGCCATTTTTAGGAGTTTTGTAAATAAGCAGTACTCCAGGTTTCAACACACACCAAAGTTTGGTCCAGCTTTTCAGTGTACCTCGAATCTTAACAGAAAAAGAGAGAGATTTTTAATTTTAAGTACATTTTAAGTACATTTCAGTCCCAATCCCTCCTGGCCAGGCAATAAGACCCTTCTTACAATATACACAACCAGTTCAGAATCACAAAAATGAAGAAGAGCTATTCAAATCTCACACAAATACTTATAGGCACAACACATCTTAATGTTTGTATACTGTTAGTTGAGCGTAACTAGTAAATCAAATTACCAAAGGATATCAACTGCACCATGCAGACAGTATTCTTCTAAAATGAAAACTAATTTACTATGTCAGAAGTTATTTTACATTTTACATATGTAAATAAATGCAGAAACTTGGGGTGATTCCCATGCCTGCAGAATGTGTCTCAACGGATACCAGTAGACTACTGGTTAGGGAATGTACTTGAAATATGAAATGCAAGTTCAAATCCCTAATCAGAAACGAAGATCACTTTGTAGCCTTGAACAAATCACACACTCTCAACCTAATTTAACTTTCATGGGTTTGTGAGGATAAAACATTACATTTGTATCCTGCTCTTCTCAAAGGCAATCAATCAATGAAAAAGTAGTATGTTAACAGCCCTTACACTTTAGCCAATACAGGAAAAAAGGTATAAACAACAAGAGTCCAGGTGGAATATTTTATTGATCAGCATAAGTAATTTAATTCTCCTACGACATGCAAGAAACACACTGACATTAAGCAGCTTAGATTATCTGATACCCGTGCTACTTTTACGTCCTCCTTCCAGGAGCTATTCATATCACCATTGAAATTCACACATTTGAAACTCCCAGAGCTTTATGCTGTCATGTAGGAAATGTGGCTTGGTGAGTCTGCAAGAAGGAATCTGTTTTAAAGTAACAGTTTCCTGTTTCCAGAAGAATCTCTCATAATTCACATTTAATATAAAGTGATCACCAATTCAATTAGTCACTGCAGACAGATGTAGCCATGGCAACCACTGTAAAGCAGCGGCAAGGTGTCCCCGTTGGTTCCCGATGCATCAAGTACTGAGCCTCTGGGATATAATTAATGGAGTTTTTTCTAGTGGTAAACATCAATCAGCAACCAACTAGGATCTGAATTCTTTTACATTATGACAAATAAACAACAGCTACAACTTTCACTCAATATTACACATAATTCCTGACCTTCAGCCAGTCAGCCATAACAATGACTGATGGGTCTGTGATTGTGCTAAGTAGTTCTTTTGTGGCTCTTTTCTTCTCTTCCCTGTAATTTTTCTTTTGAACCTGTAAATAATGAAAGAACAATAAATTCAGAGGGTAAGAAATTTAAGAAAATGGAAGTCATGGTGCTATAAAAGCAAAGGTCAAAATGAACTGCAACATGCTTAGGTCAATCCATAAAAGTATGAAGAAAACAAAACCGTTTTAGGACAGATGTTTTATGTATCAGAAGAAGTGGCATTACATAATACTCCCTTCAAACCAATTTCATATAAAGCAGGAATGGGGAACCTATGATCCTTCAGATATTAACTCTACAACCTCCATCAGCCCCGGCCAGCATGGCCAATGGTCAGGGATGATGGGAGTTCAGCAACATTTGGAGACCTGAAGTAGGGGTGGGTGGTATATTGATGTTTTGTCTCTTACTGCTATGAACTCCAGACCGCAATAAAGGTTTCATATTTTTTCACCTTGTAATATATTGAGAATGCACTGCGCAGCTTGCAGACAGGAAGCAACACTTTACTGCAAAGTAAATGGCCAGGTTTCCTGCCTGCCCAATCTGCAAGGCATAAGCCCCTGCCGCCTGCCAGCTGGCGTTGCAGAGTAAAGGGCTTTACTTTGAAGTAAAAGCTGCTTTCTGCCTGCACAATCTACAAGGCGCAAGACAGACCCAGCATAGCAATAAGCTTCCCTGCCAAGGCAGGGAGATTCCGATCAGCAAATATCCACGTGGCTTTGCTCTTGCTTTTGTTATGCAGGTTTAAGGCACACACCTCACCTCTTGCTAGGAAGAATAGAGACCCAGCTTCCTGGCTGATCTGATAGCAAACAATGTTTCTTTCCCCCTCATAAGATCCACATGGCTTTAAGGCCCACACCAGGCTGCTTGCTAGGCAGAATAGACACCCAGCATATTATCAGGCTAAGCACGATATCAGTCTCTACTCTGCCTAGCAAAAGCCCTGTGGATCTTATTTGCTTGCTTATTGGAATCTTCAGTCGTCAGCAGTGCTGTGGACAGAGAATTAGCAAACAAAGTTTCTTCTTCCAGATACGATCAGTGTGGCTTGGCTTGGCTCCTGCTTCTGTTCAGGCAAGGAAGCAACAATTTACTTTTGCAGTAAAAGCTTTATGCATTTGGAAACTAAGGTGCGGATGATGCTGATGACTGGGCTGCTGCTGCCAGTTCAAATTTTAATTGCTGGTTTTAGATATATAGTGATGCATTTTAAATACAGTGGTACCTCGGTTTATGAACACAATTGGTTCCGGAAGTCTGTTCATAAACTGAAGCGTTCATAAACTGAAGCGAACTTTCCCATTGAAAGTAATGGAAAGTGGATTAATCGGTTCCAGATGGGTCCGCGGTGTTCGTAAACCGAAAATTCATAAACCGAGGTGTTCATAAACCGAGGTTCCACTGTATTGTTTTTAAGCAGTTTGTTTTTATCATTCTTTATTCCATGACTGGTGTTTTTAAATGTTGTAAGCCGCCTTGAATTCCAACTTGGCAGGATATAAACATGTTACATAATAAATAAATAAATAAATAAATAAATAAATAAATAAATAAATAAATAAATAAATATGAGAGGCAGTGGGGTGGAACCGATGGAACGCTTTTCACTCAGCAAAGTAGTAATGGGCTGGTAACACATTTAATATTTCCAGCAGAAACAAGTCATGTGGACAGCTTCTGTGCATCCCTAGCAGCAACAACAACCAGCACAGCATATATACTTTATCTGTAGCCTAGTTTTACAAAGGTGGTGAAGTCATGTCTGGGCTACAACATTTTAGACCACAGATGGGAGTTAATAAGGTTGAATAATACCTGCATGAAAGTGAGCCCATAAACAGGCTTACAAACTCACTGAGAACTAGGCCTGCAGAGGGCAAAAATAAAGTTATTGTGTATCTCACATTTATCTTCTGAGGCCACTGAGAGGTGTCGTATTCCATAGCCAAAAGGCTGGAGACAGTAGGTTTTCTATCCCGGAAAGCAACTCACCTTAAGAGACTCCTTCTTTGTGAGCTTGGTAGTAGAGGAGCTGGGGGAGGATGCGGTGATGTCCTTCTCAGAGCCATTATAAAGCTTAGATTCTGACTGAAAATATATATAACACAAGAAAATGATTAATGAAGGATTAGAGCAGTTGCTGTTCAGTCAAACTTCAAGCGAAATATAGAAGCCACGAGTTTTTCAAGTTGCTGCTTGCTCCCTTTATGTCACTTTATTTAATCAAGGCATAGAAAGAGCTTGTAAATGAATCCTTCGTGTGGTGCTTCAAAACGTTGGCTTCTTCTGCCGTATCATTTAACAATAACCCAGTTTGAAGAAAGGTGTCTAAAACTTGACATTGTCCACTGAGCTTTACACATGCAAACACAAATAGCTTTTCTTGTCCAGTGCCACCTATGCACTTACTAACCCCCTGGCCCATCAAGGAAAATATAGAATTTCTCCAGACTAAGATCTGTTTCCTGTATCTGTTATATCGATGTTATTCAAATACATTATTACAGCCTGCTTTCCCCAAAACACAATTACTTCTAGAGATCCATAACTTCACCTCACTTAAGTGCCTTTAGCACTGAAAATAATTCTTTATTAAACATGTTGCTGTGGCATCACATGGCTTTTATTTATCCTGCCTTGAAAGTTCTAAAAATGGTTTCTCTGCATGTGCCATCCAATAGCTTGGAGAGAAAACTGGTTGGGAATGACGGGTGAACCCTGCAGTGTTGCAGAGCTATTCTAGCAGTCTATCATCACTCAACATTGGTTGATAATGTAACCAAGTTAACTCATTAGGAACTTCTCAGCATCTTGTACTGGCTAAAAATAAACTTTGGATGAGTTACAAGGCATTTGTTACCCTGTATAGCAAAACATGTTTTATTGACACAAATTGTTTAATACTGAGATGCCCAGGAACCAGCAAAATCTTCTGGCTAAATTTAAGGCTACCCCCCCCCTCCAAAAAAACCCCTATTTTACTAAGTTTTCAGAGATAGACAAAGGGAGGGAGGGAAAGAGAGAGAGCACACACATAAACACCCACCAATCTCAAGAAGATGAGACAAAAGCTCCAATCCACTAAGCTCAGTCGCATGTACACATACGAAAGTACATACTTTCTTAACCTGGGTTTGGCACAGTGAAAGCTTTGGTCACCTTGGCTTTCTATTTGTATGAGGAGAGGGACTCCAACCTTGTTGATTCTCCTTGATCTCTCAACGGCTTTTCATACCATTGACCATGGTATCCTCATGGACTGGCTCCATTAAACAGAAGTTGGAGGCAGTGTATTACTGTGGTTCTGTCCCTATTTGATGGACCAAGTTTAGAGAACAGCTCTGGCAGATTTCTGTTTGTTCCCATGGCAATTATATTGTGGGGATCAATTCTGTCTTCCATGCTAACACCTAAGGGAAGTCATTGGGTGCCATCATCAAAGGATTTTGGGCGAGTCATCATCAAGGCACTCTATATCTTTTCCATCAGAAGCAGATGAAGCTGTTCAGAAGCTGAACTTGTGCCTGGGGAGGGGGGAATGAGTGGGTGGTCTGGATGGGAGCCAAAAACCAAGCCTGAACCCTGAGAAGAGTTCTATGGCTTGGTAGTTTGCATCTTGTTCAAGTGTGAGTTGCATTCACCATAAAACATATAGCATGTAGTACATTAGAACCTGCAACTTACCCAGGGGTTATGTTCCGGGGATTGCGCCTAAAGCCAAAATCATGTATAGTGAAAATTCATTGGATTCAACGGCAGAGGGAATTGCCAAAGTCATTTTCCCCAGAACTCCGCCCCCTTTCTATTTTTTAATTGCCATGTATATAAAGGTGAATGTGCACAAGTTAAATGCATGTATGTTGCAGGTTTACTAGTGGATGCTACCATGTCACTTGCGGCACCTGTGCCTATTGCCAGCTATGGATAGTTTATCTAAAATAATATGCCTCATACTTAATTTAACCAAGCAGCTAATAGAATTCACTAGAGGCCCACTGGACCTCCTGAGCAGCCCTCACATTTTTCACAAACTGGCTTTAAAAACAAATATTGGTGCTTGCTTTTGTGCTATAACCAAGAATTACACATAAACATAATTCACCTTGCTATTTAAAATAAGCCAAAAATGAGATAGGTATGGAAAAGATTAAATCATTTGCAACCACATGTCCAAGTTCATTTAGATGCATCGGACAGAACTATGCTTACCTTGCTTTTTGACATTGATTGTGTAGAATCATCTTTACTTTGTGATGCATCATCCTTCCCTCTGTCAAAACCTTGAAGAGAAATGGAAATGGTTGCAAAAATTCAGTGTATTCCATATGCCATTAATGTTGAAATCCTAAATAAGACAAACCTATTAAAACTCTGACCAAATATACTTAAGGACATGGTGTATATGTCATCATTTGTTCACCAAATGTTTTCGTAATTCCTTTACAACTGGGATTTTTTTATATATATTGAAAGCTGTGTTGTGTGAGACCTAGGGTCCAAAAGTGGTTATGCTCCCAACCTACAAAATTCAAAACATGAATGGTAGTTATCAACCCTCTCCCAATTTAATACATTTGTATTTTACCTTCCAGGCATTCAGAGGTACCTCAATTACTCAGTTATATGAAAATATCCAACTACTAGTAGCACGTAGTGCAACATAGATAAGCACAGAGAGTTTCAGTCCACAGGAGAACTGGTTTGCCAGCCCACCCCCAGGTTACAGCAGCTCCAACAATGCAAAGCCTTCTCATCAGGCATCAGAAAAATAAGATGGAAGTGGAATCTACCGTAATAAATTCATGATCAAGTAAGCCACTAGGATTAGGCATCATCATATTCACACCATACTACCACACACATCCAGGGATGTGAACTGATCAATGGAGCATAAAACAGAATGAAGCAGAGCTTGTGCAAAGCCAAGTAAGGAGAGTAGTGCTAACAAGCCGTTTCTATTCCTTGTGTTAAAAAAGGCAGATCGGAGTAACTACATTCTTCAAAGAGGCAAGTGCATTCACTATGTTAATCAGAAATTCCTCAGGAAAGTATTAGCTGCAAATGTTATCTTCCTGGTAAACTTACCAGGAACTTGGGAAATTCCCTAGAACAATTTGGGATTAACCGAGATTTTGCAACAACTTCTAGATGCACAGACTTTCTTTGGACATTTGAATAGCCATGGGGCAAGGGCCAGTGCGCAACATCTTACTGCTCCAAGCATTCATGTACCTTGTGATATGTCTAGAGAATGGGGCTCATGACACCACAATTAATGTCTAGGGTGCTCTACTCTTCACACAAAGTCAGTGAGCAAGTTACACACACGTAAACTGGTTTTTAAAAAGAAAGAAGCAATGTGAATCAAATGCCAACTACTGACTTATTCAACAGCATGAAAGTCAAAATAACAGATACTGTGTATCCCTCGCCCAGATAATTCATGTAAAAGGCTATAATTAAGGCAAGGTTGCAGGACCCAAGTTAACTACACTGCATTGCATTTGAGATCTAGCACACATATATCTCGCTTTGTCATCTGTGAGTATTAAACCACTCTACATGCTAAACTGGACTTTCAGTAAGATATGGCAAAAACTCAGTAAAAATAACAACATACATCCTTATGAGAGTTGTTATGCAACTTACTGGCTTGGGTTAGATATCCTGAAAACCAAAACTATGAAAAGGAAACATGCAATGTTATGGTTACATTCAGAACTCTGCAATAAGTGACTGAAGCTGCAGTTATACAAGTACAGCAAATCTACTTGTCCTTTGTTTGTTGTATAAACGTTTATTACTTACACAAAAAAACATGAAAAGAGGGAGCATTATTTCTAGTTTCCAGGGGATTCACATCATGTTTGTGTTGAAACTACTAACTACAAAAGAAGAGGTAGACAACTAATAGGTACATTAAAATGAAATTAGCTTGAAGGTTGCATTGGTCTTAAATAAACCAATTTTTACAGTAGTACTAACTCACACATTTACAGTAACCTTGCAATTGTGCATTTTCAAAACTGATCAAGTCCATTAGAACCAATGCAAACTAGATATACAACATTATGAGTATTTCCAAGTTATTATTAAGGAATGTAAGGATTAAAGGACATAACACTGATCAACATGGCCTCAAATTTTACATTTTAAGATTACTTCTAACAGTCAAAAGTCCTGCTATGTTGTCTACTCCAGATTTCAAAAGGACCTGCACCTAATTAGAAGCCATGTTTCATTAACTTGAAAATCATTTGGTTGTAGATTGCAGTATGTTGAAAATTCTCTTAAACTGCAGGTAAGAAAAACACCACCCATATTCAGTCAAGTATCATTCTCATTATATAATATCATCACCATCATCATCATGTACAATCACACACAATCTACAATGAAGCACTCCATTCTTTATGCTGAAGTTAAAGAAAGTGCTGCCCGAGAACACATGCCAACCATGAATCATTATTTCCAAATCTCATTTTATTTTATTCAACGTGAATCCAGCTGCTTTTGCAGCTTAGAAAATTGCTTTAAAAAAGAAGTAGTAGTATTTTGTAGAAGCTTTTACAAGAAATATTTTCATGAGAACATTAAAAAGTGAGACAAAACAAACCTCGGAAGACTGGTGAAAGTGCATTGTATCCTCCGAATGAAGCATTCCGGACAAGTTTCCGACCATCAGCCCGTGGAGGCAGCGAAACTCCAGCACATGAAGAAAACCTACGTCGGTGTGGACCTTCTGCCTTCATGAGTTAGATGCTCTGTATAATGATTATTTTCATTCAGAAGGATGATGGGAATAAGAACGTTGCAGAAAGTCTTTTCCCGTCACATTCAGATTAGCAGCATGCAAGACCCACAAAGATCAAATGCCATGTGCACACTTTGAACAAGGAGAGATGCCAGAGGCTGTTGAACTTTGTAACCAAGCTAAGAGATGTTTATGAATTCAATCCAAGCTGCTACCATTCCTCCATCAATAACATGTCATATTTCAGTCAGCGTGCCCCGAGACAAGCTGTTACTCCTCATTGTTTTGCAGGCACCAGACAACTGTCATGACAAAGTACATCAGAATGGAGGAGTTATTAAAGAAATTCCTTTGCTGCCTAATCATTCAAGCTCTATTTTATTGCACACAGAACAATTATGAGTATATTTCTAAAATTCACTCAAGAAAATTAAGAGTACTACTGAGAATCAGAGAAGGAATTTCCATTAAAGTATTTTCAGTACTTTTTATTGTGGATTAAATAGCATTTGCCATCAAGAACTCACATAAATGGCTCTGAAAGAAAAAGCACTGCTTCTGAATGTAGTATTAATAGGCACATTAAGGGTACATTTTAGTGATACAGGAGTCAGAACTTCTGTCAGAAATTTCCAGAATTTACACAGAGTAACAAGTATCAAAAAAGTGTAACGTGTTTATTGATGACTTTGCTTTTCAACATAATTAACAACTCTAGAGAAAGGGGGTCACTTTTCATTAAATAGTCTGACATGTTTTCAACATGTTTAAATACAAGCTATGGTATTTGCTCAACACTACACAACAACAATACTCAATAAATATGAGTAAAAATGTTATCTTTAGAAACCACAGGCTAACTCTTTTAATGGAAACAATTGAAACAGAATTTACGCTTAAAATTTCATTCAAAATTTTGCAAGCATTTGACTGCTTCACTTGCTCATCATGCAAATTAGTTAGGTGGTCAGTTTTGCCTGCTTTCCATTCAAAATGTCTAACTTTATACAACATTTTTTATTTTTTTTTAAAAAACCCTTTCAAGTCAATTTCCCCTTGCTTTGACGAGTCATTTAAAACAAACAGAGATTCTATAGCTGAGATTCAAGGTTGTTTTTTAAGCCATCATTTTGCCTGAATTCACAAAATTAAATATAGCAGGAAATCTAAAAGCTTGTCCAGTGGGGAAAAAATTAAACCAATAAAATACTTTGCTTATATCAGATGATCAAGAAAATTCTTAAGATTTCAAACCACTTAATCTCACTGACTAACAAAACAGAAATGACTTGGATCCAACTATTTGTACCATATAACATATTTTTTTAAAAAAACATTTCAGTTTAAATCTGGCAACTGTCAGGTTTAAGCCATACAATAAAAATATATTACTAATACATCCCTCCCTGACCTGATGGGGAATCCTCATCCTGTGAGCTCACACAGAAGGTCACACACATCCTATTAGACTCCTTTCCCTCCTGCCTGCTTTTCCAGTGCCAAGATTCTGCAGTAGGATATTCTGCTTTGGATACGCTTCATACATCTCACTCTCAATTTCTCACGCTGTATGTGAAATCCATATAAGCCAACATATGGACACAGCTTAGATCCCCTTAACAGCTAGAAAACTGCTAACTGAAAGCTATGACAGAGCTTAGTTCTCATAGGTACAATCTGTTATAACCTTTGTACCACAAAGGCTCACATTATATTTTTTCACTTTAATAATGGGAAATGCCATGCTATTTAAAAAGAAAAAAAGTGCAGTTTCACTATTTATTATAATGATACATATTATAATATTAACACACCCACAGAATCTCTTCTTGAGCGTAGGGATCTAAGGACGGAACTAGAGGTTACAAGAGTAACAATGGTTTCCTTAGCAACACCAAAGTGGGAAAGGGAGGCACCTGAAGAAGAGAATCAGTGGGGTGGGGGAACAGTAGTAGTAATAATAATAATAATAATAATAATAATAATAATAATAATTTATGGTCAAAGACCAGCTCAGTGGGGTAGTATTTAACCCATTCTCCGCCCACCAGTTCTACCCTACAAATCCACATCCCACCTGGCTATTTAAAATTTGTATCTCCCCAGCCAGGCCGTGAAACTGGAAATAAACTCAACAGGGAGAAAACCAAGAATATTTGTGAAAACAAATCACCCTGCATGGGAGGATTAAGCACCCCTCTCCCCTCCCTCTTGCCACTGACCCTCCTTGGTAAGTGCCTCTTACCCTATATACGCTTGGTAGCCATGCAAACACAAATGGACGGTAAACATTCAAAAAGGAGTGGACCCCAAATCTGTGTCAAATGGTTTAACTACTAAAAAAAACAGGGTCCCCACCCCCATTGTTCAGCCCTGACACTTAGTTCCAGGCTCCGAGGGCCTTCTGGTGGTTCCCACATTGCGAGAAGGGAAGTTACAGGGAACCTTATTGGTGGTGGCGCCCACCCTGTGGAATGCCCTCCCATCAGATATCAAAGAGATAACCAATTGTACGACCTCCCATAGATATCTGAAGGTAGCTCTCTTTCGGGAAGCTTTTCATGTCTGCTGTATCGTGTATGTTTTACATTCTGTTGGAAGCTGCCCAGAGTGGCTGGGGCAACCCAGTCAAGATGGGTGAGGTACAAGTAATAAATTATTATTATTATTATAAATAAACATGAATCAAGATATCTGGTGAGAAAGCATCATCATTATTAAGTAATGTAATTTTGATTCAATATTCTGAAGCAGAAGATTGTTGTGGTTTGGTTGTTTTTTACATCTATGCTACAACACCAATATTTTCTACAGATTTTTCCTCATGCGTCACATGTTGAACTCATACTAATCCCTATTATTGGAGCTTATTTCTGCTTAAAGAGGTCTCTAATCACCTGGTGATTTGGCTTGGAAAGGCAGTTCGCACTCGAGCCTACTTTTTCCGAGATATATACATGCCTGTGATGTTCTGCTTTTAGCTGTAGAAAGAGACTTACTTGCAAGATGGAATGTTCCATTATGACAAAAAATTCTGACACACAGAAAGGCACCATAACAGGGGCAAAGCTACACTTAATCCTTCTTTGCAACATCTAGGTTTCTATATGCAAGATGTGTGTTGTTTTAAAGTTGAGCAACTTTCCATCATATGAGCTCTCATTTGCAGTCTGAAACAGTACAGTATAACAAAGACACAAATTTGCCACTTTTAAATCTCCAGGCCAAAGCTGATAGTGGAACACTACTGCCCAAACTTAAGTTTTTATTTATTTATTAAATAAATAAATAAATTTGTCACGTATAAAGTGATGAACTTTTACATATATCCTCCTTGTATCAATTTCCATTGTCAAGTCTTTTTTATATCAGCCTTATAGCAGCTTTACCTCTAAATCCTACATACCTTTCTCCCTTTCCTTATATCCCTGCTCCAAATTCCCAGGCCTAACTTCCTCACCATCTATCTTTTTCCTTCTTCCTGATATCTTTATTGATCTCTTTGATCTCTATCTTCCCTTCCTCTTTTGCTGCCCCGCCCTCCTGAGCATTCTCTCCATCAGGAAGGCAGCAAAAACAAAGTGCAATGTGATTTGTTTCCACTGTGTATTCTTATGTCAATATGATGGTTCTCTTTGCAGACTTTTTTTTACCCTGTGGAAACACAGTGCCAACAATATTCCATTACTCTTTCCTATAACCCACAATACACAGCTTTTGGCCAACATCCATTCTTGGTATTTATTTATTTTATTTTATTTTGCTACTTCCTCTGTTAATTCATATTTCTTACTCAAATGCATGGTGCATTGAAAGGCGTAAGAACCTCACAGCAGTCATAAGATTATAGAGGAGAAAACGGGCTCAGCACTCTTTCACAACAAAACATACGTCCTTCTTTGACATTTATATGCTGCCTATTCAACGCAATTAAATCTAATGTTATAGGGAAAGGGTTAATATTTTGAAAAATATTCATTAAAAATAGTAAAGATAAAGCATCCTCCATCTTGTGGTCTGGCAGGGGACAAAAGCCAGGAGAACAGCAATTTGAGACAGAGATGCATGCAGAACAGCAGAAATTATCATCGATGCTCCTCCAAGGTGAATTCAATAAGGTAATCAACAATGATAGCTACTTAACAATTATTATTTTATTTGTTACATTTATATATGCACCAGTTTGCTCCAGTAAAAGTATAAGGTTTGAATACTGAAACATGGTGACTTAAGCAATGCAAAGTTTCAGGACCCTAAAAACAAGTTATCTTACCATTGGATCATTTAAGGCTGCAATCCTAACCACACTTATATGGGAGTAAGCCCCCTTAAATTCAATAGGATATACTTTTAAGTAGACCTGGTTAGGATTGTGCTGTAAGAAAATAGGCTACTGTTCCAAAACCTCATTAAAATGCAACTGAGGCATGGTTGAATTCGACAGAAAACACACTTAGTAGTATAGTTTCTGCACAGTATATTGCAAAA
The DNA here is from genome assembly GCF_963506605.1 of Zootoca vivipara. Taxonomy (NCBI): domain Eukaryota; kingdom Metazoa; phylum Chordata; class Lepidosauria; order Squamata; family Lacertidae; genus Zootoca; species Zootoca vivipara. The sequence continues at coordinate 30,465,162 of NC_083285.1, forward strand.
AAACCATAAATGGGTGTAAATTATTGTATGCACAGAAGTAATCTTGTTTCAAGTATAAAAAAACATTTGCAGTGGTTGTTGGTAAAAGAAAAAAAAGGGGGGGGGAATCCCTTCAACCACTCTGGTGACTGCTATCTTGAAAATTCAGGTTCACTATTATGATGGTACTGTTCAGCCAGTGAGACAAAAATCATACACTATTCTCTGTCTAATGAAGCCCAAAGAGCAAAGAAATTGTAAGGATTGCAGGGTCATTAAGGCTATGAATACAGAAGGCGATCAGTGATAATAATCAAAATGTGTTAGCCATTACTTTCAAAGCCTTATATCAGGGTTCCCTAAATTTTTTGGGCTTGAGGACACATTCAGAATTTTGAAAAACTGACAAGGGTACAACCACAAAATCACTGCCATTGATGCATAACCATTCACAAAATGCCTCCCATTTAAGATCACCCTCTCCAGATTAAACCCCCTCCAAAAACAAACAAACACAAAACCCTATCTCAGAATCTTCCCTGTCAACTCTATCACAACTATACCAATCATGGTCACTCCTTTCCCTCCTCCAACTCCCCCCCCCCAATACTTTAACCTACCCCTACCCCCATGTCCTTGCCAGAGCAGGTGGAAGTGGCATTTCTGTATGGGAGCCACAATGAATTTGGGGGAGTCTATAATGCCCACTTTGAAAGGATATGGGAGCTAAGCATCCCCCATACAGAAGTGCCACCACCCACTTGGGTGAAGAGTTATTTGACTGGGAGACAGCCTTTGCAGGTAACCTGGGCATGGAACTGCAGATCCTGATGCCTGCAAGTCCTGCTTTGGGAATGCCCACCCAACACTGCTTGTTACTTGCACAAAGATTGAACTGATGAAGACTCTTCGCTACAAGACTGTAGCTAACAGGATCAAGAACAAGAGTCTTGGCTATGGGGGTGAGCAACACTGATGCAGAATACCTAACAAGCAGGGTCATTTTGGTGTCATATACAAAATAAGGTTATTACAAAAGGTTTTCAGCATTGCTAAGTCACTATTTTGGCATAAGCTTTGCCACAAAAATCACTATAACCATTTGGCTAGAAGACTATGCTTAAGTAACTGATAATCTTTCTTTGTCCTTTTGTTTCTCCCTTGAAGTATTACAAAAATCAGTGTAGCTGAAAATGTTGAGAGCTTCTGATGTATTTATATACTTTTTGTTAACGATGACATGCCTATGCTTTTCAGTTATGCAGAAATAACATTCACATATGTTGCTTATTTGCATCTAAAAGAACAGCTTCCAAAAAGGATTCCCTAGGGGGTCATTACTGAACATCACCAGTTTTGATATTCAGCATGATTTTAGTCATTTTTATTAGTATAGGAATAATTCAAGAGCTTTGTCAGAACAGATAAAAAATCTACCCAGTCCAGTATTCTGTTCTCACAGCGGCTGACTAGATGGCTATATAGAAGTCTACAAACAAGTCATGAGTACAACAACTCTTCCTCCTAGTTGTTTCCCAATAACTGATGCTTTAAAACTATTGAAATCAAACATAATTGCTCATTTTCAAAATACATTTGGTGCTCTGTTCCCGACAGCTATTCAGTTGAGTTTGAATTACATCAGTAGTAGCTATTTTTACATTTAGCCCTAATTGTAATGTAACATGGCATATTGCTATACATATGCTGCACTTGTTAATATGGCTGTGAACAAATTTTAATCTAGAAATACATTAAAGTTCAATTTCATGTTTAAAATGCAAATTTTCTACTTCAAAATAAAAAAACATAAGCTGAAATAAGAGCAAAATAAGACATAACCTTGACATGTTCAACTTGAAATATAAGGGCTTTTTGAAGCAGGCACCAAAAAATTAATCCTTTTGCTGCTGTAACAGCAACAGATATTAGAACGTGTCAGATATTTAAGATATCCAAGACAGCTCACAAAATCAATTTGTGACTCTGTGTTCATCCTGAGGCAGTGGTGGGGTGGAGAGTCAGCTTTAATAGTCCCACTACTGTCAAACCACTTTTCCGGTTAATATGATTAAACACTACAACACACAATCTTATTACATCAACAAACCTACCATAAGAAAGAAACATGTAATTAAATCCACATTACCTACATCTATGTGCAACATGTAGGCTTCCTCATGCAATGAGTTTGTTTGGAAAACAAAGTCAGCTGCTAGTAGCCATCAAGCTACTGCTGTATAATATGCAATCCAACTTAAAAGATATTTAGATATACTTGCCTTTAGAGATGTGTCTTCAACTCACCCGAATGGAAATCCAAAACACAAAAAAAACTGTATATTACAAGAATGGCAAACTGTTTTACAACCCAAAAACTAGTATTCCCAAGGTTGACAGAATCAATGCAATCTCAATTTCTCCTGAAGCACAGTTCCTCTTAGTACATCAGGCTACTGCTCAGACACTTTTTATAAAAGCAGCTTGCTTGGCTGTAGACTTGCCTCTCAAACTGCTCTATTCCACAGCTCCTCCCACACACTTGTTGACTACTCAGGTTTCAGTTATTTTATCCCAAGCAAGACCTCTGAATTACAAGGACAACAGATTAGGCTCAAATGGGTCAAACCGGCCAAATTTAATTCCTAAAGAAAGATTTGTTGACAAGTCCTTTCTTTACAACAAGGGAACAATAAGCCAAGACAGAAAGCTCTATTCTAATTATATATCCAGGGTCAACAAATACATATAGAGAGGAAAACAGGATCTCAGCAGCGGCCTTGCCACTGCTTTGTGCATATTCAGGGGAGTATCTGCATGGCACCTTTAACAAACACATAGGGTTCCTCTGCTAATACCCAATCAAAATGGTTGGACACAGCACACACAATTCTGCTCAATGCATTCTGGTAGATACTTTAAAACTAGTTTAGACAGTTTCAGCAAAACACAACAATCCCCAAATAACCCACAGAGAGCTTGCTTATCATGATGGGGGGGGTTAGATAAAATATGAGGCATGGTATAAGAACGTAAGAAGAGCCTGCTGGATTAGGCCAATGGCATTATGTTCTCACAGCAGCCAACTGGATGCCTGTGGGAAACCTGCAAGCAGGATTCTCCCCTCCGGTGGTTTCCAGCAATTGGTATTCAGAAACATTACTGCCTCCAACTGTAATGAGAAAAACTTTTCTCTATCTACTTCCTTCAAACCATGTGTAATTCTATAAACTTGTGTTTTATTTAGTTTGGACTTTTGTTACAATGTGCTTACACAGTTTTCTCATCTACCATTGCATTGCCCTGTCACCCAGTGGGGCAAGGGAAACTGCAGCCTGATTTGATCAGATTCATATATATAGTACTATTGCTACTAAAGTGCAGGTCTTTGTAACCTTAATTACAGAATTAAGAAAAAGCTGAAATCCAGGATCAGTGCTGTGCCGTGTCTGAAATGCTCCATTCTGTATTGCACAGCATGTAAATGACGACTCTGTAACTTGGTTCCACTCCCAGTCATTAACGACAACAAAAAACCCATAAGGTGGCAATCTTTTAAAGAGCAGTATATGAAAGGGATCCTATCTGAGAAGAATGGAATAGTTAGAGCTGCAGGAAGCTTATGAAACATCATGCCACAGGACATGTGGATACCACCTTCACATATTTTAGTGGTAAATGGATTTTACACTGTGCAAGCACAGAAACACGTTCTGGTACAATACAGGGATGTTCCCCTCCCCCAATCAAAGTAAGATATAATGGTTTGAAAGGAAAATGGAAAATATTCTAGTCCAATGCTCTGCCCCAATGTTTTGGGGTTTGAGGAAATAAAACCAAGTTGAAAGGAAAGAGGAAGGTGTTAAAAATATTTAGTTTTCACGCTTTTCTAGGAACTGGTGAAAATCTTTGAGTTGCATGTGATTTAGGCTTTATGTGCTATCCCTGGAATGTAACCCCCACACACGTCAAGAGTTGCCTGTACAAAGCCCTTAAAGAACTGGGTCCAGTGTACCTTCAGAACCATTGAAATCATCTGGAGGAGCACTGTTAATTGTCCCCAATGTTACAAAGGACTGACTGACTACAATTTGAAGTTGGGCATTTAGTGTTGCTAGTCCATGGAACACTCTTCCAACAGAGATGTTTTGTTCTCCCAGTTGTTTAATTTTTTATTAGTCTGTTGCCTGAATGATTATCTGCATATGTATTTTAATTTCTGAATGATTTTCTATGTTTTAGAGTGTAGACTGCCCGATATATTTTATGAAATGGTGGCATAAAAGCCCTTAAATAAAATTCCCCCAAATACCTACATCTGACAAAAAACACATTCCATTCCATTCCCCTATACTGTTAGACAGATTGATCCAAAACTACAATACTGTAAGAATTCCTTAGGTCTGTTGTTCTTCCCAGTTAAAGGGCTGTTCCTTACCCCTTGGCACCCACAATTCTACTCACAATAAAATCATTTTATTCACTTAGAATGCATAATACACAATGAGTTGCTGTGTTAATTATAAACCAGTCAGATATGTATGTACAGAGGTTGCTGAGATTGCAAATGCAGGAACATGCATGATAATGACTCAAAGGCATTCCACTACATTCAAAGACATGTGACTCAACTATAAACTGTTCTTAATTTCCATGTAGTAGATGGAGCTGGCTTTCTGCTAGCTTGATAAATGTTAACCAATTTAAAATTAGCAATATTTAAGCAGGCATTTTACAAACATAGTTGTCTAAAATGTTGGATATCAGCTGCATAGTAGCAATATGAATGTTCCTGCCTACTGAATGTATTAGAGAAGGTTAAAATGGTTAGTTGAGCAGCCACAATCTCTAAGAAAAACTTAAACAGGAGACCAACAGAAATTAACGTTTTAGAATTTAAGTTTATTGTCGTTTTCCCAATATTTTTATAAAACAAACAGGACACAAATAAACAAAGCCAGCTGAAAGGAAGAAAGAGAGAATAATAATAATAATAATAATAATAATAATAATAATAATAATAATAATAATAATATTATTTATACCCCACCCATCTGGCCGGGTTCCCCCAGCCACTCTGGGCGGCTTCCAACAAAACATCAAAATACAAAAATCCATCAAACATTAAAAGCTTCCCTAAACAGGGCTGCCTTAAGATGCCTTCTAAAGGTCTGGTAATTGTCGTTTTCTTTGACCTCTGGTGGGAGGGCATTCCACAGGGTGGGTGCCACCACCGAGAAGGCCCTCTACCTGGTTCCCTGTAACTTAGCTTCTCGTAGCGAGGGAACCGCCAGAAGGCCCTCGGCACTGGACCTCAGAGAAAAGCAAGAGTTCACTTATTAGGGGAAAGGAGCCAAAAATAGATACAAGAAAAAATCTGTTCACAGAATTGAAGAGGTAACTATCAGTTAATGGGTGTTAGTATGGCAGGCACTCAAAAGGATGCAGCACTCAAGACTTCTATTCTTTGGTAAGCAGATGCAGAGGATTTGTTCTTCAAGTATTGGAGCACTAGCAATTTTAACAATAGCAGGGCATGAACATCTACCTCTTGTGGGCTTCTGAAAAGCCTCAGACCACTGAATATTTCAGAAAGAGGTTCATGTAGGAGATCTTAGACCAGTTTTCACTTGATTTATCTGAAAGCACATCTCTTCTAAGAAGAAAGCCATTACTGGGCATTGCCACATCATGTGTAACAATAAGTCAGGGTTGAATCCACATTGCCAGCTTTTAACTTCCAAGTTATTGTTCTGAAGAATCAGAATTGTGTCAAGTCGGCTTCAAACATCAGTTTTTGTTGTATTAAATGCAATCAAAAGGTCCCGTGTTGAAAAGCAGATACCATAGTGGCAAGAGCTGGTGTAAAAGTCCTCAAACGGTGGCCTATAAATCACAAGCTCAATTCAGGTGATCCATAAACGGTTGCAGAACAGTGCTTGGTCCTGCACTTGATTACTATTTTTCTGATGGAGATCAAGGTTGTTTTGACTCCGCTGGATTATCAGACAGGGAAATCCATGATTTTCACAATATGACGCTGATTTGATTATGCTAGTGCTAAAGAAAATGCTCTTAAAATAGGAGTTGTGCTATGTGCTTTGATTTGATTAATAATAATAAAGTAGTCAGAGGCTAAAAAAGCTTGAGAACAAGAACCAATGAACATCAGCTCTATTTTTCTCTTACAAGACTACATTCAGCCTTCCTTCCACAGTAAGCTAGCAATACTTGCATTTGAAAAAGTATGGTACTGCCTCAGAGTCTGTAACAATCCTGGAGGACTTGATCAGTCTTTCTTGTACTTAACAAATCAAAAATACCTATGCACAAATGACTCTTGTAGAGTGTCTAGATACCAAACCCTCTTGAGAGGAATGTAACAGAAAATGAAAAATTCCAGCACATAAACACCAATACAGCTGTTCTCAGTAAACCCAGTTGTCCCGCTATCTGTAAACATGGATTACACCAAAGCATAACCTTAGCATGGTTGAAGGAACTGAAATGAAACTACCCTCTGAGAACACAGCATGCCCCTTTGGCTACCACTACTGTGGGGAGGAGCAAAGTTAGTTCATCCATAATGTATGGATCCAAAAATGACCTATTCTGAGAGCAGTGACAAATAAAAAGTTTATAGGATAGCCCATGAAAGTACCGTGGATAGGGGGGGCCTGCCATTTTGGGTAGGAGAAAGTAATTGGTCTCACAAGTGAATTTGCAATCTAAAGAGGGAAACACATGAAGAGTGGTTACAAAAATGAGACATGTCACTGGGTCTGGGAATGTTACAATGCAGTGGAAGGTGAATAGATGTAATTTCCCCTTGGAAAGTTGTATGACATTGAGGATATGATTCTGCAAAATTGGCAGAATTTTACTTCATCTCTAAGCTGTGAGAGCCTGTTAATAAAGCAACCACGTTTCTCCATATGAACTTGAATATCCATATGTATATGGCTCTGTGTCCTTCCTATGGCTCTAAGTCAGTCCCAGAGGATCCAGGGACCAAAGCAGAGGGAATAAAAATCAATGGTGTAGTATTTTTTCAATGAATTAAAAAAAAGGTCTGAATGACATTTCCACAAAATGTTGTGAATACTAAATTTCCCTTAATTAAGTATGGTAATATTAAATTTGGGTATCATTTGGTATAAGGATGTTAAGAATATAGTTTACATCTCAACTGATCAATATCTCTGCCAGAGACATCGTTTAAGGAGGCATCTGTATGTAAGTGATGAACCAATCTGACCACTTCTCAAATGTTAATATTTACACAGGCATTTCATTTTCATCTCATGAAAACAAATTGTTCTGGTTTGCTCAGTAAATGCCAAGCCCTACTTCGATCTATCACTCACAGGCATTTCATTTTTGTTTGATACTCTGTTTTTGTGAGGATGGGGCTGTGCCAAGACAGAGTGAAGCAGAAAGGAACAGCTTTGAAAAGAAGAATCATAGAATTGTAGACTTGAAAATGGCACCAGACTGGAAGTGTCCTCACTCAGGAAATGCTTAAGCAACACAATGAGTTTCAGACTAGGTTGCTGGGACAAAACAGTTGTCGTTATTTAAGTATAATGAACCATGATGCATGCTAGAAATAAATTATAATACAGGTCAGGGATACCAACATGGAACCCTCCAGATGTTGTTGGACTACAACACTCATCATCCCTGTCTACTGGTCATGCTGGCTGCTGCTTATGGGAGTTGGAGTCTAACAATCTCTGGAGAGCACAATGTTGACTATCACTGTTCTAAGTACAGTGGTGCCTCGCTTAACGAATGCCCTGCTTAACAAAATTTCCGCTTAACGAAAGGTTTTTTCTAGTGGAGGTTGCCTCGCTAGACGAATTCGTTTTATGAAAAATTCGTCTAGCGAATCGCGGTTTCCCATAGGAATGCATTGAAATTCAATTAATGCGTTCCTATGGGCAAAAAAAAAATTCAATGCCTTCCTATGGGATTCGCTAGACGAATTTTTCGTTATAAGAAAAGACCCGTGGAACGAATTAAATTCGTCTAGCGAGACACCACTGTAATCTGAAATGTTACAGGAAGAAAGAAACAACTTGCAACTTTCTATATACCAAGTTCAGCTTGCTTTACCTGCCCATTCACTTCAAGTTTTGCTCAAAAAGGCTGCATAAGTTTACAACAATACACACACATATTATTCTACAGACAACTAGCCATAAAAAGCCAAGGGTCAGGGCTAGCAGTGACAACTGATAAAAGGAAGAAAGGGTACCAAACAGACACGTTCAAGCTAAATATTCTCTAAAATCGTCATAATGCCTCTTTACAACCCATCTCACTATGATTTTGAAAAGAAACAAAAACTAACTGGAATTAGAAAATTTGAAATATTTCCATTTTCTTGGGAGTTTATTCATCTTGCATTTGGCCTGGAAACTTGCCATGCATAATCTCTGCTACAAAAAATGAGCAGCACAACAGCACAAGTTAAGGTTTCTCTCTTTATCAATCTGTGCATCAGAAAGCTGGAGAAAAGATTCCCCAAAAGTAGAATTGCTCTTCCTCAATTCAAAGAAGAGTTCTGAGGCAACTGAAAGCAGCTAAACATTTACAGCCCAAATCCTTAGCATTTTCTCAGAAGTGTTATTTTGGGCAGTGAGGCTTGTTCCTGGGTAAGTGTGCACAGAATAGCAGCCTTACAGCATACAGTATGCTTACTCCAACAGAGATCATGCAAGCGTGAATAGGACTAAAGTCTTAGAACACTATTTAGCAAAGGGCAGGCTAATCTACAAGCCTCCAGATGTTACTGGATGATATTTCCCATCACCCCAGTCAATGGTAGTTCAATGGTAAGGAATGTGTATATTTGTAATCCACCAACATCTGTTCCCACCCCCTAATTTATGCAGAGGGTATTAATTCAACCAATTGGTGTTCTCTGTTATTAAGAATCATTCTAATCAATTCAGATCTGAATCACAAGAGTGGAAACTGTTCACAAACTGCAAGGAATTTCAAGCGGTACAAAGCACAAATTCCGAATTTTAACTTTTGACTCTTCATTCTATTTAAAAATTTCAGAAATTTGAATAGCCATTAATGGTGTACAAAACTGTCTTACAAATGCTTTTAACATGCATACAAATGCAACCTGAAACAGTAGACTGAAAACAGAAGACATAAACTTGCACATTTATTAAGGTAAGAAATTATTTTCTGAACCAGATGAGAGGCAAAGAACAGAGAACAATTTTCAGCTCATCTAAAGGATTCCACATTTTAAAACAGTTTTTACTGACATGTAGATGAACACATTTGCTGCAAGTGCTGCAGTAACTATTGAAGACACTATGGGCTGTTTTCAGCTAACCTATTCCACTAGTGGAAGCCTGTGCAAGGGCTCCCATTGGCACAATGAAACTTTCCTCCCTCCTTTTATCCCAGATCTGCTCTGGAAGGTTGGGAGAACTCCCAGAATAGCATTGGGGGGGGGGGAGGGGATTATTCAATCAGACAAGCAGAAATGCTTGTGCTGATGAAACAATCTATTTAGGGCTAGGTTGAATTCCACCCTTGATCCAGTTTGACATTCCAGTCATCTAATGAAATGCTTCTTACCATGGCCATGGACTGTTCCTGGACTAAATGATGGCTGCTGTAGATCTTTGGTTGGAGTAAGATAGCCTTCTTTTCCTTGACGCTGGCTCATCTTTCCTGGACTCAGAACATGAGCTTCATCATTGTTTGTTACCACACCTGAAAAACAAAGAGGATTATTAATTAATTATTCACTGCACATGGTGTTTTACAGAGTACAGGTCCATGCCCAAGGAGAAACAAAGGAGGGAGGCAAAGCGAAAGCAGGGTATATAGGAAAGCAATATGCAGTTCTTCCAGTCATGTGTGCTTAGGCCAAGTTACAGTATGGCATGGGAATAAGAGGCTTACACCAATGGCTTCACCGAAATGGTGGGATTTGTGGGAGGATTTAAAGGAAAGTAAGAACGCACAGTTGTTCTGGGAAATGGTTGTAAATATGGGAGAAAAGGGTGGCATCTTTTGAGAAAGCAGGATTTCTTCAGGGGCTGGAGCTAGACGAGGTAAAATCATGGGCAGGGATGCATTGGCTATAAGAGCGGGAAGATCAGGGTGGACACATTAGTCCTCACAATGGACATGCTATTCCTCACTGCCTACAACATTTCATCAGTAAAGACATACAGTACAAATGTCTTCCAGTGTTACTAAGAGTAAAATGGGATTTGCTGCCCCATGTGGTCATCCCATGCCACTCTGATAACTTTAGAATATCATTTCAGGCACAGGTCTATGAACACAGCTGCTTCCCATTCCCGAGGTCTATAAAACTTCTTCAAAAATCAATTTCAGAATTTCTTTTGCGCAGCATTTTGAGTCCTACTTGTACTATTAATCACATCTTCCTATAATCTTTAAACCAAACATTCCCAATATTAAATTTCTAAAGCTAACAAATAGTGGTACCAACAAACTGGACAGATCCTTCCATGTTCAAAAAATGAAAAAGTTATGTCTTAGAGTTGTACACCTTTTAATTAACAGCTTAAGTAATACCCAACCTAACACCCATTCATAGATTCAATACCAAAAGAGTATAGCTTTTTTAGAGCATCAACTTCAAATCTAATAAAACGTACATGTTTATTTTTTAGATACTGCTTGCTGTCTTTTTGTTAATAAGAATTGCACGTTCTGATGTCATCTCATGTTGCTTCAAAGCCCCCACTTTTAAAATATTTCAATACTGCTACATTGCCCTCTAGAGACTTCACTATGAAAGTGCAAATTTCTTCCATTTTTCCACCAGTAGTGATTCTGTTCTGCTCTTGGAAAATATCAAACTCTCAATATTAAAATATTCACCATAAATTTATTGTGGTCAACAGACCAGAGATAAGACCAAAAATAAAGCCATACAATTTACCATACTCTTAAGCATAGGATAAAATGCAAGGCAGAAGCCTTGGTAAAGCAAATTCTAAGGGATATTTCTTTTCCAGACCTTTTGGCTTACTCATCCACAACCTGCTCATTTTGTTCCTTAGACTTTTTATTATTATGCTCCTTTTAAGTTAGCTGCTTATTTTAGGAGTATTTTAGGAGTATGCATGTATTTTGGCTTTTACACATAATAACCAAGAGGTAGAATCTGTGGAACATGTTCCTTTTCTTTTTGTAATGTTTATGCTGGAGCTTATTGGCAAATGATTGCCCAAACTGGCTGAACTACCTGTAAGGTCAGCTCCATTTTACATAAAATACTTGCTGGTATATAAAATCTCAAAGGCTTCAGCTATATAGGTATACAACCATACAGACTGGATCAGGCATCCCCAAACTTCGGCCCTCCAGATTTTTGGACTACAATTCCCATCTTCCCTGACCACTGGTCCTGTTAGCCAAGGATCATGGGAGTTGTAGGCCAAAACATCTGGAGGACCGCAGTTTGGGGATGCCTGGACTGGATCCTCCCAAGCACACCAAATTAAATGACTCCAACATACAGCTGTGCAACACACATAGGCATGAAAGCATCCTAGTTCTCAATGAGTTGGTAGAATGTCTGAGATGTACCACTTCCAAGTGGAAACTTGCATGTTGAATATTTTAGGATGCAAGTAAATCCTATCCACATAGAAAAGCAGGAATCAGGGAGAAAGTTGCATGGGGTATTAAATATTTTTCAGATGGAGGAACATTCAATTCTGCAATTCCCCACATGCACTTAGAAGCAGAACATCTCAGAGATTCGACCCCCTCAATGATAATTAGGGCGTAATTACCAAGACTACTCTACTGTAGAGAAGATCCTGACATGACAGGTTAAGCCACTGATTTATCTGCAAAATTTAAAAATTTAAAAAAGAATCCTCAGATCTCCCTTTGCCAGAACCTCCTATTCTTCCTGGAGATTCAGCAAAATCTCGTTTTCCTCAGCCTCTTTTACACACAGCAACCACCTATCCTTTGCTTCCCACTCAATTCAACCTCTTTCCTTTGGGAAAGCAGGGGGTCAGTAGAGATTTATCTTGCCTAGGTTGACTTGAGCTGGTCATGCATAGCATACTAAACTACCCAACCCTGTCCCAGTTACAAACATAGCAATATAAACCCACTGCATCCCCTAGTGGCAGTTGTCACTCTGTATATATGACACAAACTACACTTTTCTTCATTGATTCAACGTAGCAAGTGAAAAACATTATAACACCACACAAGACTTTAGGGAAGGGAAATGAATTAAAATATATACAGTATTTGATTTTTCATTCTGAACTTTGAAAGGCTTGCATCCCACCCCCCTCCCCGAATCCTCCATTTCAAATTACATATGGGTAATATGAGTCATGTTGATTTTTATAAAGGAACAGAATTTGTGGTTTTAATATATTGCCTCACACCTTAATTACAGAATGACTCCCATGGCTCCATAATATAGTCCTAATGTGGGCAGTAATTATAATAAGAAATACACCTAGTTTGGTCTCATACTTAAAAGGAGAAGGCTTAGCCCACTAGAAGTATTAGGTATCTAGTTATGAGGTAAAGTCTTAGATGGGAGTTCCTTCGGAGATGATATTATGCAACCATAAAAGTTTTTAGTTGCTTGAAGCCCACTTGCATTCAAAGAACAAGTGAGCTGAGCTACCGCATTGGTGGGAAACTGTGGCCTTCAGATGTTGCTAGACCAGGGGTGGCCAACTTCCAAGAGACAGCGATCTACTCACAGAGTTAAAAACTGGAAGTGATCTACCCCCTTTTTGGGGTTCAGGTCAAAGTTGTTGAGGTTTTTTTTAAGGTGGAAAGCCCTGTTTTGGGGGGTTCACATAAAAGTTGTTGAGCTTCTTTAGGGAAGAAAGCGATGTTGAGCTTTTTTATTTGAAAAGAAAGCCCTGTTTTTTGTGGTTCAGGTCATTTTAGGGGTGCAGGGCAAAGATGTTGAGCTTTTTTTAGGGCAGCCAAAGTTTTTTAGCTTCTTTGGGCGGGAGCCACTGATCTACCGGTGATCTACCACAGACGTCCAGTGATCTACTGGTAGATCACGATCTACCTGTTGGACACGCCTGTGCTGGACTATACAACTGCCATCATACCTGACCACTGGCCATGCTTGCTGGGGTTGATGGGAGTTGGTGTTTAACAGGTTCCCCATTCCTTGGGGTACAATCTGCTAGGCAAGGAAGGGAAATCCTCTTCTCGACTTGCAGTCACACACACTGAATGTGGATACTGATAAGAGATCCCAGACACTAACATAAACCAGAAAAATAGGAATCCAAACTCTCACCCCTCACTTCCAGTAACATGATTTACTGAAGAGGCACCTTTCAGTGAAGGTGGAACTTCCAGGTGAGACAGAACTGCTGCTCCTATATAGGGCTCAGTCTAAGACTAACTGCTGCTGAAACAACATCTGAGCAGGGGCAAACTTTGAAAATATGGCACCCTATGCAAGGCTAAAATTTGTGGATCCGCCCCCCCCTACCCAGTTGTGACTAGACACTATCCAATAGGAGCCCCACAAAGCACTTATGACTGCATTCCATTTAGCACTTCCCTGGCAATCTCAACTGAGAAGCTGGGATTGGGTGAGAACAAGTGACAAAATATTGGTGTTTGAATGTTGAGTAAATACAACGTTCATACAGCAGAAATTCAGTTAAGAGCAGATATATTGATTGCCGCAACTACGGTATACACTTTGCTTTTTTAAAATGAATACAGAGTGCCTAAACTGTTTAAGAAGTACAAATTCAAAACAGAAATTCAAACAATGGAACTAGTTGTGTGGAACTTTGGATCTCAGTCTCTACATATGATGTCTCAAGACTTTTCCAGTACAAAAAGGAGCTTGCCAACTTTGCTCACCATAGTAGTGTGTTACAATTAGTTAAGAGAAAAGCTCTTCAACAGAATGGTGTCAGCTATCTGAGAAGGCTTTAGCAGGCAGTTCCTTTTAATTGTATTCCAACAGTAGTGCTAAATATTGCTTATTTATAGTCCCAAGAGAAACATTTGATAGCTGCCTATATATTTTTCATTTATCTCTCCAATATTGGGTTATATCCCCAGCACAGACCACCCACAATTTTGGGCAGGAAACTACCAAGAACCCCTGGTCTGGAACAGGAACATGGTACTGAATCAAGGCCTCTCAGCTGCTTTCTCTTCAAAATAGGAGCAACAGTTATAATGCACACTTTTAAAAAGGCTTAAATCAAGTAACACACTGTTTAGCCCCAAAATAATGCCAGGATGCTTTGCTTTACACAGTAATCCAATTAGAGCTTACCAGGACTGCATAGGCTCCTGGAAAGGAGCTCATCCCTCTCCAGTCCTTGTTTATTCCCACATTGCACTGAGCTAATCCATGGTTTGGCAAAGTGTGGTGTTCAAACCTGGGCTCACAGTTAACCTCTCATTTTGTTAATTTTGAGTTGCAGACAAGAATAAACCCTGGCTGCAGCTCGTGGCTAGTTAGGAGAAAACTTCGCCACACACTAGGGTTTCGGTGGCATGCTAAACATGGGAATAAAAAAAGCTGGAAGAAGCAAAGCACCTGTGACTTCTTTTCCAAAAGCCTGTGCAGTCCCACAGCCATAGTTTGGCTTACTGGGTCATGTAAACTAGGCCAATGAAATTTTCTTCAGAACTATTGCATTATGCACATACAAACTTATGCAGATTTAAAGCAAAACTCAGATGATTAATTGAATAAGATTTCCTTCATCAAGCAACAGCACTGCTGTAATAAAATCAGAATACTGAGATATAGCCCCACAAGAGAACCTTAGTAAATTTAAATAGTTAATTAAACAAAAAATAGCTAAGATATTTAAGACAGCAAGTCAATATAGAACAACCCAATTCTGTGCTTTATCTATTTGCAAGATCTTTTATTTGTTTACTATCACTTGGATGGCTACTAGCTTCCACTTTGCTATTAAAACAGGGAGATTATCACCAACAGAACAAGGTTACTAGTCACTACAGTACAGACTAAATTATACTGGACTCTAATCAACAGAGCCATATATAGGTATTCCATTTTGAGAATGATTTAAATTTAGTATTCCAACTTTCAAAAAACCTAAGGCCCCTACTATTTTCACATTCTTCTTTGTGTATTTTCTTCACTCACAGCAGACCTAAGCTTGTGTGCATGTGCACACACGTGCTTGCACACAAATGCACAGTTTCTGTAGTTCAGCTATTCCACCTCCCGCTGCTACTTTGTGTCTGATCATTCTTTAAAAGCTCGGCACTTGACAGTGTTAGTCTAGTGGAAGAACCTAATCATGTCATGATCTGGGAACATGAGAATATAGCTCTTCACGTGTTGTAGCAGAAATCATTTACTTACTTGAGGATCCCTGGCAGTCTTTGATCTCATCATGATGCTTGAGGTGATGTGCAATTGAGTACGCAGAACAGCAGACAAAAGCAGCAAGGCCAAAAATGGAGAGGGGGAATACAGCAGAGGCAGCCACAATTAAAGGCAAGACAGAAAAAGGGAAACAGCATGTTAGTTTGAAACTAAAAATAAAAAATGCACATCAGTCCTGATTAATTTTCTTAAGAACAACACAGCACCAAAAAAAGAGAGATAAAACAAAGCACGTGTGCTTAGCAACAGGCCATTATTAGCTTTGCTACAGTTAATGAATGACTAATTTCTCCAGAAGTACAAATATTTTTCAAAATTATTTTTCATTTATCCAATCACATAAAGGAAGTTTAACTTTCATTCAATCTATTAATAGTAGAAAGTAGCAGCAGAACTGAAAATCAAGTCTTTACCTTCACTCGACAACAGCTAACTAAATTCTACAGTATAATATTACATCAAATATAGTGAGTTATAATGGAATCTTACTCTAATGAGGGAAATATGAGATTCATACAATATTGTCAAGTATATTATTAAAAATACAATTTCAACTAGGGATAATAATTTCTTCCAATAGCAAACTGAGATAGTTGAATGAATATCAATTTGGAAGCAAAACAGGGTAACCCAAAAATGGGGGTGAGGTGTGGGGGGGGGTAGTCCATAGGCAGCCTTGGGGAAGTGGGTGGGAAAAAAAGTTTGAGGAATAATAGGCAAGGTTAAAAAAATACTCCCTTCCTTGAACTACAGTGATAAGTCAAGGCCAACCCTAACATTAGGCAAAGTGAGGCAACTGCTCCAAGCAGCAGTAGTAGTAGTAGCAGCAGCAGCAGCAGCAGCACCACCACCACCACCACCACCACCAAATGTTCTTTCTGAGCAACTCCCATTTCCATTTGTTGCTACACAACCTCTCCTGGGTACCTCTAAACTGGCATGTTGTCTGCTATATAGTCTAAACTTGATTCGTACCTACCTAAATAAGCAACTGTCTAAATAGTTGCATGGCTGAATATTTACTTGATCTTTGAAGCAACCAATGAACATCACTATGACATTAATGTTAAATACAATAATAGTAGTAGTAGTAGTAGTAGTAGTAGTAGTAATATTCAATATGCATCTGAAATTCATTATGCTTAAACTATGGTGTTAACTAAAAACCTTACCTCAAATCTATTAAAATACTTCCTTCTCTGTTTAAAGATTCCTGTCTGTTATCTCTACTAAAGGAAAAGAAAATGTACCATATTAAATCAAGTTGGGGGGGGGGGTTAGCATAGCTCAGTGGTAGACTAGGTGCTTTGGTCTCAGGATCAATCCCTAAAAACTCCAGATAGGGATGAGAAACATCTCTGTCTGGAATCCTAGAAAGCTATTATCAGTCAGTGCAGACAATAGTGAGCTAGATCAGGGGTAGCCTTCAAGTTGTTGGTGAGGGCTTGGGGGAGTGGGGAGTTGTAATTCAACATCTAAAGGACACCACACTGGTTACTCCTGAGCTAGGTGGTTCTTAGGCTGTATAAGGCTGCTTCCCATGTTTGAAAAACTGATCATGACCCGCTTTGAAGTGGGTCAAACTAGCAACACTTTTGCTAAGAAAAGTAGGAAGATCTGCACACAGTCAAAAATAAAAAATAATGATCAGGACTGTGTCCCGTATTGCAAATAAAAGGTTATAAGCAAGTTCAGTATCTGAAAAATTTGAAAAACAACTCGCTACAAGAGAACTTTTGCCTTGCACTGGTGGTAACATAAATAATACGTTCAAGATTATGGAATATGTTTGCCCTGATAATGTTATGGAGGCACTTTGGGACTGTTTGAAGTTAGCATAACACATCTGAACGCAATGCTACACATTTTAACAGACTTTTATTTTACAGTTATAGATTTAAATAATAATAATGGTAAGTCAAACTGTCATGAAACAATAGATTGAGTGTTGCAAATCAACTAGAATAATCACTTGCTAAATGAATGTCTTCCTAGCTCATTGTGAAAACTACATGTCATCTCTCATGCAACACTTTGAAGGAAAGAGGAGGAGAAAGACAGAAATAGCATTTTAAGCATAAATGACTCAGATGAGTCTTACAACAGAGCATCTACATTATCAGTACTTACATGATAAAATAGAGCAGAGGATAGTCTAGCCACTAAGACCTCCACAAGCCTGTACAACTGAGCAAATGCCAACAAGAGAAGCACTGAAATGGGAAAGCTGAGTGAAGCAGATAAAAGCTGATCGTCCAAGATTATTGTAATGGCCAGTATGTAAATATTTCAGCACTGCATAGCTAATCACTTTCAAGGAGCTCCTAAGCTCCTAAGCAACAGGCTAACACACAAGTTTACTGAGGTCTGCTACTGCTATATTGTATTCGTGGAAAAAAATCCTATATACTGTACAGCCTCAAACTAATTAAAAGAGCTAAACTACAATTTGACATATAAAAATCTCAGTTCATATTATGTAGGAAATAAGCAAGAATTTAGTTTTTCAAACTCTTACAATGTGGCAGTTTACTTGTTGAATAAATCAATTTATATAGAAGAAAAGGACTTATTCAAAAACTGGGATTCAACACTTTCTATCATGTTGCTTACCTAAGTAGAGATTTAGTTATTTCTTTCACTTGTTCATTTAAAGATTTGAAGCTTTAAATTTACAAGTACAGTGGTACCTCGGTTTATGAACACAATTGGTTCCGGAAGTCTGTTCATAAACTGAAGCGTTCATAAACTGAAGCGAACTTTCCCATTGAAAGTAATGGAAAGTGGATTAATCCGTTCCAGACGGTCCGCGGAGTAACTGTTCATAAACTGAAGCGAACTTTTCCATTGAAAGTAATGGAAAGTGGATTAATCCGTTCCAGACGGGTCCGCGAAGTACTTAAACTGAAGCGTTCATAAACTGAAACATGGGTGTAATTGGTTCCGGAAGTCTGTTCATAAACTGAAGCGTTCATAAACTGAAGCGAACTTTCCCATTAAAAGTAATGGGAAATTAATCCGTTCCAGATGGGTCCGCGGCGTTCATAAACCGAAAATTCATAAACCGAGGTGTTCATAAACCGAGGTTCCACTGTATATTCCAATTTGATTGTGTTATCTCACAGTCTTACTTCCACATAGTTCAGGAAAAGCAGCCCAATTTTCAGAATGGCGTTTTGTTTAACACTGAGATCTTCTATGCTGCTTCTATGCTTTTTCTGTTCTAATAATATTCCAAATCTTTGCAAACTACCACATGATGGCGGTTGCTTTCACAGTTCTTTATCTACCACTACAATTTCCTGTTGCAGTTGCTATATATTCTGCTTCTTGTGTAATCCTGTTATTTCTTATTTCCTACCACGTTCAACATGAGTTCTCTACTGGACAGTTTAAACCAGCTGTCACCAACCTGGTGCCCTCCAGAAGTTTGGGGGTACAGCTCCTGCCAGCCCAGCCATGCTGATGAGAGTTTTAGTCCAAGAGATCTGGAGGGTACCAGGTTCGTGACGGCTGGTTTAAATTAAATCGGAAGTGTGAAAGGGAAAAAGCAAGCAAACTGCAAGAGTTTATAAAAAGTATATTTGATATTCAATATGTTGGGAAGTTTTTACATTGTAGACACACAAGTTGTGAAACACTGGAAGGTTCTACTCTATACTTTCTACTAAAATTCATCTGCATTTGTGGTTTAAATTGCTACCAAAAGAACAAAACCATCAAAGCATTTCCCTCTTTTTTTCTTTTTTGAGGGTAGGGAATTCTGATGATGATATGTGCTCAAACCTCAAGTAACTCTCTTTTACACACTTTCCCAGTGGGGAAATTTTTTGATGTTTATTGTAAAAGGGAAGGGGCACTCCTATTCCCACTTACCTGAGATTAAGTCCCCCTGAACTCAATGGAATTACTTCTGAGTAGACATGTTTAGGATTGCAATATTACAGTAGTTGGTTGTGAAGCTACATGGCTGTCTGAGGAAATGCCCTTTCTTTAGGATTTTACCACTGTCAGTCACTATGTACAAATTTACTTACCGAAGTTCTATCCGGCTCCCCTTCAAAGCTAGTTGTCTCCATAATGAAGCAGAACTTGTCTTTCACTTAAAGTCCTTCCATTCTGTATCTATCAAGAAAAAACACACCTAAAATTAACTGTGAATATAGGTAACATATTGCAACTGAACGAATTACCTTTGATGAGTAACACAGCAGGACACATTGTTCACCACCAATACAATTTATTTCTAAAAATAAATAAGCAGTATTTGTAGATTATATACTGCTGACTTTGTTAGAAAATAAAGAAAAGGTAGATAGGTGAGCAAATTTTGTGCTCCAAAGTATTTACACAAAAGCTAACTGGATACAGATCACTATTCAGTAATAGGCTTTGTGAAGATGACTTGACTCCCAATTTAAATCAGTAAGTTGATGAAAATAAGCTGATGATACAATGAACTAGCTAGAATCAATTTCAGAATTCTTTGTAGTTCAGTGGTTGTCAAAGTGTGTGGCAAGCCACACTGGTGTGCCAGGAGAGGATAGCAAGCGTGGCAGGAAAATTCAAGGACAATCGAAGAAATATTTAAACATTTCAGTGTAATATAGCATATAGTATCAAAATAGTTGTTGTTTTTTAATTTGCAGAATATGGATAGATATGTTTTCAAAATGACCGCAAGAACATCAAGTGTAGGACGGCCATATATTTGGGATTCATCCTCCGAAAATAGCATCCTGGTGGATTTTTCAGAAAGCGATTAAAATGTCCAGGAAAATCTGGGTGTATGGAAGCCCTTTTTTTCGTTTTTCTTTTTTGGTGAATTTCCTAAAATATAACTCAAAAAAACCTCAGCAACTTTTGTGTCTGAATTTTAACTTTTTGAAATATGGCAATGCTAATCAAGTGATACTACAAGCTCACATGTCTCACCGAGTTTGTATAAATAAGGTACATATGTAAGAGGCTCGTTTATCATTATATTTTGGGAATGATTCATGCTTTATACTTCCTGGGTGTCCAGGATCATATTACAAAGTAATTGTGTCCCGTGTTATAAATCAAGCACTGTTAGGAGCCGTTTCTATTTGCTTTCCAATGTATCCATAAAAAAAAAAAGTTTGCACAAGCAAATATTTTTTCTGAAAGTGTGGCCCAGAGAAAAAAGTCTGAAAACCACTATTATAGTTGATGTTTTTAGCTTTTGGGAAATCATGAAAGGACTTCCCCTCAAGAAGTTATAGGAGCAAAAACTGGGGGAAACATAGAAAGCAGTTTTGAGCGTAATTGGTGCACTGGGAAGTTGGGGGTTACAACTGAGGAAGGAAAGGTCAACCCTACTTCATCTAATGCAATCTCCATGAAAATAACACAGCCCTCCAGCAATAATGTTTTTAAAAAAGCTAAAGCTCCAAGTGGTGTGTTAAGTGAAAGAGAGGAGGGGTGAATGGGTGCTATGTGTAGGGTTGTATGAATGCATGTGTGTGTACAAGAGAGGGAATTGGGTTCATCTAAAACAGGCATGTGGCCCCCATAAGGTTAGCTATAAGGGGATGTGGCCCTCAGGATGAAAAAGGTTTCCCATACCTACTGTAACCAATTTGCATATAAATCCCTTCTGTTAAAGAAGTTTCTAAGTACCATTTCATCATCATTATCAATGCCAATTAAATTCCCACAATCCTGTGTATGCCATCCTCAACAAGTGGTCTACAGTATCTGCAGCCATGATGTGAACTGCTTGCAGAAATTGTTGTTTCCACTAAATTACAGTATCTGTAATGAATATAAACGGTACTATCCAATAGTACTGAAAGCACAACACACAGAAATGTTTTGCCATTGTACAAGAACTACTGACAGTGACTAGTGCTGGAAAGTTTATAAATCCACCCCTCCCCTATAAAAGAAGCCAAAATAATTTTGTTACTGATGTTAGCAACAACAGAAATGCCATAACAGAAATAAGATTCTTTAAATCCTTAAGATCAAAGAAGTAAGATGGTAAAAGAAACACATCCCAGCAGGAAACGTTTCTTTCACTCTCTCTAATAACACACAAACTTTAGATAGATAGATAGATAGATAGATAGATAGATAGATAGATAGATAGATAGATAGATAGATAGAGTTGTCAAAAGCCTATTTGCATCAATGTATTTAAGCAATGCCAGGACAAAAACAAATCAATAAAAATCTACGCAACTAACAACCCAACCATAATCATATTTACTCTGAAGTATTTTACTTCCGAAGTGCCAGTGCACATAGCATTGCAGATCAAGGTCTAGTTGCAGTATAAAGATCCCACCCCAATGAACCACTGTTTATCAATTCAGGAACAAGCCTTGTATCTTTCCAGTTATTCCTTCCCACCTTCCATCATACACTCAACATTAAGGTACCTGGTTTGTAAAGCCAGTTTCTTGTGTTGTCTGAACCATGAAACAGTAGTTTTAAGGCTTGCTCCAAATCAAGACCTGAAAGTAGAATCAGATCCTGGTTTGAAATGAGTTTTTTGAGTTCAAACCTCCTAGAAAACTGTATTAAAGAAACCAGGAAAATTCCATCAAAGGTGGACACACAAAGGGAGAGGGAAGGGTTAGGAAAAACATGTGAACACTATCATTATCAGATGAATATACTAATGTCTGCACTGGGCCTAAAGAAAACTTCAGCTGAATTTAACTTTCAGAGGTAATGCCTCATACTTATTGCACAGAACAGGCATAGCCATGATTATTTTGTTCCGAACAGCAGTGGAGGCCATGGTAATGTTAGCAATTCCCCCACCCCACCCAACAATGTGTTATGCTACAAGTTCGTGCATCCATGCATTTTGCTGTAACTCCACCACAGTTCAACCACAGGATCTACCCCAATAGGTTATCTATGTAAAAAAGAAGAAGAATGGGATGGATTTGATATTGCCTTCTGGAACATATCAAACCTATATGGCCACCAAAATGAAATTTGGATTAAAATATAAATACTAAAATAGAATGGTCAAATTTCATGTTATTTCAAAGTTTTAAAGTTTAGTCATTTGCTTAGGACAAAGGACTTACACATTTGGGGACAGCAAAGGGTAGGGATTCATTGGTTTATTCCAGCCTCACATTTAAACCACAAAATCTAGACAAAATATGTATTTTAAAATGTATTTAATCTCAATGCATGCATGCTAAACATATTTTACAGTGGTACCTCGGTTTATGAACACAATTGGTTCCGGAAGTCTGTTCATAAACTGAAGCGAACTTTCCCATTCAAAGTAATGGAAAGTGGATTAATTTGTTCCAGATGGTCCGCGGAGTACTTAAACTGAAGCATTCATAAACTGAAGCAAACTTTCCCATTGAAAGTAATGGAAAGTGGATTAATCCGTTCCAGACGGGTCCGCGGAGTACTCAACCTGAAGCGTACTTAACCCAAAGCATGGATGTAATTGGTTCCGGAAGTCTGTTCATAAACTGAAGCGTTCATAAAGAAGCGAACTTTCCAATTGAAAGTAACGGAAAGTGAATTAATCCATTCCAGATGGGTCCGCGGCGTTCGTAAACCGAAAATTCGTAAACCGAGGTGTTCATAAACTGAGGTTCCACTGTATATTAAAATATGCATTTATAAAAGATTTTTACACTTTAAAGCTGAGAACTGTATCACAAAATTTTAAGAAATGCAAAATCTGAAGATACTTATATTCCAATCAGTGTATAATTCCAGGAGCTGTGATTTAAGTCAGTTTGCTTAAAATGTGAGTCAAACGAAGTCTCCACCATCCCCAGCAAAGGACTTCAAAATAGTCACTGCTTGGTCATGTAACATATATTTCTTCTCCAATCAGTTACAGAGAGAAGATTCTGCAGGCAAAAATTTTGGCTGTATATTCTAAAAATAAAGACAATTCTAAACAATGATAAATGCTCTCTTAGCCAAATATATTTATGCTTAACTTCACTTAGGCAGAAATGTAAAATTCAAATTTATAAATGGAGAAAAAATACTACACTTGCTCATCCAACAGATGGGCATTTACAAGTATTTTCCACATTCAGCAATTAAGGCTTAAGTGAGAGGAAAATGAAGTAACACCTCCAACGCTTTCAACATGCAACTGCCACCTATTTCTATATACTGTTTATAATTAACCTGTATAATCATTCAGTCCCAAAACATGAAAATGCAAATTGTCATATTGTATCTTCAGAAGCAGAGGAACAGATATTTGAATTCTTTCCCTATGCATCCCATACCTAACCATTAGGCAAATTCCTAACACCATAGTAAAAACACCTTTTGTCAACCAGAGGTTGCAATATGTAGTAATATGTATTTACTGTGAATCCCGTGGCTTACCACATTTATAAAACTTGCATGGTCACTTATCCATTTAGAACTACGGAAGTCTGCAAAATTACAATGTTTTTCATTCACTCAGATGAGACGTATAAGCTCATTTACTCAGAGTAGTTTTCAAGCAAAAGTTGCTTCTCTATTCACAATCTTCCATTTTTAAAATGTTTTTTATTGAGCTTTTAAACAGCACATATGAAAAACAGAAATCTAAAAATGATATCCAACAGTCTCAAACGCAGGAAAGTTATCATAATATAACCTTCCCTGTTACCTGGCAATAATGTTACTTCCCTTTCCTTAAGAATACTTCCAAATATTTCTGCTCACCTCCAGGCAGCACTGAGGGCAGCACAAGGACTTGAGGAGGGGGTCAAATTTAGGCCTCACCCATCCTTCACCCCCGCAACAAGTCAGTGTGTGGCCCATGAATTCTGTGTCAAAGTACTCTTACAGTCCACTTCGTATGAAAAGTTGAGCCAACCTGATATAGATAATTCAGAAATAAGCAGTTCTAGTGGTCAAATAATTTCAGCAGAGAAGACATGGCTGCTTGTTTTTCTGACTGCTATAGTTTATTTAAAGTCAGTCCTTATGGGCTTCAAAATGGCCCAAGGAACTACAATGAGCAAGCTTGATTTGAGTGCTGCAAACAAGTTAAATACATGATTAAACATGGTGTCTTTGAAGTCGTACCCCACAAATCCATTCAAACTGTTATAATGGAAGCAGTAACAATGTGGGTAAACGTGGGAAAGTCAGAAAGTAATTATTTCTGACAAAACTGCTCCTACATTGTGACTATAGTATGCAGCATAGCTTCCACTGCATTTTCAACACAAATAACTGCTGAAATATTAGATGTTAAAGCTTTCACACAATCACAGATCAAAGTCAGCAATGCGTTATAAATGAGCAATTCAATTTATTACTGTAATTAATGAAAAAATATTACTGAAAAAAATCTATCAAGAAGAAGGTAAGACTATAAACAGGAACTAGCTTTAAGGAAGATAATATTACCAATAAACGATATCACCCCTTTGGATAAACTACATAAACTACTGGAAAGGCTTATAATTAGGGTAGCCCTGTTACAGCCTTGGGCTTCTTTGGAATTACTGAAAATCAAGCTTTCCAGCTTATCGAGACAAATAAAGTGGTAAGAATGAGAGGCTGTCATGTGTTAATTGGGCAATGAATCAGAGTACCAAATCACAGAGATACTTGTGACAAAAATGTTAAGCAGTCATTCCAAAAAAGGCATCCCATATACTATGTGCAAACAAGTACAGTACTTTGTATATATGTCACCCATTCAGGATACCCCATTTCTAGGAGCTCTATTACCCTCTCATGAAGGTGGAGAGCAGAATTCCTATGCTCATAAAGATGATCACTTAGCAACCAAGTAGCAAAGGGAAATTCCAGGAGGACATTTACATCTCCTTTGCCAAACAGTAAACTGACTCTTCATAACAATTCTGGCATGCGGCAGCTCCCACAATAAGCTGAGAGACCATGAGGCTTGTAGCAATATGCAGCTTTTATTTTCAGGCCAAATCATTTAGCAGATAAATGTTTGAACAGAAAAGAGACAATGCCAAACTTAATGTCTCAGGATTGCTCAGCCGCATAGCACACTGCTTTGACTCCCATAGCTCATGAACATAAGCTTTGAGCGTTGTTGTTTTTAAATACAATCAAACAGTATATAATTTTTGTGAACCAGATAATAGGTTTTACCCCATTTAGCAGCCATTTTGCTTGGGTTAAACAAAAATGAGTTCCTCTCATATTTCAGAGTTCAGGGCAAATCACACTGCTTTTTACTCTTCACCATACAGAGATACTATGGGACGCAGGTGGCGCTGTGGTTTAAACCACTGGGCCTCTTGGGCTTGCTGATTGGAAGGTCAGCAGTTCGAATCCATGCGAGGGAGTGAGCTCCCATTGCTATGTCCCAGATTCTGCCAACCTAGCAGTTCAAAAGCACACCAGTGCAAGTAGATAAATAGGTACCACTGCAGCAGGAAGGCCGCTCCCTGCAAGGCCCTTTCCACCAGGCCTAGGGGGCAGGCCCCCCACCTACCAGCCCCACAAAAGAGGCTCCTCATGAGGCCAGAAGAACATCGCCCGGCTATTGTTTTATTGATTTAGTATGCTGTAAACTGCTTTGAGATTTTTATTAAAAATATAAAGTGGTATAGAAATTTAATAAAATAAAATAAGGTAAACGGCATTTCCATGTGCTTTAGCTTCCGTTGCGGTGTTCTGTTGCACCAGAAGCAGTTTAGTCAAACTGGCCACATGACCCGGAAAGCTGTCTGTGGAAAAACACTAGCCTGACAGCGGAGATTAGTGTCGCACCTCATAGTCACCTTTGGGTGGACGTAACTGTCCAGGGGTCCTTTACATTTACCTTACTATGGAGTACAGTCCAAGCTGTGGACATGATGAGCAGGCTACAAGAGATATAATGGCAACAAGATAGCACAAGAACAGCCTAAGTGAGTCTCCATTGTTTTTTATTGTATGCTGAAAAGTTTCACTAACAATAAAAAAAAACATGGAAGTCTCTTGCAGTGAACTGGAGACTTTCTGCAAAAAAGAAACAACCATACCTCTAGGCAGTTTATTGAGCAACCTGCGAACATTTTAGACAAATTCAAATAATCTGTATAACCTTTGATCCTGCTTGTTCCTGAAAAATACATAGCTGTGGGCAAACTAGTGAGCAACTCACAAATTCTTTCCTAGCAGAAACTGAATACCACTGACAAAATATTGTACTAGGTTAGTGAGGTCTTGACACAGCCTTTTTCTTAGCCATTGCAAAGATTTTAATAATAGATAAATAAAACCATCAGCAGATAGCAGAATTCTAAGAATTAAAGATTTTTAAAGATCAATATAAATAAAAGATCTTTAGTGCCAAAAGGGCATTAAATTTGACATCAGATTACCATCTCCAGGGAGAGAATGCCCCACACAGCACCTCTGCTGCAAAAGCCTTCAGATAAAGGGGAGGTGGGGAAAAGGACAGAGGAATTCATGTGTAGGATTAAGAGATCACTATTACTACAAATGCTACAAATTATAGATTCATTCTACTCTGCCTCAAATAATACACACCAAGATCCTTTAAATGGCCAGTAACCACTTTCTTTCACTTCTCTAACAAGTGGGCAAAGACAGTAAAATAAAAGAGTCAAGATGAAAACGAGAGAATGGAAATGAAACAAGAGCAGCTAACATATGCAGAACAAGACACCATCAGCAGAAACAGGATAGTAGGAAGCAAAAGGTAGTCACCACTGCCTTCAACTTTACAAATCCTTAGTCAACAACTAGCTTTATACAATTTTAAACAGAGGAACAGAACCACATAACAATGACTTTACTAGAAGGAGAACCTCCAAGACATACTTTTAAGATTGTCTAAAAGCTATTTGCTTTGGAGCACTTTTTCTGGAGTGAAGCCAATGGCGAACCTTGCCGCTTGGCTGCCCAGAGCGGCAAAGGCGGAGGCTCCCCTTGGGAGCGGGGTGTCACGACGCATGTGTCGTGACGTCACGACACATGCGTGGTCCGTCCAGGCTGGCGCTGCTGCTCCCGCGTAAAGTTCCGCGGGAGCAGCAGCGCCAGCCCAGCTGCCGCTCGCACACACCAGCCCGTAACGGGCTGACTGCGCATGTGCAGCATCCCAGCACGTATGGAGTGTACGGTGCGCGGGGGCGAGGAAGGGCGGCCCAAGTGGAGCCCCCCCCCCATAGTAGAGCCCGGGGCGGCCCGCCCCCACCTTGCTATGCTACTGAGTACAGCTATATATCCTGGTCCCCATCATTGGACTTGGAACTGTCACCACAAGCGGGTTATTTAAAGGTTTTATTTAGCAATTCAGTACAGCATACAAACTTAAGCCTTCAGGTTACAATGTCATAAAGCACAGAAGACCTCTAAGGTGCATGACTAGGTATTGCTAAGACGTTTATCCAACAAGTGACACATATCCTAGAGTCTGCTTATGCATGCATGGGCATGACTATTTGTGCAGCAAGCAGCCCAAGTCTGAAGACTGGCCAAGCAAATGGGCACGCCACTGAGCAGACTGGGCATGCAGCACTGGCTTGAGCCGGTGCTGATGCCCTTGAAGATGAAGACATCAAAGCTGGCTCACTATCCGTTTTCTACCCAAGTGCCTCTCTCAAAGCAGACAGCCATTCCCTAACAGGAAAAGGCTCTCAAGCCAGCTCACTTGCAAGTACTGAAGCCTTCAGGAGGCCCACAGGCAATTCACTTGAGCCCTCCTGTGGATCTGAACCTCTTCATCCCCCAACTTCCCCTGGACCACCCACTTCTTGGGTTCCTGAATCATCAATGCCCAACCCACTAGAGCCCTTGTCCAGATTGGATTCCTCCAGGTCCCTGAGCTTCTCCCTTTCCTCCTTTGAATGATACCACCCTCTCCAGTAATTCTCCAGGCAACTCACAACACCATATGGACTTGGGCATTCTTTGTGGTAGCTTACTCAATCGTGAGATCAACTTGCCTTACTTCTCTTACCTCTCAAAGTTTATAAAGCAAAATAAAAAATCAAGAAGGCTGTCAGCTGCTAAATTTTAATGAGTTTTATAGACAGCTAGTTCATTTTTACTTCTAACTGATTTAGTTTAGTTACTTTATTTTTATTTATTTGTATAAGCATTTCACTATTTTTGTAATCCACTGCAATAATATTCCATGTTAGTCAACATAATAAATAAAAACATAGGATGAGTCTATTAGCATAACATAAAATTATCTGTGTATATTGCAGCACATGCAGCTCCTCAAACTGCCACGTGCCTTTTTTCTGCTTTCCACACTTAAAACTAATGTTCTTAAACTGGCAACAAGCCTCCTTACTGCTAAATGAATCTGCAGTTTGAGCAACAGTGCTGCAGGATCTTTGCTAAGATATCATAGCAAGTGTAAATTTTTCTGAATAATCTATGCAAGTCAGCCAAGGCAACCATTTCCCAAATTATTTCCAAAGGCGGCAAAAGTAGAATAAGATCCTGAAGACCTGATAAATAGAGTAAAGTAAGTTTACAGACAGTCCTCAAAGCACTTGTACAGATAGAATCCCCAAAGGAAAAACCATTTGAGAATTGTAAGCATATGCTGAGAAATTTGAAACTTAATCAACACCTTTAAGGATGGGAGGAAAGTAGAGGAATACAAAATAATATTAAGACAAGGAATGAATGGTTCCAAAGGCACTAGAGAAAACTATTATACAAAAATATTATCTGAAAACCATAATATTTAGGGAATCAGGAGCAATGAAATGTTACATTTTACATCAGATAAGAATCTAATCTATGTAATTCAGTGAAAGGGTGTTTTTTTAGTGCATATGAATTGCACACTCTAGACGACTGAGCTGCAGTCTAAAATTAAACTAGCATATTGTTCTGTTGGCTGCTACAGATATTTGCACAGAAGTGGAACCAACCAATATTTGTTTTTGGTTTAGAGTTATGTTCTTCAGAGAGCCAAGATCCAGTTGCATCCTTTTGGGGATTCACAAAAATGCCAGCAAAGGAGATAAAGAAAACAAATCACTTGTAGTATGTGTGCAACATATGTGAAATGACTAGTTTTCATGAGATTTTTTAGGACTGAGGGCCCTTGAAAAAATGTAACAAAGTAAAATTACTCCACAGGAAACGAAAACAATGTTTGCAAAATTTCTAATGGAATTATAGTACCCCAGAAATCATTTTACAGTGAAAAAGATAAAAAAAAACCTGCATCTGTCAAGACTTCCAGATATATTAAAGGTAGTGTGTAATAGAAAAGCAAATGTCAGCAGTCAGACTTCCCAATCATAAGCTGATTCCAATATACTTGAAAAAGTAGAACTTGGAAAAAGGATACTGGATGTAGAGTCACAAATTAAATCATACTGAAACTGAATTTGTACAAGGAAATCCTGTCTGCTCTCAAATAGGAAAGAAAAACGTTTTTGCTACATGGGGGCAAAATCACTGAGATTTCTGAGAAAGGCAGTCCAGTGGGGAAAGATATACCTCAGAAAGACATCCAACAAAGAACAAAAAAATCTTTACTGGGGTATCCAACAGAGAAGCATATACAATCACTGTTACTAAAGAAATGAGGCAGCAGGGAGAATAGAAGAAATACAGTAAATGTGGGGCAAAGGAGATAAATACACATATTACTGAAGGACACATAGCTCATTCTGACAGTCAGCCCTCAAGCACCTGGGCCATCACAGAAACAGAACTATACACTTGCATGCACGCACTCAAAATCCTGTCTTTTGTACAATTATTTTTGAAGACAAGCACATATATTATAAACATCTATGCTGAAGTATTCTTCCACAGCTGTATGGTCTCTGTAGTTACAAAAAACAAAACAGACGAAGCAGTCTCCTTATTAAATTCAATAAACTTGTGTTGGCATGGAAATGTGCAAGTTTTTTAGTTACACAGAACCATGAAGCAGAAGTGATCTAGTTCACAAGTTCACAAAAATCAGGATTAAGGTTTTAATCACTTTAAACTGGCCTCTTCACAAAACAGTATTAGTTGACCAGACAAAAGAGATTTGTGTATGTAAATAAGCTCCATTTTTACAGCTCAATTCAGTGCTAGTATTTACCACTGAAACCCTAAACAGGGCCAAGATATTTGAAATACTCCCTTCTTCCATATGAACCTGCCTGTCGGATAAGATAATCCAAGACACTGCTGTATACCCTACCACCAACAAAGGGTTAGTTAGCAAAAATATTGTACAGGGCCTTTTCTGTGGCAGCACATTGCTATGGAATTCTCTTAATAGGAAGGTCAGACGGTCTCCATCACTGGCCCCATGACATGAGAACGGGCTATGTATTTTTTTATTCTACTTGCCTTTGGTTTTTTAATTTGAGACTGAAAGTTTAACTCTGGTCTTTCTGGTTTTTGATCTTCTAATCCTGATATTGTTTAAATTGGTTTTTATTTCATTTTAACTTTTGTAACCTGTCTTGGGGCCATTATTAGGGCAGAAAGGCGATATATCCTCAAATAAAATGTTTGTTGTTATATGCATCCCAGTTGTAACGGAAAAATTCACTGGATCATGGACACAATACAGTAATCAATGCTGTTTAATTTATAAAAGGTGAGCCAGTGGTAATGAGCCTCATTTCCAGAATCAAGCACGAGCAGTCAGCAATGTGGAAAATGGGATTTAAAAGGAGTAAAAATACTCCTTCCCTGCTGTCATCACTGCTGATAATTCTCTTTTCCCCACCCCTATTAAACTTCCTGTTGTCTTTCTCCTTTCATATGCCCCACTGCATTTTTTATGTTATTTTTTAACAGCTTGAGTATCCAAAAGCTAGGTTCTGGTGAGGTTCCCAAATAAAAGGCTATAAAACCCTTGCACTTGCAACCTACCTCAAGTTGGTGACACTGCCAGTAAAAACAGCCCTGCCTCTACAGATTCATGCAAACAGAGACCTGTTCATTGCCACGACAACTGGCAAATTATGTAGGCATGCATGCATCATGCTGGATTCACCACAAAAATATATCCTCCTGCACCTGCAGTGAGTGCAAAAGACATGTTGATGTTTGCTAGGATAGAGGCGGCATAAGCACAGGGGAGGTTATTTTAAACAGTCAAACCAGCTATAGAGTATTCTTAAACCTGGCTTGGTACTAAAAAATTGCCCAATCTTGCCAAACACAACTGCAGATCATATCCAGAAAGTCTAGCTGGTCCTCTGACCTTGCAACAACTCATCCTTTCCTCAGATGTTTTACAACTTATTTTTTCCATTATTTTCTGTAGCTGCAGAATTTCTGAATGGTGCAAGGATGCACCAAGAACAGAGGGAGAACTTCTATTGATTCAACTCTGTTTCTATGATATAACACCAATCACAAAATCTAAAGTGTGAACAAAATCATGGCCTATTTAGAAACATGTTGTTGGCATCTGTCTGTTTCCAGAGACAATAAAGTGCACCTCCGGGGTTGAAGTCAAACCGCTGCATTGGCAGCACCTGAGTGACCTCCCTAGGATGCAAGCCTGAGCAGTGTGTATGGGGGTCCTGGGCTGTCCAGAAGAAAATATCCCTCCTCTTGGCCTTGATGATGTGGTCCAAAGGGAAGGAAAGTAATACGTTTGGCACCAGCTTGGCTGCAGGAGTTGACAGAAGGAGGCGTACAAGGCACCATCCAATTGTCTTAGGGATTCCACTCCAGATTTGTGTAGGATTTACTCCTTAGCCTTTTCATCTCCCAAAGATATCCCGCAAAGCAGCAGACGTTTAGAATCATAGTTTTCCTTCTCTTAGATGGGTTACCTTCCAAGGTTGACAAGCCCCACCTGTCACTCACTTCCCTCTGCAGCACATGAAGAAACCGCTTTCTTGACCATTGGACCTGTTATTGGTCTCATCCTCTCAATCTGCTGGAGCCTATCTTTGAAAGCAGGGGAAGTCCCTAACTCACTGAGGGTTTGAAACACACCAGTTATACTCACCTGGTTTAGCAGGCCAGTAGAAGCTGTTCCCTGGGTGTGGTCACTGTCACACACTGACAGCTTCTAGGAGCCACAGGTGAGAACTGAGTGCAGGGTGGGGACAAAGGGCACAACGTGCCCCACTATAGCAGGCATCCCCAAACTGCAGCCCTCCAAATGTTTTGGCCTACAACTCCCATGATCCCTAGCTAACAGGACCAGTGGTCAGGGAAGATGGGAATTGTAGTCCAAAACATCTGGAGGGCCGGAGTTTGGGGGTGCCTGCATTAGAGGTAGTATTCCCCACCACAACACCCCATTATTACCCACAACACCCCATATACCCCTTCAGAAACAAACACTATATAAATTAGAGGGGTGTGCTGGCACAGAAATTTCATAGAACCAACTAGAAATTGCATTCATAATTATTTAAGAGCACATAATACATACTCAACTGCATAATAAATAACCTAGCTGCTGTCTAACACTCAGACTCCTAGTTACAGGTAGGTAGCCGTGTTGGTCTGACGTAGTCGAACCAAAATTTAAAAATTCCTTCCAGCAGCACCTTAAAGACCACCTAAGTTTTTATTTTGGTATGAGCTTTCGTGTACATGCACACTGTGCATGCACACGAAAGCTCATACCAAAATAAAAACTTAGTTGGTCTTTAAGGTGCTGCTGGAAGGAATTTTTAAATTTTGTTTCGACTCAGACTCCTAGTAAACAACTGACCAACCCACTTGCACAGGCTTGACTAATTGGAGGAAGAAAAGCAAGTACTGAAAAATCCATGTCAAGTTGTGGGACTGCCAATTATTGGCAATGACAACAACAAGGTAGGGTGTGATTACTTTGCAACTTATATGGCACCACCCTATCGCCTGGTTTTCTTGCTTAAGCCTCTTGC
Source organism: Zootoca vivipara (assembly GCF_963506605.1). NCBI lineage: Eukaryota > Metazoa > Chordata > Lepidosauria > Squamata > Lacertidae > Zootoca > Zootoca vivipara. The sequence continues at coordinate 30,498,363 of NC_083285.1, forward strand.
AGCACCTTCAATTCCCCTCCACCCACAAATTGGTTACATATATATCCCTTAGCAGCTCTGCAGAGAGGGGCAGGGTAACTGGCACCCTTAGTTATAGGTGGAGGAAGCCAAAGAAAAATTGCCTGATTGCCCTCTATTTACAGGAAGTTACAGGAAACTGAAAACACGTGTTATAAACTGAATATATCAACATGATGAATTCAAGTAGGGTAATGCACATTAAAATGTGCCTTGTCAGGAACCTTTATTCACCTGACCTATTGTTACAGAGATAAAACCCACGTGGGCAAGACCAGAGAGCAGATATAAGAATTAGGACTCACTCCCAGGGGTTGCCAGTTTCCATCGCTTCCACCCCCGCTCCCTTGGGCCACAACAGCTCTTTAACTTTTTTTTATGACAGCAGCACCGGCAGGAACGGAGTCCCCTCTCGCCTCCGTGGCTGCTGTCAAAACCCCCAGGGCTGGGAGACGTGCCCAAGGTCACGCCGCGCCGTGCCCAACCCGGGAACCCCCTCCTAGAGACGCTCCTCTGAATGCGCAGCCGCCCCACCGCCTTCCCCACCGCCGCGAATCCTCACTCTGGGCCAGCAAACGCCCAATGGGACAAGGGCGCCCCACGGCTCGCTAGGGCAACACCCCACCCCCGTCCTTCTTACCTCGGTTCCCAGGGGTCCTCGGGCGAAGGGGCGGAGTGACCCCCTCCGTCCCCCGGACCCGCCACCCCCGGAGAGAGGGGCCGGGCCAGAGCGACCAGAGATGGCTTGAGGAGGAGAAAAGCGGAACGTCGCTGAGGGGAGCGCTGCCTCTCCCCCCCCCCGCCCGCTTCACGCCGCCGCTCGAGCTGACTGAAGCCGGTCGGCCGCGCGCCCGCCTGCTCGCTCTTCTCCCCCTCCCTTCCTCACTCGTCCTCGCGGACTCGGTGCCGTTGCAGGTTCGGAGTCGCCGCTTGATTCTCTCATCAACGGCCGCCGCGCTCCCTCTCTATAGCTTCCTGCGCACAGACCCTGCTGTGGAAGGGGACCGGCGCGCGGCGGGCGGGAGCGGCGGGGGAGGAGGGAGCCTTTCGCGCGCAACCACGCCCTTCTTGGGGGTCACGTGATAGGGGATCCTGGGCACGGCGCTGAGGTAACTGGCGGAGACGCCGCCCTCTGGTTTTTTGTTTTGTTTTGTCTTTTTTTTTTAAAATCTTCTGGTTCTGCAGAGCTACATGCAGGCGAGCAGAAAGGCCTCGCGCTGTGGGCCCGCCCTTTTTGACTCCCGATGTCCCTGCGCAGAACAGCCTGGCGAGAGAATACGTACTTGGACCCAGTTCTCACGCATATACATACACACACACACACACACACACACACACACACACACACACACCTTTCCCCAGCTCAGGGCTTCGGGGGGTGGTGATGCTCAGGGCGCCACCATAGACAGAAAAGGCATTTTTTAAAGCTCTTGCTGCAGTCGTCGCAGCAGGACATTTAGCCCAGATCAGCACCCCCCCCCCCCGTCTCCCTCTCATCAGAGGATGGCAACCTCTGGAACGGCACTACTAGGTATTACTAGGGAAGATGTGGAATAAGCTAAAATAGTCGTTATCTTTTTTCCAAAAGTCCCCATTAGTTTTCTTCCATTAAAACAATGTTTTATGTAAGAGCTGTTGCTAAAAGCAAATTTTCGCTCATTCATCCGGGACCTGAAATTATGTTAACTCCTTAAAATTAGCAAGACACCTACCTGGCTCTGTAACTATCCAGCTACGGTAGCTGCTACTTCCTACCTATACATAGCAGAAATCATTATCGGAGTTCTTCGTGTTTGATCTTGCAGCCCCCTCCTGGGCCCCCGAAACTTCTTAAAACACTGCATCTTTCGGACAAGCCGCACTGATTTGGAAGCATACTCTTTGGATGCGTGATTCTCTACACTGCCCCCCACGCCTACTTTTATATCTAGCTTAATAGCTAAATATACTTGTGTAATGGGCATGGATGGCTTAGTGATGGCAGGTTAAGACTAAAAGCTTGAGAAGAGTTATGTGTGCTTAAGCCTATTGAGTTCAGGGGTTTTTGGCACACCTCTCTTGATAGGATAGGCTTGGACTGTACACTATAGTTGGTGACTGACTGATTGATGGTTGTTAGTTGCTAACTGGACACCCACCTACGGTACTGTGGTGTGGTCTGTAGAAATAAAGTTTCACAGTTTTCCTTCTTCGAGATGGGCTACCAAGTTGAGTTTTTGTAGAAGGTTTCCGGAAAGAGGTGGGGAGAGCTTCAAGAGAATGTTTGCTTTCTTACCACTGTTTTATTGGGCTAACTTATACTGCTGAGAGCAGCTATATGTACAGAATTAAAATACAGTATAGAGGCAAGGAAGTGCCACCAGATCGCAAAGCATGTAAGGTGAGTGGGTGTTTTTAGTGTTTCCACTAATATGTGAAGGGAAAGAATTAAGAAACTGCTCCTTCCCTGCTCACACGCACTAGCTTAAGTGAGGCTGGCTTTACATAACATGTAGAAGAGAGGCTGGATCTAAATGCAGTAGTATGTGGTGGTAAAATGAACTACCTTGCCAGGTTGCAGTTAGAGCAGCATCCCCAACCAGGCCCCCTCCAGATGTTTTGGACCACAACTGGCATCAGCCCCAGCCAGCATGGCTAATGGTCAGGGCAATGGAAATTGTCCAAAATATCTGGAGGATCCCTGTTGAATAAGGCTGAGATAGAAAATTACATCCTGGACACCTTAATAGGATGGGTTGTTACAGCTTTTACTGTGAACTAAAAGGTTGCTTGACACCTATAGACTCATAATTCAGAAAACTGTTCTGCGTTTTTGGCCTTTATAACAAGCTTTCCAGCTCAGCAACCTTTTCAGTAAGCATTTTTCTGTTTTTTTCTTTGTGATATGACTGCAGCACAAAGACTTCATTATCTGATTCTATTGTTTGTTTACATCACAGTTCTGTTCCTGGAAGACAGGTTTTGCTGTCAGTGTATTTTATTAATAATTCTTCCCTTAAAACAAACCTCTATAAATAAAACTCCTACATAAAAGAAATCTTACCAAGAGTCAAACATTAAATGCTCTCCAAGTGTAAGATTTCAATAGATTTGCTAACTCCCTATCTTTACAGGTAGGTAGCCGTGTTGGTCTGACGTAGTCGAAACAAAATTAAAAAATTCCTTCCAGCATGCACACACAAGCTCATAGCATAGCTGCCAAGTTTTCCCTTTTCTCGCGAGGAAGCCTATTCAGCATAAGGGGAAATCCCTTTAAAAAAGGGATAACTTGGCAGCTATGGCTCATACCAATGACAAACTTAGTTGGTCTCACGCAACACAGAGGTGATATTTGGAACTTATACAGTATTTGGTGATTTTTTTGTTTTTGCGACTTATTTGGTGATTTTGTTTTTTCAACTTTTTCCGGTTTATTTGTTTTTGTGACTGTGTGGAACCCAGTTCAGGTACTGTATTTTCAGAAGCACTCTTGCAATTTGATTTTGTGACTGTGCGGAAATGGATAAAAGCTGCAAAGCCAAGAGAACCATTAACAGAACAACAAGTCCATGGGCTTGTAAGTGAGTAGTGATGATGTGGAGGAGTTGGTGGAGGCCCACAAGACTGAGTTCACCACAGAATAACTTCAAAACATTCTGACGGAGCAGCGACAGGCAGCAACTGATAAAATATCTTCAGAGCAGGAGGAGAGCAGAGAAAGTGTATCTACTGCAATGATCAAAGAAATGCTTGCAAAATGGGCTGGCGTGCAAACTTTTGTTGAAAAAAATCACCCTGATAAAGCTGCTGTAATTCATGCCACTTACACTTTCAATGATAATGTTATGTCTCACTTTAGACAATTTTTAAAACATCGGAAAAAGCAACTCGCAATTGAAATTTTTTTAGTGAGGAAAAGAATTAGCCGGTCTGAACCAGATGTCAGTGGTTTTTAAAAAAGCAAGGGAAGGAATGGCAGGAGAGGAGTCACCGATTGTGATTCTAGAAAAGTATCCCAACACCACCACCCCCAATCCAAACAATGACTATCATCAGTGCAGAAAAAAATACATTTTCATTTTTATCATGTACAATACCGTTTTATTTATTTTACAGTACAATACGTTGTTTATTGCTTTTATCTTATGGATCAGTGGTCTCGTTAGATAGTAAAATTAATGTTAAATTGCTGTTTTAGGGTTTTTTAATCATCGAACTGATTATTCTGCATTACTTTCTATGGGAAAGCACACGTTGGTTGTTGAATGTTTTGGAAGTTGAACCGACTTCTGGAACGGATTAAGTTCGAGAACCAAGGTACCACTGTACTGTTTTCTCAAGAGGGTGTGAGACAAGGATGGACCATTAGATGGACAAATATATTCACTTCTGAGCTTCTGAGTTGTTTGTACTGTATCAGTTCAACCTAAGGAGAAAATTGGACAGCCCAGCAACCATTGATATTTGGAATTCATTCCGATCCTGTTCCTTAAGAGATACTACAAGCAAGTTTTAAAATAAATTGTACTTAATATTTTGAAATTAAAAGGGTGTTAAAAATAGTTTCATAATGTTTAGCTTTGGCTAACCTATTTGCATTTAAGTAAGTTGTAGAGGAGTTGCTGACAAACATCTGCATGGGTGTTCCGCTCTCATCTAGTACCGGTAGCTCAAGTGATGCAATGCTAATCTTCTAATTGAGAATAATAATGTTTATGAAACTTCATTAGAGACCTAAATGCTTAAGCATACTACTTACGGTAAGTGAAACTGATCAGAACAAAAGCAAGCAGGAAACCGGACAGAGCAATTCTCTTCTCACATTGCACCAGCACCAAACATTCACTAAGCACAATGTCAGATGAGCAGCTCTTACATTCAATGCATGCTAAGTCTGAGAGAGGAGAATGAAAACACACAACCAGAAAATCAAACATTTCCACAGCCCACCAATCGGGGACTGTTCCAGCGACATTGCCCACATGCAACACTGACATGAACTCTCAACAGTGGGAACATGTCCCCAGTGTCATATAACACACAGCAAGCAAATATTGCCAGAGCACCAATTCATCAACCCTAGGGGCAATGCCAACAATACTACTTTCAATTCCAAAGCACCCTTACAAGCATTCCAATCTTCTTCATGCTCCTCACAACCACAACTTTGGAGCAAAAGAGAATAAGAGGGGAATATCTTCTGAATGCAATGATTTGGAATTGAATTTTTTTCTCCTGGATCTGGGGCTAGTGTAAAGTCATAGCTTTGATGAGGGTGTGGCTGAAGACTGAATGTTTGTGGGTCCCATGTAAGTGTACTCCTCCCCTGTGCCACTCAGTGTAATGTATGTCAGGGGGGGGCTGTGTTTCATTGTAATGTTTTTTGGACCTCTTTAGCTCCTGTGCTTTGCAAGCCCCAGAGCTCCAAGATGAGGCCTTTTTTGCAGTCTCATTTTATAGCACTAAATGACAGTTGTGTTTAAAAGGCCTGCTACTTCATCATGACACACTCATGACTCCATTTTCTGCCAGCTGAGTGTTCCAGCTGTAATCCCTCAGGCAACAGATCTTCAGTACTGTATAAGATTGATTCAGAAAAGTAGAAGGGACTGTTGCTGAGTTGGGCACATTCATTACGGTAATTCTATCACAAAGTAGATTCCATTCTCTTAACATCACTGGGTTGTGTGGATTAAAAAAAACATGAGTCTTAGAGCAACTGTTAAAATAGTTACTCATAATGAGGGAAGAGCAAAATTTAGTTCACATGACGTCATAAAGAAATCACATTAGACCTGAGTGGTGTGATTTCATCTCTTTATTTCATCAGCATGAGTTACACTTCTAACAAAAACACAATATAATAAATTCATTTATAGTCCCTGGCAGCACAGAACTGAGAAGCCAAGAGCCTCAGCCTTTCAGATCCTGAAATGTCAAAGTCTAATACATAGAATTTTTCAAAGTAGTTAGATTGTGTGGATGAGGATCAGTGGGAAGAAGACAACCAGTAGCCACAACTACTTAGAAATACAGCTGGAAACCACCCTATTAGTTATTTGTTATGAAACAATTAAACAGACCTACGCAATATGAATAACAGATTTCCTTAAAAGTGGGGGAAATATGCTTTTGACTGGCAACAAATACATACATAACCCCCATTTGCCTTTTTCACTCAAAAGGCTATGTGCTAAAGTTCCCTGTTTGGCATAGCTGCCAAGTTATCCCTTTTTTAAAGGGATTTTCCCTTATGCTGAATAGGCTTCCTCGTGAGAAAAGGGAAAACTTGGCAGCTATGCTGTTTGGAGAGGAGAAATCTACTGTGACTTTAAAAAAAACAAAAGGCAAGCAGAATATAACAAGTGAGTTTTTGTCCCCACTGCATTTTTACACTAGTAAAACCATTGCTTGCTCTAATTTTGGTTTGGTGTGGCTAATAAAGGCAGAGAGGAGGCCGCTAGCTGCCCTCATTCCAGGAATATCCCAGTGGTGAGTGGACACAGCTTTTACAACCCAATTCTGCGTATGCTTACTCAGAAACAAGTTCCACTATGTACAACTAAGCCTTTTCCCAGGTCTGTTTCATTGGATTGCAGCCACAGGAAAGGGAGAAAGCCCTTGAGTGCACTGTCTCCCTCATTAAGACAATGCTTCCTTCCGTAAAGATTTCAGTATCTCACTGACTGCAGGAAAATACATTATTAAATTTTTTACACACTTCCAATGTGGCAGTTAATATTTGTTAGCCAACAGTGAAATTTTACGAAATCCAGAATCAACACTAGTACAACAGCATACTCTTTGATGTGGGACAACTGCACTCAAATCCCTTTAGATTCCGTGACTGACTTGGCAATGTGTTGAAACTTTTTGTACTAATAAAACAGGGATTGATGGACCCCAAACCATCATGAGGTCTAGTGACAAAGTAGAAAAACATTGTAAATACAGTAAATATCTCTTGGGCTCAAGATTCATTCTCTATTGTGCTTTGTATTCAGATATCTTGAGAAGTGTGCATGCATACGAAAGATACCAATGACAAATTTTGTTGGTCTCTAAGGTGCTACCGGTACTGGAAGGAATTTTTTTATTTTATCTCCCTTGTTGCACTAATTTGCCACTGGAAACTACTATGAAAGTCCTGCTTACCTTTCTCCAGTCATGGATATTTAGTATTACTGCATTGGAATAAGCTCACTTCTGAATGCTTCTACTCATCCTTCCCTACTCATCCTTCAGTAGAATTCCTTCGGGATATTTCATACACAAGAGGAAAAGACAAATTCCAAAAGTGAAGGCACTGAAAAGCTGAGATTGCTGGCTTCTCAGCTGTAACCAGGGAACATGGAGGTCATTTATTATTGTACTGTGTTTTTGGTGAATCTTGGAACACTTCAGATATGAATTGGTTTGTGGCAGGAGTGGGGAAACCTTTTCAGCCCAAGGTTTTTATTACATTGTGGAGACTGCATGCCACTGGTAGGCAGGGTCAGAGGCAAAAAGTGGCCAGAGTAACTCCTACCTTTGTGGAGAAAACTACATTCCAGTTATGCAAGTGTTAGCAGTTTCTATACACTCACGTGTACATCTTTCACCCAGGCAAGCAAGAAGCATTATTGCAGTTCAAGGGCACATTAGAGCTAGGCAAAAATACTTGAGAAGGATGCAGAGCAGATCTGAGATTCCTCAGCCCTTGTTTACTAGGACATTAGCTTTTATATTCTCAAGTCTACTGCATCAGATGTATGATGAAAATGGACATCTGTACACTGGGAGTGAGGGACCGTGAAGGATTGAACAAATTAAAAAGATGAGAATGAATGATAACATGAATGAAAAATTACTTCCTAGCTAAGAAGTAGCTGTATCTGAGCCAATTTTTTTTTTAAAAAAATCAATTTGTATTCTGCAGGCAATCTCTTCTATCATCCCTGACAGAAGAATTGCTGAAGAAGAGAGGTAAATTAAGAAGCTCTACCGGGAAAGACTTCTGCCTAGGACAAAAATAATAATAGTACTTACTTTAACCACTGCCTTTTTCTGGACAAAAAAATTGGAAGAGGTTGGCAGCTTGCAGTTTTGCAGTAAGCTATCAGGTCTGCTTCATATACAGTACTGCATTTGTAAGGTAAAATGATTTTGCATGTACATGTGAAAATGTAAAGGATAAACATGACAAGCTTGTTTGAACTTGTGTCCTGTAATATACAAATACACCTGCCAAAAGCCTTGGCTTGGGTTTCTGATTAGCTTACCCCCATTGGCAAACACAGGTGTGTTTTAAGTAACTATCATTTGACTGGACCCAGTGTATTTTCTCATAAACCTGATTTTATACGTGCCTCGGTTGGTAAACAACTTCATGGCATGGAGCAGAAGCACACCAACCCTCCATAAGCAGATAATGTCACCTGGGAGCTGGGCACTCATGTGAAAGACTGGTTGCATGAAAGTCCCAATTGTGTGATTCTTCTCCCCACCTTACATTTGTTGGAAAGGTCTCTTTTGAGAGAAGGGTGAAAAACCACATGCATAGGCTCTCTACATGGTCAGTGCTTGGAGCACCCAGGTTGCAAGTGATATTATTTGTGTGGGAGATTAGAGACACACCCATGCTATTTCTCCATCATAAAAAGCCAATTATTAGCTAAAGTATGTGTGAGCCAGGCTGCAGTCCTATGCACACCTGGGAGTACATCCCAGTTAACACACTTCGGATAGCTACTTAAGCATCACCAAAGAAAAAGAGAAGATATACATCACTCCTCCACCCCCTGCCAAAAATAGAGGACACAGATTTGCAAAATTTCTGCATGGACCAATGTATATGTACTGATGGAAATTTAGAAATAATTACTGTAATTTAAATAGAAATGCAACAACCTCACCACCGTGGGGAAGACACCGAACAGATGACTGTGTGAGCATGTCTTATGGACAAGGCTTATGCAGGAACACAAATCTTTTGTTTTGTTGACATGGGACCTTGAGATTTCCACCATTAATTACATAATATATCTCATTACTAAGGTCTTTTGTATGCTGGCTTGGTACTATACAAAAAATTCACATGGCTAAGAAAATGGATACAAATTCATCATGGTTTAGCTGTGTTTTGATTGAGTGATTAACCTAACAAGTAGATGCTAAATATCTAAACATCCTTTACCTTTAACATATCCTATCTTAGGGTTTTTTTTCCTATTTAGCTGCTATAAACACAACCTCTTTTCATAATAATTTTTTTATTATAGAACATTGTTTTAATTCTATCTGCTTCTGAAAGCTGCATATAAGATTATTTTATTTTATTTTATTTAAAAAGGAGTGCCATGGCTCTCATCTGACTATGATGGACATTATCTGATTTCGGTACAGTTATCATTTCTGACAATTCAGCAAGATAATTCTAGTTTTCCATTATCCAATACCAAAAGGAGGTCCTTTCCTCCAAAACAATCTATTTTAGCTGCAGTTAAACAAAAGATTTTTTTCTCACCAACATTTATCATGCCATATTCCCTGTTTCCCCAGTCAAATACAGTCACCTCCACATGCACAAAGACTTACTTGCTCATAGCACATGACATTTCCATCATATTATATTTAGCTGTTGCAGCAGATTATTAATTTGAGAGCCTTGATGAGATGAATTGCTTGGCAGCAAAGACACAGAGTACGCCTGCTTCTCCTTTTCCAGCTGCTGGACTCAAGTAGCTGTTGTTTAAAATCTGTTTTATCATAATTTAGCTGTGTTGAAAATGGGTTGGTGATGTTTTCACATATTAAATATTTGTATCCTTACTTACCTGCAGCATACTCATCTTGATAGCAAAGAGCTGTGGCTTTGAGTTAGTAATATCCTGTGTTACATAACGTTTGTTTGATAATGGATGGGTTAAGCTTGTTGGGATGCCAAGCACACTCACTATTAGAGCTGTAGCTGTGTCAGTGAAATTACATATTTCAAAAGCCAATGGCCTCAGAGTACTGTACTGCTATTTTTGCCTCATCTTATATGGGATAAACATGGAAACAGTTATGAGGCTTTCACTGTTAGCCTCCATTTTGTGCTCAGGGGTGAACCAAAGATGGGTTTGACCTTGTTTATAATCTTGCCATTGATTTATCTGTGCTTGACCTTGCCAGTAAGATCATGAGGATCCAGAAAGTTCATTTGACTCACTAGAAAGCTATGTTGCAATAATGGTAATAAGGTACTGGTGAACTAAAGATCACTTTCATATGCAAGGCGCAAGCTTCCTCTACCACACAGAAATTCCGTAGAAGTGTAGAGACCAGATAAAACAGTAGCATGTGCAAGGCAACAAAAAGCCACTTGCCATAATCATTGTTCTTGATAGGTAAATCCATTCAGGAGGACTATACATAAGGTAAAACCTTCCAGATGAGTCATCCTTGCTTGTTTATATGCCACAGTCTACCTCTTACCAGACTGGGATGCAGGTGGCGCTGTGGGTTAAACCACAGAGCCTAGGGCTTGCTGATCAGAAGGTCGGCGGTTCGAATCCCTGTGACGGGGTGAGCTCCCATTGCTCAGTCCCAGCTCCTGCCAACCTAGCAGTTTGAAAGCACATCAAAGTGCAAGTAGATAAATAGGAACCGCTACAGCGGGAAGGTAAACGGCGTTTCCGTGTGCTGCTCTGGTTCACCAGAAGCGGCTTTGTCATGCTGGCCACATGACCTGGAAGCTGTACGCCAGCTCCCTCGGCCAATAATGCGAGATGAGCGCCGCAACCTCAGAGTCGGTCACAACTGGACCTAATGGTCAGGGGTCCCTTTACCTTTACCTCTTACCAGAACCTTACCCATTACATTACTAGGGTAAATCCCCACCAGGATTTTTACCCAGTCCCCTTTAATGCCCTTATTTTGATTGTTTCTTCTCAGTCATCATGCCAGCTCATGATGATGCATTATTTTTTACTAGAAAGCTTATGCTTTGGGTACCTGCCTTGAGTCTTCTGGATAGGACAGGCTATCCATTTAGATAAATAGTATTCTGGAGTAGCAACAGGAAGACTTGATTTCTCTCCACCCCACGTTCATATCATTGACATTGTAAATGAAAACATATTCTCCAATACAATCCATGTGTCTGTGATTGTTTTGGGTTCCACAAGAGGAGTAAAGTAAGAAAATTCAGAATAGAGATAAGATATTATGCTTTCCCTGCTAAATCCCAAGGCACAATGCTTTGTTCCCCCTTGCTCTCTAAGTTTGCAATTAAGTTTGTGCCAATGCATATATCAGCTTTCCTGATAACGCGAGTGAGTGGATGAGGGTTTTTTTTTACAACTTGGCGTCACAGCCCAGACTTTCTCGCTCAGATTTTATCCAACAAGAACCTTACAGCAATCTGATAGGAATTAGTAGAAGTCAATTAGAAAATAGCCCATAGAGCGCTGCTGAACATCTGCTTGGAGACTTCTACTTTTTCATGCAGGTTCACAAAGTAATTTGCTGATAACTTTCCATTTTAAAAATGTTGCTGCTATCGCAGAGCTCAGCAACTCACTTTTAAACATTGTTTACTTTAAGTGATGTTCCTTTGTGGTTTTTCTCAACAACACCCTTTATTGATGCTATGGATTGGCAGCTGCTGCTTCGTTCTTTTATACTACTCTTGACTGCTGTGCTGCAGTTGTGTGAGATTTGATTTTCAATCTGAAAGTTGCCAATTCAACGTGGTGAAAAGGTCCACAAATGTAAGTGCTGCTGTGCGCACTCATTTTTCATGACTGTTCAAAGCCCCTCGATTTGCTGCTGCTTCAGCACCATATTTTTTTTACTGGGAGTATTCCATTATTTTTTACATTACTGCATTTACAGTATTCACTTATTCTGCATTTATTCATTTATTCTGGACCGGGCAACAATTGATGGCCATATTGTTGGTTCAATTAAGTCAGTGACATCTCTTTTCTTGTTTTACTATTTAGATTTTCTGTTGATGATCTGCAGAACTTTGCAAATGAGCCATGACCCTTTTATATAAAGTTATTTATAAAGGCATTAATGCAGGCATCCCCAAACTGTGGCCCTCCAGATGTTTTGGCCTACAACTCCCATGATCCCTAGCTAAGAGAACCAGTGGTCGGGGAAGATGGGAATTGTAGTCCAAAACATCTGGAGGGCCGAAGTTTGGGGATGCCTGTATTAATGTATTGTTATTTCATAAAAGATTGGGGTGGTGTACAACAGAAAACACCATTAAAAACAATACAGAGAATCATTAAAGTGACTGGCTAATAAAATAAAATAAAATAAAAATAAGAAGCAGCATTGGCCTGTGGGCATCAAAAGGTCTTCCAAGAGACACTGAAACTGTCAGTGATTCAGTTGACTATTATGTTTACATCACTACTGGAAAGAAAATTGTTTGAATTTTCTGCAGGCTGTCTCTAGTATAATGTTCTCTTGAGCATGCTTTCTATGTGTTATAAAGCAGCAGGGAAACCCAACCCAGATTTCAAGCAACTGTCACTAGCTACTCCAATTATCAGTGTGTTGCTTGCATCAGCATTCTGCTTCTTTTTTCACTATAGAGTGATGGATATATTTGTTGTTGTTGCCCTCTGCATTTTGCATGTTTCAGCCAGGTGGAAGAATTAATCTTCTCTTTGCAGCTGGATGGAGATAACAAGCAGCCTCTGACAGTCTGTTTCACTTACAGCCCCCCCCCCTATCTGTAGTACTTGCTTACATAAACAAAATATTGCTAGGTAGGTACAGAAGGTGCATCTGTATTGAGTAGATGTTTTTAGTAGTGAGGTTTCCCTCCACTATGCTCGAGGCATTTCCAACATTGTTGGCACCAATGTCTGTCAGAATCTATAATAATTTCTACAAATATAATGGGCTATATTAGTAATTCCTTTTGTTCAGAAGAATATTTTATTTTTCAGTTAGCCATGGTGTTTAACCAATTAAATCCAGCACATGTCATTTATTGTTTGGAACATTATCACTCCAGCAAAAAGGAGAACCTCTAAACCCATTTATGTACGGTAGCTAGCAGCATCACTGCAAAGAGACAGCTGGAATTTGAACCAGGGCTTGGAAAAACCCAATGACCAATGGAGGGGGTAGGAAGAGTGAAAAGGGAGTGAGACCATTAAATTGTTCAACAGCACGTCTATTCACAAGTTCCATTGACTTAAATGGGATTTATTCCCAGGTAGGTTTCTACACACTATAGGATCGCAGCCTAAGAATCTAAAAATTGACCACAATTACGGTAGCTTATAGTATATAGCTTATTGAGTAGTACGAGAGACTTAACAAGTAATTGTGGTTTTGCTGTTATAAGAACAAGCCAGTATGAGCCTTGGACTTGCACGCTGTTCCTTGTCCATCATGTGCAGGAGAAAGAGATCTAAAGCTAAAGATCGTAATGATGGTTTGTTGAAGTCACCATTTGTTGACAAGTCAGAACAGCAACTTGATCCTGGTTCAGACTAGGACCAGTGTGACCTGTGTTTGGGGGTGGGGTGGGGAGCTCTACTCAGCCATGAAGCTCGCTTCATCCAGTTCCTCACCCCTGCTATTGTCCAGATCGAGAAGTTGCAGAGAGAAAGTATTTCTCTATTCCACAGTCCAGCAGGTGGCAGGCTATTCTCAGTAACATTGACAGACACAACAAAGGATTCTCTTAATAATTTATGGAGGGTATAATCTTTCCTTACATTGCTTTGAACCCTGAATCCACCTCCTTAAATATTCACGAAGACATGCCAGGATTCTTGATGCATGCCAGATGGGCGGGGTATAAATATATTATTATTATTATTATTATTATTATTATTATTATTATTATTTTGTTGCTGTTGTTATTTTGGAAATGTCTGCCTTTCACACTGCACACATTTACTGAGAGGAGATGCTGGTGCAACATCTGTGTAGCTGTGGCAAACACAATTGCTTGTGTGAAGCAAACCTCACTCTTTGCATTCATAGTTGTGATGGATTGCGACAAGCTTCTTTTACAAACACAGGATTTCCTTCAACAGAGAACAGGAAGAAATGGATATTGAAACATGGTGTTGAAAGTATAATCTTTAGATGGCAAACAGTAAACAGAGCCTTTATATATGTTCAACAGGAGATTGTACCCTGTACAAAGAAAAATAACACCTTACATTGCATTTATTCAAATGAATTACCACTTTCCGGCTAACAATGAGGCTTTGTGCATGAATAGAGCATGGGCTGGACCACAGGACACACTGGCTAGCCCCTGCCTGTCATTGCCTGGAGTGGCTACTGTGATGCTGGCCTAATTACTGGGAATGGAAAAGAAGCATATCATAAAGGTTGTAAAGTGACATTTTAAAAAAAGATTAAAAGGGATGCTCCTACCATTAGGCATAATGAGACAGTTGCCTCAGGTAGCTGTTTTTGGGTGTCAAAAAGGATAGCAAATTGCTATCTGTAATATTATTATTACAGACACTTTTCTGCCTCGGGTGCCAAAATTACTTGACCAGCTTTGGATACTGCACCTTGACTTGAGGTAGGTGGGCTTCATAGCTTGACATGCCACAGGCAACAAATTGTCTTGTGCCAACTCTGTTGTCTTTATTTACTGATGTGCTACAAACTGGCCTTCTCTGAATATGGTAAGCTACTGAAATATGTACAATTTAAGTGCTACAATCCACAATTTGCATTGGCAGCCAGTCAGCAATCAGGCTACATTCAAAGTATTGGCCTTGGTGTACAAAACTATACAACTTGAGATCAGAATACCTGAAAGATGCTCTCATCCCTTATACACTCAACTGATACTCAACTTGAGGGCAGTGGGATAGCTCAGTTGGTAAGAGCATGAGACTCATAATCTCAGGGTTGTGGGTCTGAGTCCCAACTTGGGCAAAAAGATTCCTGTACTGCAGGGACTAGATGTCCCTCATGGTCCCTTCCAACTCTACAGTTCTACCTATGATTCTGTGATCATTGTACTGTACTCTGCAGGAGAGAGCATCTTCCAGATACCATCTTATCAAGAGGTCCATTCCACACAATATGGAATATACACAATATGGAAATCTGGCATCTACTCCTTGGAACTCTTCCATTACATAGCAGACTGGTGGTGTGGCGAGTGGTTTGGGCAAGGCAGCAGCACCATGAAGATCTCCGAGTGAGCAACTTAACTCTTAACAGAGGTGGACCAAGGCCTTCTTGGTGTAGTGGTTAAGAGCGGTAGACTCGTAATCTGGGGTACCGGGTTTGCGTCTCCGCTCCTCCACATGCAGCTGCTGGGTGACCTTGGGCTAGTCACACTTCTCTGAAGTCTCTCAGCCCCACTCACCTCACAGAGTGAGTGTTGTAGGAGAGGAAGGGAAAGGAGAATGTTAGCTGCTTTGAGGCTCTTTAGGGTAGTGATGAAGCGGTATATCAAATCCAAACTCCTCCTCCTCTTCTTCTGCCTCCAACCCATCTCTTGGGCTCCACCCACTTTATGAGAACTGCAATCCTTAAGGGCCAACCCTAGATGGGCACTTCTGTGTTCCCCAGCCTTCCACCTACCCTGCTCTCTGTTTCATTGGACTAGTGTGGTAGGATGGGTGGTACTCTATTCCTTTGGCCAAGGAAAGGTGACTGAGAGTCCTGGCTTTTTTGTTTTGTTTGTTTTATATTTTGGAACACTGCTTCAGTGGAGTTTAATGTATCTGCTATATTTTATAAATGCTGTTAGCCACTTTGAGGACTCAAGTTAAAAAGCAGGATATAACTCCCCTAAACAAACAAACAAACAACCTTTTAAAATGACTTTCCATTTTAAAATAATATTTCCATTTTCAATTTTATATTATTGATAGGAGTGATACTCTGGAAACAAAGTTCTTGGTGCTACTTATAAAAATGCCCTTGGTAAACATTGTGGAAACCCTGATTTAATATCTAAATTTGCCTGTACATCCTGACACCTGTAATCATCATAAGTAAAGTGAGAAAATGTTGATTGCATGTATACTGTGTGTTAGCAAAGCATCCAGACACTAACAAAAACATTAAAAGTAAATACCTATCAGCCTTCCTATATAGACAGAAGGTGTTTAGCCAGAGATGCAATATATTCATTTTTAATTGTAAGGACTCTCTTATAATTTTACAGCCTGTATTACTCAGGTTATGAAGACAGTTTCCAGTTCAAATAATGGAAATCACAGCTGTAAAATGCAGACATATGAGAAGGGAGCTTTCAGCTGCCATGATTTCAGCAAAGGCTTTGACATATATTTGATAAGATCTGCTATGGAGGGTGCTGAAACAAAGCTGGCTGTTAGACAGATCTTCCTCCCATTAGATGAAAGAGATGGGTAAAAAGAGTTTAAAACATTATCCAAATCCTATAGGACTAGTATGGGGCTTGTCAGATACCATTTGGAGTGAAATTGACAAAGGAACTCCATCAAGAAAAAGACATAGATTCCACTTTCAAGATTTATAGTTTCTTAAATTTATATGCTTCCAAGACACGTAAAATGCATCGAGTTGTTAACATAATCACAATAAGATTACAACTGAACACAACAGCTAAAATACAATGGCAACCAACATATCAAATAACATTGTTAAATATGAGATCTCTAAAAACCTAACAGTGCAATCCTTTCTTCGAGTTACACTTACTAGAAGGGAACAGGATTGTGTGTGGGGGAAATCCTCTTGCTGGGTGCAACACAAAGGTATAATGGTGTTGTAGATGTAGACTGCTGTTGCAATTCTTTTGTGTAGGCATTACATAATGCCAGCATGACTGTAAACTCCACTGTGACATAGTGGTTCAGCAAGAAGAACTGAAGGTGGCTAGGGCTTGGTGGGGAAGGAACTGTTGGAGATTCATTCCCCATGTTTGCATTCATGGGATTGTTGTCTATCACATGACAGTGTATGTTTACATTCCACAGAGTGGGAAGTGATGAAGACAGCATGTTTGTGTTACTGTGTTTCCTCAAGTGGGACTGTTGTCCTTTGTTCTTTCTCTTTGCTGCCTGATGCTAGAGAGAGAGAGGGAGCAGGGCCGTCTTAAGCATACCCGGCGCACTGGCGCCGTGGTGTGACGGATCCCTCCGGCGCCCCCCCACCCCTTTTCCCAACGCGGCTGCCACGGGCACAGCTGCACTGCGCCACCCAGCCTGCCGTAGGGGCCATCTCTAGGCCCGGGTCCGGTGTTGCCCGCTGTCACGGTCCGGTCGGCGGGCATCAGGACCAGGGGCAAGATGGTGGTGAAGAAGCAGGAACAGGTGCAGGGCTGAGGGACCAGCAGCAGGCAGTTGCAGGATCAAGGAGCAAGGCAGAGACGAAGGTCCACGGGGCAAGAAGCAAGGCGAAGGCTCAAGGAACAAGAAGCAAGGCGAAGGTCCAAGGAACAGGAAGCAAGGCGAAGGTCCAAGGAACAGGAAGCAAGGCGAGGTCCAAGGGTCGAGGAGCAAGGCGTCGACAAGGCGAGGGTCCAAGGAGCAGGAGGCCAGATGCAACCAGGCAGGGATAGTGTTGCTGTGGCAAAGAGCTAAAGGGAAATGCTGGGCTTTTATCCCTCCCAGCTCCTGCCACCAGGTGCAGTGAGATCTCAAGTGGCCTCACCTGGGTGACTACTCCTTGCCTCTCCAGCACAAGCTGATGTCTTCACCTGTGTGGCCACGCCTTGCTTCCCCAGCACAAGCTGAGGCAGGCCCCAGTCCTGCAAGGCACTACAGGCCCCAGAGCCTGACTCCTGCCCATACTCCTGACACCCGCCCCCTGTTGCGACGCCCCTGTGCGCGGCGGAGACGGCCCCAGGCCCGCGCACCTCCAGAAAGCGGCCTGAAGCCGCTGAACAGCTGAGAGGCGCGCCTGGGGCCGCCTCAGCTGCGCCTCTCAGCGGGCGCAGCGGCGCCCCTGGTGGCCTGGCGCCCCACGCCACCGGACCCGGGCCTAGAGACGGCCCTGAGAGGGAGCCATGTTGCAGTGCTCCGTGTGTGTTTAAACGTAGATTAGCCAAAATGCTGAGTTGCTGAGTTGTATTACGCAACTGCGCAAACTCTGCGGATCCGTAAGTGTGCTGATGTTTCTTGGCATCTGTCGCTGTGATGTTCAGGCTGGAGTAAGCTTTTGAAGCTCCCAAACGATTGACCAGGAGGGAGGGAACATGCCAGTTGGGCATGTGTCTCTGCCAGGTCCTACTCACAAGTAGGAAATCCTAACAGGAACAAGCCTGGCTTTAAACCCTAGGCTTATTTAGAGGTTGGTCCCATGCATCCCTCTCCACCTGGCATCATGTTACACCTTCAAACAAAGTGGTGCAAGTTAAAACATTCCCTTGAAGTTAGCAGAGATCCCAAGACATCTGTACTGGCACCTCCTCCTCCCCATCCCCACAGTCACAATGCACAGGAAGATGTTCTTGATTCCTCCTTGGAATTACCTACTTTAATTCAAGCCTGCAATGCAAAGGATCTTGAGCTGCATCCACAAAAACATACCCATTTGTGATTGACAGGTCTGTAGCCCCACCAACTTATCAAAATGGAGTTAGAAAAGTGTTGGTGAACTGCCCTGAAAAGGGCAGGATGCGCAAGTGGGACATATAAATCAGGATGAATTTGGGATAAATGTGCATTGCTGTGTATGAGGACAGAAGACAAGGCAATGAAATATTCCAGATCTGGTTTGTCCAGTAGGGGAGTTTTACATAAAGGATTTTGCCTAGCCCTAGGTGGGGGGGGGGCAGGCAGAAAAAGAAGACAACTGGGGTGAAACTGCAGTGGGTCTCAGCTGATATCGGGATAACACTTCTTATTACTGTAACTTCTAGCCTAGGCAGTACGTGATCGTGATTGACTATAACAGCACTTGTGTCAGTAGTCACTGACACTAAATAAACGTACACATTCTTTAAATGCAGAATTAAAACGTAAGGTCGGGCATTTTAAAACACCTTAAAAAGTGCAAAAACTTGCTTTTGGGTCAACAGCATGTTGGAAGCCCCAACTCTTTGCTGCCACTGACATGGCTTGACTCGCTTGCATGACCTGTGTGTGGGACATCCTGGCTTCGGGGGTACCGGCCCACACAAGGCACCTTTCTGAAGTCTACCTTTCCCCCCTCTACATATGGGCCGCTGTCATTTGCTTTGGGTGACGTGGGTGGACCTAGGGGGCCGTCCCCCCCACCCCCATCTAGGGCCCTATCTAGAATCCACGCGCAGCAAAAGCACGGGCGTGAGCGGGGACCAGCGGCTACTACTGGAGAGGGTTCGCTTCCTCTCTCGCGCTCGGCTATCCCTCTCCTCCCCCCCCCCCACCGGCGCAGAGCGCGAGAGAGCAGGAGCGAGGTCGTGAGGGAGCGCGTTACCCGGCATGCAGCGGGAGGCGCGTTCGCACCAAGATGGCGGCGCCTCTAGAGGAGTACGAGAAAGAAGCGGGCTGCGTCCCTATCCTGCACCCTGAGGTGAGGCCCTGCTGGCTTTAAGGCCTCCCTCGCAACCCCGTCAGCCTGGAGAAGAAGCTGGGTGGCGGCGAGGAGGAGGAGCAGGAGCGGAAAGTGGCGGCGGCAGCGGAGGCCTCCGCCCTCCTCTTGGCACTCCTTTCCCAGGCGGGGGCGGAGGTTGGCCCGGAGGCGCGGGCAGGATTGTCTGGGAGGGAGAAGCGGCGGCGGCGGCGGCGGCGGCGGAGGGTGCGCCTTGGCCCGGGCTGCGGGGAGGGGAAGGGAACAGGCTGGGCAGGCAAGCTCCCTAGTGCCCAGCAGGGGTGGGTAGGTAGAGGACGAGGCTTTGCCCTGTCTCCCCGCTTTCCTTAATTCTGATTCCCTCACAAGGATATTTGGGGTGGAAACTGGATGGAGCTGGGCAATCCGTACCCCGTGAGCCGCCTTCCCTTAATTATACATAAAGGAGCGAGGGCACTGCAGGTGCCTTGAGTTTACTTTAAAAAAAGGGGGAAAGGGGGGGTCCTGAGACTCAAAAACCTCAAGAGAGAAGTATCACACTCCTCTAGTTAAACGCTGAAAAAGGCTTTTGAACCTCCTAATGGCCCAAGCGCGCAGTTGCACAATTTAGGGGCCCCCAGGGCAGCTTTCTGGTTTGGCTGTTCTCTGCGTGTTTGGGTAAAAGGATTCAGAGCTAGATTTAAACAAGAGCAATACTCTCTCTGGTCTTGTGGAGTCATTGATCTCCTCTCTCCCTTTTCACTTTACAGTTTGGGGCTTATTGTGGCTTACAGCTTGGTCCTATAAATTAGGGAACAGAGAGTGTGGTAGCTCTCTGAAGATGGGCATATTTATTATGGGATATAAACTTTTGTTAATCTTTTAAAGGCGTAATGTATTTGTTGGTTTTTAAGACACAGTATATTTGTTAGCTTTTAAAGGTGTTACAAAGTTACTGTATGTTTTTCTCTCTGACAGATTAACACAGTTTCTGGAAGTTGCATTCGTTACAGATAATTAGTTATATACTTACAAAGAATAGACCTCTTTGTAAGATTTACTGGCTTCCAGGCAATCAGTTGCTGGGAAACACCAATTTCTTTTCTACTGTACTTTCATAAGCATGACTATCAGGAAGATGACTGCAGTGGTGTTATGGGCACCTAATGAATAGTGCTCTATGTTGTCATTGATAGGTGTCTTAGTTGTTTCTCAGTTACCTGCCAGTGCACTTAAAAATGCCAGTGCACTTAAAAAAACCCAACTCCAACTGTTTCTCTGTCCATTGTGCTTTCCTTTCTTTGAAAGATTTATATGTCTTCTACATTTTTTAAATCCAGTCTAGTCTTCCAGTATAGCAGGGACATTTTATATTTTGCTGTTCAAATGCTGGTGGTGGAACAGTAGCAGAGATAACCTGTACCAAGAAAATCCCTTGGTAGTCACCTTATTTTGAAACTTTAACTTGTCAATATTCTAGTACTGAAAATCTAATCACTTTATAGGGCTGCAGCCCTATAATAAATGGCCTTGAAGGCCATTTTTGTAGGTTTGTAGCTGCTTCCTACATAGTATAATGAAGGACATGCTTTGGTTAATTATGTCCCTAAAATGTGTGCCAAATATCGGTGTGTTTGGGTTTGTTTTTTACTGAGCAGATGGTATTTTTCTTAGTCAACTTATTGAGCATTTGTCTAAGACTGTATCTTAAATTTGATAATCCTTTTCCTTTTGATTTCATCAATGAAAGATTACGTAATTGAAGGTATACAATAAAATATTTATTGTAAAAACAAATAAAGTAACAAGTAAAGACTAATAAAAAGAAGTAGCAAGACATGGCTAAGAAAATGCTATGCACTTGGGGGTATTTTACATAGCAATCCTATACACCAATTGGGGAGGGGAGCTAGGGAGATCACCACTGTGCTGGTATAATCACCACCATAGACTGTGTATGGTCAGCCCAGGAAGCAGATGGGTGACACAATCAGAAAATTTAAAAATGGCATATAAATAGCAGATATGTGCCCAGCACCTCTAGAAACATCAACACAATCCACTAGTTGGGAACTTTGCCAGTGAGAGTGCCAACATGAAAATGAGCCAATGAACTGTGTTGGATGTTAGCTTGTTTCAGACAAAGAGTTAACATTAATCACTGTTAGTTTGTACAATACAACAAACTGTGGTTAAATAAAAAAGAAGCAAAAGCTTCCAAATTTGATGCAGCTGTACCAGAGGAAGAATGAGAATGATGGAGCATGTAAGAACATAAGAAGACTGTGCTGGATCAGGCCAATGGCCCATCTAGTCCAGTATCCTGTTCTCATAGTGACTGACTGTGGGAAACCTGCAATCAGGATTCAAGTACAAGAGCACTCTGCCCTTTTGTGGTTTCCAGCAACTGATATTCAGAAGCATTGCTGCCTCGAGTCTAAGGTTCACTGCAGCTCATTCCCATAATGCTAAACTGTGGTTTAGCATGATCCCCGAACACAGTCACTGAATGTCAAAAAAGAAAAGGGGGGGAAAAGAAGACAAATTTTGATTATAGTATCTGGGCCTTTGTTCTCAGCAATGTTCATGCATGGTGTAGTTAAGTATCTACAGTTAATGAAAGCCATAATTCTTTTTCTGTGTAGTTATTTTCATGCTCAACTACAAGTAGTATTTTGTTGAGAAAGCCACATATGATACATTTAAAGGCTATCCGGTCATTGAATGTTGATTAACCTTTTAATGATAGCTAAATAATTTTAATGATGGATATATAATAAGGAAATGATAAACGAATGGCCGCCAACTTGAATGGGTTTAATAAAGGATTAGACAAATTCATGGTGGATTGATCTATTAATAACTGTTAGTCATGATGGCTATGTTCTACCTCCACAGTCAGAGGCACTATACCTGATGCTAGTTGCTGGGCATCACAAGTGGGGAGAGTACTGCTCCACTTGGGTCTCGCTTGCAGGCTTCCCATAGGCATGGTAGTTGGCCCCTGTAAAAACAGAGTGTTGGACTGGTTAGGTGTTTGGTTTGATCCAGCAGGGCTCTTTTGTTGCTTTTTCTGGTATGAGACCTGGCAGAGGCAGATAAGAATATTTTGTTCCAGTCTCACAACTTCAGAGGTAATTATAGAGATGGAGCATATGGACTGTAGACACAGAGATGGTGTGAGACTGCCAAGTAAATGGAACTGTGAGTAGAGGTTTTAATGGAAGGAGTGGGTCTCGGCTGATATCAGGATAACACTTCTTATTAACCTCCAGGTAGTACGTGATCATGACTGTAGCAGCACTTGTGTCAGTAGTAACTGACACTAAATAAATGCACACATTTTTAATTGCAGAATTAAAACATAAGTTTGCACATTTTTAAATACCCTAAAAAGTGCAAAATTGAGTGACTCTTGCTTTTGGGTCAATAGCATGGAAGCCCTAACTCTGTGCTGCAGATGACTGGTGATTAGCTAGAATGTAAAAGTCCCACACCATTAATTAATTCCTGACATTAAACATCAAAGAGCCTTGAGTGTGCAGGTATATTTTTAACAAACACAGAAATATCCTCAGCATTTGTGCTTATTGGAACTCCAAAAAGAAGTAATTCTATAGGAAGTGGGCAGCTATGGAGGACAGACCCTCCCACTAGTTGTTACTAAACAAGATTGTGGCACAACAAAAAGGGCCTCTGAAATCCATATACGCCTCAGTGTTTGTGTGTGTGCTGGAGTGTAGTCCTAGTATCTCCTTTGCAAATGGGCTCCATCACCTAGCGTCCGTGCCCCCCCCCCCCCGAGCCAGGTCACCTGTGGTCTGAAACAACTAGGATTTTGCTGAGCACAGTCTTAAAGGGTTTACAACTTCCACAAGAACAAAGAAACATGGCAGCAATGCTGCCAAGTGGCTCCCTTGTGGCAACCCACGCCTGCTACCAAAGGTGTCTGGGTTCCATTTCCAGCAACAGCTCCTGTGGAAATGCTGAATATGGGGAAGTCATCCCTCACCATCCAGGTTTCTCCAAGACTGATCCTGGGCACTGGTGGGCCAGCTTCTTCTTTGGAAAGACGACCCACCCAGTCATGACAACTGTGTCTGAATCCCCAGAGATCCCAGGAACTTTAAAGGTGGTGAACTGCATGATTACATGTGGCCTGGCTCAGGATGTAATGAGGAAGCGCTATGCCAGTGAGCCCAGCAAACTGAACGCGGGTCCCACTGCATGAGGTGGCTGACTGTCCCTGGATGGACGCTTCTGACTTGAGCACTAGGAGGCAGAACCCATTTTCCACTCCCCCTTCCTGTAGAGTAGAGCAGGCTGCTTTGAGTACTTATTAGATGTATGTAGGTTTTTATAAAAGCAAAAAAGGTAACAAAAAGGGGGAAAAAGAAATCTTCTGTACCATCTTTTTCTACAACTTTTTTTTTGTCAATGCAGCTGCATCGTCTCCCCTCTCTCCCCACCCAACAAAGCCTTATTAACACTTAATTCTTGTTTTGTACTCATCTGATGGAAACTAAAAATCCTGAGCAACCTTCTAAAAAAGGGGGGGGGGGCGCTGCAGTTGAGCACAGTGCTTAAGCAGGGTAGTAGGGCTCCTGCAGGTATTTTTCAGAGGTTTATGGGTTAAAACCAAAACTTTGAAGTTGACCCAGTAGTTCATTGACAGTCACTGCAACTCCTTAATGAGTGGTACAATAGGTGCACAGTAGGACACTCCACCAAGTAACCTCACTGCAGCACCCTGTACCAACTGCAGCTTCCAAACCAACCTCAAAGAGAACTTTGCATTGAGGGCATTATAGTAATCCAGTCTTTGGGACCCAAGTGGCGCTGTGGGTTAAACCACAGAGTCTAGGGCTTGCTGATCGGAAGGTCGGCGGTTCGAATCCCTGCAACGGGGTGAGCTCCTGTTGTTCGGTCCCAGTTCCTGCCCACTTAGCAGTTAGAAAGCACATCAAAGTGCAAGTAGATAAATAGGGACCGCTCCGGCGGGAAGGTAAACAATGTTTCCATGTGCTGCTCTGGTTCGCCAGAAGCAGCTTTGTCATGCTGGCCATGTGACCCGGAAGCTGTCTGCGGACAAACGCCGGCTCCCTTGGCCTATAGAGCGAGATGAGCGTCGCAACCCCAGAGTCGGACACGACTGGACCTAATGGTCAGGGGCCCCTTTACCTTTACCTTAGTAATCCAGTCTAGAAGGGTCAAAGAAGCCAGGCTGTGATGGTCCAAGACTTGGAGCATTTGATATATCAGCCAAATCCAGTAGAAGGCACTCCTAGTCACCATAGCCACTGGACTCCTATGAACAAAGAAGAGTCAACGGTGCACTCTCAAATGGCATATGCAGTCCTTTACAGGAAGTGCAACTCCATCTAAAATAGGTTGGGTTCATTACCCAACTCCTGGATTGGAATCCACCCACCCATAGTCTTGCCAGGATTCAGTTTCAGCTTATTGACTCTCATCCAGTCCATTTCTGCATCTGGACCCTGGTTTAGGCCTCACCTGAGATACAACGGAACTGAGTATCATTAGCACATATGATATTCAAGCTATTTTGTTATACAAACAACTTCAAACATGCTTCATGAGATGGTAAGTAGTCTTGATAAACACTTGCGTTTATTTAACAAATGTGACTAAGATCCTCTGTCTAAACTTGGTAGCTCCAGCCCATGTCTGCAGTGTAAGAACTATCCCTGCAAGGTACTGTTTAATTCCTGTAAGTTACTTAAGAGTTGGCTTGTAAAACATTCATTTGCCTATGTGCACAAAACATTGGTGCATGCCATAAAGTTTTTCAGTGATCTCCTTTCCATTGTTCCCTGCTGGACAGTTGCTTTTATGTCAAAATAGGCTGCACTGATTTAAATAAAATGTGATGAATGCTAGAATAGCGGTCAGGTTTTCTGTTGCAACAAAAACAACAGAGGGTTGAACTAGAAAAGTGAAACTAAAACCCAAATAGGTTTTTCCATGTGTGCAGGCTGCTGCTCAAGTGGAATCAAAAGAATTGCTGGATAATTTACCTGCATGAATGTACCAGGAACTCTTTGTTTGCAAATGGCTGTGAAATAGCACTAGCAGCTGTTCTAATTCTTCACATAGCTCTTTGCATTTAACACAGGGTTTCCTGTGGCATATTAAAGACTGTCTGATACTGTTTGTAGTTTTGTGTGGTGTATGTAGAGATGGAAGAACCCTGCTCTTTTATTCACGTGTCCCTTCCATGTCCCCAACTCCCTTTTCTAGTTGTGTAGCTGCTTCGTAACTGCTTTCCAACCTCCACTGCCTCCCATTTCTGAAGACCTACAGTAGAGAGTGGGATAGTTTTGGTGGGGCAATGGAATAGGACAACGTTTCTCAAACTTGGATCTCCACTCCACTAGTTGGTGGGTCTCTACTCCACTCTCCCTGACCACTGGTCTAGCTAGCTAGGGATGATGGGAGTTGTAGTTCAACAGTAGCTAAAGACTCAAGTTTGAGAAACACTGGAATAGGACAATGGAACATCAAAGATCTACATCTCTGCATGGGTAGGACAACAGATAGCATTCTCTGTCCTTTCACAAGTAGCTTGGTCTACTTCAGGCATCCCCAAACTGCGGCCCTCCAGATGTTTGGGGATGCCTGGTCTACTTTATGATGGGGAAGGATGCAGATTTCAGTTTTTCCTGGAGACTGCTGATAACTTTCTCTAATCCAAACACTTTTTAGCAGTTTGTAAAATAGAATGGTATTCTTGTCTCCATATAACAGATTAGGACTAGGATGAGATTTTTATTTTTATTTTAAAAAAGTGTAGATTGCTCAATTTGACAGAGATTTGAAGCAAGGACTTCATGCCAATATAATGTAGGATAATTGGTCACATTTCAATAAATATGAAATTTTTCTACTTCCATCTTTTACTGTTGTTCTGGGATGACTATACAAGTTTTTCCTCTAAAAACTATTTAGTAAAATGCCTTGGTCTGGCTCGCTGCTGAGAATGGTAATGATATGCTGATAATGTTAATAATATACTACATAGTTGAGCACGTGTAAATCTTACTGAAATCAAGAGAGTTTAAGCATGCTTAACTGTAGATTCTATTATACCCAGGTTTTTGGTAAAGTCTTTGTTATATTTCCCCCATTGAAATTTATGCCTCATGAACAAATTCTATTCTTAGAAATTTAACTAAATCCATATGCTGTTAAAGAGGTGTTCTTAGTAAACAAATGTTTACAGATGTTATGTAAGTATAGAAAAACAGTTTGACAAGAATACTTGACCCTTTTAATACTTCTTAAAAAACTTAGATTGACACAGCAGATTCTACGGACTGGTGAAGTCAATAGAGGAAAATCTCCCATTGATTTTAATGCATGTGTATTTCAGCTTGAATGAGTAAAATTTAACTAATCTGAATGCTCCATTAAAAAAAAGTGACAGCTTATTCCATGCCATCTGTGCATGAAATCACATGATCTTTCTGACCTCCAATTGCAGTGTTTGGATTAAAAGCTCTGGTCATGCATCTGTCCATCGCTTTGTTATGTAAAAACAGCATAAGCATATTGGAGAATGTGCAGGATTAATCAGTTAGTTAAATGACTGTTTCTTGCTGAATAAAATTCCGCTATTGTTTTCTATTAGTTTATGAGAATTATTTTTGAATATCTGAAAAAATGCAATTTGTTAGTGGTGTTTGCTTTCGAAAGCACGTTAAAGTGCAAGTAGATAAATAGGTACTGCTTTAAGCGGGAAGGTAAATGGTGTTTCCGTGTGCTGCTCTGGTTCGTCAGAAGCAGCTTTGTCATGCTGGCCACATGACCTGGAAGCTGTACCGGCCAGTAATGCGAGATGAGCGCCACAACCCCAGAGTCGGTCATGACTGGACCTAATGGTCAGGGGTCCCCTGTACCTTTTTCCTTTACTCAGCTGCTATTCTGTTAGAAAGGTAGTAGCCACACCTCTGCCTAGTGGCACCTCATCTCGAATAGGCTTAATGCAATAATGTATCGATTAGTGTCACTTTTTGTGGTCACCAGCAAGGGTAAGAAGATCCTGGAATTATAATAGATTGAGTTATTCTTGGTGCTCTGGATGGAAAAATGAAAACAATGATGCAGTGTTTTTCCATTTCCTTAGGAAGTGGAATCAAGATGTTCCTTTAGGTACTTGCAATATGCAGTCTGCTTTACATTTGCAGCTTCTCCCAACTGAATTTGAATATTTGTCACTAGACATTAGATGGATTTCTCATCCTGAAGGATTGGGTTTGAAATGAACAGAATCTTGACAAATAATTCAACTGCCAGGTACCCTTCTAAATTATCCAGTAGCAGAAGAAGCTGGGTTATCTTACTGAAGCATGCATATAAGGGAAGCAGTGACTCGTACTAAATCTCCATTGTATGTAGGGATTGGCCCATTTTACTGTTCACAACTTTCCCTAAATTAGGGGTGACTGATAGAATGCTGTAGAATCTTTTCCATCAGTCTATTTTGTGAATTCATCACTGGCATTGGTTGTGGTTTCCAATTTCATTGAAGGGTTCTGTTACATAGAAAGCTTGGAAGTTTGGAAAGCTGTGGCACAATGCAAGAGATGAAGATATTCTGTGTCTGCTGTGTAACTGTGTATTCCCTTCCTCCTATAGTAGTTGTTTTAAACTAGTTATCAATTATTTCAAGCAAACCAAAATGATTTCCTAAAATCTACATAAAAAAATGAAAGCTAGTTGTGTTGGTCCATGAGAATAAATTCCAAAATCTATAGTTAGACAGTATCTTTATTAGGACAAGCCAAAAAGTCACACACATGTGTGACAAGCTTTTAAGTTGCCATACTCCCTGCTTTGTGTGACATCTAGCCAGAGAACTTGAACACTTGCCATACTTTTGTGACATTTCCCTTTTGTGACATTTCCAAACTCTGGATTTTTTAAATCCCCCCCCCAAGAAGCTAGTGCATCTGTTAAATCTAAATCCATTTTCTGTCAAATGTCAACACTTGCATATTGTTCATATATAAGGTAAAGGTAAAGGTAAAGGGACCCCTGACCACTAGGTCCAGTCGTGACCGACTCTGGGGTTGCGCGCTCATCTCGCATTATTGGCCGAGGGAGCCGGCGTATAGCTTCCAGGTCATGTGGCCAGCATGACAAAGCCGCTTCTGGCAAACCAGAGCAGCACATGGAAACGCCCTTTACCTTCCCGCTGTAGCGATTCCTATTTATCTACTTGCATTTTGACGTGCTTTCGAACTGCTAGGTTGGCAGGAGCTGGGACCAAGCAACGGGAGCTCACCCCGTCGCAGGGATTCGAACTGCCGACCTTCTGATCAGCAAGCCCTAGGCTCAGTGGTTTAACCACAGCGCCACCTGGGTCCCTTATTTACTCTCTCTCGTAACTTACACAGGTTGCTATTTAGAAACCAATGCCTTAAATAGTATAATCTGCACTGAAATCAACATAGAATTGTTGAAATAATTCTTTTAAGTCAGGGGTTCTCTAGGGCCCACTAGAGGTGGCTGAAAATTGCTGATGCCCACCAGTCACAAAATGGTGGTGCAGTGACACAGCCAGTCTCAACGTATTGGCAGATGGAAGCAGAATGTGGCATTATCAGTTGAGAATTACTGACACCATTTTGTACTGACACATAATCCATCTTTGGATATTGCTTTGCCATAGTGTTTTCCTCATGGCCAGGAGTTCCATAGCTCAGCTTTACTCCATTCAGTAAGAAGGGGATAGAGAAAGAGAAGAATCCTAAACCAGTTGGAGGGGTGTGGTGATCCCTTGGTCTGTTACACTACTAGAGAAGCCTCAGGAGTGTGATTTAAAGAAGATTGGGAAACTGACAGAAAGAACCACCTTGTTTAGGAACCCAAGTATTAGGAACTGAGCTGTAACACCTATATAATTAGCTTAAGAAACTGTGGATTTACCACCTTGTTTAGAAGTCTGTAACATTCACTGAATTTAAACTGTATAAGTTTAACTGTTTCTTGATAAAGTTCTAGCTCCTGGCACACTTTTTTTTACCAGTTTTGCTCTAAAACAAAATCTTTCTCTTGCTTAACTTCCCTAAGTCTCCAGGTGCCAGACTTTAAATAACCATAAATTAGCCCATAGTTAAGATGGGGTTCACTGCAACCACTCTGGGGGAAAATTATGCTGGAATGGATGGACCAATTGCCTGATGCAGCAGAGCTTTTCTTCTGTTTTAGAAATCTTAAAATGAATCTAATAGTGTAATGAACTTCTTTTTGTAGGAAATCAAGCCCCAAGCACATTATACCCATGGATACAGTGAATCTCTTGGGCGCAAAAGTCACATTGATGATTATAGCACATGGGATATCGTCAAAGCTACACAGTAAGTGGGTTCATTTGACAGCTTGTCTATGTTGGCACCATGTGGAAAACAATCCTCTGAAAATGTCTGCATAAAGGTTTTGAGGAACGGAATAGCAATTTTGGACTGGTACTTCTTGAAAAGTCTGTGGAGGAAAGAATAGTATGCATACACACCTCAGTCTTGTTTGTCTGTAGCTTCAGTTTAAGAATCCAATAATGTGAGTGTTAAAATAATTAGAATAAAAGCATCACAGAGTATATTTGCCCAGTTACCTTTCACCAGTCCTCTGTTCGCCACCCCTACTACCCGCTTCCTGCCAGCTACTTAACACACTATTACTCTCCTAATGCTGCAGCTGTTGCTACCAACTGTTAAAGTGAGAAAGTAGAAAGATGGGAGGGTGGGTGTCCAGTCCTGGTATTCAATGAAATGTGGACATGTTTAAGGGGCTGTGTTCAGTGTAGGAGAGACTAACCCAGCACAAGCGGAAACAAAGGAAGAGCAAACAATCACTTGTGCATTGTGGAGTTTTGAGAGGACATTTACTGAGACCTTTTGCAGACGGAGGAAGTATTGGCAGACACTGGTGCATGTAGGTGATACATTGGTGACCCCTGCACTACAGCATGGAAACAGTACACCTTGATGGATGTAGCTATTTTTCTGCCTTCTCTCATTTCTCAGATGTGATTATATTTAACTTGAATCATATCTCTTCATTCAAGCAGCTACCTATGCAGAGTGCCACCAACAGCAGTTTTAATAATGGAAGTGCCAAGAGAAGAGGAACTTGTATTTAATCTCTTCTATATTTCCCCTCTCTTCATAGTCTAGTATTAAGATTTACTTAATAGAATCATGGTCATGCAGAAGAATATGCATTGTTCTTCCCATAGCAGTAATACTAGAATAAAGGTGTTTGTCTTACAAATGTGATAACTTGGAGATGAAAATGAGATAAAATTGAAGATGAATTATCTCCCTTCTGTTCCCAAGATCCAGTTTCAGGTTGTAAGTTAAACTGGATAACAGCTGGAAGATGATTTCATGCAAATATAAATGGTGATGATAGTGTTTTACCTTAGGATATTGGTAAAAGCTGTTTCAAACTTAAGAGAAATGTGGAAGTGAGCACCATCTAATGTTTTGCCTAAAAATAGCAACAGTGTTTTAATATCTGAACACTAATTTTCTTCTCTGCTGTCCCTGAACAAGCTAAGATTGTGCATTTAGTTAATAGTAAAGCCCAAAATTAATGGTTTACAGTAGATCGAAGGTTTATGTTACTTTTGCTTTGGTTATGCAAAGTAAACCTGAATTTTGCATTTGAATGTGTAAAAGTAAACTTGAAAACAATTTTGTCTAAACTGCAGAAGTATTATGGAGTCTTACAAGGCACTGTAATAAGTTAGGATACTTAAAGTGTGGTACAGTAAGTCTGCAACTTGCATGCATTTAACTTGTGCGCATTCAACATTACCTGAGTGGCAAAAAAGAAGAAGTAAAGAAAGAGGGTGGGGTTTGGGGGGGGGAATGACTTTGGCAATCCTACCTGCCATTAAATCAAATGGATTTTGACAATATGCGATTTTGGCTTTAGGCGCAATCCCTGGAACATAAGCGCCACATAAGTTGCCTTTTTTCTTTTCATTCTATGGAGTACTGATGCTTTTGCCATTGTGAACTCTTGTATTTGAGAATTACACACACTGTACTTTAACATATGGTAGTTGCAATGGAATATGTTTATGTGTTTAGATATTTATGTCTCTCTTTCTATACATATACATATACACATTTATAGAAAAACATACCTGAAGAGCAGAAATGTAGTTGAGGGTAATTAATCATGGGGGATATCCAATGTTTGTCCTACTTGGAGTAAAACTATTTAAATCAATGGGCAGGTAAATTTTCACTTATTTCAGTAGGTTTACTCCAGGTATGACTTAATTAGATCTTGCTCCATTTGCTTAAGTATTTAGAAACAGTAAAATGCAAGGCTTGCAATAGTATCATAAAATATACATTCTTACTGTGATTAATCTAATATGACCAACAAATTTGGCCTCACCTTGGTTTCAGTGCTGACAATGTATTCAGTTTTTGTTGAAATAATTGATTGTGAAGGGCAAGCACAACTTGACATCTGGGACCTTGGAAGTATGTGAAGGGTAGATTGTGAATAAACTACAGCTTGCACCAAGGAACATCTGAGGAAGGAAAATAAAGTAACTGAGCTCCATGGGGACACACTGGTTTTTTTTAATAGATTGTGTCCTATGTTTTTAAAATCACAGACGCAGTATATTTAAAATAAGTTATTAGGATTCAAATCTGCTTTGCCTTTATTAGTCCAAAATATCTGATTATCATAATAGAATCTTTTGTCTAGGTATGGAATTTATGAACGTTGTCGAGAGCTGGTGGAAGCAGGCTATGACGTACGGCAACCAGATAAAGAAAATGTTACACTTCTTCACTGGGCTGCAATCAACAACAGATTAGATTTAGTGAAGTAAGTAGTACTCTCCTACCAAAATGAATTCATCTTTAGAAGCATACATCAATAAAACCCTGCTATATTAGAATAAATGAGTGCATTAAAGACAAGTAATTTAAATAGTTATGACTTTTTATACTGCATGGTTTTGTGTTACTCCCCAAAGCTTCATTCTACCAACTTCTGCAGGTACAAGAGTGTGACCCTTCTTGGCCACATTGGTTCCTTCAAGGTTGCATTACCACAATGCACTTTTACGTGGAGCTTGCCTTGTGGCTGACCTGGAAACTGCAGTTAGTGCAGAACGCTGCATCATGATTACTGATGGGAGTGAGATTCTGTCAACATATTATACATGTGCTCAAAGATTTGCACTGGCTGCCAGTTTGTTTCTGGTCCAAATTCAAGGTTTTACTAATTGTATATAAAGGCCTTAACAACTTAGGGCCAGCTTACTTCAAGAATCACACAGCCCACACATGCCAAGTTGACTGCTTATATCTGCAGAACTTGCACTTTTACAAGTGCCACGTAGTATTTGTCCTGCATTTGCAAGGAGTCGCTGTTTTAGTGTAGCAGTACATGTCCTTTGCCACTCCTTACCTATTGATTTTATGTATGTGGTAATGATAATTATTTCATGTGTATTGTTTTTAAATAGTTTTGAAGATGTTAGGTGTGTTTTAACTACAATTTTATGATACATACTGCTCTGATTAATAGTTTTTTTTAACAGTATATTTCAATTTTCCTGTGCAGTGATGTTCCATTACCTGTGTTAACTGATCTGAAAAGGATCTGCTGTTAGGCAGGTCATCAGAGAATCACAGAAACACTGGTTAGTGCCGAGGGGAACATGGACCATCAACAGACTTCTTATGCAGCCTCCTAATAGCTATGGATTTCACTAGAACTGTGGATATCAGTTTGCTCATATTAATGAGCTCTATGGAAATGCAATTTCTGAGATTTTATTCATAAGATTCCATATATATATATATATATATATATATATATATATATACTGTATATATACTGTATATATACTGTATATATACTGCATATATAATCTATGAACAATAACAAAAAACTTCAAGAAAGCAGAATAGGGAGACCATTTTTTAAAAAAATAAGATAAATGTAGAAAAACAACAAATAAAAAACTTTGCTTTTAAGGCCCCAAAGAATAGAAAGGAGTTGTTTTGACACTGAAAAGATAGATCAGGCATCCCCAAACTGCGGCCCTCCAGATGTTTTGGCCTACAACTCCCATGATCCCTAGCTAACAGGACCAGTGGTCAGGGAAGATGGGAATTGTAGTCCAAAACATCTGAAGGGCTGAAGTTTGGGGATGCCTGAGATAGATGCATAGGCAAGCATTCTTGCGGGAGAAATTCCATAAATGGTGTGTCACAATGGAAAATATCCTTTCTCCAGTCATCATCCACCTTATCAGTGAGGGGCACTCAAAAGAAAGCATTGCAGATGTACAAGGAGGTTGATGTTGAACACTGGCTTTACACTGCCCATAAGATTTCTGAGGATGCTCCTTGAGTTGTGATGTTTTAAATTGCAGTGTCTCCTCTCTACAGTGGATATGGACTTGTGTGTGGTGTGATTTTCTTTCCTCAGTCAAAAAGTAATGCTGATGGCATGGATACTCTCCCATGTCAAAACTTTTTTCCTTAGTTAATTGCTGTATATTAAAATAAATGATAATTATAAATATGTTATTTAACCTCTAGTCACTTTAAAAGTACCTGGTTTCTCCTTAATTTTAAGCTGCTGTTATAAAGGAGAACATAATTACCGGGCAAGCTGTGAAATTATATTCATTTCCATAGTTACTCTTAACGTGTTACACCTCTTTATAACCATGTCTTTAATTACTACCAGTATCTTGCATTACTACATTTGCCCCTGTTTTATGACTGCAGGTACTACATATCAAAAGGTGCTATTGTTGACCAGCTAGGAGGGGACCTCAACTCCACACCACTTCACTGGGCAACAAGGTGGGGAAGATTTCAGCATTTTTCTCTTCAGTTTTGTCAGAGGAAATTTGTTGATTATTAAATACTGCATCTCAGAGGACATTGAAGAGCTGGAAAAGATGCAGAAAATGCAACCAAAATGATCAAGAGGCTGGAGAAATTTCCTCATGTAGAAAGATTACAAGTTTGGGGTTTCTTCGTTGAGGCAGGAGGGAGATAAGGGGTGGGGGCAGGCATGATAGGTGCAAATAAAATTATGCAAGGTGTGGAGAAAATGGATATGAAGATGTTTTTCCGTTCTGTCATCATGCTAGAATCTGGGTCATCCAGTGTTGTTGAATGGTAAGTGAGTCAGGGCAGACAAAAAGAAGTACTTCTTGACAGTGCATAGTTAAACTAAGGCTTTTATTACCAAAAGATGCGGTAATGGCCACCAACTTGAATAGCTTTAAAAGGGGATTAAGCGAATTAATGGAGGATAAGGCTATCAATGGCTAATAATTCAAAGTGTTGGTGCTGACCTTTAAAGCCCTAAACGGCCTTGGTCCTGTATACCTGAAGGAGCGTCTCCACCCCCATCGTCCAGCCCGGACACTGAGGTTCAGCGCTGAGGGCCTTCTGGCGGTTCCCTCACTGCGAGAAGTGAGGTTACAGGGAATCAGGCAGAGGGCCTTCTCGGTAGTGGCGCCTGCCCTGTGGAACGCCCTCCCAGCAGATGTCAAGGCAATAAGCAACTATTTTACTTTTAAAAGACAACTGAAGGCGGCCCTGTTCAGGGAAGTTTTTAATGTTTGATGCTGTATTATTTTTAATATTCGGTTGGAAGCCACCTGGAGTGGCTGGGGAAACCCAGCCAGATGGGCGGGGTATAAATAATAAATTATTATTATTATTATTATTATTATTATTATTTATTATTATATTAATGATGATTCTATATTGCCTTCAGGATTGGAGGCAGCATGCTGCTGATTATCAGTTGCTGGGGAACAACAGTGACAGAAAGGCACTTTCACTCATGTCCTCTCTTGATTTTATTTATAGATAGTCTGTTTATAGATAGTGTGAATATATTTGTATACTGCTATTCAAAACAAAATACAGTATTTAAAAATCTGTCACGAGCATAGACAATAAAAACCATGTGGAAGTTTTAAAAACAGATTGGTTAAGTTACAGAAAGATAGAACTTCCAGGTGCTTGACTGTCCAAATTATTAATGACTAGAAATACACCAAATAAAATTCTTACCTTCTGTGTGGCTTTGACAAGAGGACAAGTTGATTTAAGTAAATTTAAAGTAGCTTATTCTTGAGCAGTTAAAAAAATGGGGTGGGAGGATGTTTTTGAGTTCTTGGAACAAAACCCAAAAGTAGAGTGCTATCCACCCAGGATTGTGTGACTCGAATAAACAGCTGGCACAAATGTGCTCCATCTATTGCATTGTGTGGCTTATTCAGGTCACATCCTTGCCATACATTTAAAGCACTCTTATACCACTCTTATAAAGCACTCTTTATACCACTTTGGCAGTCATGGCTTGCCCTGCCGCAAAACTCCTGAGGTACAACAAACACTGAAATAATGGGCTAATGCTGCCAATTTCAATACATGCTTAGTCAATACATGCTCAGACTAAGAAAACTCTGAATATAAGAAATTGAATATGTAAATGTATCAAAGCCGCATGAGAGAACCTTGTGTAAAAGAACTTGAGCATTGTGGCCTAAACCAAGATAAGTGGTTTCATACAAATTTGAATGCTTTAAACATAACTGAAAGCAGAAGGAGAAACTGAAGAAACCCGTCATATGGGCGAAACAGGCGAAAAACGCCGGCAGCCTGTTACCATTGACACCTCGTTCGACCTGCTGCCACTTTGCTGACCGCTATATAACCTCAAAGACCATAAAGACTGGTTTGCCTTTCAGTATTTATTTGTATATGCTATCTGCTTGACGTTTGGTTTTGGTTTCTGTGTCAGCGCTTGTACATGGTTCTCTTATTGTTTTCTTTTTGTACTAATAATACTTGATTGAAACTTGATTGAATCTTGTGCCCTTGCGTGCTGCTTGTATTGTATTGGGCTTTTGCAAAACTCCTGAGAGCTGTAATTTGTTATGAGTGCTGAGAGTTGTTTGGAGTCACCTCCAAGAGCTACAACTCCCAGCACCCACAACAAACTGCAGTTCTCGGGATTCTTAGAGTGAAGTCATGGCTGTTAAAGTGTTATAAGATTGCTTTAAATTTATGGCATCAAAATGACCTTGCTCTTATGAGTTTACACTACCACATTTTTTTCCATTGCATCTTCTTTCTACTTCTGGAACCATGTTGTCTTCCTTAACTTAGGACAAAGTGTCTAGTGGATAGATGTCCCTGCCAGATATCAGGGGATCAGATTCATGTTTGCTTCCTTCTATATGTGCATTTTTGTACCAAAATAAAAATAAACCTATGTTGCTTAACTAGGATTCAAAATAAATTGCAAACCCTGTTTTTGAGTTCTTATTTTGTTGAACCTTAATATTTGTCAATGTAAAGTTCTTAATGTGGTTTACTACAGTCTAAAGCTTTTTCAATCTTATTTCTTATTATTTCAGACAGGGTCATTTATCAATGGTTGTACAGCTAATGAAATATGGTGCAGATCCATCATTAATTGATGGAGAAGGATGCAGTTGTATTCACTTGGCAGCTCAGTTTGGACATACCTCGATAGTTGCTTATTTAATAGCCAAGGGGCAGGTATGTATGTACTTAACTTTCTGTAGTTTTTAGTGGTGGTAGAATCTAAAGACCCAGTCTTCCTGGGTTTTTAAAACACATCTTTATATATCACAAAATGAAGTTGTCCTCCAGATTAATAAGCTACTATTAGAGCTGTAATTCTTTGCACACTTACTTCAAAGTAATTCCTGTTTAACTCAGTAAAAGTTGTTTCTGAATTAATCATGCTTAGGATTGCACCATCAATTTTGCATTGTTTGAATAAAAGCCCTTGATCAGTTGTACGATACCTATGCAGTAGGACCTCCACATTTTACTCCATGTTTCTCTCTGAGATCTTCATTATTCAAGGATCACATACAGTAGCACTTTGGCTTACATTACCCTCGGGTAACGTAAACTTTGGGTTGTGAAAGCGGCAAACCCGGAAGTGTTTCGCCGCGTGTGCATGTGCAGAAGCGGTCCCTCCGGTTGCGGAAACCTCAGGATCTGACTGGAGCTCTGGAATGGATCCTGTCCACAACCGGAGGCACCAGTGTTTTATTACAGAATTTAATTAGGTGGAGATAATTGTTTTGACATTTTTTTTGCCAAGACATTCTACTGGTAAACACTAATTTGTTCTCCTTTTCATTGATGATGATGATGATGAAGAATATAATAAGGTCAGTAAGTTTTTGAGTGTTGCACTTGTATTAAAAGATAAAGCAGTCCCTGCCTGAAAGTGCACAGTCTTAAAAAGAAAAGGGATTGGGAAGGAAAATAGAGTATATCTAGGTAAAATTTCAATGTGTAATAAAAAAAAAATTAACGTTAAGGATGTTCCATTCTTAAGGTACATTGTTCATGTATGTCTCTGGTTTACCTAAATCTAAAGGGTGGGCATGTGTGGGTAGGTAGCTATAATTCAAATGTATTTTCTCTTCAGAAGTGTTAATGACATTGTATCCGATGTTAGTTAACATGGCTTATTCCAAGTACAACTTGGTTGGATGCAATCTGTTGGGTTGTGTCTGACCAAGTTATACTCTGAATAAACCCACTGACATTAATGAGCTTTAGTGGGTCTATTCTGATGGTCGGTTTACAGACCATGTTGCATCACAATTTTTTTCCTGCTGCTGATTGCTGTATATTTTTCTTAGATTTGTATTCTAGATAGTGCATCTGCTTAATAAAATGCATGTATGAAAAGGTCTGTGCAGATGCAGCACCGTGCTTTAGCAGTCAGAGTTGAGGTCTAGCAGTATCAACAAAGACATTCCCCCAGTTCAATTCCCTGTCGTAAGTCATCCATCAAGGTGACCAAAGCTGTCTGTTTCCCATACCCAGGCCCAAAACCATATTGAAATGGATCTAGATAATCCATCTCAACAAGAAACCCCTGGAGCTGAGATACCAACACACATTCCAGTACCTTGCCCATAGATGGGGTATTGGAAACTTGCTAATAATAATCCAATATGGTGGGATTCAGGGAGGGCTTTTTCAATACATATAGGTCTTATAATTGCCATCTTTAGGCATGCTGAGACCCTGTCTTGTTTTAAGCGAGGCATTGACCACTCCCTTTTATCCACTCGGCCCATGGCCCACTAGCCCTTTAATGAGCCAGGAAGGGCAGGGATCTGGCACAGATGTGGTAAGTCTCAGATTTCCAAAGAACCTCTCCACGTCCTTGAGCTGCACAAGTTGAAAAGTGTTCATTATCATGGGACAAGCATGGCTCAAAGTTACATCTAATGGACCTGTATCAAATCTTCATGGTTTTTGAGTTTGTCCCTGCATATGCAGATTATTTCTGAAGCATCTGTGACTCTTAAAAAGATTGAACTGTAGATTAACTTTAACCAATATGATATTGTTAAACATGAGGAATTTCAGATTATTGTTCACATCCAAAGATTCCTTTAGTCAAGTTGCCAAAGTCTTGTACCTATGGAGTGGAATATTCTTGATTCTTAACTTTCTTACATTACACAAGACACTATGATGTATAACAAGGTTCCCTCCTCTTTGAAAGCTATTTGAAACATGGCATGGAAGCCTTCTGTTCAAGAAACAGAAGTGGGTCCACAGAACCAGCTGAACATTTCTTTGGATCCTGCCCAGTGTGATTATTTTATTCCTCCTACTTCATTGTTAATTCTGATTGGAAGATGTACATATTATTATTTGGGTAGTTCATTTGCAAAAATGGCAGAGTTGTAACAGCAGGTGGTGCTGTAGCATATATTATGATGTTTGATCTCTTATATTACATGCATACAGTGTGGTTTATTATGCATTTTGCAGTGTGTGAAAACCTCACTATTTAATATATTTGCTTATTTACATCACTGTACCAGTGCACCATTTAACAGAGATGGGAAACATGTGGTCTTCCAGATGTTCCTGGACTATAGTTCACATCATCTGGGGCCATTGGCTATGGTGACTGGGGCTTATGTAAGTTGGGAGTCCAACAACATCCAAAGGACCACAGGTTCCTGCCCCTGGTTTATAATGATTCACTGACCCCTTCCAGACTAGACATCTGGAAGTTTGTCCTTGATATTTTTTCTTCAACTTCAATAAATGGGCATGTCTGATTACTGTTGCTCTTTTCATCAGGATGTAGATATGATGGATCAAAATGGAATGACTCCTTTGATGTGGGCGGCTTATAGAACACACAGGTAATTTGCTCATTCAAAACTAGACCAATCTGAAGCTTTTTGTATTAATCAAATAGAATAATGAACTATACAAAATGTGTAATATGTTTTTACCTTAGAGTTGGTTAATCTTTTTTGTTATTTACTAAAAGGGAGCTTTATTTCTAAGAATTCATGAGCAATTGAGCAAGAAAACTGATTCAGCATTACAGAAATGTCACACTGGGACCAACATTCCTAGCATGTTTTGTTGAAAATATCTGTCTTTGTGGCATTTACACAAAGTGGTTGTTTTTTTTTACACACTTTCCTTCCCATTAATCATCTTCAGAGACAGACACAAGGTATTTTCTAGGTTCAGCGCACCTCCCCCATTTTCAAAATTTGATTCTGTCCCAACTTTAGATTATTATGGAGAAGAAGAGTCAAAATCTTTGAACTACATCCAACATTAAACGTACAGTACTCACAATAGACCCTTTTTGAAATGAATGGACATAATCAGTTCTGTTTTTCTAGAAAAAGAAGTGCCGTAACTCACCATGAACACCTCCCTTGTTCTCTTACAATGGCAGTGGCACCCACCAAAGGTGCTGTAACATGACTAACCTAGCCCTGCTAATTTCAGTAGTCTACTCTGAGCAGAAGCTGGCTATTTTTTGTGCTTTCTGAGTAGTCAAATTATTCTTCAGATTTTACTATCACCAGTATTGTCTGTGTTAAGAAAAATAAAACTTTTGAAAAGGGGCTAAATAGTAATACTGTTTTCGAAAGAAGGCACATCACATTTTGAAGGCAGGTCCAATTGTATGCCTTCTAAACCAGGTTGGGGGTTTTCAGACTATGGTCTGTGGCTGTGAAGTACACACAATTTTAACTCTGTGGAATTCAAATTTTAATACAGTACAATGAAATAAAGTACAGTATAAGAAATAAAAGAAGTAATGCAATACATTTAAGAATCATACGGCATCTAGCACATAGCAGTTTGGGGACCACTGAACTATGTGTTCTCACTCCCTCCCTCTGTTAATATCCTAGATATAAGCTGAAATGTCATTTTTGTGATTTCATGTTGAAATTGACCCTTGGGCATCTGAGATAAGTAGGGGGAAGAATATTAATTCATGCAATGCAGATCAAATATCTAGTCTTGTCTTAAAATTGCTAATGACCTTTTTTTTTAACTGCTTCTGGGATATAAAATGCTGCCTCAGAGAGTAAAAAAACCAACCCTAATCATTAACTCTTATTTTATAGAGTATTTTATAGAGTTCCATGGAAGAAAATCCCCTCCCCCTGCTCATTAGTGCTTTTAATACTGGAGAAAGAAATCTGATTAGTATTGATCAAATAAATTATCTCCAAGGGGATCTGATCCCTGGATTAATATGAAGATAATGATAAGTCCATGTTTTTATGGATTTAATTTTGCTTTCATTTTGCAGTGTGGACCCTACTCGGTTGCTACTTACTTTTAACGTCTCAGTGAATCTGGGAGACAAATATCATAAGAACACAGCACTACATTGGGCAGTGCTAGCAGGAAATACCACAGTGATTAGTCTTCTTCTAGAAGCTGGAGCAAATGTTGACGCCCAAAATATCAAGGTAAATCTATGTTTGTTTTAACAGAAACCTGCACATTTTGTTGGTTGGTTCTGATCCATGTGAAAATCAGGTACTCCTGTTCATACAACTATGGGAGGTTCTTCCACTTGCATCCTGTATATCCATGAACCCTCTTTCCTCTTACTCTAAACCCATGCTCACTGCTATGCTTTTCTACCCTCAGTCCCTACCATTTCATGCACATCCTCCCATCCCTCCCTCCCACACTCGTGGTTTTACTACTCCACCTTTGGTCTTTGAGCTGCCATGACTTGGATTGGGCTAGTTTAACTCCCTTATCTCCTTGAGCCCTTTCCCACTTAGCTTCCTGCCACCCCAGTTGTATCCAACATTGGTTATTCTCAGAATAAACCAAGTTACCGGTAAATTAATGACTAACCTAAATCCAGTTGGATACAACCCAGTGTTTATAACATTGCTTTCCTACAAAGCAATTTTCACTTAAAATTTTCTACTGTCAATATGCTTTCATTCACTCCTAGATCTCCCTAAATACAGCTCCTCTAGTCTGGAACATTTGTGTTTTCTCTTCAGCTAATGGCAAGCAGCAGTATGCCATGGTACCTTTCTGCAGACATACTTTTTTCTTATGAAGCAATGGAATACCATTAAAAAGAAACAACATATAAGAACATGTAACCACATACATAAATAAAGTACCATATTAATACGTTATAGAGAAAACTCAGGAAGCTTTCTCCATCTTGGCAGATAAGAGTTGCAGGGAGAATATTTGATTTAGACTTTGAGATGTTTGAACTGAAAACTCCTATTCATAATATTAGTAAAATGCTGCAGGCTACTGGTAACACTTCTCAAAAATTTGAAGCAGGTACCTCTTGGAAGGCAAAGGCAGGCCACTTACACTTGATTGCACCAGGAAGATAAATAATCCCTCCCTTCCAGTCAGTACAGTACTGTAGAAGAAATTATGGGTCTTTGTGCCTTTTGTTGACGCTATATTGAGGATTAAAAGCTATCTCTCTCTATCTCTTTGTTTGCAAGTATTGTGCAAAATCGTAGGTATTCTGCCATTTTTTGCCGGCCCATGCTGTTTTGTTCCTTTTACCTGTTGTTTTTCTCTTTTCCTTATCCTTAATAAACCCAGGGTAGAGTAAACATATATCTGTGTTGTCTCTACACCCTAATCTGTGCACGATGGACAGTACACATTGGTTCTGCTACACTGCCTGTTGGTAAAAATATTGATGGGTCGATACAAAATATTGCCACCTATTAAGAATACATAGCTATTGTAATCCAAATGCATCTAGGACTGCAGGTAAGCCTGCCATATTTCGAAAAGTAAAATTCCTGACACTCCCAAAGGAAAAAAAACTAGGGGGAAGGGGGCAGTGGCACGGCCTCCACCCCAAAACAAAAAAACCAACCCCCCCCCCAGCATCTCCAAGAGCTGATTCTTCTTCTTCTAGCAGGGAAATAAAGGGAGATTCTTTGTTGAGAGTTCTGCCCTCCCCCCTGCTTTAGGAGGGTGGGACTGATGAGATAAGTTCCTTTGGACCTGCTCCAGAGCAGAGTAGCCACAGGTGTCCTTTCTCCTTTTAGACAGACTCCTTGCCTCCTGGAAAGGGGAGTGATTGTCTTCCTCAAGGCAGCAGCCATGGCAGCTTTGAGAAGGTAACACAGCAGCTCTTGAGGGAGGAGGAAAGTGGGGGCAGGATAACTGAGTCATCTTTATTTTCCTATCCCAGCGGTTGGTGGGTGCTCAGGGCTGCTCTTGCCCTCTTTCCACAGTCCTCCACGCTCCCCTCCTCCTCAGCTGGGGTTGCTGCGTGTGAGGAGGCTGGGGGGACGAGTGTGCTTTGGGTCTCCCACATAAGAGGGGACATTCCTTCCACTACTTGGGGGGTGGGGTGGGAAGAAAACAGAAATAAAAAACCGGGTTTCCATAAGTACAGGAAATTTCAGACATCTCTTAAAATTCAAAAAATCCCCCAGGACGCCATTTTAGGCGTCCAATTTCCTGGTATGTTGGGAATTTTCCAGACATATAGCAGGCCTACCTGTAGGGTACAGGCAAGTACTAGTTGCAGCCAGCAAAATTCAGGCTCCTGAGGTGACCTGTTGTAGTAGTTTGCTTTGTGCTCCTTGAAATTGCAAAGCAAGTGTTGCAAGAGTAAAGAATACACACCTTTACTAATTTCTTCTTCCCTATCCCATCTTTAGAACTCTTGCACAATGACCCATCCTATGTTACCTCAAATGGCCCATGGTGAGGGAAGGAGAAAGGAGGTTGCAAAAGTTTGAAAGTGGCATTTTTCCTCTCTTTTCCCTCTGGGCTGTATAAAGAAGGCTGGGAAGAGAAGCAAAGAAGGCAATGGAATTCATCATTGCCTTCCCTTGGCTGAGTGCCTGCAGAGCTAGTTGCTGATTTACATTTTTAGGATATCTAAAAAGTATACCGGTCCTACTCTCAATAAAACACTGATGTATATTAATGCAGAATTGGATTTATGGAATATGAAAAAAGGTGACTCCTTGAACTGTTAGCTGTTGCGAACTATGTGTTGTGAGCTGCTTTTGACTTCTCAGGGCATTGTGTCTTCAAAAAGAGTAATTCAGTTGAAGTGACACATTGACCATCATCTTTGATTGTATCTCAGGTCTGAATGAGCTTTTTACTTCAAATCTCCCTTTATGGTGTGAGCAAACAAATCAGGAAACCTCTAACTAACCATAGCTCCCTATTTTCTCCAGGCTGGGAAAGTGTTCTCAGGATGTTACACCAACTTGAGTGTGTGCTTCTAGAGTCTGCCTGATTCAGAGCAGGGTCTGAGGCTGAACCCACTTCACTGTTGAAGGAAAATTTAAAAAATGATGGTACCTTTCTTTCCCCCCTTTTGACAGAACTGGATGTAAAATTTGCAGGTGTTGTAGCCTATTCAGAGTGGATAACGCCGGCAAATACAGGCAAATAGGTCTAGGAGATTTAGTGTGCTCCTTTAAATTGTATTTATAGATAATCTTCAGTGTTATTTTTTTTAAAACAGAATCAGATAAAATTTGTTCCTTTCTGAGGGGATGACTCTTCCTGCAAAGGGTAGCTTTTGGGGAGATGGCTAAAAGAAAAAGATTCCCTCTGTTCCCCCTAGTGTTTTGTCAGCAATTGTTATGAAAAGGGGAGGTATGAACCCCACTAGGTTTAGA
This sequence comes from Zootoca vivipara, assembly GCF_963506605.1. NCBI lineage: Eukaryota > Metazoa > Chordata > Lepidosauria > Squamata > Lacertidae > Zootoca > Zootoca vivipara. Next base: position 30,542,851 of record NC_083285.1, read on the forward strand.
ACCTGCCAAATTGTAGACAAGAAGGTTTTTGTACTAGCTGCCTTTAAAGTTGATTTTTGAAGGGTGGGGCAGCTGAAGGATTCCGTTTTCTCCTAGTGGTTTTGTTTATGGGCACCCAAAGCAGCAAGAAAAGTGATTTGAGTAATAGGTTGGCATGGGAATTGGAAGCATTCATCTGGTGGATCCATACTTCCCTACTGCGTATCCTGCATTGTTACTGCCTGAGCTTCTGCTTTTTTGGGTGTTTGGGGGGGGGCAGCTTGAGAGTAACTCTGCCATGTGCACTTCTTGCCCTTCCTGATTGACTTGTTGGGCTCTGTCTCTTCCCTAATCAAGAGGACTGGTGCTGCCTGTGCAAGTACATTATAAAGTTGCTGGTGATGCAATGCCTTGGAACCTTCCTCCTACTCAGCTGCTTCCTGCAGTGCAGGCAGATGGCATAGTTTGGGTCCACTGCCAGCTCAAAGTAATGCCATCTCTTGTGCTCAGTGTGATGGGCTGGTGGCTTTTCACAGGGTGAGTGGTGGTAGTATAGGAGAGAGAATTGCTGGTTGCTGTTCCTTTTCCTCCCCAGCACCCACCACTGCCATGCTGCATCTCTTGAGGAAAGGATACTGAAGGTCATCATCATTATTAAGAGGGTTTGTAGCTCACTTTTCAGCTGAAAAGGCTTCTAGAGTGGCATACATGAAATCAATTAAAACAAGGCTACAGGCTTGCAATCTACAAAAATATGGTGCACAAGGAAAAGGGGAAGGAAGAGGGAAGGAAATAAAAGTCAGTCATTAATTCTTAAGCCGTTGTTCTTAAAACGACCAAGCAGCACAGTTCAGGGGTAGGAGGTGACTGATCAAGCTGGTTGTTGGGAGTGATTCATGCTTCCCATCTGTCCCACTGAGGCAGTCTGGCTGCTCCCAGGTGACAGGTGAGATATACACTGCACCTGACATCTCCTCTGGGATACCCTGCTCAAGTTCCACACCTTACAAGCTGACCTTGCCAGTATTATCCAGTGGCACAGCCTTGCCTCCTGCTTAACAATAAGAGTGGTAGTTGTGCTGCCAGACTCTGGTGTGACGCAACTCATCACTGTTGCTGCAGTGGAGATGTGTTTTGAGTTTGGTGGTGGGGGAACTCAGTATGACCAGTGCTGCTGCCATACACCTCTGCCAGTGCTGCCACAGAGGTAGACATACCATGTAGCTCCACACCAAGTCCAAACACACAAACTGAGGAAAGCCTGCTATCTAGCAGGGAAGTTGGCTAAATCTGGCAGTCATTAAGGTTGTATCAGCCCCATCTCCCAACTTCCCAAAGGTGGTAACACCTTTCTTGGCTGTGTGGCACTTATCTGATTGGCTGTTGAAAGCCACCTGTCAATCAAATCTTACTTTGGTTGAGAACCCTAAAAACTGGAATGTTACCAACATCCTGTCATCCATCACCCTCCCCTCTGACCACCCAAGATGCTGCATTATTTATGATGAAGGCCCTAGCTTTGTGAGTATACAGATCATAGACTTAGCCTGTTTTTCTAAAAGGTTTTCCTTATTTCATAAAAGCACCGTTCTTCCTTTTCCCTTTGTTCTCTTACCACCATCCTTAATAAACTTCTTAAAATTGACTGTTAGGTTTCTTGTGTGTGTTTCACACTACATGTGGTTATCAGAGGGATTTGACAGAGAAAAGTAAACTTCCCCAGGCTGCAGTGAGAAATGAGTGAAAAGTTGGATGTTCTCTCTGCCTGAATTTGCCTTTTAAGCTGTCAGGAACGTCATTTCAATTTGATTGGGTTGAAATCAAATAGCTGTTTTTAGTTTTAGCATAGAGTTTCTAGGCATATGGCTGGGTACCTTGGCCAGTGTATAATAGAAGTATGTAATGAAATAGTCAAGTGAGTAGTAGGGTAGTTTGGCAAGCTTCTTCCCTGTAGGTTATCTCAGTTTTTTCATGAGTATCATCTCGGCTTTCTGCTGTCCCAGGGCCTCAGGGTGGGTTTAAGTATTTTCTCTCTCCTTTCCCCTCTCTAAATTGTAAGAGATACAAACATGTTGCTGGTTGTTTGTTACAAGAGGAAGCCTGTAGAATCTTAAGCACTGCAACAATACCCCATGAACTGTGGTATACCCTGTTTCTCATATTTTAAGACATACCCATAAAATAAGCCATAGCAGGATTTTTAAGCATTCAAGGAATATAAGCCATACCCCGAAAATAAGACATAGTGATAGGCGCAGCAGCAATGCCGGCCGCGGCAGGAGAAAGAGGAAAAAAATAAGACATCCCTTGAAAATAAGCCATAGTGTGTTTTTTTGAGGAAAAAATACATATAAGACGTGTCTTATAATATGAGAAACACGGTACCCTTTGAGGGGAGTAATAACGTTTTTTTGTAAACTGTTGCTTTATTTCTGGCTGTGCCTTCTGACACTCATCTGAAATTGAAGGGATAAAGTTACTGTCATTCTTTAGTCTTTTAAGGGTCCTCCCCCCCCCGCTTGATCCTTGAAAGGCGTGATAAGTCTTATAATAAATTATGACCTTACGTTACAGAATTATTTGTTTTTACTGGAACATCTCCTCTGAGACACTTTTAAACCTAACACTTAAAAAGAAAAAGAAAAGCCTGCCTTTTTGATTGGACAGCAAGTACATCATGACCTCAGTAACATAAATTTCTTTTTGAACAGGCAGCATTGTGCAGTATTGCACCTTTGTTAGACATCAGGGCACCAAAGTGAGCAAAAGCATGCTACCTCTTTTTTTTTTTTTTTTTAAACTATTATGAGAGGTATCTTGGTGTGATCTAATTTAGGGCCCAAGTTTGGATATAATTTTATTTCCTTTTACCTTTGATATTGTGATTATGGGGTGTGGGCAGGAAAAATAATAGGAAAGTATGCATACTAATAGTGAATGTGCTACAGGAGTGGCTTTAAAGAACTTGCTAGGTAAAAATACAAATATACACTAGAAGCTTATGTTAGGAAGGTTTTTGGTGATTCAGATCTCATTTGCTATGATATAGAACACGGTGCATTTTCATAATTAATATATAGTTGTCTTTTCATGGAATATATTTGAAAGAAAAGCAAACATGTCTACTTTTAATTTTGGTTTTGCAACTCTAGTTATCCCTCTAAAAGTAACCTGTAATTTAAGAGTCACCTATTGTATCCAGTCATACAGCTGACAATAAGGCTTCTGTCAGCAGAACTGGGAGGGAGGGAATTTTCAGCAGTCCTCCATTCCCTGCCCCTCTCCCCACATCTGCTCTGGAGGGTTCCCCATCCATGGCTTCATATTATTGAGAGAAGCCTCAAATTTGGTTAGTTGATTTGTATGGTCTCTCTATCATCTATATCTATCTATCTGTCTACAGTATCTATCTATCTATCTATCTATCTATCTATCTATCTATCTATCTATCTATCTATCTATCATCTATCATCTATCTACAGGGTGCGTCCTTTAAAAGAGGCCCCGTGGATACAGAGTACACAAGTTTCACGGGGCTTCTTTTAAAACTCTCCCTGTATCATTGATAATTGTTTCCAAAGCTGTGCAAACGTAGGAAATGAGTGGATGTACTGACTAGCAGGGCATTAGCTGCTTTTGAGCTCATTTCTTTTGCTTCTGCTAAGGAAAGTCCTGTTCGGTAAATTGATATCTTTGTGGCCTAAGCTTTTTCAATGCACTGTTCAAGTAGAAGGAAACTCTCCCCTTGGAGACCAATAAATATTGTTGCTTGGTTTTTGCTGGTTTTGAATTCCCCAGTGATGATCGTTGGGCTAAATTTCCAAGTCACCCATAAGGTTTTGGTGTACAAATCCTATCAATAGAAATTGAATGCCTAACTCTGATTAGGTGTCTAGTCTCTACTGATGCTGGTATTCAGACGTGTACTCCTTGGCATTTGTACTCTTGTTTCAAAGGCTATTTGCCTTTTCTTGGGTGATTTTTCAGTTTCTGGTACCTGTCTCATTTTTTTTTAGGCGGGGGCCGAACGATGGAGGATTCAGCCATTTTTCAAGCCTCCATGAATGCTTTGTTTAGGAGGGGAGTTATCTTCAGTAGAAGAGTGGAGGAGTGCAAAACAGGAGCTGGAGGTACCTTCAGTTGGTTGTTTTTTGCCTCCTCTATACTACAAGAACAGTCGCAACATTTTCTTTCTTTCTTGAGGTGTAAATCAACAGTACCGTTCTGTAAGAAATCACTGTGATAGATTTAGGGTACAACCCCATATATTGTGAGGCAATTTTCAGTTTGGGGTTCTCTTTTGATTTTTAGATGGGGAGGATTTCTACAATAGAGTGATCTAAAGGAACTACCTTGCTCTGAACTCATGCAATTGGAGTCATAACTTCACATATCTTTGTCCTTTGACATTGTTATTTTTATGCAAAGTGGGTGGGGCCTGCTCAGGGAAGCGACCACAAATTGTCAGCAGTGCATGCACTGGGGGGGGGGAGAGGAAGAATGGAGAATCACATTTGCCTAAAATACCTGTAGATAGGTACCTGTTATAGGACATTTTGTTCAACCTTCTGAATTGGGGAAGAGATTATAAAAATTAGTCATTGCTTGGCTCGTAAAGGTACTTCTGAATACTCGGTGAATAGTGCAAACTGCCAACCAGGTATTCGCAATCAATACATTCATTTCTTTCATTTTTTAGACTTTTAGTGGTGGTTGTTTAGAGTACTTGTGAAAAACCTACCTGTTTTCAGGTGCTTTTAATGTGTGTGCCAGATCCACACATGCAGATGTTCCGTCTGCATACAGGTGGACTGCCTCACCTACCTGTCAGAATCCCTTGCTGGATCAGTGATTAAAGGAGGGCAAGAGGAGCTTCAGAGAATGCTTAGCAAATCATTCTCTGAAGTACATCCCACCCTGCTTTTAACAGTGTTCTAGGACGTGTAACAGGGAGGGGGCACTCAGAGAGTGGTTTGCCAACATTCTCTCTGAAGCATCTCCCACCCTCATTAAACCTGGAACAATGCTAAAATGATGGGGCCAGCAGTAAGCAGGACCACCTGTTTAGTGCTGAGTTTGGGCAAGCCAGAGAGCATGCCTGAACTCAAGAGGAACACTCTCTCTTCGCATTTGAGTAATCCTGATTAGCTCTGGGTCCCCATCAAAGGCTTCCAACAACCACCTGGTTTAGGGCTTACATACATAGAATCCTACAAATGTGTAATCTGTACACAGTGAAAGATATATAGAACATGCTGATAGAACCTACCGGTAGGTGTGTAAAACTCTATCCACCAAAGTATTAAATCCAAAATGTGAAAATCTTATAGGAGTAGGGTAAGTATAATTTTGATTTTTCACTGCATGTAAGTGCATCAGAACAACAATCTAATACACACCTACACATGCAGTCCCCAAGAGGTACAGATTGAACATCTGCATCAACTGAATGTACATGGCATTGATAACTAAGCAATAAGCATTGTTCACTGTTTGTGAAATTCCATGAATGGATATTGCTGCTTGTTAATGTTTGAGGGAGAACCTCTTGTTCCAAACTAGAAAGCTAAGCAACTTTTAAACTCCCATTACGGTAATTATTACATATGCACCCTAAGGATAATGAGTAAACTCATTGTTTCAATACACAGAAATAGCAATGATTTTATTTCATTTTATGAAACTGATTAAACTGAGAAAATATTGGAAGAAAGTAACTCTCCATAGCATAAAATAAATTAGCAACCAAAATAATGCTTTATAAGAACAACAACATAGTAGTATTACATGTTTTAAAACTCTTAAGTAGTTTTAAATGCTTAAGTTACTATTTCTAAAAGTGAAGTTGTGCTTTCCCCCCTTTTTAAAATTGTTAATCTTTCATACTCTTAACAGGGTGAATCACCACTTGATTTAGCAAAGCAAAGAAAAAATGTTTGGATGATAAATCATCTACAGGAGGCAAGGCAGGCAAAGGGATATGACAATCCATCATTTCTCAGAAAGCTGAGGGCTGATAAGGTGAGAAGAATCTTTAAGTGATGACTCATGTAATGTGTTCTTTTAAAAATAATTTCTGACCCTGCTTAGTTGACACCCCACTACAGTTTGTACCAGGAGGTATTGGGAGTCTTGGACTTACACATCTCTCCCACCCCCAAATTTGCCATTCTCTCACTGCAGCGAGGAGTGATTGACCAATCCTAGGCATCTTGCATTTTTCTGAATCTAGGATCCTTCCTAGTTTTGCAGGATAAACCGCTCTTTGTACATATTAAACTTGCTATGAAGTATCTGAGTGTTAAAACGAAGCACTAACTTTTATAAAGTTCATAAATATCCAGGTTAATTAATTGTTGTTTGTCTTTTTATGTAGGAATTCCGTCAGAAGGTGATGCTGGGAACACCTTTCCTAGTTATTTGGCTGGTTGGGTTTATAGCCGACCTTGATATTGATTCTTGGCTCATTAAAGGACTAATGTATGGTGGTGTTTGGGCTATGGTTCAATTTCTTTCCAAGTAAGTATTTAACTAGGGAATATGTTGGAGTAGATAGTTTGGTTTTACATAAAATACTGACAGATGTATAAAAGCCCCATTCTTCGGAGGAAATCTTTTACCCAATTCACTCTTCCATTAAATTATTGTTCAGGATAAGTAAGGAAAATTGTGTTTTGATGCCCTTCCATCCTGCCTTCCAGTTGGTTTATAGGAGACCTACTGTGCTAGATTGAAGTGGCATTCATATTTTAGTTCTGAGCAAAAAGAACCTTAAATACCACATCAGTCACATTATGAATCATCAACTACTGTAGATGTGTTGTATGAAAATGTGTCTGTCTGCCCAATGTGTCTGTTTCCACTTTCACAAACCAAATATTGAAATCCCTCTATAAAATGATTAGCTTATTTTCTATAGAAATAAAAATACCCTACTCTTCTATTTCCATAATGTAATGGTCTGTAATAAGCAGACTTCTTTGAGGAGGATATTTTGGGATTTTTTAAAGGGGATCTTAGTATTCAGTGGGTGGATAAAAAAGACAAGAATTATTACAGGCAATGCCCATGTAGGCACGTTCGAATGACACTTGATCGCGCATATGTACATGGCTCCGAACCTGGAAGTAGCCCAGAAACATCACAAAAGGGGCGGGGTGGGCTTACACGGGCTCCACTGACAAGCACGGGGGTTCGGGACAGAAACCCTATGCAACACAATGATAGCCTGTACAGTATATAACTCTTAATTTTAATGGCTCTAATTTTAATGGCAAAGAGAAATGCATTCATAGTAAGAACATTATTAAACAAAGAAAGTTTGCATGGTTGAGTATCTTAAATTTATTTATTGTCAGTGTAATATGGCACATGTCAGATAAATATTTTAAACACTGGAATCTCTTGTGTAAGTATAAGAGATTATATTACTATAGCTCATGTTCTGGGTTTGGCTTTTGCTTCAAAGTCTGTTAAAATAACTATCATTTTGAGTTTTGCCGAGTGTGCTGTTCAGCCTTATTTTTAACTGCTGTCAAAATGTGGCTTTAGAAGAAAACTTTATTTCCAAATCTCCTTTGACAAAACACATACAAGCAGGAGTATGAAACGGTTTTAGATCTGGTTAGGGGACAGCATATGTAATATGTATGCAAGTAACAATTGGGAAAATTGACCTAAAAAGCAAAAATTACAAACCCAAAAAAGTCAGTCTGTTTAGGCGGTCACATAATTTAAATTAATAATTTAGTGTAGTGGTTAACAACTCCTGAACTCTGATCGTGCATATGTAAAATCTTCTTCATTTGAACATTACAAACTGAACAGATTCATGTTCTGAACCTTGTAATTATGAACTCTTGCAACATTTTGAGGTCTAAAAAAGTGCTTGCTGGTTGTTGAGTAATTTAGATTATTAAGACCTTTTGTAGCAAATGGACAGGTTATTTAAAGCTCTAGCGTTTGTTTCTTTGTTTCTTTGTTTTTAAAAAATCTGGCTATATTTACCAGTTTGTGAATGAGCTAGCACACCCATATTTGAATATGTAATAACCTATTATGTTCTTTGTTTCACAGATCATTCTTTGATCACTCAATGCATAGTGCACTGCCTCTTGGAATCTACCTAGCAACAAAATTCTGGATGTATGTGACATGGTTTTTCTGGTTTTGGAACGATATCCTTTATATTGTGCTCAGCATTTGAATTTTTTTCATTTTAGTGAGTTATATTCCAGTGCTCACATTCAAGAAAATTAAGAGGCTAGAATTTTAAGAAATTAAGAAATGGAAGTTTTAACAAGAGGATGTGGACGTTTTATGGTTCAGACAGGTCATGGAAAAGGGTTAAGGGACTTCAGTGAAGCTGAAGCAGGAGACAAGTGAACACGAGAGGGAGTGAAGCATGACAGTAAGTAAAAGGGGTCAGAAGGAACAAGTAAAAGCAGATAGTAGGACATACAGATTGAAGGGGACAGACTTAATTACAGGCCAGGATAGGGAATCTGTTGTTCGATTCCCATTATCCCCAGACAACATGGTTGTGCGTGTGTGTATACCCATTAGTTAAATTACTCAAAACACAAGCTCACAGGTTTTATTGATTTGTAGCAAAATAAGTTAAAATGAGATGTTTTTGAACAAGTCCTTAAACCTAGCAATATTTAGTCCTAGTCTTCTACCCCCTTGCTTTCAATCTCTTCATTTTCTTTGGCTCTACATAAGTGTTTCCTTCTTGCTCATGTTGACTTTGCTTTCTCAGTAGCTGTGCTGATTGTCATATCCTGATTACTGGCTCCTTCTGAAGTTAATATTTATGAACATTTAATGACATTATAGCAGAGTGATACTACATTTGCAATGTGGGTGCTGCCAAAACCGTCCCCTCTAAATCCTACATGTCAGTTTACTTTAACTGATTAATGTTGCCAGCCTCTATTATTAGTTCTTCTAGCCATTCAAGATCTGCTGTCAGTCAGCTTGTCTGCAACTTGTTAGAAAAATATATATGACATGTGCTCTGTTTTATAGAATGAAGTAGAAAAATTGTGGTCAGGGTATGAATTTACTCTCATACGTCTTACAGTTGGATGAAACCAATTGCATCAGAGAACAGTGCCTTCTTTGTAGGAAGAATAATGTGATATCTGACTAAATGTTTCTGTGGCAGCCTTTTATAAATATGCGTCTGGAATATGTTTTGATCAGAAATAAAAGGGCATCCAGATTGGTTAATTTAAATATCTAGAATTGACCTTTAACTTGTCACTAGAATTATGATGAAAAGTAATATTTTGGATTTACTCACTGCATTCCACTTGGGACTCTTGAGGTCTGTTTAGTTATTTCTGTGCTGTCTAGGATTGCCTTCTAACCTTGCATCGAAACAAGCTTTGATACTGTTTTATAAACCTTACATAAGAGGGAATCTGGTTAGCTTCAATAATAGTCTACAACACCAGGAAAGACAACCTATAAAAGAGAGAAATTTGTGTTGGATGATACCATGTGATCCCCCTCAGTACTCTTACATACTTACCATTATTAGGAAAAAGGATATGTTGTCCTCTATTCCTGTTAAAGCAAGTGCTTTTCAAGATGTCTGCATTTCATGTAGCAAGTGTTCTTAACTTTCCCCACTTACATAAGGTCAGAGGCCCAACCACAGAGGTAGTTATGTTACCACATTGTGTAGAGCACTAAAAGCAAGCAAATGTGACCGTACAAGGGTAGGGGGGAACCATCTAATCTCTTCCTTTGGCTTGGACCTATCTCTTGCTTCTTAGTCACAGGAACATACTGTCCAGTTTTGAAAGCATCTCTCTGTCAGAGGTTTAATGCCAGACAGACAATTAAGGACATCTAGCTTTTTCGTAGTAGAACATAATACAGTTTTCTCTGCTAGCTTCTTTTTCGTGGTCTAGACATGTTGAAATGAATGCTGGTACTTGTTAAAACATGCAGTCGTACCTTGGTTTTCAAACAGCTTAGTTCTCAAACGTTTTGGCTCCTGAATGCCGCAAACCCGGAAGTGACTCTTCCTGTTTGCGAACTATTTTTGGAAGCCGAACGTCTGACTGGACTTCCGTGGCTTCCAATTGGCTTGTAGGAGCTTCCTGCAGTGAATCAGAAGCCACACTTTGGTTTCCAAACATTTTGGAAATTGAACTTCAAATTGTAAAGCAGCTGGAATTCAAATACATACTGGGGGGAAAATCCAAGGGGCTGCAATTTATTCCAACACTTTCATTTCCAAATAAAGTACATGTTCCTTTTTTCAGTAAATTATTAAGGGGGAAGAAGAGGAGGAATCTTTAACATGAATGTAATCCATCCCCCCCCCAAGGCGATTATTGTTGTATTCATCATTCCCTGTATAATCTATTTTATTATAAAGACTTTTTTGTGATTTAGCTGGAATTTCAGGCCACTAATAGGCATAAACATTAAAAAATATATTAAAAAATGATTGACCGTTTGAATGTTTTATGTCAGAAAATGATTTAAAGAGATATAAAAGCTGCAATCCTAAACACATTGACTAGGAAATAAGCTCAACTGAATTCAGAAAGACTTTTGAGAGAACATGTATAATGTTGCACTGTTAATTTTGGAGCTGTCAAACAAATTAAGAAAAGATGATACACTTGAACAGCATATAATGACAAAAAAGGATTATTAGATGTCTTGACATGCATCTAGTATATTCCCTGTGAAGTGCATTAGCAACAGAAAAGTGTATTGCAGAATTCTATTCTTATTTTCAGATAATAATTATTTTTAACAGGAAAGAAAAAATATTTAAATTCCTTAACATTTAATACATCTAAATTTTGTGTTCATCCACCTTCCATTTCTTGCTAATAGTGTTGCACTTTTCTACAATTTTGGAAAATCTTGGAAATCAGACCCAGGAATAATTAAAGCCACAGAAGAACAAAAGAAAAAGGTAAAAAGCAAAACAGTCCATTCTTGTTAATGGTTGAAGATGTTGTTTAGATTTTCTATGTACACACTCAAAGTGTTTTCTAATCAAAGCAATTACAGGAAAGTGTCCCCCGCCCAGCCTCCCACAGAGGGGCACAGGGGGCTGGAGGAGACAGAGAGTTGCTGAAAATTGCTTCTGTCTCTGTTTCGCCAAGTTCTTCCATTTAAGATCATCAGAGGTAATTCTAGTCTAAGCAGAGTAAATGCTTGAGGTCAGTCAGATATTTCTGGTGTTTGTTTAAAACATTGTTTAAAACATTCTCTCTTTCACACTCACACGCACGCACACACATACACACACAGTCTCTCAAGTCTGCATCTTCCAAGAAATAATTTGGGAAAGAGTTGTGGCACCTTGAAAGTTAAGCCCAGACAAATTACTCATCACATGTGTAATTGTTTTTGGACCAGTCAAAAATGAAGGTGAAGAGGTCATCCTTGAAAGGAAACCAGCATGTCCAGAAGAAGACTAGGCTGTAGACTCTCTTTCCTGATATAATGTCCTGTGTATTGGGAGATTTTAATGTATACCAGCTATCCTCTTCATGTCACAGCAGAACATAGGGTGGTAGTAACGGCTTCAAACTGAATGCAAGGGGATACATTTTTGAGGTTGGAAAGGGTATGCCTGTTACTGGAGCAGCCCAACAGCCCTAATGCTGGTGCAATCTTGAGAAGCAGCCAAAAACTACTGATCTTGGTGCTGGATAGAGTCGCCTTGTATCTTCGAGGCAAGTGGAGCAGAACCAATTACACATGTGTGTATGTAATAATAATAATAATAATAATAATAATAATAATAATTTTTATTTATACCCCGCCCTTCCCAGTCAAGACCGGGCTCAGGGCGGCTAACAACAAATAATATCAACACAAATATAAAAGAAACAATTCAGTTAAAACACAGATTAATACAATGTTAAAATTCAATTTTAAAATTAAAAATCTACGAATAAGATAAAACCATTATGAAATAAAACCTTAGGGGAGGGTAACCGTGGGGTCAGACTGCGTCAGTCCGAAGGCCAAATGGAACAGCTCTGTCTTGCAGGCCCTACGAAAAGATGACAAATCCCACAGGGCCCTAGTCTCCTGGGACAGAGCGTTCCACCAGGTCGGGGCCAGTACTGAGAAGGCCCTGGTCCTGGTCGAGGCCAGCCTAGCCACCTTTGACTCGGGATCTGCAATATGTTATTATTTGTGGACCTTAACATCCTCTGTGGGTCATACCGGGAGAGGCGGTCCCGTAGGTACGAGGGTCCTAAGCCGCATAAGGCTTTAAAGGTCAAAACCAGCACCTTGAACCTGATCCTGTACTCCACCGGGAGCCAGTGCAGTTGGTAAAGCACTGGATGAATGTGATCCCGCGGCCGGGACCCCGTAAGGAGCCTCGCCGCGGCATTCTGCACCCGCTGGAGTTTCTGGGTCAGTTTCAAGGGCAGCCCCGCGTAGAACGAGTTACAATAATCCTAGAGGTGACCATCGCATAGATCACTGTGGCCAGATCAGGTTGAGAGAGGTAGGGGACCAACTGCTTAATGCGGCGAAGATGGAAAAATGCCACCTTGGCTGTGGTTGCAACCTGTGCCTCCATGGAAAGGGAGGCATCCAAGGTTACACCCAAGCTCTTGACAGAAGGGGCTGACACTAATTGGGCCCCAGTGAAAGATGGAAGTTGGCCCCCCCGCCCCATGTCATCCCGACCCAGCCAGAGGACCTCTGTCTTCGAAGGATTTAGCTTCAGCCGACTCCCACGTAGCCATCCAGCCACAGCTTCCAAGCACTTGGTCAATGTGTCCGGGGCCGAGGCAGGACGGCCATCCATCAACAGATAAATCTGGGTGTCATCAGCATATTGATGACAACCCAGCCCAAAACTCCAGACAGTCTGGGCAAGGGGGCGCATGAAGATATTAAAAAGCATTGGGGAAAGGATTGCACCTTGCGGGACTCCACACACCAAGGAGTGCCGCAGTGACAACCCCCTCCCTAGCGCCACCCTCTGTCCCCGACCTGAGATAAAGGAACGCAGCCTTTGTTGGACTGTACCCTGAATCCCCACGTCGGCAAGGCGGTGGTCTAAAAGCTCATAATTGACCATGTCGAAGGCGGCTGACAAGTCTAGAAGGCTCAGTATGTAGGCTCAGATGGTTCTGAATTTCTTTGAGGTGAATAAAATGGCATGAAGATATTTTTGCCCAAGCTTGAGATGGTGTTAAACTAAACGCGGAGTGTGTTAATAGAAGTTGGGATTTCCAGTGGGGTAGCTTTCCAGTAAAAACAGCCAAGAATCTCCTGGCAACTTGAAGGCTAACAAATTGTTTTATGACATAAGTTTGTTGACTAGAGTCGACTTATGAAGCATGTATGAATATGGTTCTTAAATGATTAAATATTCTTATTTTTGCTTTTCTGCAGACAATAGTGGAACTTGCAGAGACAGGAAGTCTGGACCTCAGTATATTCTGCAGTACCTGTTTGGTAGTATGCTTTTTTGCTTACATGTAATTAAATTACCAATTTTAACATCATGTCTGTTTAGAAAAAGAGTGTATTCTTTGACCTTGTGATATTCATACAGGGTATAAGTGAGCCTCTGCCAACTAAAATACTAAGCCAGCATTTGGGCATGTGAATGCCATGCTTCCTATGGATAAGTCCATAGTGTGGTTGTGATGGATCCAGAAGAAAGCAGGATATCAAAATTCCTTACTGGAGTCCCTGTCCCACTGGAGTTAGGACTCTATATTCCAGTGGGATGTCCTTGACACGAGTTCAGATGGATTTGGGTAGAAGCTTAACTTAAAACACCCATAGGTTTTTATAAGCAAAATACAGTGGCTCTCTTAAGTCAGTATAGGAATCTGGGCAGCAGGCTGTTCCAGACCTTCAAATAGAAAAATATATGTTCTAGTACACTAGGTGTGCTACGGTATCTGATGCCACTCCCTGTGGTAAGACTTCCCACTACCAAAGTATTTAGCAGGAGCAATACAAGAGTTCCTAGTAATCCTTGTGGTTCTTGTTGTTCCTATGTATCTTAATGACAACCCTAGATTAGAATCCTAAAAATAGGAGAGAGAATAGGACTGCTTCAGTTTGTGACTAAATCAAAAAGTGCATAGATCTCCGTGTGTAGAGCAAAACCATGGAAATACTTCCATTAACAACTTTAGATTAAATTTACAGTGCTATTTTAGATACACACACATCTTATATTGGCTATTTTGTATGAAATTTAGTTGTTCAGTTTGTGATGTGTATAAAGTAAATATCAACATTAGTTATTATCAACTGTCACTTGAGTGAAAGTTTTGCCTTATCTAAAACATCTGTAATGAAGTAAGCAGAATGTGCTTTATATAATAATGTTCTCAAAATATACAGGAATTGTGAGGTTGTTATGATACATTTATATTCCTATCCAGAATCTAAATTCATGCAACTCTGGACTCTTTAATAAAACCTTTAAAACTACGCTAAATACCATATATCATGTTGCATAAATTATTTGATACTATAATGGTATTTAAAACTTGTTGCTCTGTATGAAAATCTTTTAAGAACTTGAGATACGGTGAAAAATAAGTGCTCTCTTACTTTGGGACATTGATAAGATAGTCTTCACAGATCTGAGTATTTTGTATTTCATACAAATGTGTTTATTACTTGATAGATACACTATTTTTAAAAATGCAAATGTTAAATGTTGTAGGTGTCATTCTCAAGATAAAATGTCTTTTGTGTGCTGACATTTGTTTTGATGAAATGTTTTCACCTACAGCATTACAACAGTGTTGTGCTCAGTTTTTTCTATATGGAAAACAAATTATTTATGCATCCACCCATAAGTAACTGATCTAACTGCAGATGATAAAAATCACCAAAATACTTAATCTTTTGTAAACTCTGCAAGCTTTTCCATCAGTATCGTCATCAGTTTGTTTGATCTCTAATTCAGAGTTTCAGTGTCGGCAGTAAACAGAACTGTGGGAAATTCTGTTTCGCAATGGAAAGGAGGATTTTCTTGTGTTTCAATTTAATTGAGATTGGCGATTGCAAATGCTGTAAGACTTGTCTATAGTATATAAGACTTGTCTAGTGGGTGTTTGTGACAAATACAAAGCTTCCGTTTAGAGGAAAGTTAAAGTAAGGGAGGTATGTTTTTGCTAGGTGAAGCTAGAACTACAGGCTCCACGTGGTTACATTCTTCAGTTCTTGGTATCATGACATGCATGAGTAATAGAAGCAACAACAATAGCAACATTGTGTTCAAAATTCATATTAAAGATTGATAATATGAAAAGTGTGTTACATTGTATGCATGTAAAAATCTGTTGAGCAGATACGGAAACCGGTGAGGTCCAAACACTGTGGTGTGTGCAATCGATGTATAGCCAAGTTTGATCATCACTGCCCCTGGGTTGGTAACTGTGTAGGTAAGTACTGATAAGGAAGAGAAAATTTCCATCGCGTTCAGCTTTCATTCTCAAATAGTATGTGCATTTAGCATAGCACGGTTTCTTAGTATGTATTCATGTATTCACCACTGCTATCAGACCAAGAAGATGCCAAACATTTTTATTCTATAGTTTAGAAGCATAAGCAAGCTCAGCCCAGCCTCTTGACCTCCAACGGTCTTCGTCACTGGGAGCTAAAGCAGTATAGCAAATGAATACAGCAGAAAGCAGGGTTTGTTTTTTTTGTGGGGACACAGATGTTTCATGTGAATGTTTGGTAGGTGATCTTGAAGCAAGTATGGTAAAAACTTAGTTTTGAAGCTAAGTCAGGGTGTTTAAGCTTTGCATTTGAGGCACTTCCAACTGGATTCATCTCAACAGAATGCCTGAGCATTTTTAGAGACCTGATTTGTTGCTCTTTTTTCCTTTTACAGTTTTATGATGCATTAATGGTTTTATTGTGTACCACTTTCATTTTTTTGAGTTTGTGGTTTATAAATATTCAAATAAATAAATAAATTTCAGGGTAATATTAGTATTCATAAACATATGAAATAGCTTTTTTTTGGAGGAGAAAAGGTTACTGGGCTGAAGGTCAGCTTTATATTGTATATTTGCATATTGCATATTTATGCTCACTTACTCATTTACTTCTTGAATATTTCCTAATTCTTTCCCCAGGGGAGCTTGTGCTTTATTTGCAAAGCATGTGATGAACTGCATTGCCGGGCTGAAATAAGACTCTTCTAGTCTTGTGGCAGGGAAAGCTATGCTTTATATATTCTGTATTACTAGAAGCACCCTTTCTGGTCTCTTGTTAAAACGGCATTAAAAACAAATACATTTACTTCCATTTTTTCTTCTCAGGAGCTGGCAACCATCGTTATTTCATGGGCTATCTATTCTTTTTACTATTCATGATTTGCTGGATGATTTATGGATGTATCTCTTGTGAGTATTGTTTCCTGAACCATTTTCTTAATGCCTAGTTTAAGTCCTACTGTGCCTGCAACCTGCATGTTCTGTGTACCTTGATTGTTGCCTGGTAGGGTTTTTCTTTTCTTATAAAAATGCTTTTGGAAATGTTCCCCATGCAACATGCCCTGTATTCCGTAGGCTCATGTTCAGGAACATTTTCTAATGCAATGATATGTATTTTTTAATTCCAGACTGGGGAATCCACTGTCACACTACTTACACAGCAGATGGATTTTGGACATATATTACACAAATAGCCACCTGTTCACCTTGGATGTTCTGGATGTTTTTGAATAGCGTGTTTCACTTCATGTGGGTGGTTGTGCTGCTAATGTGTCAGATGTATCAGGTAGGAGAAAGCACTTAATATGCAAACAAGCAGGGTTGCATTCAACAGTGTTGCTCACTGACAGTAAAGCAGTAAGGCCAGTTGAATAGGGACAAGAGAACTTTAATTTCCCCACCCTTCCCCTTGCACCCAGCCTCCTAAATCTGCTTCAGAGGGATGGGAGATTCTCCAGAGCAGATTTGGGGTTGAGGGAGGGCTGCAGAGGAGATGGGAAATCACTGAAGATTGCTTACCTCCTCATTCTGTTGACAGAACCCTTCTTGAGAATCTGGGGGTTAATTCCATTGCATATGTGAGGATCTGAATGCGTATTGAAGTCCTTGGCTGTTTCTCCAATGCAAAGCATCAAACTTGCAATGCACTTATTTCCCAAGCCTTTGGGTGCTACCAGGTTTGATTGCCAGCAATATGGAACTTGGTTGGGTTTGGTATACAAAAATGTTGAAAAAAATAAGTGGCTACTTTCGGTTTTCATGTATCTTTTATCATAAATGATCATGAGTGACAGAAACACACAGGAGAATAGAAAAGACTTGGCGTCAAGTACATATTGGATGCAGCTGTTCTGCTGGCAAGGAATTTGCACCACTGAAATGCAATTGACTGTTTTTACACAGTCAATAAAGACTTTACCCAGGCAAGTTCAGAACATGCAAAGTCTCACTAAAGAAATTGCTCCAATTATCCATTTATGTTTGGGGGTGAGGGTTTGCTTAGATAATGAGGGTCAGCAATTAAGACACAAAAAGAAACTATTGTTAACTGGGACTTCCTGGCATGTTTCGTCACTTGCGGAAATGGAGGAGCTAAGATCTTATCTTGGATTATTAAGATGTACTATGATAATCCAAGCACAGCCTATTTGTGTCAGTGTCTCAAAATAATAGGCAAAGTAATACATAATACTAACAATGTTTTGTCAGGTAGGAATAGGAAAATGTTAACATGGACAGAGTCTAATCATATGGTAAACTTTCTCTTTAGCAGGCCCGAAGTTACTGCTTGACTGTTTTTGAAAATAAATCATTGAACCTGTTAACTCGCAGTTATTATTAAGTTCATCAAGGTTCAGAGCAACCATCAGTATACATCCAGTGTATCAAAGAGGTTTTTTGTGCATTAACACCAAACTCTATTAGCATGCAATACAGAAAAAGTGTTCCATTTAGCTATAACTTGTTTCATCTTTGTACTAAGCTGTCAAAGGTGGTCTTGGAGTTACAGCAGATCAGTTCTGGCTTCAACCTCCACTTTCTGCAGGGATTGCCTATGCTATAGATTTCCCTATAGGTGTTTTAATAGTGCATCTTATTCCAGTGGGCTTTAAGTCACTACCCGTCAACTGATAGGTTCTCACTTCAAGGCCATTTGGATTCGCTGCACTATCGAGTTCAACAGGCGGTTTGCTGTGCTGTGCAGTACCCCATGGGAAGCTGCATAGCACAATGTATCCCAGCAGGCCTGCTGATCCCAGTAGACAGTCGATTGGTGGTGATAGTAAGTCTCCCTTGCTAATTAGCATTTGGGAAAGTACTTTAAGGCTCCCTATTGTACATTGGCAGCTGCATCTCTACCTGCCGCACACCTAATGTGTATATGATATCAGATGTGGGCAGATGGATATGGTGGAACCACTTTGTGGACCAAATTGGGACCTGTGCCAGGCCTAATAAGACTTATGGGCTAGAAGCTCCCCATGCCTCCTTTAGTGGGTTTATATACTACATCTTCAAAGATTCTGAATACTTCCCCTCCTCCATTTCTCCCAGATCTCTTGTTTAGGTATTACTACAAATGAAAGGATGAATGCAAGACGATATAAGCACTTTAAAGTTACAACAACATCTATCGAAAGCCCATTTAAGTAAGTACATAGATAAAGAAACCTGGAAATGTGTTTATACAAACATACGGGTGGTATTCACAAGTGAGGGAAAGCTTAAATGGTACATGTGAACGGATTCTGTGTGCTGGGTTGTTTCCCCCCTTCCCTAAAAGGTAGCCACAGAAGATGTGAATCTCTTTCCTCATGTTCCCAGGAAAGCAGCTGAGTTAGGGGTGTGATCTTGATTGGGGAAACGGTTTGAAGGGTATTGAAGTATTTTTTTGTTGTATAGTTACTTGCTCTGGGAATTTTATACAAATTGAAATCTGGACTACAACTTCTTAAACAAATAACTGGAACATGAGCAGAAACACATTTCTTTTTAGCACCCTCAAATTCAAAACAAAACAAAATCCTAAAACTAAAAAGTATACAGTTCATTTTCTCTCTCCTTCATGCATATGCATGCATATGCAAATATTTACCATTTCATATTGTTAACATACTTGGATTCTCTTGGAAGCAATTGCGCCATTAGTACTGACATGCACAAAAAATCCTAGCTACCTAGTAACTTTAAAAATAAACATTATCATGAATGAAAGAGTATTCCTTAGAAAAAAATACTTCAGAGTACACAGACATCTGCTTTCTCTTTCCCTAATTTGGTCCCGTTTTCTCTTCTCTACGATCCCATTAATAATTGACAAAGACTCCTACATTTTTTTCTTTCCCCAAACCTCTTTGTCCCATTCGCCCTGCCTTATTCTTCCTCTTGTGTATCTTTCTTCCTTTGGAATTAAGGGCACCAATAGTATGATCAAACAGCAGCAATCTAATAACATCAAAAAGTAAAAATCTAATCAGCAGTCTGGTTGCACAGGCTGCAGTTTCTAGACTGTCTTCAAAGGTAGCCCTACATATAAGTTTTCCAGTAGTTGTCTAAATGAGGTTACCAAGGAGGAAGCCACTGAAGCCAGATTATCCATATTCAGAGAAGGATAAGGAGTGGGCCATCAGACAAAGCTATAAAGACACTCAAGCCATTGAGACCACTTTTGTCTCTGGCAATAGTAATTGATCCTTGAGAACCCGCAAACCACAGACCTGAACTTTTAGGGCAGAGCTTTCCAAACCATGTGTTGCGACACATTAGTGTGTAGGTGTGCCATGCAAACACACCCTACGTTCCTCCTGGGGGAAATGGATTAGTTTAACCTCCAGTTTGCTAATAAAACTGAATTACTGTGCCACAAAATAATGCATGTCTAAAAAGAGTGTCACCAACATAAAAAGTTTGGAAAGCTGTTTTAGGGGGAACATGACCATATCCAGAGCTGTTGAAAGCAGCATCCAGAGATATAGAATATCTGATGAAATAATGATCATACCCTCACTTGTGGGAGTAGCCAGACTGTGCAACCACCCTTAGATATGTGAATTGTGCTCCATCACAACCATGAATTCACTCAGTTCTAGCCAATTAAACTGGGTATTTGTAATTTCTCACATGTGCTATGTAATCAGTTCTTCCCAAAACCCAGTACACCAGGTCAGAAGTATTATCCCCATTATAAAGGGGGTAGATAAACTGAAGCCAAGAAATCATAGCTTCCCTAAAGCTTCCTATTGAGAGTTTAGAACAGGCATCCCCAAACTTCAGCCCTCCAGATGTTTTGGACTACAATTCCCATCATCCCTGACCACTGGTCCTCTTAGCTAGGGATCATGAGAGTTGTAGGCCAAAACATCTGGAGGGCCGCAGTTTGGGGATGCCTGGTTTAGAACCCTGTGTGGCTTCTTGGTTGATAGCTGACGCTTTTTACTCCTCGGTAGCAGTGAATGTTTCTGGTAAGTATCAACAACCACAGTTCCATAGCTGCCAAGTTTTCCCTTTTCTCATGAGGAAGCCTATTCAGCATAAGGGGAAATCCCTTAAAAAAGGGGATAACTTGGCAGCTATGCAGTTATATGTATTGAGGGGGGGGGAGGCCTCCTTAATGTTAACTAACATCGTTGCACTTGCTGGACTAACTTATATTTATGTAACCGTTTTTGTTTGTATTTTTTAGCCATGGATGCATAAGAAACATTATAGACTTCTTTGAATTCAGATGCTGCGGTCTTATTCGTCCTGTTATTGTGGACTGGACAAGGCAGTATACAATAGAATATGACCAAACATCTGGAAGTGGCTACCAGCTAGTGTAACACCCACCTCCAAACCTGTGAGCATATCGTATCTGAGTGGTGCCTGAAAATTTGTTTCTCTCAAATCCACATCCCTTGAACAGTAGCATGCTATGAATAGAGCTAACAGTGAATCTAATGGTACCTTCTCTACATCAGTTTTATTAACAGATGTAATCAAAGGACAGAATAAACTGCCAATCCTGACAACGAGGAGGAAGATGAGAAAGGGATTTTAACTGTCCTTACCGTGGGAATGATTCACAAAGACATATTCACGCCATTTTATTTCCTTTTAACTGCTTTCACAATGGAGCATGAGATTGTTAAAATACAAACATACTAAAGTCATGCTGTGCTGAACATTAAATATTTATTTCATAATTTGAACAATTTCATTGGAATTAAAGTCAAATTTTACAAAGCAGCCAGACTTTGAGATCAATGTATTATATTTCCTGTAATGGAATTTTTGTACAGATTTGCTATAGTATTATGTGCATTGAAAATGTGCATTCAGTACTCCGAAGAATCATGTGGTCTTATTGGGAATCCACCATAAAGCGTGAAGTTGTTGGAAGCAGGATGCAGGTCACAAAACTGTTACGTAAATGTAATGGCTGTTGGCTGTTAAAGCTGTCTTGTTTCTGATATATTGAATTACTCGTAATAAGCCTTGTGTGAAGATGTATATTTGGGGAGGGTGGGTGAAGTTGCACAAAATTACATCTCTCTTGTCCAGTATAAAGCCCTACTTAGGTGCATGATACGACTTTTGAAAATTAGACCACATAATAATCTGCAAAAACTAAATAAAAACGTATAATATATGCAGTCAGTGAAATGCTGGTACCTAAGTAGTAGGTACAGTTCTGCATGTTGTAGTCTACAGTCATTGGAGCATTGGAAGATGTGTGAAGCCATGTAGGTGGAACCAAAGAGTGAAAGGGCCAACTCTCAGTAATAGGGGGGCAGGGAAGGATATGACTGCAGTTAAATTGAATGTGGCTGCTGGAGAAGTAAAAACTGATCAACTCTTTTGCTTTACATAAAATGATGGAATTCAAGCTAAAGAAAGTTATAATTCCTTTGTAGCAGATTTAAGTGGGGGGAAAGCATTACATGGCTTCTTGAAGAATATGGTAATGGCAAGTGGGAAAACACCCTTAACTTTTGTTTGTCTCAAAGTTACCAGAACCAGATATATTTGAAAGGTAAGGAGTGGTATGGAGTTGCATTCCAGAAGAGTTTTATGTTGTTGAATGTGATGCACTGATTTTATGTTACAGCATTTTTATATATTCCTTGTGAATTATTCACTGCTTCCTTAACTATTGTTTACAGAGAGGCTTGAAAAATCTGTTAAGTTCTCTTTTTAAGTGCTGTAGCAACATAGTGGTTCGAGAATCCTGTGAGGGGGATTTGGGGAGGGGACCTTAATACAGTTGATCGAGACCAGTGTAAAGAATGTTTTATCTGTATATACATAATTTATCAAATAGTTTTCTCTTTGTGAGTGTGTGTGCGCGTGTGTGTGTTAGTATATTTAAAAGCTGCTCATTTCATTTTATCCAACCAAAAATGTAGGAAGATATCTAATGGGCTTGTTAGTAATGATCAATATTGCTGTTCATAGGCACTGTACCCTGCAACTTCACTGCATGTTTGATGCTTGGCAAAACTAGCATTTCCTGTAATATGCAGATTACAGGTATTAAAGCAATCTAGTGGTATTCCCGCCCCTTGCCTTAGTAAGAGGAGCAGTGAAACTGTAAATAGTCGATGTTCAGTATTTTCAAGTAGGCATTTTCCCTCTAGCTGTTTCTTTGATCACCAGGTGTGCATAGTTTGCAAGTACCAGATATCAAGATTTACAGAAGTGCAACATTAGTGTACTTGAATGTTTAATACTGGAAAAATTCAACTTAGTCTTTGACACACTATTTTTTAGGGAAAGAGAATGAAGTTGGGTACAAGAGGCCTGTGCCATTTTGTCAGATACAACTTAGAACTATAATAAGAATATATTATTCTTACAACACTACTTGTAAACTAGTTTCAAGCTGAACATGTTTGAGCAGAGCCATCTATTTCTTATTTTACATTACATGGAGTTGACTCCCTTTTGGAGAAAGTATAGCTCTGCAGAATCTCATTTGATGTTGAAAGCCCTCCGTAATCTATTTGCTAAATATATTTCATAGCTCCAGAAAAATCTGTGTTACATACATCTATATTTCTTTTGCAAGTTACAGTAATGTGCACCATATGGATTCCTTGAACAAATAATTGTGTCCTTGATAGTGAAAATGAATCCTACTTCAGTTGAGCCAAAATACTTGGTGTAAATTTTGCTTAACTGTATGCTGCAAAATTGGCAAAAAGAAAATATAATAGACTTAGAATTGCCCAGACGAAAGTTCTACATCTGTGGCAGCTAGAATAATTCTAGTAGTCTGAAAATAGGAGGGGTATTTTCTGAAATCTGGCAGATTGGGGGTGGGGAGTATCTATGCAGCATTTTTTCTACCAAGAACTCTGTTATTTATTGCAGCAGACCACATCATTCTAGAGGGCTGCATGAAAGCAATCCAAATATACCAGATATTCATTGATCTATTCAGAACAAGCACATGAAAAAATTGTTTCTGCCCTAGATAAGCTATTTTCTTTTTGCAGGTTTTAAATTTCTCAATGCTCTTAAGTTTTTTTTAACAGGTAATATGCATAAGAGCATCATTATTTTTTTAATTTACCTTATTTATAACTGTGCCAAGCATTATTTTACTACTGTCAAAATGTTGATGTATTACATGGTGAACAAAATCTGTAAAATGTTTAATAAAAATAGCACTCCTTACATAAATTAAAATTGTCATTTTTTGTAAGTTATTAATCAAATAAATACTTGTCTCCTAGATGCTAGCATTTGTCTTTACTTCAGCAAGTGTTTCTTGTTCTCACTGTTCTCCTGCCCAAAACACTTAGATCGGCTCCTTTTCTGCTAATTAGGAGGTTACTCCAAAGAGCCCATTGCTACCTCAGTAAGTAGACTAGCAGAACATTTTTTTCCCAGCATTGGAGTCAAGTCCTTACAGCAAAAATTTGCCAACTTTTCATGTTGGTGACACTTCGTAGACATGTATCATTTCACCACAGTCATTGGGTTTTCCAGCCTCTGGAGGAGCGTGGGGAGCATTCATGCGACACACCTACATGTTGCGAGACACAGTTTGGAAAGCTCTGATCCACAAGTTATTCTTGAACCAACTTTGTACTTTCCCTCCTCCCCCAGCCTTTGAGAGCCAAGCTCATGCAGGAAGGCTTTAATAGCAATTATGCCCTACAGCAGGGGTGGGCTAGTTGAATCAAGAACTGGTCCAGGCCTTGCACTGCACCCACCTGATAACACGTGGAGAAGAGGTGATTCAAAGTTAGAGCCATGTCTCTAATTTTGCACCTTCAGCCTGAACTGAAAGCCGGGGAGGCAAAAGAAGAATTTCTGAAGTGGGTGACAGTGCTGCTTTTTACAATGAAAGAATAGTAACACTTACTGTGGTGCTTAGATCGGGAAGAGCAGATCTCTAGTTTGTCATGTAGATGCAGTTTGGCCAAAATGACTGGTTAAGTATTGAAAATAGCTTTAAGTGTTACTAGTGCATAAGCATTTCTTGCTCTTATTACAGTATTGTATTTTATCATTTTGCTAAAGCTGTATGCCCTAGGCCTAGATTTGTTAATTATATGGTTGTAAGAACACACAGTTAAAGAATAATTAGTACTCATGATTTGGGGATCCTTGTTCAGAATTGTGCTGTGCACACAGTTGACGTTGAAAGGAGATATGAAGTCATTTCTTTGGCAGCCTAACCATTTATTGTTGAGACATGCATACTTTATCCTTGCTTCAGAAATTTCAAAATGACCCACATGTACATAAGCATACCAAGCAAACTCGCATGGTTAACAAAGCAAAATAGCATCTTGGCTTGAAATAAGATGTTCATTATCCCAGTTCATTCTGCAAAAATAGCAAAGCCCATAGTTCATATATACTTAGGTGTCTAAAATCTCTGTAGTCAAGTCTACTATGGAGCAGGGATATAGGAACAAGTTACCAAATGAATAAAATCTGACAAAAATGGTTTTTGTCTACAACACAAGAATAAACTGCTTAACAAGTGAAACCTTACGTTTCCCTACGCTTTCTAGTTACTGTCCTGTCTGCTTCTTCCCCTGTCCCCAGAAATTAGTGCCTTGATGAACTGCCTCATCCACAATCTTGAAGATACCCTAGTAATTGGTTGGAAGTGCTGGTCCCTTTGCAGAAGTCTGAATCACAAATGACATTTTTGTTACTGTGTATATTCTAAAATGGCCAATTATGGATAGAGCAGCACTAGTTGTAGGGCTAACTACAAGCAATTCAGAACATCAGTATTCAAACAGTAATAACAAGATATGAGGCTTTCTAGAAGTTACTCCAGACTCTTAATGTTCTCATAACCGCAGTATTTATCATAGACTTGGATCTTATAGTAAACTTGAGTTCATAGAGTTCCCCCTGTGCTCCATCCAACCACTTCCCGTGCAGCTGAAATAGGAATAGCGAAGGAGAGGGGAGGGAACTTCCTTGTGAGTCAAGCCATGTTTTTCCCCTCAAGTCTCTCTTTAGGATACCATTAATTAGAATAGCCAGAGTAGAGATCTAAACATGCAACTGAGCATAATTGGGAAGGTTAATGCCTGAGCAGGGCTACTGCAAATCTACAATGTCAGACTTGGCTATAATGGATTTACATGCTTTTTACTCCCAGTCTTCCCATTATCTGATGAAGTGTTTGTTTAGGCAGCAAGCAACTCCTACCATGCTTCAAATGTTGCAGGTAAAGCAATATATAGATGCAGATCTGTAGGCAGTAGAAACAGAACAATTTTCTCCAGGGCGCCTTTCGAAACACAAAGCTTTTCTGAACCCAGTTGACAGTGCATGTAAAAAGTGTGCTTTTAAGGCTTGAGAAAATGCAATACTTTAAGACAAGCAACGGCATAGGACACTAGTTATCAGTTTCACAGTAATCAGTGGCATTTAAGTTGTAACTATAGAACCATTTCAGTGCAATGGCACTAACGAATCATTGAGCGTGAACCAGAGCACCAGCTCCCTGCCCATAGCCAAATCCTTTGGGGCCAAAGTTCTTCGCATAACAACCTGCAAGGATAAATAGTAGACTATCAGTTCAATTTTAGCAACTGTATTGGTGAAATAATAAAATCAGGTACTCAAGTGAGCAGATTTACAGAACATTTTTAAAATGAGTTTCTATTGTTATCCAAGGCAAAACTATTCCTTTATTATACCTACAGTGGTGCCTCGCTAGATGAATTTAATTCGTTCCACAGGTCTTTTCTTATAATGAAAAATTCGTCTAGCGAATCCCATAGGAATGCATTGAATTTTTTTTTGCCCATAGGAACACATTAATTGAATTTCAATGCATTCCTATGGGAAACCGCGATTTGCTAGACGAATTTTCGTAAAACGCATTCGTCTAGCGAGGCAACCTCCGCTAGAAAAAACCTTGCATTAAGCAGAAATTTCATTAAGCAGGGCATTCGTTAAGCGAGGCACCACTGTATAGAGCTGTCACTTCAGAAAGAAGGAAAGTTTGCTATACAAATCCTTTTGGCTGGTGTAAAATAGTATTCCCTACACCATCCACAGCAATGATTAAAATTACTTCCTTAGTTGAAAACCTGGTACCTTCATTATTATTCCAACTATCACTTAAATTGAGAAAATATTTATCCACTTAAAGAACAGTTGCAGAATAGATTCCTTTGACCAGTTGGTCCCCCCCTTCCTGGAATCAAACCATACGACTCTTCACCGGAACAAGCCATTTTTATGCCCTTTGCCTTAACCTCTTACCTTTGCAATAGATTTCACCGTCCTTCTCTGTCAGAGTTGTTGATTCAAGACTTTTCCCGCACTTGGCACAGCGAAAGCAGTTTTTGTGCCAAGGCTAGATAGAAAGAGAGCACATTTATTTTAGGCTTCTGTATTGCACCATTAAAAATTACAAGCCTTTATTTTCAAGTAGGCATTACAAAAAAAAGTTGTCTTCTTAGAGTTATCTTATTTTTCATATATGAGCTTGCTCTATTAGTAAAAAGAACTTAACTAGGCCACTGTCTCAAGACTACATATCTCTTCCTCCTCAACGAGATCTACTTGCTCACCTCTTGTAAGAGAGCAAGCTACCCCACTCTAACAACTCAAGATTTTATCTACAATTAATGAATCTGAAAAGTGTCAGTGTTGCTTGGCAAGGTATTTGCAACGCTATGCCACCTTACCTTTCCAGCTCCTATTACTTTCTCGGCTGCATACACAGAATCACCACACCTGGAACATTTCTCTGCTCCTCCAAATTTTTGGGCAAACTTTGAAGTATTTGGACTTGTTGTAGGTCGGTGAAAAGGTGCACTAAAATAAAGTAAAGGTGCCTAGCGTGAATATCCCATTTCAGTGGAATCCATTATTTTTTATTATTATTATTATTATTATTATTATTATTATTATTATTATTATTATTATTATATTTGTGTCCTGCCCTTCATTCATAGATCAAAGGGTGGTTCAGAGCATAAAAATACAAAATAAAAACAACAGGGGAAAACCCCACAAACCAATAACCTGGTATAGATGCATACTAGCCCATAGTTATACTTCTATATGCTGGTGCACTGAACTCTCACAATGCTGTTGTAATGATTTCCCCTCAATTTGCACCTGTAATATGAAAGAGGTTTTTAAAGACAGCCATGTTTGCAAATTATCCCTTAGTTTGAATAATGGCTAGGATTACAAATATGCACTGCTAAAAAATGTACTTATTTAAGAGTGCCTCGCATCAGGATTTTTGCTCTAAAGTTCATTGGAATTTATAAAAAACAACCTTTATCGAAAGCCCACATCAATACAGCCTCGTTTGTGCCTGAAGTTCTGGCTATAATAAAGACTGCCACAGCATTCCCTGTATTCTTTAAAATGCATGCAGCCTTTCTACAGATTTGAGGGGGTTTTTTTGCCTTGTGGCTTGTTTGTCTTTAGAACAAATCCCCTGTCATTTGGGGAGGTGCCCTCACCAGCAAAGTATTCTTATCCATTTAGAGGGCCCTGAAAATCCTACTACAATCAATGAGGTTGTGGTGGACAGCATCGTGGCTTTTCATTTTATAGTGAAGGCGTTCTATAGCTATAAATTCATCTGAGGCGTAATATCAAGGCTTTGAAGCCTTCATCTGAACAGAAGGAACTGCTCAGCATCCAACATGTTGAGACTGTTCAAATGAAATACCAAGCCTTGCTCATAATTACTACCCCCCCCATGCTCCTGGCTTACTGAAGCCATAACTGCTTGCTGCTGCACAAGCCAATGTGCACGGGTTTTGATTCAAGAGGAAGCAACTGAAACCGAGTGCATATAGAGAAGAGGAAGTGCGCACAAGCGCAATTCTCATTGTGCCCAAACCATGGTTTGGTGTCACATGTGAATCAGTCATTGGTTTGCCCCATCATATATATTAGGCTGGATATTCATGAGATTCTAAAGCAGGCATCCCCAAACTGTGGCCCTCCAGATGTTTTGGCCTACAGCTCCCATGATTCCTAGCTAAGAGGACCAGTGGTCAGGGATGATGGGAATTGTAGTCCAAAACATCTGGAGGGCCGAAGTCTGGGGATGTCTGTTCTAAAGTAACATAACTTTATTTAAGAGGTAGACCCTTAATTATAAAACACTTCCATAATAAACAGCTGAGAAAACTGAATCACTATTACATGCAGAGAGTAAACCAGGGTTGACTCCTTTCCAGAGATGTTCGTTTCCTGGAAAGCTAATAACTAAGGCATAGTTA
Organism: Zootoca vivipara; assembly: GCF_963506605.1. NCBI lineage: Eukaryota > Metazoa > Chordata > Lepidosauria > Squamata > Lacertidae > Zootoca > Zootoca vivipara. The sequence goes on from NC_083285.1 coordinate 30,571,541, forward strand.
TATAATCAGAGTGAACTCAACCATTCCACCATTTTGCTTAGGGACAATACACAATACAGACATCACAAAAGCATGGCTGCAGGCTGTTTCCTGTAGGGTCACACTGCCAGCAGCAGTTACAAGTAGCTCAAGTAGAATGCAAGTTATACTTACTTGTCATGCTTGATGCCCAGCCTCTCCCCTCTGTCCATATTAAGAGTGCCTGCTCCTTGGCCATAGCCATAGCCTTTTGGACCATACTTCTTTCCATAGCATGATTTGCAGTAGACCTCTTCGTCATGGATGGCTACTGTTGTGCTGTCTAAGTTTTTCCGGCAGACCACTGAAAAAGAAAGAAAGAAAGAATTTGCTTCTTCAAGAAACTGATGCCTATTCATCAACAGAAAGGAACATCAAGTGCCGGGGGGGGGGGAGTGCCTCTAGTAGTTCTTAAACCTTAGCGGACTACTGGAAAATGAAAAGAGGGGAATGTTTTTGAATTGCTGGATTATATTTTGCTCTATGGAGGGACTTGTCCCTCCTTCCCATTTATAATTGTGACATTTACAGAATGGAAGCTTGATGCAGTTTAATTAACAAGGCTGAAAAAGAAGCCAGGAACTGAGGTCAGCAATTTTCCCTCCTGCTTTTTAAAAACCACACAACATGTTTAATTATGCAACAGTTCCCACTTTTACTTTACAAAGTATCCATATCTAGAGGCACTAAAAAATAATAATTGGTGCACTTTCTACGGGTACTTCATTTGAGAGACTTACTGACCCACCCAACTTAAATCCATGTCCTGAATTACCATTAGTAACCTATTTCTGCTTTTACAGTTTTTAAGTTGCTTTTTCTGTTTCCTGGGAATGAGGCCAGAATTTCTCTGTTAATGAGAAAATATGGGTAGTTCTATATGAGCACTCAGCGCAATGGAGTCCATGTGCTCTCCACCATTCACATTCAAGAAGTTTACTTCAGGGCAACATGCTTTAGTTAACACAACTTCAAAATTGAGTATTGTTTTTGCATATCACCAGAAACAGGCAGTTCAGAACTCACCTAGTAAGAAATATATATATATATATTGATCTATAAGAGTGCAAGAGCTTTTGCATTTAATGGTCTGTATCATGGGGTCACGAAGAGTCGGACAAGACTAAATGACTAAACAACAACATCAGAACATAATGTGACATAACAATAGGTGCACAAATGCAGTCAAGATTACAGCGTAGAGGATTGACACCAGCACCAGCCATTCCTCACACCCAATGAAAATACCCACCTTTTAACTGGCATTGTAAAAGTTACGAAGATAGAAATGCATTTCTGCTCACATCTAGTCTGTCTGCCCATCGCTATTCCACATCAAATGTGAGTCAAGCTGCATTACAGAAGTAGATTCTATTGTGTGTGTTTTTGCTTCCTTTTGAAGCAGAGCAGTGCCACACTTTGGGTTTTGACTCCTGTAGTTGAATTCTGTAGTGTACAATGTGTTCTATGATAATCTCACAAGACACTGTTTAGTTTCATGAAAAGAGTTGTCAGGAAAAGTCACGCCTTCTAACTAGGAGGGCTCTCGCCTTTAATCCCAGATTTGTAGAGGCCGAATGAGATAACCAATTCCTTCACAGCTGAGTTCTTTATGCATCCTCAGAAACTTATTCCTTCATATTTTCCATGTCTAAGCCTAAACAGGAAGAAGCAACCCTGAACCTAAACTGCAAATAATTTGAGCTTATTCTGTTACCTTCCCAGCCTTGCTGCTTAGCTCATTGACTTTCTTGCTACCATGAGGTTTGACAGCTGTTATCAACTGCCCTGCTTTTCCTGAAGTGCAGCTACTGAAAATTCCAGGCCCTGCCTCCCCCACCCAAATTGCTTGTTGCTCTTACTAATTTCATGACATGAGCTTGGGTAAACTACAATCCACGTTTAATGTCACAACAGTATTGCCTCTTCTTTGTGGCAGCTGCATCACAAAGCAGTTATTTGATGCAATCCTTTGCTTAGTATCTAATGAACAAGCTTTTTAATACAAAAATGCAATTCTTCAATAAGCTGTTGGCCTGAAACATAATCGCGTAGACTCTGCTCATTTAAGACAATCAACAGCCTCCCGTGCCAAAGCCCAACAGAATTTTGGCTCCACTGTGCTGAAATAGAAAATCAACCAGATCATTCAATTAACTTATTTGGTATGGATGAGGAAGAGAGCCAACTAATGAATTCTCACAAAATGATCTTTGAAATGTAAACTGCTGGAGCAGCTTACAGTGTGAAACAGGCATTTTTATGGATTAAACTTGGTATTTTGTTAACATGCTTAATCTTAGAATATAAATTCAGCTCAGAGCCAACTGAAATGGTGGCTTTGACTTGAAGTGAGCTACGTGTGGCCCTCCAGATGTTCTGAGGCTACAACTCGATTGGCCATGCTTGCTGAGGCCAATAGAAGTTGCAGCCCCAACACATCTGGAGGACCATAACCTGCCGACCACTGACCACTTTCATTTGCAAAGATGGTGATAAAGCTCCGTCTTGAATCCCACTAATTCTAGTCCTTTTAATACTCTCAGTACTAGACAGAATTGGTCCACTTCTCTTGCAAAGAACAGCTAGATCAGCTTCTTATTGTTCATGTGCTCAGTTATATGAGACATGCAAGTAGGTCCACTTCCTGTGGTGGTTTGAAAGTGCTCTCCTGACAAAGGCTACTGCATTCCTCTGCTGAAGATACAGTCCTCTCGAGTCATCCTGGGAAGAAAGGAACTCAAGGTTGCTCAAGGCAGCATAGATAGTGCTTGGTATTTTACACTCTTTGCTCCTTGAAGCCATAAGATGTCTGTCTTTGGCAGCGTTTCTCAACCGCTGTTCCGCGGCACACTAGTGTGCCGCGAGACGCTGGCTGGTGTGCCGCGACGTGCGGCGACGAGAAGGGCGATTTTGCAGCTGCAAACTCCACCTCCCTGGGCGTCCTATTTCTTTGCCCCTTCTAGTTTCCACAGACCAATCAGCTTTCATTATTTCCATTTTCCCTATGCCTCACGTGACAGGATCATCCCAGAATCCTTTAGCCAAGATGGCAGCCCCCAGCAGCTAATAGTGCCGCACGTGTGTCTCAAGTAGCTACTTTTAAAATATTCAATCTCCATCATTCAAAAGGTAGTTTGTTGCTAATTCACGGAGGCATGAAGACCAAATCGTCCTCTCACAAGTCCGAGAACACACACAGGGTAAGATACGGGACGGCGGGGTCGGGTGGGGTGGATCAGAAACCCGGATCTTTTAAGAACTCGGCAGCGCTGACCCGCCGGAAAGCAATATTTGGCAAGTGTTTCTTACAGTCATAATTATAATATAGGGCGGCACAGAGTTAATTTTTTAAAACTTTTTTAATGGTGGTGTGCCTCGTGATTTTTTTCATGGAACAAGTGTGCCGTGGCCCAAAAAAGGTTGAGAAACACTGGTCTTTGGAGCTGAATAGCAAAACCCATGGTCCTGCTACTCACGACTTGCATTGCCCATTCACTGTTTCAACTGAAAAGAGTACTTACTACAAAGAAAGCAGCATTTGTGGAAGCTTTTCCCATCACATTGAACTTCTTCTGCATGGTACACTGTTCTGCCACAGGCCCCGCACTTGTTGCCACCTCCCCAGTTTGGCATTTTGAGTCTGCAAAAGAGACGCTAGCAATTAGCAACAAGGTAGAGGTTTTGTTTCCACAGCAGGAGCTTTGCTAAGATTTGTAGAAAATAACAAAAACTTTTCTAGAACGATCTTAATTTTTCCCTCCAACTTCCACTCCATCAGTTTTTGTTTTAAGTTTTATTAAGGATTTTTGTGTGTGTTACAAAACAAATGAACATAGGAGGGTATGTCTATCATCTCCAATTTCAATTCCTAAGAGTCTTTTTCACATTTAGTAAGAGACACTTTTGTCATAGACATCTTGCTGCTGGGGGTAAGGCGAGACAGAGAGAGATGGGGGAGAGATTTGGGAGTTACAGCCTGGAGTAACTGCAGGCTGAGGTAAGTTTTCATACATTTCTCAAATAGCAAAGCCTTCATATTAGGTTTAAGGGAACAAATCATTTGTCATGCATAGATTTCTCACAACATCGTAAGAGCATTCCATAGATATTCCCTGTAAGAGAATGATTACAGCAATGTGATGAAAGCAGGGTTGGGAGTATCCACTGGAGTGCAGCAATTCTTCCAGACAACTCCATCATGCTCAGAAAGCAGGGGAGTAACCTCACCCTCATTCACACAACTGGAACCAGAAACAGTATGCCCCAGTGCATGTTCTCTCTCACTCACACACATCTATTTTCCACTCAGCAGAGGAAGTGAACATGTGCAGCACGCCATACCCCACTGGAGGGGTGCAAGGGACAATAGCAAATGGCCCATTCTCCTAAATGCCTCTGGTGCAGTCTTCCTAATCCAACATCAGTAAACTCTCCACAGCTCCCTCTTCCACTGAAGAGAGAAGGATGCAAGCTGGAACCATGAGCAGATCCTGAAGGCTCAAAAGAAAATATATTTGGAGGTGGAAAGGAGCAAGGAACGTTATTAAGCTCTACTGACCAAGGACACAAGATTACAGTGGTACCTCTACTTACGAATAACTCTACTTACGAATGTTTCTACTTATGAATGGAGCTTCGTCCGCCATATTGGATGGGTTTAGATAGGATTTTTTCTACTTACGAATTTTTAGATAGGGTTGCTTCTACTTACGAATTTTTTCTCCCAATGCATTCCTATGGGATTCGACTTACAATTTTTTCCGACTTACAAATGTGCATTCGGAACGCATTAAATTCGTAAGTAGAGGTACCACTGTAGTTTTGAGAGAAATGCCTCAAAAACACAAAGCCAGTTTCTATCCTCCAGTGGGGGTTAGCACACAGCAAGAAAGTGTATAAAGGTAAACAAACATTTTAAAATATTGTAATCTTCCTGGGGTGGGTATTTGCTTAGAAAGGTGTATCTAAACTTTTAATATTGGTAAATGGAACATCTCTATGTGGCGAAAAGGTGACCTTTGTTTTCCATTTTAACACACAGCCCAAGAACAAACAAGGAAAAACTTAAAAGGTGCTTTAAAAAATCTTTTAATATGCCTGTTGAAACACAGCTTCTGCTTGCTTAGCAGGGGCGATGTGGGGCAGAGAGAACATATGTCCCGCTGAACATTTGTCTAGTGGGTGAGAGAGACAACTAGAAGAGAGCTAAGTCAAGTGAAGTCCACATTGGAAGCAGTAATTGCGCCCAAGATATCTTGGCCTCAAATGATTGATACGCAATGAAGCTAAACTCCATCTGAGCCACTGATAAGGTAATCTTGTTTGCCCGTCTTCCATGGGCCATTAATTTTTGAATGGATTTTTTTTCGATTTCACTCTACCGTACTACAGTCATACCTTGGTTGTCGAACAGAATCTGTTCCAGAAGTCCATTCAACTTCCAAAAATGTTCGACAACCAAGGCACGGCTTCCGATTGGCTGCAGGAGCTTCCTGCACTCAATTGGGAGCCGCGGAAGCAGAGTTGGATGTTCGGATTCCAAAGAACGTTCTCAAACCAGAACACTCACTTCCGGGTTTGCGGCATTCGGGAGCCAAAACGTTTGAGTTGCAAGGCGTTCGGGATCCAAGGTATGACTGTGCTAGATTTTGAAGCCAATTGTGAGGTCTGTTATAATCTCATTTTTCCTCTACTATATTAGGAATCTTATTTTATTTAATCATGTTAAGGACACCATTGTGTCCTTCACAACTTTAACAACTAACTGGTTAAAATTGTCTTCTCTCAAATTAACCTCTTGCTTAGTAAAGCTCCAAGGGCACAGCATTCCAGTCACCAGAAAATAATGATACCTATCCACACATCCTTATCTAACAGCTCTTTTTTCGCGCTGGAGCATCATTCCCTCCTCGCCCCCAGAATCCGGGTAACCGAAAAGTCCCTTCGTGGTTGCCATCTGTTCTAAGCAAAAATCTGCTCTTATTCCCTTATGGGGTACACAAGAGCAATATTGGGTTCTCCATCGGTCGGAGAATATATAACAGAGGCCAACCAGAGAAGTTTGAGAAGCAAAGCCTTTATTTGCTGTTGCAACAGGGTCCTTCCCCTCACGCAGGAGAACAAGGAAGGAACCCAGAACAAAAGAGAACCTCCACTTTTATCAGTTTCCCCATCACCAAGAAACGCCCCCAATACATCATTCCTACATCACAGCTATGTAATCAATACCTCACAAAAAAGGAGGGTTCAAGGTAGAAATCTGAGCACTTTTGACACCTCTCCTAGTCCTCCTATCACCCCTCCCAGGTGTGAATTCCTAAACACAAAGAGAAATTAACATTTTCATAAGAGTTGATCACTATCTTTTGTTCAGAGGAGTCTTCCATTGTGAATGAGATACCATTGACAGGGAATTATGGCTCCCAAGTTGCTAGTCATGTGGAAATGTGTGCATGTGCTGATCCTTAAGCCTTCCTTAAGGCAGGGTTGAGTCCAAGCGGGAGGGGTGCGGGTCTCTGGAGTGGAGCAGAGGCGAAGAAGGTGGTGTTGCGAGGGATTCTGGGTAACTGCAGCTGTCAGGTTCGGTCACCCCTCTCTGTTCATTAGTAATGGTGTCCTGCAACCCCCCCCCAATATTATTTTATAACACACCCATCCACAAAGTAGCCCTTTGGACAAACCAGACAACGTAAGACAGAAGTTCACAGATGAAAGAGTAACTGCAACCACTTCCGTTGACGCTGATGCTTCAAGAACACATATTGTGTAGCTGAAATACTGGAGCTGCCGCCTTGCAGACAAGGCTGCTCTGATACACAGTTCTCTCTCTCTCTCTTTCTCTCTCTCTCTCTCTCTCTCTCTGTGTGTGTGTGTGTGTGTGTGTGTGTGTTTTGGGTCGGGTCACATTGTGAACCTGGCCCAACTCCTAATGATTTTGGATAAACAGCGAAAACAACAGCAGCCAACTCCTTTAAGTGTACAAATGAAAGAATCTTTCTATAAATCATTGCTGTTCTATTAGCTTTTTCAGATAGCTTGAACCCAAGTTCAGCTTAGTCGTTATGGAGAGAGTGACCCAGAAAATCTTACAAAGCAGAGCTGCACAGCTCAGTGACCATTGTCTAGAGTAAACCATTATTGGAATGTAGGAAAAGAAGATTAATGATTAATCCAGATCAGGACATTTTAGTGCATTCCCTACCCAGCAATTACAAGTCTTCTTCTGCATGACCCTAGTAGCTCCATTTTAGGTAGCAACATTAATATTAACACATCCCTTTAAGAGTCCTCAAGAGTTTAATACTGCTTTTCCAGTTTTTGGCATTATATAGTGGTCAAGATGAGGTTGAAATGGTTACTTGTGACATATACTGTTATTTTGTCTTTCTTGGCACCACTGGAATCTAAAATGTCGGGATTCCATTACATTTATCCAAGGGTTTGGCTGCACTACCATGTAGCAGCTGATATCAATCATAGCAAACAGGACACTAAGACGGATATAAGCTGCATTCCTTTCTCCAGAACCTTGCAGTACAAGATTCCTTCCCACTTTATAGCATCTCCTAAAGAGAAAACCCACTAGGAACTTTATTTTAAATGGGGTTCTGTTGTTCCTTTGTTGGCAACCAACTTTAATGTGTATGTATAAGTTCATTTCCTTCCACTTTAAAGACCACATACTCCAAGGAATTCACCTTGGCACTGGTAACCTCAAGACTGGATTATTGCTATGTGCTCTACGTGGGGCTTCACTTGCACTAAACCTGGCAGCTGCAGCTGGTGCAGAATGAAGCAGCTAGACTGGGGTACCCCATCAACACCACAGATCCTCTGCTGAAGAAGCTGCACTAGCTGCCAAAATGCTACCAGGCACAATTCAAGGTCTTGTTTTTAATATTTAGTGTCCTAAACTTGAGATGAGAATATCTAAGGCATCGTCTTGCCCAGCAACTGTGCTCCTCAAATAGGATCCTGCTGAGAATACCATACGTCTGACACAGAGGTTCAATTAGTCTGCACTGGGCTTTTAGCCCCAACTCCCTAGATTCATTTTTCAGCCACAATCAGACAGGCACATAGCATTATGATAAAAAAATTCCTTCAGTAGCACCTTAAAGACCAACTAAGTTTATATTTTGGTATGAGCTTTCGTGTGCATGCACACTTCTTCAGATACCGTGCATGCACACGAAAGCTCATACCAAAATATAAACTTAGTTGGTCTTTAAGGTGCTACTGAAGGAATTTTTTTATTTTGCTTCGACTCAGACCAACACGGCTACCTACCTGTAGCATTATGATATTTAGGCACCTACTTTTTTGTTTAGGAAAGCTTTCCTTGAGGTGTCACCCAGTTATTTATGAAAGACCAATTCTCCATTTTCATGAAATGTTGTTGCTATTTTTAAGAGTTTGTTGAATTGGTTTTATTGTGCTTCTGCATTTTATTCTGTATTTTACCCTGTACGTTGCTTCAATGGTTTTATGCCATAAAGTGGTCAACAAATGTGTACAATAATAGTTATAGTAATGGACCCAGAAATAGCAAAGAAATGGTAACTGGCGGGTCTGGCTATTTCTCTTTCCCATAAAAACGATTCTCTATGAGTAGGCTGGCCCTGCTTTTGGTACTCATTCCACAAACAGAACAAGTCATCAGAACAAGATTGCACTGGGAAACTTTTGCATTTATATTTGCATGCCATATAAGCACATGTGGCAAGTGTAGCATCATTTTATTCACTGACACAGCTTCTCAGAACTGCACAACCACTATACATTATTTCTGCACTACTGTAAATACTAATTTTGGTACAGAAGAGGAAATAATGGCGTTGAACCAATTTTATCAACAGGTGTCAGGCGAGTTGACTTCTAATACGCAGCTGCCTATTTAAACAATGGCAATTGAATTGGAAGATGTATATTTCCCCCCCCCTAAATATCTTAATGGAGGGCACTTGATCAACATCCATTATTAACACCAATATCTATACTTGGGCTTTACACTCAAGATGAATGTGTTTAATATACGTCCAGATTTGGTTTACTATAGTAATTGTTTCTGCTTCTGATTCAGTTATTAATTTGTTTCTCTAATGTGCCCTCAGCTAGTAATGGCATGCCCATAACGTATTTAAGAACACTGCAGGAAACCTTTGTATGATGTGGAACCAATTGTGCTCTGCAGCATGGAGTTCTAAGCTACCATTCTTCAAATCCTTTCCCTAACAATACAGTGCATTGATACACCTGTCAAGCAGTATTCACTAATGCCACCTACCTCGATGCCTAGCAGTCTTCCTGCCTGAACTGCCAGAACTGGTCTCAGAGGCCATGTTGAGGACTCCCAGACTGCTAGTTGTGGAGAACTTCAACATCCATGCCAAGATGACTGGCTCTGGGGTGGCTGCCATGATGACCGTGGGGTCATCATGACCCAACATGGTATTGGCCACTGCATGTAGCAGGTAACACTCCGGACCTTGTTTTCTCTGCTGGGCAGGAAGAGGGTGCTATTGATATCACAATCCCTTGTCATGGTCACATCACCTCCTGTTGAGATTTAGGCTTCCAGTACCTTTTCCCTTTTGCATAGGCCTAATAGGATCCCAGTGCAATCCTAATAGGGACCCAGGTGGCTCTGTGGGTTAAACCACTGAGCCTAGGGCTTGCTGATCAGAAGGTCGGCGGTTCGAATCCCTGTGACGGGGTGAGCTCCCGTTGCTTGGTCCCAGCTCCTGCCAACCTAGCAGTTCGAAAGCACGTCAAAATGCAAGTAGATAAATAGGAACCGCTACAGCGGGAAGGTAAACGGCGTTTCCGTGTGCTGCTCTGGTTTGCCAGAAGCGGCTTAGTCATGCTGGCCACATGACCTGGAAGCTGTACGCCGGCTCCCTCGGCCAATAATGCGAGATGAGCGCGTAACCCCAGAGTCGGTCACGACTGGACCTAATGGTCAGGGGTCCCTTTACCTTTACCTTTAATAGGATGGTCCACCCTTCAGAGGCTGATAGATCCAATGGGTTTCCAGACAGCTCTGGGGAATTTTTTGGCTGCTATGATTTGCACTCCTGTCAAAGTGCTGGCTGATCTCTGGTACCTTCTAATGGCTTGGGCTGTTGACATGATCACTCCTGAGCAACCTCTCCTGCTTTGTAGAGCCCTTTTGGCTCCTTGGTATACTCCATACCTTCAGGCAATGAGACAAGTTGGAAGACAGCTTGAACACAAATGGAGGAAAACTCCAGTTGAATGCAATCTAACACTGGTGTGGACTCACCATCAAACCTTCTCTAGTTGCAGTGAAAGCAGCAAACTATGCCATCCACCAGACCTTTTCCAGATAGTGTGGGGCCTTTTACGGTCTGGTCCGAAGGAGGTGGTAGAACAGATGGTAGCTTGCTGTCACTTGTTTGCAAAGCATTTTAAGGATAAAATCACCTTGGACCTTGACTCCAATGTTACAACAGGTGAATTTGAAGAGGTGTCCAGAACACTGTCTAGTTTGGTTATGTTGACTAAGTTTCAGTAAGGATGGATAAGGTGTTTGGGATCAGTCAGCCTCTTGGCTGTTTAAAACTAGTAGGGAGGAGACAGGTGACTAGGCCAGGGAGATTATTAATGCTTCTTGGTGAGACAGGGGGTCCTTGCCTGCTTGAAGGAGTGGTAAAAGCAGTCCTCAAAAAACCCTCCCCCAGTTTGGAAAATCTAATTACTAGCCAATTGCTAATCTCCCCTTCTTGTAACAGTTCCCCATTTGTGGAATGCTCTCCCCAGGGAGGCTTGCCTGGTACCTTAGCTATGTATTTTTAGGTGCCAGGCAAAAGAATTCCTCTTCTCTCCGGTCTTTGGCTAATTAAGCAACCTATGGCTTTTTAAACTGGGAGGGTATTATTTCTGTTTGTCAGTATGTTTTATATTTTTGTGTTTTCATATTGTAAACCACCCTATGATCCTCGGATGAGGGTTGGTACAGAAAGTTAACTAAATAATAAATAATAATGCAGGTCTACAAGAAGAAGGCACTCACGAACCACTTGCAGGAGAGACTTCGGAAACCATCAAGCAGTCCATCTCAGAACACAACTTGCTCCATTTGAAAAATCTCTCTCTTCAGAAGAGATCTATTGTGGATTACAACTCTAGAACTATTCTGAAATTCCTGGCAAGCAGAAAGTGTCTGCTAGTGGGAACAAGAAGCCAGCTTTGGCAAAGAGTTCAGTAGGAGATCTTTAGCAAATTGGCATTTCTCAGGGCTAAACTAGATGCAACCTTACTTGAACTGCAATTAAAATGCATATTTAACAGAAAGATAAGCAGCAGCTGCAAAATCAGGACCAAAATTACAGGATGCAATTTTTTTTTAAAAAAAAAACACCTCTCCTTACGCTGTCGTTCTGAGGAATACCTCCCTGTCCTCATGAAGCTACTGTCCCCTGTCCCCGTCCCGCCAAGGAGGAAACTTCCATTGCTAATTTCAGAAGGGGGGGACCAGCATAGCTAGTGGTCATTGAGAGCTTTATTCTCAATGAATTTGTCTTATGTATTTACAATTTCAATGCCAGTTCTCCCAGCTTGGAGGGATGTACTATTTGCTGTGCAAGAAAAGAATGACCCTAACTCCTTACAGATTCTAGATCTCAGTAATTCTAGTAGTCCCCACACATTTGATTCTGTTTGTCCAAACAATGTTGTGGTGCTACTATGTCTGTGTTTTTGTTATTTTAATTTGTGGCATATAATTTTGCATCGTAAACTGCCTTCCTTGAGTGTGACAGAAGGAAAGGTAAAAATGCTTTTAAAAAATGTAAATATATTAATTGTTAAACTTAAAAGTGTAATCCAACAGCAGTCACAGAGAAGGCAATCTAGGATGGAAAATATTCTACACTGTTCTACAGGATAGTATCCAGGCTGTTAAACAAGTTTGAAGAATCAGGCATTACAGATCCAAGGAATTATGCAACTACCTTCAAGGGCCAATGGGATTCAGTTTTCCATTTCCATCCTCCTGACTCTTGCAGTTCATGACAGAACCTGTTCTAGGGGTTGAAGAAATAAAAATCTGTTGCAAAAATGGGGAGTTCCCCCCCCCCTAGAAGTAATTAAGCAATTATGGGGTTATAAACCCAAAAGCCATAACTCTTGCATCTATTGTTATCTGTTACAATATTTTGTACCACCGCTTTTCAGTCAAAAAGCAATTCGGTGCTGCTTACAACAATTTCAAACAAAACCCAAAGAAAATGGTTTAAAAGTGTGGAAGAAGGGGTAGTGAATGAAGTTTACCAAATCCTTGCAGCGAGGGAGACAGTTATGCATTTTGCCTCTCATAAGGGCTTCTTGAAAAGCAGAATACTGTATACTGGCCAAGATTACTACTACAATGGCATATAGCCAATAAACATTTATACTTTCTAAATTCTATATATCCAGACACTGGAATAAAAAGTCTCCAGAGTCACCTACTTTAAATGGATTTTGCAGCAATTCTGTTCCACTTCTTATGTCAAAAGCCATACACTCATTTTTAGAAGACTAAAAACCTGCCACTAGCATATCTTCAACCTGGCAGTAGCTAATTTTAGGGTCAAGACAATTAGCAAGCAGGTGACTTGAACTTGCTATCAGGGCATGTGACTTGCAACTAAATCCCATTACCTACAGCATTTAGCTTTGCACTAAGGGGCTTATGACATGTAGCTGGTCTTTTCCTAATTAATCCATGCCTATTAAAAGAGCCATTTCACAAACTTGGAAAAACAAACTGCTGTTCAACAAGATCTATAAATGAAGCAGAATACCTACAGCGTAACATGGATATTTACCAAGCAGTAGTTTCTTCCATTATAGATTAGTATGCAGGGCCAACCTGGATAAGCTTTTAAGATTTGCTTTATTAACAGGATAGCAGCCAACTATCCATAGGTATGTCCCCAAGAAACTCTACTACCCAATGCACATCAAAGGGAAACCATTTCCAGACAAACTGCTCGCTCACATCACATCACATCATTTAGAAACAATAAGTGCGCTGAGTAGCGTTCCTGCTTTCTCACCAATAAGCCACTTAGCGGCAGTTACTTTACAAATGAGCACAGGGAGCTGGGAAACAGAGCAGTTTCCAGGCAAGAGTTAAAAAGATTCCTTTAACCTCATTATCTCACCCCACCCGAAGTTCCCAGTGAAACTTTCCCAAAAGGTGCTCAGGAGCAGAAGAAAAGGCTGCCATAAAAAGGATTTTAATTCAGAAACGTTCACCTTTCCAGATACACTGGGCCCTGCTGGGCACTATATGAAAAGCTTTGAGAGAAGCACAGCTTTACAGCTGGGTTAACACCCGGCTTCAATGAACTGCGACGGCTGTGCAAAGTGGAGAGAAGCGGCAGGAGAAGGGAGAAGATAAAATTGCCTCTGACTAGGCACTAGGGTTATGACCCGTCCATTCTAAGAGAGACCACGAAAACACGGGAATACACTGAACCCGACTCGCTTCTCGGAGCATGTGCAGAGATTTATACTCCTCTTCTTCCCTCCGCAGAAGAGCAGCAGCAGGAGCATCCACACGCGCGGAGCAACAGAGCCGGGCGTCCCAGCTCCAGGGGTCGTGGATATCATGCCCACCGTCAGGAGGCGCCAGCCCAGCGTGCCCCCCCCCTTAAAACCTAGGAAAGCGAAGCGCCCAGGCTGTGCAGAAAGGCGAGACTGTGGAGGACGAACACAGAAGGGGAACAAAATCAAGCGAGTCTTACCTGGGCGCGCGGCCACCAGCTGCTTCAGAAACTCTTTCTCCCAGGGCTCCCCACCAACTCCGCCACAAGTGCGACAGAAGAAGACAGCCGGGTTTCCCTTGCAGCTGTTTATAGCGTCCCACAAGGGGGCGGTGCTGCGACGGAGCGTAGCCAGGCAAGCCCCTTCCCTTCGGGCCGCCCTTTCTCTTTCCGCCCTGCGCGCCCTCGCCTTCCCTCGCTCGCTCCCGTTTCGCGTTCTGACGGCCCTCAACTGTTCACACGTTCCAGCGGCGGAGCTGCAGACACCGTCCGCGGTCCGCCCATTAGAAATAGGCCTTTGATGTTTTCCCCCTTTTACAGTACAGACTTGAGGGGGGAGGGCTGAGGAAGCTCGACATGCATTGCTTTCCAAAGCAGAGCCTTTCCTGAAGATCCAGACTTCTCTATATTATAAAAGTCCCAATGAAATAAATAAAGTATTGTGTGTCTAGTAGTCGGAATTTGTGGTGGGGGTGTTTTTGCTGCTGCTGGACAAGGGAAATTACACTCTCTTCTCCATTTGAGTGTTGCCTGCCGGCTGGAAATAAAGATTTGAATTGGTGGCTCAACTTGGAATGTCTTTTTTCTTTGTTATGGCTTACAGCTTAAAAAGTAAAATCCTTAATACAGACAGAAATGTTCTTCCTTCATTTGACATCTGTCAAGTGTCTCTAAATTATGGAGGTACCTTTCTCCTCAAATACCAGAAGACGAGTCAAACGTGTTTCTTGGGGACAAGCAAGTGAAAGCAGGAGAAATAGATTTGCCTTCTGAGCCCTGCTTGTTGCCTTCCTGAAGGGACCTGGTTGGCCGTTGTGGCAAGCACCGTACTGGACTACAGTATTGTCCTTATTATTGTATATTTACAATATTTGTACGCTGCCTTAAAACATAACGCTCTCTGAGCGACTATAACTTCCCTCACCCGCTGCCAGCTTGACCACAGTTCAAAATCTGGATGGCACCCATTCTGAAAAGCAAGATTTCGGAGACAGAGAAAAAACCTTAGCCTACATACCGGAGAGCTGCTGCTGACTGAAGCATATCTTCCGGGGCAAGGTGGACCAATAACTGGATACACCAGAAGTGCTGGGCTTTACAAACCCTGTGCTTGGGAAATGCCCAACAATCAGCACTTAGGAAGTAGGGTCTGCAAAGACCCTTTCAACCAAGCCAGGCCCTTACCTGCCCCCCCCCCCGATAGCATATGATTTAGGGCAGGTAGGTATGGCTTGGTCGAAATGGCCACGCAAGCCAAATGCAGAGGCCCAGTGGGCCACAGGCTGTTCCCCACTGTAGTTTAGAGGTTGAATTTCCCTAGTGGTAATATCCAAGTTGAGGAGTTTTCATCCAGCCCTTTGGAAAACGTAAAGATAAATATTGTTGTCCTTCCCCCCAAGAACAATGCCCTACCATTTTATGAACATTTTCTTTTTGAAATTTCTATGGAGGCCGGGTCTTTGCACAGCAGCAAATTAATTTAAGATTAAATAATAAGAATTAGAGATTAGATCAGGGATATGGCTCCTCCTCCCCGCCACACACAGTAAGACTACCTGCCCTGCAGCTAGACTTATCTTCATGATATACTAAAAAGCCCTAATTCAGTCTGTAGAGGGTGGTGCCAAGTTGCCAACAGAGCTTTTGGGGATCAGTCTTTGTATCAGCTGAGTATTTCTAAACACAAAGCTCTTTTTGTTTTATTTTGTCACACAGGCATAACTTCTGAATAATGCCGCAATAGAAAACTATTGTCTTCCGTTGAAGGTAAGTATTTTCATACGAAACATGTAATTGCTCTAAGTGAAGAATTTTTTTTTGGGGGGGGGAGACCAAATTGCAGAGACCAAGGTAATCACATTTCTATAAACAATGAATGGATTGGTGTATAAAAGGCACATGGATAATAAGGATGAACGCTAATATGCTTTTCACTCTATATGTGTGTGTGTGTGTGTGTGTGTGTGTGTGTGTGTGTGTGTGTGTGTGTGTGTGTGTTCTATGCACTTGGGAAGCTCCTGAACAAGCTGTTTTGTTTCCTATTCGTGATACATTTAAGGGACATGTACAAAATTAATGGCAGTATTTGAGTATAAATCTCAAGTCAGGATAGGGTTGCCAGACTCAATAGAGGACAGGACTTCTGTGCTTTTAATTGCCCTGCTCTCTTTTGAGTCTGGAAACCTTAAAGAGAAACCAGCAGACCCTTTGCTTGGAAATTAAACAAAGGGTCTGCTGGTTTCTCTTTAAGGTTTCCAAACTCAAAAGAGAGCAGGGCAATTAAAGGCACAGAAGTCCTGTCCTCTATTGAGTCTGGCAACCCTAAGTCAGGGTAAAATCCACATCACTTGTTCTGCTGTGGAAAGATGAAAATACCAAGAACCCTGGTAAATTTATACCTTCAGCCTCTTTGGTTTTGCACCTAGGAGCAACTGTTTCTGGCCTGCCCACTTCCATTTTGCAGAATAGTCCCATTTTCATAGGATGATGAGTTGCTGGCCATGTACACTGTACCTTTAAACCACATTCGCCCCCGCCAATAATAATAATAATTCTGGGCACTGTAGTTTACCCTTCACAGAGTTACAATTCCAAACAACCCTTAACTACACTGCACAGAATTATTTGAGGGAAGTAATGTGTTTTGGATGTGCTTTTAAAGCTACAGTACATGCACAGCCACTGAAAGTTACCCCACCAATCTAGCAAAGGGAAGAGGAGCAGAATTGCTTGCCTTTTTGTGACCACCAGCTTGGTGTGCTCCAGGCACTGTTTGGTGCATCTGCAGCCCTAAGTCAACTTCCTCAGCTGGTATCACCACAGTTCTCGGCTCAGCGGGCTCCTACTCCTACTCTCAGCTTAAGGCCAAGGCCATGGCAAGTAAACATCATAAAAGCCTCTAAATTCTGGGACAGTGCTGTGAAGAACCTCTGTTTTAATTCCACATCTAGGTGACTACAAAAAGGCAATGCCTCAGTGGTAACTTAAGGTCTCTAGCATGGACACAGCCTTGTTAAAACCGAGGCAATTATATGCATTCGAGTAATTTCAAATCTGTTATCGGCTCCGGAGTTCTCCAGATTGTTTTACAAATTTGTTTCAATTAATATGGTGCTCTTTATATCCTAGCATCCATCACACAGAGTACAGTAAAATGCTAAATGTGACAAAAGAATGCCAGTCTTAAAGGTGAATGATTTTGTCGGTAATAAAACTTACAGCCTCATGAAGAACAGAGCTGCTTGTTAAATGTATTGAGTACAAAGTTAAAGAAAACTATTTCAGCACCTTAGGAAGCATGTTTAAAGAGATGATATCTTTTTTAAATTCTTTTTTTAAATTTGCCTGTAGTTTAAGCTCCACTTGAGATGCTAGTAGCTACCTCTAAAAAGGTGAGAGCAGCATGCAATTTATATGTAATCCTAAATGCAATTAGAGAAACAATGTGTTGTGCAGAGTGCAGGTACAGATGCTATCATGGCACCTGAATGTGATAAGCACAGCAAAATAAGGAGGTTATTAAATTAAAGATCTGAGAACCCTGGACGGAGCTCTTTGAAAAGCTTAGCCCAACACAAGCTCCATTGAAGGAACCTGTTCCACAGAATTTCAATAGCTCCAGTAATCATTCACAATAGGGAATATAATTTAGGACAAGGTATTCCTCTAAAAAGTTGAGCTTGTTTTATTAAATCATTTTAATATTGTACTGTGAAGAACTCTGTTAGCTAAAACAGTGATGAATTACCTTTGGGGAGGGGGGGAGTCTCCAGGGTGTGACTGTTTTGCGGTAGGTATTCAAGCACATGCTGGAACTTTAGGTGTGTATGGTTGATGTTTATTAAAGGTCTCTGTCACCCTAATGTAACAAACCCACTTTGTTGAAAGTGATGGGGAAATGCTCCACCCCCAGCGTTCAGCCCAGACACTGGAGTCCAACTCCAAAGGCCTTCTGGTGGTTCCCTCCCTGCGAGAAGTGGAGTTACAGGGAACCAGGCAGAGGGCCTTCTCGGTAGTGGCGCTTGCCCTGTGGAACGCCCTCCCAACAGATGTCAAAGACATAAACAACTATTTGACTTTTAGAAGACATCTGAAGGCAACCCTGTTTAGGGAAGTTTTTAATGACTGGTGTTTTAATGTATTTTAAATATTCTGTTGGAAGCTGCCCAGAGTGGCTGGGGAAACCCAGCCGGATGGGCGGGGTATAAATAATAAGTTGTTGCTGTTGTTGATGATGATATAAAAACCTCCCGATACAGGGCTGTCTTCTAAAAGTTGTGTAATTCTTTTATCTCCTTGACATCGGAAAGGGGGGGGGGAGTTCCACATGGAGGGTACCACTCTGTACAAGCAAATCAGGATGAAAGCTCAATAAACAGGTTGTCTGGAGAGGACCTTAGTCTAAGACTGCATTAGCTTTTATACTGTAACACTGTTAGAAGCTGGATGTAGGGCAAAAGTCAGCAGTCAGAACTGGGCAGAGCCATCTTTGCTCTCTCTCAACTGTTTTCTCTCCCCCTTGCCTCTCATCCACTCAGCAGGCTTTTGGGGTCGGTATAGATTGCTCTTGTCAGAGGTCTGATTGACTGTTTACAAAATGGCCCCTCCATCTGTTATAGGCCTCCCCCAATGTTTCCCTGCTTGCTCTTCTTCTCTCCCTCCAGGTTAAAGGTTGATACCGGTAGCTCCTGGGCTAAAACTTAATCTCTCTGAAATTGCCCAATTCTGCTGTTGATTGTGATAATTTAGTTAGTGCAGTTCAACTGGCTTAAAGAGCTTCAGCCAGATTGTTGTCCAGGGCGAGTTACAGGAAGCATGCAACTCCCTTGTTACCACAGTGCCACAACCTAACAGTCTGTTTCCAGGCGCAATTGAAAGTGCTGGTGATGACTTATAAAGCCCTATAAGGCTTAGGTACAAGGTATCTGAAATACTGCATTCCCTCATACAAACCTGCCTGGGCTCTGAGATTTATTGGTCCTTCCCTTGATCCTGCCACCCTCACAGGAATGCTTGGTAGGAATGTAGGGCCTTCTCAGTGGTTGCACCCAAACTCTGGAACTTTGCCCTTTTGCCAGCAGGTGAAGACCTCTTTATTCCAACAGGCTTTGGGGAAATTACTGTTATTAATGAAAGGCTGGTACTGTGCTGTCTATATTATAATTAGCTGTATGTTTTGAACAGATTTATATGTGTGTGTTCAATTATTTTTAATGACAAACCCCAAGTTTTTAGCTGTTATTATTTCATATGTCACCTTGAGCCCCTGTCAGGGAAAGAGGTGGAATAATAATAATGATAATAATAATAGTAATAGGGACCTATTAAGATTGGTTCCACTGCACAGCTTAAATTCTTCTTTTTTTAAAAGCAAAATATCTGTAACTTTAGATAATAGAAACAATGTCATGGGTATTAGGTGGGTTGGACTAGATGACCCACATGGTCACTTGTAACTCTACAATTCTATGATTCTATAATATCTAGTTTTCCTCAGATATTTCCAACATGCAAGTTGGCCTTATGGCGGGCATGTGGGACTCTGGCATTTCCTGATACTGTACCAGGAAGATATAGTTCAAAATCCCTTTGCAGCATAATTCCACACTTGCTAATCTTAACCACTGCTTTGAAGGGGAAGGTGAAATAGGACCACTTATTTCTAAAAGGCAGTTATACTTATTCTGATGGTGTACACATGTTAACAGCTTTAATCCTGTTTAGGAAGGTCCTGGCTAAGTTACCTGTTTATATCGGCTTCTATACTTTCAGTATACCCTGGGAAAGTAACATGTATGCCTCTTCAGCAGGAAAAATATTGTGTGGAGTAGAGGCAAACATACTCCGCTCTACATTAATGTGGCCTGTCGGGTCTTGAATTATGGACGAAAAGGTGATGGCATCCTTAAAACAATCCACAAGTGCCAATCCTTGACTCCACTTTCAGTTAATCATGCTGTCTTCCCCCAGCAGCCTTCTAAAAGTGGCTGCCATCCACGAAACTGATTTAAGGAAAGTGGGTCTACTGTCTATATTAGTCAACAGGCTGCATAACAGAATGATGGACACAGGCGGCGGCTCACCAGTGCTGGGCCATTTAAATTGCCTTAGAATACAGAGGGAGCCAGTGGGAGCAGGTGGAGAGGAAATAAAGAAGGAGAGAAGAGACAAAGCTTTTTCTGGAGGTTGCAGAAGGGACAGGGTGGGGCGCGTTGCTATGCAGGTACACAGCCCTATCTGGAGATCTGGGAGGATAAAACTCTGCCCCAAGGGATCAACAGCTTAAGTGCTTGGTCATGCAGGAGGATGGGGGTGCAGTAACTACTGATGTGCAGCTGGAGCAAGACCTGTTGCTCAAAGACAGGAGTGCCAACTTGGTCCTGTGACTGTGGGTGCCCGGGGCCATGGATGCCATGCAGCGTTCACTCATTTGTGGGTGCTCAGCCTCTCGGGCACCCAGGGAGTTGGCAACCTATGCTCAAAGGCTTAGTATGACCTCAAGGGAGGAGGCTGTCCAGTGAAATAGCTCAGGAGCTGGTGGAAGCTGGTAGTAAAAAGGTAAAGGGGTAAAGGGGCCCCTGACCATCAGGTCCAGTCGTGTCCGACTCTGGGGTTGTGGTGCTCATCTCGCTCTATAGGCCAAGGGAGCCGGCGTTTGTCTGCAGACAGCTTCCGGGTCATGTGGCCAGCATGACAAAGCTGCTTCTGGCGAACCAGAGCAGCGCACGGAAATGCCGTTTACCTTCCCGCTGGAGCGGTCCCTATTTATCTACTTGCACTTTGATGTGCTTTCGAACTGCTAGGTGGGCAGGAGCTGGGACCGAGCAACGGGAGCTCACCCTGTTGCAGGGATTCGAACCGCCGACCTTCTGATCAGCAAACCCTAGACTCTGTGGTTTAACCCACAGCGCCACCTGGGTCCCCTACTGGTAGTACTACTGACTTAAACGGGCTTATTTCTGTTTCACCACCTAATGACAGAAGAAGGAGTAGCAGGTTGATGTTCTCTTGCTGGCGAGCCAGATGACAGCTTGTCTTCTTCCAAGATGCTCTGGATTGTGTACATGGTTTCCCATCCCTCTTTTTAACCTACCGCTGAGAAAGACAGGTAGACACAGACAGGCTCAAAGTGAGTTTCATGACTGAGTGGAGAGTTGAACCTAGGGCTCCTGAGTCCTGGTCCCACATGCAAGCCACTACATCCCACAGAAACTTCTGTTTCCTGCAGTTTATACAATGCTCTACTTCTTGACTCAGATATTGAGGTAAAACATCTTTGTACCAAAAAGAGGACTTGTCAAAGCAGCACCTTGGCAACAATTTCCACTTACTGTGAAGAGAACCGGAGTAGCCGAAGAGTGACAAGGACAGTGAGAGCTTCTTTTGTGTACTGATGATAATCTGTTTTCAACACTTTGCTCCGTACAGTAATTGTCCTCCAGCAACGCCATCCACTTAGAAAAGGGAATAGTTATGTAACACTTACTCCTATAATGCTGTACAAAGGCAGCTTTCTGTGGCTGATCAGAGCGTGTACAGTGCATTTCTCTGTAGTTGGAAAAACTTGTATGGAGACTACTCAGAAGAAAATAGAGCAAATGCAGTTTCTGTGGAAATAATTTCTAATTGTATAAATGTTCAGTAGGCTAAACAACAAAAGGGATAGGACAGAACAATATTTTAAGATACACTTTCACTGCTATTTGGTCATGCTGCTATTTCCTTGTTGAAGAGATGGAAAGTCTTTGCAGTATTAAACAACAGAAACTGTCACGGGTCAGTGTTTGTACCTCTCAGTCAGGACATGGAGTAACCAAATTATTAAATGCAGTCCTTGAACTGCCCTGGGCAGCTACTGATTTACTTTGTGAGCACCTGCCAAAAGTTGGATCTCTACTTCTGAATCTCCCAACTCAGGGTTGTGCAGTTATGTCATTCTGGGAATGCCTTCACTCAGAATTTGGATTGATTGGTCTGGGAAATTTAGCCACATATAAACCAGCATGCTTTGCATGAAGAGGTTAAGATAGTAGAGCATGCTGTTTTGGCTAGACTTGACTAGGTCACACCCCCTCATTTTGGGTGATGAAGGGTCAGCGATTTTTGTTCACTCTCTCTTCCACCATGGCAACCCTACCAGATAGGATGTCTGAGCTTGATTGTTCCAAACTCAGACCGTGTGTTCAGAAACCTTTATATCATATTTTGGAACACATTTATTTTGGAAGGCATTTGGCCTGCACACTTTACTGTATGCTAGCTTTGGTGTCTGAACATTATCCGATGCTATCTTTTCTAGCTGCCTGCATGTGTGTTACCTTCATTGTCACCTAAAAGGTTTAATAAATAGCTGAGTGATCTATAGACTTTCTATTACCTTCACCTGTAAGAAGTGTATTCCCTGAAAGCAAAATAAATTTGTGCAAATGTAAAGTTTATAGAAGCTGATGTTGCAGGAAGAACATTGAATAGCCTTTGATATATGCATAATAAAGCCTCATTTACTCAAAATCCCCAGGTGTGCAGAGTAGTGCAGGCTTTCTGCTGAAGCTCTTGGTCGAAATAAATGCTGACAGTTTAAATAAAATCCTCTCTCTTTGTTGAAATCCTTTGGAAATATGGCTTACATTCCCTGGAAATGGTTTTGAGCTATTATTCTCCCTATTCTGTCCCCCGCCCCCTGCTTTAAGCTACAATCCAAAACAACAGTCCACAATATTTCACAGTCCTTTTCACACTTACCTGGGAGTAGCCCTAATGAACTCAGTGGGACTTATTTCTGGGTAAAACTGAATAGAGCCACCACACTAGCGGCAATTCTCAGAACTCTCCATAGATTTTTCTAATTACTTCCTTCCTATTGTTTCTTTCCCCTTCTCCTTTTCCTCCCTTGAAACTATCTTAAGCAATATTTGGAAAACAAACAAATCCAGATGTTTAGACAATCACATTCTAACCATCCTGCTGGACACACAATACAGGGTCATAGAATTTTCTGCTACAGTTCTGTTTTACAGGTGTGCTGGAGAATGATTTTTTTGTTTTAGAGGATCTTGATTCTCGCACACCTTGCTGAACTGAGGATCAGGCCCCAAGATAAACAAGCTAATGATTCATTTTAAGAAGGTAAAAGCATGGAACAGTACAGCCCTGCCATATCAGATTAAGGCACATCTAATCTAGCATCTGGGAGGGACGTGGGTGGCGCTGTGGTTAAACCACTGAGCCTAGGGCTTGCCAATCAGAAAGTCGGCGGTTTGAATCCCCGCGACGGGGTGAGCTCCCGTTGTCCAGTCCCTGCTCCTGCCAACCTAGCAGTTCGAAAGCACCTCAAAGTACAAGTAGATAAATAGGTACCGCTACAGCGGGAAGGTAAACGCCGTTTCCGTGTGATGCTCTGGTTCGCCAGAAGCGGCTTTGTCATGCTGGCCACATGACCTGGAAGCTGTACGCCAGCTCCCTCGGCCAATAACACGAGATGAGCGCCGCAACCCCAGAGTCGGTCATGACTGGACCTAATGGTCAGGGGTCCCTTTACCTTTTTAATGTGGCCAACCAGATGTCTCTGGGAAGCCCAGAAGGCAGGACATGCATGCATGTCTTATTTTAGGATGTTCTAGTGTAAAAGGTATATATACACTTTATGAGCTTCGTTGTATTGCTTTTCTTACGTGGAATAATATGTACTGCTTTCTTTGCTCCTCCTCAATAACTCCCTTCGCTTTCTATTTGTCTGTATCACATATGACCCATTGTTCCATTTTAGTTCTTCGTTGGATACACACACACACACACACACACACACACACACAACCTGTTCCCTCCTTTGGTGTCGTTTATCCTTTTTTTGTGGTTTATGGCATTCTTCCCCTATTTCCTAATATAAAACAAGCTTTATTTAATTTATAAATCCTGTTGCTCTCACTGCTTCTCCAGTGAGAGTCTGTATTTGCTGCTGCGCTTTGTACATTCCAAGTTCAATTACCTACCTTAGCCAGATCAATTCTCAACTGTGTAGTTAAGAGTGCTTCTTGCCAGGTTCAGTTGGAGGTTGTTCTCAATGAATACTAGGACCCCCACCTTTTTTCCATTTTGGTTTGGAAGAAGAATTCCCCTCCTCATTACCTGGACAGGGAAAAAATACCGTAATCTTGATTGTCTACAAGATTCAGCAGTTAAGTTGACACTTCTTGTTTAAGATAATGTTTTTGTGTGAGAGTAATCTCAACTGTACCCTTTGTAACAACTACCTGAAGCACTTGATTGGTCACCCCTCTCCATAGCTGTCAAGTTCTCCCTTTTTAAAAGGGAAATTCCCTTATGCTGAATAGGCTTCCTCGTGAGAAAAGGGAAAACTTGACAGCTATGCTCCTCTCACTGTGCAAGATGGAGTAAGGCTAACCATTTGGAAGGGCAGCCACAGAAACCAAAGTATATCAGTAGTATATCAGTAAAGGTAAAGGTAAAGGGACCCCCTGACCATTAGGTCCAGTCGTGACCGACTCTGGGGTTGCGCGCTCATGCATTATTGGCCATGGGAGCCGGCGTATAGCTTCTAGGTTGGCAGGAGCTGGGACCAAGCAACGGGAGCTCACCCCGTCACAGGGATTTGAACCGCCGACCTTCTGATCGGCAAGCCCTAGTAGCCAGGCCTTAATGCTCCTGTTACTCAAAACTGGAGAGGGGGACACGCCAAGGTACACCTGCCCTTTAGCCTTTGATAGTTTTTAGTGACAGGCTTTCTGCGTACAGTTGTATGTGTGAAGTGAAGGCATCAATGTGACCCAGAACTCCAGTTGCTCATGCTTCCCGTTCATGTAAAAGCCTTTGCCACATACAGCAGTCTGCATTGAAGCCCCATCGCGACAGATGGTTGCACTCTTCACACAAAGGATGGGGGTCAGGGCTACTCCGCAACTCCTTGCTCCTGTGTTGAGTAACGCAGGAGCATTAATCCCCACATAGGACTATGAACCGCAGGTCTAGCACATAGGTTATAAACGACACTTCTAGTAATGATAGTCACAAACCCCAGGGGCACTGCAGCGATAACTTATGAGGACCTGTGGCAATTTCCATTCTGAAAGCAATTCAGCCTTTCTTGCAATGTTCCCCCCCCCCCTCAGAGCTGGGAACTATTCTTACCTTAGGTTCATGCCCTCTTAGTCCTCTGCTGAATGCTGACTCAATTCCACATGTAGCCCATATCCTTTTTCTTCTCTTTCACAGTTTTGAATGACTCTCTTTTTTCTAACGAACTGAAAGGGAGAGGTTCATTTACGATTTCAAATATTCCAGAGCAAGTCGCTGCATTGTTCACATCTGCTTGCAACAGTTCATCCCCCCCCCCTCCGCTTCTTTAAAGCACAACACACACTGTTGGACTGCAAGTCCCTGTTTCCAATTCAGTTATAAAAAAAAAATACCGAAGACTATCTGGACAAATAAATGTATAATGGAAAACACAGATGAAGCATAATCATGAATTATTATGTTTTAAATATGACTATATAGGTAATTAAGGTTATAGAACGTAGATATGCCTGCTGTATTTTTGTCTTAAGTAGCCATAAGTCATAGGGAAGGGATTGTATTTGATTATAGGTGTCTATTATTGTTGGCAAAAATGAGATACTTTCCAGAGCTGCTCAAAATACAGAGCACTGTACTTTTGGGGAAATAGATAAAGTCTTCCATTTATTTTATTTTTTTATTTTTTGGCACTATACGCAGCTATTTATGAATTTCCTTTGTTCTGTTTCTGACTTTCTGTTGACTTTAGATTTGCTATGATACGCCAGGGCTTTGACTATTCTGAACACTCCCTCCCACAGACAGTATTAGGTGTACTCTTATTAGCTGGGGTCTCGGAGGGTTTATGTGCACAGTGTCTTCAGAACCCGTGTAATAATGTACCAGTTTCCTTGCAATGCCAGTATTCATTATTTCAGGAGTAGGAACTGTCAATCTTGCTACTGTCTTTCAGTATCAGGTACACATTTAAGTTATTTCCAGACATCTCAGAAACTATTGCTCTAGGCCAGAAGGAAATTTTATAGCTTTTGTTTCCTGTGGACAGGACTCCCCGTACAATTTGTAGAGCAAGTAGTGAAAGAGGGTGGTGAAGAAGATTATGCAGGGACCTTGAATCAATCTTAGCCAGATAGCTAATAAAACAATATACAGACTTCATATAAAACACAAACACACAATACTTAGGAATAAGTCTATTCCAGTAAACTCTTGTTTCAAAATGTGGCTGATGCTCAATGTTAGCCCTACTCTAACAGGACCACTGAAATCAATGGGCTTAATTTAAGTTCATTATTTTCAGTGCATATAGTCTGAGTATGACTTAAGTTTCCTGAACAGATATTAATCCTAATTGCCAAAGGGGATGTGAAATAGGTTTGGAAGTGCCACCAGGAACGCAGCTTCCTGATCCTTAGTACAGTTTCCATATCCCAAGCACTTCTGCCATGTGAATTGACCTAGAAACTATCTCCACTCCTAAACTGAGCATGTGGTGCAGGAGCAGGATATAGCCCAGTTCATTGGCCAACCTACTTTTTTGTATTCTTCACTGGTGCAGCAACTGTTGCTGTTTGTCTGAAGTTGTCTTTTCAGGATTGTCAGCTTTATTTAGTTTTCACAAAGCAGACTCCAATTAAGCTCGCTGTCTTGAACTTTATCCCAGTGATCAATCTGGATGTCACTCATTTTATGCACTTCGGCTATATTCCAAGCTTGGTGCTGTTTCCTGATATTGAGGGAATTGTGTGTGACTTCCAGTTTAGTGATGATCTGTTCACAATTTCTAGAGTTGATCCCTCCCATTCCCGCTGAGCAGACTCTGAAAATGAAAGTTGGAAAAAAGTAGGATTTCTTCAAAGTTTTGTCTTCTTCAGATATAATTTTTCTACAACTTTTTTTTAAAAAAGAAAATATGTAATACAAATTAAGAAGGCAACACTTTCAAATGAGGGAACAGTTACAGGCATGTAACCGTGTTGGTCTGCCGTAGTCGAAACAAAATAAAAAAATTCCTTCCTGTAGCACCTTAGAGACCAACTAAGTTTGCCATTGGTATGAGCTTTTGTGTGCATGCACACTTCTTATCTTAGCGCAAATATATTGTTCAAAATTACAAAAACAATCAAATATTTGAGTTGATGCATACACAAAAGTAAATGCCCAGGCTATATCAGCCAAGTGAATAATGAAGCAAGGAGTGGGAGAACTGAGCTAGAAAAACAGAGCAGAGGAAATGGAATGATGCTGTATGTTAAGTAGTCATGCCTATACTTGGAAGGAACATGGTAATAAAAGGGAATCAAGTTGACATTGGGCTTAATTTTCAGGGTGGTTTCCAGCTTACTGCACTCATCAGCTGAGTATATTCAATAATCGCCTCCCTCCTCCTCCTCCTCCTTGTCCAGCCACTGCTGTTTGTTGGCTGGATATGGGAAGATTTTTAAAGAAAAACCTGGAGTATACAGCTGATGAAAAAGATCTTTATGGAGGGAGACAGGGAAATGTTGACCCAACGTGTGGCAGTGAATACTATGCTGGAAAAGTGTTACGGATTGTGCCAGACGGCATGCAAGCCTGAAGTTCCCACGTACAACCCTGACACCACTCCTGGTCTCTTTCGACATTGAGACCTGGGCATGTCCCAAAAACTAGCACTTTGAGCAATCAAAGAATACCTCCTGTTAACAATTCAAACATGCTTATTGTAATAAGAGAGTATTAGCATAAAATAAAATTGTGTGATCTTTGGAACAGCAACCACTATAGAAAAGGGCATTTCCCCCTCACTTTAAGGAAGAGTCAAGAAGAATTATGGGAGTTGTAGTTCAGCAGCATTTTAGAGGGGCAAAAGTTCCCCACTCCTTGCCTAGAAGTTTACATTTGCTGTGATTTACTATGAATCTGTTCTATTTGGTACCTGATCCATCCAACTGTGCTTCTTTAATAAACTATATTTATTTGCAATTGGACATGGATTGTAATTTGACCTAGAGCTAGGGAACTCGCACAAACTGGTTAGCTTTTGGGATCTTATGTTTCTATGGAGGCATTTTTTTCTGATTCCTCCAACACACCTTGATGGGCTCCAGGTCAGGGATGGAACCTACACAAGGCAAGCAAGCATTGACTTGAGGCAAGGTTGGACTCAAAGTGGGCATAAGGCAAGGCAAGAGACAAGGTGCTGCACCATATTATGAAACATGTGAAAGCAAGGAACAAGCTGAAACTGAGCCCTTACAAGATAAGTACCAGTAGCAGCAGGTGCAGCCTAAGCACCACCTTTCCTGCAACATTCAGCCTTCTCTATCATCACCTACTGTGTTAGGGCAGGAGAAACTCTGGTCTGGCTGGGCCTTTGGCACTGGAGCCTCCCAAGTTTGAGCAATACAATGCTGTATCAGGCCCATGGCAACAACACCAATGGCTCTTCTGGTTGGACATATTTCTGAGGCTGACCTCTCCCTTCTGCTTCAGAGTCCTTGCCCTCATCCCCTGAAGATGAGGAATCTGACTTCAGGGTTACGATGCCTACAGCTAATTCTGGAGTTCGGTAGAAAGTAAGGCAGTGTGGTTATTATTAATTGATATGCTGCTTAATGCCAAAATAGGCTTCTAAGCTGTTCAGAGATGTATCAGTTAAGAGTGCTGGATTAGGACAGAAGACACCCAAGGAACTTACTGGGTGCCCTTGGAGCAATCACCATCAGTCTAACAAAACCCAAAGGGTTGTGGTGGGGATAAAATTAGGGTGGTGTGGGAGAACCATATATCCCACTGAGCTTCTTGGAGAAAATGACAGGGCCTACTTCAGAGCAGAATTGTTGCCCTGCCATCCACAAATTAAATGTGGATAGGATTGCAGCACAAATTAGTTCCTCAGCTGATCAGTGTTTAAAAGTTCAGTTCAGTTTCTTTAACTGTGAGTCATTTTCATATGCCTTTTATTCACTTCCAGCAAATTTCCCTTGAAGCTCTTATAAATACCAGAGCCAGGCAGCCTTTGCTAAAACTACAGCTGACATGTTTTAACAATGCTTGCTGGAAGTGGTGGAATAATCTGAAGATTTTTTCCGATGCGACTCACCTTTCAGTTCAGGAACCAATTTTGCTAAACAAGATCCAATTGCATGATGAAAATCTTTATATGTTTCTTCTTATTTTGGATTTACATATTAAAGTTTTTCATATTTCTTAATTTTTCTCTGATTTATGTAGCACTTTAGATAATATTTAGGTATTTGTTTTCATTTATTAAAATATGTTTGGTCTGCTACCATGGGACCACCAAGGGTGGTTAATAACATTAAAAGCCAAAGGAAAGTTGATAAACATAAAAAACATAGCACCATTCCATACATGTTTACTCAGAAGTCTAGCTTCAGTGAACTTACTCCCAGGTAAGTCTGCACAAGGTTACATATTGTTGTGGAACAGCAGCATGAGTGGCAATAGCAAATATTAAAAACAAGTGAACATCATAACCACAAATACAAATAGTTGCTTTCATCACAGAAAGGCACATCTAGAAAAGCACAAGTTGCACTTGAGGACTTATAGAGAAGAGGCTATTGAATTCTCATAGTCAGATGTTCTACAAGCTGGGTGCAACTACTGTACGACAAAGACCCTGTCCCTCATGCCCATCAATGGCACCTCAGATGGAGGTGGAACACTCAGCTGGATCTCCAGGGCAGGCAGACATGTTCAGGCGGGTTCTGGCAGCCTTCTAAGCTACCTATGTTCTGCTAGCCCTTACAGATTTCAACAGCTAGATGGGGGGAAAACATTCTGCCAGCACTCATCATGGACTAGTTCATTACATGGAATGGAAGCTGAACATCTGAAAGGGCAATAACCCACCCCAATCTCAGAGCTGCATGAAATTCCAGGGGTTCCAGGTGCTTACCCAGCATCTGTGTTTCCTTTTGGGAATAAGGCACAGCGGAGAGTGTAGTGTCTTTATGATACATGGTTTATTTACACACACATACACCACGCAGGTGGCGCTGTGGTCTAAACCACAGAGCCTAGGGCTTGCTGATTGGAAGGTCGGCAGTTCAAATCCCCACGATGGTGTGAGCTCCTGTTGTTCGGTCCCTGCTCCTGCCCATGTAGCAGTTCGAAAGCACGTCAAAGTGCAAGTAGATAAATAGGTACTGCTCCGGTGGGAAGGTAAACGGTGTTTCTGTGCACTGCTCTGGTTCGCCAGAAGTGGCTTAGTCATGCTGGCGACATTACCTAGAAGCTGTCTGTGGACAAACACCAGCTCCCTCGGCCTATAGAGCGAGATGAGCGCAAAACCCCAGAGTCGTCCTTGACTGGACCTAACGGTCAGGGGTACCTTTACCTTTATATATAACCTGAGCCTACGATTGAGGGGTTCACAGCATTAACACCCCAAGAGGTTCCTGCTTCTCCCAGTTCATTCTTCCTTTGATTCAAGCAGAAATCAGCCATGGCTCTCTGATCATCTGCCCCCCCCCCCCCGCAGCTTCTAGCTCACATTGCAGCAAACTCTGGCCTTTGTCTTTCTAACTGACAGACAGTTGAGGGATGGAGACCCATTTATTTGCCCTCTGGCACAGAGTCATTCCTGTTTCCCTTAATGATCCAACTTTAGCAAGCTATTACCAGGCTGGCCTGACTATTCCAGCAATTTAATCAGTGCTGGATCCAGGATTTAGAAGGGTGGGGGAAGCATTCAGCCTGACGCCCTGTCCCCCAAACTCATAGCAATATGAAGAGAACACAACAATTCAGATAATAGACTTTGATCTTTGTGCAGTATTGTTGCTTAATATGTAGGCAAAAACGACCTGATGAATAGCCCATCCCATTCTTTTGTTTTTATTAGAGCAGAAATATTCTTTTTAAAGTGCCCTTGCAATTATGCATCTGCCAGGTAGCATGAAAAGACTATTCTCTCCTAGTCAGGAGACGGACCGGAGCTAAACTGATGGCCTTCATCAGATGTTGCTGGACATAATGCTGCCTTTCATGGCTGTTACATGGGTCTGTTCCAGAAGCACAAAATGAAAGGTAAACAAGATCACAAGTTCCAGGAGTCATTAGTTCTGGTAATGGTTATGCTGCCTTTTCCTGTGCAATTTACATCTCTAAATGTACACTTGGGGAATCAATTATCTGTTGTGCCACAGCATAGTAATTTCCTATATAATTTCATCCAATTGCTAGAGGAACTCATTTTGGGGTTGGAACAATTGTTAATAAATCATTAACAATCATTAACTTTGAGGTAGCAAGTGACAGCTAATACAGATTTCTGGACTACAGTGTTGCCTTTGTAGGCTCCGCATTAATCAAATTGCTGACAGGAGCGGTTGACATCAGGAGTGTTCGAGGGGAATTCCCCCCTCCCTCCTGTATCTAGAAATGCTAAAATTCCTCCTCTATTGTAGTGATAGAGCAAATACCATTCCTCCTCTGTTCAGTGAAGAATTAGATTGCTTTGGGGTTTGTTTGTTTGTTTGTTTGTTTGTTTGTTTGTTTGTTTGTTTTAACAGAGAGAGACTTCAGCTTAATTCAAAAGAGAAGTGTTAATTGCATAATTCCCCCTGAATGTCCACTATCAACTTCTTGTGTGAAGCACTATAGGCAAGACAGAAATCCCTGGTTTGTGAAATTATTTCCACCCCAGTCTAAAGTAGTCTGACAAGTGCAGCTTCCCGGATAACAGGGCTTTAAAAGCTGCATGGAAAGTGGGAAGAGGAGACGCAAGTGGCTTCTGCATCATCTGTTTTCCTTCTTTTCAAACATAATGCCTAAAACAAGTGTCACATAATGTTCA
The DNA here is from genome assembly GCF_963506605.1 of Zootoca vivipara. Taxonomy (NCBI): domain Eukaryota; kingdom Metazoa; phylum Chordata; class Lepidosauria; order Squamata; family Lacertidae; genus Zootoca; species Zootoca vivipara. The sequence continues at coordinate 30,603,179 of NC_083285.1, forward strand.
TTCCACACTTTCAAGGAATCAATTCTTCAGTGTCGCAGCACCTGCTCTCTCGAGCTCCTTGCCTATTAGGTAGGCAGCTTCTCTGTTTTGTTTTTTTTGGCTCCTGCTAACAAATGCTTTGTTTAGGCAAGTAAAGTTTAGCACAAATGTTTGCTTTTCATGTTTGTTTTTATTGGTATTTTTAATGAATATTTTATATTGTTTTATGTAAGCTGCTTAGAGGTATTTGTTGATTAAATTGCATATAATCCCATTAAGTAAATAAAACAAAACAAGTAGTACTACTGCCCGCGTGCCAACGATAATCTATCCCAAACACATATAAATCCCATTTATTTTAATGGGAGATTTACAGACACACATATAGGGCATTAAAACTGTTTAATATTGGATGGATCATGCTGCCGGTATGTATTTCTTAAAACCAAAATGTTGCCCATCAGGATCTTTCATAGTAAATTGCCTTATATCAGATTTAGACTGGAATAAGTGTTAGTGTTGAAACAATAAGGGGAGTGAGAGATGCTACAAATAATAGAAAGGAACAATATAAATGATTTAAGCAACAAAACAAAAAATTGTGAGTTTTTCAACTAACTCATCCTATCAGCCAAGGACATTTGGCTGCATAATGGAACTTCTCCTCTCCCGTGTTAATCTGTTCTGGGTTCCTCCCAAGCCTCAGCAGCAGATTTGGGAAGAATGTGGGGCATGCACAGGAAGAGTACGGGGAGTTCCACTGCACAATCTTAAAATAATGTATAAGCATGGATTACTTGGAAACACTGGCCTGCGAGTGCTCCAATCGGAGAACAGCCTTTACCAAAGGTGTTGCGGACTTTGAAGAAGTACAAACTCAGAACGAAAAGAATAAACGAGCTAAGAGGAAGGCACATCTGGCAAACCCTCACTGTGTTCAACTCCCACCCGGAAACCTACGACCCCCCTGTGGAAGGACGCATGGATCCAGAATTGGCCTCCACAGTCACGGTTAAGACCATTTCCATGGAAGACAATCTTATTTGGCTACAAGTGATCGCCAAAGAAGAAGAAGTAAATATCTCCATCATGGAGTGACTGAGAAACTCATATTTAACATTTACATTTGCTTAGATAACATGTAGGTTATACACATCTGATGCCTGAAAGACATAATAAAATAATGCAAGGGTTCCTAGACAATATTTGTTCTTATCTCACCATTCTGGAACCCCAAGGCCTATGCTTGCTGCCAGCTTGGAAGCCCTGCCTAAGTGCTAATACTCTTTGGCTCTGGAGGCCTGCTCCCTCCCCTCAAGAATCTCTGCATGTAAGGATCTTTTCCAAGCCCCTGCAGGCAATATTGAATCTGTCCTCTGATGTGCCAGTAATACTGGTGTTGGATTGGAGAGCAATGTGCTTAGCAGAGACTGGCGAGCACCAGGATTAACAGATTAGCCATTGGGATTAATTTACTTAGAGAGCTAAACTGCTTATAGATGTACCTCACAGGGTAAAGGGACGTTTAATTGGTTCACACTTGCCAAGTTCCGAGATGCTACAGCCCTATTGCTGCACAGCACTGCCTTTTGTTAACACTGTTGCTTGCCATGCAAATACTGGCTTTTCACAGATTTCCCCTATGACATCACCGCCACATGCATAATATCAGACTTTATTAATAGTACTGCTGTTAATAATGGAGCGAAGGAGAATTTGCCACTAATGGTCATGTGCCTAGACAAAGGCTTCAAGTAAATGGATTCCCAAAGGCACAAGTTTTCCACAGCCTAACTGGTGAAACTTAGTAATACTGAGAACAATAACAACCATTAACAGTACTGTAATGCCAAATGCCATCTACAGTTAATCACATCTACCACAGCTGCGCTTGTATTCTGATTTTTCATAAATCTGTGGTGCTTGACTTCGCACAGCGGAACTTCTGACACAATCCAGCATGCGAAGAGCCTCAGGAGATGTGATTAGCTTTCAGAGCTACAGTATAAGAATTCCTCACAAGACTTTCTTTGGGAAAGCATAAAGTCACCTTGGTGTCTTGGGGTTCTTCTGTCAACTGGAAACCTGACTACAGCTCCACAAAGACTGCCACCTGTAGACACTTGGGGAGCCCACTGGCTGATATTCTATTTTAACTGCACTGCATAAGCTTGGACTACTGCAATGCGCTCTATGTACCTTTGAAGGTGACCCGGAAACTACAACTAATCCAGAATGCGGCAGCTAGACTGGTGACTGGGAGCGGCCGCCGAGACCACATAACACCGGTCCTGAAAGACCTGCATTGGCTCCCAGTACATTTCCAAACACAATTCAAAGTGTTGGTGTTGACCTTTAAAGCCCTAAACGGCCTCGGACCTGTATACCTGAAGGAGCGTCTCCACCCCCATCGTTCTGCCCGGACACTGAGGTCCAGCTCCGAGGGCCTTCTGGCGGTTCCCTCGCTATGAGAAGCCAAGTTACAGGGAACCAGGCAGAGGGCCTTCTCAGTAGTGGCACCCACCCTGTGGAATGCCCTCCCACCAGAACAACAATTACCAGACCTTTAGAAGGCATCTCAAGGCAGCCCTGTTTAGGGAAGCTTTTAATGTTTGATGAATTTCTGTATTTTAATATTTTGTTGGAAGCCGCCCAGAGTGGCTGGCGGAACCCGGCCAGTTGGGCGGGGTATAAATAAATTATTATTATTATTATTATTATTATTATTATTATTATTATTATTATTATTACACATGGTTACACAGGAGTAAGTGTACATACCCATTCCGTTCAATGGAATTTACTTCCAAATGTGCCAAAGGTTGCATGCTCAATGTGTGGCTGGGGCAACTGAGCATAGCTGTCAAGTTTTCCCTTTTCTTGCGAGGAAGCCTATTCAGCATAAGGGAATTTCCCTTAAAAAAAGGGAGAACTTGACAGCTATGCAACCGAGTCAGATGGGTGGGTACAAATAATAAAATTACTGCTACTACCACCACCACCTCCTTATTAGGCATAAAGGCCCCAAAAATAAAGAAATGAAGAAATGAAAATAATGTTTGTTAAAATTTCATTCATTATTTGTACATTATTAGTTCTGTGGAATAGCATTTCTGTTGAGATACAACAGGCGCAATGGTTTCTGAAAACAACTGAAGACATTTTGGTTCTGATGGGCTTTCCCAGCTGAATGAATGGGTCTCTGCCACATGTGTTGACTTGGTATTGTTTTTAGAAATATCTATCTGCTGTTCTCTGTGTTGTGTTTAACACATATAGAACACTAGAGCAGCCTTGCAATTATTCACTTATAAACAAATTCTTGTGTCTGTAAGAAATATTATTCAAATATGACGATTCTGTTTGTTTTGGTGGTAATCAAAGGAACAGCATAGTCTAATGCCAAATTGGCAAATGTGCAATGGCACATCATGACGACAACAAAGTAAGCAAAGAAAAATTACTGATGGATCGCAAACTTACTGTAGTTCCTGTTGCATATTTCACTCTCCTGAAGAGATCAGCAGATGTCATCCAAAGTGTAGTCCTCTGTTTGTCTACAATCCCATAACCAGTTCAAATGGTTCTGCAAAGAATAAAAATCATGTGGCCCTTCCTCGGAGCATGAACCGTTTACTCTGCTTTGGCAGCCATCGGTTCCTGCTTGCCTTTGGCCTTCCTTGAACTTCTGTGGACTGCACTAAATGGAAATAACCGAGAAAGGAATAGAACAGAGGTGGATGTGAAACAAAGGGAGCAGCAGAAGGGAAAGCCCTTTGAAACGCACGTCAAAACTCAACATGGAGCAAAAGCCAGCCGTTGGAACTGGAAAAGGTTGACAGTGACTCCCTGCCCAGATGAAGGCCGTCTGTTCTTGCGTTTTGGCTCTACCTTCTAGCTGTGTACTCATTTCAACATTCATGTACACCCCACCAAAGACGCAAATCCTGACTGCAAGGTTGCCACTCTTGGAATCCTTTGGGAGGGAAGGGTAGGATAGACATTTAATAATAAATCAGTGTACATGTGTACGTTTTACTAGGTAGGAATTCACAAGGTAGGGATATCCCTAGGTAGGGATATCACAAGAAGCAGTTCGGCAAATGATGCTTTTCTTGGCACAACTGGGAAATGGCTTGCTGAATTTCTGCAGAAAAGGACACAGGAGCCTTACCATAAATAAAAGTGGATGATCCATATATGTGTACCTATGACTTCTTTGTCTCAGTCATTCCTTAAACTAGCCAGATGTTACAGTTCCATATTTAATGCGATTTTCTTTTCCTGGAATAAATTTTTCACCTGGAGGAAGTACTCTTAGCACAGTTTTGAAAATGACTTCCATTCCTACTCCAATGGTAGTATGAAAGAAATCTCTCTGTGAGGTCTAGTTTATAGAACTGATGGTAACTATTTACGTCACAAACTGCTAAATTTTCCAGAACTTCCTACTACTCAAATGCTAAAACAGAATGTTGAATACGCACTTGGGGAACTTTCATCCCTTTACAACAAGATTACCAGATAACGTACATAAAGTGGGCTGAATTATCATACTGTAAAAATTCCCAAGTATTAAGTATGATTATAATATTTATAAACCAGACTCGACACAGCAAAGTCCTTGTAACAAAGTCGCTTTACATTTCCGCAACTGAACTGCTATTCTTCGCTTAACACGCACATCCCACGCATTCCCTTTTAAGAAGAAATAAAATACTGCTTCTATTCTAATTTACATAAGTTTTGGACCTTTCCAGAATACCCTTCATTTTCTTATTAGATCCCCCACTGCATGTATAATTAAAGACAAATCAGATTAAGGTGATTAACATAAATTATAAGCCATTTTACTAATTTCTAAGGGCATATTCCTGCAAGGGATAACAGATACATTAGAGGACTAATTAGGCCAAAATTACCTTTGCTAATGAATCTTAGCAGTCATTAAATCCTCTAATGAAAGGGACCTTTTTTGTGTGTGAAATAGAGGTTGAAGGTGTAATTTGTCAAATAGCCTGCTGTAAATCCTCAAAATCCTTTAAAAAGATTATTCAAGAAGGTCCATCGTTGAAAAGCACCATTTCTGTTAAATTCTTTTTGCCATTTGTCCTTACAGTATTAAGTTGCGTATTTTGATCACTTTTTTCCTTCAAAGGCGGTTAGGTCATTCCTCCAGCGCCACAGTACAAAACTCCAATCAAACAAATGTGTTTGGGATGACAAGAAATGCTGGAGTCCCAAATAACACCTGTCACGATAGGTTTAGATCCAGTAGAAAATCTGCTTAATGCAGTAACTCTTGCCATAGCTGTCAACTTTCGGATTTGAAAATAAGGGATCAGCAGCTTCACCTGTCCACTTTCAGATTTGAAAATAAGGGAATAGCAGCCTCACCTGTCCTGGGGACAGTCTACAGTATATCTAACAATCCAAGATTGCTGCGAGAAACAGCGCTGGAATAAGGGAATTTCCAGCAAAAAAAGGGAAAGTTGACAGCTGTGGCTTAGATTAAGGGAGTTTCCCGCAAAAAAAGGGAGGGTTGGTAGCTATGACTCTTGCACAGGACGTAGAGCTTCAGAAAGACCACTTACAGTGCAATCCCACAATGTATCAGAGATTATCTTACTGTATTATTAATTAATGTATTATTTATTAAATTTTGCTGTATAGTGAATAAAGAAAACACAGGCTGTAGCCTATAGACTCTAGCGGGTTTCAGCCTGGGCTCATTCAGCCTTGCACGATAGGTTGCACAGGCCGGGTAACTTCTTCAAATTTGAGGTATATTTTCTCACACAGTGTGCATGCCTTTAGACGGAGGCTTTATAATGAAAACGAAATGTCCAGATTCGTTTTCAATATGTGTGTGATTGGCATATTACGGTAGTTTTGAAATATTTGCTCCCCCCCCCGCCCACCACAGTTTTAAATATTTATTCCTAATCATCTGTTTGACATCCACACCAACAGGCAGAACTTGACAAAATGTACCTGGAAGTGTTTTCCCTTCTCCCATTCCCTCAATTATTGACCCTTCACTATCTTTTTCTGTCCTGGATATGCATGCAGGTATTTATGTACTGTATATTCCTGCGTATAAGACTACTTTTTAACCCAGGAAAATCTTCTCAAAAGTCGGGGGTCGTCTTATACACTGGGTCATATTTCTTATACAGCGAGTATATCCCAAACTCTATATTTCAACTGGAAAAGTTGGGGGTCGTCTTATACACCCAGTCGTCTTGTACGCCGGAATATACTACTTTTCTGGGGGGGGGGGAATCACCCAAATGGTTCAAGAGCAAATGTTACCAGCCCTTAGTTATCATAACAGACAAAATGGAGGCTTGTGCTTTTTACAGGCGTGAGGGCTGTTAATACCCATCTCCAGGTTGTTAGGTTTTTTAAAACAAACAAACAAACAAACAAATACTGAGGTCTTAATATAATGTTATAAATGTGCACATCAGTACTTTTGACCATGGAATTATTATGAATGGTGTGGCTTGTTGTTTCACTGCAGTTTACATAAATCTTCCATTAGTGCAGAATATCTAATGAAAGTTACATCATTAACATATGCATCATTAACAGATTCATATACGAACAACTCCCTACTGTTCCTATGGTATATGAATAGAAAGAGCCTTTCAAATGAACTGCATATGTGCAAAACAAGGAATTCCTGCATCAGCCATAGAGATTGTGATGTCTTTTCTGCTCAGTCTTAACACTTTCAAAAGTTGGCAGTATTCATTTTAAAGCTCTTTCACATGGTGTCGTGTGTGTGTGTGTGTGTGTGTGTGTGTGTGTGTGTGTGTGTATATACTGTATATATATAAAACTGTTATATTATATATTGTAACTGTTCTGGTTCTCTCCCTGTCCTACTACACCTATGCAAAGAAAGGCTAGTAAAAACTTAAACATTTCAGTTGTATAAATACCTAATACAGTAGTTTACAACAGATGTCACAATTTCTAGAGACATCACAATAACCATACGATACTCAGAAGTAGGCCTTGCTGAATTCCAATGCACATGTACTGGATTGCAAGATGGCTTGTTCAGAGTTGCTGGGAGTTGTAGTTCTGTGAAGGGTAAACAGGAGTGCCCAGAATTCTAAAAGGGGGGGGGCACTGGATTTGGCCAAATCCTGAACCAAACTGGGTTGATTTGGATGGAACTGGGCTTTGGCCAAGTCAAGTGAAGACAGCCCCAGACTGCTCCAGTTTGGACCTCCTGGAGCTGTCAGGTGGTGGCATGTCCTGCAGAAAGAGCGAGCTTTGGCTGCATGTGCCTGTAACCAACAGAAGACCACACACCACACACAACATCAAACTCAGCAGGATTGAACCTGCTGCTCATCATCCTGGTACAATCCTTCAGGTATCTTCCCCCCCACCCTCTCAAAATAAGGCTTTTCTAATTTCATCAGCATCAGTTGGAAGTAAACTACTGCAGGATTGGCAAACACATGTTTTAAAACAGTTTAAGTCCTCCCAGTCCCCATTCTTAAAACAAAAATGATTTAAGTAAAAAAAACAAAAACATTTATTTTACAAACAAGTGATTTTTCTGCCTGGAGATGGATGGGAGGGAACGTCTTGGCCTTAGCAATATACATAGTTTTGGATTCAGTTTGGCTGAGTGGTGCAGAGAGCAAACTGGCCAGAGAACAGGAGGTTGATGGAAATATCTCCAGGAGTCTCTTTAAGTACAAATGGAAGAAATAAAAGTGTGGGAGGGACAGGAAAGGGTGTGGATTTGAGCTGTGGACAGTGGAGAGTTTAACCAACTTTCCTTGAAATTTCACTTGGGAGAGCAGTGTTGCAGGGGGCAGGCCTCTACTCATGCAAATGGAACACACACATTTGTAGCAATTCTTGAGCAGCAGTATTAAAATATGGTGGGTGGAAAGTAAGAGGGACATAGTCTGCTCAGAGGAGAAGTACCTTACCTTTCAGTATTATTCTAGTAAAGGTAGCCAAATTGTGGGAAGGTTTGCATTGATGGTTTCCACATGTACGATTCTCTCTCACACACCTTTTCTTCAAAACGCTTAATTATTATTCACTAATGCCCTAGAGGTTATCTGGCTATGCTGCATGTGAATGCTAAGCTATACAGTACAACAAACAGAGCAGAAAGCACAGCCCTCTGTTTCTGGAGAACATCAGAAACATTTAGGTAGAAAAATGCATCAATAATTGCAGTGTAATACAAATGCAGTTGGCTCCAGGTTTGAGGGAGTCCTGGGCAAAGTGTCCTCTCATGGGGTCTCCCCCAGCATTCCAGTCTTAGGCTTTTGTGGAGATACTTGGCAGCGATGGTAAGTGGCAACAGCAATGCTCTGAGCAGTACTGGACAGCTGGGTGATCTGGCCACCCGTTACATTTTCCAGATAGCCCTGGAGAACTGCTTTTACCATGCACCAGCCAAGGGGGTTGAATTATGCCATATTTTTCCAGGGTACTTGCCTCCAGTGTTGAACTTTTCGAGTCCTTTAGATATGTAAAAGACCTTTAGATATGTAAAAGCTGCCCAGAGTGGTTGGGGAGACCTGGCCAGATGGGCGGGGTATAAATAATATATAATAATAATAATAATATTGAATATGTTATACTAGTTAGCTTGGGAATGTACATACTAATATGCCAAATAAAAAAATTCCTTCAGTAGCACCTTAAAGACCAACTAAGTTTATATTTTGGTATGAGCTTTCGTGTGCATGCACACTTCTTCAGATGCCGTTCATGTGTAATATGTAATACTCAATTCTCCATCTCCTACTTAAGGTCGGGGGGGGGGTAGAAATGTAAATCACTATGAGCAGTAGTACAATGGTACCTTGGGTTACAAACGCTTCGGATTACAAATGCTTCAGGTTACAGACTCTGCTAACCCGGAAGTAGTACCTCGGGTTAAGAACTTTACCTCAGGATGAGAACAGAAATCGCGCAGTGGCGGCAGCAGGAGGCCCCATTAGCTAAAGTGGTACCTCAGGTTAAGAATGGTTTCAGGTTAAAAACGAACCTCCAGAACGAATTAAGTTCTTAACCAGAGGTGCCATTGTATTATTGTTCTTACTATTTTTATGTGTGTAATGGGTGTTTTCTAGACATAATTAACTGAACAGACTAACTGAATCCTCCATCTCCCCAAAAATTTCTTTAACTTTATAATAGTACACATGGTAAAACAGATAGAAGTTTTGATTAACATAGTTTCCCACAACACATTAAAAACCATGATATAGTGGGATTATAGCACCCATTATCCAAACTTTTCATGTAGGAAGCAGTCTTTATGTATTCAGATTCTAGTCTGGATAAGGAGAGGATTTATTTTTTATCTTAACCTCAACTGCAATTTAACCAGGGTTGCCAGGTTTTTATTGGCCCTGTTCCTGGGCATTTAATAGTGGCCAGAAACTGAGAACGTTAGTTGATGAAGCTTTCTGCATAGTTTCATTCTCTTCTTAATTTTTGTATGTTGGGGTGCTGTTAAATATATGGGAGCAAGATAAAAAAAAGAGCTACCCTCTTTTAAAGAAAATATTATCACTGGAGACTGTATCACCAGTACTTATCCTTCAGCAATTATAACAAGCAAGTTTGTCTCTTTATAAAGTTGCGGTAAAAAACCCTATTTATTTTCAAGTTTCTCATTTTAAGGTCTTTCTAATTCATGGGTTTTGTTCTGATTTGATACTTGTGATAAAGCAGGTTCTCACTATAGGGGAGAGCATGGGTTGCGGAAGGGTTAACAAGATGTCCCAGGGCTGTTGGGGGCAGGTCAGTCTTGATGACCTTGTTGTATCTTATTGGAGGGTTGGTTGTTGCTGGGGAGTTTTAATTGTTGCAATTTCGTGATTGACAATTCTAGTCTTATTTAAGCTTAAGAAGCTTAAGAAGCAGTTTGTCCTCTTTGCTGCTTGCTTTGAATCTCCCGCCCGCCCTCCGCTGTGTTTAGGCCCCTTGCTTTGACCTTGCAGTGCCTGTCACGGGGTCGCCTGTATTCAGGGGCCTGGTAGGAATTTTGCCACTTGACTGATTGGCTGGTGTCAGGTGGTTTTTGCCTACCATACTGCAATTAGCCACAACTTGTAAGGTTGCGGTTAGTCATTGGTTCAAATAAATTGGTTGAGGGGTATGGATTTTGGCTGGGCCTGACCCTCATGTGATTGCTGCTGCCATATAGAAGTATTCCGTTAAAGGAATCCTGGGCTCTACATGTTTGTCTGTTTAACCCCGCTAGGGGACAGGCCGCGCATGAGCCACGGGGAGCATCTGGGGAGCGGACAATATGAAGGGTGTGTGCCCCCTGCCCCGTCCTCTCTCAGGGGATGCTTACTTACTGGCTCCTCTACGGTACTAGGTTAGAGGGGTCAGATCTGTCCCAGGCGGGGGACAGATGGCTGGGGAACCAATGACTAAGCAACCACTCACATTTGATTTGTATTTTAATAAAGTTGTGGCCAAAATTGATGCCAAAAACCCTTAAACAAAATTTATGGTGTATTGTGTGAGTTATTGGGGGGACATCTTGGTACCTCGGCACGCAAATCTTAAAATGCATGTTTTGTGAAATGCTCTGAAAATTTCGTGTTTTTTTCTGATAGAGGAAAGTCTTTTTTCCAGAAATCTTAAGCTCTACTTAGCTGTATGGCTGGCTGTTCTCAATATACACCTTGAGAAATCAATATCCGTATTGGATTCCCAGTGCATGGTGGGAGTGAAACAGATGATTGTGGGGCTTTTCTCAAGGAACATTTCACATGGTGCTTTTAATGAGGTGAATGTTAATCTCAGCATCGGAAAAAAGTGACCTGTGAATTGGCTTCAAGTTAATAAATGTCAAAAGTATATAACCATGAAACAGCTCCCTATGAGCTTTTCTTTAAGAGGGCATTTAACTGTACTTAAAATAAAATGGAATGAGCTAAAACTGTGCTGTGCTGACTGATCAGCATAAACTAGAGAAGTCCTCTTTATAACTGAGTCATCAGTCATGCAGAATTACAAACTGACACAATCCTGGAAGTGATATTCACTTATCAGTCTAGTATAAGGTTACCAGACGTCCCCGTTTCCCGGGGACAGTCCCCGGTTTTACAAATCAGTCCCTGTACAAAATCCATTAAAGTTGAAAAGTATCCCTGGATTCATTGGGGGGGGGGGGGAATTGTAACCTTAGTCTAGCAAGTTCATTGTCATACTGTATAACATACTGAAATCTATATGTGTGTGCATGTATGTGCCTATATTTGCATATGCATGTATCCTAGTACAGCATATTTTAGTTGAAATAAGTTTGATTCATCTTAAAGTGTTCATTTTGGAAATATTGTTTTCTGTGTAGAAATAATTCCGGCTTCAATCCTGCTCATATTTATGTGACTGATTTATGATTTATGTGTGCTGCTTATGCCATGGGCTTCAGACATGACTTTAAATCACTTTGGAAGCAGAGGACAGATATATTCAAATCTTGAGCCATAATGAACTGCAAGCAACACTGGTGCAAATGAGTTCCTAAGTCTGTTTCTGGCTAGGACAGGGTTCTAGATAGCAGGAATGAGAAACACATGGCTGTCCAGATGTTCTTGGACTCCAGGTCCTCTCAGACTCAGCCAGCCTGGCCTATGGGAGTTGTAGTCCAACAACAGCTTGAAAGACACAGGTTCCACATCCCTGCTCTACAGGCCTGGCCTATAATCCTTATCCAAGGATCACCGTAAGTGCAAAACAACCTTCATGTGCCATGGTTCTTGTACTTCCATGCCCTGTCGGCATCTTTACCAGGATCCACAGATACAACAGGAGTGAGGAGATGGTACCCCTAAAAGGCAGCTTTTGCTATATTTTTTGTTAGATTTCTATATTGCTCTTTAGCTGAGGATCTCAGGGCAGTTTATATACAAACACACAGAAATACATACCATTGTAACAAATAAAAACAATACTCTCTCTCTCCCTCCCCCAGTTCAAAAGGCCATAGGTTGTTTAATTAGCCAAAGGCCTGGGAGTTGAGGAATGTTTTTGCTTAGCGCCTAAAGATATTTAACAAAGGCACCAGATAAGAATGGTAGCCTACACCTAAGAAGGAAGCTCCATTTCAGGTTGAAGAGGCAAAAAAAAAAGAGGTCTCTGTTATGGAAGCCAGGAAGTCAGCTCTTGCTAAATCCACTGAAAGCTGTCTCATTTGTGTAAAATGCGCACTGCACAACATTGTCGTTCTTTCCCCTTATTACTTTTTGAAGTTATACTTAATCAAACAAACCAAAAGCACCAGACAGAGGACTTCTTTTGAAAGCCAGGAAATAAAATGTTAATGAAACATCTCTCCTGCCTTCTCTTCCCTCCCTACAGCGACCAGAGAAGAAGTTGAAATGCCTTGGGGCTCCTGCCAGTGAGGCCCCAAAGACAGGCTAATCTCCCTTGCTTACCTGCCTGGATAGCAGGAAGAAGATCCACATTTTAGATAACAAATTCTCTCTTGCTATCACAACCTTAAAAACTTTCAGTACCCCAACAGCTATCAGGCAGCAATAACATATTGCTGTTGTGCTGATTATTAAGTTCAGATTTGCCCATAAAAAAAATGCTACTAGCCATTTTAGGAATTAGGACTCTCTCAATCCTCATTGAGAAAGAAGTTTCAAGTTTTGACTCTCAGATGCCTCCTTTCTCAAACCTTGCTCTGTTAGGCTGTAAAAATACCAGCCGGGTGATTAAGATGGAAACTCTTTTGAAAAACAAGCCTGCTGGTTAAAATGAGGCCAGAACATCCTGGGAGACAGGTGTGAGCAGAATCGCTCAGGTGCCAGCCTGACTGAAAAGATTCCTTGAACTGTGTGGCAGAAGGCAAGTGGAGGTGAAGGGAACGCCAACATTCTTTTTGGTACAAGAAACACCCAGTTCTGTTGATGGAGGTAGAGAATACCTGTGCATGAGTAAGATAAGGAAAGAAGCCAACAAAGGCAGCTCTGTTAAAATCATGCTGCCAGATATAAAAGGCAGGAAGAAGGCCTTAAAAACCTTTCAAGCTGCAGGAAGCATTACATATGATGGTAACAGGTTTCTGACTTCTTGAGTGGAGCTCTGTGAGGCAGACAAGACAAAAAGGAGGGTTTGTCCTTTCTTCCAAAATAAAAATAAAAATGGAACAAGTGGCGGAAAGAGACCCGAAGCAGGCTTTCAGTCTTGTAAAACTCCATGGCCGCAATCCAGAGAGCTGCTATAACAGCAGTCGAAAAGCCTGGGAGTGCTCAGTGGGATTTAGGCTTGATTCCTTGAACAGCAGCCCCACCACCCACAATAAGGTTTAAATTCCCCCTCAGTTTCAAAAGTGCTTTGCCATGCGGTGGTATTAATGGGTTACTGCTCGAGAAATGCACATGTCATATATGCCCCACTGGGCAGATTGTGAGCCTTGATTTGCAATTGCGGAATATTTTTTCCCAGTGCATATATTCTGACAAAACTGTTTTTGGCATTACTGGTCCTACCTCTTGTTTGAAAAGTAGCACCACAATTGGCCCATGTGGTCTCTTCCAACTCTATGATTCTATAAACATATTTTGTTGAAACTCCCATTGATTTCAGTGGAATTTAGGATAAGTGTGTGTGTACACAAACACTTGTCCTGTGTGTGTGTGTGTGTGTGTGTGTGTGTGTGAGAGAGAGAGAGAGAGAGAGAGAAAATTTCATTCCAGTTACATTTTCCTGAAACTCTACTTGGTTTCTCATTCCCCACACGCGTACAAAACGGTGGTGATATCTGAGATATCATCGCATAGAACTCATCTATTTCAAATTAGCATAGCTCATTTGTAAGTGTAATCCTGTTTGGTGCAGCCTCTCTGTGGGATAACTATAGCAGAAACCTTTTCCACCCTTTTCCAGCTGCCCAGAAGGGATAGCTCTGAGGAGACTGGGAGGTGATTCCCAGGAGAGTTGAATATTAGCATAGACAGAGAGAATAAGGAGATTACAGAAAAAAGGGCAGCAGAAAGGAACCATGGAGAGAACAGCAGTCACCTCCTGCTCCCTCACAGCTGTATACAACCAGGGTTTGTGTGACAGAGCCTGAGGCATACCGTAGAACTGCACAACCCAGGACTGTGTAGCGAGAGGCGCATCAAAGAGACTTTTAATGTTATTACTAAGTCTAATGCCATTACTGGATCCTGTTCATTCCTGTTCTGTGGCTTAACTTTACATTGTATACCTACCTAGTTGTCCTTCTTGCTTCCTCCTGTCTCTGAAATAAATCCTAGCTTCTGTTTATTCCTCTTCTGCATTCCCCCTGGTTCTTTTCCCTACATAGCGTAGCATTACTACAATGCAGAGTCCATTAAGACAGCGTTTCTCAACCACTGTTCCGTGGCACACTAGTGTGCCGCGAGACGCTGGCTGGTGTGCCGCGACGTGCGGTGACGAGAAGGGCGATTTGCATTGTCACGTGCCTGGCGGCCGCCAATTAACAGCACTGACCCACCGGAAAGCAATATTTCTCCTCCTCTTTCCCAAAGCTCAGTGCAAATGAGCCTGGCGGCCGCCAATACACAACACTGACCCACCGGAAAGCAATATTTGGCAAGTGTTTCTTACAGTCATAATTATAATATAGGGCGGCACAGAGTTAAATTTTTTAACTTTTATAATGGTGGTGTGCCTCGTGATTTTTTTCACGGAACAAGTGTGCCGTGGCCCAAAAAAGGTTGAGAAACACTGCATTAAGACACCACCCACAGGCCAAAGCTGCTTTCACATGACTACAGTAGTTTGATCTGCAGCGCAGATAGAAAACCTACACATATATTGGTTTAGAATGTGCACGGCATTCTTGGGTCTCTCCCGCAGAAACAACATTGTGAGAAGGTAGTACGGGGACAGCCAACACGGTGCCCTACAGCTGTGGTTGGTTGGTTTCATAAATTTTATATACCGCTTGATTGTAGGGAACCTCAAAGCGCTTTTCCAAAAAGATAAAAAAGATCACTAAAAAATAAATAAATGCAAACATAATCTAAAACGTGTTCTGGGACTACAACTCCCCAAATCCCTGACTTACTGGGGTCATATGGGGGCTGATGGGAGCTCTGGTTCAACAATATGGCTACCTGATTGGAGGAATGGTGGGATAGAAATGTAAATAAATAAAAAATGTTTGAACCATGTATTTGAAGAACAAAGGGAGCGGACAACAGACTTGTAAATTTGCCTGTACAAATTATGTGCATTTGCAATACAGATTGGTTGTTACAGAAGAAATTACATAATATAAATATAATATAGACCCGCTCTATGACCCTCCAAAGACAAACTGCTTCTACATTTCTGAAGGCATTCATGTCAGTGTTCATAAGAGTAGGGAGGAGCATGCGGGTGGCTTTCAGAGTGTTTGTTTGAATTGTTATCATTTGCAGGATATATGGGACCTCTGTTCTGATATCAACTTTCACACTAGCACAGAAGTTTACAGAATGTACAAAATACGCATTTCCTTCTTTTCTTACCAGATGTATATTTTTACTATTTAAAATGGCTCTTTGGTGATAGGATATGCTTCCTTTCTAGGTCTCTTTTATCTGTTTGTTTGTTTAACTAGCTTGTGAAGTCTTGAAAAACTGTTGGAAAATAACACTTTTATTCCTTTTAACGCTCTCCTTGCCTTTCTACAAACTATGTTCAATGTTTTGCTTGTACTGTACCATTGGATGCCATGATATATTTAAATCCCATGGCACACGTGTAATTAATGTGTCTTGATATCAAATCCTTAACTGAATCTCTTTGGGATATATATATATATATATATATATATATATATATATATATATTCAGTTCCTGGATTTATCCCCTAAGCAGCTTTCAACAGACATCAGAAAATGGTCATGACTTATAGATTTATAGAAGGCCGCTCAATAACAGCTCAGAAGCATAACATGATAAAATACAATTAAAAACCCCCACCAATATCATAAAACAGCCTGCAGCCTAAACATTCCCATCAGAGAAAAAAATAAAGAGAGGTTCAAAACAGTAAACTCACAGCTTATTGTTTTTAAACCTGGGAGATTAAAAAGTGTTCATCTGGCACTGGAATGCCCAGCAAGTCTCTCCGAGGTCATATCACAACAGATAATGCCTTCTCAATTGGAAATCGACACATATAAGAGCATCTGATGCTTTAAAGAGATGAGAACATACGAATAATTCTGCTGGATCAAGCCAGAGGCCCAACAAGCCTAAGCATCCTGTTTTCACAGTGGCCAACCAGATGCCTATTGGAAGCCCAGAAGGACTTGAGTTTAATAGTACCTGCTCCACTTGTGATTGCGTACACACACGCTAAATCCTGTCTGTGGTGCCTACTCGCTTCCACAATAAAGAGGCAAGAGTATGGATTAAAATTGGCCACAACTTTATTGAATTCAAGAAGTGGGAAACTTGGCCCAGGCCTTGGCAGGTAACCCTCTCAGCCCGTCTGGCTGAGGATATGCAGGCTGATGAGGCCAGTGAGAAGGGGACTGTAAAGCGCAAACTTACACAGCATGCCCTTCCACTAACCCCATCTGGGAGTTTGACCTACGAGCCGCCGCTCCAGGGCCAGGGACTCCCGATTTTTTGCCCTTTTAGTGGGCTCTTGCAACACCGCCGCATGGGAAGGGAGCCCGATTGCATCCCTCCCAACTTGAAGATAGACAAAAGGAAACCTTGCCAAGGCCTAAAACTGCCACCCGAGGCCCTTAAGGCCTTGCCACCAAGTCCCCTTGACCGAGTGACCATGACCCATACTCTGCCGTGTCCGACTCTTTGTGACCCCATGGACCAGAGCACGCCAGGCACTCCTGTCTTCCACTGCCTCCCGCAGTTTGGTCAGACTCATGTTCGTAGCTTCGAGAACACTGTCCAACCATCTCTTCCTCTGTCGTCCCCTTCTCCTTGTGCCCTCAATCTTTCCCAACATCAGGGTCTTTTCCAGGGAGTCTTCTCTTCTCATGAGGTGCCCAAAGTATTGGAGCCTCAGCTTCAGGATCTGTCCTTCCAATGAGCACTCAGGGCTGTTTTCCTTAAGAATGGATAGGTTTGATCTTCTTGCAGTCCATGGGACTCTCAAGAGTCTACTCCAGCACCATAACTCAAAAGCATCAATTCTTCAGCGATCAGCCTTCTTTATGGTCCAGCAATTGGTATTCAAAGGCAAAGGGCCTCTGAGAACTGAGGGAAACCATAGACAGTTTGAATAGTAGCCATTGATAGTTAATTCTGCCTTCCTTCTCCTGTATGTCTCACGAAACAGTCTCCTCCATTCCCCAGGTGTGTTTTTGTTCCGTTTCTGAGGTGGAATGTGATTTACTATAATTAAATATTCTTAGGAGACAGAATTTGCCTCCATGCCAATGTCTAATATAATTGAGATGTTTTAGATTACATTTTAAAATTGAATTGTGTTTCAGTGAAGTGTGATATATTTAAAATTCGATAATGTTTTCTGTCAAATGGAAACTCAGCACCATGTTGTTTAAAATCAGGCACCTGGTATATTATTTATAGCTAAAAATTCTTTATCTATGACATTTAGAAAGTATTTTAAAAAATAAACAAACATTAATAGCCATAGATATAAATTTACACTGCAATACATTGTTATCTAATTAATGTTTATGTTTTTGGTAAATGTGTTAGTTGTGCTAGATAGTTTTTCATATGACTTGATAGATGATCAAGGAAGTTCATTTCTCCAAAAATATAACCACCGAAAGAGAGTAAAAAAATCTAAACTTAAGGAAAAGGGATAGTTAATTTCATAGTCATGGCATTATGAGCCTTAATTTCATCTACAGAGTCCCCCCTCTGAGAATCCTCTCTCGTTGAATTTTGGAGCATGCATGGAGAGGGCTTTTCCGGTGATGGCCCCCCAACTGCAAGAAGCTCTCCCCGGGGAAGTTCCTCTGGGGAACTTTGCATCTTTACAGTGCTAGACTTCTATTTTCTCCCCAGCTTTTAAACAGATTTGAGCATTTTCGCCAGTTTATAGTCTTTTGTCAGCCATCATTTTAGTTTATAATTTATAAAGGTTGTTAAATCTCAGGCAGGGATTTGTGTTGCACCGTCATGTCGGTGCTCAAAGAAAAGATTTTGCAGTTATCTGATGATTTTTGAATATTTGTTTTATATGGGGACTTCCGGTTGGTCGCGTCGCCATCAAGGTTGGAGGTCCGTTCAGCGGAGCGGACCTCGGCACTTTGAAGAAAGGGAATGCCGCTCCAGCGAAGCGGATTCCCTTTAAAAACCCCAAGTCGAGAGTTTTGGGGGCAGGTGCGTCTGGCGGGCGTCAAAAGCGGGCTCTCCCTCCCCCGGAAAGGCTCTGTTTTGAGCCCCCGAGAGCGGCGGGATCGGAGCTGCGACGCGACAGACAAAGACCGCTAACTTCAAAGCGCGACGCTGCGAAACCGCGAGGCACAGCGACCAATTCTCCCAAGATTTGGATCAAAATTGTAAGTTTGGACTTTGATTTGGATTTAAATTTGGACAATTGGCGAAGGGATGAGACTTAAAAAACGGGAGTCAGTCTCTACCCATTGACGAGCTGGAGGCAGTGCTTTAGCCCAAAGCCAGAGAAAAGGATACAGAGTTTTAAAATCCCCAAGGAAAAACTATAACTTCCCCACCTAAGGCAGGGCTAAGGGGGGAAGAGTGGAACAATATTGACCCTGCAAAAGCAATTGAATCACGTGGGAGAAACCCCTTCTCAACCCGGGACTCGGCACCCCAGGAGATTCAGCAAAATTTTTATGAAAGGAAAGGTTGACAGCTGTCAACAATAAAGTTAAAACTGAAGTGAAAAAAGTGAAAAAAGAAGAGATTAATTGATGGGATTTTAAGAACTGTGAAAATTACTTTTCAGCCATGTTGGATTTGTTTTTGTTTTTTTGTTTATTGGAGTGGGACTTTTGAATCTCCATTGCTCTTTGTCTTCTAATCTCCCTGCTGCCCTTGAGTGAGAAAGAATGTCAACATCCGGAACATCTGTTTTCCAGAGGACAGTGTTAAAATTGCTTGGAAATCTTATAGATGGGCAACAACAGCTTAGAGCTCAGCTAAGAGACGTTAGAGAACAGTGTCAGGAACTGAATAAAACTTTGCAGAATGAGATCAACAATGGAAAATTAATTCCTGAAGACAGAAGGCAAGAATATACAGAAGAAGAAGGAAATACCCAACAAGGAGAAGAGAAGGACCAGGACTTCATGGATAGTTCTGACCCTCTGGAATGGGAAAAACAAGAACTGGAATTGATTTCATGGGAAATGTGGGAAAATGTGAATAGGCAAGGAAAAGAGTGTGGGAAAATGGAGGGACAGAGGGAGGGGAAGGCTGGTGCATGGGTGGTAAAATGGGAAAGAATGGGAGTGGGATGAAAAAAAAAATTTGAATTAAAAGTAAGGCAGGAAAAAAATGGATATGGATTTTGGTTTATATTAAGGAATATGAATTTGGATTATAATTTGGAATTGCTGTATTAAATGGGGGAAAGGGTCTGGGGTGGAGGAGGTGGTAGTAAATATTTAAGGATAGAAGAAAGTTTATGAATTAGGAAGGATTAAATCTAGGAAAATTTCTTGGAGGAAGACTAGGCTAGGGAGAAAAAATATGAGGTTGATTTAAAAAAAAATGTTTCTTTGAAGGATATAAGTTGAAATTAGGGCATATGAATTGTTTGTCTAGATAAATAGCTTGGGGGCTTGCTCTCCCTTTCTTCCCCGCTGTCCCGGGGCCTCTTGGTGGCAGAGAGAGGTTCTGGGGGCGGGAGGGGGGGAGTGATAAACCAAGCTATAAAAGGGAACATCTTTAACTGCTCGTCGCCCATGGGCCTACTTGTGGCAGGGGGGGCACTGTGGGTTGGAGGGGTGGGAGAAGATGGATTTTATGTTAATTGAAATAAGAGGTAATGTGAAATGATAATGATATGCTGTATGAATTTAGGTTTAAAGACTATGAGTTGAATTGCTACAATGAAATTGCTATGATTGAGTAGGAGAAGATATGAAAATCAATGGGGAAGGATGAGGGGAAGTCACAAAAACAATGTTAACTAAAAGAGGATGAATATGTTTTGTTTTATTTTGTAAAATCAATAAAAATTATATTTAAAAAAAATGAATATTTGTTTTATATGTTAGTGTTTCTACTTGAATGCGTTATATGCTGTTTATTCATTTTAACTCACCTAGAGGCTTTTTAGGAACAGAGGAAGCTCTCTTATAGAGAGGCAGACATTTGGTTACACTGACTGGAGATGCTGAGGATTGAATTTGGGAGTCTGTGTGCATGGATAGCAGATGCTTTACCACTGAACTCTGGCCTTTCCCCACCGACTTTTTGTGTACATTAAAAAAAATTCTTATTATTGGCATGTAGGTCACTCAGGGGACCTGGGCCACCTGCTACCAACATGCTGGGCTTGTGGCATAACCAGTGCTATTTTCTAGAAAGGTGCTGGAACTCACCACGAATGCCTCCCTTGTTCTCTCATACAGTCAAACGTAATCCGTTGTTTGGTTGTCGAACGTAATCCGTTCCGGAAGCCCATTTGGCTTCAGAAATGTTCAGCATTTCAGTGCCTCCTGCACTCAAGCGGAAGCTGTGTCGGATGTTTGGCTTCCAAAAAAGTTTGAAAGCCGGGACATTTACTTCTGGGTTTTCGTCATTCGGGAGCTGAAACGGAACCATTCAGGAACCGAGGTTTGACTGTAATGGCAATAGCGCCCACTTGAGAGGAACTGAGTTCTGGTGAGTTTCTGCTGACAAAAAGCCCTTGACGAACGCTGGATTTGGATCGCAGAGAACCAGGTTTCAACTCCCATGACATTGCACCACTTACTGCTACTCAGTCCAATGTGCCTCATAGAGTTGTGGCGAGGATAAAATGGAGGCGGGAAGACCCATGTTTGTCACCTTGAGCACCCAAAAATATGTGCTATAAGAAGTACAAAGTAACAAACTTTTATTT
This sequence comes from Zootoca vivipara, assembly GCF_963506605.1. Taxonomy (NCBI): domain Eukaryota; kingdom Metazoa; phylum Chordata; class Lepidosauria; order Squamata; family Lacertidae; genus Zootoca; species Zootoca vivipara. Next base: position 30,624,189 of record NC_083285.1, read on the forward strand.
ATCTTCTCACCATGCCGAAGCCATTTTAAAGGATCAGGTTTGCAAGGCTGCTCCCCTCACTGTAATACGCATTTCCTCTGAATGATAACGAAAAGACATTTAACTTCTCTGCTAGCGCAGAAGCAAAGCTGCACAGCAAGTGAGTGCCACATTCAGCCCCCTGGTGGTGCTACAAGGACTCAGAGGACAATGCCACCAAGGAAAAAATCCATTTGTAGGATCATGTTGATAACTTGCCTGTAGTTCCGGAGGCAAAAGGGTGGTTGTGCTCAACATCCATGAATTAAGGATGGATTATTATGTCAGAAGCCTGTCAGGGAAGCAGAGCTAAGCAGAGTAACTCTTTGTTGTAACTATCCATGCCAGTGGCTCCCAATGACATCAGAGGCTTGTTTTACCAGCCTTTCTGTGTGTGGGGGGTTCATTATTATTTTTTTAGCCCCTGTTTGTTTTGCCTGACAGCAGGGGGAAGAACACCACAGTTAACAGCCACATAAAGGCAGCCAGATCAATCTTCACCACTGCCTGAGGCACTTTACATAACAAAGTAGTGCTGATGAATATCCGCCTGGTGACAAAAGAGCTTGTTTTGATTTTATACGCTTTGTGATTAAAGTTCCAGGAACACCCTGCATTTAGGAGGCTGCAACACCAGAGGGAAAAAGCAAGAGCCTGATTCCAGTTGGTGACTTCTTTTGTCTTTTCTGTCGCTCAGCTTATCAGCAGACTTTGGTTTTAATAACTGGTTTGGTGTGGAAGGTTTTGGCCACATCCTGCAAGAGATGGATACAGGGTACCACCATTTACAGATTGTGCCAGGGGTCTTGCTGCCATCATTCATGCCTTTTTACCCAGAGTATGAACTGCTCCAACTACTGAGGAGCTCTCTGTCTGCTAAGCCCAGCAATATGAGACTGAAAATTATTTGGATGATGCAAGTTGGTTCAAAAGTGGCTTTTCTGCAGTGGCTCCCCCGGAGAGGTTCGGCTGGCATCTTCATTATATACCTTTAGGTGCCAAGCAAAGACATGCATCTTTAACTAGGCCTTTGGCTAATTGACACCCAATGCCCTTTTAAATGGGTTGTGGACAGGGCTTTTTTCCAGCTGGAGTTCACCAGAACTCAGTTCTGACACATCTCAGGTGGGCGCCATTGTCATTATAAGAGAATTCATGGTGAGTTCTGACACCTCTTTTTCTAGAAGAATAGCACTGGTTGCAGAAGGAGGGATTGCAGTGGTACCTTGGTTCTCAAACGCCTTGGTTCTCAAATGCCTTGGTATTCAAACGCCTTGGTTCCCAAACACCGAAAACCCGGAGGTAAGTGTTCCAGTTTTCGAACATTTTTGGGAAACTGAACGTCCGATGCAGCTGTCAGCTATTGTTTCCGGGGTGCCTGCACCAATCAGAAGCTGCAACTTGGTTTTTGAATATTTCGGAAGTCAAACGGATTTCTGGAACAGATTAAGTTTGGCACTTTTGTTTTTGCTATTTGTTTGTTTGTTTTTGAGGCTTTTTCGGTTAATTTGTTTTTGTGACTGTGTGGAACCCAGTTCATCTACTGATTGATTGATTGTGTGACTGCGGAAAGCCCCCCCATCCAAACAATGACTATCATCAGTGCAGGTAAAGGGATTTTTTTATTAAAAAAATCATCTACAATACTGTCTTATTTATTTTATAGTACAGTGCATTGATTATTGCTTTCATTTTATGGACCAGTGGTCTTGTTAGATAGTAAAATTCATGTTAAATTGCTGTTTTAGGGGTTGTTTTCAAAAGTCTGGAACAGATTAATCCATTTTTGCATTACTTTCTATGGGAAAGCACGCCTTGGTTTTGGAACGCTTTGGTTTTAGAACGGACTTCCGGAATGGATTAAGTTTGAGAACCAAGGTACCACTTTGTTGGTTTGTTTTTGTTCATATTTTTATTGTATATTTTGTTTTTTTATATTGAAATTTTATGTTGTTAACCGCCCTGATATCTACAGGTACAGTATAGGGTGGTATAGAAATCGTCATCGCCATCATCTACAGTAACAGGTAAGGAGACAGTGATAACATATCCAGCCTGCTGCCACCTTCATTCTGACTTTGCTTTTGTGATCACAGCAGCCTGATCCAAAGACATGAAGGATTCTTTCCCTTCCCCCTTGCCCCCCTGGGAGAAAAAGCAATTGGAAATGTTTCAGCTGCTTTATGTCTTTAGGTCAGGGCTGCTGTGAAAGGCCACCTTTGTGGCAACTGCGGTGGTTACTGATTATCTGCTCCGCACAATTTGTGGTGCTAGTTTTGATTTATAAAGCCCTTTATGGCCTGGCTCCAGGATATTTTAGCTAGCACTTCTCTCCATATGAACTTTCATAAGCTATATAAAATATATATTGGAAAGTTCCCACCTGCCCCTTATCTGTAGAGAAATGCGGATGTCAGCTTTTAGGCACAATTCAAGGTGTGGGTGATAAGCTTAAAAATGTCCAGGAAAAGTTATGGTGGCTAGCGAGTCATGCTTTTCTTAGCAAGGGAGATGTGCTGATTAGGTGTGAGTAGATATCTCTCTGCCCCTCCTATGGCCTGGAGGCTACTTACAGTGCAATTCCTAACCTCCAGGCCATAGGAGGGGCATAGGATAAGCTGAGAATGACCCTATACTGGGAGGGAAGGCTGAGACCCCCAAATTTGGGATCTGCCTCCCAACCTGTGCCAAAGTTTTTGGAGTGAATTGGACAACGTTGGGTTTTTGGCTGATACCTACGATCCATAACTTGAGTATCAATTACTCAGCTTGGGGGCACTGCAAAATGCAGGGGGTTAGTTTTGCAGCAAAACAACTATAAAACTTTGGCACAGGTTTGGAGGGGATCCCAAGTTTTGGGGTTCATAGTTAATGAAGCTCACACAGGCTGCACCAAGCAGAAAACCCTCAGAATGCAGAAGGGCAGCATTGGCTCTGGGCCAGCTGCATCTCTGACGCTTTATGCTACTTGCTCCACCAATCTGTTGCATGTTCCCATATTTTATCCTAATTCTGTTAGTAATTGAAGCCATTAATTAAAACAATCAATTACCTGGATCTTTTAAAGGAAAAATACAGGACACAAGGGAAAAGTCATCCTCTCCAAGGCTCAACATGATTTGCTAGAAATCATTTCTGTAAGGAATGATTCACGCATCCTGCAGCGTTTAATTTCCCTGGCTAGCAGCAAATTCCCATTTAGAACCAGGAACAACCATTAAAACGAAATAAGTTTAAAATGTGTGCATTTATCTAGTGCTGAATCTGTGAGAATATTGGCAAGAATTGTTTTAAAAGTCAGCTGTTGGACTTTGGCCTTGACGTTTCAGCTTGATTTAGTTTAATATGCTGCTAGTAGACTGTTTCAGCACAAGGAAGCAATAAGAAATATTGTTGAGAGCTATTGAAATCTTGTTGAGAGCTATTGTTTCATACTCCCTAAGCTCAATGAGCAAGACTATGATTGCATTTACTCCACATTTGTGCTAAAGGAAGTGAGCAGAAGACACTCACATGCTTGTGGGGCTCAAAGCAAGCCCTGCTCTCAACAGACGGAAGGCCCTTCGACACTGAAGAATTTCCAGAATAAGTAAGACTCCTAGTGGGCTAGGTGACTAGAGATACCTTGCAATTATGGTATAGTGGTTGGAGAGTTGAATTCGGACTGAGGCGACCCAAGCTCCAGTCCATGTTAAGGTCAGAAAAGTCACTGAGTCATCCTAAGCCAGTCATCATCCTTTAACCTAGCCTACCTCTCACGAGTTGTTGTGAAGGTAAAAGGGGAAGGAGAGAAACCGCCTGAAAGAAGGGTGGGGGGGAAAGATGTGATTAATGCCAGCTGAAAATTGTTTGATCCAACAGGCATTCTCTGTGGACACACAGGGTTATGGGAAAGGTGGGTTAGAGCTGGCAATGTCTCATTTTTATACCTTCAAATGGATTTTTGAATGTTTGTGTTAAAAAATTGCAGCGTGCACTGTTGTACTTCTCTGGAACTACCATTTTCAATCACCTTTCAGTTTCAGAAGTATTATGGGTGGGCCATAATCCATACAATACGTAGAAAAGGTTTTTTTAATAGGAACGCTGAGGTCATCTGACATTCTTTACTTAATATGTTTTATATTCAGAGCAAACAGTTGAAAGAAACCAGTTCCCACTCCTCTCCGTTTGCAGAGCCGACATACCTTAAGGCAGTATGAAAACATTTGCTGTACAAGATCCATTGAATTGAATGGTGTACAAGATCCATTGAAATGAATGGGCAGAGAAGTTCTCCTCCACAGATCCAGTCCTCTTCAACCCTGCTCACTGAGGATATGTTCTCAGTGGATGATGTCCCCAATGAGTAGGACCCCTTCATTGATTTGAATTGAATATAAGTTTGGTGCCAAAGTAGACAGGGGGAAACACATCCGTGTGCTGTCAGAAGACCATCATAACCCAAATCTGAGCATAGCACATGATTTTGTTTGCCCATAGTTGACTTATTATGATAAATCACATGCTCTGGCTCTGATACTCAACTATAGGTGTTGAGGACCTGTGGGGCTCTATATATTGCTAGACTACAACTAGCTACAACTAGTTGGGTGAAACTCTTGACGAATTCCCAAACGCTCTATAAGTCAGGACTGCCAGGGAAGCAGAATTTTATTCTTCTTCAGTGATCTTTTCATAGAGTAAGCAGCATCAACTGATCATTGTTTAACTCGGTCTGTTGTTTGTTGCTGCCCTGTTTGTTTGATGGTCCATTTTATATGTAGTGTTACATTTTATGAATCAGTGGGTTATTTTTCTGTTATGTTTTGTACCCTGCCCTGGTCTCCATATAGATGAAGAGTGGGTCATAAACATTTGCTACGAGCAAACAAACAAACCTCTGAGGCATTCAACTTTTTGCTCAGAGGGAAAGCTTATGGCTGTAACTGCTTGATTATGGCGCATCACATTATTAAACAACTAAAATTGGATCAGTGGACCTGATAAATAATTGCCGCTTTAAGCAGAAAGGACAGAAACTTGGCCCACCTTGTAGCACAAATACATTCCAAACCTTCTCTATATTCTCCTTGTAACCCAACCCCAAATTGCTCTGGGGAAACTATGATAAATCTTTACACATTTGGAAGCCTGAATGCATTATCTTATGGCTGCTCCAAATTCTAAACACAAATCGGCTGCTCCATGCTGAGCCTATTTATTTCAGTTCTTTGGAGACTGATAGTCTCCTAGAATATATGTCAGGAGAAAGTTTTTTTTTTGCTTTTTTTAAAAAAAGCATATTGAATTTTTTATTGTTCACAAAACATGAAATATTGCAAGTTTCTTACAGAGTGGAACAATGAGAAGTAATCATTTGTGGCCTGTTCTTGCTGCTGGTATGTTCGCAATCAGAGAAACTGAAGCTTGTTGGAATATTTTAGCATGGCGGAGACAGAATTTATGCTGCAAGGGTTTAGAGATATGGTAACACTGTGACATTCACATTAGTTCAACTATTTGTTCAGAATCTGGAAAAATGCCTGAGCGGAATTTGCTCGATTTCTCCGTTTATACTGCTTGGAGATGTGCATTCCTATCTGTATTCCACTGCCTCTGAAAATGTGTGTCCCCCACTCCTTGTATTTTATTTATTTATTGTGCAAATGGGGACTGCATTGATGACTCAACTCCAAATGCACCTTGCAATGCAGATGAGCATCTGGACATGCATATGCATCCCACAACAAAGGAATCAGCATACAAAAGCTATTTTTGTAGCTTTAGCTAACTGGGGGAGGAACCAGAAATCAGTGCCCTGTGTAGACAATGCTAAGTGAGATGGTCCGACTCAGTATAAGGCAGGTGCTTTATTCATTCCTCCTTTGGTGGATTAGAGCATTGGAATGCATCTTCCACATTAGTTATGACAGCAAAGTGATCCTCTAGTACAGCAGAATTTGAGACACCTGGATGTAGGTATGTGATTCAAGCCAGCACTGGGCTCAGAATATTTAGAAAAATGATCCTCAAGAAATCATAACCCTCCATAATTGCAAACACAAGGAAGCCCAACATCGCAGAGGGCAAGCTTACTGCGATTCTGGAGAGACATAATAATGCATGTAATAAATTGTATGGATGGAGGCTCGTAACATTATACAGGAGGCAGCAACGAAAACCATCCCAAGGAAAAGGAAATGCAAGAAGGCAAAATGGCTGTCCAACGAGGCCTTACAAATAGCGGAGAAGAGAAGGCAAGCAAAATGCAAGGGAGATAGGGAAAGATACAGGAAACTGAATGCAGATTTCCAAAAAACAGCAAGGAGAGATAAGAGGGTCTTCTTAAATGAGCAATGCAAAGAAATAGAGGAAAACAATAGAATGGGGAAAACCAGAGATCTGTTCAAGAAAATTGGAGATATGAAAGGAACATTTCGTACAAAGATTACCATAATCAAGGACAAAAGTGGTAAGGACCTAACAGAAGCAGAAGACATCAAGAAGAGATGGCAAGAATACACAGAGGAATTATACCAGAAAGATATGGAGGTCTCGTACACCCCAGGTAGTGTGGTTGCTGACCTTGAGCCAGACATCTTGGAGAGTGAAGTCAAATGGGCCTTAGAAAGCACTGCTAATAACAAAGCCAGTGGAAGTGATGATATTCCAGCTGAACTATTTAAAATTTTAAAAGATGATGCTGTTAAGGTGCTACACCCAATATGCCAGCAAGTTTGGAAAACTCAGCAATGGCCAGAGGATTGGAGAAGATCAGTCTACATCCCAATTCCAAAGAAGGGCAGTGCCAAAGAATGCTCCAACTACCGCACAATTGCGCTCATTTCACACGCTAGCAAGGTTATGCTTAAAATTCTACAAGGCAGGCTTAGGCAGTATGTGGACCAAGAACTCCCAGAAGTGCAAGCTGGATTTCGAAAGGGCAGAGGAACCAGAGACCAAATAGCAAACATGCGCTGGATTATGGAGAAAGCTAGAGAGTTCCAGAAAAACGTCTACTTCTGCTTCATTGACTATGCAAAAGCCTTTGACTGTGTCGACCACAGCAAACTATGGCAAGTTCTTAAAGAAATGGGAGTGCCTGATCACCTCATCTGTCTCCTGAGAAATCTCTATGTGGGACAAGAAGCTACAGTTAGAACTGGATATGGAACAACTGGTTGGTTCAAAATTGGGAAAGGAGTACGACAAGGTTGTATATTGTCTCCCTGCTTATTTAACTTATATGCAGAATTCATCATGCGAAAGGCTGGACTAGATGAATCCCAAGCAGGAATTAAGATTGCCGGAAGAAATATCAACAACCTCAGATATGCAGATGACACAACCTTGATGGCAGAAAGTGAGGAGGAATTAAAGAACCTTTTAATGAGGGTGAAAGAGGAGAGCGCAAAATATGGTCTGAAGCTCAACATCAAAAAAACCAAGATCATGGCCACTGGTCCCATCACCTCCTGGCAAATAGAAGGGGAAGAAATGGAGGCAGTGAGAGATTTTACTTTCTTGGGCTCCTTGATCACTGCAGATGGTGACAGCAGTCACGAAATTAAAAGACGCCTGCTTCTTGGGAGAAAAGCAATGACAAACCTAGACAGCATCTTAAAAAGCAGAGACATCACCTTGCCGACAAAGGTCCGTATAGTTAAAGCTATGGTTTTCCCAGTAGTGATGTATGGAAGTGAGAGCTGGACCATAAAGAAGGCTGATCGCCGAAGAATTGATGCTTTTGAATTATGGTGCTGGAGGAGACTCTTGAGAGTCCCATGGACTGCTAGAAGATCAAACCTATCAATTCTTAAGGAAATCAGCCCTGAGTGCTCCCTGGAAGGACAGATCGTGAAGCTGAGGCTCCAATACTTTGGCCACCTCATGAGAAGAGAAGAATCCTTGGAAAAGACCCTGATGTTGGGAAAGATTGAGGGCACTAGGAGAAGGGGACGACGGAGGACAAGATGGTTGGACAGTGTTCTCGAAGCTACGAACATGAGTTTGACCAAACTACGGGAGGCAGTGCAAGACAGGAGTGCCTGGCGTGCTATGGTCCATGGGGTCACGAAGAGTCGGACACGACTAAACGACTAAACAACAAATAAATTGTATGTAGGATCCCCCCAGTGGAAGAAGGAAATACAGGGCCTTCTTTGTGGTAGCCTCTTCCCTGTTGTTGTCTTTTTAGAGATAGCCGAACAGGGCTTCATAAGGGCTTTGACATTTATTTATTTATTGGCTGGTTGCCTTTGTCCTGTTGGTTGTGCTGATTCTACTGCAGTTTACTGTGGTTGGTTTATTGATTTGATTTGTCAGATTTATTGGATGTTTTTTTATTGTATTTTGTAAACCCCTACATATATATTTGACTACCAGCATAAAATAATTAAATTAATTAATATATTTATTGCAGCATAGAACTTTAGCAAGCAATCTCAAGTTCTTCTAGATATGTAAAGACTTAGAAATCCTTTCTTACAGTTTATTCTTCTTGGGTGCTGTAATTGTGTTTAAAGGAAGGACATGTTGGGAAAGAAGGGACTCTAAAAGTCAGGCATATTTATTATCAAAGTTCTTGTGTGAAATGTGCTTTCTAACATTTTCCAACATTTAGCAATTTATGCAAAAGGAGTCAGTTGACTATTAAGTTGGTGCCTAATTATAGCCATTCAAGTTTTGATTCCTGCGTGAGCAGCTGCACTGCTTTGTTATAAATTTGATGACCCTGTCATAATGTGTGGGAATTTAGAGGTTTCCAATGTCTTCATCAGTCCTCAAATTGATTTATGGGTTATTGCTGATGCAGCCCATGGCTTCACCTACAGCACCAAGGAATGTTATTATATAGAATCAATGGGCCAATAAAATGGTGAATGAAAATAAGAGATGCAGAAGCATTCTGTTACATTCAGTTCGTTTGAATGAAATTAGCTGAAACGTTTCCAAGCACAGGAAAGCACGAATATACTACTTTCTGTACAGATTGCACAAAAGTTCTCCTGGAAATTGCATTAGGAGAAGCAATTTGGTGCTGCTAAAGTCCAGACTAGACTATTAAGTAGTTCCTCCACCCCCACTTCACAAAAATCTATTGGTTTCAGATTTCTTTGTGGGAGCAGTTTCAAGCAAACTATGTTTTGGTGGGTTAGAGAAATGATAATCTCGCACCGGCTTTTACTACAGCTGAATTCAAACCATTGCAAGCACTCTAGGTCACATAGCCTGTGCAAAACTGGAGGGGGTATATCCCCAGCTGTAGGAATGTCAAACCCATAGGAACCACCACCACCACCCCAAACAAAGTTGATGGGCATTGTGATTCAAATAGCGTGCATGCATTTTCATGTGATTTGATTATGCAAGGCGGGGCTTACCTCCCCTCCCCACAATATTGTAATCAAGTTGGTACGCCTAGCAAAAAATGGTACAGAAGTTCCATTGGTGTCACCTGGCACGTTGTCATTGCAACAAAAAACTCAGCCCATAAAGTAGACAGGACGCTTTGAGAGAATTTAAGAAAACAAGTGGACAGCATGTTCCTCACAACATTGGATGTGTGATAATGCTAATGTTAATACAGTGGTAGCTCGGGTTACAAACACCTCGGGTTACAAACACTTTGGGTTACAAACTCCGTTAACCCGGAAGTAGTACCTCGGGTTACGAACTTTGCCCCAGGATGAGAATGGAAATCATGTGCCAACAGCGCGGCGACAGCGGGAGGCCCCCATTAGCGAAAGTGCGCCTCAGGTTAAGAACAGTTTCGAATTAAGAACGGACATCCAGAATGAATTAAGTTCGTAACCCGAGGTACCACTGTACCCATATCTGCTACTGTTGTTAACCTGTATCTTACTAGTCACAATATCTGTTTGTTTTAAAAGAGAGCTCAAAAGCTTGTACCAATTTTGTGACTTTTTGGTTGGTATTTATTTATTTGCTGTTCAATGGCAAGATTGGCTTCTAAGTGGTTTTCAAAGTACCATACAAACTAAGTTGTTTCCTCAATTGTGGATTTTAGAGTCCCCCCCCCCCCTTATGGACCAGCATGGGCTACTTTTGCTTTTCATTTTATTATTAATAAAAATATTTTTATTATCAAGAAATAAAGCATGCACAAATAAATGATTGCAATTGGTCTGAGGCTTAGAGCTGCAGGATAGCCAAAGGAGATGTTGCTAAAAATTATAGAGGGTCACCCAGAAATACCCAAACTATGGTATTTCTCTGCCCTTTTAAAAATATGCATGGTTAGTTTTCTAAACAAAATAAAAAAAATTCCTTCCAGCAGCACCTTAAAGACCAACTAAGTTTTTTATTTTGGTATGAGCTTTCGTGTGCATGCACACTTCTTCAGATAAATTTAGTTTTCTAGTTTGTCATGCAAGTACTACTGCCATCGTGTGGAGAACCAAGACAAATTATTTGAATGGGGAGTGGTACAAGAAAAAGAGAACAGAACTCTTGGAAGCCTCATGTCTCATTTGATCAAAATACTCATTTTTCTCCAGTGCCCAATATCTAGACCACACATACACAATTTACACAGGCATCAAAACAATGGTGATGTTGCAGTTTCACACTTCAGGGAGCTTTTCTTGTCAGGTATTAGATCTACCAACATGTAGGGTAACTGTAGGCTAAACTAAACCAAATGTTTACGGCACATGACTTCTCCCAAGGAATCCTGGGGGTTGTAGTTTGCTAACGTTGCTGAGAATTGTAACTCTGTGAGAGTAAAACTACAGTTCCCAGGATTCTTTGGAGGAAGTAATGTGCTTTAAATATATTGTGAGTATGCAGCCTATGGGTTAAGAAACTTTGTTTAAATAAAATGTGCTGTGCTTCTTTGACAAGTCTTATGTGTTCTTTGTCTAGGTTTCTTTTAGGATCATTATGTAACCCAGCCTATGCTGCTGGCAAAAACTTAACTGTCCTTAGATATGTATTGTTATAGGACTTGTAGATGCTAGAATTTAATTAAGGCTTGTGTGTTAAAGCTATGTATCAGACCCCCAAGTCTTGGAGTGTAATGAAGGCTAGTGTGTACTAGACACTTCTAATCCTTAAATTAGTATGCAAGAAAGACTAATTCCATAGGCAAGCTTCCTAAATTGTGTATTAGACACTTCTAGGCCTAGGAAATTAACATGTAAGATGATTTCCTTTGATGAGTTAGCCTGGGGTAATGGGTTGTTAACAAAATAGGATTAAAGGGGAATCTGGCCTCCCCCAGTGTTACAAAAAGCCGGGGAATAGGTTAGCAAGAGATGTGGCTTGAGGGAGCAATGGAAGTGGCAGGGCAAGGATGCTGCTGTCCGTATGGGAGAATCAGGGGCCCTCTTGGGTTGTATAAACATGTAAATAAACCATATATCATAAAGACACCACAGTCTCCGCTGTGCCTCATTGTCCAAAAGGAAACACAGACTTGCTGTCAAGTGTGCCTGGAACTCCCTGGAATCTCACACTGCTGTAGAGCTTGGGGGTGGCATGTAGCAGTATATTTCCAGGCACAATTCAAAGGGCTGGTTATGAAGCTGTCTGGCTTAGGCCCAGGCTACCTGAAAGACCGTATTATCACATACTAGTGTCTTCAGCCCGTTAAATAAACGGGCGCTAGAATGCATGCCGGCTCCTCGATCCGGTGCTCCGCGCAGCGCTGATCAGCGCCGACCCGGCAGGCCGCCAGATCAAGGAAGCGGCCTGCCGGGTCGGCACCCAGCAGCGCTGCACGAAGCACCGGGGGACTGGCGGCGGGGAAGGCAGGCAGGCGCTTGCTCTATTGCCTGCCTGCATTCCCCACTGCCTGTCACACGAAGATCGGCGGACGCCGCTTGCCGGGGTTTGTCAACCCCGGCAAACAGCGCCCGCCGATCTTCGGCTGTCCCCCCATGCGCTACGGCTCGGGGAAGCAGGCAGGGAGACGCAACAGCCCGCAGCTTCCCGGGCTGTTGCGTCTCCCTGCCTGCTTCCCCAAACTAAAGCGCGCGGGGGACAGAGCCGAATTGCGGCGCGGGGGGGGGGCTTTTCGCCGTTTGCCTTCCCCGAGCTAAGGGGGAGGCAAACGGCAAAAAGCCCCCGCCACGCCGCAATTCGGCTCCGGGACTGGCTTGGCGGTGGCGGGAAGAAGGGGAGGAATTCCTCCCCTTCTTCCCGCCACCGCCAAGCCAGTCCGCAGTGGGGGCTTTTCGCCGTTTGCCTTCCCCCCAGGGGGAGGCAAACGGCGAAAAAACCCGCCGCGCCATACTTTGGCTTGGAGACTGGCTTGGCGGCGGCGGGAAGAAGGGGAGGAATTCCTCCCCTTCTTCCCGCCGCCGCCAAGCCAGTCCCCGAGCCAAAGTGCGGCGCGGCGGGTGCTTTTTGCCGTTTGCCTCCCCCTTCACTCCGGGAAGTCAAACAGCGAAAAGCCCCCACCGCGCCGCACTTCGGCTTGGGGACTGGCTTGGCGGCGGTGGGAAAAAGAAGAGGAATTCCTCCTCTTCTTCCCGCCGCCGCCAAGCCAAAGCCGGATTCCCTTGGCGCCCGCTGCCGCTTCGGCCGAGGAAGCGCCGTCCCATGCCGGAGGTGCGCGGCAAGGCTGCCGGGGGGAGCGCTTCTTTCCCCCGCCGCCTCGCCGCGCACCTCCAGCATGAGACTGGGCTTCGGAACGGCGGTTGGCGGAGCGGCGGTTGGCCGTTGTCCCTCCGTCCAATCCCTGTGTCTCTGGGGTACATGCGCAGTACCCCAGGGACACACGGGACAACTGGACGCAGGGACAACTTGGACATTATTATATAGGATAGGATGAACCTGACTGGGCTGAGAAATCTTCAGAGGAGGCCCTTTTCTCTGCCCTTTCACCATCACAGGTGGGAATGTGGGAGAGGGCCTTCTCGGTGGCTGCTCCCAGGCTTTGGAATGCCCTTCCTCAAGAGGCCAGACTGGCTCCCTCATTGCTAGCAGGTGAATTTTTTTTATTTCAGCATGCTTTAGGGAACCGACCTAACAACAACAACAACAATTATTATTATTATTATTATTATTATTATTATTATTATTATTATTATTATTAATACCCTGCCCTCTCCGGCCAAGACCAGGCTCAGGGCAGCTAACACGGACATAAATACAGTAAAAACATTAAAAACAAAACAAAAAAACCCCAAACAGTTGATTGAAATATAAATTAGAATACAGTTTAAAATGCAGCCTCGTTTTAGTGGTAGCCCATAGATCAAAGCCACAAGCGGAGAAAACGTCAAATATTCACCGGGGCCAACTATCCATGCTGGTTCTACATGGGCCAGCAAACAGAGCCAAGGGAAAATTTTTATACAAAATCCCATATAAGGGGTTACAACAAAAAAAATAAAGGGGGGGGGGTTAAGACTGAGTCCAACCCAAAGGCCAAGCGGAACAGCTCCGTCTTGCAGGCCCTGCGGATAGATGTCAAATCCTGCAGGGCCATGATTTCCTGCGATAGGGTGTTCCACCAGGCTGGGGACACAGCTGAAAAAGCCCTGACCCTGGCTGAGGCCAATCTAACCTCCTTGGGGCTCAGGACTTACAAAATGTTGTTATTTATGGACCTTAAGGTCCTTCGCAGGGCATATTAGGAGAGGCGGTCCCGTAGGTACAAGGGTCCTCGGCTGCATAGGGCTTTAAAGGTCAAAACCAGCACCTTAAACCTGACCCTGTACTCCACCAGGAGCCAGTGCTAAAAAACAAACAAAAACTTTTAATAGCACTGTGTTGTTTATGTACAGTGGTACCTTGGTTCCCGAACGGCTTGGCTCCCCGATGGTGCAAACCCGAAAGTGTTCTGGTTTGTGAATGTTTTTCGGAAGCCGAACATCTGATGTGGCTTCCGCTTCAGTGCAGGAAGCTCCTGCAGCCAATCAGAAGCCGTGCCTTGGTTTTCGAACAGTTTCAGGAGTCTTAACGGACTCCTGGAACGGATTAAGCTCGAGAACCGAGGTTCCACTGTACTAGATTCGTTTACTAGAATTGTTAATTTTTATATCATTTTAGTTCTATTAGAATTACTTTTCCGCTGTTCTTTTATGTTTTTAGCTTTCTGTGTATTATCCATGTTTTTGAGCCACAGTGAATCCTAGTTCCTGGATTATAAACAAAAAATAATAAAATAAGAATAGTTAATAAGCCAACTTGGAATTTGCCCTCTTAAGTTTTCTGCAAGCAATCCATCCGTGGCTGTGTGATAGAATCTAGATAATCTTCTAACCAGGGAATAAACAGCTACTAGTAGCCTAGTACCATTTGTATTTGCCGGGGCGGGGGACTATAGGGGTACATAAATTGGACTAAAGATATGGTACTGGAGGTGGGCTGCACTTTTAAATCCATCATTCCATGCTGTTTTGTAAGCCTGAATTCAGTAGTGGACAGCATGGTTGGGCATCTCACTCTCCTAACCTCCACTTGGTTGCCACTGCTTAATGGGAGATAGAAGGGGAGGGGACTAGGCAATGGTAGCCTAGTGCAAATATGCCAGCAGAGCCAATTTGCACTTCACTGACCCCTCCACTTCCCATTAAACTAAGCAGCAGCACCATGACTAACCAGATTCAAGGTGAGCAGGATTGTATGTTCCTCCCCGCCCTGTTGCTGTTTGCTTCTCTGCAGAAAATATGGGGTACAATTTAGGCCAATAAAGTAGCCTAGGGCTTGTCAATCAGGTCGGCGGTTCGAATCCCCGCAACAGAGTGAGTTCCCATTGCTCAGTCGGTCCCTGCTCTTCCAACCTAGCAGTTTGAAAGCACGTCAAAGTGCAAGTAGATAAATAGGTACCGCTCCGGCAAGAAGGTAAAAGGCGTTTCCGTGTGCTGCTCTGGTTCACCAGAAGCGGCTTAGTTGTGCTGGCCACATGACCCAGAAGCTGTACGCTGGCTCCCTCGGCCAATAAAGCAAGATAAGCGCCGCAACCCCAGTCGTCCACGACTGGACTTAACGATCAGGGGTCCCTTTACCTTTACAATTTAGGCCAATAAAGTCTGGGGTTAAATGTCCCTCCTCTACTGCAGCTGCAACCCAAAGTGGATGCCCATGTAAGATGCTTTTAATAAAAAGTGGGGAGAAATGTCAGGAGACCTTATAGTGGACATGTTGAACTGGATCTCATTTGGCCCCGTCAGAGGGAAGAGATTCATAGGATCGCTGTGATCAACTGTGTTCAGAGCTGAGGAATTATTAAATACACAGTGGCTGGCAGTTTTGCAAGAAACAAAAAGATGCAATCCCTTTTACTTTTGGCTTTACGTTTATTATTTTACAAAGATTAGGAGTTATCTAATTTAAGTATAAAAATATGCCCCCCCCCGTTCAAATAGTGTGTGCTCTTAATAGCTTTGAATGCAGAGTGTAGCAAAGAACCTAAGACAGGCAGAGAGCAATTTCTAACCAGTGAAGACCTACAAGAAATTGAGACGTTAATACCAAGATAATAAACTAGCAGTGCAATGTTACAAACATGAAGCAGCTTTACATTATCAAAAACAATACAGCTTTTTAAATACAGAAATAGCACCTTTTACAAAAGGAACTGAGATATGTAAACGTGGTATATTATTCAAGTATAAGTTATACACACACTCTCCCCCCTGCAAACGGGTTAGTGCCATAGTACCAGAGTTAAGGTTTTTTCACAAGCCCTGAAACCCTGCACAAGTCAGTGCACAAGCACTTTGCATCTGTGCAAATGAAATGCTTGCCTCTGTTGAAGCAGTTTTGCCACAGATTCTGTGAAACAGGAGTTACAGGAGTCATAAGACAAAACTCCGCATTCCGGGTCACCAGACCTGCAGGCTCCTGCTTTCATCACCAAAAGCTGCAGTTTCACACTTGCTTCTGTTTACAACCAGTCTTTTAATAGTAAAAAGGTCGGCCCCAGAAGCAAACCTTGGCCTGTTCACACACCCACTTTGGCTGCCACCAAATCCAATTCCCCTCTTGCTAGCTATATGCAGCCGCTCTCACTTCATGCTGGTGCACAGAAAATTTGAATCTAGCTGATTCTCCAGTTCATGCAACCCGAGTATCTTTAGCCTCACTCTCCTCTCCCCACCTCGCTTGCAAATGCAGCTGATGGAGGTAGTGGCAAGCCTAGTGAGCCTACAGTCTTAAACTTCCAGCCTAGGGATCAAGTGGCAGAGGTTTGCAGATGTTCGTGCCTTACACATAGCTTTTTTGCCCCAGTAGTTCTGTGATGCTGGATGTTCAAACAAGGATGCTCAAAAGAAGCTGTGGCAATAGAAGGAATCAATCACTTCACCACTTCCTATCCCGTCACCAACACAGCAAAAATATGCCCAAGAAAGCAAGTACAGTCATACCTCGGAAGTCGAACGTAATCCATTCTCGAAGTCTGTTCGACTTCCAAAACATTAGGAAACAAAGGCGTGGCTTCCGATTGGCTGCAGAATCTGGAAGTTGCAGAACCTATGTCGGACGCTTGGGTTCCAAAGAACATTTGCAAACTGGAACACTCACTTCCAGGTTTGCAGTGTTCGGGAGCCAAAATGTTCAAGTCACAAGGCATTCAACTTCCGAAGTACTACTGTATTGGCTACTGAATGTATAAGTTCTATTGATCATGAAAAAACAAGACATACTGTCTTTTAATGTTTTAGAATCAAGAGTTTTTCATCGGCCTTAATCGCTGAGAACCACCCCTTTATTGCCACATGTAATGCCTGGAGGAGGGATTACTGTACTAATTAAGAGCAGGCACATCAGTTATCTTTATGTTAAGGGAAACAGTATCCTTTGAGCAAAAGTGGTACAAACTTGAATACAGTACACCAGTAAATCAGGCACCTGCCGCAATTATGCTTGGCAACAGTTGTTACTAAACAGTAATATTACACTTCACTTGGGAAAACTTGAATGTGGGTGAATAAAACAATGCATTGGGTAAAAGTCACAAAAACATGAAAATTCTGTAGTGTAAAAAGTTTTTTTAAGGTCCTCTTCCTTCATGTTCTTCAATCTCCTATTGTGATTGAACTAAAGAGATTTAAGAAACATTAAGTTGCACTACACTCCTTGTAAGGCTGTTATTGGTCTATTCTAACATAAATATACAATATTCCCAAATTATTTTGCAGTTCTAAAATTAATTACTTAATTTTCATAACACATTCATTATTCAAAACTAAATGAACCAAAACATATTGTCACACAAAACCATTGTTCTTTCTTAAACCTGGTGAAATGAAAGTTCAGAAAACTTTTCTGACCTCAAGAAACGTACATCATGGCTACAAAGTCATCCCTAGGTCAAAAAAGAGCCAGCCACACTATCTACCGGTATTTACTTGATTAAAAAATGAAAAATATCATGATGAATTTTCTTTTAAAATCAGCAATGAGTGTCACGTTAGTCTATGAAACTGGTGAAATAAATGCAAAAGTATGCATTGCCCAGTTAATTTGTAAAAAGTTAACCCATTTCCAGCAGCAGACTCTAAACTGACTTGTTTCCTTTCTATAGTATAAGTAAATGAAGAATGGCCCATAAATTAATGCAACGCTTTCACTGATCACGCCAAATTTTTTCTGTTTCCATGCTGGGCAACAGATCTTCTATTTTTTTCATCATCAATCCCAAACGCACCAAACCCGAAACTAAGTGTTCCGGTTTGCAAACGTTTTTTGGAAGCTGAACGTCCGACGCAGCTTCCGCTTGACTGCAGGAAGCTCCTGCAGCCAATTGGAAGCCGCAGCTTGGTTTTCGGACGTATGGCAATGTGATTGTACTGGCCAATTTGTTTTGAATGTTTCTGGATGATGCCAATAAAGGTTTTGATTGATTGATTGGTTTTCGAACGGTTTCAGGAGTTGAACGGACTCCTGGAATGGATTAAGTTTGAGAACCAAGGTACCACTGTATATTTAAACTAGGGATGAATTTCTACCATACACACTTCAGAGACTCCTTATTCTTGATGCAACCTATTACTCCCCCTACAGTGTTGGGGAAAGGCCTTTGTGTCAATTGATAACTAGCTGGTACATTTTGTGCAGAAAACAAGGACACAGAGAAACTACGAAGTTCACTAATACAAACCCCACTGAAATATTTTAAACTTCACAGTTGTTTTGGTCTTAAAGTATTTCACATGAATACATTCACTCCTACCCTAAGTTATCAGATGTCTCCGCTTTTAACAAGTGCAGGGGAAACTGTACATCAATAACATTCAAGTACTCCACAAAAGTCTGTTTTTCTGAAGTTGCAACACTTCAGTGTTGTAGCAAAGAAGCACCGGCTCCTACACTTTTTTAAAAAAAACTTAGAGGTCCCCCCTGGCCTAGCCTGCATACTTAAGCAGGATAGTGTGTTTGTAAAAGAGCATTTCCCCTATATAAGTGCTAGCCAGCTCCCCCCAGTTTTGGACTTCGGAACAGATCCTGGTAAACCTGCTCACATAACTGATCACTAATACGATTTCATAAACTCCCCAAATAGAACCTGATGCTCCCTTGTATCAGCTGGGGTGATTCACGAGGAAGAACGTCAACAGGGTAGCGGGCAAATGCACAGTGGGCAAGCGTGCCTGTTTTTAAAACCTCTTCTCTCCTTTTTATGTAATGACTGATTATTTCTGCAAAAAAAGTTTAAGGCTCTGCATCCTAAACTGCCCCTTAGTCAGAGCTGTTGCTGGAGATCTCTAATCTTCTTTGAACAGAGCTTGCTGTTCTGCTCTGGTTGCCTTCGCTTTTCCGCCATGCCACAGGGTCTTCAAGGCTGCCAGGGGTCTTGAAAAACACTTCTTGGGGTGTGGAACGCATGTTCTTAGGAGTCAGCGGGGCTGCAGAAGACTATTCGTAGGGAGAGACAAAAGCAATTCATTAGCCGTTTTCTCTCAAATCCATTTCATCTAGCTCAGAGGTTGTGGGGAAGCTGTGGCCCTTTAGTAACTGTGAGGTTACAAGTCTCATAATCTCCGACCCTTGGCTATTCCGGCTGAGGCTGTAAAGAGTTCAGCATCATTTTGAGGTTCCCTGCCTCTGCGATCACTAAAATGAGTTGCAGATTGAGGTTGAATGGAGCGAGCAATTTCTAGACGGTAGCCATGGTCTTATTACCGGTCTCTTTCCCCATTTAAAACTGTTGGTTTGTTTTGGTGGAGAAACCATGGGTGCAAGGAAGTTGGTCCCTCCTCAGCCTATTTGAATTTGACCACCATATAGAACAGAAACATTAATATTGGTATTGTATTGTAATGGAATGGTGGTGTCCCGTGTTTTTGTAAGTAATCTGTATAGTTGTATGTTTGTATGTATTTTTGTTGCGATATATGTATGTCGGTGGCTGTAATAAATAAATAAAAATACTAAAAAAAGAGAAAAGAACAGAAACCATTCAAATCTTGTATGAATGAATGAATGTATGCCACTATGAACAGTTCAGGACAACCCCTGTATTAGCAGCACTTATCCAAATATCTAATTATCCCAGCCTTTAAGAGGCTCCAGTCAAAAAAACAAAGCTGGACTCCACTCACAAGCGTTCCAGAGAATGATGGTGTTTAACATTAAAACAAGAGTGCTTAACTTTTAAGCATGCACTCAGTTGTACAGGATTGCATTAATTCGCCCTAGTTGCACGGTTCCCCATGCAATGAATTCCTTTACTGAAATCAACAAGAGAGTTACTGTGGTCTAAGGGTTAGTGTCAGATTAAGACTTGGGAGACCAGGGCTCAAATCCCCACTCAGCTATGAAACTCAAAAAAGAAAAAGATGGGATAGAAATACAATAAATACATACATAAAACCTGTGTGGGTCGTAAGGCTATGTATGTGCTGGAGCTTATTATAAAGATGCATGACTTTGCCCTGGGCGAGTGAGGGGAGGAGAATCTTAGCTTCATTTATAAACAAATGAATTAATAAATAGGAGTTGCCATTTACAAAATAATAAAATAAAACGCTTTGCAATGTTATGATCTTCAGCTGCCACAAAAGTGCCAGAGTTTTGAAATGTAAGGTGATTTGGTTTAAACAGATGCATTTTACACGCTCCCAATCTCGAGCTTCATTCACACCCAATCTTTGCATTCTCACCTGCTGGAATTTCAGGAGGGTGACTGGGTGCCCCATGCAAACCGGCGAGTCTGCTTTAACGGAGCTGCAGGCAGAGCCGAGGACGGGGCTCAGGTGTACAGCTGGCTGAATCTGCTGGTGCGGCTCCAGCGCTGGTAGCTGTGATGAATTTGGAGCGACGACTGCTGCTGGGGTCCCAATGAAAACAGGTGTTGTAGGTGCCAGGCCAGGCATACTGAAATTCACGCACGTGACATTTGGGAAGGAGCCGGCAGGAGCGGAAGAAAGTTGGCTTGTGACTGCCGGGGAGTAGATGAGAGGGAACGGTGCCAAGGCTGTAGATGGAACCATCATACAGGGAACGTTAAGCGAAGGCAAACGGCTTGAAGGCAGGTTGACGGGACCAGGAGCTTGGCTGGCAGGAAACAGGAAATTAAAGCCATTCAATCCTAAACCACAGAGGGAAGAACAGAGGCAGACATTTGCAGTTAGATGAGACAGTAACTGGCGGGATTCGCCTAGTTGGCGCCACCAGTGTAAGCCCTGTTCAAGGGCTTCTGCTTGCACAATGGCTCGTGTGTGTGTGTGTGATGAGAACCTCCAGACCAAAGTATTGGGGAAACAAGGCACTGAATTCCACCCACTGTATATCCTTTTCTCTTGAGAAAGGGCCACGGTTGGTTCATGGGCTAGAGGTTCTCCAGCTCTGCTGTAGATTACGTTGACAAACTACTGGCCCAGTGGCCATAGCAGCTGGGGCTGATGAGAGTTGGCGGACACAGCACCTGGGGCACCACCTTCCTCGCTACTCTTTCTACAGGGTATGAGTATTAAGCTTGAAAAATAAAAAAAATCTGGACAGCTTCTGCTAAGCTTTACGAAGTAGAGGAGATGACCTAGTAGACAGATAGCATGATTTCTCCATGCCATTCCAGACTTGGGGCAAGCTATGCTACAACAAAGGGGATAGGTAACAGTGAAAGGATTTAGATTTGGAAATTCTACCTGCCTAGTAATCAGTTGGCGTTTTGCATGCACCTAGTTTAAAGTATACATCAGTACCTAGTTCCCAAGAGTAGCTTACCAGCTGCATGCTGCACATAGAGATACTGTGGCAAGAAGGACTGCTTGCCATTTTCTTGAGAGACCTGTTCATTTTCCTTTGCATTTTCTTTCGAACACTTATTCCTTAATGGCTTTTCTTGCTCCCATGTTTCCAAAGATTTAGCAGCTTCTATAGCAGCAGGCACCCCTGCTTCACACTGGTCATTGGGACTGCAGTTACGATCTGAGGAAGATTCTGCATCTGTTGGCTTAGCATTCTTCTAAGAAAAACAAAAGTACAATTCATTTCATTAAATAAATACAAAACAAAACAGGTGCAGCTCTATTATGGGTCTAGGACCCTAGTACAAATTATGCCTAGCTTTGAAAAGTTAAAAATAGTTGATCAAGGGATGAATTTATCATAAAATAGCTTTTTTTATTAGGGTCCTCCCCTACCCACCAAAACCAAAAAAATCGAAATGAAGCTTTGATTTCCAATGCAGAACTGGCAGGAGTTAATTCATGCAACTAGCAAAAAATGACAAAGTAGTAAGAACCAATGAGTTGTTTCTGAAGGAGAAACAGCAAGGACTGCCACAATCTGGAACAGGAAGCTGGGTGACAATGACTTAGTGATAGCATTTTGCCCTTGCTCAGTCTGACTGATAACTTGGGAGTGATTTTGCATCCAAACCCACTCATTAAGGAATCCTTCTGCTGCAATGTCTGATTTGATTCACTGGAATGACTCATCTAGGCTTATTTGCATGGCATGTGGCAGATTGCGGAGGTGTTGGTGGACCGGTGCTTCTGAGCAAACGGTGGGGGCCAAATGGCATTTTGACTTCTTCAAGCTCTAGGAGATGTTTCGTTTATTTGCTTTCCTCTTCCAATACTGGAGGGATTGCACACAGAATCATAAGAGTTGGAAGGGACCCTAAGGAAGAGATTCCTGCAACACGCAGGAATACGCAGCTGTCCCATATAGGGATTGAACCTGCAACCTTGGTGTTATCAGCACCATGCTCTTAACAAACTGTGCAAGCCAAAAAAGTTCCTTGCCATTTATCACGTCTCTGTGATGACTTCTGCAGCACAGAGGGGAAGCAAATACCTCAAGCTTTACAGCAAACACATCAGGGGCAATGAATGCTGCCTAGTTCGCTGCAGTACACTAATTCGCCTAGGTAAGGGTCATTTCAAGTACAACCTTCCATTTCTCCTGCTGCAATCAAAAGCTGGATATTGGCCCAGTGTATTTCTCTTACCTTAGATACCACCAGTGAAATGGGACCATCGCTCTGCTCCAGACTCTGCCTTTTTGCTGTCGGTTCCTCTTCAGTGGGAGGAACACGCCACTGGGAACTCCTCTTCTGACATTTAACTAGAGACTCGGCCCCTTCTGATGGGCAGGGTGAAGCCTGGCCCTTGAGGTCCCAATTTTCCTTTTCTGGAGGACTTCCCCTTGAGAGACTCTCATGAAGACTGCCACACAGCATATACAGAGAGGGAGATGGCAAGTAAACAAAGGGTTGGTTGGAGAGCACAGTGGTTTTGCCAGCCTCTGACTTGGAAGCCGATAATGGCAGACCTTGGTCATTTATCCCATTTGATAGAGACGGCTGTAGCGTGTCTGAGCTTGCATTTGAGGAGAGGGGAGGGAAGGTGTTAAGACAATAGTCTGAGTCTCCAGGGAGAACAGAGAAAGGGGAAATGATGCCCAGGTTTCCTGCCGCTTCGAGACCTTTGCTGTAAAGACCAAGGGAGAGGTAGTTAGGCTAGAACCATGGCACATGCTATTCTTGCTCTGTTAAGAAAAACCTGATTTATTCTACTGGCTTAGGAAAGAACTAAATCACCAAAAGGTTTGCATACGTAACTGCTTCATAAACTACTTATTCCAGTTTATGATGGGAAAATCCAATGAACAAGATTAGGCCTGAGGAAGGCTTGTTGCAATTTTGTGACATGCTCTGAAGGCCTTCACACCAGAAGGGCGAGATATAAATGTTTCAATGAAAAACAAATTAAAATAAACAATCTGCTCCGTCACAAAATGGCACTGCCAATTAAAAAACAACAACCCTCCTACCACCATTGCCACAAGTTTTACTGGCCTCGCCTAGCTTCAGACACTAACTAGAACATTATATGATAAGTCACCATGTTATTACATGAGCAATTTTCTGCGCAAAAAGTAAAAGGGGTTTAAAATTTATGCTAGACTTGTAAGAGATGAGGAGAACTGACACTCTATAAAGAGCTGTGTGGCCAAGGTGCTAGCTGATCAGAGTTATTCATGACAACACTCACAATGACGAGTACTGATTTCAGGAATTTTATTTGCCTTATGAAATGAGCACTGGAGGCCAAAGAAGATTCTCAGAAAGCTGTCTCTGCCGTGTTTAAGTTTAAGATGGTGCCATGCACATTTAACTCAACTTTAAATTCACATCAAGGACCGCATCCTCGGATTTAATCCATCTCAATATTACACCTACGTTATCAGGATAAAATGGCCATTGGGTAACACAAGCTTTATTTAAATCCAGCTTCCTCTTTAGATTTGTTATTCAGTCTCTCCATGGTAGCATAGATAATTTTCGGAGGTGGCATTCATTATATTTAGGGCAACCAAAGCTTCAAATTAGAGAGCTTCAAAATGTCTAGCTTGTCTAATGAGCAATCCAACAGGAGCAGCTGCTGTAGCCCATGAAACTCTTTGTGAAACCTGCAAAGGCACAAACTGGCCTGGTCTCGTAACATATGGATGTTGCACAACAGCTATACTTGGAGGGCCGACGCTCATTTTAACGCAAACCATGGCTTTTGCAGAGTACCAAGCTTTAAAATCCACAACACACCTTGCGTCATCTTCCATCTTCTGGCAGCAAACAGATGCTAGATTTATCATTTTGGAGCAGCAGTCATCTGAAAAATGAAGGAAAAGCAGAACGCTGAATTAATTTCTGGTACCAACGGGTGATGGTTGTACTGTATGAGAAACAGCCATGCAAACACCCAATCATGTCTTCTCTTGAGAAACAACAAAAATTCACAGAGAGACACAGAGGAAGACAGGCAGCACCGTTGACGAGCGCTGTTTCAGGGACCATGTATATAGGATCTGGTAATTATTCATTTTCTAGGCTCCATCTCAGATGGGGCTGCAATGGAAGTATTGAGAGCATTCTTCGGCTACACTCCCAGTTCTTCCTTTGAAGTCACAACTTGAAGTTGCAATCACTAGACATCAGATCTCAGATGACTGTCACCCTCAAAGTATTTGCAGTAGCTTGGACACCGACGGTCCCTTCTCTAGCCTATATGAAAATACAGGTGTCCACAAATTTTGGCTGGCCATCATAGGCAGCTAAAACATCTGGTTGCCTGGATGCTTCCCCACTCGCCGCTGAGCTTGGGAATGCAGTATGACTGTGAGAACAATCATCTTCCCACACAGCTCTTTAGCATGTTCACGTTGAGCTCCTCTTCCAAAGCTAAGCATGATACAAAATCAAAGAATCATAGAATTGTGGAGTTGGAAGGGACCATGACGGTTATCTCATCCAACCCTCTGCAATGCAGGAATCTTTCGCCCAACGTGGGGCTCAGCCGCATGACCCTGAGCTTAAGAGTCTCATTCTCTACCAACTGAGCTATCCCAGGTCTAGGCCCAGCTGCACTTCAGAGATCCTTGAAGAGGCCCTGAAGAACATCACAACATAGATACACATTTCTTTTGAGCTGGGAGGGGGGTCCTGTGTAGGATTTTTCTTGAAGCTGTACCCTCCAAGTGTCTCTGAGGTTCAGTGGAATTGCAGAAACTATTTCCTCCTTCCTCTCCCAGGAATTTATGGACCCCCCAGTGAAAATGGTGGCCTGGAAAGATTTTTTTAAAAGTATTCTATAGCTTAGCCCCGATGCCTCCAACTTACACCCAAGCACAGGTTTTTTACAGTTGGAGAGAGGCAACTCTACCATTCTATTGTTCCATAGGCCAAGGTAACGCAGTACTTTCTGAGCTAGGTGCCGTGCACCAGGCAGAGATGGGCCAATTGCCGTTCTAGTAAAACCTTCAAATCACTTTATAAAGCTTGACAGTGCTGAAGTGTGAAAGTAATATAAACACGATTGTTCCAGCCAGCTCCATCTTACCAGTAACCATAAAATAATATGTTCTCTTTCCATTTAAAGGGCTTTAGTCTGCCTGTGCCAAATGCTAACAAAAGGAACGCGCTCAAAGTTTAAGCTTGCAGAAAAGGAGTTGCTTTACCCAGAAAGAGATGCACAGACGCACGGCTGTTAGCAGGAAGCTTGTTAGCAGAGCTGGTGGGTTGGAGGAGCTCAAGGCCTCCCCAAGTTACCTTGTTTCCCCCTGCGTGGGCTGCTGGGTTCTGAGCTGGCCTTCCTCCTGGCCACTTCGGAAGGCTGAGCCGTGCCAAAAGAAGCATGTCGCGAGAGCCGCTCTTTCCTGCTGGCACAGGCTTGATTGGGGACAGGTGCCGCCCCTTTCGCTTTCGTCAAAGCAGCACAGGTTGGAATCTCCATCTTTATGCCACCTAAACAGATGCATTCTTCATTAAAATCAGCTAGTCAAAAGGATGACCCGCAAGCCATGGTCAACATGAAGAAGTCCTGCCGTACCACTTGGGCAGTAAACCAGTTCCATTGACAAAGCAAGACCCTTCACAGGTGAAGCGGAACAGTTATAATCGGAAGACGCCTACTGAGGCCCCTTGAATGGCACCCTTGCAATTTTAAGGGTTGGGCTTTCTATTCTTCACATTACTCGACTCTCCTTTACAAAAATACGAGAAAACATTTCAGCCAACCTGGAGCGGGTTGGTGCTGTTAAGGCTGTAAGAAATGCATTAAGAAGAGATAATGACATAATATAAAGAATATTACCATTGTCTCCAGTGAACTCCACCGGCCCAATCCATTTGAAGGCTGGCTTACGACCTCTTTCCTCTGTTACATGCACTTTCTCAATGAGCTCAAGGCTTGTCAGGACATTGGCAATATCGTACAATCGCCGTACCTTTGCTAAAAGAAAACAAGTTTCATTATTGAACAAATGCATTACATTACATTACGTTAAGATGTAACTAACCAGGCTGAAGAACTGCTACCAGAGAACCCAGAAGTAAAATCATGAGGACTGGGTGCAAAAAATATAATGCATTTTAGGTCTTTGGGGTGGGTGGATGTGGTCTGAACTATTACTCTTGACCGGTGGATGAATTCCCTAGCAAAATTACTATGCATAAAGATTTATATCTGGAATATGAATACGCCATATTCAATAAGAAAAAACTATAAAACTAATTGTTTTATATTACAGTCCTCGAGTTCAAACTCTGGTCCTACATAAATCAATGAATTGATTTTAATCCAGCAGGATTGCAGCCTCTTTAAAATACATTCATAACCCAATCTAGGATAATAAATTTTGTTTCAGAGCTTTGTGTGCCGTTTTCATTTTAGGCAGGACCACAGGGGATCATTTTATCGTTTAGTTTTAAAAAATCTGTTTTCAGTGCACAGTGGGCAAGTAATCATTATTAATATTCATGTACACACATGCACACACTTTGCATCCTGAAAAAGCTAAGGTTTGAACTAGGCTCCTGTATCACCTGCATGACATGATGCAAGGTCATTGTGTTCCATATGAATCCCACCCCGTTAAAAAAATCTGAAAAACCAAATATGTTCCCTTGTGATGTCAATATGACTATTATTCTTTGCAGTGATAATTCACCCCAGAAACAATCCTTACTTTTAAACTTGCTGTGATCTGCTGTATCCTGGCTTTCTTCTATCAATATTTTCGCTGCTATGTCGAGAGTAACTATCTTGGTCTTGGAGACGAGGAACAGCATGACAAATTTTTGGCTCATAATCCTCAACGACTTGTCCTTTCTGCTGTTTGCAGACGCTGTATTACAAACACAACCCAAGTCTCAGCATGCTACATCTACCACAGCCAAGAAAGCGTTTTGAAGGCTTCTCAAGCAGAAAAAAAGAAAAACATTTCCTTGTTGGGAAGCACGGTTTTTTCTTTTCTTTTAATGAGCAGAAAATAATTGCCTATAGCAGATGGGCAGTTGCACTTTAACTCTCTTAAGGAAAGAAGGAAGGTCATAGCAAAGTATCTTGAAGGAGTGTGCAGAAAGCAGGACATTCTGAGGATTTTATTCTGCATATAATATAGGAGCGAAGCAGAGTGAAATCAGAAGTTAGAAGCACCAGAAGAAAAAGGATATGTAGGTTGACTTATTTTATCTATTTATAAAAGCATTTACACAGCACCATTTATAAACGGCCTCATATACCTGAAGGAGTGTCTCAACCCCCATCGTTCTGCCCGGACACTGAGATCAAGTGCTGAGGGCCTTCTGACGGTTCCCTCACTGCAAGAAGTGAAGTTACAGGGAACCAGGCAGAGGGCCTTCTCAGTAGTGGCGCCCACCCTGTGGAACGTCCTTCCATCAGATGTCAAGGAAATAAACAACTATTTGACTTTTAGAAGACATCTGAAGGCAGTCCTGTTTACTGAAGTTTGATGTTTTATTGTGTTTTTAATATTCTGTTGGGAGCCAGATGGGTGGGATATGAATACTAATTATTATTATTATTAATTATTCTTATTATTATTATTATTATTATTATTATTATTATTATTTACTGCAATATCAGGGCAGCGTTTGGGGCAACAAAAGAGGGCAAAGATGCAAGAGCTGACCCTGATATAGTTCCACCATTTGGATGAAAAGAAGTATTGTCCCCCAAAAAGATACAATCATGTTTCAATGCAGTAATTTACTTCAAAAATAAAAATAGAACACCTGTCACATGTTGATGATGGCAAGGACCTCTCTCTTATTTTGCCAGTAGCCTTTGCTAACTTACCAGATGGAAAATCTGTCTCTGAGAAGTCAAGCAACTGCCGGTCTTGGAAATCTAGAAAGGTCTCCTTTTTGTGCTCTCCAAATTTACAGTAAAGGTCTAGCTCTTTATGCTGGAAAGAAGCCATAAGTTCTTCATATTTCTGCAGCTCTCCTATTTCCTGGAGGTTTCTGAGCGTTTGACTCAAGCTGTGACGACCGTGCCAACAGTACTGATTCTTAGCCACTCGGCTAACGAGATCAAGAGACTCCAAGACATTCACTATGTCGTAAATTCGTCTACGCTCAACTCCTAGATGTGGAACAAAAAGCAAGACAAAGAGAATAAAAGCAAAACATTGCACCAAACAAAACCAAACTCCCTTTCCCGGGCACATTACAAGACAAGTCATGGTGGTATTCTACTTCCAAAACAAGGAACACAAATATGGTCTCATGTTCTACTGTTTAGCAGCCAGACAAGATATAGACACAACAGCTGTCAAAAGAGCAAAACTTTTCAGTGGCTCATTAGAGATGTGCTGTAAAGTCACATAACAGTAGAAAACTGGTCTCTTTGGGGCTACTTTCCATGTACAAGTCACAATAGAGACTTTCACATAATTCTAGCTGAAGCATTCGCATCACAGCGATGTCTCATGGTCTGCCTGGCCGTGTGTGTGTGTTAGGTAACACCAGAGGGTTAATATGGTGTCTCTGGCTTAAAAACAGTTCCCAAGCATATTGTCTTCCCTCAGCCTCAACAACTTGTTTCTGAGGGAGGCACCCCGGATACCGCTTCTGAGCAGGCCTGCATAGGACCGTGTGTTCAAAGTAACCTGTCCAGGTCCTTTGGCTCAGAGGTATCCTATAGGAGAGCGCTTTTATGGCTTATTCACAATATGGACACTGAGGTCCAACGCCGAGGGCCTTCTGACGGTTTCCTCACTGCGAGAAGTGACGTTACAGGGAACCAGGCAGAGGGCCTTCTTGGTAGTGGCACCCACCCTCCCACCAGATGTCAAAGAGAAAAACAACTACCAGACTTTTAGAAGACATCTGAAGGCAGCCCTGTTTAGGGAAGCTTTTAATTTTTGACGGACTACTGTATTTTAATATTTTGTTTGAAGCCGCCCAGAGTGGCTGTGGAAGTCCAGCCAGATGGGCGAGGTATAAATAAATTATTATTATTATTATTATTATTATTATTATTATTATTATTATTATTGATAGTAGCCTACATAGATGCTTCTGTTAAAATAAAATATCTTCGTTTGGGTGCCTCAATGTGGAAGCATTCAGCTTGAGAAGTGCTACATGAATAGTCAATCCCTACATCATCTTTTCATGTCTAGACACTCTCGTTATCATTTGAAAAAGCCAATCCTGGAATGAAAACTTTATGTAAGAAGTAGCTCATGATTGTCTATACCTAGACATTTAACTCAATTTAAAATATCAATTAGGCAGTTATTAGTTTGTCACGCAGAACAACAGAGAACAGGTTGCTGACTACCACCCAAGTGTTAAACTAAGCAGCCATTGCCACTGCTTAAGGGACAAGCAAAAGTACCCAAGCTCCTAATAACACCGCCTTCTGAGCAATTAGTATGGCAGTGATAGGAAATCTTCAAGTAGTTAGAATCCCTCCCCCCCAAAAAAAAGAGGGTAAATAATGTATAGTTACTTAGTCAAAAACAGCTTGTGGCTTTGTGGCACTTGTTACAACATTAAATGAACACAATGATCCTTAAATTTGCATCCATAAATTATCCCCGTTAACAGAAGAAATGCTACTAAACTTTAAACTGCAGTCAAGTCCTCAGAGAGAAAGAAAGTTATTTTGGTGGTAGCCAATGTGGCTCCAGATGTTTTGGACTACAATTCCCATCATCCCTGACCACTGGTCCTGATAGCTAGGGATCATGGGAGTTGTAGGCAAAACATCTGGAGGGCCGCAGGTTGGGGTTGTCTGGCATACACCAAACCCAGACAACGCAGCCTATGGTCAGGGATGATTGGACTTGTAGTCCGTAAGATCTGATGGGCACTACATTGGCTGCTCTTTAGGGTTATTCAGAGTGGATGGCAGTGCAGCGGAATGCTGATGGGGCAAGAGAAGGCCGCCTCCTTTGTATTAAAACACAGCTGCCACCCACCTCCTTCAAGTATTTATTACTACTATTCTAGGATGGACAGGCAGAAGATTTGAAACTGTTGGGCTCTGGGCGTAGTTGAGTTGCTGCTGTGATGTAGAGCTCCCTTGAATTACAGTGTTGACGTCCGCTTCAACAAGGCTTGGAATTCACCTGGGAAAGGGCATAGTACCACGAACCTGTGGTAGAGTCACCCACCCGCTATTCATGCTCCATGTGAAGATTTACAACTGGGACCAAGCAGTGTCCCTGCATCATCAGTCACAGGCTAAGCCACAGATGACACTATTAATTGGAGCTTAGGGACCTATGAAAATGGTGCTCAAGTGCAAGCAGAGAGGTGTCCCCCCCCCTTCAGCAGCAGATCTGGGGCGGCGAGGCTATAGTGAAAATGACTTAGTGCCCTGCTCAATATTTCTTGACGCTGTCACATCTCATTACATCTTCCATTAAACTTCCTTTAGCAAAAGGCTACACAAATCTGCCCTAACAACACCATGTCAAAAATCTATTTTAAGAAAATATGCTATGCAAATAGAAAGATGAAAAGTAACTTTATACATATTTATGTGAAACTGCCTTCTGTGCCAGATCAGACTATTGAGCCAAATACTGCTTTACACTCATTGGGACATAAAAAAGCTGCTTTGCCTTATACAAGATATCCCAGTGTTGCCTCTTGTAATAAGCAGTGGCTATCTAGGCTTTCCGACAGAGGTCTTCCCTATTATCTGCAACTGCTCCTTTTAACTTGAAATTACAGGAGTTGAACTTAGCAACTTCTGCCCCCAAAACACAGGCTGTTTTCTATTTCAGTCCTGAAATAATCTGCTTAGAAGCAAGACCTAGCAGCTACAATTCCAATTCTTGGAATAAATGCACTCTTCCAAGTACTTGTGTCCAGGCCATTTATTAACTAATGTAATTTACTGTATAGGCCACAGAATTTTCAGGGCAGCTCACAACAAGAAATGCATAGAATGTTACAGCCCAAATCTAGTTAAATAAAACGTATTTGGGCCCATCTGATTTTGCACCTCAGGTTTACATCCAGTAAGAAACATGGTGCTGTATAAATTAAATATCCTGTTTCAGATAATTGATAAGTAGCATCAGTGGGGAATATTTTCAGTTTCAGTCATTGAGTTTTCATGCCAAAAAAACCCCTGTACCTTCTCCCATGGAAACACCAATGAAATGCATGGGAAATTTCATGAGAGGATAGCTAATTTAAATGGGGTTTGTAAAAAGAACTGCTTGCCTTAAAGGGACTACTATCTAGTTCAACTGGAGCATTCATTCCTGCAGTCAATATTGCTTCCTTGCATACGTACCAAGACTAGAAGCCACTTCGTCCAAAGAAATTGTTGTTTTTTCTGCTGATAAAGGATAACTGGGGTAGCGGGCTAAGAACTTTTGGCAGAGCAGCCCTAAGCTTTTCTGCTTTCTGCTGGGTCTCTGCTTTTCATATTCATCCACTGTTGCATCATCTACGGTACCACACTAGAAACAAATAAAATGGGTTGTAGTTGGCTGGTTTTTTTAAAAACAACACTTTGTTATATGGCACGCCACCAGCAATACATGTTGTATTTTTAATACGTAAGACCTGGCCTTTCAGCAGAAAAACGAAATACACGCATAAGGTATTAAGCAAGTCTAGAAAGTGGAGTTGTAGATCAAGGATTGCCAAAATGGTAACCTCCAGATGTTGATTCGACTACAGCTCCCATCTTCCCTGACCATTGGCCAAGACAGCAGCATGGCAGACAGGTCTTGGACACTGGTAGCTCCTCTGACAAGCAGCACAGTACTGGGAATGTGGTGGTTTGCAAGGCAGCAAGGATAAAACTGGTCCAGTGTTGAATGTAATGAGCAACACTGCACATTAGCTTTGATGGGGAGCCTTTCCACCTATCTCTAGAGAGGTAGCATTTAAACTTTACAAAGCACCCCATACCAATTAAAAACAATTGGCCTAGGGGCATAGGAAGCTGCCTTTTACTGAGCCAAGTAGCTGGTCCATCTAGCTTTTGCCTACACTGACTGGCCGCAGCTCTCCAGGGTTTCAGAAAGGACACTCCCATCCCTACCTGGAGATGCTTCTGCATGCCAAGCAAATGCTTTGCCACTGAGCTGTAGCCTCTCTGCTGCCTGCAGGCTTACAGCCCCAAAGGCACAACAAAAGGAAAACTGGATGCAGGAGAGGGCAATTTTGAGAGAAAGATCTTTAGCAACCCCGAAGGTCAGGTTTCGTACCCCAAAAGAAAACTTTTGAAGCCTCTTACCGGTACACTATAGTGAGTTGAATTGGCCTCTACACCTAAGAGAAATCTTAAAAGATGCTGGAATGGCTCCAGTAAATAACTTTGAGGGCTGCTGCAATGCCCTGCAGTGCAACAAGTGGCCCTTAAAAGGAACATTTGTTAAAACAGCCTCAAATGCTGAAAGAAACTGCAGCTTTCATTCCCCCACCCCCTGAAGTTGAAGTTGTATTTTAAGCAATAATGTATGAAAGCGGTTCTCACTAGATTGGTTTTGGGAGTGACCATTCTCAGGAAGATTTCGGCTGCCGTAGGTAGCACTATGTTTAATGGGCCTCGCATGGTGGGGCCAGATTTTGGAATCTATGCCTTTGCATTTAAAGAATTTGCAGAAAGCATTTCTAAACAGGAACTGATTTTATCCAAGGGGAGCAAGATTAATATGGCCAATGAGTACAAGTAATCATGCTTTGAACAGGGAGTATTCAGCATTATTTGGAGAAGTTCACCAGAGGCACAATACAGCAGCTGGAGCAGAGTATACTTTAAACCACGAATAGGCAGCGTAAGGCTCATTGGATCTCCTTTGCTTTTTATTAGAACTCGAGCACAGAATGAGTCTACACCGTGAAAGATCCCTAAAATGAGATATCTAGAATTAAAGTGAAGAATATAGTGAAGCTAAACCAACTAATGTACAACCATAATGGAATACTCAAAGAAACATAAATAACTCAAAGAAACCTTAACGAGTTGCCAGCTAAAAATCTCGTTTCACTGTAAATGATCTATCAGTTTCCTCAGAAGGAAAAGGAAACTTATTGCATTTGTAAAGACTCAAGGTCACTTCTCAACAGTTCAAAATAAGGGGAGGATTTATGAACCTTAAGGAAAACTGAAAGCTCCCAGGCAGTAAGGGGTAAATTACCCAAAATAAAAAAGTCCAGTTTTGCTTGAATCCAAAGGTAAAAAAACCTACAAGAAGATTCAAAGCCAAGCAATCATAGCTTGTGGAGAAGATTCAGCAAAGGGCTATGTACTGTAAGCTCTCATAGTCTCGTTGGTACAAAGCTATTTGTGCTGCATGTCACAGGGGCTCACCGAGGGAGATCCAAGGAGCTCAGTGTGGTTGTGTGCGCAGCAGCAAGTGTATTGGCTCTGCTACCACCCTGAGCTCCCTGCACCTCACCGCTCTCGTTCTCCGTAAGCAGCAGAAACACACGGCATGGGCAGGTTGGGGCATCAGCCAGTGCCCCACCCACACTGCTCCTCTGGCTCCTGCTGCTGGAACCCGAGGATGTACCAAGCAGTCCGGTGTAAAAGACACACAGTGAGCCAAGGAATCCCTTTTCGGTACAAAAAACAAGCTCAAAGTCTAATCCATGATAATGAGCTTTCTTGATTTCGGCAGCCTAATTTCAGAGGGGGAAGTTGTACGGGCTGTCATTATGATTGTTTCATTATTATGCTGTATGTTGTTATACTTTGTATTATATTATTATTATTATTATGCTCCATAAAGTATGTTTTTAATGTTGCTGGGAGCTTTTGATAAATGGCGGAATATAAATCAATCAAACAAACAAAATTGTTACTGCTTTTGTAAAACAATTGGGAGCCAGAAATCACTGCTCTACTGCAAACTACCTAGAGATCTACCAGTGGATCCCAATCTACTACCTACACCCACTCACCCCGCTTTGAACCAGGGATGGGTCAACTCGTTGGCATATTTCTAAAAATTAGGAGAAGATGGAGAAGGGTAGAATTTTTTTTTCATATTTTATGCATACACAATGACATATTTTTAATTCATGATTCCAGTGACACAACAGCTGGTAGTCATTTATTGTGCAATGTATTTGTAACGGCAGTGAATTTTTTTTGGGGGGGTGGGGGAAGGTTTAGAAAATTAAGTATCTTGCTCGTGTCACTTGGAAAGCACAGTCTGTCTGCTCCCCCATGTATTCTTGTTTTTAAGGAAAGCTCACATTCTCTAAATCTTCCATGCTAGTAGTGAAGCAGCTGTGCAGAGGAAGTAATATGTGACAGTACAGATCAAAATGGCAGGCGAAGAGACAACAAGGGAAGTGGCACTTTGGTTATGTAAGCAGAAATAGGAGAATGGCTGCGAAAAGTCAAATCAGAACAATTTGGGAGAGCTGTCCACAAATGAGATAAATGAAGAAGGCAGCTACAAATAAAACATTATTTAATTTAAACAGATAATAAATGACTAATTCAAAACAAATGTGCTGTGGAAAGTCTCTCTTACCTGCAAGGAATCGGGAAAAGCGTCATTAAATTCATTGTTCTCAATTGGCCTGAAGAGCTCCTTCTTCTTTTCTCTGTCCCGCATGTCAGGGCTAGCAGCACTAATAAGCATCTTTAGGTTAGCTGTTGGGGTCCATGGATCTGCCAGGGGCCTATCAGTCAGCTTAACAGGTGTAATTGGACTTCTCTCGGGGGTACAGGTTTTTTGCTTTGACAAATCAATGGGTTCATTTTTCATGGGAGTCTTTGGGGTCATTCTGGGTCGATCAAATATGTTTTCCTATTACGGTAGAAAGAAAAGATAGCTTTGGAGATAACTGGAAGGCAGAGAAGCAGCCAATCAATGCTGTGGTCCTATCGCACCAAGAAACAGTGGCCTGCTCAGTTACAAATGGCTCCCATAGAGATCTATGGGGAAAGGTACACAGGCTAAAATTTTATATCCAGTGCATTGCTTTACCTTAGCCATATAGGCAGGGAAATAAAGCGATGCACATTGGAAGAACTCTACTACAGTCGGACCTCGGTTCTCGAATGCCCTCCCGGAGCTTGTGTATGTCGGCTCCCGAACGATCAAAAACTGGACTTGAGTCTTCCGGTTTTTTGAACACTCTTTTGGAAGCCGGACGTCCAATGGGGCTTTTGATCGGCTGCGGGAAGCTTCGCGCTTTGGAAGTTGAACAGAGTTTTGGAACGGATTCTGTTCGACTTCCGAGGTACGACTGTATTTTACTTCCTATGTGCCCATTCAACTGCTTCAATCTGGGGAACTGGCACCATTACAGTTGCCATACAATATTATTCCACAAATGAAAGAAAATGATATTTTAATTAATACCTGCATATAGGAACTCCCTGCCTATTGACAGCAGACAAGAACCTCTTTTCGGGACCTGCTCAAAACAGGTTTTGTTTAGGTAGGTCTATCCCAACATGTAGAAGTTGGTGTGTTTCAATCTCTTGTACTGTTAATGTTTTTAATTGTAAATTTTAATATTTCATGTAAGCCCTTTAGAGG
The DNA here is from genome assembly GCF_963506605.1 of Zootoca vivipara. Taxonomy (NCBI): domain Eukaryota; kingdom Metazoa; phylum Chordata; class Lepidosauria; order Squamata; family Lacertidae; genus Zootoca; species Zootoca vivipara. Next base: position 30,659,901 of record NC_083285.1, read on the forward strand.
CTTTATTGCACCCAAGAAGTATGTAAATTTTGTTAAATAAAAATAAATGAAATAAATATCTGTGAGCCCGACATCCCAGCCCCCACCAACGAACACTACAGTGAGGTGCTAGGATGTTTTAAGAGCAGGTTATTGCACAATCACACAGGCCCTTCCTCTAAACACGCTTCACCCAATACAATGACAGGCATTTTGTTCAAACATATTGTGCCTGAGCTAAATACCTGTCAGTCAACTAGCAAAGACCAAAATACAGTTTTATGGTCAGGGAACAATTCTCAAGGTTAGCATTGTTCCTAAGATTAGGGCTTTAATTTTTGCCATAAGATTAAATGCCCTTCATGTACTAAATGGGTGAAAAGTGGGCTGAAACCAGACAGTGGATTGGAACAACAGGGGGGGGGGAACAACTTTTTGTCCCAGACTCTGATGACCACAATATGGGGGGGGGGGATGTCCAGTTGTGTCAAATTTAAGCCTATTTACCTTGTTCATAGAACGCAGTGGAAGCCATTCACCAGCATAGGCCCTTGACATTTTCATAAACCTATCTGAAGAAGTGTGCATGCACACGAAAGCTCATACCAAAATAAAAACTTAGTTGGTCTTTAAGGTGCTACTGAAGGAATTTTTTTATTTTACTTCGATCCAGACCAACACGGCTACCTACCTGTAACATAAACCTATACAGTACAGCATACTATTTCTTGGTCACAGAAGAACATGACAGAACCTATGGAAATTACTTCTGTACATTCTGAAATCTTATATTGGTTACCAATACTTAAAATACTGGAAAAAAAACCAGTTTTTAAATTGTGCAATGCTTTCACTCTTTTATGGAAGGTATAAGAAAAATAAAAAATCCTTCCAGTAGCACCTTAGAGACCAACTAAATTTGTCATAGGTATGAGCTTTCGTGTGCATGCACACTTCTTCAGATACAAAAGCTCATACCTATGACAAACTTAGTTGGTCTCTAAGGTGCTACTGGAAGGACTTTTTATTTTTATTTTATTTTGACTACATCAGACCAACACGGCTACCTACCTGTAATAAGAAAAATACATACAGTACACACAATTTTCTTAAAAATCTCAATTAAAATCAAATTAACTGGGTTAAAAACAGTTGCCAAGTTGATGAATGCACTTGGAGAAAAATTCACATTGAAACTATACATTTCTATCCCTCAGAGTTGCCAAGGTATGATTGTACAAATCTCTGATGAAACTGTCCATTGAACAAGTATCTCATCCCTGTTCTGTGTGATACATCACACTGACTCATGTATTATTTAACCAGTGATTAAGTTCATTTGGCAGGGATTTAACAGACTCACTAATCTGGTCTAGTGCATATTTTGCTTGACTTAAATGCTGGAGACACAGGCCTGGTTCACACATCGCGGTAAAGGTTTTGTGCAACCAGGCTCCTGGAAAGCCCACAAGTCCCATTGCCTGCAAAGTTTGACTTAGCATCCCGCACAAATGCAGGTTCATGTTTCAGCTCCCTCTTCACTAACCATGTGCTGTATGGTGTCATTCAAACCCAGGCTTGTAGTTAAGGACTCTTCTCACTAAACACGAGCTGTACTGAGGAAAAGCATAACCATGGGCCCAGGTATCGATAACATGCTAAGCCAACCTTGGCCGAGCTCAGGAGTAAAAATAGACTGGGGCTGCAAGGTCCCAATAAGCTTTTTCTGGCTTACTGTGACATGCAAATGAAGCCACAGAATTCCCTCTCAAACTGTAGCCTGCTTATTCCGTCCTATAGAACTCAGTGGGAGCCACACTTTGTGAGGGCAAAATTGAGTTTTCTTTCGTACTGCGTTTCTCCTGCAAGACACCTTAGTTTCTTACTGAAACCTCCTGCTAAGTGAAGCTTTACAAGGCCGAAAAACGATTGTACTGCTCTCACTTAGGACGCTTACCTAGGTTTTCTGGTGGGAATATACCACAGCAGTCAACAGTCATATAGACTTGCATTGCCTGTTTGGTTAGCTAGCATTTAGAGATCTACTATAGATAAGCAACAATGTCAAAAGAGCCAAAAGTGATTGCGGAACTTGAAGTGATTAATACCTACAATGGCAGCATTTTTTTTAAAAAAAAATGCTTAAAAACTATTGAATCAGAGAGCAACAGATTATTTGTATTCTTAATTGAGCTTTCTTCTGGTTTCTTCACTTTTACACACACACTGCTTGTAAATTTCCAGGCCTATTGTTCCACTAGTAGCTAGACACTGCTTTTCCATATTAAAAAGCACTATTTTGAGGTGAAGGTTGTGCTTCCCCCCCCCCTTAGATAAAGTCTATAATGTGAGGTTCCAGTCAACATAGAATGTACCAGTAGCATCTCAGGAGAAGCCAATCCATTACATTGACTTGCACGCCTCATTGATACAGGAGATCTCTTGCTGTATTTTGTTTTTGCTTTAATGCAACTGCCAGGTATGTGGGTGTCCCAGTTTGAATGGAGCAGCCCTTTCTTGGAAGGAAAGCTCATCTCTGAAGCTGCCTTGGCAGGGGAGGGGGGGTATACTACTCCACTCCTCTCATTTGGTTAACAGCAGCTTCAAAATGGTCAGAAGATAAAGGGTTAAGTACCCCTCCCCCCAATGCCACTGCTCCGTTCAAATTTGGACCACTGCATTAAAGTAAAAACACTTGACATTGGAGACATTTTCCTTGCTGTGCTTTCTGTTTAATCAGGAGCACCTCTTCAGGTTTACTGTTTCATATCTGAAACCAGGTATCGATCCATTTTGCTCAGTGAGAGCACTAGTAGGATACAGGACTTCACCCCTTTCACAGGTATAAGAGTCTGCCACAAACATCCAATCAGGAATGACAGGATTGCCCATAATCCCATGCCCATATGGCAAATGTCTTGCACAAAATCTCATTAAGAGAAAAAAACCGACTTGTTTCCTTTAAAGGGCAGGGGTGGAGAAACTGGCTTTCTGCGAAATTAGAACCAAGGGGAAGATCTTTTGCAAGTTTCGGAGAGAAGTGTCCAACAGTGAAAGAGTGATTAAATACCCTGTTTCTCATATTTTAAGACATACCCATAAAATAAGCCATAGCAGGATTTTTAAGCATTCAAGGAATATAAGCCATACCCCGAAAATAAGACATAGTGATAGGCGCAGCAGCAATGCCGGCCGCAGCAAGAGGAGGAGGAAAAAAATAAGACATCCCTTGAAAATAAGCCATAGTGTGTTTTTTTGAGGAAAAAATAAATATAAGACATGTCTTATAATATGAGAAACACGGTATGTACCGTTAATTGTTACAATTTTATTTTTTAAAATTTTATGGAGCTACTAATTATAATCATATTTAAAATGGTATTGTTTTTTCAGTCGGACATTACAGGTAGGTTTTACTACTTTAGAATATTATAAGTTGCACCATGATTTTAATAAATGAGAACACAGTTTAGAACAAAGCCTGACTGCCGTGAGCAGATTTGAAAATACCGAACTGGGTGTTTAGGCACCTGCTTACCTTTTGCGCGCTTTCCCCATCTTCATCTATAAAATCCCTTTTTCCATGTCTCGAGCTGATCAGGTCTTTTAGCGTTAAGCAGTTAATCTCCATCTGTAAAATTGAAAGTTGTACAAGAGGGTCAGCACCTTACATCATCTCCCACCTAAAAAACATAAATCAGCTTTCGGGTCCTCTTCAAACCCCAAAATAATTTGGGCAAAGCTTATGTATTAAATCGGGTATGTATTAATTTTTTTTTTAAAAAAACCAAAATAACAGAAGGATCAGATTGGGGGCCAAGGTGGCGGTGAAAAAACGTAATATTAAAATATCTTCAGATTCAGTAGAATAGGTAGAAATTGGCTTGGGGGAGGAGGTGGGTGTCCCCGAAAAGTGGGCATCTTCTGGGGGCGAATCTGTCATTTGGAAGCTCAGGGTGTTCGCCCTGGGATCGGTTACTTTTGGCGCAAAGAACCTGGAAGTGAAATCCCAGCTTTGAAACTGAAGCGGGACAGAAACTGCCCACCTCGCAGCTCAAGGCGGTGGAGCAAGACTCGCGCCCTGAGAGCGGGAGACCCCGGCCCCCCAAAAAGGTGGTCTCCCGCCCCCCGCCATGAAGCCTCTGGCTCGGTCGCCCCCTTGGTGCAGCCGCAGGGAAGAATACGACGGCACAAGCGCGGGAGACCCACCTCCCATTTTTTCCCGCCGCGCAAGGAAAGTTTAAGAAACTTACATTTTTCTCGAGTTTCCTTCCTGTCCTCTCAAAGGGACCCCTTCGCGTCAGCGCCTCCAGGCCCGCTAAAGCCGCAGCCGGGCTTGAGGATCATGGGGGTGCCTCCGATGGGGAAGAAAAAGAGCCCCCACCCCGCCCCAATGCGACGTTGACCTCCCGCGCCCTTCTTCCCTCGCTCGCGCCTGCGACGTGCCTGCACTGGCCGCTTCCCCGCAGCCCCGAGATTCCACTAGGCGCTAAAGCTTCTATTCTGGCGCCCTGCAACATATTTTTACAATCCGGCCAATCAGGCTCCCTCCGAGGGGGCGTCCCCCTGGCCTTCCCGCCAATCAGATCGAAGCCCTGGCTCGGAGAGTTTGGCGCGGCATTCGGCGCGCTCTTGTCCCAAGGTCCCGCGCTGACGCGGTGGGGGAGCCTTGGGGCTGTTTCCCCGCCGCCTCTGCCGCCCTCCTCCCACCTTGCGCCACCTGGGCCGCCCCGCCGCCGCCGCTGTCGCTAGGCAGGAGGAGCGGGCAGCTCTGGATAATGAGAGGCGGCGCAAAGGAACAGATGGGGAAAGCTGGGGGGAAACCTGATCCTAGGCGACGCTGCGAAGGGTGGCGGGAACGCTCGGCCTCCTCCCTCCCTTGCAAGTCTGCCGTTGGCAGCTCGGCCCTGCCTGGAATCGCCTAGCGATGACAGGAAGTACGGAGCTTTCCCAGGGGGAAATACAGAATAAAAAGAAGCTCCCTTTTTGTTGTTTTACTGGCAGACAAGCGTTTCTGGAAAATAGGTACATTCAGACGTGCAGTTTAATAAATAAACACTTTAAATGTGCCCAGTTTGCCTGGCTGGCAAAATTTTCACGTGATTCTCACCTTTTAATGCATCAGATCAGATAAAAGCCAGGCACCCTGTGGCTAGAATGAAATGCGGCACAAAAGGAAGCCTGGATGAACCCTTCATTCAGAGCTGCTGCTTCACAAGTTAGGGATTTCCTACACACAAAAAAGTGCTCATCTGTAAGCTGGGGAGACCTGTGAGGAGGTTGCGCCACTGTGAGTACGTTCTCTACTGGAAAGCTATGACTAGCTGCGCACCTGTAGCAAGAAACCTGCTGGATCGTCCCATATTGACATGTGTGCTTATGTAGCAGCTTTGAACCGGAAAGCAATTTTATTAGGTCTCCATCCAGATGTCCCTACCAAGTACAGCAGAATGCTCATATTTTTAAAAAGAGAGAAATCAAAGTTATATGAAGTATTCAAAAAGGTAATGTTACATCTCTTTGGGGATTTTTTTATGTAGCCCCCTGTTCATGCCCAAACCTATGTGTTCCCTAAGCATTAAACCTTAAAAATCTAAGTGGTAGTGACTTAGTTATAGAGCCTGACTGCCTATTAAAGATTGAGCTGTATAACGAAGTACACTTCTGACACCCAAACCAGTAACTGGAGAACAGCATGAGGCTGCATGACCCATAAGACAAGCTGTCTGTGCCAGATCTAGAAGCAGTTTCACACACTTTGGAAACTAAGGTGCTTTTCAGTGCTGGATAGACAGCAATCTTTTTCATGACTTTGACCCAGATAATGGCAAGTATCAAGTTTAGACTAGGCAGTTTCCAAGGTTGACTTAATGCGAGTGTGAACATGGAGATGCCTTGAGAAAATAGCACATGGGCCCAACTCAGCCTCACTAACATCAGGGGCGCACAGTGACAACAGGCAGACTCATTTGTCTAAATCTTGGTCTGCCCTAACCATGTATGAAATGACTCTTGAGTAATCTGACATTGAGAGCAAAAGAGGCACGCACCACCACCACTTACATTCCTGTCTCCAAGCATTTCCAGTGGAATTTACTTCCAGTATTGGAGCTTGGTGTAGGAGAAAGATAAAAACAGGATATGGACTCTGAGGTACAGGGAGACATTAGAATCCTCACCCATGCACTTGTTTTGCTCTAAATGCAGCTTTATACAGAGCCAGTCCAATACATTTTGCTGCCTGAAAATAACAAGATGCCACTGCACTGGCAGCTGAATCTTCACTGCTGATGACATAGAGTCATAGAATCATAGAGTTGGAAGAGACCACAAGGGCCATCCAGTCCAACCCCCTGCCAAGCAGGAAACATCATCAAAGCATTTCTGACAGATGGCTGTCAAGCCTCTGCTTAAAGACCTCCAAAGAAGGAGACTCCACCCCACTCCTTGGCAGCAAAGTCCACTGTCAATAGCTCTTACTGTCAGGAAGTTCTTCCTAATGTTTAGGTGGAAGCTTCTTTCTTGAAGTTTGAATCCATTGCTCCGTGGCCGCTTCTCTGAAGCAGCAGAAAACAATCTTTCTCCCTCCTCCATATGACATCCTTTCATATATTTGAACATGGCTATCATATCACCCCTTAACCTTCTCTTCTCCAGGCTAAACATACCCAGCTCCCTAAGCCGTTTCTCATAAGGCATCGTTTCCAGGCCTTTGACCATTTTGGTTGCCCTCCTCTGGACATGACTAGGCCTGGGCGATATATCGCCCAGGACTGGTATGAGGAGCAGATCACCATGTCAGTTTCACGAAGTGCTATATCGCTGTTGAAACTGCCACAGCTCCTGAGTCCCTCTGCTAGCAGCGTTCGCTGGAGGGAGTCAAGAGTATCACTGAATGAAACCTCCATCCCACTCTGCCCTCATACGACAGAGAGGGAGAAACAAGCTGTATCAGTGAGGTGTCAATACAGCTTGTTCCTCCCTCCGCTCGACTGAGGAGTGTGCAGCTGCCCTTGCCTCGTTTGAGCAGTTAAAGCCTACAAGGCCCTACAAGCTGGCGGTGGCGCAAGGGCTCTGTGAAATTGCTCAGCTGAGGGGAGTGCAGTTGCCTGTGTCAGCTGGGGGGGGGGACGATGACGAAGACAAGCTGTATTGTCCCAGCCTGTGAGCCTGGGTGAAACCGCCTCCACTTTCAAGGGTGAGAGCTGGGGCAGTTTCACCCGGTGTCTCGCAAGCAGAGCTCAATCCATCTTGTTTTTTCAACATCGTGGTATATCGCCAAACTGTGATGTTTGCCTGGCGATGCACCGTGATCTTGAAAGCTGATATTGCCCAGCCCTAGACAAGACATCATCTTCCACTACACCCAAAGACACCAGGCTGGCTTAGAGAGTGTGCAGGGCAGGCCACCTGGCACATAACACTTTTCCAGTGCCTCACCACGTATTCGTGACTCCTGGCATCAAGTGGTGCCAACACAATTTTTCTGGGCCCAGCATTCTGTACACAGATAGGGCCCTCTGTGGCACTCACCAAATCTGTTGTGTATTGAGTCAAAGGATTTTATATCTGTATTATTATTGTCTGTATTTGCATTAGGATAAAGTAACTGCCTTTTGGTTCCAGAGGGTACAGCTACTATTGGTTCATTTAAGCTGCTGTATTTGGATCCTCTGTCTTATTGGTTTCCTCCAAAAGGCAGCACTGTGATTGCTTGATATTGTTCCCTCCAAAATGTATCCCTTCCTAGCTAGTCCCCTGTCCCTATAAATGTAGCTTTCCTCTCCTCAGTCTTCAGTCTTGTTCACTTTAATAAAGAGCTGTTACTAGAGAACTGTCTCCAGCATGTTTTGTCAAGAGAGCTGAAATCACAAACCCCACGTCACAACAACTGGCGACGAGGATGGGATCCGGAATGCTGAGGAGCGGTTAAACACAACCCTGCCTCAGAGTCCGGATTGCAGCTGAGAACAAGACTCACTGGCCAGCTGAGAAGACGACCCTGCCCGCTAGGACAATGGAGAGTCCAAGGGTATTGGAGCCCTTCCAGCCATCAGAGCCCCACACCTGGGAAGACTACGTCGAACGCTTCGAGTTCTTTGCAGTGGCTCAAGGGATCACCGATGCCAGCAAAAGAAGGGCCACATTCCTGAGCTACTGTGGGCCCGAGACCTTCAAGCTGGCCAAGGCATTACTTGCTCCAGCGAAGCTGAGTGAGACATCTCTCAAAGATATTCTTGCCTGCCTAACAAGCCACTTGGCGCCTACTGAGACCAAGATGGCCCGGCGGATGGAGTTCCATAAGAGGCAGCAGCATGCTGGGGAGTCTGTATCCACATTTCTGGCTGAACTCCGGAAGCTCGCTCAGCACTGCGGCTTCCAAAATCTGGAAGAGACTCTCCTGGATCGGTTTATTGGTGGTCTGAGCAGCAAGAAAGCCAGAAGACGCATCGTGGCTAAAGAAGAGGTTACCCTTGCTTCAGCCTTGAAAGAGGCCACCGCCACGGAGAATTATGAAAGAGAGGAGCTTGATGCCAGTCGCAAGGCCACTAAGCCACAGATAGAAGTTGCGCATGCCATGGACGAGCTAGAGGCTACTCCGAGCCAGAGCCCAGTCCGTGGGGTCGAGTTGGTGCGTCAGGCCTGCACAGTGCACAAAGATCGCCGAGGCAGTTGCCCAGGTTGTGGCGGAAACCATGAGCGGAAGAGTTGTCGTTTCAGGGATGCTATGTGCCGGACGTGCGGAAAGACGGGTCACATCGCCAGGGTCTGTAGATCGGCGGCGTCGGGAGCAACAGGAGCACCTAGACTGGAGCATCGCAGACCGCCCACAGCAACTCATTTTCTAAAGGACTGCCACTACGTAACGGAGATCAACGGGAGGGCCGTGCAGTTTCCAGCGCAAGGCAAGGCACACGTCAAGGTGAAGATTGAGGGTCAGCAGTGCGACATGGAGGTGGACTCCGGATCTGCATTCACCATCGTGTCGGACCAGACCGCGAAGACATTCTTCCCCAGGGGTAAGTTGCCCCCTCTGGAGCCCTTCCCGGCAACCTTGCAGTCGTACTCAGCAGGCCACATCCATGTTATGGGAATGTGTGCCGTGAGAGTACAGTTCCGGGACAAACAGGCTGTACTCAAACTGGTGATTGCGAAGGGCAGTCGCCCCAGTCTCCTGGGCACTGACTGGTTCCCCGCCCTGGGACTGAGTATCTCAGGGCTTAATTCAATCCAAACCTGCCCTGAGATGAGCGAGGCATTATGCAAGGAATTTGCTGGTCTCTTTAATGGAAAACTGGGTTGTTATAAAGGGCCCCCAGTTGACTTCGAGTTGGACCCCGGTGTGGCCCCAATCCGACTCAAACCAAGGCGAGTGCCATTTGCACTGCAACCCAAGATCGAGGCAGAGCTGGATAAATTGGTCAAGCAGGGAGTTCTCTCACCCGTGGACTCTGCTAAGTGGGAGACTCCAATCGTCACACCCCTTAAAGCAAATGGGGAAGTCAGGATATGTGCAGATTACAAATGTACTATCAATAAGGCACTCAGGGGAAACTCATACCCCATTCCAGTCGTATCACATCTGTTGGCTAAACTGGCTGGGGGCAAGGTGTTCGCCAAAATTGACCTGGCACAAGCTTACCAACAGCTGCCAGTAACCCCACAATCAGCGGAAGCACAGACTATTGTCACACATAAAGGGGCGTTCAGAGTTAACAGATTACAGTTCGGAGTTTGTGTGGCCCCAGGGATTTTTCAAGGGCTCATGGAACGCCTGTTAAGAGGTCTGCCGGGGGTCTTGCCATTTTTTGATGATGTTTTGATTGCTGGAAAAGACCCACAGGAACTGGTTGCGCGTGTCCGTGCAGTGTTGCTCAAGTTCAAGGAGGTGGGGTTGCAACTGAAAAAAGAAAAATGCAGTTTTGGGGTGCCAACTGTGGATTTCTTGGGGTTTAAAATTGATGCATCAGGCATCCACCCCACAGATGCTAAGATTAAGGCCATCATCGAGGCACCACGACCACAGAACAAGACGGAGTTGCAGTCATTCCTGGGACTTATTAACTTTTATCATTCGTTCTTACCCCAGAAAGCTTCGGTAGCTGAACCATTACATAGACTATTGCAGAAAAAGATTGTGTGGCGATGGGGGCGGGAGCAGCAGAAGGCTTTTGACTCCTTGCGAGGAATGCTGAGTAGCGGGAGCGTCCTTGCTCATTATGATGAGTCAAAGCCGCTGGTCCTGGCATGTGATGCCTCTCAATACGGTCTGGGGGCTGTGCTGAGTCATAGGGAACCGGATGGGTCGGAAAAGCCCATCTCTTTCTATTCCCGTACGTTGTCGCCCACAGAGCGCAACTATGCTCAAATTGATAAAGAGGCGCTGGCTATTGTGTCCGGAATCAAAAGGTTCTATGATTATTTGTACGGTCGCCATTTCTCCATTGAAACGGACCACAAACCACTGTTAGGGTTGTTCAACCCAAACAAGCAAACGCCACAAATTCTCTCCCCCAGAATGTTGCGTTGGTCAATATTCCTGAATGGGTTCCAGTACACCTTGACCCATGTGCCGGGGAAACAGTTGTGCCATGCTGATGCGCTGAGTCGATTGCCCCTTCCTGGCGGGAGCAATGAGGATCCTGCTCCGGCGGAGCACATTATGATGCTAGAAACACTTCCGGGGGCTCCTGTAACAGCTACGGATATAGCTGAGAAAACTAGGAAAGATGCTGTTCTCTCCCGTGTGCTCACTTGGGTGGGGAGGGGGTGGCCAGGTGGTCCGCATGAAGAAAAATTCAGGCCTTATGCGACAAGGCAGCACGAATTGTCCATGCATAAGGGTTGTCTCCTATGGGGAGATAGGGTGATAATCCCAGCACCACTGAGAAACAGGGTTCTTGAGACGCTTCACATGGGACACCCGGGAATGGTCAGGATGAAGTCGCTAGCCCGATGTTATGTGTGGTGGCCTGGAATGGACCAGAACATAGAACAATGGGTACGAACATGCAAGGCATGCCAAGAGGTGCGGCCAGAAGTGGCCAGAGCACCAGTCCACTGGTGGGAGCAGTCCAGGACTCCCTGGAGCCGGCTGCACATAGATTTTGCTGGGCCATTCCAAGGGAAGGTCTTTTTGGTTATCGTTGATGCATATTCCAAATGGTTAGAAGTGGCGATGGTCCCTAGCATGGCATCAGCTGCCGTAATCAAGGTGTTGAGGCAGCTGTTTGCTACCCACGGGTTACCTGAGACCATTGTATCAGATAATGGGGCAGCTTTTGTATCCCAAGAATTCAGGGCATTCTTGGCTGATAACTTTATAAGAGGGGTCACATCCGCGCCCTTTCACCCATCCTCCAATGGGCAGGCTGAGCGCATGGTAAGAACAGCCAAAGAATCCATTGCGCGCTTAATGGAGGGTAACTGGTCGGCTCGCATTGCGCGAATGTTATTTTTGCAGCATGCGACGCCGTGTACTGCGACGGGCAAGTCGCCAGCCGAGCTGCTCTTAGGTAGAAGACTGGTAACGGTGCTGGATTATGTCCACCCAGATAAAATGCCAAACCGTAATTCAAGAGCAACCCCCCAGGCTGAGACTGACACAACAAGGTATCTCGCCCCTGAAGATCTGGTCTGGGTGAGGAACTATTCACGAGGTCCGCGGTGGGTGGCCGGTGTGATCACCCGGGCTAGTGGACCTGTGTCCTATTATGTGACCTTGGAAAATGGGCAAGTTTGGAAGAGACATATAGATCAGCTGAGGCGCCGGGCGCTCAGCAGGGAGGAGTCAGATAATTCATCCCTGGCTAATGACGCACAGCTGCAAGACCAGAGTGAAAATGGTCCAGAGGTACAGTCACCAGGGGCTTCAGCAAATGAACCAGGGTCTGCTAGTCCTCATGATGACGAGGTACAGGTCGGGGACCCTGAGATGTCTGGGACTCCATCTGTTCCTGATGAAACCCCTATAGCAGCCCCTCCACCACAGGTAACACCCAATCCAGAACCTGCAACACCTGTTGTCAGGAGATCAGGTAGAAGTTGTAGGACCCCACAGTACCTGAGGGATTACGTCTGCTGTGCTCACTAGGGGGGGAGGGGTGTTGTGTATTGAGTCAAAGGATTTTATATCTGTATTATTATTGTCTGTATTTGCATTAGGATAAAGTAACTGCCTTTTGGTTCCAGAGGGTACAGCTACTATTGGTTCATTTAAGCTGCTGTATTTGGATCCTCTGTCTTATTGGTTTCCTCCAAAAGGCAGCACTGTGATTGCTTGATATTGTTCCCTCCAAAATGTATCCCTTCCTAGCTAGTCCCCTGTCCCTATAAATGTAGCTTTCCTCTCCTCAGTCTTCAGTCTTGTTCACTTTAATAAAGAGCTGTTACTAGAGAACTGTCTCCAGCATGTTTTGTCAAGAGAGCTGAAATCACAAACCCCACGTCACAACAAAATCAGACACGAATTTTCATAAAATTTTCATACACTTGCTGTAACATGAAGATATGTACCCTTTTTTGCAGGCAACCAAACATAAAACAGGTCACGCACAAGTAATAAGATGTCCAACAGAAAGACTATCAAACAAGCAGTTCTTTCCCAATAATTGTAGATCCGTACTACAAAAGGCTTACTTTGTTTAACATCTACCTGCCACATATCTGTTAAAGACTTGAGATCCCTGCTCTCCTCCAATGCCAACTCTCAGTCTTGGGAGAACTTAAGTTTCGCAAATTGTGAATCATGTTAACTGTAAATCTTTCGTCAACTGATCTTAGGGTAGCAATCCTATGTTCAGTGCAAGATCAGACCTGGAAGGGGGAGCAAAGGTGATTTAAGATTAACACCAGTTCAGATGCTCATGCTCGGATAAATTAAAGATTTAAATAGTTAAAAAGCAAGCACCTTATTCATTTGCTGTGGTTTTGTATTAATCCCTCATAATAGCAGCAGTATTTTCTTTCAGTGCTGCCTTTTGGAGGAAACCAATAAGACAGAGGATCCAAATACAGCAGCTTAAATGAACCAATAGTAGCTGTACCCTCTGGAACCAAAAGGCAGTTACTTTATCCTAATGCAAATACAGACAATAATAATACAGATATAAAATCCTTTGACTCAATACACAACAGCTCCTTCAGGTATACTGGACCGGGGCCATTTAGGTCAGCACCAACACTTTAAACTGTGCTTGGAAATGTACTGGGAGCCAATGTAGATCTTTCAAGACCGGTGTTATGTGGTCTCGGCGGCCGCTCCCAGTCACCAGTCTAGCTGCTGCATTCTGGATTAGTTGTAGTTTCAGGGTCACCTTCAAAGGTAGCCCCACGTAGAGCGCATTGCAGTAGTCCAAGCGGGAGATAACTAGAGCATGCACCACTCTGGCGAGACAGTCTGCAGGCAGGTAGGGTCTCAGCCTGCATACCAGATGGAGCTGATAAACAGCTGCCCTGGACACAGAATTGACCTGCGCCTCCATGGACAGCTGTGAGTCCAGAATGACTCCCAGCAGGCTGTGCACCTGGTCCTTCAGGGGCACAGCTACCCCATTCAAGTGTTTGTACCAGCAGTGCCACCAACCCACCTGCCTCAAGAATCCCAATATCCCCTCACGGGTGAGATAGCCCCCCCCTGTATATTGTTGCCACAATCAACCAGCCCCTCTCCATGCACCACAGCTGCATTTACATTGATGGATTGGATATCTGAACAACTCACTCTCTGTCTCTTTCCAGCTCCCAACTTCATACCAGATTAAACAAAGGATAGCTCTTGGACTGTTGTTCTCCTGCCTACAAGATGATGTAGCCTCCAGTCAGGTGAGGTGGGGGATGCCTATCCCCCGTTATATATAACAACAACAACAACAACAACAACAACAACAACAACAACAACAACTTATTATTTATAGCCCGCCCGTAAGAGATCACCAGCCAGTTGTCTCTATGGCAAGACATCTGTACTTTACCAACTCTTTATGCACATAAGTGGGTGCCTAACAGACTTGGCTAGGCCCATTATTTTAACAAACAATTTTCTTTTCTTGAGAGTTATTAGTATATTCCTATGTAGATTTGATCAGTTAATCTATTAGGACTTACAGGATTGGTCGACTAAATTTCCTTTAATTGGATATGAGATTTACAAGTAAAGTAGTACCCATGATTCCATGTAATTGCTTAATATTGGCTGTTATTTTCACAACATACATTAAAAAATGCCATAAAGTTATTCGGAAAAGTAAATTCCAGTGCAGCCAAACTGCTGAACTTAGAAGTTCTAATGTGAGACCCTTTGGGGGAGGAAAACATCCAAGCAACACTGAACATATAAGCTGTGTTGCTAAGGATATTAGTGTTCTGTGTTTTCCTTTCTGTTGCCTAAATGAAAGTCTGCTGATTCAGCATTCCCTTTTTGTTCGGCTGGTTACTTCTGTTGCCTTCTCAGGTTGCTTGTGACTTTTACTTAAGTCAGTTTCAGGCTGACAAGTCTTAACTAATTGATAAAATATTGATTTCTTTCTTCTTCTTCTTTTAGTTTCAGTTTCAAAGTGATCAAACACATACTTCAAATTTAGCTTAATTGAACAGCTCTGATCACTGGGGGATGGGGAAATTAATGACCACAACAGGAAACGGTTAGATTTTGTTTAGCGTAGTCATTCCTTTCAAGAAAGCCAAACATTTCTCCTTTCAAAGTTGCTTACTAAGAATGTTTCCAGTATGTTGTAACTTGCTAGAAAGACAGTCATTCTTTTTTGAAAAACAACAACAACATTATTTGTGTTTTAAAAATTATTTTAATGGATTTATAAAATGTTTAATTTAAACTTTTTAAATTGTTTGATTAGAAATCTGTATCTATACCAGATGTTTTCAGTCACAATAACACCATGTACATTTTTTGGGGGGTGGGGGAACTCTGACAATTGAACAAACAATGATGTATGACTGGTTATAAATAGATTGGACTGTCCCCAACATTTCTGGGAGCTCACCATGCAGAAGTATATCTTTGAATTCCCAATGATGGTGCAGATTATGAAGCATTCTGTCATCCAAGCACCATTTACACCTGCTGCCTTCAGGCTAGCCAACAGAGCAGCTCTGATCACCTCCAGCTCTTTTTTTCTGCATTACTCACCCTGTACTAACCTGCAATATCGCCAGTGCCAAAATGCCCACAGAAACCTCACGCTAGCCTATGATAACACTCACTTTCTACCATACTGACACAATAGATACATTGGATATTTGCCCTAGCTCTGTGAACTTTCCCCATGGCTAATAACATATTGCTGTTAAACTATGGATTTAATTGATCTGTAATTAAACAACCACAATGTGACACTGATTTGACATAATTTCGATGCCAAAGTAAAATATTGCATGAGATGTGGTGTGGGTGGGTGTGGGTGTTCTTAGCAGAGTGTGACTATATATTGATTGCAATTGCAAATCTCTGGGTTGGAGAAAGACAGGGAGGCAGAGGTCCAAGCACTTGTCAGCATCCACTAGTGACCATAAACATGATGTATCTTGCTGATTTAAATGCTATTCCATCTCTTCTCTGGACAGCTGGAAAGAGCTCGACGCCGTTTTGAATAACCTGGTGCATTGGCTGGTTTTGCTGTTGGTTAAAAAAAGCCTCTGAATATAAATGGCTTTTTATTCCCTGAAAATATTTATAGAAGTACTTATTCAAATTAAATTTGGCATTTTTACGTATTTAATGTTTAAACATGAGCTAACCATGAGACATATATATATATATAGAGAGAGAGAGAGGGTGAACATTTGTGTAGAGATCAACTATCTTCGCATAAAAACTCACTTTCTTGTCATAGAACACTGTATCAAGAGCTCAGGCTTCCATTAAGCACACACACTGAATTTTTGCTTAACTTCTTGGCAAAAGTTGCAATACAGTCCACAGTTGCTGATACTCTAGCCTTTGCAGGATCGCTGCCGAAATGTTTTCATCCTCTCTCAAGACTTTATAATGTAAGTTGGATAGGAGTACAGTAGACAATTTTGCCTGTATCAACAGATTCATGGTAAATTAAAGAAATTTATTGACTGAATATAATTATAATATATTTTAAAAGCTGTTAGACTAATATCTGCACTGCACAAATACCCTAGTCTAGCTTATCTAATTAATGTTATTGACTGCAATCCTATACCAACCTACCTGTTGAACTCAATGAGGCTTACTTCTAGGTTTACTAGGGCTGCAGGTGGCGCTGTCGTCTAAACCACTGAGTCTCTTGCACTTGCTCGTCAGAAGATCGGTGGTTCAAATCCATGCAACAGGGTGAGCTCCCGTTGCTCTGTCCCAGCTCCTGCCAACCTAGCAGTTAGAAAGCATGCCAGTGCAAGTAGATAAATAGGTACCATTGCGGCGGGAAGGTAAATGGTGTTTCCGTGTGCTCTGGTTTCCGTCATGGTGTCCCGTTGCCCCAGAAGCAGTTTAGTCATGCTGGCCACATGAGCCGGAAAGCTGTCTGTGGACAAATGCCAGCTCCCTCGGCCTGAAAGCAAGATGAGTGCCACAACTCCATAGTTGCCTTTGACTGGACTTAACTGTCCAGGGGTCCTTTACCTTTATTTTGTTGTTAGCCACCCTGAGCCTGGGTTTCTGAACCGGGAAGGGTGGGGTATAAATAAAAGTATTATTATTATTATTATTATTATTATTATTATTATTATTACCTTTTTTTACTTCTGAGTAGAACGGCACTCTCAATGAGGCAATGAAATTGGTGTAGGGCCATTTGTGACACTTAATCTACATGGTTTAACCATATATCGGAAAGGCCTTTGTAAAAAGATCATATTGTGAAAATATTGAAATTGTCTATTTTATTGTGATTACCTTTGCCTGGGAGCCATTCTTCCAATGAATACCACAATATAACTTTTTATTTTCTTCCAATCAATCCCTTCCAATAGCCAATCTCTGCAGTGGACCAACTGAATGTAGGGCATGGCGGCTTTTAAATAAATTGCAGGGAAGGAATATTTGCTCAGAAATTTATGCAGTAACTACTGTTCCAAACTGTGTGCCTTTTCCCTGAGCATTTTCTGAAAATTAGTAACTCTTTTCTCATTCATGCCTCTAGCTTGAATGCTAATATGTACGATCAGCCAACATCTGACACTCTCCATACCAACAATTCTGGAGTTCATTTACAGAGAAAGTCATAACTCAGTTGTGTGTTTAAATGTGCAGTTCTGTTTTAGAGTGTATTTCTGAAGCATTCAAAAATATGATGAAAGGTAAATTGGAAGAACGCAGGAAAGATGATTTGGACAAACGTAAATGCTAAGGATTGGAGCACAAGAAATGGATCTGAACAGTGTTGTTTCTATAAGTGAATATGGGAAGGACATGCTCGAGTCTAGTACGTTCTCAAGACAAAATTGTATTCTTGGCATATCTGCAATGGATTTTGCTCCATGATTCACTTGTCATTTACTGGGTTAAATCTTTGATACAGCCTCCTACAAATACAGGTGAAAGGAACCTCTGAATAACGTATTCTTCTTGAAGAACTTGTGTTCTTCTTCTACACTTTCCTAAGAAATATGGTGGCCATAATTTTCCAGTTAGAAATAATTTATTGACATATGCCCAGATTCTCCGGTGAGGTACCCTTAATTTCATTCAACAGATTAAGGTTGGGAGAAATTTCACTTAATAATGAGCAAAACACAGTATTCTAAAACAACACCAGTGCATGCTTGGGGATATCCTTAACTAAAACGGAAATAGACAGTTGTCAGGCTCCATCTGGTGGTAACGACATGTAAAGTAGGCTCACCTCACCCTTGGGCCAAATGTGAATTTAAAGTTGTCAAACAAGTTGTGAAAGGCAGGGTGCAGAGGGCTGTAGCAACATAACTTCACTTGGAGGGTGGAGCTGTCCTCAGCTGCCTTTTCAAAGTGTTGAAGTCGCTCCCTCAGGCAGAGCAGCCACACACATGATCTGGGAATGAACTAAGAAGCCCCTGCTTCAAATGCCACACTTTATGGATTTCTGGGTGTCATCTAAAAGGAGCAGGGTCTTATCTGCCGTGGCTCCTGCTTTACAGAAGGCTCTCAATAGGTCCATCGATCCCCTTCTCTTGTTTTCTTTCAGAAGCAAGTAAAACACTCCCATTCTGCCAAGCTTTTGGAAATTGAATTGCCTTTTCCTATTTGTTTCTAATGTTGTTGTTTAAAAAGTTTTCCTGATGTAAATCACCTTGGGAACTGTGTTGAAAGGTGCTATATAAGCGGTGTATAGAAATATGTGTGGATCCACCAGCAAAAGTAGTTGCTGAGCAGGGTTGTAAAGCAAGGACTGGCATTCACACTGGGAATCTGTAGCAAATGTAATAAATAAATGAAATAATTCACTTCAGGTATCACTTTCCTCAGGACAGGAGTAACCAATGTGCTGCCTTCTAGATGTTCCTTGTTGGGAATCCCAGTACTAGGTCTTAGTATCTAGCCCTATGGATGCAATCTAGCCATATTCAAAAGCTTCACGTGGATCACTCCCTCTGATTTATTAATTATTATCCACCCCCACCCCCCAAAGCTTCGGATAAGGCAGGATAAAAACCCACGTAAGCACAGACTGCTCATTGTAAAGAGCTTGGGCTATTTGTTTATAAGCCAAATATCAGTGGCACAAAGACTCCATCATTAACCAGAAGAGACTGCTAGTCAGCCTGATTTAAATGTTGTGCTTCATAGGTTTTCTGGCAAGGGAAGCTTTTTAACTATTGACCCTGTACACAAATCTAAGCCTATTATAAAGTGATAGCTGTCATAAGCACTGCTAGCCAGATCCATTTTAAATGGCTGTTGAGTGTTCGTCTTTAATGAAACCTTGAAACATCTGTTTGTGGTCAGCTGTGAAGCATTTCTGTAGCTCACGGTCATTTTGTCGTATATGTTTTTTTTGTAGTTAGGTTAAACAAAAAATTAAGAGCCCATGTCTAGAATCTTGATCTAGGATTTAGCCTCTGGGGTGCTAATGCTACCATTGGCATTGCAGACATAAACTGCGTAATTATGCTGCAGTGATGTTGTCTGTAGCCTGAGTGGATGAGCTGCAGCCTGTGCAATCCAATGCTCCCCATACCTCTGGGAATTCACTCATAGCTTGAAATTAATCTCTTACAGCTGCTTTGGTAAAGCAGGTGAAAAGTGAAAATAATTATCAAAGCTCTGTGACCTCTTATAATTGTGTGAAATCCGCAGAATATAGGCTGACAGAGGTCGCTAACGTAGCTTGCAGTTTGCTGAAATGACATGCTGCTTAAAATAGATAGCGCCGGTTTTTTCCTCTTCTTCTTCCCCTTTTTCTTTTCTTGAAAGGGTAGGTAATCAATTCTGCAGGCTAGGGAACAGTCCCCTCTTTTCAAGCCATCCCGTGAATGAATGGCTCGTGCAGCAAATTCAAAGGCCTAAACACACAATCAGTGATCCACAGGGGCGCATGCCCTAGATCTGCATGAACACTGAGGTTTTCTGCTTGTTTTGTCTCCGATCCTGTCAAACCCATAAATTGCTTTTTAAAATTATGCCAGGTTTTAAAGAAAGCAGTGACAGTTCTGCATGGTTAAAGAACAAATGGGTGTGTGTGTGTGGGTGTGTGTGTGTGTGTGAATTGAGTGCATGTGTATAAGGGTATGCATGCCAACAGATCACCTATGCAAATTATGCTCACGTTCCCTCCCTCCTCCAGCTACAGTTTTGTTATTGCAAGCATTTCTGGTTCGTGTGCCCCAACCTCTGTCCAGTATCGGTAATTACTGGTATATTTCACTGTTTCACGTAATTCATGGTCTTCATCTTGACCAAGCATAGAAACATGCTTTTATAGACATTATAATGGGCATTGTTTATTTTATTTTTCTGGATGAAGCTGATTATTTGGATCCCTTTCAGTCTAGCTTCCAGCCTGGTTTCATATCGAAACTGCCTCGAGCTGTGCACATGCTATGCCATTAAAGCACATTCAAAGCACATTCTTTCCCTCAAAGAATTCTGGGGACTGTAGTTTGTTAGTGGTTGCTGGGAACTGCAACTCCGATAGGGGTAAACTACAACACCCAGAATCCTTTGTGAGAAAGAATGTACTTGGATACTCTGGATCACTTGCACTGGGAGATTGGTGGGGCAGTTCATCCCTTTGGATTCTCAGTAGCATTCAGTACCATGAATGATATCTATTGGGTTATCTCTCACGAGCGGAGTTGGGGAACACTACAACTAGCATTGGTCAATTCTGAGAGCCAGGAGCCAAAAAGTGGTTAAGGGTTACTGCTGCCCAGCCTCACAGCCATTGCCCTATGGGGTGCTGCAAGAGTCCATCTTGCCCCGTGTGCTTTTTAACACCTGCATTGAATTACTGAGTGGGACCTGAGTGGGACCAGAGTGGGACCACCAGCATGCTAATGATACTCAGCTCCAGTGCTATTTTTCTAGAAAAAGAGGTGCCAGAACTCACCATGAATGCCTCCCTGGTTTTCTTAGAACGGCAATGGCACCTACCTGAGAGGTGATGGAGCCGAGTCCCTCCTGGAAAAAAAGCCCTGTTCAGCTCTGCCTCTCACTTTTATCAGATCCTAAGGAGATAGTGGAAATCATAAACTGAAATGTTGGGGCAGTAAAGAAATGGATGAAGGAGAACAATCTGACACTTCATCCAGATAAGGTGGAAGTATTTTCCATAGTATTTTAGTTTAACCAGCAGCAAGAGTACAATGACCTGCCTTCGATGGCGTCGCACTGATATAGGTTTGCGCCTTGGGAGTGCTACTTGATTCAGTGCTGCTTTTGAATACTGAAATGGTAGTATTGACTAGGGATGCTTTTTTTAAGCAGCTGGCATGGTAGCTATACCCCTTGCAAGAGAAGAAAGACTTGATAAATTCAAGTCTTAGCAGCATTCTGACTCTATCACTTATAAGACACTTTATGTGAGGCTGTCCTTGAAAAGTGTGTAAAAATTTTCATTGAGTCCAAAATGCTGCCACCTGCCTCTTATCTGGAGACTATTAGACAGAGCAAAAGACTCCAGTATTAATTTATTTTCATTGTCTACTTGTTAATTTCTAGGCTCAATTCAAAGAGCTTATGTCCCCAAACCTATCAGATCAACTGTCATAAAAAGAGTCTGAATTCAACAGCCTTAAAGAGAGGTAAGCTTCATTTTGGTAACAGCGCCTTGTTCATTAAGAAATGAATATATACATTATTTTCCCCCCTCCCCTCCTTTTGTTTTGTTTTAAGAAATTAGGGTTGTTCCATTATTTATTTATTTTTGTTTCAAAGAAACCTCCATGTTAAATAATAAGTTAAACTATAAGTTCATATTTGTTTGCTTATTTATACAGCATTTCTACCCAATTAGAGGCCCTCGGAATGGCTTACATAAGTCAGTTCTAAGATGGAGCTCAGGCTCAGGGCATTAAAATACATGGCATACAGTACAAGGAAAAACAAGTGAGAGGGAGGAGATAAAAGCAAGCTCAAGTACAAGTTCTTAAAGTTACAGTTCTTAAAGTTATAGCTGATTTCAGTGGCACTTCTGGGCTGTCTTGCAGCCCCTGCCCTCACCCCAGATCAGATCCGGCAAGAGAGCAACCTTCAGGCCAGGAAGACAGGGTTAGCTCCTGCCACACAGTGCTTCCCTCAGACAGCTGACTTGATGGCAGCGAGAATCCTGAAAGGAGGGAGCTTGTCTTGATGGAGTTACCCTCCTCCCACGCCAATGTCAGTGGTGGTTTCCTGGCTGTCTCTCTGCCCCATCGCTAAGTACTCTTCTGCCCAGATGAGATCTAGGAGCAGTGCTAGTGACAATGTCCAGGCCAGTAGGACAGAATAGCCCATGTCATCATTGCTAATGCCCAGGCATACCAGCATTTTAAAGCTTTGTGTTCGCTGATAGTTATTTTAGTACTTCCCATGTTGCACACTTCTTAGCTTAGTCCTTTCAATAATAGGAAGGGGTGATTGTAAGGCCATTCCCTTTCTCATACCAATGCCCAGCATTCAAAACTTTTTCTACTCCTGCCCCCAGCCCACTTTGAAGGAGGTGTGTTTTCCCTGCCAGCAACCCCACTGCCTGTTTGTTTATTTTGGGGGGGGGGGCGGGGAGGGGAGAGAGAGCTTTATTTCTCCGGCTGAAGGGCTGGTTCCCTGCAGAAAGCTTCTCCTCCTCCATTATGTTTGAACAGTTTTCATGCTGTATCCCTGGAGAATCAGGGATAATACAAGCATAGTGTAGTGCAAGAAGCTGGTGTCTGTGCTGCTAAAAAAAAGTAAATAAATCAGCCCTTGTACAAGCTCTTGGTCTCAAGCAACAATCAGCTCATAGTGGATAGAAAATCATGCTTTCTGTGTCTATGGTACATGTTTGCGATGCAGGTTTTGCACTGATATCAGCCAATTTGTGATTAAAACCCCCCACCACTCAACACTTCTTTTCAGAAAATTAGCCCAGATCTTCTGACTCCATGATTCCAATGTCTTTTACTTGCCTGAAGTGTTAACCATGATAGCTGCAATCAACAAGGGGATAACAAGCTGGCAGGCAGGAGATGGTTGAATTTCTTACCTGATTGAAAAAATCTGCAGTGCTTTGGAAATTCACAAAGCATTGAATGTGTACAGTAACTTTGAGAAATATTGAAAGGGTATTGTGAGGGACAGGGGATATCGCGAAGTCCCTCCCCTCCTGAGTTCAAGCCAATCACCGAGCACAGGGGAAAGCAGAGAGAGTTCCGATTCCAGTGGGGAAGCAGGAAGTCGTGTCCGAGGCTCAGGCAAGGTAGAGGAGCCAGGGTCCCAGGTGGGACAGGAAGGGGCGAATAAGGGGGGGAGACCCATCCCCCCAACGCCAGAACTACGCAGAAAGAGGAGGGGAAAGAGGATGGGTCTGCCAAAGCTTTTGTGTTGGAGAAAGACGCGCCAAAAGCCATTAGGAGGTTCTGAAACCGACTGATCACCTCACTCCGTGTAAATAGCATGACTTCAGCACTGTAAATACGCAGCACCAATAAAAGAATAAAATGCAGAGCTGCGTAGCGTCGTTACTCTGAAGTAGTCCACTCCGGCCACTGTGACAGCAACCTCCTAATCCTTTTTGGGCTACTTTGGAGTTGCCGGGATGAGCGTGTCAGAGGCGGAGAGATGGCGGCAGATCGCGGAGCAAGCCCAGCAAGAACTGCAGCAGCTGTCGCTGCAGGCGCAGGGGGAATTGAAGGCAGCTAAAGAAGAGACTAAGAAGGTCCAGGACGACCGGCTACAACTTGCGGAACAGGTGAGAGCGCTACAGGAAAGAGAGCAGGAATTAAGGGCGGTGGCGGTAGACCTCCAAAACAAGCTGGATGCAGAGAAAAACAAGGCGGGAGGGGCACCCCAAGTCCAAGTGCTGCCAGGAAGGAGAGCCGGGACGCTAGTAAGCAAGTTCAATGGAGACCCGAGGGAATATCAGGGCTTTGAGACTGAGATTGTGTATGCTCTTGAGCTGCACCACGCTGAGTTCCCTGATGATGAGCACAGGGTAGCGTTTATTGTGGAGCACCTTACCGGGGCAGCCAGGGAGTGGCTAAGACCGTTAATCGCAACAAAGAATCCTTGCATGAAGAATGTCAAACTATTTCTAGAAGGTTTGAAAACGATGTATTCGTCCGATAGTCATATGGACCAGACTAAGGAGGAACTTCATAATTTACGCCAAGGAAATATGACAGTTCGCGCGTATTGGGCGAAATTCACCATGCTGGTGCACAGATTGGGGTGGGAACTAGAGTCACCCCCAATGCAAGCAGCGTTCTACTTGGGGTTGCATGAGGAGGTGAAGGATGAGCTCTCGAGAGGTCCAAAGCCCAGTAATATGGATCAGCTGAGCAAAGCGGCTCTGGCGGTGGGGGTGAGACAGGAATCCCGGTGGAGCGACAAGCAAGCAACGCGCGCAAAGCGGGCTTGGTTCCCACGGTCGCAGGAGAAGCCACTCCCCCAACAACCCTTTCAAGCCACGCCTGGGGCCAGTCAGGACCAGGAACCCATGCAGATTGATAGCGCGCGCGCGCGCGGGCTTTTCAAACCCCAGCGGCGCCAAGACGCAAGGAGGGAAGGGGTGGGAATTGCTTTCTCTGCAACTCCCCCCAGCATCTCGTCAGAGACTGCCCACATCGCAGGGAGTGGCAAGGAAAGGCGGGAACGGTTGTGCCCTCCCCCACTGACGCAGCACCACAGCAGGGAAACGGGAAAGCCTGGCTGCAGGAGACAAGGGGCAGCAGCCAGGCACAGTCAGCAGACATCAGCCCCAGCCCACCCACCCGCACAGAGAGGAGCAGAGCCAGCCCACCCCTCCCAGAGCAGGAGTGGTTCTAGAAGTGACGCTCACGCTCCCAAATGGCTATCCCCTGACGGTCCTCGCCCTAATTGACAGTGGTGCCTCAGCCAACTTCTTCTCGAGAAACTTTGCAGAAGAGCACCAGATCCAGCTTCTGCAGCTGGATTTTCCCCTGCACGTGGCAACCATTGACGGCAGAGAGCTGCTGGGAGGGGCCATCACTCATCAAACCCCCCCCCATGAGAATGACGGTGGGAAGGCACTCAGAGACACTGGCATTCAACGTCACAACCATCTCAGACCCCCCCATCGTCTTGGGCATGAGCTGGCTGGCGCGCCACGACCCCTCCATCAGTTGGCACCAGAGATGCATCACTTTTGGATCGGACTTTTGCCTGGAACATTGCATGCAGCACCAACCAGGGGAGGGGCCTCCGATAGCCACGGTGGCCACCATGCACATCAAAGGGGGTGAGGCGATACCCAAGCCGTACTGGGACCTGCAGGAGGTCTTCAGCGAAGCGGAGTCCGACCACCTACCCCCACACAGGCCTTTTGACTGCCAGATCAACCTGGTGCCAGGGGCAACTATACCCCCAGCCAAGCTGTACGCCATGTCAGACCAGGAACTGGAGGATCTGCGCGCTTTCATCGACAAGAACCTCAAGCGGGGGTTCATCAGAGAAAGCAAGGCAGCAGGGGGCAGCCCAGTCTTCTGGGTGGACAAGAAAGACACGCAACAGCGCCGTCTTGTGGTGGATTTTAGACGGCTGAATTCAGTAACAGAGCCAGTGGCTTTCCCCATGCCCAGAGTGGATGATCTCCTGACAGCGGCACGCAGGGGCAAGATTTTCACCAAGCTAGACCTGAGGGGGGCGTACAACTTGATCAGGATCCGGGAAGGCGATGAATGGAAAACCACGATGTTCACGCCTCTGGGCTCTTTTGAATATCTGGTGATGCCCTTCGGGTTGCAAGGGGGCTCAGCATGCTTCCAGGCCTTCATGCACCACGTCCTGGGGTCCCTCCTCTTCAGGAAATGCTTGGTCTTCCTGGATGACATCCTTATCTATTCCGATGACCCAGTGCAGCATGTGAAAGATGTCAGGGAGGTGTTGCAGCGCCTGAAGGAGAACCACCTGTATGTGAAGCTGGAGAAGTGCAAGTTTCACACCAAGGAGGTGGACTTCCTGGGCTACAAGCTGTCAGACAAGGGGCTGGCGATGGACAAGGACAAGGTGCAGGCCATCCTGGACTGGCACAGCCCCAGGACGCGCAAAGATGCCCAACGCCTACTAGGCTTCGCCAACTTCTACAGGAAGTTCATCAAGAACTTCTCTCGCGTTACGGCTCCCATCACTGACTGCCTGAGAGGCAAGCAGAAGTTCAGGTGGACACCAGAGGCGCAAGCAGCGTTTGAAAGCCTCAAGAGGGTGTTTGCCTCAGACCAGAACCTGTTCCACGTGGTTCAGGACGCGCCCCTACGCGTGGAGACAGATGCTTCTGATAAAGCTGTGGGCGCCATTTTGTTGCAACTGGATGCCAACAGAGAGTGGAGACCCTGTGCCTTCTTCTCCAGGAAGTTGACCCAGCCAGAGCGAAACTACACGGTGTTTGATCGGGAACTTCTTGCGATCCACGCTGCGTTCCAGCACTGGAGACACTTCCTGGTGGGCGCCAAGCACCCCATCCAGGTGTGCACAGACCACAAGAACCTGGAGTTCTGGAGAACTGCCAGGGTGCTCAACCAGCGGCAGATACGGTGGGCAGAGTTCTTCTCGAACTTCAACTTCTCCATACACTACATCCCGGGAGAGCAGAATGTCAGGGCGGATGCCCTCTCCCGCAAGCCAGAGTACATGGAGGAGGAGGCGCCACCGGCACCCAGGCACATTTTCCCCCCGTCAGCATGGTCCTGCGGAGCAGCAGTGGTGAGCGAGGCGGAACTCACAGCACTGACGGCAGCGGATGAATTTGCCAACCGCATCTTCAGAGAACTGAGAAGGGGGGGGGGAGCAGGCAAAAGACTTTGCAGAAC
Organism: Zootoca vivipara; assembly: GCF_963506605.1. Taxonomy (NCBI): domain Eukaryota; kingdom Metazoa; phylum Chordata; class Lepidosauria; order Squamata; family Lacertidae; genus Zootoca; species Zootoca vivipara. The sequence continues at coordinate 30,686,286 of NC_083285.1, forward strand.
GCAGGGGGCTGCTTTTCTACAAGGGTGCACTGTACCTGCCCACCACCCAGCTTAGACGTACGGTCCTCAAGCAGATGCACGACAACCCAACGGCGGGTCATTTTGGGAGGGACAAAACCGCTCACCTAGTCATGAGACACTTCTGGTGGCCAGGGGTGCGGGAGGATGTGAGGGATTATGTAAGGGGCTGTGACACCTGCCAGCGGGCAAAGGTGGTCAGAGCGCCACCAGCAGGTTTGCTGGAGCCCTTAGCCACACCGCACAGGCCGTGGGAAGTAGTGTCCATGGACTTCATCACAGACCTGCCGTCGTCCAGGGGCAAGACCGCAGTGTTGGTGGTGGTGGACCTCATGTCCAAAATGTGCCACTTTATACCGTGTGCCAGGGCGGTCTCTGCAGAAGAGACAGCCAAACTGTTTGTGGATCACGTATTCAGACTGCATGGCTTACCTTTAAGGGTTATTTCGGATCGTGGCCGCCAATTTGTCTCCAGGTTCTGGCGGCGGCTCATGAACCTCCTGCAGGTGGAGGTCAGCTTGTCGACGGCTAGACACCCGCAGACCAATGGACAGGCGGAGAGGGTCAACGCCATTCTGCAGCAGTACCTGAGATGCTACGTCAGCCAGCGGCAAACGGACTGGGTGGATCGCCTGCCACTGGCAGAATTTGCCTACAACAATGCGGTGCACGTCTCCACAGGGGTGTCGCCCTTTAAGGCCAATTACGGGCGTGACCTCAGATCTTTCCCAGAGAGGGAGGGGGAGGAGGAGGAGGAGGGCCCACAGGCTGAGGATTGGGCAGAGGAACTGGAGACGGTGCACCAGCAGCTTAGAGAACACTTGGAGAGAGCCAAGGAAGCGTACAAGAAGGGGGCAGATCGCCACAGGCGACCGGGGGAGGTCATTAGGGTGGGGGACAAAGTTTGGTTGTCCTCGGAGGGCCTTCCCATCAGAGGGCGATGCAAAAAGCTGGCGCCCAGAAGGTTGGGCCCCTTCACGGTCACGCAACAGGTCAACCCGGTGGCATACAGGCTGGCACTGCCAGAGGACATGAGGGTGCACCCTGTGTTTCATAGATCGCTGCTGTCGCCGTACAGGGAAAGCAGCAGGCTCCGAGACAGCGAACAAACCCCTGAGGGAGGGGGGGAGAGGGAAGGCAGGGAGCAACTCAATGAGGCCACGGCCATCCTGGATTCAAGGTGGGGGGTGGGGGGACTGGAGTACCTCATGGCATGGGAGGATGCTCCACCGTCCCAGAATGAATGGGTCCCAGCCACTCAGATACAGGAGGAATTCCTGGTAGAAGAATTTCACGCCCTCTTTCCCCATAGACCCAAGCCCTGGCACATGGAAAGGGAGGGGGAGGGGGAGGGAGCACGGGAGAGCAGTTCACCATGGCGCTGGGAAGCGGAGTTTGAGGAACCAGAGGATGAGGTATGGGTGTCACCGAGATCCACCCAGTCAGAGGAAGGAGCAGATTGGCAGAACATTTTTACCCCCACCAGCTCTGACGCCACGGACTTTTTGGGATTCCAATCCTCCCAGGCGGAAGGGGGGGCGTGCAGGACTGGGGGGAGGTGTTCACACCAACGGGCTCGGAAAGCACTGAGTTCTTAGGCTTCCAGTCGTCACCGACACCTGGGGGGGACCTGGGGAGGGGTGAAGGAGAGCTTGGGAGGGGGGTGGATGTGAGGGACAGGGGATATCACGAAGTCCCTCCCCTCCTGAGTTCAAGCCAATCACCGAGCACAGGGGAAAGCAGAGAGAGTTCCGATTCCAGTGGGGAAGCAGGAAGTCGTGTCCGAGGCTCAGGCAAGGTAGAGGAGCCAGGGTCCCAGGTGGGACAGGAAGGGGCGAATAAGGGGGGGAGACCCATCCCCCCAACGCCAGAACTACGCAGAAAGAGGAGGGGAAAGAGGATGGGTCTGCCAAAGCTTTTGTGTTGGAGAAAGACGCGCCAAAAGCCATTAGGAGGTTCTGAAACCGACTGATCACCTCACTCCGTGTAAATAGCATGACTTCAGCACTGTAAATACGCAGCACCAATAAAAGAATAAAATGCAGAGCTGCGTAGCGTCGTTACTCTGAAGTAGTCCACTCCGGCCACTGTGACAGGTATCTTCCTACCTCAGTTTTTTCCCCAAAGAAATATTGCTCTACAGCATCTGGTAGAGTCATTGCTGGAAAGAGGATAATGAGCTAAATGTTTCATTTACTATGGTAATTCCTTCCTTTCTCTCAGAGAGAAGGTTATTCATTCATTGGGTGTATCCATCTTCTAGAATTCTCAAGATAGTACATTTTTTTTGTAGCTTATATGTATGCAATACACTAATTTGACTTGATCCTAGAATTTGATTAGAGTCTAAAAAACCTTGCAGTTGGATATAGAATCGAGGAACTTCTTCAAAAGCTTGACATTATAAAAAGCTACACTTATAATCTACCTTTGTCTCCTTTGTGCCTTTCAGGTGATTTTTACTAAGAGAAGATCTGTTGCTGGTGGCTCTGAAAAAACAGTGAATGTTCCTATGAAGGCAACAGTAGATGCATAGGAAATGAAACGATGTCTAGGCTAAAAAAAAACCAGTAGCTCTTGGGTGCCAATCTATTTCAACAGGAGTGCATTCATACTTTCACAGGAAGGGGGGAAGTGGCAGGTATCAGTCAAGATGAGGTCATCAAGAAGCCAAGCAAGCAATACAAAAGAACAACAGTACAACAGCAGCAATGGTTCCGAAATTTCAGTTGCTCTCTGATGGAACTGTAGTCAAAAGCAGAATAATGTAGGGGTAATGGATGCAGGCGTGCATCCAGGGGCGTACCCAGGATCAAAACTAGGGGGGGCAAGGGGTGGGGCCAAGGCATGGGAGGGGAGGGGCCAAGGCATGGGAGGGAAGGGGCCACAAGAGCCGCTGCTGTTGGCTAACCTTTTTTTAATTTTTCAGAGGTACCAAAGGAGAGCGTGGGACTCCCTGCCTGCACCACGGAGGTCCCAACCAAGTGCAGGGTCCCCGCGGCGCTTTCCCGCCAAGAGCCCCACCCCACCCAAACTAAGGGCAGCCGATCACCTCATTTCGGCATGCGCGCGAGGCGAGGCCCCCCACCTGAAAAAAGAAGCTCCCTCCGTGCCGTGTCTCCTTCTTCCAGGACTGAGGCGGCGAGGGAGTCCCAACGCTGAGCCAAAGTGCCGCCCGGCGGGAACTTGATCTACTTGCCCGCCCCAGCCCCCGTCCCTCCTCCTTCTCGCCGCTCCGGGCGCCCAGCGTCACCGCAGTACCTTCGGCCCCACTCCTCTGCCCTTAGTGTCGCCTCCCTGAGTGGTGAAAGGCGAGGCTGCCTCCCCGCGGGCGCACGGCCAGATGGCTGAGCCCTGGCACCGGAGCAGAGGTGCGCCTGGGGCTGCTGCCTCTGCGCCTCTCAGCGGGCGCAGCGGCGCCCCTGGTGGCCTGGCACCCCGCGCCACCGGACCCAGGCTTAGAGACGGCCCTGCCCTCCTCTCACGCTGTGCGGTGGCTGACTGCATGTTGCGCAGCCACTCCGCCACCGGGCTCTCCCGTGCGCAGCGGAGAGGTCCAGGGCGGTTTCTAGGGGGGGCAGCGCCCCCCTGCCCCGTGGTGGGTACGCCTATGTGTGCATCTGAATGCATATCCAGTTTAAAATAATGTACTGTACTGTAGATAGGCCATTTCCACATCTTCAGATCCCACATGCATATTTAGCATCCTTACACATCAAAGGTGCGAATTTCCTTATCAGGACTGGAGTGATAATCCCAGTTTCCAAAGGTAATAAGCATGATCCAGTTTGCTCGAACACACATGTGCATCTTGCATTAAACTGGGCTACTATAGCATGATGTTCGTTACCTCTAAGCTATAGTTAAGAAATCAAAGACCTGCTCCCTTGCTCTGCACCCACTTCCATCTGCAGTAAATTCTCCCCTCCTTCATTCTTAACAAACCCTCCCCAGCACCCTTAACAAACTATAATAGTTTGTTCAAGGAGCATGTCCTGTGGTATATTCAGTAAGTATTGAGATAACATGATCTTGGGGAAACAGTACAAATTCCATAGGTATGTGAGAATTCCTCAAATCGGTTTATTGTAAACTGGGCAGGAGAAGGGGCTTTCGTGCAAACTTAACTGAGAGTAATGAAAGCTGCACAGTGACTTGGCTTGTTGGATTGCACCTTATGCTATCAAATTTCACCATCCACTTTGTGCTGATCAAAATAAAAGGAAGGCATGAGAAATCATTTAAGCCTATTGAAGTGGTCTCAACAGAACTGCCAAGGACTTGTACAAGGGAGGTCTTTAACGTAACCCTGAAAATTAAATACGGGAGTCCATTGCGAGGAGAAGAAACATATTTTTATTTTATTTTTGGGGATCAAATTTTGACCCAAACATAATTGCACCCAACAATTCCAACCCCAACCCCCAACACACACACACACACACAGAGAGAGAGAGAGAGAGAGAGAGAGAGAGAGAGAGAGAGAGAGAGAGAGACTTAAAGGCAGAAGTTTGACTGAAGAGCCATTAACTTCTTCCTCTTTGTCTGAATGCCTTTGTGTCTTGAAGGAGGAGAAAGAAGTTCTCTTTTCCATGTAATGAAATAATGTCTTTATATTCCAGCTATTAGTTTTGATTTGTTTACTCCTTCAGTCTGGTTGCAGACACACAACAGCAGTTTAAAAGGCAGAGAAGAACCTGTATCCAACTTGCTTTAAGATCAGTGGAGGAAACTTTCAAAAAAGAGAGAGGGAGAGAGAGGCTAATACCCATATTGGCTGCAAAGGCAATTGCTCACAAACCTTAATTTGGCCTCATAGAATTTTAATAGTAGGCTTAGCAAAATTTCCCAGTTCTTCATTTCTCTTGAACAACACCATTCTCTATCATTAAAACCCCACCTGAGGCCTTTAAAAAGAAACGTATTAAAACTACAGGGGCAGTTATGGAAAGGTCTAACCTGTAATTTAGTCCCTATATTTAACACTGAGGGGTTTAGGGTCACCTTGAGCAGGAAAGTATATCTCTAAACTATCCCACTTAATAGATGCCCTATTGAGACTCACTATCCTCCCACTTAATCTCGTTTTGTAATGCATTCCTAACCATAAGAATCACTCTCAGGTGCCTCATATCTGAAGAAGTGTGCATGCACACGAAAGCTCATACCAAAATAAAAACTTAGTTGGTCTTTAAGGTGCTACTGAAGGAATTTTTTTTATTTTACTAGGTGCCTCATAAATAGCCTTTTGGGAAGTATTGATGAGTTTGCTGAACACAACCGAGGATTTGAAATAATCTTCACACTAATGAAGCAGAGGAAGTGGGGAGGACAAGACCCAATGGACCAGCTGCAGAGGAAAATGCTTATTTATATTTAAACTTGTGTGGAATCTTCATTAGGCAGGGATGTCCTATTTCTTCATTATCATCATCTTCTTCATGACTATCATTTTATTATTTACTAGTGTATTTCAGCCCGTTCAATAATGGGCGCTAGAACATCCTGGGACCTGTCCTTGCTGTCGGCGGCACGGGGACAGGAACGGAGGAGAAGAAAGCGCTGCTTTCTCCTCCTTCCTTCCTCTCCCCCAGCCGCCGACAGGAAGGACGCGGGACACAAACGCCTACCTCGCCGCCGCTGCTTCGCGGCCTCCCGCCGCTCCTCTCACGGGCCAGGGAGGGTTGTGAGGAGGAGGCCTCCGCCGGCCTCCACTCTCGCTTCCCTGACGTGCCCTGCAGTGAGGCGGTGTCCTGCCGGGAGCGGCGGTTGGAGGAGGCAGAGGGGTGGGAGTGTGCGCGTGCAGTGTCTGCTGTCCAATCCCTGTGTCCCTGGGGCACATGCGCAGTAACCCAGGGACACACGGGACAACTGGACGCAGAGACACTTGCACTTTATTATATAGGATACCCCACCCATCTGACTGGGTTGCCCCAGCCACTCTGGGTGGCTTCCAGCATATATAAAAGCATAATACATCATCGAACAATTAAAAAAAAAATCTTCCCCACACAAGGCTACCTTCAGATGTCTTCTAAAGGTTGTATAGTCACTTATCTCCTCAGCTTGTGGGTCACAAAACTCCATAGCCTCCAACACCTCCATTTAAAATATGTAGGGACATCCTAAGGAAAAGTGGAATGTTCCAGGATCAAATCAGAAACCAGGACGGCTTCTGTAAATCCAGGACTGTCCCTGGAAAATATGGACACTTGGAGGCTCTGGTTCAATGGAAGATGGCAGCAGGCCTCTCCTTGTTGGGAGTTGCCAGATTAACAGTTCACACTCTGGTCTTCTGAGTCAAGTGTTGGGGCTGAGCAGCTAGAACTCACTCAGCCCATGATAGAAGCAACAGCCCTCTTCTGCTTCAGATTGTGGCATAGAAGCCATTGAAAAACATTTATTCTATGAATTTGTCTGATCCACTTTAATCCATCCTGTGGCAGTGAATTTCATAACAGAATGTAATCCTTTCCCTTTCCTGCTGCTGCTGAGTAATTTGAACCATAGCCCATACATCTGGGAATAAATGAAATAATTTCCAGACCAAAGGGCTTTACTTATAAGTGGGCTTGAGATCTGGCTCCTCATCTCTAAGAAATTAAGCACCATTTCTATAGTAAACCTATATGGTGTAGACACGCTGCACTGCAAAGTAGAATTCTCTACATCACTTACTTCTCACATTTCCCCCCCCCCCCCTAAGTACATCTTTCTGACCCAATGAAATTATTCAGTGCCAGACCATCTCATCTCATTGTTTTCTTATGTGGCTGTAAAATCAGCAAGGAAATGGTTTGATGTAGCCAATTTAATTTTACATCTTATCTTAGGTAGGGCATAGGGAGAGGGCAGCCTTTCTTTTTGTACTTTGCGATGTTCTTTTTTATCCTTCCAGCTTTGATGAAACTATGAAAGAGGATGGCTGTAAATTGAAGGATGATGTAAATACAGTACCATCCTTCAGACCAAAGCGCTGGACTAGGGAATGCCATTCATTTCATCTCAGCTGTTTCAGTTGTATTTCACTCACTGATTTGTCGTACATCTATAAATTTATATTCATGGGGCATAACAAATGGTTCATAGAATTGGGGATGAGCTGCAGAACCTCTACTCTCCAGTCACCAGCCTGAAGCTCACTTGGACTCTCGTAGTTAGCAAAGCTAATTGAAATTTGAGGAATGTTTAATCAACGTAGCATTGAAGGGGTCAGTGTAATTGTCATGCTTGATGCTGCTTCAGCAAGATCCAAGAATTTAAATGAGTGTGACTTTTCAAAGATGGTGCCTCCAAATGAATTCAAAATACAGTATTACTTATTGAGATTTTTTGCTCTTTAGCAATTATAACGTTACTCCCACTGTCACCCTCTATCCTTCCAATTTTATATTTCGGTTTGATTTTGATATTGATGTTTTTAGTGTATGTTATTATTGTAATAGGTTATTTTTAATATGAGTGATAATTTCAAACCCATTATTGTGTTTTATCTCCACAATAACCCTGTGAAATAAGGTCAGGGTTATTTCGCTTCCGCTCAAGTGCAAGGCTGCAAAATAAACAATTCAGTCAACACAGACCTAGCCATTCTTTACTGAGGTGGGATTTGAACCCATTTCCAAATCCAGTTTTCTATCCAACAAGATTAGAGGTAGTGCTTAAGGACTCTTGCAGCGGTCAATATGCATGACTGAATACAAGACTTCTTCTCCTTCTCCTTCCATATATATGATGTATGAAATTTAAGAAAAGCAATTAAAAGCAGTTTAAAACAACACAAAAATAAATATGGATCTTATAAAATAATACAAAATGGACATCTATATCAGATACCTATTTCTCCAGCTGGGAAAGCTTGTTTGAACAAAAATGTTTTCTATTGTTTCCAGAAGGCACAGAGAGCAAGTTTCTGTCATATCTCAACAGGAATCTTGTTCCACAGGACAGGGAGGGGCAACCACGTGGAAAGCCCTGCTCCAAGTTACTATTGAGCCTCCGTCCATACAGTACAAGGTGTATGCACTTCATTGCTAATATCAATAATAAGGAGATCCTGTGATGTCTATGAAGAGCGGTTGCTACACCAGCAATTACACTGATGCAAACTACCGGTAATCAGCATCCTGTTCCTAGATAATAGTTGGTGTGAGGGACAGAACGTACCGGCAGGTCCCTGTTCTTAAACGTACCGGCAGGTCCCTGTTCTTAAACCGAGGTACCGCTGTACTTGGAGATTTTGCTTAGTATTATTCATACAGGGTTCACAGTGATGAATAATAGTTATTTATACATCATCTTTAGAGTGTTCAAAGCATTGCACATACAAATATAATGTAAGGTAAAGGGACCCCTGACCATTAGGTCCAGTCGTGACCGACTCTGGGGTTGTGCGCTCATCTCGCATTATTGGCCGAGGGAGCCGGCGTATAGCTTCCAGGTCATGTGGCCAGCATGACAAAGCTGCTTCTGGCAAACCAGAGCAGCACATGGAAACGCCGTTTACCTTCCCGCTGTAGCGGTTCCTATTTATCTACTTGCATTTTGACATGCTTTCGAACTGCTAGGTTGGCAGGAGCTGGGACCAAGCAACGGGAGCTCACCCCGTCACAGGGATTCGAACCGCCGACCTTCTGATCAGCAAGCCCTAGGCTCAGTGGTTTAACCACAGCGCCACCTGGGTCCCTATGTGAATAATAGTCCTCACAATAAAACCCTATGATGTAAGTGTCATGGAAGGCAGCAACACAACCCCCTTGACTCTACCCAGATACAACTAGGTCTAGTGCTTTCTAGTGGCTAAACTATATACAGTCATACCTTTGCTCCCAAATGCCTTGGGAGTCTAATGTTCTGGCTCCTGAATGATAATCAACCAGAAGTGAGTGTTCCGGTTTTCGAACTTTTTTTGGAAGCCGAACATCCGGCGCGGCTTCCGCTATTGTTTCCGGCGTGCCTGAGCAATTGGAAACCAATTGGAAGCTACACCTTGGTTTCTGAACATTTTGGAAGTCAATCGGATTTCTGGAATGGATTCTGTTCGACATCCAAGGTACGACTCTAATGATGCTATCCACAGAGTCATTATTAGAATGGCTATACTGCAGATGTACCATTGTGGTGAGGCTAGGATATAGTGTCTTGTCTATAGGCACCTTATCAGGTGAAATTCAATCCAGGGACTCCTTGCTTCATAGTTCAGTCTCTTAATCCCATTTTGCATACTTTTCTGACCCCGTTGTCTAAACACGTACACAAACACTGAGCACGAACACCATATTGTCTGAACAGGGAGCAAGATCCTGTTAGTGGTCCAGCCCTGATCTCTGCAGATTTCATTGTGCCTGTATATGTTATGTCAAGCAGCAAAACTGTGAGTTAAGTCCAAGCAAGGTGTGTTTTTATAAGCAGAATCTGCACAACTGCTACAGCATTCAGTAAGGAATTCAAGAAGCAGGCCAAATATCTCCCCATATCTTCCCTTGTCTCCAGGATTCTTAGGCTGCAGAATAATTCAGACAAACACTCTTAAGTATTAAAAGCACATGTAAGGGAGCAGTAGGGCTGTATGGATTAGTCCCACCCCCTGTTATCACTCCCTTTGATGATACCCTGCCCCTTGACAGTTGGGTATATCAGAGGTGGAGGGACAGGGCCAATGTATTGTCCTAGATCTAGGGTAGCAGAGTTATTAAGGGCGCCCCACATTGGGTGAAGGGACCCAGGTGACGCTGTGGGTTAAACCACTGAGCCTAGGGCTTGCTGATCAGAAGGTCGGCGGTTCGAATCCCTACAACAGGGTGAGCTCCTGTTGCTCGGTCCCAGCTCCTGCCCACCTAGCAGTTCGAAAGCACATCAAAGTGCAAGTATGTTTTCAATCCACAGTGGGAAGTGACGAAACAGGATGTTTGTGTTGCTATATTCCGTGAAGTGGGACGATTGTCCTTTGTTCTTTCTCTTTGCTGTCTGATGCTAGAGAGAGGGAGCCATGTTGCAGTGTAGTAGATTAGCCAAGATGCTGAGTTGCTGAGGGTCCTCGTGTGTAAGAGATCCCAGGGCCGTCTTGAGCAGATCGCGCGCCCTGGTGCTGAGGGGCGGAGATCGCTCCGCCGCCCGCCCCGCCCTTGCAGGGCGCAATTGGTTTCCGCACGGCTTCGCCGCACAGCGCCCTCCTTGCCAGGCCGGTGCCCAGCTTACCAGCCCCGCGCCATGGTGCACTGCACCACCGGGGGTCTACGAAGAGCCGGCCCTGAGAGATCCTAACAAGGGTTTTCATTGGAGTCTCCTCCCGCTAAATAGTGACAAAAACTCAGCCACCCTTGAAGTTACTTCTGGGTTAATGTTAGATAGAATCTGATATTTTTATTGTGATGTGATGTTGTTGTTTAGTCGTTTAGTCGTGTCCGACTCTTCGTGACCCCATGGACCATAGCACGCCAGGCACTCCTGTCTTGCACTGCCTCCCGCAGTTTGGTCAAACTCATGTTCGTAGCTTCGAGAACACTGTCCAACCATCTTGTCCTCTGACGTCCCCTTCTCCTAGTGCCCTCAATATTTCCCAACATCAGGGTCTTTTCCAAGGATTCTTCTCTTCTCATGAGGTGGCCAAAGTATTGGAGCCTCAGCTTCACGATCTGTCCTTCCAGGGAGCACTCAGGGCTGATTTCCTTAAGAATGGATAGGTTTGATCTTCTTGCAGTCCATGGGACTCTCAAGAGTCTCCTCCAGCACCATAATTCAAAAGCATCAATTCTTCGGCGATCAGCCTTCTTTATGGTCCAGCTCTCACTTCCATACATCACTACTGGGAAAACCATAGCTTTAACTATACGGACCTTTGTCGGCAAGGTGATGTCTCTGCTTTTTAAGATGCTGTCTAGGTTTGTCATTGCTTTTCTCCCAAGAAGCAGGCGTCTTTTAATTTCGTGACTGCTGTCACCATCTGCAGTGATCAAGGAGCCCAAGAAGGTAAAATCTCTCACTGCCTCAATTTCTTCCCCTTCTATTTGCCAGGAGGTGATGGGACCAGTGGCCATGATCTTGGTTTTTTTGATGTTGAGCTTCAGACCATATTTTGCGCTCTCCTCTTTCACCCTCATTAAAAGGTTCTTTAATTCCTCCTCACTTTCTGCCATCAAGGTTGTGTCATCTGCATATCTGAGGTTGTTGAAATTTCTTCCGGCAATCTTAATTCCGGCTTGGGATTCATCTAGTCCAGCCTTTCGCATGATGAATTCTGCATATAAGTTAAATAAGCAGGGGGACAATATACAACCTTGTCGTACTCCTTTCCCAATTTTGAACCACTCAGTTGTTCCATATCCAGTTCTAACTGTAGCTTCTTGTCCCACATAGAGATTTCTCAGGAGACAGATGAGGTGATCAGGCACTCCCATTTCTTTAAGAACTTGCCATAGTTTGCTGTGGTCGACACAGTCAAAGGCTTTTGCATAGTCAATGAAGCAGAAGTAGACGTTTTTCTGGAACTCTCTAGCTTTCTCCATAATCCAGCGCATGTTTGCTATTTGGTCTCTGGTTCCTCTGCCCTTTCGAAATCCAGCTTGCACTTCTGGGAGTTCTCGGTCCACATACTGCCTAAGCCTGCCTTGTAGAATTTTAAGCATAACCTTGCTAGCGTGTGAAATGAGCGCAATTGTGCGGTAGTTGGAGCATTCTTTGGCACTGCCCTTCTTTGGAATTGGGATGTAGACTGATCTTCTCCAATCCTCTGGCCATTGCTGAGTTTTCCAAACTTGCTGGCATATTGGGTGTAGCACCTTAACAGCATCATCTTTTAAAATTTTAAATAGTTCAGCTGGAATATCATCACTTCCACTGGCCTTGTTATTAGCAGTGCTTTCTAAGGCCCATTTGACTTCACTCTCCAAGATGTCTGGCTCAAGGTCAGCAACCACACTACCTGGGGTGTACGAAATCTCCATGTCTTTCTGGTATAATTCCTCTGTGTATTCTTGCCACCTCTTCTTGATGTCTTCTGCTTCTGTTAGGTCCTTACCACTTTTGTCCTTGATTATGGTAATCTTTGTACAAAATGTTCCTTTCATATCTCCAATTTTCTTGAACAGATCTCTGGTTTTCCCCATTCTATTGTTTTCCTCTATTTCTTTGCATTGCTCATTTAAGAAGACCCTCTTGTCTCTCCTTGCTGTTTTTTGGAAATCTGCATTCAGTTTCCTGTATCTTTCCCTATCTCCCATGCATTTTGCTTGCCTCCTCTCCTCCGCTATTTGTAAGGCCTCGTTGGACAGCCATTTTGCTTACTTGCATTTCCTTTTCCTTGGGATGGTTTTCGTTGCTGCCTCCTGTATAATGTTACGAGCCTCCATCCATAGTTCTTCAGGCACTCTGTCCACCAAATCTAAATCCTTAAACCTGTTCCTCACTTCCACTGTGTATTCATAAGGGATTTGATTCAGATTGTATCTTACTGGCCCAGTGGTTTTTCCTACTTTCTTCAGTTTAAGCTGGAATTTTGCTATAAGAAGCTGATGATCTGAGTTACAGTCAGCTCCAGGTCTTGTTTTTGCTGATTGTATAGAGCTTCTCCATCTTTGGCTGCAGAGAATATAATCAATCTGATTTCGATGCTGCCCATTTGGTGATATCCATGTGTAGAGTCGTCTCTTGTGTTGTTGGAAGAGAGTGTTTGTGATGACCAGCTTGTTCTCTTGACAGAACTCTATTAGCCTTTGCCCTGCTTCATTTTGAACTCCAAGGCCAAACTTGCCAGTTGTTCCTTTTATCTCTTGATTCCCTACTTTAGCATTCCAATCCCCTGTAATGAGAAGAACATCCTTCTTTGGTGTCATTTCTAGAAGGTGTTGTAGGTCTTCATAGAATTGGTCAATTTCACTTTCTTCAGCTCCGGTAGTTGGTGCATGATGTTAAAAGGTCTGCCTTGGATTCGTATCGAGATCATTCTGTCATTTTTGAGATTGCATCCCATTACAGCTTTTGTCACTCTTTTGTTGACTATGAGGGCCACTCCATTTCTACTACAGGATTCTTGCCCACAGTAGTAGATGTGATGTTAGTAGTAGATGTGATGTTAGTAGATGTGATGTTAGACTACCCAAAAAAGGGGATAGCATGCGTTTGCGTAGCCGTAGCTGGTTGTACAATGGACAGTATAAAAGAATATGTTCTACAGTGTCTGGCACATTCAAAGAACATCTGCAATGCCTATCGCTTCTGGGGATGTTTAAATATCTGCCCTTGACAAAAGCTGAGGGGGGAAACGTTCAGTCGGGTTAACATAAAGGCCCTGCATTGGACTGGAATTATTGATTTTGAAATATAAGTGACCCTGTTATCTGTTGCATTTAAACCATTGAACATGGGGGAGCACATTTTATTTACAGCTGACTCAATGTTTTGTTTTTCAATGTCCCTTAATCTGGTTTGAATGTTGCGATAAATATATTGCTTACTTGAATTATACAAGAGTTCCAAGTCGATACCAATAGATCTAATTTTGCTATGTAAGAGTTGGAACCATCTGGATTTATAAGAGTCTTTAAGTAAGTCAGAAAGCAGACTCGAAGGTTAGCAGTGAAAATGGCAATGCAACCAGTATTTTATAGTACTAGCCCACACCCAATATTCCATCGCATGCACTGTTTATCCTAGTTCTGAACACATCGTCTCATACTTGAGGAGTTTGGGAGCCTGAGGAGTGGACATAGACAGGAGATTGCCAGGATGACAGGGAGTGTGATGTCATGGGAAAATGTGTCCTTTTTGAAATCTAATGGGGTTCTGGAAACAAGAAGGAGGAAGTAGGCAGAAGCATCTTGGTGCTGGCTGGAGGAGGCTGCACTGCAGAACCAGGGGCCATGACTGACTGCTGCTCTGGACCCACGCTTGCTGAAGCTATGAGAAGGGCAATGAGAGATACTCTTGGGTTGGACTTGTAAAAGGGTAAAAAGAGTACAGTATTGGGAAATGATCCACAATGAATTGAAAAAATGTTTAAAAGTACCTTCCCCCTAAAAAACCAGAATCCTTTTTGTTTGTGATAATTCAGACGGAAATTCCCAGGTCTCAGAAAAGGTTATTTATGTATGCCACTACTGCAGCCTGCGTTTTGTTAGCCCCAAAATGGAAAATGAGTGAGGTCCCAACTAAAGAAGAATGGCAACTTAAGGTGATGGAATATCCACAGCTTGCGGACCTAACATATAGAATAAGAGAAGAAGAAGAACATATGTTTAAAGAAGATTGGGAAATGTTTATTGAATATATGGGGGGGACACTGGAAGCATTAAGATAAATTCAACAGTGTAAGTAAGTTTTGATGGGTGTAATAATGGAATATTGAATAGTTTAGTTTGTGAAAAATATGCAAGGATTTATGGTATGCAAAATGAACCATGGAAAGAGAAGAAGGGAAGTCATTGATATTATAAGGATGTTTAAATGAGTATTTAACAGAAAATCTATCATATCTATCTATCTATCTATCTATCTATCTATCTATCATCTATCTAATCTATCTATCATCTATCTAATCTATCATTTAGCTGTCTATCATCATATATCTATCTGCCTATCATCTATCTATCTATCTATCTATCTATCTATCTATCTAATCATCTATCTATGACACTCTTAGGGTATAATGTTCTGCACCTTCTCTAGTGCTGACCCCGGGTGTAAATATGTGTACAACAAACCATATTTCTTAAAAACACTAGTCTCTCCTGTGCCTCAATTTTTCCCAACAGATACACAGCCCTGGGTGAGAGCCTGGAGCCCCCTTGGAGTCTTGCTGCTGCTTGGCAGAGTTTGGGGGTGCTGCACAGCCTTCGTAACAGGTATGCAGCCCTATGATCCCCATGTGCGCTTTGTTTGAACCACCCTTACATCTCCTCCCAGCAAGTGGTGCTTTGTTGTTTACAGGCACTACTGTATGTAAGAGCGCAGCAGGGTTCACAAAACCTACACACTTGCCAGTTGTATACATATGAGCTGCCTCTACACTGCTTTTTGCATGCATCAGAACACACATAGGCTTAGCACATACTGAGCCAATGAATGTGTAGAGCTGAGTGTAGGAACAGTGGCAGAATCTTGCTTCTCTGTATGCATTCAGCCTCCACAGTTGGAAAGAATCACACCAGTTGCTATGGCATCTCTAAGGAGATGCTCAAGTGGGAAGTGGGGGGGGGGTAGGAGAGGGGGAGAGAAATTACTTTTCTTCACCAGTCGAACAGGAAAGAAAATGTACCACTTACCACTGTTACACTTTGAAACGCTCCAGTAGGAAATGGGTATACTGTACTGCATACCAAATCTGCATCAATTCTCTCTTCACATCTTTTCAAATCAGGTGCACTACTGGCTAATCAAAATGTATGTCAGTGAAAACAGCATAGTGATGTTAAGCTGAAAAAAGGAGGAAGGATCAGTGTAGAAGTAGAGTTATCTAAAATCCATATCTACGTATTGATGTATGTGTGTGTGTAAGAGAGAGAATTAAATTAACTGTGCACTGTAGAGGACGCATGATAAGAAGCGAAAAACCAGTGAATATGAATGAATCTGCTGTAAGGAGAATAATAAATCACCAAAGTTATGCTAATTTGTAGGTTCACCATTTAATTCTATTTTCCCCTTTGTTAATCTTTTTTTAAAATAAATTAACTTGTTAGGTTGCTAAATATGGATGAGGTGAAACTGTTGGGTATGCATTCATGATACTCTGCCTAAAACCATTCATTACATTTGCGTTCCCGGTACTACGCTGTGACAAGCGTCATTAAACAGCTAGACAAGTCAGTTTATAGTGACTTCTGAAAGTTTTCCGTTCTTAGCATTTCTAGAGAAGTCAGTAGCCTAAACAGGAGATGACACAGAGCCCCTTTACTGCGCTTTCTTGAAGTGCCTGAGTGGCTCATGGTTGCAAAATATGGACCAGTCCAGCTAAAGGTGTCACAGGATGTTGGACATCACTTTGTAGCAAATGTTCTTTTCATTGATGTTGTAGTGGAAGAGCAGTGAATGTTTAACAACAAACGGCGGTATCTTGCATCACTCCAAATTGCATGAGGTAAGGGAAAGCACTGCATGAAGTATTTTAAATTATTTGTGCTTGTGGTCTTCAATTGCTTTCTACAGGCCTGTCATTTGATTAAATAATATTGAATTAGTATATGATTTCAGTTTATTAAAACATCAATAAATGTAGATTAATTCATATGTTAATATAAATTCATTGTGCCATCTCTATGCACCTTCACATTTAAATAAAACACTTCTGAAGAATAAAGCATACTTCCTTTTTAATATGCACATGTCATATGAGACAACATTGAAAAAGAGGCATTTTCTTCAAATTAGCACAAAGCAGAAATTGGTCAAAGGGGGAGGAACACAACACGTTTGCCCATTTATTTGTGTGAATTAAGTGTAGATTTAATCTTTTTACATTGGTAGTAATAATTGCTTCCCCAAATTGTTTTAGATGTGCACATTGTACCTTCAGGCATGCTTCTTATCCAGCACAGGGCATCTTTAAGAATAAACAAATTGCAAGGGTTTGCAAACATTTTGACAGTAATAACAAGACACCACATCATTATAGCATCACTGAAATAGTAAACAAGAATTAGCATAGAACACAATAGTAAACATAATGAGATTCAATCATTGTCGAGTCATTTGTCTCCTCCCTATGGAGTCCAGCCCAGCAACTGGCAGATACAAGCATCACCTCACCTAAGTTTTCCCAATCGGTTCAAGGCCTTCAGTAGCTGTGGAAATTAGATGCACTCACATAGCAATATAGTATTGTATTCAGGTCCACTCAAACCCAGTATTACAAAGGGTTTGCATCCAAGATGGACAGGTTAGGATGGAAGAATCCAGGGGACATAACCAAGTGGCAGCCGTGGCATGAGAGCCATTCTCCTGTAGCTTCATCCCATGGTGATGCTGTAACATTCAAAGGTCCAGCAGAATGTGACCAATTTCAAGCATATGGATCCTTCCCATGCAATCATTGCTCAGGGGCAAGCAGGTGGAAAGGACCCATAAGATTGTCCCTGTGGACTGAAGCCCTGTTTGAAGTCGGTCCTGCTTCACAACTGTAATATATAAAAGGCCTCCCATTCTTCTTATTTCATGCCAATGGTGTACTCCCCAGCTGGACCAATTTCTTGCATCATGACACAGACTGACAAACATTATTAGCTCCCAGTCACATCAAAAAAAGAGGAGTAGATTATTAAGGGAACCAGACTTTAGGGAGTAAATGAATTCAAGAGAGCATGAACCAATGAAGATATAGCAGACATTCCCTGGCTGTAATAGGTGTTGTTCAAATAGTTCTCTAAGCCTTGCTGATTATAAGGGATGCATTCATTCCATTTAACATACTGGGAAAAGCCACAGCCATGTCACAATTTCTACCTGCAAGAGGAAACTGTTTACCTTTACATAATCAGAGGAAACTTCCATGGACAGAAATCAAGAGGATTTCCTTTTATGATGTCATGCCTATGCTATGTAAGTAAGTAAGTAAGTATGTAATTTATTATTTATTATTTATACCCCGCCCATCTGGTTGGGTTTCCCCAGCCACTCTGGGCATCTCCCAACGGAATATTAAAAACACAATACAGTACAGCATTAAACATTAAAAACTTTTCTAAACGGGGCTGCCTTCAGATGTATTTTAAAGGTAAGATAGTTGCTTATTGCCTTGACATCTGATGGGAGGACATTCCATTTCAATGGCAGGAGTAGATGTTCACAGGTATAGATTTATTGGGGAATGCCTCATACCGTAGTACTATACAGTACATATACAGTCCTATACATATGTAATTAGAAGTACAGGTAATTCACAGCTTACACACATTTAATGTGTGCACATTCAGCTTTCTGCACTTGGCAAAAATGGAAAATAAAATTAAAAGGGGGCAGAAAAGGGGTGGGTGCCCAAGAATATAGACTTCGGCAATCCCACCCACCATTGAACCCAATGTGCTTGGGCTATTATTAGTTTTGGCTTTACGGACTATCCCTGGAATGTACCCCCCCAACCTAAGTTAAGAGTCACCTGTAAATCCCACTGAATTCAATGGGGCTTAGTCCCTGATAAATCTATAAAGGTTTCAGCTCAAATCATTTCAGCACCTGATATTTCACTGTGCATTTTATTTCAGCCGTTTTATAATAGTGTTCTTCTAAGTATGCTACTGCATACTGTACACAATTTGTTGATGTGACAATATAAGACTGAACATAGTTTAAGAAAAAGTAACATTTCAAGCAGCCCATAGATAGATGATGGTAGTTGGGGTGCTTATGGTACTAAACTGGCTAAAGTTACTGGCTCACAATGTTCAAACAGTTGTAGAATCCATATGAGGAGTCTGACAGAGAGAACTAAGTCCAACAGACTTAATTGCTTTCTTCTTCCACTCTGTCTTGGCCCAGGATCTGGACCCTGACATTTCTATCTCAGACCTTTCCAAGCAACAGTCATTTCTTAGACAAAAAAGAGAGACTTCCTTCCAGATTGCATTTTGCTTTGATCAGAGCAGGTGCCAATGGAGGATTTCTCCCACCGCTAGCAAATACTAGCTTTCCTGTTTAGGAACGTTGATGTTTTTATTATGTTTTAAGATATGTTGTAAGCCACCCAGAGTGGCTGGGGAAACCCAACCAGATGGACGGGGTGTTGTTGTTGTTGTTGTTGTTGTTGTTGTTGTTGTTGTTGTTGTCACATGTAGTTTGACCCACAGAATACTCACTGCCTCACCACCCACTTCTGGGCAGCAGCTCCTTTGTGAGCTTCAGTCATAAGCAAGAGACATTTCTGTTGACATGCATATCACTTTATGGCATCTGGCTGTCTAGCTAACAGCATAACTTTCCAAGCACAACTGGTTTATGGTTCCTTCCTGCACAAGCAGCACTGTGTGATAAGTAAATATTGCTTAGGAGGATATTCCTTTTCACCAACAAATGTCAGAACTAAATCGCCATTTCAAACTGATGTTTACGGTAGCAGATGTACACTAACAACTTAATTTGTCCAGAATTATAAATGGACTTTGGTATATGGAAAAAGGGAGAAGAAAATGAAAAAACCAACAACCCTACTATCTTTCAGGTGCTGTGAGATTTGTTGTAACTCAGTGGAAGAAAACAACACATTGCAGAAAAATTTGCTCTGTAATTTGAGTCATGTGTGAATTTATTTAGGGGGGAGGTTTCTGGGTCTGAACATGCAACTAGTTGTAAACAGAATTTTTAAAAAAGATGTTGGAATAGTAAGGATAATGCTAGCTATTTCTGTTTTGTCGTGTTTCGTTTGGGTCTTGTATACTGTTCCTTTCCCCCTTGTTTTGCTTGCTTGCTTGTTCTGTCATTGTGACACTTCGTGAAACTAACAAGAAATGATCTGATCTTCAAGCAATGCTGCCCAACCAGGAAGCAATGCTATCAAGTGCCGAATCCCATTCTGTTTGCAGCACTTCTAAAAGTCTTTTTGGGTTGCATATTGATGGGGGACAGAAAAACAGCATAAAAGGCTGGAGGGCTTGTCTGCAGAGCTGAAGAACAACTGACCCACATCTGGAAATTGGTGTTGGCATTTTAGGTTACACCATTTGGAGAAGGGCAGATGTTCCTGATAAAGCTTGAGCAAGTTACAAAAAATTGTTTGGAGATGGATATGAGAGATAATCTCCTGGTTGCCATGGGTTACTCAAGTTGATCTGTCCTTTTGCTACCTTTGTCCATTATGGTTGGCCTAAAAAAGCACAGGAGAATTGCAAGCTGCTTGGGAGTAATTGCTGTGGCGGCAGAGGAAGTATGAATGTACCTGAAGAGAGGAAGTTACCAAGGCAATTAAGGAACTTACTAGTGTAAATGCATCCTCAGAATTGAAAAATGAATGTCTGTTCACTGCAGAAGCAATTGGAGAGTTGAATAGGTTACTCAAGAAAGCTGTGAATTTTTCTAACTGGAGTACTCTCTGTCTGTCTGTCTGTCTGTCTGTCTGTCTGTCTGTCTGTGTCTGCCTCTGCCTCTCTGAACCCAAATAAGTATTTGGCAAGCAGGAGTTCCAGAAATCATACCTATAAATGACAGGTGCCTCCAGACTGCCAGTACTTTGCAGGAGGGATTCAATTAAAAACGTCATCTAAAGCACAGCAAATTCACTTTTTTAAAACTTGACTTTTTGCAGTTTGGAAAGTGATGGGGAAATCCATTGAAAAGTGTGTGATGGGAAGATGCCTAAACTCAGAATGAGTGCTGATTGTCATATAACTGTCCTGTGCAGAAATCAGAACAAATGCTCCATAAAAACAGGACATAGCTTTACCGTACATTTTGTGCAAGCAAATCAGGATGAATACTGAATAGAAAGGTCATCTGGAGCAACCCACCATTGAAGCATTGGCACTAAGGTACTATTAAAGAAAACAAGCAAAATAGACTCATAGACTTATAGAAGCGATCCCAAGGATCATCTAGTCCAGCCCCCTGCAGTGCAGGAATATGCAGCCGTCCCATATAGGTACTGAACCTACAGCCTTGGTGTTATCAGCACCATGCTCTAACCAACTGAGCTATCCTAAAAATAGCTTGGCAATAAAATTCTAGAGACAATGTGGCACATTCAGGGGCCGCTATGCAAGCAATATGGCAGATAAATAGAATCTGGTCCTGGCTTACAGTATTCTGTTTCGTGCTGAAGAGCCTTTGGCTGTTTGAACATCACTCTTACTGCAGATAAATTAACCAAAAAAATTCCTCTGGTCTCAGATGAAAAGAGCTGGGAGGAATGGTATTATGTAGAACTGAGGCCAGCAAGGGAAAGATTCAGTCCTGGATCCCAGATGTTTACATATATTCCATGCAACAAGATAGTTATATTCAAATGTAGCTTAATGTCAACCAGAATTGTGTTAGGCAAAAAGAGGTGCATATCTAAGTAACATTCCTGTCCCCTCTCTGCTGTTGTTTAAAATATATGTTAAATCCATGGGAGATGTTTTTTTCTTTGTCATGGGAAGCATTCCTTTGGCGTTAATCTGTCAGGTGGCATGCTGTCAATGGCCAGAGGTGGGTGGGGCTCAAGCCAAAAATGGGAGGCATATCCCACTTTCTTTCTCTCTGTCTTCCTTCCCCAAAATTTTCCTCCTTGCCACCCACACAAAATTACGCTGAGGGTTCCATTAAGCTCTTGGGCCACAGGTTTCACAGGCTGCAGTGTCTATCGGAAGAAGTGCTTGCAACAGCACCCTCCCACCCTTTGCAAATAGCTAAGAAACGCACTCAGGGGAAACAATATCTTGGAAACAAAGCTTATTATGTATTTTTAACTTTGTGAAACTCATGACAGGTTTTGCACAGTCCATGAATAGAAGAGGGGAAAAAAGGTCTCTTGCTTAGTATTGGAACAAGGTTTTTTTTTTTTTGGCACTACACCGCTGAACAGCTTGCACCACCAATCAATTTGACAAAAGGCTCTTCCCTCTAAATGCAGATAAGTGCATCATGTTTGCAAGGCCCATCTATTCCCTGGCTTAATAAATGAGTCAGTCTCTGTTAATGCACAATATTCTTAAGTTTCAATCTGATTTTTTGATTTTTTTTAAAGAGAGAAGTCTAACCATTTAAATAGGTTAGCATTTGGGGCTGAGAACACAGCTTGTTTTCCTTTGACAACACCCCTAATAGGATACTAGCCTGCTAGAATAGCAATTCAAAAGTTTCAGTTTAAGAAACTTTCAGTAAGCTCTTGGAGTATTCTCATCATTTCCCCAGATAGATTTCAGGTGGAATTTCTCCCACCTGCCATCTACATGACTGGGTTGTTTTTATATATATATATACTATCAATATGGCTTACGACTTCAAAAAACCATTTAGAAGCCAGGAACTCAGACTCTTCAGTACATAATTCTTTTACACTGCAGCTGTATATCCAAGAAGCTGACTTGATTCCCAGTGTTTCAGTCCAATATATTTATAATTTTGCCATGTGCTAAAGGAATACAGATGCCGCGATGCATCCATTAACTTGATCATAAATCACCCCATGATAGCCCCACACTGCACTGTCTGCTTCCACACTAGCATGAAAACGTCCTTATAATAAAAAATATCTCCAGAAATGTTTGTCGTAAGTTCATGCAAATGAGACATGAGTAATGGATTGTTTACTCTGCATCTTACCAAGTGATAGGAGACCATGAACTCGATTATATACACAATCCCAGGATGTTCTGAGGCTGTGGCAATTTGAGACTGCAATATGGGGCAGGCACCATTGAACTAAACATATATGTAGACATTCGTAGGATTGCCCTGTGAAAAGATGGACTCAGAAGCAAGTAAGATATCTCGACGACCCAAGATGAGCAAGTATTTTAAGTTTTACTAGCTCTAGCAGATATAAATTCACGATTCTCCCTCTTTTTGTAAACTGCTTCGAGGTTTCTTACGATCAAGCGGCATATAATTTTTAATGAAATAAATATATAAGGAAATGGGGCAAGCTGTGCATGATCTAAGAAACCTAGCGGGGAACAATGGTGGAAATATTATGCAACTACATAGACAGAGGGGTTTGCTACATCACGCTACCAGTACGAAGGCAACAGCCTCCGATTCTTGATGGCGTGAAAAAAGTCTCAGATCTAGCCCAGCTATCAAATCTCTCCCCCTGATATAAATTTTGCAGTCTGACATCTAGGCTGGTTCAATGCCACAAATGAAAGTGTCACAACTAGACATATTGCCAGTTGTCTCTTCTCCTTCCCGCAGCATTTCAGTGGCAACCGTTTCCTAGCTAAAGGGTAAGACGGAAGGGTAAATCAGGCTGCTTTAACAAGAGCTTTAAGCATCAGCACGATTCAGATTGCTTTGAAGGAAAGCGCAAAATTAATCTTCTTGTAGCTCTGTAAGCGACGCACCAGCATGCAAGGCTACGCTCAAAAGCTTTGTCTTGACAGACTATAGATGTTGTGTCACATAAAACACACAAGATTTGGTGGCTCTTGTGGCAGAGAGCGCAGAAGCTCCCTCTCTAGGGAGCAGTAAGCTGGACAATGCCCTTTCTGGCATCCGGCCACGGCAGGAGACATGCAACAATGTAGGAATGTAAATTGGCTCCTCTTAGGCAGTGTCTGAAATGCCAGGGCTGGTACTGAGCTTGTACATAACAAAAAAAGGAGGGAGGGATGACAATCCTCTTACATTCTCAGTATTATTATTTGTCTTTCCCTCCCTTTCCCCACAGGCTGTCTATAGTGATGCTTTCATTACACATGTATACTCGCTAGGCCATTCATTCATGCACCGTAGTATGAAAGCAAAAAATCTAAGCATTTGAGACTATTGTGAAATTGGTATTTGTTGCAATACTTTATCCCTGCTAAGAAGGTGTACATTGATTGTCTCATTGTGTTATCCTTTCATTAAAAAAAAAAAAACCTGTTTTGAAAGTAGGGCAGATATAAAAGCACAAATAAAACAAAAGTGCAAAAATAACTGATGCACAGATTTATTTGCTAATTGTTCGGAGAAAGAATCAAAATAGGATTAGTATTTTGTGGTGTCATTCAGAGAGAGAATGCTAAGTGATAATTTGCACGGGGAAATTTTTTTAATTGGGCTGATCTGTGGTGTGGAACGATGTTACACTTCTACAGATAAGTTTTTTCTTAATTAAGGAAAAAAGGCTTTCTGATGTTTATATATGCAAACACGGAGCACAATCTACTGTTTAGGGTTTTCTTAGTTCTCCCACTGAAAACAGTGAATCGTGATGTGTTCTGCTTATTCTCTTCTCTTATCTTGCTCAAAAAGATCACACAGCCTATTCCACTGAGGCAGTTCCTATCCTGCTGCCATTTCCACCATCCATCCTTGGCTTCTTATTTCCAGCATCCTTTATGAGTCCACTAAATCCATGCTCTGTGGTTGAACTTACCTGATTAATTTGGATACCAAATATGGACGGGGGAAATCTGCCAGTTTGGATTTCTCTTATATTCTTCAGTTTTCCACATTTCCACATTTATTTGCATTATTCTATATTTAAAAAGTCCTTATGGAAATTCACCAACATTTTAGTGATGATTTTTACTCTGCTTGGATAGCTTTACCAAATATACGTACTCTTGCAAAGCAATGCTCCGTTGTATAATGCATGTGTATGCCAGTTTCATTATTATATGCATTTCCATGCACACCTCGCCTTAGCATACGTATTTGCAGAAAACTGCAAAGCAAAATTCGGCCAGGTGTAGATTTTGAAAGGTGGCTGTGATTTGGTTCACGTATTGCTTCATAGATTGCACATTAGATAAATTCACCTTTACAGGCAAACTGGATCAAATTTCTTCTCCATTCCTGATACCAACCTGAGGCAACATTCTACCATCACCATCCTATAAGTGTCAATTTGTTCCAAGGGACCTGCTGTGGTTTCAAACGCTGCTCAACCATATTCTCGGAAATGTTAGTTCCTGTGGAATAGTTAATATTAATTTGTCTATTTCAAGGTGCCTCTAGAAAAATAATAATGCTGTAGGAGAATGGTAATGCACGCACAATTCATGAACCAATAGGAT
This sequence comes from Zootoca vivipara, assembly GCF_963506605.1. NCBI lineage: Eukaryota > Metazoa > Chordata > Lepidosauria > Squamata > Lacertidae > Zootoca > Zootoca vivipara. Next base: position 30,710,927 of record NC_083285.1, read on the forward strand.
GACAAGGTGGACATGCACTGTAGGCCTTAATTTTGGTGAGAAGAGAGATGGGTAGAGCGTTGGAGCATGGAATTAAAACTTAAGTAAGCACAACTCCACAATATATCTGGATTTAAAATGGTAATGATCAGAAAGTAAAAAAAAGAAGTTATGTGGTGTTTTAAGAGCTGATTCCGCATTGTGAATCAGCCCTGATTGATACAAACCGTGGCATGTTATAGAAGTTGATTTATAAGAGGAGTGAGGTCAGAGTATTTATGGGAGAAACAGTGGAAACTTTGGATACTTTCTGGATAATAGACTGCAGTTGTCCGTTCCCCTTGCATATGGGGCAGTTGCTCTCATGAATCCAGGTCATTTCATAAAATAGGAACTAGCTCTATGAGTAGGCATAGAGGGGGGGGAATCAGGGTTCTTTTCTACAGACAACGTGATAATAATGAAGGTTAGTATTCCTGTTTGAGGGGGGCGAGGGGAGCACACCGCCCCTGGCACCACGATCCTGGTGGGGTGCCATCACGGCTCCCCCCCAGCACTGGGTGCCACGCCCCCACAGACAGCATTTTACACCACCGGGCAGCGCGCCACACCCCCAGGAAGCGTGCCACGCCCCCACCTGCTCTCTGCCCCCAGTGCTGGAGCATGAAGCTTCGCCACTGCATTTGAAAAAGATATACTTGACAGCTGCTATCTAAATAATAATAATAATAATAATAATAATAATAATAATAATAATATATACCCCGCCCATTTGGCTGGGTTTCCCCAGCCACTCTGGGCGGCTTCCAACAGAAATATTAAAATACAATAATTTATTAAACATTAAAAGCTTCCCTAAACAGGGCTGCCTTCAGATGTCCTCTAAAAGTCTGGTAGTTGTCTAAGGTACTGTGTATCTCTTTAAAAGACAAGGCATTTCTTATATGCTTTAGGAGGAAAGGGCAGCCAGAAGAGCTTGAGAAAAAATTATGATAGGAACACACTTAACATTAGCTGCAGGATTTTGAATGGAAAAAAGGGACCAGACTAGGATTTTTTCAAGGTGAAAGGAGAGCATGCGACTCTTAATCTCAGGGCCATGGATTGGAGCCCCATGTTGGGCAAACGATTCCTGCATTGCAGGGGGTTCGGCTAGATGACCCTTGGGGTCTCTTCCAACTCTACAATTCTATGATTCTAAGACTTATTTTTGCTCCTGAACGCCGCAAACCCGGAAGTGACTGTTCCAGTTTGCAAACTATTTTGGGAAGCCAAACATCCAATGGGGCTTCTGCAGCTTTTGGTTGGCTGCAGGAGCTTCCTGCAGCCAATCAGAAGCCACACTTTGGTTTCCGAATGTTTTGGAAGTCAAACGGACTTCTGGAATGGATACTGTTCAACTTCCAAGGTACAACTGTACAAGGCTGGTTCCACCACACTGGGCGCTGAGCTTAGGGGGTGCTGCAGGGTTCCACAACTATGACAGAGTGAACTGAGCAGAACAGAAGGCAAGAGGCAGGGGGAGGTGGTCCCAAATTTTGCCTTTGCACAGGAGACACTGCTGAAATTTGAAAGTATTCCATATTTCTTTGTTAATTATGGAGCAGCCCATTCTAACAGGGCAGGGCGGGGATTCTCTAAGGGGAGGGATTGCAGAGGGTGAAACACTAAACTTGACATTTGATTGATTCCCAGAGTATCACGCTTTTTCTTCACAGGTTCCAAGGTCATTGTACAGAGCATACAACAAACAATGTCTGGTGATGGATGCTGCAGACATCGAGGCAGGGCTTTTTCAGCTGGAACTCATTGGAACTTAGTTTTGGCACATCTCAGGTGGGCGCCATTACCATTATAAGAGAACAAGGCATTCATTCATGGTGAGTTCTGGCACCTCCTTTTCTCGAAAAATAGCAGGTGCTTATTGTGTGTTCTCAACATGCTGAGCATGAGGACCACTGCAGCTATACAATTATTCTTAGATTCGTCACTGTAAGTTGTTTTTCAAGAGCATGATTTCAGCCTAACATTCCCATCTTAAGAACAGATGAGCCACAGTTGTCTTGAAGCACACCACTTCATTGCAAAAACGTAAAACTAGATGGATTTTGCAATGATGCTGCACTGTTGCATTGTATCAGCCCCTGCTGCAAAGCAGGGCTATTTATTCGCCATCGCAGATCAATTTACACAATCCAGACTATGTGCCAGATGAGCAAGGGGAAAAGCACTTTAGAAAGCAAAGCAGGTCAAGCTACAATAAACTGAAGGGGACAGCAAAATATGGGGCCAGGTGTACTGTTGCAAATGTTTAGGATAACGATGCCGTTCTTTAAACTCTTCAGATGCTTTAAAAGTAAGTAACAGCTCTATTACGCCCAATTTGGATACACTGGAACTATTAAGAAACACCAGCATTTCTTTGTACGTGCTGCTTTGCAGCTGAAATAGTGAACTTCGTTTTCCACTGTAAAATCTGCCCACCGAAATGTAGCTTAATGGAACTCAGATTTTGTTACACTCCAGGAAACTTAATTTAGATTATCTTCAGATATTACGAGTACAGTATGGTTGCCACTGAAAACCTGCTTCTATATGGTAGGAGCTAAAGCCATAATACATGTAATGATATTGTTAGCCATTCCTATGCCTTGTGGGCACCTGGTTGGCATAACGACTTAACTTGAATCTGGTGGCAACCATTCCACACTCATAATATCTGGAGTCAAACACAGTGTTTCAAAATGCAGTGTTTCCATCCTTATTCAAGCAGGGTGGCAGTATTCTAGAAATAAAAGGACGGAGGGAAGGAAAGAAGGACAGAGGCCAGTGTTGCCCACAGCACCCCTGACCATCATTCAAGGCACCCCAGGGTGCCATGGCACACTGATTGAAAAACACTGCCCTATGTATTTCCTCCTTCTGCCACCTGAGACAATTCAGTCTAATAGTTGCCCTTTACTTCCTATATCACAATCAGATGACAAAATTATTTGTGTTGTCATTACCCCAAAGCTTAAACATATTTACTCTGCATGGTTAGAATTTTTAACGGAATATGTTTAGGATCACAGCTAAGAGAAAGGATTATTGCCATTTGGTGCAAGACAATAAAGAAGTAAAATACAAGCACACTATTGCTGGCATTAAATACCAAATATAATTGCAACTGGGGTTGTGTTGAGAGTTTAAGGGCTGTGTTGGAAATATTGATTGAATTAAATGTGCTTAAAACACTACTTGTTCAAAACAGAGTCCCCGTTTTTCTGTGGACTTCTCCGAAATGAACGGTGTATATACTCTAGTTCAACATCTATTCATTTCAGTGGGGCCTCCATAAGACCAATTCCCAATGGATTTTGTCCAAGAAAGAAAACCGAGTTGTTTATATATTCCAGACAGCAGTGAACAAAAGAGGCATCCTGCAAGAATCCTCCAGTGGCATCTAAGACCCAGGATGTCTGGAAGGATTACAAACAGATTAATAGTTCCAATTATTTACCCATCCAGAAAGATCCTATTTGTCCTTACAAATGAAGTATGAAGAGAAGCCGGTAATTTGCAAATGATGCTGCATATTAGGGCACATGTGAATAGCCTACAGAATAAGTTAAGATATAAATCTGAGAGATAGCGAAAACCACAAATACAAAACACCAAGCAGCAGCCTATCTGAAGAAGAAGCAGGAACATCTATGAAAAACAATTATTCTCATGTAAGAAACAACTTATCTTCCTAAGATCTGCTATGTCAGCAGATAGGCAATCAGAAGGGATGTATAAGCTGATGTTTTAACTCAGTCTCACAGCGCACACCATTTCACTAGCTTTTCAGGCAGATATACTTCGGACTGGGGTTTGAGACTGCAGCTAAAAAAAAAAGTTGAGGCTGCTGAAGAGCCCAGAGACAATCTTTCCTGTGACTCCTAGAAGACCTGCTCCCTGCTCCATAATAATAATAATAATAATAATAATAATAATAATAATAATAACAACAACAACAATAATAATAATAATAATAATTTATTATTTATACCCCACCTATCTGGCTGGGTTTCCCCAGCCACTCTGGGCGACTTCCAACAGAAAAATGACATAAAATAATCTATTCAACATTAAAAGCCTCCCTAAACAGGGCTGCCTTCAGATGTCTTCTAAAAATCTGGTAGCTATTTTTCTCTTTGACATCTGATGGGAGGGCGTTCCACAGGTCGGGCGCCACCACCGAGAAGGCCCTCTGCCTGGTTCCTTGCAACTTGGCTTCTCGCAACGAGGGAACTGCCAGAAGGCCCTCGGTACTGGACCTCAGTGTCCGGGCAGAACGATGGGGGTGGAGACGCTCCTTCAGGTATACTGGACCGAGGCCATTTAGGGCTTTAATGGTCAGCACCAACACTCCAGACCAGGCCCAGGGGCAGCCCCACCAAGATTGCATTGCAGTAATCTATCCTAGAGTGCATGAGCTGCAGCGGTGGGCAGGGCACTTGAAGTTCTCTTTTAGAAGAGCTCATTTTACTCAAATCCCAGAAAAAAATAATCTGATGTGAATGCAGAGTTAAAACCATGCTATTACATATATCAGAGATGTATGAGAAGCATACCCCAAGAACTGAAGCTACGATTCAAGAGCAAACGGGTTAGAGATAGATAGCTTATTTTGTTGCCAGCAAGTTCTTCACAACGTGCTTGCAAAGAATGAGAACTTGATCGTTTTAAGGAACAGATGGGGTTTTGTAATGGTCTGCACGAGTGCCAGCAGAATGAGACACAAGGCACTGGCTGGATCAAAGTAGTGCTTGGCTGTAGTCACAATATAAGCAGCCTGGACTGCATAATTTTAGAGGCTGTATCTTGAAGGGGGGGGGGGGAAACCATTCAGATACGCCACAGAAGTGTCAACCTAGTTAACTAAATGCCCTGAAAGGTATTTAAAATATGTACAGAGCTGTGCATGCTGGGTAAATGGGAGGAGAAAACAACAAGAAGAAACCAAATCCAAATTGTTGTTCATCTGTTATTAAACTTCATACACGATGGAGGTTCTCAAGGGGAAATGGTCCCATTAGACATGTGATATGTAAGAGAGAAGATACATCAGATTATTGTATATTTGACACCAAAGACTGGGTAAGAGATTATACTGTATGTTGGAGAAGATTTTGCAGAAACTCTTATGATCCTTGTAGAACTAAGTGTGATGCCCACAAACAATCCTCACTCCACTGCCTCTTATCCAATTCATTTCTCTTTATGGTCCCTAAGGACCAGTGTAGGATAATTTTCCTACTGAAGCATAAGGAACATGTGCTAAGCATGACTTGGGTGGGGTGGAGCACCATAAAAAGTAGCAATGGCGGTGGCAATTCCATACGAAATGTCCTGTACGGAAGTATTCCTCAAAGACTGGAACTGGAGCAAAACTAGTGCTTGTGGGCGAAATAAATGAATAAAATAAAAATGTTGTCCAGTAGCACCTTAGAGACCAACTAAGTTTGTTCTGGGTATAAGCTTTCGTGTGCATGCACACTTCTTCAGATACCTTCAGACGAAAGCTCATACCCAGAACAAACTTAGTTGGTCTCTAAGGTGCTACTGGACAATTTTTCTTAATTAATTAATTAATTAGTCTGAGTCAGACCAACACAGCTACCTACCTGAATCTAGTGCTTGTGGGGTAAGACAAAAAGGAGAACGCTTCGTCCCCCACATGATGCATTCCATTCCCACTGATTCTGGACTGCTCTTTGCCACCACTCACTAAACCCTGTTACCTCTTCAGTGTCTGACACCACTTCTTCCCAGTCTGCCCACTCTTCTCCCTTTGAGACCACTCATCATTGTCCTACCACCAATTCTCTGGCTCTGAGCCTTCTTCCTTTGGGGGTTCCCTTGGCTGGTACCTCTCCCCACTCCTCTGCATCCAACCAGCCCATGACACCCCTGATCAGACCTTTTTTTTCGGCTGGAACTCACTGGAACTCAGTTCCATCACCCCCTCAGGTGGGTGCCATTGCCATTATAAGAGAACAAGGAAGGCATTCATGGTGAGCACCTCTTTTTTTAAATAGAAAAATAACACTGTCCATGAACATTTGCCTTGCCACACCTTGTGCATGGAGGATAACACATGACTCATTTACAGAAGATTACAAAGAGAAGAAACTTGAAGCCACGTACAAAGTCAAAGCACAAATTCACAGCTATGTAGCCAGGAGGGTGGAGATATGTTCTTTCCTCCCACTGTGCTGGCCTAGCTATTTCTCTGAAGCTTAGTGCCTAACAACTATAGATAAAGAACTCTAAAACAAATAGCCTATATTAAAGGGATTATATATCTGTAAACCCTTGCCACATATTTTTACATCAATGAAGGTGTATCTTATAAACACGATACACAGCCAAGGCTGCATATTAATGTATAACAGTATAGCACACAGAACTGCTATAGATAAATAACCTCAGTAGTTGCTCTTCTCTTATTGGCAATGCTGTTGCTAAACTCCCCCCTTCCTTGTGGTTGCACTGAACACCAGTTGGCAGAAGATGGAGGAACAATGATTGAGCCAGAAGGCCAGAAGGTTTTACGTATGATGTCCATTAAACCAGGGCTAGGGAACCTGTGCCCCTCCAGTGTTCTTGAAGTACAACACTGGTCAGCTCTATGATGGATGAGAACAATAGAAGTTGGAGTCTAACAACATCTGAAGGGCCAAAGGCTTTCCCCATCCCTGCCTTAAAGTAGACCTTCATATTCATCATATTCATTTAAATGCTGGGTACGGGGGGGGGGGGTAACTTTACAGTTGCTTGTTCACTATCTATTTAAAATATTTCTGTATTGGTTTCCCCTCACTCCAAGCAGGTTATGCAAGGCAATTAATTACAAATTATTAACACTATTCTTTATGTTTTGAGGTGATAATGATCATTACAATGATAATTGCAATGAACAATCAGTTAATTAAAACAGTATTTAATACAGAACCATTAAAAATGGCAGCTGAGCATCATCAAAACTCAGCCATCGCAGACAAAGTCTAAACAGTTTGCAATCAGATTCACAGCTCAGAAGCCTTCCAAAACAGCTGGATTAGACAACCCTCTTGAAAGGTCATGATGAGAGAAAACAATGGTTGACTTCACTACGGACGTCATTCCAAAGCAATGACATTTTTACTTCACATAATGAGAATATACAGAGCAGGCCCCAATCTAATGACTGTAATTGGTGCTGAGGCATGAAGAAGCAGAAATGCTCTCAGATGCATTTTTGTTCCAGATCATAAAAGGCTCAAAGGCAAGCACTAGAATCTTAAACTGGGCTTGGAGTTTACAGGTGGGTGCCAAAAAGAGAATACACTTTTGTTCCCCAGAATTTTCCAGGAGATGAGCCATGGCAACCTGCTCTACCTTCTAAGTTATCACCAATGACAACACCACATAGAACACAGTACAGCACTCAATTAGAGTAGTCATAAAAGCATGGATAAGTGTGGCAAGATCCTTTGTGTTCAAAATGGGGTGCAGACTTTGCAACAAAAGAAAGAGCTGATAAAAGGTTCTAACGACCTTGTGTTGTGAATGAAGAAAATCTAATTTTATTTATAGCTTTTATGGTGGAATATTCTTCTTCTTCTTCTTTGGCGATCACTCGTATCCGAGTAAGATTGTCTTCCATAAACACGATTTTAACAATGGGTCCGTCAGTGACTGTGGAGGCCAATTCTGGATCCACACGTCCTTCCACAGTGGGGACATTGGTTCCCGGGTGGGAGTTGATCACGGTGTGGATTTGCCAAGCGTGTCTTCCTCTTAGCATGTTTCTCCCTTGCGTCCTGTGTTCGAGTGTCTTCAAAGTCCACGACACTTTTGGTAAAACGGGTTCTCCAACTGGAGCGCTTGCAGGCCAGTGTTTCCCAGTTGTCAGTGTTTATACTACTTTTTTTTTTAGATTTGCCTTGAGACAGTCTTTAAACCTCTTTTGTTGACCACCAGCATTACGCTTTCCATTTTAAAGTTCAGAATAGAGTAGTTGCTTTGGAAGACAATCATCAGGCATCCGCACAACATGACCAGTCCAACGAAGTTGATGTTGAAGAATCATTGCTTCAACACTGGTGATCTTTGCCTCTTCCAGTATACTGATATTAGTTCGCCTGTCTTCCCAAGTGATGTCTACCTTCTAAGTTATCACCAATGACAACACCACATAGAACACAGTACAGCCGTCAATTATAGTAGTTATAAAAGCATGGATAGGTGTGGCAAGATCCTTTGTGTTCAAAACGGGGTGCAGACTTTGCAACAAAAGAAAGAGCTGCTAAAAGGTCCTAATGACCTTGTGTTGTGAATGAAGAAAATCTAATTTTATGTATAGCTTTTGTGGTGGAATATTACGAACCAATGAATCATTATTGTTTTGTTACATATAGTGTAATAGTAATGTGCGTATAAATGTATTTTTCTGTAAAGAACAATTATAAATCATTTTTAATTTATACACATTATTTTTTTTAATGTAAGAAAGTGGCCAGTTGTACTTCCTGCTTATCCAGGAGCAAAGCAGGATATGAGATAACCTCCTGGCTGTAGAACACTATGTTACCTGTGACAGGCAGAACAACTCCATCAAGAGCATGGGAATTACTCTTAAAAATAACTCATAGCACATCTTCATACAATGCCTGTCCTTTTCCACCACTATACCTTCCATTCCTGCAAAGTATATCAAGTCCTGAGACCATAAATTTATGCTGACTTTCATAAATATCAGAAACAGTTCTCACCCCTCAACACTGAAATAGTCTCTCCACATCTACGGTACCACTTGAAGCCCTTGCTGGAAAGCTGTGTCAGACTACCCTGCAGATAATGACTCGGGAGCAAGACAGAAGCTGTGTACCTTTAAAACATATTACCCAAAAGAATCCCGAGGGACTGTAGGTGCTGGGAACTGTAGCTTTGTGAGGGGTAAACTACAGTTCCCTGGATTTATTTACAGTACAGTATTTGTGTGTGCCCGCATGCGTGCTTTAAATGTAATTTTAATGAATGATGTGTACACAGCCTCAGAGAGCAGGGAGCAGAAATGTAATAGAGTTTCTTTAGAGTTGAAATTGAAGCCACAAAATCCTGAGATGAGCAGAACCGGTTGTCCTGGAACTCTTCAAGACCTAAGACTTCATCTGCCGAAGCTGGTGGTACACCAGCAGCACCCTTCATCTGACCCTTCAGATGTAGGTCCTCCAATGCCACCCCAGAAGTAAGAGATAGAGCAGGCATAGGCAAACTCCGGCCCTCCAGCTGTTTAGGACTACAGTTCCCATCCTCCCTAGCTAACAGGACCAGTGGTCAGGGGTGATGGGAATTGTAGTCCCAAACATCTGGAGGGCCGGAGTTTGCCTATGCCTGAGATAGAGTCTTTATGAACCACAGTTCATAAACCACAGTTATGAACCCTCCCACCTTTCAGCTTGTGCCAGTGCTTCTTCAAGTGGGCACAGCTGAATCAGGCCTGCCCCACCCAGCTCGCTTGCTTGTTCATCCAGGTCTTGGTGAGGGTACAGTGGCAGAGCCACCAGATTCCCAAGGAATGGTGGGAGGGCTATAAAACGGAAGACACCCTGCATACTTCTAATTCACTTTATCCTCCTACCTGTAAACACTGTTAGATGGCACCGCCTCCCACATTCCAAGCACACACTAGCAGCTAGAGAGGCAGAAATCCTGTGCACACTTCTTTTGGAGTAAGCCCCACTGGGGTTTACTTCTGAGTAAGCATGCACAGGATTGCACAAGGCAAATGGCAACCGTGTGACCTGCTGTTCTCAGGTGTTGCTTGCTTGCTTTTCACTTCTAATGCAGATATGCCTTTTTGACGCCTATTTGGACAGGCAGTGCTGTCAGAATCAATTAAGCGCCTATGTTGCGGACCACTTGCCCCTTCTGAATGAAGAGAAGGTTAGTTAAATCGATGTGATGAATGAAAACAGAAAGAAATTATATTTTGTCAAGTCAAAAAAGCCCCGTATCTTGTACAGAGAGAAGGACATCACCATTCTTGCTCCCGTAAGCCAAGATCACAGATATGTGTCTATGTACTGAATGTGATATGAACATGCCTCTTTTTCCGGGGGGAAGGAAGCATAAGAGTGAGTGCAAGCGATACAGTGAAGCTCCAGGGGAAACCGTTCCAATTGCTTTCCCCGTCAAACCTCACTGTCAGACGCTGAAATGAATATGATGATAGGTGGATGGTTGAACCCATCTTGGCCTGAGGTTAACTGAAGCTGAATTGGGAAAGTTGGAGGAAGAGATGTGACTAATTATCAGGTCCGCGGAAGCAATTGTTTGTGCAGCCTAGTCCGGGAAGGGAAATTGCACATCACATGAAAAGCCAAGTTTAAGGGGAGCGGGAATCCCTCGAGGGCTGAAGGCAAGCTTACAAGTCGTGCTCGGCGCCTGAACCATCCAGAATTAACATTCTGAGGCAGCCTATCTCTGTCAAGAGCTGTGCCTTTAGCCATGACTGTCTTGCGATTCAATCCTTTGTGTACCTGCCTGAAGGTGGATGTCACATTAGCAAAGCGAAATTTAGACTCCCGCAAGGTAATACAGGTTGCATTATAGGGAATAAAAGGAAGAGAGAAGAAGAACACAAAAACACATTTTCCAGGATCATCTAAGAATATGGCAGAAGCCCCTGCCATTTCTCTCTTAATATCTCTTATAACATAGGTACAGTAGACAACATTTTCTCTAAATGACACCATGCTCTACATTTAAAGAACATTAAAAGCATCCCTTCCCAAAAGAATCTTGGAAAATGTAGTTTATCCCACACAAATTTTCACTTCATAGCACCCTTAAAAAACTACAGTTCCCAAGTTTCTTTGGCCAGGGTGGGGTGGGGTAATAAGTTTTAAATGTGCTTTAAATGTCTGGTGTGTACACAGCCTGATCCACTCTTTCTAGCTGCTTTATTTCGGTTACAGCTGCTTCCAGTTGTGTGCCTGCCATCGGGCTATAAATGGAAACGATAGTTGCAAACCCTCCTGTTTGGCATCAAGGCAGAACAAAAAGCCCACCTTGTATATAACATATGAGAGAGCTGAGCTGGGGGTGTATACGGGATCTCCACTCCAAAAGAACTTTGTATAGGGATTGTATCCCCTTGGACAATTTATGCAATCTTAAATTACCTTCCTCTAAATCTGTGGATAACTGGAGGATGTGAAATGGATTATTATTTTTTCCCTGAGCAAAAGAATATTGCTGATGCATGGTGATATGAAACCTATAGATTTCTCGGGTTACAGCGGGCACAATTTTACAACTTGGAAGTAGGATTATTTGGGTAACCGAGTATAAACAAGACAGAAGGAAGCAAAGATTATCTGCTTAAACGTGCCCAAAATTTTGCAACTGTTCCGCCCAGGCAGAGAGAATGTCCACCCATGTGCCATTCTGTGTTTCTCTGAAGTAATTTTGTCACTATAGCTCATTAAGAAATCATTGCCTTTTTTAAAAAAAACCTGAAGCAAATCTGTGACTTTTCTTATATTATGAAGAGCTGTCTGGTCAAAATAAGGTGTGAAAATAAGAACCACAATGGAGAGAGCCTTAAAGTTGCCCATTAGCAGTTAGGACTTTGGCAGCAGACCATGCAGGCACACGGGCCAGTTGGCCAGTCCTCCCTACTGAGATGTATTATATTTCTATTTAAATTACAGCAATTATTTCTAAATTTGTATCAATACAACAGCATAGGCAAATTTTAGGCAATTCAGTGTCCTGACCTCTCTTTTTTGGTGATGCATTTCAACTTTTGACAACACGTAATTCCTGCTAAGGGGATGTCCTATCACAGAAGTCCCCGTTTATTTATTTATATGGTTGCTCACTTATGTGGAACCCTACATCAGAGGCTCTGGCCCCTGTGATACTAGGGTTGCCATATTAAAAAAAAACAAAATTGCTGACAACCGCAAAATTGTTGAGGTGTTGTTCTTTTTGGAACAAACCCAAATTGCTGAGCTTTTGGGGGAAACCTCCCTCCAAAATGCCTTCCAATCCCAGCTTTGGGAGCTGTTTCTGCTGCTTTTCCATCGCGCTGCCATACACCTGGGTTTTCCCTGACATTTTGTCGTTTTAGCAAAATCCCCCCACCCCTGACGCCATCTTTACATGCGAGAACCAGGACATGTCAGGATTTTTCCTGACGTATGCCAAGCCTAGTGAACCTAAAGGCAATCCTGATCTCAATTTACGCTTGCATGGATAACTATCCATTTATTACTTACGTCAGAGTGGCGAATTGGATAGAATGTAGGTTTCAAATCAGGCTGACTTGGGTTCAAATCTCTGCTCAGCTATAAAGCTTCACCCAATAATTGTCTCTCAGCCAAATCCACCTCCTAGGATCTTTTACTGTATGTCTGCAACATGCTCTTAACAAAATGGTAGTGTAGCAGCTCATTTGTGTGGACCTTTTCCACTTTAGTTTGTTCTGCAGTGAGCTTCTCCAATGCTTTCACAATATTGTTGCCTGGTGGGGAAGCACTCTTATGTGTGAGGATAAACGGAGGACAAATCCAGGTATGCTTTCCTGAGCGCGTAAAGGAAAGTGTGGGATATACATGTAGCAAATAAAACTTTGTGCTTTGGTGCTTATACTCTTTGTGAGGAAAATGCTTTCAGAAAGAAAGAACGGGGCAGGGAGATTCGGTAAACAATGACTTTGCTGTGAAAAAGAAAAGAAAAGAAATAGGCTGCAGATATTCAGCCAAAGCATATACTGTACCTGCAACCCTTGTACTAGGTTTGTTGGAAGCATCTTGGCTCTTCAAACGTATCTTCTTGACATTCAGTGGGATACAAAACAATATAATGCCCTGAGAAAGGAAAGCTTGCCACTACGTGAAGAGGAATCCTTTGGCCATGTACCAAATGCCTTTCATAAAGGTGAACGTCTGCAATGAATATGCCAACCACCTTTGATGAATGTGTCATTCAGAGCTTTGCCACACTACAGAGAAAAGCTCTGAGGCCCCGTTTAATATAATGGCCCTTTCTTTATGGATGAAGAAGGCTGCCTATAGCACAGCATCTTATTCAGTGGGGGGCCAAAACAATCCTGAAATCAAGATGTTCATCATGCTCTGTCTTTATTACTTTCTTTTAACGTGCATTAGGTTAGGTCCCTCTCTAAATAAAGAGCCCCAGTCTAAATGAGTGAAGGGTTTTTTTAAAAAAATAAAAAGTAGTATTACTACAGTACTCATAATTATGAAATTCCCCAGCTGACTGGCACTCAGAAACACTTCCTATAAAAATGAATGAATATAAAGTTAGTGCTTTCCCCCCCAGGGGTACTCAAGGGGCCGCGGTACTGGCACCTCTTTTTGTTGTTGTTCAAATGTGTGGCACTTACTGTAACAACTTCACAGTGAGTACCGGCTCCGGTTTTTCTAGGAAAAAAAGCACTATATAAAGCCATAATGAATTTCAAAACCCTTTTTCTTGGGGGGGGGGGGGGGAGCTGAAAGGGAACGGGAACAAAGTGCCAGGATATTTCATGCAGAGAAATGTCTTTCAGGAGGGTTGATGGGGGATTAAAATGGGATGGAGACACCTCACAAGGCAAAATCTTCTCCCAAGAAGCTTCTGTGGCCCCAAAATTTCTGTTTTCCTTCCAGCAACAGTGTCAGCTTTTATAAATCCCTTCAGCCTGATTAAACATGACTTTGAACAGTGGGTGTTTTTGTGCTTGTCTTTATAGGTAAAATTAAACGTCGGCGCAGTCTATGTAGCGCCAGGTATTTGTAGGCTACGGGTTTGAAATTACATCGTGCGCACACCCAGTGCAAGTATATCGTGCAAACCTGGCTAGATTTATCAGCTGCCGTATAAGCAGCAGCGAGGAAACCTAAATTAGAGGTTGCTAAGTTACAAACCAGATAAGGCTAAGGCGTGTTTCCAAATTTATATAAACACTCTGTCTTAATTTCAGCAGAAGGGTCTCGTGTAGTCTTGGCTGAAGATGGTACCAGCATGGAATAGGTTAGCTTACAAGATGGATTTATCTCTTGCTCTCTGCAGGGCCTTACTTCCAGCTATATTTCAAAGAGGCATTACTGCATTCAGATCCTATTACAACATATAATGTAGGAGAGAAATAATGTCTAATACCCAGCATGGGAGCTTTCTAATGGTAATACACTTTATCCCACATGCCACCCCCAAAGATACGCTGTGCTGCCCTGGAGTATGAGCTTCTGGCAAATAACACACAAATCTGTATATCCTGACAACACGAGGAAAACAGCCCCCCCTTTTTTTACAAAGCCCGGAGAACAGAGATGCCTTCATACACACAGATAATGTAGACATTAATCCACCGACTGAGGGAATGGGATTTGAGCTGTGCAAATTCTAGTTCAAAGGAGGAAGCCTTCTTAGTCGTGATGTCTTTGTTATCAATGTTTAGCTAATAAATGACTTAATATGAACTACACGCCTCTGATTGGCTTACCAAATGGATTTGGATTCCTCTAAAATTACAGTTGGCACCCTGTTAAGAGTGATCAGGAAGAGGACTTGTGCTCAAGACCTAAAAGGGCAAGGTCTTTAATAGAGGCACTCTTATCCCAATTTGCCGTTTAGACAAATAACCTTGACACTTGTGTGGAGATATTTGCTCCAGCTAGCTCTTAAAGAGGCGGTGGTCTCCTTAAGGGTGCAAGGCTGTTGAACTTTAGAGTAACTACTGACCTCCTGGTGGTGAAGAATATATATATTTTAAGCACACGTTTCTGCAGTTTTTGTTTAATGAAGCTTGAAAATACATATCTTCAACCTGTGTTGGGGAAATCTGTGCTGTGTGCTCTGCCATAGTGTTGTGGATGGGGCAACTACTGGTGCAGAGCAGGTTTTAAAATATTTTCCCATTGGGATGCAAATTATTTCCACTACATCCGAGACTGCTGTAAAATTGCACCAGTAGCCAGGGAGTGGTCACATTCTGGGGTAGCATAAGATATGGCATGAGTGTGCCACCCCTCGGACCACCCATAACTCTGCTGCATCGTTCTGCCAATGTATTTTCACCAGCTGGTTATTTTCATTGGCTGGCATATCTTTTTGTGCTGGTGGTTTGTCTCAATTTTTGCCAGTGTTTGCCACCAAATCCTGTAGCCCTTCACCTGACAGACCCTGGGTATAGGAATTTCATTGTGTTATTGTTTTAAACAAACATTAAGACATTTATTGATTTTTGCAAATCAGTTGAAGATATGGCTTTTATATTAGCCATGAAAAATAAATGGCGCCTCCATGATTAGAGGCAGTGTACCATTCCTGGATGAGGGAGACAGAAAACCAGGGGAATTGGTAAGATTTTGAAAGGCTATGGCTGGCCACAATACTGGATTTCCTTCAATCAGATCAAAAAACGCACTTTTTGTATCTTGTAAACACAATATTACACAATATCCTATAACATAAAAGAAATTTTTATTAAAATGTACCACAGGTGGTACCTAACACCAGTTAAGACGGCCAAAATTTACAAATTAAAAAACAATTTGTGCCGGAGATGCAGGGAGGAACCTGGCACATTTATATATATGTGGTGGACGTGCCAAGAAATTAAAAAGTTTTGGTCAATGATACATGAAGAATTAAAGAAAATCATGAAAAAATCAATAAAGAAAAATCCAGAGATGTACCTATTAGGATTATTAAATGAAGAGATTAAAAAACAAAACAAAAAAAACCCAACCAAGAAAGTGTGCTTATATGTGTGTACAGCAGCCAGGATTTTAATCGCTACATATTGGAAGACTTATTTTGATTATTGTTTATGTATGATTTGTATGATTTGATTGTTTTTCAATAAAAAATTAAATTAAATAAAAAATAAAAAAATAAAAGATTAGAGGCAGTGTACCATTCCTGGATGAGGGAGACAGAAAACCAGGGGAATTGGTAAGATTTTGAAAGGCTATGGCTGGCCACAATACTGGATTTCCTTCAATCAGATCAAAAAACGCACTTTTTGTATCTTGTAAACACAATATTACAAATGGATATTTCAGAATCCTAGAAACTCAAGTTAAACTTCCAGAAACATTCACCAGCAACAAATCTGTATTAAAACAAACGGACAATATTATACAATAGTTATAGTTACTTGTTATATTGTATCGTATTGCATTGTTTTAATTAGTGTTTTGTAGTAATTTTGGATTATGTGGAATATCTGAGCTTTATCTGAGTTGATGTGGTAACCGAGTAATTTCGTTGTTCCCGCAAGGGGACAATGACAATAAAGATTATCTTATTTTACCTTATCATACTCCACTTTAGTGACTTGCCTCATCTTCCAACGTTTTAAAATTCTGAATCTCTTTGTAATAACCGGACATATTACAATATAAAAGCAAGAAAACACACACACACACACCCCACAACCTTTGCTAATGTCTTTCTTTTCCTGTGAGCAGAATGCATCTTAACTTTAAAAGTCTCCTCAGAACATATTCCACTACCAAGAATACACTAAAGCTGCTTTTGCGTTTGTTGTGATATTGCTAGTGCCTCCATGCTGAGCTACTCGCGAGAATCCGAAGAGAGATCCTCTGTAATGCAAATCCTTCTTCCCCGGTTCTTAGTATAGTACAGCTGTTACAGGCAAGAGGCGTGCTTTGAATTCATGATTTTTCTCCCACCCTCACCCAATAACACACACCTTCATTTTCCCTTTCAAATCAGGCCTTTACATTGCCTTGAAATCTGGCTGTAGGATTACCTCCCGACTCAGCCTTTTAGTCACTAGCCACATCATGTGAGCAGCCACTCGGTGGTTACTTTGTGCAACTGACGAGGAATTAATTATGCTACCTGCCAGCTGTTAGCTGCTGGTTATAAACATGCTTCTCATGTCGCACCAACAGCAATGTGTGTGTTCGGATTGATCAAGGGCCCTTACTCGCGGCAGAGCTCCTGATTTGCATGCATAAGGCCTCAGGTTTAGGCCTTGACACCCCCAGGTGGGTCTGGGAGACACCCCTGCCTGAAACCTGGAGAGCAACAGGCATGCAACATGATGTCTACATGGGGTCAGTTCAGTCTGTCTTGCACCATCTGTTGGGAGGGCAGAATGGTCCTACTGGATCACTGTTGTATAGTTCATTATTGTGCAGACAATACTGAACTAAGACAGCTTCCTCTGTTTCAATGCAATCAGAACTGTCTCTGCCACCATTGCCATTGAAAGTCTGATGCCAGTATTATTTCCAGCAGATTGAAAAATTATAAATTGGAAGCTCAGCATGGTTGTGGTATCTGGATATTGCTAAGCGAAGCAGCTCTAACACTGCTGGATTTGATGTTATTTGTATGACCTCCCCCTCCCCACTACTAATTCTTAACATTAAGAAGCTTTTGAAATATGAATTTTGCTCTATTCAATCAGTTTCCTACCAATCAACAGCTCTTTGTTTTATAAATACAATTTTTTCCTCATCATGGGAACTGGCCTTAAAATTATGGTTTTTCTACTTACACTCAGACATGCAAGCTCATTTTGCTGCATAACCACTGGTCCACTCTTTGGGAGTTTACTAGAAAAATTAGGTCAAGCTGTCGGACAGAAAGGTACTAGGAAGACAATGACCCTACTTCTATCAAAGTGAGGATAAGAAGCAAACCCTACCTGAGATAAAATGCAGAAAGATTAAATGGGATATGAATGATTAGACCAGGCACCCCCAAACTCAGCCCTCCAGATGTTTTGGGACTACAGTTCCCATCACCCTAGACCAGTGCTTCTGTTAGCTAGGGATGATGGGAGTTGTAGTCCCAAAACACCTGGAGGGCCGAGTTTGGGGATGCCTGGATTAGACATATGCTGCAAGCATCAGGAACCAGCTCACTTAAGGACAAATCACACCCTAAATTGGGGCAACTAACCCACACTCCACTCCTGACCCACAATGCTTTGGGAGCTCCCAAGATTCCTTTCAATTTGTTACCTTAACTTTTTAAAATTGCTCCTATTGTTTCCCCAAATGATGCCATGATGCCTAAAGTTTTTTTTCTGTAGCCCCCAACCCCACGTGGTTTTTGCATTCCATTACCACCCCCCCCCAAATGGGGCTTATGTTGAACATGCAAGCTCGTGTTGAAGGGAGCAAGCTCATGCACACTGATCCAGTCCCCTATGAAAAAAAATGGTGCATGTACAAATTGTATGTGCACAGATGCTGTGTGTGCAACAGTGGAACCTGCCCATTGAAGAGCTCCCAGTTTTCTGCCCATGCTGATTGAAACTGTCTGTTTTATTCCTCTCTCCCCACTGGATTTTATCATGAGCCCTGTGCTATTCTCTCGCTGCAGAATTCGATTAGCCAATATCACACATCGCCATCTTGGCTGCTGTTATGCAGATGTGACATGGGCGATGACCGTCTTCCCTACAGGACTGATTACGAGTGATTGTCAGAGGGAGTCTCAGTGCTATGGATATATTATATCTAGCAACCTCCTATGTCTCTCAGGAACAGCTCGCTTTCATACAAAAATGATATTGTGACTGTCATGCCGCCAGAAAATGTTCATCACTGCAACGCAATTGTGTGAAAACTTGCTTTACATGGCAAATTACCCAGAACATGAGAAGACATCTAGGTGGGAGTTCATTCCTCATTGAAATGTATACCTCCTGGAATCTTGACACATTTGCATTAATTTATGCTTCAGCAATGAGTGATCTAAGTTACTGGAATTGCCAGTGAAGTCTTTTAAAATATCAGTTTTAAGATCTCAGCTTTTTTTTTTATCCTCCTGTTGCTAATGGCAGTACTATACGTGATCTCATCAGGGTTGGCGAAGGGGACAGAAGAGAGGCATACCTATCGCTCTGTAACTAAACTTGGTTAGTGCTGAAATGATTCATACTGATTCCTGGCCCTCCTCTGCAAATCATGCTGCCTCTTCAATTTTGCTCTGCATTTCCAGTAATCAATTCAAATCTCTTTGGAAGTTGCAGTGTTTACATGTGATGTAAGCATACACAGTACAGCCTCCCTGGTATAATGATCAAACCACTGTGTGCATTTCAAAAGATGAAATAGATTGTGAATAAAGCCTCAGTAGGGGATGGATATTATATATCTGAATAAAGGTATGGACGGGGGGGGGGGGCGGGGCAGATCTAGAGAGATTATCTGTTTTCTTTCCTCATTGTAAGTGTTTCAGAGAGAAAGTGCGTGTGTGAAGTAATTCTACATCCTCACAGAAATTATTTTAACAACTCGGGAAGGACTAGGAATGCACATTAATTATATTACCTCAAGCTTAGAACAATCAGCAATTTTGCCTTTGGGATAATCCCTGCAGGGCTAGTAGCATACCAACAGCATTTTATGCTCTGCGGGGCTGCAGGTTTCATGCAGAGTTTACGGTAAGATTTAAGTTCGAAATCACCACACTAGCACTCAGTGTGCTTAAACTCCTTGCAAGATTGATTAGGAATTGTTGCTACTGTTTCAAATGTAAGGTGTTGGCACAGCAGAGTGGTCCCTTGCTTTACTCCACGGGGCATGATCCTGCTAAAATGAAAAATGTCAAATAGAGGTTGCAATTGTTACCCACCATTGTGAATAATCACAAATATTGCCTCCCCTCCCTTACAATTGGACATCTAAGCATCTGGAGGCACCTCATTGTGTTTCTAGATAGATCCAGAGTCATGACAGGTTTTTTCCCCCTGAGGGAAACCCAGCATCTTCCTGTCTCTGCAATATTAAGTGACAGACCAACACATCAGCACGTTGAATGGTGCTTCACTTCTAAGTCTTGTTCTACCAACAATATATCATTGTCCACTTTGTCTTTATATATTTTTAATTGTTTTTATTCTGTTAGATATTCGTGCAAAACTTATCCAGAGATGGAGAGGACATGAGTTTGCGTAGGGTGGGCTAGATGTCAAATTTTGCAGAGTGCAGTCCTCTAGTTTGAAGGGCTGCCCAGTCTAAGTCTGCTTAGAAGTTCTACAACCGTAAAGAGGGAGAGCAGGGTGGTTCCACTGGTGGAGGAAGAAGAGTGGGGGGGGAGCGCACTGCCCCCACAGCGCGATCCCGGTGGGGTGCCATCGCAGCTGCCCCCCGCCTGTGCTGGGCGCCACACCCCTGCGGGCGGCGCGCCACACCCCCACCTGCTCTCTGCCCCCTGCTGCTGGAGCATGAAGCTCCGCCACTGGGTGGGCCGTGAAGTTTGTTTGTTTGTTGATCACATCTATATCCCACCTTTGTCTTCAAGGAGCTTAAGGTGGTATACATGGTTCTCCCCTCCGCATTTATTTTGCACAACAGGTATGGTTTTCCAGGTCCTAGTCTGGCACTCTAATCAGTACAGCATGCTGGCTCATCAACAGGTAGAAAAGCACCTGGGCAGCAGACTGAACAGGTGCACAGGCAACCTAAGCACAATCTCTTCCGCTAGAGTGAGATGTATAATCATTCTTATATGTTATTATAAATAATATTTCTATTTAAATTATATTAATTCATAAATGTGCATGTGTTAAATTATTATGAATTAAGATATGCAAACGTTATGCAACTCTATGTCGTCATTTTGATGAAGTGTGCCTGTCTTTCTTTGGCAATGCATAATTGGCCACCCTAGAGATCAGTGAATCAGTACTGCATACAGCTGCCTTCTGCTGCAAATTTACCAAACTGTGTCTCCCCGCCCTGCCCCACCTCTAGCTTGATACTGGTGAGAAAATGGCTTGTTTGAACAGAACGTGATCCCGGGTGGCCCTATTGCTCAAATAATGCTACATTAGTATGCGTTTCAGTTTCTCCAAAATAAAACCAAAGTATCCCTCTAACCGTAGCATATAACAAGACAAGAGCACAGGTAAGTGCAGGAAGTTTAGATTCAGGGGAAATTTGGAATACAATTGATAGAAATAGGTTTGCTTTTAGAATTCAAAACACCCCCAAATGTTTTGCCATCAGAACCATCTAAGACCCTTTTCTGGGTGTTCCCATCATTTTATAGGGTTGCCAGACTCAACAGTGGACAGGACTTCTGTGCCTTTAATTGCCCTGCTCTCTTTTGAGTCTGGAAACCTTAAAGAGAAACCAGCAGACCCTTTGTTTAATTTCCAAGCAAAGGGTCTGCTGGTTTCTCTTTAAGGTTTCCAGACTCAAAAGAGAGCAGGGCAATTAAAGGCACAGAAGTCCTGTCCACTATTGAGTCTGGCAACCCTATCATTTGATGTAAGGCAGAGGATGACTGGAGGGAAGGCCCATCACTTATGGAATGCCCTCTTCATCTCTCATGTCCTTCTGGCACCAGGTGAGTTTGTTTTCTAAAAGTTACACTCCAGCACGTGGTGTAAGCTGCTTTTAACCGTGGCTTTATCTGCTCTGCTAAATTTTATTGTCTACTGTGACTGCTGTTCTTCTATTTTTATGGTTTGCAGAAGTCTGTCACACTTAATCAGAAAGTATTCTTAGAGCTTAAGCTTTTTTTATTAAATATTTTTGAAGATCCAAACAAGGAACTACTACTCAAAGAGTTGAGGATGCTTTTATTAATGGCAGCATAGCAGGGAAAGTGCGCTGCATAAAGAGTATTAGGACTGGTATTAATGGGGAAAGGCACAATATCAGTTAAGGCTGTAACATGGCCAGACTCATTTAATTGCATATGGCTCCATATATTTCCTCTGTAAATATTAACATCTGCAATACAACAAGCAGCCATATTCAATAATAGCCATCGTTGTGTTGTTTCCATGCCTGCTAAAAAGCATTTTGTTTAAGCAAGCCTATGCAGACATTTAATTTTATTATACATGGTTTTTCTTAAACTCTGTTTATTTTATCTACAGTATATTCTATTTGTTTTATAAATTTATTGATTTTACCAGTATTTTCTTATGAATATACTATTTTATGTAAGTCCTTTACCCAAGTCTTATTTTTATTAAGCAGTATGTAAATCTGTCTTTTTTGAAAGGTTAGCGAATCTAGGCGAATCTACCAGAGCAGGATCAGAACTTGCTACCTTCCTTATTTTCTGTATTGGTTTGTGGGGTGCCTGTCTGCTGACTGCTTAGGATGCAATCCTATTACCTGAGAGTAAGCCTCACTGGACGAAACTGATTAAGTTCTGAGTAGACATTTGTAGGATCACACTGTAAGTTGTTACAATTTGATTTATTTTGGAGTATTTAAAGCCTGGCTGTCAACTTTATAGTTGTTCTTGAGGTGGCTTGCTATGTATTTAAAACACAACAACAATAAAAACAATGATATATTTGTTGTTGTTTTAAAATGTTGTGAGCTGTCCTGAGGGTTGTTTACCATGGAAGGGCTAAATAAAACTATTTTGAATGAATGATTGAATGAATGAATGCAAAAACAAACTTGATGTGCCAAAATAACATCATGGGAATTCTTAGGAAATATTAGTTCACTTTCATCACTGAATATATAAATAGCTATAGTAACAATAATTGTGGGCCTGATAATACTCTGAAATGGAAAACATGTATCATTTGAATAGGCCCTGTCCGTTGTGAACTGAGGTTGCATTATGAAAGCTAGCTTAGGAATTCTTTGGCCTTGATGCATGCTCAGAAAAATCCCCTGAGCTGAACTTGCTTGCCAGTGGTTAGGTATCAGTTTCATAACAAAACAGTGTATAAGTGTTTACCCTCCGTGAGGAAAGGCTTAAATTATGTTTTTCCTCCATTTGTTTTTAACAGAAATTACCCACTAACAATGCAAATCCCCGCTCTGTTGGAATGGCTGGAAGAGAACAGGGTAAGATCAGTATACGAGTGACGTGCAATATTGTGAGGGGTGAAACAATAAGAAAACAATGTTTTTGCCCATTGTTGGGCTGAATAGAATTCAGGAAACGTGGGCTAACAGCTGGATGCAGGTGTGCCCAGTCTACAAACAACATTGTCTGCAACTTGATGAGAGTTTCCAACAACATCTAGAAATAGTTGTTGGTTCCTCTTTTCAAAGTGTTGGCTTTCATTAATGCAAATATACCCTACATAAAGAGAAATAAGATTGTTCAAAGACTTCAGTTGAATCCCTCCCTTGTCCTGACTTTAAGTAAAAAATATTTACTAAAGGTTGGACAAAACCTACCAGACCATGATGCATATGTGTGATTGGGCTTTCTATAGCAGATTTGTACCATAATAATACCGGTATACACATCACAAGGTCTGTGTGGAATAGAGCCATTGGAGGGATAAGCAGTGCTTGGGATTCTCCAGGGCCATACATCATCTCTTCAGGTCATATCCCTCACCCAGCCCTGCTCTGTGCCCTCCTTGGATGCTTTCACATGGCCAGTATGTGTTGAAAGCATTTTGCTCACCTAGATGGATGGAGAGAGGTGTGTGGGTATGCGCAGACACCTCTGGCTTTTGCCTGGCTGGAATATAGCCTGCTGCAGAAAGGTAAGAGCCACATCCATTGCCCCATCCACTTTTGCTTCTTCTCCTGCCCACTTTTCTCTCTGGCCGCAATGTCTACTGTTATGCAGGGACTCAGCTACATTAGTAAAGAAACAGTGATTTGAATGTGCTATAAACATGAAACACCAGATGGTGCCAAAGAGCAGGAAATGTTAAAACCCTATTTTCCATAGAGATTTTTTTTTTGCTTTTGCTAGAACAATCTAATTTCTGACTTATTTATAGTGTTTCCCCCCATGTTTAGATCCACCCCAGTTCCAGAGGGTAGCCCACATGGGAATCTCACCCTCAATGCTGAGGTGGAGGGAAGTGACTTAAAACGTGGTTTGGGTGTTCAATTCTCAAGGTACAAATGTATTTTTGTATCATGGCAGAGAGGTTAAATTACTTGATTATGACCAGCGTTTGGCCATTAGAGAAAGAACCCAGAACTTCCTCTGTGTTTTTGTGAAGAAGATAATCAACATGTTGTGTGATGATTAATGAAGCACCATATTGGGAATGTGAGGTGGAAGAGTTGGCAGCATTTGTACTGGTTTCAGGGATTTTAATTGTTAGGCCCAGAACATCTCAACTTTTGTCATGGTGGGGCATGTGCTATTCAGACACCCAGGCTCACCTGGAGACTATCGTTCTCGGCGAAAACCACAAGCACATAATGCTGAGTATTTCAGATGTCCTCTAGCTTCCCACTTAGCCAGGTCTGCTAAGTGTCTGCTTTGTAATGTAGGCTAGGGCAATGGTTCTTCTGGAAGATTAGCAGAAGGGAGCGTGTCTCTCTTCCTCCCCTTCCCCTGGCTGGAGGTGATGTCACTGGGGAGTTTGAAAGAGAACAGTCTTGGTAATAGAGATGAAAAAAGAGAGCCAGAGGCCTGTCTTTCTGTCTGCATAATCTAAAACTATGGCTTTGGTGACTCCCTCCTAATGGGGGATCATGATCTGTTGGAGAGTTGATACTATGAGCCCATCCATCTTATGCTCAGCCTGCATATATAATGTGTGTCAGTAAATCTTAACATTGCAGAAAATGCCCTCACTCTCCAGTGACCTTTGTTCAAGGAAACCAAAACCAAGGATGTTCTGGGTATGTCGGAGGTCTGGGTGTGCATAGCACCATTATGTCAGTTATATGTGTCTAGGCTAATAGTAGGAACTGGGACTAGGATTGTGCCAAAGAATGAAGTCATGTCAATGTAAAGCACAGTTTTGGGTGTTAGCTTTGGGATTAATGAAGAAAACTGAACACATTTGATTCAGAATAGTGTTTTGTATCAAAACTTTTGAGAGATCACCCAGTGAGAAAACATTCCTACCTACCGCATAGCCCTGCCCTGCAATCTTCCATCAACAGCAACTTTCTACTATCTCAAATGCACTGTGATGCTTAATATGTGATGGAAAGACAAGGTCACATCGACAATGAGCAGCGCTACAGCACTCTATGCTCGCAATGTTTTGGTATAATTGGCCCATTTCCACCAGGTCATTCCCTTGCATTAATTATTTTAGCTGAAGCATGAAATATCTATTTTTTCTTTTGGATAATATGCTGCAATGGAGGCAATTTGCTGCTTCCGATAGGGCATGAGAGATGCTGATAAAGAGGCCTGCCAGTCATGAGGATTAATTTTCCATTTCAACCTCCTGCCTTGGACTCAGGTCACATCTTGTCAGGCCTTAACCAGACTCTGCTCTTGGTCACCAAGCTCTAAGGCAAGGGCATGGTCTGAACTGGCACCGTCTAGGTCAGAGCAAGCAGATTAGGGTCTCAGGGGCCAGGTCAGGCTTAAGGAAAGCAGATCACAGTCCAAGGGGTCAGAGGCAGCAGCATAGTCAAAACTGAGCCAAAGGCTGAGTTCCAGAGAAGGCAGTGGGGCTGCTCCTCCTCCTCCTAACGAAAGTCAGATGTGTGAGCTTTGAGGCTATAGCTTTTTAGGGCTAGAGGAGCAACAACTGATATGGTGTGATGGTGTCAGTAGACAATTACTGTAGCCTGACCTGGTATCCTTGTACTGCAATGCTTAGTCATCCAGGTATGATGAGAAAGCAGAGTGCTGGAAGCATAGGCAGTAACCGGCTTCTGGGTACGCCCAATTTGAGGCACACATATATTATGGCATCTTACAATTGTACTGTTGTTTCATATCTTTGACTTAGGTGTAAGTCTGAGTTGTTTCCTTGTCTTGTACAGTACTTTGGTTCATATATGTTTGCTTTGATGCTGAACAGGTGTGTTGGTTCCAGTTCTCACATGGTACCTAAGTGCAAGGTGGGGAGTGGGGAGCAACTTAAAGGAACTAAACAAAGGGGAGAATGGGCTTCGTGCATCGGTGAGCACTGGTGCCTGTTCACCTTTTTATTTTATCCAGGTGGCACCTAGCCTGACCTTGCACAAATTGATTTGTTTTCTTTCTTACACCCGCCTTAAGTAGTTCTGTTGATATTTGTTTTTACTTTGCAATTTTACTAACAGGGGTCTTCAGTGTTCCAGTTTTCACATGTAAGCCCATCACCGGATAACTGTAGCTTCAACTGATAATTTCCAACAAATATAATATAATGTGCCGTGTGTGTGTGTGTGTGTGGGTGTGTGTGTGTGTGTGGAGAGGCTTAATGAAATCCAGAAACAGCACTCACTAAATTTTAGCCAAATCATGTCCTCTGTTGCTTTGTAAAAACAACAGCTAAGAGCAGGGGTCCCCAAACTACGGCCCCCGGGCCGGATGCGGCCCAATCGGCCTCCCAATCCGGCCCGCGACGACCCCCGCCGCCCGCTGCCGCCGCCCGCTCTTACGGCGCGCGGCGCAGCGACGATCTTTAAAATCGGCAAAAAATCGCCGAAAATCCTTTGTGCACATGCGTATGGGCCTCTCCCGACCCGGAAGAGGTCATTTCCGATGCACTTCCGGGTCGGGGGAGGCCCATACGCATGCGCACAAGCAATTTTCGGCGATTTCCCCCCCACCCGTGTGCGCATGCGCACGGGCGCGCACTCCCCCACCCTCCGGCCCACTGCGCGGTAAGTCTGGGGACCCCTGGCTAAGAGTGTTTGACAAAAAATATAAGAAGGTTGCCTCTCTCCCCCACTGTAATTTAAGCATTGGGATTTTTTTTAAAAATAAAATCTCTCATTACCTCCAACATATTTTTTCTTGTCCGGCCTGCAGTTCTAAGGGATGGTTCACACATGCATATACATCACTTCAATACGTGATTACTCGGTGCTTGAGAAGATTTGTAGCTAAATATTTGAACTGACACCAGTAATTCTTTTTCACTCTGGCATCCTGTGTTAGAACAGAGCGGGGCAAGACTGAAATGGAAAGATTAATTTGTAGTGAAATCCTTTTAGCTAAGAAGGGTTCCCTCCATCTCATCACTTACTCCACACCACTGTCTGCTAAATCAAGTACCTCCAACCATCTATCAAAGCTTTGGAAAGGGCTAGAATGGCCACATTGCCAGGTACTGTTCCAGCCTGTTCAAAGCTATTCATTGTCTTGGCCAGCTGAGTCAGCCCAGGCATCCATCCTATCCTGCCCAAGAGAGTTACTGCTGCCTGTTAAGGACTAGTGCCCCCCTCCAGACTAATGTTTTATTGTGAGTTTATCCTGCAACGTGTTCTTGACACAATAACAGTGCAATTAGTTGTCACGTGATGCTTCCATCACATTATTGCTGTCCAGCAAAATCCTGCGATTCAACAAAAGTGGAACAAAGATAAAACATTTGGGGTATTAAAAGGTTAAGGGATTCCAGGAGGAAGTTTCAGGATAGGTGCCAAGTGCAAAGGAAGCAGCGTGCAAAGTCCAAAATGTTTGCAAGTGTAAACAGTACTGAGAGCGGAATTGTGTGTGACCCCCCTGATAGCAAAAGCAGCACAAATTATCATGAATGCATCATAAAAAGGGTAACTGGAGGGGCCCCAAGGGAGGGCACCAGCCTGAGTCCTTGTGGCCCCTCTCTCCCAACAGTTGATCAGTATTATCACTGGATGGGGTCCTGCAAGACAAGGCTGCCTTTAGAGTCAGGTGCTGCTGGTGTTGAATTGGGAGCTCAGGGGAGTCATGTAGTGATCCCCCCCCCAGTTCAGGGAAGGGAACTGCAGGTACTTTGAGCTGGGGCTCTGGAGCCATGATGATACTAATGTCTTCTCTGAAGCTTTCAGACCTTTTCCTCCATTTAGCCAACTTGTCAGCGGGAGATGCCACTGAACATGGCCAGACTACTCTCATTTGTCTGGCCTTGGATCTGAGCCATTAGGGGGTTCAGGTGGGGGACAAGCTGGGCAGAATACAATAGCCTCTTTCAGCTTATTTGATTCTATAATTAAAGGGAGATTGAAAAAATTCAACAATGATGAATATTTTACCAACAGGCCCATTTCATTTACTTTGAGTTTCCACATTACCAGGCAAAAATAATCCTTATCAGCTTGACCTATGTCCATTACAGTCCCATTTCCATGAAACATATATGTAGGTCTTCCGAAACCATTTGGATAATCAGAAGTTCAAACAACTGCTAGTTACCGTATTTTTCTGTGTATAAGATGTCCCCATGTATAAGACACCCCCTATTTGGGGGGACTCGAAATTAAGAAATCACCCCTCAGAACTATCCATGTATAAGACGAGCCCCAATTTTAAGCCTATTTTTTGGTTTAAAATCCTAGTCTTATACATGGAAAAATA
The DNA here is from genome assembly GCF_963506605.1 of Zootoca vivipara. Classification (NCBI taxonomy): domain Eukaryota; kingdom Metazoa; phylum Chordata; class Lepidosauria; order Squamata; family Lacertidae; genus Zootoca; species Zootoca vivipara. Next base: position 30,739,124 of record NC_083285.1, read on the forward strand.
CGGTACGTTTGGGTGTGCGGTACACTTAACAAATCTGCCTGTACAACACGTATTCGTGAGGATTCAGCATTTGGATGATGGGTTTTATTAGTGGGATGTAGCTGTGCTTGTGTTTGTGTGGGTGTTGATGAAATCTACAGACTGATACACCAGCCAGTTCAGCCAGTTAGTTGTATGTGGCATTAATTTCCAAACTCTAGCAGTGTTCCAAATCATTTCAATTTGCATTCATTTCTCAAACTGATTTTAGCTCGATTAAACATATTTCTTCCTGCTAAGCACCTCTTTCACGCGGAGTGTAAAACAATAATCCCATTGTAATGCTTATTGGCAGTGACCCTCAACAAAAGAATGATGAAGAAACTGGAATTAATGAGGCAATTTGGTGGGCACCTGGATTCAGCACACCTGGGAGGCTGCTGTTGGGGTGGCAATGTTGATTAAGGGCTCAGCTGAGCATTAGAGGGCTAACACTGCAGAGGTCTCAACTGAGCAATTTTGCTGAAACCAACATTGACTGCAACAACACTCAGATTTTTGGCAGAGCCATGGTTTTAATTATCTTCAGTGGAGAAAACCATGCCCAGAATTAGGCCTGCTGATTCCAAGAGGTAAATTCAGCAACCATGAGGAAAAATGCAGATTGTCCTAAACTGGCAACTGTGGAAACCACTGTGTTGTAGTGGTAAACCTGCTAAATTAGGAGTGGTTCAGTTTCCCACACAGTCATGACACTAGCATATCCTCCAGCATTTATCCAATGAAAATAGGGACGTCAGCATGTCAAAGTGCAAGTAGATAAATAGGTACTGCTCCGGCGGGAAGGTAAACGGTGTTTCCGTGCACTGCTCTGGTTCGCTAGAAGCAGCTTAGTCATGCTGGCCACATGACATGGAAGCTATCTGCGGACAAACACCGGCTCCCTTGGCTTATAGAGCGAGATGAGTGCCGCAACCCCAGAGTCGTCCGCGACTGGACCTAACCGTCAGGGGTACCTTTACCTTTTTTATTCCATAATAATAATATTTTTATTTGTTATGCCCTAGCCACTCTGGGAGGTTGTCAGGGCTGATGGGGCTTCCTCTCTTCACAACAATCACAAGAGTCTCCTGACATTTTTATAGACTTTATTTACAGTATTTACAACAGGTCATTAGCACCTAATAATCATTCATCAGAGTCACTCAGTTCAGATCTCTGCTGAGGCCTGCGTTTGCCCCTCCAGCAATCCATAAAATGACGAAGTCTCCCGCCTCGCCTTTCAGCCCTCCTCTTTTCTGCACTTTTTGCACTCTTTGCTGGGGTAAACCTCCCCTCCGATTCTGAGCTTGAGCTTAACCCTTGCTGCTCCTTTTAATGTTGTTTTGTACATTATCAGTTTGCCAGCCACCATGAAATTAGAATGTAGCTTAAAAGCAACTGCTTGCAACTTGAGGATGACTTAAAGGAGATATGATAACCACCTTCAGATATCTAAAGGGCTGTCACGTGGAGGATGGAGCAAGCTTGTTTACTCCTGTTCTGGAGGCTAGGACCCAAACCAATGGCTTCAAGTTACAAGAAAGGAGATTCTGAATAAACCCTAGGAAAAACTTTCTGACAGTAAAAGTTGTTCGAGAGTGGAATGGACTCCCTTGGGAATCCAGTGGTGGACTCTCCTACCTTGGAGGTTTTTAAGCAGAGGTTGGATGGCCATCTGTCATGCATGATGTAGTTGAGATTCCTGCATTGTGGGGGGTTGAACTAGGTGACCCTCTGGGTACCTTCCAGCTCTGCAGTTCTATGATACCTCTGTCTATGCCAGTTTGCTGCCATGCACTGAAAGCTGCAGAAGCAAAAACAGCAGCTTTTCTTGATACACAGGGCCTTGAAGGTGCTGTGAAGGCACATATGCCAGGAGAACAGGGTGTGTAATCCATTGGCATGGCCCTGCATACTCAGCTCCCGTTTTTAAATGTTCCGTGTATTGCATTTACAAGAAACAGCACATTTTGTTTCTACACCTCAGAGCACTGCTAATGGATGTTTTAATGCTTCAGGATAGAGCACAGGGCTTAGGCTTTCCTATCAGATCTGGCTGCCACAAGTCACAAGCCACTGTTGCAGCCCATGCAAAGTTCCAGTTTGAAGAGGAGGTCTTTCATAGTCCTTCCAAGGTGGGTGTGAGGCAATGACCAATCTGGGTAGCCCCAGACACTCCTGAGAGGCCGGTTGCTTCCAGATGGTCTGTTTATTGAGCATTCATTCTGATCTGTTTGCACAAAGTTTGTGGGGCAGTTAGATGATATTGGGTACTTATTGAGCGTTCATTGTGCTTTGCCTGTGGGAAGGTCAAAAAATTGCAACCCCACACCTTCCAGTGTTTCCCCCCAGAAGTGGGTTCATTGTGCAAGAACACCAAATCCACTTTAATTACTTTAATTTGAATTTACCAATCTACTGGGCTCTTTCACAAGTTCTACTTAATATGCACCAGGGCCAAGTCTGCTCCTCTTTACAAGGAATTATGTGTATACTGGCCTACAGCCTACAAATAATAAGAGACAGAGATTCTAGCAGGGATGCAACAGATAATAAGGGCAATGATAAAACTACACTTATTTAGTACGGACACTGCTGAGAACTGTACAAACTGCACAGACGCCACCTGTAGCTATCTTGGTCAGGTGCAGGCGATTTTGCCTACTCTGAAATATGTAGGCTAAACTGTGCTGATTGATATACTGAGAGCCTTTCCACACTTGCCATTTATAGTGGCATAGTTTCTGTCTGAGCCGACGTTATTAAGAGGTCATTTGAAGATGACTGTCTGCTCTGTTGATGCATGCCGCTGTTATTAGAGACTGAATGCAGGTTTTTTTTCCTGTGCACACTGATGGTAGATTGTGCCCAAAGTGAGAAAAGTTCCATGGCTGTGATCCTCAAGTTCTAGCCAGTAAATGTTGGAGTTACAAGCATGCACATGCATTTTGCAGTTTTTGTGTGTGCATATTTAACACCAAGCATTCTAATCTTGTGGAAGTGTAGGAGATCAGAAGAGGAACTACATGTCTGCCTGGCTATTGTGACAAAATTTTGTCTGCAGCTAATGATTGCTGTCATGGGCAGTACTTTGATTCAGTGCCATCATCTTTATCTGCCATATCTCTTCTCTGAACTGACTTCACATATGGACAACTTGTATTAGTCAAGAGGAAAATGGGACAAAACATGTCTCTCCAAAACCATGCCCACCAACCCCTCCATATGAAAAATGCAGGATGATGCTTGTACATATGCCACACAAATGAAAACATTGAAGATTTAGTCTGGACCTTTCACAAAATAGAAAGCACTTTTTTAGTGCATCATTCCAGAATACTAGCTGAATAATGACAAAGCTTTGTGGCTGCATGCCAAAAATCCTGAAAAAGTAACAACTATAGCACTAAAAATAGTTAGTGCAGAAAGACCCTGAGTGGTCATCCTCAGGGTAAAGGATTGGACCTCACTGACCTCCTCTAGACCCATGATTATATGGGGTGGCAACATGTTATTGTAATTAGAATAAACTAATTTTATTAAGTTTTCCTAATCTGGTTAACAAGGCTAAGTGTAGGAGGGATGTGTAAAATTACATTAATTTTGCTTATGGAAAAATTAAGCCAGTAGCGATTCATATTGCTGGCTCTTTGGCAGAAGGTGTGAAGAAGATCCTGAAATAGAAGTGAATGCAAGGTGATAATCTGCCTTTTCAAATGTGCAATAAACATTGAGCCTTGATTGAAAAAGGTGCTATTGCGAATACCAGAATTGCTTTGCTCTGAAATGCTATTTATTCCTAGCACCTGATAGGAGGAATGAGTCAACTTCTAAGCAATATGACCTATTGCCAACTGCAGTTGTAAAATACAAGGTTAGGTTATGCTTCAACTGGAGAGAAAAAGAAAAGGAGGATTTTAGCTCATGCATTTTGTTAGAAATAGTGGCATTTTCTTTATGTTTCTCTCTGCTTTTCAGGTCTCTTCCTGATGACTTGTTCAATGAGCGTTCAACTTGATTTGTTTGCACAAAGTTTGCAGGGAGATTAGCCAACACTATGTACTATATTTAGTAGTCATTCTGGATTTTTTGTGAGGTTAGATGTTGTTGCATGTGCCTGTCAAATTCTAGTGCACTTTCCCATCCCTTTCTTTATCACAAGAAGTCCGGTTTTTTTTGGGGGGGGGTTGTTGCGCAGGAGGTCCAAATCAATATTAGTTGTACAACCTGAGTTTGCTATTCTGTGATTGAAACCCACCCAAAAGAGTGAGAGCCTGTAAATGTTGCTCATTCTTTTTAAGGAAATCCAAAGAGCTAGAAGGGACCAAACCCTTCCCTACTTTCATGGCAGCCTTATAAGATTCTCAGTTCAGGACTACTTGGCCAAGCATGCCACTGTCTTTCTAGTATGACATCTCCCAACTCAATATATTATTCATATGACCATCCACTGAGTGACTAAGTCTAATCTGAACAAATATTTCTAATAAAGTAAGTACACTCTAATATTATAGCTCATCACAATGGCTGGATATGTCCATGTTTATTTTTGCAGGGTCTTCTTCTTCTTCTTCTTCTTTGGCAATCACTCGTAGCCAAGTAAGATTGCCTTCCATAAACACAGTTTTAACAATGGGTCCATAAGTGACTGTGGAGGCCAATTCTGGATCCACACATCCTTCCACAGTGGGGACATTGGTTTCCAGGAGTTGGGAGTTGATCACAGTGTGGATTTGCCAAGCGTGCCTTCCTCTTAGTACGTTTCTCCCTTGCGTCCTGAGATAGAGTTTCTTCAACACCTTTGGTAAAGGCTGTTCTCCAACTGAAGCGCTTGCAGGCCAGTGTTTCCCAGTTGTCAGTGTTTATACTACATACCATATATTTTGAACACATCTAAAGCACATGGCTTTACCCAAAGAGTCCTGGGAACTGTAGTCTCACAGAACTACAATTTCCAGTGCCCTTAACAAACTACCAGCAATCTTGCGGATTGCCTTCAGCACCGCCAAAAACTTTCCTCTTGTTTGTAGCTGGGTCTGTTCCCCACCTCCACCCCCAACACTGCTTGGCATAGGGCCACCCACTTTGCTTTAGTAAGAAATGAAGAGAAATTAGAACTCTGTTTTATTTCAGCATATTTTTTTGGAATATTGGATAGGATACACTTAGCTCAGAGGGGATATTATTGACAAATGTGTTAGCGAGAGTGATATGCTGCAATTATTGACTTAGGTTCAAGTTCTACTTCCCACTGTGAATTATTCTCTGTTACATAATAATGTAGCTCCGCCGTAAAGATTTTGCACTTCATCTTTCTCCCCTTGAAGCTTTTTCCTCACTAGCATAGGGTTAATGCCAGCATAAAACAGTGTGAGGGAAGGCAAGGTAAATTGTAAAGGTGGAAGCAAAGTAGAAGAAAATGTTCATAGATGCCATTCCTTTTCTGTAACACAGCAACTGTTGCTGTTGCTCAGTAACAGTCAGGGATTGATTTCCGGACATAATTTTACAGAAATCTACACATAAAAAGGCAGCCCTGCATCGCAAAGATTGCACTGTATGAAAGATAACGCAAATTGCCAAAGTGCAGCTGGTGACTAAGAAAACATTTTGTCGAGGGTAGTGCTCCTGTACCCTGTAGATTACGTGCTAGAGATTCCATTAGAATGGTGTAATGAACACCTGAACTCTGTAATATGTGGGTGATCTCCATCTGTGCTTTAAACCTTATTGATCAGTGAACAATGGGGACAAGATTAAATGGTGAACCTTAAGCCTCATGCAATCTGCTATTTAGGCAAACAGAAACGGCATTTTCAAAAAGCACAAAAAGCCTTAAACCACAACTTGCAACCATATGACAAGCCATATTCCGGCTTACCGTGACGTGTGAACCAGGCCTTTGTGTTTGTCCAACAGTCAGCATTTTCACCATTTCCCTGCCATTACTTTGCTCGTTTCTTCTTTCTTCTTACCCATTTCCTCTCAGTTTTCTGGGTGAAACTCCTACTCACCCACCTTCCTTCTAGAGGAGGGTTGCCATCCTATCTGAGAGAAAACAAAATACAGTGGCTATTCATATTTTCCTAACATGTTACTTGTAGGGATATTGGAGAATTCCAAGGGAAATGGGAGAGGAAATTGCCAATACAGTGGTACCTTGGTTTTTGAACGCTGATGAACATTTTGGAACTTGAATGCCATAAACCCGGAAGTAAATGCTAAGGTTTTTGAATAAGAGAAACCAGCCGACCCTTTGTTTGGAAATTAAACAAAGGGTCTGCTGGTTTCTCTTTAAGGTTTCCAGACTCAAAAGACAGCAGGGCAATTAAAGGCACAGAAGTCCTGTCCTCTATTGAGTCTGGCAACCCTACTTATCTCAATGCCAGAAAAAGTTTCACTTGCTAAATTGCCATATATCGGAATATCAGGGCTGGGCCCAAAAAAGAGAAGAAAAAGACAGCAATGCTTTTCATACCATTGTTAATATAAGAGATCCTACATGTGTTAATTCATGTGTATATTTAAAGTTTAAAATTTCTAATTGCATACCATCTGAGGTCAAAATAAAAACAACAACAACAACAATTATCTGCTTAGGTTTGGCTAAAGCCATCAAAGTATCAAGCCCCAAAGGGATTTGTTTTTAATATCTCATTTCTCTTAACTTTCTACTCTCACTCAATTTAGAATAAAATAGATGGCTTTGTGCCTTGGAGAATACAATACACATGCATGCACACACACTCCATTCACCACATTAAGTTCTTGATTTTTACAAGCCTCTTATCTTTTGTGCGACTTCTTTTTCTGCAGCAGAATTAGCAGGTGGACTATTATGCATATGAGGCTGGAAAAGGACCCAAAAGAAATATTTGAAATTCAAAATCCATTGCTGGAGTTCTGAGGGGTTCCTTCTATACCCAAGATGCCAAAGGCCTTTTCCAAATGCTATTTTATATGCACCAAGCGCCGCTATTGTGAGGTGTTTTAATTCCCTCAGCTAATTTATATTTACCTATTCCTGTCTCTTCCTCGAACACTGACATCACAGCTTTCTAATAATTTATGAAAATGTGAGGAAAACGCATATGTGTGTGTAACAAGAATAACTTTCCCAGGGCTTTCAATTAACATATGCCTTCAAACAGGGACATCCCTTGGTTTTTCCATTTGTAATAAGAGGACAATGTTGTTGCTTTATTTTGCCATAAAATCTGCTTTAGCCTCCACGCTCTTAAAAAAGCTTTTGCCCCAAAATGCTAGTTATTGATAGATTCCATAAAATATAAATATTTATTGATAGATTCCTGTGTGCATTAGACATTTTTCAAACATATTCTTGAAAGGAATGACACTATTTAAGTCCCACAAAATTTGCTCAACTACCTGAGGAGAGTAGACAATTATTTATTGTATTAGTATTAGTATGTAACAAGAGCTTATAGTGACTGGTGTGATAACAGCTAAAATCTTGCATCGCAACAGCCCCTCTTTTGTGGCTGCTCCTGGCTTGCTGGTTTACTAGCAAGGTGCTTTAGTTAAGCTGAAAATATTTTAGGGGCATTTGCTATATTCTACACTCTCGAATGACTATTATATTTGTAGCACAATGATTTCATAGTGGTTGTGTGTATGGACTGTAAAATGTAAGATGGAGGCAATTTACCCTTGATGATAAGAATTTTATTTTCCATAGAAACACTTTGGGCGGGGGAAAAACATCTTTGGCAGCCCTAGCTGCCTTCTTAAATGATGGCTCATCATTTGCTCAGGCATCATTTGATCTTGTCTGACTAGGCGAAACCATGAGGCAGGCTAGCCTTCTATACCATTGCTCGTGATAACCTAAATTTGCCGATGCCTGGAGATTTGACTTGAAGATAGAGAGATATAAAATTACCTACAATAAATAAATCCCTACATTCTTGCCAATTGGTGCATAGTCTCTGGGATAAATGACAAGCGCCCTAGAGCTTTAATTTAGTAATATTCAATTCAATAGCTTTGAAAAATAAGGCTACCTGTGTTTAAGTGTATGTTCTTTCAATGATTGCATGCTCCATTAAGCCCCCCTGTGACAAAGAAGAAGAGTTTGGATTTGATATCCCACTTTATCACTACCCGAAGGAGTCTCAAAGCGGCTAACAATCTCCTTTCCCCTCCTCCCCCACAACAGACACCCTGTGAGGTGGGTGGGGCTGAGAGACTTCAGAGAAGTATGACTAGCCCAAGGTCACCCAGCAGCTGCAGGTGGAGGAGCGGAGACGCGAACCCGGTTCCCCAGATTACGAGTCTACCGCTCTTAACCACTACACCACACTGGCTCTACACCACAAAGTTTCTAGTTATGGGGTCCGGACAGACTTCAGAACTTCTCCTAACCTGATGAGTGTTCAGAAAACAGGGTAATGGAAGTATCCTCAGAATTCCAAACCCCAGAGGAGAACTCTCATCCACATTCTGAGAATGTGTGAGCAGAGCCTTACTTGCTTATTTTCTAATGAGGTAGATTCCCGTTTAAATATTAGAATCAGCTTCTTAAATGTATGAGCAATTCAAGAATGGAACAAGCTGCCTCAGGAATTTGTGGGCTGTTTTTCTTTGGAGGTCTTCAAAAGGTCAGGCACCAGAGGTACTTTAGTACAGGCCATATGATATCCTGTTGCGAGATATAAGAGGGATCATATGGTTTATTTCCCAATGCTGTTGGTCTCCAACTTATTATCCCAGGCCAATTGCCAGGGATGTTAGGAGTTGTAGTTTAACAACATCTGGAGGGGCACAGGTTCCTCACCTCTGGTTTATTTAGTTCCTTTAATGCTCATGGCTTAAATTTAACCCTATAAAGTTTAATCCTGTACATGTCTACTCAGAAGTCAGCCCCACTGAGTTCAATGGGACTTGTCCCCAGATAAGTGAGCACAGAATTGTAGCCTCAATCAATTAGTGTCATTGCATCCAAAGAAGCCCTGGATCTGGTTAGACTAGTATAAGAAGTTAAGCTCTGCCATATTGTACATGGATTCCTCACACTCTTCTGTCAAAGCAAATAGCCCTTTCTCTGATGCTTGGCATTTGAAACTTAATGTGAGGTAGATATAGGGCATTTAGAGGGTAATCAATTTCCTGCCACTATTTTTCATATTCCAGGAATACATATCCTGAGAGCCAGTTTTGCACTTAGAATGTTTTTTTGTGTGTGTTTTGTATTATTCCTGTATACTTATGACAAATGCTTGAAATGATTCTTTCCATTTTTATTTATTGGCTGATCAGAGCATTTGAGGCTGTAATGAAAAAACCCATTGGCAGCAAAACAGTGTGAGCAATCTATTTCAGCTCAAACTTTGTACATTTCTTTGCCCATTGCTTTTAAAAAAACTGATTCCAGCAAACCAAGACCTATGGACCTTGATTTCAGAATTCCTGCCAGGAGTAGCTTATATTATTTTTTTAACCAAACAGAATATGTTGCAACTATTTAAACCCAGCAGTAAAGGCCACTAACTTTTGTCAGCTGTAGGCAAATAAATATTGAGGAAAGTATAAGTTGGGCATTCAGATTTGTCAAATTTCCATTATGGAAGACTAGGTTTACTTCAGACATCAGGGGAAATGCTTAAACAAGTCCATGCTTAAACACCCATATCAGTATATATTGAGAGTGAGTCCCTTTCTGGTCTGGAATTAAGTGTTGCTCTTGGTCAGGCATCCCCAAACTTCGGCCCTCCAGATGTTTTGGACTACAATTCCCATCTTCCCTGACCACTTGTCCTGTTAGCTAGGGATCATGGGAGTTGTAGGCCAAAACATCTGGAGGGCTGCAGTTTGGGGATGCCTGCTCTTGGTTAACCAATGAATTATTTAATAACATCATCAGCACTATAGGATATTGGCATAAGGCCCCTGAACCATAGTACACAATCCTGCAGGATTAGCTCTGCAGAGAGAGTTTGGATATGCTACCCTTGTGATGCTAGATGTTTAGGCTCCAATTGTATACTAGCTAGCCTGGAAGTAAGCCCCACTGAACTCACTGGGACTTGAATCTGGGTAGGTACATATAGGATTTCACTGTAATGCTCCAGAATTGTGCAGACTTAGATTCCATTACAGTGGGATTTAAACATCCTTACCTTTTTTTTTTAATGCAGTCATAGCTATTGAGTGATAACATGAAGTATCTAGTGCACAAGGAAATGAAAAATAATGTTAAAACCTGCCTTATCTAGCTCAGCATTATCTACACCAGCATTCCCCCAAGTTGCTGTGTCCAGATTTCCGGACAATTTCTTTCGTCCCTGAATATTCGTCATGGTAGCTGAGGCTAATGGAAGTTCTTATCTAAGGCACCTGGAGGGTGCCAGGTTGGGAAAGACTGCCCTACCTTTGCTAGCAGTATTTTAGACAGGTGTATTTCCTTAGTGCTACATTAAGAGATGAGGAGCCTTTCACAGGTAAAACCACCCTGGGATTGATGAAGGGAGTCCTCTGTCACTGAGCTTTTGACTTTCCTGAACGAGCAGTCTTTCTTCTGTTGGCTCTTGGAATAAAGTTCTTGCTGGGGGCGGGGGAAGCAGCTGCTAAAAAGAAGGGGAGAAATTGAAAAGAAAGGAAAAACCCATTTGTACAGTCTGCTTTCTCACTTACAAAAAAGGGGACCATTTCACTAGGGACGGTCTGAAGTGCTAGTCTGAAGTTTATTGCTTTGTTACTCTTACTTTACTATCTCTGCTCCTTCTTGATGACATAGCTTTAGAGTTATTATTACTCAACCCTCCAGGGAACCTACATATTTTCCATTTATCATGGTCTCTGGAAGAGACACACTAAGGGTTTCTCTACCTATGAATTAATAGGAGGCTTCCATTCACTCTAGCTACTGTGAAGGGAAATTGTAGCTGCCCTGGATGCAGTTGCAGGCAAATTTTAGAGCAATCAACCCGTCTCTCCAAGTGTACTGGCTCGGTGCTTCCAGATTGATCAAAATGACTTTAATTAAACTGGCTGAGATCATTTGAGAACTTTGGGAGCACTATGTGGGAAAGGTGGGAGGGCAACTTTATTTATTTATTTGGCAAGCATCTAAGTGGTTTACATATATATAAAAAACCCCAACAAAATCAACACACTTATAAACAAGCAGACTTAATAAAATTATCAAAATAAATATAAAAATCAATAAATCATTTGTACACACACTCAACTTGCATGGGACGAAAGCACCCCACAAAATTCAGTGGAACTTGATTTCAAATGACCATACATATAATCAGTGCCTTTTTTCCAGGGGGTACTCTAGGGCACACAGTACCGGCACCTCTTTTTCTAGAAAAAAGGCACCGCCTGCAGGCATCTACTACTTCCATTTCCAGTGCTACACTGCATCATTTTGTACTGATTTTGCCATATTGTAACACATGCCATTTAGGTCTCTTGGGAGGCGAGATGGAAATGTGATTTTTTTGGGGGGCAATATAATCAGTAACTGGAAAAAGTGTGACAATATGTGTGGGGATGTGCATATTCAGAATTATATGTCAGTTGAAAGTTGGTGTGTGTGGCAAAAAAGAAGAGTTGCACTATGGGAGGTGACGGGAAGTCATCAGGTTAATAATAATGAAAACAAATTTGTAGTTTGTTGTTTAATGATAATTTTTATTTTTGTGAGACAGCGGATTTATGTATTCTAGTTTGAAATATTTGTTCTGTTTGTTTTGTTGTAACAATTAATAAAGATGGATTATGAAAAAAGAAAGAAAGTTGGTGTGTGTGGGGTGTCATTTATTTAGCAAAGTTTCTGTCTTAGCTTGCATTTAAAAGTGAATAGTTTTAAGGCACAGTTAATTGTTGTTAACTGCCCAGAGGACAATGTTAATTGGGTGGTATACAGATCCCCCCCTCTCTCTCACACACACAATAAATTAATCAAAATCAAGAGGCTTTATGAGCATCGAAGCATGGTTAAAACATTGTGAAAAGGACTGTGATAGCTGCTGACATGTCAGTCTTGAAAACATGCAGTTAGAGACTTTAATCCATGGATTGTTGAAGGTATTGATGCTATTACGGCTATTTATTTAGACAATATTGAAAGAGGGTAATGCTTTGTGCCAAATATGTAGATGGGTTTTGGCAAAGAACTTGTGTAAATTGGTGGCATGGCCATCACAGGTACTCCCAGATCCACAGTGTTGGGGAGAATCTGTATGGAAAGTGCAGGGAGCTCCTGCCAAAGGAAAAGTTTGCCATTCCATTCCCTCATTGATTATGCCACTCAAATGCTAATATGTGTGAATTATTTTATACAGATATGTTATTTGTTTTATTTATTTTTATTTAGAATGATGTATATATGATTTAATCAGAAAACTGCCCAAGTGGTATATATAGTAAAATTATCAGTAAAACACAGATCAAAATTATCAAAATATTTTAAAACAAATATACACTATACAATAACAGGTGTATTGTATGTCTGGGTAGGCTTGCTGAAATAGTAGGTATCTAAAGTAATAGGCAAGGAGTTTCAAAGCATAAGTGCTGTCACACTGAAATATTAATGCTCTGCAAATGCAAACATTATATGGCACTTGTAAAAGTGTGAATTTTGCAGATCAAAATGGCCAAATATGTGTATTCCTTTGCGATGGGATCGCCCCAGCCCTTAAGGATTTTTCGTTATTAGTGTACTGTCATTGTTTTACATCAGGGGTGTGGAACCATTTCTATCCAGTGGGCTGGATCAAAAACAGGCCAACTCTCCATGGGCCACATTTGACTGGTGGGCAGGTGAATCGCTTGACATCATATGATAGCATCAATTCGACCTGGAGGAGTGTCTCTGAGCTCTGCCAGAAAGCAGCAGGTTTGCATTTGGTGCTGAATTTAAACAGCACAGATCTCAAAATCCCTTCCAATATGTTTGGTCTCATGTCCATAAACCCAGCTGATTGACTAGAGGTTACATTTCTTAGAAAGGAAAGCCCTTGTCTGATGCACAAGTTCCCTGAGCAGTTTTTGATACTTAATAATTATAAGTCAGTGGGAGCTGTGTGCACATATATTGCAGAGTAGACTTTGACCCACAGGCTATTTGTTTAAAAATCCAAAAGCTAAACAACTGTTTTCATTGAGCAATATACACATCCGTTGTCAAATTTAGATCAAAGCAACTCAAGGAAGAACAAAAGCCTCTTAACTTGGCAAACTCTTGGTTTTTTTTCTCTAGGGAGCTGCTAGACTCTTTGAAGAGCAGCCCCAGAGGCCAGTCTTTCACTATCTTTGCAGAATGACTGACCCATGTCATCCTTCTATAGTCTCAATTTTGACTACAACCCGTGGCATCAACCTGTAACTTTTGCAGACTTTCTTCAAACTGGCTGAAAGGGTAGGCAATTGCCTGCCATTCTCCTTAAGAGCCCAAGAGTAGACTGATGTAACATTAAAAACAGATCCTGCCACTCATACTTCAGACCTTTGCTTTGCAGATGAAAGGAGAGAAGAGCATTCAAAGAAACCAAGCGTTGCTGTCCTTCCTCACTCACCTGCCTGTTCCTTGCTATTGCTGCCGCCTTGACTCTCTCCAGCTGGGGGAAGCAAACAGGATCATAGAATCATAGAATCATAGAGTTGGAAGAGACCACAAGGGCCATCCAGTCCAACCCCCTGCCAAGCAGGAAACACCATCAAAGCATTCCTGACAGATGGCTGTCAAGCCTCTGCTTAAAGACCTCCAAAGAAGGAGACTCCACCACACTCCTTGGCAGCAAATTCCACTGCCGAACAGCTCTTACTGTCAGGAAGTTCTTCCTAATGTTTAGGTGGAATTTTCTTTCTTGTAGTTTGAATCCGTTGCTCCGTGTCCGCTTCTCTGGAGCAGCAGAAAACAACCTTTCTCCCTCCTCTATATGACATCCTTTTATATATTTGAACATGGTTAGCATATCACCCCTTAACCTTCTCTTCTCCAGGCTAAATATACCCAGCTCCCTAAGCCGTTTCTCATAAGGCATCGTTTCCAGGCCTTTGACCAGGCCTCTCAGGATGCCTGAGAGCTGGGTATCTCAGGTGAGAGGAAGCAACCCCAATGCAAGCAAGAGGATTAGGCTTCCCACACCATATTCCCTCTGATCTGTTCCACAGGTTTGAGGGAGCAGGTCATCCAATTTGAGCAGCACACCGCTATATACATCTGCAAAGATCTCAGTCAATCCCCCCTCTCCAATTTTGCTCCCAAACTGAACAGCATGAGCCACTGACTTTGCTGATAGAGACAGGGCCAGTTTCACATGAAAGAGGGCTTTGGGTTAGAGAGTCCTCAGTGGGCCCAATGGACTGAGCCCCAAACCACTTTACCTGGTGGTGGTGGTGGTGCTGGCAGTTCTCCAAAGGTTAGCATCTAGTGGTCTCTTCCTAGCACCAGTCTCGTGTGCCTCTTCCTCATTTTAATTTCCCCAGGTTGCAGTGCTGTTCATATGTATGGCATTGCTAGCTGGACATGGTGGTGTGGTGGACCCAGCACTGCTGGATAGCCAGTGATGCTGCTGTGTGGTGGTGCCAGGTGGGCAGGGAGCCCAACAGTGGCATAGGAAGTTAGCACTGGGGCCGTGCACGTGGTGCCACCCCTACCATGGCAGGGTCAGCTGCATGGTCCTGTAATGGCCAACAGGCCAATAAAAAGCAGGTCTGGCTGGAGCCAGCATCAGCACTGGTGGGCCCTGCTGATGCAATAAGGCCAACCCAAACATTAGGCAGAATGAGGTAACTGCCTCAGACAGCATACTGGAAGGTAGTGGCAAAAGCCCTCCAATTGCTAGAGGACAAAATTGTGTCCCACATGCCCTGCCTTGCACCCCCTAAGTTACCTACTATAATCTCTGGTCACTGGCCATGTTGCCGGGGCTGATGGGAGCCAGAGTCCAACATGGAACTGGTGAAGGGCGGGATATGAATTTAATAAAATAAATATAACATTTGGAGTGCCACAGGTGTCCCATCACTGGTATTTGAAGCCAGATTACTTTTAGAGGTGGGGTTTTTTGGGGGGTAGGGTTGCAGAAGCCTATGACATAAGCTTTAACGTGATTATCCTTCGAAGGAGAAATTTCTGAGTGACATTTAATGCGTTTTGTTATGATGGCTGACAACTGTATTTCGCGAGCTTTGCCGCAATGAAATAGTTGAGGCGATGTTTGTGTGTGCTTAAAAAGAAAGTAAAGACTAGTTGTGATTATGACAAAGACATTGATTGCCTTAAAACCTGGAGGAGGAGAATGGGATTGTTTCTCAAATGCTAATAAATACTAGCAGCATTATGGTAGGGCTGAGTCTTGCCTTAAGAAGATAAGCTCCCTCTCCCTTTCTTTCCATGCTAAGAGGATAAATGCCTCAGTTGCAATTCAAATCTCTGTCAAGACCAATATTTCCCTAATATTCCAAGGGAAGCTGTTATAAGAAGCATGAAATGAAGCGCTGGCGTGTATACACACCTGATGGGGTGCTGCTGGAAAGAGCCTGCTTTTAGTGAGTGATCCCTGCCCTACCCGTAAGATTGAGAAATGCTTACTTTCAGTGCTGGGTTACCCTACTGGAGGGCTAAGCATGTGTTTGGGGCACCTGCAAAGCAGAGGAACACACAAAATAAAGGAATCTGACAATTGAAACATAAAAAAGCATAAAAGCAGTCATCTAGAAAATATAAAAAGAATATATTTTAATTTCAGCATACCTGTAAGTTTCATTTTTATATATATATAAAAAATAAACTTTTTATTTTGAATTACATAAGCAGAGAGCACAATAATCTTTTTGGTGCTTAGGACCTCTAAAGGTCTCAATCCGGCATGGCTTACTTTGGGGTCTACTATCATTGCACTGAGATTTTCCATGCAATGTGCAAACTCTTGTTGTAATAAAGTGTGTGTCTTGATTCTTCATTTAGAGCGGGTGTGGAGAACCTCTGGCTCTGCAGATGCTGCGTTACTACAACTTCCATCATTCCCAGCCAATGGCCATGCTTGCTAGGGCTGAGTTGGGGGGGGCAGGTTCCCCACCCTTGATGTGTGTTGCTAATGTGTGTTGTTTAACTTGCTTCAAAACATGGTGAGCTGGCTGGCTGCATTTGGATACCCTTCTGCTCATTCCGCTAATAATAATAATAATAATAATAATAATAATAATAATAATAATAATTTATTTATACCCCACCTATCTGGCTGGGTTTCCCCAGCCACTCTGGGCGGCTTCCAACCAAATATTAAAAACAGTACAGAATCAAACATTAAAAACTTCCCTAAACAGGGCCACCTTCAGTTGTCTTCTAAATGTAAAATAGTTGTTTATTGCCTTGACATCTGCTGGGAGGGCGTTCCACAGGGCGGGTGCCACTACCGAGAAGGCCCTCTGTCTGGTTCCCTGTAACCTCACTTCTCGCAATGAAGGAACCGCCAGAAGGCCCTCGGTGCTGGATCTCAGTGTCCGGGCTGAATGGTGGAGGTGGAGACGCTCCTTCAGGTATACAGGACCGAGGCCGTTTAGGGCTTTAAAGGTCAGTACCAACACTTTGAATTGTGCTCGGAAACGTACTGGGAGCCAGTGTAAATCTTTCAGGACCAGTGTTATGTGGTCCTGGCGGCCACTCCCAGTCACTAGTCTGGCTGCCGCATTCTGGATTAATTGCAGTTTCCGGGTCACCTTCAAAGGTAGCCCCACGTAGAGCGCATTGCAGTCGTCCAAGCAGGAGATAACCAGAGCATGCACCACTCTGGCGAGACAGTCTGCGGGCACGTAGTGGGGGGTCCTGGATAGTATCACTTGTTCCAGGAAATGTATGATATCAGAAAATCCAGTTGTGTGGTTCATCTTCTCAGGCTTGATGCCAATGAGGCTTCAAGGAATGACTCAGGTTAAACAAGAGATTCACTTTGCCTGGATCTGCTTCCCCAGTAGCAAATTCTAGTTTACACCCTGCAGGGAATAGACTCCTGTGTATTATGCCTTCTGTGGTATTCTGATACTTTGATTCAAGGTAGAAATTGGATTGTCAAATAGCCTTACATATGTCTTTCTACTAATGTTCAGACCTTCAGGTCCTTATTGACCTTTTGTACCTCAACAGAAAATGACTTACTACTTATAGCATTGACTGCCAGTCTACAAGATATTTCTAGCTGTTTTTCAGGTACCTAAAAGAAACTTACAATACTTTTTTTAAAGGAGAGCTTTTTAGAAGCTTTTTTTAAAAAGTAAAAATGAAAATGTGACCCAGAACATAAAACGGAAACCACCTCTACTTTTTTGGGGTGTGTGTGTATGTAAAGGGATGGTTGATAGTTTTGTTGTTTCTGAAATATGGTATGATTCCTTGAAATTAATACATTCTAGTGCCCCTTCCCCCACTTAACTGTTGCATTAAAAAAATAGGACTTCACAATACTGTAGTCAAGTCTGCTAGCGAATTATAGGCCACTAGCTGCCTTATTTGATAGGGCAGGAGAGTGCTTATGAAAAGCCAGTACCACTTCAGAGGCAAAAACTATATAAAACATAAGGCTGAAGTAGACATGGTTAAAAAAAAATACAATATTGTGCTATCTAGAAAGGAATTCTAATATGAGACTTGAAGATTCAACTGCTTCCTAGCAGGGCCCCCTCATGTGGTGAAAATGTGTTGTTTAGTTGACACTGTTCTGTGTTTTCCTGGGCTTTTCCACCTGGAAATCAGTACTGGCACCTCTCAGGTGGGCACCATTGCCATTCTAACAGAACAAGGGAGGCATTCATGTACCTCTTTTTCTAGAAAAATAGGCACTGGAGTTATCCTAAGACCAACATGCCTCATGTGATATTTGGGGATCAGGGCTTTCAGGGCCTCTGTGCATAATCTCTCAAACTTGCCGAGTGAAAAAAAAGAAGCCAGTATTTTGTGGTTGCTTTACCCGCCAAGCTCATTTTTTTTGGTCCTGTAGAATAGTTGAAAGTAAATTGTGAGGAGTGACTTTTGCTACTTAGGCTTAATGCTGGTCCTATACGAACAAGCTATTGCAACAACTGTTATGAGCACACAGACAGAATACAAAGTTGTTTTGAGGAGGGACCTGCTTTAACTTATTTTAAGACCCCATTTGTTTAGGGGATTATGGCATGGTATGACTCTCTGAGCCCTGCTGCTTAACATCTGAAATTATTAGTGGAACATATGGATAGCTGTAAAAGGAGATGTCTTAAAAACACAATGCAGGTTGCAGCTTAGTTGCAGCTGCCAGGATCCAAAATCAGTGAGCCATTTTAAGTGTATTTCAATACAAATACAGTGGCACATACCCTGGTCCTGGTAATTAACAAGATTTTCCTTATAGAAATAGCTCAATTTTCAACTTTTAAGGTCTGCTAATATGATGGTGATTGAATGATGTTAAACACCTGTTTTTTGTTTTTGTTTTTACTTTTTAAACAGATTTTTAACTTGCCTGGTAAGCCTGCACTATCAATTCCATGTTCAACTCTATTTTATTTATTACTTTCTGATTTTTTTCCCCTAAGACCCAAGAGCAGGAAATAACAATAACAAATTAAACAATGAACATTAAAAGAAAAAGGAGATTATTAACAATATGCTTTCTTAACTGCAAAAAGTCCTTTTAAAAAAGAGGTGGATTTGTTGCACTAAATCAACATCAATCTATGGATGTGGTCAAATCCCTCCCACAGAATACTGACAGACTGGAGGCACCCCAGAATTGTCGCTGTAGAGAAACAAAGTTGCTCTACAGTTAAAAGAAAATTGGGAGGGGAGGGGGAGAAATAGCCCTGTCCCCTGAATAGCTTTAGGACTGGAGAGAAGTGAGGTTAAGCATTTTGCTTGAGACTGACCGTTGCAAATGCTTAATAATAATAATAATAATAATAATAATAATAATAATATTTATTTATACCCCACCCTCCCCGGCCAAGACCAGGCTCAGGACAGTTAACATCAAAGTATGATACATTAAAAACATAAATCAAACAATCAATTAAAATACAGCTTAAAATCAAACTTGGAGAAGAATAAAATCAGATTGTGACCCACAGATTATAACTATAGGGGATGGGAACATTGAGTGCTCACCAGGCCCAACTGTTTGTGCTGGTCTTATATGAGCTGGTGGAAAGGGTTAGGGAGGCCACTTCCATATTGGGTCTTATAACAACAAAAGGGGGGGGGTCAGACTGGGCCCCGACCAAAGGCTTGTCGGAACAGCTCCATCTTGCAGGCCCTGCGGAAAGATGTCAAATCTTAGGAGAAACCAGGGCATTTTTTGCCATCTATACAGCCTTCTTCAGGTGTTATGATGGGGTAATAAGTCTTGGTTGTTTTTTTAATGCTTTGTCCCTCCATGTCTAGTTTTGTAACTTTCTGAAATTCGTTTGGTGGTGTGTGCTTTTCTTTTTGTAAATCTACCAAATAAAACAAAACAAAATAAAACCGGGATTAAGCGGTTTTCTCAGGATGGTGGAAGGTGTGTGTGCTGTGTAAGTGGTGACACTCACCCGTCTTCTGATAGGAAATGTTTGGGGGTGGGGGTCAAGGAGGGTCAGTGAGGGGAAGGAGGGAGAAATGTCCCCATCTTCATCTGAGGAATGTTGGAGAGTATGTCCCCCCGACTTGCAGCTTCCCCTGCAAAAATCCGCTCTTTAAAGCTGAAGTGCAACAAACAGCAAAGGATCATAAACTTGGGACCCAAGGGTCATGCCTGCAATGCTGGAATCGCAGATAAAGCATCCATGACAAATGGCCACCCAACCTCTGCTTAAAAACATCCAAGGAAGGAGAATCCACCACTTCTCGTGGGAGAAGTTTTCCTCTATGTTTAGTCGCAATCTCCTTTCTTGTAACTTGAAGCAATTGGTTTGAGTCCTACCCTCCAGAGCAGGAGAAAACAAGCTTGCTCCAATTTGTATTTTCTGTGGTAAGTGTGGATAAGCCCTTAGTTTTTGTTTCCTGCCACAGAGTTGGGAAATATTGTTACATCCTTTCTGATTCTACAGCCCAGAATTAGGAACCTCCCACTGACACTAGAATTTCATGTCTTACAGGAGGAGTGAGAAGCCCTTTCTAGCCTGAGGGCTGCATTCCTTCCCTTGCGGGCAGCCTTCTGAAGGCCTCATAACAGTGGTAGGCAGGCCCAGAGACAAAAGTTGGGCTAACAAACAAATATAAATCAATGTTTGTGTTGTAGTATCCTATCCTCCATTCAGATAAACAATGGGCATTGTCAGAGTTGAAGGGCACATTCTAGTTAGATGCAGAGCAGGGCAAGTGAGGGCTGTGGCATGGGGAGTTTTCGAGAGACTAGGTGGAGGGTGGCATTTGGTCCCTAAGTCTGAGGTTTCCCACCCCTGCCTTACAGTGAAATACAAACCATGCATTTCAACTGCAAATATGTGGTCTTTCTAGGGAAATGTACATACCAGATGATGACTCATTCTCTCTTGAAAGGATGTGGTCTGCTTTCTTCGTTTTCAAAACAAACATGGTCTTCGTAGTATATTGCCTTGGTTCAAAACCTTGCAAGATATAGACAATAAATCTGTTTCAATAAAAGATATATAAATGCCTAACCATAGTCTCCTTAAATTATTAGTACTCCCGTTTTTTTCTCTCCACACAACTGAACGAAAACTTTCAGTAGAGCAAAAAAGGGGGAAAGAATGTAGATCTTATCAGCATGTGAAAAACCATAAGAAAACAAGGCAAGTTCATGCATCCATTTTAAGTGGTAGACTCAAGATGGGTGATAGCCAATTTACCTCCCACCTTGACTTCTATTATTGAACAATGGTGTGAAATGATAACAACCAATGATTTATGTAGAGGCTGATTACAGAAGCTTCACATGTTCGTGTTATCAAGTGCTGATGGCAGATAAAACCTGAATAATGTAACATGTGAATTCACCTTTAGCTTATTTATCTGAATCTCCTTATCTACACCAAATGGAATCCCAAAGAAAAAAAAATCTGTAAGAATAACACCAAATGCTGCCACTGTATATTTCATGTAAAAACTTTTCCCTTTTAGAATAAATGTAATCTGAAAATTTCAAAAAATCTTATGCTATTGGCAATTTCCGCCCTCCATTCCCAACAGGTGGGCGGGGTTTGCGACACCGAGCGGGCTTACCTGGTCTGGTGCCTCCCACCTGGGTTAGGGTTATTGTCCCGTCCTCGGCCTGGGAAGACAATGGACGGCCGGCTGTGGGTGGGGTGAGGGCAAAGGGAAAGAGGCCGCCCCCTTCAGCCAAACCTCACTTTTTTTTCTTCTCTTCCAGGTTCACCCACCCATCCCTCCCAAATTAATGATATTTTCTTGCAGCCTAATATTTTGCATTCCAGGTCAGCAGGCATGGCTAAGATGGTTGTTGTATTCAGAACCGGGAAGGAATTTCCCCTGCATTGGCAGGTTTCGCCTTCCCCATAGCATTTCGTCACAACTTTAGCAGTTTTTAGGCCTTGGCAAGGTATCCTTTAGTCTATCTTCAAGTTGGGGGGAGACATTTCATGCACCCCCATGTGGCGGCGTTTGCAGGACCCGTTAAAGGGTTGATTACGGGAGTCTCTGGCCCTAGAGCGGCGGCATGTAGGTCAAACTCCCAGCTGAGGTAAAGTGGGAGGGCATGCTGTGTAAGTTTGTGCTTTACAGCCCCTTTCCACTGCACCTCATTTCCCTGCACATCCTCAGTCCCAGAAGGGCTGAGAGGGTTACATGCCAAGGCCTTTACCAAGCTTCCCACATTCTGAAGTTAAATAAAGTTGTGGCCAATTTGAACCCATACTTCGGTCTCTGGTCTCATTCTTTGGGGGGGGGGGAGGTAGGCGCCACGGATGGGGTTGAATTTAGTTACATATAACCCGTAATCTATATTGTCAACCCATATTGAAACACATTATTTGGTGAACCTACAGATATTTACAGTTTGAGTTATACTGGTTCCAAAATTTAGAAACCTTTGTATAAGCTATATAAGGGGAAAAGGGGTGTGGTGAATCATAGAGAACTACAGATTGGGCTAGAAAATTGGATGGTATTGCACGGAGCAATGGATTCAAACTACAAGAAAGAAGATTCCACCTAAACATTAGGAAGAACTTCCTGACAGTAAGAGCTGTTCGGCAGTGGAATTTCCTACCAAGGAGTGTGGTGGAGTCTCCTTCTTTGGAGGTCTTTAAGCAGAGGCTTGACAGGCATATGTCAAGAATGCTTTGATGGTGTTTCCTGCTTGGCAGGGGGTTGGACTGGATGGCCCTTGTGGTCTCTTCCAACTCTGTGATTCTATTCTATTTGATTCTATTTGCTTTGGATCCCTTTTAATTCCAGATTAGACATAGGGTTGATCTTGCCAATAATTATTGCTTCTAGATTCATGAGAAGATCTAAATGTGCCATAAATGAATTAATTTCCCCACAACCTGCCCAATTTAACTCAATTCAGCTTAGAGTTGTTAGCTGCCACCAAATTGTGGTAGTTTCATAAATTATTGAAGTAATTTTGCTCCTGGTGTTATTGATCCAATGCATTTCACAAGCTTCCGTTTCATTTACTAGAAAGAAAGAAACACAAAAGCAAAATGAACCTGTGTTTGTGATACTGCCTCAATTCAGAACTGGGGGAACCTGCAGCAAGAGCATCTGCCGTTTGGAACTTTCAAGCTAATCACATGTCTATGGCAAACCTCTATAAAGATCAGGCTCAGTTCATAATTAAGTTGTGATTGCTTTTTCTCATTTCCTTCTGAAACTTAGCTGGAGGTAGTGGTGACATCAATAAGAAGAGATGTTGCTACGGCCTTCATTCACCCTGCAGCTACATTATGGCTGCCAAGACCCTGGGAAATGCAATTTCTGAAACAAATGCACTTGTGCTAGGATGAACTGGTAACATATAATCTGAAATATATGTCCTTCCTTCCAGTGTTGTTTTCAGCGATTTCAAAAGTTGCTGATGCTTCTGAAATTTATGTACAAATGCAATTTGTCCTCATTTTCAGTTTATAAGCAGCATAGGAATAGGCAAGCAGCAGGCTGTTCACCCTGAAAATGAATCAAGCCCTCTTGAACATCAGTTCTTGTGACCAATTCCTTCCTTAATTCCACCCACCCTCCTTTCCTCCTCCTCTTTGCAAGGTGATCTCTACTCTTAGGCAAAAGCTAACTTGGAACCAGGCAGGTAGCAGTGGAGGCTCATCCGTGGATGAAAAACGCCTATCTCCTCTCCCCTTCCTTTCCCTGCAAAATTGAGAGGAGGCACAGCCAGTGTCCTGACACAGCAAGTTTTCTTCTGCTTGGGGATCATGGGAGTTGAACTACAATTCCCACAATCCCTGTCAATTGCAATTTCCTGCCAGCACTTATGCAAGTAGTAGTAAACTGATGACAGAAGTTCTAGGTTAGCTTTTGCCCCTAGGAGAATATGAATTGGAAGGGTATGTACATAAGTTGAATTGAGTCAGGCAGCCTGCTCAAGGCAAGCTGTCCTTCCCATTCCAATCAATTAAAGGGGTTCATCCTTTTTTTAAGGGCCACTACTCTCTCTCTCTCTCTCTTTTTAGTGCTGCATATTTTTTGTCTTGAAAGAAACTGAAAAAGTTCCCACTTTTCACATCTACTTTGGGGCTGTTTTTGTTTGCTAGTTCTTAAAAATGCAACAGCTGACTTTCATGTTTACAAATGTACATTAATTAACAAGACACATTGGGTTTGCTGAAAGTTGAGTGTGTGATCTATTTTGCTAGAGGTTTATCATGCTGTCATAATAATTCATCAAAGAGATGACATTTTGCGGACAATGTCGGTCAACCATTACAAGACACAATTGGGCCACCTGTGGTAGACCTTATGGACCAGCCTGTAGTTCTTATGCCTCTGGTGTGGTAAGGCTGAAATACCGCAGGCACAAAACATGTGGCTTGAGCCCAGCCTTGAAGAGACAAGCGCATTGATTCAGAGCCTGATGATAAAGGCAGGCAATATGACTTACAGTTTTGCCCATGCTACCTCTTATGCTTAGCTTGCCATGGCTGTTAAGCAAAGAACTGGCACAGTCAAACAATCATGTTGCAAGACATTGAAAAGGTCAAGTTTTTATAGGGTTGTGCATTACGTAAGACTATTTGAAATACCTCGATACATACTGTATGCTTCTTTCTTTGGAAAGTAAAATAATGTACCGGTACAGTGGTACCTCGGTGTAAGAACAGTCCGGTTTAAGAATGATTCGGTTTTCAAACTCCACAAAACTGGAAATATTGTCCCAGTTTGCGAACTTTACCTCGGTCTAAGAACGGAATCTGAATGGTGGAAGGGCACCGGCGGTGGGAGGAGGCCTTATTAGGGAAAGCGCGCCTCGGTTTAAGAACGGTTTCGGTTTAAGAACAGACTTCCGGAACAGATTACGTTCGTAAACAGAGTTACCACGGTACAGATTCAACCATTTAACCATTAACTCCTCCAAATTGTAAATGCATTCTAATTCAATATAAATAGTCATTATTTCAGAGTAAAGTGCCTCTTCGGTATGTATCAAAGCTGATCATCTTTCTTTTTCAAATTCTTATTAGGGTAATTTAGGTCAGTGGTTGGGCGGTGGCGGGGGTAGCGGTGGCGGGGGTAGCGGTGGCAGGGGGGACCTCTAACAAGGCTAGGGAACTTGTTAGGTATTGTGGTTCAAATGACATCTCTTCTTTCCCTTCTTTTTGGCTCTAATCTGCTGCTGTTTGGACAAATTCAGATAAGTCTGGACTGAGATCCCTGGAGTGACTATAAGCATCGATTGCTGCCACACTGTATGTTATATGATGGGGAAAGTGCTGTTGCCTCTTTCTAGCTGTCAAACTGTGTGCTGTTTATGGAGGGCATGTGTGCACCAGAATGGGTGATGTAATGTTTTCCTTGTATGCACGACTAACATAGCAGGAAACATCCCTGGTGGTCTAGAGTTGCTGAAGTTTGTAAGGATGTTGTGTCTTGTCAGTGATACCACAGAATCATAGAATTGCAGAGTTGGAAAGGGCCACAAGGGCCCCTGCAATGCAGGAATCTTTTTGCTCAATGAGGGGCTCAAACCCCACAACAATGAGATTAAGAGTCTCATACTCTACTGACTGAGCCATGTTGGCTACTGTTCTGTAACTACTGTGCCTCTGACTCTCTTGCTAGTTGTGCATAGGGCTGTGGTTGCATTATACTAGTAATAGCCTTGACATAACACTGACCACAGGACACCCACCACAGGATTGCCTTGCCTATTCTGGTATTCTAAAAAATGTTCTGGAGCTGGATGCTGACACCAACTAATCTCTGGTTGCCCCCAGGAGCTGTCAGATGAACCAGTGAGTTATTAATTTAATTGTGAATGTCAAAAGAAAGGAATCTCATACCATGGCTGCAATCCCTCTCTCCAAGTGGATCATGGCCTAAAGCTGTCACGAGTCCTCACATCCTCCCTCCCTCTTCCACAACACTCTTTCCCCTTCCTTCTTGATGTGGGGGGTCTGTCAGCTTAGGTGCCCCTGCTGAATGCAGTTGAAATGTGGAAATTTCAAGAAGACTAACCATATGAACTGCAGAAATGGTTTGGCGTGGCTTTTTCCTGTTGCCCTCCACACTCCTGGCTCAGCAGAAGACAGGTACTCTGAAGATCGCTGATCCATGAGAGGAGATCGTATGAAACACAACTTTTAAAAAGTGTGTTTGTGTAAGGAGGTTCCTGATTGTGCCAGGAGCTCCTCCTGTGAGGACGATTGTTGAAATGGCGCTGCCCCTAAACTTCAGAGTCTAAACGAAACAGCAGAGTCACAGCAGTAATAATCTGTTCTGAAGGAGGGAGGGGAGGGAAATAAGTGCTCATTGCACTTGATCTATGTGTGCCCAACCACTACATTTTATATAAAAGATAAGAATCTCACCCACTGTCCAGATCAGGTTGCCCACCTCCTCTATACTATGGCTGTGGCCTTCTTTCAGGATTGCAAGACATTATTTCTTTCCCACTGCAGATAGCATTCCCCACTCTTAGCATGTGGGGATATAATCCAGGGACAGCTCCAGCAGATGGTGGAAAATTGGGGTAATTGCCAGCAGAGAACCTAGAGGTCTAACAGTGTTCTATTTAAACTTTATTAAATAAACTTGTTTTTGTACACTGCTGCTCCTAAAAGTGATTTTGCAGCAAACATCCACATATACAATAAAAGCCATGTAAAATTTTTCCACCGGAGATTAACTATTATGGAAATAAGCTTTGCACAGATCTTAAAAATCTGCATGTAGCCTAAGATTACTTTCAGTTTACCTGTCTGGCCTCTTCTGGATAAGGGAGGACATGGTGGGTGGTATGACTAAGAGTCCTCAAAATCCAGGAGCCTGTGCTATTCGAATCTCTTCAGCTTGGACCCTCCTTCCATCAGCAGTGCGGTGCTAATATACTTTTCCTGCTTTTTTTTTTTTGCTATTCAAGAACAGGTTGGAGAGCAGTATCGTTACTTTGGCTTGGAAGAGAAAGTCTTGATGAAGTTGTCAAGAACCTATTGTTGCATCTTATACATAGAGACAAGAAGAGCTCATATAAATATGATGGCACAAGATATAAAATGCATCTTCAATATCCAAAGTAGGCCTGATTGCTTACGTGAGCTGTAGCAGGTTAAAGAGTATGATACTAAACACACTTTACTTAGGAGTGAACCTCACTGAACTGAAGTAGGATTCACTTATGAGTAAACATATGCAGAAGTCAGGTGCAGAGTTGCAATCCTTTGCACACTTACCTGGGAACAAATCCAATCCTAGCCATTTTGGCAAGTAAGTGGTATGTAAATTAATAAATGGTAATAAAATAATTCCATGAGGACCTACATATGAGTAAACATGCATAGGCTGAAACAACAGGAACATTCAGGTTTTAAACTGTACACGTCATCTTTTTATGCTTGACGGTGAGTTTAGCATTTTAGTGCATGGAGGGATCTTAAGAGTGCTTTGGGATGGATAGATTTGAAAGTGACAAGCATACTGAATCAGCACACCTGACACTCACAATCCACATGGGTCCATCTGTGCTGATCCTTGTGCTGATTGCTGCTAGTCCAAACAGACTAGCAGGGTCAGCACAAGTCACACAGCAGCCACTGCAGAAACTCATGCTCTAGCTGGTAAATCTTTCTAGACATGACCCTTAGCCTCCTGTCTTTATACTACTGTGTTGAGTAGTCCCACTCCTCCCCCCACTAAGATTCCTCCAGAGAGTGTGGTTTGAAGGCTGCAGCTATTAATATTTGGGGGCAGCAAAAGAAATTCTATTTTGCAGGGAAAGATCTTAATTTGTTCTCCCTGTCTCCTTCATATTCCTCATTTGCAGCTCCACAGCCGAAGGAGGGGAGGACAAAAAGGAAGAACCCTTACTCATTTATACTATTCTACTGAGAACACTTATAGAGGTTAGTTTCACTGATATTGGTGGGACTACCCTGTGAAAGTGTTTAAGAGTTCATGACTTTTCCCATCTATTTTTGTTCTACTGTAGTCAGATTAGTAGCAGGAATTTTACTGAAATATTTGTATGATACCCATTATATCCCAAGATAGTAGAAGTGTGGAGCAGATTTGGACGAATCCTGCACTGAAGCAGAATGTTTCAGAAGCATTCTGTGCTTGTCAAAGGTGAAGTGGGATCTATATGAAGTGCCCCGAACCAAAGATACCGGTAGTGATTCAAACCATGGGGAATTCGAACAGCATCTTGGTGATTCATGTGCTAAAAAACCAATGCAGACAACTTGTCTGCTAAAAGTGTAGCTAATGAGTCCACTTTAGGAAAATGCCAGGGCATGGTGAGGAAGAACTCCATTGTGCTGGACAGGTCACACCTAGACTGAAATGTTGCATGAAACATTGCGTGATTCACCGTCAGAAGAATCTACTATGTCTGCAAATTCCATCAAATTCTGCCCAAAATGAACAAAAACAGTAAACGTTTCCTTTAAAAAACCCTTTTAAAAACTTGTTTTTATGTTACAACAAGATACTGGACCTATTTTGCTGTAATGTGACTGATGCTATTCACTCTGAAGGGGCTACAATGGCTGCAAATTTCACCAATTTCTGTTGTTTTGTTCCCCAATAGAGAAAAGAAGGGGGCTATGAAGCCTGGTCTTTTCCAAAGTGGACCAAAGCTTGGATTCTGAGTTGAACTGGGCAGCCTCTGAAGTGCTTCAGACCAAGATGTGCTATTTTCTAAAGCACCAATGTGGTGTCTCAACCAAATCTTGTGGATGGTGCACACCCCTACAGGGCAACATTTCAGTGTCAACATAAAATCCTTAGCACAGAAGAAAGACATTACAAATTAATGACATTGGGGAAAATACTCCATATCCCATTCCTCCTTCCGCTCTTCTGCCTCCTGAGTGATAATTCTTAACAGTAATGATGCTTCTTCAGTTCCAGATAGTGTGGTTGAATTAAAAACAAACTAGTAGGCATTCTTTCCCCTTTGAAGTCTTCAATTTTTATTATTATTTATAAAAATAATAATCTTTGCTTTACATTTACATGTGTTGTGGAGATGGAGAAAACAAGACCTTTTAACCCTAGGTTTAGTTTAATAGGATGACTTTCAGCAGCTGAGTAAGGGTGGTTGTGTTAATATACATAGAAAGTGATGCTAATCTGTCCTTTATGCTTGGTGATAGACTCCTCTAGGATTTGTGAACAAGGTCACATGTCTAACTAAGATGATGTCATTTCAAATCAGTTGAATGTATCTACCCCAGTGGGATGCATTTATTATTTTGCAGTTGTAAGATTTTCCTTTGTTTTGCCTTTCTAGTTACACAATTGTACATAATATAAGATAATTGAGCTCGTTTAGCTACACAAGGCAAAATACTACAATTTTAAATTAATGCATCTACTCGTCCTAAATATTGTAGAAATACATTTCCATGTGAACAAGTTCCTGCTTTGCATGAAACATACACATTTTTATCTCATGAGGACAAAACTGCATTGTGAATCAGCCAACATTCTCCTATTCAGATTTATGGGGGGGAAATGATTTACAAACATCTCAAGAGGACCTGAGAGTGATCTTCCCCTCTTTCTCCCATGTTCTGTCAGGCAATTTTTATTTGTTAAGGATGAACAGAGTTACAAATCAGAACATGTTTAGGACTGCCTATTTATCCCAACCCCCTCACTATCTCTTTTCTAATCCCTTCCATAAAATATTTTAATTGCATACAGTTAATATGAAATAATCAAAACATACCGGTACATCTCATTAAAAAATTCATATAAAAAACTGCAAACAGGTACTCAACAAAGAGTTAATGTCTTGGCAAATGTTATTTGACAGCCATTTGACAGAACAATCTCCTAGTAAAAAGGAAGTCTATCTATAAAAATGAGATGGAATTGTTTGTATGTGGTTTCTCCTCTGACAACTATAATCTTTTTACAAATAAAGAAGGTCTCCCACACCACCAAACTTTTACCTGCTGTGGAACGGAAATTCATATAACATATGAATTAGTGGGAAAATATTTGTGAAACTTAACCAAGTTATATATCCTTTGTGTACATGTTTTTAATACGGCTCCTCAAGATCACTTAGTGTGGATTAGTTTCCCCTTAACACTTTTTGTAGTCACAAACAGGATAATTAAGAAATGGATTTTTCACCACTGCATGCTTGTGCATAAGGGGGACGCTGTAATTTGCAGTGCTGAATTATGTATTAACATGTAGTACAAGGTTTGTGTGTAGGGCATGCTATTTCAGGGCCAAACTATATGTGATTACATGAATCTTTAGATTTAACCTACATAGTTCCTCCCGCTCATTTAAGTCGCCTCAAGTGAGGGAGGGGGGAGCATAATTGTCATATTTGCACCTGGGGGGGGTATAATCCTTTCCTTCCATGCTTCGGTTCTGGGGGAAATCCTTCCTCTGAAGCCAGTATTTGCATTGGAAAGGAATCGCCCATTGGCACCAATTGTTGAAAAGCCAAAATAGATAGACCAATATCTTAAAGGGCAGAATACAAAATACCTTGGAAAATAAAAGAAACCTTATAATTGCTAAGTCTATGTCACGATTTGAACAATTATGGTTTATATCTGAAGTGAAACATTGATTTGAGGCTTGGCATATACATATTTGTGACCATAATAGGCAAAGGACTAGAGATGTATATACAGTAATGTGCTAATAGCTACATCACATCTAGTGAGACTTCAACATGGCCACATGTGCCAAACAATTTGTTCACTTACGTATTCTAAGTGTCTTGGCTTTTGAAGCCTTTCCTTCCCTCTGCCCAAGTTGTTTGGATTATTAAAGTTTTCAAGGGCTGTGTTTTATAACCCAATAAATCAGTACAGCTCATATAGCTAGGTGCAGTCCAATTAAATTTTATTGGATTTGGCTACTATCAAGTACACAAACCATTTTAGGCAGTATCATTGATGTGAAACAGTTAACACCAAGAACTTAGTAATTGATCATTTGGCCTACCAACATATGAGCATCTGTCTCTTGTTGCATCTTGTTAAATACAGTTACTTTTCTATTTCTAACCATTTAATCTTTTTAACCATTTCATCTCCAAACTACTTACTGTGGCACAGAACTTCAGGAGCAGCCTTAGCCAATCTGGTACCCTCCAGATATTTTGGACTACAGCCACACTGGGACTGATGAATGTGTGGTGTAAAACGTCTGAAGGATGAAAGATTGGCGAAAGCTGCTCTAGAGTTGCAGTCTCCAAGTCGCCTGCTCCAAGTACTTGGGCCAGTGGTGCTTTGCTTGGATGGTGGCAACTTAGTTTAACATTTCCTTAAAACATTCCTTCATCCTGCTCAGCCACCTGTTTCTTTTAAAAAATATATTTTTAATTAATTTTTCATTAATAACAATCTAATGGAGGCCATATTAATACCAAATCATACTACAATAAAAAAAGCCAATTACAGTGGTACCTCGACATCCGAATGACTCAACTTCCGAAGGTATCGACTCACGAAGTCGGCAAACCCGGAAGTCTTTTTGCCGTGCGCGCGTTCGGCGCCTGCGCAGAAGTGGCGTGCACGTTCGGCGCATGCGCAGAAGCGCAGAAATCATGCTTCGCGCATGCGCAAAATGGACGCTTCGACAACCAAAGGATTCGACTTACGAAGAGCGCCGCGGAACAGATTGCCTTCGTAAATTGAGGTAAGTTGAGGTACCACTGTACTCAGTTCCAAATTCAATATTTTTGGATAACTTCCAGCTAACAGGAGTTGATGCTATTCCTTGGTCCTGCTCCAATTCTCTTAGTTAGTCCAAATACCACAATTCCGATCTTAATCCTTTGTTTTAGCAGCCACATGTGATGACTTTCATTTGTATTTAATAAATCTATATCCATTAACTTTCAGAGGGAATTTATATCCTGTAATTTTCTGTGTGAAATATTTGTTTACCTTCTTCTTTTCCTTCATGTTGTAATCAATCAATTCTCTTCAACATTGCCCCTCCTTCAAGAACTCATTTCTTATTATGCTCCAACTTCCCCATTTTCCCTCTCCAAAACCAAAAGCACTTCAACTTCCGGCTGCAACTCCTGGCTTACTTCCAGCATTTGCCTCTTTTGATCCTTTCCAGCCTTCTAACGAGCTGGTGTCTCACCAAAACCATAATAAATCAGAATTAGAGCCCTCTTGAGTAGGCAACGTCACAAGTCATGACCATAAGTTTATTCACAACTGTTTTAAGAGATTAAGTTCTTTATCGTATCAGTATCTGATAATTGGTGGAGACTTTAATGAAATTTTAGACCCTCAGATGGACACCACTTCTACAGCTAGGGAAAAAAATGACAAATGTTAGAGAGACAATTAATAATTATATTATATATTGGAATTTAGTGGATTCATGGAGACTGCACCATCCTAAGGAAAAATCCTATACATATTTTGCAGGAATTCACAATACACAGCACAGAATTGATTTTTATTTTTTTTAACATCGGCATCACTACACTTCTTTACTAGCCGATGTGACATTGATATTCCCATTATAGCTGATTACTCAGCAGTAATATTGGAATATAATCTAGCCAATACCCAGGAAGCTATGAGGAGATGGTATCTTAATATCATTACTAAATTATCATAATATCATTACTAAATGATAAAAACTTCATTCAATATATAAAGCAACAACAGCTAAGACTATGGGATTAAACCATACTTTCTCCCCTAGTCGAAGTCAGTGCACAACCTTATTGTGCATGGCAGGATCGTGAGAAACACAGCAAAAAAGTGCTTTCTTCTTGGCAGCTGATTCCCTCCTGCCACTCATGTTTAAAGGAGGAGCAAAATTCAGGTAGAATCAAGAGTCATTTTAGACTTGGGTGTAGCTTAATTCAGAAACATAACCCATGGCATGGACAGCTGCTCAAAAACATAGCCATGTGAAGCATCCATGTGGCAGGCCATGAATATGTTTACTGCATGTGGTACCAGAACGGCAAGGGAATTGAACAGAGAACACAAAGGGCTAAAAAAAAAGTATGACTAGGATCCAGAGTAAGAACAGAGACAAAATATTGAGAATGAAGCCCATGATGAACAACCACAGATTTGGCTGTTGTGATGCCTGAACAGAATAAATATACAGTGGTACCTCGGTTTAAGTACACAATTGGTTCCGGAAGTCTGTACTTAACCTGAAGCGTACTTAACCTAAAGCGAACTTTCCCATTGAAAGTAATGGAAAGTGGATTAATCCGTTCTAGACGGTCCGCGGAGTACTTAAACTGAAGTGTACTTAGCCTGAAGCGAACTTTCCCATTGAAAGTAATGGAAAGTGGATTAATCCGTTCCAGATGGGTCCGCAGAGTACTCAACCTGAAGCGTACTTAACCCGAAGTATGAGTGTAATTGGTTCTGGAAGTCCGTACTTAACCTGAAGCGTACTTAACCTGAAGCGAACTTTCCCCTTGAAAGTAATGGAAAGGGGATTAATCCATTCCAGACGGGTCCGCAGAGTACTTAAACAGAAAGTACTCAAACCGAAGCATACTTAAACCGAGGTATGACTGTATGTGTTTATCCTCATGTGACAATATCTAGACGCCCATTACAATGCCATATGGACACCTCAGTTTTACATAGATAACAAAGCTGCAAAGGAAAATAAGATCATAATGATATCTATTTGCCTGTACCACCTTCCAGTAGCACCTTAGAGACCAAGTTTGTCATAGGCATGAACTTTCGTGTGCATGCACACTTCTTTAGATACACTGAAACAGAAGTCACCAGACCCTTATACTGTGTATTGTGAGAGGGTGGTGAGGGGTATTACTGAGAAGGGTGGTGGGAATGGGTGATTGGCTGATAGGAGTGGTAAACCTGTTGACGACTGTTAACGACTGCAATTGGTCTTGCAGGAAAAATCAAGGGGTGAGATGGCTAAAGAAAGCTTTATCATGTATAATGAGATAAGAATCCGATGTCTTTATTCAGACCAGGTCTCTCCATGGTTTTAAGGTTGGTAATGAGTTGCAATTCAGCAACTTCTCTTTCCAGTCTGTTTCTGAAATTTTTCTGTAATAAGACAACTACTTTGAGATCTCGTATAGAATGTCCTGGGAGATTGAAGTGGGTATTTCAGGGGTAGGGGAGATATTGTTTTCTAACTCTGTAACGACAGGTGCTGATCCATTTGGGCGCTACCGCACCAAGCTTAGTTTGCCATCATCCAGACCTCACCTAGGTCCTTTCTTACTTACAACCAGTCTAGTCAGTTCCTTGTCCTTTGTCTGTGTTGCACCTCACAGAACTCAACATAAAAGAGGATGGGAACAAAACTAAAATTACCTGACTCTGCCTGTCATTGGCCTTGTCTCCACCTGCTGGAGTGTCTCTGTCATCTGCCCCAATGCGCACCAGATACAGCTTAGCAGAATAGCTCTTTAAGAAACAGAGGGCCTTTAATACAAGAGTCATTGTCAGACTACATCATCTCCTACAGCCAACTGTCATGGGGTTACCTGCTCCTCTGCTTCCCCACTTTCTCTGTCCTTTGCCAAAAAGTGTCCTTGCTTTCAGGTTGTTCTCCCCCCTCCTTTCACTTCAGAGCAGCTGTATAATTCCCCCACCCCATCATTTTAGCCCTAACACCTGTCTGCCGAACAGTGAAAATGTTGTGAACTCGATATCACGGCAGCTTGGCTAATGCCTGTGGGAAGGGTTTATAAGTGACGGTGTGCAGCAGGCAGCTGTTGACAGGTGACAGTCAGGTTTGAGCATATTATGTTCCAGATTACAGACGTCCATTTAGCTAAGTCCCCCCTGTGATTTCTGATATAAAATGGGTACTTTTATGCTGTTGGAAAAATCTGTTCCTTATTCAACAAATAATTATTGTCTTCCCTGATACTATCTAAAAAAGGGAGGAGGGCAAAATAAGGCATGGCAGTTAATTATTATCATAGCACTTTCCCTGTTTAGAATGACTAATATGGCGTTGCATTCATCTAACAGTAATCCTTTGAGGCAAGGCACTATTATTCCAAGTTAACAGATTGGGAACTGAGGCTGACTTTGTTGGTTATCAACCAGGAAATTCCTGAAGGGTTTTGAACAAAGATCTTCCACAGTAAAGAAAGGGTTTCAGGATTTAATTTATAATTTTCAGGATTTTAATTTATAATTTAATTTATAACCTCACCCACTCTCACAGGGAGAGGCACCTATGGGCTTCTTCTTCTTCTTCTTCTTCTTCTTCTTCTTCTTCTTCTTCTTCTTCTTCTTCTTCTTCTTCTTCTTCTTCTTCTTCTTCTTCCTCTTCTTCCTCTTCCTCTTCCTCTTCCTCTTCCTCTTCCTCTTCTCCTCCTCCTCCTCCTCTTCTTCCCAAAGGATCCCAAAGCAGCAAACACATAAATAAGAAAACAAAACAGTAAAATATCTAAGAGCAATTGCAATACAGATGCAGACTGGGGAAGATCAAAAGGTTTGTTGGAAGAGGAAGGTCTTCAGTAGCCAAAAAGACAGCAGAGAAGAGTATCTGCCTAATATTCCAGGGGAGAGAATTTCAAAAGCTGGGTGTCATAACCATAGCTGCCAAGTTTTCGCTTTTCTCGCGAGGAAGCCTATTCAGCATAAGGGAAAATCCCTGTAAAAAAGGGATAACTTGGCAGCTATGCATAACACTAAAGGTGCAGTTCCTACATTGTGCAGAATGGACTTCCTGGTAAGATGGTATATTCTGGAGGCCTTCACTTGCAGAGCGCAGTGATCGGTTGGGTATGTAAAGGATGAGATGATACCGCAGGTTTATACACCTTTACACACCAAAGTCAAATCAAAACAAACTTTTAGCAATTCTTAGCAATCCTGTGATACAGGTTAAGTTGAGACAATGACTAGCCCAAGGTGACCCAGTGAACCTCACACAGTTTTGTGCCTTATTTGTACCTCGATAAAAGATGGGCTACACTCAAAGGGTAAGGTGGCCAGATAGATACAAAAGCAGACAGGGCTCCTTCCCCTTTAATATTTGTGTGCACAAGGGGAATATCACCCATAGCTGCCAAGTTATCCCTTTTTTACAGGGATTTTCCCTTAAGCTGAATAGGCTTCCTCGCGAGAAAAGTGAAAACTTGGCAGCTATGATATCACCAGGTTCTGTTTGCATGATAAACTATACCTATTGAAATTCCTTCAGCAACACAACTGTTAAAGGGAGCATTGTCTTCTTCTGAACCTGACCACCTAATCAGAGGGTGGAAATCTACCAAGCAGAACAATTGAAAAGGCACATCTGTGTGTATTTTTTTTGCCCCCCCCCCTTTCCTTGAGCAGCCGTGAAGGTTTTGCTTTGAACGGTGTCAGTCCTGGGAACTTGAGAGGCTGGGCACCTGATGGGCTTTTCATTCTCTTCTTTGTGTCTAGTTGGGAGCAGGTGTGCACGCAGCTTCTTGCAACAATGTCTGCACAGGAAGCCCAATTATATTCTGGAGTTAAATGTGTCTAAGAATGGGGTGGCATGGGGAAGAATCCCATACCCCCTGCTTTCCATCCACCAATCAATAACACTGCTTGCCATGGGTGAGAAGTGAACATTTGGATTGCATCTTCCTAGCTAAGATGGGCCGCTTTGGAAAAGTGACCCTGGGCCTTCTTTTTAACAGCAGTTTCTGCCAAGCAGAGATTGAGCAGGTGGTGCTTTTCCCACCACTCATCTCTGTGCTGGGAAAACTCTCACCTGCTTCGTGTTAAACGGTTGATGTCAAGGCTGTGAGAGCAGGACTAATGATGATACTAGAACCTTCTGCATGAAGGCTAGGGTGGTGAGTTGGAAAAGACGACAGGGCACCTGAACTTTCAGTAGTTTTGGAGGAGATTTTAGCTGTTTGTACAACAACAAAGGCATAGGAGCCCTCCTGGAGCCAGGAGTTAGTAACATGGCTTCTCCCCCCAAATCCTGAGAGGTGTATTTGGTTAAGTGTGCTAGGAATTGTAGCTCTGTGAGGAGTAAACTACAGTTCCCATTTGTGTGTGTGTGTGTGTGTGTGTATGTGTGTGATGGAGCCATGGCTGCTAAAGTAGCTACTACGGTAAATGTGTTTTAAAGGCACAGTGTGGCTATATAGCAGTCTGCATCAAACTCGGAACCCAACTTCGTGTTCTCTACTAGGAAGAAAGGCCAACTTGAGTTCAATGAGCCTCATTCGCAAGTAAGTGTGCATCCTCCTCAGACCATTTATACAACACATGCATTTCCCCTTATTTGAGTGTAAATCATTGGGATAGAACATATATTTTGATTTCACATGCTTTCTGTCACACATTAACATGCACAAGTAAAAAATATGCTTAAAAGAGTCTGTACACATATATATAGAATCATAAAATTAATTGTAGAGTTGGAAGAGGGTCATCTATTCCAATTCCCTGCAGTGCAAGAATCATAGCTAAAGAATCCTTGATAGTTGGCCATTTAATGTCAGTTTAAAACCCCCAATGAAGGAGAGCCCACCACCTTCCAATACTACTATTACTATTTTTATTATTTATACACCGCCCATCTGGTTGGGTTTCCCCAGCCACTTTGGGTGGCTTACAGCATATATAAAACATAGTAAAATATCAAACATTAAAAACTTTCCAAAACAGGGCTGCCTTCAGATGTCTTCTAAAACTTATGTAGTTCTTTATCCCCTTGACATCTGAAGGGAGAGTGTTCCACAGGGTGGGTGCCACTACCGAGAAGGCCCTCTGCCTGATTCCATGGTTGAACAGCTCTTATCCTCAGGAAGTTCTCCCTAGCATTTAGTCTGAATCTCCTCTCTTGTAATTTGAATCCATTGGTTTGGGTCCTATCCTCTGGAGCAGCAGAAAACAAGTTTGCTATCTTACGAAAAAGAAAAAAGGGGGTTGGGACCAAGATTGCTCCATCTTCCATGCGGCAGCCCTTCAGATATTCGAATATAACTATCATATCACCTCTCATTCTGCCCTTTTCCAGGTTAAACATACCCAGCTCCTTCAACCATTCCTCATAAGGCTTGGTTCCCAGACCCTTTATATTCCAAGCTTGTCAATACCCTTTTTAACAGAGGTGCCCACATCTAGACACAGGATTTGAGGTGTGGTCTGACCAAGGCTGAATAGGGCAGTATTATTACTTCCCTTGGTCTGGACACTAAAGCAGTCTAGAATTGCATGTCATCCCATGGGCCCCAATTTAGGAGGTTTACTTTCCCAGTATGCTTTGGGTGTAAACTCTTTCTTTGGCCTTCTTGGCTCAGGTTTTTTTTTTTAAAAAAACAGCCTTGATTCCCCACCCTCACATCATTTTGACTGAGGTAAGTTTGCAAATCGCTGCTTTGTTGTTGTTGTTGTTTGTTTGTTTGTTTTAAAAACCCAACCCTTAACTTGGCTCCAACCATTGGATGCTGCTGCGCTGCTGGATGCGCATTCCTAATGTAGAAGCATCGAGTATAAACAATAGAATCGAAACCTGCGTAGAAACCTCGGCTTTCCGCACGCGCTTTGCATTGTTCTTGCCGGAAACTTTCCTCTGCGCGACCACCCTCCTTCCTCTTCCTCTTCTTCCTCCTCCTCCTCGTCCCCTCCCGAACCCCTGCTGACATTTCCTTCTTTTTTTCTTTTTAGGTGATTGAAGGGGAAGCCGGTACAGGCGCTTCCCCTTTAAATTCCAGCTGTGTGCCTAGGAAACAGCTCTTCTCGTTGCAAAGCGCTGGGCTGGGGCTGCTGGTGTGAGACTGTCCTTCCACTTCCTGGCTCCGGCAGCCGGGAGAAGATCTGATCGCCCCGCCGAGTCCTCGGGGGAGAGAGAGAGGAAGGCAGAGGAAGGAAGGGGGCAGGCGGCGCGACTCCTCCAGACAGTGGGGGAAGAGAGAGAGGCAGCCACACAGCCGGGGGTACCTTTTGGCTCCGGTTTCTCGGCTGCCCTGGGATCGGTAGCCTTCGCGGCATGTGCAAGAGAAGGATGGAGGTGGCTGGTTTCTAAACCACCCTGAAGACTATTTCCATAGTAACCTGCCGAAGTGGTGCAATTTGAGCGAACTGAGGCTTTCTCTCCGCACTTCCAGGATGATATCTGACAGGTAAGGCTTCTGGAGGACCCTTGGACCGCTGGTCTTTCTCTCGAGGGTCTATAAATATCCATATGTATGTGTCTCGATTATCCTATGTTTCCAAAGTTGTCTTTAGGGAAAAAAAAGCTTTGTTCCAATTTGATTTATTTACCTGTACGGTATTAAAGAAATGATGTAATTTCTGGGCTCCTAACCCTTTTTTAAAAAATAAAGACAGCTGTGGGTGTGGGATGATTTTTTATTTATTTAATGCTTCTGTTCTTCCGTTATTGTCTTATAAAGAGAGGGATGTTGGTAAGCGTGAACGTTTTATTCTGTGGCGTCGCCGGCAGCGGCGTAGATTGTAGACTAGTGACTTTAAGGAGCCGGATCTGTTTGCTGGCTGCTCCAGAGGCGTGTGCCGAGTAGCAGCACCTTTGGCCCAGGGCAGCCTTTGCAGGCGCCGGATTGATGGGCTGCGAGGGGCTTTTTGGCAGATGAGAGAGGGATGACGCTTCCTTACCTTCTTTGTTTGTCCCCTTACTACATATTCTTTCCTCCGCCCCATTTTCCAGTTCCTCTTCTCCCACCCCCTCTGTTTGTTTGCCGGTTTCTCTCCCCTCCCCGGTTTTTGCTTCTTTTATTGGGGTGGGGGCTGGCGAAGGAGAGAGAAGCTGGAGGAGGAGGAGGAAAATTGCACGATGTACTGTGCCTTAAAACCTGAAATCTGGAGAACACCCAAAAGCAAGCACCAATATTGTCATCCATTCTCCCGCCCTCGCTGGCCTAAAGCAGGCGATCGGCACGTTTTCGGTACTTTATTGATCTTTTTTCTTTCTCGGGGGGTTGTAGGTGCAGATGCTTGTTGTGTCTCTCTCCAGCAGTGCAAGGCAGGCTGCCGCCCCGCTTTGAGAGGCGAGACACTATTGTGGTGATCAGCGTTTTCTCTGGGAGATGGATGGTACCTTGATCTCTCCCCCAAAGCAGTCATTTAAAAGGAGTTAACGTTGAACATCCATTCTCCCCTGTAAGACAAGAGGTTGGCAGCATTAGGGGTGTGTGGGCTGGAGAGACGGAGGAGGGAGGGTGAGGCTTGCTAGTGGCTGTATTTGAAGTGGGGAGATTCAAAGCAGAAGCTGACAGTTTGGGTGTTAAAGTGTGTGTGCGCGCGCGCGTGCGTATGTGTGAGAGAAATGTTGGCTCTGTGCACGCGTGTGTGAGAGGGAGGGAAGGAAGGAAAGCGGGGAGGGGAGGGGGCGAAAGTAGAAGAAAGCAGCCTGTTGTTAATTGCCTAGGTTACAGTTCCTGCATCCATGCCTGCCTGGACGCTTCCAAGTCCTAGTGCCTTCCCTGTTTCCAGGTTGTATGCATCAGGTACAGCTGGAGAGTTCTGTGGTCCTGGGTGTGTGTGTGTGGCAACAATCTGATTCTGAAAGGGAGTCTAGCACTCAGTTAAATTCAGATATGGGCAAAACGTATCTCAACCTAGCATTGTGCATAGAATTTGACTCACTTCCTCTCTGGCAAAGGTAGCCTATTGTGCTATTAATGGTTGCCCAAAAGGAAGGTGGAGTTTTACCCACCAATCCATTCCAGGCTCCGGATCTGGACATTTCCTGCTAATTTCTGCCTGTCAAGTTTCTGTTAAAGGTACAGGAATCCTACCATTAGAATGCTGACAACCCAGTGTGAATAGGGTGGACCCTCATAACATTGTTGGAAGCCCGACTTCCTCAATGATGTATATTACTTGGCCTATTACTGGTGGAACTTTGAACACAACCTATATAACTTTCCCTAAAGTATTCTGATTTGGGGTTCAGAGAAAACAAAGTAATGCACAAGCAGAAGTATTTCTAGGGTTGAGACATGAGCACTTGGACTATTGTATTCTCATGTGACTTTTTCCAACTAGCAGGGGTGGCCACTACTTTTTGCATTGGGGACTGGTAAAGCAGAAGGCAGGGAGGTCAACTGTAGGTGGAACCAGAGCCAACTAATTCTCGTATTGTCCCCATCTTCCTCCCTGCTGAGTTTTATAAGGGCAACACTGAGACTAAGAAGGAGGAAGCCAACAATGTAAGTAGAGCCTGCTTGATCAGGCCAATGGCCCAACTCATCATCCACTTCTAATAGTGGCCAACCAGATGCCTTTGAGAAAAGTATGAAGGCAGGACAAGTGACAGGTGGCTGAAGGCAGGCTGAAGTTGGTGGGGCATTGGCCCATTTGCCCTAATAGACGATCCTCCATTGCCAACTAGAAATGACAAGCTGTTAAAAAATAGATAGTAATCTGAGAGAGATGGATGGGTGTGTAAATTACATATTGCTTAACACCCCACACCTGCTGGGCAGTAGCAAGGATCCAGGTTCTGTTTCCATTGGAAAATCAAGGCACAGCCAAGTTGGCAGAGTCTTAGAAATACAATTTATTACACCAGAAGCCTTCAATAGAGGGGGGGGGTACAGAACATTATGCCCCCAAGAATCTCTCTCATTGCTCCTCTCATAGTTTCAGCAAGGTTGGGTCCAATGCCGCAGCCAGTCATGGCCACTGGTCTCTCAGTGCAGCTTCGTAGAGCCAGCACTGTACAGTATGGGGTTCTCCCTACTCCCTACTTTCTCATGCTTGTTCGCGTGCCAAAAAAAGAACAACTTTTTTTCTGTGTGACTCCACACCCATGTTTCCCAGGCAACCTCCCCCTCTGCCTTTGCCTTGTAGATGGCAGGGCCATCATCTCTGTCCGGCAGAAAAACAAGCTCAGCCTGTCAGCTTTGAGTAAATTCCAGTACCCCAGAATGTGGGGGGGGGGGGGAAGGGAATCTTGCATCCGGGGATCTGGGGATCCCTGTTTCCACACTAAACCATAATGATTGATTTGATTTGATTTCTATACCACTCTTCATCAAAAGATCTCAGGTTGGTTCACAAGACAAAACCATGAGATAAAGGCACAAATAAATAGTTAAAACAGAAACAACTAAACAATACCTCCTACAAACACACTTAAAAGGCTGTAGAATATTAAGTTATTAAGTGGCCAAAGACCTGGTTGAAGAGGAAGGTTTTTGCCTGGTGCCTAAAGGTGTGTAATGAAGGTGCCAGGCAAGCCTCCCTGGGGAGAGCATCCCACAAAAGGGGAGTCACTACAGAGAAGGCCTCTTCCCATTCTCCAGACCTCACATGGAGGAGGCACACAAAGAAAGCCCCCAGAGTCCAGATATATATATATCAAATCTAGCCTTGCTCACCCTGGTAACCATGATGTCTGGGGCTGATGTGGTCCAGAAACATCTGGAGGACCACAGGGTGGTGAAAGCTGCTATAATGGATGGCAGAGTGGACTGACTGAAAATGTCCCAACTGTTGTATTGATGGTAACAGGAAAAAGAGAGGTGCTTGTTTAAGGGGACCAATATATTGACCATAAACCTGTATTTGGAAGTTCATATCAAGTGCAGGTACCTAGAATGAAGTGCATTTACTTGATTAGCAACTAAGCTCGTGTCAACACTGTTCAGTGCTGATGCATTCCAATGTAACTTTGTGTGGCTTATTCCTGCTGCTGAAACACAGGGCCAATTATGATGCTACTTAGTACTACTGCACAGAAACCATTTCTACAAGGCTCCATAATGCACTGGAATGTGAGGTCGTTTTTTTTTTGCAGGAAAATATGAAGCCATGTCTTATGCCCAGGTCAGACTATTGGTGCATCTGGCTGAGTACTAGCAATTCTCCAGGTCAGAAGTCTTTTCCTCTCTTACTTCCTGGGACCCTTAATAGGAAAATGCAATAAATGAACTTTGGACCTTCTGCAGCCAAAGCAGGTGATTTATAAATGGACCCATGGTCCATTTCCCACTTGTTTCAGTATCCTTGTAATAAGGAAGCGATAATTTCTATGTCACTGATTAATGCTTTTGTGTTTGGGAAAACAATATATGTATATGGGTGTTGGTGTAAAGGCAAGAATCTATTTGCAGAATTGTTGCATAAATAGATGTCAAATTTCTGAAAAAGAGCCCTGGGGCTCTTTAAGAAGCTTGCTTGACAAAGTGCTCAGATGCCTGTAACATAACAAATAACATAATTTGTAATCATGATAATATTTACTGGAGAATGAATAGTGCAAGGGAAATTTTAACATTCCACAGAAGAACCCTATAGCCTACTAGTACCTATATGCAGCTATGAAAAAAGGCAATTTTTGGTGGCACAAGATGTTTTGGGCTAGAGTTTGCTTCACCAGATGCATAATTCTTGGCAATCCATGGAAATTTATGCAATAATACATTTGCATAATGTGCTGGGCTATTGTTTCATTTCACCTGCTGCAAGTCATGGCTGGTTGGCTACCCCTGGCCACTGTAGAATCTCTGTATTTAATAAGATGATTCCATAATAGTAACTTCAGCCTGCAATATCTCATTGCCATTCAGCCACATGATACATAGAATCACAGCTATTCTTTAACAAAAAATGCCAAGGAAACAAGAAGTAAGTGGTTGTTGCATCAAGGAGATGGTCATCACTGCTAATGGAATCCAGTGAGAGTCTAGAGCAGTTCTAGGCAGGTTTTACTAAAATAATAATAATTAAAAAAGACTTGCAGGATCCAAAAAGGAAATACATGCCCCAGCATGCCTTTGGATAAGGTCATTTATCCCTTCCTTGTTAGCATAATTAATTATCCAGTTTATTCCATCAGCTTTTAATGAGGGTGAACTGCTGCAGGATTAGAAAATGTTTTCAAAAAGTAGTAATTTTATGCCTCCCTTCTCCATTCAATAAACAAAAATGGTATAAGTTATATATGTGTGTGTGTGGTAAAAGTAAAAGACTCATCATTATTTATTTTTAATGGCTTATCTCAAGGGCTCTCTAAAGAATAAAACAGAATGAAATGTAAGCATTACTGTCAATAGTCTAGTATACCTGTTACATCTTGGAACTGGTCTTCGTAAACTCCGGAAGAGCCCAGAGTCACCATCCCTGCCAATCCATGGGGCTTTGAATCTTTTCAGCAATACTGATTCCTAAAGCTAACTTAATGAGTTTTATGCCATTGCCCTGATAATAAGGGGGACAGACGGACTGATAATCTATCTACATTGGGAAGTTAGCTAATTTTGATGATATTAAGTTAATCACTGATTGTTACTGGAGATACACTGAGGAACTTTTAGGCATTCATAATAGAAACTGATACTCTTTGGTCCCTATCAAGGGCCAGACAAATGCACAATTATTTCATTAAAAAAATATTTCCTGCCAGATACCATCATGCTGCAGCTTTCGCTCAAAGCAGGCAGAAGACTGATTAGTCATCTAACGAGTGAAAATAGTTTAGTTAAAAAAGAAAAAAAAAACCCCATGTGCGGCTCTTGTTTTAAACATGTAAAATCTGCAGGAGATTAATTTTGCTTATAAGCAAATTGTATGCGCAAGCCAGGCGCATGGCATAAGCACTGCTAAGCTATTTTAGAGACAATGCGGTTTTTCAGCTGATAGAACCTTCACTGTCCTCCCATATAAACAGACATGGTTCCTTACTAGATGTATCTAAATCTGTACTTCTGTTGGGGGTTAGAATAAATGTTATAACAGTAGGATATGTTTGATTGCAACAGGCTGCCTTGGGCAGTGGCTACTCCTTGGATATATTTTAAAAAGAGGCAAACACAGCCGTATGTCAGGGGTGCTGTAGTTGCTGTATTCTTGGTCTCCAAGGTTCCATTCAAGCCTAAAACCCTATAAATACTACTATGGGGTTGAAATATGATTG
Organism: Zootoca vivipara; assembly: GCF_963506605.1. Taxonomy (NCBI): domain Eukaryota; kingdom Metazoa; phylum Chordata; class Lepidosauria; order Squamata; family Lacertidae; genus Zootoca; species Zootoca vivipara. Next base: position 30,783,570 of record NC_083285.1, read on the forward strand.
CGAATAATGGCTGTAGTCAACTAATTCCCCCCCCCCAATTAAAATTAATGAGCATGATTGCTAGATCCATTAATTTCAATAGGTCTACTCTGAGCAAAACTTAGCTGAATACCACCCTTTAGGCCTTAAACTCCTTCAGAGGACATCTGCTTGGAATGTACCAGAGCTTGAGCCAAAGTGGGAAACCTAAAGTGTGTGGGAGACTCTATTTGGTGGTAATAGAATTATTATTATTATTATTATTATTATTATTATTATTATTATTATTATTTTATATGGGTTTCCCCAGCCACTCTGGGCAGCTTCCAACCAAATATTAAAAACAATACAGCATCAAACATTAAAAACTTCCCTAAACAGGGCTGCCTTCAGATGTCTTCTAAAAGTCAGATAGTTGTTCATTTCCTTGACATCTGCTGGGAGGGCATTCCACAGGGCGGGTGCCACTACCGAGAAGGCTCTCAGTCTGGTTCCCTGTAACCTCACTTCTCGTAATGAGGGAACCGCCAGAAGGCCCTCGGTGCTGGACCTCAGTGTCCGGGCTGAATGATGGGGGTGGAGACGCTCCTTCAGGTATACAGGACTGAGGCCGTTTAGGGCTTTAAAGGTCAGTACCAACACTTTGAATTGTGCTCGGAAACATACAGAAATGCACTCTGAGCTTGTGGGCCTTTTCCCTTCTCTCTCTCTTACTTCACACATTCCAAAGTTGAACCTTGACTTATTAAAAACATGCTAAAGCTAAGGCCTGGTGAACCCTGGCACAAGCTGATCCTTGAACATGACAACTGCAATTTCACTGTTTGACCGTTTGTAGTGTTATGAATAATACTGTATACCATTATTACGGCATGCTCTCATGAACAGTGGCATAATGCATATTTCTGCCATCTTCCACAGATCAATGGCATCTTTCAGCCAAGTCTGAAAGTATAGAATGTGCTTGGAGACTGTAGGCACCCCCCCTCGCCCCAAAGCTGGTAGAGAACATTTACATTTATGTTGCCATACTTGTCCTTTTAAGTCAGCCTCCAAGGCAATGTTGTGGTTCTTGTATCATTGCAATTTAAAGTTAATGATCCTGAGCTTCCTGTTGAAATGATGAAAATATTGTGACATAGCAACACAGGGGATAATTTTCAACCCTGAGGTTTTTTCCAGCACTGGTTTGAAATTCAGCAGGAAGCCTTAGGTCTATCTTCAGAACAGAAACAGCAGTGACTTACCAGAAATGTATAATCAGATATATTTTAATGTTTCAATATTAAGAGCATTGCATTTATAGAACTGCTGTGAGAAAGCAGGGGCGGCTTGATAATAAGAATACCAAAAATAACCATTCAGTGCCTTTTTATTGTAATGTTCCTATCCTTCTCTTAAAAAAATATGGCATGCTATCTAGGGCAGAAGAGCAATATTAAGACTGTGGAATGCCCTCCCACCAGAGGTCAAAGAGAACAACAATTAACAGACCTTTAGAAGGCATCTCAAGGCAGCCCTGTTTGGGGAAGCTTTTAATGTTTGATGGATTTCTGTATTTTAATATTTTGTTGGAAGCCGCCCAGAGTGGCTGGGGGAACCCAGCCAGATGGGCGGGATATAAACAATAAATTATTATTATTATTATTATTATTATTATTATTATTATTATTATTATTACTACTACTACTACTGGTGTTTTCACCCCACCCTCTGAAACTACACTATGTGATCTGAAGGGAGAGCTTTAAAATGCTATAAATAAGCTATGTGCAGTAATGTTATGTATTATCCCATGGTTCCTCCAGCCCAAGACACTTTGCTGCTTACAGCGAATAGCAAGATGGTATCCCACCCATTTCCATGCACAGAAACCATGATGGGACAGTGTTCTCATGCCACTTCACCTGAGGGTAGCGGACTACCTTAAGGGGCACAGAGCAAGCTGCATGACATATCCAGCACTGTCCTCCAGGACCTTGCTGCTTCTCTGTGTTCCCCTGCACCTGCTGTCTGAGGTAGCTGTCTCACTCTGCCTAAGGGGAATGCCAGCCCTCAGTTGAATGCAGCTGTACTCTAGCAGCAGATACGTTGGTATACGTAGACTGCATGCTGAGGGAGACCTGGTAGTGCAGGGCTAACTATTTTATAAAGTTGCCATGCCAACAGCTGTGTTTTGTTTTTACCAAAGAATCCAGTTGATCTGGGGTTTTTTAGTCAAAAATATGTGCCAGTATTTTAGATATGTGTCGTGTGAAACATCATCCTATGTAGGCTAGTGAAGGAATAAGTTCACAAGGACTTGCTCCCAAACAAAGCGTTCACATGTTTACTTGGCATGCCTACTTGGAAGTCAAGTCCCTTTGTGTTCAGTGGAATCTATTCCAGAGTAGAATGTGTAGGAATACATATCTTCTGCCTTGCAATAGCTTCTACATACAGAGTAAGGCTGTCACAATCTTGTTCAGTTAAGACTTGCATTGCTAAAACAGGGAGGTATGAGCATGAGAACAATTAAGAATCACATCATCTGGTTCATGGGCTGATTTCTGTGGCAAGAGAGGCTAATGCGTGCAAGTTTCCATCTGTTGTTTTTCTGCCTTTTTATTTTTTAAAAAGGTGGCAGAAGAGCATCCTCCCCCCCCCCCCCCCGCTGAAGGGTGCTGCTGACGCTCTTCCAGTGCTAGGCCAAATATTTGGCCATAGTGTGAAAGATTAAATGGGGATTAGCCATGCTTCTGACAAACCCATCTGCATTGGTGCCCAATTCCTTTCAGCAAATCTGGCTCATGGACTGGATTACAGAGCTCGGTGTTACTTCATTATTGCATTTAATGATCAACACATTTTTAAAATAACTATTGATTGATTTACAAGACTTGATTCATGGTGTACAATGCCTTTCTCAAATCTTTGTCTGGCCAGCTTTGTTTTGAATCTACTCCAGTGCTTGATCCTTTTAATGTGTTTTCTTGAGAGTTGACATTTATCCACGGTGGATTATTTGTTGCTTTCACATTTTTGTATTGCGTATTTATATCTCACTGGTAACCATCAAGAGATTGGGGCACCTTTCTTAGATTAGGGAGGAAAAACAAGAGTATAATAGCTTTATAAAATTTAGAACAGTAGTGACTGAGAACAGCTTTTCTCCTTTCATAAGTCTCGGACTTGGAGTCACCCACTGAAAGAGGTTCAAGAGTGATCAAAGAAAGTGCATATCCAACACAATATGTAATTTAGGAAGCATCCACCTTAGGTAAGAAGTGAGTTTTCAGCCAAAGGGCTGCATTCACTCATGGGTAGCTTTCTAAGGGTTGCATACCGCTGGTGGGCGGGGTCAGAGACAAAAGTGGGAGGAGCAACAGATGTTACTTCCATCTTTGTTCAGTCTACATCCTCACTACAGGAAAGCTACCCTCCTCCCATCTCTCCATCCAGGCAACCATGAAACTTAATAAAAGTTCCAGCAAAGCTAAAGCACTCAAGGAGGGTGCATAGTTCATGCCTTCCAACATTTCTCTGATGAAAATAGGGACATCCTAAGGAAAAGTGGGACATTCCAGGATCAGATCAGAAACTGGGACAGCTTCTCTAATAGGGACACTTGGAGGCTCTGATGGAAGGCCCAGTGTGGTGTTCCAAGAGTCAAGTAGTGACCTGGAGGGGTCATGCTTGGTCCTGAAATTCTCCACTCATATATTAGATGATTTTTTAAAAAGAGTTAGTTGCTTTGTCCATTAGATTTGACTGCAACATGAAAACTTTATCTTCTGGGCAAGAACACATCTGCATACAAGGGCCCGGGGCATGCAATGGGGATGGGCTTTTAGCCTTCATGACCTGCATATGTGACCTTCCATAAGCATCTGGTTGCCCATGTTGGAAAAGAACTGGACTTGATGTCCCTCTGATTCAGCAGGGCTGAATTTAAATTGGCTGTTTCAGTGTTATTTGGAGGGTTTGTTCTATCTTGCATATGTGAATTTTTCATAGGACCAACTTGGTTCCATAGCCTGGGTGTGGCTGCTTTTCAGCCTCATACTACTGAATCTCATTTTCTTATTGAATGGAGGAACGTTTTCTATGTGCAGAAGCGCAAATAGAAAGAAAGCAATTTGGGATACTGAAAAAAAAATACTGCTGGATTTTTAATTTTATTTCAGCAATGCTACAATTTGAGGAGATCTGAGATATGAAAAGTAGAAAAGTCTATTCTAACAATAGCTATAAGGACTTTAAAAAAGTCCCCTTATTTACCTTTTGTAAATGTAATCTGGGATCCAAAGACTTATTTTAGACAAGTCCTGGATTTTGGGAAGTAACCTGCTCGGTTATTGACTTTTCCTCTGTTCCTGGTTAATGACAAAGCCATACCACATTGCTTTTGATATCCCCCCCCCTGTTTGATTTTTCTAAGTGCTTTGTTGTCGTGTGTGGGAGGGGTGGTGTGGAAGTCCAAGGTTGCTTTGGAGAACATAGTTAGTTTCATTTTCTTAATGTGGTACCCACCCCATAAAGAATGTGACAATATATCCATTGCTTAACAAACAAGCAAACAAACAAACAAACAAACAACCCAGGTGTCAAAAGTACCTTCAAATTTAGCAAGATCTGTAGTGAGCCCAAAGCGCACTTGTTATAAGCATTGAACACCTTATTCTTTGGGCTTGCATTGCACCAGTGCCTTTCCCCCACATTGTTTTATTCCCAACTGCACAGGCAAAGGGGGGGGGACACCTAATATTATTGGGACATCAGATTATTGATAGGTGAGCATCCCACCCACCCACCAAACTTGTCTTGCATCCAGTAGTTAAATGGAGACAGTGGAGCCTCTGTATGTATTGTGTTAAAGGAAGAATGTATTGTATGGAGGTTTGCCGTGCTAATACTTGCTTATTAAAAGCATACTTTACAAGCATAATTGGCACAATAGCAATCTGAATAATTTCTCTGGTCTTTACATTTCTTTGGCCTAGCTTCCTTTGCTTAGCCTCTCCTTTACCACTGTTCTTCATTCATGAGATGCAAAGGAAAGCAGATGCTGTGCTGAACACAAATTCTTTACCAGTTCAGATGTCTGACAAATAATGACATCAACTCAAATTTTGTACATGCATCATTTAAACAATGCTACTGCTGTTATTGTAATGCAGCCATGATTGTTGTCATTATTATTATTGTTTTGAGTTGATCTTGTTCTGCAGAAGCCTCAATAATAAGTCACTTTTGATTAAGGTTATGTAATTTGATTTTAAAAGGTGTCTTATGTTGGGCACAAGATGTAAATTACTTTTCCCATTTAGGTAGATTTAGTTTCTTGTTTATGCTGTTACCTTAGGACTATCTTTCCATGATCTTGCCCTTAAGATGTGACTTGATTAAGAACAGCTTTTCATTTAGCATTTGCTTTACATACATACAAGTAGTTGCTAAAAGTTGCTTTTTTATGTAGATAAAAGTTTCAACAGAAAAATTACTCAAGTGACTTCATGCTGTGAAGTGTGTACAACATTTTTATGGGCTATTCCTCCGCTTAAGTGAGTAATATCAGTCGTTTCTGTCCTTTTAATGCTGACACTTGCTTTCTGAGCTGGCGTTTAATTCATACAAGTGTCACTGAACAATTTTTCCTCCTTAGAGTTGATGGGTACAGCCCATGAAAGATCAATGGTGTGCATGTTATATTGAAATTTAATGGGAATTTCATATGACCTTACCAAGGTAGGTGTCTCTGTTCTGCAGTAATGGTGGGCTTGACTAATGGTGGTCTGTTTTTAGTGTCAAGTTTTTATTAACACTTTTTAAAAATAAAACAATAAGATGAAAGAAACTTATCTAAATAATAACAAAAAACAGAGAAAGATACGGATGTGGTGAAAGACTCCTCTCTTGAAGGTAGATCTTAACCCTCGTCTCATACAGAAAATGATGGGCGCTCCCACCTCTCACCTAGGAACCCTCATCCTGGGAGTTCTTTCATTCCCTGCTTCTCACTCAGGGTCTTTCCGCCACCCACCCACCACCTTCCTGCTACAGATCTAACGGAGCTGAATTGTACATTTCCCTTAGTTAAGATTTCATGTTGGCACCTCCATCATGCCTAATATTAGTGAATACCAATGAACCAGCACATCCAGGTTTAGAGGAGAAACTTGATTAATATCAACACTGCTTAAAAGTTGTGAACTGTGCCTATTGCCTCTCTCTCTTAGTTTCATTTTTAAAAGATAATGCTTAATTTTGTATTGGGCCAAAGGTACTCAATTTATTTGCACTTCACCGTGCAGTGTTTTGTGTGACTTTGTATTTTCTCACTCTGATCTATTTTCTATTAATGGTGGAATTTGCTGTTTGGTAAAAGAGTCATGAATTCTGTCATGCGGTTAACTTAAGGCTATGACCTTTTGGACCAGGGGGGGGGGGGGGAGACACAGGTGCTTGAATAATGGTTTCATTGTTGCTCTCTTTGAGTTCTGACAGTACTTTCATGGTATGCTGTGTCTTATCCCTGGTGAACTTTATTTCTGTTTTATAAGACACATACTGCTCCCCACTCTCTGTACGTAATGACACAGTCATGAAGTCAACTAAATAAAAGTGAAAACAAGGGTGTCTTCTCTGTTGTTGCATGATAATATTGCTCACTTGACCACATCACAATCCAAAGAAGACACAACCAAGTGTTCTTTCTGTTACTCTGAGCAGGTCCACACCACACATTTAAAGCACATGACTTCCCCCAAAGGATCCTGGGAACTGTAGTTTCCCTCTCACAGACCTACAGCTCCAGCATCCCTAACAAATTACAGTTCCCGGGATTCTTATGTGATAATGTCTATTCAGAACTGATATTTGTGTGGTTGTTTTACACCTTAAAAGCTGTAAAGTTCTATGCATCGGTTAAGTATACTATGTCATGATTTTCTCAGCTTTCCTTGTCTACTTAATTTAGCTGGAAATCTGTGGCCAAACTTAATCCTTCATAGTAGGGCTTCCTTTGGTTAGCCTGTTCTCTAATTGCGGGACTGCTGTGGAAGCTTTTGCCTCTCTTGATGCTACTTTGCTTTAGTGGTATAGGCCAGCTACCTTTAAATAAACATGTGCAATTCTGCAAAATATCTGTGAAAGGCTGCCAATTAATATAGAGTGTTCAAGATTGGTGTTGTCGCAGTTTACTTTTGTGTGTGTGTGTTCAAGAATAATATTTAGCTACAAAATAATAAAGATGTATAGATATTTGTCATTCTTGAGTTAGTAACAGTTATTGCAAAGCTTGATGAGTGTAACACTAAGTAACAATAGAACAAATAACAATTTACTCCCCACAAGACCCTCTCAAAATAGTATTCTCTTGTTTTGTTTTGTTTTGTTAGCAGTGCACATGGTGCATATTCCAGAACAACATTTCAGCAAAACAGTTACAGCTTATTTAATACTGTATGCATATTCTTTTGAAGGCTGTTGTATGCATCCCAGCAATAGCAAACTTCTCCATTGTAACAGTTTATTTGGATTTTGACCATTAGGCAGTGATAGATCTTTACTATTTAATAGATGCCTTGACTGGAAATCATACCAATATCAATGTGTTGTGCTTTTCCTCTGTGTTGGCCAAAATCAAGGCTTGACAAGCTACTGAATAGGATTTTATTTTCATTATCTCTACATATGCATAACAATTCCTCAGTGATTTATAGATCAAAATAATGGTATTTTGCTGGTTTTCTTTTTTCTTTTTGGCCATACTGAGTTTCACTGGGAAGGACAGGGTAGACATTTAATAAATAAATTATATTTGGGTCAATGGGTATCTCATTAATTTCAGTAGTCCTTTGCATACTAACCCCCCCCCCTAAAATCTTATTAGCTAGTTTTCTATAGGGTTGATTTCACTGTATTTTTTGCAATGGACAAAAAATGTATACCTTTAATAGTTTAGAGTGCTAAAATTGTGGTAGATCTGCAAAACAGGGAGTGCTGTTTCTATTTAACTTGAAACAAACAATACAGGGAAATGTATTGCTGCAGGAAAAATGCTGTTGGTTAATATTCCTTACCACCTCTTGAATGAATGAACTAGAACTTGGTAGGGGGGCAAAACAATAGGCCTGGAGAAGAACATCAGTCTTCCTTGTTTGCAGTCAAACAATGCATTGAATTTTACAAGAACCTTCCTGCTCCCATTCTCAAAGAAATGTTTTCCACTAAAGCCTTTATTGGCACAAAATAACTGCTAGTGCTCAGTGAGTAAAACTGGGTAGTCCCTCTTTGGAAGAAATGGGTTTGATTTTCCATGTCCCTAGTGTGCAAATTTGAGTGTGTGCCTTAAATTGTTGTCTGAAGATGCACAATTAGGTGCTGAAGTATTAGAGGTTTTTGAGGCAGAGCAAAAGTAATAGTTTCACCTGAGGTGGCATTAAACTTTGAATCTCTGAAATATATGCATTTATCAGACTTTCTGGTGGTTCGTTCTAACAAAGTCCTAAAGAAGTTAAAATGGAGTGGTGGGGATATGTTCAACCAGTACTGAAAGCTGTTTCTGTGTGGAACAAGGTTCTACTTCCTTTAATTATATACTGATTTGGGGCATTCTAAAAATATAGGTCCAGCATACAGCCTGAGCATTTTTCCCTCCTTGGAATCCGCCAGTGCATCTACATGCCACCAGGGGGTGCTCACATGGCAACATTATAGTCACCCCCCCCCAAGGTTATTGGAACCTTACAAGGATAAGAAGGGAGACCTGAAGAAAAGTGAATGCTGAAGGAAGTGACTGTTGGGAACTGTGAAGGAGAGGGTGAGAAGAAAACAGTGAGGCGGGGATTTTGCCATGGTGCTAAGAAAGGGCAAAGGTTTTGAGGCCCCGCTGATAAATTTTTCACATGAAACTAGATGAGTGGATTTTAGGTACCTGCTTGTGTGACTATAAGGGACTGTTTCAAGCTGACAAATTGCCACAGCATTCATATGACTGCTTGGTAATCTGTGTTATTTGGTCAAATGAGGAAAACTTCTACCTTACTCCAACATTTTAGAAGCAATCTAGGGAAGCAGGGGAACGACTAAAATCCTGTCCATTACTTGGCGATGCAGATCTGTTGACTAGCACCGTAGGTGTATATGGAATCACTTGGTATAAACTGCTTCTTGGGAAATCTGTAGCCTGTGGCAGATTTGCACATATATACTCAAGGACCAGAGTGCATTGTTTTATATGACAACTTTCCGATGAGCTTTCCAAACTTTTCATGTTGGTGACACACTTTTTAGACGTGTCATTTTTGTGACACAGTAATTTAGTTTTACTATCAAAATGGAGGTTAAACCAACCCTTTTCCAGCTCTGGGAGGAGTGCAGGGGAGCGTTCGCGTAACAGACCTACACACTGCAGCCGACACACTTAACGTGTCGCGACACACAGTTTGGCAAGCTCTGTTCTGATTACTAGATGGTAAGTAGTGCCTGATTGCTGTTCCCATGAGGCGCAGGATATTGAGCAATATTGCCTATTTCAAATTGTTGTTCCTTTGCCATTATCAAATCAAGGGAATATTACGGTACTTTTTTAGATGGATTGACTATATAGTGAATCCATCCAAAGGGGCTAGGTGAGTTCACTTATTTACTAGTCTGTGGAAGGAAAGTATAATGAAAAAGTAACTTCACACATGATCGCATGGCCCACCTGTGTGAACATGCAGTAGGATGAATGAATATAAGCGTTACTGCCTCTGATCAATGGAGGCAGAACATAGCCATAATGGCTAGTAGCCATTGATAGCCTTTTCCTCCATGAATTTGTCCAATCCTCTTTTAAAGCCATCCAAGTGGGTGGCCATCACTGCCTCTTGTGGGAACAAGCTCCATCATTTAACGATGCACAGAAGAAGACGATAACAGGTGTTTTCAAAAGACAAGGCTTTGTATAAGAAGCTGTATGGGCAGGTGTCAGAGCCCACTTGGCCCTGGAGAGCCCACTGCTGCAGACATCTGCCTTGGATCCCACGTGTGGGGTGGCTACAAGCTACTGTTGACTATTTCTTTTGGAGGCTTGGAACTTGAGACTAGGCAACAAAGTCAATCTAAGATAGCAGCTGCCTTGCACAGAGCTGTCACCTCCTTGGGTCCCATCAGAAGAACACTAGCACAGGTAAGCCTGCCTAGGCAGGGACCCTGCCAGTGGGCATTATGCCATGGAACCCATTATGCATGGTGCTGGCCCTCGTATTAGGAAAGTTGCATGGGATGGTGGTTGAAAAGATGTGGGTGATAATAATGCACTTGAGCACATAGACAAATTAGCCCCCGACTTCTCTATTCATGCTCAGTTTGGCAGTTTAACCAATATTTGGGGAAGACCTCTCTTGGCCCAGCAGTATTGTTCGAATGTTTCTTGTGCGGTTTGTTTGCTTACAAAAAGGGGGAAGATGAAAAGGCAGTGTTTAAACTGACAGTCATTTGATTTGCATTTGTAGCAGGCGCTGCCTCTCTTGTTTAGAGGCTATACAATTTTCATTTACAGCACGACACATGCTGCATTCATCAAGAGGATTAGCTGTATTCTGTGAATTAGGAGGACAACCTTGCAGAGAATAATGCATTTGACTACATGAAATGCTTTCAGCCTGTTTCCTCCTATTTTTAATGCCCTCCCCTGAAGTTAGCATGTTTGTCCAGATCCTCCTTATTTCTGTCCTTCAAAATGTGCTTTCTTTAAAAGATATTGGATCTAGTTCAGGCTTGCATTGAAGTCTTATTGGCAGTGGTTAGGAGTTGTGTAGGACTAGGGCCAGTGAGACAATAAGACAGAGTTGCTCTCAGTTAATTTGTTTGGGTTGAATCTATTTTTAAATAGTGGTGGTACATTTCTTCCCATTGTAACATCCAGACTCAGATTACTTTCATATGTGATTGACCGTATTATCGTTCCAAGAAACAGCAGTTTAATTCCGTGCAATTTATTGAGTACTTTGTCTTTTAGAAATCAGACTTTGAAAAACTGAAATAGGAATATTAATGCTAAGATTTTAAAGATGTCTGGAGGATTTGGATGTCTATCGCAATTAGTTCTAAGAGGAAGTGTCTGTCCAAATCTTGGAGGAGGGTTTTGGAAGATGCTTTTGTATAACGATGTTGAAAAGCATGCCTTATGTCTTTAGTCTGATTTTCAAGGATTTCCACCCCCATGAATGTGAAATAGAGAATAAGAATGCATGCTGGATTCTTTTTCTTTTTTTCCAACCCACTTCTCCCCACTTCATTTCATGATTAACTTTATATCCTATATTTCATTATATTTGATTAAATATAGATATTAGGTAGAATGTGCAGGTGGAGGGTAACATCATAAAAAAAATCATAACTGTTGCTTCATTTTTGTTTTGATTCTGATCAGTGGAAAAAAAATATTGACATTCTATGACATTGATATCCTGGCTTGTAATTGGATATTAAACCACAGTTCAGTTTGTAATTACCAGGGAACTGCAGTGTAATAAACCCCAGAAATATTGCATTCTGATGCATGCAGCAGAATCTGGTCCAATAGGACTGAATCCCATCAATTTCTCCTCAGCCAGCCCCCATCTTCCTTCCTTCTTGATTGCATCTAACCCTCTGCCTGTCACTTCCTCTTCCTCAGACTTCGTGTTGCCCCTGTAGAACTCAACAGGCAAGAGGATTGGCGGCAACACTATAATTAGTTGGTTTTGCCTGTTATCTGCTGCAGCTCCACCTATCGTTGGTTTTGGTTTCATCTACTGTTGCTTTCCCAGCCACCAGTGGATGCATGATAAAAAGGGGAATGGAAGGTGATGATGGGAGTGCTTGAGGACCAGGCTTGTTCTCTATTGCCCATGCATGATCTGGTCTTCCTGGACCATTAGAAATTTCTCTTGACAAATCACAGATTCTGATCAGGCATAGTTATAGGGGGGGGGGAATGTAAGGATGGGTTTGTTCATAATTGTTAAGACCCACAATTCCAGCGTCATAACTTTTATATGCCTGTTGTCTTTGTCCATAGAGTTTTCTTGGCAGGGATACTGGAGTGGCTTGCCAATTCCTTCTCCAGGTGGATCACGTTTGGTCAAAACATAACTTCTCTAAGTTATTTAAGCCCCTTCGCCATGACAAGGCAGTGATCCATGAAGGGGTGCTTCATTATAGGAGTTAGAAATAATGGTGTGTGTGTGTGTACTGCAAGGGACCAGGAGTTTGCGATTCATTACTAGTACTGAAATCAATGCTCATAGTGATGAATGCACGGGAAGGAAAAAAATACTGGCTGGGTCATGTGCTTCGCCATTACTTTGCTTCACAGTATTTGCCTTAACGTTTACCTGGGAATGAACTGCTGGGTGCAGCAGCTATGTAAGGAAATACACTGGCATTTTCACCATCTATGGCCTTTTTTTTTAAAGTTACAGAAGTGAAGGCAAGTAGATCCTTCAGGGCAATTGAAAGTAACACAGTTGGTGAGGCAAAATCTGTTAATTCATTCCAGTTTTATGTAACTTCTGATTTAGGTCAAAATGACAGCACTGCGAGATGTATGTAAGGTGAAAGCCAGTGCAGCAACTCTCAAGTATATAAATGAAGCAGCATGCCTCTTTGAGCAAGAGCAATCCTCAAGAGCATATCACACCCAGCCCAGCACACTCCACTGGTTCTCTACTTGCTTGAGGATATACTTCAGAGTCTTGATCTTAATCTCTGAAGCCAATAATAGCCCAGCTTCATTTCTATTTGAGTCTGTCTTGCATCAGCAAAAGTAGATTAGGTCGGCTGCCAAGACCTTTCCCCCAACATACATATTTCAGTTTGCAATATTTGCAGCTTCTTTAGTTTAGAAAAAGGCAGGTAAGTGGGGGGGGGGGAAGGCGCACACATGATAGAGGTGCATTACTGTTTGCAAGCTGGGTAGAAAGTGGATAAGGCAAAAACGTCTCATTAGAGAATTCAGCACCGTGCAATGAAGCTCAATTCAGGCCCATTTTTTTTAAAAAAAAGTACTTCTTCACACAGCACATAGTTAAAATGGTGGAATTCATAGTAATGGACATCTGTTTGGATAGATTTAAAAGAGCATTAGACAAAATAATGGGGATGTCTATGCTCTGCCTCCCGCTTTGAGAGGCAGCATGTCTCTGTATATACCACTTGCTGGGAATTGCAAGTGAGGAGAGCATTGTTGCATGTACTGTAGGTCCTGCTTGTGGACCACTGTGAGAAGACCAGATGGGTGGACTAGTTGGGCCTTTGGCCTGACACAGCATGGTTCTTCTTATGTTCTTACTTGGATATAGCTCTGTATATGTGAAGTAAAATTTTAAGCTGGTTCCTATGAACCCAGAGAAATGGATCCTGACCCAGGGAGAGCCCAAGGATCCAGGCAAGCAGGCACGATGTTGCCGCTGGCCGTAGAATGACAGAGACCAAACTAAGGCTGTCAAAAGCAAAGTACAGTTTATTAAAGAATAAAAAACTGTTGCAACAGGGTCCTTCCTCTCACGCAGGAGAACAAGGAAGGAACACCAAACAAAGATGTCTTGCCCTTAAAAAGAAATTTGAAATTGGTTTCAGCCCACCCCCCAGAAGCATCATCCATATGTCACAGAAGGGGTGTAGCCCAAGACCCCCCCTCCCTAGATTCATCATAGGTACATCATGAAAGGGGAGGTCTGGTGGCAGTAATCTGAGCAGTCTGGACCCTGCCCCCTGCCCCCAAAACCTAATCAACAAAATTGAGAGATATTTACATTTCCCTGTTTCCCAGCCAAGTTAATCACACCCTTTTGTCTGGCACCCAGGTATCAGGATGCCAGGGATTATCACTTTAATTCCTGAGACAATGAGAAGGTTCCCCCCACCCCACTTCTTCCTTGCAGAGGAACACCTGGTCAGAGAGAGTCAAAATGGTGTCAGTCAGGCCTGTTTTCTTGTGCTGCTTCAGACATGTTTCTGTACATTCATGTACATGTTTTATGAACCATTATTATATATATATAGATATGACCTCAAAATTCTTATAACAATATGTTTCTCCAAAAAAGAATCAAAGTATCATCCAGAGGCTAGACTAGCAAGGGTAGTGTTTAATGTTGCTAACTTGATTCTTGGCTCATTTGTAGTGGGCATAGAAGCTGTGGCCAGAGCATCTAGGACTAAAGAAAAACTGTCCAAACTCCCTTGTTGTCTTGGCTGTTTCCGGTATTGCTACATTTAAAGTATTGGAAAGCTGATTTTTTGCTCATGGTTTTGTAACGCAACACTGCATCGCTCACAAGAGGGAGGAATTGGCAGGCTTGGAGTTAGGACAAAAAGCGAAGAAGTCAAAATTATATTCAGAACAAATTCTATGTCACCACCAGCACCTCTTGCCAAAGCAGCACAGTTAAGCATTGCTTTAAACAACCAGAATGAAGACTGATAATTGAGAGTGGGCTGAAAACCAGCAGTGGGGTGGCTAGAAAAGGAGGAGAAAGGAAGAGAGAAGGTTTAGAGAAAGAGAGCCATTTCGTTGTTTGGATAGGTTACTTCCTGTTTTGCTCCGAGAAGCTGTTTTTTAAATGCCCCCGGGGTTGGAAATGAGAGCTGCCTCTAGGAATCAGTGGAGAAATATAAGAAGTTGAAGTTGCTTAAATTAGGGAACTGTGTGTCCACCTTTGAAAAGAAAAGCCCAATGAGGAGTGAGCATGCTCAGTGAGCATAGAATACACACAGGTGCGGAGGAGGGGGAGACGCAATTCAACTGCTGGAGTCCTACCCCACTCATAATGAATACTGGTCAAATTTTTTTGGGGGGGGGAGCCTTAACATTTCAAATTGCAATGCTTTTCATGTCACCAGGACATACCATTATTCCCCACTCTTCCTTCTTAAAATCAGAACTATCTAGATATGCATCACGAGTGGATTAAAATAGCCTGGTTTAAATGCAATTTACTAATATGTATTGTGGGATGTGGGTTTCTGTATGTTTTACCTACCCGCCTCCCAGCCTCACTTCTTATTTTCATGGCCTGAAATTTCTCTGCCTTGCATTTCTGTGTCCCCCCTTTCTTCCTTAACAATTGGTAAAGTTGAAAAAAAGTCCACCCCATGTTGCATTACATCTTTCTGATTCCCTTCTGTCGGCTTGGGGCTGATAGCATAGCCATTAATTGTCTGCTTTAATTATTGCTGTTTTTACAGTAGATGAATGCTGCTTTCATGTAAACTGTAAATACTGCAACACTTAGAACATCCAGATTCTTCAGATGCAGCTGGGCATGTTAGTTATAGTCCTGCAGCAACTTTTAATTGAAGTCCAGCAGTTCTTTCAGGGAGTTGGCTAAGAAGAATGTTTGTGCATTTGATTGATGTTGGGAATTAATTTCTGCCAATGAATATGTCTGAAAGCATGTATCCATGCACCATGCTGTGGACATTTGAAAATCTGCACCTTTGGCCAAAATTAATTTACCACAGAGTATTCAAAAACATCATTTACTGGATAATAGAACTGAGAGGTTTTAGAGGAAATGAATGTGTTATTGTTGTAACAGAAATGAGAGAACAGACAACACCTTCCAACAGAGACATAATAGAGACAACATTAAATAAATAGACAAATCTGTCTAACAAGATGGATTTGGGAAGAAATGGTAACAAAATTGTGACAATATGGGAAGTACATTTGCTGATAAGCATTGTTGCAAGTGACTCTATGCTGGTAAGGGAATGATTCCCCTTATGTTAAGGCAAACATTACCTTTCTGAGTGAGTGGATATTCAGAATTGTCTTGGAAGAGAAGTGAATTCACTTGCATGCCCCCCCCAATGTTTCAAACAAAGATTTTATTGTTTCAGTAAGAAAGGAGACCTTGCCACCATTCAAACTTGACTACTTGTGGAGAGGAAGGTTTAAGCTTGCCAGCTCTGCAAGAAATTCTTCCTAGAAAATAAATGGAAAAATGCAAGCAATATTTAAAAGAAGTGGCCATGAGCGGATTGGATTCGTCATGAACGTGTCATCTGAACTGTTGGTAGTAGACTGGTTAGTGCCTGACATGCTAAGCCAAACCTTGGTGCTAAGACCATGAGGAAGGGCCGGCTTCCGAAGAGGAGCTCACAGACAAGTGGATCTTTCCTGGTCCTTTTTGCTGCCATGCTAAGCCAAGCCCCAAGGGACAGGAAACTGGGTTTGGCCAGGGGATCATGTTCCAAATTTCCTCACCTCCAGTGGGACAGCTTTGACAGGTGTTGACATGAGGTGATTGGTGGTAACCACAGCCTCCTTTGAACTTAGACAGGCGCCAATCACCTGAGTGGAGCTGGGAGCACCTTCAAAGATGCTTGCTATGGAGAGAAAATATGCCCTCATCTTTAAATGAGGAAGCAGTTTGCAATTAAAGCTCTTCTTCCAGCACCAGCTTCCAAACAACTTCCTCTGAAGAGGGGGAAACAATCTGTTTTTAAAACAAAGCATTTACTCCTCTGCAGAGGAAGCAGTTTGGAACTCCCCAGTGGCAGCTGATCAGTGCTGTCAGGGGGTCCCACTTGCAAAGGAACGGTCAGGAGCTCCATTCTAAGCTCCCATTTCCCCCTTTCTTCCTGTGTTTATTTTTGCCCCACTGCTGATATCACACATGCCGTCAGGTGTGGGGCAGTTTTGTGTGGTGTGTGGGAAATGGCCTTATGAGACAAATTGGGACTCATAATAAGCTTAGCATGTCTTCTGAACTGGAATTCATGGTCAAGCTCTCTCCTTGCCAATTGCAGCTGTAGCTAAGAACAAACCTTGTTCTGCAAAGAAGCATGTTCATTTTTCTCCTTGTCAGCAGGAATAGTTTTGTGGGAAGACAGAAATCTTCAATTGAAGTACCTTTTCCCTTCCGCTGCAACAGAATGCATTACTGAACAAGGAAATGGTTAAAGAATGAATGGAAATGTTATCTACCTGATAGGAAACCAGGCTTACACCAAGGTTTCTTAACAATCCTAACATTTGCTGACTGCACAACAGATAACTCTGCTGATTAAATTGTGTTACCCAAGATATTTTGACCAGTCGGCAACATGATACCCTAAGACTTGCTGTTCTGCTGATCTTGACAATTCTGGCTTATAGAGGAAGACGCTTACTACGTTATACATGTGGAATAGATCTTGTGACGTGCAAAATGAATAAAATGTTATACATGCAGTGTGATGCTTAAATTAAAGCATCTCAAATGTTACAGTAGATTCAGTAAAAATATGAACATAGCATCCAAGGGATGACAGACCTATGGACAAGTAGATGACTTAAATCCCAGTTTGCTTTCACTACACCCTACTGCCTTAAAAAAAATAATCCAGCCGATATCAGTCTTGTGAATGCAGAACCAGAGCCTTGCATGAACTTTCAGAATCTGAAGGCATCAGCGCTCTCTCTCTCTCTCTCTCTCTGTGTGTGTTTTCTCCTCGCTGGTGGTATTTGCATAAATAAGGATTTCAGAAATGCATCTGCAAGACAGCTTTATTGACTCAAATCCCTTGGTGGGAGCAGTGCTACTTACTAGCATGGATGCATAAGGCAAATGGGATTTTGCTGATTATTGTTGCTACCTGCAATAAATTGTCATCCACAATTGATGTGGGAATTTAAAATTCCAGTTTATCCTGCACTTTTCTCAAAGCTCTTAGGAACCCATTGTCTTTGTGAGGGATGGGAAGAAATGTAGTTCTGGCTAACTGGCTGTTGTTTCAGGGTGAAGGATTTTTGCATAACTTGGTGATATTCTTTGGGTGATTTTTTTAAAGAGATGTGCAAACTAATTTCGAGATCACAATCATTTCAGGGCACTTCTGCAGTCTATGAATAAGGTAGTCGTGGGAATTGAATCATTCAGAACTTATGCCATGCTATGTTTAAATAACTAGCATGCTTTAGAATCAAGCTTGAAGAAGGGCTGTTAATATTGTGCATACCAATAGCTAGCCTTTATTGTAAGTGTGAGATCCCAAAGTAAGAGCTTTTTATGTTGGTAGGTAAGATACTCCCAGGATGAAAGCATTGTTCAGTATCCAACAGGGATAGGCAGAGGGTAGATCAGAACCTACTGGCAAATCATTGGCTGACTTATACATACCGGTAGTAGATCAGCAAGCATTTTCTGTCTCCCAGTTGTTTAACAATAGCAGCAACAAAATGACCACCCCCTCCTTAATTATATGGCTGAATTGAAGAAAGCATTGGATGGCCAGTGGGGGATTTTTGTGTGGATGTGAACACAATCAGTTCTGATACTCAAAATGAAAGCATGTGCTTGTAATTCTTTTAATTCTTTTGTCCCAGGCTCTGGATAATGAATCTTGGGTTTCTAGTAAAACACACAATAGACCCCACAGGCCTGAATCTGCCCACTTCTGGTATAGAATGAACCAAGCAGGGAAAAGCCTTGTTATACACAAACCGGGTAATAGATAGCTATAAAGTGGGCTTGATAACCATTGTGGCCCGTCTCTGGTTTTTTAGGTTGTTGTCTGGAAATAATTCCTTAACGTCAGCCACACAAAATGGGAGAAGTGTGATCAAATGCCAATTCACTTTTGAGCATTCACCCTCCTTAATTAGACGATTCAATGAAGTGGCTCCATTCCTCTGACTTCTCAAAGCACCACTGCAATTCTTTTAAAGTTTGCCTCCAAGTGTGTCTGATTTAAAGCCAATAGTCTCTTCCATTAGGGAGGTCTCATGAGACATACCCATGAACTCCCAGTAGTCAAGACAGATTCAATTAAGTAGGACAGAGTGCTTGCTCATGTGTAACTGCCTTGCTGCTGGGAGCAGTCTAAACTTGCCTTTTTATTAATTTGGATAAAACCATAATCTCTACTTTCTCAAAATGTGTATATACACACACATATATATTTAAACTAAATAACCCTTTGTGCTCTTTGCTTCATACAGAAACCGGTCCTTAAATTGGTTTTGCCACATAAAGGGTGTGTGACTGTGACTTTCAAAACAATTCTCAAATGAGACCCTTTATTCAAAATAGTTATTGGATTAGTGAGCACTTTTAGAAACCATAATGTATAGGTGAAGCATACTTTTTCTTTCTAAATGGTGGTATTTCATTAACTGACCACCAGCTGTAAGGCTCAGTTCGATATTAAAGCATTTAAAAAGTAGCTTGGTAATTTATCAATAAGCACTGTACAAAATGGATGACAATTAGGTGTATAAACTGTGCCAAGTAGATTCCCCTCTTTGCTTTTAATTCAAAGCTTATGAAAAGCTTTTGAAATATACAGGTAGATAACCAATGCTTTAACAGTAATGCTCAGAGGAGATCATTTTATTAAACCTATACACAGTTTCCTTCCTGTCAAACTGTAGAATGTAGATGGCAGAATCAATAATGTGTTGCCCACTCGGGATTTGCTAATACACAAATTAGTGTGCGGAGCTCCTGTGCTTGATAAGCACAAAAGCCTGTTTTCTTTCAGCCTTTTTATTGCTGTGCAAATGAAAAGAATTATGAGCAGGAACAATCCCAATAAATTCAAAACGTAATATTTCAGAAACAAAAGGGCTTACAAAGAAATATTTCCTTAAAGGAACTGCTCTGTCCTTCATGTGTGGACTTCGGTTTAATAATGGTAGGATGTGCAAGGATAAAGGAATAGCAGCATGCTTGTTTTGTGTTGAGCTCCAGTTAAATCTAATTTTAAGGGTTGTGTTCAGTAACATGGATACACATGTATAGTCAAATATGACAAAGCTGGGCATTTGAAAAAAACAACAACCCCAAAATAATGCATATTGTTGGCAAATGGTAATTAAAAAAGCTTTAAAATATGTACAGTTAAGTGATTTGACTCCCCTGATTATCAATTGCATGCATGCTTACTTTTGTAATCAATGCATTATGACTCAGGCTATCTTTAGTGAAATTTATTACCTCATTTTTTTTTAGCCCACTTAAATATTCAGTAGCCAGTCCCACAGAAAATTACGATCTCTGCAGAAAAGAATCATGGTGTCAGAGGTCGGAGCTCATCTTCTTCATGTGTTTTTAATGTTCTTGGAAGGGCAAACAAGCACACAATTTGCATTTAAAGCACTGCTCTCGGATGTTGCATTCCACTGAGTACAGCTTTCAGATGGCTGACATTTATCATGGTATTGCTTTCGAATCTCGAAACGCCGCAGAAGGTAGCCTGAGAACCTTTACAATCATGCAGTACAAGGTAATAAATCAGAAGCTGTCACATGATTACTATGGTAACCATCAAGCCTGCTGTGTTGCAAGCTCTGCAGATGCCTAGGTACAATTTTCAGCTCATCAAGTGTTCAGTGATTTACTTGTTGACACTGCACACTTGATGCAATGGGTGTTAATTCTCTCTTGAATCATGAGGGGCTAATCCCACCCCCACCTCCCCATTTCATAAAACAATATGGCACAATGACCCCAGGGAATAATTTAAAATGGGAAGATTGCATCTCTGTCAGCAAAAATGTGCAAAGTGCATAAATTGCTGGGCTTGAAATGCTCTGTTTTAAGTAGTTAGCAACTTCATTAGATTTATTCTTATCCGCAATTCCAGATTTATTTATTTTTTTAAAGTATTGGGTTGTAGTATGGAAAGTCTTTGTTTGCTCGATTTTTTTTTTACAGCAAAAGCTACATCTATATTCCTTTAAGGGCATGCATCCATTTGTTTTTATGACCTAGTCCAATTTTTTTGTTGGAGGGCTTACTGCACTTTAATATGGAGTACTCTGAGAGTGTGTTTCGTATGAAATTGACTTGACTAAGTTTTTATTAGTATTGCATTCTGTGGGGTTTTTATTTTTGCACCTTAAGTACCTTTTCAGACTTGGATTCTTCTTTTCACCCTACACCATGTGCGCTTGATTCTTATATCCATCATGGCTAAAAGTGAAGAGTGATGAGAAAATACTGACTTTTTAGGGCTTTTGAAAAAAGGAGCCATTGAAGCTTGCTGCAAGAAGCAGTAGTAAGACTGCTGTTGAAAGAACCATCCTTGGAGAAATATATAATGGTTTCTAGTCTCTCTTTTTTTGGATCAAGGTGATTGAGTAGGTTGTGCTTGAGTACTTCTGGATGATCCCAAGACATTATTGCAATCTGGGTTCCAGATGGGGTTCTTTGGAAGGCAACTTTAAGTTTTGCTTTGTTTTGTGATGGTGAATTATTATTAGATGTTTCTGTGTGTCTATCACTCTATAATGTTAATTTAAAATTGGAAGGTGGGTTATGAAATCTTGAAATGTGTTTAACAGGACAATCTTACGCATTTCTATTAGCAAGTCCTAGTAAGTTCAGTGATAGTTAAAAGGTAAAGGTAAAGGGACCCCTGACCATTAGGTCCAGTCGTGACCGACTCTGGGGTTGCGCGCTCATCTCGCATTATTGGCCGAGGGAGCCGGCGTATAGCTTCCAGGTCATGTGGCCAGCATGACAAAGCCGCTTCTGGCAAACCAGAGCAGCACATGGAAACGCCGTTTACCTTCCCGCTGTAGCGGTTCCTATTTATCTACTTGCATTTTGACGTGCTTTCGAACTGCTAGGTTGGCAGGAGCTGGGACCAAGCAACGGGAGCTCACCCCATCACAGGGATTCGAACCGCCGACCTTCTGATCAGCAAGCCCTAGGCTCAGTGGTTTAACCACAGCGCCACCTGGGTAAAAACCTTGTCCAGGTGCTAACACACTTGTGTAGGAGGCATGGAGTTATACATGTCAGCTTGGAGTCCCAAATCTTCCCACATTGAGTGGGTAAGATCTATAGGAGCATTTTACCTTAAATGCAAGTGTTTATTAATTTTATTTATTTTTGATATTTATAGGCTTTCACTGTAGATGGCCATAAAGTGGTTGGCACCATGGTCAATAAAATAAAGATGTTTTTAAAACAAAAATCACAGGCATTGGTGGCTAATGCCCACTGTGACTGGTGAGAGACCCAACAGTAGGTGGAACAAGTGCCAATGACAGGTAGAGCCAACTTATTCTAATTCTGTCTCCTCCTCCTTCCCTGCTCAGTTGTACAAGAGCAGGCTTCCTCAACCTCGCCCCTCCAGATCTTTTGAGACTACGGTCCCCATCATCCCTGACTAATGGTCCTGGTAGCTGGGGATCATGGGAGTTGTAGGCCAAAAACTTCTGGAAGGCCGAGGTTGAGGAAGCCTGTACAAGAGCAACACTGAAACTAAAAAGGAGGAAACTGCTGGTAGGCAGGGCCAGCCCTTGAACTGGTTGCAAATAAGAAGGTACGCAAGTGGAGGCTGACTGAGGTTGCTGGAGCGGTGCCCCTTTGCCTAGTAGATCAGCCTACACTGACCACAGGTAAACACATGTTAAGCAAGGCATAGTACGACATACTTAAAAAGCCTGCTGCAATAGAAAAGTTTTTGGTAAGCACCTGAAGTTCAACAGGGAGGGGGCCTATCTTATTTAAGCCAGGGGGGAGTTCCACAGAATCAGGCCCCACAGTACTGGATGCAGGGCAGTCTCGAGCAGGTCGCGCGCCCTGGCGCTGAGGGGCGGAGATCGCTCCGGCGCCCCCGCCCTCGCAGGGTGCAGCATGGCTTCCGCGCAGCTTTGCTGCACAGCGCCCTGCCCACCAGCCCGGTGCCCTGGCGCCCCGCGCCACCAGGACTCTACCTAGAGCCGGCCCTGACTGGATGCTCTAAGCCAGGGTTTCCAAAACTTAGGTCTCCAGTTATTTCTGGACTACAACTCCCATCATCCCTAGCTAGCAGGACCAGTAGTCAGGGATGATGGGAGTTGTAGTCCAAAAAAAGCTGGAGACCAAAGTTAGGGTAACCCTGTTCTAAGCAATTAGCGAGCCTGCTTTGCTAGGGCTCTACTCACACTGAAGTGTTCCCTTTTTGCCCTTGATGATACTACTAGCTACTTTTTTCAGAAACATAACCTGCATCATTGTGATGGTTGGGTGTAGGTTTTTAAATACTTTTATTTTAAAATGATCAGATAAACCTGATCTCTTGATGAACAACAGCAAATGGGACTTATTTATTTATCTGCAATAAACATCACTTCCTAATGAAAGAGCCTATGAACACATGGGGGTGGGCAAATGAACACATGGGGGTGGGCAAATGAACACATTGTGTGTGGTGGTGGGGTATAACTTAAGAGGGTGCCTCTTTAGTACCTCAGTGTGCTAATGAGTAGAAAGATCTAATGCCCCCAAATGATAGCTTACAGAAACATGTATAGCTGATATTTCTCAGGGGATTCATATAGTACGTAGTGAGGGAAGTCTCATGGGAACAAAAGCTGTTTCTGGCTAATGATACTATGTAGGAGTTAACTGCTCTGAGAACAGGCAGATGGCTTGTGGGTGCATGCATACTTCAGTGATAACTGTAAGGAGTTGGACTGTGTGAGAGAATGTTATATATTACATGTGCATATTTTGTACATGAAGAATTATAAAATTAGGGGAGTGCATCAGCTCTGTGTTCACCTGGAATAATGGGGTTATTCAGGTCATGATATCACATTTCTGTGCCATTAACAAGGATTTCCAAGATGGAATTTCAAGACCACTTTCTTGGCTTCTGACTCACTCTGTAATCTTAGCTTTCCCAAAAAATTAATGTAAAAATTTCTCCATCACCCTCCTCTTTTCTGAGAAACTGAACCAAGCTGGCTGGAGAACTGCTCGTTGCTCAAGGAGAAGAGGAGGGGAGGTGCAGTGGGCAGGGTGTCAACAGGCAAGTTTAGCTTTTAATCACAGTGAATTCCCCCCAATGCCATTTCAGTCACAGAAATTTGTGTAAGGGATGTTTGAAGTAGATTGGAAGTTGACTACCCACGGGGGTAGTCAAGTTGTGGACTTGAGGACAGGGTATAAGCAGAGGAGTTAGACTCTTGAACTATAGTTCCCTCAGTTTACTGACTGCCCACCTTTATGCTTATAACCTAATGTTAGATTCCATGCATTTAGGATTAGAGTGCTTCCAGATTAGACAGCACAATTGTTCGGCAGATATTTGCGTGACGAAGCTCCCAGAAATCCCAAAATAACTCACAACTGACACAATATTTTAGTAAAATAAAAAAATTCCTTCAGTAGCACCTTAAAGACCAACTAAGTTTTTATTTTGGTATGAGCTTTCGTGTGCATGCACACTTCTTCAGATTCACTGTATCTGAAGAAGTGTGCATGCACACGAAAGCTCATACCAAAATAAAAACTTAGTTGGTCTTTAAGGTGCTACTGAAGGAATTTTTTTATTTTACTTCGATCCAGACCAACACGGCTACCTACCTGTAACCACAATATTTTAGGTTTGGGTTTTTGGCATTATTTTGGCCACAACTATATTCAAAATACGTTTTAATTCTGAGTGTTGGCTTAGGCTTTGGTTAATCCATCTGTCCACTCTGCCTTGATCATTAAAATAACACCTCAACTTGAGCACACCTGTGCGGGGTGACCGGCTTCATATATCTTGTGATTTTGAAGCCATCAAGTTTGCAACATATTTCAACCACAAATCAAGAGGCTGAAGTTTCATTTCATACAGATACTGAGCTCTTGAGCAGCAAAAAACAAAATAGAAATAGAAATTAGTTTAAGAATCCAGGTAGACAGCAACACAATTCATGCAGACACAGGTCTCTTTTCATTCTGCCAAGCCTAAATAGGGGAAAGAACGCCATAATGAGACAGCCAGCAAAGAAATAGAGAGGCATGGCTTTGCATTACAAGGAGGATGGTGAAGTGATTAGCTTGTCTTTTGAAAGGCAAAGGGGAAGATCTCTCCAAAACAAGAGAGCCCTGCAGAGAATGTGATTGTGGCTAATCAAGTTTATGGTAGGATGTAAGTGAAAATAATGGGATGCGGGTGGCGTCATGGTCTAAACCACTGAGCCTAGGGCTTGCTGATCAGAAGTTTGGCGGTCCGAATCCCCGCGAAGTGAGATGAGCACCGCAACCCTAGAGTCGTCCGCAACTGGACCTAATGGTCAGGGGTACCTTTACCTTTCTAAGTGAAAATAATCTGGAGAAATGCCTTGTTCTGGTGTTAGAGCAAAGGTAGCCCTTCCTACCATACGATATTTATTGTTCCAGGCATTTATTTATCCCATCATTAAGCAATACTTTTGTTTCCATGGATTTGGGTTCTGAAGGACAGGATTTAAGAATACTTCATTTATTATTAAATTTATATCCCTCCCTCCCAAATGTTCTGTATTAATTGTTTCAGCCCATACTGATTTATGTCGCTTCTGGGAAAAGGAGGGGGGATAAAATGCAACAGGAATTGAGAAGCTGAAGGTTTGGGGAGTGAAGAGAGAGCACTATTCTGCTGCCATATTGTGTCCCCTCTCACAAACCCTTTGGCTCAGAAGAATGGAGCATTGCTAAAGATCTAGTAAACTAGGACAAAGAGCACTTGAACGTTCTCCCAAAGCCCTCTGTGGAAATGGGCAAGGTGCCAGCAGCCCTTACTCCATTGCTCGATAAAGGTCTGAATTCAGCCACAATGTTAAAAAGTAGCTGATGTTTTTATGAGACAGTTTAATTCTTAAGATTATTTGGGAATATTATTATATTATTTACTTACCAATTACTAATACTCTTAAATGCTTGGCAGCTCTCTCGGGTGGCTGATTTTAATAAGAGAAATTCTATCCGGGATATTTAAACAAAGTTATTTTCCTTTCTGTCTTTCATAACTGCTATAACACTTTCAAAATATCTCACCACGTTTCAGGTAGCTCCAGAATGTTGATGCTTCCAAATATTTCCATTCCCTTTCCCATGCTACTTTGGTCTGAGTGTACAGCACATATGAAATGCCCTCTGTGTGACCTTTCCATTTATTATATTCTTCAATATAAAATTATGTTATAAACCACCCTGTGATCCTTGGATAAAGCGGTAGTATAGAAATTTAATAAAATAAAATAAATAAGTAAATAAAGAGCTGTTTTCTTTTTGCTCTTCGATCTTTACAGTATCCATTTCATGTCCTGCTATTCTTTCTTCCTGTCTGCCAGCGCTCTCCCCATCTCCTCCTCCCTTTGCTATACTCAAGATATTTTTTTTTTGAAACTTGAAGCCAATGCAGTAGTTTGAAATGTCAGACATTTACAGTATTCAAAGTGTTTGCTTTATGATTGTGTAAACTGCCTTGTATGGACTAGGCCACAAAACACAACTTATAAACATTAATACATCTATATTAATATGAACATGCAATTGTGCTGTATCAAGCAAATAAATGGCAATGTCTCCCAAGCTTTTGTGTAATTTGCTTAATAGCCTTTCCTGTGGATAGCTATAAAAAGGGAGAACCGTGGGTTAGATGGACCAATGGTCTAAGGACAAGACAGCTTTTGATGTCCTATGTCCAGCAAGCCCCATTTGCATAGGAATCTCATTCCATTCACGTGTGTTCTGGAGAGCTTACCAGAAGACATCCAGTGTGGGCTAGTGATTCATGTTGACTAAATCTGGGGAAATTGGAATTTAAATCCCTACCTGACCATGAAACTTACTGGATGATCTAGGGGAGGTTGCTATCTCTCAGCCTAATCAATCTTGCAGAGTCATTGTGAGGATAAATTGAAGTGTGACACCCCTATATACTGCCTTGAGCTCCTTGGTGGAAAGGCGGATTATATAAAAGTTTTCATTATTTTGCACATGCACTCTTTTTCATTCTTTTTTGGCATGCGCACGCACACTCGGAATTTCAGACTCTCTAAATATTACTTAGTTGTCTTCAGTGGGGTTTTTTGGGGGGGGATCTTTAAATTTTTATCCTCTCTTCGGTACTTTTTATCCTCTCTTCCGTACTATTCCTACTTTTCTCTTTCAAGTTATAGGCACAGGAGGCTTGAATACGTCAGTATGTTGTTCATTCTCTTACTGGCGGGTTGCTGGCACCAGTCATTCTGATGAGGAGCTGTGATAAAAGCGAAGCGATTTAAAATTACTCCAAGTTCAAAGTAGATGCAGTACGTCATTCACAGTATCTTTGGGCAAAGAGATGAGATTGGTGAACCTTGATTGATCGTTTGTTAATCACACTAGTGATCACGAATGGACACAACAGCCTCGTCTTACAAGTTATTGTGCCATCAGTTGTTACCATTGCTGTCTCATGCTTCCCCCACCCTTAACAAAAATTAAATTGTTAACTATAAATAAATAATAAACGAGGGGATCTAACAAATTGCACTGTTATGGGAGAAGAAGCATTAATGTCATTCTTGCTTGAAATAGGCATCAGTAGGTATGCGTGTTCTCTCTCTCTCTCTCTCTCTCTCTCTCTCTCTCTCTCTCTCTCTCTCTCTCTTCACCATTCCATTCTGCTTCTTAAATCCCCTTATGATGCTTTCTTTGCTTGCTTAAAGAAGAACCATTGCCCTTGATGTCTAATGGATGAGGACCAATCAGGTACTGTACTAAGAGTAGGCTCTCTTGGCCCATTTAGAACTCCCTCTACATTGTGGCAGCCAACAGTCTCTTTTTACTTGTGAATTGCAGGAAGTGACGCTATGGATGGATGTGCCATGTTGGATGTTACTTCCTCCAGGCACTGGTATCCACAAGGCTCTCTGAGCAGAGGAACTTCAAATGTGTATTGCTATGGTGAAATATTGTACAGGCTCTCAACATGTGCTTTCCCCAGAACCTTGTGCAGGCCTTTCTGTTTCGCGTAGTCTTTATTTCTGCCTATGATGCACATGTACACCCAGTGAAATGTCTGCAGATCGTAAAATTATACTCTCTGCTCTAGTTTGTTTTGTAGCTATAGGACAAGTTTCATTTTGCACAACTGAGTAATGGCCACAAACACAAGAAAACATGGAAGATATTTTGGACTTCTGCTTCAAAATGGTTTTGTGTAATATTTTATATTATAATTAGTGGGTTATATCATCATGTTTTATGAAAGATGGGTCTGGTTATCCTTTATCTATTCTGGAACATTTTTTTAGTGTGCTGTGTGTTTCATAATTCCCAACTACCATCAGTTCCAATTATTATTCAGTAAGAGGCTGTAAGTAACTCATAGGATGATTTTCTGAAAAATGACTGACAGAATTAATGAATGAGAAGATGGAAGTTTTTTTTTTTTAAAAAAATTACAGATATGTTAAAACTGCTGATGACTTTGATAATATCCAGCACATTTCAAACAATTGTGCTTTATCTGAGATGAGTGATGAAATTATTCAGATACCTTTGCAATCCGCATAAGCTGGTGCATTTTTGTTTCCCTTTTTACATTTATGTTACTGCTATGTTAAGTTTAACTATGGCTAACTAAGTTTTAAGAAGCTCTTCACCTATGTCAGCTTAAAAAAACCACAACCATGGCAAGTTCACATCTATTAAATAAAACTATTTTTTTAAGAATTGGAAAATGACTTGCATTTTGGCTACAAGTTTGTGGGAAATCTTGTAAACTCTTACAGAGTTTAGTAAGCAAATTAATTGTTATGCTCAAAGGGACCAATTACACAGTTCTTTGCTATATATCCCCAAATTTTATATGGCACAACTTTAAATCTCCGTTTTGGAATCTTGCCAATGCAGTGTTGCTTTAATATCTGAATATAGGTTGAGCAAACAAAAATGTTTGAAAGAGCCAGGTAGGGAAGAGGTATTAATTTTCACGATGAAGATGTTCACTCTGTGTGATTGTGTTCACAAAGAGAATGTCTGATCTCTGCTGTCCTTTCACCCTAGAAACTAAACAAGGCTAAGCTTGTCAGAAAGCAGTTGTAATGCCTGGGGCTTCTGTTGCAAAGCTTTTGGCTGCAGTGGGGAATTGCTGTTCTGCAAACAGAAACAGATCTGCAAGTGGGATGCGATACAGCACAGCAGTGTAAGGCGGGGGGATATATATGGTAAATGGGAGATTAAGACATGGGACTTTATTTGGAAGCTTAACTGGGGAAATGTTGCCATTTGGGCCTAATAGTTATGCCTGTCAGTAATGGTGAAGAGTTCTTTTATGCATCAGCAGTTCCAAAAGGAAACAAGTTACATTATCAGAGCCCCATGCCTCCTATTAAGAATTATGGTATGTTGCAGTTATAGTCTAAAAGGGTCCGTATAGTTAAAGCTATGGTTTTCCTAGTAGTGATGTATGGAAGTGAGAGCTGGACCATAAAGAAGGCTGATCGCCGAAGAATTGATGCTTTTGAATTATGGTGCTGGAGGAGACTCTTGAGAGTCCCATGGACTGCAAGAAGATCAAACCTATCCATTCTGAAGGAAATCAGCCCTGAGTGCTCCCTGGAAGGACAGATCGTGAAGCTGAGGCTCCAATACTTTGGCCACCTCATGAGAAGAGAAGAATCCTTGGAAAAGACCCTGATGTTGGGAAAGATTGAGGGCACTAGGAGAAGGGGACGACAGAGGACGAGATGGTTGGACAGTGTTCTCGAAGCTACAAACATGAGTTTGACCAAACTGCGGGAGGCAGTGGAAGACAGGTGTGCCTGGCGTGCTATGGTCCATGGGGTCACGAAGAGTTGGACACGACTAAACGACTAAACAACAACATGTCATTTATAGCTCACCTGTGATGATTAGCAGTTGCCCCTGCAGTGGTGACATCAAGGCAGTATTTGAGACAGGCAGCCAGGGCCCTCCTCAGCAGAATGAGCACCAGGACTGCCACATTCTGAAGTAATACATGTTAACTGTCAAAAGGGGGAGCCAGGCTTTAAAACCACTAAGTCAACAGTCTGGAGACCAAGGAGACGTGTCAAACTGTAAGAGAGATACACCTTTTTTGTAGTGTCACATTAGACAAAGGGCCTGTGCTGGCTGTTTAAATATGGATTTTTGAAATTTGGCAAACAAGCAGAAATTTTGGAATGAACAGGCTGAACCTACGACCATGAGCAAGAACTGGCAACTGCCTGTTGTATGTAGCAAGCCTTTAGAAAGGTCCTAATTGGGGGAGAGGGACCATTGGTGCTCCACGTTCAACAGCAAAATGTGTTGGGCTGTGAATGGCGTACAACAAAGCCTGTTCGCAACTTTTCAAGTCAAATTATGCAGAAGGCCATGCAAATGTTCTAACTCTAGACCTAAAATTGGGATATGGCATTGCATCAGATCAGCAGGTTGCCACCTAGCCTTTAGCATGTGCATTAAAATCCAGATAATTGCTTTGCAATCAGATTTAAAATTAGCCTTTTTTTTTGGCCACAAATGGTTTTTTAAAATTATTACTGTATTACGGTACCCTGCATTCATCTTTTCCCCTTAGCTAGTTGTAGGTTTCCCCCTAACCTACATATAGAGCAGGCATCCCCAAACTGCGGCCCTCCAGCTGTTTTGGCCTACAACTCCCATGATCCCTAGCTAACAGGACCAGTGGTCGGGGAAGATGGGAATTGTACTGGTAGTCCAAAACATCTGGAGGGCCGAAGTTTGGGGGGTGCCTGATATAGAGTCTTGCTGTGTCTTTGTCATGGATTGTTACTCTTCACAGCTGTTTAGAGATAAAAGCAATGCTTTTCTTAAGGATGCTTTTCCCTTGGAATTTTATTTTGTGCACATGTGCTTCTGTCATTTCTTGCTAATGTGCTCAAATCCATACCAAGCATACTGCTCTCATAGTTACAAGAGTTTATCTCCTGAAGGATATGTATGTTTTTTCTATGTGCAAACTAATGTTCCAGGGACTTTTAGTTCTGATTGCTTTAGAGCTTTATAACGTCTTTCATTCTAAAAGTTTATATTTTTTAGTCTATGCCAATTAGATATAACACATTGTTTTATATTCTTGGCTTTTGTGAGCAGTTAGTTGTACTAGAGTGTCCAAATCTGCTACCTTTTATTGTTTGTATGTCCCCCACCCTTTGTGTGCTGTAGTACTTCTTTGCACCATAGAGAACCAGCGTTGGTAATGAGACTGTGGTCGTCTTTATAATTGAGCCCTTTCAGTGCTGCCTATTTAGTCTGCAGTGTGTGTGGTGCCTCATTAGTAAAAGCCACTCTAATTTTCTTTTCTACCTTGGTCTATCCCTCCCAATGTAACTCCCCCCCCCCCCAGATTGTAAATTGTGACACTATCTCCTAAGATACAGGAATGAGTTACTAATTGCTCTTCCTAGCTTGGCTGGCAACATACTTGTTCTCAGAGAGGCATGTGATAAAGTTCATCTTTAAGATAGGGGGCAGAGAAAAGGTGACCTTTTCCTCTCTAGAGGAAACCCACATATCTAGAACCATAATGAATTAAGTGTTCATGCGTTTGCTTCACAGTGGAACCTTGGTTCTTGAATGGCTTAATTGACGAACAAATCGGCTCCCGAATGCCGAAAACCTGGAAGTAAGTGTTCCGGTTTTCGAATGCTTTTCGGAAGCAGAACATCTGATGAAGCTGTCGGCTATTGTTTCCATGGTGCCTGCACCAATCAGAAGCCGCACCTTGGTTTTTGAATATTTTGGAATCATAGAATCATACAATCATAGAATCATAGAGTTGGAAGAGACCACAAGGGCCATCCAGTCCAACCCCCTGCCAAGCAGGAAACACCATCAAAGCATTCTTGACATATGGCTGTCAAGCCTCTGCTTAAAGACCTCCAAAGAAGGAGACTCCACCATACTCCTTGGTAGCAAATTCCACTGCCGAACAGCTCTTACTGTCAGGAAGTTCTTCCTAATGTTTAGGTGGAATCTTCTTTCTTGAAGTTTGAATCCATTGCTCCGTGTCCGTTTCTCTGGGGCAGCAGAAAACAATCTTTCTCCCTCCTCCATATGACATCCTTTCATATATTTGAACATGGCTATCATATCACCCCTTAACCTTCTCTTCTCCAGGCTAAACATACCCAGCTCCCTAAGCCGTTCCTCATAAGGCATCGTTTCCAGGCCTTTGACCATTTTGGTTGCCCTCTTCTGGGCACGTTCCAGCTTGTCAGTATCCTTCTTGACCTGTGGTGCCCAGAACTGGACACAGTACTCCAGGTGAGGTCTGACCAGAGCAGAATACAGTGGTACTATTACTTCCCTAGATCTAGATGCTATACTCCTATTGATGCAGCCCAGAATTGCATTGGCTTTTTTAGCTGCTGCATGGACTTATGGAATGGATTCATTCAAGAACAAGGTGCCACTGTTCTGTACTATTGTTTTTAAACTCCTTTCCCACTTTGTTTGGTCTTATTAATTCTATGCAAACTCTCTGGTTTCCTTAAGTAAATTCTCTTTTACTTTTTATTCAAACTTTGCGCCAGGGATTCATTTATACCTGTCCTCCCATGGGCCCTTCCCTCTAGTTATGGGTGGGAGGGCTGTTTTATGAGAGGTGTTGCCATCCAATGATGACATCATCCAAGTTTGAGTTAATATTTATGTGTTTGCATTGGCAGCTTAGTTACATGAAGTTACACCTCTTGTTAGAGTTGGATCTTCTGCAGGAGGCTATTAGATTACAGTATGTTTGTCGAACATGCTTAAGGATTCAGCTAGCATCCTTGCAGAGCTGGAAGAAGACCACTGCTGGCCATCTTTGACAGTCCAGCACAGTGTGATATACATAAAGCAGTTCCTTGTAACTAGTAGGTCTAGTACTCCAATTGTGCCAACTAATGTACAGACTGGATGTGGTTGTTATTCTTTCCAGTAATTGAACATGAGATTGAAACAGAGCTTAGCTATAAACCCACGTTTTATTATTTTTTATAGTGATGAAAATACTGCTTGCTGTTTGGATTACCTTTGGTTTGTGTGTGATCCATAAGCTGTGTATACACTGTACCTTCCAAGCACATTTGAAATGCTTTCTTTCACTCAAAGAATTCTGGGAACTGTGGTTTGATAAGGGTTGCTGGAAATTGTAACTCCATGAGGGTTAAAGCTACAATGCCTAGTATTCTTTGAGAGAAATAATGTGCTTCAAATGTGCTTTAAAGGTATGCTGTGTACACAGCCACAGGTGCCAGCAGCTATGTACTTTGGATCAGTGCCAGCCCAAAACATTTTGGCAATCACCAAATGGTGCATTGTCCCCACCAGGGAAGAAGAAGGGGGTGAAGAAAGACATCAGGGACAAAGGGGGAATAAAGAGCCACCGCTGTGGAACCTGCTGCCTGAGGCAGCCACCTCATCTGGCCTCATGCATGGACTGGCCCTGTTTTGGATGGTTATTGCCTATTATTGTCACAAAACATGATATTCTCCTGCCATTGCTCATAATTCTGACATTTACTAGCTGGAAGAACATTAGGGTACATTAGGGGTGTGACTATAGCCATGGAACTTTTCTCAGCTTGCCATTAGTGTGGAAAGGAAAACCCCACACCCACTCTGTAATAATAGTGATATGTGACCAGAGATGCAGACAATTGGTACAAGTTCACTCTTTAAAATGTTTTCTCGGACAGCAATTATTCCATGATAATTGGTAAGCGTGAAAAGGCTGAAAAGGTCTGTGGAGCACTGCTGTGCATATGTGCCGGAGCTCCCTGCTGATACCATAATGTAAGCCTTTGCCAACCTGGAATCCTCCAGATGTTTTGGAGTACCGCTTTCAAACTGGCTGGGGCTGATGGGATTTGTAGTCCAAAACATCTGGATTTGTAAATGCTCTTCCAATGAATGTGCATAGGTTGTGGGTAGATGCAGCCAGCACAACGCCACTCCATTCCTCCCCCATCGACGTGAATTTGTTTAACCACTAATGAACATCTGTATAGGACTGTCTTTCCAAGATGGATATAGACAGATGTGAATTACTGTTGAAAGAAAGATGCTGCTTATTGCCATGGTAGCCTGCTTGTTCTAATGGATATGGAAATTTCTTCCTCCTGTAATGTATGGGAACATAATTGGCTGTTGTTTGACAATAGACTGTGCATTTATTTATTTTAAAGTCTTGCTTTAAAGTTATTTTTTACTGTTTTGCTGGGTGTTCTTTTTCTTTCCCCACAGCTTAAATGAAGAATATTTTTTCTCAATCTCTGCATAGTACAGAGTGCTGTGTATTTGCATAATGTGCAGAAAAGCATTAGAATATAAATTTGAATAACTGGTTGCAGTATAGTAAAGTTCATTGCAAAAGGTTAATAAACAACAGCTGTGCATTTCCTGTCCAAAACATTACAATACTTTCCAGCAAACAGGCACCCAGTTTACCTCAATAAGAATGGAATCTGAACCCTTAAAATAATTCACGTGTCAGACTCTTCAGAACAGATTTATCTCTTACGCTAATCAATTTAAAACAACATTATGCAATCTTCAGAAGCATATTCCCTCCTCATGGTCAGAGAAGATAGTGATCCATGCAAATTTAGAGACAAAGAAAAAGGAGACTTGTTCCTTTACCTTTCAACATTCTGCTTTTTTTAAAGCCTTAATGCAGAGATGAGGGTGAAAGCTGTGGAGCTGCACCCTGAGGGTGCAGCAGCAAATCTCTGAAATCGGCAGGCAGAGGGTCTGAATTGGATTCTGCTGAACAAATTTGATCCTTAAGAAACTCCTTTTTGTAAGTGGGAAGATAATACCCTCTTTTCAAAATAATGGTGTGTTGTTTATGCAACGTGGCTAACATGTACCCAGGTTTATGTGTAAGTGATTACATCTATAGTCATACTAAATATATAATCCTCTCTATACTTCCTGTAGGGGAGGCAAAAGCCCTAAAATGGCCTTAAAATAAAATAAAAAAACTGGTAGCTTAGGCAAAATGCTTTGAATTAGGTTTGCTGCCGTACGTCTGGATTTTCCTGGACATTTGACCAATTTCTGCCTGGACACTCCTGCTGGCTGCAGTATTCCAAATATGTCCAGGAAATTCCAGACGTATGGCAACCCTATGCAGCTTTACTTGTGGTGAAGGTAAGACAGTCCTTTGAAGTGGTGCCTTGGGAAAGCAAGCTTCCTGTTAAAAGGATGATGCTTTGTATTGTGTTAATTGTGCTTGCTGTTTATTCCAGTGTCACTGTTTGTATTCTTATTTCCTTGGCATATGTCAATAAGAATGTGATATGTTCCTGTGCTGAAATGGGATTTTTTGCAAACCTCAATGTACTTCTGTAGCATCTTTTGCTGTGTGTGTGTGTGTGTGTGTGTGTGTGTGTGTATGTGTCTGAAGCTGATTTATTATAATGCTTAAGGCCTAAAAGTCCTTTCTTGTGCTCTGGAATAACTATTTTTTTTACATTAACGTGACTGAATAACATATTCAATTTATGAGGTACTATTTGCTGGGACGCAGGTGGCACTGTGGTCTAAACCACTGAGCCTATGGTTTGCCGATCAGAAGGTTGGGTGAGCTCCTGTTGCTCGGTCCCTGCTCCTGCCAACCTAGCAGTTCAAAAGCACGTCAAAGTGCAAGCAGATTAATAGGTACTGCTCCGGCAGGAAGGTAAACGGTGTTTCCGTGCACTGCTCTGGTTCGCCAGAAGTGGCTTAGTCATGCTGGCCACATGACCTGGAAGCTGTACGCTGGCTCCCTCGGCCAATAAAGCGAGATGAGCGCTGCAACCCCAGAGTCATTCATGACTGGACCTAATGGTCAGGGGTCCCTTTAGCTTTACCTATTTGCTGGTCTGGCTATTGAAGAAACATATGCATGTATATATATTTGCATATAGTCTCTTCCCCACCTCGGGGGGAGGAGATGTTGTGGGCGCCACGAGGCCTTCACGTGGGGGGGGGAATGGTTAGCATTTCCCCCCCCCCCAGCCCATTGGTCATCTCCCTGCCGGGCACGCCCCTAGCACAGCCAATTAGGTCGCTCTGGGGGGCGTGGCTCGCCTATTTGAACAAGAGCGCGGCAGGGACTCTGCCTTGCTTCTTCTGGATTCAACAACTGCGTTTCCCCTCATCGGATCTGGATCGTCGCTGATGCCTTTTTCCTTCGGCATCCTGACGGATCTTGTGAGAGCAAGGAGCAGCTGCTGTAGGGTATCGTATGCTTGCGGGGTGTGTGTGTGGGGGGACAGCCTGGAAATTTGCATCTCTGTCTTGTGTTTTCATTTAGCCCTTTGTATTTCTCTCTGCCGCTGGGAAAAACCCCTCCTTGCGAGCTACCTTTAAAAAAAAAAAAAAAGACAAAAAGCGAACCCCTCTACATCCCCTTGACTAATGTGTGCGTGTTTGGTTTGTATCGGGTTGCTGCTACACGTGCATAATTCACCTCTGCTTTAATTTTGCAAAAGAAGCCAGAGCAGCACAACCTATTTAGTTGCCTTTTGTTTAATTAGCAGCTTCGTGCTTCAGTAGCTTTGGGAGTGTTGCCGAGGGTTACTTTGTTGCTATCGTGGTTAAATCGTCCACCCCACCCCACCCTTTCGCTGCTCCTAGACCCCTTTTATAGCTAGTTCTAATCGCTGTTGCTATTTTCCCTGTGCTTGCTAACATTTGCAGTGTTTAAGGCTTAGAGGGAACTGCTGAATGTTTTTCCCTTTGCCGAGTTGCTGAGGGTTGCCAAGACGACCATGAAGCACGTGTGCATCGCCATTTTAATAGAACACGTGGCCACAAAGTTTACAAAAAGTTAAAATTCCTTGCCTTTTCTGGTCGCAAACTACAGTGAGTCTGCTTTTAAAACCCTTAACTGTGAGCTGCTGATATAGATATTGCGGGGTAAATTGCCCCTTGATTGCTTCCATTCACTGAGCCATTGGCCTTAATTACTGCAGTTGCTATAGTTATGTTTCCATATTACCAGCCTTTTTCCCAATTTTGCCCTCAGTGTCGGACTATTCCCTGGGACAGGGAAGGATTGCTGGGTCCCCTTTGTTGATTTTTGCTTCGCAAAGGTTCCCAATAAGTCGCGTAGAAAATAAAATAAAAAATGAGAGAGTCGGCTGAACTGCTGCTTAAGGGCTTGGCAGTTTCTACCTATCAGCAAAATCACCTTAATCCCAGTTTCTTTGTTTCCCTGATCGCCGTGCAGTCTTGGGTCGGATCCAGTAATTACTGCTTAAGTACTGCTTAATTGCCCAGCAGTTTCCAGTCAGCCTGCTTACATTGTTTCCTGATCGCCTAGCTGACCAGTTCGCCTGGCCTTTTGATATGTTTGCTGCTCTGCAGTTTACTTTGCCAATAGCAGCAGTTGTTACATAGTTTAGCTGCGGGGAAGTTTTATCAGGCCCATAGCAGTTTTGTTACACAGTATAGCTGCTCTGAATTATCTGGCCCGGCTTTAAGTGGGACGTTGCTTGCTACTATAAAACGCTTACCTGTTCTTTTAACATTTTGTTACATGCTTCCTGTTGCAAGTCCTCCCCCCCCCCCGTTTTATTTCAGTATTGTATTCTCAATTGTTTAAGAAACAGTACTTGCTGCCTTAGCCTCTTTAAGCTGTGGATTGATTATTTGAATTTGGCATCTGCTAGCTATTATTACATCTGCATACAAAATTCTCTTTCAGAATAAAAATACAATAAAATAATAATTAAATAATAATGAATGATAATAAAATCAGGACCTCTCTTCATGTTACCACACATTTAGCCCAGTAATAATAAATAAGTAAATAAATTAATAATAATAATAAAATCAGTACCTCTCGTCATGCTACCACACATTTAGCCCAGTATCCTTACTTCTTTTAGGGTAAATTTCATCATAAGGAAATCCCAGTATTACGACTGCTTAGGATCTTTTACATTTTGAGTTAATTTAACTGGTAGTGGCTTTTCCTTTTATGCTGCGGTTTGCTTGCTTCTATTTCCTACATCTCTGTGGGCATCACACTAAAAGAAGAAGAAGCCTGCTTCTGGCCAGTATACGCTATACTGTACTAGATTCCCTTTGTAATAGCTCTGTTGATTGGAGCACGGTGCCTTAAAACGGCAAGGTTGCACACTGATCCCCATGTGGGACAGCTGCATATTCATGCATTGCAGGGGGTTGGACTGGATGACCCACAGACCCTTCCAAGGCTACAGTCTATTCAACTCACTGTCCCAGCATAAATGTACTTTAGGGTGGTTTGATTTATAGTGTCCTTTTTGGAAAGTAATAATATAATAAATAAATAAATAGGGCATCCCCAGGGGCCGCCAATCAGTTCATTGGCACCATTTTAGCTAATGGGGGCTCCTGCTGTCGCCTTGCCGATAGAGTATGATTCTGGTTCTCATCCTGAGGTGGAGTTATTGTTTCTGGGTTGGCAGGATAGTAGTGATATAAAAAAGAAAAAAAAAAGAGAGAAAAAGAAACAAAACACACACACACACACACACACACACACAAAAAAAACAACAACACACAAAACAAAACCAGGGTCGCAGGTTCCGTCCCCATATGGGGAAGGCTGCATATTCTTGCATTACAGGGGGATGGGCTGGATGACCTCTAGGGTCCCTCGAACTCTAAGGTCAAGTCAAACTCTGAGGTACTGTTTCTAGGTTGGTAGGATAGTAGTGTTGTTAACGCCAAGTTTGCAGGTTCAATTCCCATATTGGAAGCTGCATACTCTTGCAATACGGGGGGCTGGACTAGATGACCACCAGGGGAGGAAAACAAACAAACAAACAAACAAAAACAAAAAACAACAACAACAACAACAACAATAATAATAATAATTTATTATTTATACCCCGCCCATCTGGCCGGGTTCCCCCAGCCACTCTGGGCAACAACAACAAAAACTCAGATTCTATGAAGCAGATGTAGCTTGGAGGTTGCATAACGCCATAACCTTCAACAATTTTCTGATGGAATTAGGGGCACCCTACCATATTCCTACTTTTCCCACACCTTTAAAAGATTCCACATCCTTAAAAATTTTGGTTATTGAATTCAGATTTGTCCCCTGTGAGAGTCCGGGATGCACAGTAGACTGCTTTAAATGGTGTCTAGTCCAGGTGTGTCCAAGCCCACGCCAAACAAACTTCAGCATTCTTAATTAAAATAAATAAATAAATAAGTATTGTCAATCCAGTCAGTGTGCATAATATTGAGTCACATTATTGAGAATAAACCCCACTTCCTGTGGGGTCCTGCTTGCTAGGCGATGCAGACAATATTGGGGCATTGGCTGGTCATCAGCATAGATATTATCAATACTTGGGGGCATATTATTTGGTGACTGTTTTTTTTTTTTTTTTGGCAAGAGCAATATTGGTTTGCAATCTTATTTATTCGATTAGAACCACAGGGACATGTCAGGCTGTTTCTATGCTTGGTTGCTGATTAACCCACTCCCTCCCCGTTAATTGCCGTACATTCTGCCCATTGCAAATCTCATTGATGGCAGTATGAAACAGTGCTTTAAATAAGAAATAAGTACACCAATAATAATAATTAATATTTAATAATAATAACAATAAGCACCGGGCAGATATTTACAATCTCAAATATCTTTTGTTAGTATCGAATATAATTGGATTAATGTTTCTATTGCAATAATACATATTAATAATAATAATAATTAAAACAACAACAAAGCATATATTACAATCCGTGCTTTCTATCGCTTTGTCCTGGGCCCTGTAGGTTATTTTGAGAATGATTTTGCTGGGCTGCTTAGCCTTGGGCTAAGGATGGCATGGTTTGTGTACCACTAACAGCCTTACTTAAATATAAAATTAGAGGTCTTTGAGGCCAGGATTCCAGTTCAGAGCTCATTCACTTTTGGTTGGGAATCCCAGCATATATTAGCACAATATGAGGGTTTATGCTGTTGGATCTTTCGAGATCCAAAACTCCCCTCTTCCAGAGTTCTTCACTTCCCCTAGCACGCATATGGTGGTTTCAGTCTCTGGGGGCTCTTGAACTTCGCAAGCCAGGCCGGCCATTCGGGGCGCTTCTGGCTGGGTAAACCGCTGGACTTCATTCCTCTTCATATGGGTGTACTCCTGACTGAACTTCTTGGATCTTTACAAGGGGATATCTCTCTGGCAGGACAATTGGTAATTCTTTCCACATTATCAGATTCAGTCAGGGCTCCTTCATGGACACCAGTGGTGCATGAAGTTGGCGGTTACATACAATTTAACCTTTCCAAGTTTCTTCTCATTGTAGTGGCTCTTCACCTTGGTGGAAGGACTTCAGAGAACTCTGTGTTTGTCTTTGGATTGATAGTCGAGCTGTCGTAGGTGTCCTTGCAGAGCAGGCGTCGAATTCCAAGAGGATGTCGCTCCGCTCTGTGCATTCGTGCAGCTTTGCCTTAAGTTTCTCATCAACTTCTCAGAATTTTTCCCCGGGGTTACTAATGGCATTGCGTTGACATACCTCAACGGGCTGAGGGAGTAGTGGCATCTTATAAGAGGGCCTGGGCGGATGTGATGGACTTAGGTCCAAAATCATTGGTGTCGGACTTTATGGCCTTTTGGCTTGCCTGGTTACTATTGCATGCTATTTAACCTTTGGAAGTTTCTTTCATTATAGTTCCAGTTCACCCTGGATGGAGGACTTCAGAGATCGCCATGTTTCTTTGGGATGGATAATCGAGCTGTCATCGGTACCCTTGCAAAGCGGTCCAAGATGATGTCACTCCCACTCTGCGCAATTGTGCAGCTTCACCTTAAGTTTCTCCTCGACTTACCAGCACATTTATTTCTGGAATTACTAACGGCATCGCGATGCCTAGCCTCGATGGGCTGTGGGAGAAGCGACATATTGGCTCTGTCCACTCTTATGGCTGATTTCATTGACTTTCGGTTCAAAGCCTTTGGCTTTCAGATTTTATGGCCTATGGGGCAAATCTGGGGATATCAGGCACAGTCAGCCCTCCCGCCACAGATCAGGTGCTTTAATACCTTGCCTGACTGTGTTACCTGGATGTGTGGTTAAGTCTTTTACTAGCCTGACAGCCGCTATTCCTCTCATAGCTTAAAAATTGAATAAGAATCGGTAAAGGACACCAGGCGATTCCTTCAGTTAAGGACACCCACGCCTGGCCCCTTCATCATCCATCAGGATGGGTGTGCGAGCTCCCTGCCCCCGACCAGTCTGTCAAGGGCACTTGGTTATCCGACCTAATTCTATCCGATACATAACTATTGCTTCACATTCGTCAATCAAAAATGGACAGGAGAGGGAAGAGTCCCTGTGTGGTA
This sequence comes from Zootoca vivipara, assembly GCF_963506605.1. Taxonomy (NCBI): domain Eukaryota; kingdom Metazoa; phylum Chordata; class Lepidosauria; order Squamata; family Lacertidae; genus Zootoca; species Zootoca vivipara. The sequence goes on from NC_083285.1 coordinate 30,824,599, forward strand.
CTGCACATTCCTTCCGAATTCGGTCTGCTACAGCAGTGGTACACATGGGCCTCTCATTGGAGAGAATAAAAGATTTGGGTCAATGGAAGTCCAAGCTTACAAGGGTTACCTCCGCTGCACAATGTGACTAAGCAACTGAGTTCGGCAAATCACTTACATTCTTTTGCTTTGTTCTCAGGAGATAATACAGTGAATATCTGGATGGTTGATCACAGTACCATGCCCAGGCGCGCGCCCTTGATTGGAGACTGGGTCCCAATTTGGGGCTACCTCCACGGGTCAAAGTTTCCTGCTTTACAAGGAGATGGAAGTGCTGGGACAGACTCCTGCCAGCTGTGTAGGCCAAGGCCGCCAGGGCCGCCTCACAAAATCCCCCTGTTTTCTTGAGGTGCAGCCCGGTGGAAATGATTTGGCTTACTGTAAAGGCGTTGATTTGCACCGAAGATTTTAAAGACTTTGTCAGCTGGGGACTGCCTTTCCAAATCTTGAACTATCTTTGGTCTTCACTGCTGAAGAGACGCATTTTGTGCGACTTTCACACCCCTGCTGCTATTGATAAATGAAGGAAATTCTTGGTTCTGGCAGTGGCCAGAAAGGTTTCAGCTTCAAATGGACAAAGTGACCAGAAAGGTTTCAGCTTTGAATGGACAAACTATCTTGTGCCCAGCCATAGGATTCTGAGAGGCCCCAGGGTGAGTCCTAGTTGAAGGACTCACAAAACGGTGGTTAATCCTTCACAGACTGCCAGCGCAGCAGGCTGGAGTCATATGACTGCAAGGCGTTCCTGTACCGTGTTGATGGCATTCACCTCGCAAATGAGGGAAATGGTGTTTGGCTTGCTGACATTCCTTTTGCAAGGCGTCCCTGTACCGTGTTGATGGCATACACCTCTCAAATGAGGGAAATGGTGTTTGGCTTGCTGACATTCCTTTTGCTATTAGGTATTGGTTGCGGTTGTGGGGGTATTGGCGGCGAGCCCTTTGGGCTCGATTGGCGGTAGGCATTGGATTATCTCGTGAAGGTACAGGTGTGGGGGGGAGGTTGCGGCCATCACCTCCCCCAAAATGCGGAAAGGTACTCCCTTAAGGAGTCCGGGGGCGTTGCCAAGTCCGAAGCCGTGGTAGGTGAGGGCCAGAGGGCACGCCCCTAGCGGTGGCCCCAGGATGAGCTCCTAGTTGATGTGCATCGCAGGACTCATCCAACGGTGGTTAACCTTTCACAGACTGCCAGCAGAGCGGGCTGGAGTCGGATATAGTCGGTTAGATCCAATGCCTAGGCCAATACCCCTCTACATCCGTAATCAATAAAGTTGTGGCCTTCTATGCCCATTAACCTTATGCAATGTGTCTAGTGTTTTTATTTCTCGGGGAGGCATCGGGGTATCGCCACACAAAGTCTCTTCCCCACCTCGGGGGGAGGAGATGTTGTGGGCGCCACGAGGCCTTCACGTGGGGGGGGAATGGTTAGCATTCCCCCCCCCAGCCCATTGGTCATCTCCCTGCCGGGCACGCCCCTAGCACAGCCAATTAGGTCGCTCTGGGGGGCGTGGCTCGCCTATTTGAACAAGAGCGCGGCAGGGACTCTGCCTTGCTTCTTCTGGATTCAACAACTGCGTTTCTCCCACCCACCTCCCCCACGTAGGCAGGGTTTCTTCGTGACAGTGCTGTGGACTACGGTTGGTCGCCTATTGGGGCCTGGTAGGAGTTTTTCCCACTTGGCAAATTGGCTCAGGCCTTGTGGTTTTCGCCTACCTCGTAGCTACTCGTCACAACTTGGGTTTTGGCGGTAGGCATTGGATTATCTCGTGAAGGTACAGGTGTGGGGGGGAGGTTGCGGCCATCACCTCCCCCAAAATGCGGAAAGGTACTCCCTTAAGGAGTCCGGGGGCGTTGCCAAGTCCGAAGCCGTGGTAGGTGAGGGCCAGAGGGCACGCCCCTAGCGGTGGCCCCAGGATGAGCTCCTAGTTGATGTGCATCGCAGGACTCATCCAACGGTGGTTAACCTTTCACAGACTGCCAGCAGAGCGGGCTGGAGTCGGATATAGTCGGTTAGATCCAATGCCTAGGCCAATACCCCTCTACATCCGTAATCAATAAAGTTGTGGCCTTCTATGCCCATTAACCTTATGCAATGTGTCTAGTGTTTTTATTTCTCGGGGAGGCATCGGGGTATCGCCACACAAACTGCAACCACAGAGACAGGTTTTAATTACTCTTTTTGCTCCTGAATCCTTGAAGGAATCTGCATTGCTTCCTGAAAGTTAGAATAAACGGAGGCTATTCTGATTTTCATTAGTTGCTCATGGCCTAGCCTTTGGCTGACTGTTCTATATTAGCCAGAAATTGTCCTGTGCTTGATAGCTTACTTAGTTTCACATAGGTGAGCAGGTGCAATATATCCTCAATGGCAGCAGCTCCATCCCCCTGCTCCTTGCAAATCAAACTAGTATAATGCGTCTGCAGCTGGGATTGGGGGAGCTCAAGTGTAATAAAAGAAAGAAAGAAAGATGGCACCCTAATTGTAACAGCGAAAAGAACGCTGGAACCATCTGGTGACAAAAACTGGACAGTGCCCAATTGTGTACCACAGGGAAGGGAGCTTGTTTAGCACAGAGGGCTACATTAGGAACACACAATTAGCTGGAAGGCTGTGGCAAATTTGCATGTTTTATTTACACATAATTAACACAATTTGCATAACATTTGTAAGGACATTGTGAATTCAGGCCACAGCTGGTGGACATGTTGCACTTCCTCTGTGATGACATTTGAGCTTTTCCCATTGTGAGATCAGTGGCAATAGATTTTAGGATGTCTCAGAGAGCCTCATCAATGGATGTAGACACTATAATGCTCTTATTTTCTACTAGTTGCTAGACTTGAGATCCAGCAATTAATCAAAATGTTTGTATACAAATTCACTCTGCAGAACCACTGTCCAAGGTAAGCAGTTAAACCCCACATCTCTGTAGGTGCCCCACTGAGTGCCCCCTTCCAAGTCTCCAAGTCAGTTGGCTCTGCTCCTTGGCTCTCCTCCTTCTCCTCCTGATTTCACTGGCAGGTCACCAGCTCCCACTTTTGCTGCTGCTTACATACTGCTTGTTTATTGTTTTTGTTTTGACTATCATGGTCATATCAACCACAGGAAAAGGAATATGAGTAATATGACTGATGCAATATTGAAGAACATTAAAATGATTCATGCTCAGAGAGAAGATGGAGCAGATGCCTCCATTTGCTGCTTGTTCTTCCTCTGGTCAGTTGTACCTGGAGGGAGAGGGCTATTATGGAGCAGCAGCAGCAACCACACCAAAGTTTGTGTATTTTCATCTGTCCAGAAGACAGTTGCAGAGATTCACTACTTGTGACTCCTTAAGAAATATCAGCAACCCTCTCTAGAGTTGTGGCATAACCTGCTTAGTTATAAGACAGGCTCCCTCAGCATAACCAATATACAGTGGTACCTCTACTTACGAATAACTCTACTTACGAATGTTTCTACTTATGAACAGAGCTCTGTCCGCCATCTTGGATGCGGTTTAGATAGGATTTTTCTACTTACGAATTTTTAGATAGGGTTGCTTCGATTTACAATTTTTTTCTCCCAATGCATTTCTATGGGATTCGACTTACAATTTTTTTCGACTTACGAATGTGCGTTCGGAACGCATTAAATTCGTAAGTAGAGGTACCACTGTATAGCTGATAAGAATATATGTTAAACAGTAAATAGGGACCCCTGACCGTTAGGTGAAGTCGTAGACAACTGGTGTTGCAGCACTCATCTCGATTTACTGGCCGAGGGAGCCGGCGTACAGCTTCTGGGTCATGTGGCCAGCATGACTAAGCCGCTTCTGGCAAACCGTTTACCTTCCCACCAGAGCGGTACCTATTTATCTACTTGCACTTTGATATGCTTTCAAACTGCTAGGTTGGGAGGAATGTTAAACTGTAAATAGTGGCTAATGATGCTTCTTTTAAAGTTAGTAACTTAACTTTTTTTGCTACATGATACATAAACACACACACACACACACTCTGCAGAAATTTGCGTTATTTCCTTCTATCAACTCTGTTGATCCAGGAACTTATTTGTTCTTCTATTTATTATTGTACAGTGGTACCTTGGTTCTCAAACTTAATACGTTCTGGAAGTCTGTTCCAAAACCAAGGTGTGCTTTCCCATAGAAAGTAATGCAAAATGGAATAATCTGTTCCAGACTTTTAAAAACAACCCCTAAAACAGCAATTCAACATGAATTTTACTATCTAATGAGATTTTTGATCCATAAAATGAAAGCAGAAAACAATGTACTGCAGTCACACAATGAAGCAATCAGTAGTTGAACTGGGTTCCACACAGTCACAAAAAAGCCACAAAAACTCAAAATAAATAGCAAAAACAGACAGACCTCAGCATGATACTCAAATCAGATGTGTGGCACTCAAATCGGAAGCGTAACTCTCAAAATGGAGCACTTTTGGCTTCCAAAAAAGGTTCCCAAACTGGAACACTTACTTCTGGGTTTGCAGTGTTTGGGTTCCAAGTTGTTTGAGTACCAAGGCATTTGAGAACCAAGGTACTATTGTAATGTGTTCTTTACCAGTCTTTCTTTTCCATTTCCTCAGCCTATCCTTGCTTCACATTCACTTTTATATAATTCTTTTCTCTACCATTAAATTTCTTCATGCTCTAGTAGTTATCTGTGCTTGCTAGGGACAAGCAGCATAACGTGTTTTAAAAAGTGTTTTTTAAGCCTGCCATTTTTTATTTTGAAGAGAAAAGAGCCAAGCAAGGCCCTGATTCAGACTGGGAGCTTACATTATTTTCCCACCAGAAACTGCCATGGTTGCTTTTTGTCCCAAAGGTGTTCTTTGTAGTAAATAATTGTGGGGGATTTTTGGCACATAAAGGTGATCTGGGCTCCCAGATACTTAGAAAGAATCTGCTATCTAACTTGTGGCACATCCTATCAGATTCTCATATGGTGCATGTGTGAAAGTATCTAGTTAAAGGTTTTCCTTTCCTTAAAGTATCCTTAAGAATTTTCTCAACCAATAACTAAGGCCCTCTGTTCTACTTGATAACCCCTCCTTGCAAATCGAGGGGTTATAAAATGATAATTTCTATAGTAAAAAATAAAACATTATGCAAGAGGATCTTTGTTAGTCAGTTTTATGTCTTGAGCCTCATTGCTATTTACAGTAAGAGTATAACTGAAAATCAGTTATCTAAAATTAAATTGCAAATGAAGCTCATTATGTAATGTTTTATGGTAATGTGATAATGTATTTCAGTTTCTTATCACAATGTCACTGGTAGGTTGTGGACAGAATTGAGCCCTAGTTTCCAGTGCAGGCATTAACTACAAAACATTGTTTTGGCATTTAAAGCATTCAAAACCTAAATAACCTTTTGAAAATAAAACCTTGCTGAATGATAAAGAGCTCTAGAATTATTTATACCCCAAGCTATCTTTTTAATTAACACTTATCAGTTTTCCACTACTAGCCCAGAAAAATGTAAAGCTCCAAGACTTGTTTTTGAACAATGGAGGAAGAACAAGTCTTGATGATCCCTTGAGGTGTTGAGATGAGGGAGAACTGTACAAATATATGGTATATATATTGTTTTCAAAGTATGGGCATTCAGGGCTTTGGCAGCAATTCAGGGAACAGTTGCTTGCACATGTGACACAGCTGAATGCATGTTTATTCAAAAATCCTTTCCCCTTTTCAGTGGGGCTCATTCCATTAAAAAATGCATATAGGAGTATATAGGATTCAATTGACATAGACAGTACACCTAACTTTTTGCTGGAGTTGTAGCTTCTTAATTTCCTTATGCCGTGACTATGTGTTCCCAAGCCCTTTGATCACTATTCCACCCACCAATTTTAGAATCTGACGTGTGTTCTCTAGAATTTGAGGAGTTTCTTTTAAATCTAGCCAGTTACTCCCTCCTAAAGCTAATTCTCGTCTAAAGTTAGCCATCTCTGTGGCCAGTGGTTGTGCCAGCGTTGGGGTCAGCTAGATCCCATGGTCCCACTTACCTTTGTTCTGAAGATACCTTATGTTAAGGTCTGCTTCATGAAAATGTTCCATTTTGTACTGGCGACGGATCCTGAAAATGTAAGTTCAATTCAGATAAGAGCTACTACATGGATATTTGACGTGTTCTTAGGATGCAAATGTAGGTCGTTTACTTTAAAACAAACAGGTAGCACTAGGAAAAGCAGAAGGGACTGAATTTTTTTACCTGTTCCAGTTAATTACCCCAGTTTATCTCTGCTCACCCTCTTCTTGTGTCCTGTTTGCCTCTACCCACAGTGACTGGAGTTAGTAAAGTAAATATTGTTTGCGTACCCTCCAACATTTATCCGATGAAAATAGGGACGTCCCACTCCATATTGATAATTTTACTATTTATTCCCCACACATCTTTTTGGGCTGCCCCAGCACTCTGGGAAGTTTCCAGCATATATAAAAACATAATAGAACATTAAACATAAAAAACCCCTTCCCTAATACAGGATTGCCTTCAGATGGCTTGCGGGTTGGATAACTCCATACCCTCCAACATTTCTCCAATGAAAATAGGGACACCTTAAGGAAAAGTGGGGCATTCCAAGATTAAATCAGAAACCGGGACAGCTTCTCTAAATCAGGGACATCCCTGGAAAATAGGGACACTTGGAGGGTCTGTGTTTGTTGAGTATAAGACCCAATAAATTGTGATCTCTAATGTGTTCCACTTTAGGGTTGTATATTCTCTCATCTAATTAATTAATTAATTAATTAATTTGTACAGTGCCCTTCATCATCCATAGATCTCATAGTGGTTCCCAACATAAAAGTACAATACAAAAGCTCAAAATACACAATAAAAACAAGACAGAAAACAACATGCAAGCCAATAAACTCACCCCCACACCCTTTCCCTAGATATATTGTGTATATCTCTTGTGTTATTTACAACATGTGAAATGAGATGGGCCTCAGAATGGGATGGATATGGGATGTGCCAATAGGACACAGCTCTTCTGGCTCAACATGTTTCTTGGACATGCTTTGACAAGCAAAAATGTCATGATGGTAACAGTGACATACATAGTATTTTTCGTTTCTCTTTTGAAGAAATGCATTTTTGCTTGCAGATATTTTTGTTCTGTTATTACAATGTTATGACATCCACTGCTTGAAGTGAAATAAAAACTTGGCTTATGATTTTAGGAGGGTTATTGGCACTAGTTGCACTTCTAATGTTAGAGGTTGATAAAATAAAGTGTATCGTACAATATCAGAATATTAAAGATTGCAGAGTTAATGTTTGAATTATCTTGTGTAGAGCAGCTGCCATTCTTGATGATGTGCAATCCACTGAAAATAGAAAATAAGCACATCAACGAAGTTAGACAAAAATGTTTATCCGTTACACATTGTTTTTCCATGTGCTGGTAGTTAATTGTTGGGTGATTTAAAATAATAATAATGGGGGAGCATTAGAAATATCTTGATGTCTCAGCCTGTGGTTTATGGAAATTATGAGATAGCATCCACTAGATGTAATTTCCATAGACTGCAAGCTGAGAGAGCAGACTTTTTGCATACTCCCTCATATTGATCCATTTAACTGGTCTCTAAGCATCATGGTCCTTGTTCTTTCTGATTTTCATTTATGTATAACTGTCCCAGGCCTGCACCCATTCTTTGGCTCTTTGAAGAATTTAAAAATGACCCTCTGCATATTTTCAGTGTATGGCTAATACATTTGCCTCCTGATGACCTCTACAATCTTGAAGAAATGAAATCGGTGACTTTGTACATTGTGAAATGTCCCATCACTTCCATAACATATCTGTGTAGATGCAGTGGTTGTTTCATCTTGTAGTTGCTTTTTCTTTAGTCCTTGTCTCTCCACATCCTAAGTATTTTCAGCAAAGAGTTCTAGAAAAAAGTGAGACTCAACCAATTTTCCTTTGATGCCAAATAATAATAATAATTTAAACAGTGCTCTAATGGGCTGATTTAATCTTTTCTCTGTCATGCTTTAAGTAATGTTGTAGGCACGGCAACACAAACAGCTTTTATTACCCTCCAAGCACTTCTGCTACAAATGGCTGTTTTAATTGCTCTGTCGTGAACGATATCCCTGAAAAAGAAGCTGGCAGGGACTGTTCTGAGTCATCAAGAACTTCCGCAACAGGATTATTAAACAATTAGTCTTGATAGGTCATGTTTTCCTGGGCTATTAACATATGTCTCAAGTGTGCTATGAGACAGACTGCTTTGGTCACAAAAAGGGTATGTAAGTGCCATCTCTACCCACTGAAGATGCTGTGCTTAATATCTGATCTGTTTGTCTCCTGTGTTTGGAAGTTGAGCCTTGAGACGGTGAAAGCTCTACAAAAGAAGTGGGGAACCTTTGGTCTGCCAGATGTTGCTGAATGACAACTCCCATCAACCCCAGAAAGCATAGACAGTGGTTAGGAATAATGGCAGTTGCAGTTGATCAACATTTGGAAGGCCAAACGCTCCCCAACCTGCCCTACATAAAACTTGGGTGAAACTGGATGTGGCATGGGAGTTTTATTATTGGACTTTCCAGCATCTTTTTCTTTTACAAAAAACAGGCTGCTTGGAGCCCCAAACTAGAGTGAGACCACAATATTGGGGGTGGGAAGGATGTTCTGCCATTCTCCATTGGAATTATCTCCCTGTGGCAGAATATATTCACACAAGGTTCTACCTTTCCCCTTCTATACTAGTATTAAATTGCATTCTCAGTTAATGGCTCCCCATTGGCTAAGTTTAAGTTTATCCAGAAAATTATGCCGTGGCAGGTGTAGACAGTAAAGAGCTGATATTATTTGTTTTTGGTGGAAATGCCTGACGACCAATCTTTTCTGGAAGGAAATTGTATATGTGAGCTCTATCATCATTCATTAGTCATTTTATTAGATCCATTAGTCATTTTATTAGGACATGTTAATAACCATGTAGATTCTAAGAAGAGAGAGTTTACACTGAATTTGCTAATGACTGTCAAAAATTTTAGTAGCTAAGAGATGGAAAGATCACCCTTTTTTTTAAAAAAAAAAATATGACTGAGATTTGGAAAGCAGCTGAGATGAAAACACTACTGAATACATCCTAGCAGACAAACATGTTTTTCCAGCAATTGGTCATTATTTATCCTTCCCTTTGGGGGAAGGGCTGTATGTAGTTCAGCGCTGGAACACCTGCCATTGCACATGCAAAAGGTTCTAGGTTCTAGGTTCAAGCTACACAATCTCTAGGGAGGCCAGGGAGAGACTCCTGGCTGATACCCTGGCGAGCTATTGGCAGTCAGTGTAGGCAATACTGGGTCAGATGGCTAAATGGTCTGACCCTGCATAAGGCAGTTTCCTATGTTTCATTTTATGAAAACATAATTGCGATAGCATTAGTATGATTCCCAAAATTTTACTTGCCATATTGTAGGTACATGCTATGGTTTTTTTTAATGTACTTGGTTTATTTGTATTTCTACTTCTTGGTAGGGGACAAACACATCTTACAAGTTTAGCCTTGCACTGTCAAGGCACCCCAAGCACCTTCATCATGCAAAACAACCCAGTTTTGGAGGTGGGGAGCTGGCAGCGATCACCATGCAACTGGCTATGGCCTTTATGATGTTTCAGTCGTTGGTTCTGAGCTTGCCTGGGGAAAGGGAATTTAACAATAGAATGATAAAGTATAATGGAAGGATTTTTTTATAAACAAAATTGCCTCTGGCACAGGCAACATTTTGCTAACTTAAATAGATTTAGAGTAACATATTGTTGCATAACACCCCTATCTCGGAACAATGTGAAATTTCAGGGGTTTCAGGTGCTCCTTTACCCAGGGTCCCTGTTTACTTTTGGAATAAGACACATAAATATGGTTTATTTACGCATAGAGACACAGCATCAGCCCCACAAACAGACGTCAAACGTTGCTTTTTGACTCTCTCTCCAGCTTGCTGGTTTTTCCTTTAGGTCACATCACTGCAAACTCTAAACTTAGGTTTGTCCTTCTAACTGTCTCTGAGTTGAGGGATCCATTTGCTATCTCACACAGAGCCATCTTCTTTTGTTCTCTTAATGGCCTATAGCTCAGGGGACCACCTCAACACAGGAAGCCAGCCTGGCTTATATTTTAACATTTGCTGGATCCAGGGGCTAGAAGGACCCTTACTCCCTCCCTCCCAAATTCATAATACTTTTCAGCGGGATCACAGCAAGACATGTATAATGGAAATCTGAATTAAAATGCCACTTTTATAAAGGACTCCAGTTCAAACATCGTTAGTCAGTATGGCTATAAAAATGAACAATTTTATCATGAAAAATCTACATAATTTATTATTGAAGGGAGTATAATCTTAAATTATTCACAGGATTTTCATTGGCTGGATTTGTCTGTGTCTTTAAGATTAAATTTCACTTGAATTTACAGAAATTTGTCTTAAAATATCTCTATTTGAAGTATTCATCTTTCCACTATCATAGCATCGTATTCCTCATAACCTGTAAGTTGCAGATATAACTGGAAAATGACCATTGTGCTAATGTGAACTTTTACATTGTGACTCTGAACTCTTAAAAGATAGTTAATGAAAGATTATGTTACATTTAAATCTGTTTTGACATTCACAGGTTCAAGGGTAATGCAGCCTAGCAGTCATAGTAGATTCACGTGGTGAAAGTCTGCCCTCCTTTTGCACAGTGGGCGATTATTTTTACTTTCTTCCCCTTCTCTCATGGAATTGTGGTGATTAGCTTTTGTTACCAGCCCACAAAGTTCAATAAAAAAAATCAAACAAGAACATATTGATTTTTTTGGCAACATTTGCAAAAAGATGTAGGTGAAATAAGAGCCTTAGCTTCATTGTAGCAAGTAGCTGAAAGTGCTTAGTAACCTAAGATTGATCAGAGAGCTGATGTTAGGGAAGCAGAATGCTTCAGATGTTTGACATTCTACTGCACTGTATGGAATCTAGACATGTGATGCTCAAATTTTGCAGCAGTATTGTGTTACTTGGTGAAAACTTTCTCTGAAGATTTATTGAACCATTGCTGAATGCAAGCACAACGAAAGAGAGGGAAAGAAATTGGAACTGTGGGAAAGGGGGAACTCTCTCCGCCTTTCATTGGCGCAAGGTTCATTCTTCTGAGGGTGAACTAGATGGGAGAGCGAATTGTTAGTTATACCATGCTTTTCTTTATTTATAAACCCAAGAAGCTGCCAAAATAATAATAAAATATGTAAAACACAATAAACCTGTTCATAATGCTACAAATAATTTCAGAAAATTAAAAATGAAGATCAGGATTCAGTACTTCAGTTTAAAAATAAACACCACAGGAAGACAGAATTTCAACACATGCTACCGGTAAAAGCTCAGTGTGGTTAAAAAAAATCTCATTAAAAGACAGATCAAAGATCAACTGAACCTCTCTAGGGAGGGAGTTCCACAACCTGGGTTCCATAACAGGGAAGGGAATGAGGAAAACCTTTCTTCCTATCAGAAGATCAAGCATCCTGCTTTTATCCATTACACCAAACTACACAATACATCAATCAGCTTAGAGAAGTTGCAGTGGCCGCTGAGCCTTTGGGAGTTTGGTAACCTACACAAATGAGGCTCTGAAATGATAGTGTATCAATAAGAAATATTTGAAATTCAAGATGCTGACACAGAGAAAAATCTGTGTCTGCCATATTGTTTCCCTTCCCGCGGACCATCTGACAATCAACCAAATTCATTTTGCCAATGGTATTATTATTATTTTTCTGCACGAGGGGCTGATGGCTTCCTTTTTTTATATAACAGATTTCTTGGTTCATGAAAGTATGTGCAATGTCTCTTTTTTCAAGTTACATTTTCTACAGATCAGTTTCATTTGTTGAGACATTAGTGTTACATTAGGAAGAAAAGGGGGAAAGAGGTGGAGGGGGGGCATGGTGAGTGGGGTGGGGTGGGATGGCAATGCTTCTATTCTACTTAGTGTATGTTTGGGGTTTTGTGTCAGTGTCGCTTGTGCGGGTTCTCTTTACTATTCACTTGTATTCCTTTGGTGGTGAGAGAGGTCATAGCCAGCACACTGGAGAGACTTGTCAGAGTAAACATGGACCGATGGTATCAAATAGTATGGGAAACAGCCTTATTAGAAAAACTAACCAATAAACTGAAATTGACACAGGGACAAATAGAAGAAGGTGCCTTCACCCCGGTATGGCTCTCCTTTATCACACAGCCCAACAAAACAACAAGAACCCACCAACAGCTTACAAATCAAATCTGGCTAACCTGATTCAAAAACATCCACCCACCCCGCTCACACATGAAAACAAAGTTCACCACACACAAACAAACAAACAACCACACCCTAGGGCAAATTGCTTTCTGAGTGACAACGTCAAAAATCCCACTATGGAGTGTAAAACAAGTCTCTGTTAACCTATGGCTACATTGGATAAATGTTACAGAATAGCCTTAAAACTAGACCAGGTTCTGTATTGTTCCACGTCACCCTAGTAACTCTTGCTACCGCCTGGAGCGGAGCTTTTTAAAGAGATTGCCCAAAGTTGTGGAGCTTTTCTTTTAGGAGACCTGCCAAAGCTGTTGGAGAACATCACCAAAACTTGCTTGGCTGGCTTTTTCACGGCCGTACATGCTGCCCAGCAATTCTGCAGCCCCTCAAAATGCCCAGCAGCATTCCAGGTGGTCAGGGTTCATATTTGCTTCCTTAATGACCAATTCCCTTTCCTTTGTTCTCTTGATGACCCATCACCCAGGTAATTACCTGCACTTAGAAGCTAGCCTGGCTTATTTAGCTTTTACCGCCTGCTGGGTCCAGGGACTCAGTGTCTAGCACACAGTTTAACACCCTGAGCCTTGATTAAATTCTAACACTTATGGGATCTAGGAATTGAGAGAAGTCTGGCATGCACATAACACTATCAAATATTCAGTACTTGTTTGCCAGCATGGTTCATGGTGAAGTTGCATCTTAATAATAATAACTGTCAAGATGCTGTTTCCGGAAGTTACAGTAATGTGTTTACTGCTACATGCCTCTCCTTGACAAATAATAGATACTGACATTCTGTGACCTAAATGACGTCAGTAAGTCTTCAAATGAAATTCTCTTGTGTCTTGCATCCTTCTGTGGTAAATCAATATGTCTTTTCATTGATCACTAGCGGGTGTGGGAGACTTGAAGAGTATTGGGCTTTTAAAAATCTGAACTTTACAACAATGAGGAACAAGACTTGACTCTACTTAGGAAGAAATTTGTGTAGATTTTAGAGGTTGCTTCTGAAGGTTCTTTAACTTGACAGTTAATTGATAACTTGGTACTGTAATTTGGTGTGAGTAGATGATTCCTCCTTCTTAACTGGAAATGAAAGACAAGTAGGTAAGCCTTTTATATTTTAGCTAAAGGAATGTAAGTCCACAACATCTCACATTAACAATAATCAACACTTGCCTATACCATCCTATTTTCATTATGGGGAAATAAGCAATTTGGATAACATGAACATGAAAAACAGGGCTCTTGAATCAAATTCTTGCTTGTATGTGAAGTATTACACCGAAATAGTTAATGGAAGGTATATTACATACACTTGTGTTAATTGTTTAGCTGAATAATTTAGCTATCAGATGAAACATGCATATGTGGAAGCAAATTCCAGTTAAATTAATGGAACTTACTGTTGACCTCACATTGCACAGACAGGTGAATATCAGTTCACTATAAAAAAGAGCAGCAGCTAGAGTAAAAATTGTTAATCATTGCTTTTATTTGTGATGGAACTGCATTTGATACTTCTTAGTCATGTAAATGGTGGTTAAAAGCAAGCTGATATAACACTCTCTGTCTTTAGTAGTAGACATCCAGCCCAGTAATGGAATGGTGGAGATAGAGAGCATGTTTTCGTTACCCTGGGCAAGAAACTATTTCTTAGTTTGGTGGTGGTGGTTGTTGTTTTTAAATAACAGTCTGTGTTGCAACTTGTACTGAAGTTTTGAATCAGTAGGCTTTGGTTTCAATGGGCATATTTTAATAGAAAAGACACCCTATGGTTGTTCTGGCCAAGTTTCAAGTACTCCAGAGATGAATGGTCAGCTTTCCCATTCTGACTCCAGTGTCTCGCACTAGTTATGTCTTCAGAAGTGGCATGGGATGACTATAGGAAGTGGGAGTAAGGAATTCACAACACCAGGTGCACAAATGGAATACCTTTCATGGCTCCTTTTGAGTACTACCTCTTGTTCTGAATCAAATATTCAAAACAATCGATTACAGAGAAACTGCTTACCATCTTCAGGCGGTGGTGGCTTGGCATAGGGATGTGTGTGTGTGTGAGGAATTTGGTTGGATCCTTAGTCCAAAGCGAGGGGGAGCTGGTGCCTCACCCCTGGATCCATAACCAAAATTCAGGGTACCCCAGTAAAGGGGTAGGGTTCTGTCCAAAAGTCCAGAAAGGGGCTCACGGGCCGTAGAACACCTCAAATGGTGACCTGGCAGGATCAGCCTATTTGATTTGCATAATGGGGGGAACCTTAACCCCAGGATTGACCCTGATGGAGTTATCAGCCCAAAATTGGATAGGGTGATTCAGGATACAAACCCAATGCCTATGCAAAAGCAGATTCATATCTCTAATCAGTATTCCTATTTACTTGTTTCCAGCAAGTATCAATGAAGCACCTAAACTGTGGAAACTCCTCTCTTTACTTCACACAATGGACATGGAGAATTATGACAACTGAGACTTTCCCCTATTTTAAATACCTTTTGGGAATATTAAATATATTCATAGTATAAAATACTATAGTACAGTACTGCCATTCGAATCCCGAATAAAGTAAGTCTTGCTGACTTTGGTGGGACTTACTTTCATGGAAGCCTACTTCAGGCTTCGGCTTTATAGCTCACTGCTATGCACCTTTGCTTGCACAGTATTGCAGCCTTAATAGTGCAACCCTCTACACATAAGTAAACCCCATTTGAATTAAATGAGACTTATTTCTTGGTAAGTGTGTATAAGATTGCAAGCTTCGACTTTGTAAGCTGATAGAATTTGACTCCCACCTCCATGTGGTAAACTAGAATTGAGAGATGGAATTCTTATTCACAAATGAACTTTAAATGACATTTAATCTAGGTAGCAAACTGCCTGCTTCAAGGGAAAAAACATTTTAAAAAACTTTAAAGGGATCACGAAATACACTGTTTCTCCAAACTAGGTTTTTCTTCCCCCTTTACACCCAAATGTCTGCACCTTGGGTTTTTTTTTTATTTAAAAAAGGTTAATGTAGAGTAGAAGAAGAATTAAGCTTGCTTCCCTTATGCCTAATAGGTTCTTTCACTTGAAGTTGGGAGAGGCTGTACAGTTTACCGAATATCCAGGTGCCCAACCCAGTTATCACTTCAGTGTTTACCTGAGAACACCTTCTGTATTGCAGAAAGTCAGTACACCTGGCATCTGGTGGTGAATATATTATCAAAGGGTCATAATGTTTAGAGAATGGTAAACACCCACAGACTAACCTTTGTACTTTATCATGCACTTTATCACCCATTTTTCCTAAACCTGAATTGACTCAAAGTTGCCAATTTAAAAGCCCAAACAGGGGATATATAGGAATCATGGCAAGGGAACTAGGCTAGGGTTAAATCTGGGAGGTGTGTACAGGAAAGGGAGTAGACACTAAAGACACTGAATAGAGACTAGGCAACAAGATTAACTTACCAGTAAAATGGAAGCTAGGAATAAAGTGAGAAGGCAAGATACCTATGAGTTCAGAAGAGGGAGATAACTTTAAAGCTCTCTGCACCTTTCTTTAATGATAAGATATCAGCACCCACCAAATTACTAGAATTCAGTGTCTTCTCCTGGAAGTGTCTCCAAAAACACCTCCTCTTTCATGAGAAACTTCCTAGGTCTAGGAAGTTGCTGGGGAGCATTTTAAGCCCAGCACTAGTCATTCTATCAAGATGGGTTTTCACATGTTTTATAATAATGTTACATTCACCTATTTTATGGTATTCAGAAATGCACTCACACCTTTACGCCAGACGACATATTAAGCACAGAATGATTGCTATTTTGTTGTTGTTGTTGTTGTTGTTGTTGTTGCTTTCTGCTTTGTAGAATGATGTATGTAAGCCACGAGGTTTTGTCTGGATATTTTCTTTTTTCATAGCTTTTTGTCATTTTTGGAACCATTATTTAATTTGTACATCGTCACTGATGCTGTGGTTTTTCAAATTAAAACAAAACTGGTTAAACAATTAATTGTTTACTTTAATATTAGGGTTGTCCCCTGAAAAGGCAGTTTATTACATTCATATAGATTGCCATCAACTTTGTTCAGCTAGTGCAGAACGTATAAACTGCATATGGAACAGACAAGTCTGTGGTCTCATTATGGATGTTGGAGCTTGTCTTCATTAACTGACTCTCTCTCTCTCTCTCTCTCTCTCTCTCTCTCTCTCTCTCTCTCTCTCTCTCTCTCTGTGTGTGTGTGTGTGTGTGCATATAAATTTAATGATTGGTATGCTTGGCTGTAAAGTTAACTGCAGTGACAGTAAACACTGGCATTCAGGTTGACTTTAGAGGTTATCGGAATCTAACATCTTGAGCATTGTCTCAATGCATACTGCTTGACTTTGATATATGTAGCTCATACTAAGCGGATGTTAAAGCAGTACTAAAATCATTGCTGTTCTTTATTTATGGTTTCATCTGATTGGTCTGATCACAAGCTTAGCATTCATCTTTGCATTCTGTTCAGCTACAGCCTGCTGCTAGTTCAAGAAAAATTGCTTGAATTCTTGGGTATGCTTGAATATGTCTAAAATGAGAACATTCTCAATGTCAGAGCATAATAGCTTAGGAATGATATCTTATTTAAATCATGCATAGAATTAGCATAGAGGGATGAAGTAAAGTAAAAGTGAGCATTGGAATTGCAGTAACAAAAGCCCAAGATGCTCAAAAGTACTTCTCTAAATAGCATAAGATCCACCTTCCTTGTTCTTTGTGTGGTGTTTTGTATTAAATATGCATGCTATTAAGTTTTAAAGTTTTAATGGGGTCTGCATGTCCTTGTTTCCTTGGGACTGTAAATTATGCCTTTTTTAAAAATAAAATCAAATGACTATTTCTTTTTCGAAATTTACATTCAGAAGCAGATTAAGACCTTTACAGGCCCTAAACACTTAAAAGATTATGGTATCCTTTCTATATAATTCAGAATAAAAACAGTTCTAAACCTTAAAATAAAATTAATTTTTTGAAATGACACAAAACTTACATGTATGCTGAAATGTACATGCATGTTGTGTGCAACACTTGATAGATCAAAATCATGCAAGGAAAACAGATCCTATGTTAGGAAGACACCCCCTGGCTTAGGTGGGGGTAAGTACAGGCAAATCAAACATGCATGTCCATGCACACCCACACACATTTTTGGCACCACAAGGGGGCTGAATGGACCGGCCAGACCTATGTGCGTCCAGCTGATGTGGGTGGCCACCAGGAACAGAACCCCCACACAAGTGGGGAGTTGCCTGCAATAAAAAGAGAACAGAGAAATGAAGGAAGTGTGTGTAGTGAAGAAAGTCTAACAAAAATTCTGATTTCCTCCATGATGCTTTTCCTCATCTGTCCCCCCCCCCAAAAAATATAGCAAATGTCAAATTGTTTCTTGCATAGACTCAGCTATGCATCACCACCCACAGCCTCTGATGACATAAGAGGAGTCTATAGTTCAGCTTTTTCATAATAATTACTTATGAAAGAGAGAGATGTGACTCTCTGGTTGCATTTGACAAGCCCCTACTTCAGACCTGACTGAAGAATACTGAAAAGAATTCAACAACCAGACGAATGAATTTTCTACAGATGTGCAAGACCAAACCTGCACAGATGCCACCTCACACCTGTAGATGCCCTTCCCTTCCCATTGTTTCCCTTAATGGTCCATCACTCAGGCTATCACCTCCTAAACACAGGAAGCTAGCCTGGCTTATATTTTAACACTTGCTGGATCCAGAAGTTAGAAGAGTCTCACATATAGGCTACTTGCTCCCCACCACCAAACTCATGGCAATAGATTAGTTCTGGAGAAAAAGTCTTAAGAATTGTGTTTCATTAGGTGTTTTGTACTTGGGGACAAGAATGGAATGCTTTAAGTTTTAAAAGATGGGGCTTTTAGGCTGCATGCAAACCACGTTTTTAAAGTACATGTCTTCCCCCAAAGAATCTTGGGGACTGTAGTTTGTTTTGGGTGCTGAGAATTGTAGCTGTGATGGGTACATCTACAGTTCCAAGGATTCTTTGGGGTAAGTCATGTTATGGTTTTTATGCAGCCTTAGTGAACAGTGTGAGAGCATCACATGTTGCGGTTTTACTAAACCTTAGCAGGTATGGAGTTGATCAGAATTCGTAGCAGAAATCAACAGGAAACCAGTACTGTAAATAAATACTTTTTTAAAAATAATAATCTATAAGCTATCTTTTAAACAAACACATACATGTATATTATTGAAACATACCAATACTTGAGTAGTAAAACAGTTTATGTCTGCCTCAAGTCTAATGGCCTTTATCCCTTGGTTCAGTACTCCAGTGGAAATTCCCTTATCTGGATTTGTGTGATTAACCTAAAAAACGTGACATTTTCTATTTTAATTTGGTAGTTTTGCAGAAGTTGTATGCCATTCTTCACAGTACATAAGTAATTTGGTGATCATCTTAATAAATTAAAAATGTATATGTGAGAGTTAAGGATCCCACTACAGCTAATTATTCACCAAGGACTTGTGAAATTCCGTGTTAATGAGAGAAAACATAAAAAGGACCAAATGTCTGAATAATAAAAAAAGCTTGTGTAAGCAAATGTGAAAGAGATTTTAAATGGGACAAGCCCCTGGCCAACGTGCATGACTGAAATAATGAGTGAATATAGATAGCTGAAAGCATTAATTTGATAGGACCTTAAATGTCAAATGCTGAGGAGAAGCTTGAAATACTCAGGGATCCAAAATAATTGTGAGATAAAAGCCAGTGCTGTAATGAAGTAGTAGCTTTGTTTTATTTACTGGGGGCTAAACAAATGAAAGCATGAACCGTTCTGGCAAATTGAGTAACGCATTTTGAAGAACTGGTGAAATGGCACAGAGAACAATATGTACTTACTAGGCATCAAACTAAGCATGACAACTCTAAGGCTTGTATACTAGAATGTTAATTGTACCATATTCCTGTACAGAATGAATGCTTGGGGGAAATCCCTATACAGATGCTTTGCAGCAGGGACATGTATGTAGGAATGCTGAATATTTCCCCTGTCCTGCTGGTCTCCCTCCAACCACCTACCTTCCTCAATCCCAACTTTCCCCAGCCAGGTGTCCTCTAGATGTGTTAGACCTGGTGTGGAGGGACCTGGTTGGGGAAGGCTGGGCTAGCCATATTTAACTGGCTAGGTATCCAGACAAAACTTCTCTCCTAGGAGAGAAGCACCTAGATGAGGAGGTAGGGTTTGAGGGAAAACGGCAGAGGTGGAGAAAGGTTTCATCTTCCTTGTTCCTTTCTGTATAGCCTGGCCCCCAATATTCTCCTTTCAATCACCAAACTGCCACTGGTACTTGTCTTTCAACCTCCGCTCGTTCTTGCTCTTGTTTCGTTTCGTTTTATAAGATTTATACACCACTTGATGGGGGCGGGCGGGCGAGGAACCCCTCAAAGTGGTTTTAGACTTGGCTCCTTCCTGTAACCAGTCTTCTTTCAAAGCAACCACAACATTGGCAAGAATGTAGTTAAGCTTAAAGTGGCCTTGGCTATCCAAAAGACATATGGCCAGTTTCCCCCTCCTGATGAAAAAAACTGACTGGAGTAACATGCAGAGCTCATGATGGCAGGACTGGGTTATAAACCCAACACATACTTGCTGATGGCACTTAGGGTGGGGTGGAGTGGAGTAGGAGTTGCTTTCCTATCATCTCTTTCAATAATGCAATAACAACTTTATATAATGACAGAGTCCTGGCACATTGGATTGAAGTGAATTAACAGAAAGCGGAACTGGTAGTATTTCTGATTATGGAATCCAAATGATGAAAAATGAATGAAAAGAAAAAAACATCAGTGTAATGCAATTATAATATGAGACTATCGGGATTTTAAACAAGATAATTAGACACAAGACATATGATGGGATTGTTGTTGCACACATTAAGTAGATACTACTGGGAGAAGAGTCAGCCCACATCAGGATTGCAATTCCCATTAAGGGGCTAAATAGTAATAGAAAACTCACACAATCACACGGGGCAGGTGTAAGTTCCCAGGGAGTGCTGCTGTTGGATGCCAATAACTTCTTTTCCCATGGCAGAGAAGAGGTTTACCATTAGTGATCTCACCATGGCAAATGCCATCACTGTCATGGGTACACTGCCAGTGGTGGGTTAAAAAATGATGTTCCCTAAGCCCCTTTGGTCAATGGTCATTTCCCCAAATAGCCATACACTGTGCCAGCTCTGGAGCTGACAATGAACTATGCTTCCCATTGGAATTAACAGGAAGGGGGGAAATACTCTATAAGAGTGGGGGTCCACATGTATCACTCCAAGCAACTGTGAGCCAGAAGACCTCTTGCCATAGTAATGGCTTAGGACGTATCTCCAGCTGGGTCATTGGTGACAGCAGCATTTGTAATGTGTTCAGAGAGATTGACTAGGGTGGGTCCTCAGTGGAAGTGGCCAGGCAGCTACTGTCATTTATCCACCCTCAACTTGTGCCACCCAAAGTAGGCACTTTGCTGTACCCAGTGCCAGGCTGGCTTAGTGGCAGTGTATTTTACCCCATTTTCTACTTTTTAAAAAAATCATATTTCCAATTACCAAAGCATGTCTGTACTCTTGCTTTTGTAATAAACATGTTAAGGTTATCTTATTGGCACCTTGGTTTCTGAAAATATAATTACCTTTCTAATGAACACAAATCATGAAGAAAAGCTTTATTACAGGGCTAAGTAAAAAAGAAAATGTGATGAAGGAGGGACAAGATTGGGGGGCGGGTGAGGGAGATGCATTCTTATAATGAAATTTCTACAAAAAAAGGACAAGCCATAAAAATTTCTGGAAAGAATGGGTTGTAATTAGGGTTATGTACTCAGCCTATGCTTCAATGGCTTTTAGAAAAATAATATTTCAAAAGGATCTTCTTTTTGAATGAAATTGTTATCATTTAGTTCAGAAGTTACATTCACCTCATTTATTTAACAAAATTAACTTATTATTCTCTTTAATATGTGCTCTCCTTATTGAATTTCTGATTCCTGTATCTTAATTTTCCATGTCCTCTGAATGTGCATAGTTCAGATGATTACATTAATAATAAATAGATGTCAAAAATTAAAGTGCAGCCCAGGCAACATGCCTAATACATTTAATGGATTTTCAACTTGTAAATAGGCTAGACATAAAAACCAGGGAGAAAAAAAACAAGTGACGATCTAAAACCTGTGCTTGAATGGCACCTCCAGTAAGAAGATCGCTTTTCCCTGTCACCTGTTCATCAAAGATCTTTTCTAAAAAGCTTTATGAATTGGAAAACTACTTTGTGCCTTGACTTCCTTTGCTTTGCCTTGTCATGTGATTAAAAAAAATTAATTCTGTAATTCTGTAAGCAGTTTTATAAGCTGGAGAAGGTATGATTGAAGACTAGATGGGAATGCAGATTTCTCTCTCTCTCTCTCTCTCTCTCTCTCTCTTTCTCTCTGTCTGTGTGTGTGTGTGTGTGCTGCCTGAGATGCAACAGTAAATAGTTCTGCCTTAGATGGAGCAGCCCCCTGCCCCCTGCTGGCAGAGTTATTTTGGCACCTGAGGCAAAATATCCCACCTTGTTGGCATCTGTCTGTTTTGAGAGACAGTGGAGTGTGCCTCCAGGGGTGAATTCAAACCATTGTAGAATCAATGTGCCTGCTATAGCTGCAGAGACCTGTACTGTACAGTGGTACCTCGAATTACGAACGACGAACGAATGGCCACACACTTACGAATGTCTCGTCATCTGAAAGGAAACTGTGGCGGTTTTAGATAGGGATCTTTCTTCTTCTTTTTTTTTACAATCTATTTTTATTAATTTTCCAATTAAAATACAACTATATCACATCCATTATTCCAAATTATACAAATCCATATCAATTAAACCGAATATTATACCAAATCATATACAATTTTGGAGTTCCCATGCTTCAAAAAATTGGGGTTTTCTCGCAACTGCTTACTGCCGTCTTTATTCTAAAGTCCAAATAGTCACTCATAATCCATGATAATCCCGATCTTCCCCTGCAGTCACTAAAATATTTTCTTCTTTCATCCATTCATCCGATTTTTCCACCGCTGCTGAAATAAGCATCAAATGAGATTTCCCATATATTCATTCTCCTGTGTGAGTTTTAATCAGTCCGGCCTCCCCCTAAATCCCCATAAATCCTCTTTGTCTGGAGTGCTTTCTTCTTGCGTAGGTCTTTCAACACAAAACAGCGCCATCTTGAAAAGCTCAGATCACTTTCGTTTTCTTCTCGACGTTTTTTTTTGCAGACGATCATAGTAAAATTTACAGCTTTCCGGGCATAGGCACAGCTGTCACATTATGTAGAAACTCTTAACAGATTTATAGCTCTCCTTGCCCTATAGCTGAACTTAACTTCAGATCGCTGTTCAAATTCCAAGTGCGTCACACCTCATAAATCCAAACGCTTCCAGCCGCACTCCGATTGTCCAGTTGGAGGGGGGGCCCTCTCTTCAACAGTTTTACAGCTTCTAACCATATCATATCAATAGTTTTATAGAGTCTAACTCACACAGTTAAGTTCCATTTCTCATTTGTTCCAAACAAACAGGACATCACGTCCGGGAAGGTATAAAATAACTCGTAGAGTGTATGAAAGAATAAAGAAGACTCACTTCCCTTCTCGTGGCGTCCCAATCAATCTTTCTTGCCGATGATATACTCCCTCACTCCTCACGCTCAGCAGCGAAAATTCCTTGGCAATAAACAGAGCTTCTGCCCTTCCTTTTTGAAGCACGTCCATGAATTTAAGCCCAATTATCTTCTTTGATCATGGAGATCCCGCTACGCAGGTCGGCGTCCGGGGAGCTCCGCTCCTCCATAAGTGCTTTCAGCCCTGGCCCCCCCGCCCCTTGAACAGTCGGGGTGGGTTTAGGGGCATCTGCGGGCCTGCGGCCCTCTCCGTAACCCCCGGAGAGGTGGGGAGGTTGCCATTTACTCCCCTAGCAACCGCCAAATTCCTTATGAAGGTCGGAGAGATGGAAAAAGGGTCAGCCATTCCTGCGACCGGAACCGGAACTCCTTAGATAGGGATCTTTCAGCTTACGTATTTTTAGATAGGATTGCTTTGACTTACGAATTTTTCCCTTTCCAATGCATTCCTATGGGAAATTGCGTTTCCAGCGGCGTTTTCCGACTTACGAATTTTTCGACCTACGAAGGTGCCTTCGGAATGGATTAAATTCGTAAGTCGAGGCACCACTTAACTTGTAATTGCTGCCCCCCCGGTTGTTTTTGCTGTGTTAGCAGCACCAAAGTGACATCTTTGGGATGGAAGCCTGGGCAGTGTGTGTGTAGGTCCCAGGCTGCCCAGAAAAGATATGGACCAAAGGAAAGTAGAGCAATACATTTGGCACCAGCTTGACTGCAACAGTTGCTGGAAAGAGGTGTTCAAGACGCCATCCAACTGTCTTAGCAACTCCACTCCAGATTAGTGTAGGGTTTGCTCCTTAGCCTTTTCTTCTCCCAAAGGCAACAGATATGGACTTTTCCTCAGGTTTTACTCTAGAAGCCTTTCTCATGAATGAGTATAGCTGCAAGGAAGCAGAGGTTTAGAACCAGAGTTTTCCTTCTCCTAGACTGGCTACCTTCCTGAGTTGACACGGCCAATCTGCCCCTCACTTCCCTGCCCCACACATGTAGTAACTATCCTCATGACCACTGGACCCAGCGCTTTTTTTCAGCTGGAACTCAGTTCTGGCCTTTCTCAAGTGGGTGCAGTTGACATTATAAGAGGACAAGGGGGGTGTTCATGGTGAGTTCTGGCACTTCTTTTTCTATAAAAATAGCATTGTCTGGACCCACTATTGGTCTCTGATCAATCTGCCAGAGCCTGTTTTAGCATGCAGGGGAAGTCCCTAATTCACTGAGGGTTTGAGACCCATTGGCTACCTTCACCTAGTTTAGCCGGCCAATCAAAGCTGTCTCCCAGGGTGTGGCTGCTGTCACATGCTGACAGCTTCTAAAAGCCACAGGTGTGAGCTGAGTGCAGGGTGGGAACCAAAGGGGAACAAATTACCCCAGAAGGAGCATGATGTGTCCCCAACCAGAGGTACTACCCCTCCCCTGATACCCCCTTCTCTCCCTACAATAATAATAAATAAAATTATGTACTCACGGCTTGACTTTCATGAAACTCAAAATTAGATGCCTCAGGCAGCCACCTCATTCTGCCTAGTGGGATATCTGACTCGGTGGGTAACAGGGACCCTATACTATATTACCTTAAAGAGTTAACTGTTTTTTGTGGCATGAATTTTCATAGGCAGTAGTTTCCATTACATAAAATACACGAAGACAGAGAAAAAAAGTGAAGGGCACACACACACACACACAAGTTTTAGGTAACAAGAAGAAAAAGGAGAAATTAGGATGAAATTTAAAGTAGACCCACAGAAAACACAAACCAGTAGTAGTTCCATAATGCACACTCTACATATTACCCAGGGCTATCATGACTGAGCCTTGAACTAATGAGCTCCTCTTCTCTGAATCTCTTTTGGTGCATTACTCCAGCAAGATTCCTGTTTTCCCATGGGTTCTTATCAGGGGGAGGTGTTTAAAGTAGAGGGGAGATGCTTCAGAGAGCAATTTGGCTAACCCATCCCTGACGCGCCTCCTACTCTCCTTTAAAAAGGTCTGGAGTGGGCTGTGAGGGGAAGGTAAAGGGCTTGGGGCAAGCAGTGAGAAGTGGGGGAGGTGGAGGAATAGGCACAGGGACAGTGAGGTTTAAAGTGAGGAGGAATTGCTCAGGTGTAGGGTTGGTGAATGGAGCAAGCAGGGGCAGCAGCCCCTAGTTAAAACACACACACAAATGTAGCAGGAAATATGGTATTCTATTTGGACATGGTTGATATACAGTAGTACCTCGGGTTACAGACGCTTCAGGTTACAGACTCCGCTAACCCAGAAATAGTACCTCGGGTTAAGAACTTTGCTTTCGGATGAGAACAGAAATCGTGCTCTGGCGGCGCAGTGGCAGCAGGAGGCCCCTGCTGCCACTGAAGTGGTACCTCAGGTTAAGAATGGTTTCAGGTTAAGAATGGACCTCTGGAACAAATTAAGTTCTTAACCCGAGGTACCACTGCACATGCAGATACTAAATAGCATGTCATTTGTCAATGATAATAATATTGAACAGTGGACAGAATTCATCAGTAAAGGAGGAGGAACCAGGACATAACTTGAGGAACTTTAGTCAATTTATCCTGCTCATCTAATCTGCAAGTAGAAGGGACTGAGATGTACACACACATTATCTTCTGTCTCTGGATGCTTTTGATTAACTCCTATTATAGTAGTTTCAATCACATCACATTTGTGCCATGTTTCCCTCCCCCTCCCCTCCCCCCGCTCCAGTGATGCTGAAACAAAACATTGGCAACCCAGTCAGTTTTTCATGCAAAAGTTAATTGGAGGTAAGTTCAATAACATGAATTCTAGTCATGAATGCACTGTAATCAAATTATTCTCTTTTTCCTCCCGTTTATGATACAGTGTCAACAATGCATAACATTACTGGACTTCAGCAGTCCCTTCTTATTATCATCGCTGAAGTATTTAATTATGCTACTATTCATTACTGAGAGATGTGAGGTGTAGATTAAAAGAAAAATCTCTGGTGCTGAGCTGCCAATAACCACACTGCAGGTTTCAATTATGATATAATTATTTTAATTATTCTGCTTAACTCTTTGGAAGCAAAGGTTATAAGAATAGTTCTCTTTTCTGAATGAGCGTGAGAAAATTGTTTGAAGGAGTAGCAGAATGCCGTTAAGAGATGGTAGTGCATTTTAAGAACATGAGATGAGTCCTGCTGGATCAGACCAAAGGCCTACTGTTTGCATTCTGTTCCCACCAACCATGTGCCCATGGAAATCCAACAAGCAAGACATTATCACAACAGCCCTCTTCTGCTCATGTTCCTCAATAACTTGCATTTGGAGGCAGGTGTAACTGCTATTTAAAGGATATACAGTACGTGGAAGTAATCTCTCTCATGACCTCCAACATTAGAATAGTAAAAGGGAATTGAGTGGAGCTTTGTCATGAGATGAGCACTTACAAACTCAAACTTTGTAGGAGAGGTATTTATTTAGATGTGGCTCCTTTATGGGTAAGAGTTTAATATTTCAGATCTGTACCTACTGTCTTAAACTCCC
This sequence comes from Zootoca vivipara, assembly GCF_963506605.1. NCBI lineage: Eukaryota > Metazoa > Chordata > Lepidosauria > Squamata > Lacertidae > Zootoca > Zootoca vivipara. The sequence goes on from NC_083285.1 coordinate 30,851,165, forward strand.
TGGCATAGGCTTGTGCCTGTTGCTATTTCTACCATGCTATCATTGTTTTAAATTTCTACCTCACACTTCCTCCCAATGGAACCCTGAGACAAAAACACCAAAATGGTAGCACAATACATTTGAGAATAAAATAAAACATATTTGGAAAATATTAAGAGCATTCAAAAACATGTAAACATATCCTTTTCCTTGCTGCCACTATAGTTTCCCCTTTCCTCCACTCTGCTGGCATTTGTGATTCTTTGAGAAAATGTTACAGGTACAGTGCCTTTTTTCTGTTTTCATGCCCCCCTCCTTTTGATCCACTTATTCCAGCCTTTGCGTTATTGGGTTGGGTTGTGAATGTTAGGTATCCGAGTTATCCACTTCTACAAACTGATCAAATTACTTTGTGTTGAATGCCTGACTTCTTGGGTTCTTTAAATAGGGTTTTCACATTCAATGTATATGGCAACCTCTGAGTATCGAAGAAATGTGCAAGAAAAAAGGCAGGATGGAAACAGCTTAAACTGAATAATAACTGGGATGTATGTTCTACTAGAAGGGTGTCATTTCCCATACTGTTTTCAGATAGTAGCTCAAGAGTCATAGGTGCAGACACGACGGCTGCTTATCAGACTGGTACACCTCTGTCTCCTTCAGTGTAACTTTACCCTGTTTTACCCTAACAGCTGCACCCATTCTGCATCTCTCTCCTAGGGAAGTACATGAGATTTGTGTTATATGTAGTAAAACTACAAGAAAATACTGCCCCTGTCTATCATCTATCTATCTATCTATCTATCTATCTATCTATCTATCTATCTATCATCTATCTATCTATCTATCTATCTATCTATCTATCTATCTATCATCTATCATCTACCACTCTTCCATCCTACAAATCGATGTGATTTTTAAGAATGCTCTCCACAACCTAATCCGTTGACTTATCCTGAAGTTGGCTTTTCCTGACTTATTAACCATTATTTATTGGGTTTATGAAATGGGACTGCATGAACACCCACAAGGCTAGTTTATATTTTGGCCTACTAAAATATGATCACCTGAACCAAATTATGAAATACAACCTGAGCACACAGCAAAGCAATAATTATGCACTGATTATTCTTTTTTAAAATAAAATACTGTATATTCCTGCATATAAGACTACTTTTTAACCCAGAAAAATCTTCTCAAAAGTCGGTGTGTGTGTGTGTCGTCTTATACGCCGGGTCGTATTTCTTATACAGCAAGTATATCCCAAAACTCTATAGTTTAACTGGAAAAGTTGGGGGTCGTCTTATACGCCCAGTCGTCTTATACGCCGGAATAGGTAAATCTTCTGATTATAGCCCACCTTTCTTCTATCACAGAACCCAGAACCCAGGAGTTAAGAAACCTTTTCATCAATAGTTTTATTGCTTTTTCTATGCTGCAGTTCATGCTAGCCTGATTGAAATTATACTACCTAAAGGGGGGAAGCATAAGGTACCTTTAGGAAGACATTGATGTTAATTTAATCTAAATTAAAATGTTCTGACATTTCGGATTCTTTTGATTGCATCCAGACATGCTGGATTTGATAGCACCACTTTACTAGGCCTACAGTTGTAGAGGAACAATGTCAATTCAGTATAGAAAATAATAGGCTGTAGGTGCTGATAAAAATAAAATGATTCACAACAGTATTGTGTTCTGTTCTTTATTACTGCTTTCAGTAGTAGATTGATTTGGATACCATTTGTCAATGCCATTGAAATGCTTTTAAAATTAATACTTTTCATGATGTTGATCATAGAAACCCTGAAAATAGATGGTGAATTATTATTAGAGTGACAGGTGAATGAAACATTAGCAAGAAGGTGGATTTTTAAATGCAGTTAAAAAGAAACTTATATAGTGGATTTCTTTCTTTTTTAAACCCTCTCTATTGAGCTTCACTTTAGATGCAGCACAGAGAAGAAGAATGGAGGTGAGGTATGAGTAGACTCATTTTCTTTACATCCAGTCAATAAAAAATGAGCTTTAATACCTGGCTTTGGCTATTTTCATTCACTACTTATAATGATCAGAGAATTATTAGTCAGAATTTTCATGAGTTGGACTTGCCTTTGTTATGTTACAGATTAAGTAGACCTATTGCTGGCATGAGTTTATGTTTGCATATTTATGGCGGACTTATGATGGACTTACACATATCTGTGACTGACATCAGTGGGTCAGTGCAAAGTACCGTAGCTGCTTGATAGGAATCCAGAACTGAAGAATCTAGTGTATTTTGTACATAGAAGTCTCTTTACACCAATCACCATCCCCTGATTGCATCCCACACCAGACTACTTATCAGGATACTTCTTAGTTGTGGACAGTTGTATGAATTAAGTTCTTAACCAGAGGTACCACTGTATATATTTTACTGTATAGGAGAAGCTTTCTGTGACATCTGTTCTCAACTTATTGATGTATATGCTGCCTTGAAATCTAGTAAAAATGTTTTTTTCTAAGCACACGGGCATGCAATTTGTGCAGCAATGAGATATTGTGGGATAGATAAGCTTCTCACTGTGTTGATCCACAGGCACACTTCTACCTGGGGAAGGAGTATTGAAGTCATGAAAGGACTGTTTTACCCTTTACATCAGAGCATTGCACAAACTCAAAGACACACTTTTGCTTGTGCAAATTCTTACGCAAGCAAAACCCTAACAACTATTCTAGAACTTATTCTAGCCAAATATTCTAGGCAAATATTTGCAGAATAGAGCTGGCGGTTGTTTTTCTTCTGCTCACAGTTCAGCTAACCCAACGTACTTTGAAAGATATTGCTCAGAAGTACTGCTAATACAGAGCAGAGTATAGAGATCTGATAGTCACACTTTACCAATCAAGTAAATTTCATCACTGCCATTGGAACAGCTGTCAGGTTTGTGTAGATTTCAATTTGCTTCTGAAATGAATGAGTCATGAATGATTCATAATTTGAGAGGTGAATGCTCATGATTTGAACACCATCAAACTTACTTGGGAGAGAAGCTTTCAACGAGCCAAATAATGTTCTTGAAGGAAGAGAAATTGTCCCTGTTGGGTCAAGTTTACATTAGCAGTTTACATTAGCTGTATATCTCTGTGTTATTTACTGCTTTGAGCACTTACATAGGAAGCCTGCTATGAAAATCCAAATGTATTCTCTTGTTTACCTGATCCATCTCTCTTTGAAAGTTATAAAGAGAAAAATCTAACAGCTCTCCAAGTCTAATTCTGTATAATGAATCAACTCATTTCCTATATCCCTTGCTATATCCCTTGCATTGGAAGCAGTGAAATTTCCATAGTGATATTTTCAAAATATTTTACTCTTTAGATAATGTTTGGATGGCTACCACACAGTGAATACTGGTAATTGCTGATTTCATGAAGTCATGCAGGACTTAACATGCAAGGATGGGACTACTGAAGTATTCTTGTCCACATGGCTCCTTTTACAAATGACCTTTTTAGTTATCCTCTGTCTAACGCTGTGCTACATTTCCCACCAATTTATTGATCAACTGAAAAACTACTTGTTCCTCAGCAAGCATTATTTTTTCTTTTTATTACACCACTTTCAAAAATCAGCCATCTAACTTATTTTTCCTCCTCCAGGAGGCACTGATGTCCACCAACTTAGATGGCTTTAAAATAAATGTAAAGGTAAGGGGACCCCTGACCATTAGGTCCAGTCGTGACCTACTCTGGGATTGCGGCGCTTATCTCACATTATTGGCCGAGGTTAGCTGGCGTACAGCTTCCAGGTCATGTGGCCAGCATGACAAAGCCGCTTCTGGCGAACCAGAGCAGCACACGGAAACACTGTTTACCTTCCCGCTTGGAGCGCTACCTATTTATCTACTTGCACTTTGACGTGCTTTCGAACTGCTAGGTTGGCAAGAGCTGGGACCAAGCAACAGGAGCTCACCCCGTTGCGGGGATTTGAACCGCCGACCTTCTGATCAGCAAGCCCTAGGCTCTGTGGTTTAACCCACATTGCCACTCATGTCCCTGGCTTTAAAATAGGTTTACACAACTTCACCAAGGCCTATCAGTTGCTACCAGCCATGACAGCTATGCTCTAACTCCACAGTTGGAGAGAGCAATGCTTCCAAATTTCTAGAAGCCACAAGAGGAGAGAGTGCTTTTGTGCTCCTCATGCTCTACTCCCTGGTTTACCACAGGCTGGTTTCCCTAGTTGGCCACTGTGAGAACAGGATGCAGGACTAGATTGGCCATGGGACTCATCCAGCAGGCTATTCTTATGTTCTCATGAAATGGAATCCATTCAGTGAATTTAATTTAAGAGTGAGTTGCATGGTTTCCATGAGATGAAAGGGAAGCAACATGATACAGCACTGGGCACTTGTTTTATGATTTGTTGTTATACACATACCATTTTCTATTTACTTTGCCCTGGACATGCATTATTTACCTGAGAATCCATCAGGCTATATTTTTAGCTATTGTTCACTGATGGACTCCCCGACCCAATTTGATGGTTGTTGCATGAACATACATTCCCATTAAGGCATAGGCAGGTGTACACAACAACAGTTTGCAAAAAGGTAGGCTATTGCATTAGGAAAAGAAATACCCCCTTTCACTTTATGGATGCACACCATATTTAATTTTATCCTCAACTTTTTATCCTTCTAGATAAAATTATTAATTTCTCCTATACATTCATTCCATGGGATTATTCTTTATAAATTTAACCATCTTTATTTTCACAGCAGCGAGAATTTTGCTCCCTCATCTGTTACAATGAGAGTATATGGTAGTTTAGTATCTCTTAAATCTCAACCCTAAATTGACTGATGACCATTTCTGCTTTGAGCCGAGCTTTTAAAAAAAATCTAAATACTGTAATATATCTTCCTCTTTGGCATGATTCCCCTCTGATATATTTGTAGAGTACTGCTTTATTGCTTCCTAAACTTCTTTTTGCCAAACTCTTAATCTCTGCTCACAAAATATATTCTTCATTTCTGTGAACATCTTAGTTGCTCTCCTTTGTACCTCTTTCATTTTGAATTCATTCTGCAACTTTAAATGACTGCAGATATAGTCCAGTTTCTCTTTGTGGTCTTTTAGATGATTTAGATAGGGTAAAAAGGAAAACAAGCAACCAGTTTGGTTATGTTGGTTCATAGGAGGTTCACAACACAATATTCTATTCATGGTTGAAGCTGTAAATATTGTACTCATTCTAAACTCAGCTAACACATACTATCTATTGTAGTAAAGGGAACCCCTACTGATTTGCTTGTAAATTTTCCCTTCTTTAGTTTTCCACTTTCCCTAAAACTGGCAGTAGCAGTATTATCAGAAATAAGTGTCTGCAATTGAACACAGTTTAGTTTAGAAAATGAAAGAAACCAAGCTAAGAAGAATATTATAAGCAGAAATCTTTTCATGTTGTGACAGGTAAGTCAGTCTCATATCTTTACAAGCCATGGAATGGAATGAATAATTGCTACCCCTTATTCAAGAAACTGCATGTCCAGTTCTTCTGCAGAGTTGCTGGAGCTGAGATGGTAGATTTTCAAGCACATGTCTCACAATAGAGTCAAATATCATGTTTTTTCAGGGAATTTGAATTCCATTTTTAAAGAATGTATGAGACCGATCAACTACAATACCTCCCTATCCCAACGTTCTTTTGCAGATTTCAGTTCACAATTTCTTTTTTGCCTTTCATCCCTTTCTATGCTGGGATGCCTGCATATCTACAAGCTTAACTGTTTGGAATGTGGCTCCTGATTTATTAGATTATTGGAATGTGCCAAATAAAAGCTGCCCAGGGAAAGTTGCCCATAGTAAAGGTTAAACAACTGATTAGCATAAACGTAGATTTAACACATGCATTAATGTCAACATCAAATTCATTAAACACAAGTGGGTTACCCACATTGAAATCATAGATGAGGGAGGTGAAGCAAGATTTTCCTGGCCATTGTTGTTGTTTAGTCATTCAGTCGTGTCTGACTCTTCATGATTGCCAGGCACTCCTGTCTTCCACTGCCTCCCGCAGTTTGGTCAGACTCATGTTCGTAGCTTCGAGAACACTGTCCAACCATCTCATCCTCTGTCGTCCCCTTCTCCTTGTGCCCTCAATCTTTCCCAACATCAGGGTCTTTTCCTGGGAGTCTTGTCTTCTCATGAGGTGGCCAAAGTATTGGAGCCTCAGCTTCCTGGCCATAGCAGAGTAGAAACTAAGCTCCTTCACCATAATCACCTGTCTGGGCTGATGGGCTTCCTCTCTTCACAGCAATCACCACGAGAGTCTCCTGACGTTTTTATGGGCTTTATATACATTTACAACAGGCAATTAGCACATAATGATCATCCATCAGAGTCACTCAGTTCAGATCTCTGCTGAGGCCTGCGTTTGTCCTTCCAACAACCCAGAAAATGGCGGAGTCTTCCGCCTTGCCTTTCAGCCCTCCTCTTTTCTGTACATCTCAGGATAGCTGGGGCAAACCTTCCCCCCCCCCCGATTCTGAGCTCAAGCTTAACCCTTGCTGATCCTGTGAACTTTCTGGCTCCCTAGCCTCTAGACCAGGCATCCCCAAACTGCGCCCCCTCCAGATGTTTTGGCCTACAACTCCCATGATCCCTATCTAACAGGACCAGTGGTCGGGGAAGATGGGAACTGTAGTCCAAAACATCTGGAGGGCTGAAGTTTGGGGATGCCTGCTCTAGACTTACTCCAGCCACTCTCCCCCTCATCATCTCCCTCCCCCTGGTCCCCCTCCGGGGAACTGGAAACCACTGGCTCATCCCTGACATCACCTTCTAGAAAATTCTGAAATAAAAAAGGGAATTTATTCGTTGGTGAATTGCATAAAGTGCAATGCATAATATGATGTATACTTTCTTCAGTTTAACCTGATCTGCATATAAAAAGATGGTCATATGTTGGGCTATTACACCAAGCTACAATTTTTTTCTCATGTTTTATTAGGGTCCTGCACATTATAAACCAAAATGTAAAATAAAAAATAGTGCCGTTTACTGCTACATACAGTAATATAGAATGGTGGCAACATTCTCCAGGGTAGTAAGATAGTATTGCGCTTCGAGACCCCCAACCATCCCAAAAAGTGAAGACACAGTGACATGGAATTTTTGTTTAAGTTATTGGGCAAAATTTAGGCCATAACTTTATTAAATACAGAATGTTAGTGATATTGGCTTAGGCATTGGAATCTCCAAACTATTTCAGACTCACACCTGCTTTTGTGCGGAATCTGATAACGGGTGAAACACCGCCAGAGGGAGCCCGGGGTTTGGACAAGAACCAGGCCAATCCCTGGATTCTTTTAACGGAATACCCTTGACCTTGGAGGGGCAGGTGATAGCCGCATCTCCCCTCACCACACAACGCTGATCCGATGCCTAATCGCCTAACTTTACAAAGTTGTGACGATTGCTACGCAGTAGGCGAAAACCAAATGGCCCTGCCAATTTGACAAATGGAAAATTTCCTACCAGGCCCCCGTTACAAAACAGGCGACCAACAAAGTCCATAGCAAGGCCAGACGCACCAACTAAAGGGGGGTGGGCGGGTGATCCTCCGCGTGAAGGCAAAGAGGTCCAGCAAACGACGCGCAGGGTTTAAAAGCATTTTGCAGACACCCCCCAAGCCAAGCTTTTGGCTTTAGGGTCCAAGCATCCACAAAACGACCAACCAGAGTGGAGCAGGGCTAAGCCCCACCCACACCAGGAGGTAGGAATGTTCAGTGGTCTGAGCGCAACATGTACCCTCTTTGAAGAGGATCTGACTTATTGTTCCATCTGCCTCTACTGAATGCAGGTAATTGTCAGCTTAGGGCAAACTTGTTTTAAAATGTCAGTGTACATAGGCAATAGGGCTGTTAAACTGAATCACAGAATAATGCTATTATCAGTGCTTTGTAACTTTTTATTTAATATTGTACCTATCTTGACAAAGGTATGACATTCAACTGTTAAACCTTTCATAGATTTTAATTAACATGTATAAAATTTGCAAATTATTGTGTCATTATCTGAGCTTATCTGGGAGACCAACAGAACTCTACTTAATAACGTATTTCCAGCAATACTGCATATTAAAAAATCCTGGGTAAGAGCTCTCAAATCATGTTATTTGGATTTAATACTTTTATTTCTAAGAGAACCCAAAAGCCCCGTATTATGGAAATGCATGTAATCATAGCAAATAATTTCTCCTAACACATGTTCTCTTTGAACTGTCTATGGCTAGGCCATTTTAAGTATTCTTAAAAATAAAATAAAAATTTCTAAGTAAAATTCAGCACTCAGGCACTCTTTATCTAATGCTTTTGTCTTAAACGTACACCCTTTTTTTGTTTTTATATTGTAAACTGCCCTGTGATCTTCAGATGAAGGGCAGTATAATAACAATATTTAGAATATAATATAATAATATAATATAATGCATATGTAGTCTGCACTCTGTTGTTGTGGTAATAGCTATAAATATGCTCAGCTACATTGTGCCATTTTTAAAAATGGGCAAAGCAGAGAAGGAAGTACCAAATTAGATTTCAATAAAGTTGTCTTGTAAATGCAACTTCACTGGCACTGCAAGAGATAAATGTTCACTTTCACTCTCCTTCTCATACTGATTCTAGAATCTCCAGTCATCCACAAAGAAACATTAGGCATATCTATTCAACCCGAAAAGCCTCGGGTTACAGTTCTGTTTAAAAGATGAGTTGGCAGGGAGCCACAAAATCAGGCTTATGTTGTTTAGCCATTTCAGACCTTGTTACGTGGAACCTAAATGCCAAATCGGGCTTATTGCATTGCAGAGGTATAATGCTGCAGTTTGTATTTTACTGGTACCTGATCCTGTGCCATTTTCTCACCGTGTGTAGTGCTGAGGAACTGGATGCCGTCTCCTGTTTCCTTTAGGAGGAGGAAGGATCCCATCTGGCAACTTTTTGAAGCATCCTATGGGTACTGGGGATTCATTTGACCTGCTGAAGCTCACACAATTATTTGCTGAGGCCTGGCAGTTGGAAGTGTTTTGGCAGAGGCAGAGAGATGGGCACCTTTTGACTTCTGTGAAAAGAGAGATGCTGCTGCCACAACATAGCTTAGCAGAATCTGTCCCTAAGCCAATAAAATTTAAAAAACCCCCGAAAACAAAACAACCATGTTGGAATGTCTCCAGGGTATATCCAAGAGCAAATACATTTCCAGATCCTTGTAGCCTGTGGCTATAATAGTTATATTTTGTGTTACAGCAAGTGGTAGGTAGCAATGCAGAAATTGTCACTTTTCACCTGAAATCTAAAGGGTCTGTGGTATATTGAAAGAAAATGAAATTTTGTAGGGTCAGGTTTGTTTGTGCACATGTTGGCCACAGAAAAGCCTTTGCTTGCAAAGGAGGACATTGCATTGCACTTGATTCTCATGAAATGTCATTGTTAAGGGAAAATGTAGACTTCTAGCAATAGATTAGTATACCTGTGCTATATATGCATAATAAATCTGTGGGTCAGAAAGTTCTCTTTACTGACTAAAACATGAGTTATTGGGGACTTTAAATGATACCAGACTAATAATTTGCACTGAAAGAGCTATGCAGGCCGAGGGCATTAAGAAGAATTAATCAAATAGAAACCCTTAGATATACTTGGAGAAAGGAAAATGAGATTAGAGGTGACAGTTTACCCAGACAAAGGAAAATAAAGTGGCAGGTTTATTTAATGAAAAATAAAACAGGGATTCTTCATATTGGCAGGGCCAAGGAGAAAAATATAAGAAAGTAAGATTGTGGAGGATGGAGTGGTTATGTGGTTAAAGGGTTCAGGTTGTATGAAAAAAACTGACAAATAGGGATTATAGGGTAAAAGAATGGGTTTGTGCATCAAATTATGAAGAATATGATGTTAGCACAAAAGGGTAAAAGAAAATCTAGGCCACTTGGGTGAGGATTATTACTGAGAAGTGATAATTGAGGTTGGAGGGGAGACAAAAAGAAATTTCAATTGAAAAGGGATAGACAAGTTTGTAAAATGAAGCAAAAACAGGGTATAATGAGAGAGAATGTATGCCATTTAAATTTCTTTTTTATTTAATCCATTAGGTGAATAATACAAATGAATAATCCATGTCTGGTTTCAGGGTTCTCCCCTACTCCTTGCATGCAAAGCCTCATAAACTCTTTCATAGAGGACATAGAAAGAAATCATGACTGCACTTTCATGAAATGGATTTGGAGGGCATAACATTTTTTAGATTTTACCTGGTATGCCTTTGGGGGTGAAAATGTTAAAACTAACAATAGGCAGATAACCATGCAAGGTTCAAGGTTTGCCTCAACTGAAATGGGTTTGTACTACAAACATTAAATGAAAAGATGTGTCTCAAGGAGAAAGTTGTTTGAGGTCAGAAAGCTTTTGAGGGCATATTGTTACAGGATTCCAGGGGACATTGCTTTCTGATCTTTGGTAATCTTCCTGAATATCTGCAACCCACAATCTAGTGTGAGACTGCTTGCTATAGGGTTGTTGCTTTTAGTATGGTACATTGCAGAAGACGTTGACTTAACACATACGAATTCTGTTTTCTGGGCAATGACGTTAGTACTTTCATTATATTCTGTTTAGCACAGGGAAGATTTTGTTGCAAGCAAGAGGCACCCATTCTTAAATGAAAGCCCATTCTCTGTAAGTCCACACGTGCATCTATGACTTGTGTGGCATGGCAGGTAGCTTATGTACTTACTCGGGCAATCCTGGTCTAAAGTGAGAGAAAAAGCAAGAGGTATGAGTGAAGACTTAAAAAAAAAGAATTATAAGGGTATATGCATTATAAAGATTGCAAAGGTAGTGTTCCTGATTGGCTACTAGACACAGTGGCCATGCTCTGCCTTCAAGGTTGTAGGCATTATGTTTCTGAAAACAAGTTGCTGGAAACCACAGGAGTGCTCTTGTGCTTGGGTCCCGCTTGTGGGTTTCTGAATGTACCAAAAAGTTAAGGTGTTAATGATAACACAATATTAACAGCCTTCAGATGTACTCATTTAATCAAAGGCTGATATTTAATTATTATCAGTCCCTCATGTTATGGGAACCAAAGAACCGAACTTTCTATGATCTTCCCCACAAAGGACAAAAAAGTAAGTAAGAAAGAACAGAGTTGGTAGACTAAATTAATTCTTGTGCAATTCCACCGAGTAGGAATACGTAATACTTCTTTGGGCTGCTGAAAAGATGGAATATATTTTCAGCCGAGGAGTGCTTACAGGCTGTGAAGATGTTACTGATGCTCAAATGAAAGAGGGCTGCAGATCTGAAAAAATGAATCTAAAGTAGATGTTGTAAGTTGGAGTAAAGACTTGCAATCAAATGTTAGCAGCAGAAACAGTGCTGGATCCACTGAGAACAAAGAAATGGGAGGTTAATAAACCATACCAAGAAGATTAGAGAAGACATTGTGCCCCAGAGGTTATGGAAAAGATTGAAGAATAGAAGCAAGAGATTTACTTATAGCTTAAGGAAAGTCCTTGCTGCAAACAATTACCTCTAATACTAGCGTGTGTGTTTCTAAAGCATATTTTAGTAATGACCACTTTTATATCTTGCTGTAGTAGTAAACCTTTGAAATGCCAGGGATAAAGAGAAATACCTTACATTAGTACCCCTAATAATCTTCATTAAATATTACAAACACCATGTTTTGGTTGAATTTGCGTGCACCTCTTAATACTTTGCATGGTTTTTGCATGTTGTTGTTTTTTAAAAAATTGAGTATTACTGTTATTGTTACGCAAAACATAGGGTTTGTTTGTTTGTTTAAGTTGTCGTATATAAGCAAAATGTTCTATGGACATTATCAAGTTTAGCAGCAATCCTGCTAGATAGGTCAATATTATTATCAGTATTATTATCATTATTATTCTTCATCATAATATTATTATCCATCTGTCCCTGATCCTTTAGTTGAGATTCCTGCATTGCAGGGGCTTGGACTATATGACGCTTGGGGTCCCTTCTAGGCCTGGGCAATGTATCAATACATCACCCAGGACTGGTATGAGGGGCAGACCGTGATGGCAGCTTCACTCCAGCAGTATATTGTGGGTGAAAACTGATGCCGCTCTTAGTCCCTCTGCTACAAGCGCCGGTTTCAACATCGGGCCACTGGTAGTAGTGCAAGACCTAGTTACAGTAACGAGTGAACCTCTGGCCCTCTACTGATGGGCTCCAACTTCCATTAGCCCTGGCCCATGTGGCCAATGCTGGTGGCCATTGTACATCTGGAGGGCCGTATGTCCTCAGAACTCCATTCTAGTGGAATCTTGGTTCTACATCCCTTTAATTATTTACTGCCTATGTCAGATCACTATGGTACAACAGTGAATGTGAGCATTTTAAAACTTGAGAATCTAATAGGTAGCAGATATAGTACCCATCAACTATAAAAATTGGAGGTGTTATTTATACGTTGCTTTGGACTTCCCCCCACTGCTGTTCTACAAGACGATCCCAGTTGGTTGTAATGAGATATTAATGTTTCAACCATCAGAACTGAAATATGATTTTCTTTTAACCATGGAAAACTGTCAAACCCATAGCTTGTGAAAAATGGCCCCTGTGATAAAAGCAAGGTTATTGGAAGCTTTGCCTCCCTCTATCCTTTATCCTCCACCAATAATGATTGATGTTTTCCTTTTACTCTTCTCAGGAACTCATTGAATTGCTCGGGCAACTCATAAGGATTTTAAAAATGGTTAGCATTTTATATCTCTGCTCTGTTACAGCAGGAATCTGCTTTTTTTTTAAAATTAAAAAACAGTGGATATGTGATCCTTGGCTAGAATGCTGTTTTAATCTCTTCAGGCAAATCAAACTGAACGATAAATTGTATGATTCATTGCTTAACCTCAGCAGTAAAGCAGCGATCTTAAAAATCCATGTGCAGCAATCTAGCAATCTAGAGAAGGCTGAGCAATAAGCATAACTATTATTGCCAAAAAGTCAAAGAACTGTTGAGAGCACAATGTTAATGAATTGATGGCCTCACAGTTTTGAAACCTTCCTTCTAAGTGGCCTGCACTTGGGCCGTTCAGTACAGGATTTTGAAGAGGACCTTGAAAATGTCACTGCTGCCTTTCATGTTAATAACTTTATCATAGCAAATAACTTTATCAAACCAAATTTATCACAGTAAGTGTACACCGACGGGTGTGTTTAATGCAGGCATCCCCAAACTTCGGCCCTCCAGATGTTTTGGACTACAATTCCCATCTTCCCCAACCACTGGTCCTGTTAGCTAGGGATCATGGGAGTTGTAGGCCAAAACATCTGGAAGGCCGCAGTTTGGGGATGCCTGGTTTAATGTTTGTAGCACCATTCCTTTTAGGCGCATTATTTAGGGAGGGCTTTGTTGTACAAACTGGTATAGAATTACTTACAAAAATAAAATAATAAACCTCTCATCTCTAATAACCAGTAACAAGTCACCAAGGTGGTGACAGATTGTGTGTGTCTCTGTGTGTGTGCTTGTGATTTGCATCACTGTCCCATGCATTTGGGGCCGGCCCAAGACATTTTGGCACCTGAGGCAAACCACACAATAGCACACACACTTTGCCAGGGAAGGAGTCAGTGACAATCTACATCAGGAACAAAACGGGGAATGACTACACTGGGAATGGGGGAGCTGGTGTGACGCCCTGTAAATCACTGGTCCCCTCTCCTGGGTCACTCCCCTGGTCCCCTCCCTCTGCCACACACTCTTCAGAGCCCTGCCATTCCCCAACATCGAGGGAGAGAATAGAGCCATACAGATTCACATTGGCTATCTCTGCCCTGACTATCTTAAGAAAAACCAGTTGGGTTGGACCAAAGCAGAATATGAATGCAATGCCACCCTCCTGCTTGTGATTTCCAGTGGCTGGTATCAGAGACATACACTCTCTGATACTGGAAGGTTATATACTGTAGCTAGCATGACCAGTAGTCATTGAAGGCCTTAATATTCATGAATACACACAAACCTCATTTAAATCAGCCCAAGTAAGTAGGCATCACTATTACGAAATACCAAGTTTTATCTACCCTTAATTTCCCACTATTCATCTTCACTGGGCAACCTTGGGTTACAAGAGAAGAGGGAGAAGATATTGTTCTCTCTCCCTACACCAGACATGTTACACACTTGGAAGGAAACCTTTCCTCATAGGGGAGTTCTTCCACATCCTTGGCTGCCCTTCTCTGAACATTTTTTGAACTTGACAGTGGTGACTTAATTCCCTGGAAGGATTTCAGAGGTGTTAGAATTTTGTGATATAAATAAAAGGAAACATGAAAGCGAATAACAAAAACAGTTCCAAATAATTTGTAGAGTAGTGAGTACTCTATGCATCCTGTTTATATTAAAGGACAAAAGTGACACCCAGTGATGGAAATTGCTTTAATAGGGGTTCTCATAGCAATATTGAATGCCACACTGTAGTCACTGTAGGCCACAACTTTCCAATAAAATGATTCACTCAAGTTTAAAAAGGACCTTCAAAGATCTTTAGGTTTCAGGAGTCAAGATCCTTCTATGCTACATTGCATAATTGCTCCTTCCCACATTTCTTTGTGGATATGTAATGTGGGGTCTAAATTCTAACACGATTTCACATGTCTCTACTAAAATATTTATTGGCACACAAAGAGGGGGCAACATTTTATGTGCGTCTGTCTGTCTCTACATATGTGTGTGCCTAATTTCATAGAATCATAGAGTTGGAAGGGACCCTGACCAACCCCCTGCCCTGCTATGCAGGAAAATGCACTGTCTCTTACAGGGTTCGAACTTGCAACCTTGGCCTTATCAGCACCATGTTCTAGCCGACTGATTGCATATCATTGTGACTTGATTTGGAATACTACAGCTAATATATATTTAATAATAATAATATAATTAATACAAATTTAATGAAAGATCAACAGCCGACCTACCTAAAAGTATGCCATCATGCTATTTACCTTACTTGATGACTTAAGTCAGTTCACATGGTCATTCTTGGCCAGTTTTTTCATGTGCACTGTCCCTAAATGTTCAGCTATGTGTAGAAACCTTTGGTCTAAAGAAATGCTCCTTTTTTAATGGGCAATGATATCAAGAAGAAGAAGAAGTACTATATTTCATAAGTTTTCTAGACCAATTTGCTGAAATAATTACCTATGTTGATCTCAGTGTTCCCAAGGTCTGCCCTGTGGCACAATGCATTGCAGTGCACATGCATGTACACACACACACACACACACACACAGAGAGAGAGAGAGAGAGAGAGAGAGAGAGAGAGAGAGAGAGAGAGAGAAAGACTGGTAAAATTAGTCATGGTAATAGTGTAAATTACATAATTCTTCTGTGAAACACAACTGCTAAAGTTCATAAAACAAATGACCATGACTGTAGTCCTGTGCTGAGAAATACACACCTCATAATGTTGACTTAGGATTTGTGATATGCTGGAATGTGTGATTTTTGGCATTCAGTCATGTGCCCTTAATCTCCTCAGAGAAAAATTAAGAAAACAAATGTAAGTAGAAGTTAACAAAAATTAAAAATGCAGATTAATGTGAAAGCAAAAAAGTTGTCCTTGTAAAAAAAAAATTCTCTTAGCCTCTCTAGATCTAAACAAATTATGGTTGGGGGGGGGGGTTGGGTGCTTCATGCTATTCTTATCCATAAATGTGTTCTGTACAGGAATTAATCAGTAAATAAATGACAGTTGCACAAGTGATTTTCCCCCCACTCTGGCTATATATGGTTGGATGCAGCTTCCTGGCATGTGTATCTAGAAGAAAACAAAAAAAGTGTATGTGCTGTCATTGCATATTAAATCCATACAGGTTTTGTATGAGTATCTATAGTGAAGTGCCCTTTGTAGGAACTTTATAATATGTTAAGAGAGAAAAGCCTTCCAATAGTATAATAGCTGTATTTGGATGCAACCCTAAACCATGGCTTGTCACTGTGTGAATGAGCCACAGTAAGCCTCACAACTCCCTGCCCCCATTGGAGGGCAGAAGGAGGACCTCAGTAGCATTGATTTTCAGTTTCCTGAATCTTGGCTTCATGTTGCGTCCAATCTGAGGATCATGGTTTATTACTAACGTTAACTCATACATAATAAAAAAAAATCCTTCCAGTAGCACCTTAGAGACCAACTAAGTTTGTCATTGGTATGAGCTTTCGTGTGCATGCACACTTCTTCAGATACACTGAAACAGAAGTCACCAGACTCTTATATATAGTGGGAGCATAGCTGCCAAGTTATCCCTTTTTTAAAGGGATTTTCCCTTGTGCTGAATAGGCTTCCTTGCGAGAAAAGGGAAAACTTGGCAGCTATGAGTGGGAGGGTGGGGAGGGGTATTACTCAGAAGGGTGGTGGGAATGGGTGATAGACTGATAGGTGTGGTAAACCTGTTGACGACTGTTAACGACTGCAATTGGTCTTACAGGAAAAAGCAAGGGGTGAGATGGCTAAAGATAGCTTTATCATGTACTGTATAATGAGATAAGAATCCAATGTCTTTATTCAGACCAGGTCTCTCCATGGTTTTAAGTTTGGTAATAAGCAATAGTGTATTGTTATGTCTAAAAACAGCCTATGTGTTCAAAATCTTATTTTCCCAGTGTGTTGCATGGCGAGTCTATCCATAAGTGATGGTTCTGAAAAGCTCAACCACTACAAGATATAGTTGACTACTACTGGGAGCAGTGGGAGCAGTGAAATTCACATAATTATGTAAGAACTTGGAGTAACTTGGACTATGTTACAGAGGTCAGAGTGTTGGTATTGGAGATGGGGGTCTGTATTTGGCACCAACCCCACATTATTTGTAATCTATAGTTCTGCCCTGTGATCCCCAGTAGAGAATTTTAAATGTGGGATCTTTCTTTATTAGAAACAATTGCCTACCTTTTGACTTTCAGCATAACTGATACTGACAGTATATGATTTACTGTGATAGAGCAAATCCAAGGTTAGGATGAAAACTTTGGATCGATAATAAGCAATTGTAACCAACCTAAGTTACAATGAAAAAGTAAAATGGACAATTCAGCACAGAGTAAGGCACATTTACAGCATGCCTAAATCTACTGGATTGTGATCAGATCTCAGTGTATCGTGTTTCCAAATTTAATTTCAGCAAACATAACTGTACGTTGGAAAATGTGAAACAAAATTTGTAAACGGGATATGCTGAGTTCGACCATAAGGCTTCATATTTCTTTGTTTGGCAGCTGGATTGCTTATGTAGCAAATCTTTGCATATTTCATCCATGTGTTCTGTCTTTGGGAGATCAGCAGCATGTAACAGCAGATGCTTCCTCTTGTAGTTGTTTCTCTAATGATAAGAAACTTGGTATCTATTACTGATATATAATATGCCATATTGACAGCTTTGGGAGCTGGTTTGTTTGAAACTATATACCCCACTGACATATTTTTTCCCTTGAAGGCAGTAACAAAACACAACACAACTGACATTGCATTAAACACTCCTCAGTAAGGTAGCACAACCTAAATTTACTCCTGTGAATAGAAATGCTGTGTCATTTTCTTCTATTTTTCTGCAGTGAGCTTCCTTGCAAAGTTCTTCTTTTAATAACTGGCAAAGTTGTTTTTAAATTCTACGATATATCAAGTGTGACTCTCCTGAAACAATATTTGCTTCATTCATTTTTAAAATGATTTTTCTTTTTTGTTTTAATTATTATTAGTTTCCAGAAAATCATAGCTTGCTTCTGATATAGTATTTTGAATTGGAGGCGCAAAGTGTAGCTTTATGTCACACAATGAGCCACCTGTTTGTAACTCATTTTGGGAGTTCATACCCAATGGCTGATCACTCACTAAATAATGCATTAAATTTGCAACTGAATATTATTTTTGACCCAAGCCACATACCATATATTAATGATAAAATAACTTCCTAGTTAGTAATCTGTTAGCTGTATACATTTTCACTATTATTCTTTGTTTTGTATATTACCAATTCAGTCTTTTTGTTGGCTGCTGGCCACACCCAGAAAGAAGACACATGAGACAAGAAATCGAAAAGTGGTTCCATTCATTAAAATATGACTTGGAGAAAATGCAGAACCAATTATCCAAATCCAGGTGGTATGGAAAGACAAGGATTTTAACTAACTCTGCAAGGGAAGCACCCCCCACCCCTGGGGGTGTGATGTAGTCTCCAGCTGTGACACGCCAACTAAGAATCTACCTTCCTTGCTAGATGAGCCTTGGGTATCTAACCCACCCATGCAGGTCCTGCTGTCCAGTATTCACCCAAAATGGGCATGTCACCCCAAGTCATACCAAGTGTATTCAGATGCCTGAAGTGTGGCCATACTAGAACAACAGAACTTAAAAGGGAGAGTGCACCATGAAGCTATTAATTACAATTCATCAAGAGGTTCAGTGCCATCATTTGTGAACTGAATTGTTATTAATGGTTTTCGTGAATGGCCACTGTTAAGTAATTGTTGTCTGTACTTTTCTGCCTTTGTTTTTCATTTTTTTAAACCTGTTTACAACCTCTGTCCTAAGCCACACACACACACACACACACACACACACACACACACACACACTTGCAATGGCAGATAAATTTTCATATGTCTGATGAAGTGGAGTGTAGCTTATGACATAATAAATCTGTTATTATCTTTGTTGTTTGAATTGCTAGACATAATCTAGTGAGCTTCATGGCTGACTCAGGCTCTGAAGCTGAATTCCTGCCAGTTTCTGGTATTGGGCTTGGATGTCAGAACCTGAAAGTGCAACATGTAGTGATCCTTGCATAAACAAGAGCTTTCAGCTTCCCCATCCGATGGCTTTTGAGTGCTGCCCCCAATATCCCCTGAAGGACAGAGATGACCTGTGGAGCATCACAGCATGAGGCAAAAGCAGCTGATGATGGAAAGAAAAATAGGCCACATATATCCCATGCACATAATGAAGTACTTTATGCATGCACATGAGCTTCTTTGAGCTCCAGCTACCATAATACAAACACTTTCGGTTGCCCTCTTTAGGGATGTCTGAAGATTTGTTTTAAAAAATACATGTACTTGGGGGCTCTTTATACTATGGACTAAAGTCTAGGATTGCTTTTTGTTCTAAAATATTGGGTGCATCTACTGATTGATTGCTTCAGGCAGAAGATGATGGTTTTGTTTGCTTGTTTTACTGAAGTGGCCAAGCTCAAAAAGTTTGTGCAGTGTGAATTTATGAAGTAGAAACAATTCATCTCAGAGGTTACAGTGGAAAATGAAAAACACTTTTATTATGGCCAGCTGTTCTCCTTTTTCAGTGAAAGTATAACTGTGAATGGGTCTATCACCATGGTATTGCCTTAAATGACTCTGGACTGGAGTTGGAGACTTCACACAAAATAACACTGATGTTCTGTAAAGGTTAGGGATGTTCCTAAATGGACAATTTACCTGTAGTGGTGGGTTCTGAGACGGGAGTGCTTGGCATATTGCTTGAAACAGCACCTGAGAGATTTGAAGAGACAAAGGCACAAAGACAGATGTTGGTTGGCTGAAGCATCTTGGGGAGCAGGATCCTTGTGAACTAGCAGATATGCTGCCTTCTAGAAGTGCCTGTTTGCCTCCTTTTATGCTGCTCTTCTATATCTGCAGATTATGACCCACTTTGCATGCAACATTAAGCCACAGCATGGCTTAGCATAAATGAGGAAATGGATAGGTTCCTGAAGCATAGGTCATAGCTGCTTCTGCACTACCAGATGTTATATCTGAACCAGGTTTGCCACTCATGTTTTGTATTGGGGAAACAAACCACTTGCCCATGTTCAGATGTAATGGTGAGAAGTGTAATGGTAAATGTGCTGGGAGTACAACAGCAGCAGCAAGACTCTTACAAGATGCAGAAACGTGGCCTTAGCACAAGCCACTTCCCTCCCCCCTTTTGTTTATCATTATCTTATATCTTATCTTATCTTATCTATCTTTATTTAGTTAATTTGTATACCACCCTTCATCCGTAGATCTCACAAGATAAAAACACAAAAGTCATAATAAAAACACAAGCAAAGCAAAGCAAAGAAAAACAAAACAAAACCTAAACATTAGGAAGAACTTCCTGACAGTAAGAGCTGTTCGGCAGTGGAATTTGCTACCAAGGAGTGTGGTGGAGTCTCTTTCTTTGGAGGTCTTTAAGCAGAGGCTTGACAGGCATATGTCAAGAATGCTTTGATGGTGTTTCCTGCTTGGCAGGGGGTTGGACTGGATGGCCCTTGTGGTCTCTTCCAACTCTATGATTCTATGAAAACAAAACAATAACCCTCCTTCCCCCTACCTTCCCATAAACATTGGCCTGGTGAAAAGTTCTAGACAGCTATGAAAGCTTGCACACCATTTTGTCACATTTTTCTTGGTGTAATAAAAATATTGCCTCAATGTGGGTTTTGTAATTTTCATTATTATAGTTAGTTTTAATAAATTACTTCATCCAATATACCTGATATATATTGGTGGATGACCCACTCATGTGATTTTCTCCAGAGTGTAATTTCTTTATTTTTTTTTTGCTGTGTAGCAACATCTCCTGATGGATATTCTCCCATCCAAAGCACTGGGTCTTACGTGTTGTGCTTGAATTCTAGTTAAGAAGCCTTGGGCTGGAGAAAACCAATTAAGAGAGAGTTAGGCACTTGACACAGTTGTACCGGTAAAGCTAAGTGAAAAAGAAAGCTCTGATGAATGATGGGGAAAGGGAAAGGAACATAGACTGGCTTACAGTACTTTAGATTATTTCATAATCAAATTGGGTGCAAAAGAAAGAGAATAAAGCAAATCTGTAGTTGAAATGCTCTTAAAATTAGCTTTTAGTGTGAAGCATATTATTGAGATAATTGGTAAGCATTGTTATTGTTGTCTTGAGAGACAATGGAGTTTGTCTCTGTGGTTGGACTAAACCACTGTGTTAGCAGCACCAAAGTGACATCCCCAGGATGCAGAAATCACTATTGGAACCACTATTGGTCTTGTATGTTCAATCTTCTGGAGCCTGTCTTTGAATGCAGAGAAAGTCCCTAACACACTGATGGGTTTGAGAACCATCAGCTACCCACACCTGGTTTAGCTGGCCAATGAAAGCCATTCCCGGGGTGTGCCTGCTGTTGTACGCTATTGCTTGCTGACAGCTTCTAGGAGCCACAAGAGAGAGCTGCTTTCAGGGTGGGGACCGAAGGTGCACAAACTATCCCAGAAGTAGCATAACCCGTCCCCCGCCAGAGGTACTCCTTCTCCCCTGATGCCCCATATACCCCTGGGTAAGTGTAAGAGCCATTTGTTGAAAAGAAAGTGGTTGTAGTGGAAAGGGTGTGGAAATGACGCATGGAAGAACTATGTGATGCTCCTGGCCTCTGTTTTTCGTCCTGAAATTTCCTATCCCTATGCTCTTCAGGGCTGTGTTTCTGTTCTTCCCTTAAGCACTGATAAAATTTGGGGCAGAAATATTGCAGGCAGCCAGCTCCTCACTATAATTACCATGGGTCTCTTTATTCATTTCTCTTTGGTGCACACTTTACTCTGTTTTTTTTAATCAAGTGTCAAGAGCAAATTTTAATTAGTGGCATTAAATTAATCAAATATATATCCATGAAGCCATACTTACAAGGCGAAGACGTATCTTTGTCCAGACTCTCACACTTGATCTACTACCACTCATCCTGTGAAAATGATTTGCAGAGATGACAACTGCCCTTGGAGAGCTGGAATTATTACTTTTAGTTCCACAATCTTTTCATCCCTCCAGCATTCCTGTTTGACTAGTCCTAACCACATTACTCTTCTGCTTTAATTAGTGTCTTCCGAAGCCTTTGTGTTGTTGGCAAACCCTGCCCAGGCTCCCCCTCCCCACTTTTACAATACTGATAATAAACGATGTTGACACATGTCACAACAGTATCTGAAAGGCCTCCCCGTTAGGTTTTGACTCTTTTTCTGAGCAAAAAGTGGGTTGGAGTTATGTATCAATGGTGCTTCTTTGCTTTAAATTTTGAGGCAAAGTTTGCTAAATTCATAACCACCTGCCTTTGCAGATTGTTTGTATGCATTCTTCTCGGGTGTAGGCTGACTCTGTAATAGCAGGGGCATTGCTAAGCCCTTAAAAGATTCTGGGCAGAAAATTCGCATATACTAATCTGCATATAGATGCAAATTTAGGCCAAATTTCAAAAGGGTAACACCAAACTCTGGCTCTTGCTTTCATGACTTACCTTGAGCCATGGGGGCATCAACAGGATTTTCTGGATATGCTGCTGGTAGATATAAACAGAGCTGTTGCATGTGTGTCATCTGTAAAGAGCTAGAAAAATATATATGCAAGTTTTAATTTGCTGTGGGAAAGGCATCAGATTTGGGAAGAACCTTGCATTTCTGGAATATGAAATCATGCCAGCAAGAACCAATGCATTCCTTGTATGACACATCAGTTTTGACACGTGTTCCGTGGTCTCTTATTCTTCTTGCCACATATTGTGTTCTCTGCAATATGGAATTGGGTTTCTGTTTATTCTTTCAGCTGGTTGGTAAGCATGCCTTTAGATGTGCCTGATGGCCAGAAGAGACATGGCATAGGCAATCTGATTAAAATCCCCTCTGAAGTTGTTTTACATTAAACTTCAAAGCAGCTGCACACTATATGTGCACTTTGATTTTGATCTGAGCAGCAGTGCTGATGGAGGGGAGAATTGTAACCCTTTAACCCTCTGGCTCTTTTTCCAGTCTAAATTGTGTCCATCTCTGAAGCAGCTATTAGCTCTGCTGGAGAAAGAATATGGGCACAATTCAGGTACCTGTAATTTTTTCTGCAGCAGGGCTAAATGGCAGCTTTGAGTATATATGTGTGTGTAATTTCAACTGGGAAATCTGGCTGAAAAGAGTTAATATCCTTCTTCCCCCGTACCAAAGCTCTGATCAAATTCAGAGTCAGCATAGCTGCTTTTAAGGTGTGTGGGTTTTTTTTTTTAATGGAAGGTCCAGTAAGAATTTCCTTTAGTCCTAAAGCTGTAAAGTTACTAATAATAAGACTATAATCATTCTTTCATGTCACTTCTGATATCAAATGCATTTTAACCAAGGAATTAGACGTACTACACCAAATAATCTTATTCTGTATTCCCTTTAAAATATTGATAGCGTTTTGAGATGCTGTTATAACCTGATTAGTAGGAATGTAAAGGTAAAGGGACCCTGACCATTAGGTCCAGTCGTTACCTACTCTGGGGTTGCGGCACTTATCTCGCATTATTGGCCGAGGTTAGCCGGCGTACAGCTTCCAGGTCATGTGGCCAGCATGACAAAGCCGCTTCTGGCAAACCAGAGCAGCACATGGAAATGCCGTTTACCTTCCTGCTGTAGCGGTACCTATTTATCTACTTGCACTTTGACGTGCTTTCGAACTGCTAGGTTGGTGGGAGCTGGGACCGAGCAACGGGAGCTCACCCCGTCGCGGGGATTCAAACTGCCGACCTTCTGATCGGCAAGCCCTAGCCTCAGTGGTTTAACCCACAGCACCACCCGCGTCCCAGTAGGAATGTAGTTTTACTCATAATTTACAAGGGGAAAGATGGTTTGAGCATGTAGCATCAATCCTGGCCAGACTGCATTGGCTGTCAATTAGTTTACAGGCAGAATTCAAAAGGACAACACTTAGAATGGTTGACAAATATTTCTATGTATTAAAAGTGATTTTAGCAAAATATGTCCAGATCATTGATATCTAATGAATGTATGAATGTATGAATCTTGTCATGGAATGTATGAATCTTGTCATGGAATGTAAATGGAATGAATGAGAAAGGGAAAAGAAATAAGATAGCGCATATGTTGATTAAACAAAAGAACGATGTAGTGTGTCTACAAGAAACGCATGTTACGCAAGAACACAAGAGAGTTCTGATCAACTCAAAGATTGGTCAGGAATTCATAGCGGCGGATCAGGTAAAAAAGAAGGGAGTGGTTGTATATGTTAAACCAGCTCTGGAGCCTAAATTGTTATATTCAGACCCAGGAGGAAGAGTGGTCATATTGAAGTTGGTGGACAAGGGGGAAGAAATTATAATAGTAGGAGTCTATGCCCCAAACGATCAAAAAGCCATATTCTTTAAAAATCTAGAAGAAAAACTAATAGAATATGTAGGAGAGAAAATAATCCTAATGGGAGACCTGAATGGGGTATTGGAGCCACAATTAGATAGATCGGGAGGAAAGAAAAACCGGGGGAAACTGCCACAAACATTTATAGATCTAAGCGAAAGCTTAGATTTGGGAGACGCCTGGAGGTTTAAGCACACAAACTCTAAAGAATTCACATATTTCTCAGAGGCGAAAAAGTCAGCTAGCAGAATAGACGCCATATGGACGTCAAAGGATTTATTGGGAAGGGTAGAAGAAGCGATAATCCTACCAAAGATAATTTCAGATCATAATCCGGTTCAGATTAAGATTAAGGCAAACTGGTCAACAGGGCTAAGGAGGTGGAAATTAAATGCAACCCTACTAAAAGATGAGAAAATTATAGAAGGGGCCAAAACAACACTGAAGGATTATTTTGAACTAAATTCGGAAAAACAAACAGATATTCAAATAATCTGGGAAGCTAAAAAAGCAGTAACTAGAGGGTATTTTATAAAACAAGATTCAATACGAAAGAAAATCAGTGGGAACGAAAAAAAGAAACTTTACGAGGAAATAAGAAAAAAAGAAAAAGAATTAGATAAACAACCTACCAACGAGAAAATCAAAAAGGAAATAAAATTACTGCAAACAGAATACTCATGTAAGATAGATCAAGAAATGGATAAAAATTGGATAATGTATAAACAAGACAATTTTGAATTTGCAAACAAACCAGGGAAATATTTGGCATGGAAATTAAAAAAAAGAAATAGTGAAAAACGGATAAATAAAATCACAGTAAATAAAGAAGTCATAGACAAGCCTAAGAGAATAATAAAAGAATTTGTTAACTTCTATAGAGAACTATATAAGGAAGATTTGAAAATAGGAGAAGAAGCGGAAAAATATCTAGTTAAACATAAGATCCCACATATTTCCAAAGAAGAAATAAAAAAGTTAAATACCCCAATTACAGAAATAGAAGTTAGGAAAGCAATAAAAAAGATGAAAACAGGTAAAACCCCCGGCCCCGATGGTCTCCCAACGGAATATTATATAAAAATGGAGGAAATAATAATCAACCCACTGGTGGAAATTATGAATCAGGTAATGAAAACAGGCAAAATCCCGGACTCCTGGAGGGAAGCTTATATAACACTCATACCCAAGCAAGGGGGAGACCCAGAAAAGATGACAAATTACAGACCTATCTCACTCCTAAACTGTGACTATAAAATCTTCACCAACATACTGGCTACAAGATTGAAAGAAACTATAAAAGATATTATACACCCGAACCAGTCGGGTTTCCTTCCAGGGAGACAGATCTCTAACAATACGAGGAACATTATTGATATTATGGAGTACCTGGAGGTAAACATAGATAAAAAAGCCGCGCTCCTACTTATCGACGCCGAAAAACCGTTAGATAATGTCTCTTGGAAATTCCTGAAAAAACAATGGGAAATGATGGAGCTGGGGACACAGTTTAGGAGAGGATTAGAGGCCATCTATGAACGGCAAAAAGCTAGACTCTTAATCAACGGGAACTTGACAGAGGAAATCAAAATAAACAAAGGTACTAGACATGGGTGCCCCCTTTCCCCACTTCTATTCATTCTAGCATTAGAACCGCTACTCCAGCACATCAGGACTGAGGAAAACATAAAAGGAATCAGGCTTGGGAGAAACTCCTACAAGGTCAGGGCGTTTGCCGATGACCTAATTGTTACAACACAGGATCCCGAGGTAGGAATACCAGCAGCCCTAGATGCAATCAGAGAATTCGGAGACTCGATGGGTTTAAGAATAAATTATCAAAAAACAAAAATGTTGACAAAAAAATTAAATAAGGAGGAAAAAGAGAAATTAGAGGACATAACCAAATTGGAAATAAAAAAGAAAGTAAAGTACTTAGGAATTTGGATCTCAAACAATAATTTAAATTTGATGGAAGATAATTATAGTAAAACCTGGAGAGAAATAAAGAAAAATATGGAAATGTGGAATAAATTCCACCTATCTCTATGGGGTCGAATCTCCGCGGTAAAAATGAACATCTTACCGAAGTTGATGTTCCTGTTCCAGACAATACCCATATTAGGAGGGAAAATTTGCTTTAAGGAATGGAGGAAAGATCTAGCGAGGTTTGTCTGGAACGGGAAAAAACCAAGGATAAAACATCAATTGTTGATAGACAAGAGAGAAAGGGGAGGCTTTGCACTTCCCGATCTGGAACTCTATCATGCGGCCGCTGGGCTGGTATGGATAAGAGAATGGATAGTTTTGAAAGAAAGAGAGTTATTGGATTTAGAAGGACATAATACAAGATTTGGATGGCACGCATACTTGTTATACGGGAAAATAAAATCACACAGAGGATTCCTAGATCACACCATAAGGAAATCCCTGTATAACATCTGGACTAAGTTCAGAGGAATTCTAGAGCCTAAAATTCCATTATGGGCCTGCCCAACGGAAGCCATTGCTGTTAAACGAAGAAATATGGATTGGAGCTGGCCGTCATATAGAGAGGTTACAGATATAGAGAATGGAGAGATAATTCTAAAAAAGTACGAGGACATTAAAGGAAGGATGACGGACTGGCTCCAATACTTTCAGCTGCGCCAAAAATTAGCTGTAGATATCAGTAATGGATTGGCCAAGGAAACATCAAGATTTGAAAAAGAACTATTAATAAAGAGAAAGAAAAATATCTCAGGGATATATGACCTCCTACTAGAGTGGGAGACTAAAGAAGAATTGACCAAAACGGTCATGATTAAATGGGCGCAGGACTGTGGGCATAACATGACAACGGAGCAATGGCAACGCTTGTGGACCAAAGATCTGAAATTTACAGCGTGCTATTCATTGAGAGAACATAGCATGAAAATGTTATATAGGTGGCACCTCTCCCCACAGAAGTTAGCAAAGATGTATAAAGGGAGAAGTCCTGAATGTTGGAGATGCGGGAAAGAACCTGGATCGTACTTCCACATGTGGTGGACGTGCGACATAATTAAAGACTATTGGGATAAGATCTATAATGAAATAAAAAAACTATTCAAAATAACCGTTAAGAAACAACCCGTAATATTCCTCCTAGGCATCTTACCCGATAACTTTAAAAGGGAAGATAGAAAGCTTATGATGTACAGCTTGACCGCCGCTAGAATCCTGATTGCAAGGAAATGGAAAGACAAACTGCCCCCTACCATAACAGAATGGCAAACCCTGTTGATTGAATATTTACAGCTAGCAAAATTAACAGGCTGGGTGCGGGATATAGAATATCAAAAGATAGCCAAAGAATGGAAATTTTTTAGAGAGTATTTAAAAACATACAGCAACAACAACATTCTATTGGCAGAACTTGAGCGATATCTGTAAAATATAAAAAGTGAAATCAAGAAAAGAGAGGAAGAATTCTAGGATAAAGTCGATATAAACCAACCTGTGGGTAATAACAACAACAACAACAACAAAAACCAGATATGATGGTGAAGGGTTGGAAGTTTTGTTTATTCGTGGAAGTGGAATACATCTTGAGATATGATTTTGGTATGTATAATTTCAGTTTTGAGAATTTGGTTTGGTTTGATGTATTTTGTTATATATTTTATTTGTTTGTTTACATTTGGAAAGATCTGATGTAAATAACTTTTAAATCCTTATTCGAAATAAAGGTATTTTAAATACAAAAAAAAAAGATATTTAATGAATGTATGGTCCATGGGGTCATGAAGAGTCGGACACGACTAAACGACTAAACAACCACCACCCTGTGCATTCTAAATCTGGAGGAGGGGGAGGTGGGTCAACGTTCACTGTACATTTCCAGCTCCTTCTCCTACTAATTTCGTAACACCATTTAAAGAATGTATCACCCTCTGCTGAGACAAACAGGAATGACAAAAAAAAATAAATCAATTTGTTTGTACATTGCTACTTTTGGAATGAGTTCTCTGAGATGGTTGCAGGACTTGCTTATAATTTAGTGGCTTTAAACAGCTGCTTGGGGCAGCATTTGCAGTGGGAACAGATGAAAGGGTCTTTTCCCAGCTACTATCACTTTTTATTGCTAAGGAATAATGTAGACTTTAAAGAGGTCTGCCTTTACAGCTTAAGCATCAGTACTCAGGTCAGACTCCTTACCACAGAGAAGGCTTCCAGCAATAATAAGTCCAAGACCTGTCACTCCTTGCCTGGTTATACTACATCAAATAACTTCTGTAATCCAGTGATTGGAGTACCTGAAAGATGTGGACAAGACTTTCAATTTTATACTTTGCATTCGGAAAGCTTGAACTTTACGATTTGCACCAAGGTAGCCATGTTAGTCTCTTGCAGCAAAATTTACTACGTATGGAGAGCACCAAATTGACAACTCCTACAGAAGAGCTTACTATAATGAATTTGTCAGTCTTTAAAGTGCTGCAAAACTTCATTTGAACTTTGCAACGTTTTCCATTACTTGAATATGTAGTCTTTCGGGGAGAAAATGTGTAGTGCAAGTGAACCCAGCAACAGCTACCAGTGACCTTTGACTACTAGATACAGTGTTTGATGTTTGCACTGACACACACAGTAGTGACTTCTGCATATTGATTTCATCAGAGCGACCTGCTCTGTTCACCAAGTTCCTTTATGCCAGGGTGGTCCAACTGTTGGGAAAACCCCCTGGGGGTGCCTGCAAGCCCCCGAAATTCTGAGTGTCCTCCAGTACGCGCAGCTCTGGAAAAGGCATTTCCCCATTTCTCCAGTGCGCTCAGCAACATATACCAGCTGGTATATGCACACTAATATTCTGGCAAAACACAGCAAGAAGAGTGAGATATCGTAGATCTAATCTACTATTTATTTACACACTATGTACAGACAAAGGCATAATGGTGTCCATTCTCTCCAGCTCTGAGAGAACAAACAGAAAGAAACAAAAGCAAAAGTACAGTGTAATAGTACCCGCAGCGGAAGAGATAAGACTTCTTCCTTTCCCAGCGTCATCCCAGACAGGCATGTGATTTACAACAATCTCATGTGCAGCATCGGAGGAGTGAAATTGCTAACACCAGCATGCAGCTGCCCCATAGACCTCATACCACCTTTCGAAAGCTGGATAAATGAGGCACTGGGCTTTGGAAAGGACCTGGGTGGACCTCTGAAGGGATCCTAGAGTCCTCCTGCCTCCTTCCCAAAGCCTAGTTAGTGCTTTCCAAGCTTTGGGAAGGAGGTGAGAGAGCTCCAGGACCCTGCCAGAGCCTCACACCTACTTCCCAAAGCCCAGTGCCTTGCTCACCCAGCTTAGGGGAGACAGTGTGAGGGTTGGTGGGGCATCAAATCTATTGGGTTCCCTTGCTGAATGACTGGGGAAGTTCCTTCATGTCGATGAGCTCCTTGGTCAAATTAAGACACCTCTTACAGTAAGTGATTTGTGGTTTATAGCATTTTAGGGTGTGTTGATTCTGCCATTCCCCCCTGTTTTTTACAAGTGTTAAAGCTATCTTATAAATTCTGATTTAAAATATTATTATTTTATATGTTATTTAATTTTTATTTATTTAACATAATGTATTGACGACTTAATGATATCTCTGAGCAGTTTGCATAATATTGGATAAAAATATTTATAAGAAAATACCCATAAAACAAACATAACTTTACTGTTTGGCTTCTAAGCACATCAATAATATTGAGCTTTACTAGGGTGGAAAACCAATTTACCTTGCTATTACGGTGCCCAGAGAAAGATTAGCAAAATCAACAGCACTGACAAGCCAACTGGTCAGCTGCAGAGAAGACCCCTAACTTTTAGAAAGGCTATTAAAGAAAATGGCCTATTAGCTGTTAGTTTGGGAGACATCCATAAAACAATCTCTGAGGCTTTAGCAATATCTGACAACTTTCTAATCTCCCTCTCTTTCCCCCGACCCTCTCGGCAGATTTTGTTCTATAAACCTTCTCTGACCTCTTGTAACATAGCTGGAATATACTGATGCATTTAATAGACATTTTGATGAACAGACTAGGCAGAATTTTTGGAAGAAGTGAAACATTGTAGATCTTGTGGTTCAGTTTCTTGCTCAAGTTGTTAACGGTGTATGTTTTTTTTACATTTAAAGATCTACTACGTACTGTATAATACAAACATTTTTTCAAAAAGAGAAAATTAACATTTAATATTTGAAGCACTTATTTGGAAGGTCTTTGGTGGACTCTCTGTTAGAAGTGTCACTGTGTGTTCAAACAATATCAACGTTTAACAGCACAATTCTAAGCAAATCTACCTAGAATTATGCTCTATTGAATTCAATAGCATTTACTTCTACTTAGGTAAGGTTAGGATTTCAATGCAAGCTATTGCATCTGCCAGCAATATGCCCTCTGAAGTATATTGATTCTGGCTAGGTTCATATGGTTTATGATTATTTATTATTTCATCTTAGCCAACTATATTAGTGGCACTTACTCTCAAGTCAAACGTTATTCAATTTTTTAGAGTACCTGTAAAGTTGGTCAGCAAGACATAACGGAACATAGTATAGTCAGCTAATTGAGATGTAAAGCAATGTAAGACTATTGTAAAGCAGCCAAAGGTTAGTAATCGGGGAAATAAAGTGTACCTGTCTTGAGTGGTAAGTAAATCAAACTGCGTAATGAGTTTAGTGGCAATGGAGAAAGGATAGCTTGGGCTAGATCTAAGTAAAAGGCAGTTGGATTAATGAAGTCATTCTTCTTATCTATGTCTTAGCCGTTTTTCTTAGGTACATTGGTTTCTGGCATCTTGTGCGCAAGACACCTTTGTGTGCCTTCTGTTTCTATAGGTCCTCAATTGTAATAGAAACAAATGCAGCATGGATGTAGAGCAGGGAATGTTTCCTCTTTGATATTTGGAAGCTGCTCTGAAAGCTGAAGAACGAGGGAGCTAATGCATATGGACACAATACTGACTAGCATTAAAATAGACAATTGCCTGTCTTTTTGTTAGCTTCAGTGAAGTCCAGGTTCGTCCTGAAAGGTAGCTGTTCGGTTGCAAAACAGTGTGCATTTCAGTTTAGCACCATGTGGTGCTTGTTGAAACTGGACTAATGATTCAGGCTCCCTTAGTTAGTAAACAGGGTTTATTGAAAAGGGTTTCTTAAACAGGGTTATATACAGCTTCTTGGCAGAACTCTAAACAGGGGCCTACAGCGGAGTTTCTTTTAGTCCAAGGGAAGCATAGGAGGAGACCATCTAGAGCAGGCATAAGCAAACTCTGGCCCTCCAGATGTTTGGGACTACAATTCCCATCATCCCTGACCACTGGTCCTGTTAGCTAGGTATGATGGGAATTGTAGTCCCAAACATCTGGAGGGCCGGAGTTTGCCTATGCCTGAGAGAGGCTGGGTTGTACCAGTGCACAATTAATTCACTGTGGCCAAATACACTGAATCAGTCCATCTAACAATACCTTTGATGGTCAATAGGAGGAGGGCAGCTGTCTCCCATTAAAAGGGACATGGCCAGGCATCCCCAAACTTCGGCCCTCCAGATGTTTTGGACTACAATTCCCATCACCCCTGACCACTGGTCCTGTTAGCTAGGGATCATGGGAGTTGTAGGCCAAAACATCTGGAGGGCCACAGTTTGGGGATGCCTGGACATGGCCCTCTTCCTTTCTTAAGTGTCAGTTAGCAACCTTTGAACCCTTTTCAGAGTGCAGTATTAGCCAGTCACCATCAAGAACTGAGTAAGAATTATTTTATGCATCCTGGATTGCACTTTTCACCTATTCCTGTGCTGTTCTGATTGGGGTTGTGTGGTTAATTTGGCTTAAATGGCTGCTAATCTGTCACATCTTGGCATTTTCAGCATTTAAGGTAACACGGGTGGTGCTGTGAGTTAAACCACAGAGCCTAGGGCTTGCTGATCAAAAGGTCAGAGGTTTGAATCCCCGCGACGGGGTGAATTCCTGTTGCTTGGTACCTGCTCCTGCCAACCTAGCAGTTCGAAATCACGCAGTGCAAGTAGATAAATAGGTATCGCTCCGGCGGGAAGGTAAACGGCATTTCCGTACGCTGCTCTAGTCATGCTGGCCACATGACCCGGAAAAACTCTCTGTGGACAAACGCCGGCTCCCTCGGCCAGTAAAGCGAGATGAGTGCCGCAACCCCAGATTCATTCATGACTGGACTTAACTGTCAGGGTCCCTTTACTTTTTACTGTCACATCTTGGCATTTTCAGCATTTAAGGTAACAACCCCAGGCACCTTTTGCGAAGCCATCTGACAAACCACCTGACATTGCAAGGTGGCTTGAGGCGTTTGCTTGGTTTGAGGACGTGCCCTGCTGGATGGCAGGGGTTAGTCTTCCCTTCAGCTGGCCTTTAGCAATGAAAACCTCTCCATTTTAAAGATGGTGTTTAGGTTTATGCCAGGTGGCGTTGTCCAAAGAATGAGAGCAATATTTTTTTTGCCATTCCTTTGCTCTCTTCCAAAATTCAGCCTGCAGGTGTTTAGTCCCATGCTGCAGATTCTTTCGTACTGCTAATAAAGATGTGGCCATTTAATCCCATTTTCTTGTGTGAGTCTCTCTTCTAGGGTGTGGGGGCTAATACTCATATACCTGTACTGTGTACCACTGTGGCTCATTGTTAAATTGACAATGTTGCATTGTGTTGAAAAATGAAAAAAGCTAAGTATAACACAAATAGACCTTATTCCCTTGCTCTAGTTTTGTAACCTTGGGTTCTCAAAATAAAGAAACTCACAGTCATTGGTCAAATGAATTGACACAGGTTAAATTAAAACAAACAAATTATTCCTTACACAATTCATGATAAGCACAAGGGTCAGAAGTCATTGCATGTTTGAGTGCACTTTTAAAACCCATTGATTTTGATGAGCTTCAAGCGTGCTTATGTTTCTTTGGGCTTGTTGCCATCATAGATTTTATTTCTCTAGGGTGCTCTGAGACCCACTAACTCCAGAAACAATTAACATAACTGTATGGTGGTCGTCAGTCTTCCATAGCCACTAATGGCACATGCAGTGTCCCTATAAACTCTGCTTACCAGAATTGGGAACAAACTCTAGGGAAGGCTATGTTCATCATGCCCTGTTTGTAATCTTGGTCTGGGTATTTGGCTACCTCTGCTGAATATAGTTTGCTGTGTTCAGATGGATCTCTAATGTGATGCAATATAGCAACTGCTATGAACTTGTGTCCCACCTTTTGTTTTGTTTTGCATTAGAATAATAGCATCCAAAAGTGATGGTGTGCCATGCTCCATGTATAGCATAACTATGTTGCTTTTTGAGAAATGAAATATGAAGAAAGGGCTGCATAGTTACTGATTGCTCCCTAAGGACACTGGGAGAAGCTTTAGTACCAAAGCTATGTTATAACCACTGCCGTGTTTATTATGTTTTCTGCTGCACCCACCTCCCACCTTATTACTAGAAACCTTTGGCTGCCTTTCTCACTGGTACTCTTAGAGCACACGTCTCTCTGCTTTACAACTTCCTGTCTGATTTTCTTGCTCTCCGTACCTTGTATTCCTTTTTTTTTTAATATAATTTTTATTAGATTTTAACAAGAAATACAAGAAAAAAGAAAAAGGCACAAAAAAGAAAAATACATAAAAAAACGACAAAAAAACAAAAAAAAACAAAAAAAACAAAAACAGATTCGGACTTCCTCATTTCCCCTTCTTGAGTTCTTATTGTTAAAAATAGTTCTCGCATTTTCCCATTCTAACTTCACATTCTTTTTTCTAAATTTCAACTTTTTCATCTTTTTCATTGCTATTATCCATTCTCCTTGTACTTTAACCTCTTTTCTCTTAACATCCTCTCTCCAAAATTATTATTATCTAATCCCTAGTCTCTTTCCCTTACCCAAAAATATATAAGATTCACATCCTAATTTATTACCCATTTACTTCCACCCACACAACAAAGTTCCCACCCCCCCTTCCCTGGAATCGAAGTCTCCAGATGAATCAGCCAGGTTCTTCATACAATCCTTAATACATTCCGAGATCAGACCATATTATTTCAGACAATACCAAATAATCCAAGACCTCTCAACCCACCCCTAGTCTGTCCCATACCAACTTTTGCCGAACTCTTGCCCCCCTCTTCTGTAATCCCATCACTTTGTATCTTTGCACCTTTTCATCCTCTTTCTGCCCCCCAACTGTTTGTGTCCTCCCCTCTCTCACCGGGGCGCTGATTTTCCCAACCTCTTTTTTGGGGTGCTTTTTTGCTTTTACCCTCTCCTGTTTCACTTCTCTCACCAGTGAAACAGTGTTTTCTCCTACTTTCCCTCCCTGTTCCACCCCTCCCACCGGTAGAACAGTGTTCTTTTCAGGAAATAAATCCATTGGTTCAGCATATTGTCCTTCAGTATTATCTTTCTCCTCTTCTATGTTTTTTACATACGTCACTCCAGCACAGTCCTGGTCTTCCAATCTTTTTTCTTCTCCCTTCTCCTGCTCTTCTATATCTGTTGGATCCTGTGTTTTACAGTCAAAAACAAATGTCTCGACAGTCTCTTCTCTCAGAAAGTTTACATCAAGCTTGGAGATGCTCACTTGCTTAGTAAGATCCAAAATTGTTGCCAATATTAAGTCCCACTGTGTGACTTCCTGTCCACTCTCTGGAACCTTCTCTCCTATTCCTTTGTCTAAAACCTCCTCCATCTTTGTACAGACCGGCCGTGGAGTTGAAATTTTAGTCCAATATATATGAAAAGTGAACAAATAGGCAAAAAGCCAAGAATCCAGTCCCACTTGGTCAGAATCTCTCTCTTTACTCCTTCTTTTCCTCAGAGTCAATACTGAGCAGCCTCAAGGCAAAACAAGTCCTCTTTCACTGTTTACAGCTCTCAGTCTCTCACATTCAGCCAGACACATTCCTTTGTATTGTGACGTTAATCAGCAAACTGACTGATCTTTCCTTTGACCCGACTCCAGGCTCGCAGGGGGCTTTTCTCATGCTGGATCTCAGTCTTTTGCAGAGATAAATACACCGCTTACTTTTTCCTTTACTCTGCCTCAGGAAAAAGCTCTTTTTACAGCATTTCTGGGTTTTCTAGCTTGCTGCGATCTTTAGTTACTCAATCGGGGGGAGATGACTTCCCTTTTTAATCTCCGCCTCCCACTGCCAAATTCTTGTTTCAAATTGATTGGTTTCAACTTACTTCGTCCAGATCGTAACTTTTTCAGGAAGAATCCACCGCCTGCAGGTTGGAGGCTCGGAGCTTCGCTTCTTGGAGGTAACGATGGTATGCCTAAAATGGCTCCCGCGACTGCCACTCGGCTGGCTCTCAGGGGCTCTTGCGGGCTTCCTGGGCAGCTGAGGAGTCGCTTCTGGAGCTCCGCCAGGCAAAATTTGCCCCCTGGACGCTCAACCAGGGGTATTTACGGGGATCCGCGTGCCCCCGCGGATTTCCCCCCCCTCCGCGATGCCAGAAACCTCGCAGCGCGAGGTTTCTGCGCCTCCATTTTCCAGCGCGGCAGACCGGAAGTCCCGTACCTTGTATTCCTTACCTGATCTGCATGGTCCTCCTCACTGCTGCTGTCAGGATGATAGAGTGCTGTGAGTTAAACAGCAATTCTCTTTGCTGAGCTAAGCCAAAGATCATTCCTGTATCTGAGTTGCTCTGTTTATTACAGGGCACCACAATACCAGAGAATAGAATGAATACCAGAGAATATAATAAATACTCTGTAGGTCTACTTTTTATACTTCTAAAATGGGTTGTATCCAACCAACGATACCCACTGAAACTAATGAACCTGAGTTAGTAATGTCCAGTAATTTTACTGGGTCTATACGGAATCGCCAGACAGAGCCCAAAGTGCTGCACACACACCTCCATTCAGTCAATGCAAGAGGCATTATTAACCAGGGGGAGGTGGGGAGAAACCTGAGTCCAAGGGTTACATATGACCCTCTCAGCCTCTCTGTCTAGTTGTTGGTGTTGGGACCCTCAGGCCACACTTCTCATTAGTCCAGCTTTGCACCCTGCTTGCATGTTTTTGCCTGGCTGGAATTGATCCTTGAACTATTGCTTGCCTAGATGGAGGATAAAGAGGGTTGTGTGAATGTGTGTGTATAAACTAGCCTATTGTACAAAGGTAAAAATTTTGCTCTGGCCACTTCTACCTCTGCCCCTGCCCACCACTGGTTTGTGACCCAAGGAATTTTGCTCAGAAGGGAATGCAGCCCTTGGACTGAAAAACTCCTGCATTACCACAATGCAATAATACATTTTAGCCAAACAGAAGCACTCAAAGAGGGAATGGAGCAAGGCCTGTGTGGCTCGCTATACCTGTACTAGTGCATTCGTCATGCTGCTGTTGTCCCAGCCTCAGATGTGAAACTTGCCTTGTCAAGAAAAGTCTTGCTCGTGGTTGGTAGGAGTTTTGTCCCCAATACTGAGCAAAATGGTTCTTTAATACTACATAATCAGTGCAATGCTTTGTTTTGTTTTACTATAAAATGGTTATACTGTATCTTTGATTTTTAATAATCAAAGAAAGAAAGAAAAAGGAAGGAAAGAAAAACTCACCCAGAGCATATGTGTCCCCAGCAATTTAGCCTTCAAGTAATATCCCTGTTTGTTTTCAAGACTGTCACTCACTCTTAGTCCATGGTGTAGGTTTTGTTGTGCCTTGGATACACCTATCTTGCGCATTAAACCCATAGGAAAATTGCAATGAAAAGCAGGGTGAGAGTACATTGTTATTGACTACCTGTCTAGAGTATACCTTGGATATATTTTCTTTCTCTTCTGCTCGGTGACCAACAAATTGAATGATGGAGGAGATAAAAGGAAGGACATACTTGCTTGGCAGCCTTTCCAAGACTGAAATAAAATGATAAATAACGGAAGGTTTGGGGTCCTAGGCATGGCATCTCAATCTGTACAGGGAAGCTGTTATTTATTTGAAAATGAGGCAGGGAGAAGATAGAGGGCATATTCATTTGACTTTTTGACAGGGGTAGAGCCAGAATCCAAGCCAATTTCAGAGAATGCTTTGTGTGGAAATAACAAATTGCTGGACCAGTGATAAGTGGCTCTGGGGGACTCTATGAATCAAGACAGATTCCAGCTTTTGGTAGACGATAAATGATAGGGGACTCCCCCGCCCTGAAAAATAGTGCCCCTCCCAAAAGACATATCTCACAAAACAATGGTATTAAAAGACCCTGAGGTGAAATGCTAATGTCAGTCCATTCTATAATTTTGTTTGTAACTTACAATAAAAATAAAAATCTCATTATCTTTTATACCCAACATCCCATTTATTCCTTAATTCTTTTTACTTGAATTTACTGCCATATTAAAATGCTATTTTTATATTAATATTTTCACAATTTATAAATGTTTATATTGATATAAACAATTAATAAAAACTGCTGGGATCACTCAAAAGCTGCTACAGATTTTAACATGGTATAATTTTGTTTCAGATATGTTCTGAAGGCCTCCCATTTTGATACAAGTTCAATTCCCGGTTTATTTTTTATTTTTTCAGATAGACTATCTAATTCAAAACATTCAGTCAATTTTTGTATCAACTCTTGTCTAGAAGGAATTATGTCACTCTCACTGCCACTATTGCATACAAAAAAGATCTTTAATTTTTTAAGGAATATCTGAATCAGTAATGCCCAACAGATATGCCTCTGGTTTCCTAATAAATGAGATTCTTAACATTTTTTCTAGTTCAAAGTGGATTTCCTCCCCAAATTTCTTTATTTTGCTACATTGCCACCATATATGGTACAGTGAACCTGTTTGGTCTCCACATCTCCAACAATTACTTTTGGCTCCTTTGTACATTTTGGCTAATTTCCATGGACCAGTGTTGCATTTTTAACAAGTTTTCCTTTATGGCATAGCATGTAGTAAGTTTACAACTATTCTTCCACAGGTTTTCCCATTGGGACATTGTTATAGCATACCCAAAGTCTTGAGACCACTTTATCATAGCTGATGTAACTTCCTCCTCCTCGACTTCCCAGTCAAGGAGGAGGCAGTAAGCTTTAGAAAGGGTTTTACTTTTTGAATTTATCACGTCGGATTCAAATCACGAGATTTCCTTGGTGAACCCTTTTTGTTTATCTACTTTAAATCTTTTGAATATTTGATAATATTGGAAACAATCTGTAATGACATGTCTTAATTCCTCAAAACTCTTAAGTTTCTATTGGTTCTCTTCTTCTTTTAAAAGTGTATTATAGGTAGGCCAATTTTCCAACATAATTTTCTTCTTCTTCACCACTGTGGCCTCTACTGGAGAGGCGAATTGGGCCACATTCATTAAAGTGCAACACATTTGCAGAAAGGAAGCAGGCTGTGTGATGCTAACTGTGTGAGCCAGTGCTGCCAAGGTAAGAGGGTAGTGTTTAAGGGAAGGTATTGCCTTCCCGTGAACATCACCCTTTTGGGTGAGTAGGGTGCTTCACCACCTCCCAGGGCTCCACAACTCTGAGTGGGTGTTTACAGGTGGGCCTCAAAAGTCTTCCTCACTCTACCAGCAAGTCTTGAGAACCTTCATCCTTAAAACTGCCTAGATCTGAATCGCCTGATAACTTCATGCACCTACCTGCCATGGAAAATGACAGGTCTAGCTTAGTCTAGATTTGTGTTTCCCAAGGTGTAGTTGCTCTGTTGTTGGTTATGAGCCAGGGACGAAAAGCTGCAATTTCACACTTTTTGAGGATCTGCCACAAGGTTGCAGTTTCATCCTTGGAAATTGCATTGGAACCAATGGGGCTTCCAATATTTTTTTTTTTAAATAAATTTTATTCCATTTTCCAAATTTAACCAATTAAAATAATAAAAAGAACATTATTTTATACAAAACATTATAGGATTTCATCTAACATCTTGCTCTGCCGAGCTACGACTTCCCCCCCTCCCTTCACGCGGGTTTCTTGTCAACTCCCTTTTTGCAGTTCCTTTTTGACTTTTTACTCAGTTCGTAGGATTTATTTCAATCCTGCAAGTGTTTTTAAAGATCTACAGTTTTTCTCCATATAGTCCACATATTTACTCCAGTCTTTTTGAAACCTTGTCTCCCCCTGGTCGCGAATCTTGCAAGTCATCCTTGCGAGTTCAGCATAGTCCATCATTTTAATCTGCCACTCCTCAATTGTTGGTAGTTCCTGTAGTTTCCATTTTTGGGCTAACAAAGTCCTAGCCGCGGTTGTCGCATACATAAACAATACTTGATCTTCTTTTCTAATCTCTTCTCCCATTATTCCTAACAAAAATGCTTC
Source organism: Zootoca vivipara (assembly GCF_963506605.1). Classification (NCBI taxonomy): domain Eukaryota; kingdom Metazoa; phylum Chordata; class Lepidosauria; order Squamata; family Lacertidae; genus Zootoca; species Zootoca vivipara. The sequence continues at coordinate 30,890,644 of NC_083285.1, forward strand.
CGGTTTTTTTGGGAAGGTATATCTAAGCATCTTTTTCAACTCATTATATAGCATCTCCCAAAATCTTTTTACCTTATCGCATGTCCACCACATATGATAAAATTCACCATTTCCCTCTTTGCATTTCCAGCAAGTTTTATCACTCATTCTAAACATTTTGGCTAATTTAACTGGTGTTAAATACCATCTATACATCATCTTATACACATTTTCTTTCAAGGCAGTACATGCTGTAAATCTCAAGGTTTGAGTCCATAATTTCAACCACGCGTCATATTCAATATTATGCCCAAAATCTTTTGCCCACTTAATCATCGCTTCTTTTGTCAACTCATCTTTTGTATACCATTCTAACAGCAGATTATACATTTTTGACAGAAGCTTTGTTTTGCCTTCAAGCACTTCTATTTGGAATTTGGACCTTTTATCCTCAAATCCTATTTTTCTATCCTCCCTAAGAACATCATTTATTTGATGGTATTGTATCCATCCTGTTAAAACTCCTTTAATTTCTTCATAGGGTTTAAGTCTCCATCCTTTTTCAGTCCTTGTCAAGATTTCCTCATAAGTGGCCCACCTCCCCTCCATATTTACTTTCTTTACTGTTAATACCTCTACTGGTGAAACCCACCATGGTTTTTTAGTCTCCAGCAGCATTTTGTTTCTTTCCCACACCTCGTACAGAGATCTTCTTATCACATGATTAGTAAACCCAGTATGAGACTTCTTTTTATCATAACATAAATATGCATGCCATCCAAATCTATTATTAAAACCTTCCAAATCTAGCAAATCAGTATTCTTTAACGTTATCCACTCTTTAATCCAGCACATACAAGATGCTTCATAATAAAGTCTTAAGTCTGGCAGGGAGAAACCGCCTCTTTCTTTTCTATCTACCAAAATTTTATGTTTTATTCTAGGTTTTTTCCCCTGCCAGACAAATCTTGACAAAATCTTCTGCCATTCTTGGAATTGTCTTGTACCCTTCACTACAGGTATAGTTTGAAATAAGAATAACATTTTGGGCAAAATGTTCATCTTAATTGCTGCTATTCTTCCTAAGAATGACATGTTCATATTAGTCCACCTTTCCAGGTCTTTCTTTATTTCTCTCCATACTGGTTCATAGTTGTCGCTGTATAAATTAATATTCTTTGCTGTCATCCATATTCCGAGGTATTTTACTTTTTTTGCCACATCAAAACCATATTTTAAATGTATCTCTTGCTTTTCCTCTTTCGTCATATTCATTGCCATGACCTTGGTTTTCTGTCTATTTAGTTTAAATCCTGCTAATTGTCCAAATTTCTCCATTTCTTCTATAGCCTCTGCAACACTTTCATTAGGATTTTCTAGAGTTAAGACTAAGTCATCCGCGAAGGCTTTCACTTTGAATTGTTTCGCGCCTACTTTAATTCCTCTAATAGTTGAAAGATCTCTTAGTCTGTTCAATAGTACTTCCAGGACCATGATGAATAATAAAGGAGATAGAGGACAGCCCTGTCTGGTTCCTTTTGTGATGTCAAAATAATCTGTTAATGTATTATTAATTATCAATCTTGCTTTTTGTTCTGAATATATTGCCTCGATCCCATTCAAAAATGAATCTTTGCCAACCATCGATTCCAAATTCTTCTTCATAAACAGCCAAGATATATTGTCAAATGCTTTCTCTGCGTCCACAAACATTAACACTGCTGGCTTATCTATCTTGGTTTCCAGATATTCTATTACATCTACAATATGTCTAACATTGTCTTTTAACTGTCTGCCAGGAAGAAAACCAGCTTGGTCTTTATGTATCATTTCGTTCAAAGCTTCTTTTAATCTCTTGGACATTATATCTGCAAAGAGCTTATAATCATTATTCAATAAAGAAATTGGTCTGTAATTTCTAACTTCTAAGCCATCCGCTCCTGGTTTTGGAATCAATGTTATATATGCTTCCTTCCATGTATTTGGGATCTTTCCTCCTGCAAGGATGTCATTCATCACTTCTTCTAAAATTGGTACCAACTGTCCATTTAAAACTTTATAATATTTTGCTGATAATCCATCTGGTCCTGGGGCTTTTCCTAATTTCATTCTCATTATTGCCTGGTGTATTTCTTGTGTTGTTATCCTGTTATTAAGTTTCTTTCTTTCATCTTCTGGAATTTGTTTCAATCCATATTTTCTTAAGTAGTCACTGATCTTCTTCTCCTCTTCTTTCTTTTTGCAATACAACTCTTTATAGAATTTTTGAAAGGCTTTTTTTATTTCCTTTGGTTCCTCGGTTACTTTTCCTTCCATATTTATCTTCACTATCGCGTTTTGATTTTGACGCTTCCTTAATTGCCAAGCCAACAGTTTTCCTGTTTTGTTCGCTGATTCAAAATTCTTTTGTCTCATCTGCTTTATTTTCCACTCTATCTCCTGATTGATCAACATAGAGAATTGTGTCTGTAACATCTTTATATTATTTTTGATCTGTTGATTCTCTGGTTTATCTATCAGGTTTTTCTCATTTTCCATGAGACATTTCAGAATTTCTTCCTTCTTCTTTTCTTTCTTTCGTTTCAGAAAACTGTTTTGCTGTATTAGAAAGCCTCTCATCACTGCTTTACTTGCATCCCATACCATGTCTAATCCAGTGTCTTTGTGTAAGTTCCAGTAAAAATAGTCTTTCAGAACATTCTTGGCTTTTTTCACCACCTCTTTGTCTTCAAAAAGCTCTTCGTTCATTCTCCACCTAAAGGAATTCTGGTCTTTGCTTTTCATTTCCATAAATATTGAGTTATGATCTGACAGTGTTCGTGGTATTATCTCTATTTTGCTCACCCTGGGCACTAGTTCTTTGGAGATCCATATATGATCTATTCTTCCAGAACTTTGATTTGGTTCTGAGAAGAATGTAAACTGTTTAAGCGTAGGGTGCTTTAACCTCCAAATGTCCACTAGGCCCAGGTTTTCTACCAATTCAAAGAAGGATTTTGGTAATTTACCCTCATTCTTCCTTTTCTTTGTCCTATCCAATTCTGGTACTGTCACTCCGTTGAAATCGCCCATAAGTACTATCTTTTGATCCATGAAATCTATCAACCTTTCCTCCAAATTCTTGTAAAATTCAGCTTTATTTTCATTCGGCGCATAGATCCCCACCACCAACATTTTTTCTCCTTGGGTCGATATTTGGACCGCTATCATTCTTCCATCTTCGTCTTTAAAGATCAAATTCGGGTCCAATTTGTCCTTTATATACAAAACCACTCCTCTCTTTTTATTTTCTGCCGAATTTATAAATTCTTTACCCAACCTTTTATTTTTAAGAATATAATTATGTTTTTTCGCCACATGTGTTTCCTGGAGGCAAATTATATCCAAATTTTTCTTCTTCAAAATATGATCAATTTTATTTCTTTTGACTTTATTATTCAAGCCATTCACATTCCAGGAATGTATCTTCAACGCCATTTTACTTCCTAATTTCAGGAAGAAAAGATTTTATCTAGTCTTGGTCGGGTTTCTTACTTAAATTTTTATCCTCTTCTTCTTCTTCACTCTCTGACTCTTTATCCTCTTCTTCTTCTTTTCCCTGATCCTCTTCCTCTGATTTTTCTTCTTCTTCTTTTTTCTTTCTTCTTCTTCTTTGTGGTTTTGGTTCTTCTTCTTCCTCTGCTGTCGCTTCAGCTAGAACAGCCAGATCCGGGGTCAACTCTCCCAAAATTTTTTCATATTTTCTCAAGAATTTCCCAATATCATGCATGCTTGTCAGCACATGTCTTTTCTCTTTGTAGAAAAACATTATTCCTTCAGGGTATTCCCATCTGTGTTGGATTCCATTTTTCCTAAGCAAGGCCACCATTGCTTTATAATTGTCGCGTTTTTTCAAAAATCTTCCTGGAATTTCTTTAAACACGATTATAGACTTGCCTCCGATGATTAGCTTATTGGTGAAACTCAGGCTTAAAATCTCATTTTTCATCTCCATTGTGTTGAAAATCACCACGCAATCACCAGGCGCTTTCCTGGCTTTGGCCTTTGCTGATTTTACTTTAATTCTAAATGCATTTACAATTGTCTGACTCACTTCTTCATCCGTCTTTCCCATCCATTTTGCCAATTCAGCAATTATCCTTGATTTAATATCTTCCCCTGATTCTTCAGGGATGCCCCTCAGTTTCACATTCAATTGCCTTTGCTTCATTTCAATTAATGCTAAATTGTCAAGCATTTGTTCATGTGCCCGGTCCATTTTCTTCATTTTATCTTTCACTTTATCTGTCTCTTTTTTGACCTCCTTTACATCTTTTTGGGTTTTCTTGATTGATTCTTCCATTGTTTTGGATCTCACCGACAAATCTTTTATTTGAGTCGATAATTCTCCCACCGCTCCTTCAATCTTCTTATCAATCTCTCCCAATTTCTTATCCATTCGTTGTTCACTATGTTTAAATTCATCTTTAATTTTTTGCCATAAAGCTTCTAAATCCTTGACTTCTTCTTGTTTTGAGCCTCTTCTATCTTTTGGTGTTCCTGCTGCCTTCTTTTCTTCTTTGCCAGCCATTCTCCTGCAAAAAAAAAAAAATCAAAAAGAGGGGAAATTCCCCTCTTCACCACTAGGGGGACCGGTACTAGTAAATTCTTACAATAAACCTGCAGTACCCTATCCGCCCCTAGATGGCACTATACTCAATTCCAGGACCCAAATTCACCTATTGTTCCTTCTGCCACCGGGTCTGACACTCTACAATCCCCAGCCTTCCAGTACTTTTCCACTCCCAAAGGCAGAGAAACAACAGTTTTTAATTACATTAGTTCAGTCCCTTTTTAACAAAATCCTTCTTCAGCTCTCAAGCAGCCAAGTTCCCCTTTTATTTCTTAAAACCTGAAACAAAGAAGCCAAGTCCCGCAACTCTTCAGCCACTTGTGGGCTTAATCCACATGTTAAATCCAATAAAACCCCAAAAAGACCAGATACTTCAGCCACTTGTCGGCTTAATCCAAATAAGGAAAAGTAAAGACCCCAGATCTGTAGTTCCAAAGCGATAAACCCCCTCTTCAGCCACTTGCTAGCTTAATCCAAAATCGACCAATGGGGCTTCCAATAAATGCATTTACTTTAAAGGCTGTTCAGTACATTGTGTTGGAGAAAAGGGAAAACTGGGCAATCACACTTAGTTGGAAATAAGCCCCACTGGACTCTTTGATGGGACATTTCTCAGTATATATGTTGAGGAAATGACTGAATAAACCTTTTGTGCGTATTATATTTTTACTGGTAATTTGCTTCTCAGTTAACCAGCTTCTTCCACATATAAAAAGAAAAATATAGGAATAATAAAATGTTTTTTTTCCTTTTTCAACAGATTCACAGACAGGATGTAACCTTTAAAAATGGAAGCTTGTATAGGAAGCAACAGATAGCACTTGGAGCTTAAAGAAGTGGATGAACATTTCTCTTTGGATGTATTGTCTTTTAAGAACGATATGTTGATTCAGAAGGTCCGAAGAGAGAATCGTGAAATTTATTTCCTCTACTCAGTCACTGGATTTTTAAACCATTCCTTGGGAGTGGTGAATTTCCACTAAGGTGTGTGATGGAAAAAGCAGTGCATCTCTGTGTCTGTAACCCATACGTTGTGGATTAGTTTGCTGTTCCAAGGTACAAATTCCATTTTGAGGGACAAGGAACTGATGTGATGGATTTACCTTCAGAAATGAGCAGGCATGGAAGGAATCCGCTCAGCCACAAGCTAGAAGATCAGAAAAAGGTAAAAAACTCACTTTTGATAATTAAATGCCTTTTAAAATTAGTATCCCCTTTCCCCACAAATATATTTTTTGAAATGCTCTAACCTTTCCAAAACACTGTGTAAAATTGTGTCTTTATTTGTATCCTTATTGCTCCATATCAGTCTGTTTCTGTGCAGCTGATTTTCATTGCTACTACCTGATAATCGGACTTCCAAAGGGTCTTGAAATTATCTGGCAAATTGGTTGTCAAAAACCCTCGCTTTCCCTCCGTCCCTGACTCTGTGCCAAATGTCTCCTGTAATAAGCAATATTGTTAACTTTGTGCTGACCTTGTTTGAATACGTTCTTCCTCACGGTGAGAGTGACAATTTGCTCTTCCCAGACTCTTCCGATGGTAACTGGGAAAACTGCATTTCTATGTAATTAATGCTTGTTAGCATTATGTGTGGAATGATCAAATGTGTTGCTTTTGCTTTTTTAAAATGGTCTTTAATTGAAGGAAATAGAATAACTAAGCTATTGGATAGCCACCTCCTGTTTCATGTTTCCTGGGATGATTTACAAATTTGATGAGGAAGAATACTTCCTGTTTTTAATAGGTGCCTTGTACAGCTGTTATTACATTACAGTACGAGGGAATACAGGTGCAGCAGAGGTGTGTGTTTATACCTGTCCCCAATGTTGTGTGAATTCTCCTGTCTGCTTTGTGGGATGAAAGTTAACTTCTACAGCAGAGAACCTTTGTGTCTGTGGAGGCTCCCTCCATAATGGTGAACCTTGATTCTGACAGATCATTACACTGACCAGTTGAAAGTCAATTGATCTTCATTGTGTAAAACAAACAAACAAACCACAAACACCAATGCTACGTGCTCTAAAAGAAAGACTTATTGGGTAGCTGTAGAGGAGACATTGTGTGGCAAAAGTAAGGTGTTCACCAGTGATATTTTAGGAATACCCTTCTGCTGAGGAGGAAGTTGGCCTTGAATGGTTTCTTCTAGTCTTGTTTCTATATGTTCCATTTGCTGTGTGCAGAGCTATGAAGAAATGCAGTTACTATTGAAGTCTGGTTGCTTTTCATGGATGTCTGAACAGCAAAATCTATCCCGTTTAGTTTGTGTTGATGGTGTTAGGACATTTTATTGGCTGACTTAGGCTTCTCAGTATGTCATACTTGGCAGAAGGTTGAATAACAGTGCAATCCTTTTAAACAGTGCAGACTTTTAGAAGACATCTGAAGGCAGCCCTGTTTAGGGAAGCTTTTAATGTTTAATATACAGTACTATTGTATTTTAATATTCTGGTGGAAGCCGCCCAGAGTGGCTGGGGAAACCCAGCCAGATGGGCGGGGTATAAATAAATAAATAAATAATAATTATTATTAATCCTATACATATCTACTCAGAAGTAAGAACCATTGAGTTCAATGGGACTTATTTCTAGGTGAGAGGGTATATGTTTGTAACATAAGACTGCTATGTTTGCCATTGAGGCAAAGGGAAATGGATTTTCCTTCTAATGTCACCTGTGTTCAGTTTCATAGCCCTGTGGTGGGTTTTATGGTAGTCTGTATAGCAATAGGTGTGATTTGAAAAATCTACTGATTGTTGTGGTTGCACTATATTTTATCTATTGAGTATAAAGTAACTGATATGTATGAATCCAGTTTCTAGGGTTTTACATCCCAATTTTTCAGTCTTGAAATGCCAACACTTCAGTTATAGAACCACCATTTCCACCTGAAGTCAGGTTGGTGAGAGCCATTTAAAAACCTTATTTATCTATTTTGCTAGTGGTATTGAAAATACTGTACTGTATTGGTTGCTATAATTGGTTGTTGAATTGAATTTTAATGCCTGCATTTTCATTTCCAATGATTAAAAAAAATCATAAAAAAATCAGGTGTTTCTCTGCTTGTCAAGCAACAGCTGCTAACAAATTAGACAGCGCTTGGAAAAACTGCTCATTTTTATCACTTCAGGAAACATTGCAATTCATGAGCACAGGGCACTGGTCAACGTTTCGGGAACTAACATTGCTAACCTTCTAATGAACTTAATATTTCACAATGTTAGTATTGTTTAGTTGGTTTGCTATATTTGGATTTTAAATGAAATTGTACCAGGCTGTCTATTGTAGTGATGCATTGATAGGTATTACAGTTTGTGTGTTTCTCACCACTTAGGGCATAGTTATGTGGAAACGCAGCATACAAATTAAAATAATATAACAACACTGACTCAGCTACAGTTCTACCAGAGTCCTTTTTGAGCCACCCCTAAAATGGTGGGCTGGATCCACTCATTTGGGATGAAGAGATGATTTACATAGGCCTGGTTTGCATGTAATGCTAAGTCAAACTCACACCAGACAAACCACCCACTGTAACAAAGGTTTTGTTATTGGCTGACCAAGAGCCTGGATGAAATGCTAAGCCAAACCATGATATCTTTTCTCTGACAATGCTTCCTGTGACTCATGTATGCATCACCATATGCAGCTCTGGAAAGCATCAGTGCCATCTCGGAAGAGGCATTCTCACCTTTATGGTTATTTATTTAACATTGGTAAAAATATAACAAATGCAAAACATGTAAACATAAAGGATAAGATTTTAGAGTCTTCTCCCTTTTCTGACTTTGAAGGCAAAACTACTTCCAGAAGTCCTCAATGAATGCAGTATATTTTTGCTTAAGTGCTCTGCAGAACTAGTTTGCTGGATGCAAAGTACTCATACTGCTTTCTATCTTCAAAGGACACCTGCTAGCACTGAACAGACAGAGGGGAATGCTTGAAAGTCTGCTGCAGCTGTAGCCTTGTCGGACTCAGGAGATGTGTATTTTATGTGTGTTCCCATTCCATGAAGCACTTTTTTAAAAAACAAAAAGACAAAAACCATGGTCTTGCCTTGCAATGTTGCTTTTATTAGTTACTGCTATGCATTTCAGCAGCAACAGGTTTGAGCTCCTGTTGCTACCACATAGCTGATCGCAAATTAATTTCATTAAGGCATAATAGCAGTATACTGTTTTGAGTCTGTGCTCAAAACAGCTCAGCTATTTAGCAATTGTTTGTGTTATCAGGTTCTTCTGTTGCTGAAATGAACAGTGCTTCATATTTATTGATAAGCACTAGGTGAAGTGAGTTGCAGTGGAGGGGGGGAGCAGGGAGGGGAAAGAGAGTTTGGTCTGATTACTTTCTTGGCTTGGGGTAATTGTATATTCAGTGCTAACTAGATTCTCCATGAGTGGATTGATGTGGCAACATGGAGATCTTGTTGCACCCACACACTTGTGATGGTCATCGCAGTGCTTTTAAACATTTCCCCTCCAAGCTCTTGCATCTGCAATCCTGAAGAACTCGTCTGTCAGTGTTTAGATTGTCTTCCACCTCTGAACACCTTGGAGAAGAACTTGACAAGATGACACTAATGTGTGAATTTATCTCATAAAGCAAAATACAAAATGTGTGGGTTATTTTATTCAGGGAGAAAAACCTCTGATGATTAAGTGTTACAGCTTTGCATACCTGTGGGAATTAAATAGCATTTTTCTATAAAAATGAAGCAAAACAACAGCTTACGTTAAAATTCAAATGGCTTTTTTCTTCTTTAATTGGACAAGGTCATGACCATCATTTCCTTGTCTTTCCTTCCCTACAATGTTGTCAGTTTTCCATGTGATGATGAGATCAGCCAATGGCATGTAGAATTGCCCTTCATCCTGTCCCTGCTTTCCCAATTAAGAGGGCTGCCTGGGTACTTATGCCTTGTAGTAGACCAAAACCATAAACAGGAGCAAGGCACACAGAATCATTAGCTTATAATGATAGCACAGACGTAATCTGTGGATAACTGCTGTTGGTTTCACAGGCACCATCAGCCCTAAGTGAGTATAGTGCATAGCTGCCAAGTACCCCATTTCCCCCAGGAAACCCCTGTTTTTTCGTACCGTTTCCCGGTGGTCCCCCATATCAGTTCGTCCCCTTATTCCCCTCCTGCTGGCGAACATTTTTTTCCTGCTTTGCCCATCTATGGGCACCAAAATGGCCGGCGCCGGAAGTCGCATCTACGCATGTCCAGAAGTGCGTAGACACAACTTCCGGTATCGGCGCCAGCCCTTTTCGGTGCCCATAGATGGGCAAAGTGACACCGGAAGTTGCATCTACGCACTTTCGGACATGCGTAGACGCGACTTCCGGTGTTGGCGCCGGCCATTTTCGGTGCCCATAGATGGGCAAAGTGACACCGGAAGTTGTGTCTATGCAACTTCCAGTGTCACGCGGCTGCCGGTCCCAGATTTTGCAGTCCAGGACTTGGCAGGTATGGTATAGTGATGGTCAATGATGGCAACAAAGCTATATGAACAGAAATTACTAGGAATCTGACACCTTCCATGTGTTTCCAGGCAGGGATGGGAGTAGCCCTGGGTCTGCAGAACTGAAGGGAATATGCTTTGGCCTTTTCTACTGACCTGAGACCTAAGGGTTTGTTGGAAGAACACTGCAGAAAGGGAAAAACCAGGTTGGTCAAAGAAACAGTGGCTGTGGGAGTGCTTGATTCCCCACTCCTTGCTTGAAGGAGCACTTCAGTCCAGCTACTGTTGCTGGGTCGATTTAGGCTTTCACAGCACCGTCTTAAGCACCCCTGTCGCCATGGTGCGCCGGATCTCTCCGGTGCCCTTCCGCCCCGTTTCCCAGCGCGGTGGATGGGTGGGTGCGGCGCTGCTGCGTGGCGGGCGGGATGGCACAACGCGATCTCTCCGGCACCCTCCCGCCCCGTTTCCCAGCCCGATGGGCGCCGCGCGCAGCGGACCGGCGGGCCGGCCGGCCAGCGGGTGGGCGCAGCTCGCAGCGCCCTCCTGGCGGGCCGGCGCCATGGTGCCCTGCGCCACCGGGGGTCTACGACGAGCCGGCCCTGGGCTTTCAGCATCTTTTACCTTCTGCAAAGGCAGGGGACTTGTTAGGATGGTCGCTTCTTGGAGGGTGATGGATCCAATTGTCTTCCAGGCAGCTCTGGAAGATTTTCTGGCTGATATGACTGGTGCTCCTGTTGAAACCCTGGCCAATTTGTATAACATGAGAATGGCTTTGGGCCATTGATAACATGATCACCCCTGAGCTTCATATAGTCTGCTTGGCTCCTTTGTGTACTCCAGAACTCAGGGCATTGAAACAAGATGGGAGATGGCTTGAACACAAGTGGAGGAAAACTACGGACAAATGCAATCAAACACTGGCGAGTGCTTATTCTCAAGTTTACTCAGTAACGGTGAAGCCAATAAAGAAAGCATACCTTGCTGCCTCCAGTGCATCCTCACCATGCTGTCTGGCAGTAATTTTCTGGGTAGTTTGGGGCCTTTTACAATCTGGTCCAAAGTAGGTGGTAGAACCAGTGGTAGCTCTCTGTGACTCATTTACAAAACATTTTGAGGAACAAATCACTTGCACCTGCCAGGACCTTGACACTGCTGTTACAGGAGATGAATCTCAAGAGGCATGCAGAGCACTATGTAGTCCAGCTATCTTTCAAAGTTAGAAGATATGGACAAGGTGCTTAGTTTGGCCAAGCTCTTGCTCCTTGCTCCTCATTGCTGATAAAAAGTAGCAGGGAGGGGACAGCTGACCGGGCAAGGGTAGTGATTAATATACGCATCCCCAAACTTCGGCCCTCCAGATGTTTTGGACTACAATTCCCATCTTCCCGGCCACTGGTCCTGTTAGCTAGGGATCATGGGAGTTGTAGGCCAAAACATCTGGAGGGCCGCAGTTTGGGGGTGGCTTTTAAATATTGCCTTGGTTTCAAATATTATTGAAATCTGTTGAAAGTCACTTTGAGGCTAGTTCAAAACCACACCCTTCTTATTGGCTGTATCTAGCATCTGGTTAATTAATATCACTTAGTTATTTGTACTGCACACATCCATGTACATTTTATAAAAAGATGACAGTCCTGTAATTAACTTACTCCAAATTGGGGGAAATGAAGCCAACCACATATGTGGTTGGACTCCAACTGCCATCAGCTCTAGCCAGCATGGCCAGTGGTCAGGGATGATGGGGCTTGCAGTCCAGCAACAATTAGAGAACTACAGGTTCCTCATTCTTGCTCTAGTTCTAGCTTCACAGTTGCTATATGGTTTGTGAGCACTTACTGAAACAAATGTGAACACCACAGTTTTTATTTTTTTAAACTGAGCACTATATTTCATACAACCAATCTAGAATTGCTGCCAGCGTTCTGCTTACTTTAAAAATGTGTTGCCCAATTGATGTAAGACTACTGTAACTATTTAGATTTAGAATCAAATAGAAGAACATAGAGGCTTTTTTTGTTTTTAATGTAGCCAAGAATGTGCATTGCTTTAGTTGTCGTAATAAATAGTATACATGATCTTAAATTGTCCTGAAAGGAATTGCCATTCAGCAGCCCACTCATGAGAATTCACACTTTCTCGCTTCTTTTCCCTGGAAATTCCTGAGGTACTGAAGTATATCGCACAAGGTCAGTTGCATCCCTCCTGATTTCCTTTGGTTCAGCATCACACAGAAAACGCATTGCACTCTTATGTAATCAATTGACTTTGAAGTTTGCAGTGAAAGGATGCAAACTTTGGTTTGTGACCAAAGGATGCTGTCAGTGCAGCTTGAAATCCACACCTACATGGCAAGAATGCCAATGAATTTGAAATCTGCTTACCCAAGCAATCAGCTGTAGAAGCAGCCTCTGGATTTGAAGTACCCTTGACTGCTGTATTCTGTGCCTGGAGCGGATGAGATAGATGAAGATGCTTTTTGATCATTTGTGCTCTGGAAGACCCTCTAGTACTCATGAGGATTTTCCTGCTTGAGGAACAGAAGTCAAGCGTATACATAGATAACTAATTCTCAGTATACCAAAGAGCAGAGTAATATTTGTGACACATACCTCATTACTTTTAGTGAATGAGCAGCAAAAGAAGGCAACACTGCTGTTACACACACACACACACACACACACACACACACACACACACACACAGAGAGAGAGAGAGAGACAGAGAGAGAGACAGAGAGAGAGAGAGACAGAGAGAGAGACAGAGAGAATTAAGGCTGCCTCATTTTCCAATTAGTTTTAGAAAAACATGAGCAATGTCTATACAGTCATACCTCGGTTTAAGTACACTTCGCGTTGAGTACTTTCAGTTTAAGTACTCCGTGGACCCGCCTGGAACGGATTAATCCACTTTCCATTACTTTCAATGGGAAAGTTCGCTTCAGATTAAGTATGCTTCAGGTTAAGTACGGACTTCCACAACCAATTACACTCATACTTCGGGTTAAGTACGCTTCAGGTTGAGTACTCTGCAGACCCGTCTGGAACGGACTAATCCACTTTCCATTACTTTCAATGGGAAAGTTCGCTTCAGGTTAAGTACGCTTCAGGTTAAGTACAGACATCCGGAACCAATTGTGTTTGTAAACTGAGGTACCACTGTATTAAAATTAAACTGTGAAACTTAACATTCTAAGTTTGTTGACATCACTATTGCTTCCTTTATTTATTGAAAATATCTGAGATTTATCCAGCAGTGCAACTTGGGGTTCCAGAATTAGGGTCGCAGTTTTCCCATTCCTGATGTAGGAAGTCAGGGTCAGTTTAGCACTCTGAGGACTCATTTAAGATGGTTCAGGAGTTTAAAAGCATAGGAGAATTTTTTTAATGGTATCTAATCAGCAGACTCAGTCATCAATAACACCAGAGGGGTGATCCACCCATGAGGTGGGATAACTGTTCTTGATGTAAGCCTGCATGTAAGCAAGTAACATCCAAAAAAATAGGTGACAACCACTAGGAATAACCTTGAGAAAGAGAAAGGATATAGCCATTCCTTTTCTGCCAGACAAATATGTGGATTTAAAGCAGGGGTGGGGCATCTGAAGTCCTCCAGATGTTGTTGAACTACAACTCACATCATCCCTCACCATTGGCCATGCTGGGTTTTGCTGATGTGAGTTGGAGTACAGCAACATAGGGAGAGCCAAAGTTTAAAGATTTAAAAGAATCTTAGAATTATGAGACATTGAGGAATGATGCCTACTTATTCCAGCCAGTGTTTTTGAAATGTAAAAGCAATGGGTCTTCTCCATTCAGATATCAGTTGCAATCATTCTCTTAAGTTTAATTTGCCATTTAGTAAATGGTAGTATTTCTCTAAACCCAGACATCAATGAAAGCAAAATAAGCCATTTGTGTTCCAACTAGTAAAAAGGTAAAGGTAAAGGACCCCTGACTGTCCAGTCACGAACAACTCTGGGGTTGTGGTGCTCATCTTGCTTTGCTGGCCGAGGGAGCTGACGTTTATCCACATAGTTTTTCCTGGTCATGTGGCCAGCATGACTAAGCCGCTTCTGACAAAACCAGAGCAGCGCACGGAAATGCCGTTTACCTTCCTGCCGGAGCAGTACCTGTTTATCTACTTGCACTTTGATCTGCTTTCGAACTGCTAGGTTGGCAGGAGCTGGGACCGAGCAAGGGGAGTTCACCCCATCGCGGGGATTTGAACCACTGACCTTCCAATCAGCAAGCTCTAGGCTCTGTGGTTTAGACCACAGCACCACAGATGACTGCATAATAGAAGAGACTTACAACAGTAAAGAGAAGACTAAAAAGTTACATGCCTGGCTTCTGATGTTCATTCTTTAAAAGTCTTGCTTTTATTCTTTGATTCCACTTGGCCTTTTCTTTTAAGGAACATTTAAGGTAGTTGACAAAATCAGAGCCATTTTCCCCATTGGGTTTACTGGCACGTTGCCTCCGAAATTTGCATGGAAAGTTCATATTTGGAATGTAGGATGGGAAAATCGAGGAAGGGTTGTACACAGTACAAGATTAGGAAGTGGAACATGCTGTCTCAAAGGTGAAATGGGGTCTCTGAGAGTAGATAATCCTGAAGCTGCAAACTGAGTCCTGGAGCTAACCAGAGTGCTGAAATGACCAAGTTCCTCTATGTTGTAAAGCAACACCTGAATTAGAATGAGACCTGCCTGGACAGCTCTAATGAACTGACAGTTAAATATGAGCGAGAGCAGTAAAGGCGTATGAATTTATTTGTTTCTGCTTACCTTATTTATTCATGTTCCTATAATTGCTGCATTTCTGTTCACATTTGTACATTTCTGCACTGATTTCAGATGAGTAAATCTGACATTGCTTCCTCCCCATGAGGTTAATAATGTTTACTAATGACCTGTAACTTCCTTACGTAGTGGCCTAAGCTAGAATGCAGGGCTTAAAATACCAGTGCTTACACAACAAGCTGTAGTTGTAAAGCTGTGTAAAGTGGATGAGAAAGAACACAGGTGAGGTTCCTCTAATGTGAAACAGTATGTTCAGACTTTGTTGTCATGGTTACAAAGGATTTGCAATAGTGCTGTTGTCCTATACAGGCTATTACATCATGCATCTCATTTAAAATATTAGTATTTTATTTACTCACTGTGTGGCTCTTTTGTGAAGAGAGAATGAAAAGTATATTATAAAAAGAAGACAACAATACATCAGCTATTAAGCTGATAATAGGGCACCTTAGGGGAGCAGGACGTCAGGGAAGGAATGGAAGGGACATATAGTTAAAGCTATGGTCCGTATAGTTAAAGCTATGGTTTTCCCAGTAGTGATGTTATGGAAGTGAGAGCTGGACCATAAAGAAGGCTGATCGCCGAAGAATTGATGCTTTTGAATTGTGGTGCTGGAGGAGACTCTTGAGAGTCCCATGGACTGCAAGAAGATCAAACCTATCCATTCTTAAGGAAATCAGCCCTGAGTGCTCCCTGGAAGGACAGATCGTGAAGCTGAGGCTCCAATACTTTGGCCACCTCATGAGAAGAGAAGAATCCTTGGAAAAGACCCTGATGTTGGGAAAGATTGAGGGCACTAGGAGAAGGGGACGTCAGAAGACAAGATGGTTGGACAGTGTTCTCGAAGCTACGAACATGAGTTTGACCAAACTGCGGGAGGCAGTGCAAGACAGGAGTGCCTGGCGTGCTATGGTCCATGGGGTCACGAAGAGTCGGACACGACTAAACGACTAAACAACAACAGGGCACACCTTAGGGGAGCAGGACGTCAGGGAAGGAATGGAAGGGACATATGCAATGGCCTTTGTAATTTCAAAATCCAATCTGGGAACAGTGCACACCAAATCCTGGTCAGTGCTTTAACATACATTGGATTCCCCCAGTTGATGTTCAGATTTCCTCAGCAGCAACCCAGCGGAACAGGGAATAAAGCTTAATGCACAAAACCACAGACTCAAGGTTGTAACTGAGGGGCCATCCACACTCTTGGTTTTCCCCCAGGAAAACTGCTGAATCAGATCAAACATCAATTGGGTTTTATCCAGATTGATGTTTGCTCTGATTTTCTGCTAAAGTTTGGGCTTTCCAGGGGAAAGTGGTGGGACAAAAGCAAACCCCCCCAGACCCATACCTAGAAAGCATGGGGCAAGTTGAAAACTGCTCAGACTCATGAATTCTAGGCAGAGGGCAAGTGGAAGTGTGGACAAGCCCTGAAACAAATCACTTGGTTTGTTAATTAACAAAGTCGAGTAGTATTATTAAATTGTGAAATAGCATCAAAAATAAAAGAAATTGCATAAAAATAAATAAACAAATAAACAAACTTGCATATGATGAACTTTAAAGCCATTTGATCTATTTTGCATAAACTGATTAAAATGAAAATGGAAGATGTTCATAGGATTGGAACACCAAGAGGACATTTACTGTCTTATTTGGATATTTAAGAAACCCAGATAATGGAGTTTATATTTCAGGCAGTCTACTTTTGGTTTCAAATAGTTCCAAGTTTCTAAAACTGAAGCTGTAATCCTACATTTGAGAACAAGTCTAATTGAACTCTGAGGAACTTTATAGTCATACATTAGATTATGCTGTCAGTCACCTTAGTGCAATTAGTCATTTCTCCAAGCCACCACAACACCCCCCCTCCCCACACCCCAATAGCACATGTAATTAAAGAGTGCATATAATGGGGTTCATCTCCAGATGCAAGAGGCAATCAAGCTAGGGCATCTACTGTATTCATGTGAATTTAATGTGCCTTTGAATCTATTGCACACCTCAATTTTCACAATGTAATTTGGCCAAAAAATGTGCACATTACATTCGAGTTAGTTTTGATGTGAACAGAGCCAATCATAATGTGGGTATTATTTTAGTGGGCTGTTTCCCTTAGCCAATTTTCTGTTTTATAGATCTGCCTGTGCAGTGCAGCCCTGCTCTCCTCAGTGCATGATGGAGACTGGGTTGATGGAGTGCATGGTGGAGACTGGCTATGCAAGAAGTAAGATTAATTATAGCACATATGGATGAAACCGCTCTCATTGCATGCTTAGTAAAAATAGCTCAACTGTATTTGAGTCCAGTCAAATCAAATAGCACTTTCCTATTGAATTATTTGACCTATGCAGTGTACTCAGTTAGAATTTGAAAAACAAACAGCTTTTCAAAAGCCAAAACCAGTATGGGAGAGAGGGAGTAGTATTAGGCCCATGCAATACCTGTTGTTGAGAGTGCATCCACACCCCCACACTGCATGTTCAATTTGTAAACAATCACATCTATTTCCTACTCATTTTCCCAAGCTATATTTTTTCTATTGAAATCATCATGGGCAATTTTATGGAATGTGGAGCATAAATAATTGTTAATAGACCCAGCTTGCTGAGTAGTCTGTCTGTTCCTTGATATTGTTAATAAGTGACATTGAAAAGGCAGTTTTGAAGCACATGCTATATAAGGACAGTTTACTGTATATGCAAAGGTATCGCTGTGTGATTGACAAAGAAGAAATAAACCTCTAATTTGCAATCATTAAGTAGAATGCTAAGTGTTATGACTGAGATTACCAGTTCCTTGAAACCTCAGGATGTGGACTCCTGTGCTCAGGTCCTGCTTGCTTGCTTCTCATAGGCATCTCATAGGCTCTGGTGAGAACAGGATGCTGAACTAGATGGGCCACTGGCCTATTCAGCAGGCTCTTATATTCTTATCTAGCCCAGTGCTGTCTCTACAAACTGGCAGCAGCCCTCTAGGATTTCAGAGAAGGGTCTGTGCCAGGCCTACTTGGAGATGCTGGGGCTTGAACTTGGGGCCTTCTGCATGCAAGGCAGGTGCTTTACTACTGAGCTGCAGGTAGGCAGCAAACTTTTCTTCATGTGCAGAAATGTGTCTTCAGCTCACTCATAAGTGGGAGCTTGGATGCAAAATTGCTGTGTATTCTTTGTCACCATTTCAGAGAGGCTGTTCATACTGATATACTGTATAGTCCCACAGTAAACAAATGGTATCAGTGCAGCCTCATGCCAACTAGCATGCTTAGGAGAGCTTTTGAGCCATGAACACTTTTTGAAAGATGCTTTTAAAATTTGTTTTCAACTTGCTGCATTGTTTTTACTTGCTAGAAGATGCCAGATTGTTTTAATGGCTGCTTCATTGCTGTTTCCCCTCCCGTTCTGGTGCTTTTTGAAATTTTGATGTACTTTATTGTTGGCTGCCTTGAGTAAAGGTAGGATATTAATGTTTTAAATAGGTAGATGTTCTTCTCCTTGCACTGGAATCCAAACACGTATCCCCCATTATTCTATTATTTCTAAATCTGGAATGAAGCTCCTTAAGGCATTGCAAAATATAGCTGCATTTATTTGTGGCCCTAGTGGAACCTTCTAGATGTGGCATGAATGGACCAGAAAGGGATCTACTTTAGTCTTGCTGACTTGCTCAGGGGAGAATTTGTAGGACAAATAAAATTGTTGGGGACTTAATCCATTGCCTCATTTAAAACTTGCAATAATTAGCACACACACATTAAAAATGATGAACATCTCATCAGTTTGAAAAGGGCAGAGAAGATGGCTCATCTTAATTAAAATAAAATTGTGTTTTCTTCCTCATCAATATAAAGGGGAGTGGGTTTTTTGTGGAGGGGGGAGTGATTTGAGTAGCTGTTTTTAATATTCCATAAAATTTTTGTGGTATTTTCATAGCCTTAGCATTAAATCTTAATCATTACACAAGGTTGCTATCGGCTTTGATCTCTTGTCCCAGTAGAAAGACTGTGCACATGAGTCTGCAAGACCTTTTGGAACTGTGAAGTTCTAATTATCTTTTGTTCACTGCTGCAGGGTTTTTGTGTCCTTGTGCCAGTCTCTTTAATTGCACAGAGGTTTGTGGACAGTGAAACTACCTGGAAAAGAACGTAGGAGATTAAGAGAAGAAAAACTGCCCTGGACCACTGAGAGCTGGAAAGTGTCTGGGGGCATGCTTCTAAAAGAGATGTTTCTGTGCCTCTTGAGAGCAAAAAGAAGCTGCTTAGAGACAGCAGACTGGATCCCTTTCTGCCCTGTCAGTCCTGGCTATATTGAAACATAAATGTAATAGAGATCTGGGGAGTGTGCAAATGCAAGGCATTGAATCCTGGGGAAGCCTGAAAACGATTGTAAGGCAAGTGTTCTATGTACTAGTTTTACTGGATGTCTGCATTCAGCAGTACTTTAATATGTCCTTTTTAATTTAAAAATAAATGCAGAGAGATGCCAGAGCAACCTCTGTCACTCACCCTATAACTTATCTATCTATCTATCATCTATCTATCTATCTATCTATCTATCTATCTATCTATCTATCTATCATCTATCTAATGTATGACATGGATGATGACAATGACTGACTGGAAGAAACAGTAGAACATGGCAGACCATTTCCTATCAAATCAATAAGCATTATTTATCAGAAATTACAGTATTTATTATTATTTATTTAATCTATAAACTGGCCTTCATCCGGAGATCTCAGGGCAGTTCACAAGATAAAGAAAGCATTGTTTATGCATCCATCTTAGCATTGGCCTACCATGAGGAATACTTTCTGAGGCAGCACTCTGGAAAGGGCAGTAGATATGGATCTGGATGCCATGCCCGCCTCCTTGCCGCCTGCCTGCTTGCTTGAAGCAGCAGTGGTACCTCCTCCCTGAGAAAGTTCCTTGATACTTGCATATGCCTTTCTATCCTCCATCCGGGCAAGTACTCATCTATCTCCCCCCCCCAAAAAAAACACACAAACACAACATTCCTCCTCTTTCCATTCCACTGACCTCTTCCTCTGTCCCTTTTGCAGCTTGGGTTACAGCTGGAGACCGAAGCTGCTCTCTTACAAAGGCAGGAGCCTGCCCATCAAGAGATAGCTGCACATGCAGCACAGTACTTGAGCAGGACTATGTGGTACAGAGGTACAGAAAAGGAAGGTAAAATAGGACAAAGTGCAATGGGGAGGAAAGCTGCTGTGAGTGAAGCAAGGGAGACAGAATAGAAAAGGAAAATGGAAGGGCAGAAGGGGACAGGAAAAGCAAGGAAGGCTTTCTCTCTCCCCCCTCCCCCTCCTCCATTTTGTTCCCCTTGTTTCACTACACTAGCTCCCTTTGTTTCTCTGTTTTTTTAAACTAAAGGGATGCTGGAGTAACAAGACATAAGAAGAGTTTAATTTCCTTCATGGAGTATAAATCACTATGGATGAGCTACTCACAGGTGCAAGGTCAGGCACAAGCCAGTTGTGATGATAATGGCCCAGTGCCTCAACTATATCTGTGATTAATGTACGTCAGCTCAGTTAGTTAGTATGTGAGTCATCAGTCTGTTAGTGTTATTTGTCTAGTATTATGTTTTGAATTTCAGGAGTTTATTTGGAGCAATGGAGATACTTTGTACTTGTATGTAGCTGTATATAACTGTATCTAAGTCCAGAACTGTTTACTGAACTTTATCTTCCACAACAGAAAACTATTTTTAAAATAAGATTTTATTAAAGCTTTTTCCTAATACAATAAGATAAAAGAAACTAAAACAGAAAGAGGAAGAGAAAGCACCAAAGGAAAAACAACAACAAAAATTGTAGAAAAGAATAAAAATACCAAAATATTTAATCAGTTATTCAGGTGCCATGCTGTTATTGTGATCTGTCTGTCTGTCTGTCTGTCTGTCTGTCTTATCAATTTGAATCAGGTAACTAAAATAGTATAAAATTTTATGGAATTATATAAAAATCATGTTCAAAACATGCTTGCAATTCATGTGCATTATACCTTTCTAGCTTTATGCCAATTGGAATATATATTAACAAAGGTGCCAAGAGGATTAGAAAAATCCTCCCCCACCACCACTTTCTGAACACGGCCCAGAAGGAAGGAGCGGAACCACTGTATAACAGTGCCCCCAGCTCCCAAACCCTCTAGACGGTCCAGAAGGATGTTATGGTCGATGGTATCAAAAGCCGCTGAGAGATCCAGCAGGACCAGGAAACAGCTCTTACCTTTGTCCCTAGCCCGCCGGAGATCATCGACCAGTGCGACCAAGGCAGTTTCAGCCCCATGATGAGGCCTGAACCCCGACTGGAAGGGATCCAAATGGTCTGCTTCTTCCAGGCGTGCTTGGAGTTGTTCAGCAACCGCTCGCTCAATCACCTTGCCCAAGAATGGAAGATTTGAGACTGGGCGATAGTTGGCCATATTGGCTGCATCTAAAGATGGTTTTTTAAGAAGCGGTTTAATAACCGCCTCTTTCAGCGGGTCTGGGAAGGCTCCCTCACAGAGAGAAGCATTCACCAACCCGCGGAGCCCATCGCCCAGCCCTTCCCGGCTAGCTTTTATAAGCCAGGATGGGCAGGGATCAAGGAGACAGGTGGTTGGTTTCACTCGTCCAAGCAGCCTGTCCACATCCTCGGAGGTAACAGATTGAAATTGATCCCACACAACTTGACTAGACAGGACTCTAGCACTCCCCCGCCCCGGCCCTGCTCCCACGGTGGAGTCTACCTCTTCCCGAATCTGAGCGACTTTATCTGCAAAAAACTTTGCAAAAGCATTACAGGAGATATTGGGGTCTCTACCAGGCCCCGATGACGAAGGTGGTTCGGATAGATTACGAACCACCTGGAACAGTCTCCTGCTGCTGTTTTCTGCAGACGCGATAGAAACGGTGAAGAAAGTCTTCTTTGCCGTCAGCACTGCCACTTGGTAGGCTCGTCCAAGCAGCCTGTCCACATCCTCGGAGGTAACAGATTGAAATTGATCCCACACAACCTGACTAGACAGGACTCTAGCACTCCCCCGCCCCGGCCCTGCTCCCACGGTGGAGTCTACCTCTTCCCGAATCTGAGCGACTTTATCTGCAAAAAACTCTGCAAAAGCATTACAGGAGATATTGGGGTCCCTACCAGGCCCCGATGACGAAGGTGGTTCGGATAGATTACGAACCACCTGGAACAGTCTCCTGCTGCTGTTTTCCGCAGATGCGATAGAAACGGTGAAGAAAGTCTTCTTTCCCGTCGCCACTGCCACTTGGTAGGCTCGAAGTTGAGCTCTAGCCCGTGTTCGGTCGGATTCAGAATGCGTTTTCCGCCACCGGCGCTCTAGCCGTCTCAACGACTGTTTCATCGCCCTCAGCTCCGGGGAAAACCAAGGGGCTTTCCGGGCTCCATGCAATCGGAGAGGGCGCTTCAGAGCCAAACAGTCAATAGCCCTGGTTAACTCCACATTCCAGCGGGCCACAAGGGAATCGGCTGAAAGGCCGTCAACATGGGATAAAACATCCCCTACCACTCTCTGGAAACCATTTGGATCCATTAAGTGGCGGGGGCGGACCATCCGAATAGGTCCCACCTCCCTGCAGAGGGGAAGGGTCGCGAAGAAGTCCAGTTGACCAGGTAGTGATCTGACCATGGCACTTCGTTGGTTTCACTTTTACTTAGTGTCAGATCACCAACATCCATAGAGGCAAACAACAGGTCCAAGGCATGTCCGCGGCTATGAGTTGGGCCAGACTTATTCAGGGACAGCCCCATGGAGGCCATGCTGTCCACGAAGTCCCGAGCGGCTCCTTGTAAGGTCGTGTCGGCATGAATGTTAAAATCCCCTAAGACAACTAAGCTAGCTGTCTCCAGGAGCACATCCGACACGACCTGAAGCAGCTCGGACAGGGAATCCTTGGTGGAGCGGGGAGGTCGGTACACCAAAAGGAATCCTGTACTGCCCCTATTGCCCAACTTCCAGAACATGCACTCCGAAAACCTGGTCCTGCCAATCGGACGCCCGGTGCAAACTAATGACTTCCTAAAAATCACTGCAACCCCCCCTCCCCGCCCAGATGGCCTGGGTTGCTGTGCATAAGAGAAACCTGGTGGACAAGCAGCGGTGAGGACAGGCCCATCTGCTTCATCCAACCAGGTCTCTGTCACACATGCTCACAAATAATTGATCTTTTTTTAAAGATAAGGAGTCAACAAACATTTAGTTCAATAAACTTGCATGTATCACTTCCAAAAATAAAAAGGCAAACCTGAAGCATTCAGCAATCACATTACTGGCAAATTTCCATTGAACTTCCTATTAAAGTGAGGTGGAAAAAAACCATGAGTCCCCCCCCCCCAATACACTTTTCTTCAGAGCATAATATATTACAACAGACAAGGAGAGAATAGTATGATGAGAATAGCAGTGATACAAGGCGAAACTGGAAGAGGATGGAGACATAGTGTATCTCAGCAGGGAGTGTAGTGTGGTGTAGTGGTTAAGAGCGGTAGACTCGTAATCTGGGGAACCGGGTTCGTGTCTCTGCTCCTCCACATGCAGCTGCTGGGTGACCTTGGGCTAGTCACACTTCTCTGAAGTCTCTCAGCCCCACCCACCTCACAGAGTGTTTGTTGTGGGGGAGGAAGGGAAAGGAGAATGTTAGCTGCTTTGAGACTCCTTTGGGTAGTAATAAAGTGGGATATCAAATCCAAACTCTTCTTCCATTCTTGGGGTTCCTGTATTCAATTTTCAGTGATGGGTGGTGTGAATATGAGCAGATATGGTCATGCAATGTATAAGCTCTGATACAAGGCTGCCCACTTGGCCATTCATTAGCACAAAATTTGTCTTGCAGTATTCAGAGTCAGAAGGTCAGTTTGAAGGGAAGATTAAGTATAGTTACGGCCTTATATTTCTTTCTAATGAGCCTATTTTTAAAAACTAATGGCTTTAATGCAGATTGCTCTAGAAAGTAAATATTGTTTCCTGTCAGTTTATGAGCAACAAAGAAAGCACAGTAAAAACCTCTCCATGTGCACGTAAATGTCTACCCCTTTCCTGCAGGAAGATAGTTGCCATCAGTGATTTCTCTTCTAAAGTAAGTGTTCAGATAATTTATTTTATGGGAGCTCTGTGGATTTGATGGATTGCAATTTTATTGCTATTTCCAGAAGATATAATGGAAGGTCTCTCTGGGAGGAGGAATTCGCTGGGGTTGTATAAGTCAGGAGGCAGTTGAAAATGAGAATGTGTTCATAAAGTATCAGTATAGAAATGTATAGGCGGCAGAAAATAATTTGAATATTTTTCTTTGGTATTTGGCTTGGTAAAGTAATTGATAAAGATGAAGCAATTTGTTTGGAAAGTTTGGAAAGTAAGACTATCAATTCTGTGTTAGATTTTGTTTATTATTGTTGCACAACTTATTGTTTCCTGCCATCAGTAGGTTTCTGAGAGTTCCATCATTCATGGCTGCAACCCTATGCTTGTTTATCTGGGGATATGCTGAGTTGAAAATACTGGGGTTTGGATCTGAATAAATACACATACCTGTAGGATAGTGCTGTTCATTCTACTTTTTTTTCTGCATGGAGAAAAAAAATATCTTGCCCATTATAGTTATAAAAATGTAATATATTAAACATACAGCTTTTTTTTTTTAGGGAGGATAGAGAACCAAATAATATGACAGGCTTTTATTTATTTTATTCTTAATGTTTCGAGAAACAATGAAGGACACTTAAGATCAAAGTGTCTGTTCTAATGATTTGTGGATCTGGTATAAATTGCACAGCAGATAAACGAGAACCTCCTACAACAATTTAAATTTAACAGGAAAAGACCTTGGCCAGAATTTTCTTCTTTGTTGTGACAGTATAAGAATCTCATCCCAAGCTGTAAAAAGTGGTGCGAGTCATGTATTGCAGATTACTGATCTAAAACATACTACTTAAAGCTCCTTAACTTCTAGGGCAGCTTTGAATCTGTAAATTACACTATTTGGCTTCAAAAGGTGAAGAGACACTGTTCCTGCAAGCCTAGAGATTAAAAAGTTGAGTGGAAAAAGAGCATTGACAGCTCAAGCTCTGTATAATAATCCCGGCAACTCAAAATTTGCACACCAAGTAATCCTTGAGGGGAGAGGGAGATACACACACACACACGGCTCCCTGTTCAGAAGCTTCCTAAGAAAAGAATGGGAGGAGCTGGCCTGCTTCTGGTTATACTAACTGGGTTTTTTATTTTTTAGAAAAGTTTCTTCTTGTGCTGCCCAAGCAAATTTACATCTTTTCTTAATTCTGTACCAACTTAAATGCTTGCTTGCAAATGTTATGAGAAGCTCTAAATCAGCTACTTTTAGAAATAGACTGACATGACTTACTACAACATATTTTGAATCATCATTCTGCCCTAGTACTTTTTTTTGGGGGGGGGGAAATCATCAAACATATACCTCAGCTACATTTTGTGCAATTCAACCACAAATCCTGCAAGGCAAAAGCATGATGTGCCATATGTGTGTAAAAGATAGCCTGGTAGTGCTGCATAGATCTTATAGGAAGAGCCATGCTGGACCTAAGATTGGCAAACTAGCAGCCCTAACAGATATTGTTAGATTCTCATGGCTGATCATATAATACATACCATCCCATACCGTAAGATACCAAAATGGTATGTTATGTATAATTAGTGGCATGCGGTGAAATTTTTCGTAGGGGAACAAGTTAGAGCTAGAGCCACCAGCTTGTAAGAACGATTGGGGCGGAGAGCAGCTGACATGGCATCTTCCTGACATCGTGTGTTTAAGCATCACGCCTCCGCCCCTAAACTGAGCAGAAGCTTCCCAGGTTTTGGGATGGAGGCGCCAGGCTTTAATCCTCTAATTTACCGGGAACGTTTAGGAGACCAGCCTAGTTTCCCTAGACACTGACCATGCGCCACTGAATATAATATAATACAATCCAACCAAATGTATACATTTTCACTAAAGGAGAACTGTGAAAGCACTTTCCAAAATTACAAATAAATGAAAGTAATGAAAGGTTCACAAAACAGGGAGGTATCCTTGGTCGGTTTTCTAGGAGGGAATCTTCACTGACGCTTCCAATTTCTGATGTTATTTTGTAAACGTTGGCACAGCTGTGGTGGGATGGGAATAGAAATAGACGCAATTCGTTTTGGGGCTCGGCCAGCAATGCAGTGCTGAGGTGTGTGTGTTTGGGGGGGTTGGTTGGAAGCTGCTTGCCTGAGAGTGAAGCATTTGCCCCCTTTTCCACCCCTCTGGTGTGGTCTGTGCATAGGTCTTATGTAGGGCCAAGCTCAACAAAGTGACGAAAGTATTATGATTATATAAGCAGCACCAACCAATAGATGGTGCTGTTTAGTGTCCTTGGTACTAAAGATTTCGCATTTTGTCTTGTTTTGTTTTGCATGATGAAAAGAGCAGAGGCTTTGTGTTGTTGGTTTAACTTGCAAATCTTTAATAAAGTCTATTTCTTTGAGTAAGTGTTACAATATAGATGAAGGAGTGGGGTTTTGGTGTGAGTTATTTGTAATCATGTCACAAGCCATCTCCAATAGATTTCAATTTAGCTTGCAAAGCCACATTCTGCTCCATAATTGCAATAGCACTGAATGCGCTATCTGGGGGAAGTTTCTCATTTTCTCTGGAACAAAATGCAGTATTTTGCATGTGGGGGAAGAAATAATAGCACTGCAACAGATGGGCAGCCTCTACTAAGCACATGCAGACTCTGTGCAACTATGGGAAACAAAGGTGCCTTTATGGTGCAGAATGCTACCAAATATAGTCTTTGCCATGCCATTCTTGGTAACGCTCATTTTGTCTTCTGTCTCTTAAAGAAAACTTTCTGTGCAGTCTAACACGAATAGGATCTCACACCTTGAAAGCAGATTTCATAATTTCATAATTATTCATAATCATACCTAATTTTCTTTCCTCCTTCGAGTTAGTAATCAATTGGGGAAGATGAATATTTGTTCTCCTGCGTTAAGGTGATGTCATATCTATTCACAGCCTTCACTGGCTTCACTGCTGGAGTTTGGAGTCATGTGGCAAATATAAATCTCAGGAACATGATCTTTTGCACACACTACTTTTTTGTGTACAAGGGAGAATCCTGACTTCCTCCCCCTTCTGAGGATGGTGGAGTGAAAGAGGAAACGGAGGGTTTCTGCCTCTGTTAGGAAGGTAGGGAGTTTCCTGCGAAGCACAGTGCTAGGTAGCTTCATCTTTTTCTTTTCTTTTAAAATTGGAAGGGGTTCTTTGGTATACTAGATTTTGGGGTGGGGGAGTGTTCCTTTAAAAAAAAAAGACATTAAAAAAGTCCTTCCTAGTTCACTAACCAATCTCACCTCCCATGTGGATAAAATGTAAGTCCATTTTGAATGTATACATACAATTAAATGAATACAATACACATAGAGTAGCTTGGGAATGGAAATTGCTGCTGTTTCCCTCCTATCTAGCCCCAAGTTAGAGCAGTTGGTCCTATGTCTAATGCTGGCTTTTGCCTATTTTATTTCATTTTTTTTCTTTGATAGTAATGGGATCTTATTGTTGTGAGGACTCTGAATGCTGTTTGTCCCAGCTGTAAGGAGAAGAGAGATAAGGGAGGCTAGCAAAACCACCTCCATGTCTCTCCTCAGCAGCCTTAGGCCTGTGAGTGTTTTCAGGAAAGAGGAGAGAAACAGCACCTGTGGCTTATTAATCCCCTCTTTTTCTGTTCTGCTGTGTTGCTTCCAAGGACAACGGGTGGGAGTTTCTTGCTGTGGATGCTTGTGAACAACTACTCAGGGTAAGAGTCTGGCCAGGTTGGAGAATGTGTGTGAAATATGTTGACTTGTTTACTGGTTGTTGTTGTTTTTGGTAATTTTTCTATATCATTGTTTTCCTGTTTTTGTTTTTATTGCTTTGTTACCTGCTTTGAGATTATAAATGTTCAATGCTAAGCAGGCTATTAATACTTAAATTAAACAAATGTTTTGAGTATTGTTGATTTTAGTGACTGTAAACTACTTTATGAGATACTTGCTCTGAAGTTTTTTTTTTGCATATAAGCCTTTTAAATATATATTATTTTTTTACGACAGAAGCAGTCATTCCAATAGATCTCAAAGAGTAGATTCATATGAGGAAATTGTTCTCTGAGATGTGTTGGTGTCTTGAGATTTAAGGGTTTCAAAACAATACTGTAGTCAGGTCCTTGAATTAGATTCCAAAGCTAGTTGCCCCGAAGAATGTTGAAGTGGACCTCTTTCTAGAGTTTCCTCAGATTTAAAATCATTTTAATTAATGAATAAGACTGCTTCAATGAATCCTGTTTTCTTTGTATGGCATTATTAGCGGTTGCTAAACGAATAAGCTGAGTCACAGCGTGATGGAATACAAGGTGAAATTCATTCATATACCAAACTAATGAAAGAATAAGTATTAAGCTTTTTAATTCCCAAGACTTTACAGTTCACTGGTCTAATGCTCAACTAGATAAATAATCTCCCTTACAGTGTTTTTGCCCGTCCGCAGGTTTAGGAATTATTTCCATTAATTTATTAGCACTAACTAAAAAGTCACAAATGAATTTCAATATATCATCTCCACCCCCTTCCTAGTTTCTTTAATCTTTCTAAAGAAAGAACAAGAAATGAATTTTAAAAGGGTAATGTGATTATGTATCACAACCTGAGTCCCTCCATTTTACTTCGAAAACTCAAAGAAGGTGGTCTCTGTTTTGGAGACGTTTTACTGCACCTCCTGGTGGTGTGCCTTGTCAGGTTAGGTCACACATGATATATTGTATTAATTGTCTGTGTGCTGTTGAAGGAATAGATGCCTTTAATATCTCAGAGAACTAGTTGGAAAGGTGGTTGTAATAATTTCTTTGTTCTCAATTCTCAACAGAAACCATTGTAATTGGAGTGGTGGTGCTGGGGGATGAGCTGCCCGTATATTTGGATAGTGTTTTTGTGATTACCCCATAAAACAAGAAATGCAAAACCTGAGAGATGGTAACATATATATTTTTTACCACAGTTATTCAAAATATAGGATGTACACTCTTGCTTTGGCTGACCTGAACACTGCCCCATGCCACTACAGTGTTACGTACTTGAGCCGTTTCAGAGGTCCGTTCGTAACAGGAAACCGCTCATAACACGAGGCACGCTTTCGTTAATGGTGCCTCCCACTGCTGCCACTCCGCCGAAGTGCGACTTCCACTCTCATCCTGGGGCAAAGTTTGCAACAAGGGCCATCTACTTCTGGGTTAGCGGAGCACGTAACTCGAAGCATTTGTAAGGGGGATGGTACATACACTGGCAGAGGAAGAGGGGTGTGGGGGGAGTGCACCATCCCCGCCAGCGTGATCCCGGTGGGGTGCCATTGTGGCTCCCCCCCTCCCCGCGCTGGGTGCCAGTGGGTACAAAGCACTGAGGTACCATTGTTTGCCAAGAAATAATAGTGCTCTGGCTAGTTTGTTCTATGTATGCTGGGTGTTTGTTTTTTAAAGACCATTCAACATATTATTCAGATTGTGGTGGTGAAATTTTGGAGCCAGACTTAAGAATGTTTGTGTTGTAGCTTTGTGCACGCAGTAAACTAGCATATCAATAAGAGACTGGGTTAGCCTTTTCCCCCTGCTGTGCTTTTTCCCTGCATGTTGGGAGGTTGTATTTTTGACTCATATAAAAAATCTATTTACATTGTAAAGGCAATTCATGTTCACACTGTATTTCTAAAATGAAGGGTGGAAGGTATTTTAGATGTTTTCATAGAAGAGTCATCCTGGATCAGACCAAAGGCGTATCTGGTTCAGGATCCTGTTTTCCATAGTGGCCAGCCAAGTGTCCTGGGAAGTCCACAAACAGAATACGAAGGCATTAAACTACCTTCTGCTGCTGCTGTGTACCAACAACTAGTTTTCAGTGGCTTACTATTTTTTGGTTACAGGTAGGTAGCTGTGTTGGTCTGATGTAGTCAAAACAAAATAAAAAAATTCCTTCCAGTAGCACCTTAGAGACCAACTAAGTTTGTCATTGGTATGAGCTTGTGTGTGCATGCACACTTCTTCAAGCATGCACACTATATATATAGTGCCAGGAACAGTGCAAGCTATTTTGCCATCCTTGTAAGAGTTACTTTAGCTGAACTCCCTTTATGGTACTAATTTGAAGGGCCAGGTCTGCTTTACAGAGACTGTAATTAGAAAGAGATTTGTTTGATCGTGCATCAGAAGCCAAGCTGACCACTCTGCAAACTCATGCCAGAGCTGGTCAGTTTTAGACTTCTTGTCTTGATCTTGCACAGCTGGCTTCTTTGGCTTTTAACTTCCGCTTTCTTCTCTAATTCTTTTTTCTCTTCTTGGAAAGTTTTGTTGCTGCTATGTTGGTTTTCTGCACATATTTGCTTTTCTTAAAAAAATAATGGTTTTTGTTTTGATTTGCAAGGATGTAATGGTGCCATCTAACTTTCTGTCTTCAAAGTGGAAACACTGGCTATGTATAGAAAAACAAAGAATAACTGGGCATTTATCAAACCCATTGTAGGGGAATGAAAGGTAACATCACACCCAAAAGCACAATTTATCCTTCCCTATGAACTCTTGAATCACAGAAAGAAAGAGAGAAGAGAGGAAGTATTTTGTCTTATTTTTATATCATGGTGGCACAAAACCTTCCTGACAAGATATTGTTGAATTATAGGTCTTAAAATGACTATTTTTATTTTGGCAGACTTAGCATGAGGAACAATATCTCTTAAACTGTATTGGTATTTCCTCCCTTCCTTTATCCTTCTTCACATATCCATGGTGTGTTCTTTAATAATTATGCTGAATGGACAAAAAGAAAGACATGGTAACTATAAGGTTTTGGGAAGAAAGTTGAGTTTTAAGAGGATTAGTTTTAACTAACATTAATTTAAAGTGTTTTGTGATATGAGGTATTTCATAATAAAATTGTAATGATGTTGTCTTGCTGCAGTTCTCTTGGCCACAAATAGGGGGCACTGTGAACTACAGTGAGATGAGAGGCTGGCACTGCTTCTGGCCATGTTCCTCCTTTCTGCCCATACTGGCAAAAGGAGAAGGTTTAAATCCCCCCCCCTTCCACTTCTGTTGCCACTAGCGTGGAAAAGGCCAAGGGATTGGTGGATGAAGTGAGCAGGAGTGGTAACAGTAAATTATTGAATTATATCTTATAAGTTGACTGTTTGCCCAGACAGTGTTGCTTTCAGAAATTTCCAAAAGTCATTACTCTAATAGTAAACATTTAACAGACAACACAGTCCCCAAGTGCAAAATTGCATATTCTGTCAGTGTCACTTTTGAATTATACAGGTATGGATAGTTTCACTACTTTTCTCTTGACTATACAATGTTCCTATTGTGCTTCTGCTGCACCTCAAGACAGACTGTGGGAGAAGCCAATACAGTATTCAATCTCCCACTTGGAAGGCTGGTTGATTCTTATTTCCCTGTCTTCTGCTCCAGCTGCTCCAATATCCCAACCAGGAGCAATCCCATCCACAACCAATAATGTACAGGGACTTCCCTCACCTTCATCATACCTTGAAGAAGCAATGCAAAGGGGTGACCCTCTGCTTTGGTGTCAGCCCCTTTGGGGCCATTCCATTGGAGCTGGCCCACTGGCAGTGGCCTCCAGATAATCAAGTCTTGGCCCTTGGAAGCTAGCTACAGGTGTGGCAAAGTTCTTGCTCTTCAAGGGCAGGACTCTTTTAACAGGCTGCTGCTGTCCTTCAGGTGCAGCAGTAAAGGGCAGGAAAGACTAAGGTTTTCATCTCCCTTCCAGCCAGCATTAGCCCTATTACTACTCTTTGCATATCACACTGGCAGGTGAACGAACCCTAGATGTTGTAGGTGACATTTATTAGGTTCCTGTTGCCAGGTAAAACAGCACGGTGGGAGGGAGACCTGGCATTTGGGTGCACTGCAGGATCAGGTGCCTGCATTTGTCTCTGTCACGTGGCCTGTTGCTGCTGGTAAGTAGCTGTTTGAGGTTACACAGCTGTCTATAAGCAAAGACAGGTGTACCACCCAGGTCCTGTGGGATGGCTGTTTCACTGTCCAGAACAGGCTGTAAATCATTGATGATATAAAGGTGTGGTTTTATGGTTGCTGCCTATAGTAAAAGGAAAAAACTTTCACAGTGGAATCCTAAATGGTTCCTATTCATGACTCTTAAATTTTTAACTAATGAGCTGTAAATAAATTGAAATAATTCTCTGAAAGTAAATGATGGTTAACCCCCCCCCATTTGAAAGTGATAGGTTTCACCCTAACTAAGGTGGTGCTTGCAGACCGCATTCTTTTGGAAATGCTAACATTTGAAAGGAATTTTAAGAGCACGTTGAAGCAATGCAAATCTTCATAAGGGTATAGTATAGAGCGCTAGAGTTAGGTCAGGAACGGATTCCATAGCCTGAGATTAATTGGTTCTTTTTAGCCTGGTATCTTGGTTATTATCCCTGAACTACTGATAAGTAAACTTAGGACATTAGCAGGATTAATAATGGTAAAAGTAGACTGTGTTCTGTGTTTGGGTAGTATAAAAATAGTAGCTGCATAAAAAAATTAAGTAAGAGGTTTTATAGTCATCTTTTTGAATATAATCTTTGCACAAGGGCATACAGCTGTTTGTGAAAAAGTTACATACATTGATTGTCAGTTTAAGCTCAGACTTGGCAAAGCTAATTTTTTGGGCCAGCTTTAGAACTAAAAGGGAGCAGCACAAATTCTAGGATACCATGAAACTGAGTCTTGAAGAATTTGTAAATTCAATGAACCCAATAATGTGTCATTGTTGCAATTAAATACATTATTTGAATGTATACATGCATTACCTTGAATAAAAAAAAATCCTCTAGGTTTTATGTTGTGAATGTAAATAACAAAAATGGATGTGCTGTGTTTCCTATGATTAGTTCCATACATGAAAGGTAAAAAAGAAAAGAAAAAGCCATTTGCTTAGAGTGGGTTATGTGCTCACTTATTTTCTTCTTTTTAAGTGATAGAGCACATCACCGTTGCCATAGCAACCTCTAGTCTGTTCCATTAGCTGCCCTGTGCCAATTATGAATACAAGTTTTGACATGTGAAAATAAAAAAACTTGAAATAGTATGATTCATCATTTTAAAAATATATTCAACCAAATATATTGGCTAATTAGGTCTCCATCGTTATTTTAGAATGCTGCGTATAGTAAAATACGAATAGTACATGAATGATAAAACAGTCACATACATATTTCTTGGTTCTCTTATTACACAGTGCTTTGAGAGGCTGTGGACAGTCCCTGTCATTCCCTGTCTATTGTGTCACATTCCTTATGCTGCTTTCTATGTTTGTTTTTAAATCTATTTTTGCATTGCAAAGTGCCTGTTTTTACAATTCCATTATAAACTGTGGTAGAGTACCTACTGTGCACGCTTAACTTCCTTAGTTCAACCCCTGGCATTTCCAGGTAGCGTGGGAAGAAAACCCTGCATGAAATTCTGGAGACCCACTGCTCATCCGTGTAGCCAGCACTGAATGAATGAGGTGGACTCATTGACCAAACCTAGTATAAAGCCGCTTTCTATGTTCATTATATGGTATAGTATGATAGTAGTTCTTTGCAGTCTTTGGAGGGCCATTGGTCTGGATGACAGCTTTCAGTCTAAGGCTTGGTAGCAGTCTGTATTTGATAGTTAATGCTATAGTTAAATTTCCCCTTTCTTTTTTATTCATCTCTTTATGGCTTTTCAGGTTTAAGTTTTATTTGGTAAAACATATGTTAGCACTTTGCACACATGATCCAGCCATCTTTTAGTACTTTAGCCATGAAATAGGGCAGTTCTTATAATTTAATTAGGAGTTATAATACAGAAAAGGATTTACAGTTCTCATTTGTTGCCCCTTTTCTTTTCTTTTCTTTTCTTTTCTTTTCTTTTCTTTTCTAAACCCATGTGGGCTAGCTTAGCAATATGGGGATGGGAAACTGAGACTGAGAGACAATTGTTCAAAGTTACCAGTGAGTTCACAGCACAGTGAACTCTGTGTTCGGAAGGATCTGACCAATTTGGTTCTCTCCGTTTCTCATTTCTCCAATCTGAAATTCAGTTCTCCATATTTTTGCAGCAATTTGTGTTTCATTTTGCTTTATAAATTCTTCAGTCTTATAGTTCAAATTTATGCCAGTAAAAATAGTAGAAGAAAGGTTTGTTAGAAGTTGAAGCAACCTTTGGTAATATCCACGCTCTCATGTCCAATCCTCTGGGGAGCACATTGGCAAAAGTCAGCAGACCCGTGGCTGTGACTCTTAAGTTTCTACAATGTGCTCCATTCCAGCCAAATCAGGGGTTTCCATACATGCACCTTCCCATCTTTCTGTCCCTCATACGAACAGGCAAGAAGCTTTATCACAATTAAAGGAAACATCCCAGCTAGGCAAAAGCACTCAAGGCGGGTGCAGATCAGGCATCCCCAAACTGCGGCCCTCCAGATGTTTTGGCCTACAACTCCCATGATCCCTAGCTAACAGGACCAGTGGTCGGGGAAGACGGGAATTGTAGTCCAAAACATCTGGAGGGCCGAAAATTGGGGATGCCTGGTGCAGATGAATAGTAGCGACAGACAAAGATGATGATTTTAATTTCTGTCCCACCATTCCAAAGGAGCCCAGGTGACAAACAGCAAAGCAGCATAAGAATGCAGTTAAACAAAAAATAAAACATAAAGACCACCTGAAAACATTTGGCTTGCTCCATCTAGAAGTTGCTTGACCCAGACATGTGAAAGGTTAAGCTCACCCGGGGTAGAGAATATACAGCAAAATCTAGGACAGTACACTGGAAGCTGTTCAGCAATAACCAGAGAGGTATCTACTTCCACACTTAGGAAACCAGTGCAAGAGGCATCGACAGAACAGGGTAGCATGAATATTGCACCAACATCAATGATGATCCATCAGTCATATCTGAAGTTTCTAGAGAACTTTCTGTCTGTGGTGCTGCTTGAAGTGCTCTGTGTGCTCATTTCTTCAGAAATGTAGGCGTTCTCTTTGCCAGATCTCTGTGCCTTGGGGACACCCTGAGGAATGCCTGGACTCCTGGAGATCACGTTAACTAGAACTCCCTGCTTTTGGTTTTTTCCTGATGTGAGGTCTAATTTTCAATAATGGTTGATGCTTGACATGTCGCTTGACACGGAAGCTTCTTCGCCATTGGCAGAGCATAATGGCCTGGTCACCTTGTTCTTTTCCAGGTGGTGGGCTTGTGCAAGAGTCCACTGCAAGCCATTATGCTGAGGTTGTGCCATAATTAATCCGCAGAGCTGTGCTGAAATTTCTCTGCCATTTTCTTGAAAATAAATAATCTCTTGTGAAGAAAGCTTTCGTTTTTATGCCTTATTCTGAGAGCACTTTAGAATTTATTTAAATTCTTTGGTGGGTAGGTGGTTATTTTTATTCATTTAATTAAGAGTATTTGTATCCCACCCTGCTATTATATTAAAAAAGCAGGGGAGTTATAACATATTAAAAATAACCAAAAAAGGCACATGAGCGTTGTGATATACATTGTGATTTCACAGAATACATAAAAGTAGCATACTGAATTAATCAGATGGCCATAAAGGTAAAGGTAAAGGGGCCCCTGACCATCAGGTCCAGTCGTGTCCGACTCTGGGGTTGTGGCGCTCATCTTGCTCTATAGGCCGAGGGAGCCGGCGTTTGTCCGCAGACAGCTTCCGGGTCATATACAGAGCTTTTAAATTTACCTTATCATTGCAAAGTCTGTGGACAAACCCCGGCTCCCTTGGCCTGAAGGCGAGATGAGCGCTGCAACCCCATAGTCGCCTTTGATTGGACTGAACTGTCCAGGGGTCCTTTACCTTTTACCTAGCTGTGGATAGTGTGTGTGTGTGTTTTACTTTCCAGTATATATTTATCCAGCACTCTGCAGCCTCCCTGGCTGACCCACCCTTCCTGAAAAAGCTCCAGGAGAGGAGTTGCCTCCTGTCTTTCTTGGGACCTGAAATACAAGTGCTGAGCACTGGTGAGATCATTTGTAGGATGCAAGAAAGGGCATTCACAAAACACCACTCAGTCACCTCAGAAGTAAGGTAAGCATAACAAAAAACCCCACACCCCATCCACGAGAATTTCACTGAAATTTCCCTTGCCCTTTAATAACATCCAGATGTAATTTCTTTTCAGAATAATTGTTGGGGATTGGTTGGTGGGAAAATGTGGGAGATATTTTTGGCACTACGCTAACTCAAGCCAGAGAAGGCATGATTATATTCTTCCTGCATTGGACCCACTTGAAAATTAATTTATGCTTTTAAAACTTTTCCTCTATAGCAGATAGAAAATTATTTTGATACACGGAGTGAATATTCCAATTAGTTGGAGATGAAATTAATTTTAAAAATGGTCCTTTGAGAAGTTTAGAAACCTCGTTTGACCCTTTTCTTGTCTGGAGCTATCTTAATTATTTATCGAAATATATTGTGCAGTCCTTCCTAAATCGCTAAAAGAGCTCAAATCCCTCTAGATCAGCTTCATTTGGAGATAGCAAAGGATTCATGGGTGATATTTAGCTCAATTATTCTTCATAAATGCAGGTCATGTTGTCATCAAGGGATTAAAAATAAAGCTATTCTGTTAAAGAAACCCCACACAGGTGTGAGAATTAAATAATTAAACACCATGAACTCTTCCTTATAGTGGTCTCATGTGAGACACACATCAACAGGTATTATTTCATATGTCTATATTATTGCTGGTGATATATAGTGGATAAATATGTGTTTCTTAATAATACTTAGTGGCTGCTCTGATAAAACAGCAAAGCCAGAGACACTGCAGAATGTGTGTTGCAGATTTCCCCAACTGCTTAGCCATTAGTTCCTGAAAGTGGGGATCATAGCTAGGTTATGCTCAGTGAATGTGCAGGTCCAACCAAATCAACGGTTCACATACCTTTGGACTGATTTCTTTCTTTTAGAACGTTTTAAATTTATGGCAGATCAACTTGTGTTAAAAACAGCTTGCATTATTTTAGTGATAACTGGTAAAAATTGTAATGTTACAAAGTCTGCTGGTTGAATGCTGCTAAGTATTGTTGGGCAAGAAGGCTCCTCCTGTCACTTTTTACTGTTTCTTTTCTTTAAACCAGACTTGCACTGGACAGCTCTGGAACAGAGGGCACAGCCCTTCAAAAGAGAGGACTGGATTCTGTAAAGTATAACACATGGCCCACCCTGAAGGCAAATAGGAAAAGGGCAAGGTATGCAGAAAAGATGGTGGCTCAGAAAGACAAGTGAGTTGGGGTGACAGATGGACAAAGGGATCTCTAGTTGTACAGACAAAGGTGAGAGTGGTATGGGGTGCAGAGAAAAAGAGGGTTGTCTGATGTAATGCTTCTTTAAATCTTATTGTAGTGTGCAGTTTTGCTTCCTGTTTCATGATTTGATTCTCGCTTCATTAAAATGAAGCTTACCATAGCTGCTAATCTCCAGTGAGCTACCGTAAGTCTGCACAGATAACTGAGCGATGAGAGGCAGAGAGACTTGATGTGGAAGAGGAAAGGCATAGGCCATGGGATACAAAGAGAAAATTGGAGTTCACATAGAGTAAATGCAAAGAATCCCAAGCCGGAATTAAGATTGCCGGAAGAAATATCAACAACCTCAGATATGCAGATGACACAACCTTGATGGCAGAAAGCGAGGAGGAATTAAAGAACCTTTTAATGAGGGTGAAAGAGGAGAGCGCAAAATATGGTCTGAAGCTCAACATCAAAAAAACCAAGATCATGGCCACTGGTCCCATCACCTCCTGGCAAATAGAAGGGGAAGAAATGGAGGCAGTGAAAGATTTTACTTTCTTGGGCTCCTTGATCACTGCAGATGGTGACAGCAGTCACGAAATTAAAAGACGCCTGCTTCTTGGGAGAAAAGCAATGACAAACCTAGACAGCATCTTAAAAAGCAGAGACATCACCTTGCCGATAAAGGTCCGTATAGTTAAAGCTATGGTTTTCCCAGTAGTGATGTATGGAAGTGAGAGCTGGACCATAAAGAAGGCTGATCGCCGAAGAATTGATGCTTTTGAATTGTGGTGCTGGAGGAGACTCTTGAGAGTCCCATGGACTGCAAGAAGATCAAACCTATCCATTCTTAAGGAAATCAGCCCTGAGTGCTCCCTGGAAGGACAGATCGTGAAGCTGAGGCTCCAATACTTTGGCCACCTCATGAGAAGAGAAGAATCCTTGGAAAAGACCCTGATGTTGGGAAAGATTGAGGGCACTAGGAGAAGGGGACGTCAGAGGACAAGATGGTTGGACAGTGTTCTCGAAGCTACGAACATGAGTTTGACCAAACTGTGGGAGGCAGTGCAAGACAGGAGTGCCTGGCGTGCTATGGTCCATGGGGTCACGAAGAGTCGGACACGACTAAACAACTAAACAACAAACAACAAACAAATGCAAAGAAAAACAGTGAGCTAAATATGTGGCTAAATTTCCCAAGGTTAATATACTAATGCGGTCCTAAAGTTAATAACAATGTAAATCTTCATTTAATAATAATAATAATAATAATAATAATAATAATAATAATAATAATACCCGACCCTCCCCGGCCAAAACCGTGCTCAGAGCAGCTAACATCAAATATATAACATATTACCATAAAATCAAGCAATCAATTAAAATACATCCTAAAATCAAATCAGAATCAAAGTGAAATCTAATCAGATGGCAACCCAAAAATTAGGGATGGGGACATTAAATGCTCACCAGGCCTAACAGTTTATACTGATCTTATATGAGCCTGTGGGAAAAGTTGGGGGGGGCACTTTCATGCAAGTTCTTATAAGGAGAGAGGGGGAGTCAGACTGGGGTGCTCTTTGTTTGACATTATCAATCTTTAATAAATTCAAAACATATTACATCTCTCTCTGGCTCCATGTAGGTAACCAATCTACATTAGAGCCGTTGTTCACCCTGCAGTAGATTGAGGAGGATTTTTATCACACATAGAGTCTAGAAATGTTGTAGAATGTGTGGCCTTTCTCAAATTAGAACCCTAATGGTACCAGAATTTTTAAGTGATGCAAGATCTCTGAACTGCATGAAACTCTTTTGTAAGCATCCACAAGACTGCAGCCTTTGGCGAATTCACTGTCCTGTAAAACCTGATAATGAGATGATTATCAGACATTATCTCTAATTCCAGAATTTAAAAGTCATAGGATCACTTGTATTTAGTTAATAACATGAAATCTCTGCAATGTGTGTTCTGGGTAGAGTAACAAAAACCTTTGTATTCCATTGCCAATGAAAATTTATTGATTGTACTTCTCAATGTGATATTTATTATTAGCTTGATGACTTAAGGTAGTTGTCTTTTTCTTTTAGTTCCTCCACTGTGTTGATGGTGGGCAGAATACAATCCTTCCTTTGCAGAGTTTCATGAAGAACACAGTAACAGAAAGAGTCTTATCAGGATCCAAATCACAGTGCAAGAAAAAAGCTATGTGTCTTTCGGATAACTATCTGTTTTTGGTTGGAAAATAGTAGTGGTGGTTTAAATTGCATTTAGTCAATAAAAGCCTCTCACAAATAAAAGGTTTCCCCTTGATAGTCCAAGGACAACCTTTGTCTCTCTACTTGTGCAGCTTTTGGCAAATTTATTTGTATAGTAGAACATTGGTAGAACAACTTCTGTTGAATTATTTTTCAAGTAGTTTCTTATATTTTTATAGAATTTAGAAGTCCACAAAACTGCCAACTTTCATAAAGTTACAATTTTAAAAACTGCATTGGGCTCTGCGACAATACAAAGCCCTCAACATGGTATAAGTGTTATATACCTTATAATTATATTAATATAAAACCAAAACCACCTTTCTAAAGTATTGCTAAAATATTGGCAGGAGATACTATTGAGCCACCTTAACAATGCAATAATATTTTCAAAAACAGCACTTGAAATAAAGTTAATGTGTAAAGGTGGTCTTAGTAGCTTGAGTTCTGTTATACTCATATCTATGCAAGTAAAAGAATTCTATATGCTCATGAGCCCTATGAGTCGTGCATGCCGTTCAAGGTGACAGAAAGAAATCAGGGCCTTTTCTTCCTCGTGTCCATTTCCCACAGATTGGAGCAAAGGTGTTTACATAGCTCAGTTGTACCAGAAGGGCTGCCTAGTTAGTTGTTTGGTGAAGAATTTGGGCTGCATTCTGGTCTGCCAGCTAGCAGTAAATTGTAAATATCCTGAGGCGAGGAAACCCTAAACCTGGTATCATGTATGAAGGCAGAGTTCTGAACGACTGGATTGGATCCAAGGCTACCAGCTTTTGCTCTTCATATTCATTTGACAAGAGGTGGCAACAGAAATATGCCTGGCATCAAATGAGTGCTGCATGTTCCCTCAGAAGTGGCACACTGAATTCTAAAACATTCTAATTCCTTCAAGATAAAAAAATGCACTTTTTAATAAGACATATCGTCAATATGCAATAACATCACTTAATATTTGATATGGCACCACCAGAAGACATTGGTTTGGGGTTTACCTGATTTAGAAACCATCTTTCCTCTTCTGGATTGCATCCTCGCTGAGTAAAACAAGACTTCCTTGTCCCAAAGTTTAGGACTTGGAATTCTGCCTAGGGAAAGATCAAAACCATTTTATAACTAAATGCACATTTGAGTCATATTCTGGAGGTTACCGCTGGGGACTTAAACATGGCTAATGTTGTACTTACTGCTGCTTTTCATTTAAAATGGAAATGTTTGCCTCCTTCCTCTTATAAGAAATATGTGCTGTGATATCTTTCCTAATCAAATCTTGGGACAATGCAGTAGGAATGTCTTATGAGCAAGCTCCCTTCAAATGAATTTGATTTGCAGTATGGTAGCTGCATACCAAGGTGTCACTTGGGAAATGAAATTTGCTTCATTTGCTGTAGCAGCTGCAGTGCATTTAAGAGCTTCCAAATGATAAGGTATGGGTGAGAAAAGTCTGATTTTTGGCACCACTTAATTAGGGTTGAACTCCTAAATTCTCTACCCCATTCTCAGGTGGTGAATTTGAGGACAACTTCAGCATTTTTTGGAAGGAGAGTGGAGTCTTTGAAACTGGCTGAAACCTTTCTGGCAGCTTCATGCTTTTATAATTGTTATTATTAAAGCTGATGTTGGGATGAAGTCACAGAGCCCAGTTTTTTAATAAAAAAATCATTTCTTAGTAAGTTGTTTTCATTAACTTGTTGTTTGATCATTAACTTTGTTTGAGCAGTTTGTTAAAGTACTCAACAATCCTGTGCAGCAGTCATCAGTATTCCTCTTTATCAAGTGGTTAAATCCATCTGACTTCCCAAAGATCACCCTGTTTGAGTTGGGATTTGGAACAATATGTCCCAAGTCTGTCATGACTCCCCACCCCACCCCCATTCACAATATGTTGTACTGTGCTCAGTACCATTTATTGATGTGCCCAGGCAACTTTCAGGGTGCTATATCCTACTCCACAATAAGGAGCAATAAATTCCCTGAGTCCCATTAGGGAAAAAGGCAGTGTATAAATAAATATAATAACAACAACAATGTCTGGCATTTCATGATTTTAACATGCAGGGAGCCAGTTGAATTGTTGAACTTTGTATCCCTTTGTATGTAAATGTCCTTAACATGCTATGCATGAAGCTAACATTTATGTAATAGCCTTCTTTGAATTTTATGGAGGCTTTAAGCATTTGCAGAAAGCAGTTAATCTTGTAAAATGCAATGCATTGTGAATGCATATTGTACATAACAATATTCAGCCATCATTTAGATCTGTGTCCGTATGTGAATGAAACCCTGGTTAAAGGGTGACACTGTTGTTATTTTTAAATTACTGTATAATAATAATTTTAATACTATGAAACAGTTCATTCTTTGTATCCACAAATTTGGAAGCAACATTGTTAACATTATCTTCAGAAAACAGCACTAGCAATCTTTGTGTGCAGCATGGAGCTTCTTTTGCTCATAAATGTAACCTGAATTTCCTGGAAAGTTTGAAACCATTTTCTTAATGATAATGAATGATGGTGTGCTTTATTTTTGTCCTGCATGTTGTTGTTGTTTTACATTTCTGTTGTAATGTGGAGTGATTAATCCCTTTTTAGTTTCTTTTGATGTATGTAATGAAACAACTGCACACGAAATGCGGTGTAATTGAGACATTGTTCCTTTTTCATCCAACATTTCAGCTGAAATACATTTTAGAGAAATATTTCAATATGTAATTAATATTAAATTGTAGTAGCAATCGAAACTTGAAAAAGTACTCGGAAATCATCTATTTTTTTGGGGGGGGGACTTCCTTTTTATTCCCCATCAACAGTTGACTACCTATTTTTCTTTAAAGAAATATTGTACTTTGTGTCTCCTTCCCCCCCCCATTTAAATTTTATTTACTATTGCTATGTTGCACACGTTAGAAGGAGTGACCACATATCTTGGGTTTGTGCTCTATTTTCATGCTACAGCTTAGATGTGTCTGTGAAATGACTGGCTATGAAGCTGTTGTGTCCTGACAGTGGCACTGGGGTGTAAGCACGGCCCTATCTTTCACTTTACTGGGTCACTAATGTTCTGTGCTACTTTTTACTGTTCATGTTCATGGCACTTATTAGACTATTTCTCAGAGGAGTCTGTTTTGCCTTGGTAGTACTGCCAGCTTTATTTTGATGTGAATCTTAGAGTTCTGATGCTGTAGACCAGTATCTTTGATTTTCCTTATGTCCAACCCTATCATAATCACCCCAAGCTAAAATTAAATCTACAAGTGGCTTGCCTTGTAGTTGGGAATGGAATTCTTTGCTGAGCGGCATCCAGAATCAAGTGAAGTAGGAGAACATTCACATTCAGTGGAACTTGCCTTTCTTTATTTCTCCCCCCCCCCTAATCAGTATTAATATTACTGTTTCATTGTTTGTAGCTATGTATTTTGTTTCATATTTCATTGTATGTAGCTATATATTTTGTTTTAAATTGATTAGTGATCCCTGTTGAACTAGCAGGTCTGAGGGTAACTTGTAGGTATGTGATTTTCAGGAATTGCCACCTTGGGAGCCTGATTTAGATCAGGAACCTAATTGGGGGTGCGCTGTAGGAGGCTTGCGGTGCTGATCCAGACTGGGGACATATGAATGTGGAAGAAACTCTTACTCACTTAAATAGGAGCTTTTCTCTCTTGCTTGGAATCTGTAGGCATATAGGGAACAAGACTTGGACTTGGGTCTACAGCCAGGGGCAAAGGGCTAAATAGCAAGCAGCATGATTAATGTCACATGAAGTTTGGCCCGAATTAGAAGACAGAGGATTGGCATCCCTTAACATATTGGACAGGAGGTCACCCTGGAAGAATGAAGACAATTAACATTTCCCTAGAACACATTTCCTAAAGTATTAGGTACATTAACCTGGCATAAAATATTGCATGATCAGTGTGTCAGTTCACAGAGGATAAATAAGTTGGCAGGCATTAAAGGCTGCTTGTTTGGATGTTCTGAACACCCTCCAGCATTTCTGTCTGTGCAGTTACAGCTATCCCTGAAGGTAACGCTGCCACCTTGGGTCGAGAAATTGTAAAAGCTAGGTTTAGTTCCAAAGATAGAGCCCAGTCTTTCTTGAGTTACCACCTGACTACAAAGTTTAGCTTTTGTAGGTTTTAAAAATAGCTGAGCACAAATATTTAGAACATGAACTGTATTATAATACTGTCACTTTTAAAAAAATGTATTTTTGGCTATTGCCTCTCTTAGTGTTTCAAGGGTGCTTCACTGTGACTTTAAAAGCAAATTCTGCAGTAGAACTTTGCAAGGTTAATTCCTGCTCCTGTATTTTTGCAGAACCTTTCTATTTTTAATTAATTATACATATGGATCAGCTTAACTGTTAAAGTGTTGCTGATTAAGGAATCTGCTCATCTTTGGTAGATGCCTAGAGAGCCCTCATACTTTCTTATTTGAAAACTGAAAATTGTTTGAAGAAAGCTTATGTCAGGTACTGTAGTTGAATCTGCAATGTATGAACCTTGAGAATATGGCAAGAAAATGCTTGAGGATTTCCTTTCTACACACAAAGCTGTAAAATAAATTACAGCTGGTCAAGTCATCTGTTTTATTTGCTGTCTTTTGAAAATGTTGACAGATTATAAATCTATTTTTATTGAAGACCAAAGCTTTTACCATAATACGTACATAATACCCTAATAGATAATGACTACCCTTTATTATTACTGCTATTGCTACAACTACAGGCTGCTACCCTTAGGCTTACAGTCAAAGGAAGGAAAGAAGCAGGGAATGAGCTGGATAAATGACTGAGAGCAGGGTGAAGGCTGAATGGAGTTGGCAAAAAAAAATAGTACACAGTTTTCCTAATCATTCATCATATCATTCTAATAGTTGGTGAACCTCTTTCAACCACATGGATCCAGATAACTCTCTACTCTCATCTGCTCCACCATCTACTGGTATAGGACACCTCAAACTGGAACAGAAGTTACCATTTTAATTGTTTAGCACATTCTAATGGTCCTGACACTAATATCCCAAGTCCCTACTTTACCAGGGAGTCTTTACTTCTTTATTCCACCAGGGTTATGCTACTGCTATAAAGGCAACATGGTTGCTGTTGAAGATAGCCAAGGAAACTGATTATATCTTGTTAATGGGAGATGAAGATGTCAGAGGTTTAGAGAGGGACTTAAAATATGTGCATAAATTGCAGCAGTTATCAATGGCAAATACAGTGAGACTCATAATTCAAGTAAGAATAGTGACCATAAAATTACATGAAATACAGTCATCATTGAATGAGATGACAACTAGGAGCTTTTAAGAATTATTTAAGGGGGGGGGTGTTGTTGTTGTTTAGTCATTTAGTCGTGTCTGACTCTTTGTGACCCCGTGGACCAGAGCAT
This sequence comes from Zootoca vivipara, assembly GCF_963506605.1. NCBI lineage: Eukaryota > Metazoa > Chordata > Lepidosauria > Squamata > Lacertidae > Zootoca > Zootoca vivipara. Next base: position 30,935,507 of record NC_083285.1, read on the forward strand.
GCCAGGCACGCCTGTCTTGCACTGCCTCCCGCAGTTTGGTCAGACTCATGTTGGTAGCTTCGAGAACACTGTCCAACCATCTCGTCCTCTGTCATCCCCTTCTCCTTGTGCCCTCAATCTTTCCCAACATCAGGGTCTTTTGCAGGGAGTCTTCTCTTCTTGTCAGGAGTATGGGCAGGAGCTCTGGGGCCTGTAGTGCCTTGCAGGACTGGGGCCTGCCTCAGCTTGTGCTGGGGAAGCAAGGCGTGGCCACACAGGTGAAGACCTCAGTTTGTGCTGGAGAGGCAAGGAGTAGTCACCCAGGTGAGGCCACTTGAGATCTCACTGCACCTGGTGGCAGGAGCTGGGAGGGATAAGAGCCCAGCATTTCCCTTCAGCTTTTTGCCACAGCAACGCTATCCCTGCCTGGTTGCATCTGGCCTCCTGCTCCTTGGACCCTCGCCTTGTCGTCGCCTTGCTCCTTGCTCCTGGGACCCTTGCTTTGCCTTCGCCTTGCTCCTCGACCCTTGGACCTTCGCCTTGCTTCTTGTTCCTTGGACCTTCGCCTTGCTTCTTGTTCCTTGGACCTTCGCCTTGCTTCTTGTTCCTTGATCCTTCGCCTTGCTCCTTGCTCCTGGGACCCGTGCTTTGCCTTCGCCTTGCTCCTCGACCCTTGGACCTTCGCCTTGCTTCTTGTTCCTTGGACCTTCACCTTGCTTCCTGTTCCTTGGACCTTCGCCTTGCTTCTTGTTCCTTGATCCTTCGCCTTGCTCCTTGCTCCTGGGACCCTTGCTTGCCTTCGCCTTGCTCCTCGACCCTTGGACCTTCGCCTTGCTTCTTGTTCCTTGGACCTTCGCCTTGCTTCTTGTTCCTTGAGACTTCGCCTTGCTTCTTGCCCCGTGGACCTTCGTCTCTGCCTTGCTCCTTGACCCTGCAACTGCCTGCTGCTGGACCCTCAGCCCTGCACCTGTTCCTGCTTCCTCACCACCATCTTGCCTCTGGTCCTGATGCCCGCCGACCAGACCGTGACACTTCTCATGAGGTGGCCAAAGTATTGGAACCTCAGCTTCAGGATCTGTCTTCAAGTGAGCACTCAGAGCTGATTTCCTTCAGAATGGATAGGTTTAATCTTCTTGCAGTCCATGGGACTCTCAAGAGTCTCCTCCAGCACCATAATTCAAAAGCATCAATTCTTCGGCAATCAGCCTTCTTCATGGTCCAGCTCTCACTGGAGCTGGACCATAAAGCTGGACCATTTAATGGGCATATCTATCCAATTACCGCCCAGTTTCGAATCTTCTGTATCTTGGCAAGGTAATTGAGAGAGCGGTTGCTGAACAGCTTGGCAGGTTTCTGGAGAAAACATCGGCTTTAGACCCATTTCAGTCCGGTTTCCGTCCTGGTTTTGGGCAGCTCTGGTCACCCTAACAGATTATCTCCATAGACAACTGGACCAAGGCGGGCCAGGACTGCTGATTCTCTTAGATTTGTCAGCAGCCTTTGACATGGTCGTTCATGATCTTCTGGACCACCGCCTCGCCGATGTGGAGGTACAGGGCATAGCCCAACAATGGCTGTGCTCTTTTATCTCTGGTCGGGGACAGAGGGTGGCACTAGGGAGGGAGATGTCATCACGCCACTCCTTGGTGTGTGGAGTGCCGCAGGGCGCAATCCTCTCCCTGATGCTTTTTAACATCTTTATGTGCCCCCTTGCTAGGATTGTCCGGAGCTTTGGGCTGGGTTGTCACCAATATGTTGATGACTCTCAGCTCTATCTGTTGATGGATGGCCATACCGACTTGGGCCTGGACACACCGACCAGATGCTTGGAGGCTGTGGCTGGATGGTTTCGTGGGAGCCGACTGAAACTAAATCCTCCGAAGACAGAGGTCCTCTGGCTGGGTCAGGATGGCATAGGGATGAGGGACCAACTCCCTTCTCTTGCGGAGCCCCAATTAGTGCCAGTGCCTTCCGTTAAGAGTTTGGGTGTAATCCTTGACGCCTCCCTTTCTATGAAGCCGCAGGTTACTACAACAGCTAAGGTGACATTATTCCACCTTCGCCACATTAAGCCGCATTAAGCCCCGACCTGGCCACAGTGATCCATGCGACGGTCACCTCCAGGCTGGACTACAGCAATATGCGGGGCTGCCCTCGAAGCTGTCCCAGAAACTCCAGCGGGTGCAGAATGCTGCAGCGAGGCTCCTCACGGGGTCCCTGCCATGGGAGCATATTCGCTCAGTGCTTTTCCAACTGCACTGGCTCCCGGTGGAGTACAGGATCAGATTTAAGGTGCTGGTTTTGACCTTTAAAGCCCTTTACGGCCTAGGACCCTCATACTTAAGGGACCGTCTCTCCTGGTATGCCCCACAGAGGACCTTAAGGTCCATAAATAGTAACAACTTAGAGGTCCTGGGCCCGAAGGAAATCAGATTAGCCTCAACTAGAACCAGGGCCTTCTCAACACTGGCCCCGACCTGGGGAAATGCTCTGTCTCCTGAGATCAGGGCCCTGCGGGACCTGATTTCTTTCCGCAGGGCCTATAAGACAGAGTTGTTCCTCCTGGCATTTGGCCTGGAGCCAACCTGATCCCCTTCCCCATTTTCCCTTTCTTTTCCCCTTTTTTATGAGGCTGCATTTTTTATTTTTTATTTTAATGTATTTAATTAGTCTTGTTGTTGAATTGTATTTTAACTAGTTGTTTTATATTTGGTGTTAGCCGCTCTGAGCCCGGCCTTAGCTGGGGAGGGCGGGGTATAAATAAAAATTTATTATTATTTATTATTATATAGGAGACAGAAGGTTGGGATACCAATCGCAGTATGACTTCTTAATTATTTTTAATCCGGATTAATTTATATATAAAAATAAATGTTATGTTCTTATAAGAGCATTAGACAATTACACCTGTGCTTAACAAAACATTGGTCATTCAAGACTATAATAATAATTATTTTAAAGACTTTCAGATTACCAGAATGTATGGAGAGAAGTCAATACAAAAATGTAGCTGAAGGGAAACAAGACTTGAAAATATTGATTGAATAGAAATGCTACTAGGTTAACTAGTTAAATATTGAGAAATACTACCTTGGAATGTGACTGGAAACATTGTCCATAACCATGTTGCAATTGGAAAAGGGAAATAAGATTTTAATAATTCGTACCATATATTTTGTTAAATATAAACATTTGTTATTTATACAAAAAGTTGTCTCCAAAACCTATTTATAAGCAATTTAGTTTAAACTAAATGCAATTTAGTTTCTCGCAGTCGCCAAGTTTTAAACTTTCCTTAGTTTTAAATCAGCTCTCGCTACTGCAGGTTTAGTTAAATTTTCTGCTAAATAGATTCTTTCAAATATACCCCATCACATAACCTCAATCACCCATTTCCACCACCCTTCTGAGTGATCCCCCCTCCCCTCCCCATCCCCACCCCTTCTCTACATAAGTGCCTGGAAACTTCCATTTCACTGTATCTGAAGAAGTGTGCATGCACACGAAAGCTCATACCAAAATAAAAACTTAGTTGGTCTTTAAGGTGCTACTGAAGGAATTTTTTTATTTTACTTCGATCCAGACCAACACGGCTACCTACCTGTAACCACAACTCAATATGTACAAATTGCTGAAGTTGATCCTTATAGTATGGACTGCAGTTTGTACCGGTACTTACTTCAACCACCAATCTTAAGAAAAGGCTACAATACGACTTCCTTCGAACAGTTCAAAACCCTTACTACATTTCTTGTATGAAATAAGGTGAAAGATATCTTGATTTTAATTAGGTTCATTTAGGGTATTTATGAAAGAACATTTCAGGATGCTAAGTTATTTTTTTATTACTGCAGTGTAGTTTTATTTATCCATTTTATGTACTGGATGAAATTTTGTGTCGTGCAGTTCTCTCCTTTATATTACCTTCCCTGGGCTGAGTGGCATAATTGGATATTTCATAACAATTGCTGTTAAATTTTGAAAAAGATTGCAGAAATGCTGTTTCAGGGTCTGCTGTGCTTGTGCTTCACCAGCGTTTCTAAGAGGTTTTCTTGGCAAAAGCAACCAAATGATACACCAGCTCACAAAACCCAATCAAGCCATTAATTTTCTCCTACCTTTTATGAACTATTTTCTGTATTTGCTATGCTTGGGAGCCTTTGATGAGATATGGAACATATAAACTCAGTAAGTATATAAAGTAACTTTTTACTGCATGTATCTACTATGACAGAGGGTTGGGTTTTTTTTTTTTGAATATATGCATATACAAATTCATATCCTGCTCTGGATTATTGATTTGGGAGTGCAACCCCTCCCTCTCCAATTTGGAAACACTAGTGCCCCCTTTAGAATATATGTACTCACAGCTGCCTGGGAGCTACTTTTCTAGGAGCTGATCCATCTCTGCTGGGTTATAACCAAGCCATTTGGGCATGGCAGATCACACGATCTTTCACACAAAACTGGCCCTTTGCTGTGAGAATGGGGGTTGATTTGATTTTAAAGACCCATGGCTGGTCATTAACATGCTGCCCCAAGCCATGTGGATCACTTCATAGATTAGTGGCTCCCACAGACTAGTGAGTGCATCTAAATGCTGTTTTCTGGGTGATTGTATAGGGTTATTGGTGGGGTGTATTTGGAACTATATTTTTTAGCTACTGTTTTATTTTAATGGTGATGTACAGTTAAAACCCCAGTCTGTACTCAGGCTTTGTTATTTGTTGTATGAATTACCAGGGTGGAGAGGAAGTCCCCTGGCTACCATCAGTTTGCACTTGTCATTTCTATGTGCAGCCTATGCAACTTGGTGGTGGAGGAGGAGCTGGGGCAACCAGGGTGTGTTCAGTGCAACAGTCATGAGCAGGAAGGGGCAGGTGGGGCTCATCAAACTGGAAAGGTAGCCCATCTAGGAGAAGAAGAGCCCAGATCCTGAACATCAACTGCCTTGCAGAATATATCTGGGAGAGAACCTTGCTCGAGCAGTGTTGCTAACAGTGGTTTGAATTCATCCCTGGGGATGGATGCTATTGTCTTTCGAGACAGACAGGTGCCAACAACAACAAGGGCAACCAGGTATATGGCAGAGACTGCCAATCAGGCTAGCTAAGGACGTGGGTGGCGCTGCCGATCAAAAGATTGACAGTTCAAATCCCCACGATGGGGTGAGCTCCCGTTGCTCGGTCCCAGCTCCTGCCAACCTAGCATAGCAGTTCGAAAGCACGTTAAAGTGCAAGTAGATAAATAGGTACCACTACAGTGGGAAGGTAAATGGCGTTTCCATGTGCTGCTCTGGTTTGCCAGAAGCGGCTTTGTCATGCTGGCCACGTGACCCGGAAGCTGTACGCCGGCTCCCTCGGCGTGAGATGAACGCTGCAACCCCAGAGTCAGTCACGACTGGACCTAATGGGGCCACCAACATCGAAGCAAGTGGATGAGGGAGCAGACTTGCTTTACCATATTAAGATATGCAAGGATAACTTCGGTAATCCAGATCTGGATCAGCTCTGTGCTTATAGCCATTGTCCAATGGGATTTGTTTGTTCTTTCTAGGAGACTAGTCTGCCTTGGATCCAGATCAGAGGCTCTGTACCTGCTGCTGGGCCAGAGAGACAGACTTGGGATTCCGCTAATGTACAGTCCACCTGCCACACAGCAGTTTAGTATGGACTAGAGAGCCTAGAAGAAGGGTTGTTGGTTTTTTGTTTGTTTGTTACGAGGACCCTTAAATTGTCCATAAACTGTGAGAAATCAATTTAGAAGAAACCATCAATATGGTTAAGCATTCTTGCTTATTTTGATGGGAGTTATGATGTAATTTTTATATTAAAACTATAAAATAATTGGCACAAAATATCATTGGCCCAAATCCAGACAAAATAATGTTCTTTGAGTCTCACTGAAATCAATAGGACATGTTAGTTGTGACTAATTTATGACACACTAATTTTAATTGGACCTTAAGGTGAAATGTTGGGGATTGGGGCCAATATGTCAAAGTTATAAATAGAAATGTGCCAATGTAGACTGAATATCTGAGGTGATAATTTAGAAGAAAGTCTCAGGAATTCACAGAGGATTACGTTTCTCCAAACATTTGGAAGTGTGTTCTGATTGCTGTTTTGTTTATCAGTGGATATTATTTACCAAGATGACATATTTTTTCCACTGCAAGAGATTGTACCGTACAGTGCTGGCAATTTTGCTTGTTTCCAAGTTCATTATTAGCTCTTCAGTTGTATTTTATTAGCAGTTATGTTGTTGTACTTGCTGTTGCTTTACTACACACTTCTGCCTCTTTAAACCAAAGAAGAGCATGCTGCACAGCTGCTAACCATTGTATATTTTACACGGCCTCTTTATGACACTCAAAGCAGCCAATCTGTCCAAGGACTGTTGTAGATTACATGCACTTGTGCAAAAAGAACATCCCTGATTAGGAAAGAAGTCTGAACTGCGTAAGCCTAAAAACGTTTTAGAGAATTCACATCCACGGGAAAGTGACTCTGCCGTCGGGCTATAGGACCATGCTCTGTTGGCTGACTGTCTTTTCCCCTTGATGTTGAACTAGTTTGGACAGACACACATCACAATGAATGCACAGTGTTTTTCTGGAAAGAGGACTGGCAGGGCCGGCAGTATCATGCTAGCGGTCATGACCCTCCCAGCAGCAACATTTCTGCTTGTCGGGATGGGGCAGATTGGCAGAAAGGTTGGGGGAGCTCAAGGTATATATTTCCTTTAATCTATATATGAAATATATAGCCATACTTGGCATATAGATAGACCAATGCAGTAGATGTTTAATTCTAAAGATATACCAGTAAAAAACTTTTGACCTTAAGAAAAGTCAATCTATAGGTCATAGTGTTGATCTGCTTGTCCGTATAAATTCTCTATGTCCAAAACCCTAAGAATAAAATGGGCAGAAGGCAGAATCTCATTGATAGAAGAATCATTTGGAAAGTAAAGAAGATAAGGCAGTGCTTAAACCGTGTGTGTGTGATAAAGACATTCTCGTAAAGATGTTTGGCATAGTGTAGCCTGCAGAGAGAGTCAACATGTTCCCTCTTGTGCATTGTAGATATGTCCATGAAAATAAGCATGACTGAAAACAAAAACCAATGAAGGGAATACTATAATGGGTGCACAGAACAACCCAGTTTTGTTTGCTAAATGAGCTTAAGCATGAAAGGCAGAGCTGGGAGTATATTAAGACATGGGACGTGCTTGAACTATCAAACAGTACTTCCACATGTAAATGAGAAAATAAGCAAAATCTCTTCAGACAATGTAAATTCTGCGAAACAGGCTTTTGTAAAGCATTCTGTAATGTAATTGAACAGTTTGCACAGAATTATCTAGGCAGTCCATTGGAGTGCTCATATGATGGTGGCTGTAATCTTGAACATACTTAGCAGGGAGTATGTCCCACTGAACATAGGTATCTGAGTAAACATGGATAGGTAGGATAGTGCTATCCTACCTAATGTAGTAAAAAATAAATAAATCACTTTTACAGTGATTACTGTAAATGAGAATATGTGGAATACTCTTGCTCTGCTATCCCCCCCCCCCAGTTTATTCTCTTTTATAAACTGTATTGTAAGAATATCATTAATACACAGACCAACAAACATGCATGTGTGAAGGAAAGCTACATAGATAGCTGGAGTTTTCTTTTAAATTCTCACCACAGTACATCCCTGTAACTTCAGATGACAGATTTTGTAGCATGACAAATACCTTGTCCTTAACATGAGACTCTTAATCTCAGGGTTGTGGGTTCAAGCCCCATGTTGAGCAAAAGATTCCTGCATTGCAGAACCTTGGACTAGATGAGCCTCATGGTCCAATTGCAATTCTGCAAATCTGCAATTCTATGATTCTATGAAATTGCACAACAAAAGTAAAGCCAAGTGAGGCTTGAAGTTGCCACCTATCATCTAATGATGGTGACTTCAAGCTTGCTTTCTGCTGGGATTGGCTGCATGATCAAGTTATTAATAAGCAACAACAACAACAAGAACAACAACAACAGTTATCTTCGGTTGACTGGCAGTTATGTGACTAACCTAGGAAGAAAGCAGAAGCATTTATTGAAGAATGGTACTAAACATTCCATTGTTTAAGGGCAGGAAATTGTTCCCCCACCAATATACTGAAGTCTTTGAAACTAGAGCAATTAAGAAGGAAACTACTTAATTTTTGACGGGTAATCTCACAACATTTTTGGAGAATTATCAAAATATTTTATGCTTATGCACAAAATTAATCTTGGCAGCTTAATGTAAAGAAGTCCCCTCCCTCCATCTCCATCTCTGTCTTGGCGAACCTACAAGTGTATTGCACATAACCGAACTGCCATTTCCTCCCAGCGGAGCTTTCAGAGTGTCATGGAGCACAATGTGTGAGATGATTTGAGTCTGCAGTGGAGCTGACATGAATAGCTGAAGTGAAATTTGATTTCACAATTGTGCATGTGAATTTTTTATCACAAGTGTTCATTTCTTGTTTTAGAGTTGTCAAGGATTTGATAGTCATCCTTGATAGTTAGTGCATTTCTGTCACTTATGATAAACTGGAGTCAAGAGCTGAAAGCTTCTGATGTTACTGTATGCGCTATATTTTGCTACACAGAAAAACTAAGGTGGGAGTGAAAAAAAACGCCAGTGGCTTTGCCTCTCTGCAGGGAGTTATTGTGGCTGTTTAATGTATCTGTGGTCATGGGAAACTTGCCTTGCTCTTGCAACTGGCAAGTGATCCACTGTTGCTCTGATATTGGCTGTTTAATGTATCTGTGCAGTTCTGAACTCCTTGCCCTCAACTTGAGTCACTGCTCGCAGCCCGGCTAGCCTCACCTTTTCTGTCATCTAGCTTGAGTGTAGCAGTTGCTGTGCCTGAACCTGTAAGTCTTCTCTGCTTCAATAGAGATATCTTCCATACTCTCATGTAACAGTCTCTATTGTTGTGGTGTGGTGTGGTGTGGTGTGGTGTGTGTGTGTGTGTGTGTGTGTGTGTGAGAGAGAGAGAGAGAGAGAGAGAGAGAGAGAGAGAGAGAGAGAGAGAGAGAGAGAGCGCTAGGACAGCATTCTCGCTTATCCTTGACTACTGTCATGATTAAAATAAGAGCTTTGTCAAGGGAGTATAGGGAGCAGGCGGGTTTATATAGACAATTATGGGGTTCTCAGGCTTTTGTTGGACTGCAACACATTGATATTGGCGATGCTGGTTGGAGGTAGTGGGAATGTATGGTTGGCATTGACCCTGCACCTTTGTAGTTCTGGTTCAGGTGCTTGAAACTTTCTTTACAATTAAGTAAAGGCTTCAACCATTTTTTGCCTTCTTTTATGGATTGCCCTGTATCATCTAAATCTCTTGTTGGGTTTCCAACAGTGCTACCTTATGCACTTCTTAAAAGTCAAAAGCGGTGACTGAAGTTCCACATATAAATTGAACAAATAAAGTAAACGCACCCTGCGCCTGAAGATAAAATGGTAGGCAAACGTTACTGTGTTTCTAGTACAGTGGAACCTTGGTTTACAAACTTAATCTGTTCTGGAAGTCCATTCTTAAACCAAAGCGTTCTTAAACCAAGGCGTGCTTTCCCATAGCAACGGGGAACTCAATTTACAAATGGAACACACTCAACAGGAAGCGAAACATGTTCTTATTCCAAGGCAAAGTTCACAAACCAAAACACCTACTTCCGGTTTTTCAGCGTTCTTAAACCAAGGTACCACTGTACAAGGCTTGCTTGTGGGTAATGGAGTGCTGATGAGGGAAAGGGTTTGTGTATACTACGAGGGCTAAAAATGCTGACTCCTTTACTGAATTTGCTTCCTGTTAAAGATTATTGGTGAACATCTGGTTGAAAGCAGTCACATTCTGGTAACACATTTTATTTAACAAAATTTATATATCAGTTGATTGTAAGAAAACCTCTAAGTGGTTTGCAAAAATAAAACATTAAGATTATGAATAACTTTAAACAGATTAAAAAAACCACAAACAGGAAGCAATCTGCATTCCCTCTAATAATGAAGTCTCGTGGTTGACTCCATGTGCTCATGAAAAGGTGGACTTGGGGATTTTCATGTATGTGACCGATACCAATAGGGATGGATATAGGATGATATGCTTTGTTGACAGTAACGTTAATGATCTTAACTATGTCTGTATTGCCAAACCCAGATACTGAGGAGCCTTGCATAGTCTTTTGGCAACCATATTTTAAAATTATTTTTCAAAGTTGATAATGAGTTTCTACTGTATCCACCATACCTCTTGTGCATTGCCACCTAAGTGGTGATGGTTTGGACACTGTCTCACATTTGCCTAGGAGAAGTCAGAGAACAGCAACCTGTGTTTTGTATTTCAGATGCGGCTAGTCTGCCAAGGGACAACACCTAGGCACTGCTTTTAGGCGTTTGAGTTAGCTTTGTGTTTTTTACTTTGTTTGGATTCACCATCAACAGCAATAGTCATTTCCTTTCTTGTTCCCCTTCATCCCCGTTCTTCCTCCCACCATGGTTGACAATAAAAGTTTGACATTGTCCTGCTCCTGTTGTGTGCAACAGCCAGTTATACTGCTACTGCTGCCACTGCAAGCTCCCCTTCAATTCCTCATGAGAAGCACACCTAATAAACTTGGCTTGCAGAGTGCAGAGGAAGCTATGCTTGATCTGTGGCTCTTCAGGCCTTAGACATTTGGAGAAGGCATAAGTGCAGCAGCCCCTGAGAATTATGAAGCCTGAGCAATCAACATCCATTGATGGGCTCTTTAGATCCCAAGGGCCACTGGTTGGTGCCCTGCATTGCCAACCTTTGCTGCCAGCTTAGAAGTTCTTAAAAGAGTCTGGCCCTATCCTCACTTATCCACCTTGATGGGAGGAAGGCAAGCCAGAAAGCAAAATTTGTACAGATGTGGTTTCTGCATTTCATTGTAACATGTTTCATGGGTATACATTGATGGATGTTAGAAGAAAAGAATATTTATATGAATCAGTCAGACCTAGTAAGGTAGACACATTTTTAATAAACAGCTTTTATTAAAATAACAACTTTAGTATTCTGTACTTTCATATTTTTACAGTCTATAGCTTCTGTTTAAATCTATAGTTTGGTATCAAAGCTTACAATGAATGTAAAAATTAAATATATTTTTAAAGCATTCTAATACATGAAGCCTTCTAGTATACTGTGCCAGACTATTACTGTATAACAGAAAATGAAGAATTAATCTAAATTTTCCTTCCTTCCTTCCTTCCTTCCTTCCTTCCTTCCTTCCTTCCTTCCTTCCTTCCTTCCTTCCTTCCTTTTGAATAAAGTAGATACACAATTTGTGAAAATTGCTCAGAATATCCAAAGGGAGAAAATGGCAGGCATTAACTTGTGGATTACAAACAGGCAGGTGTTGGTTTGATGGGTTAAAATCAAAATGTATAGGAGTGGCACATCCTATTAAAATTGAAAGTTAAGAATTTTATACAAGTTCTCAATCAGTACAACAAATTCCAACACCCTGACTTTAAACACATGTTGCATTGCATATATACATACATATATAGGCTGCGAGAATGAATCCAATGTGATTGCAGCTTCATCAGTCTGTCCTGTTACAGTGAATCCTAGTTGTGATAACATTATAAAATATTATTCCCAATACTGGCCATGCAAGACTGTAACCATCTAGTTGGGCTCTGTGTTGGCCACCGCCCCTTAAATTTACCATGTAGGTGAATCATTCCAGCATGTCCAATCCATCTACTGTACTTTTGCGGCCAATCCTGCTGTTACACTGCACGTAGTCAAATGGATTTTAATGACAACTTAAATTGCTTCATGATTCCAGTAGCAATGTTCTTTTGGTTCAGCAATGCATCCTAATATATATATATATATATATATATATATATATATTATCCATGTAGGAACTCATAGGATCAAGCTACAGTTTTGTGGAATTTTTTAATCTTCACGTAGTTGAAAATTAATTACAACTAGGAAGAAAGGCAGTCAAAATCCTGAGTGTATAACTGTTATGGAACCTAAGTTGACTCCCAAGTTGACTTCCAAGTTGACTCCCAATACATGGAAGTGCCTTTGGCCACCTCTACACTGAAATCAATTACATTTCAGTTGTTTGCCTGATTTTTCAAACAAGCAAACAAAAATAGTCCAAGCAATATTATTTAAGTAAAAACCATAACTTAAAGATTCAACCCATTGTTTGACTTAATGGATTTCAAATTATCTTTCCACCTATGGAGCTTTCCATCTGAAAGACTTATTAAATTGTGTGTGTGTGCGTGGCAATTTTCCAATGTCTTGTTAAACTGAGGACTTTAATTAAACTGGCTGATTTATGTTCCATCTGGATACAAGCAGGATCATGCTGTAAAATGAGGAAACAGCTGGAAGACATGGGGACATAATATAAATTATATTCTGTAAGGAATTTCATCCATCTTATGGTAACCAGGTTCATAGGCTTATATTTTATACAATGCACTTCAGTTCCCGTAGGCCTTATCTGTACTATGGTTTTATGTTCATCAGTACAGAAAACATCTGGAAATTTGTTTACGTGTGGTATTAACCATGTAGAGAAACTGTCCCATTTTAGTAATGGCCAGAGTACCATACTTTATCATTTAATATAATTCTAAATATTACCACAGATAGAAATGACAAAACATTACTCACTTTTCTGTTCTTTGTCCTTTTTCTGTAGTTCCAAAGTTATGTTTTTAATTTACTCACCCAGCAGTACTTGTATAAAGTTTTATACAATTGTATAAATTCATAATGTGATTCAAAGGAGAAAATGAGTAGAAAATGAAAGGCCAGGATATCAAAAGCTATTTAGGCACATCTACTATACATTTTGGAGGAGACTCTTGAGAGTCCCATGGACTGCAAGAAGATCAAACCGATCCATTCTTAAGGAAATAAGTTATGGGGCAAAATTTAGGCCACAACTTCATTGATTACAGCAAAGTGGGTGGTATTGGCTTAGGCATTGGCAACCGACTATAACTGACTCCTACCTCTCTGGCAGGTAGTCTGGAAGGGTAAACACCAAACAAGGGAGCAACATCGATGAAGACCAACCAAAGCTCACCCCTGGCTTCCTGTGGTCCTGGCATGGCCCTAGCCCCTCAACTGGACTTTGGACGAGATCCAGAACCCCCAGATTCCTTTACTGGAATACCCTTATTTATGGAGGGGCAGGTGATGGCCAAACCTCCCCTCCTACACACTTCACTAAGCCAATGCCTAACCGCCAAACCTTACAAAGTTGTGATGATTGCTAAGGGGGTAGGCAAAAACCAAGTGGCCAGTGCCAATTTGCCAAATGGATAAAATTCCTACCCGGCCCCTGTTCCAAAACAGGCGACCAACCAACATCAGAACCAAGGCCAATGCAGCAACCTATAAATAGGGACGGGAGGGCTGGTGTTTGGCAGCGCAAAGCAAATGCCTTGGCCATGTTGCGCTGCCACTTTTAAAGGCCCCCCAATTATACCACCTGTATACCACCTGCCTCGGATTGGCTCAAATGGCCTGGCATGATTGTGGGGCCAAAATGACAGGCCTGGGACATGCCCAGCACCTACCACCTAGCGGGTTGTATGTGTCTCAGGGCCCCCGAACGCAACCAGGACCCATTTGTTAAAATTAAGGTATTCCTTCATTAGTGGAAAGAGTCAGATGATGTCTTAAAGTATACACTTTTGCACCTAAAGCTAAAATTCAAAGTGATACCTCACATTTGCTTTGCACTGTGTGTAAACAACAAAGACAGATAAAGTTCAGGTCAGGAAAATTTTAAAACTCCCTCCTTACTTGAAGTAGCATGCATAGTTGATAGAGTAGAACCTGATGAGCTTGCCATAAAGAACTGGTGAGGAAAATACTACTGTAGACAATTCTTTTATGAAACAACCATGTTTTTGGCAGCACAAGAGAATGTCAACTTTCTAGTCTCATATAACTGTTTTTCAGTCTGAAATTTCCCCTCAAAACTGAATGGTAATTTTGTATATCCAAGAAAACAAAGGAATGTGGCATTCATATAATTAATTTGCTTCAGTCACACTAAATGGTGTTTTCAAATATGTCAGTATGGAAAGACATAACAATTTCAGAATTGTGTGAATTGTTAAGAATTTTTTAATCAAATCTGTCAGAAACTGCTACTGTTGAATGATTTATGAATTATTCCTTAATTTAAAGAGCAGAATACTGTTTGATTAACCTAATGCCATTTTTATTCCAGTATCCTAAATAAGAATTAAATGAATGACTTCACTAGAGGACAGTTATGACACAGTTGTAGTTTAATATGGTCTTATGAATGAATTCTTGGACCATGGGATAATTAACTTGTCACTGTGTGAAAGCCCTTAACTTTTACTGCTCAGAATATTACCTTGAATTATGAAATTCAATCCTTCTCTTGTGTTACAACTTTTTTTTTTGTACTGACTGGGAAGAATTCATACAGTATTGGATTTCTTTGAAATGCAGAATTGTCAGGTCAGATTAATTCAACCTCTCAAGAACAGTTGCTCAGATATTGAAAAGGGAAGGTCTTCTAGGGATGAGGATGAAATCTGTGCAATGAAATTTAACATACTCTTATAGTAATTTTGATTTTTGAGTATCAACTAACTGCATGTGTCTCATGTACATGAACTATTCATGGGGCTGTTGAATTAATCTTTTGAAGCAAGCCCCTATTGAGAAACTGTCCTTTTGATTTATTTGCTATGCATAGTCTTAAATGTTGGGGAAATCCATTTCAGAAGCACATGTGAGTAAAATTATCCATTTGGCAAATAATAAAATAAACAAATTCATTCCTGGTTCAAGAAGATGTCTTCATATTCAAATTAAGCTCTCTTTCATTTCCATACAACCCTAGTTTTGGTTTAGTGAATGACATCTAATTGTCAAAACTACATTTTTGGCTGATTGGATTTGGTTCATTTTCTTCCTTTTCATTCCCCACTACCCCCAATCCTCAGTTCAATTTTCCCTTTGCAAAGAATGAGCTTCTGGTCTTTTCAGTGGGAAGTTAAGCTTCAGTGATACTGAGTAATTGCCTTTACAGCTCACATGCACTTTGAATTTAAAATTTAATCTGTTCAAATCAGCTTGCATGACAAGCGGCTTGTGCTTAGCATGTTGCATGAATGATTCAGTAGATCGTAATAGCTACCTTAGTAATTTCTTATGAATGATTGGAAGTGATCGCATTACTAACACTACTGGTAAGCGTATTTTCAAGAACTGGTATTCCACAGCAAAATTCTGTTAGATGGTCAGAGAAAAAGGCATGTACTCCCCCTCCCAGCATTTGAAAAAGGCACTTGAGTGTTTCCAGGCTGATGGAAGATATTTGCCTGTTATAGATTTGCTAACCAGACAGATTGTTTGGGATACTGAACTGACAACCACATTACAGAGCAAAATAGCTGCCAGTTTGCATATATACTATTGCTCCAGGAAAGATGAGCCTTTCTAGCAGCCCTATACAGGCTTTTCATCACCAGGATTGGATAAGTTCATGCTGTCTAGATTCACTTGATTTCCAGCCACATGGTAATCGTACACATGGCAGTGAGGAACAGGGGATGATGAGATTCATTTCTCCTTTTTAATAGCACTTGGGTTGGTTTATTTGTCCAACAGCAATAATATTTACAATCAGAGGTTTATGTCTCACATACAATGCATTCCAAATATGTTTAAGTCATACAAAATGCAGCATGAAAAGAACACAGTTTATTTTCCTGTTACGTTAATCAAAGACTAAATAATGAATGGGGATATAATTAATCTCCTAGAGCCAAACAATTCTCCTCCAAAATTATTCCAGAAATCGTAAATATCTTCCAAAGCACTGTAGTAACTAATGTACTCAAAATTCATTCTAATAGATTCCATGTTGAATCTGCTCTCTGTTACCATATGAAAGAACGCTGCATTTTATAGTTGATTTATTTGTTTTTAAGTGTTGTAAGATGATCTGAGTGATGCTTAGGTACTAAAAGAGCAGGACATATTCTTTCATAAAAATGAATAAATATATTGAACTTGGTAGAGTTCCTCGTCAAAAAAAATGAATATAAAAGACTGAGTCATATATTAAGTTCTTACACTTTCCCCTTTTTCTTTTTATCTTATCACAGCAGTGATTTTCTATTGTGTTCATCCATAGTTAGAACCAAGATAACCCTCTAATATGGGAGAAGACCTGCTGGCTGAATATATCCAAGATAACTTTTTAACTTTCCATAAACAATCTGTATTCCCCAGCTTCCCACCCCCAGGAATAGTAGACTAAAAGAAAGAAAGCATGTGCTAACAAAAGCAATATGGGACAAAGGATAATTTAAATTTTATACTTCACATTACATTCAGTATTCTAGTAATCCTTAAAACCTTCAAAGGGAATGGAGCCTTAGGAATGTTTTATGCAGGTGCAAAGATGCCAACAGCAACATGGTGGCGTGGAGAGGGCTGTGACCAAATTGCCCTACCAACAGCATATACAGTATTTTGTGCCTTAGGGCCTGGCTTCTGAGAGAGAAAGCAACAGAGCCAAATGACCTTCCCTCCCTCCCCCTGGTGAGATAGTTGCTTGGTGGTAGTTGTTTTTAAAAAACTGTTTCCTTTCCCTGGTGATTTTTCTGACTTGCAGACAAGATTGACAGAAGCCTTTCAGTCACTGGAAATGTATAGACATTATTGCGCAGGACAGGAGAAAGATTTGGACTGTGCCTTTGTGGGTTTTGGGGCTCCGGTATCTTGGCAGGCATATGCCTCATTTTGCCCATAAGAGAAGCTTCCCCCGATACAGAAAGAAATAAAGGTGGGCAACATGAGTTCTTTCACTTGGCAGGTGGTATGGCACTTCTGGACTGGCCAAGCCTGATGTAAACATAGAAGCTGGGCCTTCTGTGCTTCCCTGATTAGCAGAAGAATAGGTTTTGCATTCTGTATTTCAGACTTCAGCACTGGCCTCATGGACCCACCATGGGAAAATTATGCTCTACATCTGTTTTCAAATATGTTCACACAGAGGCCTGGCCATTCAGTGAGTTTATGGCTTAGCTGAGATTTGAATCAATGTCTTCTCGGTTTAGCCACAGCATAAAACCAGTTCTGACATGCAGCTCTTTGCAACATGTCATTAATATACTTCTGTTATCTGAAGTAGGGGGCTACAGAAATGCCTGCTTGAGTGAGCTAGCTCCTTCTAAGGTGTCCTAGCATTTTGTCTTTATAATGGTACAGTCGTACCTTGCTTCTCGAATGCCTTGGTACCCGTATGTTTTGGCTACCGAACACTGAAAACCTGGAAGTAAGTGTTCCGGGTTTTGAACATTTTTTGGAAGCCGAACATTCTATGTGGAGTGTAGGAAGCTCCTGCAGCCAATTGGAAACCACGCCTTGGTTTTTGAACAGTTTCGGGAGTCAAGCGGACTCCCGGAATGGTTTAAGTTTGAGAACCAAGGTTCCACTGTAATGGTAAAAATTATTATGTACCAAGATCTGCTTCCTACCATTTACTGGATTGTTAAATCTAATCTTTGCAAGCTGTGTGGTGGGGCTCTGATTCTTGTAGCCCATATGACCCTTGGTGTGCATTTTGCTTCAGGTCAAGCACTTGCTTGAGGTTTCTATCATAGGGTCAGATCCAGTGCTGTTTTACTAAAAAAAGAGGTGCTGGAACTCACCATGAACACCTCCCTCGTTCTCTTAGAATGGTAATGGCGCCCACCTAAGTGGTGCTGCTGAAACTGAGTTCTGGTGAGTTCTGGCTGAAAAAAACCCCCTGGTTAGATCTATTCAGCATACTAATGTGATATAAAAAGCAAGCAGTGCTAATTTTAACAGCACACAAATGATAATAATTTATGCATATATGCAGTAGGTTTGATTACTGTGTACATATCTAATCAGAAATATAAGCTTTTAGTTTGGAGCTGGGGTATTGCTATTTGGAATTGGCATAAAATACAAAGGGGGACTTTTGAGGAATGTTGCTACTATTTCAACACATAGTGCTTTCAATATCTGTTATTCTTTTACTACTGGAAAAGCCATTTTCACAGATGACAGGTTTACAGGTAAATTAGTCCTTTCCTATGGCTATATTCTCCTTCTTTTTGAAGGTATGTTCAAAGTACTATTTCACATTTTGTTTATACTTTGGAATACATTTTAGCATATTTTGCCTTTTTTCATAGAAATTAACTAGGTGTGCTATGTATTGGAGTTCTCTTTTTAGTTGAGAGTCAGCCAGACATTGTGTATTTCAGTACATCATATTTGTACTTTACATACCATACCTTATGCAGACAGATGCTCTGGATTTATAAGTTTGAATTCAAAGTTTACAGAACTCAAGTGATTCGTTTTGCATTAACTGAGTAATTACCTGAGAGAAGAGGAAGGGAAGGCTGAGAAAACTGTCAGCATCTTCATGACTGTTAATGATCCAGCTGGAGAGTATATACTGCCCTTAGTCTGTGGTTTAGAAGTCAATTGTAGGGTTGGCAAGAAGGAAGGTATTTTGGGTACTTGGTTCGAGGATCACAGACAGACACAAGAAATGTTTGGGATGTTGTGTTATCCATTAGAGGTTGACACCCAATTCTTTTGCTCCTTCCAAAAGTGTATCACATGAATGAAAATAAAATGTGGAACAGGGCTGTGGGAAAGGATGACATCACTTCCCCTACTCCTAATGTGTCTGAAAGGGTAAGCCTACATAGACTTTTTGTGTGCATGCGGAGCATTAAGAATGGGTTAAGAATTCATGTACAGTGGTTACAAACACTTCAGGTTACAGACGCTTCAGGTTACAGACTCAGCTAACCCAGAAATAGGACCTCGGGTTAAGAATTTTGCTTCAGGATGAGAACAGAAATTGTGCGGCGGCAGCAGGAGGCCCCATTAGCTAAAGTGGTACCTCAGGTTAAGAACAGTTTCAGGTTAAGAACGGACCTCCAGAATGAATTAAGTTCTTAACCCAAGGTACCACTGTATAGCCTTTCTCTTGCACACACTCACACCTTGAGAGGAGCCAGTAGCACCATGTGACCTCAAGGCAGGACCATGGATGTGTCCTGCAGCCACATTTTGTGCAAAATTCACCTTAATGCAATGCACTCATGAAGGTTGCTTAATTTTTCCTTTTTATCAAATTCAGGTAGTGCAGCCAAGGTGCTAAATCAATGCTTGGCCATGGTAATGGATGGGATGTGGGCCAATAAACTGAAGTATTGATAGGTATGTGGTTCATCTGCTGAAGAGTGGTGTGCTAAATAAGGTTGCTGCCCTTGAAATTGCTTTGCAGCTCATGTATGCTCCCTTCAGTAATCTTCATTGTTAAAGTGGCTACTAGATTGCTAACAGGGATAGGGTGTTTTGATCATTCAGTTTATTGTAGTCTCTGGCAGCTCATGACCAGGACTTGTAAACTTGGGTGTTTGTGAAGGCGTTTAGGGGGAGTTTGAGGGGGAGGCCTGAAGTGCTGTCCCATGGTGTATACATAGGACAGAGACTTAGAAGTTGAGGGAGCTGTTGCAGTAACCTGCAACACCTGAGCCATGTTTGTCTTCTGCCTGAGAATGTGCAAAACTACACCTGCAGCAATTGCAAGCAGGTTCCTTTTGGGAAGAGAAAGTATTGCAACTTGAGGCCTGCCTATCCACATTTCAAGTAAGAGAAGGAATTTCTCAATAGAGCAGAGTGGACCATCATGGAACAATAGCCTTCTGCAGGTGTGCCTCCTATCTGATGTGAGGTGGGAAAGTAGCAGCGAGAGGACCTTCTCAGGGGCGGTTCACCTGCTGCCTACTTGTCTGTCCCTTTGTTGCCAAGCAAATATCTCCCTTAATGAGGTTTTTAGATGCAATTTTAATTCTGCTGAATTTTATGCTTTATAATTTTTTGGCTTTTAGCTTATTTCCTTTTTTGTGTTTACATTTTTATTATTTCATTCAAACCAGATTTCTTGATGTTTCCCTTACTGCAAGAGGCTCATTTTAGGTGCCTTGATCATAACCTTCAGCCACCAGGCAAAAACTTTTTTGTTGGTATTGATTTGTTTTTCTCTGTACCTCTGTGTTTTAATCTCTGTTTTTACATTACTTAGGTTTCCAACTGGCTGCATTTTTTTAAAAAAATCTGTTCCTAGCTTATTTCAGTGTGATTTAACTGTCATATTTATTGAGATATTGCTCATTATTATATATTGAACTATATGGTTAGACATCTTGGGTATATTTTTGTGGAAAGTTGGAGTACAAATGTAACAAACAAATAAAAAAATACTCTTTGTAAGCATACTTGGGAATGTGATTCAATGTGATCTGTCATGGAGTGGTTGGATGTAGAGAAATGGTGGGAGGAACCAGCTAGGGAACCATCAAGGGAAGGAGGCGTAGTGGTGGGACAATGATGAAGGAGAAGAGGGAGAAGACTGGGAAGGCGAGGTGTCAGAAGCTGAAGAGAGGTAACAGGGCTTAGTGAGCTGGGAGAGGCTGCGGCAGAGAAAAATCAGAGGTAGAATGTGAAGGCGGCAAGTGGGATGAGGGAGGCCAACAGGCATAGATTAGTCCGACTGGTGAAAAGTCATGGCTCCCCTCTGCCCTGTTTACCAGAACTAGAAGTGGGCTGAAATAGGTGGAGCAGGAAAAGGCTTCACACAGGCTCAATCTCCGATTGCTTGGAAAAACCCCTGGAGCGGAGAGGACAGCTGTAGGGAGGTGGGGACTTTCAGTCTTGCCAACTGAATCATGGGATAAGACCTTTTGGGGATGAGAGCTGCTGTGCTCATTAGGCCTGACACTCAACCAAGTCTGTGAATATTGTGTTTTTGCTCTGACTTTGAACAGTGTGATTTGCTGCCAGCTTGCTCTTTGATATCACATCCTTCTTTCATTATGAATTGTTCAGGGAAATGGAGCCATGTTTCTTTTTCTGATCAAGTTTGCCCTAGTATTGGACTAGGGTTGGGTGAACTCTAGCTCAGTCTCTCTTAGCTATGATATTCACTCCATAGCCACAGTTTTTCTCACTGCCCTGAGTTATGTTTGTTTGTTTATTTATTCATAAAAATGTTTATATAACACTGTACTGTACCATAACATATATATCACAGCAGTTCACAACAATATGGAAACATAAAGCTTGCTGTTCTTTCCTGTTTACCATTTTTGATCAAATACTATTTTGGTTCATACATTCTTTGTTTTCTTTGGCTGTTTGTCTAACATGGAAGGCTTTTGGGGGCAGTTGACACTACAGGAAGCAGAAAATAGTTGGAACTTGCGTGTGCATTGGTGTGTTGTTTGGGTTTGCGCATGAATGTAAAAAGTGGTGCTTATTCTACTATCTGCACCTATGCTTCTTTTCTAAGTGGTAAGTCTCAGGGAATTCACTGGAACTTAACTATCAAGTAAGTGTACCTTAGTTTGAAAGAGAACATAATAATGAAAATTAGTATTCTAGTTGTGTTGTAACTTTAATAATAATAATAGAACAGTCTTGATGGAAAAATATTGATGTTTAAAACTTGTAATCTGATTATGTACTGTATTTAGTTTTGAAATACAATTTACTATGTTAATGGAACAACAAACTTAATAAAACACACATAACTGCATAATTATATTAGAGTACATAGAAACTGTATGAGAAATCTATTTTTGGATTTTATCTTTGCATATTAGTCTATGCTATGGCAATGACTTTGACGCTGATTTTTTTTAAACCCTTAACCCTGACTCGTATATCTCCAGGAGAGTTGCTAAAACACCCTAGCAATGCACCTGGCCCAATGCTATGTTATGGCATGAGTAATTCTTAAGTGCATTGCTCCACCCTAACAACAGCCAATGAACATTACACACAAATAAAGAATTCCGAGTGTCCACCCCAAAGTAAGGTTTGGTTGGCCATAGATCATACACTCACATACTTCCAAAAGAATGTCCTCTATGAGACTCCGTGCTATTGCATTCAGCCCACTCAGATGCTGATAACTGCCGATATAGGTACGAATTTTGAATTCAATTACTAAATCTAAAATGGTTTTCTGTAAGAGAATATCTTTTCTGTTTCCAAGGGAGGACCCTCAGGAAAGTCTTAGACTGTAGCACAGGAGGATGTACTGCTTGAGGAGACAGGATAATTGCTGAAAATCTAATTTCAACTACTCCCCTCTGACTGCAATCCCCACATCTCATCAGTGACCTTTTCTGGGAGTTCCTTGACCCTCAGGAAAGAAATTTGGATGGAGCACAAGAAGCTGCAGTAAGCAGGAGGAAGGTATCTTCCTTGCAGACATCTGCTTGCTTAATGAAAGGTGCAACCCAGAGATTAAGACTTCTGTACAGTACACTGAATCCTTCTCCCTTCCTGATACCTTATAGCAGGGGTTCCCAACAAAATTTTCCCGAGGACCCCCTCATTGAGCCGCTATTGTGACAAGGACCCCCATTAATTCCTAATCCTAAAAGACAGGGTACCTGCGCAGTAGCGCACAAATGAAGCCGACGCGCGCAAAGCATCTTGGGGAGGTGAGCGTTAGTAGAATGCGCGCGCTGCCTCTTTGCAAAACAGTAGTGTTTGTAAAGTGCCACATAACGGCATACAGCAGAACTACTGCCTCTATCTAATTCTAGTTTTGCGCTAGACTCTGCTCATGCAGGAAACGGCCAAAATAAAAAATCTGTTATCATACGAAATATATTTAATATAATTTTTATTCTAATAGCATCTTGCGGACCCCTCTGGCATAGCTCGCGGACCCCTGGGGGTCCCCGGACCACCTGTTGGGAACCACTGCCTTATAGACTTCTTTGCATATACTGTACTGTATAACTAACTGATCAGAAAACTTTTAAATAGGTTATTATCCTTTCCTGACTTTCCAATACATACAAAAACTCAAGTACTCTGTAGTGTCATGTACTAGGTGTTTTACATCTATAATTAGTGGGCACTTAGGTTGTACAGTAGTTCCATTTCCAGTTTTGAATGCAGTTCTTAAGTAACTGCCAGGCTTTCGTTAAACATTTTGACAGAAGCCTTTTGGGTTTTCAGTGAATTGATACTTCAGTGTCTTAAAGTGTGTGACACTTTGTGTCATGAAGCTGTAATTTATTATTTTTGCCTAATGCTGTTAGAATGAAGAAACCTTCCTGTCTCAAAATGCTGACATAGTTGCTTATGCATAGTGTGCATGGCCCTCAATTATCCAAATAGACCATACTTTTGTGAACCATTGTACATAGCAGGAGCTTATTTTGAAATGCACTACAGTGGTGCCTTGGTTTACAACCACAAACTGTTCCAGAGGACCCGCTGTAAACCAAAACAGGTTGTAACCCGAGGCACGCTTTTGCCAATGGGGCCTCCCCCACAAAAAAATGGGTTCTAATCCAAAAAAAGGGACACGCACTTCTAGGTTTGCCGTGGTTTTAATCCAAAACGGTTGTAATCCAAACTAAGGTACCACTGTACTCAGGTTAATCATGGGCTATAAGTGATTCCCAGCTGTAATGGTGCTGTTTTATCGCAACAAGGGTAGTGGGCAACATTTTCTATGCTTTTTAGGAGGAAAAGGTAAAGGGACCCCTGACCATTAGGTCCAGTCACGGATGACTCTGAGGTTGTGGTGCTCATCTCGCTTTACTAGCCAAGGGAGCTGGCGTACAGCTTCCAGGTCACGTGGCTAGCATGACTAAGCCGCTTCTGGGTGAACCAGAGCAGTGCACGGAAACACCATTTACCTTCCCGCCACAGCGGTACCTATTTATCTACTTGCACTCCGTGCTTTCGAACTGCTAGGTTGGCAGGAGCAGGGACTGAGTAATAAGAGCTCACCCCGTTGCGGGGATTCGAACCGCCGACCTTCTGATTGGCAAGCCCTAGGCTCTGTGGTTTAACCCACAGCACCCCCAGCGTCCCACTTTTTTAGAAGTAGGATGACTAAATTCTTGCAGGAGAAAGGGGATGTAATGTTTGTAGCATCAGCAGGGAAGTCTGTTTTTACTTTTAAAATACTGCTTTTGCCACAGTGGGAAAGTGGAGACGGCACTCATAGGACCATTTCACCCCACAGAAGGACACTATGCTGTGATGTCTGGGGCTTCCAGATGCATCGTAGGTGGGGACATGGCTGCATCCAGGAGGACAGTGGTGGCAGCCATAGTTTCTTTCTGCAGAGGCACTGTGGGGCAAAACGGCCCCAGACATCACTTGAGAAGTGCCTGCTGATATTCCATATGGAAGCCCACTGCCTCTATTTTGCCACACAAGCAAATATTGTAGGTACCCTCCTTTTTCATCCCCCCTCCCCTTGGAAATGTATCAAAACATTCAATTGAAACTTTCAGCACAGCATTAAACAAATAATTATATCTGCAGTGTTAACCTTCGGCTGCATTTCAGAGATTTCTTTGCCATTGAGCCAATAGTTGACGCCTTTCATAATTGGCAGATGAGCTTACAAGTAATAGCTACTGCAAGGGGGCAGTGATTGGCAAGGCAATGTGTGTGGCTTCCGTGTTACACTTTTACCAAGCATATGGATCCAATAGTCCATTAATTAATTTGTTTTATAAAGATCAATAAATATTTTTTAAAACCCCTTTCAATCAGGGTTTTGATTTCCCCATCCATCCAAAATATTTTCCTGGCCAGAATGGTTGGAATTCTTTTCATGAGTGGCAGATTTTATATACTGAAGAGAGATGCTTCTACTGCATTCTGTTGGCAGATCATTGTCTTGAGATCTATGAAGTATGTGTCTGTGTGCTCACACTCTCTCATGCACACATCTCCCCCCTCCCTCCCAAGAGGCTATTTCCATAGCAACTTGTGCATGATTTTGACTTGTCTCAAATGGAGCACATGCCATCTACTGGTGATTTTCAAGAGTTGTTGGTCTGCTAGAAAATAAAATGATTCTTAAAATGCTGAGCTAGTGTTTCGTTGCCTCATTATGATGTGGTGGTGGGGAAAAGCATAATTGTAGTGAAGCTCACGTTTTAAGGCAAACTAGATGTCCGCATAGTATGTAGTGTGCAGTTCTGTATCATATTCCCCCACCCTAGCCATTCTTGCTTGAAAGGCAGTGTGAAGGGAAGAATGCCTTATCTCTTCAAAAGTTCTCATTGGTTCCTGGCTGCGCGGGCAGGGGAGGCGGATTTCTGATCCAACTGCAGTGGGAAAGTAGGGGGGGAAGCCTTCCTGCCACGTGTTCTTCCCTTTCCAGTAAAAAATACCCCCACACTTCATGCTCTGTGTTAAGTGAACATTTAGTTTGCCCCTTAGAGCACAGGATTGGAAAGCAACACTGAATCTTTTAATGATTCATTTTTAGTGTTTAAGGTTATTGCCATTAGTAATGTAAGTGCAGTGTGCTGTCTGTTTACTGAAAGGGAATGCAGTTCTTCATGTCTAATTATATGAGGTGAAAATTGTGATTTGCAGTGATTAAGAACATAAAAGTGGTAGAAGGGACTGTTGGAAGAAGCACTTACATTTCCAAGTGAGCTCTGGGCTTCTGCTCATCTTCTTCTTTGGCGATCACTTGTAGCTGAGTAAGATTGTCTTCCATAAACATGGTTTTAACAGTGAGTCTGTAAGTGACTGTGGAAGCCAATTCTGGACCCACACATCCTTCCACAGTGGGGACATTGGTTTCCGGGTGGGAGTTGATAACGGTGTGGATTTGCCAAGCGTGCCTTCCTCTTAGCACATTTCTCCCTTGCGTTCTGAGTTCGAGTGTCTTCAAAGCCCATGCCACCTTTGGTAAAGGCTGTTCTCCAACTGGAGCGCTCGCAGGCCAGTGTTTCCCAGTTGTCAGTGTTTATACTACATTTTTTAAGATTTTCCTTGAGACAGTCTTTAAACTTCTTTTGTTGACCACCAGCATTACGCTTTCCATTTTTAAGTTCGGAATAGAGTAGTTGCTTTGGAAGATGATCATCAGGCTCATACTGTATCATACAGGCTCATTCTGCTCATACTGTAGCATCTCTAGCAAGAGTTAGTGAGAGATCAAAGACTGCCAGGCATAGATCTATGTTGACTACATATTTTGTCATTTTGGGTAAATCTATTTGTTCTGCATATTCATTTGACACATCAGTTGTACCTCTCAGGGCCCTTAAGACAGGAAATAAGTTGTAGGCTATGCTAGTTGTGATCTCTCTCTCTCTCTCTCCAGTATTCCATATGGTTTTTCCAAGCTAAAATGAATTCAGTTTTGCTATGTGTTCAAGCTGTAGACTTGTAAACCCTGGAATGAAGACTCACATAAGAAGACTGGAGTAATTGGTCACTACTCTATTCAAATAACAAAGGGATCTGCAGCAGGGAACTAAACATCTTTGGGCTGAATTTTGACAGAATTCAAATGGATGACAAAGGTCTTACTGTCAGTGGGCAGCGCCACTCAAGCACTATCTTTAGAACAAGGTGAGTTTCTCATTGCCACCCATCACAAAGGTGGCAGTTTCCCCACCCTAACCTTGCTTTCCAGTGTTTAGCAAGGCAGGCCCCCAAGACCACCAGACCAAACAAGCCACTGGAGCCAAAGGATGCTGATACGTTATCAAGAGTGAGAAGTGGGTCTTGCTTTCTGACATCTACATTATTTCACTAAATTAGATTATCCAATGTGCTTTCCAGATTAATACCTAGTTTTAGATTTTGCAATGACATTTTTAGTCTGGCCTTGTTTAGCCTTTGCTTGAGGAGCATTTTGCAAAAACAGAATAGAACTGAAGAGAGGGAAAGGGTTTTTAATGAAATGTATGGTTCCTTTCCTTTCAATAATACAGATTATTAGAGAAAGCAATGTGTTTGTTTTATATTCTATGCTGTTCTCCTTAATAAGATTAGAGGATTTAACATCATGTATCTGAAATATATGCAAAGCCCAGAAAGAACTGGTAATGATCTGCAAAGTCAGGTTGGATTAATACTGTGAGAAATATAAACCTAGAGGTTTTGAAGATGTTGTTCCCGCCACCCCAATCGCCGAGCCCTGTGAGATTCTAGGGGGTTCAAGGAACTTACCCAGGGGTTGTACTTCCTTTTGAGAATGGGGATTGTGGTGTCTTCATGATATATGGTTTATTTACACATACATACAACCTGAGCCTACAGTGGAGGGGTTCATAGCATCAACACCCCGAAAGGGTCTTGTTTTTCCATAGCCACAGCCTTGGATTCAAGAAGAGACCTAGCATGGTGCTCTCTCTCTCTCTCCCTCCCTCTCTCCCTGTCCTTTTCCAGCTTGCTGCTTTTGCATGCAGCTTCTAACTCATATAACTAATCTAAACTTTGGTGTTTTTTTGGGTGGGTGGGTATCCATTTTATGTCTTGCACAAAGCCCGCTTCGTTCTCTTAATGACCCATTATCCAGTGTTCACCTCAACTCAAGAAACTAGCCTGGTTTAATTAGCTTTTAAGACTTGCTATATCTGGGGATTAGAAGTGTCTGCCACCCAGCTTAACACCCCAAGCCTTGATTAAATTCTATGAATTTATAGAGGTCTAACACCCCTGAACTCATAGCAATCCTGTATTGGTTAGCAATGTCTCTTTTTTCTAAGTACAGTAGGTCTTTGATATACCCTGTGTGATATACCCTTAGAAAAATGCTTTTCAAAGATGTTGCTTCTATATGCCTGAATTGATTTTATTCCATTTAATTGAATTTTAATTGAGCTTAGGTGCTTGTCTATCTGCTGAGGTCATTAGTCCAACTAATGAGTTTAGGGTTGTACTCTGACATAAGTAGAACTGCATCAGCATTTTCTCTTGACTCACTGAGTTTCTTTTTAGAGAGAAAGAGACAGATTGAGAAATAAAGAAACAGAGGGAGGAGATGAAAAGGAGGAAGAGTTTCTTTATCTTTAATAGTTGTGCAGAAGATATTTTCTTAGGTGTTGTTTTTTTCACCCTTGATTGACAAGCTGTATGTGCCCAAAGTGCATCCTGTATGCCACGGGTGTCAAACACAAGGCCCGGGGGCCAAATCCGGCCCGCCAGACCTCGTCATGTGGCCCGCCGAGCGCCCCAGCCAGCGGGACCCAGCAGTGGGACCTTGCTGCTGAAGCGCCGCGCCAACAAAGCGCCGACAAACAGCTGGGGCCAGGGAAATGCTTTTTGCCCCTGGGTCCCTTCGCGCTCTTTTCTGGCGCTGAATCAAGGCGGCGACCCCCCCTTCCCTTTCTTCCTTCTTCTCTCTTGTTCTTATTCTTTCTTTCCCTCTCCTTCCTTCCTTCTTTATCTCTGTCTTCTCTCCCTCTTTCTTTTTCTTTCCTTCTTTATTCCTTCTTTCCTACTCTTATTTCTCTCACCTCTTTCCTTCCTCTCTCCCTCCTGCTCCCTCTTTTCTTTCTTTCTTTCTTCCTTACTTCCTTCCTTTCTTCCTTCCGTCCTTCCCAACTTTCTTCCTCTCCCTCATTCTTATTCTTTCTTTCCCTCTACTTCCTTCCATCTTTCTCCCTTTCCGTCTTCTCTCCCTCTTTCTTTTTCTTTCCTTCTTTATTCTCTTCCTTATTTCCTACTCTTCTTTCTCTCCCCTCTTTCCTTCCTTCCTTCCTCTCTCCCTCCCACTCCCTCTTTTCTTTCTTTCTTTCTTTCTTTCTTTCTTTCTTTCTTTCTTTCTTTCTTTCTTTCTTTCTTCTTTCTTTCTTCCTTCCTTCCTTCCTTCCTTCCTTCCTTCCTTCCTTCCTTCCTTCCTTCCTTCCTTCCTTCCTCCCCTCCCCTCCCTCTCCTCAGAAACATAGGATGCTGCTTTATACTTCTGGCCCTTAAACCCTGGAACCAGGAGAGCAGCTTCAGTGAGTCAACCTCAGCCAGTCCCTTTGGTGAAGGGTGGTGGCTCACTGGCAGAACATCTGTCCTGCATGCAGAAGGACCCCAGCATCTCCAGGTACTAGTAGCTCTGCAAAGGTCCTGCATGAAACCCTAGCGAGCCTCCACCACCCAGTGCAGTTACCAAAAATCATTTTTCAATAAATTGTACAATAATTGTACATTTGAATATCTACTTGCCATTATTCTGACTATGTTTCTGTATTCAGAGCTAGTTATTACTTACATTATTACAAAAAACAGTAATAATTGAATGCAGTGACAATAATTTATGATAATAAAGAGTGGACACATAGTCCTACAGATACAACCGGCCCTTTGAGGGTGACCAAACTGCTGATGCGGCCCCCGATGAATTTGAGTTTGACACCCCTGCTGTATGCAACTCTTTAAAAGGCAGGGGTCTTCCTGTCCTTTGAATATGAGCACCCTGAACAGAGAAGGTAAAAAAGGGCATAAATGCTAAAAAGAACATCAGAAGTGGATCCGTGATGCAGTTTCTGATGAGATATGGGTGCTGCTCTGAAAAGGCTGGCAAGGCATAGACTACCTTTTTCAAGAGAGAAGGTATTGGTGGCATGAACATGCTGCCAAGCCCACATGACAGATGGCAAATTAATATTTTACAACTTTTTTTAAAAAAAATCTGTACTTGTGAAAGCTGCTTCAGACAAGCAGAATTTTTTGTACTTAACTCCCTGATGAACAGTGTGTTTGCATCCCTGTTTGTGTGTGTAGAAGTGTTAGATTTGACCTTGCCCTCAGAGGCATTTCCCCCTTTCCCCCCTGCTGTGAATATTAAAAGAGAGGGAAATGAAAATATGAGTTGACATAATTTTGATTCTAGCAGATACATTCACTCTAACGCATGCTGTAACTTTTCACCTAGAAACCTGCTGACTTTTTCATCCCTGTATTCTATGCTTTGTCCTTATGATTTGATTTAATGTTTTGAAGTCAACAGCAAACAAGATTAGAAGTGCCCACCTGTATCTCTGTCTTTCTCTCCGTTGAAGAAGCAGAACAATGGCTCAGGCCAAAACAGTCAGGACTTCTAGACAAGAGCTAGTGACTTCAAGAGGCAGTAAAGGAAAGTTAAAACAGATTTTAATATTAGATCTACTGAATTTCAAAGCAAGGCAAATAAATACCATTCTTGTATTATAACCTGAAATGTAATCCATTGTTGGAAATAGTTTAACTATGTGCTTTTTTTTATCTGTTCTGGTTCTTCCAATGTCCAACTTCATTGGATGTCTACAAATTCTAGAGTTCTGAAAGATGGAGAAAAACTTTTCCGTATCCACTTTCTCAATGCAATGCATAATTTCATAAACTTCTATAATTTCATAAACTTCTATCATGTGACCTCTTAACTCCCCTTTTATTCTGAACTAAAAGGAACCAAATGCAGCAACCTTTTTCTGAACCTTTCTTAAAACTCTGTATCCTATTTGTATCCTATGTAGCCTCTGTATCCTATTAAAACTCTGTATCCTATTTGAGGTGAGGCAACCAGAACTGCACACAATATTCCAAATGCAGTTGCACCATAGATTTATATAATGACATTATGATACCAGCAGTTTTGTTTTCAGTTCCGTTCCTAGTGATCCCTAACATGAATTTTGCCTCTTTCACAGCAGCTGCACACACTGGGTCAACATTCATCGAACTATCTATTACAATCCCAGGTCTGATTTCTGCTCAGTCAATATCAGTTCATATAAATGAAATTGATTAGTTCTTGACCCAATATCCATCACTTTATGCTTGTTTACATTTAATTGCATTTGACATTTTACCGCCCATTCACTCAGGTTGGAGAGCTCTTTGCAATCTCCTGCTGTTTTAACGACCCTAAATAATTTAGTAATTTAAATAATTTAGATGCATTATATTAGCTGAAACTGCATATAAATTTGCAGTAAAATACTGATGAATTTTCATGAGGACTTTAACAACAACAACAACAACAACAACAACAACAAACTGATATGAAAATATGGAGAAATGAACTTAAGATTGTGAAACTGAGAGAAGTTGACATAGATTCACACTAGGTGCCATTAGGAGAAAAAAATCCTATATGATACACGTCTATACAGGGGCAGACATTCATTCCAAAACAAAACCCAGATTTACTGTTCCTTTGGAAAAGCCAGTAAACACAAGAACAGAACAGAACAGCGGAATGGGTAAATCTTGATCAAATGGGGAAATAACGTGGGACAACGTTTTGAAGAGGACATTGTGTAAGATTTTCTCAAAACTTGCATACATGGGTCACAGTAAACTGGCAATAAACACAGCCACAGGAAACTGTCATGTGGAAATGCCCTGGGTCTAAAGCAGGCATCCCCAAACTTCGGCCCTCCAGATGTTTTGGACTACAATTCCCATCTTCCCTGACCACTGGTCCTGTTAGCTAGGGATCATGGGAGTTGTAGGCCAAAACATCTGGAGGGCTGCAGTTTGGGGATGCCTGGTCTAAAGTATCTAGATAATTAATAGGCAATTTGACTGCAACCGTATTTCCAATTACCTGGGAGAAAAGTCATTGAATCCAATGGGACATACTCTCAGAAGAGATTAAAGGACTGAAATGTTAATTGAGCATTTTTATTGGTATGAAAAGGAAGAACTGAGGAACAGTTGTTTTAAAATTATAATACTTCACATTGGATCTAGTAGAAAACAAGTGGAATGAGGCTGATAGAAGCTGACTTCCCTGCTCTCTCTTTCCTGAGCTGTGGCTAAAACAGACCTCTTTTTCATTTACAATTTCTCTTTATTTCCTACTATGTGAACACACTCAGGCAAGGCTTATTTGTCATTTGGGAAGTACATTACACTATTTTTGGAATTTTCTTTTGTTTTCTATGAGGTACTGTTGCCTTGGCTTGACTTTTCACTGTGTGTTAGAAGTGTTCTAATGATTTGCTCTCAGCTTTAGCTGTAAGTTCTAGTAATTCCATAAAACTGCAATTTGTTTAATAAAGATGACACTCTTGGTTTAATAGGCAGGTGTTTGCTGAAAATGCTGTAAGACCAACTGTCTAGGGCTGTCAATTTTTACCGGCTCATCTAAAACAATAAAAATCTTTTCATCAGGTTCGTACAATCACAGTTTTCACATAATCACAAAGTTTATGATTCAATGCAGTGAACCAAATGCCGGCTCCCTTGGCCAGTAAAGCGAGATGAGTGCCACAACCCCAGAGTTGTCCGCGACTGGACTTAATGGTCAGGGGTCCCTTTACCTTTAAGCTTGATTTTAAGCTGTATTTTAATTGATTGTTTGGTTCTATGTTTTAAATGTATTATATACTCTGATGTTAGCCACCCTGAGCCCGGTCCTGGTCGGGGAGGGTGGGGTATAAATAATAATAATAATAATAATAATAATAATAATAATAATAATAACAATAATAATAATTTATTCTCAGTCTCAGGAGAGATGTATGGCAGGTGTGGGGAACCTTTTACCATATCGGATCCTCCTAAATGAGGGTCTGTGTTGCGCGTGGTCCCAAGGCCCCCCCCCATCCTTGAGGGGGTGGGAGATTGAGCCTGGCCCACGAGATGACCCCATGATCACACCATGGCCTATTGGCCAATCAGAGATCGGTGGTGTGATTGTGGGGGCATATAAAAGGCGGCAATGCATTTCTGGGGATTCACCTGGCTTCGTGACGCCGAACACCCACCCACCCGGCCTGTATTTTAGGTGTCCATGTTGGCCTTGCTCTCGACTGGTTGGTTGCCTGTTTTGGAACAGGGGCTGGGTAGGATTTTTTCCCCATTTGGCAGATTGGCACTGGCACTTCTACCTCTTAGCAGTTGTCACTAACTTTTGTAAGGTTTGGCGGTTAGGCATTGGCTTATTGAAGTGTGTAGGAGGGGAGGTGTGGCCATCACCTGCCCCTCCAAGTACAAGGGTATTCCGGTAAAGGAATCTGTGGGTCTGGATCTCGTCCGAAGTCTGCTTGAGGAGCTAGGGCCATGCCAGGACCCAGCGGGAACCCCGGGGTGAGCTTCAGTTGGTTGCCATCGACAGAGCTCCCTTGTTTGGTTGTTTACCCGTACAGACTTCCTCCAAGGTGGGCAGGAGTCAGATATAGCTATTGCCAATGCCTAAGCCAATACCAGTCACATTGCTGTAATCAATAAAGTTGTGTCCTAACTTTTTGCCCATTAGCCTTAAACTAAAATTCTGTGTCAGTGTGTATTCATTTATACTTGGGGGTGCGCCGGGGTCTTGACACACAACCAGATGTTGCTGAAGTACAATGCCGCCTTGGGCCCCAGCAAGCATGGCTAATGGCCAGGCATGATGGGATTTGCAGTTCAGCAACATCTGGAGAGCCGAAGGTTCCCCACACCTGATGTATGGGATTGCACTGTAAAGCTTGTTACAGTCTGGCATCCTACATTTGAAGTGGATGTTATATCATCAGGGAGACATCTAGACTTCACACACACTCTTCAGTTTCTCTTTGGAGTGTGTAATTTTATATAAATGTAAACAAGGCATTAATTCTGACATTTTCCAGGGAAAAGGATTGATTTAATCAAACATTGTCCTTGTGTATGTATTTGAATGAGACAAATCATCTGACTCCATCTGGTAGACATCAAGGCTGTCACAGAGCCATGACATTTCAAAGGAGATTGAAAGAAGCAACTTCTGTTGCCCAGAAAAGCTCTTAATGCTGGGTCTGCATGGAAATGTTCCTGCAGTTAGGGAGGCTCCATAAAGGCTGACAGGATAGCAATGTAGTCTGTGCAGGCTTATCGGAACAACTAAAAGATAGACAATTTCCCTATTTGCTGGTTGCACTTGTTGGATTAGTGCCGGAAGACAGCGATAACTGTTCCAAACAAAGTTCAGCTATTGCAAGTGTATAAAATATTTAAAAATAAAATAAAAAAATACTGTGGTCTTGCCCAAGAGCAATGTTAGCTAAATTGATCTGTTATTTGTTTTGGAGCTTGTAGCACTGTAAAAAAAAACAACTAAACAAGAATAACCCATAAACCAGTGGGTGGGGAAGCTGAGTTGTCCAGCAGGCCAGATTCTTCTCTCCCACACCCTTTGTGGGCCAAATTTGTGGGCCCATGTCATAAGCCATATGACTATTAGCAGAACAACCGTACCCACATACCCCACCCCAAAGAATACCCAACAGCAATTAAATACTGATACTGTATTATGAAATTATGTTAAAGAGGTCTTCCACAAGATCACTGTATTATTATTGCTTTAGAAAATACTCCAGTTTTTGCATTGTGATTACAATCACTGAGGAAGGACTCCACATGTACTTTGTGGAGAGAACTGTACCTCTGAACCGGGTTATTGAATTTCAGATGTCATTTCAGCATGCATCAATTAGTGAAAACTCTACAAAGCCTCCTTTTTTCACACCTTCTGTAATCTTGACCATAGGTTATCAGCACATAGTCAAAGAGAAACCAGCTGTGTCTTCACCTGATGGACTTGGGGCATTCTTCAAAAAGAAAAACACACCAAAAACAGGAAGCATCCAAGAGCAAAGTGCAAAGAAAGAGAAATATCTCACAGATTCCAAGAAAAAGGATAGGTTCTTTATTTTTGCAATATGCTTTGGCCAAAATGAGTTTGTCAGGTGCTTGCTTCCCTGTTTCTGATCCAGTCTCAAAACCTTCTATTGCCAAAGACATGCAGGGCAAAATATGTTGTCTCCTCCTTTGGGTTCAACTCCACTGCATGCCCAAACCACTCCCCAATCCAGCTGCACACAAGCTGGCAGTGAAAACTCTTGGTCAAACTGCAAATGGTCTGGTAAAAACATCTCACTGGCTAGCCAGCAATAAAGTATTTATGTAGCTTTCTTATGTTGGTTGAGAGAAAGAAATAGTTTGATTAAGCGGTATATAAATTTGCTAAATAAAACAAGTAATAAAATGAATAACAATCTCAAGTGTATTTTAGCTGCAGCCCTTGTTCAGGGGCAAATATATTGCAGAGAACCTGGCTAAAATATATAGGGCAATAGAAAGTTTTTGCAGATCAGCAAAATATAAGGTTTGATGCAATCAAATCCAGTGCACCACAAAACTATTGCAAGCGAGTTTTGAATCCAGGGGGGTGGTGGTGTAATGATTATTTATAAATATGGGTGGGGAAAATACTTAAAAGCAATCCTTTCCCTAACTTCAGCTAGAACAATACTGTGGCAGAATTTCTGTCAGAACCATTTTTATTGGATTCTGCAGTACGTCTGTATTTCATCTCGTGCCCATGTGTGTCTTGTGTACTTAATTTTATTGCTGAATGAAAGAGAAATGTCAACCAATGTTATATTGTTACGTTAGATGATGTGAGAAATAGCATTTCAACTATTTCAAGCGGTATGACCTGAACCTCATATATATATAATACACACACACACATACCCCAATAGAAGTGAAGGTATATTTTTCTTTACATGTCATGTATAGTGTATACACTTCTCGACAAGTAGATTAAGATAGCTATGAATTCACCCAAATCCTTTCTTTTGCCTGATCAGCAGGCTATCCTCATAATGCTCTGTGCCTAGGAACATTTTGTGTATAAAAAGCTGAACCTGTTTAACATAAGAGTCTTACTGGATGAAACCAAAGGCCAGTCTAGTCCAGCATCCTGTTTTCCCCCCAGTGGCCAACCTATGGTAATCCCACAAGCAGTGGGTGAACTTAGTTTTAAAAGGTGAAATGCTTAAATATGGTTGCAGTGGCTTTGAAATCCAACAGTATTTTTTTTTTAGAATGCTTTTCAAATTCTGTAAATATAAGTTTTGTTTCATACATGCAGCCGCCACATGGAACGGGGTTCCATCTGACAAACTGTGTGTGTATGTATGGTTGCCTAAGTGATTTGGTCCGTTTTTAACTACATCAGCACAGATACTTATTGGTGGGTATGGTGCAGGGGAAAGTTGTACTGGCATTAAAATCTACCCCAAATATGAGTGACAATTCACACAATTTCCTTTCAGTTAAAACTCCACTCATGGTTGGATTACAAGTAGCTATCCATGTGAATATTACATGTATGAAATGGGGTCATGTCTGATTTAAGTGAACCATTTAAATGCAGCTGAATCAATGTATATGCGGAATGACCCATGTGCCCCCTGCACCACCCCAAATGGTGGAGGATTGGGGGTGCAATGGGCAAGTAGAGGGAAGGGAAGTGGGGTGCATGGGCAAGTAGAGGGAAGGGAAGTTTCATTGCACACACATTCACAGAAGTTGCGCCGTACATGCAATTATTTAGTTGGATACAATCCCATGATTCCAGTATAATATAGGTTTATTGTTCAGTTCTTTGCACCTTGTAACTTAGATAAATTATTTGTCACATTTAGCATTAAATGTACTTTTATTGGATAAATTTAATATGGGGAAGGTGAAGGAAGGGGATTAAATAATAGACAAAATTAATTTATACTAATGGATCATTCTGTGTTAAATCAATTTCTTAAATAAGCACATATCTGATGAATTCTGAGCTAATTAGAAATATACTTTTCATATCTGACCTCTAATCTCTCAATGCAATTAATTGTTGAAAATGCTTTCTCTTAGCATTCAAATTAGTCATCTTCTGTACCACAAGATCAGTGATTTAAAATTGTCTTCTGTTCTATGACAACCATTATTTTAAATTGTCCTCATGCTTGGTTACTTAGTTCAAGTTCGAGGAATAATATTGGAACTATTACATGTTTCATTGCAAATTAAACCATACATTGCCGGCAGACACACAAGCTTATCTTGTCCAAAAATATGACTCATTTTGTCTTTGCATTTCCACTATAAAGAATGGGTGTCAGCTTCCTATATAATTTTGATTTGTTTTTCCAGCAGTTTTGTTTGTCCATGCAGTTTTCTGTGTGCCAATTGTGGTCAATATTTGGTTTCCATGAAAGGTATGAGTTTGCTTTGAGGCTATCTTTTTCCCCACTGTTGCCAAATCCACAAAGTGATGCACTATATAACTTTGACTTTTGTTCTTAATTTAAACTTGGCAGAGTGCTTCCCTCTGGTGTAAAACATGAAACAGCTTCCCCTACGACACTAAAACTAACCGGCAACTCCTCTGCCTGTGATGTGTTGCGGTTTGAGTCCCATGGAAAGGACTTTGGTGCTTTAGTGAGATTCCAGCGTAGTGGTAAATTATACTTGGCTCTACCTGAATTTCCCCACTTGAAAGTCTTTTCTCCCCTGAGCTGTTGTTCAGTGGATAAACTTTTCTGTAGAAACGATTAAGAGAATTCTCTTCAGGAAGAGCCAAGGTAGCTGTGTTTGCTCATAAGAAAAATATATATCCCAAATTCAGAGTTGGACAACACCTTTATTATGACCAACCAAAGTATCACAGATCACCTCAACAACTCAGGTTTTGTGACTTTTATAATAATGACCAGGGCTTTTTTTCAGCTAGAACTCACCAGAACTCAGTTCCAGCACCTCTCAGGTGAGCACCATTGCTATTACAAGAGAACAAGGTGAATTCTGGCACCTATTTTTCTTGAGAAATAGCAGTGACGATGATACTCCAATTTGTATTGAGCAAGTCAGGCTATCTGTAGAAGTGCCAGAGTTTAATTGGATGTGTATTTGCCAGTTCCAACATTTATTGACTGAAAGGTACTAGCTGCTAGACCCCTTACTAAATTTGGAGTAATTTTATTACATCTGGGTCATTGGGCAGAGGACTGGTATCTGTTATTTATAAGGAACTTCTTGATAGTTCCATCGACGTATTAAAAGGTCTTAAAACTTACCTGGGAGAAGGAGCTGCAGTTGAAAAATAGATGACCCTGTGAAATGCGATATGGGTATCTAAGCACCATAAATCAACCTCAACTTTATAATAAAAATAAAAATATTTCATTAGGCTCAAAAGCTAAAGTTTTCAATATCTTCATATTACCTTCTCTCATAAAGCAAAGTTTTAATAGGCCAATAAGAGGCCCCTGCCTGTGGGCAGTGCCTTGCTGGCTGACCGGGTATGGGCTGCTCCCATGCTGGGTCAGTCAGTAATTGATAAAAGCCAGGTGCGCTTGACTCTCTCAGTATCTTCCATACTTCACAAAAAAAGCTTCTTATTGCAATGAAGCCAAGCAACAGATGCATACACATCTTAATAACAATGCAAGTAATAAGGTAATTATTACTGAGAAAGTTAATGGGGACTTCAGTGTGGTGTAGTGGTTAAGAGCGGTAGACTCGTAATCTGTGGAACCGAGTTCGCGTCTCCGCTCCTCCACATGCAGCTGCTGGGTGACCTTGGGCTAGTCACACTTCTTTGAAGTCTCTCAGCCCCACTCACCTCAGTGTTTGTTGTGGGGGAGGAAGGGAAAGGAGAATGTTAGCCACTTTGAGACTCCTTCGGGTAGTGATAAGGCGGGATATCAAATCCAAACTACTACTCCTCCTCCTCCTCCTCCTCTTCCTTCATGCTCTCCCTAGACTTGTACAGTGGTACCTCTGGTTATGAACTTAATTCGTCCGTTCTTAACCTGAAACCGTTCTTAACCTGAGGTACCACTTTAGCTAATGGGACCTCCTGCTGGTGCCGTGCCACCAGCGCACGGTTTCTGTTCTCATCCTGAAGTAAAGTTCTTAACCCAAGGTACTACTTCCGGGTTAGTGGAGTCTGTAACCCGAGGTGTTTGTAACCCGAGGTACCACCCACTGTATGCCTGTTTTCTGTGGGGATTTTAGTCTACATTTATGGTGCTTTAAGATTATTTAGTCATCTGGACTTAGTTGTGAGAACTTTCTCAGATTCAAATACATTTAATTCCTGGTTGGCACCATTTTTAAAATCTGTTAATTGATATCTCATCCACTGTATATGGATTTAAATATAAGTGTAAATTTAAATAACAAACTGGCTTTTAGATAATTTCTTCTTAAGTATTCTGAGTTGCGGTCAATTTTCTTCTGCTTGCTCTAGCTTTCCAAAAATGTCACATTCTCATTTTAGTTCCTTGTATGATTTATTTTATAAAAAAGCTGCTGGTATTGGATGGGATGTTGATGGTAACCAAGGATAAACTTCTGACAAAGCAAAATTACTACTAGCATGAATAGAAGCTGAGCCTGGGTGAAGTTTGGACAAAGGTCATCAAATTGAGTTGGATTCTTCCAGGAAATGTCCACACAGAGTAGTAGATTATGCTGGGTTTTTATTTTAATCTATGGTTGCTTCTGACTACTGTTATTATGAGATTAGCATTTGATGGATATATAGTAATTTGAGAAGTTAGGTTAAAGTTGAATTTCCCTGACTCAGTTCAAATAATCAGTAACAAAGCTTCCATTTTCACTGGGTTTTAGGTTTGTTGTTGATGGATAAAATGGTCCTCTCTGACATCTAGATTAATCAACATTATATGATAGCATTCTACCTTTGATCCTGCTCACTGGCTACAGTTCTTGGCTTCTGTGCCGGCTGTTATTGTTGTCATTTCATTGTCTTCCACATATGTCTAGGGGCCTCATTTGAGCATTTCAGCTGAATCAGTATTTTATGAATGTTTTCTCCTCCAGAAAAATGTGCCCCAGTTTCTCCCAGATATCTTTTCTCACTAAGCTTTTTGCCCAAGTGAACACTGAAGAGAAAAAGTCTCCTAAATGCTCCCTCTATGTTTTATGCTGAAAATGTTTACTGGAAAGCTGTTTGCTCAGCCGTACATTAAGATGCAGTCTTAGTTAACAATCTGTTTTATATTGTCTTAACTAGGTTAACGTGATAAAAAAATTCTGATTCAGTAAGTGTGGAATATGTTTATTCATGTTAATGTACCATGGCACTACAATTACATGCATATGCAGAATTTGCTTGAATGAAAAGATTAACTAAAGATTAGGCTGAGGTGTGGCTTTTGCGAACCAGCAGGCACTGGAAATCTTAATTTTTGCTCTTCATATAGATGTTCTGGATTAAGAGATCAACAGATGTAAACATTTCTAAAACAATTACCATTTCTCATAATTGCCAGGAGCTGTCAATCAAAATACTGATTCAGCTTTGAAGATATATAATACATATTAGTACATCCTCCGCATATACTTAATACTAACAAGATTGGCATTTGCCCGGAAAGTTCCTGGTTGAGTTTAGTAGGTATCCATTTTTCTCAACTGCAGCCACCGTTGTTTTCTAAATCGCTGCCACTTTTATATCCCGCCACGATCACCCCACACAAAAGTGATTGGCCAAGAAGCCGGGGTGATCATGGTGCCATCCTGGCAGGATGGCATAACTCTGCCCACACTGGGGGGGGGAGAGGAACCGGCCGGGGGGCCTGCCTGCAACCAGGACCATCCTTAAAGATGATGACTCTTAGAAGCAATGTCATTTGTGTGTGGAGACCCTTTAACCAGGCCTAGAAATAAATTCAGACAGGGCTCATATTTTTGGTTTGGTTTTTTTGGCAGAATTTAGGCCACAACTTTATTGATTACAAATCAAGTGAGTGGTTGCATAGGCTCTGGTTCAACTAGCTACCTGCATCCTTGCATGCAGTGCTGACTCAGCCTTGGGTGAACACCTGGGACAGAGGCAGGCAGGGGTGTCTGCCATGCCTCCACCCAGATGAGCCCTGAACTCAGGCTCAGGGCACAACCCCACACGGGGAAGACCAACCATGAGTCCATGGATTCCTTCTTAAAGGAACACCCAACGCATAGGGATGGCCTGAACCAGAACCTATCCACAACCTTGCAAGTTATGATGCTTTGCTACGCGGCAGGCGAAACCCAAGTGGCACCAGCCAATCAGCCAAGTGGGGAAAATTCCTGCCGTGCCCCTGTCCCAACGACAGGCGACACACGACGGCATAGCAAGGCCAAGCGCAAGCCCAAAATACTGTATAGGGAGAGGTGGGCGGGTGTTCCGATGCAAAGAGCCCAAAAGAGGAAGCTCAGGGCACGTGCATC
The DNA here is from genome assembly GCF_963506605.1 of Zootoca vivipara. Taxonomy (NCBI): domain Eukaryota; kingdom Metazoa; phylum Chordata; class Lepidosauria; order Squamata; family Lacertidae; genus Zootoca; species Zootoca vivipara. The sequence goes on from NC_083285.1 coordinate 30,976,403, forward strand.
TGGATATATAGTGGTCCCTTGAACTGCTTTGACTGGCGTCCCACTAGCCCAATTGCTCCCTGTTTCGAGGGACTACCAATAGGGTGTTGTGGCTGCTCCAATGATCCCACCCACAACACAAGGCCTGATTGCCGGGTCCCACCGCAACACGTGCCCTCTGTTTAGGGAAGACCTGATTTACAAGCACTCAATGCTGCTCTGGAAATGCATCTGAAAATGAACCAGCTCATATTTAATTTGAGAGCAGATTGGACACTCAGGCCATATCAGAGTGATGTTAGAAACCTTCCTGCTGTACTCTCTGTGGCATGGGAAGTAATGAAGAGGGCTGTAGGGATATTATGGCAGGGATTCACACCCTGGGTTAAAACCATGTTTGTCTAAAACAGAGTCCTGGATGCAAGACATCATGGGAAATGTAGTTCTCATGGTTCCAGCATTTGTAGACATTGCAGTGAACCATGAACTTGGGAGCTGCATTTCCAGTGATTCTTAATTTCATTGTATGATCCTGTCATTGCAGTATCTGTGCCCTCAATCCCAACTTCAGCATTCACCAGGTACCTATCCTGCCACATCCTGTATGTTGAGCAAAGTATAAGGGCATGGTGGACAGCACACCTCATAAGAACCATAGCAGACACTGGTCAGTTCCAAGGAATTTTGGGGGGGAAGGGGTAGATCTGGAATTTGATAAGATGATGGACTTCCAAATTCCCAGTTGCCCAATTGCTAGCATCAATTTGTCCAGAGAAATTCTACAATTCTTTGTCAAATCCAGAGTGCAACAAGTTTGCTAGTATCTATTGAGCTTTGGAAGCTGAAAATCAAAGAAACTAGATTGTATGGTTTAATCATAGTAGTCATGTTTATGTATGGTTTATATGTGAAGCATGTCTTCTAGACTGTACAGAACAATTTAAAAAAGTTTTAAAAACATACACCAGTCAACAGAATCCATGGAAGCAGTAGTTCATGTTGATTATTCCTACCTACCATGAAGCATCCTATATAATATAAACATCTGTTTTCCCCCAGGCAATTAAGCAAACCCTGAAATGTAGCCCTAGCAAAGAAGATAGCTCCTTTCATGTTTGAGGTTTTCCCAGTTTCTTTTCTTCATGGAAGATAAATGCTGTAATGGGAGCAATATATGTATATGAATTCGAGTTCTTGGAAGAAATGGAAGTTCATCATTCAAGAATATGTTTCTGGAAGATGGTTGTAATCTCTCCCCCTGCCCCCCTTGCTTCCTGTGCACAGCTTCTATAAGATTTTCTTCACTCTTTCTTACTTTAATAGCATTTTACTTTCTCAAGACCAGGAGAAAAACTGTGACTTGCTGCTTGCATTGTCTGCTAATACTTTTGGTCTTGTTCTTTAAAAATGTCCATTACAAAAGAAAAAGACAGCTCTCCCAGTACTTCAGAAGTATTTGACATGGCAAAAGAGGAAACTAACTAGGGTCAGTGTAGATTGATGAGAGGATTCTTCAATATATGCTCAATTTTATTTCAGTGTTTTTATATACATTCATTAATGTTAAGTAGGTCTGCTTTGTGGTAGCAAGCATTGTCAACTTGCTTCACTACTGTAGCCATCTTACAGATATTACTAAATTTTACAAGGTGATAAGACCAATGTTAAGCCCAGCACATAACCCCAATGATTCGTAACTGGAAAAGTTACTTGGTCATAAAAGACCAATGAAACACTTCTAATGCTAAATAAAAAGTAATTAATTTTGAAATAATTTGGGCACTAGTATAGACCTTTCTGTTGTGGGAGCCAAGATATGACCTGTGTAATAGTAGCAATATTTGGAATTTCTATAAAACATTTTCCTAAATGCCTGAAGCATTTTACTCATATTATTTCTGGAGTCCTTAGAACATTCCTGTGAGTTAAGCCTGTATTGTTATGTCCTATGGGGGAGTAAGTTTAAGATAATGACCACCCAGTGAACTTACAGAATTAAGCTAAGATTTCAATCAGGGAAATCTAGGTTCATACTTCAGAGTAGTAGACTAAAGCCCTATAGAACTCATTTAGACTTCATTCTGAGTAGACGTATTGGATTGCATTGTGTGTTGAGACCCCGCAACCAGCGCCTCAGGGCGGAATAAAAACACTAGGACACGTGATATAAGGTTAATGTTATTGGGCAAATTTAGGCCACAACTTTATTGGTTACAGAATGTGAGCAGTATTGGCTTAGGCATTGAGTAGACCAGGCTATATCTGACTCCTGCTCGCTGTGCAGGAAGTCTGGTAGGGTAAACCACTGGTAGGAGGAGCCCCGTCGATGCAAACCAACTCGAGCTCCCCCCCTGGGTTCCTGGAAGGGTCGTGGCATGGCCCTAGCCCCACCCCGGGCTTCGGAAAAGATCCACACCCCCGGATTCCTTTAACGGAATACACCTAAGCATGGAGGGGCAGGCGATGGCCAGGCCTCCCCTCCCCCATCAGAAGGTCACCCAATGCCTAACTGCAAAACCTCACAATGTTGTGACGATTGCTACGAGGTAGGCGAAAGCCAAATGGCCTGAGCCAATTTGCCAAGTGAAAAATTCCTACCAGGCCCCTCAAGGGCAACCAACCGAGGTCCATAGCAGGGCCATTAAAGACTAAACCTGCAAATAGGGAGGAAGGGTGGGAGATGGAGAACGCAAACCAAGAGGAAGGCTCTTGGATCGCGCCTCTGCTTAAACTGGACCTGGCCACGTCCCCCGCCAGCCGATTGGCCAGCCAATGGATGACGTGGCCAGGATCCCCCCGGGTGGCGCGGAATAATGTTCCAGGGGAGTGGGTGGTCACGTGGTCCACCGCAACCCCACCACACTGGGAAGTGGAGCGGCTTTGTAAATCACTTCTGTTTCAGCTCCATTTGAAAGCTCAAATAGTGACTTAGGCTGTTCATGGCAAATGTGTCCCATTTAGGAATTGACTTGACATTAATGTCTCTTTCTATTTATTGGGAAAATGTTATCTGTTTCTTTGTTTTTATTTCTAATGTTTTTTTGGCATCTTGTCCTGTTATTCTGCACCTCTGTCTCTCATTTGCTGTCTCAATAGGATTCTCATGTTTCTTATATCTGCATACATTCAATCTGTAATTCCATATATTTTTAATTTCCAGATAATCCCTTCCAAAGCTCCTGTTTTATAGGGAACTTTGTTACAGGCAAGTGGATTAGTTGAGGAAACTTAAAAGAAAACTCAGACATTAGATAATATCTCTTGATAAGTCTCCACAGTTTAGCAATGTTAGCAGTCTTTTCTTTGGCACTATAGTCTTCGAGTTTGGTTAGAAGTGTCATTTTTCTATTTCTTCTGATCAGTTCAGCTATGAAAGTTGTAAAGGCTTTTCTGATGTTTGGTGCAGTTTTAATAATTCTCCACATTCCAGCAGCTTTAATACTTTAAGACATGTGAACTTCTTCTGTGTCAGTTCTGAAGCAGTGTTGGTGTTTCTCCTGATGTTATTAACGTTGTCATTTTCTCCTCATTGACTTTAGCTGCTGTTGTGTCTACATCTTCAGGTTATTTGCTTTAATCACTGCACCTCAGTGCGTTTTGAGTGGGAAATAAAATGAATCAGTCTGCAAGAATGATATATTAATTGCTTCCAGACCCAGATGAATAAGAAGACATGATGGTATTGGGATAACCATGACTGCAGCATACTTTATTTACTGAGTTGCAGAATGGAGCTAGGTTTAAAGGGTGAGCCCAACCTAAGACCACAAAGTGTGTGGTGCAGGGAAGCTTTCAGTTCACTGGACTGACCTCAATGCCCCATTATAAAGGGGTTATCTAACCAATGAGATGCAAAGAGCATGTTAATGCACCATTGCTACCCAAATGACCATGACACAGAATCTTCAAGGTCTCATCACCCACTGACCACTTGTTACCCATGCCCAACATCTTAATTGCATGCAAGTAGCCATTCTATCGGGACGCATGTGGCGCTGTGGGTTAAACCACAGAGCCTAGGGCTTGCCGCACAGAAGGTTGGCGGTTCGAATCCCTGCGACGGGGTGAGCTCCCGTTGCTTGGTCCCAGCTCCTGCCAACCTAGCAGTTCAAAAGCACGTCAAAGTGCAAGTAGATAAATAGGTACCGCTACAGCGGGAAGGTAAACGGCGTTTCCGTGTGCTGCTCTGGTTCGCCAGAAGCGGCTTTGTCATGCTGGCCACATGACCTGGAAGCTGTACGCTGGCTCCCTCGGCCAATAATGCAAGATGAGCGCCACAACCCTAAAGTCGGTGACGACTGGACCTAATGGTCAGGGGTCCCTTTACCTTTACCTAGCCGTTCTATCAGTACTTTTCTGATCTTTCCAACCCTTCCTTTACAGGGTTCTGCCTATTTTAGTTACGATATTAAAGAGAGCCATTTAAAGCAAATGAATGTTTTCTTAAAATCTTCTAAATCCTAGGAAGCAGCAACAATTTAATAAAGAAGGCACTGCACAGTGCTTGTGTCATCAAATAGGGTGCCTGGGGAGCTGATCATTGGCAGTGAATGTGTCCAGTCAGCAGCACCCACCAAAGGATGGAACAGACAGGGTAGGCATCAGTGCTGGGGAGGCCTTCAGGGGGAGTGAGCCCCAGCAGAAGCCCAAGTTTTCCAGGACCTCAGATGTAAATTTATTTGCTCTTTGCTATGAAATGTATGCCTGCAGGCTCACATTGCAACCGTAGCTGAAGGTGGAAGTGTGTAACTTACTTGGCACAGAACCATTTTATACTATTTTGCCATCACGTGTTTAAACTACTTTGCAAGACTGAAGGTTCGAAACGTACTTTGAAAATAACCAAACTTAGGTTATTCAAGATTCTTTTCAAGAAGAGCCTTGAAGGATGCTGGTTCTGTTATCTTGGCTGTGCTGTCAACTCTCCAAATCGGAACACTGAACAACTATCACATTGGTAGTACAAAAATAAAATAAACACAGAACTTTTTCGTCCAACTTGTGTTTTGTGGCTTTTCAGAGACGGAGCTTGTGCAACCCCTCCTAACTTAAAAGTAGCCTTTGGTGAAGTTTTATGTTGATGTTAATAATGCACATATGGGATCATTTCCTTTTTCATTGCCCCATTTTAAGACTATAAATAAAAATGAAATGCTAAGCACACACACAAGACACTTTGTTCGGATCTAATTTTTCCACTGATGTCCAATAAGTCTAAAGAGGCCTGTGATTGTACTGATTATTTTATCCCCCAAACTACAGTCAGCAAGCAGCTATTTTGGGTTATACATGCTGTGGTTTGTTATGCTTCATAAGGAAACATGGCCTTATCTTTTACACTTGGGTCCTATGGCCCCAGTTGCTGGGATCCATGTGTTTAAACAGCTATTCTATTTCACTGGTTTCAGTCTTCTTGATTGAGGAGTGTTTTTGTCTGTGCTTCAAACAGTACTGCTTTTGTCTGTTTCTTGAATGGTTCCTGAAAGCACACATCTCACAAATTATATGTTATAAATTAATGATACATTTACATTCCTGTTTCAGGTCTATTCTTGTCATGAATGAAATGATTGGCAAGTTGCATACCCAAGTTAGTGACATAATATATAATAACCCTTTGGTGCAAAAGACCTTTGTCAAACTGAATTGTTAATGACATTCTTCCACATGGTAATTTTTCCATATTTGCAATCTGGCAAATGTAGCTTTCCATTCTCCAAGTCACCTTCTTCAGGTTCTTATGAACCACATAAACATGAATTCTTTATATATGGTCGTGACTGGTTCTGTTATGCTTTGGTCAAACACTGGCTCTGGGGTTCAGCAAAACAAGTTAGCCATGAAAACCCTTTTTAAATGTTACTCCTGTGCACAGTCAGTAAATAGTTCCCTCTGCACCCATTTTTAATGAGGATTTATGCCATTTTACACCCCTCTTCCCTTATGCATATATACCTGAAGTACACCTGAAGGAGCATCTCTACCCCCATTTTTCAATGAGGTCCAGCTCCAAGGGCCTTCTGATGGTTCCCTCATTGAGAGAAGTGAGGTTACAGGGAACCCGGCAAACCTTTTAAGTATCTCCCTCCAGAGTAAGACATTGAAGTGAGTGAAAAGAAACAGGCCACCAAATGAAACTCCACATTGGACTAATAAAACCTGGTGCTAGCTCCAGCTGTAGGGGGGTGGGGTTGGTTGGAGCAGATAGCATTTCCTACCCCAAATTTCCCCAAAACACATTGTCTTGATGATGGAAAGGACTGCAAAATACTTCAGTATGAAGCTGTAGAACATATATTCCATGTAAAAATATGTTTGTCAAATGGAAAAGATACTTGGGAAATAAACTATTCTATACAGAAACAAACAAAAACCTCCACTCTTATCATAATTATTTACAGAATTTTTGTATTCAAGCAGTTCATGCTATGACCAGCTACTTGCATACACTTAAGATATTAAGAAAACAAAAACACTTGTCAAAAGATGTGGGAACATAAATCAAAGTCTGGAATGCTGTAGCAGTCATGTAATGGGCAACTGCTTAGTTAAATTTTAGCTGCTGCTCTATTTTGTCTTCACAGCAGCTGTCCAAATGTATCTATGTCTTGATTAAACATCATGTATTTATTCAATGTTTTTGACATTGACCGCAAATAGTTTTGCGGTGTGTTGGTTTTTTTTTGCATCCTCAGACTTAAAAAGAAAGTCTTCCATAGGCATGAACTCAGTCGAGAGACTATATCAGGAAACTGGTTTTATGGAGTGAAGATAATGTGCTTTCTCATGATTATGTGCTGGAAATTGTAACGGTTAATATTATTGAATTTCAGTGTAGCAAGAAATCTTGATGGGGGTAGTCAGTGTGTGTTTACTTTAAAGACCTTGCAGCTTTTCTTCGGCCAAACACACTGGGTCACCACATATTAACCTATAACAGGCAACTCTTAACTTATGCAGGAGTTGTGTTCCGGGGAAAATAAGCTAAAATCACATATAGTTAAAACACATCGGGCTCAATGGTGAGTGGGATTACCATTGTCATTTTTTTTCTGGAATCTGGCCACTTTCCTCCCCCTTCAAAAATTTTAAATGCACGTGAGTTACCTGTATTAAGCAGGCATCCCCAAATTTCGGCCCTCCAGATGTTTTGGACTACAATTCCCATCTTCCCCGACCACTGGTCCTGTTAGCTAGGGATCATGGGAGTTGTAGGCCAAAACATCTGGAGGGCCGCAGTTTGGGGATGCCTGGTATTGAGTGTAATATTTCAGCTAAAGCTGTGATGCAGACAACAATGGCATGCAATTAGTACAAACAATGGTCTTAGTAAATCCTAGATAATTTAAGAATCCACTTTACTGTTGATACAATTTATGAACTGCGCCAATTTAATCTAAACAAGTTTATACCAAATCTGCATTTTTATTCTGCTTTTTGTGCTACTACTTGTAGTATTTGCTTAGGAATCCAATACAGTAGTGTCTTTTTGAACACTTGAATCATATGCTTTGTTCTCGCACCCAACACCAATATTTCTGCTATCGCCCGATATGGTTTGAAATATATCCATACTATTATTTTCTATTAGCAAGTCCACAACAAAATAAGAGTTCTCTAGGTTTTTCTCTTGAAGATCAGTTTTATTTTCAAAGCTGGTAGAAAGTTGGGTTAGAATACTACATCTCCCTTAATTTAGGTTCCTTATGTTGCACTGCAGCAGAAACTGAGTTGCCAGATATTTTTATTGGCTTGTCACTTTAAATGTTATAAAAACATTCAGTTGTGAATCTATTGAAACCAGATTCTAAAATGGGTTTAAAAAACCTTAAGTATATATTAGACTGTAGAGGACTAGCCTGATGAAGGTAGCATTCCCTACTTTGATCTTTAAAGAAATATACCCTGACTCATTCCAAAAAGTTTTTATTTATTTATTTATTGGCCAGCATGAGTCGTGTGTACCTAGTTTTAAATTATTAGGGTGGTTTTTTAAAAAAATTACTTCACAAGGAAATGGCAATTAGTTTTAAAGTGAGAACAATCTGATTGTCGCTTGAGATATCTGCAATGTAAATACCAGATATTCCTTTCCCCCTGAATTAGAAGTATGGCCTAAAGTTTATAATTTGGATAGTATTGCAGCATAAGTTGGCCAGTTTCCCTGGACATTATCCCTTCCATAAGCAGGTGGGTTTCCCACTTCAACACTGGGGAGGAAAAAAAAAAACCACACTCCCTTTTTTCCAGAGCCATCAATGACTTGATTTGGCTCCAGTAAGCTGTGAGGGTTGGGGAGGTGAATGGCGTGAGGCACCCTTTGGCCATTGACACAATACTTATGCCGGCGTGTACATTATTTACAAGACTTCTGATGTAGCTAGTACCAGCATCATGTCGCTGTTCTCATATTGCTGTGGGAGGGCTACTCTATAGATTGGCACAACTGCTCCTAGATTTGGGGGCTAGTTTGCCTTCATTCACTAATCATATGCTATAATATATAGCCAAAGGCATTGCAGAATATACAATATTGGTGCACCGGAAGCAATGACATATATATATATATATATATATATATATATATATATATATATATATATATATAAAAGATACATTTTGATTATACCGAAATTGAGTTAGAACATTAGACTGTCTGGCCTGGAGTGTGATACCCTGACTTCCAGCTGCTCACCAGGGTCTCCAGCAGATGTATTTCACATCACCTGCATAGCTGCCAAGTTTTCCCTTTTCTCGCGAGGAAGCCTATTCAGCATAAGGGAATTTCCCTTAAAAAAAAGGGAGAACTTGGCATCTACCTTGCCAGTTAACTGGAGATTGAATTTAGGATCTTCTGCTTGCAAAATATGTGCTCTGTCATTGAGGTGTAGCTCTCTTTTCAAAGGGTAATATAACTGTGTTTTCTTCTTGATGGTTCTCTGTTAAAAAACGGTTTAAAGAAAAGACAGAGTTTTAGTTTGGACATCTGACTAATAAGTGGTCACTGATTGTGCTTTGTTTCTAGAAAAAATGATGCTGGTACTCTGGGCAGAAGCCCTAGACAAAAAGTTTCCTTGGGGCAAGAAGAAAACAGTTATATGTAAAACAATCGTATGTTTTACTGGAACTTTATTAAGATTTTGGTATACAGTTATTACATGATTTATCATAATTAAATGACTTGCTGCAACACCATACCTTAATTCTCGGGACCTGACTGTGCATGCCGGTTTCATACTATACAACGTTCGGCCAGGACATGGGCTCATGCCTACTTCCCCAAGCCTGGGAAGAGTTTGCCCACCTTAGGAAAGGCGGCGTAATGCTCTGAAAGGGTCCGACAGCCCTTCTGCCTCTTAATATAATAATAATAACAGCAACAATTATTATAATATTTATTTATATATACATACATACCCCCCCCCCCACTATCTGTCTGGGTTTCCCCAGCCACTCTGGGAGGTTCCCAACAGAATATTAAAAACACAATAAAACACCAAACATTAAAAACTTCCCTAAACAGGGCTGCCTTCGGATGTCTTCTAAAAGTCAGATAGTTGTTCATTTCCTTGACATCTGATGGGAGGGTGTTCCACAGGGCGGGTGCCACTACAAAGAAGGCCCTCTGCCTGGTTCCCTATAACCTCACTTCTCACAGTGAGGGAACCGCCAGAAGGCCCTCGGTACTGGACCTCAGTGTCTGGGCAGAATGATGAGGGTGGAGATGCTCCTTCAGGTATACTGGGCTGAGGCCATTTACGGCTTTAAAGGTCAGCACCAACACTTTGAATTGTGTTTCCACTCCCCCTCCGCCCAAAAGGGTTGCATACCACCAGAGAAAAGCACTGGTGACTTGTTAGTTTTATTTTTCAGAGATGCAGGAAACAATTAGTTTTCATGGTTGGTAAAAAGAAAAAAAGTATAAAAGTAAAGCAGTGGCGCTATGAAGAAATACTGTAGGATGGGGTTTCCTTTTGAAGGAATTTCAGAAAACTAATATGAACCAGCTAAGAACATCAGAACTATCATCTCAGAACAAAGAAAGATAACTCTTTTCTAGGTAACTGTTAACTCACTTGGAACACTTGTCTCTTGAGGGAAAAGAATAAATCAAAGAGGAAAATTCGTAATGCCTTTACATTACTGAGCTAAAAAACACTGAAAGGTCCATAGCCAACAAACTCCAGGGCAGATGTGTGGTTAAGTTAGTTTGCGATGTTTGATGTGAGCCCCTGCCTTACCAGTCTGATGTGGAAGGAGATGGGAACAAAGAGAGTAAATGGCTAAAACAAAGCAATGAATGGGGAAAGCAGGCATTTGGCCGATTATTACGTTCTCATGTTACTTCTGTTAAATAGATAAAATGTATTATCACAGGAAATTTGGGTGTCCAGCTTTGCAGTTAAGGACATCTTCATACATTTCATCACTTTCTTATCTATTTGAGCTTCATCAGTTAGAAGTTTCCGAAGCAGATAAAGGGCAGCAATGTATTGTAATATGAAATGTAGTGAAAACCCCTGTCCATTGCTTTTTAAAGACTCTTTTTTCTGGGGGGAGGAATCTAAAATACTTAGGCAACTGTTTCAGAAGTTTAGGATCCTGGATATATGGACACTGCAGTTGTCCCACCTTTGCCTGCTTTTCTGTGTCTGCTTCAATAGCCCAAGCTGTTACTTTGAATGAGATAGGAGTAAAATTTGGGAATTAGACTTAAGAAGTTACCATTCAGAGAGTTCTTTATGAAAATCAAGCCCACTGCTTATAGATGTATTATTTCTGTTAGCCATCTTGAGCATCGTTTGGTAGAAAGGTGGAATGCAAATTTTGTAAGCAAATAATATCTCAAGCCAGGAATGATTAGCACTCCTCTTTTATGCAATTTGTTTTTATATTAATGGGAAACAGCGACTCCTGGTAGGATCTCTCTCTCTCTCTCTCTCTCTCTCTCTCTCTCTCTCTCTCTCTCTCTCTCTCTCTCTCTGTGTGTGTGTGTGTGTGTGTGTCACCTGCTTTCATCAGAATCTGGTGCCTGGACTCCTCAGCCAGCTGGGAGCTATCGTCTGTCTTGAGGCTCCTTGAGGGGGGAGGAGTGATCTTTGGGTCAAGCACCGGAGTCATTTACCCCAAGTTACTGCCGATCAGAAGGTCGGCCATTCGAATACCCGTGACAGGGTGAGCTCCCATTGCTCGGTCCCAGCTCCTGCCAACCTAGCAGTTTGAAAGCATGTCAAAGTGCAAGTAGATAAATAGGTATCGCTCCGACGGGAAGGTAAATGGCATTTCCATGTGCTGCTCTGGTTTCGCCAGATGAGGCTTAGTCATGACCTGGAAGCTGTCTGCGAACAAACGCCGGCTCCCTCGGCGTATAGAGGTGAGATGAGCGCTGCAACCCCAGAGTCATCCGCGACTGGACCTAATGGTCAGGGGTACCTTTACCTCACACACACATACCTCTGCACATGTAATAAAAACTACAAAGTGTTCTAATACTGGGATATGCTGGGAAAGCTAAGTTGGTGGAGCAGGAGACTTAATCTCAGGATCATGGGTTTAAGCCCCATGTTGGGCAAAAGATTCCTGTTGTGCAGGGTGTTGGACTAGATGATCCTCATGGTCTCTTCTAACTCTACAATTCTATGATTCTAGGACTGTGGACAGATTTACATGGTGCTTAGAGGATTCAAAGTCAGATTTGCATATTAGCTTCTTCTTCTTCTTTTAGTGCATGTTAAACGACATCAGATGTAAGACATGTCATTGAGTATGTTTTCACATTAGGGAACTCTTACCTTCAGTGTTTAGCAAACATTATTTTGTTCCTGATAACAAGAAAGTTCCTAGTAACTCTCACTTCATTTCTCTAGACAATCTGTTATTAATATATAGAAATGCAGATATAGAACTGTATAATCAATGAAATCGTTGCAACATCACTATCCAGTTTCTCAAAAATGAAGAAAACTCTTTCAGTATATTATTACTGAAGCAGAAAACAAAATGAAACAACGAAAAAAACAAAAAATCCCTATAAAATTTAATTTAGTTATAGGGTGTGCTCAAAGTCTATGTATTTAAGAGCTTTGGGTGGATTTGACTGGAGCTTTAGTCATAGGGTTCCCCAGTAATCACAATATTTTCCTAAGTTGAGCAAACGGTGACATCAGGGTGGTCGATGATACATATTCTTTGCAATCCAAAACATGATCCATAAATATCACTATATTATAAAGCTGTCTAGCATTTTATCCTTGCCAGTTCACAAGTATAGAGTTGTGTTCCTTTAGCTGTACCTCATTAGAGGATATATGGCAAATTCCTGTGATGACAGTTGTGGCCTTCTGTCCCTACGGAGGCCTCTATGATTTGAGGATGCACCCTTTGTTGTCGTCCCCTCCACCACACTGTGAGGGAGGAGATAGGAGGAGCAGCTGGTTGATGGAGACTTGTTTTCTTATTTCTCACAGCTGCCTGGCTCAGTTCTAGTTAACAAAACAGTACAACTAGGAATAGTAATGATGAAGGGATAAGGTGGACCAGGAGGCTATAGCAGCACTTTGAAGTAGTTTCAGACATGCTGCATGGGTGATAGATGGCAGTAAATGGAATCATTAGAGGTCCTAATAAAGAAATATCCTGGGGATCATAGATGAGGCTGAAGAAAAGGAGCAGGCACTAAGTGATGGTTGTTATAAAGGTGTTGGTTCATCAGACATTTCAAGATAGAGAGCAACGGTCCCCAAACTGTATCATACTTTGACTCCTGATGTCCAGAAAATACCAGACTACACAGGTATAGCTGAGGTAAAATACAGATGCTCACACCTGTCCCAAACTTAGGTAAATAAAGAAGTGACATGATTGGTTTTAACTACAACATGCCATTAGTTGTGGAGATAAATGTGCAGCAATCAGTGATGTTGATAAGTATAAGGCAACAATACTGTCCCCAACTGCAGCCTCCATCCCACTTCTCTTCTCTTCTCCTGACACCAGCACCACTGCAGCTTGCCTGGACAGGGCTGAGGTGGGGCAGCAGTGAGATTAAGGCTGCATATATCACTATTGGGAATGATGGACAGGTTTCGCCAGTGTGCCTGCACAACCGCAGTCTCACCACCACCCTGCCATCCAGGTAAACTGTAGCAACACCAGGGTCAAGAGAGCAGTCTCCTCCTCCTCCTCCTCCTCCTCCTCCTCCTCCAGCTCCTCCTCCAGCTCCCCCCCAATATCTGTAGTTATACTTCCTTCACAGCTGTTTCCTTATGCTTACTCAGTTTTGCTACCCAATATAAAGTCAACAACCCAGTCTTGTCCATGTGCCTGCATTTTTGCTAGTTGGTGTGTAATTTATGTGTGTAGTTGCCATGAGATACGAAACAGAGATACAATATTTGCGTACAATGCAGAGTTGTAAGTACTTTGAAACTGTGTGAGATGACATACTGAAAAAGCCAAGACCTTTCACAGTGCTGTGAAAAACTAGTCTACTTACATAGAAAGGTTGGGGCGACATCTTGGAAGTTAATGAGATCCCACTGGAATAATATATAACAGCTCTGCTGGGTATTAGGGAGGGAAAAATCTAGTCTGGTATGCCATCTAATTGCTCCGGAGAAGGTTGCAATTTTCTCTTTCGTTTACAAAGGGTTGTGAAAATTGATCAATGACATTTATTTTCAAAGTCTCCTATATAAGAAAGATTTAGAGTCCACAGGAAGGATAAGCTTCACAGTGAATATCTTTCCTTATCTGCAGTTGAATGAAGAAATCGCTTTTCAAAATATTGTGCCTTTAAGGACTGGCTTGACTGAGGAACTGAGGAAAGCCTCAGAGAAACTTGAGGAGCAATAAGCATTCTTTTCTCATAGTGGCCAACCAGGTGCCTGTGGGAATCCCACAAATGGTATTCAGAAGCGTACTGTCTTCAGCAGTGGAAGTAGGACACAGCCATCATGACTTACCCTCCATAAATTTGTCGAATCCACTTTTGAAGCCATCCATGCAATGGATGCAGTGGAACTACAAAGGCTTTTTAAAGAAGACTTATAAAACATGTAGATGTTTTCAAAGCAAAGCAAGAGACACTCTTTTGAAAGCAGTAGGCCTGTGTTGTTGGTTCAGAATTGTATCCAACTTTCCTGCTATGTGCAGGCTAGAAGTTGTATATTGCTGGAAATGCAATACAATGAGACTTACTGTTTTACATTAAGGAATTCAGAAAACTCCCAACCATGGTACGGAAAGACAACCGTCCAATTTGAACATCACAGACAATGGTGAATAGCATAAAAGCAGCTGGACCTGTTTGTATTTTTACCAAGGGGAACTCTTCTCATGTCTGCAGGTTCAGACCAATTGTCCACTGTAAAACAGGTGCAATTAAGTTATATTCCTTTTTTAACCATCCCAAAACAATAACTGAAGCTATTCTGAAATATTGCAATATTCATGCCCTCAGAAGAGGTACTTGCAATTTTCATGCAATTGTGTCCCCAAATAAGCAAGTTGTTTCCTTTAAAAAATAATGCACACACACAAATGATGTAAAGATCACCATTTGCCTGTAATTTAGCTAGCTGTATCCACCATGGAGGGTTACTAGGTCTGCAAATTTAATCCTTGTCTGTCACAAGGAAGAAAAAAGTTATAACTGGTTTTTTATTTCCCAATAATGATTGGGTGCGGGGAGGGTGTGTGTGGAAACGAAGCTGGTAGATGGATTCCTGGCTGAATGAGGCAGACTATGAAGTGCCTTGGACTGATATGGTCTGTTTTCTTTGAGTGCTGGATTAGGGTCTGAACCAAATATTGTGGTCAGTGCACACCCTTAGTTATTATGTATTTGAATGATGCCACATGAATGCTTTTCTTAGTAGTAGTTGGTTATATTGTCTTACTGCTCTGTACTCTGTACTTATTTTACTTAATTCTACTACCTAAATGGCAGTATACTTCCATGAATCTTGTTTGTCTGCATGCCTATATTTTTGGTACTGTGTGTAATCACTGCGGTATATCATTTGTTCGGTCTTTTACGTAATCATGGAATAGATACTAAATTGTCTTTTTTCAGCACTCTTCTCAACACGCTTGTGTGAAATATACAGGCACCCTTAAGTTTATTCACACACACACCTTCCTTTTCCTCTGTATTTGTGTCCCCCCTTTTTAACTGAAGATTGTCTGACAAGGCTGTAAAATTTCAGTTCTCCTGATTCTACCTGCCTGAAATGGCTTGTTGCTCCATGGGAATCATGCCTGATTTCACTTAAACTTTTGTTACCTTTTATGTAATAAAACCTAATGAAAAACAACAACAATCCATGGCCATCTCCAGATCAGGAAGTCTTCATTTCTTGGCTAGGTATCAAATAAAATCCCACTTCGTAATGGGCAAGGATAATATCACTAATTTTCGTTCCAACCTAAACAAAATGTATCTTCTCTGTAGAGAGGCCTAAAATGGATAGTTACAGAATATGAATTTCTCCAAGACACAAGTCGTGCTTGATTCATAATGGCATTTTAATTTTTGCATAGCTCTTAATATTCTCTAAAAGCCTTGTGTGGATAGCGCAGAACCTGGCACTGCTTCCTGGAATTTCCAAGTATGTGATGCAACCATCACCACCTAAAAACACAACAACCCATTGTGCACCCATCTCACCCTCTTTGAAGGCATCTGCTGCTGCCCTCCCTGCACACACATCTCAAACAGTTGGAAAAAAGACCCTGGAAGTTTCAGCAAAGCACACTAATTTATTGCCTTTAGCCTTAAAAAAGTCTATGATGCAGTGTATGTATTTGTGGTATACAACATCATTAAAACAATGTTACATTGGGGCCCAGAACTTTGTTCAGAAGCCACCTCTCATACTTCTTTCTTTTCCTTTCACTTTCTTCTATCAGGTTTAGCAGGTTGCATAAATTAGTTAGGTTACATGAAGAAGAGCAGAAATAACTTGCAGGATGTTTGTCAGGTCCCCTGAAAATTCTCTGGGTGGACAACTTACAGTCGGTTCTAAACAGAAATATAAAAGGTCAAAGGGGCAGAAAAGTTGCATGGGCAGGTGTCATTTTGAATATTTCAAAAAGCAACAGGGCACAAAATGAAGGCTAGAAAGGTTTACACGAGGGATGTAATCATGCCTCAGAAGATCATGGTAAAAATAGAGAATCCTAATACGTTCCAGCAAGTTTCAGAATTTGCAAACCAAACTTTTAAACTACTGCTGCATCCACCCAAAGTTATAAAAAGAAATTAATTTCATGGAAAGGGTTGAATCTTTTTCACTGAAAACTCTAGTACTTAAAAGGTATCCTTAGGTTTTTTAGCAAAGGATTCCCCCCCCCCAAAAAAAAATCATTGATAATTTTCAGGGCACTTGCATATGTCACTTCCAGCAGCAAACTAGTAATGTGTGTTTAAAACATAGAAATGCCCCAAATTACAAAGGGAATGCTACCAAGCGTCTAAAGCAGGTATCCCCAAACTTCGACCCTCCAGATGTTTTGGACTACAATTCCCATCTTCCCCGACCATTGGTCCTGTTAGCTAGGGATCATGGGAGTTGTAGGCCAAAAGATCTGGAGGGCCACAGTTGGGGATGCCTGGTCTAAAGGCAGCTAAATCACTGCTTGAAGCAACAGCAATTTTTGTTTTGTTTTTGTTTTTGGTATCCTGTATTGTTGGTTGGTGTTGAGTTGATCATATTAATTGCAAATGAAACAAGAAATGTAACTTTCATGCAAGCATTGCCTGTTCTGAAAGCACAGACGATGCATGCAAGAAGATGGCTAATATAACCATTTGTCTCCTATTTTGTCCTTTAAGGCTAGATCAGTTTAATAAATAACTTTAGCATCATTTTCGTGCAAGGCACACTCAGCAAAAGGAAGAAAATAACATCTGTAGGATCTGAAGTTCTCTTTCACAGCTGTGAGCTATTCTGTTCTCTACCATTTGCAGAAGATAAAACACAGAAGGTGAATTGCTAAGGAAGCGGTGATGAATTTTAAGCACACACATGGGAACCAGACAGGCTAGTCCACAAGTTGATTAAGCAGAAACACTTACATTTCCCCCAATTCTGCTTCAACTTCAATAGAACCAAATTGACTATAAGCCAAATAATCTTACTTAACTGGGTTTCAGGAAGAGTGGAAGGAGACAGTGGCTCAGGTTGCATGTCCAAGTAAGTGGTTTATGGCTTACAATGAGCACAGAGATTGCTCTTACTTTGCTCTCCTGTAGCCAGCGGGAGCAATACCTCATGATCCCTAGCATAGCATTACAGTACAGCAAACTGGAGGTTGCGGTTTGTTTTGTTCAACAAACCATGATGGAGCAAAACAAACTATGATTCCCAGTTTCAATACAACATTAAGCCACCGTTTGTTGCTTCTGCTAGCTAGAGGGGTGGAATGAAGCATGAGCCTTTTGCAAGTTCACAGCAAACCATTAACCATGGTTTACCATGAGGTGGTCAATGCACAGGATATATGCAGCCAAACATGAGGGGCGGAGTGTGTGATCTGCACACACACACATGCACGCACACACTGCTTGCTTCTTGCTAGAATTCACTCCAAGAATGAAGAAGTACCGGGTATCTATTTTTCTCAGGTGTTTTGAACTGAATGCATTAAAGTGGTTGCTGATGATCTTAAAATTGTTTTTAATGCTGGTTGCAATGCTAATAATACGTCCACCGCCTTTAGATGCCTTGTGTCAGTTGCCAACATGATGGGATTTCTAAATAAATCATATACAGGTGCCCCACCCACCCCACTTAGTGGGGGTTATGTTCTGGGCCCCCATGTGCATAAGTGAAATCGTGTGAGGTTGGGAGGATCCCACTTTAATAGGGAGGGTGTGTGGGGAGGTGGGGATAGAGACTGACACATCCTGGAAATCACTCAGGCCGCTGCCTGGCCTGGCCTGAGCCTGCCTGCCTGCCTACCTGAGGGGATCTAGTGTGTGCAGCAGCGGTAGCTGGCCACAGACGGTCAGGGCCAAGAAGGACACCCAGCAGAACTGATGCCTGGATAGGAGTGTGGATTCTTGTCAGAGCATTGGAGATCGGGGAAAAGGTGTCTCCCACCCTGCGCCACTGGTCGATTGAAGGCCTCCTTCCCTTGCTTGGGTAGCAGCACCCAGCAAGGGAAGGCCAATCTATTTATTTTACTGCAACCCATGTAATCATGGTCATGCATAAGTTGGATGTGCATAAGTGGTGTGTGTGTGTGCCTGTTTATGTTTTATAAGATGTGACTGAGCTAGCTGGCAAAAGTCTCAATTTACCTGCCTCCTACTGAACAATGACTTTTTTTAAAAAAAGAACTAGGAAGTATTGGACACTCTAATCCTATGTTTGTCTATTCAGAAACAAGTCTCACTGTGTTCAGTGTGGCTTGCTCCCAGGAAAGTCCACATATAAGGTTAAAATGTGGACTAAGATGTGGTCCCAGACAATACACCATATCATAGAAATACGGTAGTTGTTCGCTTCATCCAAAATTTCAAAATGAAATGTAGCACCTGTGTTCAAGGAAATATTCACATATGCTTGACAGAAGACCAGAGGCCAAGAGTTGATGGGAACATATGGATCCTCCCAACTTATTTGTGGATGGACTAAATGTAGGTTTTCCAACAAGGTGGAGAACAGTGGGCTTTGATCTTTTTCTCTGTTGTGTTGCCAGTAAGGAGGGGAGTGAATCGAATGATTCTATAGCTCAACTCTTCTTAATGTTAGAATCTGGGCCTTATGATTGCTTATTTTTAAGGGTTATCTGAAAGGGTATGGTGCTATGGGCAGGACTTTCAGATATTTGTGGCTAACTGAGAGACAGTGTTGAAAGAGGACATGTAGAACAACTTAAGTTTGAGTTCAAGTGCATAAACTTTGAATGTGGCACTGAGATTAGAAAGGAACAATGAATGATACGTTTTGTTTCTGTATTTCACAGGTATAAATGTCTTTCCTAATGAAGAAAGCAGAAAAAGTAGGAGATAGAGTCTGAATATTATTAAACATAGATTAACCTCAAGAAAATAAAGACTGATTCATCTGTTTTTGTGAAGATGTTGCTAAAGTGAAACCATGTGGGTTGCCTGAATTATGTGGATATTTTCTACACCAGAGTTTCTGGCTTGCAGACAGGCATGATGCTGAAGTAGGAAGGAATCACTTTTCTTTTGCAGGCATCATTGGAGTCGCAAGAGATCTACCACATTCTACTCTAGTAAATGAGGGACTGGCCTTACAAGTGAGAAGTTCCAAAGTATTGTGCGCTCTGTACAAACTCAGTTTCTTCTAAGGTTTCCCTTCTTATGGTAGCCTTCTATGCCTCCCTCCCATGAAACTTCTCCCTAAAGCAGGCATCCCCAAACTGCGGCCCTCCAGATGTTTTGGCCTACAACTCCCATGATCCCTAGCTAACAGGACCAGTGGTCAGGGAAGATGGAAATTGTAGTCCAAAACATCTGGAGGGCCGAAGTTTGGGGATGCCTGCTCTAAAGATTGGGGTGTGTAAGGATAGCTGCCAGGATATAAAATTATCGTACCTGCCCAAGATGTGCCTGCAGAAGCAATATACATGCATGGAAGGACTTCTTTGAGTTCCTGTCCATCCCATCCACACACACACACACACACACACACACACACACACACCTTTCGGAATTCCTCCCCCCACTTCCAATTTTAAGGGAACGGCTTATATTTGGGTATTGTCTCTCTCTCTCCCCCCCCCCTTGAATTTTAAAGG
Source organism: Zootoca vivipara (assembly GCF_963506605.1). Taxonomy (NCBI): domain Eukaryota; kingdom Metazoa; phylum Chordata; class Lepidosauria; order Squamata; family Lacertidae; genus Zootoca; species Zootoca vivipara. The sequence continues at coordinate 30,996,158 of NC_083285.1, forward strand.
TGTGGCTTATATTCGGGTGCGGCTTGTATTCAGGCCAATACAGTATTTCTGAGTACAGTGGTACCTCTACTTACGAATTTAATGCGTTCCAAACGCACATTCGTAAGTCGGAAAAAATTGTAAGTCGAATCCCATAGGAATGCATTGGGAGAAAAAAATCGTAAGTAGAAGCAACCCTATCTAAAAATTTGTAAGTAGAAAAAATCCTATTCAAACCGCATCCAAGATGGCGGACGGAGCTCCATTCGTAAGTACAAACATTCGTAAGTAGAGTTATTTGTAAGAAGAGGTACCACTGTACTCTCAGCTTTCACACCGTTCCTTCTTCTCGGGGTTAGCCTAGTGTCACCATCAGAGGATAAACATTTCGCATATCATTTTAGAAGAGCAAGTAACACTTCCTATTTTTATTTGGAGCTTGTCATCTAAGAGGCAGTTCGTTTTTGTTTTCTTTGTTGTAATAGTTTGCATACATATGCCTGCAATCATGTAGAGATAGATATGGACCAGTGGTAGATGGGTAATATTTTTACTGCAAAAAGGACAGAAACACAATGAACGCATGTGCTTCTGGGTTATAAGTGTTACAATCTCCATGACTTTGCATACGCAACAGTGGTATGTGTATAAGGAACCCTGCCCTCCACAAAAGATAGCCATATGAACTAGTGCTGCTTCTTCCAATCAAGATTCATTGTGGTATTCTTTATTTAACTCCATTTGTAACTCAATGAAATCATACGTACGTGTCTCCAAGGGTCATATTGCTAAAGTAAGCTGAACTATTCTACATCTGTATTGGGCTATTAAACTGTCTCAATCCTTTCCCCATTTCAATGAGCACTAATAGCTCCCCTCACCTGTTGTTTGGGATGTAATTTTGTATGAGTTGTCTTGCAATCCTTCTGTGTCGGAATTTCCATTGACTGTAAGAAGATCTGTTGGTGATAGCAAAGTTGATTGACTTCAAAGTATCCCACTGCTGTTGCCAAACTGGGCCAAGACTTTGCTCATGACTGCAACAGATGTTTCTGCTTTTTTTGAAAAGAAGAAATCCGAATGGGAACCTTATGGAGCAATTTTCTCTACTCTAGTCCAGAAACAAATGCCAGCATAGCTGTGATTTTGAAACTCTCAACCTAACCCACAGTAACAAAAATTGGTCAGCATCAAAGAGCTCTGGACCAATATGAAGAGGGAAAAAACCCTTTTAAAAGATGAAAGTATTAATTTGCCACCCTACCAGCTTCTTGGCAGATAATCAGCAAACTCCTATTCAGTTTCAGATCTCTTAAATTGGCAGGTAGGTTTTTTTTGGAAGCTGAAAGAGCTTAGAGTTCAGCAGAAAATTTTACAAATGCATTTCTTTTGCCATTTCAATTGACAGAGGCAGCTGGGTATATGATAATTGGGAGCACACAAAATGGCCCCATCTTCATGGACGATCTGATGGCATGCCCTGTCCAAGAACTATTGAATTGTTGACATATTTTCACAAGTCATCATGTTCTGCATCATGTTGTGCATGCCAGTTGCTGGAAAATGCAGTTACTGAGAAAATGAACCTATGCTGCCAATTCTCGTAATATGAAATAAGCAGCACAAAGACAGCACACAAAAAGCTACCATGCTATTCTATGCTCTAAATCTAATGTTAATGATCCAAGAACAGAGGGGAAAATGTACAAAAACTGTTACAGAAGCCACACATAGGTAACGCATACAAATTTTGTCCAAAAGGAAATTTCAGTCTTTAGAATTCCTTAACCCAGACTCCTGTAGATATCAACGAAGGTAAAGTTGATCAAACGACGTGCCAACGGTATTGCGCACAAGAGTTAGGCAGGGGGCCGGCGTTAGACATTTGTCACCTGTTTCGCCCATGAAGAGTTTCGGGCTTCTTCAGTAAATTCTCTCTCTCAAGGTTTTGATATATTTGTACACAGTTTTTGTACATTTTCCTCTCTATTCTTGGATCATTAACATTAGATTTAGAACGTGGAATAGTGTGGTAGCTTTTTGTGTGCCGTCTTTCTGCTGCTTATTTCATATCGGTCTATTACGGGAATTGCAGATAGGCAGAATGCGGTTGTGCTCGTGTCCAGCTTGGAGACTTAAAACAGGCATCTGGCTAGCCCGAGAACAGAATGCTGGACCATAAAAATGTTAACATTTTTGAAAATAACAGCAGCAACAACAGCAACAGGTAGAATTGTTCCTTCAGTGTGTAGAAGGGATACAACTGGGTGGGCTATGGAATGCATATCCAGACCATTCATTTCCTGTAATGCCCTGGTTCTGTAGTTGTGCATGTGCACCACACATGGGGGAATGGACTCTGATGCTATTCTAGCCGAGTTCTTCGTTGGTTTTCATGTCCCTTTTGCTGAACCTGAAATCTGTTGTTTTTTCATAAGCTTTGTGCGCTGTCTGCATTATCAAGTCAATATAATTTTTTTGTCATTGTGTGCAGGTGTTGGTCCTAACTCATTTTAATAGTTTCATTAATTTTTCCCCCAGTTGTATTTTGTTAACATGTGTTGATTGGGGTGTGTGTGGAACCTATTAGATGTTCATTAATTTATCTATCCCCATGTTCAGCTGCTCAATTCCCAGATCCTAAGAGCACCACCTCCTATGTCAGTTTAACATGGAGCATCCTGACAGCTCCTTTATGTATAATAAAAGAAGGCAGATTTACAAACTGGCCCCAAACACCTATGGTTCACAGTTTGGCAATGATATATAATGTACCTTCTAAACACAACATATATGAAGGTGATTTTTCTATGAACCACTTAGTACAATGATCTCATTACCTAGAACAGTGATTCCCAACAGGTGGTCCGCGGACCCCCAGGGGTCCGCGAGCTATGCCAGAGGGGTCTGCAAGATGCTATTAGAATAAAAAATATATTAAATATATTTCGTATGATAACAGATTTTTTGTTTTGGCCGCTTCCTGCATGAGCAGAGTCTAGCGCAAAACTAGAATTAGATAGAGGCAGTAGTTCTGCTGTATGCCGTTAGGTGGCGCTTTACAAACACTACTGTTTTGCAAAGAGGCAGCGCGCGCATTCTACTAACGCTCACCTCCCCAAGATGCTTTGCGCGCGTTGGCTTCATTTGTGCGCTACTGCGCAGGTACCCTGTCTTCTCCATTCCCCTCCCTCCTTCCTGGTGCGCACTGCCTCTTTGCAAAACAGTAGTGTTTGTAAACAAAGCGTTGTTTTTCGCGGAAGCTACAGTTCGCATAGTTAAAAATGGACCGTTGGTTAAAAAGTGGTTCGTTAAAACGACAAAGGCCTACAGATGAAGAGGAAGATAATGCATTTGATGTTCAAGCAAGTAAGTCAGTGACTCTCGAACCGATCTTGTCAGTGTCCATTGAACCTAAATCGTTGGCGTCCCTTGAACCTAACCCTTCCAAGATCAGTGTTAAGCTTACTGGAAAAAATAGAAAATATAACTCTGATTACTTGGAAATCGGTTTTAAGGTTTAATGGGGGTCCTTGTCACAATAGCGGGTCAATGAGGGGTCCTCGAAAAATTTTTGTTGGGAACCCCTGACCTAGAATATTCCAACTCCTATTTAGCAAGCATTAGTTCACAAATATTCTATTGTCCTCGCTCTCACAACAGCCTTGCAAGGTAGGCTAGTACTTTTCCTATGACACACCGCGGCGGAGAATAGTGATGTGGATAAAGTCCCACAATTATTAATGGTAGAGATGGATATTGAACCTTTAGCTTCCCAAATCTCTGTCTAGTGGGCCATGCTAGCTGTCATAACTATTGTGAGTCTGCATAATATATATCTGCATAGAAATGCATTTGATTGATTCCTGATCATATTTGTACTTAAGTCTTCTTTTGTGTCTGAGCTGGCGAAGTCTGAGGGAAGTCTGAGTTGGTGGGATTTCCTCAGCCATCTTCACAATGAGTTAAGATTCAAAGTCAAGATGTTGCTCATTTTGCTTGAAAAAGGGACTTTTCCACAGCTTTTTAAAACCACCACCACCACCACCACCACAACAACACGTAAGTAACATGAAGTTTTAGACTTTGTTAGATGACTGAATTGTCAACTATTTTGACAACTGCCAAAATGAAAATGATATTTTGAAAAGTGGCCAGGGCAAGACAACAACAAAAATTGCCACTAATGGAGATACCCCCCCTTTCCTTTAACCTTTGTTCTTAAATGTGTTTAACATAGCAAAGGCAGACACTATCTGAGATTCAGCATCCATTGCTAGTCTGCCTGTGTGAACTTAACCTGATTTCATGGGAGGAACAGTGAATGAAGTATTGTAGCTCATGGCTGTCAGCAGTGAAAAATAGTTGGGAATGGGACAAACAGCTTCTTAGCTGTGATTGTTTCCGGCTAAAACACTTCTAACAGCTGTTTGCTTTGGCCATGAGTTGGATTTCATTCCCCCCCCCCCTTCCTTCAAAATGATTTTTTTAGACGTTGTGGGCTGGTTATTTATGTAATCAGGAAGAGGTCTGTGATTCCAGTGTTGTGGACTCACTGCTGTTTAGACAGTTGGGATACGAGGATCTCTCTCGGTTTCTTTCCGCTAATGCATGGCAATGCAATGGTGTAGGGAGATGAAACCTCAAATTTATGAGTGCTTTAATCCCAGACAGGCGGCTTTGCAGCAGTTGCCTTGAAGAAAAGTTCACGCCTCAAAGGAGTGTTTAGTCTTACAGTCACTGACTTAACTAAATGCTGTTTGTGCGGGAGAGCAAGAGCAGAGATGAACGAAAAGACTTGCCTCTTTTTGAAAAAACCGTCATATTGTTTTTAAAACTTTCAAAAGATGACTGCAACTTTTGTTTAAAGCATTTGTTCTGGAACTCACTGAAGCTAAAATCTACCCGGCTGAGGTCAGAAGCAATTTTCTTTTTGGCAGAAAGCGGAGACGTTTATAAAAGCCATGCCTGTTCTTGGTGTTGCCTCAAAGCTTAGACAGCCACCTATAGGGTCAAAGCCTGTTCATACTGCCCGTCCGATACCAAATCTTGGCACAAGCAGGTCACAGCAATATTCATCAAAGTCTCTGGAGCTTCCTAGGGCAGAGAGCTCAATGCTTTCTTGTCAGTTTACATTAAAGTCAGCCTGTGATTTTGGAGAAGTAAAAGCACTCCAAGGAAAAAACAAGGAGACAGAGGATAGCAAGGTTAGTTCTGAATTTTACCTGCAAATCTGAACTTTGGGGGGGGGAGTGACCTACTTATGCAATGCTTGTCTAATAATGTGATGGGTATGAGAATTGTATACAGTGAGCTAATTTTGGGAGTGAGTGATTTTAATTTTTATTCTGTGTGTTATCACTCCAGATCATATCCTGTGCAGAGGCTCAGAGAAGCAGAGTTGTGAAATGATGATGGTTAAGGAAATATTGATGTTTGGTGGGTGTGCATGTACTGTATTTTAAGAAACACACTGTTCCCATGCTCATCCTGACTCCCAAAGGGAAGTTGCTTGCTAACTCAATAACAACAAACACTCTTGGTAGTTTGGGTTTTGTTTTGTTTCCCAACCCATATTGCTTTACGTAACTGAATATATATATATATATATATATATATATATATATATATATATACACATCCTAGCATTAAAAAATTGCCTGTGTGTAAAAAAGCTTTCTATTTTGGCTACCTCTGTTTATGATAGCTCCAGAGTGCTCTGATTTATGGTGACAAATCTAAGATTTCTCTCCAGCATAATCTAGTTTGGAGAACTGAAACAATTTTTGTTTGTTCAGTGAGAATCATTGCTATTTTTTTTCTGAGCCTTGTTATCTTAGAATAGTAGTACCAGCAGAATTCCATTTGCTTTATCTGATGTGTCTTGCTGCACGTTCTTAATTTAATAGTACAGGCTTATCTTTCTTTTGGATTACAGGCATAAGGCACATTCTACTAGGACATTATCATGGGAAAGCCTCAGTAAAACAAAATGGGGGGGGGGCAGCAAAGAGCACCTGACTTAGGTCCTGTTTGTCTCCACAAGGTATAAACCAGAAAACATATTGGGAAAATGTGCTCATACAGATTATACACAATTCTATGGGAGAACGTCAGTGTTTTAAAACGAAACTTGTGATATAAAACCAGGCAGATGTTGGTCACAATATTCATACTTGCCTACTGTTAACTAGGAGATGAAGTGATGACTTGGGAAGGTAGTAGCCGCTTTGCCACAAACTCTCTTTGGAACTTGGTGTGTGTTACTTGCCTGTGTTGAAATGTGGTGTACCAGGTTTTGCCACATTCACAAATGTGCAGTAAAGCTAAGAGAATGCTCTTTTTGAAGCTTCCCAGTGCTCCTTATTGATTTCAGCTTTTTTCCTGGCCAGAAATAACCACTTTTTTCCTTCTCCACCAAAGCTTTTAGTTGAGTATCGCTATCACTGAACCTTTGCATGCAGTATAGAACTGCATTTTAGTTGTAATGGAGTCCTGCATATTTCTTTGCTCTTGATACATTTGAATGAGTGTAAAAAATGTTTTCTTTAATATTATTCCTTCCCAAGTTACCATGGGGAAACTCTTTTCATTCTGAACATTATTATTTGGCAAGATGCAGAGAGCATTGAATTGAAAAGGTAACTTCCTGAGTCTTTCATTTAAATGGAATACAAATTTGACTTTTTTATTGCTGGTACATGAAATATTTTCTGATTTCCATAAGAAAAGCTGCAGATAGAAATGGTGAAAGTCATAAACAATCCAGAGACCTGTAAGCATACTTATGTCACATGTATCTTAGTGGGATGTGCTTTTTCTATACCTGGATTGTGTCCTTAGTCTGTACCTTGTACTGCGGCTGGAGTCATTGGGAGCGTCTTGTTTCTTTGCACAGCATTTTATTGCTGGAACTCGTGACTGGGCTACAATGTCCCTAAGGGGGACATTGATCTATAATACATGTTTTTTTAGAGTCCACATTGCATTGCTGTTCTATATTGTGAATGTATTTCAATGAAACACACCGTAAGCCATTGAAATTATGCTTCTGTACTTGGTTGATTGTGCCCTTTAACACCTCTTAAATCAATGGTCCCTTTGACAAGCAGCTTCATAGACCCAGATCATGAATCATTGATGTTGCCTTGCACAGGCAAGCAGTGGGCTGGATGAAAAGGTGCCTTTCCATTCATGGAAGGAGACCATCCATTCACAGAAGGGCTCTTCTTTGACTTGGACCCAATGGAGTTTCCATGAATGGAAGTTAGTGGAGTGCTTGCCAACCCTCAAAGCAGATCTTCAACAGGCTGCAAGTGAAACCTAACAAGACCCAGTTCCATGAGTGCAAATTTGCTTATTAACTCTGCATTGAACTCAGTGGCTTCTGCTGTAAGCTATAGTAGAAGGAAGTGTCCATTCACCTTAAGGGATTTCCCCGCCATTTCCACAGGCAGGGTGGTTTGCCGTATTAGCTGCAGGACCTTCCCCCTCACCAGGTGGTGAGCAGAGAGTGCAATTCTGCTGGTTGCATGCTTTGCCTGCATGTTTCCCACACGTAATGTGCTGGGAAAGCAGCATGCAGATGGAAGGCTCCGCTCACCAGTGATGGCTATGCATACTTACAATAAGCAACTGATCAATAATTTGTCCTCAGATGGAAACGTGCAGCAACTAACACTGCCAGATGAGGCCAGGCCTTACATATTTTTGTGCTGAGGAGATCTAGAATTGCAGGCCTATAAGGGTTACAAATCAATAAAGCAACCCTTTTAAGTTACTTTGTGACACTAAGCATATTTACTTGATGTATGTCCTGTTGAAATTTGTGGGACTTCTATGTAAAAAGGTTAAAGACTGAAGCGTTGTCCTGTTTATTTTAGTGACACTGAAGTCAATTGAAGCAATGACTGTAAATCAGCTCAAATTGAACACAAATTTAAGTACATTGGTTAATCTATGTTGTGCTGTTGAATTGCAATTTGCATCTGAAATATCCGCCTCTGCTGTGATGGAATAATCTCTCTGTGCTTTTGCTGGGGTGTGTGTGTGTGGATTTATTACTTTTGTTGCACTCAGTAGCTTTCCTAGCTATGGCTCCCATGAAGCATTTGTGCCTACTTCAAACAAAATATATTTGCTCCCATTGCAACACTAGCTGTAACACATGCTAAACATATATTGATTTTATTCCACGGCAGCTCTAGTTTGGTGAGAGTGCTTCTAGAATACTCTTAAAAAGTGCTGTTATTAAACAAGTTGAAGTCTGCAGTGCAGATATGCCCATAGACAAAACTTCTGTTGCATCTTTTTGCTTTATCCTTGTTAGTAAGAAAAAAGTATGGCTAACTAAGGCCACATTCAGACGTGTGGTTATTGCCTTGGTTTTACTGGCTGTGGTGCTAGTTCTTCTGTCCTGACTTCTAAACTTCATTTGACACTGCAGTACCTTGTTGTGATCTGGAACTGTAGCTTTATGATTAATTTACAACATGTGGCACTAAATTTTAAATGACTGGAAAAAACCGTTTTGCGGGTATACCACCCCAATTTTTGTCAATACAAAACTTCCATGCTTTTCCGAGTACACAGCGTGGCAAATGGATATTTTCAAGAAATAAGAGAGACACGAATGCTAAATTTCACCTAGATTCCACTAGATTCCCAGAAGTAGCTTTTATATCATGTAAATGATCAAATAATATATGAAATTAAGCAGGTATGGAAATGTTGTGAAGAGATGGAATAAAGTGCCATCTGAATGCAGCAAGTATGAGATTTTGGGAGATGCTGTCTTTAACATTCCACTCATTAAATTCTGCTTAAGCCAACCAAAATGCTTACCCTGAATTTCAGAACCACTGTCCTTTTACTGTGGTTTCACTTTGGATGCATGAAACTACAGTTAAATTGTTTGGTAGTTATTTAATACCGGTCTTCTGCTGATCAAGTGCAATCTTAGTAGTAGATGGGACACATACAGAAATTACTTCAGCAATAAATCAGTGGTAAACTTTTAGTGAGGATGTCGAGCTGTCATTAGGGTTAATGCTCCTCCAAGTTATCCTATGCAGATGTGGACTCAGTGCTATTGCTCTCCAATGCTCCAGTCATTTTGTAGGTGAATTTCTTGGGAATTAGCAAATGCATTAAACATATGGCATTCCAAGTCTATAGTGCTATACCTTTAGGAATGTTTCCATTGACACAGATCAGATAAAAGGCCTTTCACTCAAAGTGTAATGAATACCTTCTCAGAATTTCCAAATGCAAGAAAAATCTGCTTGTGTTTGGGCAATTATGGGATATAATTGGATATGTGGGAACTCCTATTTTTGAGGGGAAAATGATGACTCTATCTGTTAAAGATAATGGAAAGTATGAATTAATCATCTGGTTTACATTTATGCTTGGCTCCTGCTTCCAGGTTCCAGTTTGCTATTTAAATGCATTGGAAATGCAACTCTAGCAATTGCTAGAGTTGTTAACCTTTCTTGTCAGAAAGGTGTTGTGATTAACATGTAGGGAATCCTCGGTGCATTCCTTCTGTAGCTTGAAGTGCTCTGAATTCCAAAATAAATTTGAATTTCCTGCATCTCAATATAGTACATCATTTTGCCACCCAGCTGTTTTCCCCACAGTCTTTGTGTACTGTCCTCCTGAATTGAAGAGACTTTTGACATCCCAGTTGGCTTCCAAACTTCATTATATTGCCAAGTCTGGCTTAGAACACAGCTGCAGGAATCAGTTAATGGCTACTCAGATGCTCCTCCTTCTTAGATCTGCTGTGCTTGCAGTATTTTTAAGCTCCCAACTAATATGCAAGGTAGGACTGTCTATCTATCTATATCTATCTATCTATCTATCTATCTAATCTATCATCATACAGTACAAGTAGTATGTTCCTTCTGTAGCTATTTGGGCACACCATTTTGAAACTTGAGCAAAGTTATTTTTAAGGAAATGGAATGATATACATTGTATATGGAAGGACAGATCATGAAGTTGAGGCTCCAATACTTTGGCCACCTCATGAGAAGAGAAGACTCCCTGGAAAAGACCCTGATGTTGGGAAAGATTGAGGGCACTAGGAGAAGGGGACGACAGAGGACGAGATGGTTGGACAGTGTTCTCGAAGCTACGAACATGAGTTTGACCAAACTGCGGGAGGCAGTGGAAGATAGGAGTGCCCGGCGTGCTATGGTCCATGGGGTCACGAAGAGTCGGACACGACTAAACGACTAAACAACAACAACAAATTATATATTTTTTTCTCATAGCCAACAATTGACTAACAGAGAGATTATCCACATCTCCTGAAGTGCTACTCAGCTCCTTACCGCATCCTCGGGTTCCCCAGAGTTGCCAGTTTTGTGAGGGGGGGCACACAAGTATAACCATCTCCTTCAAACTCTTTCCCCAACTGATCACTTTCCTTCTCTTCCAAACCACTTTTTGGTCAGAAGGAAGAAGGCACAAGTTACATGTGGACAAACTTTGCTCCATCACATCTGCAGTCTGTATATGAAACTTCCTCTCTTCCAGGATCACTAAACGAAGATGAGTCTGCTTTCCTCTTCTTACAGCACTAATTTGTCATGCAGTTATAGTCCTTGCTGCAGAAGTAGTTGATACTTCTGTTCATAACAGTTGGTTACTTTCTATGAATTTTAAGTTGCTGGGATGGTGGGTTTTTTTTTGTTCACTAGCCTCTCTTTTTGCTTTTATTGGAATGAAAATTTGCTGAAAGATTGCATAACACATTGAAATTCTCAGTCAAAGAATTCACAATGTTTTGTCTGGTAAGTGCAAGCAGATAATCCCCTTGTGTGAAGTGTGCTGCTTTCTGGTGGCTCTTTTGCAAGCCCTGTATAAACCAAGTGTAGAGGTTTTGGAAAATAAGCAAGTCAAATCAAAGGGAAGCTAATCCTCAAGTGGTTAAGGCAGGATCATACAGTTTGTGGGTATAAATACTGAGGAGCTGCCAGCTAATAACCACGTCTGCAAGTCTGCATGTATAAAACATGAGAGAAGCTATAACAAAGTGCAATATTGATCGTGATGCCTAGGAGATGACTTGCATGCTGTTTTGCTTGTAAATTGCTTGTTCTAATCTAATGGTTGGGCATGGGTGATTTCAAAATACAATCGTACCTTGGAAGTCGAACGGAATCTGTTCCAGAAGTCCGTTTGACTTCCCAAACATTCAAAAACCAAATCACAGCTTCTGCAGAAGCTGCAGAAGCCAAGCTGCAGAAGCCCCGTAGAATGTTCTGGTTCCAAAAGAATGTTCACAATCACTTCTTGGTTTGTGGCATTTGGGAGCCAAAACATCCAAGTTCCAGGGCGTTCAGGATCCAAGGTACGACCGTATATGGTACTTGGGTGCAGCCCAGTAAAGATTAGGGATGAAGTTCCAATTGGAGCTCCAGAAGAGAATGAAGATAACGGCAAATACTTTCTGTGGCTGATGTTGACAAACACGTACATGCATGTGATTGTGTTCTGAAGTGGAGTAAAGGAGTGACACAGGAAAATGGGTGTGAGAACAATCCTCACAGTTGCTTCTGCCAACTTGGTGTGTGCTGCTTTCCATCTTGCCTGCTTCTGCTCAGAAAAATCTGTTGTGGGACAGTGGCAGAAAAACACACTTGTGTGCTCTGCATTCCTATGCAACACCATGTGAAATAATGAGCTGGGGTTGAGTTTTGTAACCTGGCCTCTTAGTGCACATGCATAATTTATCACAGCTTAATTATGTGCACTAAATGGAAATGCTGTTACTTAATTTGCATGCGTGCACACACAATTCTAACATTTCTCAAAATGTTACGGCAACCAGCCCCAAAGTTTGGCATCTCTGCACACATATATTCCCACTTCTGCTTGAGCTGATTCCCCCCCCCCCTCCATTGGTCAGCAAAACTAGATCAGGGAATAAGGCTTCCTGATTTCCCCGCCACACAAAAAGAAATGTGTGGGCAGTTTTCCTGAACCTCCCTGCCTTTCTGCCCTGATATTCTCAGATATTTCAGATAGCATGGCTTGGTTTCTCATTAGGAAGCTTCGCTTTTCAACACTAGCTCAAAATCATTATTCAGCTGAAAATGTCCAATTAATACAGCTGCAGTTAATCTGGAAAAGGAGTTCAAGAAGAGGCAATGGAATCTCCTGAGCCCCAAATACTGTTCAGCAAAGCTGCATTCCACATTTCTAGCACCTGGCCCAGCATCTTGATGATGCTGTGCTGGACTCCCAAGGACTTGGCAGCCTCTCCTTCCTGTTGTGCAACAGAGTTTGATTTATAGGACATCTGTAAAACCACCACATATTAGTAATCAGGATGGTCATGCATAGAAAGCTTGACTTCCTATCAAGTGTTGCCGAATGCTTTCATCCAGCAGGAAAGGTCTGTATGGCTCATACATGATTTAGGGTGAGTAAGGCATAAATCAACACACACAGGACTTTTACTCACCACTAACAGCAACAATGGGATTTCCTGCCAAGGCATGCCAACCAGTAAACAGGATTTTCTTCTGTGAATATAGCTTGTCCATTTAAAATAACGTAAAAGAGTCTCCAGTGGACCATATCATTTATAAATAGTAATTGTTACCTTAAACAGAACAACAGTGTGACCATGTTGTAAGACTTTATAAGAGATGTGTAATTGAATTCAGAATCTTGAGTGCAAACCACCGAGTGAGGATTTTGTCTTACCCATTATAATGAACAAAAATCTTCATCTTGATTAGAAAACCAGTCAGTCGTTACAAGCATTACTGGAGAATTCTTGAAAGAGGAGCAAGAAGCTTCCCTGGAGTCGTTTTGGGGTGCATTTGCTTAGCTTTGCCCAGACTGTGATTAGTATTCAGGACTAGGAGTGAGGAAGAGTTAAATGAGTTAAACTAATAATTGTACATTCTGCACAGCTGCAGTGTATCATTTTATGTTTCAAGTTGTAGAAGAATCTCTCAGGGAAACAATGCTCAATCTGTAATTTGCTAGGCAAATTCATATTCCAAGCCAGGAAACTGAAAACTGCAAGCTTCAAAGCACCAGTGCTTCTTGGTTGTACAAGAAAGAGCTAAAGGAGCTGTACTTTCTCTGTACAACATTTCAGAGTTGTAAATAGCTTTACTTAGAAAGAGCTTGGTTAAGGAGGAAGAGGAATGGCTACCGGTAGTCAGAACAGAATCCAGGAAACCGGGCTTTGCAACTGACCCTGAATATTTGTTACTCTCAGCATTTCTTTAAACACAAAACAGGAATGATGTTTCCTTTTATGAAGTGCATCTCTAAGCTCATTGGTTAGAGCTTGCGGTTTGCATGAATGAGGTTGCTGAAAGGAAAAGAGCTATTTCCAGCGCAAACTGACTGTGCTGATCTAGACAGACCATTTGCCTGAATAGGTATGGGACAGCTCCTTATTTAGAAGGGAACCTATTGATTGGCAGTAAATCAGTTCAATAGCATAGCTGCTTTTTTAAAATGAACGTGACTCCATACCCCTGATTTATATAGCTTATTTCCCCACAGCAATTAACTTCCCAGATGTGAGGCTGATTTAGGTTATTTAATAGCATTGGACAAGTCCAATGCCTTTTTCTGTAGGAAGCAAGCAGAGGAAAGCTTGTGTGAATACCGGTAATAAGTATGCACTGTTATGCCTAATTCCAACCATCCACATGGGGTCACACTGATCTCTGTGCTGAATGCTGTTACCCCAGACTAGCAGGGTTGGTAAGGGTGGCATTACTGTGGCACAGAACCAACAACAGTGGCACCAAACTGCTGCACTAGCTAGTAACTTATTCTGTGAGGCATTTCCTTCCTTCCTTTCCTTCTCTCCCTCCCTTTTCCTATTTATCAGCACTGTATTGAAGGAAGCAGCCTTATGGCAATAATCACCTGTATTTCTGGGCATGCTCCCAGACTAATTTATGCCATTGAAAATTAGTTGCAGTGTGCACCTTGACTTAGCCTTGAACTTAGATCAGACGCCTCTGCCTGATAGTCCCTGGTGCCCTCAGGGTCACTTTTGTCAGGAGTCCCAAGGAGACAGTGTGTAGGGGCTGGGCGGATCAGAATTGTGGGGAGGCGGGGGAATTGCCTGTTGATTACCCTAGGGAGGGTCCAATGGGTCAGGGCCTCAATAGGTTTAAGAGTCATCTTGGGAGGGAGTTACAGATGACAAGTCAGATCCCAGGGAGCATCCCAGCAGTGTAACCACTCCCCCTCCTCTGCCCTGTCCTCCCTTACACCACCTAGGTGCACTGTGCTTACTTCAACCCCCGACTTTTATGCTAGCCTTGCCTCTGATTCAGGCACCCTGTTTTGGAGGTGCCAGAGCATATTGCAACCCATCCTCTCAGGAGGAGTCTGCCTGTCAATTTGTTTTGGAGTTGCTGCTGTCGCCTCCTCTGTTGCCTGGGTCACAGAAACACCAATGCTGGTCAGGTCCAGCCGACCTGAACGAGTTCCTCTTTGCTTGCCCAGTCTAAAGAACAGTCCCACTTGCCATGCTGAAGTTGTGCCCACCTTGTTCCAACATAAAGGGACCCAAGGGGGCATGTCGTGATGTCTTAGCTTGCTTAGCTTATAACCTTATTGTGCCTATGTATTGTACTGATTTGAGTGTCAAAGATTTGGGCAGAAACCATACTCTGAGTTTGAGTTATTCATTCTCCAGTGATAGCCAGGTCAACCTTCAACTCATACCCACATATTCACATCTCCACACACCACTGACATTAGGCTTCAAAGAACCCAATAGAGTAGGTTGCCGTTTGGTTGTGCTGTGTGTGAGGTGCCTACAACAGCTTCTCCTGTTTGCAAATGAGGCCCAGACCCAAAAAGGTTGGCCAACTATGACTTAGATTAACCTTGATTCTCCAGAATCTTAGCAGAAATATTTTCTAACTTTGAATGCTCAGAAGAGTTCAGTTTGCTGGGAAATTTGAGGCAAATATGCAGCGGTCATTATTAACTTATAATTCTTGCTTTCACTCCATTTTCTCTTTAGTAGATCTTGATTAGTCAGTCCTGGGATCATTTCCCTCACTTTTCAAAAGTAATAATAGTATATCAGCACATTACAACAAGGTACAATAACTGCATTGATCCAGAGATGCAGCAAAATGGGATGGGACTGACAGCACCATATTGTAAATAATTTCTCAAGCATACACTAAAAAGTATGATGGTAGTGGTAGTGAAAAGTACTTTCACACATCAGAAACTTGCTAAATTTATTTCTTGGAACATATGCAGATTTCTGGGTGTCAGCTTTACAGCTTTCCCGTGAAAGTGGTTTTCGAAGATAAGACAATTTAAAAAGCTTAGGAAGCAGTAGTGCAAAAGCAGCCTGTGTTATATAGATGAATTATAGGGTTGCCATGTGTCCTCTTTTTCCAGGACATGCCCTCTTTTTCAGGGGTAAAATGTCTGTCCAGGTGGATTTTTAAAATTTGCCAAATTATATCTGGTTAAACTCTGAATGAGACATACGAGATTACTGGTGGTTGAAGACTTGCTTTCCTCTTCTCTTCTCCTGCCCACCCCCTCAGCAATATGTCACAACTATTCAAAGGTTTTTTGGATTGCACTTCCCTCCTTCAAATTAGAAATGTCCTCTCCACTTGGTTTTTTTAGGGCTGGCTCAGAGTACTTGGGTTTGTTCTAGATTTTGAAATTCTATGTGAGGCCCTCCTGCCCCAGTTTGGTCAGGGATCATATTAAACTCCGATAAATCACAGTGATGTCAACATGAAAATTAAACGTGCCCATCACCCTGCAATCCTTTGGAGAAGGTTGCACACAACTCACTGGGCTTTGCTTCTGAGTAGATGTGTTCAAAGTTGTACTGTGAATTTTTTTTATGGTGCAGACATTTCTATAGTGTTTTTATTGCACATTTTCAATACTGGATTGCATATATATGTTGCGATCTGCCCTACGTTCCAGTTTTGCAGGAAGGGCAGAGTATAAACATTAATAAACAAACAAATTTGACTGAAATGTGACATATATTCAAACAAATTCTGCAAAACTCTTAGTGTGGATTTTTAAAATGTAGTATGTAAAAAAAAACTTTTAAAGATAGACTCTATGGATGGTATTCAAAATAGACTATTCAAAGTAGACTCATTAAGTTAATGAATATAACTAACTTAAAGGTAAAGGTAAAGGGACCCCTGGCCATTAGGTCCAGTCGTGACCGACTCTGGAGTTGCGCGCTCATCTCGCATTATTGGCCGAAGGAGCCGGCGTATAGCTTCCAGGTCATGTGGCCAGCATGACAAAGCCGCTTCTGGCAAACCAGAGCAGCACATGGAAACGCCGTTTACCTTCCCGCTGTAGCGGTTCCTATTTATCTACTTGCATTTTGACATGCTTTCGAACTGCTAGGTTGGCAGGAGCTGGGACCAAGCAACGGGAGCTCACCCCATCACAGGGATTCGAACTTCTGACCTTCTGATCAGCAAGCCCTAGGCTCAGTGGTTTAACCCACAGCGCCACCTGGGTCCCTGTGTAACTAACTTAGGTTCATTAATTTCAGTGGGCCTACTGTTTGTAGGATTAGCATTGAATACCATCCTAAGTGTAAGAACAATTATCCAATTATCCAATAGCTTACTCATTTATCCAATAGCTTACTCATAGAAATTAATGCAAACAAAACTTGTATTTGTATGTATATAATATATGACTGTGTTTCCCCAGTACATGAAATACCGCATGTAGATTTGCAGAAGGAAACAATTTTGAGCTACACCCCCCCCCCCAGCTCAAAGGGAAGCAATTTGTGTATCAGGAACTGTGCTGAGTTGTTTTGTTACGATGTGGAGTTAAAAAAAGGAAGTACCACAAAACTATAGCTGTTAGAATGCTGGATATTTAGATTGCTTTCTACTTTCATCTTTGGGAGCATATGTTTTTGTTACTGCGAACACTATATTATTGTGTTTTTCCTCAATCCCTGGGAATAATCCAAATTGGCACACAACTGACCTTAGCTTCCTGACCACAATATGGTACAATGTGCAGTTTTGTGCCTGTCTGTTTCTGCAGTGCAAAATCCAACACGTTTATGAACAAACAGCATATGAGGAGAGGATATTGCATCTGACTGTGTGAAAACTCTGAGGAAATGCTGATAACTAAAGCAGCCCTTAAGTTCCATCTTGAGGAACTGAATCTGCCTTGAAATTTCATTCCCAGTTCTTGGCTGGAACAAATACTGGCTGTTTTTCTTTTCTTTTGAGGAATGTCAGAATTTAAATTATAATTTCTGTGAAAGGTTTTAAATGCAATGGTTGTTCTCACCAGGAAACAAATGTTTTAAGGGATTTGTCATGCTAACATGTGGATAGATACATAATCAGTTTGGTAACACAACCTAAAGGCTTTGTTTGTTCCATAATAACCAGTGATGTAGAGATGAATTAACCATCATATTAAACATTCTATAGAGTAAGGGCATAGGTAAATTTATAGTTCCTGCTGTGAATATGACTTCTGGTGATATGATGTGGGAGAAACCATTCAACCATGTTGTCTAAGTAAACTTAATTTGAAGTATAGCTGAACCTTTAAAATATAGACCTTAACTATCTAACGTAGGTTTGGATCAGTGACCTTGTCTATCGAACATAGACTTGGATCAATGAATGGTGGAATATAGTTATAGCTAATTTTGACTGGATTAGGTCCATGAAGGGATAAGAAAAATAGATCCATATTTAGCAGTCCAAAGGTCTTCCTAAACAATCACTCAAAGATGATGAAAATTTAAAAAGTTTGAAGTAAAATGTTATTAAATTGCTATGTAAATAGAGAATCAAGTGTTCTTTTTGTATTGTACTGCTGTCCTGTGAGTAGTAAAGCCTGACATTTTTGTACACTAAGTATACAGGTAACCCACAACTTACGTAGGGGTCTGGTACCCCCAGAACTGGACCCCCTGCAAGATGGAGGGCTGCTTACTCAGCTTAGGGAAGGAGGCAGGAGGGCAAGAAGGAGTTTTGGGGAGGAGGCAGAACTTCCTTCTGGTCAGAGTGGCAACACAAGCCAGTTTTCCACAGGAAGCATGAGAACAGCAGGGCAGGCAATTGTGTTACATCTTTACTGTGGCTTACTCATCAATGCACTCTCCAGGATTATCACCAGACTTCATGGAAACCTAAAGCAAGCCTGACAGACAAAGATAAGTTGTCTAAAGAAGCTGGAATGCCAACATGACTGACAGCTGAGAAAAACTGCTGACCAGAGGGGGTACTTCACGTCTTGTTCTCTGAGTCATTCTTGGAGATTTAACTACTTCAGTTAGGAAATGGTAACTGGTAATTCAGGCCTTTATTGAGGAAAGAATAGAGAGCTTAATAATGAACCCTGGTTCAGACAAACACTAAGCCACACCTTGGCTTAGCAGCATTGTAGCAAAAAGGACCAGTGAGGATTGGTGTGTCTGTGAGCTCCACTACAGGAGCACACAAGTTTGCAAGATCTGCTGCGTAAACCAGGTCATACGGTTTTTATTAGAAATCTTATGGCAGTAGCAGATTTTTTTTAAAAAAGAGATTAATAGCTAAGGTATATTTATAATATATGAGGAGGAAAAGTTGATAGCCAAATCTTCCACATTTGCTTCTAAAGGTCACCAACCCTCCACAGTTGGGTCATACTGATGGGATAAAAACCCAGCAACTTTTTCACTTAGAAGAAAGATGTCCAGGATAAACTGCACTGAGGAAGGAGTATCAGAACAAGACACCACAGAGAAGCTCCAAGATCCCTTAACCCCTTTCTATACTTTGATTGAAGAGAGAATAGGGCTGTCTTTATCTTTTTGCCATTGCTCTGTGGGGAAAAATCAGTTGGAAGGGGTAGTGGTGCTTGTTTGAATGGCTGGTTTATGGATAGAAGCCGCAGTTATTGAAGGAGTTCTCCACCCAAAACAATTTCTTGTAAAGAAATAATCATAAAATGGTTTTAAATTCATACAATATGGGAGCAGGGGAATGTGTTCTCTATTGAAATTTGTTTAGATTATTATTGGCTTTGCTAAAATTGCTGGTTGTAGGTTTTCTTTGGAGCCAACATTGTTTTCTTGATTAAAGCCTTAGAAACCCCTTGATCAGAAATTCTGGAAGCTGATGCTGTGTTAAAAAAAAGGGGGGGGGAGTCAAAACCTTATGCAAAATGTAATGCATCTCATTTCATAGGTTATAGTTTACAAAATGCTCAATCACGGTAAATGATCGGACTCTTCTTGGTGTCACTGCAAAACACTTCTAGAATTAAGGCAGGTAATAAACATGGAGCACCCAAACGTATCTGCCATTCTGGGATACCTTTCTGGAATTATGAAGGATACATTGAGGTCAAATTCTGAAATGTGAGATTTAATCCATTCAGCTCAATAAACCATTAAGTTTCTCAACCCTAATTCACTCCTGTTTGTCCTGCTTGTTTAAAATACAATCTACCCAATCTATTATTTTATCTCTTTAATTTTACATTCTGCCCTTCCTTCCAAAGAAGCCAAGGGCAGCATGAGGTCAGTGACATGAGGTCAAGGAAGAGTTGCCCTTACAGAAAATGGAGATCCCAATATATTATAGGTTTAAATATGTTGGACATTAATAGCATACATACGATTATATATATATATATATATATATATATATATATATATATATATATACATACATATATATATATATATATATATATATATATATATATATATATATATATATATATATATATATATATACACTCCAGAAGGCTTAGCTGGAATTGACTCTGATGCCTAAAACTTGAGAACTTACTACTTCAACAATATCACCACCAATCCATTGTGGTTTTACACCACTATTGCAATACCCTGCCAGAAATGAAGGCTCGCTTCCATTGGCTTGGGTGTGCTTCTGAAGGGAAAGTGCTGATCCAAAGCATTTTGCATATTTAAAAAGCCAAGTTTTTAAAAATGCAAACTACCATAAGTTATAGGAAGATACAATTTCTGTAACAGAATTCTCAGATGTTACTAAACTACAGACCACAATTTGAAGACCTCCCCACTTTTCATTCAGCATCTTACACAGCCATTCCTTTTCTATTTGCGACCAAATTGTGTTTCATTGCCAGCTACAGAAATTGCTTACATTGATAAGCTGCATGAGGCAAGTGTTAATGTGACCAGCTGCTTTTGGTACAAGTTTCTAGGCATCTTTGTACAGAGGAGATACGAAGAACATTGCTATACTATACCTTGAGATTTGTTCCTTTCGTTCCCCACCTCTCAGCTGGAGCTGGCAAATCTGACATGTCAATGATCTTTTGATATGAAAAGAATATAATGGGATTTAACAGCAGAATAGCAAAAGTCACAATGAAACTATCATATCTGTGTCATACTGTTAAGGGTTAAAATTCTGGGACCCAGAATATATTCTGCTCTGTTCTGTAGAAAAGGGAGAAAGGAGTGACTTAACATTACTAATGCTACCCTGGAGTATTTCCAGATGTTGTCTAGTTCCTAGAGGTACAGTGTCAATTGCAATGGACTTTGCACATTGCCAGGGCTTTCGAAATTTTGGTGTGTGTATATTCTGCTGTGTTCTGAACAAATGAGTGTGAAATAGCTGCATGGGCAAGAAAGTTCAGTCTCCTTTCCCTTGCTTCCTTCCAAAAGAATGTTTGAGAAATACCTCCCCTCTCAAGATCTTTCTTTGTTTCTCTCTCAACACATGTGAAGCAAATTTCCAACTTACGGCACAAACACTGAGATGAGTTGTTGGCAGTTTACTTATTCTGGAGGTGTGACGGCAGTTTCATCTGCTGTACAGTTGTGGTGCTCTCTCCAAACCATCAGGACCCTGTGTGCCTTAGAATTCCCTACAAACCTTCTAAGGAATGCATATAGGTCAAAGGGTGGAGCCCCCTGTCACCTGTTGTGCAGAATTAATTGCAGATTGAACTGCCATCCTGCTAAATCCAATTAGGGTATCAATAGACAGTAAACATGGGCTGCTCCAGATGTCATAGAATTTCCACCATCCCTGACAATTGACCATGATGGCTGGAGCTGATGGGAACTGAAGTCCAATAATGTCAGGCTAAAACCTGGGATAACAATGTTCAATGAAGTTCACTTAGGCCTGTCACTACTTGATGTGAGAATGAAATGAAGGGGAAGACAGCCATTGATAACATTTTGAGCTCCTCGAAGAAAAGGTGGGATATAAATATAACAGTAAAGAAAATTGTAGAGCTACAGGTTCCCCATCCCTCTCATAAATGCTTCACTTCTCATTCCTATTTACTATATGGGTCCCAAGCACTGATATGCTTCTTGAACAAGGTTGTAAAGCCCAGTCAGATTTGAATATGAACTTCACAGCACAGTAAAATGACTCTACTGGTTGGGCAAATTGTTGACATTTTAAAAGATAAGAATCGCCTTTTACAACTGAGATGTTGCATTCGCTGCAGCTACTAAAGTGATAACAACATGAAATTATACCTTAACAGGACAAACAACTATTGATTGCAGGTGGCGCTGCAGGGATGCAGGTGGCGCTGTGGGTTAAACCACTGAGCCTAGGGCTTGCCGATCAGAAGATCAGCGGTTCGAATCCCCGCGATGGGGTGAGCTCCCATTGCTCGGTCCCAGCTCCTGCTAACCTAGCAGTTCAAAAGCACATCAAAATATAAGTAGATATACTCTGGTTTCACCTCAGATCGTATAAATCTTTCGCCTTTTACTAAAATATAAGTAGATAAATAGGTACCACTACAGTGGGAAGGTAAACGGCGTTTACGTGTGCTGCTCTGGTTCGCCCTATAAAAAAACCCTTACAGCACAAAAGCAGCAGCCATAAAAAAATAACATAGAATTAAAATCCATTTAAAGCCTACTGAAATGCCATGCTTGGTGGACATGTAAAAGGGCTAAAAATAATGGATACAAATACATCCACTTTCCCCTTATTAGCTACTTTCAAGTGAATGGAAGATGGACAGAATAAGTGCTGAGTGACTTCATCCATCGTTGATGCTTGCACATATTTCCCACTTAGAAGCAGGTGCATCTTTAGGGATCTTCTAAGGTTGCAATTATATACCCATTTACTTGAAATGAACCCCATTAAACTTAATGAGTTGTTTCTAAGTATACATGTATTGGATTGTTACTCAAGATCATACTGTCATACTTATTCTGCAACCTGACAGAATGGTGACTGTAAAGTTGCCTCGGAATATAATACTAAATTGGGACCTACACCAGATGATCAAAGTAGTTACTGCGTCTGCAATAATTTTAAAATAAATCCTTCTTACTGCCAGTCCTGAAGTATTTCTTTGTTAATTCCCACATATGTGGACAAGGCTGCAGATAATTTTACTCCTTTCCCCTTGATTTTTCTCAGTGAAGGTTTAGGAGTCCATGAAAGTTTTTTTGATGGTTAAACTTGGCTTTCTGTAACTCCAAAAGGAATTTTCCAGATGTTCTTGGCTCATTGAAGATGAATTCTGCATGAGTTCGGAAAACTTTCTAATAGTACTAAGGCATGTCCATTGATTCCTTATATTAGACTAACTATTGGTTTCATTTTATATATTCAATAGTTTGGCAAGTAGAAATGTGTAGGGGTCCGCTCATTTTCCTAATATATTATCTGAAGGAGCAATCATGTGCCATTCAACGTAGAATTTTTATGACCATCCAGTAAAGAAAGTTTTATTTCCTTCCTTCAGCTGCGTTGTTTGACCTGTTGTCCAGTTGGACTGAACCCAATCTTCATAAATAGATTTTCATATAAAGATGATGTGTAACTCCAACCATCCTCTGCTGAATCTGTTCAATAAATGTGAAATGTTTACTTTCTTTTATATCCAGAAGGAAAAAGCAAGTATGACTTTTATTAACTCCATTTATTAATGGAGTTAATAAAAGTCATACTCCATTGATTAAAGTCAACTCCATTTATTAATGGAGTTAATTAACTCCAGTTATTACCTCCATTGTACAATTGGGATAATCAACATAAACTAAATGTTAAAATGGAGAGATGTAAATAAAACAGAATACATGTTTCATAATTTGCTTTTTAGAGAGCTTTTTAATCCAGGAATTTAGGAACAGAGGAAGTTGTCTTCTCCTGAGTAAGACTATTTAGCTCAGCCTTTAATATCCCCTTTTGAAAAGTATAGATATTTTTAATTTTATTTTGGTACTTGAGTAGGTGGTAGCATTTCAACTACAGTCATGCTTGCAGGAAACAATATCTAGACAGTAAAATATGGAGGTCAAAAGGGAGGGTGTTGATAGTACGCCATTCCCCCCCCCTCTCCTCAATATCTAGACACATTTCAGTTCATCTTCAGGCTCAGGTTTGGCATTGTAACTACCTCAGTTGACCTTTGCTGGGAGAGAGTGAGTGTGATTTCAGTGGGTTTTGATACCACTAATCACAGTAACCTCTTTGAGCTAATGGATGGTACTGTAGCTACATAGTCGCATATCAAATGGCAGGCTGAAGAGCTCTTTCTGGTAGAGAGTGGGAAGCAATTTCCTCATAGGTTATTCTTCTTTAGTGAATGGTTGAAGTGCAGCTTGGTTTTCCCTTTTTGCAGTCATTCTTCCTTGGAGACAGCTGACACAGTCTCCAAGTAGCCCTTAGCCCTCAGGTCAGTGGCAGAGTGTACCCCCTTCAGCTCTGCAGACCCAACTACACCTAGAGACACAGGGAAGATGACAGATCCCTAGCAATTTCTGTTCCTCTAGCTTTGTTCCCATCATTGCCCGTCACTACACTCACCCAGGGCTGATGGTGCTTGTGAAACCAACAGATGCTACCACCTGCACTCTCATTAGAAGCTTTTGGATGTGCATACTTAGGTCAGGGCCCAGCCCTGCCCAAGCATCTCCTCTGATGAAGAGGAAAGGGAGCAGGAACTTCCAGAACATCTGAGGTGCCATGGGACATTCCTGCCCCAGGTTCCTAGATGGTTCCTAGATGGTTCTCACACTCTCCCCACATCTTCCCAAGGGCTACAAGAACAGAGGAGATGGTGAGCCAGTCAGAAACTTCAGAGCTATCTCCAAAGAGTTTGATTATCTGTACATGAGGCTTTTTATGAGAGTGTAGTGCATGGATCAGGGCCTGACTTAGAGCCAGTAAGGGGTAGAGCCTCCACCTCTTAGAAGTTAAATACTTTGCACGCACAGTTCTTTTTTATAGTGTTGTTTTACCACAAAACATAATAAAATAAGGGAAGACAACCCTCTCATTGGGAATGGATGGATTGGATAGAGGATAATTCTACATGCCATTAGTTGATCTTCTCATGTGGAAAACTGACAGGATGGTGGGGAAGGAATGAGGTCAGGAACATGTCAAATACATCAAAATTCAAATGGCTGTATATTTGTAAGACTTGGTTTTTTTTGTTTTTGTTTTGCTTTGCTTTATGTTCCTAGAAGGATGTCATTTAACTCCCACAGCTATGCCAAGCTGTAACACTTAGTCACAAAAAGTCACCAGGTCTATTTAAAAAATAAAACAACCCACACAATTTGTATTTTGGTTTTGGGGACACATTCACACATTAATGTCATCTTGTCAAGTTCTTCTCCAGGGTATTCAGAGGTGGAAAACTGTTGAAGCACTGACAGCTAAATTCTTCAGAATTTCAAACACTACTGCTTTGAGATCCTACAACCTCTGGTTCTCTTCTACCACTTTTGAGCTTGTTTATAGACTTGGACTGCATTCCACAATTCATTCATTCATCATGGGCTCCATTTGAAGTCCATGGCTTGGATCCATTGTTTGCTCCTACTAGGTGGAAGCATCCTGTGAGTATCACAGAATGCTGTCCTGGCAAAAAAGGGTGGTGCTGAAGATGCTGCAGGGGGAGAGGGAAGCATCAGAAATGGCCTCATCCCCTTCTGTCAGTCGTATCCATTGGATCAAGCCTCTCCTGTGAAGTGATGATACTCTTCTAGTCATAGAAGGCTGACTTAGAATCCAAGCCAATGGTACTGATGGTCCAGAATAAATGCAAAGGCTTTATAAGCAGTGGTATCACTGTCACATTGTGTGTGTGGCTGTATTGCTACTCAAACAGTTTCTCCTTTTTTTGGGGGGGGGGATAAAACATAAAAAAATTAAAGGTTTTGAGTTCAATGCGAGAGGAATTTTTAAAACTCATTTGGATTTAACCACATTGCACCTGTTTTTAATGGCTGGGCTAAATGGAAACAACAGTGAACAAGAAACAATATCAATAATTTGGGTAAATTCCTTCCTTCCACAAAACCTCTAAACTATCATTGAAGATAAATCTAATATGACCTATATGTGGAAACATTTTAATTGTAGCTATCAAAATATACATGAGACTGGTTTTGTTTTGCTTTTTGTCTAGACACAATAATGAGCCTAAAAAACAATCTGTTGTCTGCTTCTGTAGGTTACGCCTGGTCAAGCCAGTTGGCGTTTTCCATGGTTAATAAGAGATGGACTTGAGATGGAATTCCCAGGCAGAGTTATGCTAAAATCTGAGCCTAGTTAAATACTAGTCCACCTGTCTCCGTTTTCCATAACCACATCCAGGCATTGCCCTGGTGCATAAAATGTATGCATAAAATCAATATTCTGTGTTCACTGAAGTTTATAAACTTCTGGCATAGTCAGAAATTGTATCAACGGTTGACTGGTTTATTCTTTCTTTCTTTCTTTTAAAAATAATAATATTAAAATATGTTTAAAATGTATTTAGCTTTTTAGAAAGAAGCAGAATGTCAGAGCTTCCTGCTCCACCTTAACATGCTTTGTTAATGGCACAACATAATTTGGGAATGGGAGAATTTGACTGAGCCCCACAACAAAATGGGAGGAGGCTACTCCTAAGTACAGGCAGCCCCCCACTTACATGGGGGTTACTTTCCAAGGCACCACACACATCAGTGAAATCAACTGAAACCCATTGAAAAAGCCTGCAAACACACCACTCCACCCCCATCCTGTTCCACCCTTTTAGTTCTGTTTCAGTGACATCTTTATGATGTTTCTGGGTCACCTCTAGTTTTGGTGCGATGCAGGTATTCATAGTTGCACACATGTTGGACGTGTGTAAACGGGGCTGTCTGTAAGCCAGCCTGTGAAGGCCCTCATTAACTGTTAGGTTTGGATGTGTAGCTATGTCATAATCAGAAAGCCTTCATCTAATTCCTCAAACCTTAATTAGATTTGGACTAAGTGCTATGCTAAGACTAAGTTTAAGTCCTGTGCCACTAAAACCAATTGGTTTGGAAGCATGTGGAATCTGCTGGCACGTAATCAATTACTTATAATTAGTATTGGACAGTGTTCTCGAAGATACCAACATGAGTCTGACCAAACTGCGGGAGGCAGTGGAAGACAGGAGTGCCTGGCGTGCTCTGGTCCATGGGGTCATGAAGAGTTGGACACGACTAAATGACTAAACAACAACAAGTACTGCTTAAATGTTTAAAAATCAATAAAATGATGTAACCACCCATCCCTTCATTCAGACAGGACTTTGCAACATGAATGCCTTTTTTAATCCAATCGGTATTTATTTATTTCTTGCTCCCTCGGCCAGTAAAGTGAGATGAGCGCCACAACCCCAGAGTCGTTCATGACTGGACCTAATGTTCAGGGGTCCCTTTACCTTTATACCACTTTTATATTCCAAGAAGTTCAAGGTGGTGTACGTGGTTCTCCTCCCCATTTCATCCTTAAAAATAACAACCCAGTGAGGTAGGTGGGTTAGTGGTAATTTAAACCCAGGTCGTAGTCTAACACTCTAACCCTTATACCACACTGACTTGGTTTTTTTCTGGATCTTTATTTTGTTTATACTATATACATTATGTTGTATTCTGCCTTGTAATTTTTTTTAATGAAGAGTGGTATGAAAATTTAATAAATAAAATAAGGAAAGAAACAAAATAAAAACAAAAAAAGCTCAGCTTATAAATTCTCAAATAAATAAATAAATCTAAAATAAATAAATAAATAAATAAATAAATAAATAAATAAATAAATAATATGACATCCCCCAATTTATTTATTTTCAGACTTGGTTCAGACTGCTTTGCATGTGTTGTTTGCCTCAGTTTTCATCTTTTCACATGTGGAGGTTCTGATGTATTGGACTCTTTGTTCCTTAGGTACATTTATTAAACTGTAGGGTAAAAAATAAACCTTGGTGTCATCTGTTTAAGTATGTGGTCTTGCAAATCAGCAACTTGTAATGGGAGAAACAGCCATAAATTTTTAAAAAACTGGCAAATTGCTCATGTGCCACTTCCAAAATTAAGAATTTCTCCAAATTAAAATGTAAAGCAGGTGAGATGTAAAGGGAGAAGTCGAACTTTGCAGTCAAATAGGATGTATCTATTTTTTCTTACTAGAAATGTAATGTTTCAAAATCAATAAAAAGAAAGTTTGTGTGAGAGAGGTTTTTTAAAACCACACATTTTATGTTTTATTTGCTGAGTATCTTGAGATTTAACTTTTAATGAAAATCATACTTGAGGCTTCGAAAGCACACATAAGGAATAGTCTTTGTTCTAAGAGAGAGAACAAAGTTAGAGAGGAGAGGCTTTCTCAAGGCCTGTAGCATGAGGCTGTGGAGGATTAACTGCTAGCAGACATAGCTGAAAGGAAGAAATTCAAAGCCAAGTTTTATGGAAGAAGTATGTTTTAAGGATGGATCTGAAGGTGGAGATGGAAGAGGCTTAACGAAAGACAGGAAGAATCTGTTCCAGGCATAGAGCACACCTTGCACTAGATTTGAAGGCAGAACTGAGAAGGCAGCAAGCTTTTGTGGGACAGAGTTGAAACAATAGATTGAAACCTGGTTATGGCAATGGTGGTTTCACATCTATAGATCTTTTTATGACCGATCTGCTCTATCCAGGTATTTAAACAGCCTTCAGAACACTTGCATTTTCTTGATGGTTTTGGAATGATGCTGGGGAAATAGCTTCTATATCTTTTAGCTAGGTATAATTTTATAGGCTGTCATTTGTATTTGCTTTTTAATCTGTTTATTTTTGTTTTGCATTTGCAATGTTTTTTTATCCTGAAAGGAGGGCCTAAAATAAATAAAATAATATATTAAAATATTTGCAGGCGTTGAAATTGCTTTGTGCAAATCCACCTTCATATGGCTGTTCTGGTGGGAATTGAACTTTAAATGACCTAGACATCATTATAGCAGAAAGGCAGTATAGAAAACTTTATTTTTTTTAAAAAAAGTTGAGCTACCATGCAACTTTAACTTACTACACATTATCCTTCAAAGAGAGTAGGTCACTAAAGAAGGTCAAAATTGTAACAGTCCTTCTGAATTGATATCTAAATCTACTTCTACTGTTCTTGTTATTGTAAGGTTTTTGAATTGTTCATATTTATTCTATATTACAATGCAATTTCAGCTGGCCATGATCACAGAAAAACTGCCTTATACCCAGGACTTTTTTTCCAGCTGGAACTCAGCTCCCACCTCCCTGGTGGGTACCATTGGCATTCTAAGAGAATGAGGAAGGTGTTCCTGGTGAATTCCAGCACCTCTTTTTCTAGAAAAATAGCACTGCTTATAGCACTTCAGACGGTTTATCCATTTAACTTTGACTAATGGCAGCTTTTCAGAGTCTTTTCCTGCTACCTGCTACCTGATCCTTTTAACTGGAGATGCCTGATCATAGAATCCTGGTATTGAATCCGGGAACTTCTACATATAGTGCATGTGCTCTAGCATTCCTCCCCCCAAAATTAACTAGCTGGTTCAGACCAAGGTCCACATAGGACAGAATTCTCTTTTCCACTCTGCCTTGGAATAAGAACATGTTTCGCTTCCTGTTGAGTGTGTTCCATTTGTAAATTGATTCCCCCGCTCCTATGGGAAAGCACGCCTTGGTTTAAGGACGCTTTGGTTTAAGAACGGACTTCTAGAACAGATTAAGTTCGTAAACCAAGGTACCACTGTACATTAATTTTATATTGTTTCGGAGGCTTTCTGGGAAATGATCCATCACTATATAAAATAAGATCTGGGGCTTTGTTTGGTCTTTTAAAATAAACTAAGGAAAAATGTTTAAAAGCCAAAGATGTGACAATCAGCACATATACAGGAAGTGCACTCAACATTTAGGCCAGTCTTCAGGAAACTGTGAGAAATCTACCCAGTCATTATGAAAAAAAAAAGTGCAGGAAAAGCAGGAAAGTGTGTATGTGCTAAGTAAGTATGGTTAAAGGAAAATGCAAAACCCATGACACATTTTACAGAAACTGTTCAGCAGGCATTTGAAAGCAGGCTGTAAGAATTTCATTTGGAGAGGGGTAAAGCTAACAGATTAGACAACTGTACACAACTGCCCTCATCCATAATGGTTTAGTGAACCTAAGTTCCTACATACAGATAAATAGGTACTTTATATAGGTACTTTATATACACTGCTGACTGCTGGGTGAATAACTCAAACTAGACAGCATATACAGAGGGGAACAAGCAAAAAAACAGAAGCCAAGTAGACCATACTCTCTAAGTGTCCTGGTTTTCCATGGAGAGCCCTAGAATTACGAAAGCCATCCTGACTTGGCTGGGGACCTGGTTGGCTAGTGTTGTTCTAGCTTCTCCCTTTATCTGAAGATGGCTATAGAATCATAGAATTGTACAGTTGGAAGGGACCCCCAGGCAGAGGCAGAGCTAGCTGTTGCAGCCCCTGGAGTGGCGCACATGTTGTGCACCCCGGGGTGGGGCAAGCGTCCCAAGGCAGCGGCACGGCGATGTCACCCCCCTCAGGGATGACACCCGAGGTGGACCGCAATCCCCTTCCACCGCCTGTGTCCCAAGGACCATCTATTCCAACCCCTGCAATGTAGGAATATGCAGCTGTCCCATGTGAGGATCGAACCTACAACCTTGGCATTATCAGCACCTTGCTGTAACCAACTGAGCTATATGTGCACTGAATATAGATGGAGTCATGAGAGAGAACTCTGAGTTTACTCAAGGATCCTTCAAGGTATACAGACCACTCTCTGGAAATATGTCATAAACTGAATGATCTGCTGCCTTGTAGGATTGCCTGCTGTTTCCTCCATAGCCATTTAAATATCAGGTGCCTGCTTTCATAGTGCTATGCTTCTATGCCTTCTAGCAAGTGCTAAATCTGTCATTCAGTCCCATTTCTGATATACGGTATATATATACGTGTGTGTGTGTGTGTGTGTGTGTGTGTGTGTATGCCATCACAAAAAATCATATACAAATAAGTGATTCTGTATTTTATCACAAAATATGTATTTAAACACATATTTCATCCCAGTGTACTTATTTCTAAATGTATTTTACCCCAGAATAAGCATTTGGTGCATTTTGAGAGCTAAGAACTGTAGGTTGTATCCAGTGTTAATCCAGAGCAGACCCACTGAAATTAGAAATTAGATTTATTACTTTTATGTGGGTATATCTGCACATTAGGTGGGTATAGATGTAGATCAGGTAAGTTCACATCGCAATTCACAGAGATGAAATTCCTCAAGCATCCCTAGAAGTTAGTGTGAACAATTCTTATGACTTGAAATAGTTCAGCAGAGAGAGCATGTAAACAGAAGTGAATCTGATGGCTGGAATCTATTGATGTTCTGAGGAGGGGAATGTAGCTGTTTATATTGCTTGATTATTCCCATTAGTTTTTACTGGTACTAAGAGGACTTACTACCCTGTTTCAGATTTATGAATGGCTTTTCTGCGTTCCATATGCACATGCTTCAAAGCTTTGCTCAATGTTTTGAAAACAGCTGAGTTGTTTGAAGAGTTTTGTGTCAAAAATTACCACCTATGGTTGGGATCCAAAGGGTCACAACATGCCACGGGAAAGGGAGAAAGCTGTTTAAAGAACCTTAGGCAAGAATAGCACACATTATTTGAATCACCGTCATGTTTAATACATATCTCTTAAAACAGTCTAGCCGCTATCATGAGATCCGTTGTTGTGCAGCAAATCTGATTGTTGTCAGACAGTTTTTGAACCACAATGCAAGTGGTGCTTCAGCTTCAATACTGAAGGAAGCTGATGTGCAATCACAACACTGCTGTTTTTAATGGTTTGTTATTCTGTAACATAATCTGATGGAAAAGTATTCTCTTCATATACCTGCAAAAGACATTTTTGATTTTAAAGATCACAATTACCACTTTTCATATTGAATTTTATAACCTTGTTATAAAATACACACTTGTGATTTTAGATCTGACACAGCATAAGGCTAGGTCTGAGCCGTGCATCTGCTTTGCTCATTAGCAAAAGCTCCAATGTTTTGAAATGAATCCTGCTGGGTATCATATCATGAGATACATCAGTTTAACTTTATGTGTCTATTAGCCGGCTAGGTAACTTTTACTATCTGTGTTGACTGAACATGAGAGGGGATGCCTTGAGCGGCCACCCAAGAGACCAAGGCAAATCAGTTACCTAGCAGATTTGCTGCAAGGTCAAAGCCCGTGGAAGTGAATGAAAAGATTCTCATGCACTCCAGTGGGTTTTTGGCTTTCTTCAAAACAATGAATGAAAATGAGCTCAGCCTTTGGGAGACTATCAATTTGTCATTGTGTGCAGTGGTTTTCATCCTGCAGATGAGCTTTCATCTGGATTTTGTTTGTTTAATACACAAGGGCTTGCATCCAGCCCTCCAACTTGCATACGCAGAAGTGCTTCGGCTCACACATGGCAGGGTTTTCATGCAGCACCAAAACCTGCATTGTATGTTGCTGCTTAGGGTCCCTGTGTATATGTGGCAGCTGTGTATATGTGGAGATAAGGGGCTGCAGACAAAGTTGTGGCAATCAGCACCCCCCAATGTAGTGGTTCTGTTTCCAAACATATGGAGGTGCGTTTGTATGGAATGTATTTTTGGTAATCTAATGTTGCCACCTCTCTTATTATTCCTTCTGTTTCTGATGTCCAGGCTTGAGTCTTACTGCTTAGGTAGACAAAATATTACAAGCCACACATAAAAGGCATGTATCAGCAGTCTCAGCAGAGCCCCAAGGTTTGCAGAACCAATAAAAAAAATCTTCACAATTTAACCCTAAATGGGAAGGGACCTCCAAAACAACACAACCAGGACTGAGTGTGCACAGCGGCCATAAGATGCTGATTGACTTGGGGGGGGAGGGCAAAAGATGGGTGGATGGAGTGGAGCAAAGTAAGTGTACAGGTACTGGCAGTTTTCTGTGGTGCCACTCAACAGCTGCCTAGGAGTGCAGCATGCAGTCATCCAGATTTTTAACTCAATAATTTCTGGCACATTCATATTCCCAATGGGCAGAGCAGGAGGGCTGGATTCTTAACTCCTCCCATAGTAATTCTCCCCACTGCCCTGCAGCTGGACTTCTTGTTTTAGGACACAATTGGTAGAAAAATTTCTTATAATAGGCAACCCTACTGTAAGGGGAAGGGAATATAGGGACCCCCCTCCCCTCATCAGAAGCAGCTCCTCCACAAGCAGCGATAGCAGCGAGGATGCTCAGGAGTCCATTCAGGAAGGGGAGAGAAAGGGCCAGGGCTCTGGCAGCAAGGGAGAGCCCCTGCTACACAGGAAGGAGTAAGAGAGAGGGGGGAAAGGGGGGAGAAGGAAAACATGGAGCGTAGACCCTTTCCCCCTCTGGTTCCGGAATTACGCAGGAGAAGGAGGGGAAAGAGATTTGCTGTCCCGAGACTCTTATGTTGGAGGAGGTCCAGGGGCGGTCCAGTGCCGGATTCTGCTTCGGACTAAGCAGACATGCTTTTATACACCAGTTTCACTGTAAATAGATTGCACCAATAAAGACTTTAAAGACAAGCATGAGGAGCGTCGTTACTCTAGAGTAGTCGCAAGAATCCCCTGACACCTTCATAGGTGCAGATTGTGTCCCCTTGGCACTTCCTTAGTATTAGGAGAAAAAGAAAGGCAGTGGCTATGTCTGTACAGTATATCACAGCAGGCCATTAACCACGGTTTACTGGGTCTAAACAAATCTAAGCCTTTCCCTAACCCTAGTGCTTTTTTTCTAAGGGGGGGGTGCAGGGGTACACATACCCCTAAAATTTTTTAGGGGGGGGGAGCACTGCCTAACCCGAACCCTTTCCAACACTGGAAGGAAACAAACCACAATCCCTTGCAAAGCATTGCATCCATACCAGGGATTGTTGTTTGTTTCATTTCCAACAAGTCATAATCTGTAGCCACTAGTATTTGTTCCTACTATCTCTGTGATGTGTGAATGTGGTCATAGTGGTAAAACTCTGTTTCCCATGCAAAGTACATTCTGCCTTAAATGAAACTTGTTGCAACTGCTTAGGTAAAGGATTGCATTTACCAAACATGCAAATTCTCAAAGCTTGGATATGTTATTTTCCTAGTCTCTCAATTTATGTGATCCTTACTGCCTCCCTGTATTAAACTAAGATTAACTAGTAGCTGCACCTAGCAGTTCCTTTAACAGCCGACCCTGATGGTTATTCCCCAAGCAGATGCATTCTCTGCTCTGTCCTACTGCTGTATCTCTTATCCTCTCATTTAAGAATTTGGCAAATCTTGTTATAATATATTGTGTTTATTTTAAATTATATCCTACCCTTCATCCCAGGGCTGGTATCAATACAAAGTATGATTAAATGATCGATGTAATGCCATCTTATTTCAAATGATCAATTTCAAGATAAAACACCTGATTACAAAATAAAGCAGCACACAACACCATTTTAGAAATGATGTATCAAACCAGCTCCTTATAAAACTCTTGAAGAAGTGATAAACATTTTATATGGATCTCAGTGGTGGTTGATTGACACACAGGTTTCAAAACAGAAGATTTACTAAATCTCTGAATACTGCATTTTGAGTCCGATTTTGATCAGTGTACCAAACTGTAACATATAACTGAGCTGGTGTAAAATAAAGTTCTGATTCACTTACTGTAAGAGCACTGTTTGAACTCTATAAGCTCTATCAATCATGCAGTGGTAATGAAAGCATTTCTAATTCTCATATGTTTTGATCTCTGCTTAACGGGCAAAACAAACAACTACAGTATTGTGTTGATTAAGAAATTATTTGGACATATTCCTTTTTGCTTTTCTACCAACTTTGTGGTTTGTGGTGACTTTTAAAAGGAATTTCTTCACAAGGTGATAAGCGGTGAATAAAAAGAAAGAGGAAAGCATAGTAGGAAATTAAATTAAAATAATATGCAACCAAGTAGGTATATGTGCATCTGTATAAAAAGTGGAGGGGAGGGAAATTCCCAGTGTCTGAATCATATACATTTTTAAAGTATTGCTTAAGCTCAAGGCTAGATTTTTCCTATGCAGAAGTGATCTTATTCAGGGAAAAGCTTGTTCATTTTCAGTTGGGAAGTGCACTGTGTTTATTTAGCCGTGAATATACAGGTCAGGAAATTGATATGACAGAGTCAAATGGATCTGAGTTGTTTTCAAATCTTTCTGATGACCTTTGGGTTTATCTTACTGCCCAAATGTAGGTGAAATACTTCAACAGTTAATATTGCTTTAAATGACAACGAACTTGTCCTGCATGAATCAGTTACCATTGCTCAAACCAGTCTCATTGTATCTATTGCTACTCTCTCCAGGGTGTTAAGCAGCATGGTTTTCCATCCCTTCCTTCTAACTTGAGATGTCAAGAATGGACCCTGAAACTTTCTACATGGAGAACATGTGCTTTTCTCCTTCCTTCCTTCCCATATTTTTACTGCTTCATATGATCAAAATATAGGGACCCAGCTGTGGTTAAACCACTGAGCCTAGGGCTTGCTGATCAGAAGGTCGGCGGTTCGAATCCCTGTGACGGGGTGAGTTCCTGTTGCTTGGTCCCAGCTCCTGCCAAACTAGCAGTTCAAAAGCACGTCAAAATGCAAGTAGATAAATAGGTACCACTACAGCGGGAAGGTAAACGGCGTTTCCGTGTGCTGCTCTGGTTCGCCAGAAGTGGCTTTGTCATGCTGGCCACATGACCTGGAAGCTATACGCCGGCTCCCTCGGCCAATAATGCGAGATGAGCGTGCAACCCCAGAGTCGGTCACGACTGGACCTAATGGTCAGGGGTCCCTTTACCTTTACCTTATGATCAAAATATCTATATGGTTTACATAAGAACAATACAACAGCATTCAACAAAAATCATTAAAAACTAGATGAAAACACAGAACTAAACAAGATAAAACTGAGCAGTGTACAAAATAAAATAGACAGTAAGAAACAGAGTCCAGGAAAGCTTGGGTAACACAACTGTCTCTGCCTCACAAAATACCCCAGGGAAGGTGTTCCAGAGGGTTAATGCTATCACCAAGAAGGACGTTGTCACCAAGTGAGGATACACTGGTCAGGGGACAGCCAGCAATGTCTTCTCTGAGGCTTTTAAATATCAGTTTGCTTTATACCAGGGGAGGCAGTCTGCCAAGTATTCTGGTGTTTAGGGCTTGAAATGTCAACAACAAAACCATGAACTTGGCTCAGTAGCTAGGAACATAAGAAGAGCCTGCTGGACCAGGCCAGTGACCCATCCAGTCCAAAATCCTGTTCCCACAGTGGCCACCCAGATACTTG
This sequence comes from Zootoca vivipara, assembly GCF_963506605.1. Lineage (NCBI taxonomy): Eukaryota > Metazoa > Chordata > Lepidosauria > Squamata > Lacertidae > Zootoca > Zootoca vivipara. The sequence goes on from NC_083285.1 coordinate 31,031,802, forward strand.
TGGGAAGCTCATAAGCAGGGCTTGAGTGCACAGGACTTTGCCCAACTGTGGTGCCCAGCAACTGCAATTGCCACTGACAGTGGAGGTAGAACATAGCCATTTGTCTGCCTTCTGTGGGAGCGAGTTCTATAGACCAACTATGCACTACATGAGGGACGCAGGTGGCACTGTGGTTTAAACCGCAGAGCCTAGAGCTTGCTGGTCAGAAGGTCGGCGGTTCGAATCCCTGCGACGGGGTGAGCTCCTGTTGCTTGGTCCCAGCTCCTGCCAACCTAGCAGCTCGAAAGCACGTCAAAGTGCAAGTAGATAAATAGGTACTGCTACAGCGGGAAGGTAAACGGCGTTTCCATGTGCTGCTCTGGTTCGCCAGAAGCAGCTTTGTCATGCTGGCCACATGACCTGGAAGCTGTATGCCGGCTCCCTCGGCCAATAATGGGAGATGAGCGCCGCAACCCCAGAGTCGGTCACGCCTGGACCTAATGGTCAGGGGTCCCTTTACCTTTACCTTTATGCACTACATGAAACTGAATGTTGGAAGATTTAAGACAGATAAAGTATAGTTATTCTTTATGCAGTGCATAGTCAATTTGGATGGCTTTAAAAGAAGATTAGACTAGCCATGAGGCCTATTCTCTACCTCCACAGCTGGAGGGGAAAGTGCTCTTATGCTCATTTTCTGCTCTTTGGTGTCCTGGTTTCCTGCTCTGTGGTGATCTGGTTGGTCACTGTGAGATTAGAACAGGATGATGGGCTGTTGGCCTGACCCCACAGGCTATTCTTATGTTCTAAGAAGTACTTTTCTTTTATCTGTCCTGAATATTCAAACGTTCAGCTTCATTGAATGCCCATGATTTCCAGTGGGGAAAAAAAACCTTTTCTTTCTCCACTTTCTCCATCCATGCATAATATCACGCTGCCTCTTACTTGCATTTCCTCTAAACTAAAAAGTCCTATGTGTTACATATTGAGTTGTTTCATCCCTGTAATCATATTGGTTGCCCCTTTTCCAACTCTACTATATTCTCTTTGAGGTAAGGCAACCAGAACTTGACACAATTTTCCAATTCTGGCTGTGTCATAGGTTTGTAGAATGGGCTTATGAAAGTGGCAGTTTTCTTTCCAGTTCCTCTGAAAAGCATGGACTTTGTCTTTTTCACAGCTGCTGAAAGCTGGTTTGAGTGAATAGACAGCCAGTGCAGACAGCCAGTGCAGATCTTTTAACACCTGTGTAATATGTGTAAAGCTGGACATCCTCTGAGCACCCTAGAAGTTGCACTTTGTAGTAGGCACAGCTTCTGAACCCAAGTACAAAGGTGGCCCCATATAAAGCACATTATGGTAATCTAATAATGAGGTTACCAATGGATGGACCACTGTGGCAAAGCTATTTTTATACTGGTATACTCGAGGCATTTTTTGTGGGCATAACACATGCATTGCATGCAGATGGTTCCAGGTTAAGTCCCTGGCATACAACTTCAAATTCTGGATGTAGTACACAATCAGGCTGTTCGGGCACATCTTTGACTGCCTTGCCATCCAACCATCTACCAAGACACTTTCATGCTGCTATTTTTTTATTTTTTATTGTTACTCTTAATTTGTTTTTTTTTCCAGTAGCATGCTCCTTAAATTCTTTTGTGCATCCCTTATTATCTGCTTGTATTTCTTTTGCCAATGTGTGTGTTCAGCATCCGAAACTCCCATTGTTCTAGGTGCATTTTACAGCAGGGGAATTTCATTAATGTGAGCAGTTTCTGAACTCTGGGCGCAGTACTGAGCCTAAGATTGCCAATGCTGGAGGAAAAGGAGGATCTTTTTCTGCCTCCCCACTTCCAGCCACTCTCTGAAGACTGGAGAAGGGAGCCTCATAAGAATATTAGGGGAGTGGGCAGGGGAAGTATGACTTTGTTATTGCAGTCTTCAGATGAGGACTAGACCATGTGAAAAATGAACATAGGATTTTAGCTGCAGTTAATTCATTTTTTTAGCTTTGTATTCTTGTTATAAAAAGTGTACCTAGACAGAGGCGTAGGAAGGTCAGGTGGTATCCAGTGCGAAAAATTCCTTGTCACCCCCCCCCCGATTTTTATTTTTTGCCTGAAAAAATGGTTTTACATTATTTCATATTTCTTTACAAAGGAATGTGGATTCTGGGCCTCTGAAAACAAGTAGGCAACTATGGACAGATACTTAAATCATAGGATGGATTGTGTTTTGGCTTGTGTTATTTTATTCATGTTTATTGTTTATTTAATAAAATTTATTTTTAAAAACCTGCAAAGTGGTTTACTAAAACAAAAAACAAAAAAACACCACAGCAGTAAAATCAAGAAAAATTAACAACCCTACCTTAAAACATGCAAAAGCTAAAATATTACAATTAAAATTACTTCAACTTCCTAAGCATCTAGGTATGCTTGCCTAAAGAAGAAGGCTTTTAGCAGGTGTCCGAAAAGAGTCTAGCAAAGGCATGTGCTTTGTTGCAATAGGTGGGGAGTTCCAAAGTGCAGGTGCTGTCACAGTAAACAATGCAGTACAGATATTATGTGGAAATGTAGTAGTGCTTGAAACTACTGAAGGGGAGATTTTATTTATTGTGATTTCACCATGCTCTGTATTATCTGAAAAGGAAAACAGTTATTTAAAAAAACAGGACTGCACATCAGCAATCTAGTCTCATCATGATCAGTGGGACTTATTCCCGAGCCGACGGTGCATAAGATGGGCTGCAATCCTATGCACCCCTTGCATCCAACTTGTACCTAAAACTCTGCACAAGCCTGCACCAGAGAATTGTAGAGTTTGAAGGGACCCCTGAGGGTCATCTAGCCAAACCCCTGGGGCAATGTGGGAATCTCAACTAGACCATCCCTGACCGATGGCCACCCTTCTTCTGTTTTTCCCCTCACACAACAGATAAAGACACAACAGCGGAGACTGGAGGTGGGGGGAGGTGGGGGGAGGGAAGCCCAGCAGAGAGTAGGGCAGTAGGGTGGTTCAAGGAAAAAAAAACTTTTTTTTGAAAATGCCTGCTCCAAAGGTCTTATCTTACTAAACTAGGAGTTATATGGCTATATATGGAATGTCATGCATATCAGTTAATATCTTGACCCTGCTCCACTGAATTAAAATTTCAGCCTTCACGACATAGGAAAATGGCCAAGTAAACAGCTATTTTTGTGGAGGAGGGTCGAAAAAGGGTTGTTTTTTTAATGAACTGCCCTAGTAGGGCAGTAATTGTTCCTTGATAATTTGTCACCCCTCCTCCATGATGGCACCTGGGGCAGACCAACCCCCCATTTCTATGCCCCTGCACCTAGACACTCCATTGTGGTGCCCATAACCTAGGTTTAAGGTACCATTCAACTCCTAGTTTTCATATCACAGTTTCTAACACACAGTGCATTTCTTCACATTTTTGTCATTTGTGGAAGACATGCGTTTTCCAAAGGAAGCGTTCTTGCCTGTAATAGCTTCCTTGACTCTACTCATTAACCATACTGGCATCCTCTTGGACTTGGTGATACCTTCCCTGGTTTGCAGCATACAAATTCACTGTGCATATAATTTTCCAACAGCAGAAGGTCTTGAATCCATTAATTAAATATGAATCTGGTTCACCAGGCTGTTGCTATATTAATACAGTAAATATTCTTGTGGTTCATTATGCTTAGACATTTTATCTGCAACTTCCAGTATATTATAAAATGGTTCTCCCCCTTTTGTACATTAATTGCCTTCTCCAAAGCAAATAGCTTGCACGTGCAGTCTTCAGGGGCCAGTCTGTGTACCCAAGATATTGATTTCACAGCACTTTACAAATGACCTTTTTCTTTATTAGCCATTTCATGCCTTCATTGTTGTCATAATATATGGGTTTGCCTAATAATGCTGTAGTGTATATTCCTCTGGTATGATTACTTACCCTACACAATATGTCTGTGTATAGTCTCTCTCTCTCTCTCTCTCTCTCTCTCTCTCTCTCTCTCTCTCTCTCTCTCTCTCTCTCTCTCTCACACACACACACACACACAGACGATGATAAATTGAGATTTTCTTTCTTAATCTCTACTTACTGCCCTAATACTGTCAACCCTGTGGCTTGTATCCACTTCATCAAACGTTCAAAATCGCCATTGGCCATTTTTGAACAAATCATAGAATCATAGAGTTGGAAGAGACCACAAGGGCCATCCAGTCCAACCCCCTGCCAAGCAGGAAACACCATCAAAGCATTCTTGACATATGCCTGTCAAACCTCTGCTTAAAAACCTCCAAAAAAGGAGACTCCACCACACTCCTTGGTAGCAAATTCCACTGCCGAACAGCTCTTGCTGTCAGGAAATTCTTCCTAATGTTTAGGTGGAATCTTCTTTCTTGTAGTTTGAATCCATTGCTCCGTGTCCACTTCTCTGGAGCAGCAGAAAACAACCTTTCTCCCTCCTCTATATGACATCCTGTTATATATTTGAACATGGCTATCATATCACCCCTTAACCTTCTCTTCTCCAGGCTAAACATACCCAGCTCCCTAAGCCGTTCCTCATAAGGCATCGTTTCCAGGCCTTTGACCATTTTGGTTGCCCTCCTCCGGACACGTTCCAGCTTGTCAGTATCCTTCTTGAACTGTGGTGCCCAGAACTGGACACAGTACTCCAGGTGAGGTCTGACCAGAGCAGAATACATTGGCCCATCTGCTTAAGGAAAGAGCCATTGCAGATTAGCAGTTGCAACAATATGGCTGCTCTATATAAGGGATAACAGAAATAAAAGTTTCTGTTGGAGACACAAACTTTAAAATGAAAGTTGCTGGCTGTTGGCGATGCAAACTTCAATCAGTTCAAACACTTTGTAGATATGAAAACTTCACACTAATTATGGAGTTATGAAAAGAAAAGTTTTATGTGTGTAACATCCCTAAATTTCTTCCTGTATAAGTTGATGGCTTTTTTATTTTTTTATTTGTATTGTATTGTATTGTATTGTATTTTTATTTGTATTGTAATATGGGACCCAGGTGGCACTGTGGTTAAACCACTGAGCCTAGGGCTTGCTGATCAGAAGGTCGGCGGTTCGAATCCCTGTGATGGGGTGAGCTCCCGTTGCTTGGTCCCAGCTCCTGCCAACCTAGCAGTTCGAAAGCACGTCAAAATGCAAGTAGATAAATAGGAACCACTACAGCGGGAAGGTAAACGGCATTTCCATGTGCTGCTCTGGTTTGGCAGAAGCGGCTTTGTCATGCTGGCCACATGGCATGGAAGCTACACGCTGGCTCCCTCGGCCAATAATGCGAGATGAGCGCGCAACCCCAGAGTCGGTCACGACTGGACCTAATGGTCAGGGGTCCCTTTACCTTTTTATGGATTGAAAATATATTTTAATATGTCTATTCTTAATTTCAGTTTGTAATTTTGTTTATTAATTTTCTTTCCCTGATATTTCAGGGTGAAAGGGAGACAGATTAAAAATGTCTAGATAAAAAATATTACTGCTGTTAGTCATAGAAAAACAGATACTCTACTGAATTGTAAAAGTAATTTTACTTAGATTCTGGCTTCCTAATGCTTCATGGAAGGTAAGCAGATATATCTGTGTGTCATTTACATGTTAATCTTACAGAACAGAACTAATCATCTCATTTCATGCTTGATTTTTGTCTGCTCTAAACCTGTAGCCTTGTTGCACAGTGAAAAATTGAATGTTGTTAAATTGTATAAACACTGAAAGATTTTTCTACTAAAATCCTAATGTAAAACATGCATCTCAGTTTCTTTGCCTTTTGCCACAGGCACCTATTTAAAATACATTGTTTCAGATTGGAATGGATGTTTTATTTGCATAACATGCATGAATCGTTTTGCTTTATTAGTTAAATCTCTTCGAAGTTCTGTGATACCAGACCTCCCAAGTTAAGAAACAAAACAATGTTAAACCTCTAGTTGAGATTCCTGCATTGCAGGGGGTTGGACTAGATGACTATTGGGGTACCTTCCAGCTCTACAATTCAATGATTCAATGATTCTATGCATTCAGTTAAGAACTCAATTAAAATAGTCACATGCAGATTATTTGTTTTTTACCTGATGCATGCATACAGTACAGGAGTCAACCTGGTTATTTTTTTTATCACTCTATCAAGTAGTAAGAAGAATTTTACAATGCAGTAGCTTACTTGCTTGGTTCAGGTGTAAAACCAGGAGCTTTGATCTCTAATCCTTGTATAAAGGTAAAGGGACCCCTAACTGTTAGGTCCAGTGGCAGACGACTCTGGGGTTGCGGCGCTCATCTCACTCTATAGGCTGAGGAAGCTGGCGTACAGCTTCCGGGTCATGTGGCCAGCATGACTAAGCCGCTTCTGGTGAACCAGAGCAGCACACGGAAACACCGTTTACCTTTCTGCCGGAGTAGTACCTATTTATCTACTTGCACTTTGACGTGCTTTCGAGCTGCTAGGTTGGCAGGAGCTGGAACCGAGCAACAGGAGCTCACCCTGTCGTGGGGATTTGAACTGCCGACCTTCTGATCAGCAAGCCCTAGGCTCTGTAGTTTAGACCACAGTGCCACCCACGTCCCTCTAATCTTTGCTTAGTTCCATGAATTTTTTGCATAGTGATTCTTTCCATCCATTGTTGATTGCCTGGTTTGAGGTGATCTGGTTTCTGACCCTGGCATGTCGGGCAAGCACCACCCACATGTTGCTGTTGGGGACAGAATGGGGAACTTGCTTTCCTAAAATTAGTAAAGGGAAAAACAAGCAACGCATTCAGAATGAGAGAAGTGTCAAGGTCATTGACGACTTTTTGACATTATGCCAAATGGCAATTTGTCATTACATCTGAACACCCCATGTGACAAAGCACATAATGAAATAAAATTATTGTATGGACTCTCTACTATCTCAGAACGTACATGGAATTTTGCTTGTATGGAAAAAGAGAAGTGTCTATATCAGGGACAAGATTCTCCATGTGAGGGAAGATTCGATATTATAAAAACGAACTCTCCAGATGTGAAGGCCTATGCCCACAGAAATGTTTATGTTTAAGTATCTTTTAGGCTCGATTATCATGCTCATGGGGGGGGGGTGAGTTTTGCTTGATGTTTTATCATTGTGAGATTCGAGATTTCTTTTAACCTACCATTTGATTAATTTCCAAAAATGCTTTGAATGTTCTTCTACACAGTCCATTCACACTTTATGTATGTACAGGAGTATATTTCTGTGTGAGAATGATGTTCAAAGAAGTTCTATGGGAAAGACTAGAATGTACATCTTGAAAGCAACATATCATAGGAGGAATCCACCAGTAGAAGTAGCAGGGCACTATGGTTATGTTCTGAGGCCTCTTTTCTTACAATAGTTTTGCTTTATTTTTAAAAAAAGAAAATCAGGATCTGAACCACAGCGCCTTTGAAAAGTTCCTTTTTAAACAGAAAAGGTAAATGAATAAATATAATTTTAGATCATAAATATGAGTATGATACAATACTCTTAATAATGGCAAAACAAAGCTTGGGAGGTAGTAGGGATACTTACGCCAGTTCTTTAAAGGGATTTTTTTAGTGCTGAAGCCCCATTGTTTTGAATAGGAAATTGAGGTTAAGAAAAGAGTCATAGCTGTATTTCAGTAGAATTATGTCTGTGTCAGTAAGTTACTGTGTTGGGACTTTCAACTTTGTTCTAAGAAATTACATTCTTAGAATTCAAAATGATATCCCTAAGATAAATAAGATGGATTTATTTGGACTGAAATAGCTTAACAGTTTTTTTCGCCACTGTACGAAACACTTTATATGAAGTCCAGATTTTACCAGACAAAGCCCTCCAGAAGTTTCCTGCCAGAACTCAAAGCCAAAAGAGTAAATCCAAGCCTATACATTACAAGTTAATAGTGGCTTATAACATATCTCTTCTGTGGTGGTGGAGCTTTAATAGAACTCAGAGCTAATTGTATTGTGTTCAGGGTATCAAACAGCATTGGGGGCTTGTTATATAAGGGCATGGGGAGAGAAACCAGGTTTGCAGAGTTGGTTAGTAGGAGTACATTTTTTTAAAAGAAGGGGCTGCTCCTGGGTGTTTAGGTAATAGGTTCAGGGCCATTACTATATTTTAGGATACAATGCCAACTATGGGGAAAAAATAACTGGTCACTATCAGCTATGCCTTAGTAACATTTACTATTAAATGTGCAGACCTCTGGAAAGTTGATTGCAGAATAAAAGAAAGGACACTCGCAACGTCTTTGTTACTTCGAATGGAAGGCAAGCATAACAAAAACCCTGCACCTCCTCCATGAGAATTTATCCAGTTTTTTTTCTTCCCTTTGTTGATTTTTGCATGGATGTTTTGTCCATTAATTAAAAAGAAACATGGGAGAAATATTTGGCACAGCACTGATCTAGTTCAACCTACTGCTTGATGCAAGAAATCCAGAGCTGGAGCACCCCCAAAAGATGACTGCCCAGCCTCTGCTAGAAGACCTTCGGTGAGTCAGGGCCCACAATCCTCTTGGAAAGCTTGTTCCACTGCCATAGTTTTTCTACCATTTAGAAATTCAACCAAGATTTATCTTTTTAAAAGTCTTCTGGAATTAAAGTTTTTGAAACAATGTTGAGCTGTTGAGCTTTAATTAAAGAAGTATGGAATTTAATTGATGCAATAACTGAATAGCAATAACTGGAATATATACATAGAGAGAGAAACAATTAGGGAAACAGATATTTATGTGTATATCTATATCTATATCTGTTTCTCTTCTTGTCTCCAGTTTGTATACTTAACGATCCCTAATAGCAATTATAAGAGGTTGACTAATCAAAGACATTAATAGTAATAATAATAATAATAATAATAATAATAATAATGGCAACAGAAGCATGAGTAGATCATATAGATAGATACTTGAATGTGTTTAGCTATCAGGGCGTAGGATCTCATTACTTGTGTGTTAGAATTGTGTAATTATAAACCAATTAGTTCTGCAAAGGAAAATTGAAACATTATTTTCAGAGTCAGCTTATGAAAAGAGGACCACAGTGAACTCATAACTCTACTAAGTCTGTGAATTCAGACAAAAGCCAAATTCAAATACTGTAGATCAGGGGTTCCCAACAAAATTTTCCCGAGGACCCCTCATCGAGCCGCTATTGTGACAAGGACCCCCATTAATTCCTAATCCTAAAATTAAAAAGTGAGAGCCAAATTAAGAGTCTTTTTATATTTTATATTTATACGTTTTTTACAGTTCTTCCTCTTCATCTGTAGGCCTTTGTCGTTTTAACGAGCCACTTTTTAACCAACGGTCCATTTTTAACTACGCAAACTGTAGCTTCCGCGAAAAACAACGCTTTGTTTACAAACACTACTGTTTTGGAAAGAGGCAGCGCGCGCCAGGGAGGAGGGAGGGGAATGGAGAAGACAGGGTACCTGCGCAGTAGCGCACAAATGAAGCCGACACACGCAAAGCATCTTGGGGAGGTGAGCGTTAGTAGAATGCGTGCGCTGCCTCTTTGCAAAACAGTAATTGTAAAGTGCCACCTAATGGCATACAGCAGAACTACTGCCTCTATCTAATTCTAGTTTTGCGCTAGACTCTGCTCATGCAGGAAGCAGTCAAAACAAAAAATCTGTTATCATACGAAATATATTTAATATATTTTTTATTCTAATAGCATCTTGCGGACCCCTCTGGCATAGCTCGCGGACCCTTGGGGGTCCCCGGACCACCTGTTGGGAACCATCGGGATCAATCTTGTGATGTGTGTAATACAGAACTCAAACTACATAAAAAATGCCTATGTTTTCAAGTAACAATTTCATATGCAGGATCTGTGCCAAGGCTTTGTAGAACTGTTTCTTCCTTTCCACATCTTTTTTTCATCCTTACTACTGCCAATCTACAAACCACTTAAAACCTATATATTTTACCTTATATTATTAAATTACATTGATTTTTTTTAAAGCCAATGTTAAAGTGCCCAATTGAATTAATTTGGCTTTGAATTGATGTGATGAAAATGATGTTAGCATTCAGAGTACTTTAGACAATAAGGTTATTTGTCAATAGTGATGTGCAGTTTATTTATTATGTGTATATGCCACCTTTTCTCCCAGGAGACCAAGGTCATGTATATGATCCTCTTCCTCATTTTCTTCCTCCTAACAAACATGCAAAATAGGTTAAGTTGAAAGTTGATGATTTGCTCAAGGTCTATCAGTGAACTACATCATTGAGTGGCAATTTGAACCCAGGTTTCCCCAGACCTTGTCCAACATTTGTGCATCTGCCTAGGGAGTCTTGAAAGGGTGAGATAGAATTGATCCTAGGTGCCTCTGTCCCACAACCTAGCCACTAGACCCAGTTGAGTCTATGGAATGATTAAACTGGATTTTTTTTAAAATAGAGCAAAATACACTTTGAATCTAATGTTTAATATACTGATGTTTGATGATCAAAATGATTTAGAGAAATGTAGCTTCTTAGGGGAAAGAGTGGTGTGGTCTAACACTAAAAGAGGTGCATATAGAAAAGGTGGTGGCTTTGGTAAGCAAAATAGTTATTCAGCAATGCCCTAGATTCTTGAGTAAGTTAGTTTTACTCATTAAGAATTGAAAATGGGTCACCAAAATAATTTCAGAATCAGGCTGTAAATTAAACCACTACTAGAGTCAACAAGCATACTGCAAGGTAAATGCGTGGATTTTAATATAAATACCTGTAGGATCACATTACTAATGTTGTGCTTTGTCTGTGTCTGTGGAATTGAATTCAAAGGTAATGAATTGCCTTAAGTGTTGGCTTACTTCTTCAGTTATTATTTCTTTAGTACATCAAACAGAGTAAACAATTTGGTGTGGTATAATATGTTTTCTAAAAATCCAAACAAGGAACCATTTACTGAACAGTTGCTGAAGGCCAGCTGTGGATCCCTCATAATCATAGTAAAAAACAAAATGGACACAGTGAATTAGCAAACATCTGTTTTGTTTAGGAAAGCAAAATTGTACGCCATGGAAGTGGGCAGCTTGTATTTATATGTGAACTGTTTGGTAATTAAATGGTTAGCACATTTGTGTTAAAATAAGTTTAGACAGTTGTTGCCTCAACTCCAACAAAAAGCTAATTAGATTTTCAAACTAAATAAGAATTAATCTGGTTGAGGTTAACTCAACCTGTTAATATTGTTGGGGAAGCATCGCTTTAAAAGTATCTGTGTCTGGATTTGTTTCAGTACAAAACCACAGAAGAAAGAAAGAGATGTAAATTGCAGAATGTAAGGGAAGTGGGGTCAAAGAGAGACAGATGAATTTTAAACGTTAGATCAGATACGTTAGATCAGATACACAAAATTTGGAAATGTGTGAATTTTGACGGATAGCAGCATGCTAGCGTGCTCTGGTCCATGGGGTCACAAGGAGTCGGACACGACTAAACGACTAAACAACAACAACAGCATTTTGTTTTAGGAAGTGTGAAGTAGGTAAGTTCACATTAAAATGTGAGCTGAACTAAATTTCCATCTCTCATTGTAACACACCCACACACCAACCACAGGTATACAAATTGAATTGGTTTTCTGTTCTAGTTCATTGCTGGGTGCGCTGACGCTCATGCCAAGTTCCATTGACCTGTAGCCTGGTGGACATCCTTCTCCCCACCTTCACAATTGCTTTCTTTCACAAACTTTGCTGCTACACCTCCCAAGGTGGCTTCACATTTTTTTGCCAGAAAAGAAACTATTCACTGCTCCCTCCCAAGTTACATCCTTTACCATTTCCTAGCTGAGAGGTTCTAGGAATTAAAGTTTCATCTGTTGGCAGCAAACATCAGAGGACTAACTTACTTCCATACCTTTCCCAGTGGGCATGTTTTGTAATTAAATATGGCATGTGTGAGTAAGCCTTGTTTGCAAACTGCCATGTCCACTAACATCAGTACAATGAAGTATTTAGCATTTGCTGCTCAGTTGGATTATTGTCTTCCCACCTGTCAAGACTATACACTATGGTTTGCTTTATTATGTCTTGACTGACGGTGTAGCAAATACTTTACCCTACAGTAGATTAACTGAAAGGATGTCTGTCTTACTTAATGTTTCCCTAATACAGTGGGGGCATAAAGGTTTCTGTACAATAACCTTAGCTGGAGGAGAACGGGTGCTAGACATGCAGTTCCGACCTGATCCAACTGGCAGGCTGTGCATGTAATATCACAGGTTAGTTGTTTAAGTGGCAGGAAGAAGGGATTGGATTTAGTCATTCTCTCCATCAATTAACTGACCACTGCAATTGCTAATTAACGTCATGGGTCATCCCAGATAAGGAAGACATGAGTCTGATAGTCAACACTTTATTGGCAAGAGAAGAATTTACAGCAGTTTCCACATTGCTCTGGATACACACACATAAACATGATTTTATCCTCTAGGCAGCTGTCCATAGGTCTGGGCCCTATGGAACAGTTGCAGCAACAGTTGGGCCCCTCCCCTCCCCTGCCTTATATCCCCTCCTCTGATGAGTTGTGTGCCTGCAACCTGCGACTTCTGCACAGAGGTCCACTGCTCTTCCCTTTCCAACCCCCTCCTGGTTCTAGGAGACAGTGAGGTGGGGGAAGATGGGGAATCTATGGACCCATCCCTTGCCTGAACTCCCCTTTCTTCCTCTGTTATATGTCGTGTGCCTTCCTCTGCCTTGGACTGCCCCTGGTTCCTGCCTTGCAGGTGGTGTGACACCCCGTAAATCACTAGTCCCCTTTCCTGGTTCACTACCCTGGTCCCTTGCCTTCACCCCGCACTCTTTGGAGCCGTGCTGGTCCCTGACAATTAATCTAACTCGAGTTCAGGTGCCTTGGGACCTATGGGCTACTGTTTTTTGAAGAGTTCTCTCTCTTTGCCCTTCAGATAGCATCTGGCTGGAATGTGTCAGTGACTAAACTATAAATTAATTAATTAAATTAATTTGTGAATTGCCTTCCATGTATGTGCCCCAGGGCATTTGATAGAGGTGTTGTTAAACATTATTATTAACGTGTCATTATAAACAGTAAAAGAGAACCTTTTAAGAGCAGCACAACTGAGTACAGGAAAAGCTGATCAAAGCAAAAATGCCTTCGGTTGTTTACGGAAAGTATAGATAGAAGCGACCTGTGGTATGTCAGTGGGGATATTGTTACACAGAACAGGGCCGGCCTCAATGAAAGCCCTGTTCCATTGGAGTGCTCCAAGTTGCTGTGGAGTGGGTTTCTGCCATCTTAGTGAGTCTTCCTCTTCCTCATTCAGAGAGAGAGAGAAAGAAAAATCATGTCATGTATGCTAGACTCTTGCACGTTTGGTCACTTCTCATGTTTAGGTCTTACCATTACAAGCAAAGGTACAAGTTATTCAGGTCATATGGTTACCCCCTGCACCAGATTTTTGCCCCTTCCCTTTATTTAACAAATCAACGGCCTCTTGCCCAAGCCTCACTAAATGTGAATCTGCACATAATATACATCAGTAGGAGGAGGTTTTTATTGGAAGCCTCCTATAGTTATTGTTCAAAGGGGCCACTGGATTTGAACTGAGATCTAAAGCTAATCTGTGGGGTTGGGTGGATGATGACTCAGTTTAAGCAATGCTTGTCTCTGGTTGGGATCATTTTGACAGCCAGTGTCGTTTTCTTTTTCTTCTGACACTCAACACCACAATTAACAGTTGTGTGATGTGTCGATGCCTGAACAGTGATCATTTGCAGCAACACACTGTTGGGAAGCATCAGCTGTCAAGCCTGCTGTTTTCTGCAGTTGCAGCATGATGTTTGAGCACCTTCCTGTGGTGTTCTGCTGGAACTGCAAGACAGACAGTTACCTGAGTCATCCTAAAATGGTGAATAGATCACAAAGAGCAGATCCACTAAAGAGCTGAATAAAGAACATTCTACAAAATGGATGTACTTACTCTCCAGTTTTTTTATATATTTCTCTGAAGAAAATCATCAACAACATCTATTAAATGTCATTGTTTATGTTGTATTTTGAGAGAGAGAGAGAGAGAGAGAGAGAGAGAGAGAGAGAGAGAGAGAGAGAGAGAGAGAGAGTTGTAGATGTCACCATCAGCACAAACATTCTTGGGGTGGCTTACTGTATTACAAATGTAGCAAGATAGTGTTATTTGGCTATAAATATACTGATAGCATATTGGCTGTAAAAATCCTGTCAGTAATTCATGAAAAGGAAAGCTTCAAGCTACCATAAATATTATTGCATTCACTGAGATCTCATTGTTTTCATACTGTATATTTGAGAAAATTTGGTCCCTGGTATGTCAGCCTTGCTGCTAGTAGTTGTGGTGATTAAATTCTGGCCAGGTTTATGGGACTATATTCAATATTGGTAGTACTCAGAGTAGACCCATTGAAATTAATTGGCAAGTTTGTCATGTCCATCAATTTCAAAGGGTCCTGTGAAGTAGGACTAATATTGCATGCGGCCCTAACACAGGCACCCCCAAACTTTGGACTACAATTCCCATCATCCCTGACCACTGGTCCTGTTAGCTAGGGATCATGGGAGTTGTAGGCCAAAACATCTGGAGGGCCGCAGTTTGGGGATGCCTGCCCTAACACAACCTTGATGCCAGGTAGTTTAAAGCATTCATTGATTTTAATGATTCAGTACTTTTCTCCCTGTGGCTTGGAGATAGATAGGGACTTCAAAGGTTGTTCATGATTGCTACACTGAAGATTTCAGCTACAGTACTTACATTATTATTATTTTTTAATCTCACGACTGCTGAGAATCTATTTAATTATCTTGTATTTTAAGTGGAACCACTGGAATCCTGCATAATGTGAATACTGGAGAGCAAAAGGCACGCTGAACTCGCCATTTGCTCAGCAAGGGTTTGAAAGGCAGAGTTTGTGAGTTACAGTGTACAAAGTATTCTGTTAAATAACATGAACTGAGTCACAATTTGAAACAGATACATTTTGTTGCCTGCCTGTGTCTTTCCCCCTCTTATGTGGCTGGCTTAACATCCCAAAAAGCTTTTGTGTTTCCTTAAGGCTGAATGAAAATGAGACAGCCCCTCCTGCTGTTTCCTGCAATTGCTTTATGCAGCTATATACCGATACCTGGGATGCGTCTGATCTTATAAGACAAGGCTTCACTTAAGCAGAGCTCAGAGCTTTACATTTTGTCTTTGCTTAGAGATTTTATTGTTTTAATATGTGGCCCCAACTAAGGCATGTTTTACAGGAAGCCCCATGAGTAAGTGTGCATAGAATTGTAAACTTAATCTAATTTAAGTGTGTATGTACAGTGTACACACACACACACACACACACACACACACACACACACACAGTATATATAGCTGTATCTATTATATATATATATTGAAAAGTTCCTTATATCTTCACTATGCATTTAGGCATCTCTTAAATGTTATGACCAAATTTTGCATGATGGTTTCAGAGATCAAGGAGCAAGTTTTCATTTGTGTCTGGCTACAGTTGTACATCATTTTTTTAATCAAGAAGGTGGATTGCACTTTTCAAAACTGCACTGATTTTAACCACTATTTTCTAAACTGCAGACAACCAGGCAAACAATAATTCCACAAAGCACTGGAAACTTTTCTTTAGTTAAAGCTTTCTAATGATGGCTCAAGGAGCATCTCTTCCCTTCATCCTATTCCCATTGAGGCCTGCTTTGGGCAAATAGAAGGCTTGGACTTTCAGAATTGTGGGTTTCTGGGCCTCGTCAAGGAAGCGGAGGCTTGAGTCAGAGCTGTGAAACGCACGAAAATACCCCAGAGCCAGGTAGACTGCAGTTGCTTAGGCAAAATCTCAGCCCAAACAGGAAGTCTTTTATGCCTTCTCCTGCCAAGTAGGGCCTAGTGGGCAGCCTAAGGAGGCAGCTGTAGTCCTAAGCAGGAGAATACTCCTGTGCTGCCCAGTGAGGTGTTCCAAACTGCAGTTCTGGGCCTCACTCAAGAGGGAACTGCACAGACAGATGAGGTTTCCAGTCGGGAATCTTGACACTATATGGTTGTTACAATCCTCTGAGAGATAAGCCACCATTATCCCCAGTATTCAGATGTTTAAGGTAGACATCTCCCCAAAGGTATAGTGCACTGAGCTGGGATTTGACTCCAAATTGACCAAGCTGAAAGCTCAAACCAGTGTACCAGTACAGAAACTGACATGTTTGTTTCCAATAATATAAGGCTGACTTGAAGTGTCTGAACAATCCCATTAGGATTTAAGAGCTTGCCTTTTTAATCAATTCACCTCAAGCATGCATGTGAGTCCCCTGAGCTTGTACCAATCTCTCATTGGGGAGGGCATTGTGATAGAGGGGAAAAAAAACAAGTATATTGCCTGATGTGAATTGACTCAAGAAGTGCTACAAAAATGTTTAAACTTCTGCACGATATAAGCAGAAGCCAGTCTGTATAACAAAGCAGGCTTTTCAGAGTTGTATCATCAGGTAGCTTTCTGTTCCACTGTGATTTGCCAGGTCTCTCTTGTAAATAAGGTGGAATAGGCCAGCTGTGAGACCGTAACGTATCTTTGCCTCCTGAACTTTATGGCTGGGGTGTGAGGGAGAGAGAAATCATTTCTGAGTTCTTATGAATGTGACTCTCAGAGGTTGTGGAAGGGTCAGAGCATCAGGCAGCCAAAGGTTGGTAGGTGCTTGGCAGCTGGGTCTGTCGAGCCTCTTGCTGGCTGGCAATACTAATGGAACAGAAAGGAGATCCAAGCCTTGCTCGCTGTGGAAAATGAACAACTTTCTTGTATTCACATAGCTCTGGAAGCTGGCTCAAGCTTATACTTGGCTGTACAATGTTGGAACAGCGGTGTAACAGCCCAATAAACTAGTTTGCCTCATGAAAGCTATCCTTGCATTAGCCAAGAATGGATGCTGTTGTAAAAATCAGAAAGTGTGGAGGTTTTCTTGTGTTGTCATTGGCTTAATACTCGAATTTAAGCTCACAGGTTTTTTATGCTGTCTGGTGTGCTCTGTGCTGTACCAGTGTGCCTGTAACCATTTACCTCTCCCTGCATACGGTATACCCTACTATTGTACATACTGAATATATCTCTATTGCATTGTTCCTTTCAATTACAGGGGGTGATTTGGTACCATCTTAAGCTATTAAGTTCATCAAACAAATGGGGAACAAGTATATAGCCATAGCCACACACACACACACACACACACACACACACACACACACACTTAAGGTTCCCCCACCCCAGTGATAAAGAAGCCCTGTTGAGAAATGGTTTCATTGCATACACTAAAAGCAAAGGGGAGGAAGCAGGAGCCCTGAACCCAGTATTCTGGCCACAGTAGTCCCAAACCCCATGCTTTAGCAGAAGCACCTAAATGCACACAGCTGTATGAAGTCTGCAACTTCGCATGATCGACTTGGAAACCACGTGGAATGCCTATCTGTGTGTATTGCAGCCGTATGCTCAGTCCTGTGACAGCAATTTGTAATTTAACTGTTTTTCATACTGGATTTTAAAATGTTGTAACACGCTCTGGAACCTGCTGGTGAAGTGTGGCTAATAAATTTAACAGCATCAACAATGAGAATAATGCAGGCCTCCCTTTCAGACAGCCCAGCAAATGCTCTATGCACATGCAAACAACTTCTGAACAGGGTTTCTGGTCCATTATTCATCAGGTACATCCTCTGTGCTGCCTAGGGCTCTATGGCTCACATCATGACTTTCTAAGAGATCATTCTCACTTTTAACAACTGAGAAATCAACAGTTTATTTATTCATTTAAATTTTTATACCGCCCTTTATCCACAGATCTCAGGGTGGTTCACCACATAAATTTAGAGGGATGTATGCTCTATGGCTATGCATTAACGCAGCAGCCCTCAAACTAGATATTGCTCATATTTTGGCAGATAAAGCTCATCGCTTGGGATCCTTCTATTTTTTATTTTTACTTTTGCTTCTTTATATTCAATGTGTTATTTCAAATCTTGTTCAATTTTGCTATGTGTGAAATTTATATCTATATTTGGGCATTATAAAGTATAATATAATTTCCTTTGCTCGTCTGATGACAAGTACTTCAAGAATCCTAATACTAACATGAAGAATAGATAGATAATAACACAAGGAAGTTGCTTCCTTGCTCAAGTTGTCCTATCCTGTCTAGCGTTTCATGTTGCAAGCAGTTACCAGGCACCCCCAAACTGCGGCCCTCCAGATGTTTTGGCCTACAACTCCCATGATCCCTAGCTAAGAGGACCAGTGGTCGGTCAGGGATTATGGGAATTGTAGTCCAAAACATCTGGAGGGCCGAAGTTTGGGGGTGCCTGAGTTAAGCTTTCCCTTGCACACACACACACATTGGGACCACACAGATGCAGAATTTATTATTTTACATCTTGTTGAGATTGTTCTGTTAAGGCTCAGATGATTCCAGCTCCTGGTATGTAGTGGAACCAATTTGTGTTGAATGCAGTTGTTTTATATAAAAAAAACAAAACAGTGGGCTAAGAGAGGGAACTTTTTAAGGAAATGAGTAAGTCTGTAGTTTGTTCCAGGGATCAGTTACTGAGAAGCATTAGCAAAGTTGAGCACAGTGACTAATGCTCTGCATGCTTTTCATTTAGATGTGACGCTTGACACAGTCTGTCAGTGTAAACTTTCTAATAGTGAAAAATAATTGAAAGCTGAATGAACAAATAAACAAGACAACAAGTTTTGCATGTGAGGATGCCTTCCCCTACTTTTATTGACAAGACAAGAATTGCCACCCTGTCAAAATCAAAATGACTCTAATAAATGGCTGACTTGCTTCCTTTTTATGTCGTTTGCATGCTGAACGTGGGAGTGAAGAGTTGAGTTTATTTATGTGCTGGCTTGCAAGGAATTTGTTTCAAAATAGAATACTGCAAGAGCTCACTGGAAGAATGTACAAAGCCATGCTCTCTCTTTGGTTTGCCCTGTTGCTTCCTACGGCATAACTGGAAATTGAAACATAAAACTGCGCAGCTTAAAAGCATTAGATAATTATCAGCTGTTGTAGCTGTGATAGTTCTATTTTAAAACAGAAGCTCATAGTGGAAAATGCAGATTAAACAAATACCACACATCTGGAATGCAAATGATGGAGGGAAGGGGAGTCAGTAGTAAAACATTAGAAGTATGCACAAGAGGCATTGCAGAACTGCAAACAGGTGTTTTTTTTAAAACTGAAAGGAATCTTTATATTGTAAACACTTTAAGAAAAGAAAACTGCTGGAATGAATACGTGAAGCATAAAAGTAAGCAGAAAGGATGTGTGCACTGATGTGTTAGGCACGTGAACTTTTTGCTATTTTGTACATCTCTTTCCTTGTCTATTGCTCCATTCAGTGCCCATCACTTCATTGTGTGAATGGTCTGCTCTTTCCTTGCAAGACCCTTCCCTAGGGACTATCCCACTTTGGAGAATTTAGTGTGCTTTTGAGTTAATTAGTTAAATGTGTGGCTACTGTTTCTGTGTCTGCGGATTCCAAATTCCTCTCTGCAACAGCTCCCCCCACCCACCCAATGACTTTAGTGGGAGCCACCTGCTGGCAGAAATCTGAGTTCCCAATGCATTGGCTGCCCACTGGCTTTGAAAGAGGACTAGAGAAACAGTTGAAGGAAGGGTTCTTCTCTAGAACAAGAGTTTAAACTGGTTATTCTTTTAAATGATGTTTTTGTTTTTGTTTTTAGTTGTGCAACTTCTGCAGTTCAGTACTATGGATTTTGAAAGTGGAATTAATATTTTACTTCTTATACCGATTTCCCTTTGCTCGAAATTGTAACCCACTTAGAGGTTTCTGTTGAAATATGAAGTGGTATATACATTAAATAAACAAGCAATATAAATTTGTCAAAGTTCAGTGAGATGCAAACCCTTTGTTTGGCTAACTATCAACCATGGTAGAAGAATAACCTCCCCGCACATTATTTTTCACACTTGAGAAAGCAGAGGAGAAGTGGCAGCTGTGGTCTTAAAAAAATTCTGCTTGTTTGCCTATCTGTTATGTTGCCTATATTCAGTGCTTTTCTTCTAGAAAAAGGGGGACGGTACTCACCATGAAAATGTTACTATAAGTGCTTTTAACCCATGCTGTTCTTCTAGAAAAAAGGTGCCAGTACTGTGTATACTTGAGTACCCCCAGAAAAATGTTGTTCCAGTCTCATGATCATCTTGGCCTTTTTTGAAGTGTGGGTACCAGAAGTGAGCACAATATTCCCAGTGCAGTCTCACTCTAGAGTCAAATAGCTGGCAGCTTTATTTCCAACCCCTTTCTTATTGACATAGATTTAACCATTTTCACTCCTGCCTCTGAGGTCAATGTATTTGTTGCAGTATCTACCATGACTCTAAAATCTCTGTCCTTGGCAGGCGCCACCAGTTCAAAACGTGTGAAGTTGGGATGTCCAGAAACTGATAACCTTATTCATCAGTCTTTGGACTGAAAACCTTTTTGAAAATCTAAGCACACAATGTCAACCAGATCACCCCTACTCATATGCTTATTGACACTCAGTGTCATTTCCTGTTCAGTCTCTCTCTTGTCCAACCTGCCAACTGACTTCCGCTGTTAACATCTTTGGTTTAACTGTCAACACAGCATATTTTCAAAATATAAGCAGTTCTTTCAACAATGTGACCTCTATGTACGTGTTGGTTTTGCAACCCTATATGGGCATTTCAGCACATTTAAGCAAAGGTGACAGGACAAATGAAACTGTCTCACTGCAGCAAGCAGTTGTATGACTGTTGCATACAGTGAACAAGAAACATTGTCACCCACAGGGTTGCGAATGACAAACCCAATGAATTTGTGCCAAACACACACATGCAACACAGTTTGCCCTTCGTTTCCTTTTTATTTGCTCCTGAACAAGGTGTACTCTTTACCGTTATGTAGTCATGGCTCTTTCAGTAAACTCTTCCAAGTTATTGAGGGAGGTCTCCTTAAAGATGACTTGATTGCCTAAACAGACCATGTGGCAATGATAACTTATTGCATTAATATACATCTGGAGGGCTGGAAGGTACTGGGAATATATCTATCTATTAAAAAAATGACACAGGGAAAATACACCACAGGACTTAAAACAGCACCACTCAGCATCGTTTTCAGTCTATGTACATTTAAGTGAATCAGATCAGACTAAGAGTAAATTTTGACATAAGTTTCCTTGGCATTCCTAAAGGGGCTTTTGCTTGGTCACAGTGACTGTGGCGTTTCATTGTGCAATAAAATGATTCATTCATGGTTAAAAAAAAAATGGCATGGGGACAGAATTTTTTAAAAGGTTTTAAAGGTTATTTTTTTCTTCTGACTCCTTAAACTGGAATGTGCTTCAGAACTCTGCTCATCTGTAAGCCAACATTTGTTTTAAGAATTTTTATTGTCTCTCTTTCTCTCCCCATTTCTCCCACTCCCTCTATTCTGCAGATCTACACTGACTGGGCAAATCACTATCTAGCAAAATCTGGCCACAAGCGGCTGATCAAGGACTTGCAACAGGACATTGCAGATGGAGTTCTGCTAGCAGAAATCATCCAGATCATTGGTAAGTTCTGTGCTCTGAGCCACAGCATGATCTGACTTCTGGCTCAGGAAGGAAAAGGCAATAGAAGTAGAGCCAGCTTGACTGTAAGATGGGCACCAAATAGAGAGCTGTGACTTGGCCTCCAATTTCTCACATATTTGTGTGTGTGTGTGTGTGTGTGTGTGTGTGTGTGTGTGTGTGTGTGTCTGCTCCACCATTCTTTTAAGGGCCAGAAAACTGTTTCACACACTTGGCATTGTTTGAAATGAATGCTTCATTAAGCCATATGTCTCCAATGTGTGCATTTTATTAGCTGGAGTGGTTTATACTTTCTGAGATGCCTTGAAACTGTATCCTGATCCCACAAAGACAATTGTGGACGATTTCATGTCAGCAGTCATTTGGCAGGGGCTGGAGAATTGGTAGCAACCTCCTTTTTCACTTCCCCTTTGCATGATTTGTGCACAGGGAAGGAACTGCTGTTAACAAGGCAGATTGTTACTGTGTAGGGTTTCAGTGTGCTTAGAGCAAAGTTCAGGATCTGCAAAATTCTTGTATGTCTGTTTACTTTCTCCTTTGTGGTCACATAGTTTACTCTGACTTTTTTTTTTAACCCTCACTGTTTTCCTTCAGCAAATGAAAAGGTTGAAGATATCAATGGCTGTCCTCGAAGCCAGTCTCAAATGGTAAGAATAAATCAGATTTTTGTGTTATGATGTCACATCTGAGCTTTACTGGATTGTGTACTACTGGCTATTCATTTTTACTTTATGTTGATTATGCTGTGCATATTTCCTTTGGCTTTTAGAAAACGTAGACTTGGTTTGTTATCTTTGGATAGAAGCAAGTTCAGGGTATAAGGGAGCTGAACTAGAAAACGCCATTAGCACTGACTATTAGATTAATTATGAATGTATTTATTTCAACTTATTTCTATGTTACTCAGATTTATATGGATACTTTCAATTCCAAAGCTGCTTTAAAGACAGAAAACAGCAGTACCAATTTTGAGTGGAGTCTTTGTGTCTGGACTACTGGTTTGAAATAAGGCGTTTGCCAACTCTTAATGAATATAAATAGCCTTTCTGCTTGTCCACAATGAAGTCCAGTTAAATAGTCTGACTTACAAATTTAAGAAGTATCTCTTGAGACATGTGTAACCTTCTGCTGGAAGAGACTGAGCTAAAACCAGCAAGTACTTGAAAGTCAGCATATATCCCAAGGCAATTAGTTTCCCATCCAGAAGTGGGACTTAAATTTTGTACTCTTTATTGATTAGCAGTGTCTGTGGCTATAAAGAGAATTCACTGCAGTGTAGGATGTTGTGGAAATAACACATGGAGTCTCCCTTTCCCCAGATCCCTCAGTTAATTTTCTCCCCACTTGTTGTTGTGTGTGTGTGTTTTTAATGACATTTGTAGAGGATTGTTTTAATTGCTTAGCGGCATAATGACACTGTATGTTTTAGCTGCTAATCATACTTTGGGTAAAATCTCTGCTAGATAGATGAGAAAGGAGCCTGCTAACATTCAGTGTGACACAGGAGGCTGAAGATACTAAAATTAACTCTTCATTGACAAGCTGCTTGCTGGGGCAAAACTAAGCAGCAGGTGTTGGTGTTGATCATCTAAGAGAAAGATGGCTAATTCAAGTTGAGATAACAACTTTTGTGTGTTTCTGCCATTAAGAAACAAAAACAAGTAGTGAAACGTTAAATTCAGAATCTTGTTACATAAACATTGCAGTTAAGTTCACTCCTATATGGCACTAGGCAGCTTACATGAAAAGTGAAGAAATGTCTGGGAAATAGTAATACAGGCCAGCAAGGAAGGGACAAGAAGGAATACCATATCTTTCTAATTCCTGTACATGTCTGCTCAGAAGTCAGCTCCACTGAGTTTAATGGGACATTCCCAGATTGCAGCCTAAAAGTAATCTGACCTATTCCAGGCAGCTCTTAGTGCCATCAGCCATAGTGAGTGTTGGTTCAGATTACTACTTCCACATAGTTTCACATGATATCTTGCTTATGTGACATCCCTGTGGTCCCAGAGCTTCCAAGGGACAAAAATGATCTCTGGATGGGTTGACGCCCCCATCCAAGGAGTGAAAGACTCTTTCTAGACAAGCTGCTAAATAGCCATTTAGCTTTACATGGGGATGCTTTTTAAGAGCGTTTTGAAGCTGCAACTAGAGCAGAATGAAGCAGTGAGCCCGCTTCTGGATGTACAGTCTTGAAAGACCTTTATTGGTTGCTAAATCACTACTAAGTGGACATTAAGGTGTTAACGCTGACATATAATTCTATAAATGGCTTGGATCCCAGGTATCTGAACCCCCCCCCCTTCCCACATTAAACCTGTTTGGGTGATGAGATCTGCAGGATAAGATAAGATCTCATGCATCATCTGTGGTTTGATGAGAGGGCCTTCTCTGTGTTGGCCCCCAGCTTGGGAAATGACATTCTCCTCATTATGCACCTTACACCACCACTGAGTGCTTCTTTAAACAATTGGCCAATACAGGCCTTTGGTCAAGTGAATGTCTTCTCCTGCACTGCTCTTCTGTACTCTTCTGCTTTGTTAAATTTGTTACTGGTCAGTTTTGTGGGTTTTTACTGTGATATTTTTGAAACCTGTCATAGAAGCATTTGGTGAAAGGAAGGCAATAAATAAATGACTAGGTGTCTCTCTCCCCCCCCAAAACATATTGCATCAAGCAAATCTGCCTCTAGGATGAATAACCTTGTGGGGAAATAAGGGAACCCCTGAGAAGCTCCTACATATAAAATAACTGTGTCCATTATTTTCCCTTCTTCCTACCTCACCACTCTGTCTTCAATTTCCACATGGCAAGACAACCATGGAGACCCAGGTTCTGATTCCTAGTCATCTGTGAACCTCACTGAGTGATTATGGTCTTGTCGTGATCTCTCAAGCCTACCTCACAGGGTGATTGTGATGTGAAGATAAAGGGGGGGGGGGTGAGACGGGGATAACTATCTTAAAATGAAAAGAAACAGCTAAAAGAGATGTTGTGAAAATGGGCAGCTTTCAATTATGTCCATATAGACTAAGCAAACACACCTTATTACCGTGACAAAGAAACAACGTGACTTTGTATCATAATATTTTAATGTTTTTAACAGTTAGTCACCGAGTTGGCAAGAAGGGTGTAGGACCTTTGAGTTTTGCCCAGAATCTGGCTAGACATGTGAAACTGTGAACACAACATGGACAAAGTCAACCTATAAAGTAAACATGGCCTAGAGAGATCAACAGAGTCATGCTTAATTTCAGGGAATTTCCCCCAACGAGGGATCTGGTTAAAGGGAAGCTGAAGGAGAGAAAGGACATTCAAATCCTTTGGGAAAGCTTGGATGCAATTTCAAATGGAAGTACCTTGGACCAAATACTTGAGAGAATGATCAGGGAGAACAGGGCCAGGTGTGTAGTATGGTCCAACTGGAGCAAAGTGAGCCATACTCACCCTATCCTGCAAGCTTCATCTGATGCTACCTTCTGTCCTTGTCCCTGCAGTGTTCCTCAGAGCAGGATGAAGGCAAAAGTGGTTCAGCTCTCCCACTCCTAGTGGTAGACCTTGGTATCTCAGATTTCAGTGGTGTCCTGTGCAACCCTCCAAAACCAGCACACCTCACCTCTGGCCTTCCATCCGATGTCATAGCCGTGGTGCCTGGTACACCGCCCCAGAAGCTCTGCTCTCCTAGATCCACCTTTGCCAGTTCCCAGGAGAGTGCAACTCCCACAGTGAAGAGAGCCCCCAGGAGCCTTCTCTCTCTGTGAGACTCATGCACACAACATCCTTTTTCTGCTGGGGAATGGACTGGGGCAACAAATCCCAGCATCCCCCGTGTGCTTATGTCATATGGTACCCAATGAAGCGGAGGCTCACTAAGGGTCTTCTCCCTTTGTTGGAATAGCATGTATAGCATCATTTTCATGTTGGGGGTGCTGGGACTTGGAGTTGCAGTTGAATCCTCTCCAGTGGGATGATACCTGAAAGCTCCAATCATTCTCTCTGCCTGACTAAATGTAAGTTTTTTTCTCCCCTATCCCGAATGGAAAAGAGGATGCATAAATGGTGGTTTCAGGTATATTGTTGTTTGTTTTTATTAAATTTAAAGGATCTCAGTGTGGCAAATACATAATTTTTTTAAAAAATATATATGCTTTTTAGAAAGCCCACTTATTTTGAACAGTTAAAAAATTGGAAAAGCATTTACCGCTAATACTTTCAGGATTGCCAGGAAAAGTTCCTTTCAACCATCAAGTCTGGGTAAAGAGGAATGTTATTAAATGAACAACAGTAATGGGGGAGGCAGATTCACCTCACCAGCGAAGGCCAACCCAAAAACAGAACTACTAGTGAAAAGATCCTGTTATGGATCAGTGCCAACAGGGCAGTGGCCAATGCTGGCACAACCAACAGGGCAGGGGTGCCAACTTGAATGGTATTGTGGGGAGGGAGAGATAAGACCAGCCCCACATAATTGATCACAGTATATGGCTTGCACACATCACTTGAATGACAATGGCCACCAACTTTGGGGGAGCTGGCCCCTTCAGATATTTTGCTGAGGGAGGGGCAAACTCCTAGGAGTTTGCTGCTAGGCAGCAAGGCTTCTCCTGTCAATTATAAGGCATGAGGCGGTTTCTTAAGCACTTTTGAGGAATTTGTCTGTAGAATTATAGAATTGTAGAGTTGGAAGGGACCATGAATGTCATCTAGTCTAACCCCCTGCAATGCAGGAATCTAACTAAAGCATCCATGACAGGTGGCTTGCAATGTGTCTTTTAACCTTGCCCCCTTTTCAGAGCAGCACTTGTTGATTCCTTCACTCTTATCTCAAAAAGGTTTTCTCAGCTCTGAAAATGGTTCTCAAAAGAAAAGCAGCTAAAATGATATTGGGCTTAGGACAGAAGGATGAAGCGTATATGGCTTTTAGTTTATTAAAAAATACCTTTGAGAGGATCATGAAACTGGCTTATAACATGATGAGTGGAGGAGAGAGAGAATTTTTCTTCATTGTACTAAAACCAGGATACCCAATGAAATTGATTGTATGTATGTTCTGGACAGACAAAAGGAAATTACTATTTCACCCAGAGCATAGTTAGCTTATGGAATTCACTGCCACAAAATGTGATGGTGGCTTTAAAATATTAGACCTATATAATTTATTATAAAGCAAGGCTTTAACCAGTATAGTTAGTGGGTTGCCACTTTTAAAAACTTTTTAAATACTTTGTAGAACTCAGTAATCTTTGGAGAACAAGTTCCTTTGCTTTTTCAGACCTTCCCATAAAAGAAATAAATAAAAGAAAGCATCTTTTCCAGGCTGTATATTTAAAAGAGAGGGAATTCCAAGGATGTCATCTGTGTTTCTGGGCCTCTCCAGACTGCAGGTGTATTCTGCAATTGGTCCTTGATACATTGCATTAGTGGTAGACTCTGGTTCTACAATGCTTCTCCAGTGCCACAACATTGTTGCTGTCCAGAACAATTATGGTATAAAGAAATTAAGGGATTTCATCAGGAAGTGATGGGATATGCACTGATTGGAAATGAAGCAGTATGACTATCCCAACACTTTGCAGGCACAAAGAGTATTGAAAGCTGGATTGCATGTGACTGCCCTAATAGCATAATGAGCACAAATCATAATGAATGTGCAATAAAAAGGATATCTGCACTGCAGAAGAAGGTAGGATTTAGCTGTATCATTTATTATGAAATAGCCTGTCCCTATAGGCTGCAATTCCATACCCACCACCCAGAGGTATGGAAGCTCAATTTAACACAATAGGACTTATTTCTCAATAACAGGTGTGGAGAAGCTTTTTCAGCCCAAGGGCTGGATCCACAACTTGTATGTGGCCCATTTTTGACTGGTGGGTGGGATACTCACCTGTCAATCATGAGCAGGCATAGGCTTATTTCCAATCTTAGTACTGTGGTTCCACAGCACTGAGTCTGGAGATAAGCCTCTGATTGCTCTAAAATACAGTAGACATAGGTTTATCTTCGGTCTTAGCACTGTGGGGTCCTAGTGCTAAGACCAGAGATTAAAAGCTGTTGGCTTTTATCACCACAGAATAAGTCAGCAGACAGACCAGGATGGTAAAAGGCAGCATACCCCAAAAGTATTTAATATTGTGACCACCCATGAAAGTGAACGATCTTCTCTTAAGTTTGGCCCAGTTAAATTTTAATGGGAAATTGTTCTGATTTAATAGCTTTCAGGCAATGGGTTTGGAGGAGTGGGAGAGAAATAAGAAAACAAAAACGTATAGAGCAATTTAATATGCAACATTACTTTTAAATTCTTTATTTTTTTAATGGTCAATAATTAGAATCTTAGTTTTCTGTGAAACATTTCAAAATCTGGAAATTGTTAAAAGTTCTAGCAAGGCCTCTAGGCAGCCAGTCTGCTTCTTATTAAAGGGATGTTGTCAAGGCTAGCAGTCAGGTTAGTCATCGTTGTACAACTTTGTTTTTAAAAGGAAATGTTTAGCTTCAGATTAGTCAAATCTTCAAAGCCCTGCAGATTAAATGTGAAATCTATAAATATTCTTATGATATTGATGATGCCTTTCTGAAAAGTGCTAACTTATACCAACAAAGAAATTGCAAGAAGTTCTGAAGATTAAAAAGCCTATTTTACCTCATGGCAGGCAGGGGAGAAGCCCAAGGCATTTGCTGCATGGGGTTAGAGGACAAGATGGCTCCCCTCAAATTTCGTGAACAAAAGCCAACAGGACTGGCATTTAAATCTTTCTTTAAAACTGGAGACGGGACAGAATGTTCCACTGTATCTGAGAACAGCAGGCTAGCTTAGGTGGTACCAGATAGCCCACATAGGCAGCTCTCTCCTCATTTTTTTTGGCATCTGTCTTTCTCGGGAGACAATGGAGTGTAATTCTGGGGGTGAAGTCAAACTGCTAGAGAATCACAGTGGCTGCTGTGGGTGCAGAGACTGGTAGCTCATTGCTGCTGCCTACTGTGTTGTTTTTGCTGTGTTAGCAGCACCAAAGTGACCTCTCTGGGGCACAAGCCTGGGCAGTGTGTATGGATGTCCCGGGATGCCTACATGACAAGACCCCATCCTCGGCATCACTGATGTGGTCCAAAGGAAAGCAGAGCAATATGTTTAGTACCAACTTGGCTGCAGGTGTCGCCGGAGGAAGTGTACAAGGCACCATCCAACCATCTTAGGGACTCCGCTCCAGAATTGTGTAGAGTTTACTCCTTAGCCTTTTCTTCTCCCTAAGATATCCTGCAAGACAGCAGAGGTTAAGGATCTGGCTTGACTGCACTGGCTACCAATTAGTTTCTGGGGCCAAATCAAAGTGCTAGTTTTGACCTATAAAGCCTTAAACTGCTTAGGACCGCAATACCTCAAGGACTGCCTCTTCCCATTTGAACCGACCCAAGAGATCTGGAGAGTGACAACATGAGAATGGGCCTTTTCTGTGTTTGCTCCCCATTTCTGGGGTGCTTTCCTCAGGGAGCTTTGGCTGGTGCCTTCATTGCATATCTTTAGGTGAAGTATTTCTCTTTAACCTGGTTCTAGTTACAGGTAGGTAGCCGTGTTGGTCTGAGTCGAAGCAAAATAAAAAAATTCCTTCAGTAGCACCTTAAAGACCAACTAAGTTTTTATTTTGGTATGAGCTTTCGTGTGCATGCACACTTCTTCAGATACACTTGAAACAGAAGAGTCAGACCCTTATGTATATACAGAGGGTGGTGGGGGTGGGTGGGAATGGGTGATGGGCTGATGGGAGTGGTAAACCTGGTGTTCAACTGATTAACATTATATGGCTTTAAAATGTGTTTGAGGAGGTGGGGGGTTATTGGTTTGTTTTTGCTTTAACATGTATATTTTGTATCCTCCTTTTGTATTTTTATGTTGTGAACTGCCTTGGTGTCTTTAGATGAAGGACAGTATACAAATTTAATAAATAATAGTAATATAATTTACATACATTGCTAGTGAATTGGGCCTGTATTGGTTGCCTTGCTTTGCCTTGCATTGTTGGTATTGTGATTTAATAAAATTGGCATGCCTTGTAACAAAAATACAGCAAACTATTCACAATTATACAGTTTGTTTTCTGAATGTGTTTATCTGAGCACAAAAGTATGCTATAATCAAACTCTGTTAGTTTGCCTTGTAAACATACAAAGACAGTAGTTGACTCTTGGAAATATTCTAGGCACACCTGTTTGTTGCAGGAATGAATAAATTTCTTTCAGGGTAACAGAAGGATTAGAAAAATATGTTGGATTCATCAAAGTCTATTTATATGATCGTTTGAAAGGAAACGTTTTAGCATGCTAAAGATACAAAGAATGTACAGAATGCTACCCACCACTTAAAATAACATCAATAGCAATATTATATAAACTTCCCCCCTTCAATGTGTATTATTAAACTGAAATTCAGAACCAAGTGTAAGCTGGACTTGGGATGAATGATACAACGATACGTCTCTATACAGCTGTGAAACAAATAGCTACCGTATTCCCAAGGAACAGAAATCAGGGTTTTGACTTGACTTGCAATTTATCCGCCTAGACCTTAAGAGGCCTGACGCATAAGAAACAAAATACATGAAGCAGCAGGCACCAAACAACTCAGGTTTATTCAAATAAGATATATTTCTACATGAATGCTGGTTTAAGCACTTCCACTTTCTCTGTTGGCAGTAGGAACAAACAGGAACAACCCACCACCAACAACATAGAAGAGAGAAGCTTAGAGGCTAAGCAGCAGTAACTGTAATGCCCTCTAGTGCATTCATGGCACAGCACCGTTCCATCATTCCACCCTCTTCTGCAATTTCCTTTAGAACACAGGCTTCTGAGTCAAGAAGAGCAGTGTTTCAATTCCTGGAATCTCCTGGTAGGGCTGGGAAAGTCTTCAGTCTGAAATTCTGTCTGTGTAGAACAGGGGTAGTCAACCTTTTTATACCTACCACCCACTAATGCATCTTTATTGATGGTAAAATTTCCTTACCGCCCACCAGCACTCGATGGAAGGAGGATTCAGCTCGTGCCCTAGAACCCCCCACCGCCCACCTAGAATCCTGAAACACCCACTAGTGGGCGGTAGGGACCAGGTTGACAACCCCTGGTGTAGAATATCGAGCTGGATAAACCAATAGTCTGAATGAGTATTAAGGCAGCTTGCAGTGTGCCATATTGTGCTAACCTCTTGTTCCCCCGGAGGTCAGTGCAAGGATTCCTGCTGGTGCAATGAGAATTTCCCCTCCTCCCCTTGCGTGCTCCATGCTGTCCCCAGATTTGCTCTGGAGGATTGGGGGATTCCGCTACCAGAAGAGATTTAGGGGATGCTTCAGATCGTGGAACCACATTGTCTAATTGTGAGTTAGACTGAAATGAAATTTCCAAAATTGGCACCTGGTCTCACTTTTTTCCTTTCCTTTTTTTCCTTTTTAAAACCAGCAATTTTAAATGTTTCTCTATCCTTGGACATATAACTCCTCACCACCACCAACCACAACAACTAATAGTGTTGGGCTTTCCATCAAGTAGGGCATTCTAAGTTCTGTTAGCAAACTGTGACATTTCACAGCAGTATCTATTCATCTTTGCAGCCTGGCCTTGGGATAGCATTTAATCTCTTGTTCAGCATCATTTCCTCAGAAAGCCTGTCCAGAAGGAGTTCTGCATACCTGGTGTTATTTGTTTCTAAGCAGAAATATTTCACCAACATATCATGCATAGCTGTCATTTGTATACCTGCTTCCTTGTTACTTGGTCATGCTGAGTTTTAGGTTTATGTACTGCAAATACTCAAAAATACATAACCTTGTCTGGAAACCTGACTGACTTAGCAAACTTTATAAGCTGATAACATGCACCCAGGAGGCCTACATAAGAATGAGGGGGGGAATCTCATTGATGTAGTGAGTGCTTACAATGGTTGACTGGCTTGCTGATCACAACTTCATAAATGAATGCTGCTTTTTTTAAGAAGAAAAAAAGAAAGAAGAAGCATTATTGTAGGGTGGAAGTTGTATATATAATGTTTTTGTTTTTTGGATGTCTTGTCCAGCATCCAAGCTCTTCATTAATCTTTGGAGCTTTTAAATCTACTTTTGGCAATAGATGCAAAAACACAGAAACATAACAAATCTATCTTTTAATCGTTAATCGTTGTCACATTGCCTTAGAAGTGTCCCTCATTTCTTTAAATAAAATACTTCTCTAAGCGTGCTTAGGATTCTGGGCACTCACCAGTCTAATTTCTTTAGTATAGGCTTGAGAATCTGGCAGATTGTCATATTTATGGAACTGATTAATCTCAAGGAAAGGAAGGGATAATATATAGTTGTATTAGTCATCATTAATTATCCTATGTACATGCTATAATTCATTATGTTTGGAAGCAGAGAAGGTGCAATCTGCCAGAGGAAGGAGATGAAAGCAACTCTTAGTAATATGAAAATCAATGATAAAGAATATACATTTTTAAGATAAGCCAGTGGTGAGTTTCTATCCAACAACTGAATTATTCATGTAAATTTATTTACTTGCAATTACTGGATAATGACATACGCTCAAACTAAATTCTGATTTACAATTTTTCTTTTGTAAAATATTAAGATACTGTATGAAATACTCACCTTGTATTCCATTCAAGCACCTCAAAAGGGGGAAATTAACCTTTTGCTTCACAGGGATGAATTCAGAATGTACATGGCTAATATTTTTACATAATGGGGAAATCTATAGGTAGTAAACAACTTGTTGTCTTCCTAATTGCCTATTGTCTTTCTAATTACCTATTAGTAGGTCGGCAGTTTGAATTCCTGTGACAAGGGTGAGCTCCTGTTGTTTGGTCCCAGCTTCTGCCCACCTAGCAGTTCAAAACCACGCCAAGTGCAAGTAGATAAATAGGTACTGCTCCGGCAGAAAGGTAAATGCCATTTCCATGCACAGCTCTGGTTCGCCAGAAGCCGCTTAGTCATGTGGTCACATGAGCCAGAAGCTGTCTGCGGACAAATGTCAGCTCTCTCGGCCTATAGAGCGAGATGAGCACGCAACCCCAGAGTCGTCCGTGACTGGACCTAACGGTCAAGGGTACCTTTACCTTTACCTTTATGGTCAGATTCAATAAGGTTGCTGCATCTAATCTCTTCCAGCCATAGTCCTAACCCCTTGAACAAATATAACAATCTTCTATATTTATACTACAACTATTAAGTTCTTTTTTAAAAGAAATAAACTGGCTCCCAAAAGAATATTAAACCTTCAATCTAAATTCCAAATTCCTTCATATTTCTCTCAAAGTTTTAGGCTCATAGCACCCTCAGCTCTCACTAGTAAACTTAGTGGGAAAGAGCTGTGATGAACATAGTACTCCTGTCTCTCATAACAGGTACTTAACTTTTTTGTGAGTCTCAACCCTATTTGCCTTTTAAAATTTCCTTTGGGTACATTGGGCCTTCCTTCCTTTTTTATATTGTTTTAGTTCCTTGCTTTAGTTACAGCCCTTTCTGAACTTTTCACATGCACATTTTATTCAGTACTTGTAAGATTTGTAGCTTTAATGTTGCATAAGCCACAATTCTCGTAATATTTGCTTTGCTCACAGCAGTTTATCACAGAATTCAGTGAGATTACAGAGGATGGATTTGCCGATCCCAGGATAGAGATGCATTGGCAGGGGCGTAGGAAGATAGGAGCGGTGGGGGCGGGCCACCCTGAGTGGCGCAATCCCAGGGGCGCCATCGCAGCTGCCCGCCCTGCCCCTGTGCACGGCATGCCCCACCCCCAAAACGCGTGCTGCGCTCTGCCCCAGAACACATGCCATGTCCCTGGGGGCAGCGTGCCTGCTCTCCACCTCCGGTGGTGGAGCATGAAGCTCTGCCGCTGTGCATAGGTACATTGTAGGACTGATTTATTTATTTTAAATGGAGCATATTGTCTATATGAGATTTGTTGTTTTGTGTTATGTTGACACAGTGACTATCCTGCCTTATGTAAAACCCAACAATATAGACAAGTAAGGAAGTAAAACTGTACTGAATACTACATTAACCCTATAATTTGCTCCTTTATTAAACATTGATTTCAGAGACCCATTCGAGCTCTGATTGAAACAGTATGGAGAGCTTAGAAGCTGGCTAAAGTCTATTGGAACTTCTGCAACTGCAAAATTTAAATTATTTTCATCTGCTTGTAAGTTTGAATAAAATGTGTTTAGGGCTGCTGGGGTCTGAGTTCAAAGAATAATTGTGGTTTGCCAAGGCAAAAGAGAAGGTTATTAAACCAGTGTTTATGTACACAATGAAAGCTTAAAAGTGGTTAAACTTTGAAGTGTTTTTTTTAATTATTACTGAGTGGAAATGAAAGTGAAAAATAACCCCAATAATTTATTACCCAGTGTCATGTTGGATCTTCTAACAGCATTTATGTAGCACATTTCAAGCATTCAATGTAGTTCTTATACATTATCTTGGTGATCTTTACAAGAGACTGTTAGGGCAGGTCACTGTGGTTATCATCATGTTGCTACCGAGGCCTGAGAGCAAAAAGGATTAGTGGTTTGCTTTTGATGAAATGGTGAATTCATGGCCGGGGTGGGATTTGAACTGAGTTCTACCTGTTAAGCTTCACTAGCTTGCTTTATTCAGCAAATGCAGATATAATAACACCATGGACATGTGTAAGTCTTTATACTGTTATACATGACTTCACACTCAAGAATCTAGAAACAGTTAACAAATTGTTCAAAAAGGATTAATTAATCTGCTTTTTCTTGCCCCTTCTATTATTGTGTCAGCAACCTGCTGCAAAAAAAACCCCTGTATTATTCGGTAACCATATGTGCAATAAAAGGCAATTTTGTTTTTGAATAAATTGATGCTTAACACAGGAAATATGTTCACAGAAGTGCCCAAACTTCTTCACAGAGCTTTCTTTTTCTTTGCAACCAGCTCTGCAAATAGCAATGATGCCGTTAATTAATGTGCAGAAGTATTTCTTCATATAAATGAAGATACTCATAGCAAGTTCAGTTTTGATTTTTTTTTAAAAAAAACCAACAACACCAATTTTGTGCTTATACAATTATCTCCGGTAAATATCATTTAACATGCTATCAAATGACACTTCAGACTTTGCAGGCAGCAGAGTAATTTTGAATTCTGCATATTTATTTCAGTGAAGTTAGCCCAGATTTATATGAAAGTGTCATTAAAAATATAGACCAATGTGTTTATTTTAATGTGTTAGCTATTATATTATTTACATTTTGTTGGTCTTAGCAAAATATACTTGGGGGAGATGTTTTCACCCTTGCCCTGACGGATGATAGTTGTCCTTTGGATGCTGTTTCACATCCTACATGAAGAACTACTTTGATAAATGTTTGTTTTTCATTGCAGTAACTTAGCGTGTTTTCCCCAGCATAAAATATAGCCTTCTAGACTTTTGGCATACAGTTTACTCTGAGCTTTGGGGATGGAGGGAATAGCCCAAGTGTTAAAAGGAGCTTCTGGTGGAGGATTGGATTGATTTGTGGGGCGGGGATTCTATAAGAAAATAATATTTGTTTCTTCATCATTTCCCTATGAAATAGCGCTGTGCTTCACAAATATGTAAGTTGATAAACTGTCACACCAATGGTAGATAAGCCTAGAATAAACCTGGAACTTTATGAAAAATTGTGTCCTCTTCAAGGAGGGCATGTGTTGCGGTGTGATCACGAAGACTGACCTCACCGTTCGTGTGGGTGGGATTGTTTAGTCAGCCACAACAACCCAATTGGGTCCCTCGGTTGCTGGGGTAATTCTGGCCAATGGGGCTGAGAGAATTTGCAGCCGGGGAACCTATTTATACCATTGTGTTGAGCTTCCTCTTAGTGCCTCGTGCACCGGTTCACCCGCCCACTCTCCCTATATTTAGGGTCTTGCTATGACCTTGCTATGCCGTCGTGGGTCGTGGGTCGTCTGCTTTTGGAGCAGGGGCCCAGTAGGAATTTTCCCATTTGACTGATTGGCTGGTGCCACTTGGGTTTTGCCTGCTGTGTAGCAAATCGTCACTTTGTAAGGTTTGGCGGTTAGGCATTGGTTCAAGGTGTGGTGAGGGGAGGTTGTCACACCTGCCCCTCCCAATG
Source organism: Zootoca vivipara (assembly GCF_963506605.1). Classification (NCBI taxonomy): domain Eukaryota; kingdom Metazoa; phylum Chordata; class Lepidosauria; order Squamata; family Lacertidae; genus Zootoca; species Zootoca vivipara. The sequence continues at coordinate 31,067,531 of NC_083285.1, forward strand.
TGCATTGGGGTATTCCGTTAAAGGAATCCAGGGGCTCACCATGCTTTTGTCTGATCCCCTTCCAGGGTTAGGGCCACGCCAGAGCACCTGGGAGCATTTTGGGGTGAGGTTGCGTCTGTGGTAGGACCAATGCTCCCCCAGGATGTTTACCCTTACAGGATGTTTAACGGGGAGAAATGTAAAGTACCACTTGGGCAAAAAAAAATGAAAGGCACAAATACAGGATGGGAGACACCTGGCTTGAGAGCAGTACATGTGAAAAGGATCTAGGAGTCTTGGTAGACCACAAACTTGACATGAGTCACCAGTGTGATGTAGCAGCTAAAAAAGCCAATGCAATTCTGGGCTGCATCAATAGGAGTATAGCATCTAGATCAAGGGAAGTAATAGTACCACGGTATTCTGCTCTGGTCAGACCTCACCTGGAGTACTGTGTCCAGTTCTGGGCACCACAGTTCAAGGATACTGAAAAGCTGGAACATGTCCAGAGGAGGGCAACCAAAATAGTTAAAGGCCTGGAAAGAGGCTTTAAAACGCACATAATAAGAAAGGCATTGTATAGTGTTTGGTCCAGGTATAAAGATCTGTTAGAAAGAAAAACACCTAAATGGATTTCACCGTTAGAGGCCAAGGTTCGTAAAAGAGTAAACACGGAACCCAGTTAGCCAAAATATAGAGATTTGTTGATTCAAGAAGGAGACCAATGTAAGTTAAAGACTTATGAGGAGTTGAAATGTAATTTAGATGATTGGCTCCAATATCATCAGATAAATGAAGTTTTTAAAATGGATAAATTAATTGGTTTTCAACTAGAGAAGTCAAAGTTGGAAACAGAATTGTTAGAACCTAAGTCGAAAATACTTTCCAGAATGTATAAATTGCTGCTTGAGTGGCATACGAAAAATGAACAAACAAAGAATGTTATGATTTTGTGGGCAAAGGATGTGGGTCATAATATTATGATGGAGGAATGGGAGAAACTGTGGAAGGTGAATATAAAATTTACTGCGTGTAGCTTATTACAAGAAAATTTAATGAAGATGATGTATAGATGGTATCTTACACCAGTAAAATTGGCAAAGATATACCACAGTCATGACAATAAATGTTGGAGATGTAAGAAAGATGTAGGATCCTTTTACCATATGTGGTGGACGTGTCCACTAGTAAGTGACTTCTGGAATAAGATTTATAATGAACTAAAGAAAGTGTTGAAAAACACATTTGTGAAAAAACCAGAAGCATTTCTAGTGGGCATAGTAGGGAAAGAGATTCCAAAGAAAAATGTATCTTTTTTTATGTATGCTACAATGGCTGCGAGACTTTTGATTGCGAAGAACTGGAAACAACAAACATTACCAACGATTGACGACTGGCAGATGATGATGGAGTTTATGGAATTGGCTGAGATATTAGAATAGAAATTAAGTTGTTAGTGAATTGTGGAAAATTATAATATGTGAGTTGATAATTTAAAAATAAGATGTATGAAGTGATTAAAATGATATAGAATTTGCTAATTAAAAATTTATTAAAGGACCAAAGGGAGGGAAACCCGAGGGGGTCCCTATTGACAATGTGAAGGATTAAGAAATAATCAATTTGATCTTATGTTTTTCTTTTTTGTAGTGTTATTTTTGTTATGTTTTTTCTGTTTTTGTTGTTGTGTTATTTTTCTTTGTTGTATTTTGAAAAAAAATTAATAAAAAATATTATAAAAAAAAGGATGCCTTATGAGGAATGGCTTAGGGACCTGGGCATGTTTAGTCTGGAGAAGAGAAGGTTAAGGGGTGTTATGATAGCCATGTTCAAATATATAAAAGTACCAGACCAGAGAAGCGGACATGGAGCAATGGATTCAAACTACATGAAAGAAGATTCCACCTAAACATTAGGAAGAACTTCCTGACAGTAAGAGCTGTTCGACAGTGGAATTCGCTGCCAAGGAGTGTGGTGGAGTCTCCTTCTTTGGAGGTCTTTAAACAGAGGCTTGACAGCCATATGTCAGGAATGCTTTGATGGTGTTTCCTGCTTGACAGGGGGTTGGATCGGATGGCCCTTGTGGTCTCTTCCAACTCTATGATTCTATGACTTCAGCCAGTGCCCAGTTGTTAGTGCTGCCCTGCCAGAGGCGAACCACTCACATTCTATAGTCAATAAAGTTGTGGCCAAAATTATGCCAGTAACCTTAAACTAATATTGGTGTCAACTGTGTCTTTCTTTGGGAGGTCTTGGGGGGTCTTCACACGCAAACCATTGTTAATGAAACAGGTTTCCCAGATTAAGATGAAGGAATTCAAGAGGTAATGGTGGTGGTGGTGATAATCATATAATATTACTGAAGTATTATTGTCATTATTTAATTTAGTTTAAATAATAAAACATACAAAGCTTAGTAAATAATATCTTCTGATATCACACCTTATTCCATGCTTTTTACAACCCATTTTTTCCATTTTGCTCTTGACACATTGTCATTGAATCATCTGTTCACCCACGACTTTGTACACACGCCGCAGTATTGTCCATTGTTGCTTATTTTTGTGTACAGAATCCAGTTTTATGGTAAGTAGGTGGGTTGCTGATTTGTCAGTGTGCCATTCTGGATCAACCCTTTATGAATTGTTTTTAAGCACCAAAGTGGACAATGAAAGCTTTTATAGCAGCTGACCAATTAACAGTAATCATTCTCGTTAAACTTTACTAAAGAACTGGAGTATGTGATGAATGCAAAGTATTCATTTCTCTCTCCCCCCTCCCTTTGCTGCATTCAAGTCCATCTTGCAAAATAGCCTTTAACTGCTTTGCTATTTCATGTTCATTTTGCAGATTGAGAATGTTGATGCCTGCCTTAACTTTCTGGCAGCCAGAGGAGTAAATGTCCAAGGTCTTTCTGCGGAAGGTAAGAAAAAGCCACCACCACCATCATCATCATCAGAGATAGTGAATTACCTTCTGGAAAGGTACTTCTTGAAACTTGATTTGCAGTATATTATTTTGGAAAAGATATTAGTTATCTTATGAAATACATAGTTTTGATTTGACATAATTATTGGCATAAATTAAAACACTTTAAAAAACCATTTCCTATGGGAAATATTTATTTAAATTAGCACTTTCCCCTTGAATATATTTGCCTCAATTTCTTCTTCTTCCTAAAGATACATAGCTAGAAATATGCTTTCTACAAGCACAAAATGACAAATGCATGTGTGACTTACTGTACTGTATAGTGCAGACAACAGAACTGGGCAAAGTTTTCAGCCCACTGAAGTCAAGAGCAAACCTCATTTTTGCAAACTTCATCAGAATTCTCCAGAGCAGAATTTGCCGGATCATAATTTGCAAGCATTTACTTCAGAATCTTCTCAATTTGTGGACTTGGTTATTTACTGGGAATATCAGCCATTGTCTGATACTGTCAGTAAAACTACATAGATTTAGAATTATTATTTTTAAGACCAGAAGTTAAAACACTTTTTGTGTGTGCAGGTTTACGTGCTGCACTTAATGGCATAACATTATACTGAATCTTCCCGACTAATTCTAAAGTAGCATCATGTTCAGTGGCTCTTAAAAACTGAGAAATTGTGAGTAGTGTACATATAACTAAGTCAGAAAAATCATAGAATTGTAGAGTTGAAAGACATTATTTTTTGCATAGATGATGACTAAACTGATAAATTTTGAATTATACTTTCTCTTTTATAGGAAACATAAGATGTAGTTGTTAGAACTATCTTAATAGTTCCCATCTCTTGAGAAGATTTAAGTAATTAGATTTTTGACATATATCTGAGCAACATTGAAAAAATCAAATGGTTGAAATCTCCCCCCCCCCTCAACTGTATTCAAAAGAAAACAGATTCTGTTAACTTCAGTGGGAAACTTTTTTTTTTTGTATAACATATCCCTCTCATTCACATCAGAGAATATAGATTTGTTTGATGTTCCTGGAAGAGGATCATATGCTTCTTACAAGCAGGGCTTTTTTAATGCCAGAACCCACCAGAACTGAGTTCTGGCACCTCTTTTGTGTATTCCGTCACTTATTTGTGGTATTGTGGTGCTGTTCCCCGTCATGGTGCTTGGGACTGTGTTTTGGAGGCAGTGGGCAGCATGGTGATTGGAGCGACGTGGTGGTCAGTAGCGTAAGGTGGCAGTTTATGTTCTTTTACCTTGGCTGTGGGGCAAACTCAACAACTTTGGTTCCAGCACCTCTTTTTCTAGAAAAAAAAAGCCCTGTATGTACCTTCCAGATGTTCCAAGTCTGTGTATTGAGCAAAGCTGATATACTGGTGTGAAATAGGGTGCAAACATTTAGAAACTTCCCAAATGTATTTCTCCATTTTGAAATATAAATGTATATAATTATTCAAATTGCAAACTACATGCAGATTATGTCACCAGTTTGTTTCTCTTTATACTGCAGATGCAAAATATAAATATCTGAAATTTCCCCCAAAGTTGTTCCTTTTAATAAATTAATATAATAATTGCTCAGTTTTATAAATGTTGTCTTTTACAACATGAAGGTCTGTATTTTGTATTAAAAATCACACTTCACGAACTCTGCACCACAAATTCAGCTTGAATGGGCCTATATATGGTCGGTATCAAAAGAACAGCTACAGTATGTGAGTTTTCCATATTTGAAGCTAGTATTTGAGATCAGATAGGATCAAGCCCAGCCCAAAACATTTTGCTGCCTGAGGAACAAAGGACAATATGGTACCCATTCTGTTCCATGTACAGAAAGTGACTAGGCTGGCCATTGAATCTTACTTCAACATTGGCAATGGGGAAGTGAACGTAACAGGCTAGTTTAGGGGTTCACAACATGTGTAGCACACACAGCTCTGTCTTCCAAGAGAGGGAAATGGCAAGTGGGCTCAGGAATAATGCCTGGCGCCCTGCTGCTGCCCCCAGAATCTGCTTCTTGGTGTGTGTGTGTGTGTGTGTGTGTGTGTGTGTAATTGCCTTATTCAGCCTGGAAAGGAAATTTGCAGGATTTCTGTATATTCAATATACTAGTATTGCTTTTGGTATATAATTCTGTGCTTTTTATCCAACGCTTCTGTTCCATGCAACAGACTTGTGCAATGAAACTTTCACCTCCAGGGCAGGTTTGGGGGCATGTCATGAGAGGAGAGGAAGCAAAAGTCCAATTGCATGAGAAGAACACCACTCACACAGTATTGGATACAATCCTGTGTATTTTGTACACAACAATCCATGACGCTGCTCTCACCTGATCAATCCTCTTATGCTTCCTAAAAGAGTCTGGCATTAATAAATGTTCTTAGAACACCCAGTAAGCAGGTGTACTTTAAGCAATCAATGATGCTATTCTGTTTGGAAACACTTAAAAAGCAATGGCTAACCTTCCATAGAATGATATTATTAGCATTTTATCTACTTTAATTCTGTAATTAAAAAAACAAACAAAAAAACAGAGAAGCTCCAAAACCTATATGATACAGGATTGTGTTTCTCATTTATTCTGCCTTTTAAAAAAAAGTAATAGTTTTTCCATTTGCAGCTGGATTTTAAAGTCTGTTGTTTGATAGTAGCTTCCTTGTAATCATAGCCTTAGGCTGCAGTCCTATGCACACATGCTTGAGGGGGAAGCCTGTTAGAGCATAATTACAATTGCCTTTATTGTAAGTGAAGTGTGTGTGTGTGTTAAATGTTTTCCATCCATTTCCAAAAAAATAAATAAGCCACAATCCAGATTCCTATTTCGGCAACAGAGAACAGAAACTGGTTTGCAATAGTCTTGCCTTATTGGCTTCTCCGAGTCCCTTGTTACTTTATAACGCTGAAGGCCATGAATGAAGCAGAGGTTACAGGATAGTATTATACTAGGCATTTTTTCCCTTGCTTATGCTGCCTTGAAGACCTACCGGTAGGCATAATTTTTCAAGCACATTCTCTGCTATATATATATTTATGTAGCTTGCAGCCAGACCTGTGCATATAAAGCCTTATCAGAATATTGGTGATCACAACAACCAGCTGTTTGTTAGGGAGAGAGGAACAAAGTGGAACGCCATACCATTTCCCTTCAGAGGTAACCAATTCAAAGTATTACTGCTTTTGTGACAGATGTCACATCTAGACACAGCTAGGCTGGGTACCTGCTAGCTGGAATGAGGCAGTTTACTGAAAAGGCAGAAGAAGAAACCATTGCACTATTTGACAGCATGGTAGTGAAGAAGGATGTGACACTGCATAATTGATGTATGATCTGCTTTTGTTTCTTAGCTCTGTAGATAATTCCCAATTGTGTTGCCTACACTAAGAGTCTGTTGCTGATGTTTGTGTGTGATCCTGAGTGTGTCTTGTGCAGCTCTGTGTGTTGATTAAGAAGCACTTGCGACTTCCGGTTTTGACCGCGGACCGCGCACGGGCGAAAAAAAGGGGAGCTCTGCTTCCCAAGCAAATTGCTGGTTAAGAGGGGGTTCGCAAGGCTAAGCGACCCCCCCAAAAAAGGCTAAGAAGGTGATTTTTAGCTGAGGCGTCGGCGGCTCCCCAAAGGATCTCCCGGAAACCCTCGCAAACGCCGAAGGAGGGGGAGAGACTGGGCGCTGCGACGGAGAACAGCTCAACCGAGACCAGCGAAGCAGCCGCAACCCAGCGCGATCACGAACGGTAAAACTCCTTTAAATCTAACCCCTTTAAAGACTCTCCGGGCGTGTGGATAACTTAGAAAAAGAATAACGAACGGAAGATTTTTAAAACACATCCTCCCCCCACGAAGTGGACAATAAGACCAGTTAAAGAGCAAGTGGTGGGGGACGGGAAAGAGCGGCACGAACTACAGCATATTGCAAGAGACGCTGACAGGGGAAAGGCAAGAAAAAGTTTAAGTGAGGGAAACAAAAATAACAAGTATAAAGGAGCCGGCTGAGTTTTTGAAATAAAGTATCCGTACATACAAACATTGCAGAGCTGAGAGGGGTTTTTTAAAGGGATATTGTATATCTGTTTGAGAGAGAACGTGGATTTACACATTTCTTCGCTGGGAAAATTGGCAGAAATAACGTTATTTTTAAAGAATTAAAGGACTTGAGAAAGCTAAATTCAAGTGAAATAAAATGGTGACGAAGTTTTAGAAACCATGACTAAGCAGACAAGGAACTAGGGAAGACAAAAGTGACGTGGCAGTGAATGAAAGATTTAAGGAGGACTTGTTAAAGACTAGAAAACTGCAATTATAAAATAATAAAGTGACATCCAGTGGAAGGAATACCAAATAACAGCTGAAAAAGATAAAAAGAGCCAGAGTGACACCACATGGAGAAGGAAAATACTGCAAGGCAACCAAGTAAAATCGAAAAAAACAAAAAAGTAAATGCAGGTGCTGCAAGTCAAAGAAGGACATCAATGGCAGAACATGAACTGGATCTTAAAGACCTAATTTTGAGCCTCAAAAGTGACATTGGAGAAGTCAAACAAGATCTTACAGAAATAAAGAAAGAAATGAATGAAATAAAGAAGGAAATGAGCGATAGGGTGAAAAGCTTGGAAGATAAAATGGAAAAAGTGGAGGAAAAAATAGAATCTAATGAAAAAGACAATCAAGAAATAAAAGACCATATAAATACAGCTGTGGAGAACTCAAGCAAAGCGACCACCATGGCACAGGAAGCACAAGAAAAGATCCAGTCACTAGAGAATTCAATGAAAAACCTTGCTAAGGAAAGAAGAGAAGGAAAGAAGGAGTGGGAAAAGATGAAAAAAGATATGGAAGAACAGAAGACCGCCCTAGAAGCCGCACAGGATGCCCTCGCGATGCAACAAATGAAAATGAGAGAGAAGACCTTGAGATTTAGGAATATCCCAGAGTTAACAAATGAAGACATTGTGAAAAGACTGACAACAGCTCTGGCAAAATGGTTAGATCTAGAAGAATTGGACATAGAAACACGTATAGAAGAAGCTTTCAGGACGAATTCCAAAGAAGCAAAGGCAAATAATTGGCCATGTGACTGTTTAGTTACCTTCACCAATATGTGGTTGAGAAACAAGATATTAAAAACTAAAGGCAAGAAAAAATTAGTTATGGATGGAACTGAAATAGTCATACTAAGAGAAATCCCACCAAGACTGCTTCACAAAAGGAAAAAATATCAATTCCTTGCTAAAGCTTTAAGATCTAAAAAAGTCTTCTTTAAATGGGAATATCCGGAGGGGATGGCGTTCTCCTTCAAAGGGAGATGGAGGAGATTCGATAACCCCGATGCAGCAGATAGATTTTTCAGAACATATTCACAAGAACTGGGAGGCGGCAAAGTGAAAGAGAGAAAGGACGAGGCTCTCAGGCCAGAGGATGTAGAAGATGAGACCAACGGAGAGGAACATGAAGGAGGAGAATCAGAAGACGAAGAATCATCTGCAGCTGAAGAAGAAGGAGAAATGAAAGAATGAATAAATAGACTGATAAAGTAGAATAACAAAAATTTCTAGTCTCGGTAAAACTGAAAAGTAATAATTGTGAAATTTAATAATTATACCTAAAGTAACTCACTGCTCAAGAAAAGACTGCATACCCCAGGAATTCCTTGATTCTGCTTAGTGTAGTTATTTGCTCTTCTGTTTTCCTTTTTTTTTTTTTTCTTTTTTTTTTTTTTTAACCCCTTTCCCCCTCTTTTTCCCCCCTTCCCTCCCCCTCCTTTTTTGTTTTCATTTTCTTTTCTCCCCTTACTCTTACCCCAACCCCCTTTCTTCTTTCTCCTTTTTTTTTCTTTTCTTTTTCTCTATTACTTTCGTTATTATTTTATAGCTTCCCTTTCTTTTCCTTAACAGAAATTGGATCAGATTAATAGAATTGCCAAATAAACATGAACTTTAGAACAATATCTTGGAATGTTAATGGTTTGAATAATAAGAAGAAAAGAAATAGAGTGGGACACATGTTGAAAAAACAAAATTGGGACGCGATTTGCCTTCAGGAAACCCATATAAATAAAAAGCATTTGAGGGTATTAAAAAATGAAAAATTGGGAAAAGAATTTACCGCAGCTGATGAAAAAAAAAAGAGAGGAGTAGTAATTTATATTAAACAAAAATGGAATCCCGAATTGATTTGGTCTGATAAGGAAGGTAGAATAATAATGGTAAAAACAATACACGAAGGACAACAATGGATATGGGTGGGAGTTTATGCCCCGAACGGAAATAAAAAGGGGTTCCTACAAAATCTGGAGAAACAATTAATGAAATACATAGGAGAAAAGCTGATAATAATGGGAGATTTCAATGGAATCATTGATCCTGAACTCGATAAAAAGAGGGAGGGTGATGGTGGGGGGAAAAAGATAAAGACACTCCCCAAAAAATTCATGCAAATAATGGACAATTTAAATTTAATAGATGTATGGAGACATAAGAACCCAGTCACCAAAGAATATACACACATATCGGCTCGCCACCACACGGCGAGCAGAATTGACGCTATTTGGATCTCAAAGGAATTATTAACCAAAACCCAGAAGATAGAAATAGGACCCCAAACCCTATCAGATCACAACCCAATGGTTTTAACATTAAAAGAGGAATTAACAGAAAAAAGATGGAGGCTAAACACCTTCCTTCTAAATAATACCCAAATAGTTCAGGAAGCAAAACAACATTTAAAAGAATATTTTGTGTGGAACAACAACGGGGAAGTTGACCCGCGAACCGTTTGGGACGCGGGTAAAGCGGTAATGCGGGGGTTTTTTATACAAAAAAATGCCAATTGGAGGAAAGCCAAAGAAGCTAAAAAAGAAATGTTAATACAAGAAATAAAGAAAAAGGAAAAAGTATTATATAAGAAATATTCAAAAGAGATAGATCAGGAATTGAGAATTTTAAGATTGGAATTTGAGAAAATGATAGATCAAGAAATTGAGCATCAAATACAATTTTGGAAATATAAAAATTTCCAGTGGGCCAATAAGCCTAGTAAATTACTGGTTTGGCAAATAAAAAAGAGAAAGAGTGAGAAAATAATAAGCAGAATTAAATCAGATGGGAAATATGTTAGTAAAACGGAAGAAATTATGGATGTATTTCAAAAATTTTATGCAAAGTTATATCAAGAAGAAGCTATCCCCGGACAGGAAATTGAAAATTTCTTAAAACAATATCAATTACCACAAATCCCAGCAGAAAAATTGACACAAATAAATAAAGAAATAACAACCCCTGAAATAATAGAAGTAATCAAATCTATGAAAAAAGGAAAGACACCAGGTCCTGACGGGTTACCACTAGAATTCTACCAAGAATTACAAGAAATTATATTAGATCCTCTCAAAGAGTTAATGAATTTAATGTTAAAAAAAGGATTAATCCCCCAATCATGGACCGAGGCACAAATTATTTTAATCCCTAAATCGGAAACAGACACAGACTCCCCGGGAAATTACAGACCGATCTCACTATTGAATAGTGATTATAAAATTTTCACAAAAATATTGGCAAATAGATTAAGAATTATATTGGATGACATTATACATAAAGACCAGGTAGGGTTTATCAAAGGAAGATTCGCTAGTGATAATATAAGAAATGTAATAAACATCCTGGAATGTCTGGAAAATCGCAGGGACAAAAAGGCAGCTCTACTTTCCATAGACGCAGAGAAGGCTTTTGATAGGGTCTTGTGGCCCTTTATGTTGAAAATATTAGCAAAGATGAAAATTGGAGATGAGTTGGAAAATGCGATAAAGGCAATCTATAAAGTTCAGAGCGCTCATATTGTAATTAATGGAAGAACAACAAAGAAAATAAAAATAAATAGAGGCACTAGGCAAGGATGCCCCTTATCTCCTATTTTGTTTATAATTACTCTGGAAATACTGTTAAGAAACATAAGGGATGACGAGGACATCAAAGGAATTATAATTGGTAAGAAAAAATTCAAAACTAAAGCCTTTGCGGACGATATAATTATAACAACAGAAGACCCTGTAAATTGTATCCCCAGAGCACTCGATAGAATAAAGGAATATGGAAAGGTAGCGGGCCTAAAAATAAATTATGAAAAAACCAAAATGCTTGTAAAAAATTTGGAAACAAATGAAAAAATAGAACTCCAGGAAAAATCGGGATTAAAAATTACTAAAAGAATAAAATATTTAGGGATACAAACAACAGTCAAGGGGATCGATCTGATACAAGAGAACTATGTCGAAATCTGGAAAAAAATTAAGAAAAATTTGGAGTCATGGAAGAGATTAAATCTGTCATTAATGGGCAAAATTTCCCTAGTAAAAATGAATGTAGTTTCCAAGATGGTATATTTATTTCAAAATTTGCCAATATTAGGGACGAACAAAATTTTTAAAGATTGGAAAAGAGATATTACTAAATTTATATGGGATGGCAAGAAGCCGAGGGTAAAGTACAAGATCCTGATTGACCATAGAGAAAGAGGAGGATATGGGTAGCCTGATTTGCAAATGTACCATGATGCAGCTGCTTTAACATGGTGTAAAAAATGGATGGAACTTAAAGATAGTGATTTGTTGGACCTAGAAGGTCAAGGGCTTGGTTTCGGATGGCATCATTACCTAATGAGGGAAAAAATAGAAAGAAAGAATGTTTTTATGTTAAACATAATTAGAAGATCTCTATATTCAATATGGTTAAAGTATAGAAAATTTTTTGAACCCAAGACACCTTGGTGGATTTCACCTCTTGAAATTGTAGCAGTACGTAGGACGAATATGGGAAATAATTGGCCGACATATAAATTATTATTAGAAGAAAAAGAGGGAATCTTAAAATTAAAAGAATATAACGAAATAAAACCCCATTTAAGTACCTGGTTACAATATTTCCAAATTAACCAAAGATTGCAGATAGATAAAAAAACCGGTTTTGAAAAAGAAGTATCTAAATTGGAAGAAATATTATTGTTAAGAAAGGATAAATATATGAAAAATCTTTATCAAATAATATTAAAATGGAATACAGAAGAAGAATTAACTAAAGACTCCATGATTAAATGGAGTCAAGATTTAGGAAATCCAATTACAATGCAAAAGTGGGAAAAGTTATGGAAGATTGATGCAAATTATACACCAAATTACGATTTAAAAGAAAATTTATTAAAAATGCAAAACAGATGGCATTTAACACCTGCCAGATTGGCTAAAATATATCCGGGCACTAGTAATATATGCTGGAAATGTAATATAGAAATAGGTACCCATATACATATGTGGTGGGCGTGTAATAAAATCAAGGTGTTTTGGGAAATGATATATAGAGAACTAAAGAAAATTCTGAAATATTCATTCAAGAAATCGCCGGAATTGTTTTTGTTGGGAATGATACCAGATGACATCAGGGTACAAGACAGATGTTGTATAAGCTACGCCACAGCTGCTGCAAGAATATTAATCGCGAAAAACTGGAAGTCAGCAATTGTCCCAGAATTAGAGGAATGGCAACAAAAGTTATATAATTATTATGAGATGGCATCAAAGTATGAACAAATTAAAGGGATTAAACCAGAAGAATCAAATAACAATTGGAAACTCTTTTTAAATTATATAAAAGGTAAAATTGAAAAACCAATTCTCATTTCAGATATTTAACAGCTCTACAATTAATTTAAAGATTCGGACAAACTATAGTTCTACTATATGCAATGAATGAAAATAATAGAAGTTATGGTATATATAATGGTAAATGTTGGTAATTTAGAAAAGCGGTATGTAGAGATTATGTAGGAAAGAATATAGGAAAAAACTCAACTACGGCTGAGAAGTCGTTGGGGAAGGGAGGGAGGGTCCAGGGTGGGGTAGGGGAGGAGGGAGGGAAGGGTTTGAATATATAGATAAGACATTTGTAACACATAGTTATAAGTGTATTTTATTTCTATTGATTTATTGTTGAAATGTTTTTAAAGTGATGTACAATTTGAATAAATAAATAAATAAATAAATAAATAAAAGAAGCACTTGCACCAACTGTGCTCAGCTGTTGGGAGAAATGCAAGATATGCAATAATTAAATAAAAGTAAATAAAATACTGTGTTCAATTAGTAACCAACTACACATTAATTCATAGCATGCAGCTATATGCCATGCTTTTCTCTTATTAGCTGAGAACTGCAGCTAATGAATCTTGCTCTCTGGTGCTCCTTAACAACACTTCAAATTATGGAAGGGTCAGCTTCATACCTGCATACATTAACTGTCTCTGAGTATGGGAAAGCATTTATGCTTGCTCATTTTAATGTGCTGCTTTCTGTGCTGTTAAGTGGATGATTCAACAAGATTCTAGTTAACAAATGGTTGGCGTTTGTGTGGAGCCGAAGCAATAGAGTCTGTTGTTCACATTCTTTTGCATAGGAACTTGCATAACAAGTAAAGAGAGAGGCTGGTTCTCCCTCTAGAAAGCACATTTTCAGGAAATTTTGAAAGCCACATTACTGAGAAGTTTGCAAAAAGATTGTATGTTGGCTGTTTGGGGGAGGTATTTTTATGTATTCATTTTAAACCTTTATTTAGCTGTATGTTTCATTTTAACTAGCTGTATGTTTTATTTGCGTGTTTTTTTAGTAAGTTGTGTAATTTTATTGGTCTGCAGCCATAATAAACAGCAACAACTTTCATTGCCAGTGGAGGAGGCCGAATTGTTGTATGGATTGCATTATGTAGGGAGGGATGTTTATCCCTAGTCTGTTGAGCTACTCTCCCCTACCTACCCCAGATTAGCACCCTGTGTAGCTACGAGGCTTAGAAAAAAAAATTCCCAATGGTATGAATCAGATTTTGTTTTCATAAGTTGTGTAGCTGCCAGGATAGTGATGGTCAGGGAGGTGATGCCTGGGAAGGGGAGGAAGAGAGAACCCCCCCCCCTTTACTGCACATTACAATCCCAATGATGATCTGCCCCACATTAAAGAAAAAAGGAGGCACAGGACCTTGCTGTGTTTGTATAACATGTACAGTAGTTTGATTCACACTAATGTTTTAAACACTATAATATATATACAGTTTTAGCAGTATAAGAAAATGTAGGCAGCTGCTTTGTAATGCATATTTCATGTAGGTCTGTTTTTTATCCATTTTTGCAAACCCCTTGAAATGTAGATGCTAATTATACTAATTGCATTACACTGTACTTTCTGCACTTTTTTTCCACTTCCCCTTTTTTTCTTTGACCACTTTCTTTATTTTACAAATGAAATTCTTTTAATAACACATTAATCATAAAAAATAAGAGGTTCATAACGTGGTTTCATACACACCTTTATTAAGGAAGCAGGACTGGTGATCTTCATAAATTTTGGAATGGGAGCACAGGTGGGGAAAGAGGGTTTCAGATTATCAAACAGATTAACAGCAGCTGCTACTGTAGCAAGGGCTAATTTATAAAAGGAGAGAGACAAAGTTGCACCTCTAGAACTCAGCTTTACTAGTTTATACTTGCAACCTCTAACCTCCTTGCACACGAGGGCCTGCACTTTGGTAACTCCCTACAATGCATTGTCTGTGGGTCTGCTGTTGAAGAGGATGTGGAAACTTCAAAGCATGCAGAGCAGAAGTCTAATTCTTATATTTTCTTCATTTTTTTTCAGAAATAAGGAATGGAAATTTGAAAGCCATTTTAGGGCTGTTTTTCAGTTTGTCTCGTTATAAACAGCAGCAACACCAACAGCAACAGTACTATCAGTCTTTGGTAGAGCTACAGCAACACGTCTCTCATTCTCCACCTCCTGCTGATATTGGCCAGCCCAAAACACAGCAAGATATGCAGTCCAGGTAGGTCAGATAAAATATGCAATTAAAGTGCTTCCATGTTGTAATGGTTTCCAAGGTCTCCTGAACGGGGGAAAAAAATGTTTAGAAACAATTCTAAATACTTGTCTACTTGGAATTAAACCTAAATTCAATTTGACTGGGGAGTAAGTGAGCATTGCAGCCTTAGGTTGCATTTGCACAAACAGTTACTTCAGCTTCTCTGTTGTTCCCAATGACAGTGGCATGAATGACGTGGCGTGATGAGTTGGGGAAACTCGTTAATTTATAAACAAATAGCTTACACAGTGAGGGGATCAACCTGTGAAATGAGATAGTAAAGAAATAAGAGTATGGATTCTTCTAACTCTTGTGTGTTGCAATGTTTGTTGTGAAAACATTACGGGGATGAGGCCTATTCTTCCCCTTCCTAGAGTTATTTTTACCACATAGAATAGCATGACTACGGCATTAATAGTGTAATACGGAAGTTCTCTGGACTGTCACTACACCATATAATAGAGCATGATCTTCTCTGGGAGCGGAAGAAAGCACCGAGTTTTTCAAACACAACAGAGATTACTTTTTTGAATAATATGCACTGTTTGTTTACATTCTTGTAAATGGAGCAATACACTCCTAAATTGCATTTCTTTTAGTTTACTGAACATGGTTCATAGAAGGTATAATGAATGGTAACAGGAAGTCTACTGTCCTAGGCTTGTAAAGTACTCTGTTACATCACTGTGCTGTCTAGAAAACTCAAATCTGGATTATCAACAGGGGATTATCAACAGGATTTAATTTATAGCATGAAACATATTTCTCTAAATCATTCTGTAAGATTTCTATTGATATGAATAGAGATAATAGTAACACAAAACACAGATGATTACACTTTGGTAAGCATGAACAAAGAATACACTTTACAACACTTATTATTTTAATATAATTCATGGTTAGAACAAATCTGCACATTTTGTGATATATATTTATTTGAATACAACATGTTGCTCTGTGTAAATTTTGCACTCGTCTTAATTTTAGTGCTTTTGAAGAGTAAGGAGTTGAATTAAAAAGTGTTTTTCAATAGTTCCTTTTTCTGCTTTAGCTATTGAAATGCAATCTACAGAAGGATTGTTGGCAACTGTTGTGCACTGTTTTCCCAATGAAGCTTAAAATCATTAGGGAAAGTGCTTTGCGGCTCATGACACTATAATATTGCAATAACTACATTGGGTAGTACTTACATGGCAGTCAATGTAGTTTCCCAAGGGGCAATGGGTCCTTTGCAAGAGGCTGGGGCCAAGTGGGAGGAAAAAAACACTCCTCCCTTTTACTGTGCCTAGAGCAGCATTGCCACTTCTGGCCCAGCTGGTAAGCATGTTTTAAAAGGAAGATAATAATAATAATAATAATAATAATAATAATAATAATAATAATAATAATAATTTATTATTTATACCCCGCCCATCTGGCCGGGTTCCCCCAGCCACTCTGGGCGGCTTCCAAAAAAACAGAAATTCTAAAATACAAAAATCCATCAAACATTAAAAGCTTCCCTAAACAGGGCTGCCTTGAGATGCCTTCTAAAGGTCTGGTAATTGTTCTCTTTGACCTCTAGTGGGAGGGCATTCCACAGGGTGGGTGCCACTACCGAGAAGGCCCTCTGCCTGGTTCCCTGTAACTTGGCTTCTCGTAATGAGGGAACCGCCAGAAGGCCCTCGGAGCTGGACCTCAGTGTCCGGGCAGAACGATGGGGGTGGAGACGCTCCTTCAGGTATACCGGACCGAGGCCATTTAGGGCTTTAAAGGTCAACACCAACACTTTGAATTGTGCTCGGAAACGTACTGGGAGCCAATGTAGGTCTTTTAGGACCGGTGTTATGTGATCTCGGCGGCCGCTCCCAGTCACCAGTCTAGCTGCCGCATTCTGGATTAGTTGTAGTTTCCGGGTCACCTTCAAAGGTAGCCCCACGTAGAGCGCATTGCAGTAGTCCAAGCGAGAGATAACTAGAGCATGCACCACTCTGGAGAGACAGTCAGTGGGCAGGTAGGGACTCAGCCTGCGTACCAGATGGAGCTGATAAACAGCTGCCCTGGACACGGAGTTGACCTGTGCCTCCATGGACAGCTGTGAGTCTAAAATGACTCCCAGGCTGCGCACCTGGTCTTTCAGGGGCACAGTTACCCCATTCAGGACCAGAGAGTCCTCCACACCCGCCCGCCTCCTGTCCCCCACAAACAGTACTTCTGTCTTGTCAGGATTCAATCTCAATCTGTTAGCCGCCATCCATCCTCCAACCGCCTCCAAGCACTCAGATGAAAGGATTGCAGGGTGGGGTGATTAAGGGTAGTTGGCATGGGTTCAAGAGATACAGAGGAGAGTTTGGAAGATAAGCAAGGCTGAATTGTGATTGGCTTAGAAATTACCTGAATCATTTCCCAAAGATTGAATTGTTTTCTGTCATCCTAACATATCTTAATTTGCGCTTGAATGTGCAAGTATAGTATTCATAGTGGACATTATATTGCTGAAAATAGTTATTTGGTATATTATAATTAGAGTTGCATTGTTTGGGATGTATTCCCTGACACCCCCCCCCAAAAAAAGGAACATTGAGATTCCTTATGTTACTTTGAATACCTTTCATCAGGTAGAATCATTT
Source organism: Zootoca vivipara (assembly GCF_963506605.1). Lineage (NCBI taxonomy): Eukaryota > Metazoa > Chordata > Lepidosauria > Squamata > Lacertidae > Zootoca > Zootoca vivipara. Next base: position 31,084,948 of record NC_083285.1, read on the forward strand.
AATGTAATGACTGTAACTTTAAGAGTGCACAGTAAAAAGATGTCTCACACTGATTTTGATGTATTGGAATATGAAGATCTATTGAGCCATTCCTCATGGTCCAATAAAATAGGGTAAAAATGTGACCTGGCACTATGGTTATGTTTCTCTGTGAGGGAGTGTAGATTATAAAAACATTAATCAGAGTAATTAGCCTTTGCTTGGCCCTTGATCACTGTAGATCATTGTAGAAGTTGACAAGCATATGGGAAGTTCTCCACTGAGAAGAATGTGCACTTTCCAAAGGCTGTGGGTTGGGGGAGAAGATCACTTTCTCTGATGCAGAAAGGAGAACTTGGAATGAATGGTAAAACAGAGAGGATGCATGAATTATCCAGTTTCCCCGTGAAATGTGAAAAGTAGGGGCTTATTTTTGTTCAGATGCCAGTAGAGCTAACATATGATGTTTCTTCAGAGATGTGTGAATACATTCACACTTTGCATGTTCAAAGAAGGTGCAATGAGAGGAAGTTAGCATATTACCGATAATGTGGATCCTCTTAACAGAGGGGCCATGTTGTGCTTGGCCGCAGAACGTCATTCCCCAACTGGCCTGGGCGCGGGGCTGGCCCTACCCTCAGCCGGTGGAGTCATATTTGCTAATGGCTTTAGCCAATAGGCAGTGTGGCAAGGTCTGGGGGTTGGGGGTTAAAATACACGGCAGCGCGATGTGGGGATCTTATCTTGCTTCGAATTGCCGCCCGCCCGCCCGCCCATTATTTAGGAATTCTTTGGCCTTGCTTTGGACTTCGGTTTTGGAACAGGGGCTGGGTAGGAATTTTGTCCATTGTGGCAGATTGGCTGTAGCCACTTGGTTTTTGCCTACTCCTTAGCAATCATCACAAGATTTGGTGGTTAGGCATTGGTCAAAAAGAATCTGGGGGGAGGGGAGGTCCGGCCATCGCCTGCCCCTCCAATTTTAGAAGGTATTCCATTAAAGGAATCCAGGTTCTGGGTTATCCGAGGAGTGAGGGCCATATTAGAACCTGGGGACCCCAGGGGTGATGCCCAGTCAATACACATTGATGGAGCTCCCTCTGTTGGATGTTTACCTTTTCTGGCTCCCTGCTTTGGGTCAGGGGCCAGATAGAGCTGAATACCAATGCCTAACCCAATACCACTCACACTTGGTGTATTTTAATAAAGTTGGGGCCAAAATTATGCCCCAAAACATTTAAATTTAATTCTTTGTCACTTTGTTTTTATTTACATTGGGAAGGGTGTTTTGGGGCTCGAAGCACAATCTGAATCTGAGTAGCTTTGTATCTTTCCAGTGAGGAACCTTCTTTATATCCAGGCTGTTAATATTGCTGTGGTTGTCAAGGAGTTGTTGCAGTACAACTCCCGCCTTCCCTAGACTGCAAAGGATGCCAGAGAGTCAGGGATGATAGGAGTTGTAGTTTAGCAACATCTGGAGGATATAATGTTGACTGCCCAAAATCCATCAAGATAAATATGAAAGGAAAGGATGTTGTCAGGGGTTGTTGCAACTACTCCAGAGTAACGACTCTCCACCGGCTTGTCTTTTAACATTCTTTATTGGTGCACTCTATTTACAGTGAAACGGGGTGTTGGAAACATGTCTGCTCATTCTGATCCAGAATCCGGCACTGCCCCCCGGCGTGACTTCTCCCAACATAAGAGTCTCGGGACAGTGAATCTCCTCCCCTTTTTCCTCCTCCGTAATTCCGGAACTGGTGGAAAGGGTCTACGCTCCGTGCTTTCCCTCCCCCCCTTCCATCTCTCTCTCTTCCCTCCTGTGTAGCCGGGGCTCTCCCATGCTGTCAGAGCCCGGGCACTCTCCCTCCGCTTCCTGACTAGCCCCTTCAGAGCCCACGCTTCCATCGCTGCTTGGGGAGGAGCTACTCCTGATGCAAGGGGGAGGTTCTCTATACTGTCTTCCCCTTACAGATGTTTTACAAGAGAGACATTTTGGCCATCAATAAGCCTTTGTTTCTGAGAAAGGAATGAAAATAGTTATAGTGAACAGTTCTGCTGAATTCTCTTTTTCTACATTTCACTTGCGAGTTAGTCACGGATTCATTTTCGTTCATTTTACACATACACAAAGGTCACAGCGCTGATGGCCTTATTCATATCTGTCAGCAGAAATGCATGGCAACAATGATTATATTATATTTTATGACATATTTTGCTAGTGTGTTTCATCATTGCAGCATATATCTAAGCTTGCCATGGTAATGATCTTTCAGCCACCCAGATGCTAAGGGAAAACACATGTAGATGAAAGTTCTGTCCCACTTGTGGATTAGTTGGTAACTGATTTCAAGAAGCTGTCAGCAAAATTCCTAAATGCAGACAAACCAACATTATCACATATAGAAATAGTGGTCGCAGCTTGACAGCCAGATGGATTTGCTTAATTCATTAAAGTTCACTCTGTGTTACTTTAGAAAAGAAAATATATTTGGCTGGTTGGTACTTAAGGCCATTTTTCACTATGGCTGGTTTTCTGTGGGTAATGTTTTACTTTGCTCTTTCACAGAAAAAGCAAAGGGAGTAATGACTTTCACTGGACTAGCAGTTCTTGTGAGTTTTTTTGAAGGTATTCAACAGCCTGGTTCACATGTAACACTAGGACAAACCATGACTACGTGTAAATGAGCAAACATACAACTGCATGGAGCAAAAATCACAGTTGTTTGCCCCTTCCTTGGTCTTCCTGCTGCTGCTCTTTTCAGAGCCAAGCCATAGTTTGGTTTACAGTACAGTGGAACCTCTGTTTATGAACATCTCGGTTTACGAATTTTCGGTTTACGAACGCCGCGGACCCATCTGGAACGGATTAATTCACTTTCCATTACTTTCAATGGGAAAGTTTGCTTCAGTTTATGAACGCTTCAGTTTATGAACAGACTTCCGGAACCAATTACACCCATGCTTTGGGTTAAGTACGCTTCAGGTTGAGTACTCCGCGGACCCGTCTGGAATGGATTAATCCACTTTCCATTACTTTCAATGGGAAAGTTCACTTCAGTTTATGAATGCTTCAATTTATGAACAGACTTCCGGAACCAATTGTGTTCATAAACCGAGGTACCACTGTATATCCAAGCTTTCTCCAGACACGTCATGAGCCATAGCTAATGTTCGTTTTTTATTTCCTGCATGCTGTTTGTATTGGGGGGAACTACCAGTACATCTGATTCGTCTGGTATGAGCTTTTTTTTTTTTTGATGGACTGATTGAATTGATCCTGATCCAGCCCATTATCACAGTGATTCAGCACATCTACCACCTCACCTGCTGGATAGTAAAAGGAAATAACAAATTTCTGTATTTATAGATTAGGTCCATTGAGTGAATTGCTTTTATCATGGGTGGGCTACCTGTGGCTCTTCAGATGTTGGAATCTAGCTCCCATCAGCCTCAGCCAGCATGGATAGAGGTCAAAAATTAAGGGTGCTGGGTCCCCCCTGCCTACTCTTTGTTTCCTAATTTTGGTTAATAACTTTTAAGTTCTCAGTCAATAGGATAATCCATTTTAATTCTATCCCATGAGTTTCCCTAGGAGCCTTTTGTGGTGGACTTTGTCCAATATGTATAACATCTTCAAGTACATTGTACTGACTGGTTCTGACCAGTTCTGATGTTGTAATGACTGTGTCTTTAAGGAAGGAGTCAAATGCAGTAGGAAACCCAACCAGATGTTGATAGACTACATCCCCATTATCCACAACAGTTGTCAATGCTAGCTGGGATTGATGAAAGCCTGGAACCTTTACATTTTTTGGATGGGGGCACAGGTTCCTCTACCTCAACATGCACATGTTAAATAAACAAAATAACAACTAGGATTACAATTATGACTGGGTGCATAAATACTGTTACAAACTTGACTGTTTGGATGCTGTTACTTGTAGACAAATTTGCGTGGTGATACCCCGATCCCTCCTGAAGTAATAAAGACACAGGACACGGTGAATAAGGTTAATGGGCATAAAAAAGGCCACAACTTTATTGGTTATGGATGAAGAGAGGTATTGGCTTAGGCATTGGATCTAACCAACTATATCCGACTCCAGCCCGATGTGCTGGCAGTCTGGGAAGGGTTAACCACTGTTGGGTGAGCCCTGTGATGCGGATCAACTAGAAACTGATAGGGGCCATGCCTTAGGTCCTCACCTACCACGGCTTCGGACATGGCCACGCCCTGGACGCCTTAATGGAGTACCCTTCAGCATTTTGGGGGAGGTGATGGCATAAACCTCCCCCCCACTGGTAACCTTTCGGAGATAATCCAATGCCTAACCGCCAGAACCAAAGTTGTGACGAGTTGCTACGAGGTAGGCGAAAACCACCAGGCCAGAGCCAATTTGCCAAGTGGGGAAATTCCTACCAGGCCCCTCAATGGCGACCAACCGAGGTCCGTAGCAATGTCAAGAGGAAAGCCCTGCCTAAAGGGTGGGTGGGCAGGAGAAACCGGCGCGGCTGGGGGCAGGAAGCAAGAGACTGAGCCCCGGCCGCGCACTCACTTAAATAAGTGAGCTACGCCCCCCCCCCCAGGACGTCCAGATTGGTCACACCGAGGAGCGCCGCGCCTGGGGCACAGCCAATGGCAAGGGGGATGGCAGTCATCCCCCCAGCGCATGAAGGGCTCTTGGTTGCCCACAATCTCCCCTGCTGCTATGCCGGAAGGGACTCTGTCCAGCAGGACAGAGGCTGTAGCCAATTCCTGGCTTCCCTAGGCAGGGGCTAGGAAGAGATGACTATTTGAAACCCTGAAGAGCCACTGCCAAGCAGTTGTGTAGACATTACGGAGCTAGGTAAAGTAATGGCCTTGTAACAGAGGGCACTTTTCCTCATGTCTTGGCTAGGCATTTGGTTGGTTGCCGTGAATGCTGGACTGTGTTGAGATCAACAACTGTCATGTGCAAGATAAGCAAAGCAATTTTACTCTGTGTCCACCAGTTTGTGCATTTTAGCTCTTGATAATTTTGCCAAGTAAGCAAGACAATGTTGGCATTTCTAAAGCATTCCTGTTTCTTGTGATAACCTCTGTGGCACTCAGTTCTCTCCAGTGTAATTGTTCTGTGAACATGAATGTAAGCTACAAGTTCACATGCAGATCTGGTAATGGTATACGTTCTTATTATTTTGTTTTGAATACTGTCTCCTGCCATATATTCCTTTGTGACATAACCATATCTAGGTTGGTGTAGTTTTTACAGTGCATAATATTTTCATATTCTATCACTTTTATATAAGCTATGCATGTGAGATCTCATTAAAAGTGTTGGAAATTAAAAGAGAAAAATGTATGCTTAAGTTTTTTTTTAGCTTTATGGTTAGTTTGGGGATTTTCTTGCCATATAAGACAAAATTTCTCCTACAATTAACAGCATGTTTGACTTTTCAGATCATTGGCATATCTGCTTTGCTTTGCAACCTGTTTTTAATCCAATAAAGGACTATACTATTTGCTTTATTACCCAAGGCTTCAAGAATAAATCACAGGCTTCACTATTAGCTTTAGTATTCACCACAGGCTAGTATTCTTCCCTTATGATTCTTGATGACATGAGTTTAGTGGTGTCTGTTGATGAAATGAGTAGTCTATTGCACTGCAATCTAGACTTTTTCTCCCTTAAGTCACTTTTCGGTGAGTAGCTAGCTGCCTTTGTGAGTCATTCAAAGTACTTTTTCCATTTTCCACATAGAACCATTTTTGCTTCCAGGAAGAGATTGGGGAATAATGCCAGCCTATCACATAGAAACTAATAGTCACCATTTTTATATTCATAATCTCAAGTGATCTGGTTTACACCAAAATTCCAGCCCTTTTTACTTGTTTCACTTTTCCAGCAGGCAAGCATAGCCCCCAAACTGAATGCTGTTTCAAGTTGTCAGCCTTGCCTCTCCTATTCACCCCTTACCTCCACTCCATATTTCCATCTCATGCTGCTGCTGTGACTCCGCTTGGGGAAAATGAACAAAGTCCAGACAAAACTTTGACCATGCCCATTGATTTCTGTTTCTCTGACAGTTTCCAGAGTTCACCCCTCACTATTAGTGTGATGGGTGAACTTGCTTAATCAAAAAGGGTAATTTTCTTGCCAAGTAACAAATCCAACATTACAAACTTTGCCAAAAGTTCTTTTGACAGTTCAAAATGTTGAAGTATCTTCAAATTTAAACTCGCAGTAGTGTGGGGCGGTCTGAGTGCTTTTAAACCATTTTATTTAACTTCTTTAAGAGACTAGGGAGCACAAAGTTTAAAAGTAGGCCCAGAAATGTCCCCAGAAATGGCACTTACGTCATAATGTAACATTTATTTCCTGGTGCTTAATTGGGCTGTGTGTGTAAAATAGTTGCCTCCATGGGTCCATGTGGACAGTTTTCTTTTTTTTCCCTCTGCATGCTCCCTGAAAAATAAATAATGCAATTTGATCTCATAGATCTATTTCCAGGGGCATTTCTAGCCCTGCTTTGAAAGTGCATGGCAAGAACCAGTAGCAGTCAGCAGGGTGAAATGGTTTGCTGATCTGGCTTCCCAATGCTGCATGTTGAGGCCAGTTACTGAGAAGGGGATGGGAAGACCATAGATGATGACTATTAGATAGAGAGTTCAGCACAGTGCAAGTGTAGTGGCAGGGGTGTCAGAGTGGGAAGTGAAGTCAACAAAACTGTCCTACCCACAGTGCCTCGCCAGCCACTACTGGCAAGAAGTAAAGAACTACTGACTTCCTAGTCTGCCAGAGATACTTTGACATTCAAGGAAGTTCAAGTTCTAATCTTTATTGGCAAGGAAGCTAAAATAAAAAATAAATGGTTTTAAAGCCCTCAAATCACCCCATATCACTGTAAGTTCACTACAGTACTTTTCTCTCCAACTGCATAGGCACGGAAAATACAAACTAACTTGTAACCAAATTTAGCTTGAAATATGAAAATGTTAAAGTTCATTGGAATTACGTTACATCCAGGAATTACGGACCTACTAGATTTGACTTCCAAATGGACAAGTGCTGAGTTTCAACAGCGTCACTAATCAGTATATGGGTCCTACTCGAGAGTAAGGGATCCTAACATGAACTTGGTTCCAAATCCCTGGATTGCAGCAGTGATGCTGTTAATACTAGATGTGCAGTGCTAGGACAATCTAGATGAAGCCCAGCTCAGCACCACCTTATTGTGTTCTTCCCATTCTGCATTCCCTCCTGATTGTGTGTTCCTGAAAGCTCTCACTTGAGTGGCGGGAAAAGTCAGGCACCTAACTTTCCATCTCTTTTGGGGGCAGCAAGGGGTGGCTGCATGAAGGATTCAGTCTTGTGATTCCCAGCTGTAATAAGTGATACAGTCCAGCAACAGTTTCACAAAGTTATAAGTGGTCTAGTTGCATCCCTTGTCATATATTCCTGGCCAAATCACATCACATCACTTGTCAGTATCATCACCTCTTAGAATTAACCACGCTATGTTCTTTGCTAACACCAGCACCTTCCTTTGATTTTCATTTTGTCATTGCTATGCATGTTTCTAGCATAGGCTGTGCTTACAGAACACATAGTCATTGTATCCATGTTCCCCAGTCAGTAGTATTGGACAATAACAGTGGGACGAATGTGTCATAATAAAATGAGAAAGTAGATTTGTCTGCTACACAATGTCATTCTGCTCTGTCGTTCTGGTTAGTTCTTCTCACAAAAAAGTTGATTTTAGCAAAAGAGCCCTAAAACGCTGTATAAAATCTTTAACGTGCTTTTTAATGAAGTTTGACGGTAACACATGACACATGGTCCCCATTAATACTTTTGGGTGTCCTTGTAAAGCAGGAATGGGCAAACTGCAGCCCGCCAGATGTTGCTGGATTAAAGCCCCCACCATCCATAACTACTGGCCCTGCTGGTTGGAGCTGATTGAGGTTGGAGTCCAACAACATCTGGAAGCCACAAGTTTCCCATCCCAATAAATAATGGCTTTCTTCAGCAAAGATGATACCCTCAATTAGCATTGAAAGTGGATGCTTAGATAAAATTATATGGCATCTACTGCAAAGTTCAGAGCCAGTATTTGTATCTGCAATAAGCTCTGAGTTTGCTCAGCAATGAGCCCCATTTCCTTCAACAGAGTGGTGAAAATAGAGAACCGTTTCTGTTGCACCTCTGGGGTGTCAAGTACCACCTGTGTAAGATCTTAAATGTTCTTTCTTTAGTCTTAGGCAATACAGATAATAGAGGTTTCTTACACACATTGCACCAGTCTGCCCATTCCAATTCCTTTCCCACGTCTTACTCCCATAGGTTTTACCACTCTGGGAAACTGTGTGGATGGGACAGTTTACAATGCCTTGCATTACAACATAGTCAGTACTTTGAAAACTCATGGTATAATCATTACATTTAATGCATTCTTTGATTGATTTGTTTTCTATCCATGTTCTATTTGCATAACATTAAGTCATCATTTGGTGGTAAGTTTTTGCTTTTTATGCATATTAAAAAAAAATCCGTTAATTCAATTTCTCTGTTTCTTCTCATACAGTCTGACAGCCAGATATGCAACTCAGTCTAATCACAGTGGAATTGCAACCAGTCAAAAAAAGCCTTCTAGGTCAGTTAACATCTATAATTTATTGCTTGCTAGTGATACTTAATGGAGTCACTGCCCACTGGCATTTTATTCTTTAAACCACAGTAGACATTCAACTCTTTATCACCATATCTTTTAAATGCAAGCTTTGCATAATTTTTAGTTGGCCAGTGGAAAAGCCTTGCCCAAGACTGCGAAAATAACAGCTTTGTATAATAGCTTGTAGGGATATCTCTGTGTTGCAACTTAGCATACTGCATGTAAAATAATTGATTTAAATGAGCTGTCAAGTTTCTAGAGGGATTTTAGTGCTCTTATGCTTCTTGCTCAACACACAGACTAGAGACAGACTTGAAGCATATTATTTAGCTCTGCCACAGGGGAAACTTTGCATCTGAACTGTTGATGGAGAATCATACAATGAAACCAGCACTGTCATTCCTACCCACATTGCCCCTTACTCTTTGCCAACTTCTGCTGTGCCTCCTCTACCTGTCTGGAAAAAAATTAACAACCTATCCTGCACTTGGGTGCCTGAGCTGGGAAGCATCCCATTTCAGGTACTTGGTGAAATAAAGCTTTGTTGCTTTTAATTGGCTAAAGAAGGCTAGCAGCGAGTGAATGATCAAAAGAGGGGTGTAGTAGTCAAGGACATATATTGGCTCAGTTGTGACATCACAGCACCACTGCAAGCTCTGTATTCACGTTATGTCTGTCTTCTCCCATAATTTGGTTTACAAGTAAAAATAAATTCTGATAATCAATTTTTCAGTTTATTGGCCCAGCTCAATAGAGGAGAAGATGAACTATATGATACTGTTTATCTTGGTGGAAAACAACTGTAAATTTTTAAAATGGAAGCATGTTCAGGAGGGTTGTTGGTGTGGGAAAGGATTAGAACAATAATGCTCAAACTTCACCTTTTGGATCCCTTCTTTATTGCATTGATTAGACTGCCACTTAAAACATCCCATAAGTTATTGTCAGAATCTGTCTATTGCAGACCATTCTTGCCTATATTCCTCATTGCTAGTGTAGACTTTTGGGTCTGCTGCTCATTTTATGTAAGTTGAAGCCTAGAATGTGGATATCACATGCAGCCTGGACACTGCAAGGGTAATATAGTAAGACCAGAAAAAGCAATTAATGAGTATCAGTCAATTAATGCCTTTATCAGTCTTTTCATTGAGGGAGCCCTGACAGGAAGGGCTGTAACACAGTGGTAAAAGCACAAAGAGTTTCCAGGCAGGGCTCTCAGCCATTGCTAGCCAGTGTAGATGATACTGAATTAAAAGGTCTGACAGCTTCCTATGAAAATAGTTTAAAAATCACTTGGGTATAAGAATTAGCTCTGCTTCAGCCTGAAATGTATTTAATAAAGTATTGTGTGAAATTTCTACTGTTAGGGACAACTTTTGTTTGTGTGGAGCTGGGAATTAAATGGATTGAAACAATGAATTGTCTTTAAATGAAACAAAATCTTAGTCTTAGATGGCTTGCATGTTGATTGCCTGTTCTATCTCTGCCATTGATTGTGACTTCTCTGTTATAAACACTAAAATCTGTGCATTTACTTCCTAAAGAAGGACTCCTAGCTCCTCTTGTTTCGTTCAGTCCGTGTTGATTATGTGTAGTAAAAAAAAAAAGAAACTGTTCACATTATTTGCTGTGCAGTTCATTGCTGACAATGAACTATCAGCTGTGTAATCCAATGTATGGCATCAGTTTCCTATTGTAAGCTGAACTGCTGGTGATAGCCTGGAATGAGCTATACCAAAGCACAGTTGCTGTGCACCTGTGGTCATAGGTTTTCAGTCCGCATTTATTGTAGGCTCTCTTGTCTCCTTCACAATTCATCATGTCTGGGCTCTAACAACTGTTTCTTGTCTAATGCTATAAATTTATAACAGTGTTTGTACATTTTTGACTAGAAGTATGTTCCTTGTGAATTACCTGTTGCTTTATACTTTGCATTTCCTTTGTTGCTTAAATGATTCTGTGGGAGAATGGCTGGAAGTGGAATGAATAGGTATGTGAGGAAAGTTTGTATTGTGTGTGTGGTGTGCGTGGTGTGTGTGTGTTACAATAGCCTTGAGATCTGTTTTCAAGTAATACAAAGGTCCTTTTGGGCTGCTTCCCACCTCATTTTCTTAACTGGAATATAGGGAGGGAAGTACCTGAGAAATATGGTTATTAATACAAGCAACTGAATTTTACTATGATTTTTTGTATGTTTGTAAATTGACTGAATCAGTGGCCATAGATTTGTTGTTGTTGTTGTTAATTGAATTTGTATACCCCCTTCATCTGACGATCACAGAGTGGTTCACAACATAAAAATATAAAATGAGATCCCAAAATACACAATAAAACATAAACAAGCCAATAACATCCCTCCCACAAACACATTTAAAAGGCCATAGAATGTTAATCAGCCAAAGGTCTGGTTCTAGAGAAACGTTTTTGCCTGGTGTCTAAAGTGAGCCTTCCTGGGGACACCATTCCAAAAGGGGGGGGGGCACAGAAAATGCTTGTTCTGGTGTTGCCACCCTCCAAACCCCTCATGGAGGAGGCACATGTTGAAGGGCTTCAAATGATTATTGCAGGGTCTGGGTTGAGGTGAGCCATATGGGGACAGGCGGTCCTTGAGATATTTCAGTCCTGAGCCATGGAGGCTTCATTGGTCAAAAGCAGCACTTTGAATTGGGCCCCAAAACTCACTGGCAGCCACTGCAGTTGGGCCAGGATCAGTGTAATTTAATCAAACTGTCTTGTCTCGATGAGTAATTTCACTGCCAACTTATGCACCAGTTGAAGTTTGCAAACCATTTTTGGAGGTAGCCCTTCATATCCAGTGCTAGTTTTCTAGAAAAAGAGGTGCCAGAACTCACCATGAATGCCTCCCTTGTTCTTTTATAATGGCAATGGCACCCACCTGAGAGGTGCTGGAACTGAGTTCCACTGACTTCCAGCTGAAATAAAGCCCTGCATTTAAGGTGTTGCAGTAATCCAACCTAGCGGTTACGTGAGCATAGACAACAGGCGTTAGGCTATCCCCGTCCAGATAGGGGCACAGCTGGGACACCAGTTAAAGTTGACAGCAAAGGATCCAGAAGTACCCCTAAGTTACGCACTGGTGCCCTCAGAGGTCTAGGGAACCGCTCACTAACAGTGCCCCAGTCTTATCTGGATTTTATACACCATGATAAAAGTTTTGTATGCTTAGATCTGCTAAGTGCAGACTCCAAAGGAACAGGCCAACAGCCAGAATAAACTAAAAAGTAACATGAATTATTAGACATCTAACACCACAATTTTCCAGTTGCCTACTTCACAAAGTGGTGACCTGCTTAGATAGATAGTTGTTAAACAACTGCAGTTTCATATTGAAATATGCTGTCTTGATGTGCCAGTATAGTAAGCAAAGCCCTTTCATTTTCTTCTACCATTTTCTCTCTTTTCTCCCCCTGTGGCAGCTATTAGCATTTCACAATGCAAATGTTTGAAATATCCTAAACTAGTAACACCTGCTTCTAGGTAACGTTCACAATCCTGATTTAACCTGTCCTTAAGTCTGTTGAGGTACCAATTGTGTGCATTGAACTAGAGCAATTTATTTTTATCGGCAGCTTTTAAGGCAACTCAACACTGCTTAATCTCCACACCAGACAATCAAATCAGAATAATTACAATGTGGGTCTGTACTTATTGCAGGCAGTGGCATCTTTATTGTTAACTCTGATACCCAGGATATTTCAGATGGTGGCAGCAAATACCAACAAGTGAAATATGTAGCCTGAGCAGATCTCTTTAAATGAAGAGTTTTCATTTGAAGTAATGAAGATGTGAGCAATAAAAAATGTTGAATTTCTCATCTTACCATCTAATGCCTTCTGCAGATATCTGAGTTTCTGGAACAAAAGAAGAAATAAAGCACTCATTGTGGAGCACAGTGCTTATTTACAAAACCGTGTCTAGAGTATATATTTCCACTAGACTGTATTCCATGGGTTGTTTTAGCTTTGTTATATTTATCTTAGAAATATATGGAACTGAACTATTTGAATAAAACGGTTGTATGGCTCCTGGAAAATCATGGGTGAATCTTTTTTGCAGTGTACTGTAAATGGAAAATGCAAAGGATCCTTATATGTTTGTCTCTGACTGTGTATATCATATTTTCCCTCTTTTGTACCATTTAAGGTGGTCCTTTTGTCCATAGTCTAACTAACCATTAATTATGTTGTTGTTCCTTGTCTTTACCTTCCTTAAAACCATTGTTGATCAGCTCTGTGAATTTATACTGCAACTGAAAAGTTAACTGTCTCATATGCACTTGCAAGAAATTCATTTCTGACTGTGCTATTCTAGGCTTCCCGGACCCTCAAGGGTGCCAGCTGCAGGCAGCAGTACCAAAGTCCAGGGAGCCTCAAATTTAAATCGGAGAAGTCAGAGCTTTAATAGCATTGACAAAAACAAGCCTCCACAATATGCAAATGGAAATGAAAAAGGTAAGTGTTTGAATGGATTCCAGGCTTACTGAGCATACAAATCTGCAAAGGTTCTACACAAGTCAGGAAAAAAAAGATGAAATGTTTAAAATACTAATTTTGAGGTATAAGTAGAATATAATTGTTGAGTATTCAATAGGGCTCTGAGAATCCTTCTGTTTCTGGCAAAAGATGTCTTAATGTTTTGAGCTGCAGTTGGATATATATAAATTTTCAGCAGCTGTTTTTTTGGGGGTAGATTTCAATCCTAAGCAGTGGAAACTTCATAAAATCTGACACAAGAAAATCTTTAATAATAAAAAAAGATAAAATCTGACCCTCGGTGATGGCTCAGTGTTGAATGTAGTCTTAAAGCATCCTGTATCAAGGATGATACTTTATCGGTAGCATCTCTTCCCCACTTGTGGTAAATTATATACCTTCTCCTTTTGAGAATATCATTCTTTCATATAAATAAAGTAATGTGGAGCAGCTTTACCACAAGGTGGGAGTAGATGTCACTGAATGAGCATCAGTGATGAGTTAGATGTGGGGGAGGAATTAATTCACATAGGCATTGCGAATTTCGGTACCAAGCAAGTTTTATTGTGGTATCTTTCTCTAAGGATGTTTCTTTAAGCAATATTAACATTTCATCATCACTACGTATCATCACGTTCAATCTGTTATTCTCTACCTATTTGGGGTAGTGGTATGACTCAATATGGTTTATGATCCACTTCATAGGTAAGAGAATTTGATGCCTATGGAGCATTGTTTAGACAAGGGGTAGTCAACCTTTTTATACCTACCGCCCACTAATGCATCTTTCTTGATGGTAAAATTTCCTTACCACCCACCAGCGCTCGATGGAAGGAGGATTCAGCTTGTGCCATAGAACCCCCTACCGCCCACCTAGAATCCTGAAACGCCCACTAGTGGGTGGTAGGGACCAGGTTGACAAGCCCTGGTTTAGACAATGTTGCATCATGTTTGTTAACCTACGTAATAATTACTGTTGTAAAGCGATCTTAATAATACTTTAGAGGTAATGCATTTTGATTGCTAGGTTAATCGTGGGCTTTAAAATTAAACAGAAGCATTTATCAGGAGAGCAGCAAAGGACTTAAAGGAAAACAGTTGGTTGTAATTTGCATGACTATCCATGATTTGATTGTTCCTTTATGCCATGAGAGAATCTTCAAAATGCTTCAGATCTCATGATAATTTATGGGTTTCATATTTATAATCCATGCTGTTTGTGCTGAGTAACTGTACAATTAAGCTTGCATCAAAAGTTTCTCTTAAAGGTTAATATTATTTGCCAAAATCAATCCCATTACTACTACTGTAGGAATACATTTGCAGTAGATGGACTACAGGGACACTTGGCTATTGAATTAGAGCAGGCATTCCCAAACTTTGGCCCTCCATATGTTTTGGACTACAATTCCCATCATCCCAGACCACTGGTCCTCTTAGCTAGGGATCATGGGAGTTGTAGGCCAAAACATCTGGAGGGCCGCAGTTTGGGGATGCCTGAATTAGAGCAACCTGCAGACATTTTCTATAACCCAATCTGCAGAGTTGCTGAACCTGAAAAAGAAGGCAAACTGTAACCGGGAAAAGAAAACATTTTCCTGAACAAAGTGGTTCCTAAAAAGTGGTTTCAAATATAAGTGCTACCCTAATTTTCCCCTTCAGTGAGGGCTTCTCTCAGAGCTTTGTGCATTGAATTTAAAAAATTGAGAGAAGCTTCTGTGTGTGTTTGATGGAAGATGCTTAGAAGCCTCCACACAACTGAAAATCCTGATGAGGCATGAATGTTTCACCACATTTGTGGTGCTGGGGAATTGAGGATGGAGTTTCCTCGAATGCACACTCCTGCCCCTCTATGTAAGTCTAATATTTTGAAGACTGAACTGGGAGTCCTGGTAGGTTCTTGGTGAAGCTAATCACTGATTCACTAAGCTATATACAAATATGATTTAATGTGCAAAAGCAGAATGTTGTATAATCTCTGCTTTCAGGACATAAAAATCCTGCTACAATTTATTTTCAAACTATTATTCTCAGATTATTTTGTTGGGTCCTCAGGCTTGCTTTTCCATTTGTGTAACGGGCTCCAAATAGAAACCATTAACTACATATACAGAAAGAGTATTTCCTTTGACATATTGTGGAACTAAATAGCACAAATCCATGCTTTAAATCCATTTTAGCTAACTGGAAAAGTGATCTAAATAATTAAATTATGTACAGTGGTTGGGCAAACATAACTGGTGGTTTTCTATAGAGTAATCACTATTTCACATTTCCTTTTCCCAAATCTTTGCTTTGTTTTCCAAATTAGCTTGGTTTATTCAAAACCAAATTACGTTCACATAGGAAACAATAAATGTCTAGTTTTGCCTTTTGTACTTATTCCCCCCCCCCTACTTTAAATAACAGCAATGGGTGTGTGTGATCAAGATCAGGGCTATGATGAGCGGGGTAGGTTTTTTAACTCCTTGCACACTCCTCACCCAAAGGTTTTGTTTGCACTGGGAGAGATGCTGCCACAGGTACCAGTGCAGATGGACTTTGGCTTTCCTCTCAATGCAAAAAGCAGCTGTTCTGCAGGATTTTTCTATGAGGGTTAGAAACATTGATGTGGATGCTACTTTCAGTACGTCAGCCTTCATGTTTACCATAATGTATAGTTTGGTCTTCAGTCAAGGCCAGCGGCCTGTCAAGGCCAGGTTTGTCTATTCTTAAATAATAGGGGCCTCGGGCAGGAGTCTTTCCTAATTTTGGTACCAGAGATGCTGGGGAAGGACCTTAGGCTTTGCATCCAGAAGGCTCTATGTTCTATCATTTGAATCTAAATCAGTTATCCTAAACATTGTCACTGGTGTGTTCCTTTGCAGTGCTCTTTTGTAACATTTTGATGGCTATGTCACAAAACTGGGTGGGGTGGGGTGGGAGACGGGACCGAAAACACACACACACACACACACGTCCAGATACAGATCAGAGAACTTTCTTTATTAAGACCACACATGTGAGATTACAGCCAAAGTTCAGTGGTGCCTCGATTCTGAAGGCACCTTCGTAGGTCGAAAAAATTGTAAGTCGAAAAGCGCCATTGGAAACGCGATTTCCCATAGGAATGCATTGGAAACGGAAAAATGCGTAAGTCGAAGCAACCCCATCTAAAAATTCATAAGTCGAAAAAACCCTATCTAAAACCACCATGGTTTCCGTTCGGATGTCGAGAAATTCGTAAGCGTGTGGCCATTTGCCCCATTCGTAAGTAAAAAAATTCGGTTGTTGAGTCGTTCGTAAGTCAAGGTACCACTGTACTCCAAAGCTTTAGATTGCTCAGATACTACCACTGTCCTTGGCTTTATGGGGCAGCCTTCCTAATTATTTAAAACATACTAAAGTGAATGGGAAGCATGGATTGTATCCAGTGGTGTCGCTCAGTTGACTGTGAGGCTTCCATCTGCAGAATCGGGAGCAAAGCAATTTTTCACTTTCCCCTGCATTTACCTCTGCATCTTCTCTGCAGGGTCTCCCAACCCCCTGGACCAGGTTATGGGGAGTCATCAGAGTTGTGAAAAGGAGGGGGGAATCATAAAAAAAAAAATACTTCCCTCCCTGTTCTGCTGACAGGAGTGTTACTGCCATCTTAGGAACACCATTGAATCTACCCCTATGTTTTCCTGTATGTAGGACTGTTTTGTGTTCACTAACGTCTTCTTTGCACCATTTCTACATGGATCTGATAACGCTTTAAAATAATCTGCGCAAAAATCTGAATTTTAAATTTGTATTTACACACAAACTTATAACACGTATATCATGACCAAATACATAGATAAATGCATACTGTATCTCAGTGTCTGGAATTCTAAACATATTTTATTTTGAAGTATGCATGGTCAAATGCATGTTGGCACAGTTTTTGAGCAGAGAGCAACATTCAAAGGCTACTTACATTCCAATCTACGCATCAGTCCACATGGTGGAGATCAGGTCATGTCACATACTGAATTCACTGTACTGTATTGTTAAGCACTTCAGTCTTGGAGCTTTTCAGCGTGATCAGTATTAGAAAGAAACATGGGAGTTAAATTATCTCAGTCCTTTTCAAGCTTGAGGCCTGTGGAAATTTCAATCTTGTTGTGATTCAATTCAGTTGTTCCCTTTATTTAATTTATAGTGATACCATTTGCTCAGGTTACTTCGAGCCCTGTCCTTTTTAATGACTGAGATTCAATTCCACCAATATATTTGTTGGGTAAATGACTGAAAACAGCAACAAGACCCTTGTATGAATGGTGCCATCGCTGCTATTCCTTTACTTCCATACTGTGCTTGGTTCTATCAACTCAGCTTCATTTATTCCCCTTATCCTCTGTCTTACAAATATTTCTGGTGTAGCTCCTTTTGCATACAAAATCCTACACCTGACCTTTCTGATATTTCCTCCATGTTGCCCATGGGAGCCCTTATGTCTTTAGTAGTCATGTCATAGAGCTAAAGCCCCGAGATAAAATGCACCTGCTGAATGCCATACCTCCATGCTGCTGTTAAGGTCACAGGGGTGAATTTTTTATACCAGGTATTGGTAACCTTAATCTAACCAGGCCAGAGAGCATTCAGTGTCAGCCTTCATTTACCCCCGATTTGATGGATGTGACTGTGCAGGTGGAAATGGCTGGTGCCGACATAGCTAGAGGGATCCTACGTGAGGTAAATGGGGCAGAGCTATCATACTGTGCTGTCTGTCACTTTCAATCCCATTGAATCAGATACCTAGGTTTGTGCAGACCTTGGTGACTCTACTATAGTGGCCAAAAGGGCCTCTAGCATGTCACAATAAGAGTATTATTTCAGATCTTGCTTCATTCCTCCTGTTATCCTTCTCACTGTTATCACCCTAGGTTTCTGTTCCAGGACAGTATTCTGAATCTGTTTGCAGCATGGAATTATACACTTTCTCACTAGCACAGTGGCTTCTACGTAGGACAGGGCTGTTAGTTTCATCCATTATTATATTTTAAGGAAATAATTAAAGATTCATGTTCCTCTTCCCTTTACCCACCAGCCCAGTGCCATATCCTTTTGTAATCTGGAGGTCCTGTTAATACGTGGGCGGCTGAAGCTTGCTCCCATCCAAAACGCTTTTTGCTGAGCATAAAACAGCAATTATAATGCATGATTTGTGAGGAAAATAATTTAAGCAATCAAAAGGTATTTCTGTACTTAAGTTTCTGACAAGTTTAGAGAAACGATAAGAGGGTAGGCTTGCATATTTAAACTAGGGCAATGGGAACATATTTCAGAAGGCTCAGTTCCCATGATGCTTTCAGTTGTGCAACTAATTGAAAATTTATTGGATTGTTTTTGTTTTTATTATGTATTGTGTGTTTTTATATTGTGGTTTTACGTTAGAACTGCCCTGAAACCTGTGGGTATAGGGCAGTATACAAGTTTAAATCATCATCATTTGGAATGCATAATTTGGGAAGCTCTGCAACTTTAATGCCCTTGTGTTTTTCTCTTTCAAAACCAGAATCACCCAAAGGTCCTCATCCATCTGCAGGCATGAATGGAAATGTACAGCATCCCACCAGCACTGGGCAGCAGCTGGTCTCTGCCATCCCCTCTCCAAGTGCCAGCAAGCCTTGGCGCAGCAAATCCATGAATGTCAAACACAGTGCCACCTCTACCATGCTGTCTGTCAAACAGCCCAGTCCCGCAACCTCTCCTACGCCACCTTCAGATAGGCTTAAGCCACCCCTTTCTGAAGGGCCCAAAACTCCTTCATCTGGGCAGAAATCCATGTTAGAGAAATTCAAGTTGGTTAATGCTAGGACTGTCTTGCGGCCTCCCTTGTCATCCAGTTCAGGTCCCAGCGACAGCGGGAGAGACGAAGAAGGCTTTTTAGACTGTGGCGAAATGGATGGCTTCAGTGGTGGCCTCAACAGTGGTGGCTCCACCAGCAGCAACAGCCCTAAAATATCACCTAAACTAACCCCTCCAAAAGCTGGAAGCAAAAATCTCAGCAATAAAAAGTCTTTGCTACAGCCAAAGGACAAAGAGGAAAAGAGCAGGGACAAAAACAAAGTTTGCACTGAGAAGGCGGTGAAGGAAGAGAAGGACCAGGCCACGGAGACACCTGCAAAAAAGACCTCAAAAATTGCAAGCCTGATCCCCAAGGGGAACAAGGCTGTGTCAGCCAAGAAGGAAAGTCTAATACCTTCATCTAGTGGTATACCAAAACCTGGATCAAAAGTACCGACATCAAAGCAAAGTACTTCATCTGCATGTTCAGGAAGTAAAGAGGCGGAAAAATTGAGGAGTGCAAAGGGTAACCAACCCCAGTCAACATCAAAATTGCAAGGTAATGAGAAAGCATACAGTCCTTCTGGTCTTCCCTCTTCTGAAGGAAAGGAATTGAGTACGGCTCTTACCCCTAGTTCATCTGCTGCTCTTTCCATTGCTGCAACTAGTGGCCAAGCACCAGGAAGCAGCATTGTGCAACTTCCTCAGCAACAGCAATACAGCCACCCAAATACAGCCACAGTAGCACCATTTATTTATAGGTAAGATGAGTTTCTACTTTTTCTGTAACTGTGGCAAGCTAATTTTTCCCCAAAGAAGTGGTTTTATTTGAATATATTTCACCATATATTTAATTATTTTAGAAAATGCATTTGCTTAAAACAATGGCAAAAAACCCTGATCGCACAGCAATACCATCTTAAGAAAAGTTAATCATGGGAGATTCTCCCCTGGTCTATTCCATTCAGAACTATCTTTAGCAAGATTTTTAATAGACCAATCTTTTGGTAACAGTTACCAAAAGATTGGTCTATTAAAAATCTTGCTAAAGATAGTTTTCTATTTAAGTTACATTATAGTCCAAAGGCTATGAATCAGGAAATAAGGATTTGTTTTAAGTTTTTCATGTGTGCTAAAACTCAATCTAATTGTTTAACCACATCAGTTAACAAACATGGATACATATAATGCTATAATGTTATTGTTTTAGTTAAATAAATTGTTTAAATTGTTACTAAGGAAATGTACTTCCAATAAAGTACAGCAGAAAAGTTGTCCAAATATAAACAGTTAACTTATTAAACCTCACAATAATTTCACAATTATCAGTTTATGTATTTCTAATAGTATAACCGATTCAGTAATTTTTTATAGGACTGTAAAAGCTACTCTGAAAATTTATTATTCCGAAAATGAAACCTTCATCTGGTTGCAACTACTAAGATTATACCAGCAAGAATTAGTCTTTCTCTAAAAGATTTAAATCAAGTCTTACTTAAATGAAATCAATTCCACCCTGACTAGAAGCCGTGCTGTTTTGTTCTTAAATTAAAAACATTGAAAGTTTGGGATCTCAGATCAGGGAAGGATAGATATGCTGTTGCAGTACCTCAGCAACAGATACGGAGGCAGATTTAAAAACAACATGATTTTTGGATTGGATAGTTCTTTCTATCTATCATGCAATGAGCAGCACAGAAACAAGTGGGCCCATGTGGCTTCCAGTGTTACATGTGAGGTTATCCTTTCTTGGTGCTGCATTTAGAAGTAAAACTCACAGGCCTGTGAGCACCTTCCTGCCTCATGTACCAGTACCTTTTTCAGTCCACAGTTTTCCACAAACAGAAGTTGTAGCTAAGGATTTTAAAGTTAGATCTTCCGTGAAATGGAAACTCGCAAGGATGAAGTTCTGTTTCAAGCTTTTTAAAGAAGCCAACACACAGTTTTCATGGGAAATATTTAAGTTGAATAACTGTTTTCGTCAGCAAAAGATTAACTTGTAGATTCTGTATGCTGATATGTATGGGAGTCTTTGATGGGTTACAGGTTTTGAAATAGTTAGCATAAAAGGGTATGAAAATAATAGTGGTGACTATATTAATAGTAATAAATAACTATTATTATGACAACCAAGTGGGGCACCTTAGAAAATAAAAAAGATAGGTGATTACATTCTGCTGTTATGTATTACCCTCCCTTTCCTCTAAGAAGCTCATGGCTTATATCAGTTTATCTTTCATCTTATCCTTGCAAATTTTATCCTGCTTTACAGTTTGCCTATGGCTACCCCGTGGGCTATCCTCATGCTGACCACCGATTTGCACCTGAGATTTTCCACACACTGGCTTTATGTCTAAGGTCTCCCTACTATACCTGTTTACTACTAAACTTGCATTTGGCTGCACTGAAAAAGTAAAGCCTGATTTCTGCAGGCCGGTGCATATTCTTCTTTCTCTCATTCTCTAAGGCTGCAGTCCTTACCAGCAGTGGAGCAAGCCGATCAGGTGCCTGGGGTGGCGCATGTGCCCTGCGCTCGGGGGTGGGGCCAGTTGGGGTAGGACACTCCGCCGGGCCTCCGAGGAGTCTGCCTGCCTCCTCCTACTCAGCCACCCTACAGCTGAGAGGGGAGTCGGTGGGTGGACTGTTTGGGGCAGAGTGGAGCGTGTGGGCACCCAATCCACCACATCACTCCCAGGAGAGACACGTGGCTCGGGCGCGCTGCAGGCCCTACAGTGAGTGCCGGCTGGCATTTTGTCACCCCCTCAGTTGTGACACCCGGGGTGATTCATCCCCACCGCACCCCCCTTCCTCTGCCCCTGGTCCTTACCCTCCACCCCACACTGGATCAGCCTCAATGCCATCAACCAAACTTCTCCGCAACCCTTCCCCTCTGCAGGGAGGTGGGACCGATTCGGATGGTCCGCCCCCGCTACTTAATGGATCCAATTGGCTTCCAAAGAGTGGTAGGGGATGTTTTATCCCATGTCGATGGCCTTTCAGCTGATTCCCTGGTGGCCCGCTGGAATGCGGAGTTAACCAGCGCTATTGACTGTCTGGCTCCGAAGCGCCCTCTCAGATTGCATGGAGCCCGGACAGCCCCGTGGTTTTCCCCGGCGCTGAGGGCAATGAAACAGTCGTTGAGACGGCTAGAGCGCCGGTGGCGGAAAACTCATTTTGAATCAGACCGGACACGGGCTAGAGCTCAACTTCGAGCCTACCAAGTGGCAATGGCGACGGCGAAGAGGACCTTCTTCACCGTCTCCATCGCATCTGCAGAAAACAGCAGCAGGAGACTCTTCCAGGTGGTTCGCAATTTAGCGGAACCACCTGCTCCATCCGGGCCCAGTACGGGCCACATGATCTCCTGATCATGATTTTGCAAAGTTTTTTGCAGATAAAGTCGCTCAGATTCAGGAAGAGGTAGACTCCACCGTGGGAGCAGGGCCGGGGCGGGGGAGTGCTAGAGTCCTGTCTAGTCAAGTTTTGTGGGATCAATTTCAATCTGTTACCTCCGAGGATGTGGACAGGCTGCTTAGACGAATGAAACCAACCACCTGTCTCCTTGATCCTTGCCCATCCTGGCTTATAAAAGCTAGCCAGGAAGGGCTGGGCGATGGGCTTCGCGGGTTGGTAAATGCTTCTCTCCATGAGGGAGCCTTCCCAGACCCGCTGAAAGAGGCGGTTATTAAACCGCTTCTTAAAAAACCATCTTTAGATCCGGCCAATATGGCCAACTATCGCCCAGTCTCAAATCTTCCATTCTTGGGTAAGGTGATTGAGCGAGTGGTTGCGGAACAACTCCAGGCACGCCTGGAAGAAGCGGACCATTTGGATCCCTTCCAGTCAGGATTCAGGCCTCATCATGGGACTGAAACTGCCTTGGTCGCACTGGTCGATGATCTCCGGCGGGCTAGGGACAAAGGTAAGAGCTGTTTCCTTGTTCTGCTGGATCTCTCAGCGGCTTTTGACACCATCGACCATAACATCCTTCTGGACCGTCTAGAGGGCTTGGGAGCTGGGGGCACTGTCATGCAGTGGTTCCGCTCCTTCCTCCTGGGCCGTGTTCAGAAAGTGGTGGTGGGGGATGAGTGTTCAGACCCCTGGGCTCTCACCTGGGTGCCTCAGGGTTCTGTCCTCTCCCCCATGCTTTTTAATATCTATATGCAGCCGCTGGGAGAGATCATCAGGGGGTTTGGGCTGGGTGTCCATCAGTATGCTGATGATACCCAGCTCTACCTCTCTTTTAAATCAGAACCAGTGAAGGTCCTGTGTGAGTGCTTGGAGGCGGTTGGAGGATGGATGGCGGCTAACAGATTGAGATTGAATCCTGACAAGACAGAAGTACTGTTTGTGGGGGACAGGAGGCGGGCAGGTGTGGAGGACTCTCTGGTCCTGAATGGGGTAACTGTGCCCCTGAAAGACCAGGTGCGCAGCCTGGGAGTCATTTTAGACTCACAGCTGTCCATGGAGGCACAGGTCAACTCCGTGTCCAGGGCAGCTGTTTATCAGCTCCATCTGGTACGCAGGCTGAGTCCCTACCTGCCCACTGACTGTCTCTCCAGAGTGGTGCATGCTCTGGTTATCTCTCGCTTGGACTACTGCAATGCGCTCTACGTGGGGCTACCTTTGAAGGTGACACGGAAACTACAACTAATCCAGAATGCGGCAGCTAGACTGGTGACTGGGAGCGGCCGCCGAGATCACATAACACCGCCGAGATCACATAACACCGGTCCTAAAAGACCTACATTGGCTCCCAGTACGTTTCCGAGCACAATTCAAAGTGTTGGTGTTGACCTTTAAAGCCCTAAATGGCCTCGGTCCGGTATACCTGAAGGAGCGTCTCCACCCCCATCGTTCTGCCCGGACACTTAGGTCCAGCTCCGAGGGCCTTCTGGCGGTTCCCTCATTACGAGAAGCCAAGTTACAGGGAACCAGGCAGAGGGCCTTCTCGGTAGTGGCACCCACCCTGTGGAATGCCCTCCCACTAGAGGTCAAAGAGAACAATTACCAGACCTTTAGAAGGCATCTCAAGGCAGCCCTGTTTAGGGATTTCTGTATTTTAGAATTTCTGTTTTTTTGGAAGCCGCCCAGAGTGGCTGGGGGAACCCGGCCAGATGGGCGGGGTATAAATAATAAATTATTATTATATTATTATTATTTTGGATTCCGTGGATCCCAGTTCCATTCAGCCCCGCCCTTGGAGCTCGCCATGGGCCTACCACCTACATGTTTAGCAAGTAGAACGGGGAGCTCAACCCTAATGGAATGATGCTTGTGTCATCTGGTGACATCAGCTGGCTTGGCCAGTAGAGCTGAATGGAATGACATCTCCACTCACTTGAAAAACACATAATCTGGTGTAAGAGGCCAGGGGTGGAGAGGTTGGGTGACTCTGGTCACCTAGATCCTTGTGACCAGTATCTTCAATTTTCCCAGGATAAAAATCAGCAGAATTTGTATACGTTTTTAGTTCAAAGCATTTAATATAAGAGAGTAGGCTGTTGGAGATATTCTGGGTACTAATACAGTGGTACCTCTACTTACGAATAACTCTACTTACGAATGTTTCTACTTACGAACGGAGCTCCGTCCGCCATCTTGGATGCGGTTTAGATAGGATTTTTTCTACTTACGAATTTTTAGATAGGGTTGCTTAGACTTACGAATTTTTTCTCCCAATGCATTTCTGTGGGATTCGACTTACAATTTTTTTCAACTTACGAATGTGCGTTCGGAACGCATTAAATTTGTAAGTAGAGGTTACCACTGTATTTCATTCCCTGGTCCCAGCAAACCGTTCAAAACTCTCTGTGAGGCTGAACATCAGCACGAGCCTCTCTTATGCTGTTTATCTGAAAATCTGAAGTTGCTAATGCAGAAGAGATGCATTTGTAATTCAAATGAGCATACTGATATAAATTTCATATTTGCATTTCAAATTTATTTAAGCAAAAACTGCTTTAATACTCATATATACGGAAACATCCTTAGTTCATGCTTGTAAACCACTATTTTGCTAGTAGCCTATGGCAAGTAAAATATGTCTTCTAGATGACAAGGCAGGGAACCTCTTATAAACAGCAAAAGAGTTGTCATTCCTTTCCCCCCCAGCCCTCTTTACATCCCACACATGACTTTGGTATGCATGGACACATCTTAGTGGATTTGTAATGACTATACTGCCCTAGTCCAAGGCTGCCTTAATTTTTGGTACAATTTAAAAAAAAAATTCCTTCCAGTAGCACCTTAGAGACCAACTAAGTTTTTCATAGGTATGAGCTTTCGTGTGCATGCACACTTTTTGTGTATTTAATGCACTCTAAATCTACTTTAAAAAAAATACATCTTACATGAATGGGGCTTTAAAATAACTTTAGGATCTTGCCATGACATTTTGCCCATTTTTTGAACTGAGAATTAGGTCAAAAAAATTGGAGAAGTGCAAGATTTAAAGAAGCTTGAGAGGTGTGAATTAAGTTAGTTCACCTTAAAATGTTGACCAAACTATAGACTCATCCATCACTTGCATCTCCCCTTATTGATGTATTCTTCAGGCAACCGGTTTTCGATTAGACTGATGCAATGAATCACACTAAAGGAAACAAATATTCTGTTTTGAGAGGGAAGTTCTGGAGAGAGGAGTGTATTATTTTATAGTGCATATCGCTTTAGTGATAAGTGGGCTAAGTGAGTGCAGTGCAGATGCTAGGTGCCAGTTTGAACCTTTTCTCCTTGAAAGCAGCTTCTCTTTTGTCTAAAGTATTTGAATACCATTTTCAGTCGAGACCTGCTTCTTAGCAGCACTTCTGGTATGCCTGTGAACATAGGAATTATAATGCTAAGCTTATTACAAGCTGCTCTGTCCTTAAGATGGCAAATCACAGGCACGAGCACAAGAGCGAATTAGCAGTTTATGTCATTTACATTCATTGTTGCGAAATTGAAGTGGCAGGAGGCCAAACTCTGCCAGTCAAAGCTAGCACTAAGATTTCCAGCAACAAACAGTCCAAAGTATTTAACCCAGATATTTTCATGGTTGTATCTTTGGCTCAAGCAGAATTGCTGAAGTGGTACATTTAATAATGGCCTGCCAAGTTTGAGCTAAAGTAGGTGGTAAAAATTAAAAAAGATTATTTTCCCATTTTAGCTTTTGTACATTTCTCAATTCATTGTACAAAAGTGTGATCTGGATTTTGTTTACCCTAATATTTAACACTGTGATATATTGATATTATGCCCTAGTCTTAACATAAAATAATCATTGGAATTCATTCAGGGCAACTGAAGCAGTGAAACCTGTCAAACCCTATATAAGGCATATTAATAGTATGGCTTTTGGAATGTCAGAGAATAGCTAAGGAAATCTTTGATATCTGTGGGAAAGCTTGTTCAGACATAGAATAATGGCTTTTAACGATAGACATCCAATGACTTGGTTTCTGTGCTCAGCTAAGTGCAGCCTCATTTAGCAAGAACAATCATTAAGTTAGAGGGGTTAATTGAGGGCAGAATGCAGTACACAGACCAGAAAGATAACATAGCCGAAGGTAGTCTATTTTCTTATATAACTTAGCCGGTCAATTGGATAAATGGGCATTTTGAGTTTGGTGGGTCAACTGGATTAAAAATGAAATATGTTAGAAAAACATGGAGACTTTTCCAACGTGATCAGAGTGAACATATTTCATAAGAAGCCACTGTAGTCTTCCCAACCCAGCAGGCTATCTCTGTACTCAGTATGCCGCTGTTAGGTTGAGCGCACTGCATCTCAGAAAGTTTATGCCCTCTAACAGCTAAAATAGACATCATGCAGAAGATGGTGATTAAGATCTATTGTGTTTGTATAAATTAATAACAGCCAGGGAGGAGGTGAATCTGGTTGGGACTGCTGTGCCTTGGAAACATTTCCCCCATGAAAATTAACCTTTTAGAGCTTTTCATGAGTTCCATTGGGAAAGCTTAAGGTACCATATAGTTATCCATACACTTTCCGCTGTGGAACAAAGAGAATCATCAGGAGGAGGTTGAGATTTTAATTGAGAGAAAATAGCATGGAAATAGTTCACCTCCTCACATAATGTCACATTTCTGCAGCTGTTTTTTTTCTTTTTTCTAATAGAAGATCATAATCATGGATTGCTTGCATCATGTCTAGTTTTCCTTAAGCTGAGCCTTTCTCGGCTTAGAACATCTAACCCAGGCACCCCCAAACTTTGGCCCTCCAAATGTTTTGGACTACAATTCCCATCTTCCCTGACCACTGGTCCTGTTAGCTAGGGATCATGGGAGTTGTAGGCCAAAACATCTGGAGGGCCGCAGTTTGGGGATGCCTGATCTAACAGCACACAGCTCACTAGCACAAGGTTGGATGTTGCTGGACTCTTTCTTCCATCATCTCTGACCATTGGCAATGCTGGCTCAAGCTGATGGGGATTGTTGACCAGCAACATTTGGAGGGCCACAGATATGTCACCCCATTCTAATCTATGAAACTCAATACTTTGAGTCTATGTTAACAAGAACTCGCAAGCTAAGAACTTTGAAACATAGAGGGCCAGTACAGACGCAAAAGACATGGTTTGGTTTCCCAAAGTTGTTCTGCAGTGAGCCTCAGGCTTGCTATCTCTCTCTCCATCCCTCCTGCTTATATGAGGGAAGAAGAATGCTTCCCCTTTCAGCTTTGAATAAAACACAGTTTCCTGTTACATTCAAACTCAGGAAAATGTAGTTTATTCTGATTTTGGTTAGTTAATAAACTAGACTCTGAAGCCACAGTTCGATTTTGGTTTGTTAAACTAGCCACAATTTCCTGAATTCTTAGTTAATGAGATATTGTGATTTATTCAAAACTGAAGGTGGGCTCTTTCAATCTCCTTACCAATGGGTTTGGAGAATAAGAAGTAGTAAAGCAGAGGCACAGAAATTTGAGTTTCTCCTTGGCTCATTCTCACAACACTAAGTCGTTGTTTAGTATTAGAACTGCACTAGGCCATTTGCCTCAGGTCATGGCTGCCAAACCTTTGTTTAATGTAAATTAATAATTGCATTGGCCAAAGCCAAACATGAAAAAAGTACTTATCTGCCTTCACTATTTCTCAGAAAATTGAAAAAATAAATTCAGAAGGCAAGCGCAGTATATTTTATCAGATGTCATTTTCTGTTTATGATGCTCTTTTAAACATTTTAAAAATATTATCAGGATCATGCATTCTACTCTGCGGTGTCCTTCCTCATCCATTTCAGCATGCTTTTGAATAAACCCATTAGATAAGCAACTTGGAAGTAGTAAACATAGCAAAAGAGCTGACAGGTTGTTATTTTCTAAAAGACATGCTTTTAGAAATGCATTCCAAGGGGTGCTCTGTTTTTATCAGGCACTAAAAAAGTGCCAGATACTCACAAAACAAGCTAGTTCTCTGAATCAGACTAAATGTAATCCTTGGGTTTTCAGAAGAAGCAAATACCAATGCCTTTCGATTGTCCGAGGTGTGAATTTATCATTTATTATTACACGCAACTTGCAGGGGACATTGAAAACAGTTTTGCTTTGCTTTTCTTTGTCTCTCATGAAGCTCACATTTCTTATTATTTTGCCTTTAAATACCTATATGAGGATTGAGACATCAGTTGGAAAAAAATCCGTGTATTAACATCAGCAGTAGTTTTTGATGATATGTAATTTTAAAAATTACATAATTGTATGGTGGTTGTGAAACTCAAGAAATGAAAGCATTTCTAGCTACCTGGAGTGAGTCTGGCTTGGTGTGTATATTATGATGAGGCTGCGGCAGCTGTAGTTTACCAGGACTGTGGAATTGTGCTGGCATCTGGAGAGGAGATCGCAGTTGCTTTTCTCCTTTCCATGTCCCTTGGGTTCAGTTCAGTGTAATACATCAGCTAAACCATGGTTTGACTAACCCTAACCCTAACCTGGACTCATGATTAAGCTCTCCCCACCTTAACCAGGAGCCATAGCCAAGGTTTGTTTATTTTCAATGCTGGCCTTTGGCAGCAATGTTTTGCTTCTTTCCTTTATAATTCTATAGCGGAGACACAAAAGCAGCAGAACATTTAGAAACTTGCCATTCCCAGCATGTGGCTGGTTAACTAAGCACGTCCTAACCAGTAAATTAATGTACCCATTCACTTCCTACTAATCTTTCATCTTATAGGAGAAATTTGATAGAGACATTTAGTCCTTGACACCTTGTCTGGTTATACTGTATATGATATAAAAAGATGTAAACTTTCCTCCCTTGCAACATATGGATGTAATCTTATCTGTCCTGATGAAGAGTTTAGCACTAGGTAGTTATGCAAAAAGAAAAAGGAAAAAGAGAGGTGCTAATGACATTTCCAGAATCTGGCTCTTGAGTATGCCACTCTGCCATTCATGGACTTGGCAGTTAATGCTATGATTATTATAGGTGTTACAGTGAAACTCTTTGATTAATTTCAGAACTCATTCAGAAAATGACAGTACCTCTCTCCCACCTGCTGACTTCTGCATCAGTCCTACAAAAATGGATTTGGCATATAGTAAAACTGCAAAACAATGCCTAGAGGAAATATCTGGTGAGTAATGTCTACAGTATTTTATTTTTTGCTGCTTTATTTTGAAGTTTGGATGAACCAATTTGGACATGCTTTGCAGAAAATACTGTATACAAATATTCTAAAGAATGTTTTAAAAACTACAAATTGTGTATATATATCTACATGGGTACCCGGATCAGTCTAGGCCAGGCTTCCTCAAACTTGGCCCTCCAGATGTTTTTGGCCTACAACTCTCATGATCCCTAGTTAGCAGGACCAGTGGACAGAGATGATGGGAATTGTAGTCCCAAAACATCTGGAGGGCTGAGTCTGAGGAAGCCTGGTCTAGGCCCTAACCTTGAACTCTTGGATTATCATAGGTAGATTGATTTACATCATTAATTCAGTAAAATAAAATAATTTTAAATCATGGTTTTTAGGTTTCTGCCACATCAGATCTGTTTAGCATTGTGTTCCCTTGGTTAAGCGGAAGTAGAATTAAATTGCAGGTTCTGTAATCATCGAGAGCTGAATTGTGATTCCCCTGTGACTCGCATACTTCTATAAAGTTTACTCAGATGTAAATCTTACTTAGCAAAGAGACATTCTAAAGTTAATTAGAAGTATCTTAACCGACATTTCTGGCTATTTTATTGCCTCCACTGTATGTGGCTAGAGTAGAAGGTCCCTGATGGACTTCCTTTGAACAGTCTTTGCCCAATGCTAGCTTTTGGTTCAGGAGGAGCTTTAATTTGTACACCAGGGATGGGGAATACTCGGCCCAAGCGTCAGATAACAGCCAGATTGCATTCAGTCCCCTTCCCCCCCCTTCTACCTACCAACTGTTCATCAGACAGCTGGTGAAGAGTGGGGCAAAGTGATGATGTTGTACAACATGTGCAATTGTACCCCTTCCTCACAAAGATCTGTTGCGGAAATCAAAACAGAAGGGGAAATGTCTCAGCAAAGTGCCAGGCTTGTGTTCCTTGCAAATATGTAATAAGTATCCATTATTCTGCAATTGCATGTATGCGGTTTTTGAGGTGCAGTTGCCTTTCTCTCCCCCCCCCCTTTTTTGAGGTTTTGAATAGCAGAAAGGTAGGGCTTGCAGTCAGCAATGATATTCGTAATTTTCTGGAACTACTGGGGTCTTTTTGCCTTTTGCACATTCAGGACAGATAGTCTGTGGAGAAAATGTAAGGTGAAACTTAATTGGACTTACTAAGAATTTAATATATGCCTCCCCTGAGTAATAGTTGTCTGTCTGTGTCTATATAAGGTTTTTGTGTGTGTGTGTGTGTGTGTGTGTGTGTGTGTGTGTGTGTGTGTCCGCCTGTGTCCGTGCCCCTTCCCACTGCTGAATGTGGTCTCCAACAGCCTTGCCACCTTCAGATTGAAAAAGGTTCTTCATCCTTGCTGTACTCTTCTGAGTATACAGTTGTAGCCCTACTATAGCAGAAACACATAAATCCGTAATGTCCCCAAAATATCGTGAATTATCTGAGTACCTTCCATCTGAAGAAAGGCTAAAGCATTTTGTTCCCTTATCTTAGAAAAGAAAGGACTGAGATGGGCCATAATAGATGTGGAAAAGGTGGGTAGAAATGTTTTCCCCACTTTTGCTTAACATTAGTTTTTGAAGCAGTTTAAAGGCCATAGATTCAGGAGAAAGAGGAAAATAAGTTCTTGATTACCTAATGGAATTTGCTGACATGAGAAATGATGGTGACCACTGACTTACAATTGCTTCAAATGGTGATTAGACAAATGCATGGTCCATCAAAGGCATGATAACTAAATCAGATCTCCAGATCCAGAGGGAATATGAAAGGGATGGAGAACCAGTGGCTCTTCAGATGTTGTTGGACTACACCCTCCATCATTCCTAATCATTGACTTTGCTGGCTGAGGCTGAGTAGGAATGTAAAGGCAGCAGGTTCCCCTTCCTTGTAGTTTACTTTCAAATGTCATTTCCAGCTATTATCTTCAATTTGTTTTTGTGGTTTCCTAGGCCATTGTCCTAATAAAAGAAACCAGTTGCTGGCTTCTTCTTATATTTGACTTTTATTTTAATACAAACATTGAATGATAATAATTTGCTCTGCTGGCACAGTAGGACTTATACTCCTGAGTAAATATGAAGAGAATTGCCCTGTGTACTACGATTGATCCACAGAGCCAGTTCCTCTCCCCTAGTCGAACATTTTCCCATTTCCCCCTGTGATCCATGGATATGGTTGTCTTTTGAATAACACATGCAACACATGTTGAGGATGCCTTCCAAAATCTAGTGTTTACTGGATGCCTAGTGGCTATAGCACAACACCAGTTAGATTTATCTGCAAAGACTGTCATTTCAATATTCTCAGTAAAGACAAGACTATGATTCTGTGGCTTAGAGCAGTGCTCCCCAACCTTTTTATCACCGCGGACCTGTCAACGTTTGATAATTTTACTGTGGCCCGCTGAGGGGGGGGCGTTTATTGTTTATATTTTATTTAGATTGTTTTGATTTAATAATTTTAATTTAATTGTATTTAATGATCCTTAGGCGGCCCGGTACCAATTGATCCACGGACCGCTACTGGTCCGTGGACCGGGGGTTGAAGACCACTGGCTTAGAGGAATCACACGAACTCACATGAGCCCCAGTAAAGCCCACATAGTGGCCTATCTGGAACTGATGTGTGCAATCATGTAATCACAACTTAAACATCATAGGAACATAGGAAGTTGCCTTATGGCTGGCAGCATCTCTCTAGGGTTTCAGGCAAGGTCTCTCCCATCCTTACCTGGAGATGCTGGGGATTGAACCTGGGACTTGTGCATGCAAAGCAGGTGCTGTAAAGTTTATGGTAGATTGCAGGTGACTTCCTTAAAATTCCTTAGAATTTTAGAGAAGCAAACTCCCCTTCCTTAGCATCTATATAGTTACCATGTTAGGGACATTTGGTGTGTGTGGCTATGAGTTTTAGCTTTAAAGAACTGGTGCTCAGGATTTCAATAATGCTATGCACCTACTTAAATGCTTTAATCTGTGAACCTTTTACTTTTAGATGCCTGCTAGAACCATTTTTATTTTAGCATCCATCTGGGCCACACTTTGATCTGGCTCAAGGTGACTCAGCCTTAAGGGAATGGTGCCTATCATAGGCAGCCATAAAGGGAGTCCAAGGACCTCATGCTTGCTCCCTCTGTTGTTGCTGGTCATTGTTCAACAAGAAAATAACTCCACGGGCCAATATCTGAATGCTCTTAAGCTGGCCAGCAGATTGGAGAGTTAGCAACCCTTCACACTACCGGCGCCTCAAGGAGCTCACCAAATATTAAGCATTTGCCTATCTGGTGTCTCACTATCCACTATGAAAGCGATCAAAGCCAATCGGCCAAAACAGCATCACCTACTTAGCACAGCAGTGATGAGTGTGGGGCGAACACTTAATTTAGGACTCATCAGCCCTCATTATGAGAAACTAGCTGTAACTAGACAAGCGATGGGTGGAAAGGCATGCCGCAAGGAAAGAGGACAGGATTATTGGACAGGACTAGTTTATAAGGCAGACAGCCACACTCCCGTCAGCTCTGCATGCTGTCCGCCCTGCGTACATCATTCCTTCCCGAAGGGGAGGTAGGGAGCAAATTCAACCCCCCCCCCAGTAAAATCTTGATGAATAGCATTCTTTGAAAGCAGACATAATTTCAGGTAATTTTCTTCTGCGGGAAAAACATTTGATTGCACTAGTAGAAATGCTGCTTTGTGCACGGTGATTTAGTATTCTCAGAATATGAGTTAAACATTTGGCTTGTTTAAAGCAGGTGAAATATTTGCTGTTTAGGCCATTGGTGAGCTTTGTCTAAATGTCCAGAATTCAAATACTATTGTGTGCCCCCCACCCTGCTCTGTGTCATTTTAATCCTAAACAGGTAGCCCTCCCCTTTCTCCCATTGTCTGATCCTCTGAATATGGTGCATGTTCATGTCAATTTCTCATGTCAATTTGCATACGCAAGCTCAAAATACCCAGGTAAAAATAAAGGTAAAGGGACCCCTGACCATTAGGTCAAGTCGTGACCGACTCTGGGGTTGCGCGCTCATCTCGCATTATTGGCCGAGAGAGCCGGCGTATAGCTTCCAGGTCATGTGGCCAGCATGACAAAGCCGCTTCTGGCAAACCAGAGCAGCACATGGAAACGCCGTTTACCTTCCCGCTGTAGCGGTTCCTATTTATCTACTTGCATGTTGATGTGCTTTCGAACTGCTAGGTTGGCAGGAGCTGGGACCAAGCAACGGGAGCTCACCCCGTCACAGGGATTCGAACCGCCGACCTTCTGATCAGCAAGCCCTAGGCTCAGTGGTTTAACCACAGTGCCACCTGGGTCCCCAGGTAAAAATAAATGCGTACAAAACTGCTTCAGTAGGGCTGCTACAGATGGTATATGCTCCACATTGGAGTTAGCAGAAATAACCAGGCAGATGGACACATAGGTAAGCAAATAGCTAGGCTTTTTACCATAATGGGTTTTACATTTCTGCTCCAAAATGACACAGAAGGGTGAAATGGGCACAGGAGTGTGATCAGAGAAGTTCCTGGCTCATTTTTCAGAATGTCACTGGTACTCGATTGAGGAGCTTATGGTGACAGTTTAGTTATCCTCTCATGGTATATTGGAAATACTAAAAAAGAAAAGAAAAGCAGGTGTGTGTCACTCATAATTGCCTTACAGCAATGTGAGCAAGAAAAAAAGGATAAAATGTTGCATGCATTTGTTGAACAGGATGATTATTGGCTATAACAGCAGACTGAAAATGTCCACATGCTAGACCTGCAGTCCATTGTTTCAGGATGGTTCAATTGTGGGGCAGGTGTTTTCATATATCAATAACATTTCATCAGCCTAGAAATATTGTCCATCAAGTGATACCTGTTGATACTTGTTGTTTTTTGTCTATTATGCTGCCATCCTTTGGCGCCTGCAGTTTCTTTGCTGCTTTGATGATCTGATGTGCAAGGACAGCAGCTAGCAAATTGTTAGCCATTTGACATCTTATCATACACAGTACTGGAAGTGTCTCAGGAGACGTCATTGCTTGTGGGGGTCACTCATAGTGGGTTTGATAGCTCTCTCCTTGAGTGGTTGCCAAAAAGCACTGTCCTGTGACAGTTCTCCATGTGGTGGGTGTAACATTTGAAAGGCTCTCACCCCATGCGCTTGATGCACTCTAGAGTTGTGTAGCCCTGGAAGTGGTTGCACTGTCATATAGATGGTGCCTTTGTGTAGACCAGCAGACTAAAAGCCTTTTAAACCTTGTTCTTGCCAGGTGTAAGGTTGGCACTGTGCTGTAAGTGCTAATCAGTAGCCTCTGTGTGGGGGCAATCATGCTTAAATTGCCCCTCAGTGGTTTTCAAAATTGAAATGATACCGTGCTCCACATTTCTGGTTTTTTTGTTTTGTTTTTTGTTTGCCTCCTTCTGCTTCAGTGCTACTGTGCTAATCCAAAACAAGCATTAGACCCACTAAAATGCAAAAAAAAAAAAAACACACACACAAAGAAAATTATCTGTTCTTTATAGGATTGGCTTTGAACATGGGCAAAATTGCACTGATTCACCAGTCAGTATCTGACAATCAGCTTTTTCTCAGTAGAATGAGATTTACAGAATAATTTAGTAATCGTAGAACATCATTATCCTTAGCCTAGTATTTTTTATTTTATTTTAGCACATATGTACCACTGCCATCAGCAGTGCTAACATCATGCTGATGGTGGCATACTGTTTATATCGCTATGTTTTCCTTCAGGCACTTGGAAGACAGTGGACGTTTGTGGCTCCAGGGTTGATACTGTTTTCTGAAGCTGCAATGTAACGTTTAGTATTTCGATCATTGTGTCGGTTTTTTAAGAGGTTGCATAATTGTTTTTTTTAGGTATATTGGATGTTATTTGACTTTGTTTTTTAAAAAACTCCTCTGAAGCTTAAGGATGGTGAAGATAGGTTTTGGTAAAGGATCTAGTTAGCATTCCCTTGCTGCTAAGTCAGAGAAGGTAATTGATCTGGGAACACCTAAGAAACTGCTACGCTAAGGATCATCATCTTTGTCATTTATTTTGAAGATGTTGCTTTTGTCTCCTGTGGGGGAAAATCCATCTCCTGTTTGTCTGCATTTATCCCTTCAGTGATAGGTCTGCCTGTACCTCAAGCCCTATTTTTGACGTTTGCAGATGAAAGCATATTTAGACATAGCAGAAACAGAAGGCC
This sequence comes from Zootoca vivipara, assembly GCF_963506605.1. NCBI lineage: Eukaryota > Metazoa > Chordata > Lepidosauria > Squamata > Lacertidae > Zootoca > Zootoca vivipara. Next base: position 31,120,663 of record NC_083285.1, read on the forward strand.
TTGGTTGGGAAAAGCACACTCTGAGTGTTACATACATCTAAGCAGTTTCGTTAGGCTGAGGGTCGCGTAACTCTGAAACATTATGAATTATTGTCGCAAAATAATGTTGTAGTTATTTAATTGTGTTGATTATTTTAATCTAAGCATTCTATGGTAAAACTAAAAACATTCTTTAGCGCTGAATGTTGGCACAATGTGTTGCAACAGAAGGTGTGTTTATATACTCTTACACTTCTCTGCAAATGAGAGTGGATAACGTAGGTGGTCCTTGTAATCTGTTTGCATGTCTTGTCATGTCTTATGTGACAGAACATTCAAGTAAATAATCAATATCCTTTTTTATATATATATATGGCCTTTGCTCCATTACCTACATGAAGAACTTTCACTGTTTTACACAAACTTGTGACTTTTAGACCAAAATGTTTAACACTAAGAAAATCTCAGTAACCACAACACTCTTTCAAATATCCTCATGATCTATCCACCTGATGTAGAGGAAAGGTGGATATGAACCTGGAATTCTTCCATGTAAAATTTGTTTTTAAGAAACAGCTTTACAAAACATTGATCATTCTGTGGAAGTAGCTTTTGTTTTAGAAGGTCATTTTTTCTACTGAAATTGCATTGTAAACATTGTACTTGGAACATGCTCACATAACATCTTTTTGATACAGATTTATGTTGGTCTAGGAGACTATTGCAGTGTATGGCCTAGTTCAGATTCTAAAATTATCTGCTTGGAGTGGTCCAAATGCAACTGCCATGCGGAAAAGGAAAAGTATTCTGTAATGTGTACGTATGAATATATAGGCTATATTCAATGCAATGTCTAAAAATAAATTAATAGAAAACAGCTGTGTAACATGTTGTGTTAACATGTTGTGTTAACATGTTGTGTTGGCTCTTTTCCTGAGTTAAAATATGTTTGTATGGCTGGTGTATATGTATTGGTCATGGCTGAATTACCTGAACTGAATAATTATAGAAAGGACCTGAACATAATGTGCATTGCAAGAAGCATGCACACATTCCTAAAATGTAAGAACAATTACATTTGGGTGTGGAATCTTTGAATCCCAACTATTATTTATTCATTTATATCCTACCTTTCCTGCAAGGAGATCAATGTGACTTACATGGTCCTCCTCCTTATTGGTATCCTCATGGCAGCCCTGTGATGTAGGTTAGGCTGAGAGGCAGTGACTGGCCCAATGTTGCCTTTTGAGCTTCATGACTGAGTGGGGATTTCAACCTTGGTCTCCCAGGTCTCCTAATCCAGCACTCTAACCACTACACCAAACTAGCTTGGGTGTCTTCCTTCCCCCACCGCCTTTAACTGTACCAGTTTCCCGCTTCTCAGATATGGAACAGCTATTCATTGACAGGTCTGCTACCTTCATTGAGCAGTTGTACCTGGAGTAGTGTTTAAGCTTTCATTCTACTAGCAGGAAGGCCATATTTTGCAGTACTCCCATGTAAAGAAGGCAGCTCAAGTTTCTCTAGTCATAGACTCTAGTGTGTTGTAGGAGTTTGGCCTAGGGTTTGGTTGTGTTAATCATTTGATGATACTTAATGGTGGGCCAGGTGTATATTTTTGGTTTGTTAAATGAAGATGGTGTGTGCATGTTCTTCTTTGCATTGTCATTTCCCTCCTTCCTTTTCATTGTGTCATGATAGAAAATTTCCTCGACTAGCTAAGCGTAGTTTTACCATTTCACTCTGAAATAGGAGACTGTGGTTACTGGGAGCAGAACCAACTAGGTCCTTAAACCAATTTCTAACCATGGGCTAAACTCATCATTTTTTTTAACACTGGTAAGAGCAAACAGAGCACTTGGGCATATCTAAGTTTAACTTGCCAAAATGCATAAATAACTGGGCAAATTTTCCTGGTGAAAATGCATCACTAGAGCTATTTCCATCTATCAAAGTGTTAATAAAAGTGCACATAATCTGCCCAATTTCCTTCTTTGTATGCAGGAAGAAGTTTAAGATTCATTCTGTAGGTTTATTCTGTAGGTGTGGCTGAATGCTGACAAATGACATTATGGTCTTTAGATACCTCTATTTGTGAGCTGGATGAAATTTTTAGTGCTATAATGTTTGCAAATGCAATTCCTTTTGTATAATACTTAAGTACAAGATTTCATTTATGCGATAAAACTATCTTATAGCTATTGATTATACATTCTCATTGCATTTTTAATGCTACTGTGTATAAAATAATGTTTAGAGCTTGTGTACTTTGCTTCATACCTTGACTGAGATTTCATATTTGGTGATCTACTCAATTTAATAGTTTCCCCCAGAAGATTGGAAAAAATAATTTTTCTTTGAAGATTTAGAATCACTTAGAATCCAAAGCATTTTTTTTTGAAGGTGGAAATGAAATGCTTCACATAAATAGAGGTATCTAAAGACCATAATGTCATTTGTCAGCATTCAGCCGCACTAAAAATTTCATCCAGCTCACAATAAGTAACTGATCTATCAAGTAAACAAAACAAAAAAAGACTCTTCTCCCAGAAATTCTTTATTATGCTATGGGAAGAGGTGTATTCACCATGCACTGCAAGAATCAAATACCATTTGAAAATCTCCTTCTAATTGCCTGCATAATGCATAGCAGTGACAAGACAGAAATCGTTTTCTAAATCTTACCGTACATTTCAAGGTGTGCTGCAGCTAAAGCTGGGACCTCCCATTTGGCTTAAGCTGTGCCTCGAAACCCCTGGCATTACAAAATTGGGCAGAGGCTTGGGTCTTTCCGGTTTAATTTGCTAGGCTGTTTGCTGCCATGGCAGCCAGCAGCATCCACTGCTGTAGCAGAGAACAGCCATAGATCTGGGAATGCAGGTTGAATACTAAAATGCAAGGAAGCCTTTTCAGTGCTTTGCTTCGCTGGTTAATTTTGGCTCTTATTGAGCTCTGACGTGCAGGCTGCACTTGCATCTCTATCAGCCCGTCTAAAGTAAAGAGCTGTGCACAGCAACCGGCCATGATCTAGCAGGAGAGCGTGGGAGAAGCACAGTAGTCTGCACTTGCTCCATACTTTTGGATTTCAGAATACAGCAGCTGTAGAAAGGGATGCAGGTCCATCACTCTGATGAAACCGATGATTGGATGGAGAGAGGAAAGCGTCGCTGGCTTTTAGGATTACTTTTGTGCTGGAGCCGAGTGTTTGATCAACTCTCTTCTGCTTGAAGGAAATTCAAGTAAAATGACTGTAAGTACTGCAGATTAACGTGGCTGGAAAGAGCTGGCTTAGCATCAAAACCGACATAAATTCAGACAATATGACTATGCCTGTCTAGTCATTTGCAGCATGCACACTGGATGTGTAAGCTATGTTTCTCGGTACCAGTGGAGAGGAGAGCTGCATGCTGTCTAAATCGTACACTGCTGAAAGGTTCGTTCCTGATACCGGCTTAAAAGATCTTGCCTTCCCTGCATCTAGGAAATGTGAAGCATAATTTGAAGCGAATCTTTGGCTAAAATCATGCAACGACCTGCTGAACTCTCGGTGTTCAGAGGCAAGGATGCGAGAAATGGGGGTGCTCGCCTTCAGAAACAGAGGTCTTTGACGAACCTTACTCTCCTAAGTGAAGGGGAAAAGAGGCGATTTTCATGCAGAGAGAACTGGTTTGGCAATGCTTCTAAGTCTAGCCAGGTTCATCATGAAGGGGAGACAGAACTTGGAAGAAGAAGCTTGCTTTCCAAAGTGCTATCAAAATCAGCACACTCCCTTTACCATGCCAGCAGCAAGTCACCGTGGGAAACTGAAGAGCTACCACCTGTTGGAGGCAGAAAGTCAAGCAAAAGGCTCAGAGGCTATTCTGCAGATGAATGTGGCCAAGGAGAAAAGAGCAAATTGGGTGATGAAAAAGTGCCCTTTAAGCCCAGATTCACCAGCAAGAACTGGGTGGAGGAGGAGGAAGGTTGCTTACGAGAGGGGACAGCACAACTGGATGAGGACGTTATAATAACAATGCTTGGTGACTTAGAGCAAGTGCTTTACAATGATTATTTGGGTGAGTTCACTTCTGCATGGCATGGGCAGATAGTTTTATAAGCACTGGCACATCTGCATGGAGGAGATTTTGGTGACAGTAATCTTGGAAGACACATCTGGGTTTGTGTTCAGTGTTGCACGGTGGAATGTTATCCTTTTTGATATAGTGACTGCATATATATATTGCATATATATATTGATATAGTGACACATATATATATCTCACTCAGATTATCTGTGTTGAAAGCTATGCTTGTGGCAGCACATGCTTTTCCCAATAGGTCATATTTGCACTAAAGCTGACCTCAGAAGAGCAAGGGATGGTTGGCTGTGAATTTTAATCTGTTTGGTCCGTGGTTGTTTTATACATACAAGGGAGTGTCATGCAGTCATACTAGCATTTTCCCATCTTAAGGAAGGTGGTGTGGTGGAGTGTGTCTGTGGTTTCCTCCACATATAATGGCCAGGTACCTGTGTAAGTTTGCCACTTCATTCTCAGTTTCTTCATTTCTGTATTAATATGCCTTGACACTTCAATAATCAAAAATTAGGCAACCAGCAAACTTAATAAGGTCTGATGTATTTAGGCAGTACCATGGCCTACTTTCTTCTCTGGCTCCGTAAGGCTCCCTACAGAAATCTTATCCATAAATACACGCTTTGAGCAGAATTGTGAGTGCCAAGACTTCACAGATGAGCTACATCAGTGAAGGCGAGTAGGCATCGGTAATCCACAGCCATAGGTACTTCAAATGATTCCTCTGCAGCTGGCTGTACTTTTCATCTCCCTTCACTCAGAAGTGTGGGTTGCTCAAAGTGCTGCATTCGGATGTTTTATGTAATTAAATTTTTGGAACTCTGTGTCTCTTCTTTTTCTTCCTCCCACCTCTCTCTCCCCCACCCTCCTTCCCTCATTTCCCTGTGGCATATACTTGTGCTACGACTGAAGCTGAAGCTTTATTTATGGTGTAATTTAAGCAGAGTTTAAACAAGAGATTATGGGCTTGGTAAAATAAGGTAATATGTGTTTGTTTCTGCCACTGACCTGGAAGAAATTCCTGTTTCTGTCTATGACTTTTGCCAGATAGCACATTTTCTTAATCATGGCACAACTAGGGTGGGGTGGGGTAGGGTGGGGTGCAATTTTCACAGATGGATGACCTGTGTCATGATGCAAAGCCTTTTATATTTAACTACAACGGGTGATAGGAAGGAAATGCTTTATGTTATATTAATATTAAAGTAAAATGGTAATGGAATAAAGGTGGCTGTTGAATTTTTTAATGAGATAACATTGCAACAGCATGAGATAAACATGGCTGCTAATAGCTGCATATGCCTCAGTTTTCCCATCTGGAGAAAAAGACATGGATTTTTGGCACACGTAGACAGTATCAGAAATCCATGCAGTAGGAAATGAAATGTAACCCCGTGTCTCTGGAAATGTTTGGAAGTTAACAGCAGCCATTCGCCAGTTTCTTCCAAGGACCATAACCTCAGCTCCCTACATTACGATGTACATGGCATGTGCAGTCCATGCATGTTAAGTGTGCACCGTCAAACTCCCTACTTCGTTTTGCAATAACTGAACTCCAACATATTTGTTGTCTTCATATTTGCACAGTTTGATGAACACCCCACAGTAACATGATATGAGACTAGGTGGGTCATTTCAATTAATGGGGGTTTATTTGCTCATCAAAGGAAGAAGAAAAAGGGTGGGGACTTGGAAGCTTATAATATGTACTTGAGAGAGGCAGGGAGTGTGCTTGCCGGTGCTGTTGGCATTTGCAAAAAAGAGAAACACGTGGCAAGTTTATGAGTTCCTCCATGCTAAGCAAGATTTCTAATACCCTCTGCTTTTGAGGACTCCTCTAAGTGGATGCTAGCTGTACAGGAAGAATGCCCCTGGTCTTGAAACTGCAGAAAGCAGAATGGATGCAGGATCTGATATAGGCTAGTGGGCATAAGTAACTGGTTCTGGGTGACTGGCTTGATTTATTAACTTACCTGCTAGCGCATGCACCTTATAGATCCATTCAATCCAGACTTTACCTGTTCTTCTTTCTGACATGTTTGCCTGATGTGTGGGATGTTAATTTTCATTTGCAGGGTGCTTTCAACCAGCCCCATTCTCTCGCTTGCAGGCCTTAATGTGACAAATGTAACTTTCATAACAGAAACACAAAGTATGGGGTACTGTTAATGTTAACTACGCTGAAGCAACTTAATTATTTATAAAGATTATACTCCGTCTTTTGTCCAGGAGCACAAATGATCAGAGAGGAACCCTAGGATTCACATGGCATCATAAATGCTGAAAATGAAACCCATGCAGTTCAGAACTCAGCTAAATCCTTTCTGCTTTCTGATGTTCTGATTGCTGCCATTTGGTTGCTGCCTTGTACCTTAGAAGAGAGGAGAAACTTGTTGGTCTAGTATCTTTAAACAATAGAGGTGCTTAAGGTTCTGTCTCTCACTCCCAGGATCCTGATAATTAAAGTAATAATTGTCTATTTATTTTGTTCTGGGCTTGCTCATTACTGTTTAATGGGTAAGATGGGACATAATACTAAACCATAATTTAGCAGCGCTGGAATGAGCCTGGGTGAGTCTTATGTTCACATGTTCCATCTTTCGCTATACAGTACTCCACATTAGCAATGAAAGGACTGTGTGAAACATCTGCTTCTCTTTCAAAACTAGCTGCAGTTTGTCATGAATATGAAGGGCAACCAATAGTTTAAGCTAGAGATGTTCTGAAAATTCACAGAAAACATTTCCTTGGAATGGGAGGCCTGCTTTGCATACTCTTCCAGGAATATTTTACACGTGTGCGTGTGGTGGTGATGGCAGCAGCCACCATTTATCTCCCAAGCCCCCTTGAATGACCCTGATCTGGAGTATTGTTGGGAAGCAAACTGACAGCCAAGTTGCCCACTGGAAAAATTCTGTGACATGTTTCCCCAAATTTATGTGCCCACAAAGAGAGATTGGATAATTTTGAAAATCTGTTTTTGCACAGCTCTAGTTTAAATGGTAGTTTAGTGAAACAAACCAGGAATCACTAACCAAAGAAGCAGCAAATGGTGTTTGGGAGCATCCAATTCCTTAAAAAAATAAATCTCCTCCTTGCGTCTATGCTGGAAAAGGAGAGAACAGAAAACCACATGATCCTAACGCTTAGCCAGGCTATTGTTTAGCACTACTTCCAAACTGGACAATTGTAACATATTTGGATTGCTTCGGTAATGGACTGGATGATATCCAACAAACTGAAGCTCATTTCGGATAAGACTGAGACCCTGTTAGCGGGTGGTTCTCTAAACCAGATGCTCTTGAAGGCAGTGGGCACATAGCTTGGGGGTACCTCTGGATCCTTTGCTGTTGCTTGAGGCTCAGGTGGCCTCAGTGGCACTGAGTGTCTTCCATCAGCTCCAGCTGATGGCCCAGCTGTGCCCCTCCTTGGACAGAGATGCCCTAACTTTTGCCATCTATGCTCTGATAACCTCTAGGTTAGATTACTGCAACAACATCCATAGTGTTCAGAAGCTTCAGCTAGTGCAGAATTCAGTGGCCAGGTTGCTCATTGGGGCAAGGCAGTTTGAACATATTACACCAATTCTGGCCCAGCTGCACTGGGTGCCAGTAATTCAAAGTGCTGGCTCAGATCCACAAAACCTCAAGGACCACCTCTCCCTATATGAACCAATCTGGACCTTGTGATTCTCATCTGAGACCCTTCTTTGTGTGCCTTCTCCATGAGAGGTCCAGATGGTGCCAACATGAGAATGGAACTTTTCTGTGGTGCCTCCTTGTGTGTGGAGTGCTCTCCTAAGAGAGGCATGTCTGGCCCCTTCATTACATATCTTTAAGCCCCAGGCAAAAATGTTCTTCTTCAACCATACCTTTGGCTAATGAACATTCTAAGTCAAATGTGTTTTTTTGGGGGGGGGGTGTTTATTGGTTTGTTTTTGTTCTTTTTTTGATTATGTATTTTGTGTTCTCTCTTGTATTTTTCTGTTGTGAACCACTCTGGGATCTACAGCGGAAGGGTGGCATACAAATTTAATAATAATAATATACATTTTTTGTATTTGTTTTATTTATTTGATTAGCATATATTACTCTTTACCTACCTTTCGGCCTCCTGGACCCTTCTGTCTAATCAATAATGCTCACATTGTCTCTATGTGAAGATGTTTGGACATAGGGCAGGAATACAGAACCTTTGGCCCCTCCATATGTTGCTGAACTGCAGGGAAGATGGGATTTGTAGTTTAGCAATCTCTTTTTTTTCAAATAAATTTTATTCAATTTTCCAATTTATCAAATTTAAATAAAAAAACAATCTTTTATACAGAACATCTTATATTTTCCTCTTACATCTTGCTCTGCCGAGCTATGACATCCCCCCCTCCCTTCATGCGGGTTTCTTGTTAACTCCGTTTTTTGCAGTTCCTTTTTAACTTTTTAGTCAATTCGTAGGATTTATTTCAATCCTGCAAGTGTTTTTAAAGATCTACAGTTTTTCTCCATATAGTCCACATATTTACTGTAGTTTAGCAATCTCTAGAGCAGGGGTCCCCAAACTTACCCGGCTTTGGGCCGGTTCCTCCGGCACTGGCGGGGGAACGCGCTCCCATACGTGCACAAACTCGCTTTTTCTGGCGCGGGGTGGCACCGAAAATGGCTTCTGCGCATGCGCAGACATCATTTCTTGTGTACTTCTGGGTCGGCGTGGCACCGGAAATAGCTTCTGTGCATGCACACAAGCTATTTCTGGCACCGCGGAGATGGGCAACCGCACCGGGGCACGCCGGTAATAGCGGGCGGTTGGGGTCGGCGGGGGCTGCACAATTGGCTCGCGTGGGCCACATCCGGCTCCCGGGCCTTAGTTTGGGGACCCCTGATCTAGAGGGACAGAAGTTTCCCATGCCTGACTTAGGGGAGACTCTTAGTCGCTAAGTATATGGTGTATTAATATGAGTACTGGCATAAAATCCCTGCCTCCGGTCCTCTAAACACCCACAAATTATTCTGATTTTTCATGTACATAGTGATATGTAATGAACTTCTGATTTATTCATATAGAAGTTAATAAGATTCTTCTTCTTGTACAGATACTTTGCACCAACTCCGTTCCCTAATTTTTGTTGCTATAAAAACACAGCTGGTTCTCCTGTGCATGATCACAAATAAATTTGACTCTCGTGGCAGGTTAGTTATAACCAAGCACCATAACAATGATAAACAACAATAATATTTCACACTATATGAGCATCTCTACACACAAAAGCTGTTGGGATGTTGAATTTAAAAATCAACAGGCATCTTTCTTGGCTCTGTTTTGGCATTAAGCATGAATAGCTAGGGACCAATCCTCAGGAGAAAGAGAAGCTGATGCTTTTTGTGGTATCTTGAGATGCATAATTTCTAGAGATGTGTGAACACATAGCTCAGTACGCAACTGAATTGTCGGAAGTATGAATTCCTAAAAAGATTAGCTGTTTTTCCTTTTCTTTCTGGTGTGCTAAGCATGTTTGACCTTTGCATGTGTGCAGGCATGTTTTCATACGATTTATAAAAGCTCTTCACATCCTTGCTTACATTTGCTCCATTGAAGCCCTGAAAGCTGCAGAACCCTCCCCATCATCTGTGAGTTCAGAACCAAGCAAGGAGCCAGAAGGTGCATCACTTTCCCATTTGAGAGAGGGCAATCCTTGTGCAGAGCTTTTAAAAAGCTGCTTAAGAAGGACCCAGTCTGTGGGAACACTTCCTCCCAAAGTGGCGCTCAGGCACCTAGAGATGGGGCTCCATAATCAATTACTCCATGGCCCATAAGGCATAGCAAACAGACAACAGTATACAACAAGAGGGAAACTGCAACAGACCAAGAGCCTAGGGGAAACTATTCACAGAAAGCTGCTTTGCTCCAGTGGTAATGTACTCAAAGGGGATCCCAAATCGAGGGATGGACGCTAGTTATCTCAATGATGAATGTGCGGTCTTCCAATCTAGAAAGGCAGTTGTGTGGTTAAAATGAACAGAGTTGGAAAAATACAGAATTTTTAAAGTTGTCAGAGTACTTGTTTTTATATTTATCTAATATTTCATCATAGATGATTGGTTGTTGCTTAGAAGGGAGAGAAAAATAATGGAGCCATTGGTATGCCTGGCAAAACTTTTAATTGGCTGGTGGGTTCTTCTTCAGTGGTAAAGTCCCTCCTCTCTGAATCAACCATTGTACACAAGCTGTCATGGTTTCCCAGAACATTCTGCCTTTGCTTTGTGAGAGATCACCACAGGGCTTCAATGGAGCAAACATTTCAAGAGACAGAACCATGCCCTGTCCTTAGGATATGCAAAACTTTACAAGGCACCACAGTAGCTTCTGGTTTTCCCAGCCTGGAGTGATGCAAGCTGGCCTCATGGGCGCAAAAGTTGGACGTTAAAAAGAATAAGAGTTTCAGCATAAGCTTTACTGACTCATAATAAAAATGAGGCTTATAAGCAGGTTAAACATTACATTACAAACCCATTATTTGCACGCTCTGTCAGCATCCCTATCATTTTATTTTATGAAGGTCATTTAAATATGTACTGAAAATCATGTCTTCTACAATATTTATCAGCCAGCCTTGGCTCACGGAGTCCTCTCACATATTCTCTGCTTTCTTTCCTCTGTTGAGCACTTAATGGCAGAGCAAGAAGATCACAGAATTGCCTAAAGATGAGATTCTGTGACCATGCAATTTTAGTTGTTAATACCTCGTTGTGGTGAGGGGAGCAGGGGATTAGGGAAAAGAGAAGGAGTGGGAGAAAGTTTATGCAAGCCCATGATACATTCCTGATCTCATGGAGCACACAAACCAGAATGAAGGCTTGTCAAGGTAGGGAAAGGTATATTTATTAAAGTATAACAAGGTAGAACTTATGCCATTCTCGCATAAAATGTGTGGCCACGTATGACCTGTACATACAGGTAGAAAATCTCACCTGCTGCTAAGGGCCAAACACCCCAGGTCAACTTCAATACTCAAGGAGTCTCTCCCCCGGGAGGAAGTCTTGCAAAGTTCCTTCCTTAATTGTGTTGGTAGGGAATGGTATTAATATGTAATAAAATTTACTTTGTTGACCTGTAAATCCCATGTTTCAATTAAATACTATAGAAATTGACACGTTGCTGCTAGAATAAATAAATACTAATCGGCAGGTCTTAAAATAAGTGACAAAAAGGTCCATTAGGTCCAGTCGTGACCGACTCTGGGGTTGTGGCGCTTATCTTGCTTTATTGGCTAAGGGGGCCAGCGTACAGCTTCTGGATCATGTGGCCAGCATGACTAAGCCGCTTCTGGTGAACCAGAGCAGCACATGGAAACACCATTTACGTTCCCGCCAGAGCGGTACCTATTTATCTACTTTCACTTTGACGTGCTTTCGAACTGCTAGGTTGGCAGGGGCAGGCACCAAGCAACAGGAGCTCACCCCGTCGCGGGGATTCGAACCGCTGACCTTCTGATTGGCAAGCCCTAGGCTCAGTGGTTTAACCCACAGCGCCACCCGTGTCCCTATAAAAATAAGTGATACCAGTAGTTTAGAATTAATTAAGTCTTTGCAGTTTAGATTTTGTATATCTTTAAACTTTACATGAATACTCATGTTTATTGAATCTGGATATATTTTATGTATAGAGTCTAAAGCTTGTATGTAGCCAGTGGCTCCCCCCCCCCCCCCCCGTGCAACACTAGCTCAGGCCCCCACCTCTGCTTGCTAGCCAGATGCAGTGCCTCCTTTTTCCTGTGTTGGGGCTTACTTAAAAAAAGAAATTGGGGTGGAGGCGTAGTGGAGGTGTCCTGCATATTCAGGCTACCCTGGTCTGGCTGCGAGGTGAAGTTGCTGGCAGGTGCTGCCTTTGCCCCAGGGAGGAGCTCTTTTCAATGGGTGCTGCTGCTGCTCTTGTAGTGTGTGTGTGTGTGCGCGTGTGCGTGTGTGTGTGTGCGTGTGTGTGCATGCGTGTGTGCGCGTGCGTGCTTGATGGACAGAGGTATGTATGTGTGCTTTGTTTGAAAAGGAAGGGTTGTATTTGGGGTGGGTGCATGAGGAAAGGAGGAAAACATCTATATGAGGTCTTCGTTCATATGAGAGAAAAGAGACTATGTATGTGAGGTCTGCCAGAGTGTGGGAAGGTGCACCTGGGCAGAGAGGAAGGTCTATATGATGTGTGCAAGATGGGGGGGAGGTATGTGTACATGTGTGGTATGTGAGAGAGAGGGAAAGGTGCACCTGGGCTGAGAGGCATATATGTGTGGTTATGTGAGAGACAGACAGGGAAATGCATGTGTGTCTATGGTTCTGTATGTTGAGTGCATGTGGGTGTTCCGTGCTGGTGCAAAAGAGAATGTGGTTGGTCACCTTGTATATTTCCCCTGGAACCAGGTTATGTTCTCTGTGGTTTGTAGACAACAAGGTCTCTCTCTCTCTCTCTTCTCTCTCTCCTCTCTCTTGTGTGAAATCAATATTGTGTGACTGCCACAAAAAAGACCAGCAGGCAAGCACCTCTAATGTTGTGCTATGCCATACCTGCATGGCTAATACTGTGTGCCACGTCATACACTCCACACTGGGCATTTTGTGATTGACACAGCAGCATTAATTTTTTTAATTCTTTATAACCAAAGCCTTGAAATTTATCTACAAATCTTGATATTTTTTTAAATGTAGTTTTTATTTTTATTAATTTTTTAAATCATTTTTGGATACAAACATCAACCGCAAAAGACACATACAACAAAAACCATAATAGCAATAATAACACAATTTGACAATTCAGATTTGAATACACTGATATACCTATGACTTGTTGTTGTTGTTGTTTAGTCGTCTAGTCGTGTCCGACTCTTCGTGACCCCATGGACCATAGCACGCCAGGCACTCCTGTCTTGCACTGCCTTCCGCAGTTTGGTCAAACTCATGTTGGTAGCTTCAAGAACACTGTCCAACCATCTTGTCCTCTGTCGTCCCCTTCTCCTTGTGCCCTCCATCTTTCCCAACATCAGGGTCTTTTCCAGGGAGTCTTCTTTTCTCATGAGGTGGCCAAAGTATTGGAGCCTCAGCTTCAGGATCTGTCTTTCCAGTGAGCATATCTATGACTACACCTTTTTAAACAATATTTTCCCACCTCTCCTTCCTCCCCCTACTTCCCACCATTATCCGCCTTATCGCTTAAATATTCGTTCCAGATTTCTTCATATTTATCCATTCTTATTTTGCGTCAACATGCAATTCGTTCATATGTAGCTAATCTGTCCATATTATCAATCCATGTGCTCAATGGAATCTTTTTTGCGGCTCTTCCAATTCATCAAAACAAGTTTTAATTTTTATTACCAACTTTTTAATTAAAGGTTCCTCACAAGTTCAATGGAAAAGTGGGTAGAGGGAGTGCAGGACGAGGGGAAAGGCACTTTACACTTTCTCAAGGTGTGAGTACAGGCACCTCTGCTGTTGTTTTTTTTGCCACCCCCCTACCCTGCCCCCATACGGAGCATCAGCTAATTTGCTGTTATGAAATAATTTTGCATGCTAGAAGTCATTGTCTGTTTCATACTAGAGAAGATTCAGAGATATGTTATTGGAATGATGGTGGCGATCTCTTCTGATATTTATTGCATGTGCAGTATATTGTTAGCTATATACACCGTTTCTTTGCAGGGGAAGATCCTGAAGCTAGAAGAATGAGAACTGTAAAGAATATAGCAGATCTGAGGCAGAACTTGGAAGAAACTATGTCGAGCCTTAGGGGAACTCAAATAAGCCACAGGTACTATTTAACAATTGGTTAAATATATAAGGGTTGAATCAGGAAGCGTGTGGGTTTTGCAAGGAGAAACCTTGAAGATGTGCACCCAGTTTCGCTTTTGCCAGTTTTCTTATTGCCAGTGCTATCCAGTTAAGTAGCAGCCTCCTTAAATTCCATGAATGAAATGTGTCGGGTTGGGCAATGCCTGTCCATGCGCAATCCAGCCCATGCTCACAGAGAGGAGCAAGAGCACACCTTTGCTCTCTACTCGCCTGGCATTTCCCCCCATCTCTCCTTATCCTGGGATTTAAGTACATAGGACTCTCCCTTTTATCAAGTCAGACCCCTGGTCCTAGCTCAGTATCGTCTACGCCTGAACTTTTCAGGGTTTCAGCAAGGGGTCTGTCCAGGTCCTATCTGGAGAACCCAAGACTTTCTGTATCAAAATATGTGTTCTACTTCTGAACTATGACCCTTCCTCCTGATGAGTTGGACATGGACACACCACTTACCATGGTGGGGCTTGCATCTTCTTCTTCCAAACTCCATGCCCTAATTCAGTGAATTAGTTTTAACAGGTCCTACATGTGTAAAATCCAACACACATAGACCCAAACCATGTAGACAATTCTCTCATATATATTTTTCTAAATACTAATTGCACAAAATGGGCCCATGTATGTTGGATTTTAAAAGTATAAGTCATATGCTAAATGGCCATATGTCCTATGGATATTGGGAGATGCAATCGTACAGCAGGAATGACAGATTGGCAGGAAAGAAAGATATAGGACAGAGCAGAAACTGGGATTATCCAGTCAAGGCCACTGTCCATCTAAACCACAAAACATTTTCATTTACAGCCGAAATGCTAAAAATGGATAAGCTATCCAAAATGCCACCATGAGATTAGCTGCAACTACTGTATATGTTGTGTATGAAAGACCCTCATTTTCCACTGAGATGTTGCATTTTAATTTTCCACACTTATTCACTTGCTTTCTTCTCAAAATCCATCTGCAGTAAAATCATGAAACAAAAAAGTATCCTTTCTTTGAAAGTGTCGAATAAAGGATTTGTTCTTGTAGGAAAATGCATTTCTCCCCCAAACAGTTTTTTTATTTGAGTTCCTATTGAAATGAGGCTGCATTTTAATGTTGTATTTAATCTTGTTTTTAAGCTGTATTTTAATCAATTGTTTGGCTGGGGAGGGCGGGGTATAAACAAAAAAGTATTATTATTATTATTACCACCATCAGACTGTGGTGGCCTTAAATATTAACTTTGTTTTTGTTCTGCGTTTTGACTTTCATTATCTCTCCCCTCCCTATGCTCAGAAGTATAGAAAGCACAGTTCATCCGTTTTTGTTTTGCTTGACAGCACATTGGAGACAACATTTGACAGTACTGTGACAACCGAAGTGAATGGGCGAAGTATCCCAGGCTTGACAAGCCGATCCTCTCCAGTGACCTGGAGGCTTGGACAAACTAGTCCTCGTCTCCAGGCAGGCGATGCTCCTTCCCTGGGTGGAGGGTACCCTCGCAGTGGTGCTAGTCGCTTTATCCACACTGACCCTTCTCGATTCATGTATACCACGCCTCTTCGCCGTGCAGCTGTTTCTCGCCTTGGGAACATGCCCCAGATAGACATGAGTGAAAAAGGAAGTAGTGATCTGGACATTTCCTCTGATGTTGATGTTGGAGGATACATGAGTGATGGGGACATTCTTGGGAAGAGCCTCTGTGCTGATGACATCAACAGCGGGTAAGTGTTTGCTTCCCCAGACCCTCACATAACACACACTGTTCTTCTTGTTTGATGTGACCACTATGAGCACCATATGATTAGAAATGTATTTTCTGGGTGGGTTGCCCCCCAAAATACATATTATAGTGATGCTCCCTAAGGTATGCACCATCTTTCTTTTGCCTTCTTAAAGTCATGGAGAAAGGAGAGGCAGAGAGAGAATGAAAAGCCCTCAGTCATCTCGTGTTATTGATGTGTCTGAGGCTACGTTGGGCCAGCCCCCTGGAAAAAAAAATCGCTTCGGGGAAATTCTTTTGCCACCAATCTTGGGGTATCTTATCTTGCCCCAGCTCCCAATGTATGGCTTAAAAATCTGGGCCTAAAAAATTAGCATGACCCTTGGGGTGGGGCATCAGGTCAATCTGCCCCTGTGGAAACAATTCTGGTCCACCATTCTTGACAGATGTTTGGTTTTCATGAAATTAGACACAAATATCTTGTATTTTTGCTTAACCCTCAAGAAAGAAGGGCATTTTTGCTGACCAGGTTTAATTCAAATCCATCAAACCTCCTTTGGGGAAGGTTTTTGGGCATAGTGGAAGGAGAAAGAATTTGCCCATGTGAAGACCACCTGGTGGAAACTCTTACACATATGGTTCTTAAATGTAAACTATATGCTGATCTCCACCAGCAGTTCCTAGATCAACTCTGCATCCCCAATTGGAAACCAGAGTTGGAGGTCATACATTTTCTATTACTGGGGAATGATCAGGAGCTCACCAAGTTAGTGGCTAAATATCTTTATTTGGTTTTTTGTCGTCGAAACACATTGCAGACATCTGTTCTCCCTGGAGACCTAGAAATGTGATGATAGACTGCTTTGCCTCTTTTCTTTTGGCAAATGTTTTGTGCCACTGGGGAGGTGGTAATTCTGTATTGATTTGTTATGGATGGTTATATGTGATGCCAATAAAAGGTTTGGTTTTGTGAGTCAAAAACTGTGTAAGACTGAATTAGATCCTCTTCTTAACATTAATGGTAGATGTGTTCCTTATTTTAGTAGGGCCAAAAAAACAGAAGGAATATGTGTGCTATAATGATCTTAGCACATTGGAATGAATGATAATTAAATGAGAAAGAGATTACAAACAAATTTTTTGTTTTGCTGTGCACACCATTCCCTCTAGGTTTATTTTGTTCCAGTCGGAAGATGGCAGATGTGTTTTAAATGGGGGCAAACAAAAACCTGTTTCTTTCAGGTGTGAAATTTCAATATCTACCTGTCAGATTCATTCGATTGAGAAATAAGCTTTTCTGGAGTTTATCAGTTGTGCATTTTATATCTGACCACAGGAATAACCTCAAGAGATGGGAAGGTATCATTTATTAACTTTAATCTAGTAGGGACTGCTTTGGGGCACTTCTGAATTTCAGTACTGCTTGCAATTTGATGGGGATTTAAGCACAAGTGATTTTCCCACAATGGCCACATAGATATCTTTAAAATGCTGGTATAGATGAGTTATTCATCACATCTTTGGTCAGTCACTGATATAGATTTATAGTTACCAATATTTTTATGTCTTTCTAGAGAGTATAGCTGTGTTAGTCTGTTGCAGCAAAACAGAGAATCTTGTTGCACCTTAAAAATTAACAAATTATTTCCTACTTTTTACTGATACTCAGAAATGTGTATATTTACTTCATTACTCAAAGAGTTGTATGTGCTGAGAAGAAATCCAATTAATAATAATAAAGTCATATGGAAAATGAGGAAAAGGTTTCCACTGTTGGCAATATTATGCTTCCTTTCTATATAATACATCAGATTCCTAGGACATAGAAACAGAGGCCCTCAGTTCCTCTTTAGATCATTCATGTTCAGCGCATGGGTGTTGCTCTCGTGTTCAGTACATGGGTGTGTGATGTTCTCCTGGACATGGCATCTTTGATGCATAGGGAAGGACTCTACAAGAATGTAATGCATATATCATATATGAACCACATATTTAGTGTCAGTCAACATAATAGGATCACTGTTTTTGGTTTGTTTTTTTAAGCACTAATTTCTGCCCCACACAGCTGCTTTGATGATTGCGGAGGTTTTTTAAGTCTTTCATCTCTATAATCCATATCAACCTCATCCAAACTGGCTATTTGTTATAAAGTGGTGTAGGGCACTAGAGTGGTGGGCAAAGAAGCAAGGCTGCATTGCTGGTCCAGCTGCCGACACCCACGTATTGAGAGCAGATGTCAAAGAGGAGCTAGTAGCAGCTGTCAGGGAGAGGGCAGTTTACATCAGGGATACATAAGAGAGGAGGAGTGTGTTAAAAATATAATTGATCCAAATGGTAGATTTCTTGCATCATGTCTTGCTTGGACCTTACCTTATGTTTGGGTCTCTGGGAGAGGGGCAGCGGAATATGACCTTGTTGCTCCTTCTTGATTGCTCAGTGGTTTTTAATACTGGTGACCATTGTTTCTTCCTGGAATATTTCCATGAGTTGGGAGTTGGTGGCACTGTGTTGCAGTGGTTCTGCTTCTACCTGTGGGGATAGGTTCGGAGAGTAGCATCGGGGGAGATTATGTGTCCACCCCCTGACAATTTTTTTGTATGTGGTGCTGCAGGGCACTATTTTATCCCTATTTTAATGCCCCGGGACCACAATACGCCAAGGACCACCTGTTCCCATATGAACCCACCTGGACCCTGCAATCATCATCTGAGGCTCTCTTTCGTGTGCCTCCTCCATGAGAGGTCTACAGGGCGGCAACACAAGAACGGGCCTTTTCTGCTGCTGCTCCCCACTTGTGGAATGCTCTCCCCAGGGAGACTAGCCTGGCACCTTTGTTACATATTTTTGGCTGTAAAACATTCCTTTTTCTTCTCCTAGGCCTTTGGCTAATTAAATAATCTATGGGTTTTTAAACTGTGTGTTGGAAGGAAACTATGGTTTTTTATATTATGCTATGTATTTTTGTGCTTTTATATTGTAAACTGCCCTGTGATCAGCTGTTGGTCATTAGGAGATTTAGGGCATTGTATCATCATCATACTGATGACACCCAGCCCTTTCCCCCCTGTTATATCTGAGTCAGGGGATGGTTTTGTACTTGTGGATAGCTGTAGTGGTGGGCTGGATAAGGGCCAAGAAACAGAGATTGAATCATGGTAAAATGGAGACTCTGTGGGTGAGTGGTTCCCAGATTCAGGTGTTGGGGAATTCTCCGCTTCTGGGCAAGGTTGCAGTCTCTCTGAAGAGACAAGTTTGGACGTGCCCCTAGATCTATCGTTGCTGTGAGAGTGAAGGGCTGCCTATTCTGTGTGAAGGGCTGCCTATTATCATCTTAGGTTGGTATGCCAACTACACCCTTTCCTGGACAAGAATAGCTTGACCACTGTGGTTCATGTGTTGGTGTCCTCACAGCTGGACTACTGTAATGTGCTCTAAATGGGACTTCCCTTGGGTCTGATCAGGAAGCTGCAGCTGGCGTAGAATACCATGGTCAGGTTGTTGAGTGTTTGTCTACCTTTCCAAGTATGAAAGATGGAAATCAGAATTAGAGAATTTCAGTCTCCATGTCTGAAACCAAGGCTGTGTTCCCAAGAGGAAGTGTGACCCATTCAAGGAAGTGGTGCCTATTTCCAAGTATCGGCTTGGGATAGAGCTGTATGTCTGATTGCTCATTGATTTGAGAGTTCCATGGAATTTGGTGCCATTGATTTCTGTGTAAGCATGCATAGAATTGAGCTCTGAAAGTTTCTTCAAGTGTCATACTCCAGAATTGTTTTTTACATTTTCTGGTTGTTCCTGAATGATAGACCCTGGAAGTGTGGTTAAAAATGAGAAAAAAGCAGATTGCACTCGCCTGAAATCCAACCACTATCTAGTATAAGATACTTTGTGCATCTATGCAACTTGATGACTCTTGTGAGAGCATTCAAAGCAGTGTGAGACTTTGAATCTCAGCTCATATTCCTTGAATGTTTTGCTTGTGACATATACCGATTAACAGTTTTTGTACTGCTTGACTAAATATGTATTAATTAGTTCATCACCTTAGAGAATAAATTAAGTTGTCTCTTTTGACATCCATAATGAGAATGACTTGGTAAATAGTAGCAAGCAGCAGCGCTCTTGGCCAGAATATTTTTTAAAGTACCATTTCTGCATTAGAATAAAGAGCAAAAAAATGAATAATAAGCACTGAAAATTCATGCTTCATTCAGGCATGTCAAGTCTTATCTCTCTTTCCTCTTTCATTCCCACTTTAATTACTTTAAACACTTGGGGATGAGAATCCAGCAGTAATTAGGAATTAATGGGAGAGAGGCCTATTTCATTTGAGGTTCAGCCTCTCCACTAATGCATTACCATGTAAGAATCAAAATGCATTGAAGTCTTGAGTCTTGAAGTCTTCTCCTCCATTTTCTTTCCTTTGTAGTTCTATAGGAAGGAAGGCTGCAATTGAGTCCCCTCCTCTCCTTGGCAGAAGGCATCACACAATATACACCATCTTGTATCCAGTGGGAAGCAAAATTCATGTTTGTATTTCTGGGTGCAAGATCACATCCATATGTGGTTCCAGTGCCTACAGATATGACTTCAGAGTTCATACCATAGGTTGGTGTGGAAACTGGCCCCCATTTCATTTACAAGACTTGTTGAAAATGACTAATGAAGGAATTGCCCCTAAGAAGCCATTCAGATTACAATACATACCAAAATAAGATGCTATAAAAAATAATAGCAAGGTAAGCTTCCCATTATTATAATCATTTTGTGGTCACCAAGCTCGCATCAGTTTCTCAAGCAGGTCCTCTCTATCTGGTGCATGAGGCTGGCCTGTCTAGGTGAATGCGGCACTTTCCTGACTCTTCATTTCGTGATTGAGGCCAGATATGCATAGGAGGTGGCCCATAAATAAAACACCCTCCCCATGAAAGTGTTATGTGTGCATCATGTCACATTTAAATACTGACAAAAATTTAGTAAGCAACATACCCACCCATGCCATTTCTCACTGGTATGCCAGTATATACTGTAAATGCAGGTGGACCACTTACACGGGAAAAATTTTAAGCCCACAGAGAGCACCTTTCCATGGATTTTGGGCAAGAGTCCTTGGCCTCCTGCAAGGTAGCTCAGTTGGTAGAGTATGAGACTCTTAATCTCATGGTTGTGGGTTCGATGCCTGTGTTGGGGGGAAAGATTCCTGCCTTGCAGGGCATTAGACTAGGTGACCCTTGTGATCCCTTCCAACTCTGATTCTATGACAACCTCATCTGAACTTGCCATGGATTGAACCTGGGATGGTGAACATATGATCTTATCACTGAACAAAAGTCCTTCTCCTGCCTGTATCCTATAAAGAATAGGCCTTAATTGGCCCAGGAGGTGTGCACCAGTGTAGTTGGTGTGTCAGTCCTTCTTTTGGTTGTTGGCAGCTGTGTTTATATATCATAATAAAAGAAAGATTAAGCCACCTTTTAAAAACCCCTTCCCCCGAAATTGATAGGCTTATTGTCATTCCCAGTGGTCCTCCACTTTCACTTTTCTGATATCTGTTTTTACCAGGACTAAGTGTGTGAGTAGGTACTCCAGAATATACTCTACTCCACTCCACTCCACCCCACCCCACCCCACCCCACCCTTCAGCGTTCATTTGCTTCACTGAGATTCTCAGAGTTGGCCGACACAGCTTTCACATAGGAATTGGTCATATTGAAGCATTTCTTTCGAATAAACACATCTCCAGCAAACCTGTCTCAGATGGAAGGAGAGTATTCAAGCCTGAGGTGGCCAATTTTGACAAGCACATTTCACATGGAAGCATCTCCAGTCAAGTTCTTTTCTATGTGAGAGGACTGTACCACCTGACAAGTGAACAGCTCAATTCATTCCTAGTTATGGTGGTTCTGTATGGCTGCTTCCTTTGTAGAGATCTGCAGTTCGATGTTTATTCATGCTTCTGGGTATGTTTACTGTTACACCAGTTTACCGTTCTCTGTGTTACTCTATTCCTTATCTGCAAGGTAGGAACTGCTCCTCAGTCCCTTCCTTCCTTCCCTTGCTACAACAAAATCCAAGCAGTTGTTCTCCTGACATAGGGGCAAACTAGGCATGACAGCTGTGGAAGGGGCACTTCAAATGTGGACAAGAGTGATGGTGTAGGAGGTTTCATAATGTATGATACAGGTACCCGTATGATTTTTGTCATGGAACAAATAGCAGCTGTGAAGGTGTGCCTTTAATAAGAAAACCAATACAGTGGGAGATGGTTAAGCCACCCACTTAATTGCTGGGAAGAATAATAAGTATTCTGGAAGGTAGAAGCTGCTAGGCCAGAATGGTTGTCCAACTACGCCAGTGTTATCTACTCTAACAAGCAGCTGCACTTGAGGGCATTGGGCAGAAAAGAACCTTTCTGCCTGATCCTTTCAACTGCCAGGATTTAGACCTTGGACCTTTTCTGTAAACAATGCATGTGCTGTACTGCTGAGTTATAGCTCTTCGCCTTTGTGCTGACTGCTGTTATCACAAGATGTCCTGTATCACAGAGCTGCCACTTCACATCTCGTTTGGTTCTTAGTAAGGTTCACCTTGATGAAATTGGTAAAACCCTGCTTTAGAGTTTAAATTCTGCAGATCAAAAGCTTCATTCTTTCTTTCACTCTGCCACAGTACTGCATTGACAGTGCTATATATAAATAGGTAGCACCAGCCGGTGGCATTTTCTCATGATTAAAATTATATATTTTTATTTTCAGTTACATGACAGATGGAGGACTCAACCTGTATACAAGAAGCTTGAACCGAATTCCAGACATAGCAGCCTCCCGAGATGTTATTCAAAGAGGGGTTCATGATGCGACGGTGGATGCAGACAGGTACTACCTCCCTTTATTGTCTAAAAACACACACACCCAAACAAACAGCAAATTATTACAGAGACCTTTCAAAGGCTGTTGACATTCCCCAGTGTGAGGCGTAACATTTTTATATGGAAATCTGTGAATCCGTGCCTAACAGGTTAGGCAGACATATAAGTAATGATAAAGAGAAATCAAGATAGAATTGCGAATCAGAAGCTGTGGACAGAATACAGTTATTCCAGAAATGCCCTAGCCTATGTGATAGAAAAGCAATGTTCCAACAAGATCCCTTGCACCAGCAGCCACAGGACAGGGGATCCCTATGGCTTGGTGCCTGAAACACAACAAAAATTACCCAACAATCAAAACAGTTGGAAAAAAATTATGGTTCATCAACTGTAACTACTTGGTTTTTTTTAAAAAAAAATCATGAAATATAAATGCATGGGACAGTAGGAAATGAAGATGAAGTACCTCCTTGCTAAAAATGTGCAACACCTAGTACTGACATTAATTTTGTTCTTGTGTATCAGATGATTGCCAGAGTTTAAAGTGGCATTTTTAGCAGGAAAGAGTTTAAAGTGGCTCTTGTATGTAGTTTCATTTTCTGATTTTTTTTTATTCCGCCATATGTGCATGACGCAGAGTGAGTGCATGTGTGGTGCAGCCCACTGACCGGTTTTTAAAATGGGATCTGTAGCCTCCAGATTAATAAATGTTTACTGTTCCTGTTTTTAAGGCTTCCTAAAGTTCTTGTGCCATCTGCTACTGGATAGAGGATTTGGCAGTTGTCTTGGGCTCAGTTCAGGCTAATCTGCTGTGTTTTCTCAGCCAAACCACAGTCAACATAACAGTTTAACAATAAAATGTCCAGATTTCACTGATAGTTTAGTAACAAGCTTCCGAACTTTTAATTGATAGATTGGTGTAGCAGTATCATTTATCTTTTCCTGCAAAAAAAAATATTTAAAAAATCCATGCACTGATCAATTTTATGTTTGTTTTGTGTATGTTTATGTATTTTTTAAAGGCTGCCAGAGACAGGCTATTATTCAGACCTCCTATAAATCCTTTTGGGGTTGGGTAGGAGGGTGCATGAAAGGAGTGCTTCCCCCCCCCCCCAGTAAAACAGTCCCAGTGTTCTTGTTACTCTCCCAGATGCAGGTGGCGCTGTGGTCTAAATCACAGAGCCTAGGGCTTGCTGATCAGAAGGTCAGCGGTTCGAATCCCCGCAACAGGGTGAGCTCCCATTGTTCGGTCCCAGCTTCTGCCCACCTAGCAGTTCAAAATCATGTCAAGTGCAAGTAGATAAATAGGCACCGCTCTGGCGAGAAGGTAAACAGCGTTTCCATGCGCTGCTCTGGTTCGCCAGAAGCAGCTTAGACATGCTGGCCACATGACCTGGAAGCTGTCTGCGGACAGATGCTGGCTCCCTCAGCCTATAGCAAGATGAGTGCTGCAACCAGAGTCGTCTGTGACTGGACCTAACGGTCAGGAGTACCTTTACCTTTACCCTCCCAGTCATCACTGTCACAGAAAGAGGATACAGTGGTTTATGGTGCAGCAGCCAGAGTCTAACTCAGGGAGATTTAGTGGGAGTGCCTGATAGGGTTGTGAACCTGAAGGGCCTAGAGCAGCCTTTCTCAACCTTGGGTCCCCAGATGTTGTTGGCCTACAACTCCCATCATCCCTGACCACTGATCCTGCTATCTAGGGATGATGGGAGTTGTAGGCCAACAACATCTGGGGACCCAAGGTTGAGAAAGGCTTCCCTAGAGGGACATCATGGGATGGGAATAGAATGACTCTTGGTTTCTAGAAATTGGGAAAAGGTGGGGTCAGTTAATGGCCGAAGCAATAGCTAGTGTGCTTTGATAACCCAGTTGGATAGCAATGTCTGGAGGCTTTTGAATTGTTACTAAAAGTGATTATGATAAAAAAGAAAGTGCAAAGTACATAATGAATGTAACTGAAAGCAGGGGCCATTAAAAAATTTGGGTGGTGTACTCCAAAGAAGCAAACTGACATCATTCTGTTTCTAACCTCAGTCCCTTGGAAACTATTTAGAAATTAGAGGCAAGGTGTCATTTTCTGGCCTCTAGGTGCATTTAATTTGTGGCCATGGAGTAACAAAAAGATACTTGTTTTATTTCATTGAAAAACTGAGTGTTGTTGTTATTGTTTTACACACTGGCATTAAAAAACACAATGTTGCTGGGATTTCTAAATCACATTTGATATCCATTAAGGTATTTTATTTTTACGTGTTAGGGTGACAGCTGGTGAAGATAAAGGTTCGTTAAGCAGAGAGTGCTTACAGGGATGCCACTGGTGCCCCTTCCTTAAATTTTAATCTTTGCAGATTCACTGCTACAAAAATTGTTAACGGCACTGGCACTCTGCTTGTTTCCTCAATTTCTGCTTCACTCCCACATATGCCTTTAAATGCTTATAAATTATTTGCTTGGAGGCTAGATTTTAATTTCGATTATCCTAGTTGAGGGGAAGATTTAGAAGAGTTAGATTGTTTTTTTTGTGTGGCCCATTATTGCAGGAGAAATTGTCGATCTGTGTAGTACAGCAGGGAGTCTCAAATGCTTAATGCCTTGAGTGCACCTGCAGCACAAGCATTATTTCCTGCAAGTGATAACTCTGCAAAGAAAACAGATCCGTAGTCTGTCTCCAATTAAACTTTTAATATCACAGCAAGATTTTGACCATTTGCTAAGTTATTCTGGGTTCAATTGTGTGAATACTTTGTGTGAATGTGTTCGTTGTGACTATATATATATATATATATATATATATATATATATATATATATATATATATATATGATTTTAGGAGTCAGGAAATATACCATACTCCATAGGCCAGCTTTCCCCCAAAACTGGTGCCCTCTGGATGTTTTGGACAGAATAGACTGTGGTAAGAGACAATGGGAGCTTCACTCATCTGTCAAAGTTAGCCTGCAGGGTAGAGGTGAAGACATCTCTCTCCAGTGCTAGACCAAATACTCAGGTAGGCACAGCTGAGTCAGATTGAATCTGCCCAGTGTTGCCCACCCATGTTTCAGTAATACATTTCAGGTCTGCTACTCACCCAGGATCCAATTGTGATTTTTTTTGTGTGAATGACCTAGGCTTCTTGTGAACCAATCTGCAATTTAAAGACCTTCTTCTAGGCAGGAGGGCATGACAACAGGCTAACCACGGTCTTGCTAATTCTAACACAGTGGTACCTCAGTTTACTAACTTAATCCGCTCCGGAAGTCCGTTCTTAAACCAAAACCGTTCTTAAACCGAGGCACACTTTCCCTAATGAGGCCTCCCACCCCCGGTGCCCTTCCACCGTTCGGCTTCCATTTGTAAACAGAGGTAAACTTTGCTAACCGGAACACTACTTCCGGTTTTGTGGAGTTCGTATACAGCATAGTTCGTAAAGAGCGCTGTTCTTAAACCGAGGTACCACTGTACTCTACAATTCTATGATTCTATGATTCTCCAGAGGCTGAGGTATAAGGGGTTGTGACAAAGGCTTAATATAAAGGTGGATTTTGAGGATTTGAAGTAAGAAATAAGACAAGCAGCATCACACAGAAGTTCTGGAAGGCAGTTTTAGGCATAAGGTCTAAAAAGAGCAAAATGGTGGGGAAAAATACTGTTTGGTGGCTGAAGATGATCATGGACTGTGATATAAAAGTGTACTGTGATATAAGAGCAGAGGCAGGAGAAAAGCCATGGACGACTTTGAATGCAAGAACGAAGACAGATTACCACTAGTCAATCTGACAACTAATTTTGAGTTCAGACATGGGTGAGGGAATGTGATGAGTGGTGGTGATGATTAATATGAAGATGATATTTGAAAACTCAAAAACAACAGCAGAATGGGGACTAGGGCAAGAATGAACAAACATGGAAGGAATGAGCAAACAAGAAAAGAACTTTCAGTCCCAGAAGCTTGGTATAATCGTAGATCAACTTGTCAGACCATGATGATCTAGTCAAAGAAGAAAAACCACAGGTCACAGCAGAGAACATAACTTGCTGTTTATAGCTGCAAAGAGAACACTGTTGTATGTTAACCTCTTTCTTTGAAGAGCTTTCTTTCATTCTTATCTGACACTTTCTGTTTTGTAAATCTAAATTATGTCACATCTAAGCTCCTTTTGATCTGTGGAGCAGAAGACAAGCCTCCCTCTTCAATAGGTTCTCATAACAGAGGTTTTTTCAGTCTTACCACCCTTGTTTTCAGTCCCCTGAGCCAAGTTTCTTTTAATAACAAATGTTTGCTACAATAAAGCTTGCAGTTTGTTGCCTTTTGAAGTTTCAGCCTTAATCACAACTGTATCTAATTGTTAAAACATGCAACTTCCCATTTCCCCTCCTTGCTGTACATAAATAAACAATCTTGTCACAATAATGTAAGCAGGCTCAGATGCATAAAATTAACAATAAATTTTACAAAAGCTTCTTTGTGGTAGTAGGTAAATACTCTTGGTATTTAATGCTACTAAATGGATAAGTTAATCTATAGGATAAAGCTCTTTGAAAAAGAAATCATTAAATAACTTAGGGTAATTGAAACTTGCACAGAAGAGCAAACATGACTCATATTAGCTCTGATGGTAGTATTATGGAGAGCATCTACCTTTGATTTGGGGCACACTGTGACATAGATTGGATAGATGCAAGGGCTAAATGGCCACTTTAGATTATGTGATTCTCTTTAACATTATGCAGGTATTGTGACTGTGCACCTAAGCAGTTAAATATTTTTAGTCACTTTGTAACAATTATACCTGGGAACATTTTTCAAGCTGAAACCATAATATAAAATGGTTGGCTACACTAGATACTGCTGAGTGGGTAAATTCATTAAAGCAAAAATTGCTTTATTGGATTTTAAAGGAACGTGTAGCTTTGAAAATAATTGCACTGCCTAGGGATGAATAATAATTGATGGAGCAGGTATTTGCCATTCCTTGTGGTGTTTTATCCAGAAATATCCCTTAAAAGTCTTAGAACTTTTTGCTAAACATATTCCTCAATTTTAAAGAGGCATACCTTATTTGCTTGCACACGAAATAAACTGTTGGCCCAGTGGCAAATTGTCCAGGAGGGTGATAATGAAAAAAATGCAAAGATGAAAGACAGCAGAGACATTTTGTGGATTATTTATTAATGGTTTCTTTAAATATCCTAGGAATAGATATTTTGTACTAGTCTGAATAAGGAGTATTTAAACACAGCACTGCCAGTGGAAGGCTTTTGTAGCCTTTGTATGTTAGGCAGGAAAGCGACTAGCTGGTTTGATGATAAAACCTGATTTAGTACATTTAGAGCTTATGAATCTAGACCAGACATCCCCAGACTTTGGCCCTCCAGATGTTTTGGACTCCAATTCGCATCATCCCTGACCACTGGTCCTCTTAGCTAGGAATCATGGGAGTTGTAGGCCAAAACATCTGGAGGGCCGCAGTTTGGGGATGCCTGATCTAGACTTAACAATACTTGCTGATTAGTTAAATAGATGACAGCAGCTCCGGTTTTTCACTTAGTGCAAACATTACTGAGAGATGCAATAGAGGTTTGTTCTCAGAGAGCTGTTTTATGTCACTTGCTGGGTAAGCGTCCAGGAGAAGCTTTGGGCAGTCTAACCCTGCCACACACAGTTGGGAGGTACTGCAGACAGACTTGGAATACCTATACCAAGCCTTCTAGTGTCCTGTAGATTCTCCATGTTAATTCTATAGGAAATTTATGCCCAAGTCAGACTAGGCGTATAATAGTTTTTCAGGAATCTACATACTCACACTGACATTTTTGCAGGGCTGTTCATATGGCTGCTATAAAATATTTTGGAGTATATACGTATGTGTAACAGCTTAGGACCAGGCTACTTAAATATATTCTCATCCCGTATGTACCCAAGTGATTACTGTGTTCTGCGGTACCCTGCAGATGATCCCATCAGGAAGTCCATTCCTCATGATGTCATCATTGGGTCTAACCTTCAAAACGCCCTCCATTATATCAGAAAGATACCTTGTCTGTTGTCTTTTGGGCATCTGTGCTTTCAACAAGAGGTGTTGTTGAGGTAATTGTTGAGGTAATTGGGCATGTTTAGCCTGGTGAAGAGAAAATTGAGAGGTGATGTGATAGCCAGATACTGAAGGGCTGTTCCAGAGGGTAGGACCCAGACCAATGGATTCAAATTATAAGAAAGGAGATTCTGACTAAACATTAGAAAGGCTTTCTACTGATAAAAGCTGTTTGGCAGTAGGAAGGACTACGTACCTCAGAGGGTGATGGACTCTCTTTCATTGGACGTCTTTAAACAGAGATTGGATGGCCTTCTGTCAGAGATTTTTGCTGCAATTCCTGCTTTTCAGGGAACTAGATGGCCTTTAGCATCTCTTCCAGCTCTAGAATTCTATGATCCTACAGATCCTTCTAAATGAAGTTCTTCATTCCAGTTTGTATTGGATTTGAAGTGACAATATTTGTGTGTGTGTGTGTGTGTGTGTGTGTGTGTGCGTTTATATATGTAAAACAGGCTTCATTATATTGCGAATGACTTTGGGATGCCTCAAGGAAAGCAATTTGCAAATAAAAGAACTAAACAAACAAATAATTTGGACCATATAAACTAACACACAACACAAACCTAGGTTACGAGTAGCAAGTATCAATTATACAACAAGCGTAACTGGCTGCTGTAATCAAACACTAATTTATAAACATATAACGCAGAATAACTTCAATCACTAATTTATAAACGTGTAACACAGAATAACTTAAAAAACACAACCATAAACGTCATATCACTCATGATTCAATCCAACATCAGTTCAATGTATTCAGTCATATGTTGTAGTTCATATTGGGTATCCATATGACATATAAATTGGTTCAAAAGTACTTCCAAGTGGGTGTGTAATACTTGAGATTTTTGTTGTTGTTCACCACTACCAGGAATATATAGTTTGGAACATACTGTGTCTGACGATGTCAGTTAGCAGTTATTCCACAGAATGGATTGTCCAAGCACAGTGACAAGTATAGGTTGCAGCGGAGCATCCAGGTGAAGACGAGACGTATATATGAAGGTGACAGGGAGTATCCGAAAGCAAAAAGTATCCAAAAGCCAAAGTTATGTGCCTTGTTTTGCCAAAGTTGGCTTCTTCAGTGAGCGAGTGAATCTCAAGTACACATCTACACATCCATTTGGAAGTACTTTTGAACCAATTTATGTTATATGGATACCTAATATGAACTACAACATATGACTGAATACATTGAACTGATGTTGGATTGAATCACTAGTGATATGACGTTTATGGTTGTGTTTTTTAAGTTATACTGCATTATACGTTTATAAATTAGTGATTGAAGTTATTCTGTGTTGTATGTTTATAAATTAGTGTTTGATTACAGCAGCCATATAAACTAACAGCAAAGTTAATTGGAAGGAGACTATACTTACTGGAAGAGAAATGCACCACTGATACCTTCGAGCAGATTTTAAGAAACTTAAAAATAATGATACAAATAGCCTGCTGTTGGTTTTTAAACAGTATGTGTGATCTGCTATGAAATCTCAACAACTATTTGTAGTTACAGCAGTCACAGCGTGAAATGAAGTACTGCTATCAAGCATAGTATCAGAGCAATGAATTGCTTTCAGCAATGTTTTGAAAAGGCTTTCTTTTAGGGAAAATATAGTATGCCTGGGAGGAAACTACTTAAAGGGAATTCAGAGCTTCTTAATGGCTGAGAACGTTTCTTCCTTTTTCTCTTCTATTAAAGGTTAGGTTTCTTGCATCACATGAATGTTGTACGTGATCTGACTCTTCTGATGGCAAAAGAGTCTTTGAATTGATAGATTCTAAGTGGCTTCCTACCACTTTGAATGAAAATAGCTATTTCCTTCTTGTTTGGAACCCTTCCTTTGTTTTTCGTTTAGGCAAAGAAACATTTTAAAAGTTAATGATAAATCAATGCTGTCAGGAACAAGATTTGGTGAAGGAAGCAGGAATTAATGTGATACTGTAACTGGACTTGTAAAATGTACACTTAAAAATGCAAGAGAACACTGAAGTTTCTAATGAAATTCAACCTTTCTGGTAAAAAAACAGTCCCATGTTTTTGGGGTCTTTGGGGACCAAGGTCACTGTGCCTAGTTCACTCCCGTTTTTTTTGCAGGAGAGAGGGGAGGGTTAAGCTTATTATTGTCTTAGTCACCCAGTTGCCTTGGTGTAGATAAACAGGGAAAGTGTAACTGCTGTGATTATCCTGGATCTTTCAATGTTTAAGTTCAACAGTATATGAACCATGGTATCCTTCTGGGATTACTAAGTACTGTTTTGTTGTGATTCTGGACCTTCCTGCATGGGTAAAGTCCCAGAAGGCGTTGCTAGGGCCTGCTGCTCCACACTGTGGATTTTGGTATATGGGATGATGCCACGGGGTTCCAGTCTCCTTACTACCTACCTGAAACCTCTTGAATCATAGGCTGATGGGAATAATTTCAGACAACTTATGTTTACACATGTAACTGGGATATGAAAGATCGCATGAGGACTTGAGAGCATGTATGCAATGTTTCTAGATAATAAAAAAATTCCTTCCAGTAGCACCTTAGAGACCAACTAAGTTTATCATTGGTATGAGCTTAGTCACGACTTGGTGTAGATAGACAGGGAAAGTGTAACTGCTGTGATTATCCTGGATCTTTCAATGTTTTACCGGTAGTTCAACTTTTTCTAGATGTTTCAATGTTTGGGTCCAATTGTTTCTAGATAAGTCAGGGATGAATACATACTGGGAAACAAGTTGCCAGCAGTGACCAGTATAAATTCTGTATAGCTGAATATCACATTGGCAGTTTCTTTTTGCCATTAAAAAGTGTCCATATTGTGTTCTAATACTTTATTGTATTATTATAATGTTTTAATCCTGCCCTTCTTTCAAAGAGCTCAGAGTGCCATTCATACCTCTCTTCCCACCTCCATTTTATTCAGCTCTGTGATGTAGACCAGATTGAGAGATAGTTACTGGCCCAAGGTCACCAAGTTAGCTTCATGGCTGAGTGGGGATTTGAACCTAGTGCCCTCCAGTTATAGTACCACCAATGCTCTAGCCCAGGCACCCCCAACTGCGGCCCTCCAGATGTTTTGGCTTACAACTCCCATGATCCCTAGCCAACAGGACCAGTGGTCAGGGAAGATGGGAATTGTAGTCCAAAACATCTGGAGGGCCGCAGTTTGGGGATGCCTACTCTAGCCACTTTGCTACACTGGATCTCTACTTTTTTAAAAAGTGCATTTATTCATTTATTGGCTAACACTTTATAGCACAGCTTTTTCTTTGGAATATTTACCGAATCTCTTTGTTATTCTCTCATGGATAGTGTTAGTTGATTATTTTTTGAAGTGTCCTTATCTTCTGCTTGCATGAGTTGATTGACTGTGTATTATTAATTGGCTGCCACTATCCCATGCTCCACTGAGAATACTAAAGTTCTAATCTCTGATCTTTAAACAGTTTCTTATAATGTCATTTTGAAGCTCGCTTGCTTCCTGCCTTTTTAAAATGGAAACAAATATCTTCTCAATTTAACGCATGGTCTTTGGTTCCTCATCTTTGTTGTATACAAGTCAAAACTGAACATTTTCATATTGTTCAGACTTGCGTCAAGTTTGAGCTGGGTTTGCCTGAGACTGAGTGCCTATTAAGAAATCATGAATAATAAGGAAATAGAGGGTAAGCGGTAAAAAGATTATAGTGTGTACAAAGTATCTGCACATGGAGAGGGCTCAGTAGAACCCACTTTTTAATCTTTTTTCTTTGGTATCACCCACTCTATTTAAAAGAGAGCAGTTTCATTTTCCAGAGGGCTGGCGGTGCAGCAAGGATTTTAAATAACAGGATTTGCATGCCCGCATGTGCTGCCAGCCATCTGTAAAATACAGCTTTTTGAATGTGTGTTTTTATTTCGCAA
The DNA here is from genome assembly GCF_963506605.1 of Zootoca vivipara. NCBI lineage: Eukaryota > Metazoa > Chordata > Lepidosauria > Squamata > Lacertidae > Zootoca > Zootoca vivipara. Next base: position 31,153,112 of record NC_083285.1, read on the forward strand.
AAGGGCCCACTGAGAAAGTGTGACCATTTTACGACCAGCCACCCCTGGCCACTGCTATAGCATTTGGCATGTGGGAAGCATCAACTCAAGTTCTGCGGCCCATCAGCTGTGCATAAAACATTTTACAGCACCTGTATGAAACATTTACATAAGCTCCACAATGTCAGTATGCATCCTGATCTAAGCAAAATGTTAAGCAGAAATGACCTTAACAAATGGAGCAACAATGTAACTGTGTTTTATAGCACATCAACAAGGAACCATGGCAAGCCTGTCTTGAAAGCTGGTGCATAGACAATGCCACTACACACTCAGAAAATGAAGTGGAAAAAGTTTACCATAGTGAATTAAGCAGTATAAAAATGTTAATATTAGGATAACAAAAAGTAAAGGTAAAGGGACCCCTGACCGTTAGGTCCAGTCGCGGACGACTCTGGGGTTGGGGGTGCTCATCTCGCTTTATTGGCTGAGGGAGCCGGCGTACAGCTTCCAGGTCATGTGGCCAGCATGACAAAGCCACTTCTGGTGAAACAGAGCAGTGCACGGAAACGCCATTTACGTTCCCACCGGAGCAGTACCTATTTACAGTATCTGCTTGCACTTGACGTGCTTTGAACTGCTAGGTTGGCAGGAGCAGGGACCAAGCAACGGGTGCTCACCCCGTCATGGGGATTCAAACCACCGACCTTCTGATCGGCAAGCCCTAGGCTCTGTGCTTTAGACCACAGTGCCACCCGCATCAAATAAATTTAGTACAGTAGTATTATTAGGATAATACTACTCTATTAATGCTTGCTGTATTATGAAATAAATCCGCTCTTGACAGTTTTGTTCAGAGTTCCTAATTGTTATAACAAATATGGAGTGTTTGCTTGGCAAGAGGATCTCATATATCTTAAGTAGCCAGAATATTATACTTTAATTATATAATGATCATACCACTGTGATGTTTCTGCTACAATTTAATTAAAGGAGCAGTTATTCCATGACAAATGAGTACTCTGGCATTAGTTTGATTTTATTTGTTTGATTTTGTTTTATCATTTTTGTTTAATTTACATTTTCTCTGGCCTATGAAACAATTGATGTTTTAATGTATCAGAAATTAAAAACACCTGTGCCAGACACTATATGACTTTTAGCAGAAACTCGTGGTTTGAGACTGAGACCTAGCTTAGTGAACTACCTGGAAACACCACTGGTGAAGGGTCATAAAGCCCTCATAAAGATGGAATAGGGGAAGCAGCATTGGCCTCTTTGATTGGCAGGCAATATGAAGCCCCCGGTTTGGTCAAACCTGGCTAACAGCCACCTGACCTAGATTTTAGTATCACCGCTCACAATTCCAGCTTTATCAGCTCTGCTAATTTTTTTATTATTATTTCTGGTTTTGATAGCCAGAGGTGTACAAAGACTCCCTTGTGCCCTTGGCAAGGAGATGTATCAGCACCCTGCCATCTCCAGGGGGGAAGAAACAAATCATTTACCAAATGACTCTTAAACTAGGTGTTTAACAGCACAATCCTATAAACATCAACTCAGAAGTAAATCGCACCCAATTCAATGGTGCTTACTCTCAGGAAAGTTGGGTACACAGAACTGCAGCCTAAATCCAGTAATCCAGAGACAGGAACTTCTGACAATACCTCACTTGCCTTTTCATTACTTCTGACAAGGCACCAGCAGAAAGGCATTGGTTTTGGAGGTTGCACCTCAGTGCACACTTTATTCAAAAGCAAGCCCCATTTTAGTCAACGGCCCTTGCTGTCTGGTAAACATGCAGCGATGCACGAGCTGGAAATTGGCCAAGGCAGGAAAGAACCCAGGGAAAAGTGACTCGGCTGTGGTAAATTAAGAGCCTAGCTTGACATATCTCAGTCACCGCATCTGCTGAAAGGCTGCCTCATGGCAAGCAGGGGGAGTGGAGGATGGGGAGCCATGTTAGGATGGAAGGCCAAGCAGTGGTGTCCTTACAGGTAGCCCCACTGCACAAACTACCATTGCTGCTTCCCAACTGGGGAGGGGTTTCCACATGCCAGGGTCTGGATTCCCCTGAGGCGCTGAGAGGGGCACAATTTTTGCTCTCCCCACCTGCACCCTTAGTGGCAGACAACCCCTAGATATGCCCCTGTTGATGGCCCTTGAATGCTTCCTCAACATCAGTCACTGTTCTGTACTCTTCTAGCCTCCATTCCAATATAAAATCTCTTTAGCTGCCAAGACTCATCCTTTCTCTGCCTTACATTAGTTCTGTGCTCCCCAAGCAAGACCATACTTTCATGCAATTTGCTGGCAAAAGCCAGAATTAAAATGCATGCAAACTGTCCATAAAAAATAGAGCTCACACCTATTTTGTATTTGCGAATGTGTTTCCATCAAGCTCCAAGTCTTACTGCGGCGTCCATTTAATGGTTCCAACAACTGCAGCTCAACAGGAAATGACCCTAAAAGTATATTCTCACTTGTCGGCATAAAGTTGTGATATATTGTGATAATGAAGAACTCTGAAATGCAAAAGCAGCATTCTGAATTAGAGTGAATTGCTTCTTGTTTAATCTATCTCTCTGCATCATGATTTGACTTTGCAAATGTTAATGTCAGCTTTGTTGGTTTTCTCTTAACATTTCCAGCAACTTGATTTCCACAAACTGCACAGGCGGTTTGGAAATTAAAAAGACCATGTCCAAGATAGCTATCACAGAATGCAGTCAAAGCATGCATGAGTCACAAACAGAGCAAAATAAAATTGGCAGATTAAGTGCAAGAAATATGAACAGACTGAGGAAGACATTCCTCAGAAATGAAATGTGAATATAAAAGTAGAGCCCCGCATAATTGGAAATAGTGTTAAGATTCAAAATATTCAGTATAAATATTTAGCATAAATTATACTGAATGCAGTATATCCACACTGATTTCAGATTGTTTTAAGAAAATATTAGATTTAGGTCTACTGTCCTCTCCCCACTTAAACCCATGCTAGCAAGACAGAGGGGAAATGGCTGCTGGATTTCCTTGCAGATATGAAGGACCTACCTTTGTTTTTCAGGGAGGAAAAGGGGGAATGGATGCAAAAGGGGGAAAGAACTTAAGTTGGATTCTCTAAATATGAAAGCACAAGTGTTATGAATCAATATGCTGTTTGTCGGAAGCTGCTCTAATGATTTAACACAAAGGGGGAGGCAACAGCTGGGAACAACTGCAGTGCCAAGGAGCATAGCTGCTCTGGAAACAGGCAGTGTCAAAACACACCTCTGCTACAGCAATGCTGTCACCTCATGTTCACCCAGAAATCTCAGCACAGGCTTTTTCTAATAGCGCTGGAGGAAAATGTTCAGCAGCAAACATGTCGTCTGTGACATAAATTCGACAGAGGTCACTGAGGAATTCTTTTTATATCAGTAGGAAGCATTGCTTGAAAGCAGACAGAGCTTCCCATGGCTATTCATTTGCATTTTGTTTACAGTTGTGTGCATGCATATATAGCGTCTTATCTCTAACTCTAAATATCCAATTAAATTACATTATTCTTTCTATAAGTGTTCAGATATGGTTTCCTGAAAAATACTGCAGAGGGAGGGTCTAAGCTCCACCCCCCATCATACTTATTTGCGGAAAAATAACTGGGGCAACAGTACTAACATGTCATTCTTTCCACAATCTAAAAGAAAGCTGGGCAATAAGAAAGTAAGTGCTGAATCATTATTAATGGTGTTTTTGCTCCCAGCACGCTATTAATGTATCACTATTATAATTGGAATAGTCTCACATCTTAATGTCAAAAAATCCAATAACATTTTAAAATTGAAAAATGAATGCATTTGATAAGAACATGACGTTTAGATTTGTTTTCTCCATTTGCAGTATGGTTTTTTAACCTATACTACCACATGCAAGCCACTAATTCTAATGCAGCCAATGTTAGGTTATTCATTGAGATGACAACAGTGCTAATGAAATACATTTTGCATTAATGGCTCAATTATAACACCAAAGATCACTTGTTCCTGTTTAAACCACTGTCCCCACCCCACCCACACTGCAAATAGAGGGAAATAGTGAATTAAGTTTATACAATGGATTAAAATAAGAAAAAGCAGGCTATTCAACAATTTGGGAAATCACAGCTGTATTACATATGATTTGGCCTCATGTGAATGTTAAGCTTTATGTGGCATTTATATGTGGCTATATATTAGATTTATCTTCTCTCCTGGTTTTATCCTACATATAGGATGCAATTATCTCCTAATGAATCCTTATTACATATAGCAATGGATGGATGTACAATTCATTAGTCTTCTGTAAACTGACTATGCTCCCTCTTTCCTGTCATTTTACTCTTCACAGAAAAATTCTGTAATGAGTTGACACATGTACAGTTTGCTTTTGTTGCAGCTTTTCATTTCATGCATTAATTTACAATAACTTTTGTCATCCATTTCATGGCCATGGGGATTTAACCATAGTGCAAGTTTCTGAAACATGCAAAAAAAAAAAAAAATTCTGTTCCTTTTGCCAGTGCAAGGAACCCAGTTTTTCATTGGAGCTCCAGATCATTTAAATTTATATTGCAATAAACAGCTGACAGCTCTTGGGACTATAAAAGAGGCCTTAAAAGAACAAACCAGAGAGGGGAGGAAAAGATAGAGATGGATGGATCTGTCAATTTCAGCCCCCCCCCCAGTTTTTAGTTCACTGTTCTTTTTGCATCAGTTTCCACATCAGTACAGGTGCAGTATAAAGGCATGACTTCTTACAAATAGAGAGCAGACACTGCATGGCACTTGTAGAAGTGTATGTTTCACAGACAGAATTTGCATGTACGGGTAAACTGGCCTTAAGCCTTTAGAGATTATTTGAGCAGACACAAAGATAAAATACATAATAGTGTGGTACTTACTGTACTTTTCTGTTTATAGGACTATCTTTTTTCTTTAAAAACCATGCTAAAAAGTAGTTGTCGTCTTATACATGGGTAGTGCCTAGCGTGGACGTTTGATTGGTTGCTGCCACGGCTGTCAGCGGCTATTGTGCGTGTTATTGGTTGCTGCATCAGTGGGTGGTGTTGATTGGCTGACGCTCCGGCAGTTGGGCGGGCGATTGGCCACTTCTGCCAGCGATGGGACACATGGGAGGCGGATTTTGCAATGTGTGCGGGTGAGCGATTTTCGGCAATTCCCCCACTTAAAAAAGCTCAACAACCCTGGGTGACCCCCCCAAAAAGCTCAACAACTCTGTGCCATCTCCCCCCATTTTCTTAATTTGAGCCCCCCAAACTAGGGGATGTCTTATAGATGGAAAAGTACAGTATCATAGAATCATAGAATCATAGAGTTGGAAGAGACCACGAGGGCCATCCAGTCCAACCCCCTGCCAAGCAGGAAACACCATCAAAGCATTCTTGACATATGGCTGTCAAGCCTCTGCTTAAAGACCTCCAAAGAAGGAGACTCCACCACACTCCTTGGTAGCAAATTCCACTGTCAAACAGCTCTTACTGTCAGGAAGTTCTTCCTAATGTTTAGGTGGAATCTTCTTTCTTGAAGTTTTAATCCATTGCTCCGTGTCCGCTTCTCTGGAGCAACAGAAAACAATCCTTCTCCTTCCTCCATATGACATCCTTTCATATATTTGAACATGGCTATCATATCACCCCTTAACTTAGCAGCAAAGTAGAATTACTTCCCTCTGTGCCTTGTATACCTCAAAGATGAGCAAAAATTGAATACATGACAGCATGCCATTTTTTTTCCAGCATCAAGCTGTAGTTGTGGGGAAAATGGCACCCTCTGGCTATCTGCGCCTAGTTACCAATTGTTGCTATGCTTCACTCAGCATGCTTACCTGCCTGAAAGGTGAGGCTGAAAGTGAACAACTGAAGGAAGGAGGGAGCAGAAAAACTACAAAAATAATTTTCTATTTGAACTAGGGAAATGGGAAGCTGCCTTATACCAAATCAGATCCTTGGTCCATCCAGCTCAGGGCCATCTGTACAGCTGTCCAGGATTTCGGGCAGGACTCATCTCCCTTGAGATGACCAGGGCTGAATATGGGAGCTTTTCCATGCAAAGCAGATTCTCTACCTCTGGCAATAATATTCCTGCAAAAAAACCCTCACTGGGCTCAACAGTGAAGAGTGCTCCATTTACGAGCTAGCCTGTGTGTGTGTGTGTGTGTGTGTGTGTGTGTGTTACCTGGAGGGGAAAAAACAAGCTTCATTAAGCAGCATAAAACTAAAAGATGTGAAAGGATAGAGATATAGTAGTCTGGTAGCTTCCTCCTCCACAAACTCTTGTAATAAAACAAACAAACAGAAAAATTGAAATACTATCAAGGGATAATTTATATGGGGACGCCTAAGTTGGGTAGAATCTTAAATGCTTTTCCTGTGCTCTGAGAGAACCTGTGATATGTGAAAGCTGTATGGTGTTTGATGTTCCTGAAAGTTAGGTCACCTAAAAGATACTTAGCAAAACAACATCAAACCTTTGGTTATGTAAGACATGCTGAATACCCACACGAGACGTAACCGACTGTACTCTTGTATAAATAAAGTATATTATTCACTGTATCACATTACAGATTTCAACAGAAATAAGTCATAAAATACAACGAAAAAAGCAGAAGAGTCAGTAGATCAGTTTACACTCTAATCAGTTCATGGATCAGGTCCAAGAATATGCTAGTGTCTATTCCACCTACGTCTGTCCATCAGGTCCACACAATCCACAAGAAAAGTTGTTGTTCCACAGAATCCTTTCACAAAGTCCAAGACAAGGATTTCCGGAATATAAACCTTGTTTCACCGTCCTGGGCTTCATCAGTAGTACAAGTGCATATATGATGTACCAAGATAGTGGATCTATGGCATAGTAGTAGTCACGATCAAGGTGGCAAAAGTGATCCCCGCCCCGTTAGGTTTCAGTATGGTTATAGAAAAGGTTTAAGTAAATGATTCCAAAATATTATGATTAAATATGTTTAACATTTAGATTTAGAGGGGGAATTAGCTATTCTTGGAGATGTAGTGTTGATTTCCTTTTTCCATATTATTTTCATGAGTCTTTTTTTTTTTTTTTGCAGACAGTGGCAGCTTTAATCAATCTCTAGTATCCAACTGATAAAGTGATTTCCTTGGCCACGTACTATCTGTTTTTTGTACAACTCTGACCTTTGCATGTTAGATTGTTGCTGCTCTCAAGTGAGCTTTATACCATGCACACAGTTTCTTGCTCTCTTGGTTTAATTTATTACCTTCATCAAAATGCAGTGGCAATATTAAGTTCAGCGTTTGCTACATTCGTTAAACATGGCTTCATCTGCTGCCTACCCAAACCATCACATTATCCTTTGCCACTCATAATTTCCCCAAGATTAAAATTTAGATTACGGTTAATTGAACAATTATAGCTGCCCTCCTTGGAACTAGACACTTCCCAGCTTTAACCAAGGGGCAGTATCAGGTATCCCCAAGGCTACCTCCATGTGCCCAGGAAGGTTAATGGAGATAACCGGAAGAGCAAAATTGTGTTGATCCAACCTGCAACCTTTTTTTGAAATGAGTTTTTTCATAGAACAATTGAATAATTTCTCATGGATTACATTGCTGTAGAGAGCATTCCTACTCCCTTTCCCTGCATTTGCCACTGTCTTGCTTCACCCTTGGCCATTTTGAAAGCTCTGAACGGAGAAGATGCACAATTGCCGTTGCCAAGCAACCTTAATGGGACTATTTTGTGCACCTCCAGATGGTGCGGTCCTGTACATCTCTGCTCAGAAGTAAGCTCCGTTGAATTTCTGGGAAAGTGTGCTTGCTGCATATATGACTGTTCATATATAAAGAAGAGGAGGGGTATGCTGAGCTGGAGCCCTAGCAAGGATAATTTCTTGCCCAGGCTGTGTCAGGAGGAACTATTTTGACGTGTTTATGTCCATGTGTTTGTGTGTGCGCGCTTTTTATAGAATAAGTGTTAAGGTAATGGGGTAATGTGATCTTTGTCATGCAATGTGGTCCTCTGAGATGGTCAGGAGCATCAAACCTGAAGGGCCAGGACACTTGAGCAACAGCAGGAGCTAAGCCCGCTATGTAGTAAAACAAGGCACTGAGGCAGCAGCTGCAAAACAATATCATAAATTGCAATAAAGCTGGATATTGGAGCAAAAGAGCTGAGCCTCCAGGCATGGTAATGAAATAAGAGCACATTGAGGGGAGAGCATCTTTGTACATCTTTTGCCCCAGTTGAGGCCTGGAATATCCAGGAGCCCAGAGGCTAATTCCTAAATCTTGCCTACCTGCACCTGAATGAAAGACCTGGAAGGAACAGGATTCTATACTCTCAACATCAGACCTATCTCAGCCTCCTCGTGCTAAGGAAGTGGATATAAAGGTAAACGCCCGGTCCAAATCAGATGGGCACAAGGTCCAAATCTCTTCTGTGCACAAGAAATCTCTCCAGCTGTTCCAATGATTGTTACTCTCCTCCTTTGCATAAAGCAGCCAGTTTTGCACCCTAATGTGAGTTTCTCTTGTCCTCTCCCAGGAACAGGTTTCTGTGAATGTGGCATGAAATCCAAAAAGGGCATGTCAACACTTCCGTTTATCCCGTGCCTAGAAAGCATGGGTTTGAGCTGTTTTCCCCTTGCCTTGCTACTTTCCAAGGGAAAACACATTCTTTAGTGCTAAATCAGAGCAAACATCAGTCTGGGAAAGTAGTGGGGCGAGAGGAAGTGTGGATGAGCTCTTAAAATTTGTTTCATGAGCATAACCACATCGCTGGATAGGGCTATGTGTTTTGCATGAGACTGAGACTGTACACCTTTCCTTTCTTACATTAGCCCTACATAGCTGTAGTAATGGAACCAGACTATGCACATGGGTCTTAAGGCTGTGCTGTCATGCTTAGAGGGAATAAGCAAGAGAGAATACAAAATCAACTTTCTGTTTTAGTGAAAGCAACCATTTTACACAAGAAGATTTCTGCTCATGTGATTTTGATGGTTACTTATAGACGAAGTAAACTGTTCACATGTATCATTTTTCCCCCTCTGGATGCGAGAAACCAAGTTCATCAGAAGACTTTCATAGAATTATCCATGGAACCATTTGCTGGTATGAAAACACACACACACACTTCCAGAAAGTTTACATATCTTCTCTACAGAGTATTTTGATCCTCATAGCAATTATACTCACCTTCTCGATATATTTTGTTATAGTACACTACACAGATTTTAAATAATAGTTGTCTTAAAAAAAGAAAAAGGAAATCCTGTAAGTATGGCTGTTAAAAGAAGAATTCAGTAATAAAATTATAAAAGGCATAGCCTGAAGAAATGTATTGCTTATCATCATTTAACCACATTAATATCTGGTTTCAATTATACCATGGTTTAATCTTTTGTACATAGATAATTCTGTGAATGCTTAATAGGGAATTTAACCAATGACAGAGAGTTATGGACAGCGCCTATGTACTGTATCAGAATGGGCAACTTGTAGCCCCAATACTTCTCAGTCATTCAGCAAACCCAGGAACTGAATCCAGTTGTCAGAAGGTTTGTCATGCATGGCCAGCAGCAAAGTTGCTAACTGGCCAGAAATATGTTCTAGCTGGCCAAATCTTTGCTTTGGGACCACTTCCCAGTAGTAGCATAGACCCCACTCAGCATAACGAGCAACCCCCCACCCGCCGGCCTCCTGACAAGCAGCAAGGCTGGTGAAATATACTCGGAGTTGAGAGTGAATTTCATGCTCTTTATTCGGCTTGTCTGCTTATATACATTATTTACACAATGGGCCTTGCATGATTGCCTACCTCAGGGCTGCACCTGCAGGCCAATCAGGTTGCGGATTCACTTCTGCCAGCAGCCTGATTGGCTGCTCCTGCAGGCCAATCAGGTTGCTGATTCGCTTCCACCTGGAGCTGGATTGGGTGGCTCCTGCGGACCAATCAGACTGCTGCATTCTGGATCCTATTGTTCTAGGATTCAGCTCAGTACATAACAGCTGGCTTACCACATTTTGAAATAATGCACATTACAATTTAATGAACGTCTGCATGTCTTTTACATTCGGTCTCTAAAATTATCACTGTATCACTGGTTGATAGAAGCAAGGGCCATGGCTGTTTGTTTACTCACTAGTTATAAAAAATGGTGTGTACCTAGGGAAATAGACAACTTTTGCACTCAACCTGCCCAAAACCGATGGACTCTGTCCCAAGAGCGGCAAGAAATCTGGGCTTCTTTGCCTCTTGTATATAGTGGACTGGCTCAGGGATCCATCAACACAGGTTCCAGGTTATAAAAGTTATTTCAGTAGCAGGCAATCCTAGTAAATAGGCATCATATCTGTTTTCCACAAGCTGCTCAGACCTTTAAGTCAGGGCAATTAAGCCTGCATGTAGGATTGTCTTATGCAAGCATATATTTCGGATTCATATCCCTCCTCTAAACACTACAGAGAAGCATGAAACAAAGTGCAATTAAAATCATTTAAATAGGATAAAAAAGGAAAAAAGGAGAGGACATTTATATACAAATTTCTATTTGATTTTTTCCTTTTTAGGAGGTAATTTAATTATTGTTTGATTTTATACAAATGTTATATATCTGATGTTAGCTGCCCTGAGCCTGACTTTGGCTGTGGAAGGCGGGATATAAATAAAAGTTGATTGTTTTTTTATATTACTACTACTACTACTACTACTACTACTACTACTACTACACAAAAAACCTTTAATATTTCATACATAGGAAGAGAAAGTCATGAACTCCAAGCAGATAAAATATATATCCAATATATATGGAGTATTGCTGCCTTCGTTTTTAAGGTCTTGCATAGACAGTTCTTGATAACTAAGCGCCTATTTGTTAGTTTAAGTATTAAATGGGAAGAAGCAGAAAGTTATTTTACTTAATAACTGAAAACAAAGAATCAAGGTGACTTGCTCATTTGTGAGCTCCCACATTTTGGCCTAAATTTAACTCGTGTTAATTAACTTGCCAGCACCTGCGTGTGAAAAATGTAAACACACTCTTGGCTGCAAGCTGTATGTTTTGCAACTAAACAAAAAGCATATGAGCAGTAATTTTAGCAGAAGTGTTGTTCCTTTGGGTTATTAATACACCACTGTAATTTCTTGATGGAATTATTCCATTGTTTTTAACTTTGTGTATATGTGTGCTTGTGGTCTTCCCATGGGTATCTGTATGGTTGGCCACTGTAAGAACAGAGTGCTAGACTAGGTGGAGTCGTGAAATGACCCAACAGGTCTCTTCCTTTTGTGTGTGTGTGATACATATCTAGAGCTAAACATTTTTGAAATGCACTTAAATGTTATGCCACTAATCTCTTTTGAATATGATGAAGGATAATGAACAACATATTGTTTGCTACTTTTTAATATTTGAGAATCTAAGTGCAACCTGTTTCATTTTGAATTTGTTACCAACCCAACAGATAACTTTGTCAGATACCTCCAGTTGTGCTCTTATTTCAAACAGAAATTGAAGTTAAAAAGTCTGACTCCAATTAAAATTAAATCAGCAGATTCGTTGTTCCCATGCTGTTTTTGCAGCATATATATCTTATTTCAGGCAGAGAATTTTAAACCCTGGTTCTATATATTTTATTAATACATGTGGTAGCTCAGAAATAGTTGAGGGGATAATTTCATGTGTAAAACAAGATGCCCTTTTATTAAATGATAAAATGCCTCATTTTATTTTGTTGTATATTTCCGTTTTTCCTAAACCTACAAAGGAAGGTACCTTAAAGAGTAATAGACAATGGTGGTTCCATTTGTTTATTCTTATTCTTTTCTAGCCACATACAATTTAGCTGTGAAAATGGTGTTGCAATATATTCTATGACCCTGAAGTTATAGGGAATTTATGCTTCAGTGGTTGCCATGCTTGAAAATGACAGGTAATGCATTATGCTTGCTGTGGAAAGGAGGGTAAAGTATGAGTCTAACGGCCTTCATAGGCATTTACCTATGAAGATAGAATAGCTGTTATAAACTTCTAGAAGGATTCATTGTCTAGTCTGAATTGTACAGACAGCGGCTTGATTTTTATGTAGTCTGTGCCATCTTGAATCTGACTAGACAGGGGTAGTACTGCTGCTTTATGACTCATTAGCCGCCATGCCCAGGACTGAACACAAAAATGGTTGATGCATTGAACTTTGTGTCATGGTGATGAAGGTAGCCTTCACAATTGATGTTTAATGGTATATTACAGAGAGGTTTTCTCAGTAAAATGTTCCAATTATTTTCTTATCTGTCTACCTTAACGAGCTAGAAATAATTCATAAGGAAGTCAGTGAATCAGTTACAAAGTCCTTTTCCTGCCCTAATTCAGCTTGATGGCTAAATTTAGGTTGTTATTTAATGAGCAAAGCTGCTTATGAGGCCCAAACTCCAAGATTCTTCACCTTATGATCAATCCGTAAAAGAACACATTTACCTCTGTCATTGTGTACTGTATACTTCTAGAATGGCAAAACCGCTGAACACCTGACCTTCGAAACTTGTAGGTGTTTACCTTAAAGGTGTTTTCACAAGTGATGGTAAAAATAATAATAATTAAAGCCTATTCATATCTAGACAAATGTGCCACTTGAAAATGCTAGCTCAAGATAGAAGGTGGGGGAAAATGCTAATTTAAAATCAGACTCATTTATAAAGTGGAAAAATGGGGAAAGGTGATTTAAAGTACATGAGGAAACTTTTTGTCTGTGGATTCAGAATTCTTCCCCCTATCTGCTACCCTTCCCTAAACTGTAGTCCATTTCCTAAAACAGGGATGACATGGCTAACCTTTTTTGGGCTGAGGGCCACAAAGATCCAGGGCAAACCTTTTGGGAGCCACATGTCAAAGTGGGTGTGGCTGGAGTGTAAAGCTGCTTTGCATGTGACTGCTCAAAGTCACATCTTCCTCCATGCAGTTTGGCCCATCAGATGAGCGTGAAGTGCTTGAATTGAACTTCTGATGACCTAACCCAGTGATAAGTTCATTGCATGAGTTTCAGAGAAAGCCGATTAAATCTAGCAAATATAGCAAACAAGATTAATGGCACTCTCTAACTTGAGATAATTATTTTATCTCGCAGGCAGTTGCTTAGGGAAATTCTTGTTTAAGATAATGACATGTTTCCAATTACACATGGACATTATCATTGACATGATACGGCAGCAGTGAAGAGTCTAAACATTTATTGTAAAAAACTCATGAAGCCACTTTGATTTTTTTAAAAAACAGCAGTTGTTAAACATTCCTCAAATGATTGAGTTTCTGCCTGTAGAAGTCTTTCTAATCGCTCAGCTCCATCATGTCTGGCCACCTCACACCTCACCCCACCAGCTTCTTTTAATAGATTGGGGAGGGTGTACTGTTCATGCAACAGCTGTGAGATGAAGCAACAGCTGCATTTGCTTACACATCAAGAAGTGTCACAGAAAAGGCTAATGTGGTACACTCAAGTGAAAAACAGCTTTTCATAGTGTGGTGGCTCTCTTTCTTGATGTGGAATGAATGTGGAGTCTGCAGATGGAAAGACGCCTGCCATGACTGTGCAAATCAACTGAAAATCTGGCTGATCCAACTCCCATTTATCAAGCAGCTCAACATCTACTTTTAATGGTCACCTCTTACTTAAACCAAAACTTGGTCACAGGCCAGAATTGTTTTTGAAGTGTGTGGAATGCCTGGATACAAATCCTCTCAAAACTCAGTACTAAAGATAATGTCTTAATAGGTGGTTTTGAACCTGGGGCAGAAAGTAATCAATAAGGGACAAGGGAATTGCTCAGCTTCAGTCCTGCGGCCAAAGTACTGTTGCAATTTATTCATTCAATTTGTGTCCTACCACATGCTATAAAATACAAAAAAAAAAAAAAGCTCCTCAGGGTAACTCGCAATAAATAAATTTGAGATTTCAAAGCAATCTTGGTGGCTCCTGTTTGGCAAACATCTGAGGAATTTTGAAGAAAGCAATAGGAATCTCATGAAAAGTAGCAAATTTCTGATAGGGAAATTCCTGCTTATCTAGGATGGACAGAGCAGGGGGTGGTTGTCACGCCCCTGTGTAGTTGGCAGCCTTTACTACATCAATCGGTCACAAGCTGTGCAGGCTTACTGAAAACGTGCAATGGATTTACATCAAGGATCTGCATCCAATCATTGCTCCCTGACACACGTCCACTGCATATCCTCCCTTTTTTTGCAACCATGCTTTCCTCCTTCAGGCATTGTTGGTGTTGGCTAGACAGGGTGGACAAACTTCAAACCTAATCTGAGATCTAAAGCACGAATCGGGCTTGACAGTTGGTTAGAGTACATCCAAAAGAAATATTTCTTTTTCTTTTCCCCGGGAAACCCATAGAAGTGCTTCAAGCTTAATAATAAAACTAAGGCCAGAAATTCAGGCCGGTGTAATGAATTTCACTTGGCAGTGTTCCAAAGGTGATTGCAACGAACCATGAAGCGACCTGCTCTAACAACGTATATATACCTGGCCCTGCTAAAAATTGAAATTGCATTTTTTTGAATGGCTTCCTGATGGAGTTGCTAGCACGGCATTTTTTTAAAGCAAGAAATGAATGGTTAATTTAAAAACACCTAGAAAATGACACGTACAATGTCATGTTTAATTTCTAAGGTATTGTTTAATTTCTAACCTCTTTTTTGGGAGGGGGATGGTGAACTAGCTGATTTCTACTTGCATTTTCTCATCAAGGTGTGAATAGATGACATACTCATCTTCTCTTTCTTTCTCTCCCCCGCCTCCACCTGCCTGCAGCTGGGATGACAGCAGTTCGGTTAGCAGCGGCCTCAGTGATACTTTGGATAACATCAGCACAGATGACCTGAACACAACATCACCGGTCAGCTCTTATTCCAATATTACTGCCTCTTCAAGAAAGAATGCACATACCCATGTAGGTGTTGACATTTTCTGTTCTGGCAGCCTGATGAATCCAGGCCACTGTTTAGGGGCTTTATTGCTTATTTTTCCATTTCACTATTGCACACACACAATTTCCCCCCTTTTCCAAATTTCCTTTTTATTTATTTTTGCAGGGTGGTTTATTTTTCTTTGTTTGCAATAACCGCAATCCTCCTAAGCCTCTCCCAGCACAATTTGCAGATATAATTATCCAAATCTGATGATACAGTGACGTCCACAATGAAACAGTTAATTGAATGCAAAGACAAACAAGTGCCAACTTCTGTGCATGTATCTTCATGTACCAAAGAGGAAGACCTGTTTCCTCATCAAGAGCCTGTGGAGTCATAAGCACTGCTGGAGTTTAATGGCACTATCACATTTTCTATTGCTCACAGCTTGAAATTTCTAGGAACTCAAGGAGAAGTTCTGTACTTTATTCTGATTAGGAGGGGGTGGCTTAAAGGTACAGTTTAATGCTATTTGAGATTATCACACACCCTTTATCAATGCAAGCACTATGTGTAAGGATACAGATCACAACCTGGCCATTTTAAAGAGCTGTTGTGCCCTGATGTTGGTCTATTGGCCCCTAATGAGAGCCACATTTCAACCAAGCCAATTATTGCAGCACTGACAATTTTGGTAAGCATATTGCAAACTTTTTATACATTTGAATCTGCTTCTTGTTTTCTGGTTTTGGCGCATGAGCCCAAGACTCCTAAAAATGAACATGAAATCAAGCTAAAGAGACCCTGTTCATTGTTCCTGTTTTAAAGCCAATGGAAAGAAGTCACATTATCAGTTTGAGCTTATAACTTTATACTAACAAGACTCCCGCCCCGGGCCTCAGGCAAGCTCTACATGGGCCTGGTTATAAGCAGCATTTGGTAACGGCCACAAATGGTACCAATTGTTGCAAATTATTATCAGCTGGATATTGTAAGTGAATTCAGTGCGAAGGCCATCTACTGGAGATGCCCCAGTTTTCCATAGGCACAGCATCCATATGCAGAAGATTCCCAGAGACTCAGCAGAAGCCTGCCGCCCTCTCACCCCACCATATGCACATATAGGTGCATGAGGAGATGGTACAAGAGGCTATTAGGGGGAAATGGGATGGCTGGATGCACCCCCCTGTTTGCACCATCAAGCTCCTGTTGGAGATTCATTCCCTGTGTTTGCATTCATGGGATTGTTGTCTATCACATGACAGTGTATGTCTAAATTCCACAGTGGGACGTGACAGAAACAGGATGTTTGTGTTACTGTGTTTCCTGGAGTGGGACTATTGTCCTTTGTTCTTTCTCTTTGCTGTCTGATGCCAGAGAGAGAGGGAGCCATGTTGCAGTGCTCCATGTGTGTTTATATGTAAATAAACGTAGATTAGCCAAATGCTGAGTTGCTGAGGTCTATTACGCAATTGCGCAAACTCTGTGGATCCATAAGTGTGCTGATGTCAGTTGGCATCAGTCGCTGTGATGTTCGGGCTGGAGAAAGCTTTTAAAGCTCCCGAACGATCGACCAGAGGGAGGCAACATGCCAGTCGGGCATGTGTCTCTGCCAGGGTCTTACTTGTGAGTAGGAGATCCTAACACCTCCATGGCACATGAGTGAATTTAACTGAGTAGAGTAGGAGATCTGATCCTCCGTTCCAACTAACAGCCTGTTGTGCAACCTGCCCATGCTTGCCTATAGGTAGAGGAAGGTGGCACTTAAGGATATCCTCTCCGTGCGGTAACTATGCCTGCATTGTCTGTATTGTGCCTTCTGGGTTGTGAATACTGAAGGCAACAGCTTTGATTCAGAAATTCAGGAGCACGTTCTGAGTTTCCAGTGCACCTATGTGGAGCAGTCCTCAATGCCTCTGTTCTTGTAGTAGCCCTGGCACCTGCTGAGCTCCATGGAAGCTTGCTTTGTGGTGGAAGGCTGCAGCACTACACCCAGATACATTTACTTAGTGGTATTAACATTAATAGGCTTATGCTAATAAGATTCCAGGTTAACTCTTTATGTAATTCTAAGTACATTGGACCAGTGTCGCCATGCCAAGATTTGGGTGTTGGAGTCTGGAAAAATCTGGAGCAAGGGATTATTCATTTTATGTGGTGTAGTGGTTAAGAGCGGTAGAGTTGTAATCTGGTGAAACGGGTTTGCGTCTCCGCTCCTCCACATGCAGCTGCTGGGTGACCTTGGGCTAGTCACACTTCTCTGAAGTGTCTAAGATCCACTCTCAGCTCTCAGTCTGTTGTGGGGGAGGAAGGGAAAGGAGCTTGTTAGCTGCTTTGAGACTCCTCCGGGAAGTGATAAAGCGGGATATCAAATCCAAACTCTTCTTCTTCTTCTCTAGCTTTCCACTTTATGGGGGCCATTGTCTTAGAGTCTCTTAGGCAATGTTGATGTTCTAATCCAGGATTCCTCAACCTCGGCCTTCCAGATTTTTTTGAGACTACAATTCCCATCATCCCTGACCACTGGTCCTGCTAGCTAGGGATCATGGGAGTTGTAGGCCAAAAACATCTGGAGGGCCGAGGTTGAGGAAGCCTGTTTTAATCAAAGGGATTCAGACAGATATGAAAGCTTCAGAGAAACACTGCTTCTTTTGGATAGGTTTAAAAAATAAAATAAAATTAATTGACATTTACAAATCAGTGTTGCTTCAAGCTAATAACATTTGAGACACCTCCCTGCAACGACACCATTAGTGCCAGCAGTATAGGTAGTGTTGTTGTTTGTAAAATTAGTGGGAAAAGGCTTCTCAGAGAGACTATTAAGCATTTGGAGCTAGGGAAGAAAGATGTTAAAGTGAATCTTTGTTTCTTCCTCCTAATCCCTGCACTCTCACGCTGTAATGAAAGAAAATAAAAGCCAGACAATTACTGAGTAATTTTCATGATATCAATTCCTCATAGCTGAAGACTGATTCAGAGAAACGTTCAGTAACAGATGGCGAACCGTGGGGCAGCAGTGAGGAACTGAAGAAACCAGAGGAAGATTTTGACAGCAACATTGATGGCAGTGGCAAATGGAAGGGCCATCCCTCTGGAGCTCTTGAAGATGCTGAGAAGGGGGGCCAGAAAACCTCTCTGTCTGTCTCTCAGACTGGCTCCTGGAGAAGAGGCATGACCGCACAAGTAGGAGCAGCGCCATCCAGGCACAAAACAGGAACAAGCACTCTCAAGACGCCTGGTAGGAATGAGCATCATCAGAAATTGATCTTGCCGTCGGTTGTGCAAATTGCTCCAGTGTTCTCATTCATAAGACCCTGAGAATGAGTTAGGGAAATTTCCACATGACATCTTCTCTTTTTGAGTAGAAAGAGGCAGCTATAGAGTTCTAGAGAGAATTAGAGTTGCTATTCGGGTAATTGCTAAGGGTGAGATGTATGAGTTGGGCTGGTATTTCAGATGCACTTAGCATTCACTATGTAAAAAGGAAGGTTTGGCCTTTGCGAAAGGTTACTTTAAAATAGCACTATGTATGTTTCTGTTAGTAATGAGTGACTAAAAATTTATAGATGAACCAAATGAAAATCAATAGACACATTTTAGTTTGTTGTATGCCACATCTGAAACCTGCAATTATTCCTAAGTAATAGGCCCAAGGAGTTTCCAAAAGCTTTTAGTACAAGCTATAAGGTTATGCCAACCAAATTTAGCTAAGTGTTGTTATTAACTGCAAACATCTAATAATGGCTGCATGTGTCAGGATAGACAATAACAATGAATTTCAGTGTATCTGATGAAGTGTGCATGCACACGAAAGCTCATACCAAAATAAAAACTTAGTTGGTCTTTAAGGTGCTACTGAAGGAATCTTTTTACTTTGTTTCGACTCAGACCAACACGGCTACCTACCTGTAAATGAATTTTAATGTGAGTGGTGATGAATACCGGTATATTATAATTCGGTATGCTTGTTTCGCAGTGCTTGGAATTACAAGCATACAATATTTTACAAGTCATAGGAAGGATTCCAATTTACCAATTTTAAAGAAAAGCAGATCGGCTCTTACTTCACATTAATAGGTTCTGAGACAAAACTAACGAAGCCAATTTCAACAAAAATAAATATAGCATTATGCACTTAAAAAGTGAGATGAGTGCCGCAACCCGAGATACGCCTTTGACTAGACTTAAACGTCCAGGGATCCTTTACCTTAAACTTACAATATTTATAGCAAATGATTTCTGGCTCAAAGCAAGTGTATATTATTTGAGGGGAAAGGTGGTATAGGCATCTGATTGGCCACTGTGAGTAGTTCAGAACTCCACCTAAATTGAGTTTAACTGAACTCTCTGATGAAATGGTCTCCATAGGTTCTGACTGCTTCCAAACATCCTGACAGGGTCTTGTGAATTTGTGTATATGGGTTTAAAAACTGAATCAGTTCATTGCTGTACGCGGGTGAGCGAAGTATGCAGACATCTATGGTCCATTTAATGTTAATAATGGGGAGGTATGGCAGAAAAAAAGAGAATGTAGTTCAGTGAATCAACCAGAATATCTCAAGCGATCTATGCCCATTGACAAAGTGAGTACATTGCATGGTGGAATTCTGCCTGGCAGTTGTACACACCTCTCATCCTGAAATGCCAGTAGGGGCCAAACCACTTACAAAAACCATAACAAAATTATCATTCCACATATTTGCATGTATTACTGAAAATGTACTGCTGCAAATATGAATCACTACAAAAACTCTGCTTTCTGTTAGGAAAAACAGATGATGCAAAGGCTTCAGAAAAAGGAAAAACTCCCCTCAAAGGAGCTTCTATCCAGCGCTCACCTTCAGATGCAGGGAAAAGCAGTGGCGATGAGGGGAAAAAGCCACCCTCAGGCATTGGCCGATCAACAGCTACCAGTTCCTTTGGTTTCAAGAAAGCTGGGGTTGGCTCTTCAACCATAATCTCTGCAAGTGGTGCAACCATAACAAGTGGATCGGCTACCTTGGGGAAGATGCCCAAATCTGTAGCTATTGGTGGGAAGTCCAATGCAGGGAGGAAAACCAGCCTAGATGGCTCACAGAATCAAGACGATGGCGTGCTGCATGTGAGCTCAAAGACCACCCTGCAGTACCGAAGTTTGCCACGCCCTTCGAAGTCAAGCACAAGTGGGATTCCTGGCAGAGGCGGACACAGGTCAAGCACCAGCAGCATTGACTCCAACGTCAGCAGCAAGTCTGCAGGGGCCGCCGCTACCAACAAACTGAGGGAACCTACGAAGATTGGCTCAGGGCGCTCCAGTCCTGTTACCATCAACCAGACAGACAAAGAGAAAGAAAAAGTGGCCGTTTCTGATTCTGAGAGTGTGTCGCTGTCCAGCTCTCCAAAATCAAGTCCAACCTCAGCCAGTGCCTGCGGAACACCAGGCCTCAGGCAGCCAGGTTCAAAATATCCAGACATTGCCTCGCCCACATTTAGAAGGTAAGAGGTTTTCTGTGAAATGGCAATGTTATGCTCGGCCCACTCCCCAGAGGGTCGAGAAGTTCCAGAGGAACAGCATGCCACATAGGCTTGGTTTCTTTTGGAATGAGATCACTGGAGACTTGGGGCATTTGTAATATTTTAGTGTATTTACAGGCTGAACATAGGTTCATTCTCTCCAAACCTACAATCTGCCACCCGAGCACCAGGGGGTCTGGACTCAGCTTGTTTTTGTGTGATGGGAAGTTTCATAGCTCGGTGGTGGAACATCTGCTTTCCATGCAGATGCTCCCAGGTTCAATCAACACCACCAGGTAGTGCTGGGAGAGGACCCTGCCAGAAATCCTGGAGCGCTGCCAGTCAGTGTAAACAATATTGAGCTAGATGGTCAGAGCCAGTATAAGGCAACTCTCTATCCTCCCCGTATTGATACCTAGTTCCATCGCTTATAATCAGAAGAGACCCCTTATTTCATCTGTAAGTATGAACTGAACAAGTTTTCTTTTTTAAGCAACTGATATTAATATTGGTCTCATATTCCACTATTTATTCTGTTTCCTTCCCAAGAATTCCACAGAGCAATCACAGACTTATATTCTGCTTCCCGCAATCGCCTCCGGCTCTCGGAAGTGATGTTTTATATTTAGATAAGTGAACACCGGTCCGTTCTGATTTTGCAGTAAAAATGCGAAGATTTATTTCTCCCATAAAGTAACCCTAGGAAGGTTCTGGAGGACAAGTGCAGAGCCTTTCAAGTAGGCATCTGAGAGAACCACATGGCTGTGAAGTGAAAAGCAGCCGATGAGAGTCTCTCCCCCCCCTCCATTGGCATTCCAACCCATGAACTTTGATTGCTAAATCATTTGAAAATCAATAGACCTGTATGTTGTGTGCCTGCCTCTCTCTAAAGCTCCATGCAGCAGCATGCTGGTTATTTCATCTTTAGAGACTCTGAATAGTGCCCATCAGGGAGGAAATATTTGGGGCAGGGCCTAAATCCAGTCATTAACAGCAGATTGATGCTATTCCAAGTGGCTAACTCAGGGTGCAACAACATAGCTGGGGTTGGGAAGTTTTGCTTCTAGCAACTGTTTGCAAATGCAGTTTTCCCATCCAGCCAAGAATAGCACCCACATACATAGGGCTAGAAGCTGGACCTGGAGGAACTGATAGTGGCCAAGAAGGGCATATCGGAGACAGTTTGGTATTCCCTTAACAAACTGAAAGGATTCCTGATGAGGGATTATTAAGAAATAAATGTCACTCTATCTGACTGTAATTTTTCTGATTGTGTTTTCTGGTTGTAATTTTTCCTGGATAGCTAATGGATTCAGATGAGGAAACTGAATTTCATTAACTATATATTTTGCAAATTGTTTAAAAAACATTCTGGGTTGTAGTCAGCTAACGTTTACTCAGAATAGACACAATTTAATGAATGGGCCTACTAGGCCATCAATTTCAATGGGTCTACACTGAGTAAAGCTGGTTGAATACGACCCATAGGTTTTGGATCTTCTAATATTGTTACAGGATTTTCAGTAGGAACTCAGATGGGAGGGGGTGCAAAATAAAACCCATCATTCTATTTTACACTGCTGGTGGCATCTGAACATCAGCATTTACTGATCTTAGCAACTTTGCAATATACATCAAACCATAATTCAATCTTAGGAATCCAAGCCTATTTCTTTGCTGAAACAAAGTCAATGCTGCCCTCTTGTGGCTAATTGCCAGCACACTCTTTTGCTTAAGAGTTATTAAATGTGCTATTTTGGTTGCTATGGTTTATGCCAGTTGCTTCTTGTTTCCTTTTAGTACACTGCACTGTAAATCTAGAAAATCCTTTGTATAAGGTGATGTAGAATATTTCAGCCCTTGCAGAAACAGAAATTTTCGTAGACTTAACTGTATATGCAAAACTTAAAATAGTTTTTCTCCACACCCACAATTGCAAAATCTTTTCACACATATGCGGATAGGGAACAGACCCCAAATTAGCATCTTGCATGTCATATAAGTATAATTACTTCTTTAAAAATAAAAAACAAAGATTTTGAAATTGGGGAGGCGTGGATCCAACTATTTACAAGGTTGTCCAGACCATGCTATGCTAATTTAAAAACAAATGTCGTAACTACTGAAGATTTTGTGCTAACCATAGGATTTGGGTGAAAGTTTAATCTTTTTACGCAATCTCATCACACAGGGCTCTTGTGCTTTTCATCTCCCTGGGAAGGTCCGTTTCCTCTCAAAAGACAAATCTTGGAATTAATGCAGTAAAATAAAGTATGTCCAAGTTACAGAGGGCTTAAGCGGATTTGATTGTGAGAAGCAATTGGGGGGTGGAGGAGAAGGGCGTTATATTAGCTGTTTTCCCATGCCTTGGCTTTCAGAGCATTATTACGCGAAACTTTAGCTTTTCCGAATAACACTTCTGTTTGTTTCGTTTGTTTTTCCTGTAGGTTGTTTGGTGCCAAAGCAAGTGGCAAAACTGCCCCTGCACCCAATACAGAAGGTGCCAAATCCACATCTGCAATGCCTAGCCCTAGTACCACGTTAGCTCGGCAAGGCAGCCTGGAATCTCCATCCTCAGGTACAGGTAGCATGGGCAGTGCAGGTGGGCAGAGTGGCGGCAGTAGCCCTCTCTTCAGCAAACCCTCGGACTTGAATGCAGATGTTGTAAGTTTAAGTCACTCCTTGGCTTCTAGCCCGGCGTCAGCCCACTCTTTCACGTCAGGCGGTCTCGTGTGGGCTGCAAACCTGAGTAGTTCCTCTGCTGGCAGTAAGGACACACCAAGTTACCAGTCAATGACTAGCCTCCACACAAGCTCTGAATCTATTGACCTCCCTCTCAGCCACCATGGCTCCCTATCTGGATTGACCACAAGCACTCAAGAGGTTCAGAGCCTGCTCATGAGAACTGGAAGTGTGAGATCTACCCTTTCAGAAAGGTGAGTTTGCCACGGAAGGAAGTATTTCGATAAGGGTCATAAGGGAGGCAAGGGAAATGGAAGCAGACAGAAGCATGGCTTTAGAAATATGCTGTATCCTCAAATCAAAATCAACAATGTAAGAGGGCAGGGGAGGAAAGAAAAGTAAAGTAACTGGAAATGCTTTTTGATAGCGCACCTTGTAGAAAGCTCTACAGTACTTCCAATATATTTATGCTCAGTAGAACAGATGATTCTATTGGGGGCAGTTTTAGGGTACTTCAACCGGTGCAGCCACACAGAGCACCATTCTGCAGGGAGCACCACATTAATGCTGCAGAACAGAGTGGAGAGTGCCGAATTTTAGTGTTGCACAGGGTGCCGCTGAAATTTGAGAGCCCAAAGCCCACCACTGCTTCATATCTGGGACACTTTTGTTACATTTATTCTGGAGTAATTTAGTTTATACCTGGGAAATTACCATCAGTTCCTATGTCTATGTTAAGTTACAAATACTTGCAGCTCCAAAAAAACAAAAAACAACTTCAATATTTATTTGACCCAGAGACTGAAAGAAGGGAAAGTGTGCATTGGGCATACACAATAAACTAGGGCCAAAAAACCCCCAAAAACCTCCTTCCACACTCTGGAAAACATTCCAATCAAGATTATGCAGGTAAGATGGTATATCTAGGAAGAGTAACATGAAAATCAAACCACAGATTTATAAATTAAATAGTGACACTGTTTCTCTAAAATCTATTCAATTTATAATTTGGAAAAAAAACTTAGTGTGAAATTACAAAGTGAGGCATGAAACGTTCTAAAACATTTAAACATTTTAAAAGGTTAATAGTTTCCATAGCATCAAAACTTTAAACTGGCCATTAAGTGCTCCAACTTATATTCTCCTATCTGTATAACAACTATTTTGAGTGAATCTGAGTATAACCCAGCCAGTGTACTTATGCAGAGAGTAAATGCTATCACATGAAAAATACAAATTTATAGGCAAATGTTCACAGGTAGCCATTTTGTTGCACTATAAAAAAATATAGCACTTCCTAGGCATTATCTTCTTTTGTTTCCTTCAAGATAATAAAGCACATCGGTATTTTTATGCACATGCTCTGGATCAGGGGTGGGAATGTGTTTTTTGTTTGTTTGTTTTTGGCTCCAGGAGCCAGATCATAGGCAGATCATAGGTGGGGCAACAGATCTGTCAGTCACATGACATCTTTATGATATCACATGATTGGCATACAGGTTGTCCCACCCACCTGTCAAAATCCATTTTGCGAGTATCACAAAAGAAAAGAGCATGTTGTCCCAACCCTGATTGTGTTCATCTTAACTAGTTCTCATAATGTTAAATCAAGGTTTAGCATTATGCCAAGACATAAACAATGAGCATATGACAAGAATGTGATTCAAACCAGCGCCTTTTCTATTCTCTTATATACTATGCTGTATGAGCTGTGTTGCATATTTGTACACTGTATTAAATCTCAAGGACTCTCCATGTTTGTTCTTTAGCAAATATAACTACATGGAGACATTATAAAATAATTTTTGGAATAGCTATTGAGTTTATTTCTGCCTTGAGGGCATTTAGATAAAATAATAATTTAGTCTCGGCTTTGCCTTTTTCCAAGTATTATTTGAGAGAGCATTGAAATTGCACGAGTGCTCTACTGAATGGAGCAGTGTTTGTTGACTCCGATTATATGTGTATTTACAAATGTTAAGTAAAGAGGCAAAACACGCAGCATGAACCAACTGATTCTACAGCAGCACAGGTTCTCAGCAAAAGCCAATTAGCTCTCTAAACATAGCCCAGTCCTAGAAAACACCCCTCTCATAGCATTTCCTAAGTGAGAGCAGGCAAAAACCACTCTGTCCCTCTGTTATATTGGTGTCCATTCAAGGCACAGCAGATGGCTGACAAACTAGTTGGAGCTGAAGGGGTCTCCAACTTGCAGCAAATTGTCCCTTCAGCTATTCTGTCCTGTCCTGATTTTTAGGGGTTTCTCTGGGCTGTAACTGATACAGTGCAGTACAATGTGATCAGTACAGTTAAATTTGGTACCTTGAAACAGGTAGCCCATATCTTTTATGTAAGCCAGACACTTTTCTATGCCCTCTTTCTCTGAAGCAGGGAGATGATGATTTGTTACAAATGTGGCTTTGGATTTGCATATGCAGTGTGGCCATAATATACATAGTCATTGTATTCCCTAAACCATAATGGCAATTGAATTAAGTGGTGAATTCTGGCTTTTTACTTGATGTTTGAACTAAACATAGGTCCTTATCTACCACTGAGTTACTACCTTGTTGTGAACATGCACCTTTCACAAATGCAGGTACAAGGTTAGGTCAATCTTAGATTTGCTACATTATCTGCAAAAGACTAAAAAGGTGCATAATGAGGCCCCGAACCAAGGAAGGTTAAGCACACCTAAATTCCCACAACGACAACTCCAATCCAGAGAAAGCTAAGAGTACTCCTTAGCTTTCTCTGGATTGATGTTGTCATTGTTTTTCTGCGGGAGCAGTTACATAAGACCGATTATACGCTTCCATGAATGATTTAACTGCAAGAGATAGAATATATTCTACCCAGCTCCCTTTTCCTCTAGCTTAACTTGGATGCATTTGGGGGGGGGATTTCCCCCAATCTGTCAAAACAGATAAAATAATTGTTGGTCATATGGATTTTAAGAGAATGTATTAAAATGGGTCTGCATGATTTGTGACCCAAGCTTCCTTGGAGCTATAAAAATAGTGAGATTGTCAAGCATTCAGTGTGTGTACTTGGGGAAATCACAATGTGGGCAGGCATGCATTACAAACAGAGAAACCCTAAAATGTTACTTTGACAGTATACTGGCCACAGAGAATGCAATTGTCTCCAAATATATTCCTTTTCACAGAGTAAGCCATTCATTACTTGTGCAGAATTTAATGATATTAGCAACACACACACACCCTTTCCCAGCAGGTTTTACTCTCATGAGTCTCTCAGCCCCACTCACCTCACAGAGTGTTTGTTGTGGGGGAGGAAGGGAAAGGAGAATGTTAGCCACTTTGATTTTTTTTAATAATAATTTTTATTGATTTTTTCTTCATAGAGACAAAACATACACAACATATACAATAAACTCTGTCCCTTCATTTTCCCTCCACCCACAAGACCACTTCTGCCACCAGTGATACCCATGGGCATTGAGAAACAAAGGGGTCCATTTTTAAGCTGGGTTTGACCAAAGAGTGCTGGAAAATTCCTCTCTACCACGTTGTTGGCTCCATCTTGGCTGATCTTATCCTTTGTCTTTAACTTCATTACATTTCAAATTTAAATTCCGCTTAAATTACTTCTGAATCCTCTTCAATCAGTTTTTACAGTCCACAACAGTAAAATCCATTTTCTTAATCCTGTAGCAATTTGACAGCTTTTGACAGCTGTCAAAACGTCCTCCCCCTTGTTGCTGCTGAACCTCAAGGGGTATCGACACCGGGGGCTGGGAAGGTTTGGAAAAGTCTTTCTTTCTCTCGGGTCCACAATCTGGAAAAGAACTTTTCCCCTTTCAGTTTAGGAATATTTAATACGCCTCCCGATTAACCATTTGGAAGAGATCGGCTTCCGTTGCTTTAGAATCTCTTCCTATCTTCAAATTTAAAATTTTTAAGGTCCGAATAGAGATTTGACTTACTTTGTACAAGTCTTTTATTTTCTTGGAAGAATCCGCCGCTTGCAGGCTGAGGACTCGGAGCTTCACTTCAAGGAGGTAAGATGAAACCCAAAAATGGCTCCCACGACTCCACTCCGCTGGCTCTCGATCGCTCTACGGAGCTCTCGGGCAGCGGAGGAATCGCGTCTGGAGCAGGCAGCTGGGCGCTATGTCACCGGGACTCTCTACCCGGTGTTTTTTCGGGGAGTCCGCTCGCTCTGCGGACTTCCCCCCCCCTCCACGAAGCCAGGGACTTCAGAGCGCGAAGTCCCTGCGTCCTACTCCACCAGCGCGACGGACCGGAACATGTTAGCCACTTTGAGACTCCTTAGGGTAGCGATAAAGCGGGATATCATATCCAAACTCTTCTTCTTCTTCATAGACAAAGTTTGCATCACTAGCAGCATCAGATACAGCAAAGCAGGTTAAAATGTACTAATACTAGTTTGCAATTACGTAAAAATCCACCCAACTCATACTACATAAAATAAAATTTGCACACATAACATGATAACCTCCTTAAAATTTCCGTCAAATTTCACATCTACGTAAATCATTTTAAAGCCCAAACTGCAAAATAATGGACTTTTCCAAAAACTGATACACATGTGTTTTTAGTAGGAAAATAATCAGTATTAGACACTATTAAGTAGCGTTTGAAGTAGGTGGTTTATTTTCTATCTGTTCATATTCGTATTAGAAACCAACATGGTTTATTTTATTAATACTTATATACGTCATTCAGTAGTCCACTGTGTCTTATCAAGTTTAGGGTATATAGCAACATTTTTCTGTTTTTAGCCTGCAACAACCCCACGTCTCTTGCCATGTCCACAGATGGAGAAACAAAGCCATGGTAATCAAGTGGATTTGATTTCTCATTTGGAGATTGTGGTCCCACCTGTCTGACTGGCATTCAGTTTGGGGGCAGGGGAAATGGATGTGCTCAATATGCAAATTCTAGCATATATAAGCTAGCCAGGGCTTTTGTGTTTCAATATGTATTCTACTGAAAGAAGTGGAAAGCTCCAGTATTTGGATGCACATACTAATGCAGATCTGATTAGCAGTGTGAGGCTCCTAAAACCAAAATATATTTAAGACAATGCATGGACTTTCTATGGGCATCTGATCTGATGCAATTGAACAAATAAATGGAAAATGTGACAGACTGTGCACCTACGGTAGCTGTAGCCAATCAAGGGACGCAGGAGCCTTGGACCAACATCCATATTATCTCATCCTCCAAACTAAACTTAAGTCCTCTATATAAGTAGGTTTCTAAATTGTAGTATGGGTTAGGCAAAATAAATAAATCATGGTTCTGTCAGTTTGATGCAGCACATCATTATAATATCCTGATACGTGCTTGTTTTTTATTTGGATATTATGTAAATTGGAGTTTGGTAAGTAATTCTCGAAGCTACGAACATGAGTTTGACCAAACTGCGGGAGGCAGTGGAAGACAGGAGTGCCTGGCGTGCTATGGTCCATGGGGTCACGAAGAGTCGGACACGACTAAACGACTAAACAACAACAACAAGTAGTTTATACTATGGAATGTGTTAGAAAACCTGAAATCTTAACATTATATTTGAAAAATCAGTGACGGTATTTGATCAGTATTTGAATAATACATGGATTTAAATGGCTCTGCTATTGCTGGTGTTTTTCATGTATTATTCAACTTCTTTCAACTCCTGAGTTTTTGTTTTTTAAATGGCTGTTTAAAATACAAGGGAGAGTCATGGTCACACTGAAACACCCCCCCCCAAACAACATGTACATACTAGTCTGAACATCTTTGTGATCCATACGTCTTGTTTTCTAGTCCATAGATCACAGGATTCATCGCTATGTGCATAGGCTGATGTTCATGTAACCAGCATGAGCCTAGGGCTGCTTTTGCAATATCCCCTGTGGGCAAATCCAAAGAACGTCTGTACAAGGCCCTTCAAATATAATGATTATAGATCTGTCTTAGGAGGCTTGGCAAATAAGTGAATCATCCATCACCATTCTTATAAATACAGTCTCTCCACAGCTACATACAGAACAACAATATCAGAAACCAAAGCGTTAGGACTCAAAGGAAAGTGGTTTTATTTGAGACACAGATTGTTTTCTACCAATCATTATTAGATATTGTATATTAAAAGGTTTTAAGATATACTTGCAATAAAAGATTCCCCTTTTGGTTTGGGTGAGGTTTGGAGAACCCCCTGAACAGCATGCAGTGGGAGGAGAAGGGGATCATTCAAGCTGGCACCCATTGGTATTCATGATTGGTTGGGATCTCCGTCAAGAAGACGTAAGCCCTAAAAAATGGTGCTGACAGTCACACCAAAACATTGTTAGTCGTTCTTCAAGCAGCTTTTCACACCTTTTGAAATCTTGTGTTTCAACCCCAAAATGTTTGAACAGGGAAATTTGATACAGCAGTAAAAAAATGTCCTTAAATAACATTCCCCCCCTATTGCATATCCACATATAGTGTTCTGCCCTATCACAATACAGAAATAAGAAAAGAGAGTAAGGAAATGTATCCTTATGCTACAGAGTGGGTTGCCTTTCTTCAGCTGATGGGTCAAGCCAGATGCATGGCCAGAGAATACCTTGGGCAGGCTCTATCTCGCGTGTTTGGATTGAGATGGATTTCCTTATCTTTTAGTTCTATTGAAATCATTTGGGACTTATAAGTCATGGGTAAGTTGCCCCATTGGTTTCAATGGGACTGAAATGTGACAAATTTTGTCTGGAAATTCAGTTTAGATACTTTGTTCAGCAGTGATTCCTTTTTGATATTGTGCCATGATAGAGAATAATAATAATAATAATAATAATAATAATAATAATAATAATAATGTACTTGAACCAGGCCCAATATGTTCCGCAGATGTTCTTGTGAAATGAGTTTTTCACTTAACCTTTGAAAACCTGCCCAGAATGACTGGGGTAACCCAGTTGGGTGGGCATGATATAAGTAATAAATGATAATAATAATAATAATAATAATAATAATAATAATATTCCCTGGTGATGCTACACTTTAACAGGATAATAGTCTTTATGGAAGACAACCAAACTATCATAGGAAACTGAAACCGGATAAATCTCCTGACCTTGTCGCCCACATGATCCTTCCTAGGACTATTATGCTCAAATTCCATAATAACTAAGGCTGGAATGGGAATAAGATTAAGCAAATTCTCGAATCAATATCTATTTTCTTTACAAAAGTATGACATTTTTTCCCTTTTGATAAAAAATAGCAATACATTACTTGCACTGATGATTTTCAGTGTGGCATAAAAGGTACCTTTCAAAGAATACATTTAAATAATTCCGAATGCCTTTTTTCTGATACAACACTTTAGAATTTATAATTTTGAAGTGCTCTTTTTACTATATGTCCTTAGGGGATTTTCTTTGTTTTAACAGCATGCAACTTGACAGAAATACACTGCCCAAAAAGGGATTAAGGTATACAATGTTTTATTCAGCATGGCTGCTGTTTCTCTGTTGTTCCGTAACTTTTTTCTATAATATTTCATCCTTTTCTTGTCACTGTGTATCCTGTTTCTCCTGTTAAACAACTAATATAAAATCAATTTTATATTTTTATAACCCCCCCTTTTAATGTTCTTTCACTTTCACTCTGGCAGTATGTGAAATGTTGAAATAGCATGCAGGTAGTGCCCTCAACAAGTGTGAAACAACATTTTTTTTAAAACCTCCCTTCTACCTCTATTTAGAAATTATTCCCTCAAAATAAACCAGATGTTTCAGTGGAACCTTCAAATTTGGAACTCCCAAATTAGCTTCAAACATAAGTTCAGCAACTGTTGATTCCTCCCCTGCCTCCTTGACTTGTTCCTTGCCCTCTGTCTGACAGAAATTAATTCCTCTGAAACTTTCCCACTTATTCAGATCGGAGTAATCGTATTTCCTCCCAGAAAAAAATCATGTTAATCAATGAACTGCAGCAAGCTTGCTTTGCTTCCAGCTTTAATCACACACTCAGAGGGCTAGGACCATTGGTTAAGTGTCTGGCGTTGTCACCGCTGGTATTTTCTACGCAGGAACAATATATGACTTCTTCTGTTGCACTTGACTTGTAGCACATTGGGGTGCCAACCCTCAATTTGTGTCTGCCAGGGGCTTTGAAAAGGAAAAATCTGAAGAACCTGCCTGCTCATCAAAAAGAATGCACTGGGTAGTAATCCTGACTACACTGCAGATGGCAGAGCATTTTAATGTGTCTCCTGGAATCAAATGTAGATGGTGTTTATTCAGTCTGCAGTTCTCTTCCTTGCATGCCATCCCGTAGAATCTGAGACATTACCATAAGAGCCAGTGAGGGAAAATAAACCCGAACTACCATCTCCCATACGCAGGCTTTATGGAGGTCTGAAATATAGCGGCATGCAATCCTGAAGTTAATGTGGAAACCCCACCCCTTGTGCATTGTTCTAAGAGTTTCACCAAAGTTTTGCAGCCCAGCTATGCAGTCCTGTTTGCACAGATGTAGGACTCTCATTGTTGCAACAGCAGAAATCTCCCAGTGCACTCAAGGAGGAGCAGCTGCAACAGACAACAATGGTTGACTTGTCCGGGTGGGTGTGGGTGTGACGTTTTTGATCCCACCGCAGTTGTTTAAAATGGTGCTGGAACTACGTACAGTATTGAATTTTTTTTAAGGTTTGCAAGAAATTTGGCTGAACGAAGCCTACTTGTACAATGACAAAGAAAGTGCACACTCTTGAGTTGAAATCCGAACTATCTGAAATGCCTGCACACGCTAACTTGCCATGTTAATCCATTCAAGAATTTGCTTTTCTCAGTCCCTGCCGCAAAGTTTGGCAGTGGGCTTCAGTATGTGTGCTGTTGGTGCAGTTACATTCTTGTATTTGGGAGCAGCACCCAAAAGTCTGTGAGAGGTTGGGTTCCCAAAGCTTTTTCTTTCTGCAAACACATTTCTTTAAAAGTGAGTATTTCCCTTGCCCTCCCTTCATTCTTATCAGTTTGGGGTAGGGCATAGCATCAAGGACCAACCCTTCTGAGAGCCAAACGCTGCATTTTGTCGCTTCAGATGTCACTAACAATAATGCATTTCTTTCACAGCTGCTCTTCTGTTTCTTCTGCTTTCAGCCTACCTGTATACTATGCTCCTGTAGCTCGTATAATGTAGGAATTGGACACCCTTCTCTCCTTACTACCAAGCTCTCATTTTCCTACTTTGTTGATATGCTTGAAATTAAGTTTTTGCTTTATCTTTTTTTATGTGTTAGAGTTGTTGTGTTTGTTTGGTTTTTTTAAAAAAAAACCTGTTATAATCAGGCTTAGCTGTTTCCTTTGTACGTCTTCCCATCACATGCAGATATGTATTGTTGATTGTTTGTCCGTCTGTTTCTTGGGTGACATGACCCCAAGTATCCTGTTCAGCATTGACTAAACAAACTGTATGATTATTGCTTGATTCCAAGCCACAAATCTCTTGCTAAGTGCAGTTCACGTGGAAGTTTTCAGTGTATCAGTGGTGATGTCTTTCAGGTATACGCCATCCTCTCGGCAGGCCAGTCAGGAGGAAGGGAAAGAGTGGCTGCGTTCTCATTCTACCGGAGGGCTGCAAGACACTGGAAGTCAGTCTCCTTTGGTATCTCCTACAGCCATGTCTTCATCTGCAACTGGGAAATACTTTTCAAACTTAGGTAAAGAAAAAGAAACTACTTGCTGAGCTTCCTTTATACATTTTAAGCTCTCCCTCACTCTTTTAGAATGCATAACTTCAGCCATCTAAAATTAAGCATGCATTCCCCCCCCCCCCCGCTCCTACCGTATCTGAACATATTCCTTGTCTCCCAGTCCATTCTGGGGATCAGTTCCAAGTACGGGTTAAAGTCCTGCACAGCTTGGAACCTCAGCATCTACAGTAGGGGTGGAGAATTAATTTTTATTTTTTTCAGCCCAGTGAGCAGATCCTTATCTGTACCAACCCCCCAATGGGCCAACTTTGACTGCTGGGCTGGAAAAATAATTAAAAGTGCATTCTTCTCCTATATTTTGCTGAGCATTTTTAAGTACGAGATCTCATTTACTCAGAAGTAAGTTCCATTTGTTTCAGTATAATTGTATGTCAATGCTTAGACTGCAAGTGAAGGCAAGGAATATAGACATACTGTATGTTCCCCCTTTGGTAGAACCAAATCTGTGTGTTTCCGTGGATTTGTTTTCCTCCATTGTGGTGACCCAGTACAATGGCTTATTGCAAAAGCTTTCTTCCACCCCTCTAGCATTTCTTTTCTCTGTGGGCCATTTTTCCAGTGTGTTAAAAGACTCTCAGAAAATACTGCTCCAGACATTTTTATTTTAGACACAGCCAGCAATGCTGGAAACATCTTGACATAGGCCATTAGTTCAAAATATTTGACCCTAATGTCTGAAGGGGCAGATAAATGCTGTTTTCCTTGGCCCTAGTTCCACATCAGCTAGATGGGTCAGAAATGTTCCCTTTAAGCTTGTTGAAAAAAACAGCTTTCCAAACTGTGAGAGCAGTATTTGAACCAAGAAAGGGGGGGGGGGTCCTGTTACTTCTCTTTTTGATAAAGCCCACACATATGAAAGTTCCCACTTAATATGAGGACTGGTGCATATGTATGTGTGTGTGTGTTTTAGCAGGAGGAAAAAGTTATTTGAACAGATACTGGTAATCTTGGCAAAATTATCTCCATACCTGTACTACAGATTAGGAAATGCCATATTATAATTGTAAATAAATTTGGAACTACTGAAAACAAAATCATTTTTCTATGGGATCTGTTTTAACTCGGTAGGGAGGAGCTTCAGACAAAAATAAGCCAAACATGCTTATGAGAAAACACTCTAAAAGTGTTTCTAATTCATCAAAAAATTAAAAGCCCAAATGTTATTTGGTAGAGCTTTCTCCCCCCCCCCCTGCAGTGCAGTAATGTGTTATCAAAACTTATGGTATTATTATTATTATTATTATTATTATTATTATTATTATTATTATTTCAGTGAGTCCAACAAACTTATCCCAATTCAAACTCCCTGGGCCCAGTATGATGCGGTCCAACAGCATCCCTGCACAAGATTCTTCTTTCGATCTTTACGATGATTCCCAGTTGTGTGGCAGTGCCACCTCCTTGGAAGATAGACCACGTGCAATCAGTCATTCTGGGTCATTCAGAGACAGCATGGAAGAAGGTAAGGCTATGTGTGGTATATTTAACAGAGGCTGCCTTTCGGTGTAGCATGAAACTATGGTTTGTGCCATAGAGTTAACTAGAGTTAAGAAGCCACACCATAGTTTCAGCTTCAGGTGTACAACAGGTTTATTTTACAGATTGAGCAGTTAACACATAAAATGAAATCAAAGATCAATGGAAATAAATGCACCCAGCTATGCCTATTCTATTTTTGTGATCAAGCCAACACTTACCAAATTGCATCCTTTTGGGTCTCTTCATGGCCCTCTCCTGGTTCCTTTGTCTTGCAGCACCCAACTGAGCAAACCAACACTGTTCAGTGTTCAACCCCATTTTCTCTTTTGCAACTCTTTAACCCAAGCTCTTCAATTCTGACTTCACAACTTTAACCCAAAACTAAATAACAGTATCCTGTTTTCTAGCTTGACTTCTATACAATATTCCCTTCCAAACCTTTTAGCTAATCAGGAGAAAGAGTATTGCGTTTCCTTTTCCCTATATTGTCAATTTCCTAGCATAAATCTTTTATCTGTCTGCGCAAAGTTTACTGGGCAAAACATCTCTTAAACTTTTGACTCTCCTGTGAACAAAGCAGCCCCTTGTACGTTAAATCTTCCTGTGAACTTCTCGCCATCCTATGCGCAAAAACGTTTAAAGCCAAAAGCAGCAATTTTACAAACAGGCTGAAAGACTTATTACTTCACACAGGCATAATTTGCAAACCAGCTTCAAACTGTGGTTTCACATCCTGGTTTGTTAGTCTATATCACAGATTGTGAGCAGGCTTGCTTTCAGAGCAGCCCATTTTGGGGCATTGCATCTAAATATAGGGGAAAGTGTTTGGCTGCAAAGATCTGAATTCAAATTCCTGCTCAGGTCATTTGGGCCAGACATAGTTCCTCAGCTTTGAACTTTATAGGGTCAGTCAGGGGTTAAAGTAGGATAGGTAAAAAGGTAAAGGGACCCCTGATCATTAGGTCCAGTCGTGACCGACTCTGGGGTTGCGCGCTCATCTCGCATTATTGGCCGAGGGAGCCGGCGTACAGCTTCCAGGTCATGTGGCCAGCATGACAAAGCCGCTTTTGGCAAACCAGAGCAGCACATGGAAACGCCGTTTACCTTCCCGCTATAGCGGTTCCTATTTATCTACTTGCATTTTGATGTGCTTTCAAGGGCTACAAATATGATAAAGCTGAATTGTGTTTGAATACACATGTACATGTTTAGGTTCAGATATGCATTAAACCCTGCCACGTAGCCCTGTGGTACCACTACAATATGAATACACTCAGAGGCTAGTTGTTGTTGGTGAGGCAGATGTACTAAACAGGGGTCAGCAAACTTTTTCAGCAGGGGGCCGGTCCACTGTCCCTCAGACCTTGTGGGGGGGCAGACTATATTTTGAAAAAAAATACGAACGAATTCCTATGCCCCACAAATAACCCAGAGATGCATTTTAAATAAAAGCACACATTCTACTCATGTAAAAACATCAGGCAGGCCCCACAAATAACCCAGAGATGCATTTTAAATAAAAGGACACATTCTACTCATGGAAAAACATGCTGATTCCTGGACCATCCGTGGGCCGGATAGAGAAGGCGATTGGGCCGCATCCGGCCCCCGGGCCTTAGTTTGGGGACCCTGGTACTAACAACTCCTCTTTAATATTTAGACAATTGCAGTTTTTCAATATGCAGAACTTTGTTAAAAACGAAGGCAGCTGCCATATACTATAATTAATACAACATAATATAGCATTCTTACATATATTTAGGCTTATCTGTACTCAAATGAGTATTCATGCAGACTTTTGTCAAGCTCTAAAAACCTCCCATATGCTTTACCTATTCAGATCTCTGCGGGGACAATAATTTCACAGCTGTTTATCTTTCTGCCGGGGATGATGATCCATGCCACCCGGGCTGCTAAGCTGTTGAAGCTCTCCCAGGCTTTTGCTTTCATCAGCCTGATTTTCACTTTCCCCACTTTTCTCAGAGTTTCTGGCTACGTCTAGTTAAGCTCTCCCACACTGCCTCACTACACAAAAAGTCAGTGTTTTTTTCCACCTCCAATTCACAAGCACTATCTGTCTAGCTATTTTTCTGTCTAGAGCTGGCAGCAGGCCAAGCTTTGCAGATCCTTTTTTTCCCCTCCTTCTGGCATTTGCAGCAATCCCTGCTGACTTTATACCATGTAATGTTCCAACAAGCTTAAGCAGGCCTTGGCTAGACATCCTCAGCTAAGGATATCAGCACTGGAAAAGTAAGGGATATTGTGGAACAGGTGTGACTGAACCATAGCTGCCAAGTTCTCCCTTTTTTTAAAGGGAAATTCCCTTATGCTGAATAGGCTTCCTCGTGAGAAAAGGGAAAACTTGGCACCTATGGACTGAACTGTAGGGATGAATAGATCTGTACCGATCTGAAAAAAGGAATGATGTTTTGCATTTCTCTTGACGAAGAAATATGGCGATGTTAGTGTTGGCCCAGCATATCTCTATCACAGTTTTGCTGGGGAGTGCCAAGCAATGTGGTGGTATAATTCTACCTGAGTAATAATAGCAGGTAGAGCATTTCAGTATGGATATCAAATTCACATCTATGCTGTTCCGTTAAAGCTAACTGGCTAGCTTTAGGGTAAATCATAACTAGGATACATTAGGTACTAATATCTATCTAAAGTGCTACGCAAGTGTTAAATCATAATAAAAGTAACAGTTCTGGAGTTCCAATAATATTTATTGGAAATTCAGCTTTTAACAGTGAAAATAGGTTATCCCCGTTCAGACATTCTAAATCTTCCCCATTATCTTACACAAATAAATACTTAGAGAATTTTAAGTGAGGATTAAATTATCCTATCCCCACCCCCCAAATCATAGCCTTAATCTGGATTGAGCCCTCTATTACTGTATTTGCTTTTTGAGTCATCCAATGAAGGATATGCACACAAAAACACACACACAGACTAAGATTTACTTTCATTCCAAACCACAGTTTAGAAGTCATCATTTTGCTTTGCCAAAAGGTGATGTTCAGATGATATTTTACTATCAAAGAAGGGTAACGTAATTGTTGTTTGCTAGCAAAAAGGCAGTGGACTATTACAATCCAAATGCAAGTGTTTTTCAATGGACAAAAACCATTCTAGGTGTTATAGGAACAACCGGTGTGTGTGTGTGTGTGTGTGTGTGTGTGTGTGTGTGTGTGTGTGTGTAAATGGATAACCTCAATAATACGGTAGCTTTCTTTTTTTTCTTTTTAGTTGTTCCTAATTGAAAAGAGATGTTCTGTTGTTGCTCGTGATGGGAAATAACTCCTGTTGCTTCATCAATATCTTTGTGATAATGCTCTTGATGTTTCTCTTTTTAGTACACGGGTCTTCGTTATCCCTAGTTTCCAGCACCTCTTCTCTCTACTCCACAGTAAGTTGACAATATATAAAAGACTGTACTTCATGATATCATGCATACCATGGAAAGCCAGGGGGATTGCTAAGCGGTTCAGGAAACAGATGGAAATTTGACATAGGTAGGGCAATGAAAATCTCTCACTGCTGTTTGACTTTAACATTTTCCTTATACTTTTCAAAGTACAATGCACAACTGCCTCCTTGCATTAAAATTCGCTATCTGTAACATCTTTTGTGTTTTCCCTTTGAAAGTGGAATTGTACAAAATCTACCAGTGCCAATTGTTATTGTTGTGTGCTGCTCAGTGCCCTCATGCTTAGCCATTCTACCTTGTCCCACCGCCATTTTTGAGCACATTAAAAGAGCCGATAGCACTTGGTGGATTGCTTTGGTAGGGACCTGCTGAGGTGTGAAAGATTATTCTGAAATTACAGTGTTGCTTTGAGGTTGCAGTTTTGGATTCTGACATAAGATGATTTTTATGGAACCAGACAGTAGGTGACTTTAATTATTAGACATATTTGAACTTTCAGACAGTGGAAAATTTTTATTTTTATGTTGAATTTAGGAAACAATGTCAACTTCTGGCTGGAGAGAGAAGGAAATACTGCAATGCATTTCATGTAATACAGGGTACTTAGGGTGGAAAACCTACTGGCACAGCTAGAGTTTTGATAAGTTATTGAACATAGAGCAAGCTTATCATACATTTTGCAGCACACTGTGAGGTATAGTGCTGTTCAAGAAATGAATGACCTAAGCCCTACTTTGGAAAGCAAAGCTACTTGTGTGATACTTTGGATTCAGTTTTTGTTGAAAGCATGGCTGCTGCCTCCTTAAAGTACAAAGATGTTTGGAAACAATTGTTCATGAGGTTCATGATGAATCATGGATTGAATTATATTCTCTATGTTGAGGTTGCTTTGGTTATGATAACTTGCCCATGTATGTTCTCATGCCACCAAACAGATCTTTCCAACAACTTCCCCTGTCCATTAAAATACCAAACTCTATTTTAAAAATTTGTAACAAAGCTTGCAGATTAAAGTCATATATGCACTTAGGAACATTTGCATATTGCATATTTAATTTTAGTGCCTAACGCTCATAATTTGCATATTATCTCAACTTACATTAACTGTAGCTCTTTTGAAGAACTGAGCAATGTTCCAAATATGGTCGACCTGGGGAAGGGAGATATAAAATCCAGCTTTAATTTGCATTATGCATAGAGCATATTTGGCACATTTGAGTTTATATGCTTGAGAATTCAGATTTTTAAGGGCACAGAATAATGTTCTTGCCACCTGAACGTGCTTATATCGAATGCCAAATGCTAACTCCACTGAACTGGTAGATGTAAAACACAAATTGTTGTGTATGAACTTCAAGATTCATTGAATCAGCCTGTATATATATTTTTTGACCTGTCTATATTTTTGAAGCATTTCTATGCTTGCAAATATATTTGCATTAGCAATTTAGACTATTGTAACCTTTAGTGAAGCCCCAGGTGCAGTTAGCTCATGATCATTGGGGGGGGGGGCTACAGCATGGGAAGATATATTAAACCCAGGACAACCTATTGGGATCAAATAGGCCACAACTTTATTGATTATACAGATGCCAGTAGGTTTTGGCATAGCCATTGGGTATGTATCCTGCATCACCTAGTCTGCCTGCTGAATGATTATTTTACAGGGTCAATCCTGGGTTAAGACGTACATGAAATCAAGGTGCTACTTTCAAGAGTGCCATATTGAGGGGTGCTGTGGCCTATCACCCACCATCTGGGTATCTGGACAGAACCACCTCTCCATGGACCCCTTTAATAGCGTATCCCGGTTCCTTAAAGTGAGGAGGGCTCCGAACCTCCTCCTCTCCACCACCTAGACTAAGGTGGAATATACACACACATAAAAACTGTTCTGCAAATGTTTTTTTTAAGCGTTTTACAAAATACAGTGGTACCTCTGGTTGCGGATGGGATCCGTTCCGGAGCTCTGGTTGGATCCTGAGGTTTCCGCAGCCGGAGGTGCCTGTTCTGCACACACACGCAGCACGACAGAGCTCTACTGCACATGCACGCACGACGAAAGCCGCAAATATACTTACAGGTTTGACGTGTGCGTATCCCAAAGGATACGTAACAAGAGGGGCACGTAAGTAGAGGTACCACTGTACATTGCATTTTCCATAAGGCTCACCATCGCCATCTAGTGCCACATTGTATATTGCACTTAAAACACACTTAAAATGTTTTATTTGCAGCTGTATAGCTGAGTCCCAAGAATCCAACCCAATACCTTATCTGCCAACAAGTTGTGACAATTTCTATGTGGTATCCAAAATCCCTAGATAAGCCCAATTAGTCTGCAGGCAAATTCCTCCCTGCCCTCTCTGAATACAGTGACCAAATACTTCCATAGCAAGGTTTTAAGTGTGGGCTGCCTGCTCACTTCCAGGCAAACATGTTGCATAGGTTGGGAGGCTGGGGAATCCAGCAACGAATTATGTGG
Source organism: Zootoca vivipara (assembly GCF_963506605.1). Lineage (NCBI taxonomy): Eukaryota > Metazoa > Chordata > Lepidosauria > Squamata > Lacertidae > Zootoca > Zootoca vivipara. Next base: position 31,193,323 of record NC_083285.1, read on the forward strand.
TGAAGCTAGGGGCAGCGGCTCGCACGGCCGGTGAAGGAAAAAGTGACGTCCTCCACCAGCCACGCGGGAACCAGGAGACTGCCTCTGGTTCGTCCATGGCCATGCCAGGCAACAGTCGCACTTGCTGCCCTGCTTGAATTGCACAGTCAGGTAACCATTACCTTTTTCGACAAGTAGGACGAATGTTTATGAATCATACACTTACCCCACACCACATCAGCCGATAAGAATGATCATTCTAAGATTTCTGTTGCTAGACCCTTTCTCCTTTTCTCACCACTCGGCATCACTTCTTGTTCAGCATTTGAGTATCTAGCTGTGATAATGGGAGCTAAAAACCTTTTCGTTAAGGGCAAGGGATGCTTTTGGACTATAAAATCAGTAGTGTGAATTGCAGTTGAAGGACATAATCCCTGTTCAGCGTTTCCCCTCTTTGTTCTCATAGGCTCCTAGGGATAAAACTCATATGATTGTGCAGCCCCTAATCAAGAAATGGTACTCCAGTGGAAATATCAAGCATAGAGTTTGATTTCAGTGATAGGCAAGAAGACCATAAAGAACAAAATTTCTTCTGTGATATTATACAGTGCTCCACGCCTTCTTTCACATCTACACATTGCGTTTAAAGTACTAGCTGTTCTATCTTTTTAAAATAGAACTCTCCCCCCACTACTATGTCATGGTGCCCACAAATATGTTTTCATATGATTTTCTGTGCCTCTGATCATACTGCTGGGATAAGAGGTACAAAAAGCTTTGTTACTTTTGCTGCAAAAGATGCATCAAACAGACTGTCACTCTCTTTGCTCTCATTATATCACAGCTGTGTCTGATTAATGCAGACTTGTGTAAAATTTCTTGTTTTTACTCCTCCCCTTTGGTTTTATTCCAAGTGTTATGCTTCAAAGGAAGAGGCCTTTTGAGTCTGTAAACTGGGCTTCCTTGGCAGTGTCATGGAACTATCGATATTTCTATACCAAAATTTTAGGAGTCTTTGCTTGATGGTGTTTCTAAGAACCACCTTATTCTCTTAAAGACCAACTAAGTTTTTATTTTGGTATGAGCTTTCGTGTGCATGCACACTTCTTCAGATACAGTGAAATAGGAGTCCCCAGGCACTTATGTAGAGAAGGGGTGGGGATGGGGAGGGGAGGGGGGATCACTCAGAAGGGTGGTGGAAGTGGGTGATTGACTGACTGATAGCTGTTGATGACCGAAAACGACTGCAAATGGTTTTGCATGAAAAAGCAAGGGTTGAGATGGCTGAAGATCGCTTATCATGTATAATGAGATAAGAATCCGATATCTCTGTTCAAACCAGGTCCCTCCATGGTTTTGAGCTTGGTGATAAGTTGTAATTCAGCAACTTCTCTTTCCAGTCTATTTCTGAAATTCTTTTGTAGTAAGACAGCTACTTTGAGATCTTGTATAGAATGTCCTGGGAGATTGAAGTGTTCTCCTACTGGTTTTTCTGTCTTCTATATTGGACAAAGAGGCCAAACCCTACGCCAAAGGATAAATGGACATAAATCTGACATCAGGAACCAGAAGACAGAAAAACCAGTAGGAGAACACTTCAATCTCCCAGGACATTCCAACTTAGTTGGTCTTTAAGGTGCTACTGAAGGAATTTTTTTATTTTACTTCGACCCAGACCAACACGGCTACCTACCTGTAACCTTATTCTCTGTTATTTTTATTTTGAAATTTCTATATAGTCCTTCAATAGCCCATTCAGTTCAAATCCTAGCGCAGGATAATGCACAAAAAATTAAGAAATCTTTCAGGTATAAGACAGAGTCAGCAGGTCTTAAAGTATCTACTCAGAAGTCAGTCCTGTTATGTTTGATAGAACATCCTCCCAGGTAAAGGTGTATAAGGTTGTGTCCTAAAACACTAGTAGTAACTTCATTTGCAGAGAAAGTTGCATCCAAAAATCTGTTTATAATCTTGCTATCTTCATTCTTATGCTGCTTTTTTGCAATTATATTTGAGAACTGGTTTTTGTCTGAGTCAGAAGCTATTATTTTGATTTTCTTAAATACAGATGTAACTCAGAAAATTAGAATATTGTTGAAAAGTGCATTTATTTCAGTAATGCATCTTATTATTTTTAATTTTTCTTTTAATTTTTACAAATGCTTTCTTTTGGAAATTCTACAGTAATAAAACAAATAGTTACAATAATACAAAAATAAACATCGCTATTACATTTCATTAATTACATTCCATTTATAATTGACCCGCTTAACAACAAATAATTACAATTACAACAAATAAAGGCTTGACATATCTTGCTTTGCATGTCATGCATCTATCTCATATATTGGTTTCACCTTTTAAGCTGCATTACTGAAATAAATGCACTTTTCAATGCTATGCTAATTTTCCAAGTTTCACCTGTAAAATTCAGTTGTCTGTTTCCATAAATAACTGCTCTTGCTTTCACTTTCTCCCATAGGCTGAAGAAAAAGCACATTCAGAGGTAAAAAGATTGGCATTATTAATTTTATACACAATATTTTGCTGTACAGAGTGCTTTTCAATAGCCTCAAATGCCCAGCATGAACCTATGATGACATCAGCTCTCATGTACTTGTATGGTGTTATTTAGGCCAGCACATTTTCTTATCAGAAAGGGCACAAGGTCCCCTCAGTCACCACCAGTTGCCAGCAACCTCTTACTGCTATCCTCACCTGACTTTACCAGCCATCACCCTAATGAATCCATTCCTACTCAAATAATTAACTGACTTTTATGATAAGGGCTATTAAACTACTAAAATACTATAGAGATGCACTAAAGGTCAAGTCTAGTACACTTGTGGTTGATGTTTTGTGGGATGTCTCTTACTCATTTGGCAGGGATTTGAGTCATTATTCCATCATTCTCATATATATATATATATATGATGCCAAAATCTATCCTCCATATAGATATGCCAAAATCTTTCCTCCATTTTCTCAAAGGTTTTCTTTCCCTGTGACCGAGGCTTCCATTTTTCTTACCCATTCTTCTGGCGTTTTATAATTTCTTTAGGATTTTGTTGGGTGTGGGGTTTTGAACTTAATGTTGCAAGGCAACCGGGAGTTGGGGCATCTATTTGACACACACACACCCCAGCCCCAGTAAACATGTCTCCATTATTCTCTAGCCTTCAGGGCTACCTGCACTTGCTGTTCTGCAAAAGCCTGAAGTGTGGGCCTTCAGGGAGGATAAAGAAGTGTGGTGATTTACAGAATGCAAAAAGGGACACTCACAGACATGCTTCAGAAATAAGAAAAGTATGACAAAATTCCCACACCCCAGCCATGAGAATTTCACAAAAAATTCTCTCTCCCCTGATAATGTTTGAATACAGTTTTCTCACTAATTGATGGAGAATGGTAAAAAAAAATAAGGGGAAAAAGTGAGCTACACAGCACTGCATTGGATAGAAATTAACTCATGCTTCACTTGCTTAATACTAAGCTTATGCAATTCAGTTCGTATCATCATTCACACATTTTAAATAAATATCTATGAGGCTTTAAAATTTAGATTTATGTGATGTGTGTATGTTGTATCTTAATGGAAATTTTCAAACCATAGATGAAGCCTTTGATATACAGTACTGTCTGTAGCGTATACACAAATGTTGGAACAAACAGCACCAGCTATTCTTCTACCGTAATTTCTCATGTTGAATAGCCTTAGTTAAAGCATAAGGTTATACTGGCATATTTTGAGAGACATTTGTGTTTGTTCCCACATCCAGCAAATTCATAAACTACGAAGGGAGCTGGTTGCATCGCAGGAAAAAGTGGCCACCCTGACATCACAGCTGTCAGCTAATGTAAGTCATTTACTGCTGTCATTAATAATTTCTACAGGGTTTTTAATGTATATATGCTTTTATAATCACAATAATCATGTGAGGAAGACCACTGCCATTATCCCTTTGCAAACACAGGTGAGACTGATGACTTTAAAGGCATTTATACTACTATTCTTCAAGCCAGTGTAGGGTGCCAAGCAAGCAAGCAAGCAAACAACAAACAAACAAACAAACAAACAGAAAAAAGGGAATCTTTTCTGACTTTGGGTGAATGCAGATGCATGCTTAAAAGTGTTATAGAAATAGAACACATGTATACATTGTAATGCAACATATGTGATCAGGACCACAAAACCTCAAGGACCTCATCATCTGAGGCTCTTCTTCATGTGCTTCCTCCATGAGAGGTCCGGAGGGTGACAACACAAGACTGGGCCATTTCTGCAGTAGCTCCCTGTTTGTGGAATGCTCTCCCCAGGGAGGTTCATATTGTGCCTTCATTATACATCTTTAGGCACCAGGTGAAAATGTTCCTCTTCAACCAGGCCTTTGGCTGATAAATATTCTACGGCTTTTTAAATGTGTTTGTGGGAGGGAGAATTATTGTTATTTTATTTTATTTTAACTATTTATTTTGTGCTTTTCTCCCAAATATTGTTAGCTCACAGAGCTTCAAACTCCTCCCTTTCCCACCCACCCAAACCTAGATTATACAGTGCAAAATGGGGGCTAGGGGTGAAAGGCATTGCCCCCTTTAATGCATTTCCTAATAATTCAGAAAGCATTCACTGGCCATTTTATCTAGCAATCTCCCAAAAATATCTGCTTTCCTGCAGTGTTGCTGTTGTGGCTCTCAAAGTGCTTGGCGCAGATATTTTGTCAGGTGTTTCTATGGCCACACCAAAATTTAAGTATTTTCTTTCTAGGATATGGGAAATCAGGATGGTGGGATTTCAAATTCTTGCTTATAATAAAAAAGTGCTATTACTTTCATGTGATATATTATTTATTCTTTCTATTTGAATGATATTCACATTCTACTTATTAAACACTTAATCATAAAAGGACGTAAAAAAGAAAAGCGATACCATGCCATGCACAGATACTCAACCAAAGCACTGAAATGGAACTTATAAACAGGGGCAGATTTACAGCTACAGCCATTTCTACTGTCAGTAAGACAATGATAACTACTCATGTTTGATTCTTTTACATACACAGTACGTAAAGGATTGTGTGAAATGCAGCTTTAAAAAAGAAATCCAAAAGGAGGTAGCTGTTGGGATTTTGAGATTCTACAAAATGATTTTAGCTTTTGTTGAAGCACAGCAATTACTACTGGCAGAAAATAAAATGTCAGGTGTCAGCTGGTGACATTGGTGGGTGCTTTTGAATAATGCAACATTTTTATCGTTTATGTGTTTTGAAATGTGACTGACTAGGAGCAGAGAAGTTCAGCTATGGACTACATTTCCAACTTTTTTGTAGTACTCTAGCAGCTTATCTTTTGACATTTCTGCTTTCCCTAAAAGGAACCCACTTGTATGATTGAAGGTGTTGTAATTCTGGACATATAAGATTGCTTTTGTGTAGCTAGTATCCACCATATTAAATTATTAATCCTGTTGAAGGATGAACCCAAAAAATCCATATTCTGTTCTACTTTGACAAACAATTTTTGAACAACTTGCTACGGTCAGTCAGTGTCAGAACTTCGGCTTCCATTTATGGCCAGCAAGAGTAATGCATCCTAGATTAGCAGTAACCACAGAAGTGAAAATTTAAAGTTAATTTGAAAATGTTTGAACAGTTTTGGAAGACTTCCTGTGTTACTAGTTTTCAGTGTTTCATCACTGTGAAAGAAGAAAGGCGAGTCCTTTTCTCAGCATAGGATGGAAATAAAATGGTCAATGATGTAGGAAGAACTCATCTTGCACATGCTGCTTGCTCTGGAACAGTAGAGGTAGGAGGAAAAGAGGCATTGCTTAGGAGAAGAGGGTGGGACGTGGGGAGAATGCCAGGCCCTGATACAGAGATCTGATGGACCATATTAGGTCTGTGGGCCACTTTAGTCACACTGAAATCAATGGAATGTTAGTTACTGCAAATTTGCCCCATTGATTAAGTTGCACTTTGGCCTCAATCAACGCATCATTTAGATTTGTGTGCGCAATCTTCGTCAGAATAAAAATCGAAATGTCTTTTTGCACATCTTTTTCCATTTTCCTGTTTTCTGACTTAGTAACAATACCTATTGGAAGCCATAATTTAGCAAGCATGTGTTTATTTCTTGTTTGTAAGGCAAGATTATCTTATCTGAGACTCCTTTGCTCTGTTCAGTATCTAGTTATTCATCTCAGCTGATAAAGCCCAAGGCATCTTCTTCTTCCTCTTCTTTTTTTTTACAATTTAATCTACTCAAACTCCAGCTGCTGCTGATGTCTTGATTTCCAGTTACTTCAACTTGGTGATTGAATTTCCCTTTGTTGTTTGCTTCTGAGCTGCTGAAGGGGAAATCCCAGAACTATTTTTTTAAAGGAGTTCTTTTAGTTCAATTTGTATCTAACCAGCAGACTTCCTACTAGATTGAAATGTCTTTGGTCCTACCTAGCATATTTAGTTTCTCTTTGATCAGCACATCTTGAGTCCTGGAGAGCAGGGAATGCAGAACTGGCATTGGTTGAAAGAGTTCCTGGGAGTGCACAGGTGAGAAATTCACGAGACAAGGCACTGTAGGCTTGTGGTTCTTGCAAAGTTGTACTGGGTTTCTCTACAGGGTTCTCTTCCTCAAAGGAGGTCTGGTCTGGGTTAGGGGGGAGGGATTGTGACAATGCCTATGTCATGTACATGGGTTCTATGGCTGTCCTAAGTAGACAAATTAATTTAGAAGGAGTTTCCCTAAGGTATAAAATTAGGAGACTTTTAGCCATCCCTATCCTTGCCCAGGAGGCCTCACTCATGGATAGGATGGAACTGCTATTAATTTAAATTTAAATGAACACATTTCTTTTCCTTAAAATCTTTAAAAAAATAAGGCATGAACTGTCAAAAATCTGAAGACATCCCCCCACATATACTGTTACTCAAGGAAAAATGGGCCATTGTTCCATTTGTGGTTTTTTTTTTTTAAAAAAATCAACAGTGCAAGACAAGAACCCAATTTTAATTTTTGAAGTATATATTTTTTTCTCTGTAGAAGTGACAGTTGCCTAGCAATAAGTGTTTAAACCATGATTTTCATAATGCAGCAAAAGTGCTTTCTCTGTTGGAATGCAATTGTCGATTTTAATGCTTAATATTATTTGATTGGTGCTTTTTCATTGAAAAAGTGAATTTTGCAGTAATGCATAGAATCAGAGAATTAAAGAATTGTAGAGTTGGAAGGAGACCCTGAGGATCATCTCGTCCAACCCCCTGCAATGCAGGAATCTTAACTAAAGCATCTGTGACAGATGGCTTTTCAACCTCCAAGTCCATCACCTCCTGAGGGAGTCCATTCCCCTGTCCATTCCTCTGTTCACCATCTTACTGTCAGGAAGTTCTTCCTGATGTTCAATCAGAATCTCCTTTCTTGTAAGTTGCACCCATTGGTTCAAGTCCTACTCTCCGGAGCAGGAGAAAACAAGCTCGCGCCATCTACCATGTGACAGCCGTTTAGATATTTGAAGATGGCTATCATATCTCCTCTTAGTCTTCTCTTCTCCAGACTGAACATACCCAACTCCCTCAACTGTTCCTCATAAGACTTTATTTCCAGACGCTTGATCATCTTGGTCACTCTGCTATGCACATGTTCCAGCTTGTCAATATCCTTCTTAAATTGTGGTGCCCAGAACTGGACACAGTATTCCAGATGTGGTCTGACCAAGGCAGAATAAAGCGGTATTATTACTTCCCTTGATCTGGACACTATAATTCTGTTGATGCAGCCTAGAATAGCATCGGCCTTTTTTGCTGTTGATTCTTGTGGCTTAGTAAGACCCCTAAAGCCTCTTCACATGTACTACTGGCAAGCCAGGTGCCCCCAATCTTATATTGGTGCAACTTATGCCTAAGTGCATAACCTGACATTTCTCCCTTCTGAAATTCATTTTGCTAGTTTGTGCCCAGTTCTCCAATCTGTTAAGGTCCCTTCCCCATCTTTTCTGGAATGCAGCTATACTCCCCAGTTAGTGCCACAACTGTAGCATATTCCTCCTGGAAGCATTTGATTGTATTCAGTGAGATTTGTAGACTTTAGATACTGCAAACGCTGCTTTCATTTATATTCTTGCCAGAATATATCTGAGTGAAACAAAGCAAGATCTATCATCATTTGGACACAGTTATGTTCGTACTTCAAAGTTATAGCATGTCAGTGCACAGGGAGCATGCATTTTATCACAGACTTCTAAAAATCAATATTTTTGACATAGTTATCATTCTGTGAAGATCTGGGCACAGTAGTAAGCCCATCACCTTTACAGTGCATTACAGGAAGCTTACTATGGGGGTGGGAGGCGGAGCTGTACATAGAACTCAAGTTATCTGGACAAAAAAAAATTCTTCTTTGTTTCTGACAAACATTGCTGGGGAACTTAACTATAGGAGGAGGAGAATTGTTTGTCAATAAAGTTAACTTGTGCATTTGTACATTCTGATCCACTTTCTTCTCTTCAGATCTGTGACTGTTTAATCCTTTGTGATATTCAAGCTCAAAAAATCATTGTGTAATTTATGTATGTTATTTTCTGTGTTGCAGTTATATATGGAGTAGCAATAGGCTTCTCCTCTTCAATACTCATATAGTGTAACTTGTGAGGTAGTTGTGTACCCAACTGCAGATTTAGTTACTTTGCTTTGCGGGGGCATTTATTAACCTACTGTTCAGCCCACAGAGCTTCCCAAAGCAGTTTGAAATGCAGCATAAAGTCAATAAAAACAATATGAACCCAATGTCTCCTGTACAACGCCACCATCCCTAACTATTGGCCATGCTGGCTGAGGCTGATGGGAATTGTAGTCCAAAGTATTTGGGAACTGCATTGGGAAAGGCTGAAATAAACAGATATTGAGAAATTTTAAGCTGAGCAAGAGGCAAAACAACATTAAAGCTAAGGCTCAGAAATCCTGGAACTCATTAAAAATATTTCCAGCTGTTGCTGGGAAAAAAAACAAAATCCATACCATGCAAATAGCCCTGAGAAGAAAGTCCAAAAGAGGTTGGGCCTGTCATTGCCACCCACATCACCTCTTGTGGCAGAGTAATCGAAATTTATAATACCTAGAACATTCTTGCACGATTAAGTGGTCCACACAGTACCTGGGTTGGACTGATTCTCAAGTTATTTAGGGCTTTTAAAGTTAAACAAGCTCTTTGAGCCATGCTAAAAAAATGGACTTGAAACTAGGGATATGCATGAGATGTGGACAAATCCTAAGCTCATCTAGGGGTTGACTCAGAGTAATTTTGGGCTTGTCTGAGATGAAGCAGGGTTTGCACAAGGTAGCTCAATGCTTTGCTGGCCTTTGATGATCAATATTATATGCAAACATCAACTAAAAGTAGTAGGTCTTGCTTATTTTAAGGAATAGTGCTAAGATAGGGGTGCTGAGGGAAGGGAGAGCAAACATCCGAGTGGGAGAAGGCCAGAGATTGGTGAATACTGGCTTATACTTGGAACCAGTGTAATTATTTCAGAACTGATGAACCATAGTTCTGATCCCACGTAGTAATCTTGCCACTATACTTTGATGCAACCATGGTTTCCAAACAGACTGGCCTCTCCAACAAAGAGGGGAGATCACACAAATAAAGACTTCATATTCCTGGATATGCCTTGAGTGTTTGGTTCACATTATTTTCGTGGTATAAAGAGGTGAGGCACCTTTCCAGTAGGTATTATGGGACCAGGTTTTATTCATTGAAAAGCATTCAGTTTTAAGAACAGCAGCACAGGAAGTGGATTCAGATGGTCATAATATACAAGACTGCAGTTATCATATAGTTTCCTGCCTAACATGTCCACTTGCCTTAAGATGACCTTTCCTTCAGCCTCAAAATGCTTGTTAGTTGTCAGTGAAAATAAAATTCTCATCTTATGTTATCTTCTTCTGAGCGGACTTTTTCAACCCAACTCGTGCATATTTAAAGCAAGCAACAGAAGCATAGCCAGTCTTCTTCCTGCTGTGGAACTATATTAATATTTCACACTATGATTGTTTTCTGTATCTGAGGGGGTTTTCATACTTGCTGTGCTATCAAATTCGACCCTCCCCCCTTTAAAATGCTTTATTAGTTTGGAAAGTGCATACAAAATATATTTAGCCAATAACCAAACATAAAAATAGACACATGTATCCCTTCTGCACACAATTATTGGTCCATTATTGGTTCTTTTAAACTGGCTTCCTGGATAAAGCAAAATGGGTGGGGGAAGTCTTCTGAATGCACATTTTAGAGGAAGGGCAAAATGGGAAAGCAACAGTAGAGGATGCATTTTGAATTGGATTCGTTTTATCTGGTGATTAAGTTGCTGTTATTGTAATCATTAAATACACACTTTAGGCAGAACCATGACATTCACTCTCTCCCCCACCCCAAAATTTACTGGGCCTTGTGGATCGTAAAAATGCACCGAGGGGTTTCATCACTTTTTTGCAGCAGGTAACCCTTTAAAGCGTTTCATGTGAATGTTTCATACAGGCAGCCGTGCACCCTGGCGGTTTCTATTTTCTTGTTTTCCCTTCTCTTTTTAAACTTTTTGCTGTGCCTGGGGTGGCAAAAATTGAATTTTGTGGCTGCTGCTGCTGCTGTTGGTACTCCCAACTGCTGACTGCCATTCTTATTCCCCAGAAGGCCCCTGAATAAAGATATAACAATGTTCTGAGGAGGATTTGTAGAGCAAAATGCAGGTTCGTGAACTTTGGAATGCTTGAAAGATGTTTTAAATTTTTTCCAAAAAGCAGGGGTGATGCCCTACTGTCAATAGGTCGGGGGGGGGGGAACCTTCCAAGAAATTCACTTGACAAATCTTTCCAACAGTTTTGGGTGCTCCTTTAGGAACCCCAAAACCATTTCTAGCAGAAACTAGAAACACTGAACTTTTGGCAGACCTCTAGTTTGGAGTAGGGCACAATTAACTACGGTGCTGCCATATTTAAGGGTTGCTATTCTATAGCAAGTTCAGGTGAAACATGCTCTTGTTAAAGAATGCCCAAATAATTCTACTGGGCAAAGCATCACAACTGTACAATTGATCTGGTATTGCCCCAAAGCCACAGAATTCTACAAAGAAACTGGAATTGACACTGTGTACTATGGACAGTTGGGAGTAGCATCTGCCTCATGCAAATAGGAAAGTGCAAGGAGGTTGGAGAACGATTAGGAATTTAAATAGAAGTAACTTTTGATGGCGATGGCCATGTAGGGTTTTGTGTTTTCTTTAAGCAGAAGTACATTCAAGCATATTGTATAGATTTTGTAAAGTGCATTTGAAACCTATTGACATTTGACTGACTCCCCACCACCTCATCTTCTTCACAGGCCCATCTCGTAGCAGCTTTTGAAAAGAGCTTAGGAAATATGACGGGCCGGCTGCAAAGCCTAACAATGACAGCTGAACAAAAGGTATGTTAGAAACAGCAGATGCTTTAATGTGGAAAACAGTTCTTGGTTTATATTAAAGTTTGTATTGAAGGCTGAATGAAAGGACAGCTGTAAGAATAAACAGGCGGGTGCATCAATTTTATTTTTTTTATGACTATCGATGCTTCGTGAAAGCTCAATAAGAATAACATTGCACACCATCAGATTTAGCCAAGCTATATCAGAGGGCAGTGTGATGATAAAATCTTTCATTTCCAGGTTTTAATTAAAACATTTGTGACTCTGAATTTAATCTGTATTGAAAGATTAAGCAACAAAAGGTGGTCATAAACCAAGTGGAGTGCTTGTTTCAGTCTGCCAGCATTGTCAGAACGCTAAATTTTAGACAGAAGACGTATTACAAAGATAGAAAAACAAGCCAATAGCAAGTGTTATCTTGGAGCAGCTGGGGCTGGATTTGGTTTTGACTTTGCTTGTTTTGCAATACTTTTAAGTCAGGGTTGGGAAACTGGTGGATCAAGTCCTCATCTCCATAGGCCCTCCTGTCTGTCAATCATTGAAAACAAACAAGAGAGCCAAAAAAGTGTGGACAGTGCTTTCCTAATGCTGAATGTGATTTCATACCATTTGGACAGAAACATCAAAGCTACAAGTTGCAGAAAAGAATTAGCAGGGTCCTCCATTGAAAAGTGCAGAAGGATGAATGAATGCTGCTCAAATTGATGGTTTCATGATAGGTAGAATGTTTATGTGTGTGAGATTATAGTTTTTTTTCTTAATTTATGATTTTAATGATGTATTTATTTAGTCCTGGGACCATTTGTTGAGGAGCAGATTATTAATACTGTAAACAAAATAACTGGAAAATGAAATTAAAGCAAAGCAAAGCAAAGGCAAAATAACCTCTTGTTTCCAATTAAGACATGTGCGAGGATCAAGTTCATTAGTTTCTCTTGTGCTGTGACTATGTACTCAATTTGGCTGCCCCTGTAGGGATAGGCTATGACAGATCTCAGGCTTGTAGGATCTATTTTGTCTGCTAGTAGATCCCTAGGGACCATCAAGTAGGACCAGTAGGGGAGAAAAGTAACTGGGGAAGAAGCCAGATGCAAAGCAGTGGCTTGGTCGTAATACCAAGGTGGTTGTGGTAATACCAATTACTTCCTATAAATTGTACATTGAGATAACCTTTGTGCAGATCCACACCAAAGTTACTACAGACCAGGGATCTACTACAAATCCACCTTCTGCCTAAGGACACACAAGTGAACCACTGCAATAACAATAATTTCTCAAAAGGAATTTCATCCAGTTTGATCTTTTCATCTTCTATAAAGCTTCAGGCTTCCTTTCTCAAAGAGATTATAGCACTGGCACTGACTTCAATAAGCTTTCCCAGACATTTGAGCATATAAGCTTTTCTTTTTCCGTGTTGCTGCTAAGGTTAAATTCCTTCAGTAGCTTTAATCCGCATTATAGAAAATGAGAACTAGAAACAGAAATGTTAAATGCAGTTTAAATTAAAACTGTGCATTACATTTGTTAAAACCATCCCCTACCAAGTGAAAAGATGAGTTACATTGCTTCATTTCATAAGAAACCGAATACATTTTAATAGATGTTTGTATTTTTTTTTTCAAAATTATTGGTATGCAGTATTTTATAGAGATAACTAGCTTCTAACCTGATGGTTCTGACATACTGTATTAGCTGAGTTGAAAAGCATATGTGATGCCTAATTGTCACCTGAATTTCTCCCAAATTGCAATGCAAAAAGTGCATTTTGACCCCAGTGGGGTGTGTGTGTGTGGAAACCATCATTAGTCTGATACTTTTGTGACTTTTTCTACTGTTCCCAAAGGAATCGGAACTTATAGAACTACGAGAAACCATTGAAATGCTGAAAGCCCAGAACTCAGCTGCACAGGCTGCTATTCAAGGAGCTTTGAATGGCCCAGACCACACTCATAAAGGTATGGATTGCTGCTGTTTTTTCCCTTGGAACTCATTTTTGTCCCAAAGAAGTGCTAAGCTACTGGCTTTCTGTTGTTTGGAAGAATAGCCTCTCTCTCAAGTTTTGAGCTAGTTGTATTTGTGGTGTTTCCACTAGTGCTGTGTGCCAAATCCTGTCCTCCAGTTTCTCAAAACTTTTCTTCCTCTGCAAAGCAATATTTTTCTCCCTCTTTCCCAGAGTACTTTAGAATTCATTCTTTGGTTGGTGCAGGGTTGAGCTTACTCTATTGCTGCAAGGTGGCCATGGGTGGTGTGTTTCTTCCTCTTTCCATTCAACTTCTATCCAGCACTCTGAAGTCTGCCTGGTTGCCTGCCCTTGCTAATCTGAAAATACATCAGGGGAGTCCACTAAGCTTTAATTGAAGCATGGTAGCCTGAGAGTCTGGCTACCAAGTACTTAAGATTGGTACACCTGTCGCTTTAATAATAAAAAATACTGCACTTAAAAGGAATGAACAACTATCAGACGCAAAGTAGGCAGCCTGCCCACCTTCCCATACTTACAGGAAAGCCCAGCTGCTGAGGATGTCATGGGGTTTTCAGGAAACCTGGGCACCCAGGAAGGCTGCAGAGTGCAGATCACTGGAGAGATGATTGGTACAGTGAAATAAAGGACACTCACAGCAGCCTCCCTTGGCCACCTTGAAAGTAAGGTAAGCTCAAAACAAAACAAAACAAAAAATCCCACTGTTGAAAACTGCACTGAAAATTTCCCTCCCCTTTTGACATTTATCTTAGTTTCTTTTGTTATTAATTGACGGAGAATGACTGAAAAACATGTAGGATAAATTTTCAGTCACAAGAACACATAGGCTAATAGTTATTAGAGACTTATTACAGAATTTTCAGGACAGAAATAGTTTCCACAGCTGGAAAACTTCCATGTGTCATTTATACACCACAGAATTATATGACTTCTCTTGAGGAATTGGTCACTGGCTAAGGCTTGATAAGCCCTTTTAATGCTCTTCTGCATGTGCACCTTGTGCATAGCAGTGGGAAAATGTTCCAGCCAAAATAAATTAGTTTTAAGTCATAGCCGTACCTTGGAAGTCTAACAGAATCCATTCTGGAAGTCCAACTTCTGAAACATTCAAAAACCAAAGCGTAGCTTCCAATTGGCTGCAGGAGCTTCCTGCACTCAATCGGAAGCTGTAGAAGCCGCCTCGGAAGTTTGGCTTCGGCAAAACGATCGCAAACCGGAACACTCACTCCCGGGTTTGCAGCGTTCGGGAGCCAAGCCGTTTGATAACGAAGGTACCACTGTACTGCTGTGTTCTTTCCACAATTCACAATTAGAGATTGAACAATAAGTATAAGAATGTTTTCATGGTAGAAGTTCTTCTGATTTTGGAAGAACTTCTGTGTTGCTTAGGTCCTGATCCCCACTATCAGGGCCGTCTTACCCATAGGCGCTAGTGGTGCGGAGTTTTGGAGGGCGCCAGGCGAGAGTCCTGGGAACACCGAACGAGCGTGCTGAGTGAGCAAGTGTGTGTGTGCCACTCCTGCCGAGCATTGGCTTGTTTTTCCCCCTTTTAGCCTGCAGACGCTGAATTCTGTGGGGCGCCAGAAGGCTAAAAGGGAAACAAGCTTACACTCGGCGGGAGCAGCACGCGTGCCCTCACTCGCTTGGCACAGACCCGCTCGCTCATGCTCACTTGCCCAACAGGTTGAGGCACGGGTGCGTGCAGCACCCCTACTGCTAGCCATCTTTGTCTTTGAGCTGGGCATCAGGCGCTGTGGATCTCCATGGGGCTGGCTCCTCCAGCTCACTCACCACTCACGCCTGCCTCTGCCATGCCACGCTGAAGCAGTGCCATGGCTGGAGCCTCTGCCTGCTGTGGTCACCGTGGCACAAAGCAGCCAGCTGAGCCGGGAGGCACCGCGTCCAGCCTCCACCTCTGTCCCACTGGAGGAGCCGCCCTCCAGTCGCTGCCTGCCTCCTCCAGCCCCGCAAGCTGGGTGCGTCGCCGGCAGTGCCGTCCCGTCCCAAGAGGCTTCCTTCCTCCGCTGCTGCTGGTGTTCCCTCCCTAAAAAACAGTCGACAATTCTGGGAAACCAGGGGGGCGGGCAGAGAGATCTTTGCAACATGGTGCTGGATATATATAAGACGGCCCTGCCCAAAATTTAGTTGTCCAGGGTACTTGCTTCTTTCCATGCTGGTTGTTTCCACTCCACACGAAAGACACTGGCTAGGGAGATGGTTGCGACCAAATGGGTGGCGTTCTGCACTGAGAATGAGCGTCCCACCAGAAAAAAGTTTTTCCATAGTCACTTCTACAAGTAACAGTTTATTTGCATTTCCATATGGAATCCTATTTAGTTTCCACCAGAGCACTCAGTTTTAGTGGAATTTGGCATTCCATGACATTTTTAAACTCTATAAAATTGGGAATTAAGGCACTTCCAGATTTGTTTATTATTGTTATATTATAGATCTGCGAATACGGCGGCAACATTCCTCCGAAAGTGTTTCCAGCATCAACAGTGGAACCAGCCATTCAAGCATGGGCAGTGGTAATGATGCTGATTCAAAGAAAAAGAAAAAGAAAAACTGGGTAAGTGCTCTAGAGATTTAAATGTATTGAATAGACCAGGCATCCCCAAACTTCGGCTCTCCAGATGTTTTGGACTACAATTCCCACCTTCCCCAACCACTGGTCCTGTTAGCTAGGGATCATGGGAGTTGTAGGCCAAAACATCTGGAGGGCTGCAGTTTGGGGATGCCTGGAATAGACTTTTATATGGCTTCCTTCTTCATAGATAACACAATGGCACAAAAAATTAATCCTTATAGTGGTGCCCTTCTGTATAATTAGCTGTTGATAAGGCTGTGGCTAGTTAAATATGCATTTGTTTGCACCTAGTGAGGTATGAGCATTGGGAAACAAAATATATTCAGATTGATGTGTAAGCATGTGAAAGCTTAAATATATAGATAGATACATCTAGTTTTCTCACTCATTCTATAAAATAGGTCAACTGTCTGGAATGCTTTAGAAAGAAAGCCAATGGAAATGTTTTAAAGATGGATAAATATAAAGTGAATAACATACACCTATCACAAGGGCTTCAGATTTTAGTGAAATAATGGAGAATTTACTTTTGTTGTTTAAAATATGTTTATTACGCAGGTAATATTTTAAAAATACTGATTCCAACTTCATTCCCTTGATTTGTAATTGCACACTCTTTCATGTTTCTGCAAGGTGAACTCTAGAGGAAGTGAGGTGAATATAAATCCCTGGAAAATTTGGCATGCATCTCAAAGAACTCTATCTTGGCATGATTGCTATTCATTTTGGCAGTAGGCTTTTGTACCCTTCTAAAACAAATTATTCTTTATGTCTCCTTAGTTTTTTCTCTATTCATTTTACCTCCAACTTTGAAATCTAGAAAGGGGGAGTGTCGCCAAAATCCATTTCTTTCTTATTAGAACTCATAAAGTAGAATGAATATAAATTATGGTAACTCAATCAGTACTTACACTCCCTGCTCTTGAACTAATATTCATAGAACAAAGTGATTATGTGCTCCAATGTTTAGTAGAAGAAACATTTGGGAAATCAAAGCAACTATTTGGGGGAGGGGGGGAACACACTCTTTTCCTCTGTATTAATAACTTGTGTGTTCATAAGACGCTTTTGACAACTCAAAAATAACTGCATAGTGCTCATTGCAGCCATAACATTTGCCATCTCTACTCCTGAAATAAATGGCTCTTTGGCTATTCTGTCCCTTTCAATAATGGATAAAAAAGAACTTCTAGAGCAAAAAAAGCAGTGCTTATGCATATGAACTTGCTTCTTTAAAACAGAACTGCAGCAAATACCTCCTCTTTCCCCAACCCTTTCAGCTTCTTGTCAGCAAAAAGGCAACATCATATAACAGCTTAAAATATGCTTATTTCTGATCCATGCTACTGTAGAAATAATAGGGTCAAACCTCTAAAGAAAGAAAAAACAATTTTGTATAAATGATGCACAAAATCACATTGATTGGAATGTCTTCTGAAAGTCAATAATTTTTAAACAACGTGGCTATTTAAGATCAGTCACCTTAATGGGAATGTCAGAGGAAAGGGATTTCCACAGGAGGTGTAGGGTTTTAAATGAGCATCTGTTTAGCTGTACCACTTGATCCTGTACCTTTTCCATAGCGTTCAATGTTTGCGCTGTGCTCACTTGATTTTTTAAAAAACACTCTATTGTGTTCTTAAAGATACTGTGTTGCACATGTTAATACCCTGCTTAATCTATACACTTAACCACAGGCAGTGGCTAGATTAGCATCTGCAAACTAACTTTTCCACAAAACGTAAAGTGAACCAAATGATCGGAGATAATCCAAATAAACCTAAATTTTCTTTCTTTTTTCCTAGCTAAGAAGTTCGTTCAAACAGGCCTTTGGGAAGAAGAAGTCCACAAAGCCTCCTTCCTCACATTCTGATATAGAAGAAGTCACAGATTCATCTCTTCCATCCTCACCCAAGTTACCCCACAGTTCCGGAGATTGTGGGTCTACATCAATAAAGCCATCCCAATCGGCCTCCGCGTATGTTTTCCCTCTTTCTAGTCATTTGTTAAAGAAGCAATCTTCGATATAGTGATTGGTATTTCAGAAATACTGCCTCTGAACTTTCGATTCTGTACTTTCATTAATTGTTGCTTCTCAACCACTCTCTCGGTTAAGACCTTAATTTGCTGTTTAGAAAACAATCCCTTGGAAAATGTTACTTCTCATCCTGTGCATAGCTGTATTCAAACTGCACAGAGAGGAACTCTTGCTTCCATTGCTTTTCCACTTCATGCTACCTTGAAAAAAGCATTGATCTTGCATTCTTTTCCTTTCCATGTTTTATTGGTGAGGGGAGACATACCTGGCTCATGACTGTTCCCTGCCATTCTCCTTTTCTGCCCTCAAGGCACCTCTGCTATATATATATAAAACAATGTCACCTAAAAGACTATTGAATGCAACTTTGTAAGCTTTTGTGACAGAGCCCTTTTCATCCAAGTTTCCTTGGATGTTATACATACATACATACAAACAAATAAATTACATATATGAACACACACAAACATAAAAAGAGGAGAGGTCAAAGGCACAACAATTCAAGAGAAGATGTGTCACATAACTGCATAGGTGCCAAATTCTGGATTGAAAAATCCGGGATCAGCAGCGCCACGGCACCAGAAGTCGCTTCTACTCACTTCCGGACATGTGTAGAAGCGACTTCCGATGCAGCTGTGCCCATTTCCAAAATGTCCGTGGCACTGAAAGTCACTTTCCGCACTTAGGGAAGTGCGTAGAAGCGACTTCTGGCACTGCGGACATTTTGGAAATGGGCACAGCGGCATCGGAAGTTGCTTCTATGCATGTCCGGAAGTGCGTAGAAGCGACTTCTGGCACCGCTCTGCCCATTTCCAAAATGTCCGCAGCGCCAGAAGTGCGTAGAAGCGACTTCCGGTGCCGGCGCGGCACCAGAAGAACATGGCCGCTGGCAGCAGCTCCGTAATCCGGGGGAATACTGGGTATTTTGCCATTCGGGACACCTGCGGGAAATGGTTTCCCCGGGAAAAACGGGGTACTTGGCAGCTATGCATTACTGTACAAAATACACGAGGAAACAAGCTCCAGGCAACAGGGTGGAAGATGAAATCAGAGAGCATGTCTTCCAGTCCAAACAATTAATGAACTAGCAAAACAAGATGACCCGTGTCAAAAAGTACTTAAGCACTTCCTGTAGTGAGCCAGCTAATTCTTTATCAAGTTTCATTGTTACCACCACAAAATGCACATGGGTATTCTTGTTAGATGCTTGCAATTCCAATTAGCTAAGGTTTTGATCAAGTTACTGTACATCCTAAAGGCACAGCCAATAGTGCTTGCTGCTTGCAGGGTGTTCTATGGCTTGGCCAATCAAAATATAATATATTCTCAAAAATATTATTGCATCTAAACATCTGCTTTCCTAAATGATGTGTCTGCTTTTGCCTCCTAGTCTTCAAGTTAAGCATTTTAAAATGAGACTGGAACAGACTGGAGCGCACTCTCAGTCTTTTTATTTGCAGTCTGCCCATGTGTTTGGCTTGATAGTACTTGGGATAAATGTATGTAAGCTTTGGCATATTTTGCTTCTTTGATTTATCATTCCATTCACACCTTCCACACACAAAAAATCATTGTATTTTCATTCTGCTGTGTAGTGTGCTCCTTTTTGTTTTTGTTTTTTTTAGTTTGTTTCTTCCTTTGACCTGATCTCATTTTCTAAACCATTTCCTTTACTTTCTGTCACTTGCATCTGTCTGTCTATTGCGTGTATATGCAGGTCATCCCAAATCTGGGCTCCAAAGAAAAAGCAAAACGGTCACGTTATCTACAAACATAGATCCCGGTAAACTGGCATGTGGGGCTTGGAATTACATGTCTAAGAACTAGACTGAAGTGGTCCATTTGCCCTATCAATAGGCATTAACATTAACATTATAGCACTATCATACTGGATGTACACTAACATGTAATAATGTATGAATGGGTGGGGGGGCCTGTAGCCCCCATCAGTTCCAGCACGGCTAGAGGTCATGAATGATTGTCTGGTGGAGGGCCATAGGTTGCCCATCCTTGATATCTAATGCGTGGTATTGAAAAATTTGAGCAGTGTAAATGGATATTGTTCTAGCTTAGCACAGCTGTCACCCAAAGGACATGTTTCTATATGTTCATCTAGAAAAAATATGGCATATTTAAAAACTGAATTATCTTAATATGTATCTCACATGGTTTCAAAAAGGGGGCACGATCAATATTCACTTGCAAGGGCTTCTCATAATATTTTGCAACATGCATTTTTTTCATTTACTTGTGGAAAACTCTGCAATGTATGGAAGAGAATAGGGAGCCTCTTTGCCACTGAGCTATTGGATTGTGATTATATCCTCTTTCATAGCAAAAGAAAATAGCATCAAGACAGAGTAGAGTAGAGAACGTCACTTTTTTTAAAAAAAAATCAATTTGTCTCCACAAATAAGTTATTTTGCCTTTGCAGTTAGTTAGGAAAATATATATATAGGGGGAAAATTATATAGGGGGAAAATATAATATATTTATATTATGTATATGGGAAAAATATTTATATTGATAATATCATCTGTTCTGCAACTTAGTTCATATTTCTTGATAATATCATCTGTTCTGCAACTTAGTACATATGTAGAAATTGTAAGGGAAGGTGACACTGCAGTTGACTATACAGCCATGTGGAAACCATTGCTCCTGCAATGATCTGGTACAAGCAATGAGTATCCCTGGTTTCTCTCTTTGCTGATGGAGAGCCTGCATGATGGGACTGTTCCATATGATGAGTTCCCTCTTTGTGGCTTTCACTATGTGGAATCACTGCCAAAGAGAAGCGTTTCTCAGTAGTCTTCACAAGTAGTCTTCCTATGTTGCAGCAGCTGCGTGAAGACCGCTGAGAAACTCTCCCCTTAGGGGAAGTGATTACTGCATGTTTGAAATACTGATCATAGATCAAACTTCCATAGCATTTGTTACACCAGCCATCACCTTAAATGTAATAATATAGGGCTAGCCAATATGGTGCTGTCCAAATGTGGTTACTATAATAACTCCCATCATTCCTTATCTTTAGCCCTGTTGTCTGGGGCTAATATGGAAGTTGTAGCACAGCACCATCTGGAGGGCGCCATGTTTGCCAACCTTGCCATAATATATCAGTGGAAATGGTTCCCATATTCAGCTAGAAGTCAGGGGTTGAGTAGTCAAGTAACAGCTACCAGATGTGTAGTAATCAAGAGATAACAATGTGTGGGTAAAGCAGTCCTATACTTTTGCATTATACTTTACAGAGAACATAGCAAAGATAAACTAACTTCATTTCAGCTCCAATACTTTAATTTTAATCACTGCTATTTTGGAAGATGGTTAACAATTGCATTGCTTTCATGAAAAGTTAAATAAAGCTGCTACTGTTTGGGCAAATAAAAAGCAGCCCTTTCCTACTTTGGGAGGAGTGAAATAACCATGCATAATAATTATGCTTCGTACAAAAAGAAAATGTTAGAACTACTTAGGAAAGCTATAAAGGCAAGCTTATAATTTTATCTGGACATTTCCCCCCTTTTCATGTTTTTAAATTGAACCCATTCATGTAGTTTTGATGAAATTCTCTGTCTTGCTCCTAGAGAGTTACCAGCAGCAACCCTTTTTCTATTCTTTGATACAGAATAATAGCACGTTGCCTTCAGAAGCGAGCGTTCCTTTGATCTTCTGCCTCTCTACCTTTTCCAATTCTTTTTAGGATCTGCGAATGCACAGAGGCAGAGGCTGAAATAATTCTGCAGCTGAAAAATGAGCTCAGGGAAAAAGAGCTCAAGTTAACAGACATCCGTCTGGAGGCCCTCAGCTCAGCACACCATCTTGACCAGATTCGAGAAGCCATGAACCGCATGCAGGTCAGCATTACTCACATAAGCCATTTCCTCAAACCCCTGCTGCAGTCATCATGGGCTGAGCAGAGGCATGGAATGGGATCAATAGAAATAATGTAGCTGAGATTTTAGTGGGATTGAAAAATAATGTAATAAGTAACCGAATTAGACCGTAAGATTTATCTCTCTCTCTAAAAGGTACTATTTTGCTTAGTGTCCCTGTCTCAGTTATTGGCAGTGATCCCCCATAATTGTCTTTCCCACTGCAAAATGCTAGTAAGAGATAACCTACTCAGAAAAGAATCTGAGAGGCTTCTGCAGCTTTAGAAGACTGTTCACTGCTTCAGTAAGAATTACATCAAATTTTCAGGGCAGCTGAAGGTCTTCATTTGCCTCTTAATTTCTTGGTCCTACCATTTCCCATTTTTGCTATTTTACTCTGTAACATTTTTTTTCTAGTGGTCAAGCTTCCAATCTCGTAAACTGAGTCACAAAGTCTAGGAGGCAAACTAAGGTCTAGGGGCCGGAAGCGGCACAATCGCCTTCTCAATCTGGCCCACAGATGGTCTGGGAATCAGCGTGTTTTTACATGAGTGGAATGTGTCCTTTTATTTAAAATGCAACTCTGGGTTATTTGTGGGGCATAGGAATCTGTTCATCCCCCCCAAAAAAAATATATAGTCCAGCCCCCCACAAGGTCTGAGGGACAGTTGACCGGCCCCCTCTTGAAATAGTTTGCTGACCCCTGGTCTAGAAGATGCAAATGGTCATACTCTAAAGGGGTTGATAAAATGAACTAGCTGCTACACTGTTTCCCCAACATTTCCCCCTGTGGAGTCATGCAAGGAAATTAAGACCCAATTCCTGACACTAAAGATATATTTCTTTGAACTCAGCAGAGCTTGTAAGTAAGTCCATGAGTATTAAAATCAAATAGGCAGCTTTGTTTTACTTGAAGATGTTAGTTCCTATTAATGTTATGCTTCTGAAAAAGAAACTTCAATCTTCTTTTTATTGCTTCACCTATCATGCATTTTAAAGTGTTTGCTGTGATTGCAGCAATATGGTTAAAGTGTCAAATTAAAGCACCCTGTACAAAGTTTTGCTGAAAAATTAGTGTAACACAGGAGTGGATAATTGGCTGCCTTCAAGACTACAGTTCCCATCAACCCAAACAGCTTGGCCAGGAATGATGGGAGTTGTAGTTCAGCAACATCTGGAGGGTGATAGATTGGTCAATGCTGATTTATCCCAATGAAAGGACAAAAAGCAAATCAGTTTATTGGTGAGCTAAGCTGTTGTGATGCTGCAGAACTCTAGGTTTCTGGCTGCTGTGTTTTTAAATGAGTACGTGCAAGTTGTAAAATGGGTCACATGAAACACATTAGGAGCCTCAACAGGAGGAAAGGACACAATGCTGACTAGAATGTTAATGCCTAAGAGGAGGGTCAGATTAATCCATTTGTAACTTACAGCACAGGTAACAGGAAGGGCAGTGGTGGAGGAAGAGGAGTGCGGAGGGAGCACACCACCCACGGCAGTGTGATCTCGGTGGGGTGCCATTGCGGCTGCCCCCCGCCCCATGCTGGGTGCCACAGCCCTGCAGGTGGCATGCCATGCCCCCAGGACGCCCACCATGCCCCTGTGTGGGGCGCACCCCGCACCCACCTGCTCTCTGCCCCCCCCCCCGGTGCCACTGGGTAGATGTAAAACAAGCAAGAGACTAATTTTGCTGGTAAACAGAAAACGGAAGCAGTGACTAGTTCGGCTTGAAGACAGAGGTCCGTTATATTTTACACATACCAAGTTTATACAGTATTTGTTAATAATATTATTAGATGTGGTTGGCATTCTGAATCTTCTGCTTTCCACATTGTGAAACTGCCTCCTGAATACTTGGATTGTTTTGGGGTGGTAGATTTTCCCCATAATATTTGGAACAGTTGCATTGTGTTTGTAAAGGACACACTGTTTCAAGGTGTCATTTGTCCAGCCAAGCAGATAAGAGGTGTCAAAATGTCTGAGTGAATGGGAGGCAAGCTAGATGTGACTTTAAAAGTGCCTTTGCATTTAATGTGCAGGTTTTAAAATGCAAATAGTTTCAGTTTGGTGTGGGTGGGTGTTTTGATACTGGACTAGAGTAGGCAGGAATGGGGAATTTAACTCTTTCCTCCTCTGTTGCTGTTGTCTTCTCTTTTGCGTTAAGAAGACATCCCCCATTGTCACCAGTGGTTTTCTTTATTGTGTTGTACATTTAATTGTGTTTTGTTTTGCTTTGTTTTATTCTGTGAGCTACTTTGAGAGGGCTGTGGCTTGAAAGGTGGCTTAAAAATCCACATATAATAAAACTGGGGCGTTTTAATTGTTCACCATTGCCTGATTCTTTATCTTAAACATTTTTCCAACCTACCACTATAATGTAAGGACACATTTAGTGTTTTGGCTTGCAACCACAACAGGACTGAGCAGTTCTGTTCAAAACAGAAAGACAGCACACTATGGGTCATATAATGGCATATAAACCAGGAAGGCAAAGAAGAAGTGTTCTGGGCCTTCACAAATAGCAGCAAAGATTCTAATACTAGGCAAAGCAAAACTGTCAGAAACAGTTTCAGCAACTTCCTTTGAACTGTTGCCAAGGGACACATGGTATGTTTTTCAAAGCTACATCAACAATAAGATAATGCAATGTTGCTATAGAACAGGGTTGAGTTTTAATAACTTTGGAGGGGAGTGATCACTTAGGAATCTAGGAAGTTGCCTAGCACACAGTATATGTATATGTGTGTATGTGTGTGTGTGTGTGTAATCTCAAACACACAGGCACACAGCACCCTTCATAAACTGATCATTATACATTAGCTGGGGGGGAGGGGTTATCATCCAGTGCTGTGTCCACTTTCTTCTCTGCTGCTGCCACCAAAATTGGCAGTCTTGGAGGACCACTAAACTGGACCTTCCTTTATGGATTTCTTCCATTTCCCAAAAGCTATTGCAAGGAGTTGTGCAATTTTGTAGCAAATTTGACAGGCACCATAGCAATCTGGTGCTTGGCAGTGCTGCAATTCTCCAACTGCTTAATTAGTTCCTTGCTTAATTGACCCTTTTTGCTTTGCTTTGCTGTCATTTTCAGTCCTCCACATCCTATTTTTACTTCCTCTTAACTTTGAAAATGTTAATGCAGGGTTTTTGTAAAAGGCTAGAGCAGGCATCCCCAAACTGCGGCCCTCCAGATGTTTTGGCCTACAATTCCCATGATCCCTAGCTAACAGGACCAGTGGTCAGGGATGATGGGAATTAGAGCATCAGCATACAGCTTAATCAGAAATTTGGACTTCCTTGTTTTCAGTTTGGTCTGAGGAATTCACAGCTACCTGTGTTACCATGCTATTACATTCGGTAATCACTCAACACTGCATCAGATTTAACTAGGAAATGTGACACTCCTTAGGTATCTTTGCTCTTTTATTACTGACTGTGAAACATCCCCAATCACAAGAACAGCCAAATGTATACAGCAATTCTCCTCTTTAAAGATGTTTTCCACCATGCCCGGACAGTGGATCTGGCCCTTCTGTTCCCTGCCATGTGATTAACGGCATGAGTGAATGTCTGAAAAGGGCTTATTTGTGTTTTGATCCAGAGATACTTGTCCATTACTGTACAGTGGTACCTCGGGTTAAGAACTTTATTTGTTCTGGAGGTCTGTTCTTAACCTGAAACTGTTCTTAACCTGAGGTGCCACTTTAGCTAATGGGGCCTCCTGCTGCAGCTGCACGATTTCTGGGTTAGTGGAGTCTGTAACCTAAGGTGTCTAACCCAAGGTACCACTGTATTGTGAAATTGCCCATGTAGTAGTAGGAATAGAATTCTAAAACATACATCACAGAGATCTAGAAATAGTTAATTTCAATGTTCCAGTGTGTGTGTGTGTGTGTGTGTGTGTGTGTGGTAGCAAAATATGATATGCCATGATTTTAAATGAGCAGGTATGAATCAACACTTATCTTCCGGCGTGCAGAAAGCTGACGAAGCATTTGTCTGCAATATGTTGAACTTGATTTTGTGTCATTGTAGCACTATTCTGGCCAGCCATGCTACACTGCTGATGCTGGTCTTACATTTACTGCAGTATTAATAGACTCTGACAGCCAGGAGACCTCTGGAATATAGGTCCAGCGCAAATGTGAAGTACAAGTGCATATGTGTTCATTGAAACTGTCACCTAGATGCAGCCTAACTTGAGTTTTCGGGGTCTGATTTTTATCTTGTCTATTTGCCATGGAATTAGGTAAAATTTTATAGTGCACACAACAATTTTGTGGCATGTTCCAAAGATGACAACAACTTAAAGTTCCAGTGGAAAGTGCTGCATTGCAGTAGTTTTCTAGCTAACAAATTATGCATATCCATAATGCACCCAGCGGTATTAAATGCCCGTTCCTCACCTTAAAATGTTGATTTCTTGTGTTTTAAATGCTAGAATGAGATTGAGATATTGAAAGCAGAAAATGATCGCTTGAAGGCAGAGACTGGAAACACTGCAAAGCCAGGCCGGCCATGCTCAGAGTCCTCAAGCAGCACATCGTCCTCCTCTTCACGACAATCTTTAGGTCTCTCTCTGAATAACTTGAACATCACTGATTCAGTGACATCAGGTAAATACATGTTGCTATTGTTTTAATTGGCCCTACCAGATCATTTTGCTTGCATGTTCTTGTCGAACTGTAGAGAAATCTAGTTAACTATTTATTTATTTGTTTTGTTAAATTTGTACACCACCCTTCATCTGAAGATCTCAGGGTGGTTGATAACATAAAAATACAAAATAGAAACACAAAATGTATGATAAGAACAAGAACAAAACACAAACCCATAAACTCCCTCTCCCACACTACCAGTGTGCTGGGCTAATATGGTAACACCCAGGTGGGAGATAATGAGTTCTGGGAGACAGTGTAATCTGCTCCTGGATCGACAGCTTGAGAATATTCTCTACCACTTGTTTTTAAAACCACCTTGAGTGCCTTGGCAGAAAGGTGGTATTTAAATGGAGTATATAAAAAAAAAGGTGCCTAGGAAAAGGATGTACAGTGTACTTAGTATACATATTTACATTTGCCGGTATTTGTAATTGTGTTTTGGTGTTTTATTGTTCAGTTCTGCAAATGTTAAAATGAAGGCTTGTCACCTTCACTAGCCCTGTAGGTTCGTCTACCAATACCGTAGTTGTTTTCTGCCATGTCTGAGACTTTAAAGGGCAGCAGCAGTCCAAGGTTGACTCCAAGGCTTCAGAATCTTTGGCAGGTGACCTTGGATTCAACCCCCCAAATAGTCTCTTATTTGAAGTCGCAGATGATGCATTGGAGTTTCATACTTGCAGGAAAACCCTAGATTCAGAGAATGGAAGGGAACAGGCACCTCCTGTTTTTCTATCTTAAAAAGCATAGATGTTCTGAAGTATAAAAAGCAAACCCCTGGCCCTTATAGAACCCAGGATACAAGGCATTTGTTTTGTGAGAAACTTACCTGCTCCCACCTCTGCCTGATTTAAGCAATGACTCAGATTTAGGGAAGCAGCTCAGAGAGAAGTCTAAAGTGTCACACCCATTGTCCAGAAAGGGAACATCTTGGTTTATTTTCAAGCCTTTTATTTTGGTCTTTCCTTTTGGAGAAGTGATTGCTGCCCCACATGAAAATAATTCTGATATAAAGGATTTTAGTGTAACCCCGATTGGGCAGTAGTGTATCAATCCCGAAACATTATGCATTGCTTTTGCCAAAAGATTAAAGGAGAAGTGGCAGTTGGAATATATACTGGGCTTATATTTTTTTTTTAAATGTGCACTTTAGAATTACAAATAAAATCAAATGGGTCTCTTTTGCCAAGCTAAGTAAATTTTAAAAGGGCATTTTTATTTGTTTCTTGCTTGCTAGATATTTTACTTGAAGATGTTACAGATGGAATTCTCCATAAAGAAGGCCAGAACGTTAAAATTATAGTCACAATAAACAAGGGCTATGGTCGATCCAAGGTACTTTGACTTCCAGGTTTTATTGCTGTGTTCATCATCATAATTGTCCTTATGTTTCTGCTGTTACAAAGGCTGTACTACCCAGTAGTATATTCAATTAAGAGTTCAACAGCCCTTTTAATTTATCACACCTTGTACCTATATTTGTGTCATCCTGGCAGTGCCTCTAATTGATGATGAACAGCAAATTGCTCTGCTGCCTTTCATAGAAGTTTGGGTCTATATATGTCACAGCATGCTTTTGTTATGTAGGAAATGTAGTTACCTGCCTATCCTTAAAGCTTCTTCTCAATGAATAGGCCTACTGTAGGCTATATGTTAGTAGTCCCCACAAATTTGCCACAGAAGGTTTCCCATTTCAACCTTAAATATTGCATTAGATGAAATAAAAGGTTGGCACATCACTGAACTAATTTCCAGAAATATCTGCATGCACAGCTGTATATCTTAATTAATATCTTAATTAGTATTGGGTTTGCATCAGTTTTTGTTGTGATAACTGTGGCATATCTCAAAGGAGGATAATGTCTTCTTCTGTGGAAAAAATATTCAGTAAGTCTTACAAAATAATACCTGTGTAAGTTCTTCCACATCTCTCTCCTGAATGCCTCTTCTCTTTATAGGAGCAAAAACTGCAGGCATATTTGATAGGATCCATTGGAGTCAGTGGTAAAACAAAATGGGATGTATTAGATGGTGTAATCAGACGGCTCTTTAAGGTAGGACATTTTTGAGTCAGTTCAGAAAGATGAGCCTAGGCTAGGTTTTGTAATGTTTGCCTGATGTTTAATTTTCTTCTTACTCACAGCTTTGCCACAACAAATAGATCAGGGGCAGGGAAAGGAGGGCTTTTGTATGCAGTGAATTGGTTCTTTTAGGAAGGTAGAGGCTTTTTTTGGCTTTTTTTTTACTTCTCCCACTGTGAAGGAAACAGAATGCCATAGTGGGGTAGGAGAGCTGAAAATAATGCTAATATATTTCACATCTGGCAACCAATGTGCCCCTTTGGTTTCAGATAGTACATGGCTGGACGAGTCTAAAAAGCCCGGGACACAAATTTTCACGGCCTTCTAGTGGCTATAGTGGCTCATTTACCAAGTGATGTATTTAGCATTACTGGAAGTGTATACTTGATTCTGACCAAACTAAGCCTCCTCATGTTTGCTCTACAACCCCACTCCAACCCATTCAATACAGGTCCCCTTGGGGCCTCACATTTTGCAGTGTTTATGGTCAGCCAGATGACTGAAGTAGCACTTTTAGTCTAACTCCACAGCAGAGCTGTAGCTAGGGAGTGGTTTGGTGGGCCCCCACCAGGGGTGCAGGCAATGGGGGGTCAGAGCAAAATCGGCTAAAATATGTCCATAAATATTGATTTTTGCCTCATAAGAAATGGTTTTTAAAAGAGGATGAATTGGAAGGGGGGTTGGAGGAGAGGCAGAAAGAAGAGCTAATTTGTCCATCTAGGGGGCACAATCTGGATGGTTCTGCCATGGGCACAAGATCACCTAGCTATGGCTCTGCTCCCCAGTTCCCCAGGCCAGGACGGCTGGAGCTTTGGTAGGAGCAGATGCTTCAGCGATGGAGCAGCTCAGATTGGGAGCTTATATAGGAGCTGGCTGTGTCACACCCATTCCTGGCTCTCATGTCAGGCTTGGTCTGAGCAGCTGTTTCCACGCACTTTTCACACAGCCTCATGCGCAGCTAACCAGCCACTCTATTGGTGGCTCTAAACTTCCTGCCTGGATCTCCATCTCCTCTGTTTGTGTTGCCCTGGGGAAGATGGAGAGGACTGTCTGGAGCCAACCAGAAACAAATGCAGCTGCTGTGAAGGCCTCATTTCTGGGCCAAGGATATCCTTATCTGATGATTCCTCAGAGTCATTGGCAGTGTGAAGATCTGTTGCCAAATTAATTGTTCTGCTATACAGCCAGTGTAAAATTTGAATTTGTCACTCCTTAGACCAGAAATATTGATTAGTTTTACAACATCCAAGTTTGTAAGAATCATTTTGCAGATAGGGTGTTTTCTGCTTAGGATGCTCTGTGTCTTGATGCTATCAGAATTGTGATATACTGTACATATATATTGAGGTCAATGTACACAGAAACAAAATGTTTGCCTTTAAGTATCTACACATCAATAGGGGAGAAACTAGTAGAAATCGAACCTGTGTTCTTTCATGATGTTTTTTAAGATGTCATGAAATTCTTTCTCAGGGTATGTCTGCACTACATACATATTCAAAATTTCCTTCATCCATTGAAACTTATTGTTCATATAATGGCTAGCACCATTTTATCTAAAATTCTGATGATCTCAGAAAAGCAGTTGCTAAGCTGGAATGTATGTTTGGATGAGCATCAGCATGCAAACCACACATTCTCTTGGAAGCAAGATAGGCAATGTGCCAACTTGTATACTTAATGTGCAGCCAAATGCCCAGTTCAGCTCTTCTCTTGTTTAAAGTATTGTTAAGCCCCTTCTTTAATCTGATTCCCTTTTATTCATTGCTTCATGAGCTGCTCTGTATTTCATATATTTTATGTTATGGTAAATGTCAGAATGTCTGAAGATTGTATGAGCCCCAGTGGGAAATATATATAAAAAATGCTTTCTGACATTTACACCTAAAGCATAGTGAGTGTTCTTTATCTGTAAATGATGGAAATGAGTGTGACATTTAAACAAGTGGGTGCATTTAATTCTTCTATCCTTGTGTCACATATAATGGCTGCTGCATATGTATTTTGTCTTTTCTCATTTCAGGAATATGTTTTCCGAGTGGATCCAGCTACTAGCCTTGGTTTAGGTTCAGACTGTATTGCTAGTTATTGTATAGGTGATGTCATTCGATCCCAAAGCCAAGAAGTGCCTGAATTGCTACCTTGTGGGTATCTGGTTGGAGATAATAATATAATCACTGTGAACCTTAAAGGTAAAATTACACTATATTTTATTCCTTTCCTCTGCATGTGCTTTCCTCCTTGAAACTTCTTTTTAGCACAGTATAATTCCTTTATCTTACAAACACATACATGCTCTTGGGTAGAATCCCAGTTGTGTTACTAAATTTACAGCTATAAGTAAAGTTAACCATGCAAAATGAGCTTCTGAATTTATGGGATCCCTAAAGCAAGCAGGAAGGGACGCGGGTGGTGCTGTGGGTTAAACCACAGAGCCTAGGGCTTGCCGATCAGAAGGTTGGCAGTTCGAATCTCCACGACGGGGTGAGCTCCTGTTGCTCGGTCCCAGCTCCTGCCAACCTAGCAGTTCGAAAGCACCTCAAAGTGCAAGTAGATAAATAGGTACCACTACAGCAGGAAGGTAAACAGCGTTTCTGTGTGCTGCTCTGGTTTGACAAAAGTGGCTTTGTCATGCTGGCCACATGACCTGGAAGCTATAAGTCGGCTCCCCAGGCCAATAACATGAGATGAGTGCCGCAACCCCAGAGTTGGTCACGACTGGACCTAATGGTCAGGGGTCCCTTTACCTTTAAAGCAAGCAGGACCTCTTTTTGGTAGCTGTCCATAAATATTGTTATGATGGGGTTTTGGGGGGCGGCGGGGGTATTAGGCTAAATACCCGGTCCTCCTTCTAATTCCTGTATCCACCACAGCTTTAATTGCTGGAATAGCCAGGCCAGCCTAGGTGATGGGCTGTTAAAAGAACAAAAGAAAGGTGCTCTGTGCCAGATGACAAATGGGTGGGACCCCTCCTCCAACGCTCATTTAGAAGGACAGAGCCTGAGTTTTTAGGGCAGAATTTGCTGCTTTGTGGTCTGGAGACTAGAGGAAAAAGCAGAGGGTCAGAGAGCAATGTTCGGTTTCCATTTGAATTGAAGGCTGAAGCTATGGAAGAAGCAATATCCTTTTGGGGTGTTAATACAGTACTGTGAACCCATCCATCATAGGCTCGGGTTGTATAGATGTGTAAACAAACCATATATCATAAAGACACCCACAATATTTGCTATGTCTGATTCCCAAAAGGAAACACGAATGGGGGATAAGCACCTGAAACCCCTGGAATTTCAGAGATTGGGGTGGCATGTAACAATATTTATCGTATTCAAAATCTGCATCAAGCCATCTGGTGTTTTTATAGTTAATATGTACAGTACATGTTAAAGTCCTTTTCCATCCAAGGGAGTTATGTGGCAGCAGCCATCTTTCTTTTAAATATGTAATTCCCTCACCCCATATGAGCCCAGCCTACCACATCCTGAGTAAATGTGATAATACCGGGGGGGGGGGGTATATAGAGAATAATTTAGTGACGAGTGGAGAGGATGCAGTTGTGTAGTTTTGAGATGGGTTAGATTCAAGCTTTCAAGCTTCAAGAACTCTTGCACCCTTAACACTTGGCCACCCTAGACTGATGTTGACTTGCTTTGCTTTGCATCTAAAACCAGTACAGAAGAGGACTTTAATATAACAATGAACGGTTAGAATTCCAAATCAATCACTTCAGACAGGGACTTCAAATATTCCATATAGCCATGGGGCATTCTATTTTCAGGGTCTTCAAAAAGACTTTGTGTCATTTGGTGTGATATCTCTCTCCTGCTAACCCTTGCTGCTGTCGCTTTGACCTTTTTCTTTTAAATGCCTCAAACATTTCAGATATACATCACTGCCTCAATGAGTTTTCGCTTCACATTTGCTTTGATTGCATTGCTACCAATCATTGAGTCATGTGGTGAAGTCACTGTTTAATCTTTTTTTGGCCCCAAGGAAAGGTCTGTGCACTTCAAGTGCTTTTCAGATGCTGGAAGAAAGGTTTGTATTAAGGGCATTTACCTGCTGTCAACATTTCAAAAACTAGAAGAGGAAACAAGTATTAAAAGTGCCTTCTCTTAAATAATTCCATGTTTTGCCAAAAACAACGAGACAGAGAAAAATAGATTTCCTCTCCTCACCCCCCCCCACCCTTTCTTCTCCCCTCTATCTAATTTCCAGGAGTAGAAGAAAATAGTTTGGACAGCTTTGTATTTGATACATTAATTCCTAAACCAATTAGCCAACGGTACTTTAACTTACTGATGGAGCACCACAGAATTATCCTGTCAGGACCTAGTGGCACTGGGAAGACCTATTTAGCCAACAGGCTTGCGGAATATGTGATAACGAAGTCTGGCAGGAAAAAAATGGAAGATGCCATTGCTACTTTTAATGTAGATCACAAATCAAGCAAGGTAAGACATTAAAAAGAACCAACAGCTTATCAAATGTACAATTTTTAAGAAACTGCAGATGTTTCATTACATGCTATGGACTTATGTAATTGCTGATGTTTCCTTTTATTTAGGATTTCCCAGCGTAGTCTAAATACAGTAGCCACTTGTGATTGCAAATACTTAACAAATAAATCCAGGTGCTTATCAGCATCAGTTAGCATATTCAAAGTTAAATCTCCAATCTCTGTTTTTTTTTCTTTTAAAAAACAACAACATTTATTCAAAACCATTCAGAATATGGAATTTTTCAGTATTCACAGTGGAGCAAAAATGACAGTCAGAAACTTGCAATATCAACCTTATCATCCCACCATTTTCATGCTTTCTGTCATGTTACAAAGATTGTGCCAGTGTTGGTGTACATAAAAAAACTTTGCCTTCAAAAACTTAACCAACACACTCGTACATTGTATATTTGATGCCCCACCTAATTCACAAGCTGCAGCTTTTTAGAGAAAACGAATTACCGTACTTTGATTGAGGAAATTCTTCCATCTTACCTAGGAAGTGAATGAGTAATTCCATTGCCCATTCAGTTGTATTATGGAAGGTGAAATTGGAATCCGCCCCAGCAAAGGATGTAAAAGGGGGTTCTACACAAATGCAACTCTATGCGGCGGGGGGTGGGTACTTCCACTCAGAAACCCTGCATGAAGCTCCTTTCATGCCTTCTTTTGAATGAACAGAGGTTGGGGTGGGGCAAGCAAATAGAAACCAACTACCTTAGGCGTGATACGTCTTATAAGGCTTCCCCTTGTCGTTCAGATGATTAGACTTGCCACTTACGGTAACTAGGATCCTGTTACTGAAAACCAATTTTTAAAAAAGGGGAAAAAAAGAAAAGAATGCTCAGAGCAAGTACCTCAGGCTGACATTGTCAAAAATGGTTTAAGCAGCAATTAGCGTGCAACCCCAGAGTCGGTCACGACTGGACCTAATGGTCAGGGGTCCCTTTACCTTTTTAGTTTTAGTGGAAGCTTTGCAACTGCGAGGGTGTTAGTTGAGCATCTTCTATTTTACTGGGTTCTTCCTTCTTTTCTTTAAGGATGTCCAACAATACCTTGCAAATTTGGCTGAACAATGCAGTGCTGATAACAGTAGTGCTGACCTTCCTGTGGTAATAATTCTTGACAACCTCCATCATGTTGGTTCTTTGAGTGACATCTTCAATGGTTTCCTCAACTGTAAATATAACAAATGGTAGGTTTGCTCTTTACCTTGTTTTGAATATACTGAGTGTAAGTCATTGGTGTGGTACAGGTTGCTGGCTAGAGCTGACAGGAGTTTTAATCCAAAAAGCTTTAAATCAGGCATCCCCAAACTGCAGCCCTCCAGATGTTTTGGCCTACAACTCCCATGATCCCTAGCTAACAGGACCAGTGGTCAGGGAAGATGGAAATTGTAGTCCAAAACATCTGGAGGACTGAAGTTTGGGGATGCCTGCTTTAAAGCATTTATTTTTGCATGTCACACCACAATTAAATAAGAACCTGTATTCTCAATAGCAGTGTAAGCTTAATATTCTGCTATCATAGATATGGCTGTTATAAATTGCTGTCACTTCAAATAAACACTTCATATGATTTCATATAAGTAACTGCACCCTGGAAATCCATATGAACAAGCATAGCTTGTCTCTAAAATCTTGGCAACAGTGACAAGCTATGCTTGTTTATGAGTCTAGTTAACATGTTCTTCTACAGTATAGAATCCAAGCCCTGCTAGCCTAGAATGAAACGAAACTGATCAGGTCCTGCTATCTGCAGGTGTGTCCCAGGGCCATTACCCACACATTTTAGAGAGATGACAGAAGTGAAGGTAACGCCTGATAAAGCAGTAGAGTGGCAGGTGAGAAAAAGTTGACATTACAGTGTATGGTACAAATAAGCTCAGCTGAGTAATGGTTGCTCAGCTCTGACACACACACTATTCCTTTATGCAATGCAAATTAACATATAGAAGGAAGAGGACATTAAAGATGAACATTCTTGGTCATTAGATCTTCAGAGGCCTTTCTCTAGCTGCCCCGCCTTTGATAGTTAGGGAGTGACAACCAGAGAGAGAACTGGTTTCTTTGTGACACTGACAGACAGGTAGACAGGGTAGGTAGGATTTGGGAGACAGACCAGCAGATGTCAGGTCAAAACATTGTATTCATTTTTGGCCATGTTTTGATTTTTACTAACTTATTACATATATACCCCATGTTTTTGTTTTTTAAAAATGATAAAGGCCAATAACAAGAAAACCCAAAACATAACAATAACTAATGTAGCAATAGGTATCATAATAAAACCTAATACAAATCAGGGAGGGAAATAAACAATGATTTTAGTGTAGCCTTTTGGTTTTTATTTTCATGTTGCAAAAACATAGATTTCCTGAATTTGATGGTGATTTTATGTTGGGCTTTTTTCCCCAATTCCGCCTAACATTTAAAAACAAATAAATGACAAGATGTAAATGTGTTAAATTAATTGGCAGCTCTGTTTATTTCTGTAGTCCCTATATTATTGGAACTATGAACCAGGGAGTTTCATCTTCACCTAACCTTGAACTGCATCAAAACTTCAGGTAAAAAATTGTGTTTAAAAATGCTTATATATATATATTTTGTGTGTGTGTGTTGGTGTTGTAATAGGTCTGTTCTT
The DNA here is from genome assembly GCF_963506605.1 of Zootoca vivipara. Classification (NCBI taxonomy): domain Eukaryota; kingdom Metazoa; phylum Chordata; class Lepidosauria; order Squamata; family Lacertidae; genus Zootoca; species Zootoca vivipara. The sequence goes on from NC_083285.1 coordinate 31,229,117, forward strand.
TCTGATGTGGATACATCAGAAAGCCACCACGTAGATGTGTTTCCAGGTAGTCCTAAAATAAAACGAAAGTTAAATGCCAAGTGGCGTTTAGTAATATGTGAAAGGAGACCATGTCTTTTCACCACATTTACAAGGCACCTAGGTGGTAAAACTGCTGTGCGCTCTGTCCAAATAGTTTGGGATACTGATGCCAAAAAGGTCACCTTTGTAGGGTTGGGGAAAATTTTTTGTGGATAGATAAATAGACAGAGATTTCATCAATTTTTTACCTTTCTCACTGAACTTAGGGCCTGATATTGAAGAAAATCTATGAGTTATGGGGAAGAAATTTAAGAATCACACTCCTGTAGCTCAGCAGCTTGTTTACAGACAGTGGCCAACTGAGTGCCACAGGCAAGCTCAAGAAGGGCTCGCCATCCCCTGTTGATAATTCCTAGCATCTGGTAGTCAGAGATACACTATCTCTGAACACAGAGGATGCTGTCAGGTCTCCTAGAGGACTGAAGCCCAAATCTTCCACGTAATCGTTTCCTATTTTCTTCTTAGCCATTTAAGCTTGTGCCTATCACATCGGCTGATAATAATATTGTTTGTAGCTTAATTATGCAGTATGTGAAGAGGCACTATCTATCCATTTTAGTGGATTGCCCAGAGTTCCTGTAATGTGAGTCCGTTCTTTAACTGATTCTTTGCCTGCATAGGTGGGTGCTGTGTGCCAACCACATGGAGCCTGTCAAAGGGTTCTTATCCAGGTATCTGAGAAGGAAACTGATTGAGACAGAAATAGAGAGGAGCGCACGCAATAATGACCTCATCAAAATAATCGACTGGATTCCGAAGACATGGCATCACCTGAACAGCTTCTTAGAAACGCACAGTTCTTCTGATGTAACCATCGGTGAGGCCTCTCTTCAATTAATAATGCAAATTATGGGACAAAAAACGGGATCTTGAGGCTTATCTAAACTTACAGGCTTACCGTGAGTCTGCTTCACTGATGTCAAATTAATTGGCAGCTGACCTTTTGTGCTCAAGCAAAGCATCTAGGAGTGGATTGAGCTGGAGCTTGGGTTGGCAAACTTGGTTATAGTTTTTTAAAAAAACCTACTAAAATGAAAAGGACATGTAATTGCTCACTCATGCTACACAACTGCAGTTTGCTAGTTGAGTTTTTTCTTCCTTTGTCCTTTTCCTGCTTGTCCATTTTTCAAAAGGTTTCTTCTTTCTAACTCCCCCCCCTTAACATATTTCCACTTGTTTTCTGACTTTCAATAGCACAGTACTAGTGCACAGCTGTAGATTTCTTTCACAAATTAAAACAGGAATATCAGCCAAGAGAGTGGAGCAAGAGGACATTGTGAACAAATTCACAAGACTGTTGTTACACCAACATGATCTGTGGTTGTTTTTAGAACTGAGATGTAACCCAACCCCATTTTCTCAGGCCCATTCATCCGCCATGAAAGTGGGGTGGGTGCACTGGCGAAGGAAGAGGAGTGCGGGGGGAGCGCACTGCCCCCAACAGCGTGATCCCGGTGGGGTGCCACCATGGCCCTGTGGGTGGCGTGCCATGCCCCCAGGGCGTGCGCCAGCCCCACCGCCGCCTGCTCTCTGCCCCCTGGTGCTGGAGCATGAAGCTCCACCACTGGGTGGGTGGGTAAATGTGACTTGTGAATGTCTTTCTTTTAAAATAAATAAATAAATGGGGAGGGGTTTCCTTATCTTAGCTTTAAATATGATGTGTGGGAGGGGTTTCCCCCCTCTTCTTTTTAAGCCAGAGCAATAACAACAAAAATGGTGGAAGGTGCTTCAAGTGAAAGCTTAGCTAGTGCAGTTGAATTTCTGGTCAGAACATCCCTGGGGCTGTCCTAGCCTACAAGCAACTTACTAAAGCATTGTAATAATAACTCAGTTTTCCTTAGCACTAAACTATGCTTTATTGTCCCTCTATGATGTCAAATACACTAAGTCATGATCCATCTGCCACTGTTGGCCCTCTGTGACATCAGAGCATGGCAGCCAATGACATTAAGAGAGGCACTGGGGACAGATAAGACTAAGACAGACAACATAATTTTACATTTTTAAAAGAGAGAGATTTTTAAAATTCATCTTTTCTCTATAAGCATTCCCAATTGGCGACAATTTACTTTGACATTTGCCATGTAGCAGCTGGCAGCTGCTGCAACATAGACAAGCAAGTGAAATAAGTTCAGCATATTTATGTAACAGCATGCCTTGCTTTCAGAAGAAATGAGTACAGTATTGTGTCATTTCTCCCAACATAAACAAACACAATATAGAACCTATGAAGCAGTTTGATTCTAATAAAAAACAGAGCTCATATTTGCTATGTTGCAAACTTCCAAAATAATGCCAGATATTGCCCTTTTCTTCTTCTTCCTCTTCTTTTTTCTTTTACAAAACATGTTGTCATATCTTATGTACAAGTAGCAAGCTAAATGCAGGAAAATGCCACTCTATGTTTTGAAGAATTGTTTGAATTCCATCGTGAATGTGGAATGTTAACTTCAGGGATGGGAAATCTGCCACCGACCATGTGTGATTGGACTCCTATCAACTCCTTCCAGCATGGGCAGTGGTCAGGGATAATGGGAGCTGTAGTCCAATAACATCAGGAGGGCCATAATATCCCCCCTGTCTGCTTTAAACAGCTTGCTGAGTTCATGTTTTCTAACAAAAAATAATTCCTATCTTAGGTCCTCGCCTTTTTCTGCCTTGCCCTATAGATGTTGATGCTTCCAGAGTGTGGTTCACAGACCTCTGGAATTATTCCTTGGTACCATATATTATGGAAGCTGTGAGAGAAGGACTTCAGGTAAGACTTTAAACAGATGGCAAAATTGTAAAAAGCATATGCATTTCCCGAGGGATAATTTTACTTTTTTTTTACAAGACACTTCTGGCTGATCTGTGACAAAGGGACACTGAAATATATCTGCACCAGCTTTTTGTGCCCATTTTCATCCTCTTGCTGCATACTATATATCTGGAGGAGAATGAATTCTTTCTAAATTTAGAGCTTTATTTTAACAATCCTTTGTGCTTAATTAAGAAAGAGGAAGAGGGAGAAAGAGACAAAATTGCTTTTATGTATTTAGTGGTTTATTGCCTGAATGGCTTTTGCCTGGGAGAGAGGTGGTGGTTCTGGCAATGGGAAATTTTGAAGCACACATTATTTCATTCTCAGACTGAACCTTGGGTTTATAAACTCTTGTTTATGGCATAATAATCACAAAAAGTGATCTAGTTATATTGGCAACTAGCACTCATCCAAAATATTAACTACCGGTACTTCCATCTTTTTCATTTAATTACAAAAACACTGGCCTGTCAATAAGCCACAACTGAAGCAACTTGAATTGTTTAAATATTACACTGATTTTTTGGAAAGTCCTTTCAAGAAAGAATAGGAGCAGCATCTACAACCATCCAAGGACAGTAAAATGTCGTCTTCATGGCACTGAGAATTTCAGGCTTAGAAAATATGTGGCCAAGCTATGCATTGTGCCAAGTGTTGTTGTGTTGTATTTAAAACAAAAGTGGAGCTGATCAGGATAGGGACTGTGGGACGTGGGAATTTAAGCCTGTGACCCCCTGCCCTACACCAAAGTGCTTCCCTTTTGACTGTATCTATATATCGGCCAAAAAATATGGATGCATTTTGGGTTGGGAGGAATTTTGAGGTTATGGAGGCATGAAACTCACTGGGATTCTTCACTACTGCCAGCTGCCATTTTTCTTCCCCTGAAAAGGCTAGAAGAGCACTGTGTCGTGGCATAATGTCATTAAGATGGGGAGAAATGACAGTATCCACTGGAAGCTGCCATTCACTCCCCCCACCCTACATGCCATCATTCTGGGGAGAAAAAAAAATGCCTGCCAGCCCCAGTGAGATGGAGTTTCTATCACCTGAAAATACAAAAGGGAGGGTTAATGAACCTCATCCCATTTTGTTGTCAAGCATCAAATTTGGGGCAAAAGGTCTTGCACTACCATGCTGAACATTCTCCTACTGAAATTAAGCAACCCATTTGTTTTTCTATTTTGCAATGGACACTTAGATGTATGGCAAACGGGCACCTTGGGAAGATCCTTCAAAGTGGATAGCAGATACTTGTCCATGGAGTTCACTGCAGCATGATTGGTCATCATTGCTTCAGTTGAGACCTGAAGATGTTGGTTATGAAGGTTATGCATCTGCCAAAGAAGGAACCACTTCAAAGCACATTCCACAGACAGATTCAGAAGGAGACCCTTTGGTAAAATGATTATTATTACTATGCTATTATTATTGGTGAGAGCCAACATAGTGGGAGAGGCCATCTACTCACACAGCAGGGTTTATCCTTCCTCTCCATTCCCCTGTAGCCCCCTCATAAACCACCAAAAACTGTTCCAGAGGATTAAGGGAACCTCCAGAGCATATTTAGGGGCTGGAGGGGAGAGAAGAGAAACCAGAAATTCAGTTAAGCATTCAGTTTTGCTTTGCACAAGTAGGTGGACATGTAGACATGTTTTTCTTTTTCAGCAAGTACAAGTCAAAAAGGTGGTTAGCTATTTATAATCAAATTCTGCTTAAGTCTCACAACTCTCCAATTAAGCACCACGTTGCACTTCCTAGACTGTTTTTCAGCTCACTCCTTTTTTGACTCCTTTTTTCCGTACTCTGCTGTCTCTGCTCTTTCCTTTATCCCCATAATTCCTTGCTTTCAGCTACCGTATTTTTCGGACCATAACATGCACCGGAACATAACACGCACCTAGTTTTTTAGAGGAGGGAAACAAGAACAATTTTTTTCCTGGTTTTCCTCCTCTAAAAGGCTGGGAGGGGGGGGTGAAGGAGGCAGTGGGGGTTGGCAGGGAAGAATGAGCAGCATCCCTCCGCTCCCCCCCCCCACTTCTCGCTGAATGTGGGGGAAGCAGGGGGAGGCAGAGGAGATGCTGGTGGTTGCTCCCCACCAACCCCATTCATGAAAGCAGGCTTGTTTTCGCAAACAGGGTTGGTGGGGAAGAACGAGCAGCATCCCTCCAGTGCTGCCGGCTCTGGCAGGGGCAAGCCCATCTGCCCCCCTTTCTTGGGAGAGCCGACGGCAGCATCAGAGCCCCGAAAGGAGTGCGGTGATGCCGCTGCCGGCTCTCCAGGGGCAAGCCCGTCTGCCCCCCACTCTTGGGAGAGCTGGCGGCAGCATCAGAGTGCCGAAAGGAGTGCGGTGATGCCGCTGCTGGCTCTCCAGGGACAAGCCCATCTGCCCCCCGTTTTTGGGAGAGCCGGCGGCAGTATCAGTGCCCCTAAAGGAATGCGCTGATGCCGCTGCCGGCTCTCCAAGGACACAAGCCCGTTGCCCCCCATTCTTGGGAGAGCCGACGGCAGCATCAGAGCCCAGGAGGAGTGCACTGATGCCACTGCCGGCTCTCCAGGGACTGCCACCACCGTCCGCAAAAGTGGAGCGTGCTGGCGGCGGTGGGGGAGAGAGGAACGAGCAGCTTTCACTCCTCGGAAGCCACTGCCAGCGCGCTCCACATTTGCAGCTTCCGAGGAGAAAGAGATGCTTTTTCTTCTCCTGCCGCCGCCACCCGTCTTTGCTCCATAACATGCAGCACATTTTAGGAGGGGAAAAGTGTATGTTATGGAGCGAAAAATATGGTAACTTTGTACTCTCTCTTCTTTTCTTGACTCACTTGTTTTGTGTTGACCCAGCTTCCTGATCTTTTATTATACTTGAGGTTTAAAAATCACCATTACTCCCCAAGTAGCTTGGCCAGAATGATGAGTAGGAAATCCTCATGCACAAGGTTTTTTTTTCAGCTGGAACTCCAGTGGGCGCCATTGCCATAAGAGAACAAGGGAGATGTTCATGCTGAGTTCCAGCACTTCTTTTTCTAGGGGAAAAAAAGGAGCATTGCTCATGCATATATATACCGTACTTTTCCTACAAATAGTCTTAGGTTACTATATGGTTGCTTTAAATTGTCATCTGCCTCCATATAGTGTACCCAAGATAATATTGGTGTCTATTCAACATATAAGGGACACAGGTGGTGCTGTGGTCTAAACCACTGAGCCTAAGGCTTGTCGAACGGAAGGTCGACGGTTCGAATCCCCACAACAGGGTGAGCTCCCGTTGTTCTGTCCCAGCTCCTGCCAACCTAGCAGTTCAAAAGCACGCCAAAGTGCAAGTAGATAAATAGGTACCACTCTGGCGGGAAGGTAAATGGCATTTCCGTGCACTCTTCTGGTTTTGCCAGAAATGGCTTAGTCATGCTGGCCACATGAACCGGAAAAACTGCCTGCGAACAAACGTAGGCTCCCTCGGCCAGTAAAGCGAGATGAGCGCCACAACCCCAGAGTCGTTCGCAACTGGACTTAACTGTCAGAGGTCCTATACCTTTACCTTTTATTCACCATATACTGTCATTAAAAGGATCTAATCAGATTATACAGGACTTGTGCCTGAATGTAACTATTCTTCTAAGCTTCACATCAAGGAGTTATCATCTCAGGATATCAGTCTATTTCTATGCCAATTGCAAACATTTTGACCTATCCTAATATCCCATCACAATTTAAGAGTGAAAAAGAAATAAAGGGGGGAAGCCACATAAATCCAGGTGAATATTAGAGGTGTAGTGGGGAGAGATCCTGAGAAGTAGCTTGATTTAAAAGGCTGGATCCTCCCTTACACTACTTTAGTGGTATTATTTTATTTCATATTTATTTTTAATAATTGTGAACCATTTCTATTTTTTTAAGGAACTGAAAAAATCAGTAGCAAAGCAATATAAAACAAAACAACCACTACCAAAATTCCACCACCAACCTTCCCCCCCCCACAAACACAATCAAAATGTTAGCATATATAAACAAGGTGCACAACATTATTCAACCCAAACATTTGTGGCTAGCAACCTATATACCCTGCAGGGGGGTACTATATGGTTGTGGCCACTGTAAAGCTAATAAGACCCAAATAAATCTGAGAAGAAGGTACTGGGGCAAGAAAAAGCACATAGCCTACTTTTCTTTGCTCAGAGAAACCAAAGCACTTCATTTCAAATAATGCACCATTTAAAAATGCTGGTGGTGTAAGATCAATTCCCTGAGCAACATGGCGAGAGGGACGCTTTCTAAATACCAACTATAATTACAGTAATTTTAGGCACTGAGCATCTTACAGCTCTCCGGGGCTCTTGATGTTAAGTAAGATGTGCTTAAAGGCTCCTCTGGAAACCAGCCTCGCAGCTGCGGCATGCTATTTTCTGTTGCCAAGGTCGGCTCCTGGGCAGCAGATGGTGCTCTTGTATTCAGCAGCTGGCTTAAGTCCACTCCACTTCAGTCCCCACCTCCCCTCCTTCTCTAAGATGGTGTGACTGTGTATGCAAAAGCGATTGCATTCCTTTTTATCCCCACAGTGTATTCTTACACCAAAAGCCTAGTCTATTCTTACCTTGGCGTTGGGAAAATGGATTCAGGATCGTGGCTCAGATCAAGAGCTCCCTGTCCTTTAAACACCTTTGAATTCCTGCAGCTTTCCATTCTTTCCAAAGTTTCCATTGCTCCCTGGCCTGTGGAGACTTTAAAAAGAAGAAGAGGGATTCAAAAGTTTGCCCTGGAGAAGCCATCTCAGCCAGCACTGATTTTTCAAAGTGCTGCACCCATCACCTGTCCCTGTTGCCCGCTCAAAGGCTTGAAAGCAAAGCCACTGTTGCCTTCGCTTCTTAACAGCAATGACACCAGCATTTCCTTGTGTCTTCCTCAGATGAACATGCTAATGAGGCTGAAAGAAGCAGCCAGCTACTCCAGCGCACAGAGCTGCGACAGCGATACTGCTAGTCACCACGATGATATACTGGACCCCTCGCTTGAGTCAACTCTCTAGAGAGGAACGGGCCTGGTTATATAGGATGCTGGTTAAACTGTCCTGACTTGAACTGCTGCAGTGCCGAAGCAGCGCGTGCCAGGGTGGCCCGAGAGAGAGAGCGTGAGTGCTGTGTCATATATAGGCGGTCGACTTATCTCTAGAAAGTCAGGAAAGCAAATCAAAATGGAAAGCTTGAATTAGTTTATTTTCAAGAGATTTCAGTATCAGTGGAGCTGAGTGAGACTCCATCAATCAACTGGAAAGGGCCTTTTAATGGGAGGGGGAGGGGGGACAACTAAGCAGATTGCACATGTGTTAGCCAAACTGGAATCTCCTTGGGGTTGTTTCTTTCTGTCTTTCTTCCTGTCTCAAAAGTTTACAATGCAAGTGTTTAGTTTTTTTTACACTTCAATTTACTACGATGTGCTGTGTTAGTGGTCTTCGCGATCCTGGTCCTCTAACCTCTGCCGGTGCCCTGTGGCGCTCATTACGAGACACAATGGTAGTGTTTGAATTGTACACTGCTGCCCATTCCAAAATGAGTTGGAGAAAGAAAAAGAAAATACAGAAAGCAAACTCCATAAAAGCACAAAACAGTTTTGTGCAATTGCCAGGAAAACGCTACTGTGATATATGCTGGAAAAGTGCCAATTTGATGCTAAGCTGCCAAGTTTGCAGTGATGTGGTCCACCAAGGTTTCTGGGTTGTTGTTGTTTTCCTGTACAAATCATCTGTTTTATATACAACTTGTTTTTAGCCGCGAGGGTATTTTTTAAACACCTGCCCACCTCTTAACAAGGTTTTTTTTTGTTTTTTTTACCAATTCTTATCTGACACTGAGTAAAGGCTTTCTTAGGGCTTCGTATGTTTCGAGCCTTTTCAGTGGGGGTGGGGTGGGGAAGAGAACATTTCCTATGGTGCTGTCTCACTGCCTTAAAACCGATTTCTAGAACAATTTTACAGTTGGTTTAATTTGTTAAACCATTGATTATTTACACTGTTTTCTTTCTTCATTTACTAACGAGAGAGAGCATCAGTGAACACAGTAGCCTCATCTCTGTATATCATGTTTTTTAACGAAGTGGCTAGAAGAATGATCTATTGATATAGATATATAGATAGATTATATATATATATATATATAGTATTTTTTATCTTGTGTGAATACCATAGATTACCATCTAAAATATTCAAGTGACCCAGAAGCCACTCTTAATAATAAACAATTATTAATAGCAAAACCTGAGACAGTTGGCTTAAGTCCATTTGGTTCTATGAAAAAGAGCTTAATAAAAAGAGAGGTGTTTTGGGGAAAATCTTATCCAGCAGAGCTGGGAGCACTTGGTGCAGCATGAGCACAAATATTTCTTTATTCTTTTCCCTTCCTCTTCCCCCCCCCCCCCCCGCCCTAGTTTGAAGCATGCTGTTTTGATTGCAATTGTTGTACATGAAGAAATTCAGCATTATGACACAGTGATTGTCCACTGTGGTTGAGAGAAAAGTTTATACTGTAAAGGGGGAGGGGGGTTGGTTTTGCACAGTCTACTGGGAGGGTCTTGTAATATTAAAAAAAAGCCTTGCACAAATGAAAGCAAACAACAGTGACAGCAACAACAAAAATAAGAAACTGTATTTTATCTTGTTGGTGTTAAGAGATGTTTCATTTACTGAGATTACCTGTATGTTGCAAAAAATAAAATAAAATAAAATAAAAATATCCAGAGTCCAAACCATACAATCTGGAGGTTTTTAATATATATATATATATATATATATATATTTAAAAACAATGGTGTGTTTGTCCTGTATTTAGAATTGTTATGACTATGCAGGAGCTATCCATGCTAGAGTGAGCATGTTTCAAACTACATTATAAAAGCCAATACATCTTAGGCAAATACAAAAATGTTGTATATCCTGGCAGACTACACCAGTTTGAATGAAAACTGATTAGAGTAATTGGATATGCCGATTCAAATAAACAAAAGTAATACAAGGGCTATGGCATTGTGTAGACATGCACTTGTATACTTAGAGCCGCAGTCCTGAAATTGCCAGCTCTGAGCACATCACGTTCACTGCAATAGGATGCTAGTGGTTGCTTTCCAGATCCAGCTAGCCAGTGAGTATCTTCAGGACATGTAACTGGTGCTACAAATTCCTGTGGCCCATCTACTTTATAAAACAAAGTCAAGGAAATCAATGTAGTTTTCCTTGCTGCAGCACTGAAGCTACAGGTTCCCTGCATGGTGCTATTGCCCTAATAAATAAAACTCTGATATTATGCACAAAGAATGTAGTCTGAAATCAGGCACCAATCCTAGGATTACTTTCTCATATTGTTAAATGACATGCCACTCTCTGGCAGATGACTAAAACAACAACTGCTCTTTATGATATATGTGGTCTGAAACAACATATAAGCAAACCCATGAATTCCTGCCATTTTGACGCGCGCACACACACACAAAATACCTGTATGTATGTACCACATAATACAAATTCCCCTGCAATACATCTCAATGAGTCCACCTAGTTTACAACTTTAAAATGTTTGTGAAACATTTGTCTGTATACATTTTATATTTTGTACATTTTTGATGTAACATATCATGTAAATAGACAGAAACAGTGAGATAAATCATCTGAAAAGTTTTGTAGTCTTTGTAAAGCCCTAATAATAAGTATTTGGTGTCATCAGACTTAACTGGATGATGTATTTTCTATTGATTTGTTGTTCTTCTAGCTTGTAAACCAGCTTGCATATATTTTTTGCAAGTGTGCACACTGTATCTGTCTAAATTATTACTTTGCCATTAAAGTGGAATTATTTATTGACAGCTGAGTTTGATGTCTTTTACACTTTGCGATGTTACTTACAATAATATATGCATTTTTGTTCACACTTCACACTAGTAGGTGCATTTATGTACACATTTTTCTTAGTCTGACAACTGCACCACAAAAATTATGCAAATGTGAATTTCAAAGGATCAGTTGTGTTTCAGTTCACATATTGTTTCAGTAAGAGTGAGTTAGGTAGGTTCACATTAAAATATGAACCAAACCAAATTGTTCCTACTATTTGTACCTCCATGAAGCATTTGCACATGTGGAAGACTCAAATCTGTCACTATGTAGGCCCTACATATTGTATGATACCTAACTGTAGGTATCCAGAAAGCTCCTAACAGGTTAAGTGCTTCCACTTCACCAAATTGTAGGCTGCTTTTGGTACCGTACTTAAATTCAAAGACAGGGGCAAAAAGGCGGAACTGTTGCATTAAGCAAAACATAAAACCCTCATGGGAAAAGTAATGTTTGCTGAAAAATAGGGAATACTAACATCTTGGGTGCGGTGGGGGAAGCAAGTCAGTATTAAAGCAAATGGAAATGGCATAAGCAGAATGAAACACATTTATATAAGCTTCTGTTTTTACATATGCTGTGAAACTCATTCTATTAAAAAAAGGTCATTACTACAGTATGGATGTACTTACTCAAATAATTTCTAAATGGTAGTATTATTCAGAATGTGCTTGATTGAATCTCTTCACCTAATTATAGTTTACAGGGCAGAATGGGAAAAACATGCTCCTACCTCTGTATTCAATTATCAATTTATTACAGACCTTATTGTTTTTAAAGTGAGTTTCCATACTATTTTGGCTCTTCTGACTGTTTTCAAAACCAGTTTTGAAATTCTGGTACCATGATACAGTAGCCAAGACTAATGTTAGAAGAAATCTAGATAAATTAGGAAGACAGGCATAAGAAAGAACACATAAGAGCTCTCTTAGTTACAAGTAGCTAAACTACAACATTCTATTAACTGTTAATGTTTTGTTTTTAATAGCCTGGTAGGTGGTATCTAAACCACAATATGATGAAAATAAAATTCTCCATCCTGTCCTGTTAAGGAATCAAATGTTTAAATTCCACTATCACAGCCCATTTTTCCCCAGAAAATGACTGTCTATCTTTCCAAGTTAGCCCACCCATTTAGCATTAAGCATACAGGTGAAAATGTAACTCACAAAATATACACTGCACCTCCAGATGCATAAATTACAGGAAGATAGTCATTTCTTTTTTTATATACATAGACTCTAATGCTATATTTTGTAAAAATGCTTTTTCAGTATCAAGAGAAATAATTGCAGCTGAACAGTTATTTTGCTATGTAAAGCAACCATTTTGGCTCACCCTTGAATTATCTTCTGCTCCCTGCCTTTGGTGAATAAAGCCCAACTGATCTGGGTATACTGTGAAAAGAACATTTTAAATTCACACTCCATAGGATCCTATGTGGCTGGGGAAACTCAGCCAGATGGGCGGGGTATAAATAATATACAGTATTATTATTATTATTCCTATACAATTTAATATAGCTGTTTTGAAACTCTAAATCTATTTCTTTCAACAACGTCTATACATTATTGGATCCATCCTTTATCAGTGAGCTATAATTCAAGCTTTTGGGGGAGTCATGCCCATAGATATGCCATAATTAAGTGAAATCCATAAAAATCATATAGAAACAAAAACTCAGTGTCCCACTTCTCAGTATTCTAGAACATAACCCTACAGCAATGCGCAATTGTGGAAATCACACAAAGACAGTATTCAACAACCTGTGCTAAACATCGCTACTAAAACCACCAAAATAACAGTATTATATTTGGAACAAGAATCCACCTTGAGCTGTGAACAAAGCAAGTTAAAATGTTGGTGTCTGTTTAAAAAGAAAGAAAGTCAAAGGGATAACAAAGAAGAGAATGTAAGAAATCAATAAAACAGAAAGAATGGAATGTAATGCAGATTCTGTGGAAAAAAAACTTGCACACCTGAGGAGCAGCAACCTCCCAATAAACAGACTGGAAGCACCCCATGTGTCACCTGAGTCACTTCCCTCAAATTCACTTCCAATTTCACTTCAGGTGAAATTTTGGTGGCAACTGTAGCCTACAGAGGAAAGGACAATAAGCCCTTCTGAAGCCAAGAAGAGGCAATTGGATAGCAGCTCCGTGATGGTCAGCAACACATGGATTATTAATAGTATGCTATGAGTTGTGCGCTCTCTCTCGCTCTCTCTCTTTCTCTTTCTCACCCACCCATTTAACTGGAAGTACTCAGAAGCTCTAACAGTGCTGAAGACCGGCAGTTAAGTAGTACCACAGGTGGTATCAGGTGCACTAACAGAGCCAAGCACACTCACCACCATGCCCACGCTGTGCCCAAGTCCCTGACGCTGCTTCCTCTCTGTAACCACCAGCAATGCTCAGGGTGGGGAACCCGGAAACCCTGTCCTGCTGATGGCTCCTGAAGTGCACATAGCACTGACCTCTTGTTAAATTCAGCCAGCTGAGGGAACTGAGCCTGGCAAACCCAGACAAGCAGTCTCACCTTGGCTTTCCTCCTTCTCTATAAGACTGGTGAGGTGACATACCCTACAGGGACTTGTTCCAAGCATGCGGACAAATCATACCTTTTAGTTTGATTTAATCCCAAGCACATGTTGAAGCCCATATATGAATATGAGCTCATCCAGAGGCTTCCCCATTGCAATCAGCGGAACTGCAAACAACTGTTTGCAGGGGCGGAGCTAGGGGGTGTAGGGGGCGGGCCGCCCCGGGTTCCACTATGGGGGGTGGCAGTCGGTGGCCCACCCAGCGACTCCCAAGGAGAGCCCCTCCAACCTCCTGGTAAAAAGCCCGCTCGGCACGGCACGGCGCACTCCGCCAGTGGGCTATCTACCTGGAGCCTGGATGCTCCGTTTAGGCTCCGTTTAGAAGTCACGTGATCCCCCTCTACGTAGCACGCATGTGCAGTGGGATGCTGCACATGCATACAACGTAGAGGGGGTCGCACCCCCCCGCGACTTCAAAATGGAGCCTAAACAGAGCGTCCAGGCTCCAGGCAGATAGCCCACTGGTGCGGCAGGTACACTCCGCCAGTGGGCTATCTACCTGGAGCCTGGACGCTCCGTTTAGGCTCCATTTAGAAGTCGTGGGGGGAGGGTTTGCGATCCCCCTCTACTTTGTACACATGCGTCATTACGTAGCAATGCCCCCCCCCAGGTGCATGCCAATTTGCTGCCCCAGGTGTCGCGGCAGCTCGCTACGCCGCTGACTCTTTGCCTTCTGTAAATGTCTTCTATATAACAAAGTTATATTTTAAAAAACAAAACAAAACTCCAACCATAATTAAACATTTTTTTTAAAAAAACCCTTCCCTATACAAGATTGCCTTCAGACAGCTCAGGGGTTGGATAACTCCATACCCTCCAACATTTCTCCAATGAAAATAGGGACATCATAAGGAGAAGTGGGTCATTCTGGGATCAAATCAGAAACTGGGATGTCTTCTCTAAATCAGGGACGTCCCTGGAAAATAGGGGCACTTGGAGGGTCTGCTTCTACCAATCAAAAGCTGCGGTTGGGATCGCTTCACAGCCAATGTGTGGATCCTGTTTCGCAAGCCAGAGCTATAGTGACTCTCATGAAATGATGTATCTGTTGCTTATAACTCCTCGTGGCTTTTCTTAGGCATTACAGTACCAAACTTAATTGCCAAATTGTGTTTGTGTGACTATGTGTCAACACTGTCACTTATTTGACTTTGTCTGGATGCGTGACTGATGACTCCCTGGCCTGCAATGACAGATATTGGAGGTTCTGGAGAATGATAGTCTATTTCTCACAAAACAGTTGCATTGTTGTTTCTTGCTCTCAAAACTGCTTCTTATGCCATAATTAAATATACATACCAGTAGTTCCTCAGAGGGTGGCTTATTTTCCTTGATAACTGAATAATATCTTTCAAATTAAATGTTGCTACCATAAAGTTCATGCTGCAGCTATGACTGCACTTTCACCATGCAAATAGGTTTTTGTATAATAATACCACCAGCAGAAAATGGAATCTGCCATAAAAGATAAATTATGCAAGGAGCGGACCATGTGGCCTGTTGGTTGCATTAAATTGCTTTTTGCTTGTTCCTCATTCAGCTACATTCTTAAATAAACATTGATAAATTGTACTGAGTGATCACATTGTTACCAAGAGCAACCTTTTACCAGCACTCTGGTTTATTAAGCAACATAATATTTAGACTGCCTTATGGCAGTATGCGTCCTTCATCTTTAATGTTTTATTCAATTAGATATTATTTGTGGAGGAACGTATTTCTTGCATGAAAAAAGTTTACTTTTTTTTTAAAAAAAAAAAAACCCCCACCTGTAAACACAATACAAGAATGAGAAATACAGTGGTACCTTGGTTTATGAACACAATTGGTTCCGGAAGTCTGTTCATAAACTGAAGAGTTCATAAACTGAAGTGAACTTTCCCATTGAAAGTAATGGAAAGTGGATTAATCCGTTCCAGACGGGTCCGCGGAGTACTCAACCTGAAGCGTACTTAACCCGAAGCATGGGTGTAATTGGTTCCGGAAGTCTGTTCATAAACTGAAGCGTTCATAAACTGAAGCGAACTTTCCCATTGAAAGGAATGGAAATGAATTAATCCGTTCCAGATGGGTCCGCGGCGTTCGTAAACCGAAAATTCGTAAACCGAGGTTCCACTGTATGGCCATATAGCTTGAGATACTGCATTGGGGTGGGGAAATGTTCAGCCTGAAAGCTGCATTTCCTTCTGAACCATGTTTCAAGGGCCACAACATGCCAGCAGTGGACAGGATTAGAGGCAGAATGTGTTCAGTGGGATATACACACTCAAATACGGTACCCCTCTCTAACCTCCCTGCAGGCAACCAGGAGGGATTCTCAGAGTTCAAGGGCATATTCCAGCTAGGCAAAAAAAAAACTTGTGGTACAAAACAAAGTGAGTGAGGGATGCGGTCTAGAAAACTGGAGGGGGGGGCAGGTAAGGAGGCCTGAGAGGCCGTGTTTGGCCTCAGAAACTGAGATTCCCCACCCTTGTGGCATCATTTCCTCTGATGAAAATAGGGACGTTCTATTATTATTATTTTATTTTTACGCCACCCATCTGACTGGGTTGCCCCAGCCACTCTTGGCAGCTTCCAACATATATAAAAACATATAAAAAGATTAAACATTTAAAAAACTTCCCTATACAGAGCTGCCTTCATATGTCTTCTATAGGTTACATAGCTACTTATCTCCTTGGCTCAGGGGGTCGCAAAATAAGGACATTCTAAGGAAAAGCAGGACATTCCAGGGTCAAACCAGAAACTGGAGCAGCTTCTGTAAATCTGGGGCTGTGCCTGGAAAATTGGGGTGCTTGGAGGGTCTGCTGTGGTAGTTTGGCCACAATTTTGGCTACACATGGCAATAATCTCCCTGCAATTCAGCAGAGTTCTGAAACAGGCACTAACATGAGCTGCAGGGTCCCAATAAAAAGTTTCTGTAAGAAAGTTATTCATTAGAATAAACTGGTTCTGAAAATTACTTATTCAAGATGACTACTGCAGGACTGATTGTTTCTTCCATCCATGCCACTATTGCTATTTGTCACGTTTCTCAGGATAAATATTTGTCAATCTATTCCATGTACATAAATCTTCGTCAAGATGTTTTTGTAGCCAGTTGTTTTTACAATGTTAATTGATTCTATTATGTACACCAACCAGATTTGCATTTAAAGTATTTATTAGTTTTAATTGCTTTCAGGAAAACAATTGCAATCCTTGCAGGAGAAAAGGCCCAGAATTAAAAGTTGCAGAAGCTAATCTAAATTTTAACTCTCTGCTTTCATACAGGGGGGGGGGGGGTGGATCAGTCTGTTCCTAGCCTACGACAATGTTTGATATGCCCATTCCTAAATTCCACATCAATCTGTGGGTTTTAATTTTTAAAGCTGTATAAAAGCTTGCATTATTTTTCTGACATTTTATTCTAGCATGCATTTTAATTTAAAATACACACAAAGCACTTTGATGCATGGGGACAGTGTGCTTGAAGGACTGTGCTCTCCCACATATGCCCACTCATCTGCTATGATCTGTAGAAGTGCCACATGATGTTCATTGCACACTTGCAAGGAATCAATCCTTCAGTATGGCAGCAGCTACGCTGTGGAACTCCTTGCCCATTGCCATTAGGCAGGTCCCTTAACTGTACTGTTTTCAGAGCTTGCTAAAACCCATTTTGTTTCAGCAACCCTAGCCAGATATGTAAAGTTGACATTTTGATATGCAATTTCATTTTAAAATGCATATTTTTTTCAGCTGCTGATTTTATTTATGTCTTGATATATATTTTTTGAGGATCAGTTTGTTTTTAACTTCTGACCTTTATTAACAACTTTAAAGTCTATTTATAAAGGTGGTATCCAAACTCTGTTAAATATAAATAAACAATAAATATGTTTCTGAGCCAAGAAGTATATCTCATAATTCAGAGGAGTGTAAAGATGGAAGATTATGTCCAAATCACATACTTGTCATGTAAATACAAATCAGGTTAATTTGCTTAAAGATGTGAACAACAAAATCCTCACATTCCCCACAACTTGATAGCCTCCACTTTATCTTGATGTACATACACAGCACTGATCTTGTTACTTGAAAATCCTCAGCTTTGCATTCTTCAGGCATTTCCAGTGCAAAGATCAAGAAAGGAGCTCTTTCTCTTTTAAGAATCTAAGTTACATTTAAGTTCTGTGACTATTTTATTAGCAGGGCTGTACATAGCAATATTTGTAGCTCACAGCATGGAATCTGGACCTTTGGCTTACCTTCTGGATTAAAAAAAATGTTTCTAGTTCTCAGACTACAAATAGATGTTTTAAAATACTGTTTTTCTCTCACCATTCTCAAAGTGGTGAGTACTTAATTCCAAGGTACAGTACAGTACTTACGTAGATTTAGTTTTCTTTGGAAGAAGTCCTTGAAGACTCACTGTGTTTTATAATATTGAGTTTAGGTACAAAGGTACAAACTGACCATACAGGTGGAGATATGGCTTAAACAAATCCATAGCCCCACTTTTAGAAAGACTAGCGCTGTTTGTTTCCTTTAAGGGGGGAGGACTCCCTGGGACATAAGGTCTCCCCTTCTTCCATCCCAAACCCATCTCTCTGGCACTTAAAAGTAAAGGTAAAGGGACCCCTGACCATTAGGTCTAGTTGCGGACAACTCTGGGGTTGTGGCGCTCATCTCACTCTAAAGGTTGAGAGAGCTGGCACTTGTCCGCAGACAGCTTCCGGGTCATGTGGCCAGCATGACTAAACTGCTTCTGGTGAACCAGAGCAGTGCACGGAAAAGCCGTTTACCTTCCTACTGGAGCGGTACCTATTTATCTACTTGCACTGCGTGCTTTCGAACTGCTAGGTTGGCAGGAGCAGGGACCGAGCAACAGGAGCTCACCCCGTCATGGGGATTCGAACCGCCAACCTTCTGATCAACAAGCCCTAGGCTCTGTGGTTTAACCCACAGGGCCACCCGTATCCCCTGGCATACTTAACCCTGAGTAAACCTCCCCCGGGGAAGGTCAACCAAACACTCCATCAGGCCGTGACATCCACAGCCTTCAAAGGGACATCTCCCATAGTAGACGTCAGCAGAGCAGCTAATTGGCCCTCGCTGCACATCTTTTCCAAACATTACAAATTGGACACATGTGCTTCAGCTGATGTCAACTTTAGGAGGAAGGTGTTGCAGATGGTGGAACAGCCATGATTCCTCTCTGGACCCACCAGCTCAATGAAGCTCTGGTAAATCCCAGCATTAGCACTACTCTCCAGGAGTCACTGGGGAATGAAAAAAAATTCCCCAGGGGCTCCTAGATGGCTGGATCCACCCCTTTAGGGAGGTAGATTGGATCACTCAGCTGGGAACAGCAAGAGGTGATGTTTCTTGGGGTACGAGGTTCTGCTTCCCTGGTTTCACCTCTATTGCCTTTGTGAGAATTTCCTTTTATGGAGCTGCAACTACATCGCCAGAGTTCTGTGCTGGGTGCTACACAACGCAGGATTCAAGAGAAGAGATGGCTAAACTGATGGCACTGATAAGAGACTCAAGCTTACATTCTTTCAAGGAGGACTTTTCTAGTTCTCTGAATTTTTCTAAAAAGTAACTCTTTATATATGAAGTCCACAACAGGATTTGAAGGTGTGTGGTTTTTTTGGGGGGGGGAGTAGATTATTTTAAGAAACTTGTTGAAGAGGATGAACCTCAATATAAGGGAACTTTAAAATGCAATTATTTGTAGTTACATTTCTAAACTTCGAGGGTGGGTGAGTGGGAAGTCATTTTAGAATAGGATTATAAATGTTGAGTGTTAAAATGCAATTTTTAATCTTGAAACTAAATAAAATATTAATATCAAGACAGACTTTTCCTGTGGCAGTGTTTTTCTCCTGCTGTGTCAGCTTGTTTGACATGAGTGGGGTTTTCCCTCCCTCAGCAAGGATCTTTTATTGACCCTGCCTGAAGCCATCCCAGCATTAGCACTGCCCGGGAGCCCTTGGGAATAGAAATTTACTTTGTCTCTCTCACACACAACCCTGATGAAAAGCTCTCAGCTGATGTATGAGAGATCAGTCCCCTTCTCCTGGCTGTGATGGGTTTCCCCATTCAGACATTCCAGAGTGATCTCCATTTCCTAGCCATTAAGGAACCATCTGGTCACCGTTAACATTATTTTGCTTGACAAAGGACATGGTCTTTGTCATAATAATAGTTAGCTGTTGGAACCTTGCTGTTTACTGGAGGAGGAAGGGGACATCACAGGGTGGCCATACTTAGGGAACATATTCCTTAGTAGTTGTTGTTGCTTAGTCGTTTAGTCGTGTCCGACTCTTCATGACCCCATGGACCATAGCACGCCAGGCACTCCTGTCTTCCTCTGCCTCCCAGAGTTTGGTCAAACTCATGTTCGTAGCTTCGAGAACACTGTCCAACCATCTCATCCTCTGTCGTCCCCTTCTCCTTGTGCCCTCCATCTTTCCCAACATCAGGGTCTTTTCCAGGGAGTCTTCTCTTCTCATGAGGTGGCCAAAGTATTGG
This sequence comes from Zootoca vivipara, assembly GCF_963506605.1. NCBI lineage: Eukaryota > Metazoa > Chordata > Lepidosauria > Squamata > Lacertidae > Zootoca > Zootoca vivipara. The sequence goes on from NC_083285.1 coordinate 31,248,992, forward strand.
AGCCTCAGCTTCACGATCTGTCCTTCCAGTGAGCACTCAGAGCTGATTTCGTTTAGAATGGATAGGTTTGATCTTCTTGCAGTCCATGGGACTCTGAAGAGTCTCCTCCAGCACCATAATTCAAAAGCATCAATTCTTCGACGATCAGCCTTCTTTAGTACCTTTGACTTATGTGATAACAGTGCTTCAGGGATCTTTTCCAAGTCAGTTGCAAGAGGAAGTCTTTCCAGGCAGAGACCTTATGTAAAATGTAGATCTATATAGCTTGGTCATTTGCCATCAACACCTCCCTCTTATTTGGATGTAGAATAACACCAAACATTTGCATGTTATTTGTAATTTCACATAATGGGTGGTCACTTTTTCCTGAATTTTCCTTGACAAGGAAGACAGCTATTAGAGTAGCAGGCCCTGAGCTTGCATCTTTCTGCCACACTGTGAAAGCATGCCTCTAAATTTAGTTTGCTTTGGAGGCAATACGCTTTGAAATAACTGGATAAGACATTTCCTCCTTGCCTGTAGGAGCCATGGAAGGTTAGTCACCCATGTCTGCTGCCGTTAAGAGACATGTGAGCAGCTGTTTATAGAAAGGACATACCCAGACTTATTCTGGGCAACAACATCTAGCTCTGGGAGGAAAATAACAGCCTTAGCAGACAGCTTTGAAACCAGCAAGCTCCATTTTTGTGAACAAATAGAGGCTATAGGACTCTCAAGGAAGCAACCTATAAAAGCATCACCATAGGTTCTTGCTGAGATTTTTACATTTCAGGGGGTTGGACTAGATGACTCTAAGGATCCCTTCCAACTCCACAATTCTGTTGTCTATGATTGCTCAAAGAGATGCTTTCATGTGCATTTCAGCACTTCCTGAAACACAGAGCAAACCAGACATACCCAGAGATCAGCTGATATTCTCTCCTCCTGTATCAATGTCATTGCTGAATGCCTCTGCAAATAGAGGGCACTCAATGCAGCCTGGATAGTAGATTTATGCATGACATAGTCTATGCATCAGGGACTAAATCCCAAAGAAGTCAGTAGGACTTACTTCTAAGTAAACATGTTTAGGATTGCGCCAAGTGAGGTTGCTAATATCTGTAATTATCTGTAATTGGTTTAAAACCTAATAATTTATTATTATTACTACTGTACTGCAATAACAACTACAAATCAAGCATTATACCCTCTCAGAAAAATTCTTAAACCAGCTATAAATGTGGTATCAGATTTGTAGCAAAAATATCATATGCAGAAGCTCTTTAAACATAGATCCTTTACTCTCAATGAATCTCCCATTGATTGCTTGTGAAGTACCGTACATCACCAAATCAAGCAGTCTTTCATTTAGCATTTCCACTACCAGATAGCACCCAACTGAACTGACAGCATAAATACTTCTGCACTGCTTCTGAATTTCTCCCCAGATTTTGAAATCAGAATTTGGAGAGGGAGGTTATGCCTGAATTGTGCATGCTTTCCGATGCCTTGAATGATGGTCAGCGGTGCCACGGGCAACACTGGCCTCTGTCCCTCTATTCTTCCTTCCCTCCTCTGATGCTCTCTTGCATCTCTGCCTCCCAAAGGCTTGCACAGCTGTTCATTGCAGCAGCCTTGGTTACAAGCTCCCCAGGCGGATGGTGCCTCTGGGGCTGGCCAAGAAGTGCTTCCCAGGCCCCTGTAGGGTAGTGTGAGGAGGCACCTCTCTTTGGGGCTGCCAGCTCTGCAGGCAAGGGGTGACATAACTGGGCTCCTGAGCCCCACAAGGGTGCCGTAGAAAGAATGTAGTTGGTCAAGGGAGCCGTGAACTCAAAAACCTCTGTTCTAGAAGGAGCCAAACATCAGTCAAGGCTGACATATTTATGGAGTTGAAAAACTGAATGAACTCAGTGTAATGATGTACTTTATTTGCATTTTTGTTGTTCTGTTGTGAGCTTTGAATGTATTTATAAGGGGGGGGGGGGAGTAAAGGTAAAGGACCCCTGACAGAGAAGTCCAGTCGCAAACGACTCTGGGGTTGCGGTGCTCACCTCACTTTACTGGCCGAGGGAGCAGACGTTTGTCCGCAGACAGTTTTTCCGGGTCATGTGGCCAGCATGACTAAGCCACTTCTGGCAAAACCAGAGCAGTGCACGGAAACACCGTTTACCTTCCCGCTGGGTATTTATCTACTTGCACTTTGTCATGCTTTCGAACTGCTAGGTTGGCAGGAGCTGGGATCGAGCAATGGGGCTCACCCCGTCGAACTGCCGACCTTCCGATCGGCAAGCCCTAGGCTCAGTGGTTTAGACCACAGCGCCACCCGTGTCCCTATTAATATGGAAAAGCAGCATATAAATTTAAATAAATAAATACTCTTTGCACACATGTCCCCTGGTAAACTGTGAAATAAATAAATAAATAAAAGTAGCCTTGATGTGATTGGATTCATTATTATTTACAGTCTTGGTGCCTGCGAACACTTCAGTGCATTGATAAACCATTGCCAAAAGAAAGAGAGCTAACTTGTAGGCCCCCCTTGAATCAAGATTCTTTATGCATTTTTTAACAACAACAACAACAACAACAAATATTTCCAGAAACCAGCAGCAACTATGCTTGTGAATATAAGCCTTACTCCTGATACTCTCTCTGACTGGATTCAAGTTGTCATGTGCACTTATCCAACTGGTACTGACTTTCCCCCTGTAATAGACATTAAAGGGCTCAGCACTGAGTATGTATGTCTAATCCTCACATTTTTATAATGACACATGGCCTGATCCACTGAGAATTTCTTCTGGGATATCCTTCAGTGTGTACCACTTTGAAATTAATGGATGTTGCACAAGAGCGCCCATCCTTTTGCACAAATTCCACTCCTTTCAAAAGGGGCTTTCATAAGAGAAGTTCCCAGTGGCTTGTGTTCGTCACTTATTTTGGTACTAATTAGTGTCAGAAGAGGTGATATAAACAGCTGGACTGGGATCACCAGCTCATTGCATGTAGGTCACTGAACAGCCCTCACTCCTTAATGAGGTTCAGTTACCGTGAATTTGTTAACCGAATCAGACAGAAAAGGAAGGATTTGATGATAAATATATTTTAGAGATGAGAGGATGAATCACTCAGATGTGGAGTTAAACATATTAAACACACAATTTTGCATAGAGCATAACAGATGCCATGGTTAAATATTCAGAATCAAGAACACTGAAATAGTTCTGCAATAAGAGAGCACTGAAAGTGCTAAATGTGTGAACACTAACTTTTTGTCTTCCATTCTTTTTCCCTGCAAATAAACTTTTCCCCCTTTAATGGTGAACACTTGGCAATCTTAGGACCCTTAGGGAAATTGGCTGTGTGGCTTTAACAAAAAAGAGAGAGATTTGACAGAATTACAGATTTGTAATGTTTTAATGCTAGAGGGGAGGGTTTTAAACATTTGTCAAAAGCGCAAATGCTTCACACAACATCACTTTCTTCCTCTGACTATACTTCCATGTTGTTTTAATATGACTTTATTCCCTCATGGCTGCTCATTCTTAGAAATGCATCTACCAATAACAGCTAGTCTTAGATTTATAACTTGCTTTCTCTACCCTCTTAAGCTCTGCAAACTGCAACCCTAGACACACAGTTACCTACCAGTAGGAGTAAGTGTTATTACAATCAAGAAGGCTTACTTCTAAGAAGGCATGGGCAGGCTTACACTGCCAAAGGCAGAAGGAAAGGTTATGGGAGAATATAGTGTCCTTTTGCCCCCTCAAAACTAAGATTAGTTCTTGCTGAGAATGGAATCCTTTGTTATAGGGCTGCGTTTTCACATCAAAGCCCGTCAAACAGAACCCTATGGCTGCTACTGTAGACTACAGCCCTGGAAGGAGAAGGCACAATGTCACCTGACTCAGAAGTAGTGGCAGCTTTGCTTCTCCAAAGGCAAAATGTGATGAAAGGAAAAGGAACTGGGAAAGCCAGAAGCTGGTGCCAGTGTGCCACAGACGTAGCTAGGGAATTCCCCCCTTTTATGCAGCTCTTGAGGAACCTGTGGCCCTCCAGATGATGCTACTGCTGCTCCCATCACTCCTGGCCATAGGCCATGCTGGCTGGGGCTGATGGGAGCTGGAGTCCAACAACATCTGGGCATCTAAACACCTGGGCTTTAAAGATACTAGTCAGACCCTCTCAAGCTCTAGAGGGGGAACTCTATGGCTCCTTGTTTCCAAAACCCAATGTTCTCCTGTGTTCAATATTCCCATAGTTATCTGCTCCATTCCTGCCAACAGCTCAAAGTCCCTCCTTCCTCTAGGTCCACTGCTGGTATTTCCCCCAGCACAATCTTCTTCCTTAAACCCTCCTCATCACCAGCTCACTATCTCTACTACCTGCTGTTTCAGGAGGTCTTAGCTACTCAGTCCAGCTTCTTTGCCAGGCTGACACTAACTGATGTTGCTGTCTCTTCTCACTCTTCAGTCCTATGTTTCCTTTATCTGGACATGACAGTCTTCAGCACCTGTCTGTTAGAAATAAGAATGGTATCTGAAAGAGGAACCAAAGGCCATCTAGTCCACTGCAATTAAGGCCTCCTCTTTCACTTGAAATTGGTTGTGTGCCTTCTGGAGTCCATGCCCACAGCAGAATTCATAGTCGGCAACTTTGGGGTTTCTGCTGCTTAATTCAGTTTGATCCAGTAAGATAATCTCTTAAGCAAGCAAGCAAGCAAGCAAGCAAGCAAGCAAGCAAGCAAGCAAACAAACAAACAAACAAACAACTTCTTCCCTTGCCTACAAGCAGCAGTGCATGCAAGCAATCTGCTTCTCTTGCTCTCCTCTGCCACATGATTTTATATACCGTCTGCCTGCCCATCTGCTCAAACCACATTAACAAACCTGAAATCACCCCTACTTTTTAACTGATTAGGAGGTTTCAAAAGTGTGTGCAAAATGTCAAGATCATGGTCAAGTGGCTGCAGTGTTGTTTCAAATGGTGGAAAAACATTTCACATATATAACCACCTTAAATTCTCATAATGTTATGGGAATTGGATTGTCGATAAGTTATTTCCAATCACATCGCTGTTGTGACTACAAGAGCCCTTAATGTACATACCACGTGTGGATTCCGAGACACCTTTCACCAAGACACCCTGGACTGGATCTCACATTCCTATGATTCCTCTGCAGCCCATTCTTGCATTTCTAAAACGGAACATGTTGGCAATACAAAACGGCAACCCATCTATGCAATCTAAATCTAGACTAGAAAATGAAATCCATCCAGTCTGTTCTCCCCCAGACCCTACTGCAATTTTTCAGGAAAGTTCCTGGTCCATCCTTCCCTTTGCTTCCTATCTCTTTCTACTATTCTGAAACACTGTTCAGAATAATTTACATTTCATGGAACATTATAGAATAAAAAAGGCATTGATTGCCATTAACATAAATATCACAGTGGCACCTGAAAGCATGTTTTCCAATCATTAATCCTTCAAGGGGAAAAAAAATGGCTGCCATGCGGCATTTCATCCGGTTTCAGAAGAAAGGAGCACCGGGAAAATCAACTCTTAGAAAATTAAACTTCAGACAGGTGTTTTCATACATACTGCTAAATGATGACAGTAGTTTTCCCCCCCTTGCATTGTCTGCAAGGAATAGTTTTGCTACTCCAAGATGTGACTACACTTAAAAAGATCCAGCCAATTCACAGCAAATAAAGCTTCCACTTATGGAGGAAACATATCCAGCATATAGTGGCATCCATCCATCACCAGATGACTGTCAATGCCATGCCCTACTTGGGGTTTTTCTTGAAACACCCTGCTGGGGTCATGGTTGGAAACAACCACTATCATTATTTTATTATTTATTAAATTTCTATACCACCCTAGGTCTCATAGGGTGGATTGGATGAAGGATAGTCAACGCTGTGTCCCCCAGATACAGTAAGCCTGCAACTTGCATCAACCTCAGTCAGCACATTGGAATTACAGTCAAACAGTTCCTGGAAAGTTACAGGTAGGTAGCCATGTTGGTCTGACATAGTCAAAACAAAAAATTAAAAAATTCCTTCCAGTAGCGCCTTAGAGACCAACTAAGTTTGTCATAGGTATGAGCTTCCGTGTGCATGGACACTTCTTCAGATACCACCATGTTGATTAGATCAGGACTGCATACAACTCCCATCATTTCTGACCACTGGCCACACACGCTGGGGCTGATGGGAGATGTAGTGAAAAACATGTGGAAGACACCACATTGGTTACCCCAAAGGCTCCAGTTTGGGGAAGCTTGATAGGAAGGGGCACACACCTAGTGTTAGAACATGAAAGCATACGGAAGAAAACTGAGAAGAAAATGCTAAAGGAAGAAATAAGGAATTTACAGATATTTCAGTGTTCCATAGGAAATAATAGGTTTTCAAGAGCTTCCCTCTTTCTTCCCCACCTCAGCGACAGATGCATTTGGAGGTAATTGCTATGTTTTAGTAGTTGAGTGGTATTAGAGGGAAATGACTTTCAGAGGTACCTGGCTCTTATGATGGTAAAGGGTGTGACCAGTGCTGTGGTGTGTGTGTGTGTGTGTGTGTGTGTGTGTGTGTGTGTGTGTGTTTAAGGAGACAAATTAAAGGAAACTTTCTACTGCTCGTTTTCAGTTTAAAGGGGCTATTCTGCCTTGCACTGCTGCTAAATTTACACTGACACAGAAGGAAGCATTAACTATGACTCATCATGTTCGTTAGTAAAGTGGTTCCTATGAAGCATGAGCAGGGCTAGTTCAAGACCTTTTGCTGCCTTCAGCAGAAGAGCAAATCCATCCCCCTACACACACACACACACACACACACACAGAGAGAGAGAGAGAGAGAGAGAGAGAGAGAGAACGAGAACCCTGATGTACAAAGCCCAAGGCTGGCAAACTGATTTTGGCCCCTGAGGGCAGAAAATCCCATAAACCTCTCCCTGGCAGCAAGAAGACAACTACAGATCATTATAATTTGTGCCATTTCATGACACTCCAAATCACTTACCTAAGGTGACCTCAGGGCAGATATATATGATATGGGTTTTAATGCTGGTTGCACCTGAGAAGCCTTTGGGGTGGGCCAACTGCTTTGTTTCTAATTGTTGCGTGGTCCCATAGCTTGCTGCTGAAATCATCTAACTTTTAATACCATAAATCTTCTGGTATTTGGTATTTAAATTCCTATTTAATGTGTTTTAAAAGGTGCTTTTAAAATACTATCTTTCTCAATGTACACATTTTAAAAATGCAGATTGGATGCTTTTGTTCAGGTGTGAACTACTGAATCTGCACAGAGGACCCTGCCACATCAATACATGCCAGAATTTGTAAACACTGAATTCATCAAGCATCCCCATTTGGTACGCAAAGAGTGTGGTTTCCCCTCAGTTGATTGCCTTAAGGATTTTAGAGATACAGTGGTACCTCGGTTTATGAACACAATTGGTTCCGGAAGTCTGTTCATAAACTGAAGCGAACTTTTCCATTGAAAGTAATGGAAAGTGGATTAATCCGTTCCAGACGGGTCCGCGAAGTACTTAAACTGAAGCGTTCATAATCTGAAGAAGTGTGCATGCACACGAAAGCTCATACCAAAATAAAAACTTAGTTGGTCTTTAAGGTGCTACTGAAGGAATTTTTTTATTTTACTTCGACCCAGACCAACACGGCTACCTACCTGTAACTGAAACATGGGTGTAATTGGTTCCGGAAGTCTGTTCATAAACTGAAGCGTTCATAAACTGAAGCGAACTTTCCCATTAAAAGTAATGGAAAGTGAATTAATCAGTTCCAGATGGGTCCGCGGCATTCATAAACCGAAAATTCATAAACCGAGGTGTTCATAAACCGAGGTTCCACTGTATGAACAAGATCAATCGAGAAACAAAGATGAGACAATTTGAATAAATGTAGAGACAATTTGAATAAATGTAGAATAAAAACTGAAGTTTTGAAAAAGCAGATAGGGCATCTAGAAGAAAAGGAAGAAATCTAGGAATTCAATGCCACCCCTGTTTTACAGACTTCTGTTTCTGTAGGGTTACTAAAATCCATTCTTCTTCTTTCTCTCTAGCTCTCTCTGGATTTAGACAAGATGCCTAGTTTAGGAAGGGACCATAATTTAGCCAGTGGTAGAACATCTGCTTTGCATGCAGAAGGTCCCTAGGTCCAATCCCTGGCATCTCTAGTCAGTGGTGCCACCAGGGCTGAACTAGTATGTGTAGGTCTGGGGGCCCCTACCCCCTGGAGGACCCTAGCAGGCTGAGGGGACTTGGCTCTCCTTGGAGGAGGGCTGCCTCTATTATATGTTTAGGTGAGCTGTTTGTTCCCTGTGCACTTGGACACCTCTTATGACATGGCAACCCAATTTTGCATGATGGTTACTGAGATCAAGGAACAGGTTTGGATACAATTAAACACAATTTTGAATTATGGTGGCTGACTGAACCTTTCAAAACTCCGCTGATTTTTAACCACTGATTCAAAGCTGCACTGACTCCTTGGTGCCTTAGAATTCCCAAGCATCACCTGATATGATATGAGGCCACTACTAAGTTATATGTCCAAGGTGTCTGAGGGTCGCTTTTTAACTTTGTACTGTCCCTGCTCTCTCTGCTGGTACCTATACTTCCTAGGTATGTTGACGGAGCCTGTCCAAGAAGTGTGGCTGGCTTCACACAGTTCCAGAGTGGCTCTGGAGTGAGGCTATGTCAAATTGTGGCATTCTGATGACTTTCTAGGAAGTGTAGATGCCAGCAATGAGAGTGGGCACTGCTGTGAGTGACACAAGAATCTTTTATTGCAAAGGTTAAAAAGCAACAAAGCGCTTTATATCATCCCATATAAAGCGGATTGTGGTAGGGCTGTTAGGAAATTTACTATAGGGTTTGGGTTATGGCCTAGGCCACAGGTCATGCTGAGTAATGGGGGTGTGGGCATGCAAATTCGGGAATTGTGATTGGTTGAAAGCTCCCCCTTATAAAGATATTGCCCTCCATTTTAGGATCACTTTTGCCTTCGCGTTTGAATCCCCTCCCACCCGCCCTTTTTTTTCTTGCAGGTTAGCACGACATTGCTACTGCCTTCGGGGCCGCCTGTATTCAGGGGCCAGTAGGAATTTTTTCCAATTGGCTGATTGGCTTTGCCTCTTGGTTTTCGCCTACTGCGTTAGCAAATTGTCACCACTTGTTAGGTTGGCGGTTAGGCTTTTGGTTGGTTAATCGGTTGGTAGAGGGGTGTGGCACCCAGATGCCTACCCCCACCTCTGTTTGCTCCATATAGAAGTATTCCGTTAAAGGAATCTCGGGGCTTACGCTCTTGTCCTTACCATCCCGCCATTGGCGGGGATGGTGGGCCCAATTATAAGAGTAAGAGCCTTGGGGAACATTCTTGGGAAAAGAGAGGAGGGAATGACTCCTCTCCCAGGTATGTTTACTTGACTTCCCTTCAGGAAGTCGCAGCAGGTACTGTCCAAGCGGACAGTGGTGAGTCCTGTCCCATGGTGACAGCTGAAGTGAGTCCTGCCCCAACTGGGCAGATGAGGTGAGTCCTGTCCGAAGGAGACAGCTGATTGAGTCCTGTCCTAAGTGGACAGATGGGGATAGTCCTTCTTAAGGAAGGATGAGTGGATAACCAAAAGCCTAAGCCAACACTCGGATTAAAATTGGTGTAATTAATAAAGTTGTGGCCCTAAATTAATTGCCAAAAACCAAACCATAATTCTGGTGTCAGTTGTGAGTTATTTAAGGTAATTTCTGGTAAGCCTCGACACACAAAGCAACCTTCAGCCACCACATATCTTTAAGGTAAGGGGCAAGCAGAGTGGCCACAGAAAGCGAAGGGTAGCATGGAAAGTACCTGCTCCAGAGCCCACTTAAAACGTCAGTGCCTCTGCCACTAGTTAAAAAGATTAAAAGGTAATAGGAAATCCCTGTTCTTGACAACCATAAAACTGCTGCTAGGCTGCATAAACAATATTGGATTAGACGGACAAATATTCTGATCTGAGTTATGGCTCTCTCTGCCCGAGGAAAGAAAGCTGGCATCATCTGTAATGAATTTTAGGCACCAACTTAATAGCAGATCATTTCAGCAAACCCTTGGTATAAAAGCAATTTACTGTTTTTATAGCCTTTTTGTAAGGGACCCATTCTCTACTTCTGATTCTTTAATGTGCCATGCTTCCATTCTATGTGTTATGTTGCTTTTGTTTTAACATGCACGCTACATATAAAAAATTAATATGAGTTTGCAGTTTAGAAATGAATAATAACAATTATACTATGAGATAGCTTTCCTAGTACATGAAAAGGAAAGGAAATAACCTATGCTAAAAATCAAGAAAACAAAGTAAGAGTTCCCTGGATAGTTATTCCTGCCTAATTAATAGGGTTATTTTCCATTTATTGCTATTTAATTCGTTCTCATTAGTGTGGTTGCTGGTATAGTAGTTCAGGGAACTGCTCCACACACATACCCATCTCAGCAACAAATACAATCTAAACTGTGAAATGATCACCATTATTGGTTCTAATATTAGTAATAATATTATACTCTGCCTATCTGACCGGGTTGGCCCGGCCACTCTGGGTGCCCTCCAACAGTGTGTGTGTGTGTGTGTGTGTGTGTGCGTGCTTTGGACATACAAAGCACTAGTCACATTTTTAAAAAAAGAAAAGAAGAAAACTGAATCTGTGATCTATTATTTTTATTTATTTATTGTAGGTAAGAAAATGTCAAGGGGAATAACTTTATTTTAATATAAAGGCACAAGCTTCTGTCTCAGCTTCTATGTTATTCTGTGGAGAAAAAAATGTTTGACAGCTGCAAGTCAACTTCCCTGACTATATTCAGGGATTTATACTTTTTGCACGATAATGATCTTGTTGGGATGTCTGGCCTACTTCAGAAACAGAAATGTAGTAACTCTGTTAGAGATTCTTTTTTTTAAATTTGGAATATGCCTTTTAACATGCAGCTTCTAGAATTTCAGGGGCCTGAATGATAACTTCTAGAATTTCAGGGGCCTAAATGATAACTACCAGCTGACTAGTAGTAAACCAGAATTAAGGGATAATGTATCTTTATGATGTAGCATGGGACCCAGGTGGCGCTGTGGTTAAACCACTGAGCCTAGGGCTTGCTGATCAAAAGGTCGGCGGTTCGAATCCCTGTGACGGGGTGGGCTCCCGTTGCTTGGTCCCAGCTCCTGCCAACCTAGCAGTTCAAAAGCACGTCAAAATGCAAGTAGATAAATAGGAACCGCTACAGCGGGAAGGTAAACGGCGTTTCCATGTGCTGCTCTGGTTTGCCAGAAGCGGCTTTGTCATGCTGGCCACATGACCTGGAAGCTATACGCCGGCTCCCTCGGCCAATAATGCGAGATGAGCGCGCAACCCCAGAGTCGGTCACGACTGGACCTAATGGTCAGGGGCCCCTTTACCTTTTTATGATGTAGCATAAGTGCTGTGGTTACTGGCCTGCGTTTTTGTCATCTGCACTTAACTGGCCACCTTATTTAAGCTGCTTTCAGGTGTTAAATTGAGTGTTACTATGGCTTTACCATGCTATACCCAAGAGCGCTTATGGGGCTCCCTTGACAGGGCTATGGATCCTGGCCAAAGACCTCTCCCACCAAAGGAAAGTTATGACAGGCAAGCACTTGGAAATGAGAGAAACATATAATCTCTCTAAATGCAGGTAAACTGCCACCTTGCGCCCATGAAGACAACGGGGAATATAGCAACCTTGCCATCTCTTTACAAAAGGTTGCCACCAAATAGGAACATAGGAAGCAGCCTTATACAGAATCATGGCATTGGTCCATCTGGTTCAATATTGTCTGCACTGAGTGCCAGCAGCTCGTCAGCACTTAAGGAAGACTTTCCCAGCCATCCCTGGAGAAGCCTTGGAGTGAAACTGGGATCTTCTGCGTGCAAAGCAGATGCTCTACCATGGATTTCCGGCTGCCTATGCTCTAGGTTCATAGCGTTATGTTGACGCAACTGGCTCTGGAGCAGTGCCACACACAGTGGCTTCCTCAGCATGCTCCCAATCTGCTCCTATACTTCATCTGCCAGTACTGTTGGTAGAATTGTAAACACACACTAACGCCAGCCCTAATTCTTAGATAATGCTTGCCCAGTGCTTGTTCTCCCTCCCAGTTTGCCAGAGAAGCATCTTATCTGCCAGAGAGGCAGAGGATCCAAACGATAATACCTACTACCCACACAAATCCTAAGAAAATTAGGAAAACTGAGCCACGTTCCTTAGTAATGGAGCATTTATGCAGCACAAACTACAAAACTTAAATGACTATGCTTTTCAAAGCTAAAGAAAGGAACGGCACAGATCACTGGAAATGTCAGTGGCATATTTAATGAATCCAGTTTGTTTTAATCAATACTGGAGTCTTCTTTCCACTGCCCTTAGATCACCATATTTTGCAAAGAGATAATAGTAAAATGTCATGTCTAGACAAAGCGAGCGGTTTTGCTCCTGCAAATCAATAGGAAGCATTGTTCTGCTAAGTGTGACAGATATCAGAGACACAAATGCCATCTTTCCTAGAAATCACTATGACAATATTTGAGCCAAATGTGAAAGCTGACTATTGTTGCCGATAGGCCAGGTCATTGCTGCAAAACCTGCTGCATGGCATTAAGGAGAACTCTGGCAGGAAGTAATGGATACTAGGCATGTAACTGGATCAGAACACCACCAAACATATATGTCAGCAACTCTCTACTCAGAACTTTCCAAATCCTGCCATAGTACTTGAAAGGAACAATGTCCCTTTAATTGTCTTCTCCTTTTCCTTCCGGAAGATTTTTTTTCTGACACATATCCCTTGCTGAACCCTTCTTGCTAGAAAAGACACTTGAAGCAACTGATGAGATAAGTAATTAACTCTGAAAACGTATTGTACAGCTGAAAAAAGGCAGCAACCAACCCCAACCCCAATGGTGAGCACCGATCCTTCATCTCATCAGTCAAAAGTGGGTAACAGACTATGTTGCTGAAGTCCAAACAGCTGTGTGATGATCAGGCAGTCTGGTGGCGTCAGATGTTGATTCTGTATCATCAACAATAGTGCAATTAAGGGATATATTGTGGAAATCTGCATTGCTTTTGTAAGCTTAGCTCTTCATTCCCTCATTTTTAAAGGCCTTTCATTAATAAAGGTTGGTGCTTCCCAACCAACTGATTAGCCAGGCAACTTGCATCCCCCCTTGCACTAGCAAGCATTTGTTCAAATTATGAAAGGAAGGCAAAGTGATAATGTTCATGGGGAAAGAGTTGAATGTTTAGATATGAAGTGGGGTGGCGTTTTTTGTGTTTTGTTTTTTTAAGGAATCACTGCCACTGTACCTTCCTGTGCACATAGATTTCATAGGGACAAAATTAGCATGTTTTCACATTTTAGATCTCAAACAGGCCTGAGTATCCATTGCTCATTTCAAATCCAGCTGGGATGTGCAGGGAGAAGAGATGCTTAGCTTGGATGCCTGTGCTATTCTTCTGCATGCAGCAACTGAATCATGTGAGAAGGGAAACTTCTATTTCTGAATCTTTCCAGACCCAGAAAATCAGCTTCCCAGTGGCCAAGACATATTAGGGAGCCCGTTGGTGCAGACTCTGCTGCATTTTTCCCCCTTCTTTGAAGGCTGTTCCTGTTTCATTGCTGTTCAAAGATAACAGGAACCACAGGCAATACAGATTTTACTGACCTATTTCTCTAAGAGCAGAACTGGCAGCAGTGCTAGTGCTGGGATTAAAAGGTAATCCTTTAAAAAAAAACTGAAAGGGAGACTTCTCGATAAATATCAGGTTCTGCATATATGCCAATACAGAACCCAATATTGTTGCTGTAGATGCATATACCATTGATTCCACCTGCATCCAGAATTGGCATCTCCAAGTCCCAAACAACTAATATAAGCTTACTTAGGTTAGTTTGCAGCTGTTGAGATTTTTCCTTCGTGCAGAAAATATTGTCGTGGGACATATTGCTTGCACAGTGACCAGGTGACTGCTTGTCAATCAGAACTTCCCTGCTGGCGCTTCTCCTAACAAGGGATAAGTAAAGACAGCAGCCCAGAGACCTAAACTGTCAGAGAATCAGTGAAGTTATGTCTTTCGTAAGGACCCAGCAGCCTTCCATATGCAAGTTTGCAATGTATGCAGAAGCCCTCAGGTTAGAGGTTTAAGATTTTTATTTATATTTACTTTGAAAAAGATATTTCCCCAAGTGTGAGCATCATGTTAAGTAAGCAATGTTTAGAACATTGTCCAAAGTCTTAAAATGAGGAGACAGCTACTTGCAAACAAGCACAGAGAAGCCAAGTGCATATAAGTTCCAACATAGCTCTTCTAGGGAGGGAATACCTCAATCCTAACAAGATGGAGGATCTGTTGGTTCATCTACCCAGATTAGTAATGCTAGCTGAGGTTGCACTTCCATAAAGGACTGGGTCCACGTATTGGGGTGCTCATTGATCTACCTCTGTCACTGGAGGCCCAAGTAGCCTCAGTTGCATGATGCACCAGTTACCAGCCAAACTTTCTGTGCTAACTTCAGCCTCTTCTGGATAGAGATAACTATGGCTACAGTTATCCATGTCACACTCTGTGACTTCTAGATAAGACTCCTGAAGTGCACTGTATGCAGTGCTGCCTTTTAAGACTGACTGGAATTAGCTCAAAGAACACTCACTAGGAGGCTAAGAGGACTATCATTAGGTATTCCTGTTGTCAAAGCTTGCAGAGCTTTCAGTCCAGGGATAACCAACATGTTAAAGGTAAAGGTAAAGGGGCCCTTGACCATCCGGTCCAGTCGTGTCCGACTCTGGGGCTGCGGTGCTCATCTCGCTCTATAGGCCAAGGGAGCCGGCGTTTGTCCGCAGACAGCTTCCCGGTCATGTGGCCAGCATGACAAAGCTGCTTCTGGTGAACCAGAGCAGCGCATGGAAATGCTATTTACCTTCCCGCCGGAGCGATCCCTATTTATCTACTTGCACTTTGATGTGCTTTTGAACTGCTAGGTGGGCAGGAGCTGGGACCAAGCAACGGGAGCTCACCCCGTTGCAGGGATTCAAACCTCCGACCTTCTGATCAGCAAGCCCTAGACTCTGTGGTTTAACCCACAGTGCCACCTGGGTCCCACAAACCAACATGTTATTGGGCTGCAATTCCCATCAGCCCCAGTTAGCATGACCAATCATCAGGCATTATGGGAGCTGCCAGTGTAAGACACCCTGTTCTAGTCCATTTCCAAGCACAATTTAAGGTATTGCTGTGCTAGTGCTACATGACTTGGGACCAAAAGACTTGAAGGGACACCTCAATTTGCCCATACACTTATTCTTCAGAGGTCTTCCTCTGAGTGCTACTGCCACCTCAGATCAGGCAGAAGGTGACTGGGGAGAGGGCCTTTCTGGTTGTGGCATGCTTGCAGTGGTGGCTAATGCCCATTGGGACTGGTAGGGTAGGTGGTAAGGAGACCAAGAGAAGTGGAGCCAGAGGCGGTGACAGGCAGAGCCAACTAATATCCAGTTTTGTCCCCAACCTCCTCTCTCCTGAGTTCTCAAGGGATAACACTGAGACTAAGGAGGAGGAAGGTGACAGGCAGTGCTATTCTTTGGACTTGTTTGTATGTAGAAAGGGAGGAAGGTGAAAATAGATGGAGACTGGTGGGATAGAGTCCCATTTGCTCTTCTGGACCAGTCTTCACTGGGTCAATGTATGCAAAGACCCTTTACTGTGATTGAGCATGGCAACCTATAACTTGCCTGCTTTGGTTGTTTCCAGCGCTATTTCCCCACCCAAATATTCAGCAGCAGTATACCTTGGAAATTAGAGTGGAAACGCTTTCCCACCTCACATGTCCTTTCCTGTAATGCAGATAGCTGTAAATATAACATGTCAAAACATCCTTGTTCCACAACAGGAGCACTCAATGTGCAGCTACCTAATTTTGCCCTACATGACAGTATGTAGCAGCTGTCAAAATGCTTCATTAAGTATTTTTGTGCAGTGTCTGTCTTGCACAATGATCTAAGACATACTGTATTCACATTTGTATAAATGTAGATTACCAGACAGGAAATATGGGCATTGCCCTGAGTGAATAAATAAGCTTAGCGCCATCACCAACGGAATGGCTTTCCAAAGAGTTGGATTCTGTGTTGTGTACAACACTCTTCATAGGGGCAGCACTTGCAGCACCCCCCCCCCTTTGTCAGCACGTCCAGGCTTGTTTGGTAGAAATGCTATTAAAAGAATTCTGAGAAATCCAAGAAATGTTCTAGCTTAGAGCAGATCTCAGACACTAGTTTTAGTGTATCATTTTCAACACTCGGCTGTCAACATCTTGGCTGCAATCTAAATCTATTATATAAATAAAATATGCTTTGGGCCATGACAATGATGACATAATGTGCAGAACTTCTCCTTCCATGAAGATGCTGACAGGGGAGCTTCATCTGATGGATTTCTGCCTGCCTCACTGCTCGTCAAGGCACATAACACCTGTTCATAAAGCAGCAACCTTGGGCTGAGCCTTGGTGTTCAAAAGCACATTCTAAGTGTAATGCCCAGAGAACTTTCTTTTATGGGGCAATTAATCATACATCCATACAAGTCACCATATGATTATAGGTAAACAACAACAAGAAAAGTGAGGGAGAAGAATAGCTTAGTAGAAAGAGACAAAGTGGCCCATTATTGTACCTGGTTATCAGGTCTTATTGCATCTCTGTATTCTGGCTTGGCAAAATGATGTACAACTTTGGTGCCGAATAGCCTAGCTGCCAATATGCATGGTAGGTCACTATTCCATTTTACAAAAAAAAAGAGGAAGCTAAGCCTGCAACCCTACACACAGTGATATTTTTCTAGAAAAACAGGTGCCAGAACTCACTATGAACACCTCCCTTGTTCTCTTAGAATGGCAATGGCGCCCACCTGAGAGGTGCCGGAACTGAGTTCCAGTGATTTCTGGCTGAACAAAAGCCCTGCCTACACATGATTACTTGAAAGCAAATCTCACTGAATTCAATAGGCTTTCTTTCAAGCAAATGTGCACAGGGTTATGGCTGTATGCCATAGTTACTGCCCACAGGAAGTCAATGAAACTAAAGCAAACATCCTTACACCTAGATCTCTCTTCTAGTCTGAATTCTTGGACCACATTGGTCAACCATGCATACTGATGCATAACAACATTTAAATAAAATAAAAACCCTTGATGAACTCTTTATACTGAAACAACAAGGTGAAAAGGACCAATTGCAGCTACAGACATATGAATCATAAAGAATGGTCTATGAATCCCCTGAAGCACAATTGTCAAAAAGAAGAAGTCAGAATGGACATTTAAATATATAGTGTTTCTCTGACGATATCCCTGCAGACTATGGTACTGAATGTCAGGCTTACAGTTCATGTCAACTTCAGTTCAACAGGACTTGCTCCCAGGTAAGTGTGTGCGCGCTATTGTAGCCTTAATTGCTTTGCGATTCAATTTCGCAACAGTAAAATGGGGCATCGCTCTTCTGCGATTCCAACATGCAAAATAAGGACATGCCTGTACTGCAGCTATTTGCACATTTTTTCCCTCAGAAAGAACAATAGTAATCCTCTTTGAACACTAACAGTGAAATTATCAGTACCTTGGATCCAGATACTTAATCTGGTCATGAAAAATACTCCCTGCAGTGTTGAGAAAGGGATGTGCTGATCTCGAGCGGGTTGGAAGTGCAGGTAGAAAAGCAACCTTTGGGGTGGGAGAAGACAACAGAAAGATGGCCAAGGTTCACAAGCCACAAACTAGGATTGACACCAGTCAATTTGAAGTATGTAGACTGAGACTGTGATCATATGTTTACATCCTATGCAAACTATATCCTGCTACATTCAGTGGGGCTTATTCCACACAGTGGTCTGAATTATCTAGGGTAGTCAATGGGGACTGTTAGTGTGGGGCTAGAAATGAGGGGGAAATTCAGTTCAGTTTACACTCAATGATGGAACTACCTAATTCACACTTTCTGAAGCAATATGAGAACTGAAACAAAGTCATCCTCCAAATTCTCACATTTCCAACCAAGGAATGTGTTATTGTTTTGTTTGCTATGTATTTTTGTGGTTTTATACTGTAAACCACCCTGTGATCCCTAGATGAACAGTGGTATTATAGAAATTTTATATATATAAAATGTAAAAATCGTGAAATCCGGGGTTCCACTTTTCTCCGTAACCGCTTGACCGATCGTCCTGAAATTTGGACACAACGATCCAGGCCACTCCTAGAGCGTTGTTGGGGGCAAAAATCCCTCAAATCACACACCTGCACAGGTACAGAAATGATTTTCCACCAACTCAAACAGTGCCCTCAAGTGGCGTAGTACCCTCCTCCACCCCCTCCCTTCCTGAGAAATCTAAGCCACACCCACAAACTGAATGACATCATCATCAACCAAGCAACTTAAACACACCAAGGCAGCCATTTTATCTAGGACTTTGTTTTAGGCCCCTGACAGGCTGCCACTCGATATCCATCTGTCAGAGGTATCCAGGACCTCCTCGGATATACCCAACACCAGCGTCTGGACCTCCTAACAACCTAAAAGTATACCTTTCCCTCTCACAGTCCCTCAATCTTCCAACCTCTGATCCATTCCCACTCAAACTCACATCCTCCCACAGACACTCAGATACTCTTTCAGCAACCTTGCTCCCTTCCTAACCACCGTCCAAAAAACCTCTCCAGCACGTCCTGCGACCCTTTCCCTCTCACCATCCTCCGATCCTTTCCCACTCACAAATACACCTCCCCGCAAGCCCTCACAAACTGCTTCCTACAGCTTGCTGCCCTCCGAAACATCCTCCTACAGTGCTCTCCATCATCCTCCGATCCGATCACTCTCACAGGCCCTCAGATCATTTTCCCTCCGTCTTCCTCCCCTCTTAAACAACGTTATCCGAACCTCTGCAACACCGTCCTCCGACCCGTTCCCTCTCAAAATCATAAACCCCACAAGCCGTTAGAGACGCTTTCCGCCATTTTGCAACCCTCATTAACAACACCTTCCAAAATTCTCCAGCAGCGTCCTCCGATCCATTCACTATCACTGTCCTCCAATCCTTTCCCTCTCAGAAACACACACCCCCACAGCCCCTCAAATACTATTCCGTCCATCTTCCACCCCTCCTAACCTACATCCTCCGAACCTTTCCCCCTCAAAATCACACTCTCCTCAGGCCATTAGAGACGCTTTCCGCCATTTTCCAATCCTCATTATCAAAACCCTCCAAATTTCTTCAGCGGCGTCCTCCGATCCGTTCCCACTCACAAACCTCCAAGCCCTAAAACACTTTCAAACCTCTTAATGCCCTCCTAAGCAACGACCTCCAATCCATTCCCTCTCACCCTTCTCCGATCCTTTCCCTCTCACAAAAACAACCCCCCCACAAACCCTCTCAGACGCTTTCTGCCATCTTCCTGTACTCTTAACCAACGTCCTACAATACTCTCCATCAGCGTCCTCCTCTCCGTCCCTTCTCACCCTTCTCCAATCCTTTCCCACTCACAACCACCTGCCCAAACCCCATCAGAAACACTCCCTTCCATCTTCCTACCCTCCTAACCACATTCCTCCGATCCGTTCACTCTCACCGTCCTCCAAGACTTTCCGACTCAGAAACACACGCCCACACAGGCCCTCATATACTATTCCCTCCTTTCCAGCAGCGTCCTACGACCCCTTCCCTCTCTCAAATACCCCAAAACCCACATATACACTTTCCAAAAATTTCCTCCCCTCCTAACCACCTTCCTGCAAAAATCTCCACCACCTCCCTCTGCTCCATTCCCTCTCAAAATACCCCCCCCATGCCCACATATACACTTTCCGCCATCTTGGTTGCCTTATAACCAACAACCACCGACCCTCACCACCAGCATCCTTAAAACCATTCCCTCTCACCATCCTCCAATCCATTCCAAATCACAATCACACCCTCTTACCATCACTAAACACCCCCCCAAATTTCCATTATCCAAAAAATCAATCAAATGACCTAATAAACAGGCAAAAAACAAACAAAGGAAGGGACAAAGCCCACTCCAATAGCCATTTGGACCTTCTCAAGATCCACCACACACCAGGATAAACTTCTATCAACAAAGCTACAACTCCTCCACTTAAAAAGGACTCTAAAGGTAAGATACCCCATCTATACCCCCACAAACATGAATTCCTTACTTTCAAAAATTACCAGTTTTTCTCCTTTATACCCTAAATAAACCCACCTCCCACCCTTTAATTGCAGGACAATCCAACATCCATTCACACCTTCAAGAGATCCAGGACAACCCCAGGATACCCCACCTTCACCAAAACTACAACTCAACCAATTCAAAAAATGACTCTAAAGGTAAGATACCACATCTCTACCCCCAACAACATTACTTCTAAAATTCCTAATATTTAAAATTCTTTCCATTTCTTATATATATAGATACTCACATAAAATCCCTTCACAAACCCACCTCCCACCCTTTAATTACAGGACACTCAAATAGCCATTTGGACCTTCTCAAGAACCACCACACACCAGGATAAACTTCTATCAACAAAACTACAACTCCACCACTCCAAAAAGTACTCTAAGATACCCCATCTATACCCCCACAAACATGAATTCCTTACTTTCAAATATTACCAGCTTTTCTCCTTTATACCCTAAATAAACCCACCTCTCCATGAAAAGTCTAAACCAACATTCTTTTTTTCTTACATTTTTAACAATATCACGAAGACAAATCAACCACAACAAAAAGTTCAACAACCACGTAAAAATAAAAAAAACATCCAAAGAACAAACTCTAACCCAAACATTGACTGAATATATTCCTACTTTTCAAACTACAAACACAACGCCACAGCAACGCGTGGCCAGGTCAGCTAGTATACGTATACACACACACACACACACACACACACACACACACACGGATAATATGTGCATAAATATTAATATATTGGTGAAAGCGGCATACAGAATTGTATAATGTTAGGGAAAATTGATTTGCAAAAAAATGTGCATATTAAGCAAATTACATTAGGAGAAATTCACACAAAAATGCTGGTGAATTTTCATGAGGACTTTAAAACACACACAGCTGTGGAAAATGTGGAAAACTGAAAAAATGAA
This sequence comes from Zootoca vivipara, assembly GCF_963506605.1. NCBI lineage: Eukaryota > Metazoa > Chordata > Lepidosauria > Squamata > Lacertidae > Zootoca > Zootoca vivipara. Next base: position 31,270,210 of record NC_083285.1, read on the forward strand.
AAAATGAAACTGACAAATTCCTGCTTGACACGCAATTGAGGAAAGACCATCCTTGACCGGCTTGAGCTCCCAGGTTGCTAGTGGGACCCACACAACTGGATTGCACCATGGTGGGACCTACTTGCTTGCAACTCCTGTGATTATCCAAGCAAGCAGGCAGGCCGGTGTGTGTGTGTGTGTGTGTGTGTGTGCGTGTGCGCGCGCGCATATGTGTGAGAGAGACATTGGCTAGCAGTCGGACTGCCCGATGGATGAATCCTGACCCTATGCCATGGCAGACCAGGAATGTGTGGTAGTCATGTTTAACCCACACTCTCGCCTATTGCTCATTCTTGCTCCCATCTCCTGCACCTGGTTCACAACAACCATGCTGCATATGCACTTCAGTGTTTCTGGTGAAGATGTATAGAAAGGAAGAGATGCAAGTCATCTGTTAAAAATGGAAATTGCCAGCTTTTAAAAAGGCAGGCAAATTCCAGAATCTTACTTAAAATGATGAGAGGGTTGCAATTTCGCTGCCTATCACATGGATGGATCATTACTGTACCATTGTGTATCCTCACGTGTAAGTGAGCAACAAATTTATCCTTGTGGTACTGTATAAATTAGAATACAGAGCCTCGGAATGAATAGGGCAATAAATGTAACAAGCTTTTAAAGCTTCCAATTGAGTCTAAGGGAATACACTTGCCAATTCAACCTAATCTAATGTTGCCAGGTGTTGCTTCTCCCAGGACCAGATACTAGTCCATTTTATGAATTTTTCAGTATTTCTTCTTGTTATCTGAGTTTCTCTTAAGATGCCTCTTGCTGCCATGTGGTCTCCACATTGCTTTTAATGCAGTACATTATTCCATAACTATTTAAAAAATGGCATGCAATACAATGTAATACAGGAAGAAATCATGCCCTTGTTCAAAGTTATATTCAGCAAACCTCTTTGGGATCATGGTAAGTACACAGCAATATAAAAAGGGGGGGAGGGGAGATTGCCTAACTCAATTTCATATTTATAGCCTTTTCAGTGCTGTACTATATTGCACAGGAGAAGAAATTAAAATCTGAATGATGCTAATAAAATACTTCCCTCTCCAGCACTCTTGTTTAGTATGAATGGGATTTCCATTTTGAGAGGAATGGGTGAACTGTCCATTACTGACTAAATATCTGGGAAATGCTTCCAGGTATTAAAAAGGCAACCAACTGTGCGTGCCTCTCCACTGAGAATAAATATTTATTTCCTGATATCTGTTGTTCACATCAACCTATTGGAAAGGCAAAGAACACCCAAGGCCAATCACTTCCTTCAAGTCCAGGTGGTGTGCTCTTGTGATGCAAAACATCATTTCACCCAATGGTGTAATTTCCATTTATATGCAACAGCATAAACGTAGGAGCTGAAAGGTCTCTCAAAGGTCATCAGCTCCAATCCCCTACCAATGCAGGAAACGCACTCCTACAGCATCCCTTATAGATGGTCATTGAGCCTCCGCTTAAAAGCCTCTAATGAAGGCAAGTACAGCACCTTCCAAGGTAGTCTGTTCCATTGTCAATCAGCTTGTACCACCCAGAAGACCTTCCTAACGATAGAATTGTAGTGTTGGAAGGGACCCAATAGTTATCCAGTCAAACCCTTTGCAATGCAGGAATCTCAGCTAAAGCATCCATGACAGATAGCCATCCACCCTTTGCTTATTCCAAATCCTTTTTCTGGTTATTGACCTGGGTTCTACCCTCTGGAGCAAGTTATCATCAACCTCTTTAGATGCAGATGGATGACTAAAAAATATTTGAAGGTCACCTGGACTTTAGCCTGACACTGTCCCTACAAGTTTTGGCTACCGCATTTGTCCTTGTCATTCCTTCCATTTCCTCTACATGTGCCTTTTAAATCTGAGCTCATCAGAGAGCTCCTTACGCAGCCACCCAAGTTCCTTAGGTGTCTGTCATTCTTCTGGTACTTTGGAATGAAGAAGACTTTGGAATGGTTTATGATTATGGGGAAGGACCAGAGGCTAGTCATAGATTAGATGCTTTGCCTGCAAAAGGTTCCAGTTTCAATTTCTGGTGTCTTCAGGTAGAACTGGGGGAAAAACCTTGCCTGAAACCATGGAGACCTGCTGTCAGTCCGTGTCAACAATACTGTAGTGGAGGAACCAATGGTATGACCAAAGGATATGGCAGCTTCCTGTTTTCCTATATGCCTTTAGCATCTCAATTTTAGGAAACTCCCACCAATCTTGAACATCTTTGTTCTTCAGTATATCTGCGCAGGATCACATGTGGTATTTCACATCACTATGCCTTTTCAGAATGCCATAGAGAGAGAGGTGTCCTTTTGGAGTTAGAAATTAATATCCCACTTTCCAAGCTTTAAGATGTACAAGGAGATGGGGAAAGTATATCTTTATTATTGTAGTGAGCTATCCATTCTGAAGGAAATCAGCCCTGAGTGCTCACTGGAAGGACAGATCCTGAAGCTGAGGCTCCAATACTTTGGCCACCTCATGAGAAGAGAAGACTCCCTGGAAAAGACCCTGGTGCTGGGAAAGATGGAGGGCACAAGGAGAAGGGGACAACAGAGGATGAGATGGTTGGGCAGTGTTCTCAAAGCTACCAACATGAGTCTGACCAAACTGCGGGAGGCAGTGGAAGACAGGAGTGCCTGGCGTGCTCTGGTCCATGGGGTCACGAAGAGTCGGACACGACTAAACGACTAAACAACAACAACATAACTACATACTGAAAACTCAATTTCAAATAGTGGGGTGGATAGATCTTTAGCCACTGTTGGTTAGCAAAATACAGTTGTTGAAACCTGGCATAGCCTTCCATTGTCCCTCTCTTTTGTTTGGTTTTTGTACTTAAACAAATAAGTGCCTACAGAGTTTTCATATCATGTAGCTATTCAGACAGAGTACACCATCTTCCCTGCTGTTTGTGTAATTGGCAGTTTAACTCATGAACTCCTGTAACACAAGAGGAGAACACTTTATGTGATGTGGAAAACTCAAAAGAACAAAAATGCAGCTAACAGAGCTTCTTTCTGAAACCATTCCCATTTTACATTTCACAGTAAAAATGTCCGAATGTTAAATGCCATGATGTAGAATTATTCTGATGCATTCTCAGATAAACAGCAACACAGGACACGAATAGCTAATATGACATTTGTTTCTCTTACTGGGATGGGATACTGCTTATTTTACTATCCGTCTGATTTTTGATACACTTTTCCCTGACTGTGCAATAATAGGGCAGCTAAGAAGTCCAGCTTCTGTAACGATGAACAAAATGCTGCACTGGTTTGTTGTCATGGAAATGGAAAATCTTAGATAAAAAAATAGGGTTCAATATCCATAATTTGGTAAGGTTATCCACAGCATGGGAACAGCCATACTACAGCATCTAGGCATAATGCTTGGTTCCTGTCTATATCATTTCCCTATGCTTTCATACAACATAAAATCATGTTATTCAAATATGGCTGGTAAAGATTCAAAACATTTGAATGACTGGTGACATGAACAAACAAGATTACTGATTATAGAGGATCCTGTATTGCATAGACTGCAACCAAATAAATGTGGGTAATTAGAGGATATTTGAATAAGCAAGCTCTAGAAAGATAATGCCTTGTTCTTCCTTCAATGTATTTCTTCACATTTTAAATCTGAATAATTTCATTTTCTATTTGTAACGGTGACCTTAAGCAGGACTTAATTTGATGTTTGTACCTAATTATATGTGTGCCTGAACACATACATGGGACTTCACGTGAATCCAAAAAGTAACAAGAAAGGCAGCTGGTAGGAAATCCACAATTTGGATATGCACTGAAAATTCCATTGCCGCAATAGGTACCTGTGAGCTATAGACAAGGATGTCTGATTATGTCCTCAGGAAAGTCCATGATAGGCACGGTGGTATTTTAAATACCATGGATATGCTGCCTGTAGTAGTGCTGGTAGTAGTAGTAGCTTGTTACCAGGTCTCCAAGATTCTAAAACATCCATTTCTTATACCCAGCAATTATGGCTGTTGCCAGATCAGCAGCATAAACTGATAAACTGTCCTGGCGCTCAGCCCTCACACTTCAGCATGCACAGAACTAATTTATTTTCTTTCTTTCTTTCTTTCTTTCTTTCTTTCTTTCTTTCTTTCTTTCTTTCTTTCTTTCTTTCTTTCTCTCTCTCTCTCTCTCTCTCTCTCTGTCTCTGTCTCTGTCTCTGTCTCTGTCTCTGTCTCTGTCTCTGTCTCTCTCTCTCTCTCTCTCTCTCTGTCTTTTTTGTTAAAATACTGTAGAAAATTGAATAAACATCAGCCTACATATCAATACACAATAATACAATATTTACAACCTACATAGACATACCATACAGAAAAAGAAAAAGAATGAAGAAGAAAGCAAAGGATAAAAGACAAAAGATGAAATAAATAAAATAAACTTCTGATTATTCTCATTGTACTGTTTCTTATTTTGTTATTTTACCCACAGTGCCTTATTATTATTTTGTTTCCCCAATTCTTTTCAAGATATTCTATTATTCATCACCAATATATTACAAGAATCATTCAAGGTCTGCCAGGAGATTTTTGTTATCACAATAATTTTTCAAGTATTCTTTAAATACTGTCCATTCTTTACTCACCTTCTGCATCAAATATCCTCTAACTCTCCTTGTCCTTTTTGCCAATTGTATGTACTCTATCATTTTTACCTGGCATTTGGTTTTTGTGGGCATATTTCCATTTTTCCAATTCTTCGCTACTAGAAACTTGGCTGCTGTTGTTGCATACATGAAGAGTGGGCTGGCATTTTTCTTAACTTCTTAATGTTTGATGCTGTACTGTTCTTAATATTTGGTTGGAGGCCGCCCAGAGTGGCTGGGGAAACCCAGCCAGATGGGCGGGGTATAAATAAATTATTATTATTATTATTATTATTATTATTATTATTATTATTATATTGACATTATTCCTAATAGGAAGGCTTGCGCAGACCTTTCTCTCCTCTGACTGCTTGTTTTATGGCTTAGGAATTCAGACACATGTAAAATGTGTTGTATTCAATGCTGCCAACTCTTCTGCTTCTTGAACTAACCTTGCATTGGGCTCTTCATCAATATTAATTCACAATTTATGGATAAAGGCCACAAATCAAGTATCCTAAAATATATCTTTCTCATATAGATGTACAAGATCCTCGTTCTGTGAAATATGTGCTAGCTTTGCTTTTCTTGTCCACATTCTGTTTGTTTGCAAAAAATTCCATGTTATCATACAGTGGAACCTCAGTTTACGAACGCCATCCGTTCCACAGAGGCGTTCGTAAATGGAGGCGTTCGCTCCCTGAAGGCACGCTTCTGCGTGTGCGCGAAGCACTGATAGAGCGTTTCTGCGCATGCATGAGCTGCGCAGATCGCGTCTGCACATCCGACACCGCGGAACCCGGATGTAAACACTTTCGGGGCCGTGGCGTTCGTAAACGGAGGCGTTCGTAAACGGGACTGTTTGTAAACCGAGGTTTCACTGTAATTTAGTCTTTGACCTCCTGCTCTTTCATCCGCTCTCCAAACCCTTCAGATGTGGCTCTGTTCACTTCTGTTTTGGCACAAATATAGTAAGGCAGCTTCACAGTTTTAGTTAATCAATATTAAAAAGAAAACATGGGGCAACTTGTCTTTTTAAAATGCCAACCTGGTAAATACCACTCGCCAGGGTTTTTGAGAGTCTTGCTGGGAGCTGTCTACTTGTTCCACACGAAACATTTAATCTTCAAAGACCAATTGCTACAACTGCTTGAAAACCACCTCTAAACCCCCTGTTTGCCACGTCCCATAAATTCATTATTAAAAGCTTGCTTTATGAAGAAATTAAACTGATACTTCATCAAAGACAGATAAAAGGTGGCAGCATGGTGCCACTGTATACAGTTTTTTAAAATAATAATAATGAGTTCTTGTATGCACTGAAGTACATTTACAACATTGTTAGTCATTCCCTCCTGATACTTCCCTTCCCCAATTTTTAAGCTCATTCTAGGATGGGCAGTAGATCACATTGCAAAGCATGGGCTCTGTCCTACGCCTTGCAGTGAAGGGAACTGTGGCTCTCTGGAAGTTGTTAAAATTTCTATCCAAAGTCCCTGATAATGGGCTGCCTCTTTGATTTGCTATTTTAGTAATTAATATAATTTGGCCACCGAGAATAGCTGTGCTTATTTTATTAAGCATATTTATAGCCTGCCTTTCATCATAATGGGTCCCAGGGCATGGCACAAGACACAAATTACACAAATGCACTAAAAACAATAATAAAAGTATAAATCAACATGGGGGGGGGAGAACAGCTATAAATCTACAGCTAATACTAATTGAAACTCTTGAAACTGCATAGTGGGCTACCCACTCAAAAAGTATTCCTAATTACTCTACGAATATCTGGGAAGACAGACATGTGTTTACTAGGTTCCTTAATTTCTTAATTTCCAAACCAAAAATATATCTGCTTATTTGTTAGACTTTCTGTTTTATATTTGCATGACATGCCCTCAGACATGCATTAACTGTGGTTAATGCTTTAGATGTCGTGCTTAACAACTTCACCAGGGCCTGCCCAGTACATCACCAGGAACCGCCCATGGGTTTGGGCCCTGAAATCTCAGGGACCTGGCAGCCCTATCATTTGGGCCCAAAATGTTTAGGCCTTACTGATCAGCTCATGCATATGGGAGATGCACGGGATCCATACAATTTCCTCCATTCCCAGTATACATTTTTACACAGTATAAGGAAATGTTTTAACAAATGAACCAGGAATATAAACAACTCATTGAGTTGCATAAATGTGTGTTTACTGTCCTCCTTGAAATCAGGTATGGAAGTTGCCCTTGAATTGCAACAGAGAATGTGGTTATAAACACGCAAACCAACATAGTCTTTCAAGACAAATATCACATTGTGTTGTTCCACTTTCCATGTCCCTTTTGAAAATGGGGACAGAAATTGAGCTGGGAGTTTGTAACCAATATACAGAATTACTGTATTTTTCCGTGTATAAGACTAGGTCCCCCCTCCCTTAAAATATGTCAAAAATTAGGGGGCATCTTATGCATGGATACAGCTCCCCCATTTTCTTAGATTTGAGTCCCCCAAAATAGGGGGTGTCTTATACATGGAGGCGTCTTATAGACAGAAAAATACGGTATGCCCAGAACTGCACACCAACATTCTTTATTAATCTCTAAATCTTCAAGGAAGATTTTACACCTCTCCATCCCTCCCTTGATTATGGGCTAAACTAGTATTTGAATCTGAAACACAGAATAAGGCCCTGAATTTGAGTACCAAATTTCATTCTCATATCATGAACAATATGTTACAAAGACACTTTTGGCAAATCTGGAATGTTAAGCAGTTAAACCAAAAGCCGCACTACACTCAGCCAATGAACTCCTTGGTAGTTTCATGATAAAAATCACGTCGTTGGTCAAATAAACCTCAACGAAAGTACACAAAAATCAATAGCATTGTTTTTGCCAACTAGAGTGGGCTCTGTATCCAAGTCATCCTAACTGACAAATATATTGTCTATTACCATTTATATTTTATATAGCTCTCATCATCTTAACATGATTAAAACAATTAATATTCATGAGCAAATAAAGAGTGTTTGCCGGAGAAAGTGCTTTTCAAAACAATCTATATGCATACAAATTGTGTCATTTGGATATTCTAATTGCTATCTTATTTGTAACATAAGATCAACTAAAGGAGTTGGTTGCTGTGTGTTGTAGAGATCAGGCATGCATGGTGAAATTGCTTAGGCCTTTGCTGATTCAGTAAAAAAAAAAAAGGGGGGGGACGTCAGATCTGTTAGAACTTTCAAATTTGAAGACTTCTCAGCCTATAGTAGCAGCTACTACAGGAGCAGCCACAGAACTTGACCAAAGTGAAATGCAAGCAAAGTGAAGGAAAAAGAGAAAAGCAAGAACATGGATGCATCAACAATGTTTAAAATGCTAATCCAGGGAAGGTATTGGAGTTTGGGGCTCCTTCAGCTGTCAACATGTCAACATTTGACTGCATAAACAGTCTGCTCATACTGACAAAAGCCACTAGCTTCCTGCACATCTGCAATTCTAAACCAGTAGGGTGGAAAACCGCAGCCTCATGCTATGTCGTGTTGTGCTATCAGCCCCATGTCAGCTTCTGCAAAGTGGCAACTCCTGACAGCATTGGCTCCTTCTCTAAGACAGAGAAATTTGAATGATTCCTATCCAATTTGTACAAGTTTTATGAATGAAGCAGGCTGGTTATTTTCTACCCAATGCTGTCATGAGTTGCCATTTTGCGGAAGCTGGCATGTGGTTGATAGCACAGCATGACCGAGCATGAGGCTGTGGTTAAAGATGCAGAAAACAAATAAAATCACATGTAAGTCCATTGGAATCAATTGGCTTAAGGTAACTCAGGCCTGTGGATTTTAGGTGATCGACTCTGAGTAAGACCAACAACATCTGAAGCAGTATGGCCAATCTTGGACATCCTCCATATTGCTTTCCAGAAGGCAAATTTATTGAAGACGAGTCCCACGTTATTTCTGTCCCAGAAAAACAATGAATTCCTTTAGGGTGCCTATTTTTATTCCTCCTGCTTTCCACCCTCTTCTCCTGACTTCTAAAGAGAGACTGACTGACCTGCTTCTCTCACATTCATTGTGGATTTTCTGTCAGAGAAAAGGTAAATGGGGCTGTCTCCAGTCAGTGTGAGGTGACAGGAGCAGCATACTGGAACAATGAACAACATGTTATGAAACTCCAAGGGAACTGGAGGAAATCTGTTCAGCTTCCACTGCTGGCAAGAGGTTTAGGGTAAAAGAATCAATTTACCCCACACCAACTTACACTGCAGGGCTATTATACTGTCCCGCCAAGCCCTTACCTGATTGTAGTGGACAGGCGAAATGAAGTGTCACTAATCCTTTTGCTACTTTCAATGGGCGGTCAATGGGTTTTTTAAAGGCTTTTTAAGACAGGGCAGTTTGCAGCTCCCCCCTTCCTTGCCCCCAACACCCTTAAATCTAATTATTGTGTGACAGGTAAACAGAAATCCAGCCACCCATTTTTCTTTTTGGTGTGTGTGTGTGTGGGGGGGAGAACTAAGCTGAACTGGGAGATAGGAGAGAAACATTCTCTTGTGATAGGGATAAAGTTGTTTTTTATGGCTGTGTTACAAAAAGGCTTATTGGGTCAGCAGAAAAGCAGGAAGAAACTAAAACAGCATAAGATGCAACCAGGAAAACTGGATATCTCACCTGGGAATGTGAAAATGACCTAGTGTTGTTTTAAAAAACAAAAATTAAACCATACCATCCACACAAATGCTGATAACACATTTAGATCCCCCCACCCTTAGAAATTTCACATGCCGAGGCTTAAGCTGCAGCCAATGATTTTTCAGTTTCTTCTACATTTTGGATTCTATTTTATTTTATTGCTTTATGTCCTTGGGAAAATGCCAGGCCATGCCTATAAATATCTAGGACGCCATAAGCTAGGATGGCTTTACACACTATAAGGGGAGCTTAGGGGATCTTTAGCCTCTTTTTTGTTCAGAGTATATGATGGGAACTGACCTGATCACATAGACCTATGGGAGGGTTGCTCCTCCATTCAGACTGCTTGTGCCCTGCCTTTCACCTTGCCCTGCAGTGAAGAAAGCAAGGAAGAAAGCTTCCTCCTTTGGGGGTTTATTTCTGATGGATCAGACTCATATTAGAACTGGTTCACTGAAAGAGAGAAGGGAAGGAGAAAGAGCAAAATGGAATCCTACAGAGAAAATACCTGCAGCTCCTAGGAAATGCCACCTTAGAGCTGCAGACAAACACAAAGGCAGCAGTTCGCAACCCTTGCTCTTTGTCAGCTAAACATCATTTCCCTCTAAATTAAAGGGCTCCCTTTTACAATCCCATAAAAACCATATGCATTCGAAAGGGGCACCTTCTGACATGTGACCACTTCAAAATCTATTATTTAACAGAGCATAAACATATGGGTGCAGGGACGTAGGAGGGGTGGTGATAGGGGCGCTCCGCCCTGGGCAGCGTGATCCCGAGAGCGCCATCACAGCTGCCCCCCCACCCGCGCTGGGCACCTGCCCCCAGAACACACACCACGCCCCTACGGGCGGCGGTCCGCACTCCCAGAAAGCATGCCGTGCCCCCGGAACGCATGCCAGCCCCACCCCCGTCTGCTCTCCACCCCCGGTGCCAGAGCATGAAGCTCCGCCACTGTATGGGTGCACAAGAGTCACAAGAGTAACATGTGTCAGCTAGCGGGGATCACACAACACAGTCACTGCCTTTAATAAATGCATGCTGAATCAATATTTTCTAACAATGCAGAAGAGCAGTCTTCATACATGCCAAGTCTCTCGTGGAGAAATCTGGGGTCGGCAGCCGCACGACACCAGAAGTTGCGTAGACGCAACTTTCGGTGTCACTTCGCCCATCTATGGGCACCAGAAAATGGCCGGCGCTGGAAGTCGCATCTACGCATGTCCGGAAGTGCGTAGACGCAACTTCCGGTGTCGGCACCGGCCATTTTTGGTGCCCATAGATGGGCAAAACGACACCGGAAGTTGCATCTACACATTTCCGGACATGCGTAGACATGACTTCCGGTGCCAGCCATTTTCTGGTGCCCATAGATGGGCAAAGCGGCACCAGAAAAATGGCCACCGACAGGAACCAAAATAAGGGAAATTAACGGGAGAGGAGCTAGAACGGGAGACCTCCGGGAAACAGTAAGGAAAAACGGGGGTTTCCCGGGAAATACGGGATACTTGGCAGCTATGGCAGTTTTGCTGGCACATTTAATGTTGTGCCCTCCCAAGATCCTAACTCAGAGATTTGCTAAAGTTCTCTTCACGGATAGGTGCTGCCCATGCAACCACTTAGAGCTTGAAACAGTCTCTAATGCCTTTTTTCGACAGTCGGTTTTCTCAAGGGGTTAGAGAACACATAGTTTATCCCCTTATGAGGTGGTTTCCTGATTGACCCTTAGAGATACTTTAGTTTCCTTGAATAAATAAAGGTCTAATAAATTCATTATTAAACAATCTGAACATTTGAATACCTCTTAGACCTGCTATGATTGTAGTTTCTGACTTGTCACATTTGTTCTAATTTATTCCATAAGTTACATTGCCATATGTTATTCCAACCCATTCATTTCAGTACAAAGGAAACACAACACAAATATGGGGAAATGTAATAAACTGTGTATCATTTGTGGACTTAAAGCAGTTTGATTTCCATTCCAAACACACACAACTTCCAATGCCATTTTTTTCCTGGAATTCTCAAATGTCCTTAGGTCAGGTCCCCAAAAGGACACTTGAATACGACTATTACATGTCAGCACACACATTTCTGCATTTCTCCCCTCTCCTCCTCACACTCTGTTCAGTATGGGTGTGGGTGTGTTCTCTTAACACCCCACCCACCCAATTTGGGAGGGTGTGGGAAGAGAGCCCCACTGCACTAGCAGGCCTTTCATGCATGGACTTCACTTGGCTTTCCTCTGGGGAAGAGGATGGACTGCACCTGATATCATGGTGGCTTCAAAAATGTAATCTGGCCTTAGTTCTGCATTTTCCAGAAACTCCAGAATCAGTCACAACATCTATGGCTGCCTGAGCCCTCCAACAGCAGTTTGCAAGAAGCAGCAGCTCTAGAAAAGAAGCTTTCCCCAGTGTGTTGTGACCACCTATGGTGTTACTTTAAGATATAGTCTGAAGGTCTCTTAACATTCTGTATATCCCAAACCTTACGGTAGCTTTCTTGCAAGAATGAATGCATTGTTGCCAGGAGACCTGTTATGCTTGAGGCAACTGGATGCATTTGCCAGCCTGAAGATACTTTATTGAACATTGTTGCACTAGGCAAATGCATTGTGCAAATGCCTTGAGGGTGAATCCTGACAAGACTGAAGTACTGTTTTTGGGGGACAGGAGGTGGGCAGGTGTGGAGGACTCCCTGGTCCTGAATGGGGTAACTGTGGCCCTGAAGGAACAGGTGCGCAGCCTGGGAGTCATTTTGGACTCATAGTTGTCCATGGAGGCACAGGTCAATTCTGTGTCCAGGACAGCTGTTAATCAGCTTCATCTGGTACATAGGCTGAGACCCTACCTGCCTGCAGACTGTCTAGCAAGAGTGATGCATGTTCTAGTTATCTCCCGCTTGGACTACTGCAATGCGCTCTATGTGGGGCTACCTTTGAAGGTGACCCGGAAACTACAACTAATCCAGAATGCAGCAGCTAGACTGGTGACTGGAAGCGGCCGCCGAGACCACGTAACACCGGTCTTGAAAGACCTACATCGCCTCCCAGTACGTTTCCAAGCACAATTCAAAGTGTTGCTGCTGACCTTTAAAGCCCTAAATGGCCTTGGTCCAGTATGCCTGAAGGAGCGTCTCCACCCCAATCGTTCTGCCCAGACACTGAGGTCCAGTGCCGAGGGCCTTCTGGTGGTTCCCTTGCTGCGAGAAGCCAAGTTACAGGGAACCAGGTAGGGGGTCTTCACGGTAGTGGCACCCGCCCTGTGGAACGCCCACCCACTAGATGTCAAAGAGAACTACCACCAGAATTTTAGGAGACATCTGAAGGCAGCCCTGTTTAGGGAAGCTTTTAACGTTCAATAGATTATTGTATTTTACTGTTTTGTTGGAAGCACCCATAGTGGCTGGGGAAGCCTAGCCAGATGGGCAGGGTATGAATGAATGAATGAATAAATAAATAAATAAATAATTATCTGCCTATTAGCTCCAAGCCCAAAGACAAACATACCAGAGATGTAAACTTTCCTAGGAGCTGTTTCCTAGACATGCAGTTTTAGGCATTTATCATGATCATCTTGGCTGCCCACAGCTGAAAGCAAGAGATTAGACCTAGGCCACTTCCACTTCGCTGATTTCTGTGTAGGATTCAGTTGCATACCAGCAGACTTTTTCCAGTAAGGAAAATGCACTGGAAAGTTTGGGATAACAATTGTTTGATGTGACATCATAAAATCTCCCCTCAAACAGGTCTGACTGACTGCTCAGTTAACAGCAGCTATTGTGCAACTTCTCTGCAAACTTTTGGCAATAAATCAGTCTGAATGCTCAATAAACTGGTCACCTGAAAGCAAGCCTAGACTGCACTTTAGTCTGATCCAGCAAGGTAAGGCTTATGTTTACAGATAATATTCACTACCATCAAATGAAGAAAACACCAACTATTGAATATTTGCTTGTTAACCAGAACAATAAGCAGCAACCTCAGGAATCTCAGCAGCCCAACTATGTAAACTTGGCCCCGACCCTCCTTGCTTTTCAGCCTATTACCCTCACCTTTCCAAGAGTGTTTCAAGCAACCATGAAGCAGAAGCATAGCTGCAACTAGGAACAAAAAAACGCTCCTTCCTGAAAGCCAGTACGTACTCAGAAACATAACAAACTGCAATGCCATATTGTATCTATTATTTTTGCACTAATGCTATCTGCATCATTTTATCAAAATGCTAATCTGAGTCACACCTGCTTTGAAAATTTAATGCTGTACTTTCCCCCCACCAAATTTGCATGCAGGCATTGTCTCTCTCTCTCTCAGATATGATAAAGTACCAAAGTGTTGCTCAACGTTTTAAGATTTGAAAAAAAAACATAATTATGTTGGTCTATTTTCACTTGCTTTACAATGTTTGGCAGGAGAGAGAAAAATAACAATCTTCTGAATACATCTAAGGAGCTAACTGGAAAAATTCAAATAGTAGTAAGTTTATACTGCAGAGGGAAAACTAAGGCTTGGAGGGATGCAAATGGAGCAAAGACACAGACTGACTCCATAGGTCAGGCATCCCCAAACTGCGCCCCTCCAGATGTTTTGGCCTACAACTCCCATGATTCCTAGCTAGCAGGACCAGTGGTCAGGGAAGATGGGAATTGTAGTCCAAAACATCTGGAGGGCCGAAGTTTGGGGATGCCTGCCATAGGTCATGAGGGACTACTGGAAAGGAAGAACAGGGAGGCACCAGTGCAGGAAGCCTTCAAGTACCCAGAAATAGGCTTGTGGAGCCCAGCCCCTTTAGATATAGATCCATTCAATATAAAACACAGAAAGCTCTGTTACAAACTGTTTCTATGAAATATACCAATGAAACTCAAAAATGTCATATCCCTAGAAAGACAACAAAAATAATAAGAGACAACCAAGACACACTTTGGCTTTTTCATATGACAAGTTACAAAGCATTACAATGAGCTAAAAACCTCAAACTAAGCTAGATAATTAATATAAATGGCATCAGCATAAACAGATAAAGAAACCACCAACAAACAACCAATCAAACTTAATGATAAGAAACAGAGAGATCCTACAAAAAGACTATAGCACACCTTGTAATGATGTTGCACAATTCAACAGCTCTCCCCTACCCCTTAACTGGAAATAATAAAATCAACTGACCTCTCTTAGGCATAAGTCACTTGAGGTTTGGGTTTCCAGCTCTGCTGCAAAAGCATTTTGAAAGACACCACCAGGGTGATCACCCTGCCCAGGTGAGCCCAGGCACAAAATAGAGTATGCTGTAATCTATGCTATACAAGCACCAGGAGGAAGCCCAGGTGTGGCTCATTTCAAGAAGCCATAAGCCTCTCCAAACCACCTTTGTGATGATACAGGACTATTAACCCTTTAGTGGCACTGAAAGGCTTCACAGAAGTAGGTAAACCAAAGAAGAATAGGTACAGCAAATAATTAACCCCCTTTCCAATATGGGGCTTGCCTCTACCCTGTTTTTCATGCCATTCATCAGTATACCCATGCCTGTTACTTCCACTTCTCCAGCTCAACACACCCCTCAGATAACGTCCATACACATACTTAAGTTACACATCCATTCTGCTGACTTTTAACATGGAACACCCTCCCACACCCCTCAGTTATGTATGTGATCCAACCCGTCCTTCAGACCCCCGCTCAGAACCTATTTCTTCCATGTGGTCCTCATTTCCAGTTGTGATCATGTTGCTCCCCTTGTTGCTTCCCATCCCTACTGTTTATTTTACATTATAAGCTTCTTTGGTGGGATTAGAGCCATAACTATAGCTCTCTTAAGGCACATTTTGTATACTGTATTCATTATGTATACAGACAAGTACACTAGTTCTGTCATCACCGTTCCGCTCCAAGTCACTATTCCTGTCTCCTTCCAACTCATGGAAGACTAAGAGAGCCTTCTGTATTGAGTATTTTCCACATTTCTAAAGCATGCAGGGAGTCTCCCACAAGTACAGGAGTCTTCCTGCTTCAGATCACCCTCTGGTGCCAGATTCAACCAACCCAGTACGATAGCAGAAGCCAGCACAAGGTCTCTCATTAGCTCAACAGGGCTTCCCACTAGCACTAGTAGTGCCTATGTAATTCTGTAGGGCACCAGACATATTGATGGCACCATATCATCATCATCATCATCATGCATTTGCCCCATGTTCATAATTTTTTTAGCAGAGCTTGGGCAGCTTAGGATTCCTTATAGTAGGGCACTGCGCAAATACAGAATTCTTTCCTCTTTATCAAAACCCTTTCTCAAGTAAGTTCCCTTCACAAAGAGGAGTGGACTCTCCTTCACGGGAGGTTTTTAAGCAGAAATTGGATGGCCATCTGTCATGGATGCTTTAGTTGAGATTCCTGCATTGCAGGGGGTTGGACTAGATGATCCTCAGGGTCCCTTCCATGTATCAAAATTTGACGATTCTATGACATGGATCCTGTAATTCTGAAGTGCTGAAAATAAACACATCAGTATATGTGTATTTTGACAGCTATGGCAAACATGGAGAAGTTTGTTTCAGTAAATAAAAGCTAGCTAGGTACTACACCCCAGTTTTTAAAAGGTTCCCTGAACACTCAATTTGCAACTAGTACAGGCGAAATGAGGGGGGGGGGAGGGTTGCTTTGGAAGAGAGAGCTCATGACTTCTTGATCAGTGAGCAAAATGGGACTGTCAGCCCTCTGCTGTGGGGTGGGGAAGAGAGAGCTCTTGTTTACAGGGCTTTATTTCCTGCAAAATGAACGCAATCAGTAAAGGATGCGACAATGAGCTCAGTTGGATGTCAAGAGATAAGAGTACTGTATGGTAATTTCTGCATTATTATTTGTTATGAGTTTCAAAAGACCGCAGGGCTGGAGGTGCCAGAGCCATTTTTATCTGGGTTCAGCAAATCACCTCTGCCCTTGTTTACTGCTATAATTGCACGAACAGGGAATAATATAGTATTTCCAAGGAGTGAGATGGAATTCATTAAAGGGGGCTTAGCTTGCCACTAAATGCCAGAAACATGAAAAAGGCAAGACTTCACTTATGCATTTGGAAGCAGGGGGTAGGATGTAGGGAATCCTCCTCTATCTAAGTGGAATATAATGTTATCCCTTTGAAGAGGCAATACTCGGAGGGGATATGGTTGATTCATGCACAGTTTAGGAGGAGCATATGATCCAGGCTCTCTCTCTCTCTCTCTCTCTCTCTCTCTCTCTCTCTCTCTCTCTCTCTCTCTCTCTCTCTGTGTGTGTGTGTGTCTTGTGAATGTTGGCTTCCAAACCTGCAGCTTAGCTGTTGGCTTTTCATCCCCCAGATGGCAGTGCTGCATTCCAAGATGACAATTCTCAGTGGCTATCGGAGAGGAAGGTTGCTAGTGTCTGGCAGACTTACAGGCCATGTTTCTTCGTTTCAGAGGAAATATGGTACAATACGCATGAAACAAGACTAGTGTAATCACGAACAAGGAGCTCATTCCAAGGCTAACACACCAGTTATCTCCCTTTGTGGGATCACATCTATCAATAATGAATGGGTCAGATGCTAGGGTTATTCTTTTTATTTGCAAAGTTTGATTTGGCTTACAAGCACTACATTCCCCATCTGAAAGAAGCCAAATTATCTTCCTCTCCTCCTTGCTCCCAGCTCACTCCTAGTCTGAAGAACAAAGACAATGAGATGTCTTACACTCTGTTAACAAGCTATTGCCATTAGTGTGCCAGATACAGGATGCCTGCAATGGACAGTGATGTGCACAGGAGACTGCTCTGTGTTGGAATGGGTATTTGCAGTATCCCTAATCTTCAATGATCTCAATTAACTAAAAAATATCTATAGGCTCAGGCAGGCAGCAGATCCCAATGTCCTCAAAGGAAACTGTTGTCTGCACAGTAGGAATCAAGCCCTCCCTGTGTCGTCAAACTATAAAATAATTCAATGCAAATGCCCCAACTTTGCATTAAATGAGATGGGAAAAAAAGTGAAACTTCTAACTCAAGTGGTAAATTGCCATTGATATTATTAATTTTTAAACTGAATATAAATATATAAAATGTTATTGACTTTACACAGACATACATGCTAACACAGAGAAAATAAGGAGGGGGGGGGGATGATGCCAGAATGACAGAGGTTGCTGCCAACTTATCAGTGTGTTGCTGGATCACGACTGCATTTCTCCACATGGCAGTACATGGTTAGCAAGTAATCAGAGCTGCTTGCCTGTAGGCATGAATTACCAGCTCTCAGTGGTTGTGACAGCAGTGAAGACAAATGTGCAAAACACTTCCACATCCTGGTCTAGTTCCTGAAGAAAACCTGCCCAGGGCTCTTGTTATATTCACATTACAGTCTAAGCATGAGGGTTTCATGCTGGGCTCCAGCCCTATTCAGGTACTATACCTGTCTGTAGAACCAACACATGAGTAGTCCGACTCCTGGTGTTGCACTTAGTGAGTATGTCTCCCCAGCAGCATCCGTGTATACAGGGAAGCGCTGTAGCTAGCTCAGTGGTAGAGCATCTGATTTGCATGCAGAAGGGTGCTGGTTCAATCAGCAGCAGCTCTAGGTGGGGAAACGTCCCCCTAACTTAAACTTTTGAGATCCACTGTCAGTCAGTGCAGACAGTACCAAGCTAGATGGACCAGTGGTCCAACTTTGCTATAAGGCAGCTTCCTACATCTTCAAGGTATGGACTTTTGTCTGTACAGCTATAAACACAAAGGTTTATAGCTGGTTCCCCTGGGATTGCAGAAGGGAGCAGTAGCCCATGCTTGCTGCATCCATCCATCCATCCAAGCACAAAGGGGTGCTTGGTTGTTTTGTTTGTTTCACTTTGTATTCTTGCAATCTGTTCAGAGCTGGCCTGGACTGAGGAGCAACAGGAAAGCATCTTCTGGCCTCTGCTATGGTCCAGGGGTCCAAGGCCCCCTGGAAGTTGTACCTGTTGCATCTCCAGGAAGGACAGAAAACCAGCCTGGCCCCACCTAGCAGCCAGAGAAGCAGCTGCAGAGACATTTTCACTGAAAAACTGAAAGCATGTTATTCCTTGTTGTTAGATTGAGGTATATATCTAGGTCTGCTGACTACACTGCCCACTACACTAGGCTACACTGGCTTCCCACCAGTCAATCCTTTTTTCAGTCCCATCTATGAAATCTGTCCTGTAATAGGGACACATTCTTTCTCTGCACTGCATATACAGCTACACGAAGTAGGGATGAACAAGTCTGTCAATTTAATTCTTTCCATTTTTCCACGATTGTTCAGTTCTCTAAATATCCACATCCGTTGAATTATTATTATTATTTTAAAAAAATGTCCTCATGAAAATTCACCAGCATTTTAGTGTGAATTTCTCCTAGCAGACAGATTTTTTGTATGCAGTTTCGCCTAATATACTTATTTTTGCAACACAAGTTTCCATAATATAATGCATTTTTTGTGTTATGTACACTTTAGTATATGCCCACTTGTACATACTACTTGGCTAGAGAACCGCACTGTAAAATTCAGAGACATGTGAATTTTGAAGGGTGCCTGTGCTTTGGTTTGTGCATTGCTTTGGAATGTGCAAATTGGGTAGGTTCTTCTTTAAATGCGAACTGAATCAACTTTCTCCCGATCCTTACACCCAATATCCTTCTATTTTCATTTTTATTTTAAATCTTGCTCCACATTCCGCAAGACAGTTTCCTCACATAAGGCTTCTTCATATGTGTCACATCTACACATTCCTAAAATGAATGGCAATTTATAAGCACATAAGTGCACAATCTTAGTTCTATGCCCATTTTCCATCCTCTTTTGGCTATGGAAAAGCATACAAATCATGGCAGGCCTCTCCCCTCCCCTCCCCTCCCCTCTCCAGTGATAAGGACCATTCTGCCCTCCAGCTAACTCACAAGTCCGTGACCCTACTCGCATTACTTCCAATTCAGAAGCAGCATGAAGAATAAACATATTTGTTAATAAAAAGCAGAACAAGGACTGCATTTCAGAATCTGGTAAGAAGGGGATCTGTCCTTCTTTAATAGTTTCTGGGCACAGCAAATTGCCTTCTTAGCTGAATACGCTTAGTCACTCTAGTCATATTAGCAAAGATGAAAAAAGGAACCGTTGGGTGTAAATAATGTTCAAGAGCAGAACTTAATTGAATCTGAAAATTACTTCATTTTTTTTTAAAAAAAGGATTATTATTTTTACCTGTAATTGTACAGAAAAAGGAGGAGGAACTCAACCATCTACAAGACACAGCTGCTCATTCCCGATATCTGATTTCAGCTGTCACCAGCTTACCTGAAATGATTATATAGGAAGCCAAGCTTATCAACTCAAGCTTTCCATTTCTGGCGATTATAGCAACATGAATGTCTAATCTTCTTTGCCTACAGAATGCAGCAGGCTGAAAAAGAAACAGTGTTGGTATTTAATGCTACCCACTCTGTTCTGTTGAGTTTCAAGAAGGACAAAACTATATAAATATTTTTTTTGTGAATTCAGATTCTGAGGTACAAAACATGCATAGCTGCAAATATCGCAAAATGAAATTAAATTATCTGAATGAATTTAATAAATCAGGGGTTGATTTATCTCCTATGGTGCCCTAAAAAGGTGTCTGTAAATATCTCCCCTGAAATCCATAAAGTACAAGAGACTGTACAGGGTTCTTCCTGCTCAGTTCCTGTTTCCACTGGCTCAGCCTCTCCAACATTGAACATCCCCTCTCTCCAAAAAAACAACCATGTCCACATTTCATTTGATACCAGGAACGGAACACACTTTCCACCTATTCTGAGCAGAGGACAGGTGCATGGAGCTTCTTTCTGTAAGCAAGCACAGTGGTTGCTGATGTAGCTGCGTTTAAAAAATAATTGATGGGGTTAGGTGGCATGCTGGCGTCATTTTCTGGTCCTGTCTCTCTGCTGTTTTAGAGCTGGCTGCCATTTTTTGTTATGCCACGCTGCCCCACAGCAATCAATTTGTGACTGACATCCAGAGCACTCAAAACTCCAAATGAGCCCAGTCGCCCCAAAAGGCTGACGAGTTAAGTATGGATTGCTTTTTCAGCAGGAAATCATGACTGCAGACCCATCAAGCTGAATACAATACAACAGTCGGGTATTGTGATCTGCCAGGGGCTTCACAACCAAGGTCTGCAGCTCCTATCCATGCAACAAAAACAGATGGCTGGAAGGCTCCCACACACAACGCAATACAACTGGTGGACTGTGCTCATCTTAGTGATTTATTCATGTTATGCTGGCTTGCCTGCTAACAGATCGCCTGTGGGAGGCCACTGTAGTCCCAATCTCACCATCTGCCTTCATCAGGACATCCGATGCAGAAGGCGTGTTCTTGGACAGTGGATACTTTTGCAAAATGTCTCAGAAAACACTTTTCTAGGAAAGGGTCATTTGAAGGGTGTTTGGTGCTCAGTGACCACATTACTGATCCAACTGCCAGCAGGAAGGTGGGGTGTAGCTTGGTGGTAGAGCATCTGCTCTGCATGCAGAAGAGCACAGGTTCGATTCCAGGCATGTCCAAGTCGGGCTAGAAAAGGTCCCAAGGTCTGAGACCCAGGCAGGAATGGCAATTTGAATAAAATATTGGGGGTGTGGCAGGTAAGCACTGCCCCGCATAATCAATCCCTGAGCTAGATGAGCCGAGAGGTATAAGGCAGTTTATTTTGTTCCTATTATATGGGAGAGGGATATTTCTTCTGGGCAAACTAACTGGTTAATAATGACAAATTTTGCTTGCTTGCGTGATTGGATGACATGTCACTCAAACCAGGAAGGGACCACAAGCAGCAACTGTTTTACCAAGCCGAACGGAGTCACTATCAGCCATGTATGGCAGATCATAGCTGCTGCCTGCCTGGAACTGTCTGCCTCGACAGGCAAGCAGCTGACAGGCTGCTATGGGTGGCTGACTGGATGTGTAGGCCTGTTGTTATCTGTTTGGGATTTCTCTGTTTGGAATGTTATGGAGCTAAGGATGAATTGCTTTTTAGCAGGCAGCCCTGACTGGTGATCCATCAAGCTGACTGGTGATCCATCTACAAGTGGTAGAACCTCATATGGTGCCTTCATAAGGTCTCAGTAAATCTGTTGCTGGCAAGGAGAATATAGGTATATAAAAGGGAAATTATTTGGATGGCAAAATCCAGGTTTAGGCCTAGTACTCTGAAGAGAGAACCCCAGCAGAGATTTAAAATATTAAAATGTACAGCAAAGTAAAGCGTGGAAAAATAGGCTGTTGGATCTTTAAAATATGCCTTCCTAAATTCCTTTCAAAATTCCCTTCTTCCTTCTATCATAGAAAAGACCAAACATTCGGTAAGTTTAAAAATAGTTTACTTACTCTGAGAGGTTACAGAAGTGGGATTTGCAAATTAGCTAAAATATATCAAGCAAGGTCAAATACATGCTGGAAATGTAGGGAAAAAGAAAGCACCTTTTACCACATGTGGTGGACTTGTAAGGCAGTAAAATTATTTTGGGAGATGATATATAATGAACTGGGGGGGGGAATGAGTTTAAAATAACATTTTATTTAAAAACCCGAAGCTTTTCTTTTAGGAATTCAAGGTGCCAGAATACCAAGGGACTAGAAGAGACTATTTATGTATGTGACCACTGCTACCTGGAGGTTACTAATCCAGCCACAATCCCTACCCGAGAAGAATGGCAAATTAAATTGATGGATTATACTAAAATGGTAAATCAATCAATCAGGATGTTTATTCGGCTTTACGCCCATCATAAAACACAACACAACAAAATAAATCAAATAAAACAGCGGACTCGTTCAAGCCACAAATAATAAAACACAATTCACAGCTCACAAGGGCAAATATTAACAATTAAAAAGAACAGTTTAAGATAATGATTAAAAATTTAGGCACTACGCTAAATGGTAAAAATGACCAGAAGAATTAGGAATCAGGAAGACCAAGCATTTAATAAGGAATGGGGAATATATTTAATTTATCTTTAAAATCATTGGAAACAATTAAAATTATCAGTAGGACTGGAATGATACTTGTAGTTGAATGTTGTATGGTTGTAATTGAGATTTACTGTAATAGAATTGGATTAATAGAGAAGATGCAGAAGGAAAAAAGTTAATATAAGGACCCACAAAGGGGAGGAGGGAAGTCTATGGGAATTTATGGAATTCTCTTTTTGTTTTTGTTGTTTGAAGATTGTTTGTAAATTTCAAAAATTGAAAATTTTACACACACACACACACACACACACACACACGTACAGTGGTACCTCGGTTTATGAACACAATTGGTTCCGGAAGTCTGTTCATAAACTGAAGCGTTCATAAACTGAAGCGAACTTTCCCATTGAAAGTAATGGAAAATGAATTAATCCGTTCCAGATGGGTCTGCGGCGTTCATAATCCGAAAATTCATAAACCGAGGTGTTCATAAACCGAGGTTCCACTGTATATGTATATGTATATGTATATTACTTACTTACAAACTCTCCCAAGGTTGGATTCATGGTGCTTTTCCATATAGCATTCAGAAAAAGGTTGCACAGGCAGTGAAGCTTGGCTTAGTTACAGTGGTGAAAGTTCCTAAATTATTGGTATAGGAACTCAAGAAAGGCTTTTTAGAGCCATGCGGTCTGAGCTTGGAGCAACCAGCTCAGATCTCACATGTTAAGCTACAGGAAGTTTGATTACCTTCCTCCCAAGGTGAGGGGGAGTGACCTAGCTAAGCCTGGCAGGACAACCTACACTATGACATTAACCCCTTCATTAATTAGACCCAAGAATGCTGGTTATATGAGGCTGGTTACCTTACAAACAAATTATCCCCTCTAAAATCCACAAAGCATGAGGGGAGGGGGGAATGCTTGCACGATTTTGTGTTCTTGCTTCATATTCCTGATCTTTTAGATGTGGCAGCCATGTTGTGTTACATTACACTTCACCGCTACCATTTTATTTCATGACCCCCCACTCATGCAGCTGCCAATTTGTGTTATGTCGTACACCCCACAACAGCCATTTTGTGACTTGTATATGTACATATCTCAAATGTGTTCACTGGCCCCAAAAGGTTGCCAACCCGATTTTAGCAGATTTTAGAGAAGAGTCTTCACCAGCCCTACTGGAGATGCCAGTGAGTTAATTCGGGGGCTTTGCCATGCAAAGTATAATGAGAATGTGGTATTATATGTAGAAAATAACACTATGGAATAGCTGCCCTATGTTTATAAGTACTGAGAAGTGACTGAAAATTTTCACTTTGGGAAATAATACTCCCAAATGTTTTTAATTTGGTTATGTAAATGTACGGGACATAGTTAGTTGAAACTGCAGGAAAGCATAAGCCTACAGGAAAATGGTAGACAATCTGTAATTGGCTTTAAAGAGTTGCTTTCAAATTAAAGTCAATTTAAAAAGCATAATGAAAATCTTCATCTCAACTGTTGCCAGTTTCTCTATCTCCTATGAGTATCCTAAATGAGTGTGAATATTCACAGACAATGTCAGACTGCAGACAGAATCTGGCAAGTGCTTTTGCAGTCTCAATCCACATAGCACAGGCAGGTCAGTGCAGCCAGCACTTGTGGAGAAATTGGGGATAAAACCAACATATATGTGCCTTTCTCTACTCCCTCCTCCCCACAAACATGTGTCCTTTCAAATGCATGAAGAGGGTTCCCACTGACTACTGCTGTTGTGACTGGTCATGTAATGAAAGCATGGGACTGTACGTTTAAAATTGCATTGCCATTTGACCCTACTGCTTCCCTTTCTCCCCATACTGCAATAGGTATATATCACTGACAACAGAAGATAATACTTTGTGCACCTAGTGAAGTGGACTCTATTCCATGAAAGCTTGTGCTATAATAAACTCTCTTTAAGCTTACAGGAGGTGTGATGTCACATGGGCAAAATGCATTCTTTTGAACTTTAGAGGTTGGGGAAGAAGTGGGAGAACTGGATGAGCTGCCCTTAAGGCCAGAACCATATTGGAAGGCTGGTTGAAGGCAGGCTGGGAGAGAGAGGCGCAGAGATGTCTGGGAATCCAATGCTGGGGTGTCTGTGAATGCTGTGAAATCTCTCTCCAATGAAACCTTCTGGTGTAAATATGTGTAAATAAATAATATTTCAAAGACACTGCAGACTTTGCTGTGCCTCATTTTCCCCAAAGGAACACAGACCCTGGTTGAGTACCAAGCCCTTTGGAATCTCATGCACTACTTGGCAGAGACTGGTCAGTAACAGCTTTATATAAATCAAGCTGTTATATTTGCCATCCAGATCCCCCTTGGTTGATATTTCCTTCATTGGGGGTGGAGGGGAGGTATTCACACTATCCATCCCATATGTACTATGTTGTTCCACTGTGCTATAACTGGCCTTTCTTCAGCCTAGTGCCCTGACCATTGGCCATGATGGCTGAAGCTGATGGGAGCTGTCACTGAACTACAACTCACATAAGCATTAGCCACAATGGCCAGTGGTCAGGGATAATGGGAGCTGCAGGCCACAGCATTTGGAAGGGACCAGGTTGGGGAAGGTGCTGAGCAGGCTAATTCTTCTGCTCTAGTACCATGCAATTTCAAAACAAACTTATATAAAGTTGTTGTTATTTTAAGCTGGAATTTTAAAACAGGTGTCTTTCCTGTACTGAACCCTGTAGTTTGTTCCTGTAGGGCTAATCGTAAGTGTACCTTCAAGTAGAATTCCAAATACAGCTTCCACCTTGAAGACGGTGATCATTGCATTACTTATAGCTGAACTGGTCTAAGGAGGCTCAGGTTCTCGTCGTTGCTAATTAAAAATAGGTTTCATCAATAGTGCTGAAAAGGCACAAGCATTGTGGTGAACATAGCTGCCAAGTTATCCCTTTTTTAAAGGGATTTTCCCTTATGCTGAATAGGCTTCCTCGCGAGAAAAGGGAAAACTTGGCAGCTATGGTGGTGAAGTCTGTAGACTTCATGGATTTTAGAGTACTTACTTCATTATTCAACTGCATTATTGCTCTACTCATTTCTCAGGAGGAAAATAAATTGAAATTAATGGTCCATCTGTGTGTATTAAACCTATTGTTATGTGCCACCCCTATCTCCAAGCAGCGTGAAATTCCAGGGGTTGCAGGAGCTTGCCCAGGGTTCGTATTTCCTTCAGAAATTAGGCAAGGCAGAGTCTGGGGTGTCTTTATGAGAGGGAGGGATTGTAGAGCATTCCCATCCTATGAAGGTCGGGTTTTCCCCTTAAGGGCAGCATTGGATTCAAAGGACAGCAAAAAGCCACCTTCTGCATCTCTCTGTTAACCAACTCCAAGGACCTCCAAGGACCTCCCCCACCCCTATGTCATTCAAAATTGAAACCCTACACATTGCCTTGGCCCCAGCCTACAAGCACCCAACAAGCAAGGGGCTACACTCCCCCTTGCCTGGCAGTCTTGCCCTCTGATGGCTTCCTTGATAGGCTTTCATTGGTCTTTGTCCCCTGCTAATGGCCAATCCAGATAGTTCTCTGCTGAGGTGTTATGGCTCATTAGTATGACTAAATCCAGAAGGGTTCTGTGTTTGGCAAAGTATAATCAAATCTTATTTAATTCTAACTTTTATTAAACCCTGGAATTATGGAGAGAATCTTGGCACCCAGGAATTTAGGGGAATCTGGCCACCCACAAACCCATAACAATATTTAAAAAGGCAGTTGAACTAGTTAGACCTGCAGAAATGTCGCAGGACTGTCCAGATACAGTGTTTTCTTTTATTGCACAAAAGATTCTATGTTTGGGTTCTCCAATATGGTACCCATATTGGTGCCTGTGGAGGTTCCAACACCTCTCACATTTTTTAAAAAAGTAATTTGTGTCTTTGATTGGTTTTTACCTTGGGTGGTGGCTGAGCTGGACAGAAAGTGAACTGTATGCCTCCCTTTACCCAGAATGCCCCTGTCTGTGTGCACTGCCTCTTTGTTTGTGATTAGGCAGGTGCAAAAGGTAATATGAGCATGCCTCAATCTTATGTAAATATATAGCCTGCCCATAGCTGCCAAGTTTTCCCTTTTCTCGCGAGGAAGCCTATTCAGCATAAGGGGAAATCCCTTTAAAAAAGGGATAACTTGGCAGCTATGAGCCTGCCTTAAGCTTTTTCTTTATTGTTAGTTAATAATGTTATGGGCCACCCCAATCTCTTCCAAGTGGTGTGAGATTCTAGGGTTGTGTTTCCTCAGAAATTAGGCACAATGGAGACTGTAGTGTCTTTATGAAATTTGGTTTAGATACACATATTTACACCTGAGCCTACTGCAGTGAGAGTTCAGAGCTTCCACAACTCAAGAGGGGCTTGTGTCCTGCAGGAGCGCAGCACTGGGCATCAGGGCAGCCAATATGCCATCCATTTCCATGTTTTTGTCCCAGCTTGCCTCAACCAGCTCAGGTCCCATGCCAAACACAACTGCCCCTTCCGTTTACATCAGGGGTCAGCAACCTTTTTCAGCCGTGGGCCGGTCCACCATCTCTCAGACCATGTGGTGGGCCGGACTATATTTTGAAAAAAAATAAAATGAACGAATTCCTATGCCCCACAAATAACCCAGAGATGCATTTCAAATAAAATCACACATTCTACTCATGTAAAACATCAGGCAGGCCCCACAAATAACCCAAAGATGCATTTTAAATAAAAGGACACATTCAGCTCATGTAAAAACATGTTGATTCCCGGACCGTCTGCGGGCAGGATTGAGCAGGCGATTGGTCCGCATCCGGCCCACGGGCCTTAGGTTGCCTACCCCTGGTTTATATCATTGCCCACTGCTACCCTGGCAAACTCCGTTTCCCAAGCCTCTTGCAAAATGCCACTTGTTCCTGAGGCAAATTGTAATCCTACACCAAAGCTACTGACCTCTTGTTTTCTGACTAAAACCAGAGCCCAGTAACGCTTCATCTATTTTGTTGGCTTCATCTATTTTGTTGTCTCACATCGAATCTCTCCATGGCCAAGTGCTATTTTTTCTAGAAAAAGAGCTGCCAAACTGAACCCTTGTTCTCTTATAATGGCAAAGGTGACAACCTGAGAGATGCTGAAGCTGAGTTCCGGCAAGTTCCGGCTGGAAAGACCCTGCAATGGTCTAATCTGCTTTCCTTTTATTAGGCTGACCACTCAAGCACTATTGGTGATTACCTCATGAAGAAGCTACCTGGTGTTGTTAGCACAAACATAGGTTTCAGTGTTTGTAGGGCTGCCATACGTCCAAATTTTCCCAGACATTACCAGGATTCCAAAGACAGAATTGATGTCCTTAAAAAAGCTCAACAAGTTTTGGGGTGTCCTGGTTTTTACATTTTAAAATATGGCAACCCTAAGTGTTTGGCACCATTTAAAATCAAACCTTGATTATTTCTTGCTTTTACTCAATCCAAGAATTATGGGGAGTCTTCCATCCCCCAAACTAATAACAATACAAACCTTACTGTCTCTTTAAGTAAAGACCAAGTAGAACTCTGGGAAAAGAAGGGAAATGTGGACTTCTGGCGCAGCTGAGAAGAAATTCTAGGACTGCTGAGTTATGTTTCAGGCCTCTGTTAGAGTGCAGGAATAGTTCAGTCAGAGAAAGAAGTTAATTAATTATCTGCATCTTCCTTGTTTGGAGTGTAAAATAGGCTTCCCATGGCAGCCATTTTGTGGTGGGGTTCCATGATAGCTTCTCAGATTTCCAAAAGCACCATTGAACCCCAAACAGTTGAGAACAACTTAATGGGGCTTACATTTGAGTAGATATATAAAAATTGCATTGTCAGTGTCCTATGGGCAAAATGGTGAATGTGACATAAGATTATGTGTGTAATATAGTTTAGTCTGCATTTCGAAAACAAAATATTCCACACCAAATTTCTTGTAGGAAATACATCTGCAAGAAAGTCTGATAAAGCCATTTAGATGGCACTCTTTGTATGGTTTCAATTAAATACTTTATAGCCAGGAACTATTTATTTGGACCTGAGCAATGAAGAAGAAACTGCCCCATTGGAGATCGAGGCACATATTTGGCTGTGCTTCATTTTCTTTTCATTTTTTTTGTCCTGATGCTGTTATTCATAGCTTTGTCCCTGCATTGTTCTATTCTTTACTTTATAGAACAGGGAGGGGAATCTGTGCTCCTCCAGATGTTGCACCTCCCACCATCCTTGATTGCAGTCTATGCTGACTCAAACTGATGGAATTTGGATTCCAGAAACATCTGGAAGACCACAGATTCCCCACTCCTGTTACAGAGCAAAGGAAGAGCTTACAAAGTTTACATTTGCTTCTAAATAAGGGAAGAAATTATGGAAATTCTCTATTTCTTTCTCTCCCCTGACATGCTGCTTTGCATTCTATTGTACTAATCTATTCATCAAACATTTCACATCTTGCTGTGCAATAAACTCTGTCAGAAACAGAACAATCAGCAAGATGTTAGATTGCTGCATGAGAATGATAAGAATTTTAGCATTTCTCAACATTTCAACAATGGCTGCTGCCAGGGTGGTAGAGGAGAAATGATAAGAATTCTGATAATAGTAATAAGCAAAGCTACTATAGGGTTGTTTTTTTAAAAACAAAACAAAACAAAACAAAACAACAAGTAATTCATGCCCTAGATTTTAGGAATATTTTCTTCACAGGTGTTTTACCTCACAATCCTATTTTAAATCCTTTTTAATAATCTCAGCAATATTGTTGTGACTTGATAAAAAACTTGCACTATGGTGTGGCATCTCTGATTAATGTGGGTGTCTATCTTAAATAAAAATGACTTGTTTCAGATTTGCTTTCTGGTTTTCGTCATCTATAATAGCCTCATTGCACCTTAAATGGAAGAAAAGGGCACCTTGTGTCCTCAACGGTTTTTATGCAAGGATTTCTAACAGCATTTCTAAGACTTATATAATTTCCCCCTCTGGGATATGGTGGGTGGCAAGCCAACAATTCTCTATTTTTTCATTTCCCCACACTGTGTTTTCTGGTTACTTTGTCACTCAACATCCAAAAAACCAAAGTGCTGCACCAACAAGTACAAAATAACCCCTTTGCAGTGCCACAAATCCAACTCAATGGTGTAACGTTGGAAAATGTTGATCACTTCTCCTACCTAGGGTCAACATTGATGCCGAAATCCAGCATTGCCTGAGCTCTGTGAGTGTCGCTTTCTCCCGAAGTGTAGAGTGTTTGAGGACTGGGACATTTGCAGGGAAACCAAAATGCTTGTTTACATAGCTATTGTACTATCAGCCTTACTGTATGCTTGTGAAACATGGACCACTCCATCTCCAACTTCTCGAAAGATTCCATCAATGGATTCTCCAAAAAATATTACACATCACTTGGAAAGACAGGTGAATATCAGTTTACTGGATGAAGCAAAGATCACCAGTGTTGAAGCAATGATTCTTCAACATCTACTTCGTTGGACTGGTCATGTTGTGCGGATGCCTGATGATCGTCTTCCAAAGCAACTACTCTATTCCGAACTTAAAAATGGAAAGCGTAATGCTGGTGGTCAACAAAAGAGGTTTAAAGATTGTGTCAAGACAAATATATATAAAAATGTAGTATATACACTGACAACTGGGAAACACTGGCCTGTGAGCGCTCCAGTTGGAGAACAGCCTTTATCAAAGGTGTTGTGGACTTTGAAGACACTCGAGCTCAGAATGCAAGGGAGAAACGTGCTAAGAGGAGGGCATGCTTGGCAAATCCACACCATGATCAACTCCCGCCCGGGAACCAATGTCCCCACTGTGGAAGGACACGTGGATCCAGAATTGGCCTTCACAGTCACTTACGGACTCATTGTTAAAACTGTGTTTATGGAAGACAATCTTACTTGGCTACAAGTGATCACCAAAGAAGAAGAAGAAGATTGATCGAAATATAACTCACAAACTTGGGCTACAGTTGTGCTGCAATGTTAACTGAAGTATAAATAATATGCCCTCCTTCCCCAACATATTAATTAGTCTCATTAATTTATTACTTCAGAGAGCTCCTAGCTTTGCTATGGTAGTCAGATGATGGATTGCAACAAGGGTCATATTTATTCAGAGCCAAAGGCAAGACATGCAATGAATGGCACTGAAATGTCCATGTGATGAAATTTTGAATCAGGAATATGCAGGGAGCGATACTGTTGTTAGAAGTATGTGACAAGTTAGTCAATGATGTTTTGTTCTCTTTTGTTAAGTTAAGGCTTCTAGGACAAATGGCAAATTATTGTTGTTGTTGTTGTTGTTGTTTTAAGAAACAGAATGTCCAACATTTTATAATAGCTAAAACAAAATGAAAGCAAACATATAGGTTTCTGGTAGAACCATATTTCCAGAAAAGAGATGATGTTAGAAGGGATAGAAGAGGTTCTTTTCTGGAAATGATGCTTGGAAATGTGGAGAACATCCACATGGAAGTCTGACTGTAAGATTTAAGAATTAATTCCTTTTTGGCAGTACTCTGGTTCAGGGAACATTGGATGGTTGGAGGATTGCTCTTGTGTTGTGCTGCACGAGATCAAGATGAACAGAGCTCATCAAAATCTGCCTTCTGCAATCTTGGTTACATATTTCAGTGTAAAAAATAACAAGGAGGTTTACAAAATAAAACAATTAGAATAAAATAACTGTGAATGTTCTGGTCTATACATTGTCTGCGTAATTCATCTCCCTGGACTCCTGTCTTTCCTATGCTAACTTTTATAGCCGGGTAATGAACCTGTTTTGTTTCATGCACATCAAACCTCCCTGCTCTTCAAAGAGTCAAGGGGTCTGCTCTTACGTAAAATTACATAAATAGCAGCACCACATCCATCCTATACCCATCAGTGATAGTCTATCTTTGCTAGAGACCCCTTTAGCAAGCACATTTTCCTCATTAAACAAACAAACAAACAAACAAACAAACAAACTATAGAGGCCTGCTAAAGCCCACTTTAAAGTTCATTTGACATTTTTCCAACTTTATTTTGAAAACTTCAGGAACAGATTCACAAAATTGCCTTTCCAAGCTCTGAATGATAAAGCAGAGTGGCTGCTAGGCCTCTTATGGATGGATACCATGTGTGTGAGATGAGTACATAGAATCATAGAATAGAATCATAGAATCATAGAGTTGGAAGAGACCACAAGGGCCAACCAGTCCAACCCCCTGCCAAGCAGGAAACACCATCAAAGCATTCTTGACATATGGCTGTCAAGCCTCAGCTTAAAGACCTCCAAAGAAGATCTCCAAAGAAGGAGATCATCAATCTAAATCAGTGTATGACACCTCCTTATCCTATGCCATGCATTCACTGAGACCTTTTGCTCCTAGCAGTGAATACCTCCACGTACGTGAAGCAAGGACAAATGTGGTGAAGTCCCAGGAACCATGATTGTACTCCAGTCAACATTCCATCTGAGTATTTTCTGAAGCCCACTTAAGTAAACTTGAGAATTCACAACCAACTTATGATTTATTCAGAATTTACCCACCTACCTCAAAACTCACGAAATAGTGCCCCCAGATGTTTTGCACTACAACTCTCAACAGTTCCAGCCAGCACAGCTGTTGGAGAAGAATAGTAAAGATTATTAATAGCTGGAGCACAAGGCACAGTGGGTGACTTCAAGTAAGAGCCCTGCTTGGACTGCAGCTTGCTTGGCATAACATCTTCCATACATAAACTGTGTTTGTGAGACCTCTTCTTAGAACTCTCCACCATCATCCATCACAGTCTGGTACCTCAAGCAAGAGTTATATCTAATGTTAATCATACTCAGGGTAGACCTATTCAAAATAATGGGCACAACTAACAGAGGTTTGTTAATTTCAATGAGTTTACTCTGAGTATGACTAAAGTTGGATACAACAACTCCAAATATTGCAATCTGAACAAATTATGCAAATCAAATATAAGCACTTTTTCAAAATATTTTTAACTACGTAATCTGACTCATCCCAGTGCACTTTTTAAATGTATCTAGTTCATAGCATTCCAAGTCCTGCATCTCAGTGAAAAGTGTGGCTTCTAAATAAACTTGTATGTTTTCTTCCTTTTAAGAGGATCGTTCAGAGAGGTTGCAGGGGAATGTTTTTCTCTTACCAATGATACTAGCTGCACTTGTTGACAGAGAGCACAGATAAGAGAAGATTTGATAAAAGGTATTGATGGATCCCTAAGCCCTAAATATCTCTTGCTTGCTAACTGAAATGAATATATCTGCACTAGAAACAGACGTCTTCCCACAGTTCTTGCCACTTATTACTAATAATTCTTAAATGGAAAGACGTACAGAATATGAAAGGCAAAAAGGCATCAAAGGAAACAGAGAAGTAGAAAGCCATAAAAGAACACGATGCTCTCAGATGGCAAAAAACATTATAAGGCAGTTAGTTTCATCTGTCAAAGGGGTTCCTATTGATTTTTTTAATTCACAGTATATGCTTTTATTGACACTCCAGATACTGAACTAACATGGTTTTTTTGGGGGGGGGGCATGATTTTCTATGCAACCAAACAGAGTTTTGAGCAAACTACCTACAAGAATATAATGCTCCTAGTTATACCACAAATGAAAGACAAGCTATATCTAGATCTGTATCATTTATATCTATATATAACCTCTTAGTTTGTGAATTCTTTTACAATCTATGTAACAGCCTCTTGTTACTCCTGCTTTGCTTGGACAGAAGAATTAGGCTAGCGGCTCTCAAGGGGTGTGGCAGCAGAGGATGGCAAGTGATGTGAGGAGATTCAAGACCAATCAAAGAAATATTTAAACATTTCAGTGCAATATAGTATAATATAGAATACTATAGTGTGTGTGTGTGTGCGTGCGTGTGCAGAATATGGATAGATATCTTTTTTTAAATAATAGCAAGAGCATTAAGAGATACTGAGGACAATCCTAGTTGTGATATTGAATGACTGTGTGCAGGACAGAGGAGACTGAAAGTACCTGTAGTTTGTGCATGCTGAGGATTGTATGTGGGTTAAGAGACCTGGACAAGGGAACATTCTGAGCTGATAGGGAAGGAAACATCAGTAGCAATTTTAGCAAGCAGAAGACTGCCCACACCCTCTCCATTTGTACTTTTAAATATGATAAATATTATTACAAATCACTGCAAGTTTCCTATACCTTCTCATCACAGAGGTAAGGTATAACATGGTCCTAGAACAGGCATCCTCAACCTGTGGCACTCCAGATGTTTTGGCCTACAACTCCCATGATCCCTAGCTAACAGGACCAGTGGTGGGAATTGTAGTCCAAAACATCTGGAGGGCCAAAGGTTGGGGATGCCTGTCCTAGAACTTCCTCCAGTTAGGTAAAGGCAGATAGCATGGGGAAGGGGAAGGAAAATTCTTTTGCTTTTGACATTTAGATGGAGGTGGGGGTGAAGAATGGATTACAGTGGTTCCTCTACTTACAAATTTAATGCGTTCCGAACGCACATTCCTAAGTCGAAAAAATTTGTAAGTCGAATCCCATAGGAATGCATTGGGAGAAAAAAAATCGTAAGTCGAAGCAACCCTATCTAAAAATTCGTAAGTAGAAAAAATCCTATCTAAACCGCATCCAAGATGGCGGACGGAGCTCCGTTCGTAAGTAGAAACATTCGTAAGTAGAGTTCTTCATAAGTAGAGGTACCACTGTACTTGCTTCCACTGGAGGAAATGAATTTACGGGAAGGAATCAGAATTCTTAATTTAATTGTTGGCCTATTAAATTTCATTTTTATTGACCACTTTGTGATTTTGATATAAACAATTTTAAAAATATTGCTGAAGCATCCCCCCACCATCCCCCAATCCATCTGACAAAACTAAAAATCTTTGCAGCAAAAAAAACATGTGCACCTGATAAAGAACAGCTTTACAAAATATAGTGTGTAATTATGGATGACTCATTCCTTTTCTAAAAGACCCATTTCCTTTAAATATCATGGCAAGTCTTGTTAAAAACTAGCTATTTTATAGCTCCATTTTCAGAAAGCTGTGTATAGCTGTTGTTTATAACACTCAACAGTAAAAAATATATCCATTTGTTTTTAGTATGATGTTCTAGCAGTCAAATTATTATGAATTTACATACCTAATTCATAATAAAAATGTTTTAACGGTTCTGTTTTCATTGTCTTTGGAAAAACAATTCTGCACTTCACTGTTAACTGAATCTCAGCACTGTTATGGTTCCCATTGTTGCAATTTCTACTCGAAGGAGAATTATGTCTTGTGACCTGAAGGTGACAGCTCATTAACTATATATAGTAATACAACACACTGAGCATGTTTATGCTGTTTGTGAAGGTCATTACTGAGAGAGTGGCTGAACCGCTGGATAAGAATAAGCCAAGAGATCAATTGGATTGAATATATACCTATTGCACTGCAACATTTTTTTTGGGGGGGGGATATGGTCTTACATTGTGGCTTATCACCAGCTTCAACCACAGTATTTATTTAAAGCTGTATGGTACTACTTTAAACATAATGACTCCCCACAAAGTATCATGGGAAGTGCGGTTTGTTAAGGCTGCTGAGAGTTGTTAGAAGACCCCCCTAATTCCTCTCACAGAGCTACAATTTTCAGAACGGTTTAACAACCAATCCCTCTTCCTAGGGAACTCTGGGAATTGCAGCTTCCATGTACCCTATAAATCAGTCCTTGGTATCTTAAAATTTGTAGACAGGCCCATCCTATCCCTTTGCCACATAAAATGTCCTTCTGGCCTCTTACATCACACTATGGGTTCTGCCAGTCTTTGTAATGCCAAATCAGACCAGAGGATAGTGTAGGAAGGAGACGCTATTTCCTCTTTGCTAAAATCCACCTCTTTTGCATTCCCAATAGCAATCTTTGATTTCCGTTACAAATCATCAGTGTGCTGCATTTGCACTTGAAGCCAGCCTCCAAAGTTATAGGGGAGAAAGTAGCACATTTTGCTCTGTTAAAAATATTGCATATAATTTGTAACATGTTCTGTGGTAGATGAGGAAAGACCTGGTTACTCTAGAATGAAATGTCTTTATGCCTAGTAATGTTTGGAAGGCACACTCCATGTCTTTGGAACACATTGTATGCTGTGATCTAACAATAATTTCCAGTTCAAGGTAGTTTGTGCCGATGATTGAATTTACTGGTGGCATCCAAGCAGTAACTTCTGTAGACTCATAGCTTTCTTTGTTCTCCAGACCTTGAGCAAAGTGTGACTACATAAGTTGTTAAAATGACAGTTTCAAATGTCTACAACTTTGCTCTTAAATTTGATGAACACTTATTCAGTCATACCTCTGGTTGTGTTTGCTTCATGTTGTGGATTTTTGGGTTGCGAACGCGGCAAACCCGGAAGTGTATACTTCTGGGTTTCGCCGCGCCTGCATGCGCAGAAGTCACCCCAAAACGGATCAGGTCTGTAAGTAGAGGTACCACTGTATAGTCGCTTTCGTCTCCCCAAGTTTCATTTCAAACCATGAAAGCACTGTTCTGGGTTCGTCTGGAAATTTGTGGGAGACAAACTACATGGCATCTAAGGCTGTGTACACACTAACCTGATTGTCACAAAATTGTAGTTTTCCCCAACACAGAATAATTCATGTTCATCCTCAACGTGCTGCTATCAATCTAGATGTGATTCTAGATACTGCAATCCAGAAGACTGGGTGCAGTTACTTGATACACATGTGTACTACATAGAAAAAACAAGAACCCAGTCTCCATTGATTCTAGAATAAGACACCATGTGTGGACAGCCTTAAAAAGCTTGTGGAATTTTCCCCCCTTATTTTTTTGCTGTACTCAAGTTAAGCTACTTGCCAGTCATTTTCAGTGAATATACTCATGATTGCTTAAGAAAGCCTATTTGCGGCTTCATTGTTAAACATGAGAAGATCTTTTTAAAAATCAGAGAAGCGTGCTTATTGGTGTGTAGAGCAGATAATGATGCATCTCTCATTTTGCTAGCTACCTGCTATGCCTGAGGTGGACTTCTGCATGCATAGGAATGCACTGTCTGATTTATAGTTTGTTGGAGGCGACAGGAGTTGGGGGGGGGGGTCTCTCATTTAGGATGACTCATCCCTTAAAGTGGAGGTGTTATAGCTATGCCCTTGATGTGGGTGTGGAAGGAACTTGGCAATGAGCAGGTCAAAAGAAATGGCAGCCTTATAAAGTGACCAAAGGACCATCAGAGATACTACACACAGGAAGGACATTTGGCAAAAGGCATGCCTAAGTGTTTGTATGCTAAAATGGTAAGACTCAGATTACAAAAGAAGGGAATTCCGGTGCTTGATGTAAGAGATAGATGCACTTGACATATCAAATATAAGAAACGTAATGGAACTGTGAATATTAGGGACATATGATTAGTGCCAAAGGCTCACCTTTGGGGGTGAGCGTTCCAGGATAGGACAACTGGGGCAAGATTTCTGGTGATGTCAGAGCCATAAATCTTTCTGAGGAGGAGTGATTTGACAGAAAGTACATTACATAGAATATATATGGGCGGTGCTGTGGGTTAAACCACTAAGCCTAGGGCTTGCCGATCAGAAGGTTGGCGGTTCGAATCCCCGCGACAAGGTGAGCTCCTGTTGCTCGGTCCCAGCTCCTGTCAACCTAGCAGTTCGAAAGCACATCAAAGTGCAAGTAGATACCGGTAAATAGATACCACTACAGCGGGAAGGTAAACGGCATTCCCGTGTGCTGCTCTGGTTCGCCAAAAGCGGCTTTGTCATGCTGGCCACATGACCTGGAAGCTGTACGCCGGCTCCCTCAGCCAATAATGCAAGATGAGCGGCGCAACCCCAGAGTCGGTCACAACTGGACCTAATGGTCAGGGGTCCCCTTTACCTTTACCTTACATTACATATACAACTGTCACTAGTTCAGCAGCCCTTAAAATGAAACTAAACTTATTCAAGGAGGATAACTCTACTTAAACCAGGGAAGGATAGCCTCTAGTTCTCCAGATGTTATTGGACCCCCAAGTCCCATTAACCCCAGTCAGCATGGCCAATGGTCAGGGATGATAGGAGCTGTAGTCCAGCAACATCTGGAGAAACACAGACTCCTCACCTATGGCTTTTTCAACTCTAGGGGGTGTTGTTGCTATTGTTTGTTACTATGTTTGTGTTTTTTATATTGTAAACCACCCTGTGATCTTCAAATGAAGGGTGGTATAGAAATTTAATAAATAATAGTAATAATTCCCAGAAGCACCTGGCTAGCCACTGTTGGAATCCGTAAACAGACCCCTGTGTTGCAATATACACAAGCTGAACAATATAACACAACATGATGGCCAATAACAATGACAATAAACACTATTTATAGACTAATACAACCAAAGTCTCTAAATCTTCTTCACCAGTCATGGTAGAATAATTCAAAAGTTCGATATATATACATAATCTGTCACCAAATATCGCCAGAACAGAGTTTCCGGATAACCAATCTGTTTCATTCAATGCTTCATCAGCCAATCTTGATCAATTCTTCATCAGCCAGACTTGTAAGAATTAATATGAGAAGGATGCAGTTCAATTTCTTAACAAGCTGAAATTACAATATACATGCGATGAAACCTGCATCTGTATAAAATAGAATGCATAATACAATATGTACAACTAAAATACATACCCAATCTTACATGTAAGCAAATATAAACGCTGTAGAAAATATGCTCTGGATCAGTGCTCATATGATACTGTAGTCACTGATGCTAGTAACAAAATGTAAAGAACATAATATAGTTAGCCACAGGTGAAACTAATATACTGTAAGGGAAATTAGAGACACAGCACAACATTAACAGCAAGAATGCCTGACAACCAGATGAAAACAG
This sequence comes from Zootoca vivipara, assembly GCF_963506605.1. Classification (NCBI taxonomy): domain Eukaryota; kingdom Metazoa; phylum Chordata; class Lepidosauria; order Squamata; family Lacertidae; genus Zootoca; species Zootoca vivipara. The sequence goes on from NC_083285.1 coordinate 31,308,428, forward strand.
TACCCCATCCAGTCAGAGAATCATGGCAGATAATGCAATTAAACAAAAAAAGAAAAAGAAAATCTAACTCAGAATTCAATCCCCTCGGATGAACAGAGTTGAACATGTAGATGAAACAGGTTTCCTGTTGGCATAACCGCCAATCTAAATCTTGTCTAATACCAACTCTCCTATGATTGACCCATAAAACAGTGAATAATAAATCAGTATCTGAATGCTTGTGGGAAATAAAATGTTCAACTAAAGATGCCTCCATTATGGCATTGTGTATGCGAGAGCGATGTTCACCTCTGGCCCATGGGATGGATATGGCCCATGGAGGCCGTTTATCTGGCTCACAGGCCGCCTGTGAACCAAGCCAGGCAAGTCCCCCGCACGCTGCGGTAACCCGGCGCAGCGCAACGTGGGTGTCACGGTCCGGTCGGCGGGCGGTTGAAGCCCTGGCTGGGGACGTCAGGACCAGAGGCAAGATGGAGGTGTAGAAGCAGGAACAGGTGCAGGGCTGAGGGTCCAGTAGCAGGCAGTCGCAGGGTCAAGGAGCAAGGCAGAGGTGAAGGTCTGCGAGTCAAGGAGCAAGGCATTGGCAAGGCAAAGGTCGAAGGGTCGAGGATCAAGGCGTCGGCAAGGCAGAGGTCCAAGGGTCGAGGATCAAGGCGTCGGCAAGGCGAGGGTCCTAGGATCAAGGCGTTGGCAAGGCAAGGGTCCAAGGGTCGAGGATCAAGGCATCGGCAAGGCAAGGGTCCAAGGAGCAAGAGGCAACCAGGCAGGGATAGCGTTGCTGTGGCAAAGAGCTGAAGGGAAATGCTGAGCTCTTATCCCTCCCAGCTCCTGCCGCCAGGTGCAGTGAGGTATCAAGTGGCCTCACCTGAGTGACCACTCCTTGCCTCTCCAGCACAAGCTGAGACAGGCCACAGTCCTGCAAAGCACTACAGGCCCCAGAGCCTGACTCCTGCCTCTACTCCTGACAGTGGGGACTCGTCGAGCAGCGCCGGAAATCGCGTCTACGCAGCCGCGGACAAAAGACTTGCAAAAAAGAATCCAAATATTTCACAGCAGGTTCCAAAATAGAACCAGAGCTGGAAACCATGGGCCTGCCTGGAGGGGAATGAACATTCTTGTGAATCTTGGGTAAACAATAGAAAATGGGAGTCCACAGATAAGGAGGTAAGAGAAACTCAAACGTGTATTTGTCAGTTATACCAGTGCAATGAGCGTGTTGTACTATTGTTTTAAGAATGCAAGTTATAGAATCTGTGGGATCTCTGGCTATTTTAGCATAAAACCAAGAATCAGAAAGTAATCTGATGGCCTCTTCTACATATTGTTTATTTAGAATAACAATGCCACCTCCTTTATCTGCTGGTTTAATAACGATGTTAGCATCATTAGAGAGCTATTTGAGACGGTCACGTTGTGACTTCGATAAATTCTGGGACCCTTCTTTTCTAATTTTTCCAAGTCACAAATAACTAATTGATGAAATAATGGAATGGACGAGTTGGAATGAGCTGGAGTAAATGAAGGTTTAGGTCGAAATTGACGTGAAAGAGAATTGCTAGTCCCAAACATATCATGCAATTTTATATAGCGTATGAATTTGAAAAGGTCTACCTCTTCAAGCATTGTAAGAAGGTTTTGGTAGAAAAACCAAGACCCAGTTGTAAAGTGTTTACGTCATCAGCGGATACAATATGAGCAGAATTGTTAATAATTAAAACTTCCTCCTGGGCCCGGGCCATCTGGCGATCCGAAAATCCCCTTTAACATGTGTGGTGTCCTGTCTATGAGGGAGAGGGGCGTAAGGAGACACGCTGATCTACAACATCCGATTGGGAAGAAAGACTAGATTCACTAATAGATTCATGGTAATATTAACAGAGTGGGAATGAGCCTGGTGGGTCGTTGATGTTTTAGCAAACCAAGGGTAACTCCAATCTAGTTGCACCCTCGTTCTGATCTAGTGTCTAACTTGCTCCCTGATACAGGTTCTTCCTGCTCACCTAACCCTGTTGCCCCTGCCCCGCCTGGCCCCTCCCCTCCCCACTCTTCTCCCTCTGACCTTGCCTCGGTATCCCACCACCAATCCCCGGGCTCTGAGCCTTCTTCCTCTTGAGCTTCCCTTGAGGTTTCCTCGGCTGGTGCTTCCCACCACTCCTCTCCATCTAGCCAGTCCCTGACATCTAGCAGTTTCTTCTCAAGATTTGTTCTTTCCCCCTAGGTTCAAGGCTTTAAAAAAACATGATAAATTAGCAAAAATGTCCACAGCATGTACCTGGAAAAAGTTTTGACACCTGAGTATCATTTGCAGATTGTTGGGAAAAGGTATATTTTTACCTAGTACTGTAGAGTGACGTAATTTAGATCAAAGGTTAAATTATGGAAATTGCAGGGAATAATTTGAGATGTTATTCACTTATTTAGCACAGTCATTATGTCCATTATTTAAGCTCTGACTGATGTAGTTCTCCGTTATCAAACTGTATAATTACTAACATTGCTTGTAGATGTGTATGAGTTTGAAGAGAAGAGGGTGTCTTGCAAATCACATCACCAATTATGTATTTTTTTTTCCTCTCAGGAGATTTTCCAAATTCCTCTCAGGCTCCTAATGGTTTTTTGTGTCATGCATTTTTCCATGTGTATTATCCTCCCACGGATTAACAATTTTGTTTTTCTTTTAAAAGCCCTAATCAGCATCCACACATTTGGAAAGAAATTATGAAGTAAGCATATTCAAGACTGCTTGCCCCTAGGTATGTCTCACTCACTTCCTAAGCAATCATAGACAGCGAGAGTCTAAGAAGAAGAGTTCCAATATGCAGTTGTACATTAATATTGATATATATGTCTGACTTGGAGCTACACCCCTATGAGGGAATGCTGCAGCATTTGGGACAGAATACTGCCTCTGCAGTGGGGATAATCGCCTGGCACCTTAAAGGCTAACAAACATTATGGCAGAAAAATTCTTGAACTAAAACCCATTTCATCAACTCATATGAATAGGTACAAAATTATTGTCAAATAACGTAAGATACTAACACATATATATGACAAAATAGAATACGGATATGAATAGAGAGAGCCCAGGTGCAGTTTCCAAAGGGGTCCCACTTTTTTTGGACCAGCATCATATAAAGAAAATTGCATAAAGCTGGCAGTTTGATGCATAGGTCCGCAAACCAAGGACCGCAGTCCGGATCAGGCCCAATTGCCTTCTAAATCTGGCCTGTGGATAGTCCGGGAATCACCATGTGGATCGCCAGCGCGTGGATCACCAGTGCAAACATTATTTCCCTCTTTCTCCCTCTCCCTCACACGGCGCTGACACCTCCTCCCTCCCTCCTCCTGGCTTCTCCCCACCCTGCCTAGAGGAGGAAGGGGGCTGGGCTTTGTTGGTGCCAGTCCCTCTCCAGAGCCCTTTCACGCACTGCTCATCATCCCTCCGCTGCTGCCACTGCCAGCCCCTGCCGCTCGCAAGACACAGGAGCTGTGGTTGGCTGAGCGTCCCTCTCGAGCTGCTGCCATTTAAAGCAGCCCCTCTCCGGAGCCCTTTCACGCACCGCTCATTGTCCCTCGTTCATTTGTTTTTTCAAAATATAGTCTGGCCCCCCACAAGATCTGAGGGGCAGTGGACTGGACCCCTGCTGAAAAAGTTTGAGGACTCCTGACCTAATGGGAAAGGAAAAAGACCAGCAAGACAGGTGGTGGAATGTGCTGGTGCACATCCATCTCTGCTAAGCAGTGCACAAGACTTCTGGGGTTATAGGTGCTTTTCCAGGGTTTGTATTTCCTTCAGGGAATAAGGCATAGCAGAGACTGTGGTGTCTTTATGATATCTGGTTTATTTAAACATACAGGAATACCTCCGCAAACATCTGCCTTGCCTAGCGTCCATTCCAGCAAATGCCCGCGGCAAACCCAGAAGTACTGGAACGGGTTACTTCCGGGTTTGCCGCTCGCGCATGTTCAGAAGTGATAAATAATGCTTCATGCATGTGCAGAAGCGCAAACCGCTCTGCGCGTACGGCTGTATATAACAACCTAAAGTCTACAAGGGAGGATGTTCAGCAGCAAAAAGGCATGTCTCTCTCTCTCTCCCTCTCTCCCCCCCAAAAAAAACTTTCTCCTGTCAACTACTGTACTGTACATCACATTGTTCTCCTCAAGCTTTCCTTGTCTCAGCCTTTTGTAACACAAGCAAGGGTCCCATGATGTGCTAATCGATCATTACCACAGGCTAATACCTCACAGAGAAGGCTGGTCCTGACTTAATTGGCATTTGACACTTAGCTTAATTAAATGATTAGCAAGGTCTGGCACAGGCTTAACTACATATACACATGAGTCTAACACCCCAGCCTCAATTAAATTCTGGCACTAATGTGATGCAGAATTTAGGGTGACTTGCACCCCCAGATTCATAGCATTATCAAGAAACAAAAGGAGATTTCTTCCATATTTGGTGAGTATGCTCTAAAACCCAAATAATCTGGGAAATGGTGGTAGGAATTGTTTAAGATATATTTAACATCCAAGAAACACTCAACTTTGTTCAATTATGCAAATAAATCAAGCAGTGATTCTATATGAAACAACCATATCCAAGAAACTCTACACCAAAACATGGAAACAACACAGACAACCAAAGAAACAGTTAAGGAAATGTGGGGAAAATTTGAAATTATTAATTTTGTTGTTGGCATCTGTCTGTGTCAAGACACAAAGGAGTGTGCCTCTAGGGGTGAAGTCAAGCTGCTGTGTTAGCAGCACCTAAGTGACTTTCCATGGTGTGCAAGCCTGGCTAGTGTGTATGGGGGTCCTGATCCCCCTCTTGGCCTCGCTGATGTAGTCCAAAAGAAAGTGAGCAATACATTTGGCACAAGCTTGGCTACAGGAGTTGCTGTAAAAGCGTACAATGCGCTATCCAACCACCTTAGGGACTCCACTGTGGATTTGTGTTCAGTGGGAATGACTCCCTGGTAAGTGTGTTAAGGATTGCAGCCTCAGTCATCTGGGCGTTACTCAGCACTGCTTTCTATCCTGGGCAGCCACTGGCCTTGTACTTCTTGAACCCTTTATTATGCAACTTTGACACCTCTTAAGTGATGTGGGGGCATTTGTAATTGTAGTTTAAGGTCACCTCTCATTATTAATGTACACATATTTTGTGGAATTGCAGGATTCCACATAGCAGAAAGTGGACAAGGTGGACAGAATGACTGTCAATGTATTCTAATTAAGATCACACCATAACTGTGCATAGTTATAACTGATTGGCTGTGCAGTTATAACTTGGCCTGGCATGTGGGGCAGAGTCTACTCTATAACCATCAGAGCTGATGATAGCCATAGGCTGTAAGCTTGCTGAAGCCACATGAGATCTTTTTAGAGGGGTTTTCATAAGGGGATTTAAGGATCTTTATTTCTTTCTAAAGCTAGCTCAACTTGGCAGAATAGTCCATAGATGTAGCATTGTGGACCGTTAGAGGCTTGGTGTAACACAAACATTAAAGTATTTCCTTTCTTTGATCCCTTGATGTGAGCAAAAGTGTGTGAAATCTTCAAAGGCCCACCTAACAATCAACACTTGTGTGGGGAAGAAAGAAAGAAAAGACAGGCTCTGAGATGGTTGTTGACCTCATTGTTCCCTGACAGTAACCTAAAGAATTCAGGGATCTCTCTCTAACTAGCCTTTATGTTGTTGGTCTATTATCTCATAGGATAAATTATCTAAATGGTAATAATTCCTGGCCATACCACTGAAAGGCCAAATGAAATAAGCTGATAAGGGGGTGGTTTGCCTCCCTGCCTTTATTCATGATTTGTGGCCGCAGAAGAATCTCCATTACAGTAAGGATGCTGCCAGTAAAAATGTTAATTGGGGGCACTTATATTGTAAAATAATAATAATAAATTGCTGACTATGTCACCTGTCTGAAGCTGTTGATTCACTTGCTAAATGAGAAATGGAAAGGTGTGTTTTGTGGATAAGTATTCACAGCTCTCTCTGTTCCTCAGGGCTGCGAATGGAGGTGAAGAAGCCAGAATATGAGAAGAATACAGAAGATGCCCAAGTATCTAGTGGGTACCATCTTGTATAATAAGTGACATGCTAATTTCCTTTCTGAGCATTACATGCTGTGTCCTCGCTAAAATTTATTATCAGCTAAATTAAACTGCAACTTGCTGCCTCGAGTATATTAATAAGCCCAGGGAACAAGTACGTTTCGTTGCTTTTTTGTTTTCAGGAATGGAAAAGAAATTGACTTTATTTCCAGATTAATATTCCACTGGACTAATGCATGCTGTCTAAATGGTGTATTAGGTGCTCTATCATGTGATTTCATAAAACTGCATGCAGTTTCTTAGAAGCCAAGACAAATTAGCTAAATAATAAAAAAGGTCCCTGTTTTCAAAAGCTTGTCAATTTCACTGTTCCTGTAACAGCTCTTTAAATAATGTGAAGTGATTGAAGCAGAATGAATGATGTCTAACTTTGACCTTTCTTCTGCTGAGCTGAGAATTAGGTTTGTGATATACTTTGAAGCTTATTGTAATTTTGCAGGCACTTTCCAAATAAGAGAATTTTCCAGCAAGTTGGGCCTCACCTCTACGTAGTCTCTTAACCTACAAATCTCAAATAAACAATATAATGATTATTTCTGGTTTCAAAAACAAAAGGTTGCTTCATTCCTTCATTCACTTGTTCACTTCCCCTGTAATAAACACTGAGTGATTAAGCATATGTGCATTCCGTCACTATAAATAAAAACAGAATGTTCAGATTAGTTACCAGTTTGGTCATTCAGAGGGACAGCTCCACACTTAAATCCCTTTACCAATCCCATGATTTTACTGAAAAGCACATAATAGACACCTGCTTTCCCTAAAATGGGAATTTTGTAGGTCTCAAGTGCCACCACATTCTGCTCCCACCTGGGAACCTGGGAATTCAATTTTATTGAATTCCTTTCCTTCCAGGACTCATGGTTCTTCCTTTCCCTCCTTTGCACCTTTGATATAATTTGCTTGACTTTATTCCTGCCCTGAGTATGAACCATCCAATGCAGAGACTGGTCCTGCTTCATCTAGGCATTAAACTGAGAACTGAAGACATCAGGTGCATAAGTAGTTTCTTTTCTATCTCAATTTGGTTTCAAAACATTACATTGGCTGTAGTAAGAAAATTAGAGAATTTAAAATCATTAAATTGTGTGCGAGTGATGCTTATGCAAATCTAATTGTTAAGCTGTGGGTGGAGTCGCACCTGGTCTGTGTAGGGAGGACCAAGTTCCTGAGTGCATCTAATTTATGGAAGCTGTATCAGAGGCATGTTCTAAAAAAGGATCTCAAAAGAATGAGAGAAACCTATCACAGCTATGTTGAAGAAGAGTCTGGCTTTCCCTTCCCAAGATGAAAAGCAACAACAGTGGAGTTGCTGTAGACTGGACAGCTGTATTGAGGCTCTGGAATAATATCACAGAAGACTGAACAGGAGAGCAATGGAAGGCACATGTAATAAGCATGTTTATGTGATCATCACCTGATCTCCCCAACCCCCTGACATGAATATAGTGTTTTTACTACGTGCAGTTTTCTTTTCCTAAACTTCCTTTAAAAATGCGCTGCTGCACATTTTCCAATCAATTGTATTGATTCCCTGGCTCATTTCCTTTTTCAGAACATACGGAAGTTTTGCAAAATTGACAGAGGTCCTATGATGATTGCGCCAGTAGAGGCTCTTCTGCAGTAATATTTTGATGCATGTCCCCCACCCCCACCCATTAACTGAGATTTCTTGGTAACAATAGCAAAGCGGAAAGTGTTAGATTGCTTGTTCTATGTGGCACATACCCACTTTTCAGTTGCCACTGTAGTGTTCATTCTTGTTTGACACAAATGGCGTGTCAAGTTGTTTTGATTAAGAAGCTTAAAACGGATGAAATGTTGCAGTTTGATTCAGGCATTACTTCAAATGAATCCTGTTTGGAAATATTATTAAGAAGATACCAATCTGTTTGGTAAGCTTTGCTAGAGGATTTTTCTATCACATAAAAATTCATGAAAGTGTGTTGTGCTGTATTGCTGCTGTGGCAGGTACTACTGCTCCCGTGGAAATGATTTGCCATTAGAAATTGCTTGCCAATGCCATTCCTTAGGGCAGTATATGCATGTTCCTCACTTTGACTATGCAAATCAGAATTCCTGTGAAATACGGGTTTGAGAGATACTAATCCTGATCCATAGCCCAGCTAAGCAAAAAATAAATAAATGCATTTACCTAGAAAGCCACACAAAATTAATCTAACATAAAGCGTAACATAAACAAAATTGCTAACATAAAGACCACTTCGTTTCTCTTTACTACTGTTCTGTTCCTAACCAGAATCTGTGTGTTTTGCTTAAGTTTGGATTTGTATAAATGCTGGAATTTGTATTAAAAGTGGAGGTCAGTCATGGTTTCTTGGTCCCAGAATTCTTGGTAAAACCTGATACCTCTAGCATGAAGCAGAGACTAATTCTTTCAGTCTGCAATCTCTATTCTAAACAAACACCTTGTGGCTTTAACATCAGCCAGTTTTTCTCTCTCTCTCTTTCTCTCTCTGCTAGAGTGTTGTACTAGCACATGGGAGACCAGGGTTCAAATCCCACTTGGTCATGAAGCTCAGTGGATTATGCCAGACACTGTCTCTCAGCCTAACTCATCTCACAAGGTATACCTGAAGGAGCGTCTCCACCCCTGTTGTTCTGCACGGACACTGAGGTCTAGCACTGAGGGCCTTCTGGCGGTTCCCTCACTGCGAGAAGTGAGGTTACAGGGAAACAGGCAGAGGGCCTTCTCGGTAGTGGCACCCACCCTGTGGAATGCCCTCCCATCAGATGTCAAAGAGATAGACAACTACCTGACATTTAGAAGACATCTGAAGGCAGCCCTGTTTAGGGAAGTTTTTAATGTATGATGTTTTAATGTATTTTAATGTTTAATGTATTTTTAATCTTTGTTTGAAGCCAACCAGAGTGGCTGGGGAAACCCAGCCAGATCGGCAGGGTACAAAAAATAAATTACTATTACTATTTTTATATTATTATTATTATTATTATTATTATTATTATTATTATTATATGAGGAGGGGGAAACCATGTAGGCCATCTTGAGTTCCTTGGTGAAAAAGGTGGGATAGCAATGCAATAAATAAATAGGCAATAAAATACTAATATCCGGGTGAAGAGTTCTGGAAAATTCAAATTTACTATTTTATAACATTTTGGTTGGTTCTGATAAAGATGTACCACCTTTGGCTTCAAAATAGATTTGTCAAAAAGCAGTCTAGGCCCATCAAGCGTAACTGGGCAACTGGATCCTAAACACCTGTATTGCTATAGTGCTTTATATTGCAATGATGGCTGTAAGCCAACTCTTATCCTGTCAGCACCAGCCAGCATGGTCAATGCTCAAGGAGGAGTTTTAGTCCAGCAATATCTGGAGGACTTGATAACCTCCTCTCAGGTTACCTTTTCCAGACTGCAATTCCCTTTATCTAGTAAGAAGGTCTGGTTTCTTTTGAGTGACAATAATAACTTTGTAACACAGAGTGGCCCTCTATACACTGGCTCAAAAAACAAACAAAACAAAAAAAAGGAAAAAGGAGTTAGATAAAATTGCTATAAATTGTTGTGGTGATTCAGAGGTTTAATTTGAAATCAAGCTGGATTTGAGTTTGTTGATGTCTCACTAGATGTTGGCTCATATTATGGATTTTTTAAATCTATATTATTTTACTGGTACTGTTGCCGCGAGTTTGTCATGGACTTTGGCTAGATCAATAAACTTACATTGATTGATTACTGGAACATATTGACAGCTACAGGTTTCCCATCCCCGACCTAGAATCTCTATCTAGGATTTTCATACAGATGACACTATAGATATGTTCTCCATTTTGCCTGTATCGGAAATGCATTGATAGACTGAAGTGAACACCTTCCAATATAGTGACAGTAAAACAGGAATGGATACTGACAAAGCAATATTCAATTCTAGAAAAATATTTAGTAGTTGGTTTAAAGAGTAAGAATAAGATTATTCAAGTTCTGCCAAGCTCTATAATCCTCTAGCATCTATGAATGACATTATTGAAATGCTGGTATAATATGCTGCTAATCCATATCACAAAGTGCATAGCTGTACAGTAGATTGGTTCTTTTGAAGAAACTATGCAACCAATCTTAGGATCAAGACATCATAAACCAGCTTAAAACAAATTACTTTTCTTACTGGGTAGCAAACTGGGCTGTTCAAAATGTGATTAATAATATTTATAAATACTTTTTTTTAAAAAAATAGCACTAATCCTTATATGAACCCAATTCTTAAAGCAGGTTTTGCCCTAAAGATCATGAATAGTGCATTGACTTCATAGATAACTGAAAGATCTGAATCAGTGCTTTGCGACTAAACTCTTATCATTCTCTTTATTATTATAGCATGAATGTATAATAGAGCAGAGTAGGGGGGGAGCAATCATTGTGCTCTTGTATTTAAAGCTCACCTAATGCCATGTTTAGGTAGGAAGAATACCAACCAGGAAGACTGTTCAAAAGACCATGTGACTACTTGAGACAGTGACTCACAATAATGGAAATCAAGATAAACATGGCGCCTGTGGACATTTCTTCTTTTTCAGATCACATATTCAGGGCACTTTTCTCAGAAAGCAGACATGCAATCTTACGAAATATCCACATTTTTATTTTTGAACTATCTGCATTTTCTTATTTACAAAGTACTGCTGTGCATGGCTTGCACAGTCAGCTCAATTTACTTTACACCATACACCAATTCAGAAGCACAGGCCTACCGGTAAGCAGTACGATGCAGACCGAATCATTCCCCACATTATACTGCCAGCATATAATACCCTGCATGCAGACTTTGCACAGGCTACCAGTCTGTTTCTGGGCTAAGTTCAACTTTTGGTATTAAAATGGTTGCACACCACCCAAATCTTCAAGCAGTGGTAGATCCCAGGGGTCCAAGCACTTAGATTCTGTACATCACATTGAGAGATAGAAATGTGGAATGTGATTGTATATTGATAATAGTTATCTAGTACATAAACCATCTTCGGGCATTCTGGGCAAATGGCGGCACTGACTCCACTTCATACTTTCCCTTGTTGAGCTCAGAGCCACTTGGATCAGCCCAATGGGCCATGTAGTTCAGGATCTTGTTCTCACAGAGGCGAACCAGATGCCTGACTTACAGCCATCATTGTTATACAAAGCACCATATACACAAGGAGGACCTAAGCACGAGAGCACTCTCCCCTTTTGTGTTTTCTGGCAACTGGTATCTGACTCCCTCAAAGAGGGAAGGTCTATGGCACTTAGAATCTTCCTCATGACTGATAACCTTGATAAAGACAAATCTGAATATACTTGAATCTCTGTCCAGACCTTCCGTCTCAGCATAGAAAGTTCTAGAGTGCAGCCAGCATGTGTGGAGACGGTGGGGGCACAGTTTGCCAAAGCCACTTCAATGAACGTAAGCAAAGTCCAGAAAGAAAAACAATTACCATATATACTTGAGTATAAGCCTACTTTTTCAGCACCAAAAATGTGCTGAAAAAGCCGACCTCGGCTTATATTTGAGTGAGGTGGGCGACGGCGGAGAAAGGCACAGGACCGGGGGTTCGGAGAAGCGCTGCACTGCACCTCTCCGAACCCCTGTCCTATGCCTGCTCTGTGCGAGGCAGCGGGGAGGGAGAAGCAGCGAGGAAGGGATCCTTCCTCGCCATTTCTCCCACCCACCCCGCCGCTTACACTTGGGAAAGGCATAGGGTAGTATTTATTTTTATTTTTGAAATTTACCAGTAGCTGCTGCATTTCCCACCCTTGGCTTATACTCGAGTCAATAAGTTTTCCCAGTTTTTTGAGGCAAAATTAGGTGCCTCGGCGTATATTTGGGTTGGCTTATACTCGAGTATAGATGGTACTTTACTGAAGGAATGGTATAATTTGAGGAGAAATGGACAGAGAGGTTTTTGTCTTTCTTAGTTCATACCTTGTACATAGCAAAAATACATTCAGCTAGCACACAGAGGGGAGGAACTACTAGAAACAATCAGGGAAGGTGGTACTTCAGTGAATATAAGGCCACTCTGTTTGGTTGCTAAGCAATACCTTCACCTGCCCCCTTCTTGGATAGTTGACTTTAATTAACAGAATTAACCCCTAAGCTGCAAACTGATCTCTGCTGTTGCGCTTCCAACACCCTAACCCTCCCCACTTCTAGCCCGCATGTATTTAGGCAAATGCCCCAATAGGGCTACAAGCAATTCATTATTGGCACAACAGCTAGTGCAGTGTTGCACTTTTTAGAACAGACTTGAGTGTTTGTAGAAGGGTCTTACTTTTTTTCTGGAAAAGGAGGGCACCTAATCAGGTTCACAAAGGCTACCTCTCAATTTGTTGACCTTCATTTTTGCTTATCTGCCTACAGTCAAATGTGCACCTACGAGGACAAAGTTAATGGGTATGTGTTCATCTGAGATAAAACGTGTTGGAAAGATTGAGGAATTGTTACGCCTACATCTCCCAAAATAATTCATCGTCTGTCAGGATTTGATGGATTAAAAGGGTTCTAACAGAGTGGTTGGTTTCTCTCTTAAACATGAAACAGAAACAGAAGACACGTAGCAGCTTAGTGCAAAGTTTTTCTCCAAGTAACTGGATAAACAATAACCTCTGGCTTTGTTGACTAAGGAAGGTTTCATAATGGCTCTGTACATACAAAATATGAGCTGTTATCGGAAAAGGTTTAAGTTTGTGAGAGATGGGAGTGGAAATTCACTACAGTGGCTCCCTGATAATATGTAATACTGTAAGTTACTTTCACACAGAGCATAGGTTGAGCAGGTAAATGGGGGGCAATGCATCAATGTACTGATTCTAACTCCAGAAGCTAGCTACTACAAAAGCTCTTTCACAACTCTTAAAAATTCAGTGCTATTCATGTTTACTTGGGAGTAAGTTATTCAATGTTGTGAAAAGCTTTCCTGCTGGTAAATGTGGAAATAATACCACAAAAGCCCATTCACCTTTTAAACGGATTGGAAGGAAAAAGATATGCCCATTGTAAGATAAATACTGACTTCCACTTGATTGTGTGTTGGTAACCGTTCTCCCTTGACTTCATTAACAGGTAGCTTGAGAAATAATGTTGCTATATTCTTTGATTTATAAATAGGGATTTATAATGGAAAAGCTGTCACAACCTGAAATGTAGCTGCCTGAAACACATGGCCCTAATCAACAATGTATTAATTAGCAGTACAGAGACAAAACACCCCAGGGAGGCAGATCTCCACATCCCTCCACTTTCCATTCAAACCTCACTCTTAGTCTCACTATTTGAACACTGGACTCCTTTCCTGTTGTGCAAACATTTGCTGGTATACCTGTTGGCATATGGTATCTGACATACATTTTGTTTATTACAGTGGTACCTCGGGTTAAGAACTTAATTCATTCTGGAGGTCCGTTCTTAACTTGAAACCGTTCTTAACCTGAGGTACCACTTTGGCTAATGGGGCCTCCCGCTGCCGTCACACAATTTCTGTTCTCATCCTGAGGTAAAGTTCTTAACCCAAGGTACTATTTCTGGGTTGGCAGAGTCTATAACCTGAAGCATCTGTAACCCGAGGTACCACTGTATTTGTGTATCTGTGGTACAGCATAAACAAAGTTGAGTAAATTGCTGTAAAAACCAGCTGGTCCCCACCTAAAGCTGTAAAGAAAAACCACACTGTACTATTACTATTTAGTACTCTTTTCTTTTCTTGATAGGTATGTTTTAAACATGTATTATTTTTATTAGGTTTCGATCCTCAAGGGTACATGGTGCTAAATAAGTTTCCTATATCATTTTTGTTCTTGATATGTGTGCTTAAATGTGCATTGATTTTTTTATTAGGTTTAGATCCTCTGGGGTGGGCAGAACATTGATTGGGATATACTCAATGATTTGCAACCAATCAGAAGGAGTTTCTGACTACTAATAGTTTAATATAACAGTAGCAACAATAAAAGTTCCTCCCTCTTATTTCACATTAGACTGATAGAATTAGGTATCTGTTGTAACTCAGATACTGATTCATACTTGTATGTGTACATCATCCCAGTATACAGCTCATGGGGTATGGTGGGTAATTAGCTCTATCCCTGAGACCATCATTTTACATCTGGCTCTGCCCTTCACTTGGCACTATTTTGAAAAAAACAAAACAAAACTCAAAGTAGATCCCATAAGCCTGAAGTCCACCCATTCCTTCTCCGGGGCAGTCAAACATATTGCCCTTGATGCAACCCCTAAGAGGTACTAGAAATGTGGTGATTTAGAATTATTGGCTAAAACAATATTTGTATGTTGATGTAGAAATTATTTAAAAACATCCCCATCAGGTTTACATCAGCACCCGCAGCAGGAGACATATTTTCAAAAGCATTCAATGCCTAGGAATCCAGTTTAGTTGTTCCAGGTCTCATTGTTGTCTTATTGAAAAATGGTCTTAAACACCATTAATGGAGAATTTCCTAGGGCTATGTGATTGAGTGTGCAAATGGACTTTAGCTGTTCAATTATTTGATTTAATAGCAGAACCCTGTTCCATTGTTTCCTAGAGGTGTTAATAGTCTGGATGAAGTGCAGTCACTGTTGGTAGGTGGTTCCCATGCCCAGGAAGTTGTATTGTCCTTGAATGAGCAGATGCATAGCTTGAGGATATTACTAGATCCAGCTTTGGTGCTGGAGGTCCAGGTGGCTAGGAGGTTCTATTTCTAGCTGGACTTGCCATCAAGTTTCTTATCCCTCCACCCCTGCTCTGTGATATAATGACTAGGGCAAGAGTTGAGGTACTTGTCTTGCTTATGTGTGAGAAAGGTAAGATCATACTCTTATTAGTCATGTGCCAGGTCATGTACTAAATACATGTAGCTTTATAGAGAATGGAAGTGTATGGATGAGTAGCTTTGCTGTCATCGCACATGGGATTACAGAGGTATTGGTACTAATGAGGCCACCCAGCCTTTGATACATTGTTGGCTGGCTACCAATGAATGGAAACACTGGTAGTAACATTTAGAAGAAAGCTTGAGCATTAATTCCTAGCTGACGTCAAAACATTCAGTTGCTGCATGGAAGTTTTATCAGGTCTTTCAAAAGGATACATATGTATGCATCAATTAGCACCGAATTCATTCCTTCTCCTCTCTTCTTCTTTTGCCTTTATATTTATTCATTTTCCCAACAGGAGGGCCATTTCTGCAAGCAGGGAGATACGGTATAGTTGAACTAGTAGTGCTAAACCCTACTTCCTTAACTGCCAAGAACAAAAAGAGAAAAATCCACCTGATGTGACTGTGTTGCTCTTTCTTTCCCTCTCTTCCTGCTAAGAAACTGCCATTAATTTACAATCTTCCTCCAGCAGCTGTTTTTCTTTTATAAAGCTGCAAAGATGGAAATAGAGCTTTCAAGCAGAGTGACGTTGCAGCTGGAGTGAGAACAAAAGGCTGCCGATCTTCCTAACTGGTGACTTCCCAAAAGCTGATTGAAGAGAGAGAAAGCGCAAGGCCGAGAATGCTAAATAAACAGAATTGATTGCGATTCACTTGCACTTTCATTCCTCAAATGTTACTCAAATAAATAGTTCCACATTTTGGGGATCAGGAATTCCTCATCAAGGCTTGCTCTGTGATTTTGAGCCAGGAGATGCTCATCAAGTCCTGCCATATTGCTTTGGTTGACAGAACCAGGGCTGGCCCAATCACGAGATAGACTGAAGCAGCTGACTCAGGTGGCAGAATCCTATAGGTCAGTGGCCCCATAGGTGCCCCATCCACACCTAACACTTCTCCTGGAGTTCTGGGAGAACTTGCTGGAAGCCACCACTGCTATGCGACCCTGATAAAGAAGACTTGAGGGAGGAGCACCTTCCCATTTCACTTCAGGTGGTGAAATGGGCCAGGCCGCCCCTAGTGAGAAACAAGATTGCACCAGCATCTTGTAGCATTATGTGTGAAATGGGTGTCTGTTTTATTATGGGGATAAAAACTAGGGTTTTTTGTTTTTGTTTTTTTAAGCCATGAGGCTTTTGCTTAGGTTTTTAAATGCTGTGCACTTGCTTGGTGCCCTTGGCCGAGTAAGTGAGACTTCTTCCACAATGAGCAGTGCTGGATGAAGTTGAAAAATGATCTGTCAGTAGCGTGAGCACAATGGATTTAAGAGAGCTTTATCGTGGTAGGCAGAAAAGATTAATGGTAGCCGAAACTTGAGTCAATCTGTGTCAAAACTTACCAAAGCAATTGATTAAACGGAAACACTTAACTGCGTCTGTATCAATAAATAAGGATGAATATTGATGCTAATCTGTAAGATCTGAGGGTAGAAGACTGACTACTAACTGATATATATATATATATATATATATATATATATATATATATATATAGCCCAAAACAAACTGTTTCGAACTTATCATAGTTTTCTTTGATTCTACCGCATTTGGGGACAATTCAGTGAGTTTGGTTCTGTATTCCTTTCTGTGACACCTAGATGAAGACTGTGATAGAATTAGGTGTGTGGAATTACAGGGTGTCTACTTTCCTGTGTTGCGATGGGTAGCTAGCTAGATTTTCTTCAGTGTGCTTTTGCATCCTGTTATAGTTGTGGAGGTCACTGCCCACATCATTTAAGAACACAGAAGACTCCTGCTGGATCAGATCAAAGGCCCACTTAGCTGTGATAATTTGGGAAGCTTTGCAGCAGATCAAGACCTCACTTGTTGCTTGCCTCTAGCACCTGACATTCAGAGGTACACTGCATTTGAACATAGAGCAGGGATGGAGACTCTGTGGTCCTCCAGATGTTGTTGGACTGCAACTCCTTTAAACACCAGCCATCATAACTGGTTGTCATGGATGATGGGAATTGTAGTCCAATAACACCTGGACATTTTCTCCAGTGCATGTTTAGTACCCACTAAATGGCCGAGACACCACTTGCATATGCGGAACAGCTGTTACAGAACAAATGCTAAGGTTACCAGATTTTTTTTTCCAATGAACCCGGGGACACTTTAAATAAATAAATAAATACTACATGTTTGGGACGTTGATGCTGCAGTGATGGCAGTGGCAGAGGGGTGGGCGCCGCCTTGACCTCAACCACCACGTTTCCCCTTCCTCCAAACTTCTATCTCCTTTCTCCATGAGCCTGGGCAGCCCCTGAGTTGTTGGTTCTTTAGTGGTGGTGGTGGGGAAGTGGTGTACGGTGGGTCAGGCATGGAAAACAGAGAAGGAGGGCCAAGAGCGGCGGCGGCAAGGCTCAGGCAGCGCGATGCCTCCCTTCCCATTGGAGCAGCCCCATTCCCATTCCTACTTGTGTGCAAGCAGGAGGGGGCGGGGATCCCTCAGCTGGGAAGGGAGGCTTCCCGTTGCCTAACTGAGAGATCCCTGCCCCCTCCTGCTTGCACACAAGCTCTGATAGGCAGCGTGAAGCCTCCCTTCACAGCTTAGTTGCTGGAGTCAGGGAACATTCCGAGGATGGAATTTTTCCAGGGACTTATTCGCAAATCCAGGGACTGTCCCTGGGAAATGGGGACTTCTGGTAACCCTACTATAGATGGAGTTTCCCCTTCACTCACTTTAGATGTGATCCGTTCCCCAAGAACCAACCCCGAGACATCAAATGTTATATGTGCATGTGTGAACAGCCAGATCAATACAGCCACACCCATCCTAGCAATGAATGAGCAAAAACACCAGTGTTCGTTTCAGAAGGAGGAAGAGCTTAAAGCTTTTGGTTAAGTGGGTGGGTAAGAGTTTGGTATTTCAAATAAGGCAGAGAAGGGCACCTTGACAACATGAGAGGGACTGTGCTGACTGTGGAAGGCATCTGGGGTGAATGGTAAGTAACATATTTAAATTTGTACCATTTTCAACAATGACTGATACAGTACTTCAGCAGCCATGACACTGCAGAGGTCAGTTAGGCAACAGCATATAAAACAAACTGCGCTTGTCACAAAGCACATTAACTAAATAATGTCAGAAATGTAGCAAGTGAAGGGAGTGACATTTTAAAATAAAAAGGCTGGCAGAATGAAGCATAATAGACGGGTGAATCTGAGACACACTGGGATTGCATGCCTTGAGTTCAAAGGCATAAAGTATCTAGCTGTACTCCTAGTAACTAAACAGTCTAGGCAGACTTTTGAAAAGGAACCTGCAATCTTTTAAGACAGCCTCACTCCTACAGGATGCACTATCTTAAATGCACACCTCTCCTTTTGCTTAGATATGTAAGGTTCATTACACGCAATCAAACCTGAGCTAGGTTCTGTCATGAGAGGTGTGTTTGTTTGTGGGGGGGAATCAACACTCTGCAGCTTAAAATCATCACGCCCTATCTCAGTTTCAAGGTTAGAGGGTGGCATGACCTCTGTGAAGTTTTATCACGCCGCAAAAGGCAATTGTTGGAAGAGGAGTATTCGTATGTACATGTACACACAGCAAAGAAAACAAGCTCCAGTTTGATTAAGAGAAAAACTGCATGGATTCTTTAAGCTTGACACCTGTTCTGATATAAACTGTTGCCTTTTTAATTGCAATGGAGCAAGTATTTATGTTTACCTCAATTTAACCACTACTCCACTTCTCCCCAACTTTCTGGAACATCACCATTGCTTATTGTTGATCCTTGACATCTCTTGCGATTGGCTTTTTCCTGGATGGATCTCATAGCCTTCATTGGGTGCTTTGCCCTCACCTTTTACACATGAGATGTCTATTTTTAGAACCCTCCTTATTTCTGTGTTTGTAAGTTGTTTTAATTGCTGGTTTCCTGACCCATGCCTCTTTGGGGGTTCTGATTTCAAGGACCCAGAAAGGCAGAGCCAAGGAGCCTACAACCATGGTTGTATTGCTCCCATGCTCCTGAGATGAAGACACTTGACAATAATTAGGATTAAAGGGTCACATTTTCATTAAGGATCTGCAGTGGGCCAGCTTATAATCTAAGTCTTGCCCTGTGGGCAAAACTGACTTGACGAAAACAGCGGGGAAGCAACTTGTTTCCTTACTTGGGTGACACCACCCTGACTCCAGGTCCTGCATCAGTAAAGCTGACTAATGCACATACCTTTCTTGATAGCTCAAATGGTGGTGGGGAGGTAGAGGGAGCTGGCTGCTCCAACCCACACATGCTGTCCAGAGGAGATAAGTCTCCTGGGCCTTCCTTTCTCCCTCAGACTGGCTGGCAAGTAATGGAAGGTTGGGAAGGCATCACTTCAGCCAGGGAATATGGCCAGGTCAGGCTTCCTCAAACTCGGGCCTCCAGATGTTTTTGGCCTACAATTCCCATGACCCCTAGCTAGCAGGACCCAGTGGTCAGGGATGATGAGAACTGTAGTCTCAAAACACATGGAGGGCCGAGTTTGAGGAAGCCTGGGCCAGGTGTTCACCACAGCTTATCTGGCCCTCCTTCCCTGCTCTCCCTACTTACCCATGTGTGACCAAACTTTCAAATAAACTAATCACACCACCACATCCTCATCAAATTAAGTGAAGTGAAGAAGGCCAAAAAAGATAGATGATCCCAGAAGGACAATTGTGAGACCAAAAAATCCAAAACAAAACAAAAAACACCCTACTCGGCCACCAAAAGGCAACCAACAAACCCACACAGACAAATGGGATGGTGGGTGCCAGATGAAGAGAACTGAATTGTGAGTGGAGCCATCTTATAAAGGCAAGCTCACCCTTCTCTGATTGGTGGCCCCCACCATAGGATGGGGCACCTGATGCTTCATCCTGCGCTGAGGAAGCATGGGGCAAAATCACCCCTGAATCAATTTGAAGGAGCATTTTGCTCCATAACGCTCAGAGAGTTTGTTAGGAAGTCGAAAGAGGAACCAGAGTAACTGAGCCTTCTCTCTCTCTCTCTCTCTCTCTCTCTCTCTCTCTCTCTCTCTCTCTCTCTCTCTCTCTCTGTGTGTGTGTGTGTGTGTGTGTGTGTGACAGAGAGAGTTACAGAGAACTTCCCTGCCAAGTTATATGTGTAACTCACAAATATCTGAAGTTTTCACATGGGTGAAGTTTCAGACAATTAGAGCTATTTTTCTCTGACAGCTACTGTTGCTGAATCATCCACGGAGGCCAGTTTGCTGAAGCAATGTGTAATGTCAACCCCTTTCAGTTATGTCATTCATGGTATGTAATGAATATGGTAATATTAAAGTAATCCTTCTGGTCCACCTACTACACTATTTAAATGTTAAATGGAGGCTGAGGTAAAGGAGGGAGAATATATGTATAAGGTGTTCTCACACAGATAAGTAGTTTAATAAAAAATAATAATGCTGCATGCTTCAGGCTGGAATCCTGTATACCACACATAGGCAATATGTGTTCTGCTGTCTTCCAAAAATACTGTCTTCCACACCAGTCAGAAATGAGCCACCAACCACTGCGGCAGCACTGAGCTGAGTGTTGATCTGGATGCTCCTGCAACGTATGGGCATGGGTTGTTTTCTGCCATTTCCTTCTTCCTGGGTCATCCTGTCCAGCAACAAATGGCAGGAAAGGTGTGTTGTCTGCCAGTTCTGCTAGGCAGTAAAGACCCTACAAGCCACTGCTGTTGGAGTTGGCAGTTGTTCTGCTGCTTTGAGAGGAAATAATGGAGATGGGAAGAGGGCAGCTGCCCTTATTCTACCTGTGATTCCTGTTCATCTTCCCACTTTATTTTTTCCCCTTAGTAAAAGTAGAGTAAGGAGAGTAGGACCCCTCTTCCTATAACCAATAGGAAATGCATTCACCTTGCCCCTAATTTCCTAATGCATGGAGCCTAGTTGCATCCAGTCAGAAGTGAAAGAAGGTGTTTCTGTACTTATTTTATATATTTGAGGTATTTGTTGTCTGCCCTTCACTCAACAGTCACAAGGTGCCAAACAGTAACATTAAAATTACAAGTTACAGGTAGGTAGCCGTGTTGGTCTGATGTAGTTGAAACAAAACAAAACAAAAATCCTTCCAGTAGCACCTTAGAGACCAATTAAGTTTGTCATAGGTATGAGCTTTCGTGTGCATGCACACTTCTTCAGATACACTGAAACAGAAGTCACCAGACCCTTATATATAGTGAGAGGTTGGGGAGGGGTATTACTCAGAAGGGTGGTGGGAATGGGTGATTGGCTGATAGGAGTGGTAAACCTGTTGACGACTGGTAACGACTGTTAATGGTTGCAATTGGTCTTGCAGGAAAAAGCAAGGGGTGAGATGGCATAAGAAAGCTTTATCATGTATAATGAGATAAGAATCCAATGTCCTTATTCAGACCAGGTCTCTCCATGGTTTTAAGCTTGGTAATGAGTTGCAATTCAGCAACTTCTCTTTCCACTCTATTTCTGAAATTCTTTTATAGTAAGACAGCTACTTTGAGATCTTGTATAGCATCTCCTGGAAGACTGAAGTGTTTTCCTACTGGTTTCTCTGTCTTGTGATTCCTGATGTCAGAATTATGTCCATTTATCATTTGGCATAGGGTTTGGCCTGTTTGTCCACTAAAATTACAATTAGCAATAAAAATTCAAAACAAAATCAACTAGCATCATAAAAGTTATGATCACAAATAAAGCAAACAGCAAAAGCAAAAGTACGTCACCATTCACTTCATCCTTCCCCAGTTTATACTGTAGGTGTAGTATTGCATGTTGGATTACTTCCACACTAGCATGTCAGGAGAAGGACTCTGCCTAGGCTTCTCCCTGACACAGCTCTTTTGTGGAGCTGCATGCAACCCTTCAGCTGCAGGGTGAAGTGGTGCAATTCAAGGAAAGCATTGTCACATGAATGTATTGTCCTTCAAGGGTCCTTCAACACATGACAAGGGAAATGTGGAGTCCACAGCTTGCCAGAACCCTCTGAAATAGATATGAAATAGATATACTTAAGCCTAATACTGAAGAATCTCAGTTCAAATATAGCTGCTGATTCTGTTGTGATATGGCTATAAACTGATCTGGTGGGTATATTGCACTGGATCCAGGCTAAGTTACTTGCACTTAGGCCGCACTGAAATCAATGGGTAAAATCAGTCATGAACTGTGAACACTTCCTCCAGTGATCACTCGGGGTTCCTGTCTCTATGACAGAAGCCCTATGTGCATGCATACAGCCTCTTTCAGACCAATGCAAAACACACAGCACCTGAAGATGTGGCTGGCATGTACATTGGCTTGCACACCAGCATTTGTGGTGAGGCCAGAGCTAGGTAGTCTATTCACATCTTCATTAGTCTTGGGTACCAAAAGTGTCTGCATCCTTGTATACTTTTGTAAGCTTGGCTATTTAGATTGGTAATAAACAAATAGAAAGTAAGGCAAGAAAAGATCAAAGAGGATCTCCAGACAGCGCAGGGTGGGTTGAGTGACTGCTCTTTGTGTATGGCTTTTAGTACCAAGGACAGCACCAGCTGTGAAACCTGACTCTGGCTACTTCTTACCTACGTTTAAAACAATATAACAAAAACCAGCTAGCACCCACCTAAAATTTGGTGTGTGTGTAATAATTTTTAGGATTTCACTGGTGAGGAGGGAGAATTTAACATGTTCTTCTCCTGCTACTATCTGAGGATTCTCCTGCTACTGTCTGAGGAAAATATGAAGCAGCTACTGTATTGGCATAGGGATGAACTCCTTCATTGCTTGTCCCACCCCACGGGATAAACACTGGGGAAAGCACTTTTTTTCTGTACAATTCCCCTGACAGAACATCATCAAGTCCCGTCACTCCCAGGGTGACTTGTTGTATTAACAATCAAAGCACATGCCCACAAGGAGCGCCAGGCTGTTGGTGGTTGGACTGCCAATTTTTAAAAGTTTAAGACACGTATTTTACATAAATGGAGGTAGCAATGCTAACCTTTCACCAATTACTAAGTATTTAACAAAAAACCAAGGATTATCCTTTAAAAATCTGCCCAGATATGTGATGAGATGGGCATAGTCCTATCCTCATGCAGAACTGAGACAGGCTGGACTTTAATGGATTTGTCTTTCCCTAACCTATACCTAAAATATTCCTGGGTAAGTGCTTTCGTGGCCTTGACAAAAATCCCTGAAAGAATTAAAATCAACCTTGTAATTTGCTGTTCACTTGAGAGTGAATAGCAATTTCCACAGGAAAGTCAAGTGTCAAACAGCGTCTACACCCACACGCTGCATTTTCTCACTCTCTTTCTCTTAGTCTGAAATGTTACAAGAAGGAAAAGCAGAGCCATGATCAACACCTTGGCACTATTGGTGGGAACAGGAAAAGAACCCATTGCCCCTTGATATGAGACTGTACTGTTTTGGCACCTTTTACCTTTCCCGTATATTGATCATGTTGTGTACTCATTCATTCCCAAAGTCTGGGAGCTTTTCTCATTGTTCCGTGACTGTGCCTTCCAAATGTTCAATCTTACCCACTGAATTGGATCTTATCAGATGCACAGAAAAATCTGGAGTGAGATTTTGCTTAAGTGATCTTCCATCCAGTGGGTAAGATCGGACTTTTGCAAGGGATAGCTTTGGAAAAACGAGAAAAACTCTCAGAACTGGTGGGAATTAATGGTACACAACACAAACAAAATACAGGTCAAGCAAAATCCATATTTTCAAGGATAGATTAAGCAGTGATTCAACATTTGTATGAAACTCAGTTGAGATGTTTGCTCTATAAAACAGAAAGGATCAAATAGTCAGACACCCAAAAGGGTGGGTTGATGCATTCCAGGCCTCCAGGTTACTAAAAATGAGTTTGAAGTTTGTGCATATCAGTTCTGCCTGCATATTCTGCAGACTATTGTTCAGCCATTAACTTCAGAGAAGCATGGAAACAGCTTTGTTTTTTGTTCTGTTTGTTCTGCTAATTGAAAAAAAAGTTGTTATGATTTTCATAATGAACCAATTACACTGATTAATGGTGTTTAGACCCTAAATTCAATATTAAAATTCTTCCTGGATTATAAATCATTAGGCATTAATAGGCTCAGAGAAGGTACAATTAATGTTCTTCCTTGTAGTATAAGGGCTTCAGAAAATTGAGAAACATAGAAATAAGGGTCTGACTCTTACTAACTTGGTTCCTTGAATCTGAAAAATTGTTGAGGGTCTTCAGAGACATAGTCAAATCCCTCTGGTTTGCCGCATACAGATCAATAACAGCTTCTGACAATACACGTTGTCGAAGAGAACACATTTTAAGAGTTCTTATTTATTTGAGCCACACCTTGCAAATGTTCTGTGAGTAATTTGGACATTGGATTATTCGGCCACATATCTTGATTTCAGTGGGATGGAATCCCATGCTTCCTCCAGCCATCTGGCTGAAAAT
This sequence comes from Zootoca vivipara, assembly GCF_963506605.1. Taxonomy (NCBI): domain Eukaryota; kingdom Metazoa; phylum Chordata; class Lepidosauria; order Squamata; family Lacertidae; genus Zootoca; species Zootoca vivipara. The sequence goes on from NC_083285.1 coordinate 31,332,863, forward strand.
ACTGCAAATATGCATTTAATTATAAAGATTTAAAATTGTGATGGGTGAACCCTCCTGCCCCAAATGCTCATTTCACAATTTCGTCTTGACTAATCAAAGTCTCCCCTCCCCCCACAACAAAAGTGGAGGACAGCTTGACTATTTGGGAGCCCAACTATAAGCCAAAATAAGTTCACATGCCCAATGACATTATCTGGAGCATGACAGGATCTGATCCCTTCCACACCACTTATGTGAACCTATGCAAACTTTCTTACCTGGCAATGTGTGCTGTGGTTCTAGTGGCAGAACACCTAGAACAATGTTGTTAAATTTTCCAAGGCTTCCAGTGCCTTGAATACTGCCATGATAGCATTCTAGCAAAGGGAGAGGTAGATAATAGAGGATAAAGGCACATTCTTCCTCGTAAGAGCAGGATTAGTCGCCACCATGGGAGCAACCAGATTTCAAATCTAGTCTGGGTAAGAGAGTGGGCATAATGCTCTCTTTATTCTTAAGGTGAATATTAGAAGTTGCTAAGTTTTGTGTTCCTAACCAAGGATTTGTAAAATTCATCAATGTCATTAGTTTTAAGAAACCAGGAGGCTCAAAGGAGATGTAGTTACTTTGTGTCCTCTGCCACAAAGGGATTATGCAAGCAGAGAGAAATGGTGGCCTGATCTCACCTTTTCTGAATTGACCCCACTGCCATTGGCTGGGTCGACAGTTTCTTGCCTTGCGGCACAAGAAACCAGCAAGGTCCTAATGCAACCTTCTAAAAACTCCTATTTCATGATACAGTATGCTCCTCATTGCTCAGACACAGACCAAATTACTGGACTACCCACTTATCCATCTCTGCTTATCTGCCTGCTCAAACAACCCATGGATCAGCTGCTTGCCTCTAAGCCACTGTGCCTGATAGAGGCACTAAAAGAAAAGAATAGATCCTGAGCAAACGATGGAGATAGGAAGAGGAATGAAAGGTGCACCTGCAGCTCTGGTGAAATAGGCTGAGGATTATTTGCATTTTGGTGGCGTAGCAACTTTAACACTGCATCCAATTTTCCACAGTAAATGGGCTGGACATATCATCTGCAGGACAGTGATGTAAACCTGATCCTGATATAAACCCAGCCATTGAACAGCGAAAGATCGCAGGCAGTGACAAGGGACTGATGCTGCTTTTACTGCATCGCACTAGAGATAAGGCAGTGATTTTACTACACAGAGTTCAACCTTAGGTTTCCAATGGAAAACGCACATGGTCTCTACCCAGGGGATTCATGCCCCCCCAAATAGATGATTTTGCTTAGTATTATGGATGTCCATGCCTGCTGAGGCAGCAACCATAGCCAGCTAGTGTGTGTGTGTGTGGGGGGGGGGTATATTCTGATAAGGAAATAAGCAGAAGAAAAAAAGAAAAAGGCGACTGAGCTGCAGAATGTTGCACGAAGGGAGTGGAAGCACTGAAGCAGTGACACTTCTCCTCAGGCATGGCTCTGTTCTTTTGCTGCCCGCCCACTGACTGCACACAGCTGTGAGCTAAAAATGCACACTGCCTTAATGTACCCAACAGAGACTGACATTTTCCTGTACTGCTGCTGCTGAGGGTGAGGCTATCATCATGAAAGGGGTCCATTTTCTACCTTTCCCCTCAAATTCCCTGCACTTTGATAATCAAATGAAGGCAGTAAAAAGAAAAAAAAATCTATTAAATGCATTTCGCTAAGAGCTTCTGTAGAGGGGGTGGGTGGGCAGGGAGAGACATGATTTCTCCTGTCTGACCCATTTTAGAGCTCAGGCTCCAGAGTGAGATTTTTCTAATCAATAAAACATTTTTTAATAAATAAAACACAGCGTCTAATCTGTGGCATCATCTCAGTCTTAAACTTGCTTCATTGGAGCTGTTTTATGCTCTGGCAAAACTACAGCATTATGTTGCTTGAAACTAAAATATGATTTTGATAAAAATGCAGGTAGCTTCCCATGGGGGAAGGGGAAATCAGGGAAACACCCATGTATGCTGGCATGAGTGAAATTTTTCTGTTGTCTACTTTGCTATGATTAAACAAGGCTGTTAAAGAGAGAGAAGAAGTTCTATATTTCCTGTCACAGGGAACAGAAAAAGCCTTGGAAACCACAGTGTCTTTCCTTAGGGACATTTCTTCTTCATTGAGGATCTGTCTTGATGAGAGCTAATTAGCAACCCAGAGATATTTCTGGTATAGTTCAGGAGGTTACATGAGGCAGTAAGAGACTTCACAGGGACGGGAAGGAGTGCCAATATCTTTCCTAGGCTAGGCAAGGAAAGAGAGTTAAATAACTAGGGCAGAGGTCTTTGTTGTGGCGGGTAACAGCAATTGCATACAAACACTGCACAAAAAGAGTAAATGGCTGGTTGTGCCTCCTGGTGATTGTGGAGTGTGATCAAATGAGGTGGCAACATTTATGATTGCTGACGCGCTGCTGATGCTGTTGTGGGTACGGCTGCAAAGATCAGCAGAAATTTGGCAGGATGGAAAGGTGTGTTCTGATGGCTAAAAGTCCAGTTAAAATTAAGGCTGTAGCGGTCAAAGTCTGCTGATGTGAATGAAAGATGTCTAGGATTCCACAGAACATGTTTTAATGTTCTGCGATTATAGCTTCCCTGAAGTCAAGGCAAATCTTCAATTAAGGTGACCCTATCAACATTGTGCATGGATGCGCTTGGAGCGAACAAATGGGAAAGAATCTCTATGGAAGAATCTCTAACTTGAGAAAGTTATGGAAAAAAATATCTGGGAAGGGCAACAAAAGGCTAGGATTTTTTCTTGTAGAAGGAAGGTGTACATGCAATGTTTTTTCTATAGGTTGTTTACATATCCATACTTTCTGTACTAAGAAATGCAAACTGACAAGATAGAAGTTAATTCAGAAACCACCAACCCAGCCAAGGCATGCAACAATGCAATGCTTTTGGGTAGGATGGTGGCTTTTGGTTATACCAGCTGAAGTGGCTGCCATTTGTTTCACTTCAGTCTAAATGCAGGGTGTTTGGTTTGGAAGAAAGGAATCTACGCAGCAGATTCTCTGAGCCCAAAAAAGTCCTTCCAAGGTTAGGGGAATCCCAGAGATTGCACTCAGAGGATGCTTGGGATCCTTAATCCCAATTTCCTTCCCAATGACCCTTTAGGGCCATGCCGGGTAACCTGTGGCCCTATAGATATTTCTGGACTACAAGTCCCATAATCTCTTATACCTGGCCATGCTTGCTGGGGCTGATAGAATGTGGAATCCAACAACATGTAGAGGGCACCAGCTTCGCTGTCCCTGCTCTAAGCTGTGAGAATGACTGCTCCATTGCCATTTAAAGATTCACAGAATGGGGTAGAATTGTCCTTGGATGACACATTTCCTCTGAGGCCACTTCCCTGCTCTCTTCACCTGTGAAATTTTCACCAGCCCTTGCTTGATTAAATTATGACAGGTAACATTTTTTGCCACCTGAAAAGCATTGTGAAGTCCTCTGCTACTCAAGAATCTCTCCTGCTGTTATTTCTTTAGGATTTGAATAAATATATTTTCTTTCACTTCCCTGAGACCACTGCATTTCCTGTTTTTAAATGAAGGGCCGCATCCATTGTTCAAGCCAGCTTTTTTGCAACCAGCTCAGCATAACAATGCCACACAGTAGGAAGCGCTTCCTCTGGAACCAGAAGCACTGATTACTGTGACACCTTGTTATCGTGGGTGGACCATTCAGCATATATTATTTCACGAGGAAACTTTGTCTGCAGCGCTTGTGCCAAGCGGAAGCCCTTCAAGCATCAGCTTGTAATTAAAAATGAGAGTATGGATATGGTTCTTAAATCCTGATTAGAAGTTGCTTAAAATAATTACAAAAGTAATTCAGCCAATTTTAATCATCCACACATTGCTTGGGAGCAACTAATCCTGATTTGTGATGTGACATATCCAAAATATTTTTTGATCCTTCTAATGAAAACTTTGGAAAGTTTGCACCTCAATAGGAAAATATGGAAATGCCCCAGAACCCCTGGAGAAGTATCTTCATTTAGCATGTGTCACATGCAAATCTAATGAGTTTAAAAGAGATTTATCTGTATCCATCAAGAAAAGAGCTCAACATCAATAATAATAATAATCTAATCAAAATTTATTTGATTAAAACCTTTTATTGGAAGTTCTATTCAGACTTTGATTTTTAGATTGACAACTCATAATCAATCAGTGTTTCCTGTTAATATTTTTTAAAATGAAAAAGCTTGTGATCCATTATCTGGACCCCTTATTCATGTTGTCCGCTAACTCAAGTTGGGAACTAAAATGTTCCTGATTGCACTGGCTGATGGTCTCTGCCTGGGTGCTAGACAAGGGGAGTGTGCCTCTTTTGGTTCTGCTGGAATTCTCTGTCACCTCTGATACTATCAAACATGGCATTATTCTGGAATCCCTGACAGATGTGGGACTTGAGGACCCTTTTCTGTGGTGGTTCTGCTCCTTATTTCTTATTTAATAGCTATATGAAACCACTGGGAGAGGTCATTCAAAGATCTTGAGTTGGTGCCATCAATATCCTGATTACACCCAACTCTTCTTCTTTTCACCATATACTGTGGAAACTATGGAAGTTCTGAATAGTTATCAGTTATGAACTGGAGGGGTGGGGGGAGGCAGGAGTTCAGACAAGACAAGCTCCTGGTCAGTTGAATGGCTGATTCAGGAATAGGGATACGACCGATTCTAAATTGGGTTGCAATCTACTTGAAGGATCAGGAGTTCAATTTCCATGTGGTCTCAGACTTGTCCTTGCTCCTGAATATTCAGGTGGCAGCTGTAGCCAGGATCACTTTTGCGCAACCGAAGCTGGTGTACCAATAGCTATGGTTTCCTGGGCAAGGAAGACCTTACCACACCCACACATCAGTTATGTGTAGGTTGGGTCATTGCAACATGCTTTACTTGGAGCTGCTTTGGAAGGAGTCAGGAACAGCTACCGTTGAAAAGCCCTGCAGCCAGGGATGTGACCACAGCTATTTTCAAGAGCGTATCTCTCCACTGAAGCTTCGGGTTTCCTCATTTCCATTAATCTGAACCTTGCATGAAGGGACAGTAAGGGGGAATTTGAGGCTTTATGGATGCTGAGAAAAACCCTAAAGGGCAACATCGCTCCTACAAAGACCATGTTGGAAACTTTTAAATCCCTTCTGGGATTTGGGTTTCCTGCACACCTACCCAGATGGTATATTTAGTTAAATTATATATATTTAATCAGTTGTTTTTAACATACACAATTCTGAAAGTTCAGCGAGATCTGCAGTAGTCCTGTTATTTTGATATTTGATTATTCTTTTTTAAGGACTCAGGTAGATGCACAAGGTATCTTTTTTCATTTGCAGCAAACTTTTAATTACATAGTCAATGGATTTCTAATCCGAGATGTAATTAACTGTCTTCCAGTTGTGATTTGTTACAGAAATGAGCTTTGAATGAGTAAGCTAAATACAGATAAATGCAAAAATCGTTCATATACTCTTGGGTAGAATATATTGATTTAATGAGTTTGAAATCTTGGTGTCAAAACACTTTTTACTCAGTGCTAAAGATGAGTAAATTTCAAGTTACAGCACATAGGTAAGACTACTGTACTGATTACCAAGACAGAAATTACTCAGAATGGCGTTTTTCTGCTTTGGGGTATTTAAATTGTCACAACCCTTACACTTACTGAAGCTTTTTGTCAGCCAATTTATCTCTCTGTTTTTTTTTACAGTCCTACAGTAATTATACAAGCACACACTACAGTTAAATACTTCCAGGTGATGCATGGCATTAAATGAAAAGTATTATCTTGTGGGAATAAAATATTATCTTGAGGAATAAAGAGCTGTTGCTCTTTATTAATAAAATTAACTCACTCACTCCAAATAAAAAGTTTAAAAGGCAGCAAGGGACTTCCACATTCATAATGAAGAATGAATAGATTCAGCTTTGGACTTGTCCAGAGGGCAATTCAGATTCATGGCTTAATTCATGCTGAAGCACTAAACCAGAAGTAGGAAAAGAAACAGTGCAACTGGATGCTCCTGAGCCCAAGTGCCCAAAATATGTTCCAGGATTGTATATGCATAGACATACACAGAAACTGTCTAGTAACTGGAACATCTTCTCACTGTGTGTGAAAGAGCTGCTGTTCCAAACAGTGCCTCTCCACTGGTGTGATCTGGCAAGTGATTAGGCAGTTGCTAGGGTTCCTCCTCACGGTGTGTTTATTGATCTTGCAGGTGTAAAGCCACCGGATCAATCTGTCTATCCCCCTGCACAATCCTCTATCTGCAACTATCCTCTAAAACTGGTACAGTATAGTAAGAAAAGTTCAGTGAAACAATCAAGGTAGAAATCTCTACTATATATGGTTAAACTGGTAGCTTAGCTGAGTGTGCGGGGACCTAACTGCAAGTACTCAAGCTGAACTGTAGGCAGCTGTGAGGGTGGCAAGGCATCAGAAGAGGGGAAGGTCAAACTAGGAAGTCAATTTAAGAGCCATAGCCAAACCAGGAGTCAGATACAAGAGCAAATAATAAACAAGTGCAAGCACCAGCAGGGCCGTCTCAAGCAGGTCGGGCGCCCTGGGGCTGAGGCATGGATATTGCTCCGGCGCCCCCGCCCTCACAGCGCGCAGCACGGCTTCCGCACGGCTTCGCCGCGAGCGCCCCCCCTGCCGGCCCGGCGCCCTGGCGCCCCGTGCCACCAGGACCTTACCTAGAGCCGGGCCTGAGCACCAGCAAGATGCCCAGGAAGAGAGTCAGGTCAAACAAGAGGCTCTCCCCTCTTTTAGCTCTCTGCACCTAATTGGGCCCAATGACCAATCTGAGGTCAGAGCATTTAGGAAGGTGCTCTAAACTGGAGTTCTGATGGGTTATCACATAGACCCAAAGAGCAGAGGGAAGGGGCAACAGAAGATACACAAATGTGACTCACATTGAGTGATAGCCGACATTAGTTATACACTAATGTCAGTAGATCCACTGAAATCAAAGGTTTCAAGAAGTTAAAGTCCACTGAATTCAATGGGTCTGCTTTGCATATAAAGTTGGATATCATGCAAAAAGGAATTACATTCATTTCCCAAAAAGAAGCAGCATGGCTTGCAACCTGCAAAGGAATCATAGGTGCTAAACCAGCCTGAATCTTAAGATCCTCTCCAGACCGTTTTTCTAGAGATAAGGTATGCTTCTGCAAATGCCCTCTTAGACAGTTCAATTCCAAGGTTCACAGATCCTGTTTGTATTAAAATTCTCTTCACACATACAACTGTTCTTTTGACAGAGATGCTTGCATTATAAGCCTGTCTCTCAAATTTATTTCTCTAAACAGTTAAAAAACAACAACACTGTTTATACTGTAGGGCAAGAGAGAAGATCATATGAATAGAAACATAATGCTTCATAATTAAAAATGCTTTAGTTCTGCAGTCTCTCGTGAAATTATATGCTCTGCTAGAGCAAAGAAACATGTCTTTAAAAACATCATTAATGAAAAGTGGAATATGCCTTCCTCTGCACAAAGTTAGCTTTCAACAGATTTTCATCTGTCTTTGAAAATTAATGAAATGTTAGATTTAGAAGTGAAAAAAAAAATATTGCTGGATGGATTACTTTAAACTTAGCAACATGTATACACCAAATTTCATTTTGCAAAATGAATATGGACACCAATAATGCTTGCCATGTTGCAGTGTGCCCTAAGGTACAAATTCTACATATGATGGGAGCAAGACTTGGACTTGGAGCAAATGCTCTCACAGTGCAAAACATTTGGAGTGAAGCAATGCCAATACATGTACATTCACATATGACTATTCCCTGTCACTTATAACAAAGGGATATATGTCTCACAAGGGTGTAAGTCTTAAAGGATGCTGTAATATAAGAAGGAACTATAAATTTTCTTCTTTTGGCCAAAGTGGATGAAATTTACTGGAGCAGGCACCCCTCCAAGGTGAGTTAAGCCAACCGAATTCTAGACAAATAGGTTCAGGGGCTTTTCATGAGAGAAATAAAAGAGATTCCCTTCCATATCCCATGCTAGTTTCATATTGGGTGGTGGGGAGTGGGAGTTTGTCTCTAGCTCTTTCTTACCGTAACATAATTAAGAGATGGCCAAGTAGTGTGTACCTTTGCTTGCAGATTTTAAAAACTTTGCTGCATCACACAGGCCTTTTCAATGCTAGAGGTTACGGGCCTCTGCCCATGCAGTTCTGAAAAGCTCTGAGTTTTGTTGTTAAAGCAAAATGTAGTATTGGGAGGGGAAACTAAAATGAAGTTTTCAACATTTTAAAACAACAACAACACAACCTCCACTGCTGTTCTTTAACAAAAGACAACCCTGAATTTTTCCAATGCTCATGAGGCAACATTTTGGACAGCATCACTTCTTGCAAAGCCCATGGTCCTAGAGAAACACAGAGATATAGGGAAACATAGAGCTGGAAATTCAGAAACAATAGAATGACAGAGCTTTATGGGGCCCTGGTTTGACTTGGGTAGAGTGTTGTTAACATCACACCGACACAGGAGGGGAAGGGGAAAGACCCCCATGTCACCCTAATTTACCTGGTTTGAGAGAGAGGCACACACACACACACACACACACACAGAGAGAGAGAGAGAGAGAGAGAGAGAGAGAGAGAAAGAGAGAGAGAGAGAGAGAGTTGGCGCCTATGATCTGCTTCCCCAGCACATAAGCATGAAATATTTGATGAGAGGGCTGTTGCTGGCAATGGAAGAGGACTTGTGATGATGTGCCAGTACAGCTGCAAAAGCTCAGGCTATGGCAAGACCTACGATAGCTAATTCTTCTGTTCCATTTTACTGTGATCCTTGACTGCAGTTGCCTTTTTCACTTACTCTCCCCATTCTTGCTTTCTGCAACACTGACTGGAATTCCAAAGAGAGCTGTGTTTTGTTGTTATTAAAGCAGAGCAGTGTCTTTAAAACACTTTTATTAGGTGTGTGTGTGTGTTTTTTGGGGGGTTGTACTATATATCCCACCTTTTCCTCAAGGAGCTCGAGGCTGTGTACATGGTTTTTCTCCTTCTCATGCAGCCACCACAGCAACCCTGTAAGGTAGGCTAGGCTGAGAGGCATTGACTGGCACAAGATCACCTAGTGAGCTTCATGGCTGAGTGAGGATTTGAACCCTGGTCTCCCAAGTCCTAGCCCAACTATTATACCACACTGGCTCTCATTAGTGTCTTTCTTTAGCTAGCTATTTTAACACTGCTCCCTCACTCAAAGCACTGAGATGGGAAAGCATTGGTTCAATCATTCCCTCTGATTACAAATTAGACCTGTTAGTTGTGAAGGAGTTCCCCCTTCCAAAAGTCAACAGGACAAACCACATGAGAATATCACAAATATGAGCTATTCAACAAGGGGGGTTCAATTTATGGAAGGGGATTCAATTTTTGGACTGAAAAGGGACCACCAGCTCTGCTCTAGGTGTCTGTAGCCTTAACCTTCCATAACATTTGTAAGTATGTTTGGGAGTTTCCCTTTGAATTCATTTATAATTATCAAGTGTATTATCATTATTCTATCTATCTATCTATCTATCTATCTATCTATCTATCTATCTATCATCTATCTATCTCAGGCATCCCCAAACTTCGTCCCTCCAGATGTTTTGGATTACAATTCCCATCTTCCCCGACCACTGGTCCTGTTAGCTAGGGATCATGGGAGTTGTAGGCCAAAACATCTGGAGGGCCACAGTTTGGGGATGCCTGACATATCTCTATGACATTTCACTTCATCCCTCCATATCCTAATGGTGTTGGAAGATGTTCTTTGCTTTAGATTTCTGTAAACCTTCATGGGTGTCCACCCCCCCATGCTAATTTAAGGTATAACCTGACTTTGCGGTAAGATAATTGCATGAAATGAATAGCACATTATGCAACCGTGTAAAATAGCCAAGTTCACACTAGAAAACCCCCATTTCAGGTTCTGTAAGTGCTATGATCCCTGAAGTTTACTGATATACTTATTTTTCAGTTTATTACTAAAGCAAGTTGTTGCCTCCCCAGCGTAGCCTTCATTTGCTCTGCTGTGTGAAGTCATTGCCAATATTTCAGAAATGATTCTGGGCTGCTATTTTGACTTACCACTGTGCTGCCTTCATGACAGATGGTGTTCAGTAATGCAGAGGACATGGAAGAAAGTGAGTTGTAGATGTGTGTTTTCATTTTCTCTAATGCTGCAGTCTGGGACAGTATCTATACAAGAAGTTTAAGCTTCCATGAAATAGTTTCTGCCCTCCTCTCTCCCTCTCTATTCATATACCAAATATATTGTAGCATCTAATAGTTTCAGTGGATGCCTACTAAATATTTATTTGACTGTGCATCCAAAAGTTAAAGCAAAACCAGCTGCTGCATTAAAGCTCATTATATGCCCAGGACTGTGACACCAAAAACTAGGAATGTCTGATGCAGCAAACAGAATATAGCATTTCTGGGATTCCCAAATGGCAACTTAATTGCATCCATTTGTCAGCAGATGCACAGGTTTTTGCTCAGAACCTTCATAACAAATAGGAAATGTCACCAGAAATGTTGACAGAAGGTTAAGAATTACAAGATTCATATGAAACAATCTAGCAACGAATTATTGCAGCAATTCAGCAATAAATTATATAGGCAATGGAAGTGCAAGCAGATATGGTAGCTGTTTAAAGAGGCCAAAGAACTTTAGGGGAAAATATTCTTTGCGTGCCGAGGTTCCAAGACAGGCATCCCCAGACTTTGGCCCTCCAGATGTTTTGGACTACAATTCCCATCTTCCCCGACCACTGGTCCTGTTAGCTAGGGATCATGGGAGTTGTAGGCCAAAACATCTGGAGGGCTGCAGTTTGGGGATGCCTGTTCCAAGACATCCCCCCAATAACTCACACTTCACACAATGTTTTAAGTTTAAGGTTTTTGGCATTAATTTGGCCACAACTTTATTTAAATACAACTGAATGTGAGTGGTTGCTTAGGCATTGGTTCTTGCCATCTGTCCCCCGCCTGGGACAGATCTGACTCCCACTAGCCTAGTAGGGGAGCCAGTAGGTAAGCACCCTCTGGGAGAGATTGGGGCAGGGGCCCACACCCTAGACCTCATCCCTCAGATGCTCCCCGAGACTCATGCATGGCCCTGGCCCCTACCGGGGATACACAGACTACATGTATAGCCCCAGCATTCCTTTAAAGGAATACCCCTAAAGGCAGCAGCAAACATGAGGGGCAGGCCCAACCAAAATCCGTACCCCTCCACCATCCAATTTGAACCAATGCCTAACCGCCAACCTTACAAGTTGTGACTTATTGCAGCGTAGTAGGCAAAAACCAAGCCAATCAGCCAAGTGGCAAAATGCCTACCAGGTCCGATCCAAAACAGGTGACCGCATGAGAGGCGCAGAAAGGTCAATGCAAGAACGCCTAAAATTAGAGGAGGGCGGGCGGGAGATTCATTGCGAGCGGCAAAAGTGGAACTGAAAGCTGCTCGCTAAGCATATATAGGGTAAGGCTGTCACTCAATCGTTTGCTACATGCAAATTTCCCCAGCAACAGCACATCCACCAATCACACATGTGGCCATCCAAACTGACCTGCCTCTCCAACCCTGGGATGTCTTGTTAACCCTTCCGCAACCCATGTTCTCCTCTATGGGGAGCAGGGCAGTCTTGAGCAGGTCGTGCGCCCTGGTGCTGAGGGGCGGAGATCGCTCCGGTTCCCCCGCTCTCGCAGGGTGCAGCATGGTTTCCGCGCAGCCTACCGGCCCGGGGGTCTACCTAGAGCCGGCCCTGATGGGGAGAACCTGCTTTCCAAGGACATTGGGAGAGGGACACTGTGTTTAAGTGGTTTAAATGCTACTATTAGAAGCCTCCAAGTGAAGATGGGTGCTTGATTTTAAAGGACAACATCATATGGTGAGCACAGCAGAAACCTGGTACAATGCAAAGAAGCAGTGGGGCATGGTTGTCTCTGTATACAAGCTCTATGAGAAGGAGAGAGAGAAGGCATATTGGGGAAAGTGTCACTCTTTCCCCACATCAAGGAGGACAAAGAGTCAAACAAGCTAAAAATCTCAAAAGGGGGGAAATTTCTGCACAGAATTGTTGTGGGTGGTGATAGCAGCTCCAAAAGTTATTTAGAACTGGGTGATCTGAAATCTTTGAAATAGTCCTTGAGGAACCTTGAGGCATAGGTGAATAAATCACAAAAGCCCTGCAATACAAGAATTGTCCAGGTCTGGTTTATACTATGCTGGCAACTTTACAGGTTTGTGCCTACGTTGTACCCTGAAGTCCTTCAGAGAGTCTTTACCCACCCATCCACTTTGACAGAATCTGCTTGGAGACATTAAAGGTAAAGGGACCCCTGACCATTAGGTCCAGTCACGGACGACTCTGGGGTTGCAGCACTCATCTTGCTTTACTGGCCAAGGGAGCCTGCATACAGCTTCCAGGTCATGTGGCCAGCATGACTAAGCCGCTTCTGGCAAACCAGAGCAGTGCACAGAAACTCAGTTTACCTTCCCACTGGAGCGGTACCTATTTATCTACTTGCACTTTGACGTGCTTTCAAACTGCTAGGTTGGCAGGAGCAGGGACCAAGCAACGGGAGCTCACCCCGTCGCGGGGAGTCGAACCGTCGACCTTCCGATCAGCAAGCCCTAGGCTCAGTGGTTTAGACCACAGTGCCACCCTTGGAGACATTAGGCATAGGCTAAACAAAGCTCAAACCTGATTGTACCATGGCTGTTGCCCACTCAAGAAGGAATGCAGAAATAATGGGGTCTGGGTCTAATGAAATATCTGATCTAACATGCCTCAGTTTTAACACTTTGCATGCCGGCTCTTTGTTACCACATATAATTATAAATGATAAAGCCCTGTCAGTTTGCTTGCTTTCTTGTTAAATTTGTATACTGCTCTTCAACCAAAGATCACAGGGCGGTTCTCATAATCATAATTTAAAACTGCCTCTAATGAGTCAATGCTAAAATAGACAGATGGTTTCTAAAACTGCCACCTCCCATGCACTTTCAGAGGGAATAAAGAGCAATATCATGTTTCTTTGTATATCCTATTCTGAATCAAATAAGCAATCCTCAGTCTCCTAATTGGTTTGAAGTACCCATTCCTTTAGACCACTATGGTAATGATGCAAGGTAGAATCAACTGTTCTCCTACAGCTGACAATGTCTGTTGAATTCAATGGCTATTGAATTTCTGCCTGCATTCAGTTTTGAAAGCTCTAAAAGCATATGGATAGTTTCTAGGTCTCAAATAAAATGCAGGAAAATGGACATTTCATAAACAATTCAGCTCCCACAAACTGCACCACATTTGCTGATAGAATCATAGAGTTGGAAGAGACCACAAGGGCCATCCAGTCCAACCCCCTGCCAAGCAGGAAACACCATCAAAGCATTCTTGACATATGCCTGTTTGGTGCCTGTTTCTGCAATCCCTTGCAACTGGATCAATGTTTTTTTTGGTGTGTGTTCTTTTCATAACACCATTGCTTTCAGCATCACTGGATGATAATTGCCTAGTGTGGATCAGCACACAGGAGTAATTGTTTTACTGTACAGGAAATCTCCTTGTGTTATCAAATAAGCTGCCTTAAATATGGGGGGGGGGGACTTAGAATGATAAGTACGGTATGTAGCCACCACGTGAACCTTGAAAAGCATTAAATGAACTTAAAACAGAATTAAGACAACATAAGCTTGTTAATTAAAGCAATAGCCTCACAGCTGTGTTTTGCAAGGCTTGCATTCCAAACATCATATGGCTTTAGATGTTCTGTAAGAGGCATTCTTACAGATCCGTATAGTTAAAGCTATGGTTTTCCCAGTAGTGATGTATGGAAGTGAGAGCTGGACCATAAAGAAGGTTGATCGCCGAAGAATCGATGCTTTTGAATTATGGTGCTGGAGGAGACTCTTGAGAGTCCCATGGACTGCAAGAAGATCAAACCTATCCATTCTGAAGGAAATCAGCCCTGAGTGCTCACTGGAAGGACAGATCGTGAAGCTGAGGCTCCAATACTTTGGCCACCTCATGAGAAAAGACCCTGATGCTGGGAAGGAATGAGGACACAAGGAGAAGGGGACAACAGAGATGGTTGGACAGTGTTCTCGAAGCTACCAAGATGAGTCTGACCAAACTGCGGAGGGCAATGGAAGACAGGAGTGCCTGGCGTGCTCTGGTCCATGGGTCATGAAGAGTTGGGCATGACTAAACGACTAAACAACAACAACAAGAGGCATTCTGCTATTTAATGCTACCAATCTGGTGTGTTTTGTGTGAACATTGAAGAAAAGCTGGCAAGCCACCTCTAAGCACTGGCAAGTGGCAATTCAATAGATGTTATAGAAAATCTGCCCCAGGTAGTAACTGGGTGCCTGTAGAATAGCAGCTATTATTGACTTGGAAAGTCACCTAAAAAGGGGTAAATTCTACAAAAGTGGGCTGTGTAGACAAGCCTTGCAAAATGGCTTCCATCAAAGAGTCCTACTACTATACAAACAAATAAGACTTGTGCACAAAGAATGTCAAAGATTAAAATAATGTGTGTGAGAGAAATGGACATTCGGAGTTCCCTGAGGTGCCCAGCAGTATTGTGTGGTTTTCTTTGGATCCTGACCCATGCTGTTTTTCCTCAGTTACCCCACCTATAATTTCCGTACATCCAGAGAGCGGTGAGACTGGGCATATGCCATGTCACATCCTTAGACTGACACACCATCCCAGGTGCAATCACTTTCCCTGAGGATCCATTGTCCAGAAGCCTGGAGCCAGCATTCTCCCATTTCAGTCTCCCAGCATATCACAATTTGTGTTTTAAACTGAAGAGATTACAACAACTCCTGCAGCAGTGGGGGGGGGGGAGTTATGACTGCAATCCTATGGCTTGGAGTAGGCACAAAAACATGTCTTGAAATATGTAAAAGCATGCTTAAGGAGACACTTGCAACATATGGGGGAAAGTAAATATACTGTAGTTGTAATCTTAAGACTTATGGGAGTGCTGGGGTATGTGGAATCAAAAGTAGTTCATCTGCTTCATCTACTGCCCTACTGGGTTCTCATTGGCAGGACAGAAGTGAGGCAGTAGAAGCACTTTTATGTTCCTCTATCCTTTAAAGCAGAAACATTTGAACAACAGTATTGGTTTTTCTCTCTCGTTTAAGGAAATGTCAAAGATCCTTCAGATTTGTGCCTCCCAAAGCTCCTTTCCTGGTGGTCCCCAAAGCTACCAATGGCATCCCCCCTTTTTGGTGCTACTGACGTTGGAGCCCTGATGTTTGTAAGACAAGGTCGGTGGAGGTTGCTTCAGTGGTGGGAAGGAAGAATCTCCTTTTTGGAGTTCTCTCTCTCTCTCCTCTTCGAGAGGAAGATCTGATACAACCTATATCCTCTGGAACGCCCTCCCAGGGGCCATAGAACTGCAGGGTCAGCAATGCACATCTCTGAATCCAGACCTCTGTTTTATATTTATCGTGTTTGAAAATAATTTCAAAAGGGCAATCACCAAATTGCTTACAGGGCTGATAACTCTGTTTAATAAGCCCTGAGACACTGCTCAGCAGGCTTTTATGTTTTTTATTACTCATTTCAGAAATTTCCAACAAAGATTTGGCGGAAGAAAAACAATCTTTCACCCTCTTGTTAGGTTTCTTTTTAAATTCTAGGGATGCTCTGTTTTGAGCACAGCTGTTTTCTGCTTTGCCAGAAAACTTGCTATTGAAAATAAAAACTTTGCCAACCCACCTAGCTACTTACCAGGAGGAAAAAAAAGCTCTGTCATGCATCCATTTCCCTCCCATCCCCAATCTGGCTATTATTTTTAAAGACAGGTGCACAATTCTGGACACAGCTGGCTCTGGTTCCTCTTTATTTTCTGATGAGTGCAATTAAACTATTAGCTAACCTGGCTTTAGAAAGAGAAATAATATGCATCTCATCAGCCTGGCAACGAAATCAGCACAACAGAGTCTGCTGCTGTAGTTGCAGGCTGGAAGCCAATATTGGCTTGGGTGCGTTGTTGCTAGCAAAAGAATCCTTATACGTAGGGCTTTGCCAGACCCTGAGTTTCTCTTTGCTCTTGTCCGCATCTAAATGAGTGCTGAGCAGGTTTGATGGCTATAGAAACAGAATAGCATGTCTGCACTCACACACATATTATTTACATTGTTTATATAGCTAATAAATTGTTTTTTGATTTATTATAGGGGGAAAATGAGGGGGCACAAACCATGGGGCCAGAGAATCACAGCAGTGCTTCTCAACAGGGCCGTCTCAAGCACGTCGGGCACCCTGGCACCGTGGTGCGGAGATCGCTCCGGCGCCCCTGCCCCACTCCATTTCTTGCCGCGGCTGGTGGGCGGGCGCAGTGTGCAGCACGGGTTCTGTGCGGCTGTGCCGCGCAGCGCTGCACCACACCCCCCTACCGGGCCGGCGCCCCACGCCACCCAGACTACCCCTAGAGCCAGCCCTGCTTCTCAATGACCTGTTTGTTGTACATTCATCCTGTTTTATTTTCAGGGAGATTAGATCATGTTGCCTATTTGATGAGCATTCATTCAGATTTGATCGCAGGTAGGTTAGATGACATTACATCAAAGCAAGTGTTATCTGACACTTTCCGTTTATAGCAAAGACGTGTATTTCACCCATGTTGTTTTCATTTTTGAAAGCCACTTTGAGTCCCAGTTCAGATGGTGGGAAGACTCCAGTGGACTCTAGATTTGCACCTTTAAGGAAGGACTTAAGAGAGGATTAGAACAAATTCATGGAGGATAAGGCTATCAATGGCTATTAACCCCAATTAATATGTTCTTCCTCCAGTGTCCAAAGGCACCTGCCAGCACTCAGGTCCTCCTTGCAGGTGAGAAAAGGATGCTGGACAAGATGGACCAGTGTCATGATCCAGCAGGCTTTTAATGCACAAACACCAAACTTCCTTGCTTTGCCTTATGCAGCTTCATAACGCAGTAGGGAGCATACATCAAATGAATCTCATTGCCCACTAAGACTCTTATTACTAGGAAAAGATCATTTTGTGCAATATGAGCGCTCTCAAAAAGAAATCCATACATTTGCAGCAGTATTCAGATGCCCATTTTAAGAAGCTCTAGAATTTCCCCCACTTGTTCATGTGAGAAACAAAAATTAGCAGTCCCCTATTTACCCAGCAAATCAACGAGAATCAGAGCACATTGATCTGGAGTATTTGAAGCTACACCTGTCTTCACCGATCAGATTTTCCCTTGCTGTACAAAGGAGGCAGAACGTAGGAATGTGCATCATAATCACACTCAAAGTCAAAATTGCCTTAGAAAGGCCTTGAAATGTGCCTGTAGAAAAATAATTAATCATGCCATGAAATGACTATCATTTAATGATTGGGATTAAACAGAATATTGACATGTGCACTGAAATGCCTAAAATGCTATGTAGAGAGAGAGATTGCAGGGAATAATGAAATGCTTATGAAGTTTTGCTTCTAAATTACTTGCTCGTGTGCTTCAATCATTCCCTTGGAAACTGTAGTATGAATAAGA
Organism: Zootoca vivipara; assembly: GCF_963506605.1. NCBI lineage: Eukaryota > Metazoa > Chordata > Lepidosauria > Squamata > Lacertidae > Zootoca > Zootoca vivipara. The sequence continues at coordinate 31,350,469 of NC_083285.1, forward strand.
TCACTAATTTAGTTAGATGCAGCAGCCAATTAAGACTTACACAAGTGCATACACAGTACAATATGGAATGTACTTTTGGTCCAATACCAAAATAGCCCTTGTGAACACTCACCTCTGAAATTTACTTAATGAGTGTTGTTATAATTGTCGCAGACTGGGAGTTCAAGGCAGTCGTTTTGAGTCAAGGTCTAATACTTGAGATGATATTCTTATATTATTTATGCACATGATCTTTGCTTTAAAACACAAGCTATCTAGATGACATACAACAACATAGATTAGTAGAAAACAAGTATGGTATGAAAATTGTACATTAAGCAAGACTACAAAAAAAAAAAACCCTGAGTCAGTTCTGAAATTATAAAGCATTGGGTGGGAATATTTTTCAAAGTTGAAGACCACATGCTGTTGTGGAAAAGCTGTTGAGGACCACATACTGGCAGCAAGTGGGACCAAAACCAAAAGCAGGTGGGGCCTGTTCACAAGCTGCCATCTATCCATTGCTCCCCTGACAATTAGATCTTTTCTGGGGGGAAGGGGTGCTCCCATTGGTGTCAATTGTAATTGCCACATTGTGCACGTGCAATTCTTCTGAGACCACAGGGCATTCTCCAAGCAGAAGTGCCTACCTGTCTAAAACTTTGTCTTTTATTCTCCCCACAGTGATCCAGAGGATAAGGGAGACAAAGGACAACCAAGAGAAACAGCGGAGCCAACTATGTACAGGGAGCCAACTATGATTAGATTTTATGCTGCTTATTCATTGGTTTTATATTTTAATGACTGTTTATTGCTGGCTTCAGTATTCAGTACTGTTTGTAAGAGTGTATTGCAGCTGCTGATTTCACTTTGTTGCTGCATTTTTATGTTCTGTTTATTTAAATTACTAGGATGCGAGTGGCGCTGTGGGTTAAACCACTGAGCCTAGGGCTTTCCGATCAGAAGGTCGGCGGTTTGAATCCCCGTGACGGGGTGAGCTCCCGTTGCTCGGTCCCAGCTCCTGCCCACCTAGCAGTTCAAAAGCACGCCAAAAAGAGCAAGTAGATAAATAGGTACCGCCAGTGGCGTAGCTAGCTGCCTGGCTGCCCGGGGTGGCAAACCCGAAGGCGGGGGGCGGGGTGTCTGTCATGCGCATGTGTCATGATGCACAACACATGCATCACGATGCATGCACATACAGGAGGAATACGACACGGCGCCGCAGCAACACAGGAGGCAGCGGTGGGCGGCGTCCGGCAGGCCTCCCCCTCTCCCTCTGGCCCTTCCTCGACCTGTCCTTACCATGCTCGAGGCGGTTCTCCTCACAACCAGTTTGCGCTGGCACCGCAGGGGCTGGTCCTTCTCACCCGTCGCCTGGCTTTCTTCAGGGCCATCATGGAGGCAGACGAGGGCTGTGCTGTCAGTGGAGGGCAGATCCTCCGGCAGGGAGGAGACGCTGTGGAGGAGCCGGGCTCGGAAGCCGCCGGAGCTCTTTCCACAGCGCACCCCGGCCTCGCCTCTACGTGGGCGGCGAGGGGAATTCGCAGTGGTGAGGGCGGCCGCCGGATGTGGTCCCCCCGTCCAGCCTGCTGCCCCCCCCCCCAGCCTGCTGCCTGGGGTGGTATGTCCCCCACCCACCCCATTACTATGCCATACTACAGCGGGAAGGTAAACGGTGTTTCCATGTGCTGCTCTGGTTCACCAGAAGTGGCTTTGTCATGCTGGCCACATGACCTGGAAGCTATACGCCGGCTCCCTCGGCCAATAACGCAAGATGAGCGCCGCAACCCTAGAGTCGGTCATGACTGGACCTAATGGTCAGGGGTCCCTTTACCTTTACCTTCACCTTCATTTAAATTACTGTCCAACATTTGCTAAACTAGCATTCAATTCTCAAGCTAGCATTCAATTTCTTCATAAGAAATAGGCCCCATAACCTTTGTACAAAACATATATTGCTGCAAAGATGTGTCGTAATAAACTGTCAACTGGAAGCCATCAGATCAAACTAGAAATCTAGAATTGTTGACTTGATCAGTTCCACTTAAAGTGAAACGCAGACTGTCACAAATCCAATTCATGGTTACCATGGCAAATCAAAGTACATAGTGCAACCCAAGCTGGGAATCATTATCCAAACATACAATTATATATTCAATCTTCTTCAATTATTGTCTCAATTATTTCCCTTGCAAATTAAGGTGCATAGAACAAATGCATTTATATAATCACACAGAAGCACACAATGCTAGATTGTACAGCTACTGTAGCAATTGATATTATTTTGTCAGCTTTTAATGAGCCCGTTAATACAAAACTGTTGTAAGCAAGAAGTTCAGAAGATAAATGCTTCCAATATCGACACTCAGTTCTGCTATTTCTCTGAATCTTTAAATACAATGACACTCCAATGTATTGTGGAACTTAACAACAACAACCTCTTAACCATCCATAAGATGCAGTCTATAGTTCCCTACAGACTGTCAGTTGTTGCAGATGTCGCATTTCCAATGGTGCTGTCCTGCAGCAGTTTTTATGGATGCATGCAAAGTGTTGCTACTTACCACATTGGTATTCCACCTTTCTTTCAAAGACTTCAGTTGGTATTTGCAGGGTTACCTTATGAGTAGGATTTGCTTTGCAAGGTTGCTGAGAACATGAGAGGAGAACTGGAGTCCCATTTAAATGATTGCTTTGTCATGCAATATTGTCCCAAGAGTCAGTGCATAAAAACTGATTTCACTAAGTGGTAATTTGTAGGACAGACCATCTTCCTTCAGGCTAAATACCAGCAAAATGTGCCAAGTAGAACCTTGGCACATCCACTCTCTCAATACTCAGAAATATTACCTGATGGTAATAATGTTCTCTTCCTGCATGCTACTGTATGTCTTGCACAGTCCAACTGGGCAATGGCTTCAGATAGAACTCCTTGTTCTAACCATAGATGTGATGCTGGTGGAAATTGCTCATTAAACAAAATGATGGTTGTCCTCCAAAGTGCATTTCTAAGGTTGCCTCCAACAACATAAACACATGCTGTATATATCTATAGCATTACAGAGAAATTTACTTGTGGTTTTTACTCAAGCTATATAAATAACGTCTGCAACACACTGTTGTAGTGTGGTGTGTTGCTGTTTGGGTTCCAACCCCTTCATTCCAGTGTTCTGTGTCTACTGGGCATATTCTACCCTAAACAGTTCTGCTGCATTTTTTGGGGGGGGGTCCTATTTAAGTCCCAAACCCCCATTTTTGTAGTTCTACAAACCTTGGCATTTCCCCACACTTGCTGATTCCTATGACTTATGGATGGGTGCTGCTATTTTGACTACATAAAGCAATGGCACTCAGATCCCGAACGCAGGAAATCGAGGGAACAACCATGCTGTTCATCAATGTTGTTTACAAACAGAGTGCAATAGTGCAAAGTGCTTGTCCTCCCTCATTGTAATAATGCAAATATGTTTTGTTACGGAGCAAAAAAAGCTACAGTGGCAGAACAGAATTCAGTAAGGAAGGCTGTTCAACTAATATTGAAATGCTAGCCTCCATTTCAGGAAGCCTTGAAGCTGCTTTGCGACATGCTACCAAATTGGGCTGAACACGAATCTTAGGAGCAGAACAAAAGACTAGAGTGTTCATCCCAGAAACATGAACAATAAGTGAAACTAGGTGTAATTAAGGACAGATCCTGAAGCTGAGGCTCCAGTACTTTGGCCACCTCATGAGAAGAGAAGACTCCCTGGAAAAGACCCTGATTCTGTGAAAGATTGAGGGCACAAGGAGAAGGGTACGACAGAGGACGAGATGGTTGGACTGTGTTCTCGAAGCTACGAACAAACTACGGGAGGCAGTGGAAGACAGGAGTTCCTGGCGTGCTCTGGTCCATGGGGTCACGAAGAGTCGGACACTACTAAACAACAACAAGGTGTGATTTAAAACAGAACAGAAGAGAGCTAAAGCTTCCTTGTTCACAGTAAGGCTTTTCTAAAATGCACTTCCCTTCTAACAAGACTCTAGCAGTGTTTTTATGCAATGTGCTTGCTTTTAGTCAATCCCCGCAGATGGATTGTAGTAACAGCCCCAGGTACTAGGGTACATGATTGACCATCTCCCTGCTGCTGAGATTCTCTGAAGAACAGTTGCATGAATCCAGAATCATTTTCTCACCTCTAGGGTGGATGCGCATGCATGGTCTGAGTCACTGTCAAAGCAGCAGTATGATGAAGTAATTTACAATGCAGCTACCCTTAATGCCTGTGACAGATTGATATAAACAGTGACTGTGAGCGCTATACACAGTCACTTTGGAGCTTTCATAAGGACAAATATACAAAAAAAGAAAGAAAGATAAATTGTGAGACAAGTCCCTTATCTATGTAAACTCCAGCCTGGAGACCTTTTCATAGCTTCTTCAGGTGATCGCAAGGGGTCATACTTCAGTGCAGTCACAGACAGGTTTGTTTCCCTCAATTTTATATTCATTGCCACATTTTCCCTGCTCACTATCCAACTGCAGGCCTGTCTAGAATATGAAATGCCATGCTTTTGAATGCTTAAAGTGAATCTGGCATCCTTTATGGTTCTCGCTATGGATTTGTTCTGGTGATCAAGTCAGTTTACCCATCCACCCAGAGCTATTTCTAATATCAGGCTGGCAGATAAGAAAAGATCAGGATTCACTTCAGAGTTACCTTTTAAATGGAAATATTTATTCATGTGGAAATGGCCAAAGATGAAAGAATTATTTTTGAAAGATCATGCAGTCCTCTAGGAGAAGGCTCAGAAAACTAATTATGGTGTGCTGAGGATACCACCCAAGAGAATAGTTTTTATAATTATTTCATTTTAGAGGCATGGTATATATTGTTATGAATGAATGCATAGCACACAGAGATGAGTCTCTTGCGTCAACGTGCTGCGACTGGAATCCCAAACCATCATCAACTCGTTATTATAATTAATAGAAATACTTGCGCTTAGGTGCTGTACAAAATAGGAAAACACAATCCCACAGTGTTGCAATCTAAAAAATAGACATGGGATTAAAGGAACGGGGTTCACAGTAAAGGGAAAACAGAGAGTAAAAGAAAGGAGAAGAGTTAAAGAGTGCAATAACAACCCAGGTATAGGCGAGATATAAAAGGTGACTTTTTAAAGTCAAGCAAAGAGGAGAACAGCCAATATTTATAAGGAGGGAGTTCTTCCATGTGGTCCTCAATTGAGAAGCAAAGAGACAGAGTGGAGGTTCTCAGTGGTAAAGCAATGCATGCAGAAGGTCCCACCTTCAGTGCCCGGCAGTTCCAGGTAGGGCTGGGAGAGAACCCGTCTGATACACTGGAGAGCCGCTGCCAATCAATGCAGGCAATTCTGAGCTAGAGGGACCTATTTTTTGACTTAGTCTAAAGCAAAAGAGAGTGAAGGAATGAGAAGAACAGTGAATGGAGGAGCCAACAAGGAAGACACAGAGCAAGCACCAAGCACCACAGTAGAAGCAAGAAGAGAAGACCATGAAGAGATTTAAAGTGAAGGCTGCAGTCCTAAGCGCTGTTTTATTAAATGTATGTCCTATTGAGCAAGTAGGATTCCTCCTGCATAGACATGCATGGGATTGCACTGTCATAAAGTTTAATAGCAGTATACAAAGCAAAGATAGCCATGACAGTCCACAAGATGAAAAAATCCACATAAGGCTAGTACTTTTAGTTGGCAAGACAGTGCAAGATTCCACATTATTTTGGTTGGACAAATAAAGGTATTGCCCTAATGTGGATTTTTCCCAATTAATATGAAACACTAGAGGGAGCCAGTGAAAGAAAACAAACAGAGGGTGTAATATTTATTAAAGTGCAGTGAAAGAAAAAATTAAATGAGCAGAGTAGCCAAGATCAGAAATAATAGATTTAATAGGGTCAGGAACAAATAGGTAAGTATTTTTGATGTCTAGTGAAGACCTTTTCATTTGCCCAAGGTTTTAATATGCTGCATTTTATCAGGTTTTAACCTGGTATTTGTGCTCATCCATGGTTTTTCTCTTGCTTTTTTATTGTCTTGTATTTATTGTTGGTGGGTTTTTTTATTAGTACTTTAAACTCATTAGATACTGCAAGAGGTTGTGACTCAAATAATGAGTTAAAAACACACACACAAGTAAATGCATAAAATAAATTGCAATAACCACCACAAGATAGAATAAGTTTTGCAGACAGAGTGAGGGCTATAGATTGAAGCACTAGAAAAAAGGATGAACTTTAGAAATGATAGAGAGCGGGATGATAACCCTTAGCTAAAGCAGTAATGTGACCCAGAAAAGACTAAAAAATAATCCCCAACTCTTAACTTGCTATGAAGATTGACGGTTGGTGTTGTTCTTTTGAAAGAGAACAGCAAGATAGCCTCAAAGACATAACAAGGAAGGTTAAGATTGCCGCTTGGGAGGAAGACACAATTTAGGATGGTGCCAATGGATGCAAAAAGACAGTACTACCACAGAAATAGCCTCTTTTTTTCTTTATATTTGACTTTTATGAAGCTCCACAGCTACTACTGAGGCTTTGTGTTCTGAAGAGCAGAACTCTTGAGACTGAGTAGTCAAAATATTGAGGTACACCTATGAATGGGTGAATCTGTTGATTTCAGTTTCTCATTTCTGCACACTTCTGCAGCAATTTGTGATTTATTTATTTATTTTTTAAAAATCGCCACGGAAATTTTCTCCAGATATACACATTTTTTTCCTGCAGTGTTGACAAATATAGATATTTTTTGCAAATATTTTCCTGGAGAGAGGGCATGTGGCCTAGAGGGAGAGTGCAGAAGGTTGGAGAAGGAGAGCAGAGAGTCCCATTCAGACAGTGTCATAAACCACTGAGATCTCATGCTTATCATGGTTGTTCACTTCTAGGAATGCTAGATCCCAAATCCGGCTTGTTCAGCTATGTCACAAATGTCGGGGGGGAGGGGGGCTCAAATTTCATCTCATCCGCTTCCATTACTGTCAATGTACTATTCATTATGATTTCATCAGGATTAATTAACAAGATTTGGGGTAATATGAGGCACATATTTGGTATGCAGATCCAAATCAGTTGTAGAATTGATGTTTCCGTGCAGCTGCTACTCTGTGTATTGATAGTCAGGAGTACAGATAGCTTATATTAGGCTGCACCAGCTGTCTGTTGCTAGCTTGTTGGCTTCCTACTACTGGATAACGATGAGGTGGCTCCGATTACTGCCAGCGCTGGCTCCAATGGCTCTTCTTGCTGGAAAGCCAGCAGGCATACAAACATCCAGAGTTGGCAGTTGGATGATTTAAATAAGCGTAGCAAACCATAGAGGATTCACTCAGTGATACATTGAATAAAATGTTGAAATGTACTTAGTTCTGCTTCTTTCCAAGCAACAGCCACTCTGCGTAGTTTGAAAGGCGTCAATGCATAATGGAGAAATTTTAATTGCTCAAAGTCAGCTCACAAATTCTTGGATATGTATCTGTTTCACTGGACTCCAGCTCCCATCGGCCCCAGCCAGCATGGCCAAGGCTCAAGGATAATAGGAGGATGGATGGCGGCTAACAGATTGAGGTTGAATCCTGACAAGACATAAGTACTGTTTTGGGGGGACAGGGAGTGGGTGGGTGGGTGGGACTCCCTGGTCCTGAATGGGATAACTGTGCCCTTGAAGGACCAGGTGTGCAGCCTGGGAGTCATTTTGGACTCACACCTGTCCATGGAGCCACAGGTTAATTCTGTGTCCAGGGCGGCTGTCTATCAGCTCCATCTGGTACGCAGGCTGAGACCCTACCTGCCCACAGACTGTCTCACCAGAGTGGTGCATGCTCTAGTTATCTCCTGCTTGGACTACTGCAATGCGCTCTACGTGGGGCTACCTTTGAAGGTGACCCGGAAACTGCAATTAATCCAGAATGCAGCAGCTAGACTGGTGACTGGGAGCAGCCGTAGAGACCACATAACACTGGTCCTAAGAGACCTATATTGGCTCCCAGGACATTTCCGAGCACAATTCAAAGTATTGGTGCTGACCTTTAAAGCCCTAAATGGCCTCGGTCCTATATACCTGAAGGAGCATCTCCACCCCCATCGTTCAGCCCAGACACTGAGATCCAGCGCCGAGGGCCTTCTGGCGGTTCCCTCACTGCGAGAAGCAAAACTACAGGGAACCAGGCAGAGGACCTTCTCGGTAGTGGCACCCGCCCTGTGGAACGCCCTTCCATTGGAGGTCAAGGAGATAAACAACTACCTGACATTTAGAAAACACCTAAAGGCAGCCCTGTTTAGGGAAGTGTTTAATCTGTGATATTTTAATGTATTTCGGTATTTGTTGGAAGCCGACCAGAGTGGCGGGGAAAACCCAGCCAGATGGGCGGGGTATAAATAAATAAACAAACAAACAAACAAATAAATAAATAATAATACTCTGGCAACATCTGGAGGGAACCAACTTGGTTACACAAGATCTACGGTGTTTTTCCTATGCTAGGGACAGACAGATCAGTCTAAATTTGTGGTTTGTGGTAATTTTCACACATTGATGTTGTATATCTGCTACACCCCACTTCCCAAGTAATGTGCATGTGTTTTTTTTTAAAAAAATGCATGAAAAATATAAAGTAAAACTTTATATGTTACATATTTCTGGTATTGTATTTGACACACTCCAGAAACCATAATTCAACAGCTTTTTATGTGTTTTTTAAGGCTTTGTAATTTGAAGGAAGTGTCAGCTTCATCAGCAAAGCTTAAATCTGGACACCATGAATATGGACTTGTCTTTACTGAGACAACATGTACAGCCATACATTATTGCAACTGATTCAAGTTCCTCAGTTTAAGATGTGTGCAAGTCTGTTTTTATAGGCATTCAGCTGTGTTGCTACTCTGAGACAGTCAACAAAAATGTCAACAAATTCCAGCCATAGAGGAAGTTTTATGTTGTTAGTAGACATAGATTTCCACTGGGAGTCAAGCAACTATGTAGTTGTTAGAGTATAACAGCGTTGATTTAAGTTCAAATGGCTGTATTTGGAATGATAACGTCAAAGTGAAAGGCCCTGAAGTCCACTGTACCAAGTATCTCCCCAAGTGCTGTTTTTATTGAGAAAATAGTGCATCTTTTCAGAGATGGAGGGCACAATCCACCAAAGCCAAGTATTTTGAAGAAACACTGATTTTGGTGGGAGAGTAACAAACATGTATTTAAACTCCCCTCCCCCCATTGTTTTTAAAGGGTTTAATTATGGTGGGTGTTGCCCTTAAAGTTCCGAAAATGTTCCAGAGGATGAATAAATGAAAAACAAAGGGAAAGCATCTAACATGAAAATGTAATAGCAGCCAATGAACGAATGTGGTCCATAAAGAATGCTTAAGAGGAGCTGCTTGGATTATAAATTTAATGCATTTGTACCGTACCTTTTGCACATTTATCTAAATAATGCCAGGCACTGAAACAGGTTACATTAAGTACAGATCTGTGCTGTGAATCCGGAATGGAGCTGAGGTTTGCTCAGCTAAATCATTTTTCATGGGTTTGACAGCTGAGAAGGACTTAGTTACTGATAGGTTTCCCCCTCCACACACACACATTTTTTTCTATCGCAGCTTCCTCAAATGGGTGTAATAAATGGGAAGAGCATACAGATTCCAAAGCAGCAAAGGTATTAAAGAAGGGACTGAATCCAAATGACAGGGATGCTACAACAAGGTGGAAAGTGGGAAGGAGGCTAAGCATCAGAGTAATTAGACCCAACCATTTATAATTCACAGGTGTTAGAATGTGAGAGGACTACATTTTTGTATGGGGGTGATATTTAGATTAATATTTCAAAGGGCAACTGGTAAGATTTTTTTGCAGAAAAGGAAAAGAAAGTAGGATTTCTAGCAGCAAGTTCTTTTGATGCCACCAGAGGATGTTTGCATTTAAGTTTCTAGGACTCTTCACACTTTATGCAATTATCATATTTACTGCAGTGAATACTAGTGTGACCCTACTTTAGTGGTGCAGTAAACACCTGAAGTGTGAATCTCTGTCAGGAGCAAGCTGGCAGTAAGTCACACAGTGTAAGTTGGAGTTAACTCTTTATTGGCAAAGAAGTGCTCTGCACACTTGGTGGAGTGCCAGGTCTAATAAGCACAGCAGCTATTCTATGCTAGGTCTTGCCCCAATGAAGCAGCTGCCCCAAAGATCACAAAGATGGTGCCAGCTAAGTCTTTCTGGGAATGCTGTTCCATAACATAACTTAGGTCCATCACTTTCCATGGGAAGGCTGACAGCAACTGCTGCTAAAGATTCCTAGTGATGGCTCAATAGAAACAGTCTTCTATTTTCATGTATGCTTGGTTAATGTTGTGTTTAGGATTTTGGAGATTCCACTACTAAAAGCAATTGCCAGCTGGTCATTGTTGCATCCAGTTACCAGGACATGGTATGCACTTGTTGAAGCTCTCGCCTCTCATGCAGATGGGTGGGGTGGAATACTTTGTGTAGTTTATAATATGCAGTGCAATATAGAGATTAGAATGTATTGTTACCTACTTTAAGCTTCTGATCTGGCTTTATAATGAGCGTTCATGCTTCTAGACCACACGTCCAGGTGTCAAATACCTTCTTTAAAAATTGAATGGAAGCTTACCTCTCTTTGTACATATCGATTTTCTCCAGGCAATTGTTCAACCCAGATGAGGTGAAGAGGCAACTGGAATCTGATACATCACTACAAACAAACAAAATATTACAAATGTGATACGGCATTGATGAAGGGATTCCATTTCTGACTCTTTCCCATCTATGCCCAAAACCACAATAGACTGGTTAATAGTTTCATCTTTAAAAAAGAAGAAGAAAAGAAAGTCCCTGTTATGACATTCTGTGGCATTTGAACAAAACTTTCCCCCCATGGACAATATTTCACAAGCTGCACATCTTTTATTTCTGCCAACTGCAGTATTGCCAACTCCAGATTCTCTAAAGCTGGATCACCAGGCACCAAACAAACACCCAAGAAACACTTGATAAAAAGAGATGAAAGGTAGGGTGGGTGGGTGGGTGCAGGTGTGTAACACACCTCCAACTTAAATTTAATCATGCAATCCTGTACATGACTACTAAGAAGCAAGAAATGAGTCAACAGGGACTTACTCACAAGTAAGTGAATATAGCAGCCTAAATCACACAGAGGCAAGGAGCTGTATCAGCACTTGGTGGTGTGAGAAGGATGGGAACCTTCTCTTGTGTTTGATCTCACAACAATAGCGGTGCCGTAATGCCACACACAAATACATCATACACTCCATAGTCTGACAGGTGATTTTTGCGCCCCCGGCAGAGCACAGTTTCATAAATCCCTAGGTACACCTCTAAAAGCACATAGAACATTTAATCAGACAGAACAGAAAGACATGCAACTCTCAGCTGTTATACAGTCTCATATACATCCATATGCTCCCATATGTACATTCATTTATACATGCTTAGGCTTGGTTCCAGGCTTAGTTACAGCAAGGGATGGGAACTAGGAGGTTAAGTCAAAGCCTTCACAGAAAATGTGGCCCTTGAGAGGGTGAGAGAGGCAGTATCACCTTTTGGGAGCAGGAGAGCTTCAGGCAACAGAACTTCCAAGAGTGAAGTTCATTGGCAGCAATGTATTGAAGGTAGGAAGGTGTTTGTCCTGAATCTGGGAGAAGACTGAAGCTATGGAGGGCATAGCTGCCAAGTTATCCCTTTTTTAAAGGGATTTTCCCTTATGCTGAATAGGCTTCCTCGCGAGAAAAGGGAAAACTTGGCAGCTATGATGGAGGGGCATCACAAAATCAGGGTGATGGGAGTGCTGGGGACCAAGATAAGACAGTGGGTGACTAGAGAAGATAAGATTTCAGGAGTGTAGCTGAGAGACAACAAGGGCATAGATCAGAGTTTTTGAAATAAGAATGATCATAATTATTTACATTCCCCAAAACTCTAGTGTTGCTTCAAATATATTCAAATGACCAAATGTCATCCATAGCCTTGGAATAAAAGATACTAGACAAGGGATGTGAATCAAATAAAAATGAAGTGGGGGGAGAAACCCTCTAGGTAAAGCTCCTGAAGAATGACAGTCAGAATGGAATAAGTATGTTTCTGCGTTTATTGTAGTGATCAGCTAGGTATTTCTGTTGTAGCAGCAGTAAACATGGTTGCTGCATGAAGTACAATTGTACTCCTGAGGAAGTCAATGTAAAGAAATATAAAAGCATTTTACATTTTTAAATTTTATTTAATATATTTATATACCATCCTTACGACCACACTCTCAGGGCACCATACAACAAGCTTAAAACAAATTAAAACATGCACAAAACCAATTAAACATCTTACAAACATATGTGCAGCTAAAACAAATATGAAACTACAAGGCTGGGGAAATTGAAGGGCCTTAGCCTAGCACCAAAAATGGCATCAAGTCTGGTGCCAAGTGAGCCTCTCTGGGAAGGTTGTAGCTGGAGTGCCACCACAGAAAAGGCCCTTTAGCTAATAGGCCACCCAGAAAAGATCTTAAGGTCCAGGTAAGTACATATGGACGCATGCATTCTTTGATCTTAAAGATCAAAGCCAGGTATGCTGGAAGTTGGAAAACATCTACATGACAGAAGAAGAACCAGAAGAGGAGGAGGAGGAGGAGGAAGAGGAGTTTGGACTTGATATCCTGCCTTTCACTCCCCTTAAGGAGTCTCAAAGCAGCTAACAATCTCCTTTCCCTTCCTCCCCCAAAACAAACACTCTGTGAGGTAAGGCTGAGAGACTTCAGAGAAGTGTGACTAGCCCAAGGTCACCCAGCAGCTGCATGTGGAGGAACGGGGAAGCGAACCTGGTCCACCAGATTATGAGTCCACCACTCTTAACCACTACACCACACTGGCTCTCAAACAGCCAAGTCCCAGTTAGTAACCTTGTGACCATGTCTGGAATGAACTAAAGTTTCCAGATCTTCTTCAAAGGCGAGTCCCATATACAATGCATTGCCATAGTCCAGGGTGAGGGAATTTCTAGTCCTCCATAAATTGCTGGATTACTACTCCCATCATACCTGCCCATTTGTTGCAAGGGAAGTAATGACTTGGCATTGAATTCTGACTGCTTACCTGAACAAAGGTATATGGAATTTTAATATTGTGGGCCTTTTCTTATTGCATGAAATTGGAGGCCCAACATGTGCATTTCATTTCCAGTTAATCTGTTTTTACTGAACTGTGCATGAGGAGCTGAAGGTCTGGGGAATTATTACAATGAACTAAACCAAACCTGACCTTTATCAAGGTTTCTTACTTTGATTATATGTGTCATTCCAACCCAACAACAAGAAGCAATGAGAAGGCAATCAAGAAAGAAACAGAATAAGCATAAAATGATACGATGATTGCAAATGCTCCTGAGTCCTGTACTTCAAAAATCTTACATTACTCACAAACTACCCTGTTTCCCCTTTTTTAATACATAGTCATAAAGTAAGCCATGGCAGGGTTTTTAAGGATTTGAGAAATATAAGACATACCCCGAAAATAAGCCATACTTCCACGCCGCGGAAACCAACCCCCACAGGCACCTCCGCTCACAGAGTCACTCCATGCGGCCGGCACTGCAGGAGCGCGATCAGCTGTGAAGCGGCGCTCCAAGAGCGTCCCTACTGCTTCCGTGCTTGCCGCCACCGCTGGGCTCACTGCTTCTTCCTTGCCTGGCCCAGCCAAGGAGCTTGGAGCGCCCTGCAGCAGCGGGCGGAGCACCTGAGCCAGCGGCCTCCGCCTGGCCTGGTCAAGGACGCCTGCCGCCCCGCCACCCGGAACCAGTGGCTGCTGCAGCACCGAGCACTCAAGAGAGCCCAGCGGCGCCCTGAGCCATAAATACCATACCGGCAATAAAAAAATAAGACACCCCACCGAAAGTAAGCCACCCTGTGTTTTTTTGAGGAAAAAAAGTTATAAGACGGTGTCTTAAAAAAGGGGAAACACGGTACTTAAGGCGACTTAATCCCATTGATGAGAATTGTGTCAAAATTGTTTATGGATTCATAGAATGAGAAAGGACTACAGGGCCATTTAGTCCAACCTGTTGCCACGGTGACAAATTATCTACCCCACCACCTGATAAGATTTCAGAAACAGGACAATATTGAACAGGTATTTTTTTTCTCCTGCCACTGCAACACTGAGGACAAAAATGTGCATCATAAGACTTTTCTCTTTTGCTCAGTTCTTCAAGAAACGGAAGCCTTTCATCTTTAGGGGTCAGGCTACATACTCAGATATGAGTCTAAATCCAGAGCCTAGTGTTTCATGGAGAACATGAGGAAAGTTTATCTCCTGGTGAAAGATCTCATAATGACTCCTGTTATTCCAGAACATTTCGTTAAGTGTGTATTGTCCTGAACTGTGTATCTTGTCTAACTTGAGCTATTTGCTCACCATAAGCCCCAATGAAAGTGAAGACAGCCGAGCTGGAGGTGGTGGTGATGTCATCAACACAAGTGTGGAATGTCACTGGTTCAACCGCCTTTGTTCTCTGAAAAGAGCTGAGAGAAAAGAGCTGTCTGAAGAAGCAACTACAGTGGTACCTCGGTTTACAAACACAATTGGTTCCGGAAGTCTGTACTTAAACTGAAGCGAACTTAACCTGAAGCGAACTTTCCCATTGAAAGTAATGGAAAGTGGATTAATCTGTTCCAGATGGGTCCGCGGAGTACTCAGCCTGAAGTGTACTTAACCCGAGGTATGAGTGTAATTGGTTCCGGAAGTCCGTACTTAACCTGAAGTGTACTTGACCTGAAGCAAACTTTCCCATTGAAAGTAATGGAATGTGGATTAATCTGTTCCAGACAGGTCCGCGGAGTACTTAAACTGGAAATACTCAAACCGAGGTGTACTTAAACCGAGGTATGACTGTAGATGTAAGGTAGCAGTAACATCACATCTTGCCACCCCTTCCCTAAAAAAAATTAAATTTGTGATACCCAAATGCTTCAAAACTGTACCAAAACATATTTCAGATCTGAAGGCATATAAAATGCACATATTAGAGTAAAAAGCATGCAAAATGCATCTGCTGTAACCTACCCTGGGACTTTAAGGTGAAGGGCAACTAAATAAATAATATTTTGCAGGGGAAGCATGGTGAGAAATAATTCAAATTTCTATGTAAAAATGGGACAAAGGGGACTTAGGAATGAACACTAGTAATGTATCTATACAAATACCTGGTGTACAAGCAAAACTGCAAAGCGAAAGCAAATCTACAATTTAAGGAAATACATTTTACCATGAATCTTGTGGGCTGTGACTTGATTACAAATAATAGGACTGTTTATGTCTCAAAGCATGTGTCTCCTTATGATGCTGATATTTGGGTGTAAAACATTGCAGCACAAGACAAAAAGAAAACATTTGTGTTAATATTTTATGTCTGGAAAGAGTGGTAATAGATTACAAAAGTTTGTGCATATTAGTTCAGGTAGAGGAAGTGCACCTTTATTGGATTCCAGGGAAAAAAGTAAAATCAGATGAAAAGGGTTTTTCTGTGTGTAGAAAAAAATCCTCTAGTCGTGTTATAACTATTTATGTCAAGTCTTTATCATCTTTATAGAGTCGCCTCTCACTCCCCATGACAGACGCTTCTCCCCCAAATTCATATATCATCATCAGCCACCTTTCAAACTCCTTCAGACTTTGGAGTTGGTATGTGGAGATAAATCTATGAATTTGCTTATTTAAGCAACTTTTGGACAGCTGTTTTTGAGGAAATGGCTGTATGTCATCATCTGGAATCTACATGAAGGTTTAGGTCTTTGTACCTTACTGTTACCATGGAAGCTATCTGTCATCTTAACAGTCAAGCCCAAGATTTATTTGAGCCATATTTAAAAAGCACAAAAAGCAAACAAAACAGAATTCACCTAGTTTTCGACGTGCCATTCACATCCATATTATTCACTATATATTGGCTAACAGCAGGCAAAGGAATGACATGATTCCACAAATTCCAGTTTGACACTTTTTACAAGGTAGCCTAGAGTATCTGACAGCTTTTCCACAAGCTAACCATGTTGACAGACAGATAGATAATTTCATAACTGGCAACCTGTCTGCCAGGGGAGTTTGCCAAATAGCCAGATGTCAGTCGGAATATTTGTGTTCTTGCTTCATTTTCAAGTTCTTTAACCTTTTTTTCCTTAAAAAAGAGAAGACTTGACAACATACTTTGCTTTCATCACAATCCATTGCACACTGGCATCTCAAGAACATAACAAAATGTTCTATCCACTTTGCATCTATTACTAGCTAAGTTAGATGCCATTTCGAACAGGCAAATAAACCGGGAAGATTGTTAGCCTGGTCAGTAAAAGAAAAGCAAATTGAAAGGATAATTAATAAAATTGTTGAAGAGGGAAACGAAATAACCGAGATAGACCAAATTAAAGATAGATTTGTAAGTTATTATAAACGATTATATAAAGAAGAATGTGTAGATAATAATGAAATTAATAAATATTTATTGGAAAATAATATACCAGAAATCAATGCGAAAGAATATGAATTATTAAATGCGGATATTAAAGAAGATGAAATAAAAAAGGTTATTAAAAATTTAAAAGAGGGGAAATCTCCTGGTCCCGATGGTATTTCGGTGAGTTACTATAAGAAACTAGAGGAAATATTAATACCAAAATTAAGGATATTAATGAATGAAATATTAGAGAAAGGTGAGATTCCGAATTCTTGGCAGGAGGCGTTTATTACGTTGATTCCCAAAAAAGAAGCAGATTTGAATTTAATAAAGAATTATAGACCAATTTCGCTTCTTAATATAGATTACAAAATATTCACAGGTGTATTAGCGAATAGATTTAAAGCCGTCTTACATAGAATAATCAAAAAAGATCAAGCTGGCTTCCTACCAGGAAGACAAATAAAAGATAATATGAGAACAATCTTAGATATAATAGAGTATGCGGAAATGAACCCAAGTATAGAGATGTCAATGCTTTTAGTGGACGCAGAAAAAGCGTTTGACAGCGTGTCTTGGCAATTTATGATTAAGACCTGCGAAAGTCTGAATATGGGGAGTAAAATACTGAACGGAATTCGGGCCATCTACAAACGACAGAAAGCAAAATTAATTATCAATAATGAGATATCAAAGGACTTTAACATTGAAAGGGGGACAAGACAAGGTTGTCCTCTGTCCCCCTTGTTATTTATTTTAACACTTGAAACGCTTCTAATAGCACTAAGAAAAGATAAAGAAATTAGTGGAGTAAATCTAGGACCAATCTGCTACAAGACAAAAGCATTTGCCGATGACCTGATTATAATAACAGAAAATCCCATGGAAAGTATTATTAAAGCATTAGAAAAAATGAAAGAATTCGGTAAAGTATCGGGCTTTAAATTAAATAAAGAAAAATCCAAGTTATTGGTGAAAAATCTGAGAGGGAAGAATAAGGAAGAATTGGCTAAATTAACAGGAATCAAAATTGAAAATAAAGTGAATTATTTAGGAATTTGGATTACGAATAATAATTCTAATTTGTTTAAAGATAATTATATCAAAAAATGGAAAGAAATCAAAGAGAGCATGGGAAAATGGGAAAAATTAAAATTAACAATATCTGGTAGAATTGCAATGGTCAAAATGATGATATTACCGAAAATGATGTTCCTCTTCCAAAACATTCCAGTAGTGATACGATTGAGACACTTTAAGAATTGGCAAAAAGATCTAGCCGACTTCATCTGGCAGGGGAAGAAGGCCAGGATAAAAATGGAGAATCTGATAAAACCAAGAGAAAATGGCGGATTTGCACTCCCAGAACTGAGAAGATATTATGAGGCAGCATGTTGGAGCTGGATTAAGGAGTGGCTAATTTTGAAAGACATAGAAATTCTAAATTTAGAAGGATGGGATAAATTATTTGGATGGCATGGTTATCTATTTTATGGAAAAGTCCCAATGCATAATGGTTTTAAGAATCATTTGGTAAGGAAAGCGCTACTAGAGGTATGGGATCGAACTAAAGATAAAATCATAGATAGAATACCCGGTTGGGCTTCTCCGATAGAAGCAAATGCCACCCTGAGAGTCAACAAAAAAGAAGTCTGGCCAACTTATAGAGACATGATCGAGGAAAAAAATGATACCTTAAAATTAAAAGATTATGAAATATTAAAAACAAGAGGAATAAGCTGGCTAGAATTCTTTCAGTTAAAAGCGACATATGAGAAAGATATTAAATGTAATGGAATTGGAATGAAAATAACTAAATTTGAAAAAGAGGTTTTGTTAAGTAAAGAAAAAACAATAGCCAAAATGTATAAATTATTAGGTCCCACAGAATTGGAAGAAGATGCAAAAGGAAAATGGATGTTGAAATGGGAGCAAGACTTGGGTTATGAAATTGCACACGAGAATTGGAGTAATTTTTGGACAAAGGGTATAAATTTTACCGCCAGCATTACTCTAAAGGAAAATTATATGAAGATGCACCATCGTTGGTATATGGTGCCTAGCAAATTGGCAAAAATGAACAACTCGTGTAGTGATAAATGCTGGAGATGTGACAATGCAGTGGGCAATTTTTTTCATATATGGTGGGCTTGTCCCAAAATAAAAAAATTTTGGGAACTAATCCATGAAGAGATTAAAAAACTGATCAAAATGTCTCCTCCCAAAAAGGCTGAAATGTATTTATTGGGCATTTTGTACAATGAAATTCCTAGTGAAAGGAGGAATATTTTTATGTACGCTTCAACTGCTGCCAGGATGCTAGTCGCGAGTAAGTGGAAAAGTACAGACATCCCAACAAAGGGTGAATGGATTAATAAAATTTGCGAATATCTGGAACTAGCAAAATTGACGGATGTAATTAACAATAAACCTAAAGCCTTGATAAGGAAACAATGGGGATATTTAAATGATTATCTAGGTAAACAAGGTCTGGGAACTAAAATCTGGCTATGTTTGGACTAACCCTGTCGTTGATGAAATGAGATGTTTATAGGATGAAAATAAGAAAAATTTATTCTAGTGTCGACATAAGGACAAAAAGACAGTTAAGTTAAGAATGTATTAATTTACTTACTGTACGATGAAGCGGTGGAAGTCAATATTATTACTTTTTTTTCTTTTTCTTCTCTCTTTTTTCTTTTCTTCTCAACCTCTGCCTTCTTCTCTACTTCTTTTTGCTTTCTTTAACTTCTTCGTCTTTCACTCTTTCCTTTCCTTTCTCTTTTTCCCTTCTTTCTTTCCTGTTTATCTATTTATTTATCTTTACTTTTTTCGAGTTCCTTTATTTAAGTTATCTGTATATATTTTTTTTCGATTAAAGATGTTTTTATTGTTAATGTTTTGAAACATAACTTAGAAACATCTGTTTATGAGCACACGTGTGTAATTGTTTATGTGTGTTTTTATCTGAAATAATCAATAAAGATTTAATTATTAAAAAAAAAATAGATGCCATTCCATTGAGATACGGAAGCCACCTATGGGGACGTACAAATCAGTATTTTTTATTGTTCTCTCTGTTTATCATTTTTCCAATCTCAAATTCATTTATGTACATTTTTGCAGCAATTTGTTATTTCTTTTCTTTTAAACACCTAACAAAAATTATTCAGCATTTTACTGTGAATTTCTCCTAACAGACACACTTCCATATGTCGTTTTGACAAATTTACACATTTTTGCAAGCAATTTCTCCTAATATAATGCATTAAGTTATGTTATTTTCACTAATATATTCATTTATAGGCATACTTTACCCTAATATGATGATTTTGTGCACACTGTTTGGCTAGAGAGATGCATTTCAAAATTTTAAAAAGTTTGAATTTTGAAAGATGGCTGTGTTTTTGGAAAAGTGTAAATTTCCTAAATTCAACTTTAACTGCAAAATGAATCAAATTTCTCCCCAGGTTACAATCATAAAATGCAGTTACTTGGCACTAAGCCACATGAACTCAATGGGGATTACTTACAAAAAAAAAACATGTACAGGATTGTGCTGCATCAGATGTGTCCCATTAATCTCAGTGGAGTTCATGTACTCTGTATAGGATTGCACTATTGTTAGTGAAGAAAAACAGCAACATGTGGTCCAACGTGGTTTAGAAGATACCTTTTACTGCATGTACTGTGCTGAAAGAGCAGACATTACTTGTTGCTGTCTAAAGGCTTTACTATGCCAACATAGACAATTTTGGATCCCGTCACTTTGTTAATCATATCCCCCAATATGCTTTGATGCTTCCGGGTTTTGAATATAGTTCCAAAGATTTAGTTTATATGTAAATGGCTTATTGGCAGTATTCCTAAAATTTGCAAGTGATATGTTAACAAAGTTGATACAGGCTATTATAGTCATTGCAATTCGGCATTAGGCTACTGGAATCTTGAATGGGAATGGAAGGAGGTGACGGAAACTGGAGTCGAACACAAGAATACGAATTACAAAGTGATTTCATCACACCTGCATTTCTGTAGTTTAAAGGTAAAGGGACCCCGACCATTAGGTCCAGTTGCAGACGACTCTGGGGTTGTGGCGCTCATCTCACTTTATTGGCTGAGGGAGCCGGCATACAGCTTCCGGGTAATGTGGCCAGCATGACTAAGCCGCTTCTGGCAAACCAGAGCAGTGCACGGAAATATCATTTACCTTCCCACCAGAGCTGTACCTTTTTATCTACTTGCACTTTGACATGCTTTCGAACTGCTAGGTTGGCAGGAGCAGAGACTGAGCAACGGGAACTCACCCCGTTGTAGGGATTCAAACCACCGACCTTCCAATCAGCAAGCCCTAGGCTCTGTGGTTTAACCCACAGCGCCACCCGTGTTTAGTGGAAACCAAAGATCCCCCAGCATTTTCTGGCTATTCCTTCTCATATGAGAAATCTGCCAATAATAAACATCTGAGGTGCCCTTAACTATTAGAATACATATAAGATCAGATTTTATAATATTAATGACCATGTAGAGAACCTGGCTGGTGCCTTGGAATTATCAGAGAAAGGATTTAGTTTCACATGCCTTGGTATTTGTTGGAATATAAAACAGAGAGAAAGTTGTCTATTGTTAAGTGGAACTGGTTTTGAGTTGCTATCATTACAACATCAATACCTATCTCTGGTACTGCTCTGGATATCAGCTTTGGAAGTGATGTATTGTGATTTCCTCTATTGCTCTGCTGCTTTTTAAGATACAAGAAAGGTGTTTCAGAAGTGCTTCTTGTTTACTACTGAGACCCCTTTTAAACTGTCGACTCTATTCTTTGTTTCTAACCATTCTCATAATAAGGTGCTCTCAGCTATAACCATATCTGAATCCAGTCCAAATGTTATATTATGCCAGTTTTTATTTCCTTCAATATTTCATCTTGTATATAAAGCAATTAAAGAACATTTTAATGAGGGTGAAAGAGGAGAGCACAAAATACGCTCTGAAGCTCAACATCAAAAAAACTAAGATCATTGCCACTGGTCCCATCACCTCCTGGCAAATAGAAGGGGAAGAAATGGAGGCAGTGAGAGATTTTACTTTCTTGGGCTCCTTGATCATTCCAGATGGTGATAGCAGTCACGAAATTAAAAGACTCCTGCTTCTTGGGAGAAAAGCAATGACAAACCTAGGCAGCATCTTAAAAAGCAGAGACATCACCTTGCCGACAAAGGTCTGTATAGTTAAAGCTATGGTTTTCCCAGTAGTGATGTATGGAAGTGAGAGCTGGACCATAAAGAAGGCTGACTGCTGAAGAATTGATGCTTTTGAATTATGGTGCTGGAGGAGACTCTTGAGAGTCCCATGGACTGCAAGAAGATCAAAGCTATCCATTCTGAAGGAAATCAGTCCTGAGTGCTCACTGGAAGGACAGATCCTGAAGCTGAGGCTCCAATATTTTGGCCACCTCATGAGAAGGTGACAGAAACCAGAGTGCACAGAAACGCCTTCCTGCTGCAGCGGTACCTATTTGCGTGAGGAGAGCTGGATAAGAGTTTCTGCCTGCCTCTCTGTCTTTCTCTTCCTCCCCTCTCATGCCAACAACATGTTGAATTAGGGTTTAAATATCTAGGGCTGTACAAGCTCCCTATCTCAGGGTCTGGGTTGGGCTGGGTCCAGGTCATTCAAGGTGAGGAATTGGGCCCTGAAACGATTCTTCAGTCAGTCAGTCAGTCAGTGTAAACAATATAGCTTTAGTTTCACCAAGGGTCTGATGTGGTACAAGACAGCCTCTTTTTTTCCCCTGCTGTGGTGCAATGCTATTGAATTTCTGTTTATTAGGGAAGGAGTGTAGCTCAGGTTCAGTCCTCAATATCTCCAAGTTAGGACAGGCGGAAACTCTGGAGAGCTGCCACTAGTCATTGTAGACAATACTTAGCTAGCTGGACCAATTGTCAGACTCAGAATAAAGCAACACCTTGTGTTTCTTCCTGTGGTGTTAATTGTTTCTCCCTGAGCTATTGGTGATGGAAATACTTTAATTATTAGGTATGATTGTCTTTCAGGGTGATCGTGTCACGTAAGCAGACAGAACACATGCAAACTGTGAAATAAGACTGTGTTAGAACATATTTTTGTTGGTATCTCCTTCTAAAGAAGGCCAATCTCCCCCACTGTGATAGTCTTCTACAGAAACTCTTCTTCAAGAGGGAGGCCCAATTATATACACGGAAAAGTATGTTGAAGCTTAGCAGCAGACGGTTCTGCCTTCAAAACCACCCAGTGAGGGGTGGGAGAGACAAACGTTACAGAGATTATACAACAGAGGTTGCCTATAGCAAAAAAAAACCAAACAACCAATAAAACAGATCAAAGTTTTTAAGCCTGCACAAATAACCTAAAAAGCATAAATGGGGCCACAAAGATAGTCTCTGCTTTGGTTATGTAATGGAGCCTATGGTAGCAAACGGCAGTTATCAAGTCACTATGTTTACAGTAATCAAAGAGTTGACTAATTTAAGCAACTTTCAGACGTGCCAATAATAATTGTTTCCCACTAGCAAATTTTCTCCTTACACCTCCATCCCAGCTCACCATCCATATCAGGGAGGGGTTAGGTTGCTCTGTTGCTCTCAGATAGAGTTGCACCCCAGCGATAGCAAACTGCACAGGTTTAGGGTCCAAAGGTTTTAGCTGTGCTTAAATGTACACAATTTTTAAAAACAAAGTTTGCCTTTGAACTTTGCCACTGAAATGTTTTGAACATTTTTAAAGATTACTCCCTCCCGTTTCCCAGTTGAAGTTTTCCGTGATATGTTTTGCAGACTTTTATGCACTTGTCACCATTTATTAATTCTGTAAGTAGCACCCACTGCCGTCACTTATTATTCAATAATGCTTCTTTTTGTTTCCCAAACATTAAAACAAGAATTTATTTATTACATTATATTTCTATATATTTCTTAAGATTATACCATATAACCTGTTCAACTATAATGTGCAAGTTAGACTTATAGTATTTCCACTGAAGAGTAAATGTAAAAGGTGAATACTTTGCTACAAGGAAGTAGTTAATTCACTATTCTTGGGGGGAGAGATATTCATCTATCCTTCAATAAAAGCTAATGGCTAAATAGACGCAATGCACTTGGCTAATCTAGAAAGAAGCTGAAGCCTGAGGCTTGGGATTCAATCAAGATTTACACAGAAGTGGTATTTTGCAACAGAAAGAAATATTTAATGCAAGAATATGACAGCATTTCTGAAAAATTAACTTGTTTCACTCTAAAATAATCTAGCAGCAGATGATTTTCCATCACAAAGGACTGTGTAGCAAGTAATATTGTCCAATTTGATTTATTTAATAAAGGAATACCGCATCTTTTTATGCAGAGAAAATAAAAATACAGTACAGCAATGTGAATTTTAAATCTAAACTGCAGACGACTTGTTCTCCTGTTTGAAGTAAGATGCCAAGAGGATTTGGGGAGTTTCCTAATTAAGTGTTTTTTAGGTTGTTTTCATTTAAAAATAAAACCCCGAGCATTTTCAGAGAGGATAGAAAACCAGTGATTTTTGCATTTTAAGTTACCACCCTAGGAAAAAGCAGCACCACGCTATGCATAGCAAGCAGTCTGAATAGAGAAGCCTAGAAATAAGCAGCAAAGCAGGATTCACCCAAAGGAGCAGCCTTCCCAAGTATTAAGTGTAAATAGAATGTGCTGGAAACCAGGTGCATAGTGGAGAATGGCCATGGCTAAGAGGTAGAACATGTGCTTTGCATGCAGAAGGTCCCATGGTCATTTCCCAGCATCTCCAAGAGGGGCTGGGGGGGGAGAGCCCTGCCTGAAATCCTGGATAGCCACTACCAGTCAGTGGAGGTAATACTGAACACGGTAAACTAACTGCCTGACATGGTATAAGACAGCTCCCTGTGTTCCTATATCTCAAAACAGCTGTGCTAATGAGCATCTGTAGGGACTGTGCATGATCAGCAGATCTGGGGGAAAAGGCATTTGTATTCCAGGGGATGCAAATGTGGAAATTCCAAACGAAAGGTTCTTGATTTTCCCAGAGTTTGATATACTGGTTATGGATCATAAAGAAGCCATTCCTTCCTCCTACAGCATTAAACAAGAAATTGGAGATGCCAAAAACCAGTACAGAATTCGCTATCATGATTTCTCTCTCCAAGCATTCAGTAATGGCATTTGAAAGGGGAGGAGGGCTAGCTTGATCATGCCAATTGCAACTTCATGCAATCTCAGCTGTCTCTCATCCCTGCTAGGGGCCTTGGATGGTCAATCATGTGGAAACCAAGAAACATCTGAAGTGAGGCTGCGATTCACCCATGATCTCTATCCTGCGGAGAAAGATTCTGGATTTAGACAGTGAGGTACATGTCAGTATCAACTAGCTTTTCTTCGGATATCTCTGATAGACGGTGAATCCCTGCTCTGAAGAGTACGGCTGGAAGGATAAGGTTTCAAAGACCCTGATGCTTAGTGGGTTGGAGGAGCAAAATAAAAAGTAGATTAAAGCAGTGTTCTGAGTTCTTACTTCAGCATCAACACCCCATGCCTGCTAGAGTCTCCAGTGCACTACAACACAATGGTCTGGGGCTCCTCCTCTTATTCTTTCTTCTCCACTGTTGTCTTGGTAGTACTGTAACTGAACAAATGTGCACTTGTTGCCTCTATCTCTCCACCTACAGGCCAATGTTTATTACTTGCATGGGTGCTTTTAGTCTAACTGGTCTCTCCCACTCCAAATTTCTTCTCCTTCTCTTGGAGTGGGCAGTGTCAGTATGCATGACCACTCATGGGTGCAATTAAATAACATCTGAGTAAGGCTACAGTCTTATCAGGAAGCACTTCAAAGGAAGCCATGCTTGTGCTGTGGTTTTAATATGAAGCTATTTTTTTCTTAACTCTTGGGCTCTGCTTAACCATGAATAAAGTTATAATTTATGATTTCATCTTTCCACTGCATTCTTAATTGGTGGTGTTGACCAAGTATCTCCATCTGGGTGTTCCATCACACTCCAAACTCTAAAAGGCAACACAATCAGTTACTGTTTCGTAATTTCTCTTCATGATGCTGCAAAAGCTGAATTTTAAAAGTCTAGTCTGTGTAGACCTGCTGTTGATTATTACAGAAAATGTCAAGAACCCATTTGAGCCTATTTTGGAGAGACAGGGAGAGCAATGGGAGAGATGAATCACATAATAATACAATCTATGAATATGGAAAAAACTATATTTTTATGGCTGAGCCCCAAACTAGTCACTTTCCCCAATCGTTTTCAACTCCTGTTTCAAATTTTTTCAGCACTTCCTGTGGAAATGTTTCCTTATTCATTCAAATTGCTTCCACTCGCCCTTGCCCTTCCTTGCTCTTCATCATGCACATGAATTTTATAGACTACATAACATCATGATGTCATTACTTCATGATCTTTGATTTCATGAGATTACCAATGTGACCAGTCTAGGAGTGACACATCAACCATAGAAAAAAATGCTCCAAAATTGTAATAGTCAAGAGAATCAATGGTGCTGATCAGAAAAAAGTGAAAGTGCTTGCTGAAAAAAATTCCACACCACTAAAGTCACTATTTTTGACTGAAAATTTGAAAGCAGGGAATAATTAGCATATTTCTGATACGTATGATTGCCATACTTTTGTTTTCAGGCATACATTCAACAGATATAGCTTTTCCCCCTATCCATCTTCACGCTAGGAAAAGTTGTCCCTGTTGAATTTCAGCCTGCTATGCAAGATGGGATCATCTGAGGCCCTGCTTTATGTGCCTCCTCCATGAGTCATCCAAAAGGTGGCAATACAAGAACAGGCCTTTTCTGTGGTGGCTCCGTTTGTGGATTGCTCTCCTCAGGGAGACTCACCTTGCACCTTCAGTACATATATTTAGGCACCAGGTGAAATCATTTTTCTTCAACTAGGTGTTTGGCTTATTAACATTCTATCATGGGAGGGGGAATATTAGTTTGTTTTTGTTTTGTTTTGTTGTGTATTTTATGTTCTCATTTTGTATTTTTATGTTATGAACCTCTTCAGATGAAGGCTGGTATACAATAATTTTTATTGTTGTTGTTATTATTATTATTATTAATTTAGCTCAGCTAGCAAGCAATTGGTACCACATAAATATTTAACTATAGAAGCATGGCGGTCGGAATCATAAGAATTCCCAAACTTGGACCGCTGTCTGGTTTTTAAAATAAATAAATAAAGACCACATTCTGTTCTCTCTTGTCTCTTGTGATTTTGTAGAAAATACCTACCCTGCTTTTAAATGTCATCCATATTTATCAGACTGCATGGTTCTTGACATTTAAGAATATTTTCCTCTCAAACTGTAACTGAAGCATTGACAAAAGGAGCTAATTATCAAGGGACTGAATTTTAATTCTTTTTTCTTTTTCTTTTTGGAGAAGCAGCAGGCTATGGAAATGTGTGAATTATCAATCACTTCTAATGCTCTCGCAGCAAAGGTCTACTTGACCTAGAGCTGCAGTATAGTTACACTGCTGAATTGAAATGTTTGCAGAAACCTGTGTGATACTACAGGAAGCATAAATGAAGTAGCAGGTGATGCTTGGCAACCCAGAAATCATTAGTGTGCAGGGCAGGGCAGCAGAATCCTTTGCATGTTCACTCAGGAGTCAGTCGCACTATAATCAATAGGTCCTATTCCCAAGTATATATGCATGGGATTGAAGTCTTAGGTCCAAACCACACACTGCATTAAAAACATAGTTTGTGTGTTTAGAACTTTAAACCTCACCCTATAAATAAATTCAGACAAGACTCAAATTTTGGTTTGGTTTTTGGCAGAATTTAGGCCACATCTTTATTGATTACATCAGGTGAGTGGTTGCATAGGCTTTGGTTCGGCTAGCTCCCTGCACCGTTGCAGGTAGCGCTGACCCAGGGCACCAGCATAGGTCAGCCTAGGGGGAACACCTGGAATGGCGGGAAGCCGGGGACATGCTATGTCCACCACCCAGATGTTCCCCTGGACTCAGGCATGGGCACAACCCCTCTCAGGGTTGACCAAACCAAGTTGAGTCCTTGCATTCCTTTAATGGAATACCCTTCACATAAGGATGGCAAGAGCGTTCCCCCATCCCTATCACCTGAACCAGAGCGTATCTACAACCTTACAAGTTGTAATGATTTGCTACATGGCAGGCGAAACTCAAGTGGCACCAGCCAATCAGCCAAGTGGGGAAAATTCCTGCCATGCCCCTGTCCCAATGACAGACGACACACAGCGGCATAGCAAAGTCAAGCGTGCAAGCCCTAAAAGTAGGGAGAGGTGGGCGGGTGTTCCGATGCACTGAACAAAAGAGGAGGCTCTGAGTCACATGCATGGGCATATATAGGTCCCTTGATCGGTTTGGCTAGCGTCCCATTGGCCTGATTCAACCCAGCATCAAGGGACCTATGAATAGGGTATTGTGGCTATCCAATCGTACCCACCCACAACACAGGGTTTGGTTGCCAGGTCGCACCGCAACACGTGCCCTCTTTGAGGGAGGACACGATTTGTCTTTAAGTATCTGTTTTATGTTTCACACCTGCAACCGTGGTTGGATTTTGTCTGTAGTCGGGATTGGTGCTGTGCTGTACAAGCAGAAAGTTAATCTTTAGTCCCCCGCCCCATGCTGCATTCCCAATGAAAATCTAATCCTGTTAAAAATAACATTTATCACTACCCTAAGGAGTCTCAAAGCAGCTAATAATCTCCTTTTCCTTCCTCCCCCACAACAAGCACTCTGTGAGGTGAGTGAGGCTGAGAGACTTCAGAGAAGTGTGACTAGCCCAGGGGCGAAGGAAGGCATTGTGATACCCGAGGCGGGCATCGCTATGTAGGGCGCATGTGTGACGCTGCACATGTGCTGTATAGCAGTTTGCCAGCGGCGCCGCTTCAGTGCCATACGGAGAGTGCCAGGATCCTCTGCTCATGGCTGCAGCCACGAATGGAGGATCATCCACATGCAGTGGCTGCAGCGGCGCAATGGCTGTTCGTGCCCCTGCAAGCCCCCACAGGGTGACTTCTTGTCGCCCCCACAGACATGGAACCTGGGGCGCACCGCCCCTCGCCCCCCTGTTGCGACGCCACTGGACTAGCCCAAGGTCACCCAGCAGCTGCATGCGGAGGAGCAGGGAATCAAACCCGGTTCACCAGGTCTACCGCTCTTAACCACTACACCACACTGGCTCTCATTTTAAACTGATTTTAATACAGTAGGTCTGCAATTTATGAGGGTGTTACATTCTGGGGGTTGCGCCTAAAGCCAAAATTGCATATAGTCAAAGCACTATGACATGTGGAATTGCCATAGTCTTTTTTTCCTGGAAGCTCACCCCTATTATTATTATTATTATTATTATTATTATTATTATTATTATTATTATTACCAAGCATGTAAACTTGAATGCACACAAGTTAAATGTGCGTAAATGGTGGGCTTGCTGTATTGTATCTTTAAATAGCTGTAATCCGCCCTGGAACCTTGTGTTGAAGGGAGAATAAGAAATTGAAATAATAATTGTTACCCAGCCTATGATCCAGCCAGGGTTAAATGCTGTTAAGTCCCACTTGTTTCAGTGGGAGGAGGTTAAGCGTGTACTTAACTCTTCAATTGAAACAATAGGACTTCAGGGCTGTGGGCCTTCAGAACTCACAACAAATCATGCATTTTGCACCGCTGCCTAAATCTCTCACAGCAGTAAACCTGACAGAGCAAAGCCAGACCTGACTAAAAATGCTGATTACTCGCTGGTGATTATTCCTTTGCCTAAGGGATGCACAGCTTGTGTGGTACTATTACATAATCTATAACAGAAATGGCCCCCAAAGCGCAAGGAGTTGTATGAGAAAATTACTCTGTAGCTTAAACAGAGAAGGTCTGCCGGGAAGGACACTGCATTTTTCATATTCGTGATCAAATGTGGTATTTGTCATTTTAGTTGTGAATTATGGAAACAATTGAATAGATGTCTTGTGCTGCATTCTGAAAATGCATGGAATGCTGATCAGTAAATACCGGGGATATTTTCATGCCCCTCTGAAGAAAATGCTAGCATAAGCACCTGGCTATACATTTAGATTCCATGATTAATCCATTCTCTGTTGCCTAGCAATAGCTCAGCTGCAGTAGCAAGAATTACATGTGGTACTATGCCATACTTTATTGATAATCAGATTTCCCCATATTGTTGTTGTTGTTTAGTCATGTCCGACTCTTCGTGACCCCATGGACCATAGCACGCCAGGCACTCCTGTCTTGCACTGCCTCCCGCAGTTTGGTCAGACTCATGTTCGTAGCTTCGAGAACACTGTCCAACCATCTTGTCCTCTGTCGTCCCCTTCTCCTAGTGCCCTCAATCTTTCCCAACATCAGGGTCTTTTCCAGGGAGTCTTCTCTTCTCATGAGGTGGCCAAAGTATTGGAACCTCAGCTTCAGGATCTGTCCTTCCAGTGAGCACTCAGGGCTGATTTCCTTCAGAATGGATAGCTTTGATCTTCTTGCAGTCCATGGGACTCTCAAGTCTCCTCCAGCACCATAATTCAAAAGCATCAATTCTTCGGCGATCAGCCTTCTTTATGGTCCAGCTCTCACTTCCATACATCACTACTGGGAAAACCATAGCTTTAACTATACGGACCTTTGTCGGCAAGGTGATGTCTCTGCTTTTTAAGATGCTGTCTAGGTTTGTCATTGCTTTTCTCCCAAGAAGCAGGTGTCTTTTAATTTTGTGACTGCTGTCACCATCTGCAGAGATCATGGATCCCAATAAAGTAAAATCTCTCACTGCCTCCATTTCTTCCCCTTCTATTTGCCAGGAGGTGATGGGACCAGTGGCCATGATCTTGGTTTTTTTGATGTTGAGCTTCAGACCACATTTTGCGCTCTCCTCTTTCACCCTCATTAAAAGGTTCTTTAATTACTCCTCACTTTCTGCCATCAAGGTTGTGTCATCTGCATATCTAAGGTTGTTGATATTTCTTCCGGCAATCTTAATTCCGGCTTGGGATTCCTCCAGTCCAGCCTTTCACATAATGAATTCTGCATGTAAGTTAAATAAGCAGGGAGACAATATACAACCTTGTCGTACTCCTTTCCCAATTTTGAACCAATCAGTTGTTCCATACCTTTCTACAAAGGTAGAAAGAATTCCTTTTAAGTATTTCCTCCTTGGTCTGATCTAGGTTAATGCCTATATTTGTATGTTTGTTTGTTTGTTTGCTTGCTTGCTTGCTCGTTTATTAAATTTTATCCCACCCTTCATACAAATGTTCATCTCTTACCATCAGAATGCCAAAATCTCATTTCTTGCTATTTGAATCCATCAGTTTGTATCCTACACTCTGGAGCAGCAGAAAGCAAACTTCCATGCAACATGAGTCCAAACAGAACTATTAGTTAAGGTCTGAGGAGTCTGAGCTCCAATGTGCCTCCTTTACTTCTTCTTTTTAAGTGTAAATCAGCATTATCCAATATATTTTTCTCAAGCCATGGCTATCTCATATGAAAGAGGGGAAAACTCTGGTCTTAAGGGGAGGAAAAATCTCAGTGGGCTACTACTGATGCAATAGATTAAAACTAATCATGAAATATCCCACATACATTTTTCTATGTGGGAAAGAGATGGGTTTAGCTGTGTGCCTGGAAGCTTAACACATTTAAATATCCATATCTGTATCAGGCAGGTAATTCATTTCTACAGCCAAATGAAAGCAAAGTGAATATGAACCAGATACGGAAAGGAAAGGCACTGAGAGGCTTGCAGCCTTGGTGGATTACTTTTAGTTCTTGAATGGTCTAGATCCTAAGGGCTAATGCAAATGCTCAGTCTAACATGGTACTGCTGTTTTGCAGGACTATACCATGCTAGTTTACATGTGGAAAATCGCTTGTATAATCCAATAAAAAGTGTGTCCTTTGCCAGAATTGTAGGGATGTGTATAAATGCTAGGAGACAATATGCTTATTAGATAGCCTCCTTCCTTCCTCACGTTTGGAAGTTCAGCAAAGTGCATCCCTTTCCATCTTAAAATGAATCTTTGATAGGTTAGTTTTTTAGCCTTTTATTTTAAGTAATCCTGAATGCTTTCAAGCAGACGGGATTCTCCTGGTATTTCCCCCTTTTCTCCCCCTTAAGCGGGAGTTGTCATCTTTTCGTAGGGCCTGCAAGACGGAGCTGTTCCGCTTGGCCCTTGGACTGACTCAGTCTGACCTGGTGTTACCCTCCCCTAAGGCTTTATCCTACAGATATTTAAATGAAGTTGCACTTGTAGATTCCCAATTTTAAAATTGAATTTTAACATTCAATTTTAACATTGTATTTAATCTGCATTTTAATTGAATTGTTTCTTTTATGCTTGCTTTGATATTCTTGTTTGAGCCCGGTCTTAACTGGGAAGGGCGGGGTATAAATAAAATTATTATTATTAAAACAATTATCACACAAACATAATTGAAAAGGGTGTGTGTGTGTGTGTGTGTGTGTGTCACTCAGAATACTTGTTGAAGAGTAACAGATATAGCAGCTTTGTTTAGGCAGGCTTAAAATGGGAATCCAGTTACGAAGTCATAATTAAGTCTAGTTTAAGATGATGTCTGAGCAATGGAGCTCAGCCATGCAGATGTTTTCACATTGTGGGAATGAGGCGAAAGAGCAAATAGCAGAAAGCAAAGAAGAATGTGCCCAGCGAAGTGAGGAGATTGTATGTCCCCTTGTCAAGGCATAGTGGGAGTATCTCTCAGAGTACGCTCTAGCAAAATTACAGGAAAACTCTTTGAGCATCAGCTCCTACCGTGTGTGTATCTAACA
The DNA here is from genome assembly GCF_963506605.1 of Zootoca vivipara. Classification (NCBI taxonomy): domain Eukaryota; kingdom Metazoa; phylum Chordata; class Lepidosauria; order Squamata; family Lacertidae; genus Zootoca; species Zootoca vivipara. Next base: position 31,382,794 of record NC_083285.1, read on the forward strand.
AAGCCTGTCCTCCCTCAAAGAGGGCACGTGTTGCAGGGAGACCTGGAGACTGCCCTCCTGGTTGTGGGTGGGTCTATTGGACAGCCACAACACCCGATTGGTAGGTCCCTCATTGCTGGGTTTAATCTGGCCAATGGAGTGCAGTCTAAACAGATGAAGGGACCCATGCACGTAACCCAGAGCTTCCTCTTTCGGCTCGTGCATTGGAACACCCGCCCACCTCTCCCTATATTTAGGGCATTTTGCGATTGACCTTGCTATGCCATCGTGTGTCATCTGTCGTTGGGCCACGGCATTAATTTCCCCCACTTGGCTAATTGGCTGGTGCCATTTGGGTTTTGCTTGCCGCGTAGCAAATCATCGCAACTTGTAAGGTTGCGGATAGGCACTGGTTCAGGTGATAGGGATGGGAGAACAGTCTTGCTATCCCTATGTGAAGGGTATTCCGTTAAAGGAATCCAGGGACTCAACTTGTTTTGGTGAACCCCCGAGAGGAGGTTGTGCCCGTGCCTGAGTCAAGGGGAGCATCTGGGGGAGTGGACATAGTCTGTTCCCAGGCTTTCTACCTACCTCAGGTGTTCACCCTTGGCTGACCTATGATAGAGTTCCGGTCAGCGCTACCTGCAAGGGTGCAGGGAGCTAGTTGAACCAGAGCCTATGCAACCACTCACATTCTGTAATCAATAAAGTTGTGGCCTAAATTCTGCCAGAAACCAAAATAAAATTTGAGCCAAATGTGTGTTTATTTAGGTGGGAGGTCTCTGGGTCTGAACAAGCAAACATGCATTGTTGGTTTGACTACATTGTAAATATCCCACGAGAACGCCCCATCTCAGAGACAATGCAAATTTTATGACAACAGGCTATTGGCAATTGCTGGGCTATCTCAGGGCCTGTTTGTTCCTAGTGCCTCACTGCATATGGCCTACACATGGCAGGGTGTTGAAGTGAGCCTTGGACATTAAGATGTTTCGTGGGAACTTGTGGCATTCTCGAACTGCAGTTGTTCCTGTCTTTGTGTTTCAAAGTTTGTCCCTTTCATGTTTCTGTAGGCTGCTTCTTAAGACCAGACTTCCTACTATGCTTTCAGAGAAGTGGGAAGGCAAAAAAAAAAAAAACCCCAACAATCAAAGAAAGAGAAGGGCAGAGGCTGTAGAAAAAGAACTGATACTCAACCAAGGCTTGTTTGCGTGTTCTACAACAGACAACCTATACAGATGGTGTGAGCCAGGCCTACTGATGTACACATGCAAGTATGTTTGTAACTTGCCCCTCATGACAAGTTTCAAGGGGCAAGTCACAAATGTACCTGCACATTTGCATGTGTACATCAGTAGGCCCAGCTCACACAATCCGTATAGGTTGTCTGTTGCTGCTTGGCTGTTTCTATCAAGCACCACATGGGGGCTGGTAACTTATCCATTCATTTAACAGGGTTCTCCACAGCTTCAAAGCAGAGCTCTTATCAGGCGCCTACAGAGAGAGAGGGAGAAACAAGTCTGGAAACGGGATTGGATTTCAGTGCTCAGCTCAAGGTTAATTCACTATGCCTGAATTTCACACCACCAAACATGAGCGTGAAAGTCTAGCCATGTGCCAGAGACGTTCCTGCATCAATAAGGGTATTGGTGGGTGTGACCTGGCCCTCCTCCTTCTCATGCAAATGATTAAACAGGAACTTGTGAGCAAGACTGCTTATGTACAGGTCTGGCCGGGTGCCATAAGTTAGTATTGTTGGGCACCTGCCAAGGCCCACACCTGAGTAGAAGGCTTACTGCGAATCCCAATATCCCCCCTAACTCTGCTGTTGCTCCTTGCAGTTATTGCCTCATGTTCCCCTGTCTCCTCTAAGGTATGTCAGGAGCATGAAGGAACAGCAGCTGCCCCTTCTCTCTTGGTGGCTGTGTGGGCTGGGCCTAAAGAAAGAGAGCAAATGAACGGAGACACCATCAAGGAGGAAATGGGGCAAATAAATAAATATATTATTATTATTAATTATTATTATTATTATTTTATTTATACCCCGCCCTTCTGGCTGGGTTTCCCCAGCCACTCTGCGTGGCTTACAGCAGTTCCAGTATGTCTTAGATGGGCAACATTGCCATTCTAAAAGAACGAAGGATGTGTTCATGGTGAGCTCCAACACCTCTTTTTCTTGAAAAACAGCACTGGAGCTACTCAAGAAACTTACCAAAGCCCCCCCCCCAAAAAAAACCTGCAGCTGGTTCTGAAAAATGTACCCAAAGAGACCTTGGTTCACAATAAATGTATACATTTGTCTGTGAGCTCATATGCTAACCTGTGTCAGGATTTGGGGTGAGGAACCTTTTTCAGTCCGAGGGTCACGTTCCCTTCTGAACAATCTTTTGAGGGGCAGAGACAAAAGCACGCTGGTCAACAAATGTAACTTTTACCTCTGTGCAGCAGGCTAGTTTCTGCACATGCTCACAGGTGCATTTTATCCTCCATTTAGACAAGCAAGAGGCATTATCAGAATTCAAGGGCACATTCCAGTCAGGCAAGACCATTCAGAGTTTGAAGCTGGGTTGGTGAAAGGTGTTTGTTGGGGAGAGGCCCAAAGGCCAGATAGTCCTGTGGGACTGCATTTAGCTCCCATATCTGAGGTTCCTGCCTAAGATCTGAATGATGTGTTTCCCACCCACAATAATTTCATGTCAAAATTGTCATCCATTATGTTCATAGATTTTTTAAGATTTTACGATAAGGGCTGTGCTCCTATACAGACCAAATATCTTATCATGATGACTGTGTCCATTTCTGTTTGCGCAAGTGGAGGTAAGTCAGAGATCAGGCTTAATACATTTTGCCCCCCCCCTTTTATTTTGCAAATGCCTGTTCTTGTGTTTGGGAACACTGAGCTGCCAACTTCAGAAACAGCACAGTTTGCTTTTGTTTATGTGAACACAGCTTCGGTGTGTAGGAGAGTCTCACACTCTGTGGGTGTCTTCTGCATCTTGATCACCTCAGTACTCTTTTAAGAAATGTTTTACACACCAGCAGCTGCACCTGTACAGTGTGGGCGTTCAACTTGTACCAAGAAGGTATAATTATACTTAATCTGGCCATTTCTATGAGCCACGAGTTTTAATCACCTAAAGGAACCTGGTTAGCAAAAATGTACACTGCATTTACTTAGCAGGGAGCACAGGAAACTGAAGTGTGTATGTTCTAGCAACCACAGGTTTTGTTCTTCTTGTTTTTAATTATTTGGGCTTGCATTGTTGTTTTTTGTCCAGCTTGCTGAAACTAGGTGTGCTATTGACATATAGGAAAAATCACTAATAGCAGTAGTCACCTAGGCCTAAGGACCGTGTATAAAGTTATTGTTGACAATATGCAAATGTGCTTTTGTAGCATTCATTGTAGAGCGTGTTCTCCTTCATGGAGAGCATGTGTTGCGGTGGGGGCAAACAAGACATCCCTCTGTTGCTGGGTGGGTTAGTTTGGATGGCCACAAATCTTATTGGACACCTCTTGGTCATTGGGTAGAATTTGATGTTTGACGCCCAAGGGGATATTTATTCCCTGCATGCAGTGTTGAGCTGCCTCTTTTCGCTGTAGGCATCGGATCACCCTCCCACCCTCCCTATATTTAGGGCTGTTCGCGTTGACCTTGCTATGCCTGTCATGGGGTCATCTGCTTTGGGGCAGAGGCCTGGTAGGAATTTTTCCATTTGGCTGATTGGCTGGTGCCATTTGGTTTTCTGCCTACTGCGTAGCAAAATCGCCACAACTTGTACAGTAAGGTTGTGGTTAGGCATTGGTTAAATTTGGTTGGTGGAGGGGGTATGGTTGGCTGTGCCTGCCCCTCCAATGCTGCTGCTGCAAGGGTATTCCATTAAAGGAATCCAAGGGCTCGTCATGCTCTTGTCCGAACCCCTGTCAAAGGGCTAGGGCCACGCAAGAGCCCCTGGGAAACTTTGGGGAGAGGTGAGGGCCTGGCAACCAGCTCTATTCTCTCCCCAAAAATGATTTCCCTTACTGACTTTTGCAGGCTTGCGGATGTCAGTTCTGTTCCTACCTCTAGATGGGAACAGACAGTCATGAACCAATGGCCTAAGCAACCACTCACATTCTGTAATCAATAGAGTTGTGGCCAAAAAATTATGCCAAAAACCTTAAACAAAAATTCTGTGTGAATTGTGTTTTATTTGAGGGTGGCTTGGGGACCTCAACACGCAACTGTCCATTTATATGAACTTTGTTCTAGTGCATTTTGCATTTCTGAATTGATTTGGTTAGGATTGCACTTTAGGCTTATACAAGGGATGGATAACTTGTGGCCTCCTATAAATTGTTGAACTCCAAGCCGCATAACTCCCAGCCAGCATGGCCAATGGTGAGAGATTATGGGATTTGTAGTCCAACAACAACTGGAGGGTAGCAAGTTCTCAAAGCCTGCCTTACACAATCAGAAATGTGAAGAGTCAGTACTTCTGTTGGGTCAGCACATGGCCAAGCAGTAAATTTGATAGCTTTTCCCACCAAAGGGTCTCAGCAGAAACTTTGCTGGAAATTTACTATAGTCTAAGCTTAATCACTCTTCTAGAAATCCAACAGGGAAGCAGGTATGCATATTGAATAGAAATCGTCTGTAGGATTAACTGTAATCTTTCATCTAAATTGTTTTCTTTTATATTCCACTTTTAAAAATTAGAGCCCTATTCATGCAGTAATTGCATTCAGTAATACTTTTGCTATTGACTTCAAGTTCCTCAGAGCTGGAAGTACGAGTTTACTCTCGGTTTTTTAAAAGCCCAACATGGGAAGCCTGGTGAAATGGAATTGGATAAGTTTGCTGTAGTGCTGGCTAATAATTACCAATAGCACTAAGTCCTTTTCTGCAAAGATCTCAGAATAAAATGGCAGAACAGGGCTTTAAAAAGGAAAAAAAAAGTCCTGATGTTAGAGAACATGAAATGTTTATTGAGTCAAGTGATTTGACCAGATAACTTTCCATAACCATTGTCAAATCAGAAGTCAAAAGCTGATTATCCATGCTCCAGGGTCAATGGAGGAGCTGGGGAGGGGTGTTTGTGGCCCTCCAGATGTTGTTGAACACCAGCTCCCCTCAGTTTCAGTCAGCATAGCCTATAATCAGGAATGGTGGAAGAGGTAGAGCATATGTTTTTGCATGGGAAAAGTTTCAGGTTGAACCCCTAGCATTTCCTGGTAGGGATAGGAGAGCCCCTGCCTGAAACTCCAGAGATACAAGGCTAGATGCATCAAAGGTCTGACTCAGTATACAGTGGCTTCATATGTTCCTATGATGAAATTTCAGCAACATCTGGAATGCCAGAGGTTCCCAATCCCTGCATTAGCAGAAAAGTGAGACATACTGTATTAGGTCGTAAACCAGTAGGGACCAGGACTTCAGGAAAGGGGAGATACCATGGTTCAGTGGGGAAACCAGAACAGCAGCATTGAGGGGGAATGTCCAACTAGCCCAACTTATCTGCTTTGATTGAGATGGGATGAAATTAGCAGAGAAAGCAGCAAATGAGAGAGCTTTGATAATAAAGCTGCTACCGCCTCAGAGGCAGCAAACAATTTGAAGTGGAGGCTGTGAAAATAAGTGGACAATGAGTGAAGCAAATGCACAGTCCTGGACACTGGACAGATCCTGGGTGGAGGAAAAGGAAAATATAAATTTTTTTTAATAGTAATTAAAACTGTGCAATTAAGCCTCACAGGAACCAATATGAAGAGAAGAGACTCAGAGCTGTTCTAGCAAAGGAATCAAAAGTCTCATAAATGCTGTGTACACTCCGTATATAATGAACACTGGGAATTATAGTTTATGGGTGCTGGAAAATGTTGTTCTGTGAGGGATAAACTACAGGATTCCCAAGATTCTTTGCAGTGGTAGGGGGATGTGCATTAAATGTATGGTGTGGACGCAATCCAAATCACCTCTGCAAACTTGAATAGATTTGAGGATTCTGAAGGGATGCTATCACACAGTTGTGTCCTTCAGGTACTATATTTTAGGGCAATTTCCTACTAGTACACCCTGGATGCCACCTGCCTGGCATAAATCACACATACACGCACACAGAACCTAAACCCTGTAGTCCAAGTCTGATGGTACCACTGTAGTTACTATAAGCTGTTAGGGCTTAAACAGTCTGATTTCCTTTTTATGTTTCAGAGTACACCTCCAGTTTTCTTTTTCTTTTTTACTAATGTCCTTAGGAGTTACTAGCTAGCTGTTTTCTGGGGGGAAAGCCTGAAATGCTAGAGTATTTCCCTATGCTTCCCTATGAACAAAATGAACACCACAGTATCAGCTTGACAACACTATGCACTACAACACTTTGTTTATTTTTATTAATGAGCCTGTTGAGGTCTGCAACCTGTGGTCTAAGTAGAGATGCTAAGTCCTGTTGTTTGATTTGCAAAAGTCATCCTACACCTACCTTGCTTATTTATATTTGACCTTTGAAATAGATGAAATCCTTTGTAAATGTCATCTGAAAAATCATATAGCTATGGACTTTTCTGTTGTTGTTTTTTATTCTAGTTATCATAGAAGAGTGAGTAACATATACTATATTTTAATTTGGAAGCATAAACCAAAGGGAAGAATAATTACTGGAAGCTTTAGCTGAAAGGACGCGGGTGGCGCTGTGGGGACGTGGGTGGTGCTGTGGGTTAAACCACAGAGCCTAGGGCTTGCTGATCAGAAGGTTGGCGGTTCAAATCCCCACGACGGGGTGAGCTCCCTTTCCTCGGTCCCAGCTCCTGCCAACCTAGCAGTTCGAAAGCACATCAAAGTAGAAGTAGATAAATAGGTACCACTCCGGCAGGAAGGTAAACGGTGTTTCCGTGCGCTGCTCTGGTTCTCCAGAAGTGGCTTTGTCATGCTGGCCACAAGACTCAGAAGCTGTACACTGGCTCCCTCGGCCAGTAAAGTGAGATGAGCGCTGCAACCCCAGAGTCATCTGTGACTGGAACTAATGGTCAGGGGTCCCTTTACCTTTAGCTGAAAGCAAATGTAATGTCTCCAAGCCCACTATATGATGAATAATGCCAAGATGGAAAGATGGGGCAAGGAAGAACAAACACCACAGTAGGAAGGGAGGACAGACTGAAAAGTTTGTCATCAGAAGGCATTGTTTTTACCCAGAAAGCAAATACAATACAATATTTGTCAATACAAATATGTTGATTTCTATAGTTGTTGTTGTTATCATTCAATTCCTTATTTTTCAAGTGTTGAGTTCAGTTCTACATCGGTTTTCAATTTTTTAAAAAAGTTCTCATGGAAAATTCATCAGCATTTTAGCTAAATCTTTTTCTCCACAAACTTGCTTATTTGCAATTTTGCACATACACTTTCCTGAAAGGCATTGCAAAATATGCATTTTTATGCACTCTTTACCACAGCATGTGCATTTTTATTACCTTTCTGAAATTAGTTAGGACTCGTGCTCTTCAAATCTTTCTGGCACTTGTCCTCTGGCCCTGAACACAGTGAGGGTTTAGCTGGTTGTCCTTGGGGAATTAGTAAGGATTGTTAGGCTAAAAAGCTCCTCTGTTGGCTGATAAGTATTTTTGTCTACTCTGCATAGCTGTGGTCACAATTTGTGCTGTTTTTCAGAAAGTTCATTTTAGCTGTCATGCTTCATAGCTGAGGCAACACCTTAAAGACTAACACTTTTTTGTGGCACAAAATATTGTGAGATGGACCCTACTTCATGAAATGAACAGCAAAGATGCAGAACAGTATTGTTATCCTGAGGCTTTGTCCTTTCTTATCGCATCTGAAGGATTATGCTCGAACCTACCAAGGCTTGGCTCAGTTAAGGGAAAGTAAAGCAACTCAAATCAAATAAGGTGTACTCTCAATTCCCCCTGTTTAAATCTTACAGCTTTCTCAGAATGATATACAATTGGATGCTTTCCCAGAAATCTAAAAGCTTGTTGTGCTGTGCAAACAGAAATTGAACTAAGGTAACTTTTTGTGTGTGACTCTAGCAATATTTTCCTAGGGGGGGGGGGATATTGCTCTGCTGTAGGGTTGCAGTCAAGTCAAGCCACTGCTATGACAATAACCTGCTGAACATTTTATGGTAAACAAGGCAGAAAATTAGTCATTTACTAACGACACTATCTGGGCTTCAGATTTAATGGTCAATGCCAGACTTTTCTTAAATTGTAAAACCAAATTCTAATCTTCTTAAACTGTAAGAATTTCTGGTAGAATGCAGTATCTGGGGCATCCATCCAAATGTAACAATTGCACTTGATACAGGAACAACTGAGGAAGGGTTGGGGGGTTCAGTGGATGGGCTCACACTTTCAATGCAAAAGGTCCTAGCTTTGATCCCGACATCCCTGGGTAGTCATTCTCTGCAGCTTGTAGAAGGCAGTTCTCTCTAATATTTCTATAATGGGTCCTGCTACCTTGGATCAATGCCGCAAAGTTGGCTAGCAAAGCCTTTAATTGGGGAGAAAGATAAAAACTCAATGGCTATTATTATTTTCAATATTTGGCAGTAAAGAAATGCCATATCTCAGAGGGCGGAGCACATGGCAGAAGGTCCCAGGTGTGATCCATGGTATCTCTGTGTAGGACTGGGAAATACTCCTCCATGAAAGACTGGAAACACACTGCCAGTCAGTGTGGACAACACTGAGATAGATTGCCCAACACTGAGAAAGATTCCATAAAGGCAGCTTCCTGTATTCCTAAATGCCCTGCCCTGCCCCACACCACATGAAGTCCTTTTGTTTGCGCAAAATAGTCATGAATGGCTGTTTGTTTGTTTGTTGCTCAACAAATGCCTCGCAGGCTATTTAGATAGAAAAAAGATCAATTACCATACCATGCTCCCACCCAAGACACAGCTGGCTCTCACAGGGAAAGTGTACCAACGAGCAATGTGGTTGGATCTGTTGGCATCTGTCTGCCTCGGGAGACAATGGAGCAATGCACCTTTTGGGGGTGAAGTTAAACTGTTGGAGAGTAACAATGCCTGCTGTGGCTGTAGAGACCAATACAGCAGAGACATGTTTTGTTGCAGCTGGGGCAGATGAAGGTGACTGGTTGTGCTCCTCAGGATACACCAGGGTGTTTCTTCTCTCTGAGCAACTCCCAGCAGTCATTGCTCCTCTAGGCACCATTGTGGATACACAACCTGTCTGCCTTTCTCCAGGCACTGCAGCTGTCTGCAAGGGATTCCCACACGGGGGTGGGGGGGGTTGATGTTGCCAGTCTTCATGTCACATTTGCAGACATCTTTCTAATGCAGAATCAGTCTGCCAGTAGGCCCGGTGCTTGAAGCCAGCTCCCCATAGAACACATCTTTGGGTACCCTGCCATGTTTCATTCTGTCAAGCCAACCTAGATGTCACTGAAACAGGAGTGCAAACGTGCTTGAAATGTGGGCTTGGGAGAACACATATTTGTTTGAAACTCTGAACTGCCAAAATGCTCCTGACGCAGCACATGTGAAAGGCATTTCCCAATGGCAGTTGTAAGATGCTCACAACTCACTTCCATAAAGCAGCATGCTCAGCACAGAAGCCAGGCAGATCTTCCTCTTGGCATTGGTTGTTAGCATCACATCCTCCCCATACCATTTTCAAGAAGTGAGCCATTGCCATAGATGCCTTGCTAATACATTTGTTCAGCTCAGCATCAATGGAGAGGCTGCTGGTTTTGGAGAGCCAGTGTGGTGTAGTGGTTAAGAGTGGTAGACTCATAATCTGGTGAACCGGGTTCACATCTCCGTTCCTCCACATGCAGCTGCTGGGTGACCTTGGGCTAGTCACACTTCTCTGAAGTCTCTCAGCCTCACTCACCTCACAGAGTGTTTGTTGTGGGGGAGGAAGGGAAAGGAGAATGTTAGCTGCTTTGAGACTCCTTGGGGTAGTGATAAAGCAGGATATCAAATCCAAACTCCTCCTCTTCCTCTTCCTCCTCCTCCTCTTCTTCTTCTTAGTATTATGGTGGAACCCAGATAGACAGAACCATCTACCACCTCAAGTCTGTAGTCACCATTGCTAACACATGGAGTTCTTGTGATGTCAGGGTGATGGTCAGGCTGAGGTCCTTGTAGGATTGGACAAAACATTTGATGAGCCTCTGTAGAGCTTCATCAGAGTGCACTGTCAAGGCTGTATTATCTGCAAACAACATCTTTGGGATAAGGACCCCCACACACTTTTGTCTTGTCACGGAGACATGCCAGGTTGAACAGACCGCTATCGCTCCTTGAACGGATGTATGCACAATCTTCAGTCTAGCTATGAGAGCAGCAGGAAGAACATGACAAAGAGAGTTGGGCCAGGAGCACAACTCTGTTTCACACCACTCTTTATAGGGAAGGTGTCCAAGGATTAGCCCTAATAATGGATGGTGCTAGGGTCGGTCTCTTTCCCTTGGCCCTCACCCCACCCCCAGCCGACCGTCCATTGTCCTCCCAGGCCAGGGAGGGCTGATAGCCACCCTGACCCAGGTGGGAGGCACCAGACCAGGTAAGCCCGCTTTGTGTCACAAACCCCGCCCACCTGTTGGGAAGGGAGGGTGGAAATTCTCATGGAAGGACACAACCATCTTATGAAGCTTATGTGGGCGCATCCTATCTTGCTGAGCAATGTGAAGAGTCCTTTTCAGCTGATGAGGTCAAAGGCTCTCAGCATTTCTCCTGCAACTGACCCAGTGAGAAAATCATGTCAGCTGGTGACTGCTGAGTTCTAAAGCAGCATAAAAGCTTGCTGATGTGTTAGAAGAGGTTCTGGAATCATGTCTCACACAGGTTTAAGTGGATGAACACCATAGCAGTGCATGTATGTATACACTCAGCCAGCCTTCCTCAACCTGGTGCCATCCAGATATTTCAGACTATATCTCCTATCAGCCCCAGCCATCTCCCCAGCTGGGACTGATGAGAGATGTACTCCCAAAAATCTGGAATGTTGGGGAAAGTTGCTCTAATCATATGATCTACACACTGTTTTGGCAGAACAACTTCCTTTGGGGGACAACAAGGCGATAATCTGAATTAGACAGGAACATCCACAGGCAGAGTTTTAGCCATTGCTCAAGTTCTAACATGCTCATTTTTCTCCTTTTGACAATTGATCAATTCAAAATCATCCGCCCAGTTTAATTATGTGGTGTTTGAGAGGCTTCCTTTTACAAAAATTAATGGCTTTCCCCCCACTTTACTTCAGTATCCTGCAAAGCTATTTATTTTTAAAAGATGACATGACAGGAAATAATTCCTACAATTTGAGAACTGCATATTTGCACTATTGTGAATCATTACTGCATTTTAATACATATTTAACGTCTATAAGAGATTACATTTTACTCTTGTTAGCTGCATGCCTCTTCCTTTTTGACAATACAATGCTGGTTTCCTAAATCAATGTTGTCACAAATAATTCATTTAGAGCTTCCTCTTTTTGTAAAAAACAAAACAAAACCTCATCAACTACACATTTTAAAATAGAATTTGCAAATATCATTGTTGCTTCTGCCACAAAGTTAGACCTTTGCAAGTGAAGATCCCTCATATGCTTTAAGAATCATCATTTATTTCCTTTAATAATATGAACAAAACTGAACATGGGAAGAACCTGTGTAGCCATTTTTGAGTGCTAATGCATTGGTTATTTACTTTATAAAAGGAGTAAAAGAAAATGCTTGTTGAGAAGTATTTATATGGGACAGCATAACAACCCCTGACCTCAGAACATTGCATCCCTGTATAGTGGTGGAGAGTATGAGCTTGTGTCCTGAAAGGTCACCTAAGTAGAGTTGGAATATGGCAGGATACCAAAAAGACTAAGTGGCCCACATGAGACAGTTGTTTATGATAGTGAAGGTACAGCACAACCAAAAAGGGTTTCAGTCACCTTTGGTGAGGAGTCATGCCATACCTGCTTGGCTTTTAGGGATGCTGGATAATTTCCGTGAAAATAGTGTAAATTGCTGTAGTTCACTCGTTGTGACTAATCCGCTCCACTTCCCAGTGGGGAGGAGTTGCAGTGGACCGCGTGGCCTCCCACTCCCCTCCAGGGGCGGGGGCATTGTTCCGTGCCACCCGGGGGATCCCTGTCACGTCATCATTCAGCCGACAAATCGGCTGGCTGGGGGGCGTGGCTGGGACCTGTTTAAACTGTGGCGCGAGCCGAGAGGCTTCCACTTGGCTCGTGTTCTCTATCTCCCACCCTCCCTATTTACAGGTTTAGTCTTTAATGGCCTTGCTATAGACCTCGGTTGGTCACTGTTGAGAGGCCTGGTAGGAATTTTTCCACTTGGCAAATTGGCTCAGGCCATTTGGTTTTCGCCTACCTCATAGCAATCGTCACAACTTTGTAAGGTTTTGCGGTTAGGCATTGGGTGACCTTCTGATGGGGGAGGGGAGGCCTAGCCATCGCCTGCCCCTCCATGCTTAGGTGTATTCCGTTAAAGGAATCTGGGTGTGTGGATTTTGTCCAAAGCCCAGGGCGGGGCTAGGGCCATGCCCCAACCCTTCCGGGAACCCAAGGGGGAGCTTGAGTTGGTTTGCATTGACTGGGCTTGCCCTACCGGTAGGTTTACCCTACCAGACTTCCTGCTCAGCGGGCAGGAGTCAGATATAGCCTGGGCCTACTCAATGCCTAAGCCAATACTGCTCACATTCTGTAACCAATAAAGTTGTGGCCTAAATTTGTCCAGTAGCATTAACCTTATATCCTGTGTCTTAGTGTTTTTATTCCTCCTTGAGGGGGTGGTTATGGGGTCTCGGCATGCAACAGTTGATGTTTGTTCACATCACCGGGCGAGATGTAGGGGAGAGAAGTTAAGTCCACAAATATTATGTATTTAATATTATCTATTAATAATAATAATTATTATTATTATTATTATGTATTAATATTATCTATTTGACCTTCCCCCACACATTGTTCTTTATGTTTCCTTTACATTGAAATGAAAAGTTATGTAACTTGCACAACTTAAGTTAAATAGTAGGCAGTGAGACAAATAATGTTGTATCTGGCAGGAACTGAACTGCAGAGGAGTGGAAACAATGGTGATTGTGATTAATACAGGTCAGAAAGGAAAATGCTATATTCTTGCATTCCTACCTGCTTATCACCATATAAAAATTTATGAAGTGCAGCTCCTGGGAGAGCTGAATTCTGCCAAGGGCACATTTTGGATGGGTTTACATGGGTATGGTCATGGAAGGATTATAAACCCCTCCCCCCATCTGATCCACAATGTAGCTGGCCATGTTCATTTAAGAAATCTGGCTTTATCCTGGCTGTGGTTTCTCTTTCCTTCCTTCCCCCAGCAATATTTCTAAATCTTTTCAGATTTAAAAACTAATAATTCCGAATGAGCTAATTCCTGCCAAAGCATCTTGCAGCTTTTGGGTGGATATCAATTTCATGCAGTTCTGAGCTGTCTCGCTTCAGAATGCATTTAAATAGGAAAAGAGAATTTAACCAATTGTGAGCAGACCTCTTGCCCATGAAAGTAAATGACTTAAAACAGTATTTCAGACACAGGCATAATGGAAGCATGGTACAAACCTCACCTCACAATACTGAAACAAGGCCCTTCTGCACTAGACTGTAACATAGTTATGCTTGCCTATAATCCCTGACTTTGTTGTGAGCAAATTCAGCAGCAGGCTCCTATCCCTGTCACAGCCACATTAGTCGTGATGTTTGCTACAGAATAGATGCCCCAACAGAAAATGACTTAATTGCACTCTGGAAGTACAAAGAAGAGTTTCTGGGAGACTTTTTTTCCAAAGGAGGAGTGGACAGATAGTTCAATAGGGAGAAGCTGGTCATGGTAGAGTGAGTTTTGAGCTGCAATGCATCTGACAAGAATTTAGCCCCCATCCTCCTCAAACACACACAACAGAGAGAAAGGGTGATGATAGACATCTACAGATGGGGAAGTGGTCTATGTCTAAAGGTTAGATGCTAGCAGGAAAAATGCTGACTTCTAATCCAGAGGAAGTCAATGTGGTACTCTCCAGATGTTGTTGGGCTATAACTCTCATCAGCACCAGCCAGCATGGAAAAGAAATGGGGATGACAGGTGTCCAAAAGCATCTGAAGGGCTACTGCTACAGGTGGTTTCTTCTAAGGGGTTTTGACTTGTAAGCGTCTATAGCTGCTCAATGCCACACGGTGGCTTCAATAAGATATCAGCAGTTGGTGCCTGCAAACATCAGTACCAGGTGACGGTGTGTAGACGGTGAATTAGGATGATTCTGGCAATTTTACTCCTCCCAATTTGAACTGCAATGTCAACGAAGTGTCCTCACAAAGTCTTCTGTCCCTCTGTTTATCTGTAATCTCTACTTTTCTGTAGTGTGCGCTATATCTCCATATTTTCTCTAGGTCCATGGGTTTTGAAATAAGTGAGGCTGTCCAGAATGCTGCCTGCAGAGCACAGAAGAGTTCTTGGTTTTGTTGCTGTTGTTGAAGCAGAACGGCAGAAGATTTCTGAGAACTTTCTGAGATCTTGGAGACACTACTGCATTAAGGAGTAGTGGGCTAAATACATAAAGTAGCCTCCTATGGACATGGTGAGGAATGCTTTTGAATATATACACAGAGAAATATGCTGCACTGTTATTGCCTGCCCTGGCTCTTTACACTGGTGCAGGGTAAAAAAAACCATACATTTTAATAAATATGACTCATGTTGAATTTTTACTCAAAATTAATCCAAGTAGGGTGGCTATTTTGTGGTACTAAAAATAATGTTCGGCCTTGTCATGAATATGTTTCCTAACCATGTATAGGCAAAGACATCAGATATGCATAGGATGGTCCTCCCACCTCCGACAACTTCAGTTTTGCTTGGTAAGTCATAAGGAAGATCCTGATGAACACTTAACCTTTCAGGCTTTATTTCCTGTTGATGAAGTTTAATGCCTTGTGAACAGCCTGCTCCTTTGAACCTGCTGTCAAAAGCTTGGAAAAAATAGAGCTCACCTCTTTTCCAAAGCACAAATGAAGGGAATTATAAGAAGGGCCACAAAGAAGAAAATTACAGGTTGTCACCAATTTAGGTGCAAGAGAATTAATTTTAATAAAAACCTTCTTGACTAATTTTGCCATCTATCTTTTCACTTGCTCAGTGCTGTTGAGTGACAAACCATTATTGTTATTAGGCAGGGAACGTTAAAAGTCTGCATGCTGCCAGGAGTTTTGAACAAGGCTTATTTTTATGGAACATCTCAACACTATAGCTTGTGCGTTTACAATAAATAGGTCAGAAACGATCCAGTCAAAGCACAGTGGTGAAACCTTTTTTGTTGGTGTTAAAATGTTTCTTGCAATGTGGATTTCCATATTTTCCATTTGATAAATGTATGCATTTACCTAATGACTGTCTTTTCATAAAAATAATAATTTTAACAATGTTAAAACAGAATTCAGGCCCGTCCTAGCCATAGAGGCTAGTGGCGCGGAGAACCACAGCGCCAGGCGCTGGAGGGCGCTGGAAGGGTGCCAAGTGAGGGCAGGGTTCCGGCGATCTGGCCAGGACTGCGCTTCACTAGCTGAGAGGCTGTGCCACGTCTCTCTCCTTCTCCGAGGACTCGCGCTGCGCCTCCTTCTGGTCCCACGGTGCGCGCGCTGGTGGCGAAGCTTGACTGAGCAGAACCCAGCGCTGGGGAAACGAGAAGGAGGTGCAGCGCGGAGTCCTCGGAGGTGGCCTCCCGCTGCTGCCGCGGTCCGCTCGGCACTCCCGGGCCCTTGGAGAGGCTCTGGAGGGGGGCGCTGGAGGGACCTAGCGGCAGGGCGCTGGATGGGCTTAAGACGGCCCTGACAGAATTTATCTGACACCAAAATGCTTTTCTGTTTACTGTGTGCATGTGTATATGAGAGAGAGAGAGAGGGAGGGAGGGAGAGAGGGAGAGAGGGAGAGAGGGGGAGAGGGAGAGAGGGAGAGAGAAAGTGTATAACCTCCACACAGAGATTAAAAAATGGAAATTATTCCACTGGCCTTATAAAAAACTGCATTTCAACAACAGATACACACACACATTACAGTTGCTCAGTTGCTATAAGCTTCTGTAGTTTGTTAGGCACTGTAAGAACTGTAAGGTAACAGCTGATGGCGGACCACTAGAAGTCTGTTGTATGTAAACTGGGATAATAAATGTGAACACTAGGCATAATGCCCAGATGATTCACTTATATTATGAAGTTCCACTGAAAAAGGAGTTGAATCTAGAGCCTGAGCATCTTGTAAAAAACGCTAGAATAGACACATAAATAGATTGTTTCTGCTTTAAGTAAGTGTTCAAATGCTTCCTAGCCTTCAGCTGATGCTCAGCGAGTCTTTTAGAGATTATATGACCAACATCTTTCTTTTCTTCTTCATGACTTCAGAAAATTTCCAGCAGGAAGCTACCCACTGTACAGTTCTGCTGACTGCAAAAGAAAATGTGGCGGGGAATCTTCTGAAGACTTTAGAAGCAAAGCAAAATGCTCCAGAATCAATGATAAGAAAACCATTCTTGTCTCAGTCCAATGACACCAAGTCTCTGTATGAGAATCATCTACAGAAGGTGAATAGCAGGCTGCATTCATAGGCAAAGGTTCATCCATTGACAGACTAACTGATAGAACAGCGGGCCCCAAACTAAGGCCCGGGGGCTAGATGTGGCCCAATCGCCTTCTAAATCCAGCCCGCGGACGTTTCGGGAATCAGCATGTTTTTACATGAGTAGAATGTGTTCTTTTATTTAAAATGCATCTCTGGTTATTTGTGGGACCTGCCTGGTGTTTTTACATGAGTAGAATGTGTCCTTTTATTTAAAATGCATCTCTGGGTTATTTGTGGGGCAAAGGAATTCATTCATATTTTTTTTCAAAATATAGTCCGCCCCCCCCCCCTGTTTGCTGACCCCTGACTTAGAACTTCAACAGGTTTCCTGAATTGAGGCATGACTTTGGTAAGATTGTGCTTACCTTCACACACAAAGTTGGGGAGCAAGCCTATGCACATAAAGCTGGCATAAAGCAAGCTGGTGTAAGTTAAGCTGGCCTGGCATGAAGTTTCAACAGATCCAAGCGCCTTCTACAGTG